>NC_141674.1:137958520-142758520 GCF_028749965.1 Puma concolor | reverse complement strand
CTGTACTCATTGCAAGGAAGTCACTGTCTGTAGCCTACACTTAATGGGGTGGGAATTAGGCTCTACCTCCCTGAGGGTGGAGTATCTATATAAATTATTTGAAATTGTTCTGTGTGGTAGGTTTGTCTTTTCCCTTCTCATTTATTAATTCGGTAATTTATTTATGTTAGTATTAATTCCTGGATATTTATTTTATAGTTTAGGTTATAACCCAATAGTACCATATTTATTTTGTTGCGTATTTCGTTTTGTAACACTTATTTCAGAGATGCTGTGTCACAAAGACCCAGAATGTTCCAATTGTCTTTCTTCTAATCTATAGCCTTTAGTCTAGATCCCAAAGCAGATGAAATTGATGTACTGAAAAATGCTCTCCTACTTGTACACAAGTCACAGACTTTTATTAAAATAAATGCAGTCAGCAATGAAATGTTAGCAGTGAAAACCATTCTTTGGAAAGCATAGTGCCTGTGGAGCTTACGATCCATTCACTTACTGTAATGCCATTTCCCCTGAATTAGGTCTGTTGAGATGAATTTATGTTGTAGTTAACCTGAGCTGCTATAGAACTTGAGCCATTAAAATGCCTCTTACTGTACTGATTATCGTTTGACTCCTACCCTTGTCAATCAATATATGTAGGGAAATGTGTTTTCTTTAATTTTGAAATGACTTTATAGCAGAGAATTATATTTAGAGTACATACAGCTTCTTCAGCAGGTTTACAAAAAATAATTTTCAAAAGATTTAGATACTAAATTTTGAATATTTCTTTTGAAAATTTATTTGTTTGAATTTTCTAATTAGTTTCTCCGTGATCTTATGGATTTAGACTGTATACCTTCAATCATATAAAGTGCTATAACTGTTCAAAACAAAGACTCATGACAAATCATTAACCTTGGGAAGGTTAAACTGAACAATGTAGAACAATAGCAGAACAACTTTAATGTGAATGTTTCTTAAATTTCATCATTCAGTGTGATGTTTTCCATTGGTTGCTGATATAGCTCATTTATCAAATTTAAGCAATTTCCTTCTATTCCTTGGTCAGTAAGATATTTTAAAAATTGAGAATTAATGTTAAATTTATCAAACACTATAAAACTGTCATTTTTTCCCTTTAATCTCTTAATGTAGTAATTTGCATCAGTAGATTTCTGTCTAGATTTTTCTATGTTGACCATTCTTGTATTCCTGGGAAAAATGCTAATTGGCTCACATGAAGTATAAATTATTTGTTCCTTGAGAGCTTGGTAACACTTTCTTATTAAACCATCTTGGTCTAGCATCCGTACTATAGAACAGATCTTTTACTACTTAAAAAAATTTCTTCTATATTTATTGATCTAAGTTTAATAAGACTTCTTGAGTTAATTTTGTTAATTTATATTTTCCTAGGCGGTCACTTATACCTAGATTTTAAAATTTGCCAGTATAAAATTGTACTGTATTATCCTGAAATAAAAAAATAATACTCTTTATATACATCTTATATTCTCTTTCTTGGTCCTGTTTTAATGTTATTTGTGTTTTCTTTTTATTTAAACATACCAAAGTTTGTCTATTTTATTGGTCTTCTCCAATAACCAATTTTGAGTTTACTTGATTGATTTTGTGATTTCTACTATTTTTAATAAACAAGATAACACACCAAATAGCCACTTAAAGAACTTAATCCTTTGTGGAAAAAAATTTGACTGGAAATGTATTGATGATGGAAAAAACATCCAAAGAAGTCCTGCTTCCCAACAAAAATAAAAGTTTCAGGTTGCTTAAATTGTTCTAATCTCTCTCTTTTTTTTAAAGTAGTAGAGAAACTTTATTCTATAGTGGTATTCACAGATTTGCAGATTTTCAAAGGTCTTAGGATCCATCCCATGAGAATGTCAATGGTGTTTTGCCTTTAACAAACTGACTTTGATGGAATTGCAAAGATCCCAAGCATAAAAGATGACTCCTGCTTTAGTTATTACTGTCAACTTCTCCATAATGCATAAAGTTATAAGGTGATAAGGAGAGTATATAATGCGCAGGGGAGAAGCCCACTTGGGTCAACCAACTTATATTGCAAAATAGGTAAATGATTTTGCGCTAAAATTATGTATCCATTTTGAGTCTGCACCTAAAATGCATAGAAGATTGGCTTCTTAGTAATATTTGTAAATAGCTGTATCGGTTCTTTACTGCCTCTGGGGTCCTTTTATGACTATCTCTGAAGAAAAACTTCAATAATGAAGGAGAAAATAAAAATATTTGTATTTGGAATTAAGTTTTGCCATCACTTTCTATCTGTTTCCCTTCTTTATTTTTACTGATATGCATTTGGGCAAACATGAAAGCCAGAACTGATTAGAACAATAATTTTGTGGCCCCCAGAACACATGCTCAATCAGCACTGTTGTCTGGAAGCTGGACATTTATCTTTCCAAGCCGGGCTAACACCTAATTGTCTCCACATTGTGAGAAGTGTAAAGGCCATCACGACAATGGGGCAGAAAGTTTAGCCAATTCAATTTATTTAACACCTCATAACACTGTGGAGTTTTTCTTCACTGCCCAGGCTTGAAAAATTTATTATGAACCTTTAATCCCTCCCCCTGCTTTCCTGAGAGTTTTAAAGTGAAGATAAAACAACAACAAACAGAGTCTATAAAAGCGTTTCCACTGCAGCCGCACATGTTGCCTTGCACATGTTATGACTATAGGCTTGTCAGGGCCTTTAAAAATTTGTCCCAAATGTGTTAGTCATTTTAGACAGTCTTGTCTAGATTTTGGCTTTCTTATTTGAAAGAGATGTTAAAAGCAAGTCGACATTTATATGGATTATATTCCTTACTCTCTTTGCTTTTTAAATATTTATATTATAGGGGCGCCTGGGTGGCGCAGTCGGTTAAGCGTCCGACTTCAGCCAGGTCACGATCTCGCGGTCAGCCAGGTCACGGTCTCGCGGGTTCGAGCCCCGCGTCGGGCTCTGGGCTGATGGCTCAGAGCCTGGAGCCTGTTTCCGATTCTGTGTCTCCCTCTCTCTCTGCCCCTCCCCCGTTCATGCTGTGTCTCTCTCTGTCCCAAAAATAAATAAACGTTGAAAAAAAAAATTAAAAAAAAAATAAATATTTATATTATAGAAATATTTCCGTTAAATTAATTTAAATTTTCTATTAAATTAATTTAAATTTCTATTAAATTTATTATTAAATTTTAATATTTATATTAAAGATAATATAGTCACACAACAAAAAACCGCAAACACTATTACTTTTACCATAAAGACAGTACATTGGCATGGGAAAAAATTAAAACATTACAGAAAAGACTAAACTACACAGTAAAATTCTCTTGTTTTCATTTCTACTTTTTGCCTCAAGGTACTTTTTTGTCTTTTTTTTTAAGTGTGAGACATGAATATTGTTATGAATATCACCGATTACTTCAAAAGATTGAACTGTATTTACAAAACCAAAGCAATTAGTCATCAGTCACCAGATTCTAATGACAGATCAACAGACAGAAAATAAAACAAAACAAAACCCAGGAAAGTTTCTATGATGTCAGATTACTAGGTGTCATTTCCAAAGGCAAAAAATGATGGCTTACTTTTCCTTCTATCCTAGTAAAGAACTAACAATGCATATTATTACTTTAAAGGGGGAAGATCCTTGCTTGTGAATGACACTGGACCATATAATTTATCATACGAACGGACAAAAGACATAAACCAGAACAATCCTGGATTGTTCTGGACATGTGGTGATCCCATATAGTATATTCAGTCTGTTCAGTTTTAGCATTGATTAGTTATTGCCTGATACTGTTATTTTGTTTTATGTATGAAGTCTTGTTTTACAATTAAAAATTTTTTAAATTTAAAATTTTAATTTATTTTATTTGTTTTTCGAGAGAGAGAGGGTGCAAGCGAGCGACGGGCAGAGAGAAAGGGAGAATCCCATGAGGGGTAGAGAGAAAGAGGGAGAGAGAGAAGCGAGTCTCACCCGAAGGTGGGACTCGAACTCACTGTAAGCAGGGTTCGAATTCATGACCGTAAGATCATGACCTGAGGCACAATCAGATGCTTAACTGAGTCACCCAGACGCTCCTTTAACAGTTTTTAAAATGATTATTTTTGAGAAAGAGAGAGGGAGAGCATGAGATGGGGAGGGGCAGAGAGAGGGGCACAAAGGATCTGAAGTGGGCTCTGTGCTGACAGCAGGGCTCAGACTCACGAACCTGTGAGATCGTGACCTGATCCCCAGGTTCCCCAGTCTTGTTCTACATTTTAACACTCAGTTACTTATTAACAGGTAAGCCAATATGCATCTAACAGAATGTTTAGTAAGAATTGATATGTATTAATGGAAATTGAATGACTTGTAAGAAATGATAGTAAAAATTCAATAAGTTATTTTTTTCTTTTTTGACAAAGACCTTAATTACTTCTAAGACTTTTCTGCCTTTGCCTCCAGACTATCAGCCTCTTACTTGTGATTCAGTGGGTTGTTGGGTTTTCCAGTCTTTTTTCAAAGCTTCTGAAATCACATTGAGACAAACACAGGAGGCCTCCCTACCTGCTTCTGGGAGGTCTGGATTGGCTACCAATTCTGTGGCCCAGAATGTGCAGCAACCTGTCCTACTGAATTAACTGATGGTCTCACCATATTTTCAAAGTGGATGGACCCATTCCTGAGCTTCTATTTCTCTTGGCATATGGTTGTAGTATCTAATGCTTGTTTGCTTGCATTTATGGGATATGCCATCCCAAACAAATGAACAAAAAAAACATTTAGTTTTTCTTTTCTTTTTTTTTTAACGTTTATTTATTTTTGAGAGAGAGAGAGAGACAGAGCATGAATGGGGGAGGGTCAGAGAGAGAGGGAGACACAGAATCTGAAACAGGCTCCAGGCTCTGAGCGGTCAGCACAGAGCCTGATGCAGGGCTCGAACTCACAAACCGCGAGATCATGACCTTAGCCGAAGTCGGACGCTTAACCGACTGAGCCACCCAGGCGCCCCCCCCCCAAAAAAAACCAGATTAAAAAAAAAATTTTTTTTAACGTTTATTTATTTTTGAGACAGAGCATGAACAGGGGAGGGTCAGAGAGAGGGAGACACAGAATCGGAAACAGGCTCCAGGTTCCGAGCTGTCAGCACAGAGCCCGATGCGGGGCTCGAACTCACGGACCGCGAGATCGTGACCTGAGCCGAAGTCGGCCACTCAACTGACTGAGCCACCCTGAGCCGAAGTCGGCCGCTCAACCGACTGAGCCACCCAGGCACCCCCCAAAAAACCAGATTTTAAAGTGAGGCAAGATAAGAGGGAACAATGATGATGATTGGAGGAAAAAACCTCATTAAAAGCATTTTTTGTTGTTGTTTTTTGTTTTTTGTCATGTCAGAACTCCTTTTCACTGGAATTTCTTTACTTGGCATTATTAAGTTTGAAAATGATTCTGCATTCAGAGTTATATAATAAGAGTCCCAGCCTGCTAGAAAGACTGTTGGGAAGACAAATGCTTGAGCAAATAACTGACCATATGGTATTGTAAGAACAATGATAGACTTATGATCATTTCTGGAGAGAGTGACAAGCCCTCTTAGGGTGGGAATGATGAGTGGGGTGTGATGTTAGGGCAGGTGGATCCTGATCTGGGTTTTGAGAGATGGATAAATCCATTATGAAGCATAGGCATAAAAGGATCACGGGAGACTTGTACGCGTGTAAAAATCCCATAATTGAAGTGTTGGGTGTTGGAACTACTGTTAAAATTGATTTGTGTGGCTGGTTACGTTCTTTCACAAGAGGTATGAAAATATGAGTTATTTCTTTATATACCACATGTTTGTATAACAACTGATCCAAATGGTATTTGAGTGATTTTTCTGTCTTAATAACTATTACATTGTTGAAAAGATATAAATACAATTCACATAATTAAAAATACATATGTACAAATAAATGGAGTATACATATTTTATATATACTCACAATTCGATTCTGTTTCTCCTACGCATCTGTTTTTTAAAAAACTGTTTAGATCTCCATGGAGGTGCCCTATTTTGCAACAAAGTAAGGTCTTTGAGGTGCCCCAAATTTATAAACCAGTGTCCAGAGATTATAACTTCCTTAGTGAATCATAAAACACATATGCTCAAGTAATTAAAGGTACTTATGGGGTTAAAGCATGCTTGAAACTCCCAAACAAGTTTGTAAGTACTTTTCCAGAGAACCACTTGCCTAAGAAAGATTATGCCAGTTCTTCACAGAGCAGTGATTTGCACCACTGAACTCAAAATACCTGATGACTAGCTTTCCTCAACAGAGATTTGATCCTTTGTTTGTTTTGTCCACAATGAGAATATATTGTTGAACTTGAGCTTGGGAATACTGTGAGTTAGTAAGTGAGGGAAATGAGAGTTTTTTTTTTTTTATATGAAATTTATTGTCAAATTGGTTTCCATATAACACCCAGTGCTCATCCCAACAGGTGCCCTCCCCAATGCCCATCACCCACTTTCCCCTCCCTCCCACCCCCCATCCACCCTCAGTTTATTGTTAGTTTTTAAGAGTCTCTTATGGTTTGCTTTCTTCCCTCTCTGTAACTTTTTTTCCCCCTTCCCCTCCCCTATGGTCTTCTGTTAAGTTTCTCAGGATCCACATAAGAGTGAAAACATGGTATCTGTTTTTCTCTGTATGACCTACTTCACTTAGCATAACACTCTCCAGTTCCACCCACGTTGTTACAAAAGGCCAGATTTCATTCTTTCTCATTGCCAAGTAGTATTCCATTGTATATATAAACCACAACTTTTTTTTTTATG
Source organism: Puma concolor (assembly GCF_028749965.1). Classification (NCBI taxonomy): domain Eukaryota; kingdom Metazoa; phylum Chordata; class Mammalia; order Carnivora; family Felidae; genus Puma; species Puma concolor. The sequence continues at coordinate 142,751,704 of NC_141674.1, read as the reverse complement.
TTTTTATTTTTGAGAGAGATGGAGTACGAGTGGGGGAGGGGCAGAGAAAGAGGGAGACATAGAATCTGAAGCAGTCTCCATGCTCTGAGCTGTCGCCAGAGAGCCTGACGTGGGGCTCGAACTCATGGACTGTGAAATCATGATTGGGCTGAAGTCGGATGCTTAACCGATTGAGCCACCCAGGTGCCCCCAACAACCTCTTTATCCATTCATCAATTGATGGACATTTAGGCTCTTTCCATAATTTGGCTATTGTTAAAAGTGCTGCTATAAACGTTGGGGTACAAGTGCCCCTATGCATCAGCACTCCTGTATCCCTTGGGTAAATTCCTATCAGTGCTATTGCTGGGTCATAGGGTAGAACTATTTTTAATTTTGTGAGGAACCTCCACACTGTTTCCCAGAGCAGCTGCACCAGTTTGCATTCCCACCAACAGTCCAGGAGCGTTCCCGTTTCTCCACATCCTTGCCAGCATCTATAGTCTCCTGATTTGTTCATTTTAGCCACTCTGGCGTGAGGTGATATCTCAGTGTGGGGAAAATAATTTGATTTGTAGGGAAATAAGAGTTTTAATTTTCCTGGTTAAGATTTATCACCATTCCTTCATGTTGCTATAACTAAATGTAGGATGTCTTCCCATAATGGTTTGATTTTGGTTTGTTCTCAATGATCTAGAGCCACTGATAGTTTGACAGGTCACCGCTTTGCTTGGTGCACATCATGGCTTTGGTATGTGGAAGGAAGTGACTCTGGTCATCTTGGAGTGGGCTTATTCCCTTTGTCAGTTTTTCTAGCTTCACTGTCTATAATGACTTTTTTTCACAACTCGATCAGGCCCTTTCCTTTCTTCAACCTTTTTCTTAGGGGAGAAAGAAGTGTAGTATAGCACCACACTGTGGGAATTGGTACTGGGGGGACCAGTGCAAGAACATGCTGTTAATTCTGTCTATTGCTGCTGTTGTCAGTAATAAAGTCCTTTATCGCTGACCCTAGGAGTCTCATTGTCTTCTTCCAGCACCCATGAAACTGTGGCAGGCTAACATGTTAGTTTGCAAGTTAGATAAAATCTGAGTCTTCACAGTTCTTGACATTTCTAAGACTCTCTGTGGTCTAATTTCTTTGCCCATCCATTAAATATGGGTGTTTTCCAAAGTTATGCCTCTGGCTCACTGCTTTTCTCTTTGCTCATCCTTTCCCTGGGTGATTTTAGTCTCGTGTGTAGTTCTAAATGATAGAGAAGGCCTTCCAAATCTGCATTTCTGGACTCAAAACTCATTTGAGCTCTGGAATCATATATCTAACTTTGATGCTCAAACTTAACATGTTTCATACTAACTACTTGTACCTGCCTGGGTTCTCACCTCTTTCTTTACCTCTGTTAGTAATGTCCTTGACTTCTGTCCTCCTATAAAACCTCCACATTTTTATCTCTAGTACCACTGATTTTCCTTCTTAAGTCATTTTCACTTCCAGCTTTATTATCACTACTCCAGTTTGAGTCCCCATTATTTGGTTCTCAGCCACAACAGGAGTGTATTTGCGTTCTCCACAGAAATAGAATTTTATATACATAAAGTACATCTGTACCTATATGTCTCCAATAGAAGATGGATGGATAGCTAGCTAGGTAGGTAGATAGATTTATTATAAAGAATTGGCTTATGCCATTATAGAGGCTGGTAAGCCGAATATCTGGTGGTGTGGGAGACGTAGGAAGCGCCAATATTTTAGTTCAGAGGCAGTCAAGTAGGATGAAGCAATGTTGCAGATAAAGTTCAAAGGAAGTAGGCTGGAGAATTCTCTCCTGCTCAAGGAAGGATTGGCCTTTTTATTCTCTTCAGGCCTTCAACTGACTGATGAATCCCTCACACAATATGGAAATAATCTGCTTTCCTCAAGTCTACCAATTTAAATGTTACTTTTACCCTAAAACGCCCTCACAGAAACACCCAGAATACCATTTGACCAACTCTCTGGGCACTTTATGGCCTAGTCAAGTTGACACATAAAATCAACCATTACAAATAGCCTCCCAAATGGCCTCTCTGGTTTTATTTTTGTTTCTCTCAAATCTGTCCTCCAAAGACATCTATCTAAAAGACATATCAGACCACATGACTCTACTACTTAAAAGACATTCAGTGATTCCGTATTACCTCCAGAATAAAGTCCATACTCCTAAACTCAGCTAACACATAAAGATCTAGGCTCTTTGCCCATATTGCTGCAAATTAATTTCTTGCTACCCCTCACCTGACGTACTGTGCTCTGTTGTGACATTTAGTGTTATAATTCCTTGGATGCACAAAATCAAGACTTCTGTTCTCCTTCTAAGTAGAATTCTCTCCTGCTCCCCTGGCACTTGGCTAATTCCCACTTCTGACTGTCATGTCACTCAAGGGTAAATCCTACGGAGATGCCTGGCTCTTCCTGATTCCCCAGGGTGTTCTCTTCTGTGCATGCTATATGGTCCATATTTTCACCATAGCTTTACTACACGATATTAGAAATAACTGTTTGTCAGTGTAAACATGGGACTGACAAGCCAACCTGTTTTATAAGGGAAGAGATTATGTCTTAATTTATCTTTGTAACCTCTGTGTCTGAATAGTGTCTGACCTAGTATTGCTCAATAAATGTTTACTGATCCACTGACTGATTTGAAGTCTACAGAAGCTCCATATTGGAGTGGGATGGAGGAAATAATGGAAGAGAAAATAGAGATCTGCTTTAGTGAAAACAAAAACTGGAACAAAAATTAATTGCACCATAAAGTTTTAGATTTTTTGGGAAAGTAACTTTAAACAACTTTTAACAAATCCAAAGCTTCTGATTGAGCATGAAGAATACCTGTAAGGGGGCGCTTGACTGGCTTGGTTGGTGGAGCATGTGAGTTTTGATCTTGAGGTTGTGAGTTCTAGCCCCACATTGGGTATACAGAATACATAAATATTAAACTTAAAAAAAAAATACCTGTAGGACCAGAGGCTGCGTGTGACTTTCTTCATCATAATCACAAGGCCATTTTGTTCTCTCCTAGACATCTGTGGAGGGTTTGGGTTGTAGTGCAGGGATAAGCCTGACAACTGAGAACAGGAAAAAGTGATTGCTGTCACACTAGCAGGTAAGATCAGCTGACAGTTAAAAAAATTATTATTAATCATTATTATTGTTATTTTTAAAAGATTTCAAATGCCTGAGAACACTATAATTAGTTTTTTTGTGGCTTGTACTTAATACACAGGCATTTTTGCTGCGAGGCACTATTTAGTCCATACACCATATTCTGGGCACCAGAAACCATGGCAACCATGATTTCCGATCATTTGTAGGCAATTTAATTTGGTTTAAACATTTAGAGGCATTATTTTGCCAGTTATTTCTGGAAATGATTTAAAAAACACTTCAACAGGCATACATTTTATTTTCTTCTGAACCATTATCATTATGTTTCTTTCTTTCTTTCTTTTTTTTTTTTTTTTTAAAGATTCTAGAGGTAGAGAGCGATTTACAGCCATAAGACTATTCATATATTTATGTACCATTGACTTAGTCTTTGAAATATGGCTCAAAGATTTCGGTGTAGAGCAGAGACAGGTATTATCTCTTAAAAGAAGTCATAATGCCCCTTTCTTATTTTCATGTAAGTTAACACCATGAGGAGTTCAAGTCCTTTTAAATCCTGAAATGCAAACTGAGATAAGAAAGACAATTACTGATGGTTTTACATGTGTGTTGGAAAGTAGGATGGTATCATATTTTATTATTAAATTTTTTTTTCAAAGTTTTTTTATTTATTTTTGGGACACAGAGAGACAGAGCATGAACGGGGGAGGGGCAGAGAGAGAGGGAGACACAGAATTGGAAGCAGGCTCCAGGCTCTGAGCCATCAGCCCAGAGCCTGACGTGGGGCTCGAACTCCCGGACCGCGAGATCGTGACCTGGCTGAAGTTGGACGCTTAACCGACTGCGCCACCCAGGCGCCCCTGGTATCATATTTTAAAGCTCTTAACTATAGGAGGAAATCCAGTTTCTAACAAACATCTTTTTAAATCCAGTATCTCTGTAGCTTTTCCATATATATTAGCTGAATCATCTATAGATTATGAAGATTTATATCACAAAATAACAGGCTGGGTTTCAATACTAAAAGCTCAGGAGGAACTACCATCCTTCACAGGCTTCTCAGAATTTAGAAGCTCCCATTCAGAATGACTCAAGATAAATTCCCCACATGTCAAAACTTGTGGGTATATAAGGAAAATTTTCTTCTATCCAACTTGAGGAAGACAGTTTTGTTCTCTCTCATAGTCAGTGGGTGGGGGAGTGCTAGTACTTCTTGTTGATAAAATATTTGTAAGGCAATATTTTCAAAGTTATAATTGTGATGGTAAACACATTTATATGAAATTCAATGAGGCCAAGTGGGAGTGTAGTTAAATATCTTCTTAGAAATTTTGGCAAGTTACAATGGAGATTAAGATTCTAAGTCATTTTAAAATAGGATTCAGTAATTTGTTATCTTTCAACCCTTTTGTAACTGTAGTGGCGAGTCATACAAAAAATACAAATATTAAGATTCCTCATGCTGATATTTGTTTGGCTTCTCAGTATCTCTAGAGCTTCTTTCTTTGTTCAGACCACACACTTGGCTAAATGTTATCATTTGAATTTTGATATATACACTGGGTTTATTAGTGGCAGAAATATCTTTATAAATAAATTAGAAGAAATTTTAAAATGTTTCACTTCTGTATGTAAATATCTATTGGCACAAAGAGCCTCATTTCCTCAACAGTACTTTCATACTATGATAGAGTTTTGTAATATGCAGTAAAGAAGCATTAAAAAATTGAGCAGAGAGTGCAGGGAGTCTTGGTCTAAAAAGAAAATCTCCATGGGGCTGATGCCCTTCTAAGCAAGTTCTATTAGGAATTGATGGGGCGCCGGGTGGCTCAGTCAGTTAAGTGTCCGACTCTATGTTTCGGCTCAGGTCATGATCTCACCATTGGTAAGTTTGAATCCCGTGTCGGGTTCTGCACTGATAGCATGGAGCCTGCTTGGGATTTTCTATCTCCCTCTCTCTCTGCCCCTTCCCTGCTTGCTCTCTGTCTCTCTGTCTCTCTCTCTCTCTCAAAATAAGTAAATAAACATGAAAAAAAAAAGACTTGAGATTATTATTATTTTTTTAACTTCCAGATCATTCTCTACATTGTAATAGAAACCCAGAGGCCCTAAATATAAAGTCAGCTGGTACAAGTTACTTAAAAAAATTCACTTTGATTTTTGAAGCAAGGTAGTATGATAGGCTTTGAGTCTTGCATTTTATTTATTTATTTATTTATTTATTTATTTATTTATTTAATAAATGTTTATTTATTTTTGAGAGAGTGGGAATGGGAGAGGGGCAGAGAGAGAGGGAGACAGAGGATCCAAAGAGGGCTCTGCCCTGACAGCAGTGAGCCTGATGCAGGGCTCGAACTCATGAACCGTGAGATCATGACCTGATCCAACTTTTTGTAGTCCTGCATTGTAAAAGCTCCCTCAACCCCCCATGTCTTAAGAAACTTTAGCTTCTGCCTGCCTGACCATCCCCAATCTACTTAGGGGAGCTGGTTTCCCGCAGTGTGTCTAGGATGCCCCCTGTTTGCCTGGCCGCTCCTCCTAAGTCACACTAAACTCAGCTGCCTTATGGCAAGAGAGGCTTGATGTTCTCTCTCTGAGCAGCATTGGACGGTAAGATGCATACTTGACCAGTGCTGCTGCATTGTATCTGCCGGGTTCCGCTGATGGAAAGACTGCCCTTTGGCTGGACTGGCAATGAAAAATTCAGTTTCCTGAGAACCTGAGGCTGCCATGCTGCACCTACTCCCCCATCTTGACTTCTCGACCACCATTATGTCCTCCCTAGAGTGTTGAGAAAGATTTATCTCCCCTCTTAGGCTAGAGGTACTCCCTTTCTTTCCCATTGGATTTGAGACGTTGGAAGCAGGCATCAAACCCTCCTTGTCCTTTTATCATGTTCTGGAAGTCCTGTGTAAAGGTATAATTCCCTAGGAAAAAATAAAAGCATGCTCTTGGCCTCACCTAAGGACCTAGAAAATTCATCTTAAATTGGGCTAATTCCCTCTGCCTGATATGGTCATTGTGATCTCATCTTCTTCATTATCTAATTTCTCAGTCATCTTCTTAATGGCTCAGCTCTCTTCCTTCTGATTTCTGTGGATATATGACATCAGAAGTTACACAAATGATTACAAATTAGGTGGGGAGAAAAAAACCCAAAGTTTTATTTCCTTAATAGAACTTCATTCCTTTTTAAGCCACTGTTCTCACTTGGCAGTGGAAAACAACCTTGTCACCTTTATGTATTCTAGTCAACTGCATTTTAAATGTTTCTTTTGTGTAAATATTCAGTCAGGTTTGTGTATTATTTTCTCAGCTGCCCCTGCTCACTCTCTGGTCTTCTATTTCCCCTGCTTACAGTCCTACTTCTGTTTCACTGGGCTCAAGGTTCCATTAGCTGGCTGTGGAGGGGAGAGAGGGAGTTTGCTTATGTGGATAGTATATGGTGTGGCAGCATGGAGGTTGGTTCACTCCCTCAGTCTCATTTCTCACCCAGATGCCAATGCAGTCCAGCTATTGATGTCCATAGTTGAGTGTCTAGATATGGATGACATCCAACATTGGCTCCTTTGTGTGTCATGTATGTCATCTTCTGTGTTCAGCTAGTGCCTTTTGTAGCATATTGCAGGGAATCCTGAGGAGGCAGCAATGCTTCCCTTTTGCTCTTTCCCATAGGTGCTGGCACCTTATTGGCCAGCAGCATGTCTCTGATCTTCTTGGATCCTCCTTCGATCTTACAAAGCCCACATCCCCCTGGATGTGAGGCAACAGTTTCTCCAGAGCTGAGTTGTTCTCCAGATGCCCTGAGATGGCCTTGTGCATCATGGCGTTCTTGCCCATCAACACAACAGCCCTCCCGCAGAGGCACGTGTGGATCCGCTGCATCTGCTTGGAGCCCACCTAGTCTGCTCCCACAATGAAGCATTTTGGATAATCATCCAAAAGTTAGGGGCGCCTGGGTGGCGCAGTCGGTTAAGCGTCCAACTTCAGCCAGGTCACGATCTCGCGGTCCGGGAGTTCGAGCCCCGCGTTGGGCTCTGGGCTGATGGCTCAGAGCCTGGAGCCTGTTTCCGATTCTGTGCCTCCCCCTCTCTCTGCCCCTCCCCTGTTCATGCTCTGTCTCTCTGTCCCAAAATAAATAAACGTTCAAAAGTTAGATTAGCTTTTTTTTTAAATGTTTTTTTTTTTTTTAATTTATTTTTGAGACAGAGAGAGACAGAGCAGGAGCAGGGGAGGGGCAGAGAGAGAGGGAGACACAGAATCCAAAGCAGGCTCCAGGCTCTGAGCTGTCAGCATGGAGCCCGACGCAGGGCTCGAACTCACAGAGTGTGAGATCATGACCTGAGCTGAAGTCTGATGCTCAACCAACTGACCCACCCAGGCGCCCCACAAAAGAATGAAGAGCTCTCTCCAGGCATCCTCGTGAGAGTGACATGATCTTTAAACCCTGCTTGGCAATCCCTGATGCACTTCCCTGATGCATAGGGAACACAGAATGACCTGGAAGTCCAACTACTTCCTTAAGATAAAAAGAGTCAGGAGAGGATATGAAGATTTATTCTACATTGCTATCCTTCTCTTCTTGATGACAAAATATACAATAAGTTGGGAAATCATACTAAAGAAAAAGAGTGAAAACCATATGTGAAATACCTCCCTTCCTACTTCCTACTGTAATCCCAAGGGGAGGGTGGGTGCCTGAAAGCATCTCCCCATAAGTGTAGGGGTGATTTTGGATGGAGGGGATTGCCAACATCTTAAGGAAGTAGTTGAACTTCCAGGTTGCCCTGTGTTCCCTGGGCATCAGGGCAGTGCATCAGGGATTGCCAAACAGGGTTTACAGATCATGTCACTCTCACGAGGATGCCTGGAGAGAGCTCTTCATTCTTTTGGCTGGTCTTTTTTGGGGCTAACAATCTCAATCATCTCACCAGATACTTTCAAGTGACTACTGTAAGTTAACAAAAAAACTAGAAATCCTCACTTCCTCAGACTTGCTGCTTAGGAGACCAGAAGTGATGCTTGCCTAACCCTGCCTTACCTTGTTCCTTCTCCTTCTCCCTGCTGACCCATTTCCCAGGCCCTCCTGGCATCCTCCTGGGTCTCCTGCTTACCATAGAAGTGGTTGGCAGTCCCCTCCATCCAAAATCACCCTTACACTTATGGGGAGATGTTTTCAGACACCCACCCTCCCCTTGGGATTACAGTAGGAAGGGAGGTATTTCACATATGGTTTTCACTCTTTTTCCTTAGTATGATTTCCCAACTTATTGTATATTTTGTCATCAAGAAGAGAAGCATAGCAATGTAGAATAAATCTTCATATCCTCTCCTGACTCTTTTTATCTTACAACTAGCTAGATGTGCACTGAACAGTTTTAACCAGAGTGTGTGTGTGTGTGTGTGTGTGTGTGTGTGTGTGTGTGTGTGTTGGGGATTTGTTTTGAAAGTGGAGAGTTGTTACAGGGAGAATGGAAGTTGGAATCATCACTCTACGTTTCAAGTTGCAGGGTGATGGAATGACCCATTAGGGAGAGAAGATTTGATGTATGAGAGGGGAGAGCATTGCTGGAGGGATTCCTTAAACAGGAAGAGGGGTTATGGCTAGTGCTCTGTCGGTCTGCCTGCCTGTACCTTTTGCCTTTCAGTTGAAAGTCTCCTGCCTTGTTTACTTTTCCTTGATTACTGCTTTGGGCATTCTGAATAATGTTAACAGAGCAGTTAAGGATCAGAGACGAAATCAGAACTTTTGAGAGGTCCAAATTTTGCACTTTCTAGATTTTTCCCAACTTTATCTTGTGAGTTTAAAGTAGCAATATTCAGCCAGGAGAAAGCAATAAAAGCTTACAGATAGTCATGGGTAAGTTTATATAGTGATAAAATGCAAAAATGCAAACTTCTCCCATAATGGTAATTGTTAGTGTTGGAGTTGGGGAAGAAGCTGGGGCATGAATTCAGGATAAGAGGACCAGGGGATCAATGTCAGAACAAGGTTGAGAGTGCCTTATTGAAAATTATTTTATTTCTAAGTCCAGTGAGTTGTTGTAGCATCATTGACATTGAAGGATATTATCACAACTCCCTGAACTTGTTAATTATTCAGCAGTCATTCCTATTTGGGATGAACATGTGCATCTGTGCTTTGCTTTCCAAGAATGAAAATTATGCTTGTTTTACAACTGCATAAAGTTTAGCATAATTGAATGTTCAGGTAACTGCTTTAAAATACTGTTCTACAAAAGTGATATCATTTTGAGCTCAGAAAGACAGGGGTAGGAAATCTTCTTAGGCTTCAATTGCTGAATGCACAGAGTCCTTAATAAACTATCTAGACATATCAAGAGTCAGAAGTGGGTTTCTTTTAGTGGAGGGGTATGATAGATCAACAGGGCTGTCATCAGAATGTTAGGAAGACGGATTTGGGAAGGTCCAATAAAGAAAATAGCAATGCTAGGTGATCTAGCAAGAGACAAAGATGTCCAAATGGAATGAAAGAGAATGTAGGCAGGAAGCCCCAGAGGGGTTGGAAGTTTGGAGACCAGAGGAAAGGGTGGAACAGAGGCAGAGGGTGATACCAAAAGAGGGCCAGATGTCCAGGGGGGTAAGGCAAGCTTGACAGGTCTCACAGGTTGAAACAAAACGTTAACTAGAAGCCTAGAGAGAGGTTAGAAATAAGGTGGTCAGAATCCAGGCAAGAAAGTCAGTAACATTTATGGGACATGAGAAGCAACAAAGATCAAGAGCTCAAAATAGGATTCTAAGCCCAAAACTTTCTAAGACAGAGACCAGATATGGCCTTCATGATGGAGATAAATAGGTTCTTGTGGTTACTAAAGTGAGTAAAGTGGACAAGGTATTCTAATGCTCACTCTCTACAATATTATACACACACACACACACACACACACACACACACACACACACAGGGAGAACAGAAAGATTAAAGAGCACAATGTTCACAAAATCCCTGAGAAGTAGAAGGGAAATATGAATGATTTCATTTTCTTTTTGCTTCTGTATGCTTTCTGAATGAACATGTGTTATTTAAAAAATAATAATATAAAAATTAAAAAAAATTGATCCAAATGAATTGCAATGTATATATATAGAGAGTGAGAGACTTTGGTATTTTGTTCAGTGACTGGTGATTGATCTTGCCTAGATGGGGCTCAGGTGTAAAACTAAATTATTGCAGGGCACAACAGATTCTGTTGGAATTGTGTAAAGCCCATATTCAATCTGCTTGCCTTTTATCTTGTAGTGAAAATTTCTTAGTGGACTGGTAGAACAGCCACTTTTTTCCAAAACAGTCATTTAGACTGGATCTATCTAGGATAAGATGAAATAAGAGTTGGAAATTATCGAGCTGTGGTAATTAATTGGAAGGACTCAAACTGAATAAATTAAGATAGGACCCCAATCCCTATACTCAGCTGGGTACTTTTTATTGGCTGATTGAGCCCATAATGGGATAATAGAATAAGAAGAATGTTGGGATTTATTTTTTAGTTCATTTTGCAAATGAGGAAAGCCTTAGGCAAAATTCCTTTTGTTCTTAATGCCAAAATATTTCACCATTAACCTAACATAAAATGTATTAGATAATAATTTTTTAAAAAATACTGGACCAATAAACTTCATAAAAATTTAAAAATGTTTCCTGTCCCAAATATTTTCATTAACCGCAATGATACAAATAGAGCCAAAGATATCAAAAATGAAAAGATAAACAAATTCTTCTCAGTTAAAGCTTTTATTCATACCTCAGGAATTGGGTTATAAGAAAATAAATATTTGGTTACATGAATGAAATGGACTATTCAGATGTATTACACACACACACGTACGTGACTAATTATAATTCTTTGGTCCAGCTGGAAAGTCAGTCTGAATACACTCATGATTTTAACCTGTTCTTGTTCGTGTGTGTCCTCTGAATTTTGGAAAGGCATAGTTGCATTAGGACAATAATAGGATGGTTTGGCCATAGATTTGGATGTTAGATAACTCGCATGCTGTGTCTTTAATTAATGCAAGGCCAGTTATGTTTAGCAAGGGATAACAAATGGACCATTGTCATGCTCAGTAGGTTCATACCACCCTTACCCATGGGTTGGGTGGATAAAGATCACAAAGGAGCCCCTAAGGAATATAATGATGCTAAATAGACCCTAAATGTGCTATTCCCCACATAAGCACCAATTGAGGTTGTAATATGGACTCTGCTAATTACAAATCCTTTCTATTCCTTGCTACAGTGAAATAATGAACCTCGTTTAATATTGTCATTAACATGCTGTGAGCCCAGTGATTACTCCCATCCACAAATAGTCTCCGTGTGACCCCTAGGTGGGCGGTGGACAATGCATGTTTTTTGATTCAGTTATTTGCTCTGTCATGAAGGCTTTGGATGAAATCATTCAGGCTGAACGAAATTTGATTGTTAGGAGGACAGGTCTGGGATGGTTAGGCCAAAGAAGCAGCATTCATTTATGTATTCCCATCTTTTATGTTCTACTTAACAGATACAACTCCTGATAACACCAGCTTAGGGATAAAGATGTGCCATTTTTTCCTAGTTGATCCTACCATTGATCCTCTCCCATATATTCGTACAGGCTTTCTTACTTCTGGAAGATAGTTATGAGACTGCCCTAGTCACCCTTCTTTTATGGGTGTGCATGGGGACACTGAGCCCCAGCATCCAGTGTCCTGCAGTCTTGGCTCCCCTGTATCACCATCACTGCCCTGTTGGTACTGTGCGTTGCCTGGGCGTAGAACTGGAGACATTGGAATGGCTTCCCTAAACTTCAGTTCCAAAGTGGGATGTCCTTTCCTTTCCTTTTTCTTTGTAGAGGGTTAAGCCGTTCAGGCCCAGGATCCAGGCTACATGGAATCCCATAAAAGCCCTGGGCCTTTTCTGTGTGATCCTTTATTTTTTGTTCTAAGCAACTGGTAGAACCTAAACAAGTTTGTCTTTGTGTCTTCCCCATGTCCTCCTGCATCTGTCCACTTAGGATCAACTATCAGATTCCTTAACCACTGGGAGCGGAGTTGGACAGAGATGCCCATGATGGCTTCTTGTTAGCTGCTGTGTACTGGCACCAGCTCACCACTCTCTATGGGGGTCTCTCACTTTGTGTTGTGCTCTTAATTACAATTAGGAAGTTAAAATGCAGGGGAGTCAACAGTACAGAGGCGTACTTTGCTTAATGCAGTAGAAATGGCCCTGAAAGTTGCACCTGAATAGAATATTTATTAATCATAAGGGAGGTCATTATTTCAGAGAAAACTGTAGTGAAAAGCTTAGTAAAGCAAAGATTTCAAAAAATATATATGTATTTTTTCAAAATAAGCCATGCCTCCTGATTTATCAGACTTACATACTTAGAGTTTATGTTTCACATTCTCTTTAAAGTAATATATGCCTATAAAACTAAAAAAAAAAACTTAATTTTATGAGGGGCTGGGACTTGAGCAGGAGTCTTTCATGAATCTTTCATGGTTTTAAATGTTTTTTTTTTTTAATTTTACTTATTTTGAGAGAGAGCGAGAGAGAGAGAGAGCTCTCATGAGCATGTGAGCAGGGCTGGGGCAGAGAGAAAGGGCGAGAGAGAATCCCAAGCAGGCTCTTCACTGTCAGCATGGAGCCTGACACGGGGCTTTATACCATGAACTGTGAGATCATGACCTGAGCTGAAATCAAGAGTCAGACACTTACTGACTGAGCCACCCAGGTGCCGCTGAATCTTTCATTTTTAAAGTTGTCTCCTTCCTTTCAGATGGAAAGATGACTGGTTTCTTTGGCAGCTTTTGACAGGCCCCTAGGAGTCACCTGCAAGGACATGTTTTCTGGGAGAATCTGCATTTCTTATCATGTACTTCCTCTGTTCCTTTGAACGGAGGCATAAGGAAGTAGGGAAGTTGGATTTGGGCCCTTGTTCTACCCTAGATGGCTGCATGGTTTGAACAAATGAAAAGGCCTGAGTCTCCTTTTTTTTAGTAAAATGAGAAGAGTCTGCTTAATGATTGCTAAATTTGCATCTGGTAGTGCAATTTTAAAAAACAAAAATGTGAGTGTCCATCTTTGAAAACACCACCAAATCATGAATTTCTCTATTCATATTCAAATGCTAACTACTAAGGACACATGTGCATTTACGAAGGCAAAAAATGGCACAGAACTTTGGGGAAACTTACATATTTAATAGAGCTAAACAATTCATGCCCAGCAGTGGCAAACTGCATTCTTGAGTAATGGTGGAATGTATTTTCTCAGGTGATCGCTTAAACTCCGTTCTACTGGGGCTTAATTAAGGAGTGATGTCTGTAGTCATGAGCAATTCTGTGGAGTAAAATCACTGAAGAAATAGAAATGCCCAAGAAAGCATTGCCAGTCTTTGGCATTGGAGGAATAATGTGGTTTAGTTAGTTTGGGTTCTTAAATTTGAAGGAGATTCAAGACTCTGTTGAATGGATCAGGGGTGAATCCCAGTGGCCTTGGCCTGTTGGAAAGAGCCAGGGAAGTTGATTTTGTGTCTGGGCTGTTGGGCAAGTTCCTGAAACCAATTTTCTGCTGGAAACAGTGTGTGTCCTTCTGGCAACAAGCTGCTTGAGCAATGAGCTGTCACATTTCAATGCAGAAGCCTTTTGTTTGGCAATGAGATAATTTTTGTTCTTATTCTATCAGGAATCTATTTAGAAATTCAGCATAAATGCATTTGGAGTATACTAGCTTCTTCACGGGGGAGCTAAGCTCCAGAGCAAATCATAATGTGTTTTTTTTTCCCCCTACCTTCTCATGTGCACCTCCTCCCATATGACGTGTTTTGATACAGGAAAAAGAACACCAAAGGAAACCTTGAAAGGTGGTTCTCAAAGCACAGTATTGTGCAGAGTGTAAAGAAGTACGTCCACTCCTTGCCTTACCGATGGAGGTCAGAGAATGATTTAGAAGCTGAATCTGTATATATCCGTCACTGGAGTTTTGTTGTCATCTACTGGCTTTTGCACTAGATAAGCTTTATCAGCCTTCTCAGCTTTAAACATCTAAGATACTGAGACAAAACTGGTAGTAGTATAAAGGATGTGCTCAAATTAAAATTGTTGAGGGGTCTGCAAAGACCAACCATCCAATTTGCTTTATTTTTTATCTTTATTTTTATAGTGTGAATTGTCCGTTTGTTCTTACATGCTACTAGAATGGCCTTTAAGCACACTTTCCAGTATCATTTTGTGATCCTCTATTGCGTATGCAAGGAAAAACAGACAAGAGAAAATTACATTGCTTTTAAGGTGGCTTAGATGCATGTCTTCTAATATAGAGCTTAGTGTAAAATGTAATTTGAACAGAATCATGGTGTCTTCCTTCCTTTCCAAGAAATTCCTGTTCACTTATCTTTATTTATGTACCAATAGAGACCAAACTGCAGCTTTTCCTTTACATTTCCTTATATTTTCTCTGTTCACCTAACCTTTCAACAACCCTTTTGGATTCAACAGAGCATGTAATTATTGCACCATATAGAAACAGTTGGGGGAAACAAATGGCATAGTGCAAAAGGTGTAATTTATGGTGGTAAGTCATCCAGAAAAACGTGGCAAGAATGTTCAATTTATTTTAAATATCTTAATGCCATTGCGTTTTTTCTTTCAATTGTGCACATTAAATTCTTTGTGTGACACATGAAAAATTATTAAACACAAGATTATATAAAACTCCAGCAGAAGTTGCCATAAAAATTGAAATGTCCCAATTTAAATGACAATAGGAAACCAGCGGGGTTGAAGGCATTTGTTTTCTTGGTTCAAATATGTGACTATAACTACAGTCACGACATTTTCGTTTGTCAGCAGCTCAAATCACTTCTTGTGTTCTTCAATCTTAGAAAGAGACAAAGGTGAGATTCTGGCCTTATAGAGCACCAGCATGAAGTAAGAGTGTGTGCGCACGCATGTGCGGGTGTATGTGGGGTGGGAGAATGGAGGTACTACTGACACTTGGCTGTGATGTTAATTTTATCTCAAAATCTGCTGTAGAGAATATAGGACTGTAACAATGTGAAAATAATGCACTCATCTGGTCATATTACCAGATATATGTTTGTGAATATGTAAGTGTATGCATATGTGTGTGTATACATTGTAAATTTATAAATAGTATGCTAACATTTAATTCAGGAGTGAGTATTTCCAAAATAAGCAGAAGTAGAGTATAGTATATGTGGAAGCATTATTTTGAAGTGTTTACTTCATTATTTAGGCTCTTTGGCTTCTATTAAATCCCAGTGTTCAACTATGGATTTCACTATGTTTTAGCTCAGGTGCTCTCAACATTGGATTTAATAGATTATCATCTAGGGAACCTTAAAAAATTCCAATGCCAGGACTCCATCTCTGGAGATTCTAATTTAATTGGTCGGGGAGTGGGGCTGGGCAATGGTAATTTTTAAAAGCTCTCTTGATGAATCTAATGTGCAGTCAGGGTTGACAGTCACTGCTTTAGCCAGGCGTTGTCAAGCAATCACTGGCAATACCTAACAACCACCACATGGTGATCTTGAGTTCGCTCTGAGATCTTTCCTGCCATGGTGACTGTGGAAGCCCAGAACTGCTGAAGTGTGCCAAAGGGTGCCATCTATAGTTTCAGGCAAAACAAAAACAAAAACAAAAAAACAAAAACAAAAACAAAAACCAACCAGGAAAGGCAGTGCCATGGAAATGACTCAGGAAGGACCAAGCGTTAGGTGATTTGCACATGATTATAAGCCGAGGTAGATTCAGGTCTTGAATCCAGATCTTCTGTGGTGATAGGGTTGAATGTGAGTCTTTGGAGTCAGATGGGTGTATCGGTTCCTGCACTAACTGGCTGGTTGAGTGACAATGGGTATGTCATTTATTTGTCAGTCTGGTAAAGACTTTGGGTCTCTTCACTTTTGAGCCAGGTATGTTTGGGGAAGAAAAATGTAGTATCAGTCTTAATCTTATGTGGCAGGTCTTAGTTACTTAACCTCTTTTGGCCAAAGTTTTCATACTTATAAAATGGAGGTAATTATTATCATGCCTACTTTATAAGTTGGTTGGTTGAAAGGATTAAATGATGTAATAAATGTAAAACCACTTGTGACAGTACGTCACGCATAGTATCTCCTTAATATTATTGTCATCATTACTGTTTTTGACTCCACAATCTATTCTTTCTCTTATACTATGCTACTTCCTCAGAGTCTGTACATAAATCTCAACTTTAAGTTTTTTTTTTTTCTCATGAGTTGGAATATTTTACTCCTAGGAGAGGACACTAAATCTGATTCTTTTCCTTAACACTTAATGTGAA
The DNA here is from genome assembly GCF_028749965.1 of Puma concolor. NCBI lineage: Eukaryota > Metazoa > Chordata > Mammalia > Carnivora > Felidae > Puma > Puma concolor. The sequence continues at coordinate 142,735,241 of NC_141674.1, read as the reverse complement.
TGATGGGTTATTTTTCCATTTTCTTTAATAACAGTTCCTTGGATGACTTCAGTTGCCTTTTCTTCTAAGCCAACTACAGATGTAGAAAATATGTTTCTTATTGCTTACTTTTTCTTATGTACTAGAAATAAAAGAGGCTAGGTGTAAATAGAATTAATATACATTTATGTCAGTGCTTTGAAAATACAACTCTTGCTATAATAATATTAACTGCTATACAGTGCTTAACACATGCCAGGTAGAGTTTAAAATGTTTTACATAAAATATTTAAAAAACTTTTTATTATGGAAAATTCCAAACACAAACAGGAGTACCTATGGATGGAGAGTGTATGAACCTCCACGCACTTAGGATTCATTTTTAACTATTATTCCCTCATAGCCAGTTTTGTTTTCTATAGCCTTCAACCCCACTCTCTTAATATCATTTTTCTCTAAGTAGTTCTGTATGCATCTCGAAAAGATAAAGACATTTCAAAAAAAATATTCTCACAGTACCAATATCACACACAAATGTATAACCCTTATAAAAAACTCGTATGTTCAATAATTTTAGTATCCCTATTTTACAGATGAAGAAATTGAGGCACAGAGACATTAAGTAACTTCTCCAAGGTCACACAGCTAGTAAGTAACAGAGGTGGAAGTTGAGACTATGTGGTCTGGCTACACAATCTGTGTTTTTTAACTACTTTGATGTACCAGCTTCTCTAATGAAGAAAATGCAATGTACAATAATTTCTTTTTGATGCATGTGAGGTTTCAGTGTTCTTAACGGCTTAATTAGATGGGTGTCCTATTGTGCATGAGGATTTGAGTTTGGTCTCTGCAGTTGCATGGACTTAGGTTTCAGACAGACTTGAGTTTGAATTCTGGCTCCATCACTTATTAGTCATGTGACTTTGTGCCTATTATGTATCCTCCATCAACTGCAGTTCCTTTGTCTATTGAATGATGGTGTAACAATAGCCACCTCATGAAATTGTCGTGAGTTAATGTATGCAGCATGCTTTGTACTATGCCTGACACATATTGGTACTTCCGCACTATAATATGGGTACATCAGGTAGGCACTTAAGTATCTCTAGGAAGACAGGTGAATATTTCTAGATGTTTGCAGTATTTAAGTATTTAAATTCTAACGTTCGGAAGTGTTTTTTTTTTTTTTTTTTTAAACCTTTGAAAGGATGTAGTGCACTTGATTAGACTGACTCTTTCCTTGATTGGTTAGGCAGCAGTCCCTTAAATGGCCAAGAAATACCTTGATATAGACTTAGTGCAACTGATTTAGAAATCTCTCCTGGGGCACCTGGGTGGCTCAGTCGGTTAAGCATCTGACTTCGGCTCAGGTCATGATCTCACGGTTTGTGAGTTTGAGCCCCGCATCAGGCTCTGTGCTGACAGCTCAGAGCCTGGAGCCTGCTTCAGATTCTGTGTCTCCTTCTCTCTCTGCCGCTCCCCAACTTGTGCTCTGTCTCTCTGTGTCTCTCAAAAAATAAATGTACAAAAATTTTTTAAAAAAGAAATGTCTCTTAATTTCCAGCTGGGAAACTGCCACCTTGTTAAAGCAAAATAAATGTTATAATATATTAGCTCATATAAGCAAAGGAGCATAATTTTCAATGAATGATGTGTCTCTCTTTGAGCTACTGTAAAGTCATTTGTCAACATCCTTCCTAAGGATACAGTGAAAATTCTCACAGAACACGCATGTGCATCTTTTGTTGCCTGGCTTTTCCCACTCTAGCCTTCAGCTGGTTTCTGTACTGTGAACAATAGGATGAAGTGTGAAGAGTGTTAAAAACAGGAGAGTGTAAATGTGTGTGTGTGTGCGTGTGTGTGGATGTGTGTAGGAGTCCCTGTGTGTGACTGCCTTTAAAAATTAAATATAAATTGTTTCTTGATTACTTACTATTTTGGAATTTATGTGCATTCTTATACACCACTACTTTGGATAAGCAAGGTTTGATCCTTATTTTATGGTATTTTCCCTCTGCTCTGTACCATCTGATGTTCAGAAACTGTATCCCTTTCCAGATCTTCTTTATTTTTTCCTTGTTCATGTTAGTGCTTCCCAGGATTTGTACTGAACAATTCAGTCTTGTCAAAGAAGAATCATGCTTTCACAATATTGTACTTAATTGTGTGGACTGTTACTTCTAACCTGTGTGATTTATATTCCTTGCACACTTTGTCAACAATAGCATTCCTTTTAATATTCCCACTAGGTAAGAACAACACCTTATAACCTTGTTCTCTCTCCTTTCTCTTCTTTGTTAGGTAGAAATGAAAGGGTTACTTTGATTTATAAGTAGCAGCCTAACTTGGCTCTCACCTTCAAGATATCCTTTCACAGTGAGGAAAGCAAATGTATTTTCTCTATATAAACATTATATTAGAGAATTTTCTTCACATGTCCTTAAACATCTTGCTCCTCGGTTTGGAATCCCTCCCTTGGCATGGAAAGGGAGAACTGTGGAGGATGCTGATTCTTGGAAATTCTCTGTTGAAGCCACGTTCTTGCCTCCAGCAGTGTATATATGGGGGGCATTACGTTGCATGCCTTTTCTATAGTTGTGTCAGGATAATAATTCATGTTGTGTGATCAAACATTTGGTAGGGCTTGGGTGTCATGCCTTCCTTTTAGAATTTTGCATTGACGTTTTCTGAATGACATAAAGACCACAAATTATATTCAGTTCTGGGAACTTGATCCTAGGCATAAAATTAGAAAATTGGGGATGGTTTGTCACTTCGATGAGTTTGGTTTTGCAGTCGGCTGATGCTCCATTTTATCTATCTATCTATCTATCTATCTATCTATCTATCTATCTATCTATCTATCTATGTATCTATCTATCTATCTATCCCTATCTTTCTACAATCACTTTTTTGAAGGTGATACTTTTTGTACAATAAAATGCATCAATTTTAGGTAGAATTCATTGACAAATGTATATATTCAAGTAACCACCACCCCAACCAAGTTATCGAACATTTCTGTTACGTCTGATCTTTTCTTATGCCCTTTTCAAGGTGATAAGAATACCTTTCAGAGACTGTCATTCTTAGATGAAGACACATTATCAAAACCCAGTTATAACTGTGTGGCTAAGACTGGCTTTACTTTAACAAAGGCAGCATTCTCTATAATTACTTTATTGTAAGTAGAAACATGCAGGGACTAAAGGAGTTGCTACTCTTGACTGGCAGCTCAGGGGAGGAGGGGAGGAAAGGGTGGAAGTGATGGATGTTGGGTGGCAGCTTATGCACTACAGTCAGCTCAGGATGCTGGCCTCGGTTTTCGGTTTTCAAGGGACATGCCTTTCTGTGGCTTTAGCAAAAGGCATGAATTACAGCCGATATCTGCAATGAAGGACAGCAAGATGACCCAAAAGGAAAAATGTCACATGTACTAGAGGTCAGAGAGCCTTGCTGAATTGTTATTCAATAAATGCAAGATTGGTAATTAATTATTATTCAACAAAAGCAGGTTTGGTGCAGAGACCAAAGGCAGCTGCCAGAGAGCCAAAAGATGTTAGAGGTATGTGTTCAATAATAGAGTATACCGAGTGTATAGAGTATACTGGTCAAGGTATTGGCCCTTTATTAAATCAAAACAATTCTGTCTGAGCAAGGCAAAGGTGAGACTTTACAATGGTTGATGTAGTGGGTAGGGAGGGTGAGACAAAGGCAAAGAGGCTGGTGATCCCAATTAAACAGGGTTTATTTTTGATGAGATAGGTCTGGGCTCTTTCCCCACCACATCTCTGTGGGCGTTTGATATCGCTCAGACAGCTCAATTATAGGATTTTGATGCCTTTAGTGACTCAATCAATCATTTGTAGTAAGGTTGGGGTTGTTTGCGTGCTGTAATGTGTTGATGAAGATGGCAGTTAGCTCTTTCATTGTAAGAATGGAGGGATTGCAGCAGGGGAAACAGTAAAGCTATTTCTGATTTAAGCTGCCTGCACACAATTGGATTGGAAAAGAATAGTTTGGATGACAGAATAAGATGGAAGCCTCAGTTTTACCCACATGCCAGGACCTGTTTATTTTTTATTATTCCATTTATGCAACATTATTAAAATTGAAGTACATGAAGTTTGGCCCAAAGACATCTAACAAGTAAGACTTCTCTGGAGAGTGGATTCAGAGCAGTTAAAACAGAATATTACCAAAGGGGGCATTTGGGTGGCTCAGTAGGTTAAGTGTCTGACTTTGGCTCAGGTCATGATCTCGCAGTTTGTAAGTTCGAGCCCCGTGTCCAGCTCTGTGCTGACAGCTCAGAGCCTGGAATCTCCTTCGGATTCTGTGTCTTCCTCTCTCTCTGCCCCTTCCCTGCTTGCGCTCTCTCTCTCTCTCTCTCTCTCTCTCTCTCTCTCTCACAAAAGTAAATAAACATTTAAAAAACAAACAAACAAACAAACCCCAAACAATTGCATAAGGAAATAGGGAGGAGAGTGCAGTGGCTACTGTGGTCGAATTTCAGATCCAAGTTCAGAATAATTTTCCAAAACAAGAGGATTCTAGTGATGCCAGGACATTGGGCAGTCTCCAGCAGTAGGCACATTGGTGTTTTCTGCCATCCTGACAAGGAAAAATGCTGGTGGTTTAGATGATTTTATGGACTCTCTGTGGATGCCTGAATTTCCCTTTCAGATTGTATTTTACCAGAATTCAATCTATTGATCTTTATTTTGACCCTCCTCAGAAATGGGTGAGCTGTTTGTTTTATAGTGTGCTAAAATACCCTTTATCCATGACACATGGCTGCTCACTAATTTTTAAATAATTTAAATAATCCTGAAATAGGGATGCAGTTTTTTCATATACATGTACTTGGAATTACCAACTGTTTGTTGTTTAAAAAAAATTGCAGCAAACCAGTGTGTTTGATGGCTGCATTTCTCCTATGAACAAGCCTGTTATTTCACTTTTAGTACATGCTAATTCTCCTAAGACCACAGTCCTCAATTCATTTCCTTGGAGACAGGGTAAGAAAGTCCTAATTTATCAGGATCAGAATATCGCACAATTTGAGAAATTTTAGTTATGATTTTTTCCAACAAAAGTATATTTCAGTCAAGCAAAACAAGATGAAACATATAATCTTCCTAATTCTACAAATCACTTTTTAAGTACAGTCTCTCTTCTTTTCCCCAACTTATGGAAAGACTAGTTTTCTTCTCTGTCAGTTTTCTCTGTTTTCATACTTTACATGTGGCTGGATAACAAGGACTTTAACTTTCCACTTTACAGCTAAAGACCTTGGCCTGTTGGTTCTAATAAAGAGTTATGAATCATGCCCTGCTAAAATGACCTCACTCCCCCCTCCCCTCTCACCTCGATAAATTCCCTTGGTGGGTGATAAAACAATGGATTGAAGCGGACACATTTGGTCTCTGTTAAAGCTATTTGTGGTGATTTCTCTGCAGCAAGTATTATACTTCGGGCAATCAGATGCTCCTCTTTCAGGGTCCATCTTGTAACATATTCTCTCAGTATCCCAGGAACTCCTTGGGGGCCAGCAAATTATCCTCTCTCCGCAAGTACAGGTAGATAACGTAGCTCCATTCAGGAGAAGCTATGAATATGGGGAGGAAAGAAAACAATGGGAAAGCCACCTTTAATTTAAAAAAAAAAGATCACTTAACAAACACCATTTGCTTTCTCTTTGTCCATATGCTTAGCTTCCCTTTGTGAGAACTTTAGAGGTGGGCTGGCAGCTGTCTGGAGAACATGAGGGATTTTTCACTGTTCCCTGTTTTGTTTCTGAAAGGGTACAAGCTGCGTGAGCCATCTAACAGCTCAGGGCAGCAGATATCTGTATCTTAGAGTTTATTCTGAGGGCCCTTATTCTCAGTTTTTCTGATTAATATATTGTGTACTTTTCTCCATGTGTCCTCTTGATGATGATATATTGATTAAAAAAAGAAACTTAAAATCAACTCTTACCCCAGTGCAGTCTTCTCTCAGAGCATCAGGCTTTAACGCTTCTAGGGCTTTATGTTTGAAGAAGACATTTCTGAAGATCACTGTATTTATTTACATCTTTGGAAGATTTGGATGATCTATTATAGGTTACATTTTGTCAGTTGGATGTTTGGTGTTATGTTACCTTTTGAAAGCTTCAGCACCCTCCATCTTTGTCCTTGTCCCCGGTTCTATTGCCTTTTTTTTTTTTTTTGACCAACAATAAGAATATTAGCACTAATAATCTTGTTAAAACTGCAGTCTGCTTTACCTCTTAAACATAGATGAGTACTTCTGTGTAAGCTCTTAGGAATGTGAAGAGATTCGTCTTTATTCCTCTAGGTGAGTTGCCTGGGAGCCCAGAGAGGGCAGAAAGGGTGTGCTAGACCAGAGCCTTCCCCCCTTCAGGCTCCCCATACACCATTGCTTCTGTTCCACAAGCAAATTGCATAGATGCCAGCTGTAGAAAACAACATCCCCAGGACAGACTATCAGATTTCATGGAAGCAAGGTACTTTTCTTCTACTGTTTCAAGAAAATAATTTTCTTTCAGCAGTGATAGGGAAATGAGTACTGAGAATTATATGGCATCTTTCGTCTCACCAGCTGTGAGACGTCTAGTCTGTGGGAGCAGATTTAAAAGAGAACAGCTCTCTGTTTCTGTTTCTTCAGGGGAGAAATCGGTGTGAAAATTGTATGATGCTCTACCCCAAAGCCATTGGCAATGGTTGGCAGAAAGTAGGCATTCAGATGTTTGCTGAATTAAAATTTCCATGTTAAAAATATCTGTGAGCTGGAAAAAGAAAAAGAGCATTTAAAATATTAAGTTCCAATAATGGTTGTTGTAGGAAGGAGATGACACAATTAATGTCGATGCATGCACATACATTCAGAATGTTTATATACAGTCTGTGGAGATTTAACATTTAATCCTTTTATGATTGGATAAAATTCCCTTGTTTTATATTTTGACCTTTGACTATTTCCATAACTTACTTTGGAGCTGGCTCTCAGGATCTAAGTTTCCTGTATGTAAACCTGCCATATTTAAAAATCATTTTGGAAGCCCTGATATAATCTTTCAAAATTCAGTTTTCTGAACTGAAGTCTGCTTTTGGGGAAAACAACAACAACAACTCACTAACCATCGTTTTACACTTTGCACTAGACATTGTGCTAAGTGATAGAGATACAAAGTTGACTTCCGTACATTTTCATACCCTTCATTATCTCACAGGCTGTTGGGAGGATAAATGATTCCATTAGAATCTGTCCTCCATGAAAGCAGAACTTTGTTCTATTCATCTGCATATCCCCAGTGTCAAGAATAGCTTTTGGCACACAGCCCTATCTCAGTCTGCTCAAGCTGCTGTAACAAAATAGCATACAGTGGGTTGTTTAAACAACATAAATTGATTTCTTACAGTTTTGGAGGCTGGGAAGTCCAAGATCCAGGTGCCGACAAATTCAGTGTCTGGTGAGGGCTCACTTCCTGGCTTGGAGACAGCTGCCTTTTGATGTGTGCTCACATGGTCTTTCCTTTGTGCACGCTCATGAAGAGAGAAAGAGAGCTCTCTTGTCTCTTCCTCTTCTTATAAGGGCACTAATACCATCCTGGGGGCTCTACCCCCCAGGATGTTATTTAAGCCTAATCACCTCCCAAAGGCACCACCTCCAAATATCATCACATTGGGAGTTAGGACTTCAACATATGAATTTTGGGGAGATACATTCAATCCTTAACAGTAGTTGCTCAATTAATAACTTTTACATATAAAATAATAGATGGATTTTTGTGTTGAAGTAAGATTCTGATTATGTACTTGCATGAGAAATGGTCAATAGTAGAATTGAGCTTTACTTCTACCCAGTCTTCATCATCATCTATAGAAGATCACAAAAGTTCCCACACGTTTCAAATTCTAGATTATAGCCTGGCATATTTGGATTGATTTGTATGGAAACTTCACATCACCTAGTGTTGTCTCTGGGCCATTTTCCTGCATAGGACAAAGCATAAATTAGTGATTTTAAGATGGGTAAGTGTCTGGGAATTATTCTGCAAGCACTGAATTCCCAGTTCTCTGTCTCAGGAACAGGAAGAAGAGTCCACCCTATGGAAGCTGGCTTACAGCAAAAATGGTCTAGAAAATCTAGGTTAACAGCAGCCTGACAGGCTACAGAAAACAAGCATATCCCATAACTGCCTCATCCAGAACAGGTGGGTTTCTCTGCCAGGAGAGTGACGACAGGTAGAATTACAATAGCTGGCCTCCAAACTGTTGTGATCCAAGAGTTGGTCAGTTAATCAACAAAATAAGATTAAAGTGAAGAGTCATAAAAAAGGAGGCATGATAACTAACACAATTTATTTACATGTACTTTAAACCATGCATATACATATTCATTATTCAATATTTTGGTATGGGGTTAGGCATTCTTTAAGCACTATTCTATTGATTGGAATACCTGTTTTTCTCTCAGTTGCAAACAATAGACATTGACTCTTGAGTGGTTAAGTAGAAAAAGAGGCTATTAGAATGCATCTTCCTCTTCCATGATTTGCAGTGTCTGTGTCTTTAGATTGAAAACTTAAATATAATTGGAAAGCATTCAGAGAACAGAATCTTTCTATATTTCTATGATTTTCTTCAGGTTTATGGTTGTAAATCTCCCAATTCATCACCAGTTTGACTCTATTAAATCCTTTCAAAACAATAAATTCATTTTATATTAGTATTTCATTATTTTTCTCCCAATATTTTTTCAAAAAATATTTAAAGTTTATTTATTTGGGGAGAGACAGAGAGAGAGAGAGAGAGAGAGAGCGCGAGTGAGAGCGAGAGAGCACAAGCAGGTGAGGGGCAAAGAGAAGGAGAGACAGAATCCCAAGCAGGCTCCACACCATCAATGCAGAGTCCGATGTGGGACTTGAACTCAACAAACCGTGGGATCATGACCTGAGCCGAGATCAAGAGTCAGACGCTTAACTGACTGCGCCACCCAGGCACCCCTATTTTCTCCCAATATTTTATTAAATTATGGAATTGCAATAGCAAGTACAATTGTCATTAATAGGTTTCAGAACAAACTCACCTGATTCTTGATAAGAATCAACTCCATGTGTGGCAGCAGAAATGCATACTGAAAAGTAGTCAATTAGCTGTGGGTGGGAAAAAGGTTTAGTAGATTTAGCAGAACCTTTGCCTTGAGTGGCCTGCAAAACTGTGTTTCTAGCAATGATTCACACTGTGAGACAACAAGAAACAACAGGTAAGACTTTTATTGGGTGAGGATCTATAGCTCATACTTTTAATATAATTTTAAAGTAATTTCAAGAAAATACAAAATATAGCACTGACTTAAGCTTGCTTGACAACCCAAGAAGGATTTGTTTATTTGTGTCAAGAGAAACAGAATAGTGTAAAGAGTACTTGATGTGGGGTTGGAAAACCCATATCCGTGTCTCAGTTCTGTCACTCATAGCTGGGCTTCACTCGAGCCATCTCAGTGTGCCCAGCTGGATATCTGAAAGTTGTAGCCTGAATAAAGAGTTACACTCAGTCCACAGGGGCCCAAAATGATCACCATTATTAGAAGAGCTTTTGGAGAAGTGCATCAGTTTTATAGGAAATTTATTGCATTAGTCAGAGCTCTCAGTTGCAAACAATAGACACCGACTCTTGAGTGGTTAAGTAGAAAAAGAGTCTATCAGAAGGATATGGGGCAAATTACAGAATCCTCCACAAAGCTGCAGTGCCAAGACAGGCAAGTCTGCCAGAATCGGCATCCCAAATCACGCACCCAAACTGGTCTGATCAGCTGCCACCAAGACATAGATGCAAACATCTGTACCACTTCTGCACCAGGAAATTGCTTTTGTTACAGCCACAGCCAGTGCTGACACCACTGTTGTTAAGGCCTCAACCATAGAACCACTGCTTCCTGCTACCACTGCACGTGTCTGTATCTGTGTGTGCGTGTGCGTGCATGTGTGCATGAGAGAGTGGGGGGCGGGGCTAGAGAGAAAGAACACACTCTCCTTTCCTGTTGAGTCCCTAGATCCTGAGTCCAGTCCAGTGTGGATGGATCTCTTGGTTGGTTACTAGCTGGAACCTGGTTATACATAATGCTAAGACAGTAAGTATCTAGCATTTTTGGTGTCAATGGCAAGCTGTTCAGATAGGAATGAACCAAACATAGAACAAGTTTAAGCTCTGAGCTGAAATGAATGTCACATGTCCACCTAGGCACAAAACAATTGTGCTGAAACCACCATGAAGTGCAGGCATCCTGAAAGATATATGCTTAAATGAATATAAAGTGTCCAGAAAGGAGAATCAAGAAGACCTCTGTCCTCATTTTAGAAGGAGGCAAGCCACTGAACCCTCCAAAGTTTGAGGGAATTCTATCATGGTGATAGCTGAGAACTGCAGTTTCACAGTTGTTCTCAAGGTAAAGAGAAGAATTGAGGTGGGTGTCTAGGCCTTAATTAGCACTTTTTAAGGGTGATGAATGAGCCCTTTTATCTGCCCGCTGGAATGGAAATAGGAATAGGATGTATCCCTAATGGGATAATGGAGCAGTGCTACAGTGCTTTAATTTCCCAATTTTAGTGGGATTTAGGCAGCTGTGATTAACCTGACAAATCAAGGAGGGGATGGTTTGAAGGGATCCAAACAGCTGAGCCAACCTGGCACTCCTTCCCCTGCATCCTTGAGGGCCTCATCAGACAATGGCTCGGCTCCACTCTTGGTACAAATTCTCTGTCAGGCTTCCAAGATGAGGTCCCAGTGATGCCGAGTGCTGAAGCCAGGGCCAAGATTCTCCTGGCCGTGGTCCCCTAGTGTGCCCCTGGATGCTGTTTCTCATCCTATTTTGGAACGGGCTGCAGTAGGGAAGATCTCATTTAGAGATACCCAGCCAGCAGTTATCACACCCGCGGCGGCCTTTGGATTATTGGCCATTTATATCTACAGCAAATATTTGTGGAACAACCATGGTGTTCAGGACTCAGGGTTTGTACCTTGGGGGTTAGAGGGAGAAGAGGAACGGACAGCCCTGGCTTCAGGAAGGTGAAAGGAAAAGACTAACAGTGTGTAGAGCTCTGACTGGAAGGGACTCTTTATATGTTAGTGTAACAGAAAATAGTTACCCTTTTCATCTTGGGCTGCCTTGGACTGTGAAAATCATTCTTCCTTGGGTAGCTGGTGATGCCTGTCAGTGAGCCGATGGGCACTGGCCCTGCTTGGCACTGGTTAGCGAGGGTAGACGAGGCTCCCAAGCCTCAGCCCATGCTTTTGGAATTAGCTGCAGCCAAGTCCCAAACCTCCAGGTGTGAATGCCAGATCTACTTGGGACAGCCTGGTTGGGGGTCTTTTAGTTGCCAGTTTAAGGTTAAAATAATACTCTTTATGTTTTAACTTCTGCCAGTCTGTCTCCTCTGTGGCTTATTTTGCCTTGTTTTTAAGGACATGGAAAAATAAGCTCAGGTGGTCAAAAGAATTCTAATGAAGTCAAGTTTCTACTTCAGTTGCTTTGAATCTGAGAGTCTCCCATAAAGAAAGGAACTGTTTCCCCTGGGTCCTGCCAATGCTTTTATTGTAAAAACAAGAAAGTCCTCTGTGAACAAATGCTTTGATGCTATCAAGAACAATTCTAGACACATCCCATCCAGGATGGGGAATAGGTCCTTCAACAGTGAAAGTTCTCCAGCAAATCGTGGGGGGCTTTTATGAAAAAGGTCCAGGCACTGCGAGAGGCAGAGTATGAGTACCGAGTGCCATGTGGGACGAAAACTGCTTGCTTCTCACACACGACAGAGTGTACAAGCACCAGCAAATGCTCCTCTAGAGCTTCTCCGTCAAGCACAATTCTTAGTGTGTCCATAACTTGAAAACTATGCTACATTCTGGGAGATTGATTCTATTATCATCCCTCTCACATTCAGATGAAGAGACTAAGGTACAGAGAGGTGCAGAGAGGTTAAGCCCTTGTTCAAGGTTCATGCAAGTAAGCGTAAGAACTGGGTGTGAACCCCAGGGCTTGTACCTTTAGCCCCTAGGCCAGACTGGGTTTGGGGGATAGTTTTTCTTGGGAATAGAGGAGATACAACTACTGGACAGGGGGTTTCTGTTGCTGTGGGCCAGGCATTCTGTCCATTGTGACCCAGTTGCATCACCTTTTGGTTCTACTGTACACAGATCAGCAGCCCTGTGTAGTGAGAGAAGAGATGGATGTAAAAGGAACATGATCTAGGGTGTCATTCGCCTTTTCTTCCTACTCTGGTCATTCTCAAGTTAGTCTCTAAGTTCCTTGCAGTCAGGGATAATGTCTTATTTAGGGTTGCAGCCCTTTAGTAGCCAGTGAAATATCTTGGCCTGCAATACCTCATGGAAATGACTGAAACTCCTTTCCTGGAGTCCTGCTTACCTGTGGAGGGTGGGCCCTTGGGCTGCTATAGGAAAATTTGATGATATTATTCGTATTTATAGTTGTGTCCACAAATCTCTAGCACTTTGGGCACTACTGTTGACACTGATATTTTATGTTAATGATTTGGTGAATTTGCAGTTCCTGCAAAAGAAGAAAATAATCCTTGCTTGCTTTCTTGATCACCTGGTCTGGTGATCCTGTGCCTAAATTGGAGATTCCCAGGACTGTCCTGACATCCTTTATTGTAGTGAGAGCTGAGGCCTGTGCTATATATATTCCAGTAAAGCAGTGGGGCATACATTGGTAAATGAGCTCTTTTCCTTATCTTTCCTAATGAAATGCCAATTTTATGGGGAGAGGGACAGGTATGTATTCAGCTAAAAATGATCACTTTTCAAAACAACCAGAGGTGGTCATTTTTCATCGTGCCAGCCAGTGAAATTTAAATTGGGTTTCATGGCAAGCTTTTGGTTTCTGATATAGGTACTTTCCCTTTTTCCTTTGTTATTCTTTCTGCCTGGAATAATGACATGAGGCCGAGGATGCCACATCTGCCTTTTTACAACGAAGCAATAAGCGGGAGGACTAAATCCAACATGCAAGGGATGGCAGAGCAGGAAGCAAGAGTCTGGGTCATTGACAGCATACTTGAAAAGCTGCAGCAGATCTGGACTGCTTCAATTCAAATTTCTTATTCTGTGAAACAATAAACCTTGTGGTCAAGGTTCTATAAATCAGGGTTTTTTTTTTTTTTTTTTTTTTTTGCTTTTTTTTGGTTATTTTAGTTGGATGTAATTCCTTGTGACCCATGGGGCAGCTTCAGACCTTGAAATTAGTAAAATGTTGAAAACTGAAGTGGAAATTAACAATAATCATTGTTCAATGCATAGAATTAACAACCTACTGAAGGAGCATATTGTAAACATGCTTTTTATTTATTAATCTTTTATTTATTTATTAATTTTTTTAATGTTTGCTTATTTCTGAGAGAGACCAAGAGGCAGAGCATAAGTGGGGGATGGGCGGAGAGAGAGGGACACAGAAGCTGAAGCAGGCTCCAGGTTTTGAGCTGTCAGCACGGAGCTCGATGTGGGGCTCGAACTCACAAACCGTGAGATCATGACCTGAGCTAAAGTTGGATGCTTAACCAACTGAGCCACCCAGGCACCCCTATTAATCTAATCTTTTAATGTTTATTTATTTATTTTGAGAGAGAGAGACAGAGAGCATGAGTGGGGAAGGGGCAGAGAGAGAGGGAGAGAGAATCTCAAGCATGTGCTCTCAGTTCAGAGCTGGACACAGGGCTTGATCCTAAGAACCGTGAGATCATGACTTGAGCTGAAATCAAGAGTCAGATGCTCAACTGACGGAGCCACCCCGGTGCCCTATAAACATGCTTTTAAAATGAGAGAATAACGTGTTTCTGAATCATTTCATCGGGAAGGCTTTATTTTTTTATTTTTCTTTTTTTAGTATTTATTTATTTTGGGGAGACAGAGAGAGTACAAGCAGGGGAGGGGCAGAGAAAGAGGGAAACACAGAATCCGAAGCAGGCTCCAGGCTCTGAGCTGTCAGCACAGATCCTGACACGGGGCTCAAACCCACGAAGTGTGGGATCATGACCTGGGCTGAAGTCGGATGCTTAACCAACTGAGCCACCCAGGTGCCTCAGGAAGGCTTTGATCCAAAGTACAAGTAGTAAACATTAAATTTTTGAGAATTATGTAACATGAGCTATAGTTGTCCCATACCTCACTGATAAAGAATTCTTAATCTGGAGAGTAAAAAATTTGTGAATTCACCATTGTTGAGGAGAGATGGACTTGGTTCTACACACCAATACTAGTTATAAGACTTATATACCTATCCATCAGTGGACAAAGGTGATTTATCCAGTTCCCTAGACTGTGAGCTTGGGGCCAGCAGCATCAGCATCACCTGGGAAGTTGTAAACATGCAAATTCTTGGGTCCTATTACAGACCCACTGACTTGGAAGTGCTAGGGGTGGGGTCCAGCAATTTGTTTTAACAAGCCCTCTAGGTGATTCTGATGCCAGCTGAAGATTGAGAATCCCTGCTTAAAATTACTTTCCATGCTTTAGATTAATTTCCATACATTAGGCTAACCAGGACTGTTTTCCCCCCTAGTTCTAGGGTCATTAACATCTTTCTGATATGTGACTTGGTCTCCTAGTGACCATCTCCAGAGGGAATATCCTGTGGTGGTAAATTAAGAAGTTGGCATTCTACTTCCTAAATCAGTGTCATGTAAAATGTAGTCCTTTTATCCCAGGAGCCCTAGGTGAACCGCTAATACCACAGTTCTAAATCTGAGTTGATCTATTTTACTGAGGGGAGATCAGTCTGAAGCAAATGACCTCTTTATATGCATCTTTACTACATTAAGAGCTCTTGAATCATACTAAAGTTTATTTTTTTTAATTTAAAAGGCATAAAAGCTAAAAAAAAAAATGGTATTTGCTACCAATCATCTAGAATGTGAACAATACAGTGTTAGCTAATTGGCTATTGAGTCTAAGTAGACAAAAGGAAAAACAGAAGATAGGTCTTTCTAGCTAGCTATGATGATTTGCCCATTTAAACATTTTATAAAAGGTAAATTAAATTTACCAGACACAAAAAGGGTAAATAATATATAGGAAGTTTTGTTTATGTATTTGCTTATATTAAAAACTGTTAAAATTAATGACTTACTTCTTCGCTCATAAAAAGTCCTTAAAATGAAATGTACCTACCTTTAAATTAAGTTTGATTTGATTTATTCTGGAAGGGAATATCTTAAATCTTCTCTTACTTCACAGCTGTATTATAATTCATTGTCCCAGAAGATGAAAGCAGGTATTTGCATGAGTAGCAAGTACTGGATAAAAATACCTCGAATCCTTATTGTAACATCTGCCATAACAATGTATTTAAAGAGCACAAGTCCATCTGGTCTCTTTAACTGTAGTCTTCTCATTAACAAGTATATTAATACACTTTCACTTTACTCTATCACCTGTTGTTTATTGAAGATTCAAAGTGTTTATGTTGAAGACTGTAGTAGTGTAAGTCATAAGTAATGGACTGATGTTCAGTTGGTAGGCATCAGTAAGGCCATGGGTTCCCACACTATCCTCATAATTAAATGTTTTAACTATCACTTCTGAGAAAGCACAACCTTGAATAGTATATAACAGAGAGAGCATGGCTAAGAAAAGTGAGTGAGGGTAATTGCTCCGGCTTGTCCTGGGATCTGTAAATATATTTTCTTTCTTAAAATTAAAAAAAAATTATTTATTTTGAGAGCAAGTGAGTGAGTGAGTGAGAGAGAGAGAGAGAGAGAGAGAGAGAATTCTAAGCAGGCTCCATGCTGTCAGCACAGGGCTTGATCTCAGGAACCATGAGATCATGACCTGAGCCAAAATCAAGAGTCAGACTCTCAACCGACTGAGTCACCTAGGCACCTCTGGAACATTTTCACTCTTAGACACATCCAGATAGGACACAATATTTTGATTCCGTACTGGGAGTCCTGATAATGGAAAATGATATGTTGAGTAGGGAGGAGAGAAGATCATTGAGTGGGGAAAGTGGGTAGAGATAGACTAAAGATTGAATATAAAAAATACTAGGGCAGAGTGAAGGGAAGTAGGGATGTCCAGGATCTCAACATACTCCCAAATGTGCGTCTCTAGTTTATAAATTACCCATCTTCTGGGCCAAATGTGCCACCTACATATGTCCCTATTCCCAGTTGTCTTTCTTCATTGCTACATCTCCTATTTTATAGAGACTTTCTGTTGATTGGTGATAGAAGGTTTTAAATCTAATAATCAAACTATCCAGCTATGAAAGTATTTGTGCCACAGGACCTAGTTCCAGCCAGGTTGACTTTGATGATCTGTCATAAAGGTACTTCTGAGTCTTCCTTGTTTTGACTTTAAGAAAATAAACACACGGAGAAGAAAAGCCTGGGGCAGTGATTTACTCAACCTCTGGAGACTTGTGCACAGAACCAAGATGCAATAGTTGGTTTGTTGACGAAGGCAGCTCTACCAGACATGCTGGAACTGCTCTTTGAGCTGTGCTGAACTCTGCTGATCAGTCTTCCTCCAGCAGCTCCCATAACTCAGAACCCAAAATACAGTCTAACTTCTTATTTGCCAGTGTTCGATGAAAACACCTGAGATCTGTTTTTAACATGTATAGAGAAAGATCAGCTTTCTGAGTGAAAACCTCAGATTCATAATGCTAAAGAAGTTATCCTATCAGGGACTGCAGTAGGGAGTGAAGTGAACCCCAATTTGGAGAAGGGACTTACCACTCTTCCTTTTGGAGCAGGTCTGTCTTTTTCTGTCTTACACATTGGTCTCCCCTTTGATTTTGTTCGGTATTCAGTATTCCCATGCTAAAGTTAAAGGTGAACATCTTAATGCAATGATTATTCTATTTTCAAAAGGATTTCTAGTGCAAGGAAAATGCTTCCAATAAAGGCTCATGTATCAAATATCTGGAACCACTACTTTTCTCAGATGCTTGGATTCTTTTGTGGAGTCTGTCTCTGATTGCCAGGCAAGTCTTCTCACTACCCTCCATTTTTTTTTTTCCTTAAGGGCTCTGCTTTGTAGAGATGCACATAATTTAGCCAACTCTGGTCCTGTCTCTAAAGTGGGCACACAAGTCTATGAGTTTGGACCTTGAGTGTACACCCATTCCGTGTTCTTTACAGGTCTGTGAGCTCCATGCACATCAAAGGATGTGACTAGATGGAAGGAGCGGAATGTCATTTAATTCCTCAAGTTAGATAGCCTTAGACTTAGTTCCAACTTTTTTGGAACACACACACACACACACACACACACACACACACACACACACACACAATTATTAGCTCCTTTGAAACTTCAAAATATCTTCTCCCTATTGTGTTTATCTCTCTTCAGCTCTACTTTTCAGTTTGTATGCACAGTGTCAGAATGATGGTTGTGTCTGCTATGTACAGATTTAGCTAAAGAGATAGATATACTTCTTTTTCCTCTAGTTGTAATTTAAAGACTTGTAAACCACTCTGCTTATGGTTGATATTGTAGATGCCGTATCCCAAGCATTGTATTAGTTCCTACTCTTATTTTGACACATGTTAATCTGAAGACCCTTCCCTGGAAATGATGACTCCAGTTTTGACTGCCTGTGTCCCTAGTGTCCTTGTAGTTGGCAGCTATGGTGTGGTTGTTAAATGCTGCCTCTCTTTCCACAGTATGGGCCATCCACTTAAGCCAGGGAGACCTGTTGTCCGTTTTCCACATCAGAGTTCTGTGTGCCAGAAGGTGCAACTTCCGTGATGTAGGAATTAGCCTTTGATTGTTCCTTTGTGGTGGTGCCTTTTGATCCTGGCATCCTGGGCAACTGTCTGGAGAGATTTTTAAAAAATATCAAGGCCTGGTTTTCTACTTCTAGCAATTCTGATTGAACAGGAGGGTGGGCCCAAGCATTAATATTTTTAAAGAGGTCCCCATGTGATTATTTTCATCCAGAACTGAGAATCACTGCCTTGTGGTTAGTAGGACTTTCAGGTGGTAATCACCCAAATAATGTCACCTGAGGCCTCCCTATGTCTTTGGAGCTAGACAGGATGTTACTCAAAGTGTGATCCCCATTCCAGGAGCATCAATACTACTTGGCAACTTGTTAGAAATACAAATTCCTCAGGTCCACCCCAGACCTGCTGAATGACAACTCTGGGGGTGGGGTCAGGGAACTGTATAAGGCCTCTGGGTGATTATGATGCAAGTTAAAGTTTGAGAACCACTGCTTGAACCCACCATTTCCATGGCTTGATTACTTTCAAGACATCGTTTAGATTCCCCATGTTCTCTGGGCCTGTTCTCACTGAGCCCTCCCTACTCTTCCAGGGTTTGTGGCTGCACCTTGGACACACACACCACACTGAAATTTAAACACTTCTAAGAATCCACTCAGGGAAAAAGCATTTGTGAACATGCAGACTTTACTGATGGTGAGTAGCAGAGTGGCAAGAAAGTCTTTATATCACATTCCTCACAAGAGATGATTAACAATGGCCTATGAGAAATTTCTGTTCTTTCTTTTCAGCAGTACTGTCCTTGGGGTTGTTCTTTTGACTTGTGCAGCGTATGGCGCTCAGCTCCTTCTTTTCCCATTGGCTCCTTTGGATCTTCAAAATGTAGTCTTTCTATTGTGTTGATCTCTCTCAGCTCCTACTTGCCAGCTTGCATTCACACACCCATAAAGGCATGTGTAGAACAACAGACCTCTGCCCTTTAGTTGGATTTATCCTGTCAGACAGTAGCTATAGATCACACATTGTTTCCTTGTTTATTTTCTGCTATATAACCGAAGCCAAGGGGGCTGTCTAAGGCGGATTTGGGTCTCACTGCCATAGAGAGTATTAAATATCATGGTGGCTCTGCTCTCTGTTTTGACTTGTCGCTTGACCCCATACACTAAAAGAATCAAGATGGTGCCAGAATAAATAACTGAAACATGAAAATTCCAATCAGCTGGTTGTTTTGTCTAATACCAAGCCACCAATTTGATACTTTTTAAAAAATTTTTATATATATTTTTCTTCCAGAACTGAGTTTTTGGGAGTGAGGGATGGTGTCATGCAGATATAGCCTTTATTCATCTGTCTTCAAAATGATGAGTTTGGTCTACTTCATTTCCAAGTGGGTGATAAGGGAAACACAGTACTTCAAAATTAACAAGATGGGAAAATTCTTTAAGGGAATAGATTCTCTAAATGCCAAAGGACAAGTTGAAATTTGTATTAGACTTCTCTAGAAATAAGAACTATTAATGAATAAATCAGCTTGGTAATGATTTTGAATGTGTCCAAGATGAGGAAGTTTTTACTTTACTTGACAAGGAAATAAAGACAGTGAATAGATTATTCAATGGACTGCTGATGTGGCTTCACATCCATTCTGGCAGGTGCACTGTGCTCCAATATACATGATAATAGTTTAAATGTAAATAAGGTTAATGAATTTTAATATTCCTCTGAATCGTGTATTCATACCTCCATTTGCATAGTGACTTATTTCACAAGTCCTTTTGTAAATATTGTAATGAAATAAACATAAGAGGCGAGCACAAAGGAGTTCATACAATTAGCTCAGCAGACAGCCCTCCTTGAAGGCAAATTGGAATCATATCACAGGATCGCAGACGTCAGGGATGGACGAGTCACATTAGTAAACCAGCTGATCCTTCTTTTCTGGTGGGGAATTATTCGGTTTAGGAGGTTTTCAAAAAAGTGGTTTGGTTTAACTTTCCGTGCCTCAAGTGACAAGGTTTCTGAACTTGCCTTCAATAGGATATCTGCTGTGCTTCCCTCTGAAGTGATCGTGGTCCTGGGGTAGTGTGTAACGGATGAGGGAGAACAGAGGTACCTACCCAAGCCACCTTAGGCATAAACATTGTCAGAGCCGGAGGCAGCCTGTCACCACTGGGCACACGCAGGCCCCAGAGTTAATCTGGAAAGCATTGTGGCACAGAGCAAGACTCACTTCCTTTAGACTTTTCTATTTTTCTATTGCCAACTTTGAAAAAAAAATTATTTCCCCTTACCACTGTCGTCCTGGCAAAGATAAGATGTTGGTCTTAACTCCAGCCGATTAAGACTGCTGTGTAAATTTAAGGCAGTAAATGATGATTGTATCTCTCAGCTTTTTCTATACCCCCAAGCTGTTATATTACAGCAACAACACTTAACAATGTCTGCTCTTCACTGAATGCTCTGTATGTTGTTATGCCTCCGAACCTGTGCTTGTGCTATTGCAGGCTGGAGGCATGCATGGGTGCTGGGGAGAGCCCAGAAACGGGAATCAGGACACCCACACTCAACTCCTGTGTGTAACAGGAATATTAATAGTAGCTCTAACACAGGTTTGTTGAGTGGGTTAAATGAGTAACTACCTGTAAAATTTTGGAAGAATGTGTGGCATTGTTAAATGCGGACAAGCTTTTAGCTCTTGCTAGTTTCTCTGCTTAAAGTGCCCTTTCTCCTCCTCTTATGCTGGGGGTCAAACGTTCACTTCCCCAGATTTCTCATTCAAGGCAGAATAAAATGCTTGTGCTTCTTGTTTCTCTGACACATTTTACATATTTTTGCTATCATGTAGCATTTGTCAAGGTGTATTACATTTAATCCTCAAATATTTCTCTTATTCCTAAGCTATAAATTCCTTGAGGGCCGGACTGTATTTTATTTATCTATTTATTATCCTTCAACACCCAAAACAAGCCCTGGGTAGAACACGTGCTTGGTATTTATTTGCTGGATTAAGCATAAAGAATATAGAAGCATTCATTTTTTTGAGTAAGTCTGGCTGAGCACTTAGTGCATCCCAGTATTGCTCTCGATGTGTGTGCATCAAGAGAATGCTTACTGCTCTCTGCTAACTGTAGGACCTGAGTCATTGGTGAACGTAATTGTGTTTTATAAAATGGGCAAGACCAGGGGGATGGAGCCGGAGGGGCCTGGGACTCTGCTTTGCATTTAGAAACTGAAGCCAACATTTGTGAGATCTCTGGCAGCTATTTTTGAATAGCTTTCACATATGCAATTCCTGTGTTCTGAGTCTCAGTGTCACTTGCAGTGAGGGCATAAGTGTGGGAGGCCGGGCTTCCACTTAGACATACCTATTGAGGCTTTGGTTTGAAAGAATGAGAGGAAAAATGTCAGTTCTGACTTATATCTTCTGATTATGGAAGCAACGGACTTTCACCTGCAGTAGAGGTGATTAAGGGGTGGGTAGCATTTATATTGGAGGTGGTAGCAGGTCCAGTAAAGTCAAGTCCTGGAATTAATTCATGGAGGTAGCAGCATGTCCTCCTTAGGCTAGTTCCGTGGCATTGTTTGGGGGCATTTTTCCGGAAACTGAGTCTCTAGGCTCCCTATGATTGTCTAAAATTCTTTATAAATTTCTTTTCTGCTTAAATTAGCCAGATGGGACTTTCTTATTTTCCACTGGAAACTCTGACTAATAGAGTCACTATTGAACCACTTTCTTTTGTGTAAACTTTTCAGGGGCTTGTGATGATACTAATCATATGGTTTGTTTGGAGCCAAGGACTTAGAATCAGAGCAACATGTCAGTAGGTTCCTCCAGATATCATGTGACAATGTTCAGCTACAGAAGGAATGTTGAAATCATATAGTCCAGTTACTTTTGAGTGGAGTTTTTTTTTTTTTAAATCCATTTTGTTATTTATAGAAGGCTGGACCCATATAGTCTGAAAGGTGCCTCCCAAGTTCAACCAAGTAACATATTCTTTTCTACCATCACTGGAGGTTACAGAGCAGGAGTGTGAGTTAGTGCTTTCATTTGATGTCTGCCTAGATCCTTGAAAGCAAATTGGTTACAATCAGCAGAGGGAGCTAGAATCAGGAAACTGGAAAGCTCAAATGAAATGAAGCAGAGAGTTTCCAGGGGGGAAATTATCCAGCATAAAAGGAGGTCAGGAAGAGTTCAGTTAGGATTTTCTGAAGGAGAAAAAAAATGGGAGAAAGTAAAGGGATCAGAAAATTATTATAAGAGAAATAATAGATCACAAAATAGGGAAGAATTAAAAGATATGATTAACAGCTGTCACTACTTCAATTGACAAAGCTGGTTAATTGCCCGTGTAATCCTGGTATATAATTTCCCACCTAGTATACTTCACTTCGGAGAATCATAAATGAACTGCATATGTTACTTTTGTTAAGCAGCTGAGGACACAAATCTGGGCAATGGTTTTGACTTAGAAGGAACAACAATGGTGAGACCATTTCCTCTGTCATGGTCTTTCCTGTTTGCTGGTTGAAGGTGTTTTAGAGCTGGGTTAAAAACATGGATGGTCTCTGTCCCTTTGTTAAATGGATATAAAGCTAAGGCTCAGATAGCTACACTGACTTGCCGAAGACAAGCTTCTGAATGCTGTGTATTGTGACATACGGGGAATTCAGTATTAGACTCCTTGCTTTGTAACAACTACACAACCATCACATGGCCAGTCCCCGGGTCTAAAAAAAATCTTCCTTAAGTATGCGTTCAACTCCTGTTCTTCTCCTTTATTTACTCAATGCTTGACCATGTGGGAAAAGACGGTGATCTCCAGTCATACTCTGATCCATGTGGGACAGAGGCAAAGCCTAAACAAATTGCTGGGATGTGTTTATCTCGCTCTTTTGTTTTTGTCCTTCATTCCTGATACTTGACAGATGTCAAATTCAGAGAACAGCAGGGTGAGTGCAAAAGGCTTTCTCACTCTTTTAAAGCTTGAGCACACTTGGATATTTCTTCAAAATATTCTAGTCTGCAAACACTGGCAAGGATAAGCTTTGTTTCCCTTGCATTTCAAGTATACAGATTTTTTTCAGTCTACAAGAGGACTTTTTTTTTTTTTTCTCTATGTGTCTTTGGATTTTTAAAGGTTTAATACATTCTAGGTGGGAAACAAGTTTGTCAGATTCAGGCATTTGGTTAAGTCTTTGAGCCAGTAAGAAAAGCCTGTCTAATACCACCCGTTAGCAGTTCCTATATTGTGGCAATCTATAGGACCGGAATTTAATTTCATTATATTCGTGGAGCTAGCATTACTGTGCTGTAAATCCTATTACTGTCATTTGCCACCCATTTCTTTCTGTGGTTTACTTGGATTACTTTAGTGATCCTTTGAAAATCTTAAAGGAATCGGAAGTTACTAAAAAAAAAGGCATTTTCCTTGGTCAGTGCATAAGCTTTCTCCTGTTTTAAACTGTGATTTCAGCTGTGGAAACCAAAGGTTATTTATTGCTGGAATAAATGATAATTGTGTGGTCACATTTCTGTGCTTTTCCATTGGGATTTCTTTTTTGACCTTAAAAAATTGGAATATGTTTTCTTGGGTGTGGTAGCAATAGACTGGTCTTAAAAGCACTTAAGATGTGATTACTTGTGGGGTGCCTGGGTGGCTTAGTTGATGAAGCATCACACTTCAGCTCAGGTCATGATCTCATGGTTGGTAAGTTTGAACCCCACATCGGGCTCTGTGTTGACAGCTCAGAGCCTGGAGCCTGCTTCGGATTCTGTGTTTCCCTCTTTCTCTGGCCCTCTCCCCCCATGCTTGCTGGCATGCACGTGCACACACTTTCTCTCTCTCTCTCTGTCTCTCTCTCAAAAAAAAGATTATTTGTAAAAGTATTTACTTATGGAAATAAGTGTGCTGTAAATGGGAGTAGAATAAAAGGGATACTTGCTCTTATATGTCAGAAGTATCCTAATATTCAATAGACTGCCTATGTACAGTGATCCCTCAAAAGATACTACCTGCACAAGGAAGAGTCGATTTGATTTAGACTCTCCAAGGCTTGTTTCCTTGATCCTGTACTTGTACAAGCCATTTTTAAAAGTGAACCTTTTGATAATTCCATGGTGTTGTTTTCTGAATGTTAAATCTTCCCATTTTAAGCCATCAGAGTCTTTTGATGTCTTTTTAAAGGCTTCCCAAGAATACTTATATGCCACACTGTGAGTTTTGCATCATTATCAGGTAGTCAATGGGAATTGATCTTTGTCCTTTGAGGTTTGGCATTGCAGTTTGCAGTGATTTCTCTTGGATCGCAAGGTCCAAGCCTTCTGCAATTTTGAAACAGTGTGAATTGAGGTGGGGTAAAGGATAGTAGGTGATAGCCCAAAATTTGCTTCCCAGGATAGCTGCCTATTTGCTGTATTATAGTTTTAAATGTTTATTTATTTTGAGAGAGAGAGAGAGAGAGAGAGAGAGCGAGCAGGGGCGGCGCTGCCAGGACACAGCCCAATGTGAGGCTTGAACCCATGAACGGTGAGATCATGACCTGAGCCAAAACCAAGAGTCAGACGCTTAACCCACTGAGCTTAACCCACTAACCCAGGCACTTCCAGTATAGTTTTAGTGCTTTGTTATCTGCTAATTTTCACACACAATGGCTGTGTGTGTGTGTGTGTGTGTGTGTGTGTGTGTGTGTGTGTTTGAAAATGTTGAGCAAGAGGGTAACTTGAGTGACGTGAAAATCTGTCTAGGAAACATGTGGCTCTTGGTGAAATATGATTTGGAAGAGAACCAGGAGGTATCAAAGACAATTCTGATTAAAAATTTGGGGATTTATTAATTTTGGGAATGTGTACTTGTGAGTGTCAAAAGGCTACTTTATATGCATTCTAAATAAATCTAGGAATTGTACAAAAGAAGGATAAGAAAGTGTTACTTCCCTGCAAACATAGCCCTCTGTGACTTACCTGAAACATCTCCCAGTTTCATGTTAAATTATTTATTATTTTCATAGGCTTGTTCATTTGTTTATGTTGGATAAAATAAATATTATAAAACTCAAAGTATTATTAATAGTATTTTCTTTGAAAAATAAACTTCATATTCAATTTGGGTGTGCAAACAGAAATAGCTGAGTAAGTTTATTCAGAAGGATGAATAATATTTTTTCATAATCTTACACTTTGGCTTTGAGAAATCCTTAGATTCATGCATATGAGCTAGATTCTAATATACATGATGAACTTCACAGACTTGTTGGTTAAGCAGTTTAATTACCCTGGACGGGGAGTCCTCTCTAAAGACTCTTTCTAAAGCTCTTCAGGTCTGGCTCCAAAGAATGAGAACTATCATGAGCCTTTCCTGGCTCTCTCTGGTCTGAAGAATGATTTCTAGGACATCATGCTGGCCTGCCTTGATTCCAGGACAAGTATGAATCTAAAACCTGAGAGAGAAGGGGGATTAAGCACTGACACTGCAAAGTGCTGACTCAGTTGGCCGAGCAAAAAATCTGTCACACCGCAAATTTCTCTACAATAGTGATGTGGAAAATCCCTACTGTGAAATTCTACCCTTATCACATTGACTTAACAGGATAACAACTCATCAGAAGTAGGGGCTCTGGTCAGCTTAGTACCTTGGTGACTTGATCTCAAATTAACTAGATATATAGGTCAGCCCAAAGCTGGCTGGCTGACTCAAAAACACATGCAGAGTATTTATTACAGGCAGTATATAATAAGTGAAAGAGAGAGGAAAGTAGTTTTTATAATTTTTTTTAAAGAAAGGAAGCTTGAGTATAAGTCCCAAAGGTCTTTTTTTCCTTTCCTTTGTTCTGTTTGTTTTGCAGTGTTAATTTGGTCCAGTTTTTTTAGGGGGTGCCTGGCTGGCTCAGTTGGTAGAGCATGCGACTTGGTCTCAGGGTCATGAGTACAAACCCCTCAGAGAGCTTATTTAAAAATAAATAAATTAATTAATTAAAAAGAATCCTGCCTTTAATTCTGATGATCTAGTTATTCAGTTTTTATGTTTAAAGTTCCCTTGGGCCATTTGTTTATGAAAAAATGGAAAACAATTTCATGATTTGTTGCTCAGTCAAACAGCTAGAGAATAGGCCTCATCACTGAGTTGAAAACCTTTAATATTATGCATTTTTTGGTCTCGTTAACCAGATCATAAGCTCTTTGGCACCACAGATTAACTCCGATGGTTTGAATCCTGATACCACCTACTGGAGAGTTCTAAAGGGATTTACACCTTAGCATTTTGTACACTTTTCCTTAGAGTCCTTGCTAGGATATAAAGTTATATTTACACTATCATTATAGTGATGTAAAAAGGCCAACACAAATGCATAGGAGGAAAAAATGTAGGAAAATGCCAGACTACTAAATTGAACATGTCAAGATGCTAGGATTGCAGGTGAGCTTGTTGCTTTTGTCTTTTTCAATTTTTAATTTTTGGTAGCATACAGTAGTGGAAGAATTAATCTCTTAAAAATAAAATATGGTTCTGCTTCTGGCTGTAATAGAAAGTTTACATCAGATCAAATCCTCCCACCAAGAACAGATACACACACACACACACACACACACACACACACACACACACACAGAGAGCTGTTGAAGTCCTCAGAAAACAGCCGGAACTTGAAGGGCCAAGACAGAAAAGAGAAACACACTGAGGTAACTGAAATTCTCTGCCTCTTCTCCCTCTAGGTTTTTTTCTGATTTGTAAGGAAGGATGAGAGTCTGGGTAAAGAATAGAGGCCCTGGGTTATTGGCTTTCTCTTGGTGTTAGGGAGACAAAAAACCCCAACCCTAATCAAAGCCAAAAACACCCAACCTCAAAGCAAAAGAAAATCCCCCCAAACCCAACTAACCAACCAAACAAAAGAAACCCACTGGAGTTCAGAATGCACCAATGAGTAATGTCCTGGTAAATGCCAGAATTCAGACTGTTGAAGGACTAGACATCACGATCCACCAGAAAAAGACCAGTTCTCTCAAGGCTGAAAACTAGTCTGAGGGCATTTCAGATCCTAACTGGATCTGCCTGTGGTCTAAATGCTTTTGGAAAAAAAATTAAACGCTCTCTGGAGGAAGCTAGCATGTTCTCTATAATTTTTCATACACAGTCTATGGTAATTAAGAGTTAACTAAGATGCCAGGAGACAAAACTACATGACTAAAACCCAAAGGAAAACAGATAACATATCCATGGATGATTGAGGTTTTAGAGCTATTAGACATAAGCACTAAAATGACATGATTAATGTGCTCAAGGATGGCGATGACAAGATAGACAATTTCTAAAAAAGACTCATATGAAAAAGCAAGACAAATGTATTGGTCTGGAAGTTTCTAGGTTCTCTTTAGGTTTTCAAAAAGCATATCTTGTTATGGATTTTTTTTCCCCTCTTACCCTATTTGTTTTCCTGGTGGTGGCCTCATGCCTCTGTGATTCTCTACTGTCTTCTTTCTGGTGAGCTCAGCCACATCAGAGGCCCACCTCACTTATGAAGATTCTAGCTGTATTGACAAACGTATTCCCAAATATGTCCCCTTGTTTTTCCCCAACCCCCAAGTCATTTCCTATTTTGTTGGCTGGAACTTGGCAAGGCTATGTAAAAGCAAATTCTATTTTATAGCTTACAAACTTACTTCTTCATTCTTGGGAAGTGTGCTCATCAACAGAATGGACTCTAGACTGGTAGTTTTATTCCCAGTTCTGTTTCAGTGTCTCTGAAAGATCAGGGACAGACATAACCAAGCCATCAAATCATGGTTTCCCACTGAACCCAGATGTAGCTTTAGAATCTTTGTCAGCAATACATTCAAATCAAGGCAGCTAATACTAAGTGATCAGGGTTGCCATGGAAGTTAAAACTTATTTTCTACCCTTGAGAAAGATTATCTCTGAAAGATCTCTGGCTCTAGAATTCTGTGGTTATATCTAGTAGTTGGTTTTCAGTTGCTGTTAGTACATTTATGTGCAAGGAGCTTGAGGTATGGGTAGTGGCAGGAAGGATGACCTGATTATAGTTATTGATACATTTGTTTAACCTAAAATTGTGTCTCTGCAGTCTACATTTTTCTGCCCTGGAAGATACATTTGATGAGGTGGACCTTGCTACAATACGTGCCAGTTGTCAAGTTAGTTGAAAGCTCTGATCTGGACTTTTTCAATGTATTGCCTTTTGTGGTATTGGACACAACTAAACCCAACTCTCCTATCCCTCAAAGTGGCACCTCATCAAGCTCTACCAGCCACGATTCCTTCCTGCTATCTGCAGCCAAGCTCTGTTGCTTTCCATCGATTTACACTGGGTGCACTGGGTGGTGCAATTCATCTGAATGTTTTAAGTGTCAGAAGCATGCTACCTGTGCATCCAGTGTCAGTAATGATTTCTAAAGACTCCAGAGAATAGAAGGGAAAAGACTTTGTTCCACCAGAGAGACAAAAGCCTGTTTTTTTTTTTTTTGGCTTTTTAAAGAAGTGTGGTAAAATATATGTAATATAACATAGCATCTCATCTCAGCCATTTTATTTTATTTTATTTTAAATTTATTTATTTATTTTGAGGGAGCGCGAGAGCAAGAGCACATGTGCAGGAGGAACAGAGAGAGAGGGAGGGAGAGAGAATCCCAAGCAGGCTCTGTACCATCAGCATAGTGCCTGATGTAGGGCCTGAACCCATGAACTGTGAGATCATGACCTGAGCTAAAATCAAGTTGGACGCTTAACTGACTGAACCACCCAGGCATCCGATCTCAGCTATTTTATTTTTTTTTTCTTTTTTTTTTTTCTTTTTCATTTATTTTTTCTTTTTTTTTTTTTTTTTTTTTAAATTTTTTTTTTTTCAACGTTTATTTTATTTTTGGGACAGAGAGAGACAGAGCATGAACGGGGGAGGGGCAGAGAGAGAGGGAGACACAGAATCGGAAACAGGCTCCAGGCTCTGAGCCATCAGCCCAGAGCCCGACGCGGGGCTCGAACTCACGGACCGCGAGATCGTGACCTGGCTGAAGTCGGATGCTTAACCGACTGCGCCACCCAGGCGCCCCTCAGCTATTTTAAAGTATACAGTTCAGTAGTGTTAAATATATCATGTTGTGCAACCAATCTCCAGAACGCTTTGCATCTTTAAAACTGAAATTCTGTGCCCACTAAACAACAGCTCCCCATTTCCCCTACCCCCAGCCTCTGGCAACCATATTCTACTTTCTGTCTCTGCAAATTTGACTATTCTAGGTACTTCATGTAAATGGAGTCATACAGTAGTTTTTATCTTTTTAATGTTTATTTAACTATTTTTTGAGGGGTGGGAGGGGCAGCGAAAGAGGGGGACAGAGGATCCAAAGCAGGCTCTCAGCTGACAGCAGCAAGCCCAGTGCAGGACTTGAACTCATGAACCGTGAGATCATGACCTGAGCTGCAGTCAGAAGCTCAACCAACTGAGCCACCCAGGTGCCCGCATATAGTAGGCTTTTGTTTTGTTTTTGTGACTGGTGTATTTCCCTTAGCGTAAGATCTTCAAGGTTCATCCATGTTGTAGCCTATGTTGAAAATTTCCTCCTCTTTAAGGCTGAGTAATATTCCATTTATGTGTATACCACATTTTATTTATAGAGTCATCTGTTGGTGTACACTTAGATTGCTTCTGCCTTTTCTCTATTGTGAATAATGATGCTATGAACATGGATGCACAGATATCTCTTTGAGACCATGCTTTCAATTCATTGGGGAATATAGCATATGATCCAGCAATTGTATGGTGATTCTGTTTTTAATGTTTTGAAAAACCACCACACTGACTTCCATAGAGGCTGTATCATTTTACATTCTTACCAATAGTGTGCAAGGGTTCCAATTTCTTCACATTCTCATCAACACTTGTTATTTTTATTGTATTGTATTTTTTGTTTCTTTTATATAGTAACCATTCCAATGGGTGTTAGGTGGTGGCAAAAGCCTTTATTGAAATGTCTTCTTGCATTTACAATTACTCTTTTGCAATTGTTTGTAACAAATGTGTAAGGTGAACAACAGACACAGACAAACTCATTACACTGTTGCAAGCCACCAGTCTTTAAAACCTTTAGTTTAAATAGTTTCTTTGGAAAATTTCATGTCAGTTATCTGCTATGTAATAATTGGCCAAAGAACCAGGGGCCTAATGAGCCTAAATGAGCTTAAAGATGATATTCCATTTTTACTCGAGTTAGGGCCTTAATGAATTGGTGAATTGTAGCAGACAAAAGGATTGGAGGTCAGAGTAGAAACATTAAGCTCTAATATTTCTTCCAAATTCAATAGATATCTTCACGGAGGTGACAGCTGTATCATGTTCTTCCAGGCTGTTTCAGAAGATATAAGTCTTTCTAGGACCAAGAGGCTAGAACTTCCCCCCAAACCCTGAAAAACACTTGATATGCTGAATCAATTAAAAAAGCACATCATCAAGGTTCAGTGATCACCATGCTGTAAGACAGATTTCTTGTATAAAATTTCATGTGTCTTTTGAATTTTGGAGACTGTAGACATCTAAAGAGGGATATAAAAAGCCCAGCACTGACTTTTATTTGTTTCAGGACTATTTTAGCATTTCAAAAAGCATTTTTATCCCAAGGATCCATCATTATTTGTAAAGAATTTTAGCTATTCCTGGAGTCGTAAGTTGACTGTATTTTAGAGAGATGAGTCAGGAGAAGGGAAGACTGTCTTGCTCCAGCTGGGTGTGTAATCAGGCCTATTGTCCCCTTCTAGGCAGCGAGGAGGTTGGTGCAGGTGTACACAAAGTGCCTTTACCTGCCTTCACCCCTGCCAGGAGGGGCATTCCTTTACTGCCTCCGAAGGCTATGATTTGCATCCTTCTTTCCAAGCATGGTGCTCTATCTATACTGTTTGGCCTCCTACTTTGGTGGCTTCATGATCTCGATTAAGATTGGAAAACCATTAAACTTAACCTGGGGGAATTCTGACTTCTGGTGGTTGTGTTTCTGAGCAGTTTTCCAAGGAAAAGCCCAGACTTTTAAAAATGTGAACATAGCGAAAAATATCAAGTATCAAATAGCTTACAAGCAATCATGAAGATTAATAAGCTTCGTTTTTCTTATTTCTCAGTTCAGTTTGGAAAGAAACTTCAATATAGGTTTTTAAAAGACATTTGTATATGGAACATTTCAAACTTATACAACATAAATAGTATAATGGGCTTCCATGTACCTGCCACCCAGCTTCAACACCTGTCAATGTCTACCATTCTTTTTTTTTTTTTTAATTTTTTTTTTCAACGTTTTATTTATTTTTGGGACAGAGAGAGACAGAGCATGAACGGGCGAGGGGCAGAGAGAGAGGGAGACACAGAATCGGAAACAGGCTCCAGGCTCTGAGCCATCAGCCCAGAGCCCGACGCGGGGCTGGAACCCACGGACCGTGAGATCGTGACCTGGCTGAAGTCGGAGGCTTAACCGACTGCACCACCCAGGCGCCCCAGATGCCATTCTTATTTTATCTGTACTTCCTTCCACGTCCTGCCCCCACCTCAGTAGTTTTGACAAATGGATACAATGGGCATAGGTTTTTCAAAAAACTTTGTTCAATGAAGCATTGACAGTGGCCGTTCTGATTGGAGATGAAGTGTAATACGCATTTTATCTTAGCACGGTTACCTAAAATGTGATGGGAATGCAAGCTGGTATGGCCACTCTAGAAAACAGTATGGAGGTTCCTCAAAAAACTAAAAATAGACTACTCTATGACCCAACAATTGCACTATTAGGCATTTATCCACGGGATACAGTGTGCTGTTTCGAAGGGACACATGCACCCCACATTTATAACAGCAATATCAACAATAGCCAAAATATGGAAAGAGCCCAAATGTTCATTGATGGGTGAATGGATAAAGAAGAAGTGGTATATATATACAATGGAGTATTACTCGGCAATCAAAAAGAATGAAATCTTGCCATTTCCAACCATGTGGATGGAACTGGAGGGTATAGGCTAAGCGAAAGTAGTCAGTCAGAGAACGACAAAAATCATATGACTTCACTCATATGAGGACTTTAAGAGACAAAACAGATGAACATAAGGCAAGGGAAACAAAAATAATATAAAAACAGGGAGGGGGACAAAACAGAGGAGACTCATAAATATGGAGAACAAACAGAGGATTACTGGAGGGGGTGTGGGAGGGGGGGATGGGCTAAATGGGTAAGGGGCACTAAGGAATCTACTCCTGAAATCATTGTTGTACTATATGCTAACTAATTTAGATGTAAATTACAAAAAAAAAAAAAATTAAATTAAAAAAATAAAAGAAAATACATTTAAAATAAAAAAAGATAAAACATGTGAAAACGATTTCATGTGTTATCAATTCAGATTGAAAATAATTTATCTCACAGTAGCAGCAGGCCTCTTTTCACTCATTCAGTTAATATTTAGTGAGAGCCTACCATGTTGCAGGTAGGTTTCTAGACACTGGGAAGACAAAGGGAATAAAACCAACAGGAACTCTTGCCTTAACAGGATGTATTTTCAGATAAGCATGTGTGTATGTGTGTGTGTTTGTGTTTGAAGCTGCAATATTAAACAAGGGAATTAGAAAGAGTCTATGGGAAGATGCTATCTATGTGGAAATATGAAGACTGTCACTGTATAGTCAGAAGGATCTGACTAAGCACAAAGGATCAGAGGTGGGCAGGAGCCTTGTTTGTTCTAAGAATAGCAAGGAGGCCAGGATGGCGGAAAGGGGTGAATGAGAAGGTAAATGAGGGAGAAGGAACGAGGAGATGAGGTCTGAGAGGTAAGAGAAGGGTTGGCAAATAGTTTAGGGATGCTGGAAGGACTTAGGCTTTTCTAGGGAAGTTGAGCATGAGCAGGAGGTATAGTTGGCTAACGGAATAAGACTGAGGAGCAAAGCACTGGTCTGGTTAAGACAAATGGGACTAAGGTGAAGACAGTTTATAGTTTCCCCAAAGCTAAATTTCCTGCAGTAATTTGGAAAGTACCAAAATTTTGTTCCCCAAATCTATCAGGTTGATGATATCCTGGGCTCATTTATTTTTCCACCAGTTGTTTTATTCAGGTCTTTTAGTCCAACTGGGTTGTTTTTATTTGCAAAGTCTCTCTTATTTGCAGAGTCTGCCTGATAGACCTTTCAATGAGCTAGGTTTCCTTAAACAAACCTAATTCCTAATCCTGCTTCTTATTGATGGTTAACATTTGCCCAGGATCTTTGATAATGGACTTATTTAGCTTGTGCGGTTTCTCACAGAGCCCCAGGAAATTATCTGCTGCTCTGAGTGACTGTGTAAGCTACTCAGATGCGTCATGCTGTATATTGATGTGGGGCCATCTTTATTGTATCACTACTTTCATAGGCAAAATTGCTTTGGGAGGTTTCAGACATACTTTAAGTATGCGTGATGTGCTTTTTCACTTTTCAAAAAAGAAACCAGAATTGGAAAACAATTGCTTTGCTTCTAGTCAAATACTAATGTAAAGCAATTATTGATTTCTTCAGCTGTGTACGTTTTTACGTGGTGGTTCAATATTGTCTTGGGGCTAACGCATTTCCTTTCAGGGGTAGCCGGGTCCATTTATTACACTAAGTGAGGTCACACAAAGAGGGGTGCAGGAGAGGATCATTATGAGTCATAATTTTCAATCACTCACATCCACATTTCAAATTCAATTTGAGCTGGTATAAATGGGAAGTCATGGTATATGATTAAATTTAAAAGGGGAAGTAGGATTGGATATCCATCTGTGAGAATCAATTGGATATCTTCTGAAGAATGTGGAGGCGAAATTATTTTTAGTAGCTTGCATAAAACATGCTTAGCAGGTTTTATATGTTTGCTTATAATATCAATTTCCAGGAGGTTATTTACCTAGAAGTTTGACTGACTACCTAGTGTAAACCCATGACTGTACTGTGTGCTGGAAGGGACAAAAGATTTATAAGACATGGTTCTTGCCTATGAAGTAATCTTAGAACAATAGAAGACACCTTTTATTGACTCACCAAATACCTTTTGAGCACTCACACTGCGGGGGGGTGGGGGGGCACTATGTGAAGAGGTAATGAAACCTACCTTTATAGGAAATATTTGTAATTTTTCCTTTGTATCAATTGTCTACATGCTCAGAGAAGCCCCGGCCAAATGAGAAGAACTATAACTGGCATTTGCATGATTGAATTACAAACTAATGCGTTTTAATAACACAAATACTGGCTTTGTGGGTCAGCAGCACAAAAGCAAACAGAAACAAAAGAGCCAACCTGATGTCTCTACCTTGGTTTTAAAATTAGCATTTTTGAGTGGATGAAATGACCCCAAACCAAAGGAAACTAATTATAGTCTGATATGGTCTG
Source organism: Puma concolor (assembly GCF_028749965.1). Classification (NCBI taxonomy): domain Eukaryota; kingdom Metazoa; phylum Chordata; class Mammalia; order Carnivora; family Felidae; genus Puma; species Puma concolor. The sequence goes on along the minus strand of NC_141674.1, from coordinate 142,701,121 downwards.
ATAGAGGCTAGAGTTTGACAGCATAACTTGGCCTCACGGGACTTTTCAAAAGGTATGAGGAAAGGAGGATGATTAGAATAAAGAGGGCTATGACTTCTATTTGCCACAATACAGCTATTCTGTTTTTTTTTTTTTTTTTCCCAAACTAATCCCCCTCGCCCCCGCTTGCTATTTTTAGCCTTTAAAAATAGTCACTGACTTTGATGTTCAAATTGTGGCTAAGCTGGCCTTCTTTCACTAGAAAAAGACAAAATGAGTTGTTTTTTTTTTTTTTTCACCTACTCATTCACACACCCTCTCTTAATCGTTATTCAAAGAAATTGCTCATGTCACTCTTGGCTCTTGGTTGACTCACCAGCCTTGCTAGTAACCAGTACTGTGACTCCCAGAAGCCCGCCCACTGCCTCTCGAGGGTTGCTAAAGATGGTCTCTTAGCCTGCAGCACAGATGTAGGAGAGACTTGCACAGCTGAAGTTTCCAGCATTCATGAGTGGAGGAAAAAAGAAAATGCATGTCACTGTGGATTTGCTGATAAACCGAGGAACATGCAGAGCCTCCTTGTTTAATGCACTCTGCCAAGTGAGCTTGGAATCATCCTCTGCACTGAAAGATAAAGAGCCTTCTATAAGAGAGAGCTGTGGTCAGCACCTCATTAGAAGTAGGAAAACCCAATGCCTGGATCAACAGCGTGGTACTATATTTAGCTCATGGGAGAGAGGAAATAATCCCTTTGTCTCTGTATTTTCTCCTTTAAGCTTTATCCTCATTTAACTTTTTGTAGGGGATTTTGTACAAAAAAATGATAGGGCTTTTATATAAAATACATAAAAGTAATTTATATATGATATAAATTATAATGTATAAGTTTCAGTATCTTATATAAAAATAAAATGTTTTTATTTTTATATAAAATAAAATGTATCAGATTATGTTCTTCCTGCAAAAAGCAATATATCTTTATAGATAATTAAGTAGATACAGAAAAGTAGAAGTGTTGTCCCACCACTGAAAGACAAGACAAGTGCACACATTTCACATTTTGCCTAAGTTGAGTTTTAGCTTAGTTGATACAGTTTGATCATACTGCATTTCCACTCAACATAAACATTTTTTCTCTTTTATTTGGCAAGAATGTTTCACTTTAAAAGGCTCTATTCTTTTGGGAAAAGTAATTTATTTAATGGTTCTGCTATTACTGTTCTATTCTTTCCATTTGTTTATTGTAAGCGGTCAATCTGTAAACAACATCTTTGTGCATAATGTTTCTCTTATTTAAAAGAATTTTCTTAAGACAGACTTTTAAGAATTGGATAGATTTTTTTTTTTAATTTATCTAGCAGGGATCAAAGTTTTTTTTTTTTTTTTGAATTAATTTACTTTTAACATTTTTCTAAGGTTCTTGATACAGTCGTTTTACAGAAACAGTATACCAATTTGCACTCCCACCAGCAGTATGAGGGAACCACTGAAAGTTTGACAGAGGTAGGTTTCAATCTGCCCATGCTTATGATTTTGGACAGGCAATCCTCAGAGGAGAAGATGGAAGAATGGCTCTGTATCTGTTCACTCTGGTTTGAATTTTCCTTTCCTGACTCCCCCCGCCCTCTGCCCTCACCCATCTTTATCTGTCTTGCATTTTTTTTTATTGGAGACAGAGAGCGAGCAAGGAGGAAGAGACAGAGATAGAGAGACAGGGAGAAAAATCTTAAGCAGGCTCCACCCTCATCATGGAGCCTGATGTGGTGCTCCGTCACTCGACCCTGGGATGGTGACCCGAGCCGAAATCAAGAGTTAGACGCTCAACTGACTGAGGCACCCAGGTGCCACCTCTTGCATTTTATACTTCATGGCCTTGGACTTATTTCTGCACAACACACCTATTGTTTGGCTGTGCTACAGACCTTCCACTCACTATGGCTTTGTAGTTAGTATGAATTGGTTTCTTTGTCAATGACATTTCTCAGCTGTTCTTCCTCCTAATTGTTTATTTTAAAAATTACCCAGCTCAGTCGGTGAAGTGTCCGACTTTGGCTCAGGTCGTAATTTCACATCTCATGGATTTGAGCTCTGCATCGGGCTCTGTGCTGACAGCTCAGAGCCTGGAGCCTGCTTCAGATTCTGTGTCTCCCTCTCTCTCTGCTCCTCACCCGCTTGCATTCTCTCTCCCTCTCTTAAGAATAAATAAACATTAAAACAATTTTTAAATTAAAAAGTGGGAGGGGGTGCCTGGATGGCTCAGTTGGTTAAGCATCTGACTTAGTCTCGGGTCATGCTCTCACACGGTTTGTGAGTTCAAGCCCTGTGTCGGCTCTCTGCTGTCAGCACAGAGTCTGCTTCAGATCCTCTGTCCTGGCCTCTCTCTGCCCCTCTCCCACTCATGCTTGATCTCTCTCAAAAATAAACATTAAAAAAAATTACAGAGTGTGTCTGGGGCAAATAGAATACAACATGAAACAAGGAAAGGACTCAATCCATGTTGTATTTAGAGAAGTATGCAAAAGGTTGATGACTGTAGGAATTTGGCTCTTATCTCAAACTTACATTTATATGCAGAAGACTCTGCTTTGAAATGTGACATGAATACACTGTGCAGACTGGTAGAAAACACTTGGCTCAATAACGAATTGTCCGTGGCAATGATCTTAATGTCTAAATCTTCATAAGTTGAGAAGAGGAAGTAAACAAGTATATTTGTAAAGAATTTTGATTATTCCCAAGGCAGTTTGGGTCAGATTTTGTCATTGGTTTACATGGTATGAAAAAAATTCAAACCACTTTTTGGAATCATGAATGATGCCTACTTAACAAATTGGATTCATGCAGCATCCAGAACAACTCTATCTCCTGTGCCCCTTTGTTCACACCAGGGGCATGTGAGAAGCATCCAATGAAGGAATGTGTATGTGTTTGCATGAAACCAGACCCTCGGTCTTTTGTCTTGATTTTGACTATAGCCTATTTAGTATGTTTCTCTAGGACAGTTGGACAAAGTGAGAAATGACAAAAGATACAAAGAGGAGAAATGTATTTTATCACAATAATTGGTCAATGCAATATATACATTGAAAAGACCTCTTTGCTGTTTTCAAATCAAGAAATATACAGTGTGGCCATCACCTTATATGTCTTCTAAGATTCTCCACTAATGATGATTTGTATAAAGAAAAATATAAACTTCAAGAATCAACACTATTGACACTAGATGGAAAAAAGGTCTTTTTTTAAATGACAGCATACTAGTTTAGACAAGAAACAGACATTAATGGGCTGTGTGAAAACTTCCTTTGTGAAATTTAATTAAAAAGTAATACTTTTTCTTTTTTTTTCTTCCATGTTTTTATTAAATTCCGTTTAGCTAACATACAGTGTATTAATAGTTTCAGGAGTAGAATGTAGTGATTCATCATATACAACACCCAGTGCTCATCACGACAAGGGCACTCTTTCATATCTATCACCCATTTAACCCATCCCCCTGCCCACCTCCCCTCCAGCAATCCTTCATTTGTTCTTTATGGTTAAATGTCTGTTTTCTGGTTTGTGTCTCTCTCTTTCCCCTCCCGTGATCATCTGTTTTGTTTCTTAAAGTCCAAATATGAGTGTAATCTAATGGTAATCGTCTTTCTCTGACTTATTTAGCTTAGCATAATGCTCTCCAGCTCCATCCATGTTATTGCAAATAGCAAGATTTAATTCTTTTTAATGGCTGAGTAATATTCCAGTGTGTGTGTGTGTGTGTGTGTGTGTGTGTGTGTGTGTACACCACAACTTCTTTATCCATCAGTTGATGGACATTTGAGCTCTTTCCATAATTTGGTTATTGTTGATAATGATCCTATAAACATCAGGGTGCATGTGTCCTTTCGAATCAGTATTTTTGTATCCTTTGGGTAAATACTTAGTAGAGCAAGCAAAGCATTTTCAATCTATACCACTTCCCACACTGTAGAACTTATCATTAGATAGTTTTGTGTTACAACCTTTGTCAACTATGAATGAACCATCTTCAATATTTTCTTCCAGTTTTAAAAGTTGTAGATGCTAAGTTTGTATCCAGATAAAATGCAAATGTTCCCTGCGGTCTGATGTATCTAGATAAGTCCTATCATTGAAAATGCATGGCTGTAAAGTGGGAAAATGTGGAAATTTCCTAATTTCAAACAGCTGTTTTATTCACTGCAGCATGTCAATGCCAGACAATTGCAGGTTTACTTATTATAGGCAGAGACTCTGTAATTACAGCTCTCTAAAGAAGCATATAATGTATATTGTATTGATATATTACACAGAATTACATTTGCTTATTCAAATGAAAGTTTGAACATTACAAATTCAGAAGTCATTTCTACCACTGATGAAAATATTGAAAACAAAAGTTAGTAACCACAGCAAAACATTCTATTAGACCTAGATTGTCTTCCCGAGTGTTTTTTAATTTATGTTGTATTGGTAAATAAACGTACACTGGAGTAATAGGTTGTTTACAAAGCATATTGCAAATGTAGGTACTATTTAAATAAGGTAATTGATATGGTTAAATGTATCTGATATAAAGTCTGTATTTGAAATGTTAGCATTTTCCTCCTAAATCTAAAGGCATGCTTCATTTAGAATGTAGCAAACTTAATTTTCTACATAGATGGAGAGGAATATTAGCATAAATAATTTTTAAATGCACGTAATCTAAAATATTTTTACTTGACTTTGGAAAGTATTATGTAATTTTTATTTTGGTTGCAGATACATTCTTGTAATTGTGTTGTTTAAAAATCAATATTAAATTTTGGTTTAATTCAAGGAGCAGTCACCGACTTATAGGAGAATATTTTAGTGTTTCCCTGAAATGAACTTGGTTCTGGTAGGTTGCCTTTTCAAAAAACATCAGGCACAATTCTTCCAGAGTGGCTATGTTTATTTTTCCCTATGTATAGAGATGAGTTTATGTGACAGATGAACCTGGGTTTAAATGGTAGCCCCACCAATTACTAGCTGGAATAGGTCTGAGCAAGTTTTTAAATGGTTTTACACAATTCCAGTTTCTTCATCTGAAAATGGTGATAATAATGCTGACATTTCTGGGTTGTTGCAAGAATTGGATAAAATAACATGCTTAGCACAAGTGTGTGGTATAAAGAAAGTGCTCAGAAATTGCCAGTAATTATTGAGAGATGTTTGACAAATGTCAGTTTACTTCCCTTCCCTCCTTTCCTCTCTTTAATTCTGCTTCTCTAAATTCTGTGGATTTTTAAAGACGCACTTTAAATTCAGTCTCTTTTATGGATACTTCCTTGACTAATTTTTAAAATCTTCCTAATTTAAGTATTTAAAGGTCAATTTGAAGTAGACAATACCAAGTAGTGCAGAAGGCTGATGACAGATAGCAAGAGCACTGCCTACCTTGTTCCTGTCTCTCAGTCCCATAACTCCAGGGTGTGGTACTAATGCTCCAATTCCAAGTAGCAACACTGTTGAAAGGTAGCAGGATAAAAGATGGAATAGAGAACAGGGCAAAGGATGACATTCTACTTTCTTTTAAAGGAGTATATTAGAAGCTGCCGTATTTTATTTCTATTTACATGCCCTTGGCCAGAATTCAGTTACATGACCACACCAGCGGCAATGAGGCTGGGAATTATCTTTATTATGAGAGATCATATGTCCCCTGAAAATTCATTTTTGATAGAAGAAAGAAGCATGCATATGAGAGGCAAAAACTGGGTGTTTGAAATAGCTGGGCATCCTAGAATCCTTTCTTTCCCAGATATCTATCTCTTTCCCCTTCCTAAAGTACTTTGATATGTTTTCAATTATCTTGCTCTCCTTCAGGACTCAAAGTAGATTTGGTAATCTGTATTGGTCACTTCTATATTGGTCACTGCCACAGGTCCTTTAGATTCATCAGAATGAACCACATAAGAGATAAACAGACCCCTCATTTTACTTAAGTAAGCTGCCTTTCATAGACAACTTTGGTGCATGATTGCGCTAGATTGCATTTTTTGCCAGTATCTGCTTCTCTCCCCCTGGGGAAGTGTTATATTCCCCTACCTCATTGGCCATGTGACTGGCTTCATGCAACTTGACATTAATGTGTTTTCACTTTGGCAGAAAACGTCAGTAACCAGTTTGTGCTTCTACTATTTTCTTTTTTTCTCTGCAACCTCATTCCAGAAGGCACTGCTCCTTCAACCTAGGTGCCAGAGTGAAGAAGACATGGAGCAGAGCCTCCTCCGAATGCCCATGGACACATAGCAGGAGCAGGGAGTAAGCCTTTGCAGCTCTGAGACTCTCAGATCTTGGGGGCAGTTAGCGCCACAGCGTGATCTTGTCTATACAATTATTATGCTAAAATCATTTCCATCTGGTTTTCTTTTTACCTAAGTCACCTTCACTTCCCACCCAGGAAGGAGTGAAGAGGTAGGGCAAAAAAGGAATGAAAGGAAAAGAAAAGACCATTATGTCACATTAAGACTGTAATATCACCAGCTGCTTATTTTACATTCTAATTTCCAAAATATACTTGACATTTTGTTTTGGCCTTTCCAATGATATATAAGCAAAATGTTAAGTGAGGTGATTTTGTCAGGAAAAAAGTGTCCCCTAAATGAACCTGTTTATATCTGGTTTATTATTGAAAATAGCTGTCTAGGAGCATTGATATTAGTAAGAAAAAAAATTAGCACGTCTCTTGTGTTTTTATTTCTGTATTTAACTCTGCAGTCAAGGGTTCATCTGATTGAGAGACTTTGTCTTAAATACAAGCATTAGTATAAGTCCATGTGGTCGTATTAGCAAGTCAAAGTGTTCAATTTTACAAATGAATGAGAACTTTCCAAGTTGTACATTTCATACCAGGAAGCTCGGTCACTAGAACTTGTGTACCAGCTTTGGAGTTCTGGCTGTGTGGAGCTTGGCCATCACTGCCATTACTCGGCCCCTCCCTAAAGGTTTGGTAGCATTTTTAGCAGTGAACTCAGGGCATGGAATTGTGATGAGGAGTTTCGTTATATAGCCGTATTCAACTCTTACCCTATAGACATTTCTTACACATTCATACCACTTGTAAGTTGTCAACATCTTTCTCTCATCTCTGTCTAGGGGTGAATAACAAATTTTAGGTGAGACACAGAATCATTTCTCACCAAAGAAGATCTAGAAGCCTCATGTAAAGAAGCTAATAATTGGTTTTGAGAGTAGGTGTGCTAATGGTTTGCCCACGGAACTAGCAGGGTAATAGTTTGATGGAATATACCTTGTCTGTTTTTTTTTTGGAATCATTCTATCTCAAACATCCAGAATAGGACTTGGCACACAGTAGGTGCTCACCGAATGAATATTTGCTGAGGGAAAGAGTGTTAGATCCTCTGGAGCTCAGAACCAGGTCTTCCAGGTCACGTTTAGCCTTTAGATACTCTTCTTAGTAAAGAGATGTAAATACTTTCTCATTTATATTTCCATCAGTATGGACTCAGCATTATCAGATGCGTCTGTGAAACAATGAGGTGTACTTTTAAAACAAAAAGGAGGTTTGATCTTCAGATTCCTCACCCAGCTGTCCCGTGATGTTGCCACTGCTTGGAGCACTTTATGAGCCCCACTTCTCCCCCAGCAGGCAATCCCTCGGTAGGGTTGGTGTGTTTATATTACAAGTGTTACCAGGTACTGGCTGCTGTGACTGGATGACATAGAGTCTGAAACCTGCAGTGCCCCTTCTGTTCGTCTGACTCCTACCCTAAGGCAGCAATAGTTGTTAGATACAGTAATTGTTAATGAGTCTAATTTCTCCCAGTGACTAGTTGACTGCCTGGTGGTAAAACATGCAAACAAATGTTCTGAGTCTCAAGTTCCATGGCTACCAACAACCTCCAAGAGTTGACTTCTTGTTTTTCTGTTTTGAGGTGGCAAAGACTCCGGGGAAGCAAATGGGGCACCGGGGAGAAATTGGTTCATTTTTACAGAAACTTGTGTTCTAGTTTAAAGAAAAATTAAGACTTCGTATCTGCTTTTAATGGATACAGGAGGTAGAAAATCATGGTGTAGAGGTAAAAAGCATGGGCTCTGGGGTCGTACAGCTTGGTTTCAAATGCCAAAACTCTGGTAATCTGGTCTTAAGCAACTAGCATTTTCTTTATATTTCAGTGTCCTTATCTGTAAAATGGGAATGGTGATAACCTCTACCTTATAGGGTGCTTTTTTGTTTTTTGTTTTTTAATTAAGACACGATGGCAGTGAGCATGAAAGGGACTTTTGAGGTGCTGGACATTTTCTTAGTTTAAGAGCTAGTTAAACAGGCATATTCAGCTTATGGAAATTCATCAAAGTGAACACTATGTGTACTTTTCTCACTATATGTATTTCAATAAAAATTGACAAGAACTCTCCCTTACGGTCTGGGAATTCTGCCATAAGATCTCTTTCTGTCTCTCTCAGAATTTCTTGCTCTTCAACAGGTAAACAAATGGCAAATGGTAAATGTTATAGATATATTTACATAAAGCATATTTCTATTTTGCAGATACATTTTGACCTACTTGTCCAAGAAGGGTTGACTGCTCTTTGAACTAACAGAAACTCCTTTGGCTCAACATTGGTTGTACAAAGTTGATGTACAGATGTCTTCTAGACTAGACCTTAAACATTTGCCTCCAATGCAGCTATGCCTGTTGCGGATGAATTTTAAAGATCTTGGAGTACTTTGTTAGAGGATATTTAGCTCCAGGGGTTGGACCAAAATTTCTGCCACTGGGCAGTGGAGAATTTGGCCTAGGCTCCTGGGGTCATTGTACTCCTATGTTTGTGTTGGGGCCATGTAAAGACCAGAACCTGGTGCCTCTGGGCCTCTGTACTGTCCTTGTAATATATTTAGGACCTATTTGAGGTGGAATAGATCTATAAAAGGCCATCAAAATTTTTTTAACTCAGGGAAAAATAAAAAGAATGGAGGCAGAATTAACAGGACAGAGAGAATTGACTAGGTCTGAAAACATTTAAGATACTTTTTGTGCAGAGTTGGTTAATTTTTCTAGTTTTGATAAATGAAACTGGGGTGGATTTCAGAGCACCTGCACTTTTAGAAAATTTCCTTATTTCTTAGGATAAGTATATATTAAAATTAATACCACTAGCATGTTCAGACAAAAAAACAATTCAGTGAAAAAAAAATTAGAATCTACAGACAAAACAATAAGCTGACTGAGTCACTCTTCACTCAGCTCTTGGTCATATTACAATGATTGAGCCTTAAAATCACATTGCTTAATATGCACTCCTCAAAATGCTCTTAATTAAACACAGATGCATACTTTTCACTTCAAGTTATGCTTCACCCTTCAAGTCTATTGCTTACGCCAAACAAAACACCCCCAAAACTCCAAACCTTATACTAAATAGTCTATGTTCTTTAAATCTCTCCTATTCTATGATTATACAAGTTAATTATGAAAGAACAATATATTTGGAGAAGGTCCCTTATGCTTGGTAGTTTATAATTACTTAGTACTATTAATTATTAATGACCTGTATTATAAATGTACTTTTCAAAATGGCACCTTTTAAAATCTTTGCTATAACAGCCCACAAAATTGTGGCTCTCCTGGGAGATGGGGTAGGTCTGGGATATGCAATAGGTTAGAACCACATGGGCTAAGACACTTCTGACCAAGTGGCACAAATTCACCCAGAAATGTGGTAATGTCTCTGGGTTCCTATAAAAGGGGGTAGTTATACCAACTTACTTTATGAGACTATTGGGAGAGATAAATTGTTAAGATAAAATATAATGACAACAATATGTATGAATCAATCTCCTGAGGCCTAGGAGTTTAAATGCATCTAAAAATCAGGTACATAACTGGTTACCCAGCAATGTAACCAAAGAAAGCAAATGTCCACTTGAATTAAAGATAATGAGAATAGCATATGCATTAGACAAACATAGCAATCAGGTAGGTGGGATTTGCTTTCCTGTATTTGAAAAGCCTAGCAGGAAATGTTAAATATATAATTGAATGCATTATGGCAGAAATGAGGTATATAATGCTATTATAATTGATTGTAAAATATCCATAGGTAGAAAAATGTAAAGTCATTCACATGTGGCTTTTCAATCTGCCTTAGAGAGCTTTATGATAATTTATTAAGAGAGAAGCCTCTGGTCATTACTTATTAATAATGCATTTGAAATGTTTTCCTTGAATATTTTCCTACTTTATGTCTGTCAGAGTGAATGCAGGAGATGAGAATACATCTGAGAAAAACTTGCATGAGGCCAGTCTTGAGGGAACAGTTAACAAGACTTCAGGTCTACAGCCTAAAGGCACTGGGACTGTGGCCCAGTTATGAGAAAAGCCCTGGAGTGTGGAATTCCAAAATTACATAAATGTTTTCTCCACAATAGATCTTTTAAATAAACAAAACAGAGTTTGAAAAGAACTGTGTGATTCAAATGTTCCTTCCTTAACCCCATGTTTCGAAAATGAATGCAATATTCCTATCCTTATCTTGGAACTAGACTAATGTCCCCATTTTCTCCATAGTTGACAAATTATTTTTACTTTATTTTATTTTTACTTTCCCAAGTTTTTATTTAAATTCAGATTAGTTAATATATAGTGTAGTATTGGTTTTAGGAGTAGAACTCAGTGATTCATCACTTATATATAACATTACAAGTGCCCTCCTTAATGTCCATCACCCATTTAGCCCATCACCTCACCTACCTCCCCTCCAGCAACCCTCAGTTTGTTCTCTATAGTTAAGAATCTCTTATGGTTTGCCTCCCTCTCTGTTTTTATCTTATTTTATTTTACCTTCCTTTTCCCTATGCTCATCTGTCTTATTTCTTAAATTCCACAGATGAGTGAAATCTTAAGATATTTGTCTTTCTCTAATTTACTTTGCTTTACATAATACAATCCAGTTCCATCCACTGTTGCAAATGGCAAGATTTCATTCTTTTTGATTGCTGAGTAATATTCTATTGTATGAGTGTGTGTGTGTGTGTGTGTGTGTGTGTGTGTGTGTGTGTATGTGTGTGTATGCAAATATACCATATCTTCTTTATCCATTCATCAGTTGATGGACATTTGAGCTCTTTCCATAATTTGGCTATGTTGATAATGCTACTATACATTTTGGGGTGCATGTGTCCTTTTGAATCAGTATTTTTGTATCCTTTGGATAAATACCTAGTAGTGCAATTGCTGGGTCATAGGGAAGTTCTATTTTTAACTTTTTGAGGAGCCTCCATACTATTTTCTGGAGTGGCTGCACAATTTGCATTCCCATCGACAGTGTAAGAGGATTTCCCTTTCTCTGCGTCCTCACCAACATCTGTTGTTTCCGGAGTTGTTAATTTTAGCTATTCTCACAGGTCATGAGGTGATATCTCTTTGTGTTTTTGATTTGTATTTTCCTGATGATGAGTGATATTGAGCATTTTTTCATGTATCTGTTAACCATTTGTATGTCTTCTTTGAAGTAATGTCTGTTCATGTCTTCTGCCCATTTCTTAATTGGATTATTTGTTTCTTGGGTGTTGAGTTTGAGAAGTTCTTTATAGATTTTGGATACTAGCCCTTTATCTGATATGTCATTTGCATATATCTTCTCCCATTCTGTAGGTTGCCTTTTAGTTTTGTTGATGGTTTCCTTTGCTGTCCAGAAGCTTTTTGTCTTGATGAAATCCCAATAGTTCATTTATGGTTGGCAAATTATTTTTTGTTAGAAATAGGAAATCTGCAAAACATAGAGAAGATATTTTTTCAAAAATAAGGATATGTTTCTGCCTTTGTGCTCAACAGTATTATTACTCATGCTAAGTGAAACCGTTTCTGAAGCAGGTTACTTCAACCCATCACAGAGAGTACTAGCCAGTCAGGTCAGAATGTTCTATTGGAGACCCAGGTGACAATCCTTCCTGTTTCTCATGTGGCTACAGATATAAGCAGATGTAACTTCTGCATGGGCAAGAAGTTGTGCGTAGATCAGAGATATCTAGCAAAAACATAGAAACACTATTGTGTTTTTAGTTTACTGATCTTACAAGTCTCTTTTCAAAATTATCCTTAATATTTTCCATTTCTTTGTGACTGTAAAAGGTATCTTAAAAATTTTAATTTCTAGGGGCACCTGGATGGCTTAGTTGATTAAGCGTCTGACTCTTGGTTTCAGTTAGGGCATGATCTAATGGTTGGTGAATTCGAGCCCCACATCCAGCTCTGCACTGACAGCATGGAGCCTGATCGGGTTCTCTTTCTCCATCTCTCTCTCTGTCCTTACCCTGCTTGTGCTCTTTCGCTCTCTCTGAAAATAAATAAATAAACTTAAAAAACGGGCACCTGGGTGGCTCAGTCGGTTAAGCATCCTACTTCAGCTCAGGTCATGATCTCACGGTTTGTGAGTTCGAACCCTGCATCAGGCTCTGTGCTGACAGTTCGAAGCCTAGAGCGTGCTTTGGATTCTGTGTCTCCCTCTCTCTCCCTCCCCTGCTCACACTAGGTCTATCTCTCTCTCAAAAATAAATAAAGATTAAAAAAAATAAAAAAAATGAACTTAAAAACATTTAAAAAGTTTAATTTCTAACTGTTTCCTGGCATTGTGTAGATTATACAATTCATTTTTATACACAGACCTTGTATCTTTCAGTCTTGCTAAATTCATGTAGTTCTGGTAGATTTTTGGTGAGGTTTGTAGAATTTTTTTCACAGATAAATCAGTCATGTTATCTGCAAATAAATACTATTCTTTCCAACCATTTATCTATAGGTGCCATTTATTGTATGTATGTATGTATTTATGTATATATTTTTGCCATATAGCACTTGCTGCAAATGTCACTACAATGCTAAGTGGAAGTGTCTTGAAATGGATATTCTTGTTCCTAATGTTTACTAGCATTTTAGTAGTAGAATTTTCATAGATAACTTTTATTAAGTTGAGAAAGTTCCCTTCTATTCCCAGTTTGCTGAGAGTTTTTTTTTATCACAAATGGATGTTGGATTTTGTCAGATGCTTTTTAATGCATCTGTTGAGAAGATCATATGGTTTTCCTTTTTTAGTTGATTGGTATGGTTTATTATATTGGTAATTTTTGAATGTTAAACCAACTTTACAAAATTTTATGGAACCGTTTGTGTAAAATTGGTATTATTTCTTCCTTAAATGTTTGATAGGATTTGTCAGTGAAGCTATCTGGGCCAGGATTTTTTAATAAAAAAACCTTTATGAAAAAGGTTTTAATTGTGAATTTGATTGGTTTCATAGATAAAGGACTACTTATCTTCTACTTGAGTAAGCTTTGGTTGTTTGAGACTTTGGAGAAATTTATCCATTTCATCTAAGTTAGTTAAAGTTATTGGCCTTGAGTTTCTCTTAATATTCCCTTATTTTCATTAATTTTTTCTTATTTTCCCCCTTATTTCCCTTTTAATATATATAGAATTTGTAGGGATATCTACTCTCTCATTCTTTTTTTTTTTTTTTTTGTGCAATTTTTTTTTTATTTATATATGAAATTTATTGTCAAATTGGTTTCCATACAACACCCAGTGCTCATCCCAAAAGGTGCCCTCCTCAATACCCATCACCCACCCTCTCCTCCCTCCCCCCCCCCCCCCCCCCCCATCAACCCTCAGTTTGCTCTCAGTTCTCAACAGTCTCTTATGCTTTGGCTCTCTACCACTCTAACCTCTTTTTTTTTTTTTTTTCTTCCCCTCCCCCATGGGTTCCTGTTAAGTTTCTCAGGATCCACATAAGAGTGAAACCATATGGTATCTGTCTTTCTCTGTATGGCTTACTTCACTTAGCATCACACTCTCCAGTTCCATCCACGTTGCTACAAAAGGCCATATTTCATTTTTTCTCATTGCCACGTAGTATTCCATAGTGTATATAAACCACAATTTCTTTATCCAATCATCAGTTGATGGACATTTAGGCTCTTTCCATAATTTGGCTATTGTTGAGAGTGCTGCTATGAACATTGGGGTACAAGTGCCCCTATGCATCAGTACTCCTGTGTCCCTTGGATAAATTCCTAGCAGTGCTATTGCTGGGTCATAGGGTAGGTCTATTTTTAATTTTCTGAGGAACCTCCACACTGCTTTCCAGAGCTGCTGCACCAGTTTGCATTCCCACCAACAGTGCAAGAGGGTTCCCGTTTCTCCACATCCTCTCCAGCATCTATAGTCTCCTGATTTGTTCATTTTGGCCACTCTGACTGGTGTGAGGTGATACCTGAGTGTGGTTTTGATTTGTATTTCCCTGATAAGGAGCGACGCTGAACATCTTTTCATGTGCCTGTTGGCCATCCAGATGTCTTCTTTAGAGAAGTGTCTATTCATGTTTTCTGCCCATTTCTTCACTGGGTTATTTGCTTTCCGGGTGTGGAGTTTGGTGAGCTCTTTATAGATTTTGGATACTAGCCCTTTGTCCGATATGTCATTTGCAAATATCTTTTCCCATTCCGTTGGTTGCCTTTTAGTTTTGTTGGTTGTTTCCTTTGCTGTGCAGAAGCTTTTTATCTTCATAAGGTCCCAGTAATTCACTTTTGCTTTTAATTCCCTTACCTTTGGGGATGTGTTGAGTAAGAGATTGCTACGGCTGAGGTCAGAGAGGTCTTTTCCTGCTTTCTCCTCTAAGGTTTTGATGGTTTCCTGTCTCACATTCAGGTCCTTTATCCATTTTGAGTTTATTTTTGTGAATGGTGTGAGAAAGTGGTCTAGTTTCAACCTTCTGCATGTTGCTGTCCAGTTCTCCCAGCACCATTTGTTAAAGAGACTGTCTTTTTTCCATTGGATGTTCTTTCCTGCTTTGTCAAAGATGAGTTGGCCATACGTTTGTGGGTCTAGTTCTGGGGTTTCTATTCTATTCCATTGGTCTATGTGTCTGTTTTTGTGCCATCTCTCATTCTTAATATTGGTAATGTGTCTTCTCCTTTTTTTCTAATCAGTCGGGCTACAGACTTATCAATTTTATTGGTCTTCTTAAATAATATGCCTTTGGTTTCATAGATTTTTCTCTATTGTTTTTCCATTTTGAGTTTGTTGATTTCTGTATTTTACTATTTCCTTTTTTCTGCTTAACCTGGGTTTAATTTTTTTCAGTTTCTAAGGTAGAACTGGAGGTTATTGATTTGAGAATAGTTTTCTTTCTAATACAAGCATTTTGAACAATAGACATCCTTCCAAATATTGCTTTAGCTGCATCTCACAAATATATGTTGTGTTTTCACTTTCATTTAGCTCCAAATACTTTCTGAATTCCATTTTGATTTTTCTTTGACCTGTATTTTATATAGAAATTTGTCATTGAGGGGCACCTGGGTGGCTTGGTCAATTAAGTGTCTGACTTTGGCTCAGATCATGATCTCACCACTTGTATAGGTTTGGGCCCCATGTTGGGCTCTGTGCTGACATCTCAGAGCCTGGAGCCTGATTCAGATTCTGTGTCTCCATCTCTTTCTTCCCCTCCCCACTCATGCTCTGTCTGTCTCTCTCTCTCTCAAAAATAAGTAAATAGTAAAAAAAATAGAGGGGTGCCTGGGTGGCTCAGTCGGTTAAGTGTCCGACTTTGGCTCAGGTCATGATCTCACAGTTCGTGGGTTTGAGCTCCCATCAGGCTCTGTGCTGACAGCTCAGAGCCTGGAGCCTGTTTCAGATTCTGTGTCTCCCTCTCTCTCTGCCCTTCCCCCACTCGTGCTCTGTCTCCCTCTGTCTCAAAAATAAATAAACATTTAAAAAAATTAAAAAAAAGTTTGTTGTTGAATTTCCAAATATGTGGAGATTGTCTATACATATGCTCTTACTTACTTGAATTCCACTGTGGTCAGAACACATTGTAAATTTTGAAATACTTTAAATTTATCAAGAGTTGTTTTATGGCTTAGAAAGTAGTCTATCTTGGTACATAATCTGTGTGCCTTAGAAAAGAATGTGAGGGGATGGTAACATTTCTAACAAAATTGTGAATTAAACTATTTTTTTGTGCAGTTTTATAAGTTTTTACCTCATGCATTTTGAAGATCTATTATTTGGTGCTTAAATATTTCTTTTTGTGATGAATTAGCCTTCTTAATCACTATGAAATGATCCTCTTATGCTTGGTAATATCTTTTGCTTTAAAATTTGTTTTGTCTGATATTAATATAGTTGCTTGGGCTTTCTTTTGATTAGCATTAGCATGGTCTATCTTTATTTATCATTTACTTCTAACCTATTAGTGTCTGTGTTTAACGTGCATTTCTCATAGGCAGCAGCAATTGGGTCTTTATTTTTAAATCCAGTCTGACAATCTCTGCCTTTTAATTGCAGTGTTTAGACCATTAACATCTAATATGATTTATTAATTAGTTGGTTTTAATCTGTCATCTTGTTATTTGCTTTGTATTTGTCCCTCTATTTTTTCTTCTTTTTTTCTTGATTATTCTTTTTCTCTTGTCTGCTTATTGGTGTGCGTGCGTGTGTGTGTGTGTGTGTGTGTGTGTGTGTGTCTGTGTGTGTGTGGTTGCATTGGGGTTTAATATAGTAAAGCCCAACTTCAAGTAACATTATACCATTTCATGCACAGTAAAAGACCCTCCAGTAGAACACTTCCATGTCTTCCTTCCAGGCTTTGTGCTATTTGTGTTATTTTATCTCTTCATATATATAAACCCCACAGTACATGATAATTATTTTTTTCTGAAACTGTCAACTATCTTTTAAAGAAATTAAAGTATGGTGACTTATACTTACCCCTATATTTATTATTTCTGTTGTTCTTCATTCCTTCATTTAGCTCAAGATTTTTTATCTGGTGGTATTATTTCTCTTTGCATTGTAGGTCTGCTGGTGATGAATTTTTTCATTTTGTATGCCTGAAAAAAGTATTTTGGTATCATTTTTGAAGTGTATTTTCACTGGGTATAGAGTTTGGTTAATTTCTTTCGTTACTTTAAAGATGTTGCTTCACTGTCCTTACTTTTGCATGGTTTTTTGGTGAGAAATCTGCTGCCATTCTTACATTTTTTCCCTCTGTGTAATGTGTCTTTTTTTCTTCTGGCTTATTTTAAGATTTTGTCTTAATCACCATTTTTAAGTAATTTAATTATAATGTGCAATGTTATGCTTTTCATCATGCTTTTTATGTGCGATGTTATTGATCTTAAGCATCTGTGAGCTTATAGTTTTCATCAAATTGCAAAGATTCTTGACTATTGTTCAAATATTTTTTTTCCATCTCCTCTTTTTTTCCCTTCTCCTGAAACACGGAGCCCCATATAGTCATTTGTACTAGGATTTACAAATTACATAAGTGGTCCTGCCAAGAAGGAAAATTGTCTCTAAAGTTACTCAGGCTGAGTTTCATAGATTCTCTAATAGTAAAAAAATGACCACTAAATCACCAAAGATTCTTATTCCATTCATTTTCCCCAATCCCTTGGGCTTATGAGTCTATTCATAGACACAAATGGTAAATTGGCCAAAAGCCTCAAATATCCATTGTAAAGATACTTTTCACTCAGATGTAATAAGGTGGCAAGATACAAATGCTTTTAAGAGCTGAAGAAGTAACATAGGCATATGATGCTGAGTGTAAGACAATATGAAGAGGTAGAAACTTTGGCAACCTCAAGAGACCTATTGCGGCCAAAGGCATTTACACATAAAACACATCACAACAAAACCAGGTCAAACAAAAGACTTCGAGCCTTACTTAGCTTGTTTATTGCCAGTTGCAACTTTTGTGAAGAGCTCATAATACAGAGATCACTTTCAGGTAGAGAAAGATACAAAATTATTCCTGGATTGATTCCACAAGATACTCTATTAAGAATATCTATAAATCTATTAACATCTTTCATTCAATAAGTGGTACAATGTCTGGCATATGGCAAGTGCTCAATTGGTGGTGTATCTGTTATCATTGTTGTTTTTATTGTTCTTGTTTACTGCAGGTTTAGTAGTGATGGTGGTAAAAGTCGTAGCATTTGGAAATGACAAGTTTCAAAATGGGCAGGGAAAGAAGAGCAAGTATGGGGAGAAGGGAAAAGTGCTTCTTTCAAATAAGCCTGTAAGTTGATCTTGGGGAAAAGGGGCAAGGTCCTGGAATTGCTGGGTGTGTGAACCTGGAGCACGTATTCGTGAAAAGTGTGTCCTCACTGGCCTGTCACTCACCCTTCACTGAGATGAGATTCTCTCACTGATTTGAGAGTTTCTGCTAGGAGATTCTACCACCAGAACCAGAGTGCATTTTGTTTCATTTCTCCCTGGTATTTGCTTGATAGGAGTGATACCCATCCATACCACAAGCTCTGGGTGAGCTCCCTACCTCCTCCGGTCATCCTCTGTGGAGACATCTCGCAAGACTCCAGAATGTGCATAAGCCCAAGTGTAGGGATAGGGAGAGGGCCTAGGTGCTTGGCAGGGTGATGGTAGGGAAGGAAGTCATTCTATACATACTGAGAGGTTGTGAGAGGGTGGAACTGAACAAGTACAGATGTTTGAATTGAGATGATGGTTAGGATAGTCATATTATTCATATATATAGATATATATACATGCATATATATATCTATATATATCTGCAGATATATATAGATATATATATGCTTTTATTAAAATTAAATTTAGTGATGATTTTTCTAATTTATTTCCAGAGTAGTGTTCTGTGAACATTTTTGTTCAAACACTTGTCAATAAAGATTTTTGAACACGTGTCCTCAATATACATATTTATTACATTATGTTATTTTGAGGAATTAATTATTAAAATAATATGTAAATTATAAACCACAAATACATTTTATTTTATTTTTTAAATTTATTTATTTTTTGAGAGAGAGAATGAGAGGGAGAGAGAGAGAATCCCAAGCAGGCTCCGCACTGCCAGCGTGGAGCCTGATGCGGGTCTTGAACCCATGAACTGTGAGATCATGGCTTTACCAAAATCAGGATCCCACGCTTAACCGACTGAACCACCCAGGCGCCCCACAAAATACATTTTAAAAGGATAAGATGTGTATGAATGGAAGTAGAAATCCTGGTATTTGCGTACCACCTGGGGTGTGCACACTCTACCTTAGAGACAACAGCCCTGGAGGAAGGGCTTAAGAGAAGCAAGCCTTCCATTTCACCAGTATCCAGGAAGAAGCCTTTCAAACCCTCTCCCAGGCCTCATATAGCTGAGTTCTGTACTCAACACGGGGTAAAGATTACTCTGTCATTGAAACGAAAGCAGACAATCGGCATTTCTAGGAAGTTCTAAATTATGAAGCAAACTATATAGAAGTTTGCTTATTGTGTGCCCATTATAATGGGCATTAAAAAAGACAATGTCTATTCAATTCAAACCCAGCACTGTGGAGTAGATATCATTATCCTCATTCTATAAATAAAAAAGCAGGTTCCTAGAGATTTTAATTCTAATCTTTGTTTCTGAGCCCACTTTCCTATTCTACTGGGCTGCTTAAGGACTATGGCGTACCTATCTATGCAGGCACAAGATTTTTCAACTGTCTTTCAAGGACAGACCTTGTTTATGGAAAGTTAACCAAAATCTTCATCAGAATTTTATATTGACTTATGGAATCATTTCGGAGGAAGAACTTGTTAGCTATAGTAAGCTATTATGATTTTTATTTATTGTACAAAAGGCACTAAAACAAGCGAAGTGATAAAAAGGAATTTTAAAGCACCCATAAACACTATTATAACATATTTTATTTTTCTTTTGTTCACAATTTCTTTCCATTTTTACCCATGTACATATTAGTTGCATTATTTCAACCACAGTTTAAATATTACCTTGTTTTCTGATAATGTTTTTCACACACACACACAAAAATTCCTGAGATGATAGAGATATATAGCCTGGAAGCAGCGTGAAAATATTTAATGGGTTTATTATGTTCTATCAAATATTATTATTTTATTTAACTTTCCACAGGTTATTAGCCACATTGTTTCCAAATTGTTCCATAGTATATATATGATGCTAAAAATACATTTTGTGCATTCAGCAAGCATAAATTTAGTTTCCTTAGATTAGTAACTAATGATATAGCTATTGTGTATTGACTCTTTACTATGAAGTAGGCACTGTTCTATGGAGTGGGATTTCAGGGTAAAAAGGAGTGAAATTTATTATTGTTCTTAATAAAATACTAAATTGCTAGAGGCAATGTGAATTGATGCTACAACTTGGAAATAGTGTGTGAGTTTACCACTTTCTCCACTGCTCTTCTAATTTGGGGAATTGTTATTGTATCAAGGTTAAACTTTTTATAACTCTAATGACTGATATCATAATTCTTCTTAAGGAGGGAACAGACTTTGTTTATGAAAATACCTTGATAAGCCACTTAAAGGTGAAGAAGGAAATACTGAATTCATGGAATGTCAGAAGGCAAGATGACAAACTGCTCTGAATTTGAAATAAACAGGAATTTGGGGGTGAGGAACAAGAGAGAGGAGAAGAGTGAGTGAGCCTAGAGTTGAATATAGTATGGCAGGGGATTGAAATCCTAGCTGCGCAAATGGTTGAGTGACTTTTGCAATCAGAATATCTAAACTTGCATTTTTGGTTTGCTTGTGTTGTGGCCTTACAAATTCCCTGACCTCCCAAATTTGCAGTCAAGCTTTTCCATATATAGATACCACAGGAATGATTGGTTTGTGGGAAATTAAGGAAAACAGTTCCATAATTAGATCAATGTAGTGTGAAATTAAACAGGATGCATGAACAGGATGGTGAGATGTTCCCTAATAGAATTAATTCAAAAATTTTAGGAGTTTAAACTGGAGGTGACAACAAAGAGAATGTACATTCCTAAGAAATCCTCTGAAGATTTCAAGAGGGCTTTGCATCTTCACAGGGCATAAATTAAGGGTTTGACTGCTTGTATGTAGGTCTCAAAAGATATGTAGACTCCAGTAGACATCTGGTTTGTGTTTACTTTTCTGAACAATGGCTTCATTGGGCTCTCTCTCCATCTCAGTCTTCAGTTGCAGTAATATACCTTCATACCAGTTACTGGCCATCAGTGGATTGTCAGATACAATGTCTAAAAAAGGCTGATGTTTATTTCTAGCAAATTAAAGGAACCTTCACCAGAGCAATTTCTGACCTCTCATTATTGCATTTAATCATTATTAAGAAGATGGAAAAGCTAGGACAATGTAGAGGATACTAAGGACCTTAAAGTCAACTGTTGGAGGAGATGGTCAGCAAGACCAGTAGGTTATTTTTACTCGTAGTATCCTATCATATTTAGCAAAAGGAACCAGTCTTGGTATTGCAACGTTGTTTCATAGTTTACCTTGAACATTTTAACGTAATATTTAAGTTTAAAAAATGTTTATGTATTAATTTTGAGAGAGAGAGAGAGAGGGAGAGAGAGAGAAGGAGAAAGAGAATCTCAAGCAGGCTCCACATTCAGTGTGGAGATAATTTTTAACATGAACACTTAAGTAGTCAATTTTTAGCCCTTGTTTCATTTGTGATTGTGTCTTACTGTATCTACTAGCATGAAAGCTCTTAGAAGGCGGGATCTGTGTCCTACTTCTCTTTTTTCCACTATCGCCTTCAGCGTAATTTGAAGCATGCATTCCACATTTAATAAGTATTTGTTGATTAAATAAATGTGGACCCCCCCACCAGTACTTCCAAGAAACATACATCATGTTCACTTCTTATTTTGTTCTTAGTTTTCTTATTTTTAAAAATTTTACTTTAATTTTATGTTGATCCCTCTTTAATGGCCAGAGTCCTAGAATTAAAATATTATTCAATTAGTTATGATCTCTAATGCTGCTGGAGCCATGGATTATTCTCTGAGTAGGTTCTCCTCCTAAATGGTATAGTTATTTTCTCCAATAACTTCTGGTGATTAGTACAATAAAAACCATAGTAGATACTTAATAAATGATTCTTGGCTAAGTCACTCATTATTGACAGAAATTTGTTAGCACAAATTATGAATCAGTCAAGTCACATAATTGACAAAGTATCCTTTTATTATTTATTAACAAACAAAAACATTAACATTTGGGGGGCAGTCTCCGGGCAATTTGGAGGAACAGATGGAGTAATTTAACTCCTTTAGATTGTTGGAATGCTGACAGGTACCACGTAGAGTTAGAGCAGTCACCTCCATCTGGCACACACACGGGTAAATTTAGCATGGTAAGATGATGGTAAAACAGATGCTGCGGCAAAAGTACAGGACTTAACAATGGCAAAAATAGACTTGGCCCTCTCATGGACCTTACTTAAAGGACAAACTTTGAGCTGCAACTAATAAAAATAATGAGACTATTTTTAGGCGATGACTAGTTTTAAAACATTAGTCAGAGATACAAAGTTTGTAGCAGCAAAATGAATACCCTTTTTTCCTACTCATTTGGTGCCCTGAGTGCAGCATTTCCTGTGGAAATCAGAGGGCATTGCTAAGTCAGTGACACAGAAAATGCTCTCACGTTCCCCAAATGAAATCCTTAGGCTTTACAGTCCCTGACTCTTTCCTGTAAACCTGACAGAAAACTCCTGTAGTAGGAGTTATTACCTTTATATTTCCAAACATGAACCACCTCCATTTTATTTGCTAGAACCTCTTTATGTGTTCCAGTTATGTAAAAAAGGGAAATAACGTTTTAGAAAAATGACAAATATTATTGATCTCTCTCATCATGCAAAGCAGTTTGTATCCCTGAATGTATTCAGGGAAAGCCGTTTAAGGAGACCCCCCATTGTTCTGAATTGCACACATGTGCATGGTGACAGGCCACATGTTCTGATGTGGCCTTTAGGAAGAATGACATTTATTAATCTCTACTGCTGGAGCTGTGAAATAGCTGACTTCGAAGTGGAAGCCCTCATGTACCAGAAGATCTTAGCTGTTCACTCAAAACCTTTTCTTAAAAAAATGGGTCTGTTGAGGCTGGCTAAAAATGCACGTGTGTCCTGTTCGAGATATTGGAATAAAAGGTATTCAGTTGAATGAAGGGTCACACACACAGAATGATGATGCTCCCCCCACTCACCGAATTTTCAGACAAGTTGGGAATGTAGCAATTGAAATAAACCAGTGAAGCTTATAATCTAGGGCATTTTTTTTAGTGGGCACTTGCCCAGTAAGAATTCTTTGCAAAGAGCAAGAATGGAATCTGTTATGCTTTCAGATGAGTTAACGTGCTTGGTCAAAATTTAGCAGTTGGGTATTGTAAAGGATATTTTCGTCAGAGGGATCCACAAATACATATTTGAAAAGAATTATACCAAAAGCGGTAGTTTTTTTTGTTGAACATTCTTTGTAGAATGTTTTTTATTTTCTTTGAGTGGTTGTATGTGTAGGACAATGGGGAAGGATGCAAGGAAGCTAGGAGACTGGTGGGCAGTTCTAATCTGGCTTGTGCTTTGTTACGTTGGGTTAGATACGTAACAACTCTGGGTATGATTTTCTTACTAGATATGAGTGAGGCAGGGTGGGACTAAATATGTAGTAGGGGTATTTCTACACTTTGAATGTGTCATTCCAACTCTTTTGGGTTACATTGTTTCTTTTGTGGAGTCCTCTGTCAGTCTCTTGGCTTCTTTGAATGAAGCATCATCTTTTTTTTCCCCTCTGGCTGCTTATAATTTTCTTTTATCTTTGATTTTCAGCAGTTTTACAATGATGTGTCTACGTGTTCTTTTATTTGCATTTATTCTGTTGGGGTTTGTAGAACATCTCAAATCTGTGGGTTGGCTTCTGTCATCAGTTTTGGAAAATCATTTCATGCAATGCTGCTTCTACTCCATTTTTTTCTCTCCTTTTCCTTCTGGGACTCCAGTTACACATATGTGTGCCATATGTCTCTTATGCTCATTTCTGTATTTTCTATCCATTTATTTCCTTATGCATTAGTGTGTATTTTTTCCTGACCTACCTTACAGTTTATGAATCTTCTCATCAGCTTTATTTAATCTGCTGTTAGAGCCATCAGTTGTTCTCTTAATTTTACTCACTGTATTTTAGTCCTAAAAGTTTCATTTGAATATGTTTTTATAGTTTACATTTCTCTGTTGAAATTCTCCAATTTGCCATCTAATTTCTAAAACTATTAATCATAGTTTTAAAAAATTCATGTCTAATAACCAATAAATTTTCTAAGGATCTGTTTATATTGTCTATTATTCTCTTGATTTTGGTCAAGTGCTCTTGTTTCCAGGTAATTTTGGATTTAATGCCAGACATTACTTTTGAAAACTTTGGTTCTGAGTGATTTTTATCTTTTTTGTAGAGAGGATTCACTTGTGTTTCAAACAGTTAGTTAGGGTATGGGAATGCCACCTTAATCTAGCCAGGATCTGAGCTGATTCAAAGCTGGGTTTCAGTATTTGTGAAGGCTGATTCTATGCTGCCTGTCTGGTTCACCCCTATGTATATGGATTTACAATAGTCTTTCAGGGGTCCTAACCGAACATCTTGGTGATTTATAAAGATTCCTTTTTCTGAGTATACTCTGAACTCCAGTTTATGTCTTCCTTGGCCACTTAAGATGGTTGAAAGTTCTGTTAAGCTTCTCATCCTCTCTGACTCAGGCTTCTGCTCAGATTTGCAGCCTTTAAGTCACCACTGGTAAATCGACCAAAGCCTTCAGGTCAGAAGCATCACATCTGCTCTTGAGCTTATCTCCTCTGTATTCCTTTTCTCTATGGAGTCAGCTTTTTGAAATCTCACTGCTATTGAAACCGCTGATGCTTTAAACATTATATTTAAAAATATGTTTCTAGTTTTGCATTTGTCCTCAGAAAGAAGACTTTTCTGGCAAAAACCAGAGACAAACAAAAACAAAACTGTTATCTGCCCTTCGAGGAAGCAAGAAATCTCTTTCGAGTGTTAAACTCAAATTCTGTATTTTTATGATTTTACTTTAAAAGGGTGGATTATTCTTTGTTGGTAGTCAGCTTGTAGAGAGCATAAGAAAATAAACAGCTGGGTGTTTAGATGTCCCATTTGTTGTTAAATGTATTCCTTTCACTTGTTCTGATTGATGGAATTAAAGGGCCAAGATAATGGAAAGACTGACAGAATTACTTTTTGTATAGCACTAAATAGGCATGCCCTCTCTCAAACCTCTACATAAACTAGGATGACATTTTTGCATTTCTTTAATGAAAACAGGATTTTCCCATTATTCATCCTGATGAGAAAAATCTTGAGCCAAAATAACAGTTTAGAAGCTATTGATCTGAAGCCCCTGTGAAACTCTGCCTTTTCGAAGTCTTTTGGGATATACCAAGACCAAAATCATAGGTAACTCCATCAATAATTAGATATGCAGTATTTCCACAGCTGTGCAATACCAGATGGTTTTGCTTTCTTAGGCTTAAAGGAACTTCCTTTCTTTGCAGTTAAAAAGTCAACTGTGTCAGATTCTATACACTCATCCTTCTTAAATGGGGCAGAGAAGCTCTGAGAGACTTAGGTTTGAACTCCATGATATTCTGACTTTAGTGGAACAGAACTCAATTAAGTATGTCACATGCTGGAGTCAAGAGGTTCTGCAGCCAGTGCAGCAAATGTTTTCGCTTTCAACTGAATTATTTAATTTGCAATAATGACACACTGAAAGACAGGTGGAAGTAGTGAAGCTACCTGCCCCACTGACCACAGACTTCAGTTCTCGACCAAGGATGTCCCTGCAGATTTGCTGAATGGTACCTACTTGGGTCTCTGTTCAGCCCCCAAGCTCGTGTTTGGCTTGGCTTTTTTTTTTTTTTTTCTTTTTTCACTGCTTTTCTGATTTCACTGTTGTAGGTTCATTTAAGGCTGAATACCTGATGGCATCTCTGTTCTTATCGCAGCCTAGTTAGCAGTTACACAATAGGGATGGTCTTTTACATAATATTAAGAGACACAAAGTGACCTATTGAATAAAGTTACTTTGGATTTCACTGGAGGAATTTCTTCCTTTATGAGGAAGAAGGTAAGACTCTCTTCATCTTTGATCATTGATAAGCCAAAAATTTTAGGAGGGTAAGGACTAAATATAAAAACAAGACCTTTATTTCTTATCTATTTAAAAAAACATGTCTTTTAAAATGGTGTTTTTAGTTTTGCTTTTGTTTTTATTATTTTGAAAAGTATAAAGCATTGTAAACAACATAAACTTTTTATTGTTGGTATTATTATTAGCTGTGGCCAGCTTATAAATTAAGAGCTTATTTTTCTTATAAAAATGAAACTTGTGGGCGCCTGGGTGGCTCAGTTGGTTGAGCATCTGACTTTAGCTCAGGTTAAGATCTCATGGCCAGTGAGTTCGAGCCCCGCATCAGGCTCTGTGCTGACAGCTTGGAGCCTGGAACATGCTTTGGATTCTGTGTCTCCCTCTCTCTCTGTCTCTAACTCACTCGCATTCTGTCTCTGTCTCTTTCAAAAATAAACATTAAAAAAAATTAAAAAAATGAAACTTGCTTTATCCAAATGTCTTTCAATTGATGTATCTATATAAAGATATTTTACATAATATCCTATAAATATCCTACTATAGTCTGTTATTTTCAATAATGAATTATGAATATATTCTAAGTAAATGATTATAAATCTTTATCATTGAGATATGCAAAAATAGAAGGTGAATGTCACGATTTAATAATTTTATTATTTTTGTCGAGAGTAGACATTGCCATAAGTTGTACGTTGACTTGTGTTTTTCAAAAAGATATGTTGAAGTCCTAATCCCTGGCACATGGAAAGGTGACCTTATTTGGAAATGGGGTCTTTGAAGATGTAATCGATATAAGATACAGTCATACTGGATTAGGATGGGCCTGAAATCCAATGACTGGTTTTCTTATAAGAGAGATTTGGAGACACAGGGATGAAGACCATGTGACTATGGAGGCAGAGATTGAAAGTGCTACACCGAAAAGCCAGTGAATATCAAGGATTGCCAACAACCACCAGAAGCTAGGAAGAGGCAAGGAAGGATCCTCCCCTATGGCCCTCAGAATATGAGCCTGGATTTCAGACTTCTGGCCTCCAGGACTGAGGGAGAATAAGTTTCTGCAGTTTTAGCTGCCAAGTTTGTGGAAATTTGCTACAGCAGTCCTAGGAAACTAAGACAATAGGCCATGCTGAGTTATTTTATTTCGCATATTTCCTCATTGCTGGAAATTCATTATTACTGGTATCATATATTTTTTGTATCATGCATTGTACATAATCTTTTTACTTCATCTTTGTAATTAAAGAAGCAAGTACTATGGTGTGTAAGTAGAAATGCAGAATTTAGGAACTGTGGCATAATAGATCTGATAAGGTTTTTCAAGAGATCTTCATCCAACTTAAATCTCTTCCATTAGAAGGGGACATGGAAAATTTAGAGATACTTCAGAGCAACAAAGGCCAATGGCCTAAAAAATAAGGCACGGTAGTCACAGTATCTGAAAGCTGACAGGGACGTTAGTGACCACCCATTCCAGGCCTGGCATCTTAATAGCACATGTGCTGCCCCTTCCACAGCAGACATTGCTCTTCAGACAGGCTGCTGTTCGGCTCTGAGTGCAGACCCAGATGTATAATCCTCTGCTACACAGTGTAGATCAGACCAGTCAGACCTGACCCCAAATAAAGCGTGTCCACTACTAGAGTTCAATCAGATCTTGTTGTTTACAGATGAAAAAACTGAAGCCCAGGAAGAGAAGTTAATCATAGGACTCAGAATGGGTTAATGACTGGATATTAATCCCCAAATTTCAGTCTAGTCCCTTTCTATTCACCACAGTGTCTCCTTGCAGAAAACAAAAAACAAAAAAAATATTTTGTTGTTGTTGTTGTTGCTGCTATTGTTGGGGAACATGTACTGGGGGCTTCAAAAGTTCTTTCAGAATCTAAGGCTGTTTCCACATGACTAGTATGGTCTGGGGTCCCTAGGCATACCACATCGTTTAGGACACAAATTCAGTTTGAGAACTTGGGTATAATTCTAGTGTGTAATAGCTGTGGTGGTGGTCAGTGAAGGAAAGGAAATTAATAAACTATGTTGCTAGAGGCACATCGGTTCTACTACTTTGGTTTTTCTATGCCGCTGTTTCACAATATTTATTAACTAAATCTGTGCTCCATGGCAGGGATATCAAGATGAGTGAAAGGAACGAACACCTTAACTTCAAGGAGTTCAATCTATGTAAGTAATAAATGGCAACACAGTGAGATGAATTTGGCTATGCATTTTTGGTGCTGAGACACAGCTAATAGAGAGTACTCTATTATTTGTAGAATTAGAATAATGGAAAAAAAGTTGGAAGGTAATTAGAGGTCATTGATCTTACCTCATAGTCAATGTAGGAATCCTCTTTACACCATACCCTGCGAAAGATCAATTAGTTCATCTTCTCTTGACCTGATTGACTGAAAGGTTAAAATATACATGAAAATAGGTGTGCATTTGTGCATGTGTGTACATGCATGTAGTCTTGCTTCCATCTAATTTTCTTTTTTTTTTCAATATATGAAATTTATTGCCCAGTTGGTTTCCATACAACACCCAGTGCTCATCCCAAAAGGTGCCCTCCTCAATACCCATCACCCACCCTCCCCTCCCTCCCACCCCCCATCAACTCTCAGTTTGTTCTCAGTTTTTAACAGTCTTTTATGCTTTGGCTTTCTCCCACTCTAACATCTTTTTTTTTTTTTTCTTCCCCTCCCCCATGGGTTTCTGTTAAGTTTCTCAGGATCCACATAAGAATTTTCAAATAATCCATAATCTGAAGAGATTAAAAATTCTCCTTTGGTCTTTGCTTGACTGTTTCCAGAGATGAGGTATTTATGATCTAACAGGGCGCTAACACTATTTTTTTTCAATATATATAAATATTATTAAAAATTCAATTTTTTCTTTTCTCTTTTCAAATTTTTATTTAAATTCTGGTTAGTTAATGTACAGTGCAATATTGGTTTCAGGAATAGAATTCAGTGATTCATCACTTACATACAACATCCAGTGCTCATCATAACAAGTGCCCTCCTTAATACCCATCACCCATCTAGCCCATCCGCTGCCCACCTCCTTCCATCACCCCTCTGTTCGTTCTCTATCTTTAAGAGTCTCTTATGGTTTGTTTCCCTCTCTTTTTTCCCCATCTCATATGTTCATCTGTTTTGTTTCATAAATTCTACATTTGAGTGAAATAATATGGTATTTGTCTTTCTCTGACTTATTTCGCTTAGCATAATATACTCTGTCTCCATCCACATCATTGCAAATGGCAAGAGTTCATTCTTTTTGATATCTGAATAATATTCCATTATATATGTGTGTGTGTATATATATATATATATATATATATGGTATATATATATGTCTGTATATATATATGTATATACCACATCTTCTTTATCCATTCATCAGTCCGTGGACATTTGATTATTGTTGCTGCTGCTGCTGTAAATATCGGGATGCATGTACGTACCCCTTTGAATCTGCATTTCTGTATATTTTGGGCAAAATTCAGGGGCCTTACCTGTTTTTGCCAAGACATTGAGAATCATCTTAGACCCTACCAACAATCCTGCTCATATTGGCTCCTAAATATTTCTTGAATTCTATTTTTTCCCCATTTCTATGACTTCTGCCTTAGTTCAGCTTTTGTTATCGCTACCTTGGACTTCTGCTAGCCTCTAGTTATTTCTTTATCTCTTAGTTAATCCTTTGTGTAGCAGTCAATGATATCTATTTTAAAAAAGACATGACCATAAAATTTCTCATCTAAAATCCCTTAGTGGTGTCCCATTGTCTTAAAAGGAGACTTTGTAACAGTTTCATTGGAGGCTAGAAGACAGTGTAGCTAAGCCTTCAAAATTCCAAGGTAATATATATACTTAGTTATATTAAAACTAAGGTGTGAAGACCTAAAGTAAATACCTTCAGAAAACTAGTGAATGATGTGCTTTGCCAATACAAACAAGTAAAAGGGGAATCTATAGAATCCTAGGAATGAGGAACCTACACTAGAAGGAACAGTGAGGATTTCTAGGATGATAGTGAAGGGAGATTTCCAAATAACAGCTGTGCAGAAGCCTATAGAGAGGAGAAAGAAGGCAGGAGGCTCTAAAAGCAATGTCTCCCAGAAAAACAATCAAGAAGATATGTCAAACTAATATATTTCCAGGCTTTAAAAACTAAAATGAGACTAATTTTATGTCTTGGGACAGTTGAGTGTGAATTAGTGATAGTTACAGAGGTAATAAAGAGTGAGACCATTATTAATTCCAAGGGAAAAAAATTGTACAACAAATTACATAATGCGAGGCCAGAAATAAACTTTACATATATGATAAAATGATTTTTGACAAGGACGTCAAGACTATTTAATGGAAAGAGGACAGTCTTTCCAACAAGTGGTATTCACATGCAAAAGAATGAAGTTGGATCCTATCTTGAACCATATAAAATATTAATTAAAAATGGATCAATGATGTAAATGAAGACCTAAAATTATTAAATTCTTAGATGGAAACACAGGGTAAAAGCTTCATGACATTAAATTTGTCAATGATTCTTGGTTTAACCGACTGACCCACCCAGGTGTCCCTGTCAATGATTCTTGGATGTAATCCTGAAAACACAGCAAAAATAGATAAATGGGATGACATCAAAATGACAAGCTTTTGTTCAACAAAAGACAATACCAACAGAGTGAAAAGACAACCGACAGAAAATATTTGTAAATAATAGATCTGGAAAGGGATTAATATTCAGAATATATAAAGAGCTTCTAGAACTCAACAAGAAAGAAAAAGCATGCTGATTAAAAAATAGGCAAAAAACCTGAATAGACTTTTCTCAAAAAGAAGATATACAAATGACCAGTAAGCACATGAAAACATGCTCAGCATGTATAAAGTACCTGGAGTAGTCAAGTTCATAGAAGGTAGAATGGTGATTTCTAGGGGCCAGAGGGAAGAGATAATGGGAAGTTACTATTTAATGAGTACAGAGTTTCAGTTGGGGAAGATGAAAAAATTTGGAGATGGATGGTGGTAGTGATGGTTGCACATCAGTGTAAATGTAGTTGATGCCACTAAACAATCTGCTTAAAAATGATTAAGATGGTAAATTTCATTATGTATATTTTACCACAGTTGAAAAAACATTAGCAAACTACCTTCCTAAGCATAGAATAAACAAATATTTCAACCTGATTTCATACTAATCACTGGGCAAACTGATTAATTTCTGTATATCATGTCATATTGAGAAATCTTTATAGCTTTTAGTTGGCTTCCCAAAGAAAATGCATATTGTTGTTAAAAATTACACATATACAGCTTAGCTGAGACCCAAAGTTACATTAGTATTATTATATACATATTAAATATTGATTTTACCTTAACTTATAATATATTCTTTTGGGAATTGAGGGAAGGGGTGGATATGGTGTAAGAGAGCTAAAACTTTACCTTTAATTTTAGGGAGCCAATAAATTATGTCTAAGATTGTAAATTTAAGAAATAGAAGTTCACATATGTCATTTGTAAAGGTCCAGTTAAAATGGTAAGAGAGTTGAAAGTGGTTGTTTCTGAGAAGTATGGGAGTAGGCTATATTACTGACATGTTTTTTCTATAAATCTGGCAGTACTATCTGATGTTTTAGACCGTGTACATGTATGCTTCTGATAAAAATGAAAGTTAATTTAAAAACATGTAAGTAAGTACAGACACATACGCTCATAGACTGGTTAATCAGCCAGTCTACATTCCCAGTAATTTGAATGAAATTTGAATGACACATTTTTAATCACTTAAAAATAGTATTATTTAAAAGGCCATTTCATGCACCTTGTTCTGGAGGAAGCCAGGTTCCATGTTGTGAGAAAGTTTAAGCAGTGTTATGGAGAGTGCATGTGGTGGGTGGTCCATAGCCAGTAACTCATTTGCAAGTGGTATATCATATTGGAATTGGATTCTCCAGGGCCAGTCAAGCCTTAAGATGAATGCTGCCATGGATAGCATCCAGTAGCTCATAAGAGACTTAGAGTCGGAACCAGCTAGGTAAGCTTCTCCTGAATCCTGACCCACATAAACTGTTGAGATAATGTTTGTTGCTGTTTCAAGCTGCTAAGGTTTGGGGTAAGGTGCTATGAAACAACAGATGACTTATATAGATTTTGGAGGAAGCTGAGGCTCAGGGAGATAATAAAGTCCTGCCCAAAGTGTCATATCTAGGAAATAAGTGGTAGGGGCAAGGACTGAACCACATTTTCTGACCCCAGCATCAGTGTTCTTTTCATTTACAATACCAAAGTGGTCTCTTAGCCTAAAGAATGGTGTGATGGTGTTTTAGTGTTTTCACCTCAGCAGGTCAGTTTTGATATAGGTAAATTTATTCTGATATCCAAATCAGATTTCTTTTTTCTAACTATGTGGAGCTTAATGCTCTCCATTCATTTATGGGATGGTATCTAAGACTGCTATCCCTGAGTAAGGCATCATCGTAATAGTCGTACCTAGAAGAAGTTAGGTACTCTACATTATGTATCAAGTTCTGTCCTGGCCCACACACTGAGTCATTTCTTTTCTATATATTACCTTTCTTATTTCTTGGGTTCTGCCTTTGAATGAAAAATAGCCTTAAAAATAGCATTCACATTGTAACATTGTAAAGAAGGGATAACAACTCATTTTTTCCATCAGCGCACTAAACATAGAAATGACTATTAACTTCTTGCTGCCTTTATGCCATATCTTAGTATTTCAATTTGCCCTTCTCTTCATCTCACAGATTTTTAATTTTCTGTTTCATTTAAGGTCATTAAGGAATATTACTTAAAATAGGCAAAAAAGGCTAGTGTTTAGTCATTTTTAATTTACTGTGAGACACACTTTTGCTGATTTACTGAATGAAATAAGGTTATCAAAATGCATTGTCTGTGCTCCTTGATGGTTTTGGATTGCATTTCCATATGGATGAATTTTCCATTAGAAGTCCTCCTGGGCACATAGTGCCCCTATTAACTGAGTCACAGGTTGTATAACTCTTAGGAGCCTGATGTAGGGGTGCAGTGAGAGGGATGAAAGACCAAGCCATTGCCAATAATTTAGGACTTTCCAAGGCAATGGTCTCTGTTCTTATCTTTCTGCCAATGTCCCAGACTATCAGTTAGCTGATCAGTTTCCTCAGTGCCCCAGAGTCCATAGCAGGACATGTTAGGAAAACCTTTTCTTCATATAGTTCTGTAGCTTCCCAGGTACATCCTAGGAAGCTGTAAAGCCCTCAAGACAGCTGTTTGGGCTTGGGTGTGAGCTTGACACAGGAGGATGAATCACTAGAATATGTGGAGAGGAGAGCTTCTTTTTATCTGATTTCACAAAGCTGCTTGTGGAACTCAGGCCATGGGTCTCAAAACCATCTTGTGTGCCCTCTTCCCCCTCACTTGCCCACGATCCAAGTTAATGATAACTATTTTACAGCCTAGACCTGGGGAAGGCAGACACTATGGGGCTATTCTCTAAACAACAATTCCCAACCCCCCTTCCTCTTACTTTTTCTTCTATAGAAACAGAAAAGCTAAAGGTGTACATTTCCTACTTTTCTTTGATACTCAGGATACCAAGTGGAGAAGTTTTGGCCACAGAGAAATAAAGGAGGGGGGTCCTTCTGAGGGGTGTTTGAAAAAGTTTTGCTTTGCTGATAAAATGGATTGGATGTAGTTGGCTCTGGTCTTTGCCTCTCTGCCTTGTCTTGCTTGTGAGTATGGCTGTGTGTGCATGGCCGGAAGAGCAGCAGTTTTCTTCTGGCCAAGAATTTACGTTCACATTCCAAGAATAGTGGCACAGGTAGCAGGAAGAGCCTGAATCCTGATTGTATCTTTGTGTCCCTACAACATTCTTGGACTTCTTACTGTTGGACTTTTGTTAGGGAGAAAAAAATAAAAACAAAATAAAAACAAAATGAACTACTTTGTTTAAGGTATTCTTTTTTTAAAAAATTTTTTTAATGTTCATTTTTTTTTTCAAGAGAGAGATTGACAGAGTGTGAGCAGGGGAAGGGCAGAGAGAGAGAGGAAGACACAGAATCTGAAAGAGGCTCCAGGCTGTGAGCTGTCAGCGCAGAGCCCTATGCGGGGCTCAAACCCACGAGCCGTGAGATCATGACCTGAGTCGGTCAACCGACTGAGCCACCCAGGCGCCCCATGTTTAAGGTATTCTTAACTTGGGATCCTTGAAAATAAGTCACTCCTAATTGATACACCAATAAATTGAATCGTTTTGGTGGCTAGTGTAGGATAGGGTTTCTACCTAGGTACTATTGACATTTGGGCTGGATAATTCTTTGTTGTGAAGGACTGTGCATTGTAGGATGTATAGCAGCACACTGGGCTCTACCCACTAGATGCCAGTAGCACCCCCAAGATGTGACAACCAAAAAATGTCTCTAGACATTGGCACACGTCCCCTGGGGACAAGTCAACCCCTGCTGTAAAAGCAGAGGTGCAGTCAAATGAGGCTTACACAGAGGCAAGAGATATTTTTAGAAATGCAAATTATCTATTTGGATCAGTCAGGATGGGTCAGTTTATACTGTGGTAACAAAAGACCTGAAAGTTTCAGCAACCTACAACCACAAAGTTTGCTTCTTGCTCAACATGCTCCATATCCATAGTGTCTTGGCTGAGGTTCTGTTCAGTGTCATTTTCAGCGTGGGACCCAGGGCAATGGAGTAGCTTCTATCTGAATATTTCAGTTGCTCAGACCAAGGACAAAGAATCCATGGCAAAGCAGGCACTGGCTTTTAAAACTTCTCCCTGGAAGAGACATATGCCACTTGTACTCACATTTCATTGACTAAAGCAAATTCCAGGGCCCTGCCTGATCACATTAGCGTGGGAAAATATCATCCTTTCATAGGGAGAGGCACCAAAATGGGTTTTGAAAAAAATAATACTGCTTATCATGCCACCTGAGAAAAATAGAGCCTTCAAAGGACGGTACTAATTAATTGCAGTTGCTCTGTGCAGACCAGTTTTAGGTCTATTTGCCAGGATGGTAGGTCTTCACAGAGGAAGGGGCCAGAAGAAATGTGGAGGATGAAAGTCCAAAAGAACTTTGCAGTAATTAACTCAGAGTCAGAAAGAAGCTGGACTAGTATGGTGGCCAAGTGCACAGACTTTGGAATCAAACCACTTGTTTTCAAATCTAGAATTTACTGCTTTCCGTCTCTCTGATCATCGGCAAGTGAATTAACCAAGTCTCTCTTCATTCATCTGTAAAGCGAGGTAAATGATTATATCTACCTCCCAGCACTGTTGTTTGAACATAGCGCAAGGGAATTGATTAGGACAATACTCCATAAATGCCATCCAGTCCAACCCAAAGGCCAGTTTTGTATAGCTCTCAAAATTATTGTCCCTTTAGTGTATTTGGAAAAGAAGAAAGTTATATTAAATCTGATCCTGGTACTCTGTTTCACTGCTGCTTCCCTTCTGAGTTGCAGTCTGTCTTAGTAAGCTGGGGCTGCTATAACAAAACGCCAGACATTGGGTGGCTTAAACAAGAGACATGTATTTCTCACCATTCTGGAGGCTGGAAAGCCTGAGATTAAGATGCTGGCAGATTCAGTTCTTGGTGAGAAGCCTCTACCTGGCTCTTACGGCTGCCCTTTCACTGTGTGCTCATTTGGCCTTTCTTAGGTGTGTGTGTGTGTGTGTGTGTGTGTGTGTGTGTGTGTGTGTGTGTGAAGAGATACAGAGATAGAGATAGAGAGAGATAGAGAGGCATCTTCCTTGTCTGATAAGGGCACTAATCCCAATCTAATCTAATCACCTCCCAAAGACCCCCACTTCCTATACCATTACTTTGGGGGCTAAGGCTTCAACATGTAAGTTTTTTTGGGGGGGTTGTAGACTTTGAATCCTTAACACAGCCTCTGATCACTTCTCTTCAGCCTGGGCCATAGAACTCAGGACAGTGGGCCTCCTTGATTAGGCAAAGGTTTGGGTAGGACAGGGAGGAAGAGAGGATGGTAAATGTGAGACTTATCTCATGTTCTGCCATTACTTCTCATTGCATGAGCACAGCACCCAGTTGAGTGGGTGAACTAGGTGTCACCGAAGTGCTGGGTCCTGTAAAGGGGAATTTACATGGAAAAGCATTTAATAATGTCCAAAAAAAAAAAAACATTCAAAGGGAAAGCATCCAAAAAGTTTAAGTCTTTGCAAATAGATCTCAGAGGCCCATCCCAATTCCTGACTTTGTACATCTGACCTCAGGTCTTCTCCACTCTGTAAGAGGTGGGCTCTCTGTCTCTCTCTCTCTGGGCAAATCCCTTCTCACCCTGTACAAAACCACCCTGACCCACCTTGTGTACATGTTGGACCCATTTTTTTCCCCAGTAAAGCCTTTCCCACAGGATGGATTTAGGCTCTTTTGCTACAGAAGAGTTTTTAATGACCTCTGATTTCCCAGTACTGCAGAAAATCTGTAAGGAGGGACAGTGGGGGGTTTTGGTGTTCCAGTCTCGTCTTTTCAAGGTCTGCCCCAATGTAAGTTACAGAAATGAAATTTTTTTTGATTTTTCAGCAAATAACTGTTTATTTATGCACAAATAACTGTGTGCATGAACACACAGTGGCACAAATGCACACACACACACACACACACACACACACACACACACACACACACACACCTGCCATGGACAAATACTGATTCTCAGGCAAAGGACAGTCTAAAGTCACAGGAGAATGAGAAACTTTAGTCCCGCCCAGCCCCATGTGATTATTACCAAGTTTCCTCTCTTCTAGTGGACTTAATATATTATTATGTAAGACAGGGTTAATTCCTTTTATTCATCTCTCTTCTTTCAAATAGTGCCCTTTGAAATGACAGGGAAAAACAACTGGTGCATTTCTGATTCACATACAGTTTAATGGCTATTTCCTTAGCCAGGCAAAACTGGAGATTTGGATCTGTCATCATCTTAGACAAGGCTATCTCTCTTCCTAGTTTCTAGCCCAAATGTAGATGGAATGTGGATAGAGGTCTTTCTTCGAGTAACATCATTATTATTTCTATTTGTTGTTATTATTATTGTCTCCATCGTTGTTATCTCCTAAGATGCTACACCAGTATGTTATCTGGCCCTAACTTAATTGTGTATATGCTCTTTCTTTCTTAGCTTAAATTTTAAAATAACCACTCAATAAAGCTCTCAGGGATGGTGCAGATGTCAAAAAATATTGCCTGACTTTGCATAACAATATCTCATTTTATTCTCTAATTTAGTTTAATTCAAAACAGGGCTAATGTCTGTGAAATAGCCAATATAAAGACCAGCTGGGAACCTAACTGGCATCAGAAGCTCCAGTCAGATTAACATTTCAAAAATGACACCATATGGTAGAGAGCTTTGGATCCGATAACAAAGAAGCAGAATGAATGCTGGACAGCGCAAACCAGTGGAGACTGTGTTGAGTCGTGCACTGGAGTGAAAGGTGCATAAACTCAAGTGATACAACTGTCATCTGCCTCCTTAACTAGCTCCAGGAACAAGCTGTTTTTACACAGTATTTTAGCAGACATCTTTGTCATTTTATGGGAGTGCTAGATGGCCTCTTATTTCAGTGGGTTATTTTCAAATTATTATGATCTTTGAAACCATCAAGAACTATAATTACACACCATACAAAGGTTTGGTTGAAAATGC
Source organism: Puma concolor (assembly GCF_028749965.1). NCBI lineage: Eukaryota > Metazoa > Chordata > Mammalia > Carnivora > Felidae > Puma > Puma concolor. The sequence goes on along the minus strand of NC_141674.1, from coordinate 142,663,450 downwards.
AGACACATTCTGACATTTACACATACACCGTGCCATTGAAAAAGTGTTCTGAGTTTTGCCAAATTTTCCTTAATTTTTATAGCCACATGAACTTGAAAGCCAAATGTGATCTGTATGTTTCTAACTCATTTACTGTCAAATCTTTCAAATATGTTTGTTAAGAGTAGAATGCCTGCAAGAGTTGTTTTCAACTCTTTTTTCATAAACTCTTGAGGGGTCCTCCCATCTTAAGCCCCCGCCACTTCTTGGTGGAAGTTGTAATTTTTCTTAAAAACTATGTTGGATTGTGCCAAACAAGTACGTATCTAGATTGAGATCTGTCTGTATACTATGTATCTAACTCTTTATCTGGATATAGAGATAGATGCAGCAGTAAAGTGCCATGCAGCTTACAGGTTAGTTTTTGCAGCTGGAGAATTTTAATTTGTTGATAAAATGACTTGTGAATTTGCTATAAGGTTAATAAGGTTTGTTTTGGACTTTAATGAAAACCATTATGCATATTTAAATTTCTTAGTCTGAGTGTTGTCTTCCGGTGACTTGTCTCCTCCTTGTTGTTCTTGATTCTAATAGAGCTTGGTTTTCCTGGTATCAAAATGCTGGGTGTTGGTATGGGTGCTTCAGGGAGGGGAAACCAGCACATAATGTGCTTTCTATCTTATCCCAAATCTCTTTAGAGAACATCCTCCTCAAAGGAAAAGGACAGCCTTTTATCTGAATAGTCTTCTCCCGTTTTTTGGGGGTGGTGTGGGAGGGAGGGGAAAGTGGGTGATGGGCACTGAGGAGGGCACCTGTTGGGATGAGCACTGGGTGTTGTATGGAAACCAATTTGACTATAAATTTCATATTAAAAAAAAAAGATTAGAAAAAAAGTGTAATTTATTCCTGAAAAAAATCCTTAAGGGGATCAATCATCATGATTCAAAATGAAATTACCAATAATTTAAATGGGGAAGAAATGTCATGTTTTTTTTAACTTTTTGTCCTGAGATAATTATAGATTCACAGGAAGTTGCCAAAAAATGTATGTGGAGGTCCTGGATACCCTTCACCCAGTTTTCCCTAACGGTAACATTTTGCATAGCTAAAATGTAATACCAAACCCAGGAACTTGACGTTGGCACATTCCTGACATATGCAGTCAGTTGTGTGTGTGTGTGTGTGTGTGTGTGTGTGTGTGTGTGTGTGTGTGTGTGTGTGTTTATAGTCGGATTCAGTTTATCATATGCAGATTTGTGTAACAACCTCCACAATCCAGATACAAGACTGTCCCATCATGTTATTCCTCATCTCCACATCCCCCATTTCCCTACCATGTCTGGCCTCTTGCAACCACAAACCTGTTTTTCATTTCTGTAATTTTGGTATTTCAAGAATGTTATATAAATGGAATAATATAGTATGCAACCTTTTAGTATTGGCTTTTTTCCCCCACTCAGCATAATTCCCTTGAGATCTATTCCAAATTGTTCCACCCATCAATCATTTGTTCCTTTTTATTGCTATGCACTATTCCATGATATGGGTATATCATAGTTCACAATTGGTTTAATCATCAACCCATTGAAAAACATTTGGATTTTTTCCTGTTCTTGTCTATTATGAATAAAACTGCTATGAGCATTCATGTATAGGTTGTTGTGTAAACATAGCTTTTCATTTCCATGGGATAAATGCCCAAGAGTGCAATGCATGTGTAGTTTTTAATTTTGTAGGAAATTGCCAAACATTTTTCCAGAGTGGCTGTATTATTTTACATTCTCTATAGCAATGCAAGAGTGATCCAGTGTCTCTGCATCCTTTTTAACATTTGGTTTTATCACTGTCTTTTATTTTAACTCTTCTGGTAGGTGCATACTGATCTCTTATTTTGGTTTTAAGTTGCATTGAATTTGTATATTTGCTAGTGATGTTAACAATTTTTGTATGCTACTTTATCATCTGTATATCTTTTTCAGTGAAATGTCTGTTGATATCTTTTAACTATTTTCTAATTAGATTTTTTATGCTGAAGTTTGAGAGTTTTGAGAGTTCTTTCTATATTCTAGATACTAGTCCTTGTCTGATATGTAGTATGCAAACATTTTCTTCAGTCTGTAGTTTGTATTTTTATCCTCACAATAGAGTTTTTGCAGAGGAAAAAGTTTAAATTTTGATCAAGCCCAATCAATTTTTTCTTTTATAGATTGCATTTTTGGTGGTGGCAAGTCTGAGAAATCTTTGCCTGGTTCTAGGTCCTCAAGATTTTCTCCTTTTTTTTTTTCTAAAAGTTTTAGCATTTTACATTTACATACATGATCCATTTGGTGCTACTTTTTGTATGAACTTTGAGGTTTAGGTACAGTTTCTGTCTCTCTCTTTCTTTCGTTCTTTCTTTGCCTGTGATGTCCATTTGCTCTAGTACCATTTATAGAAAAGGCTATCCTTTCTCCATTGAATTGCTTTTGCATCTTTGTCAAAAATCACCTGGGCATATTTACATGAGTCATTCTGGTTCTCTTTCTGTTTCCTTTTCATCTATGTGTCTCCCTCCACTGGTACCAACTGTCTGTTTATTGCAGCTAGTAGTAAGCCTTAGTATTGGGTAGAGTGACTCCTTTCATTCACCTTTTTCAAAACTCTTTTAGCTATTCTATTCTAATTTATTTGTCTTTCCATGCTATTTTTGAATAAGCTGTCTATGTCTATAAAAAAGCCTTGCTGAGGTTTTGACAGAAATCTCCTAAATTTATAGATCAGTTAGGGGAGAATTGATATCTTTACTCTGTTGACTTTTAATGTACTAGAATATGGCATCTATTGTTTTTTAGATTTTCTTTGATTTTTTAAAAAAAAATCAAAGTTTTATGCTTTACAGCATTCAGATCCTGTACATGCTTTGTGAGGTCATGTTATTTCTGAGCCCTCAAATTAACATTGACTTAGATTGAAACAACACAATATCTATTAAATTGGGCACAATCATTTAATGGTTGTTAGAATAAGTTGTCATAATAGACCCTGACAAGGTGTTTTCCCTTCATTAATTAGAAAATAGCTCCTGTGAAGCAATTTTTAGCCCTTATCATAGTATACTTAAAGCAAAAAATCCTAGTTCTGCCATTTACTAACACTATAATCTAAAATAAGTTAATTAATTGTGCTTCAGATTCCTCATCAGAAAAATGGAGATACTACTAGTACCTACCTCTTAGGATGTGTGAGGATTAATAAATTGATGTGTGCAAAGTGCACAATAATGTGCATAGTGCCTCACACGTTGTCAGTGCTCCAGAAGTTGTGTGTTACTATTACTATTACAAAATAATAGCGTAATTTAAACTTTACTGTGAATCAAGCAAACACAGAGTAACAATAAATCCAACTTAATGACAAAGGGAAGCAGGGAAAACAATGCAAATGGTGTCACACTCACTTGATAAGTTGACATCATAAATGGCAGAATGCTTGGGATTATTTCTGCTGTTATAAATTAGCAAAACCAAAGTTTCCTGAGAGGAGAATTTAATGCAGTATCAGCCAACTACCTGTGCAAGGATGACTGCATTTGTCTCAGGAGGCAAAGGAAATCCAAGTTGGTCCACAGTAATGGGAAGAAATGCTGTAGAAGCCAAAGGAAGGGGTATTATATGAAACACCTCAAAACTGTGAATTGTCATAACCTGAATAGGCACATCTTGGATTATACACGTATTTCTAGATCACTACACTTGGTACTTACACAGTCGATTTCAGGCTTAAAATATTCCTCTCTGCTACCAATTTTTACTTTGAATTATGGTTCTCCAAAACAATTATTAGCTCCCTTGTCAGTAGTTACAAACAAAAACAGAATTCTAAGAACTTTGGGAACTTGGTTGCTTCACTGATGTTGAGGTGTCTGCATGTGAATGCCCTTTGTTTTCTGTTGCAAAGTCTCCACAAAACCCCAGGTGATCTTTCTTCTCTCAACAGCACAGTCAGGACTTCTCCAACCCTCCAACCCTGATTTATTTTTATTAAGTCTTAATTGTCAAACTGACATAGCATCTACCCAGCATGAACAATAGCTTTTCTGAGAGTCTCCTACATACTTTTATCCATCAATTTATCATCTCTTTAATACTCAGGAAAGATAAACACCCAATTCTCCATGGTCTGGTACCCCTCCTTAACATTCATTATAGCAAACCACCCCAAGTCCTGCCAGAAGAGCTTAAATTGATTTCTGCATGTATGTCCCAGCTGGGGCTCCTTGGCTTCATGTCAGTCCCCAGGCCTACAGATGAGCTGGATGTATTTTGAATGCAGCTGTAGACCTTTTTAAAGAGCGTAAGCCAAAATGAGTTCATAATCCCTGGAATGCATGCTCTATGTAGGCTTTTCATTTTGGAGAAATCCCAGAGCTGGCAATTTCAGATAGCGTTTCACTGGCCTTGACCCTTTTGCATCCAGAAGGGATTTTTTTTGTTTGTTTGTTTCTTTGTCCATCTGATGGACTCTCTACTGCCTTTGTGACATTTTGATTACATTTCTGCCTATTATAGAAAGAGAGAAAGGTCCATATTCTAGGTGGGAAGACTTTTGATTCAGAATAGGGGCACACCACATATGCTAGTAGAGGTTTGTTAAAATAGATGTGATGTAAGATACATCTATTTGAACACATGCTGTACTTATGATGGAACAGTAGGTTTGAGACACAAGATGGAAGGGGCATGCAACATGAAATTATTAAAAAGTGATCTATTTTGTTTTGTTAGTTCATAGAATATTGGTGAGTCTGCCCTTATATTTGTTAGTACAGTATTTATTATGTGTTTAATATATCAATAAAATAAAGCCTTTAATCTTAGTAGTTTGATAAGGATCTAAAAACATACTTTCAAAATGGTGCAAAGAACTGGAAAATGGAATTGATTTATAATGAAACCATAGTAGTCTATATGTGACACATATTAATGATTCATAAAAGGTGCTTTATCTTACCTTGGCAGGCACAAAAATCCTCTTCATATGGAATTCTAAACTTAACAGAATTAGTTAAATAAGAAATGATTCATTTTACACAACCTAGATTGTGGTTGCCAGTAGGCTACAACATGTTTCATCTCCTCCTCTTTCTTTTCTCCACAAAAATAACCAGAAAACACACACACACACACACACACACACACACACACACACACACACAACCACACACACACACAACACAAAAATTAGGGAAATAAGACTGCTTTTGAAAACTTAAAGTTTAAAATCAGTAGCTCATGTATCAGAGCAGACTTGGGCAATGTGAAGAAAGAGAGCAACTCCAGGGTGGTAAAACAGCTGTGATCTGAGGGGGAGGAGTCTGAGTGCATCAGTATAAGTCTGGCTAGCTATCGAATCTCAGAAGGAGATTAGGGGCGGGTGTGGGCAGGGCCCATCCAGATTCATCAAAGGGAGAGGGCTGGTGCACACAAGCACTGTTTCCCTTGACAGGGCTAATCCAGTAGTAGATGAACAGGCCTTAACTTTCCTATCTTGAGAGTCATTTCTTAAGATATCTGTGTCCCTCAATTTTAATTCCATAACTTCCCAGCAGATAACTTGACATCCCATATAAGCTGTTTGTTTGTAGGGAATGAATGTGCTGACTGTATGATCATTCATTGCGTTTCTCCCTGTAAGTCAATGACTTGACATTCACTTATAATCTGAGTTTTTCATTGATTATATAAATATATATTAATCAACTGCGATGCGCATAGCTTGCTTACTGGGAAGAAAAGCAAAATTTGGTAAATGTGAACAATTCAATCTACTTGAGAGTAGAATTTCTCATTACTAGTTAACAGATGGGTATTGTGTTGTGTGTGCGTATGTGTGTGTGGGTGTGTTTGAGGATCTGTGTGTTTGATTAATCATGTGAGTCTGGTCCTATGAGATACAGAGTTTCTCTTAGTGGGACTGGGACAGCAACCTCAGGTTTCTGATCCTGTAAGTTGATATCACTGCAGTACATCTTCCATTTGAATTATCCACAAAGCCAGCCAGAGGGTTTTGCCTTCATGTGCTCCTTGCAGCAGGATGTTTGTACTTCATCCCTGTGTAAAACTTAATTAGGAACTCTCTGCCAGCAAAGTAATCCTTCTTTGGTACCTGGGAGGACACAGCTGACCTGGGATGGGGATTGCCAAAGAAATCATTCTTGTCTGTTCAGCAATCCTCGCTCATAGCATCAGAAAGAGTGCTAGTCGAGGATTCCCTTATTTGAGTAAAAGACTCAAATAAACCACAGGAAAACTCTTATTCAAGGAGCAGGTGGCCAATAACAGAATTAGATTCCCTTGTGGTTTTTCTTCCAGGTCCTCCCCATTTACCTTAATAGTGAAGGATTGTTCATTTGCTTCAGTGGGGCAATCTTTACACTACCCATTGACCCTAAAAAAAAAAAAAAAAAAAAAAGAAATTTCTTCAACAATAGCTCCTGATCAGCAAGTTACAGGTCACCTTTGGGTATTCCATATTTCCCACAGATGAGTTTGGAGAGTAAGTGCTTGGTTCAACTGTGTCATAAACTTGCTGTGTGATTCGGATGAAACCGAGCCTCAGTTTACTCATTTTTGATGAGAGTGTTGGGGTAGATAACAATGATTCTCAAATTATATTTGGCAACAAGATTTTTGTCTATAAAAAATCTTACACAGAATCCCAGTACATAAAATAGACAAATGCAGAGTTGATAGAGGGCCTCTGAGCCCTGCTGCATATGCCTACTCCCTTGTTCTCCTAACCTGCATGACACTTCTTGAATCTGCTCCCTAAGAGGATTTAGTCCAGATTGAAAATCACTATACTAGATGGTCTCTGAAGTGCTTTCCACATATAAAGTTCTAAAAATCTTACAGTGTTTTATCCTTTTAATTTTCCACGTATCATATCAGTGTGTGTCTATTAGTCCATCCATCCATCCACCATCTGTCTGTCTGTATCTATTATGTATGTATGCTTGTATGTATATACACCTATCTGATTATGAAAATGGCTCTGGAATCAGAATGCCTGGGTTTGTGTTCTTATGCTACCACTTTACTGGCTGTGTGACCTAGAACAAGTTAATTAACCTCTCTGTGCCTCAGGCCCCAATGATGGAAAGGTAGCAGGAATACTATATACTTCCAAATGTTGCGCTGTATATTACATATGTAAATGTGTTGAGCACGATATAAGAACTCAACAATAATATATTTTACCAATATATTAAATATATAATATATATAAAATATAATATATTTTACCAATATAATCTGGTAAACCTTTGAAGTTTACAGTGAATTTTAAAAAATATGTAAAGAGATTATGCTAAGTGAAATTAGTCAGAGAAAGACAAAACTCATATGACTTCACTCATATGAAGACTTGAAGAGACGAAACAGATGAACATAAGGGAAGGGAAACAAAAATAATATAAAAACAGGGAGGGGGACAAAACAGAAGAGACTCATAAATACAGAGAACAAACTGAGGGTTACGGGAGGGGTTGCGGGAGGGGAATGGGCTAAATGGGTAAGAGACATTAAGGAATCTACTCCGGAAATCATTGTTGCACTATATGCTAACTAATTTGGATGTAAATTAAAAAAAAAGTTAAAATAAAAAAAATGAAACAGTAAAAAAATATATGTAAAGAGAAGTGGCAACTAGGCCCTTCTCCCTCAAAAACGTGTCCTAAGTCCTAGACCATAGGAACTGGGGTAGAAGACAGTTAAGCTAAGGAGCAGCCCTAAGAAGACAGAAGATGGGGCTGGGTCAATGGTGCTGGGGAAGCAGGTGCTGGGAGCAAGCTCTTCTCTTAAAGTTGCTGATCATGGCAACAGAATGAGACCTTGTTTATAAGTCAGGATGATGCAGTCTGAATATTTACATAGCTTGTATACTAGCTTTTACCCCTATTGGACATTGCAGAGCTTCAAGCCCCTTGAAAATCCAACCCAGTATTTTTCCCAACTACTCAGGAAGTTTGGGTCAGATGACCTCCTGAATGTCCGCACCTGTTTGATCCTGTTTTCCTGGCCCAGACTCCCTTCCCTGTATTACAGGCAGTCAGTGGGGCACTGTGGTGCCCTTTGCTGGGCATTGCCGAGCCAGTGGGCACTGCCACTGGTGTAGCATAGAGACTGCCATTACTCTTCCTGTCTGTAGGGCGGCATTCACCTGGGTGCACTGGAGAGCGTAAGACAGGAAAGCAGTATAATGTTCTTGGTTGAAGGGGCCAACATCTCTGTCTTCATTTCTCTTGGCCACACTGTCACGAAGTCCTGAGGCTCGAACAAGAACCGGAGTGCATAGATCTGAAGCCCTCTTTCTGCCACTTCAATATCTTTTAACCCCTACATACAGCCAGATACTCTGTTGGGGAGGAGCAGAGAAAGGGGAGGAATCTGAAAGATAGTATTTACTTAAAAGTGATTACTTAAATGGAAAGAATCAGATCTACCATAAATTGGTGAATTTCAAACATATGCTCCCTCCTTTTCCTTCACACCATGATCACCCTATTGGGTGTTTGAGCCCTTCCCCTCTGCTCTAGACACTTGTGAGTATTCAGGACTATTGAGTAGTGGGTTGTTTGCAGAGGACATTTTGGAAGGTGGGTATAGCTGGGAAGTGTTTTCAGGGCACTAAGGTTTTATTTAAAAAAATTGAACCAAATGTGCATTTGAGCAAAGCTGACTCTGAAGCAGTAGGTGTTTCTCCCCAAATTGCTGCCAAAGGGACAGCTTGGCTCTGAATCAGCTTCCCACATACAGATTGTAGTTTTAGTTTTATAGGAAATATTTTCAAGATAATGAATTATGGATGCCGTAAGAAATACTGGAGCCATGACCATTCTTTTGAAGCTCACACAAAAGGAATCCAGTAGACGTTTACATGCAGTGTTTATAAAGTCCTTGTTCTGTACCAGACTACTGTACATTTGCAGAGAACTGGAAGCAACATGCAGAGCCTGCCCTCCCTGCCATTCTCTGATTGTGGCCAGGGGCATCATTATTCCCAAGGTCCGCTGGGCCAGCCCTTGGCTAATCTTTAATTCCCTTCCCCCCTTTCATTCCCTGTGACTAGTCTGTTACTAACTTTCTCCTTTATCACTCTGAAAATCTTTCCTATCTGCATGTTGCATATTTCCCACTTTATACCTCAATCGTGGCTTCTTAGTTTCTTCATTTGCTCTCTGTGATTCTCTTCAGAACCATCTGACAAGTTGTTGAGAATCTAACATTCCATTTCATTGTCCCACTCAAAAGTTAAAGTGCCCTGCCCTGCCATCCTTTCCTGACCTCACTTTCAGGATTGCACTTGACAGTGCATGAGCCGTCATGAGCTGAGCTAACCATGAGCTGAGCAAGTTTTAAATTTGGTAAATACCATGAAGCTAGAGCCTCCATTTGAAAGCTTGAGAGGCTGGGAATTTCGATAAAAAGCCCACTCTAAGTTCCCGTATATCCTTCATGCACTTTCTTGTATCATTTGTGTCATCAATTTGAGGCCAGGTCTTCATCTCACATGTGGCCCCTGGCCATTGCGCCCTGTAACCGTGGTGGTTCACCTTCCGTGTCATGGGCACACTGCCTTTCTGAACATTTGCTTTCCAAGACCTCTCCTTCTCTGTTTATGTGCATAAACTCATACTTCTCCCCATCCATGAAGCCTTCCTTACATGACCACTGAAGGCTTCACTGAGTTCTCTCTTCCCTCTGAATTTTTGGAAATGGTAAATCGAGTGGCACAGACTAATTACAATGGGATTTGCATGCCTCATTTCATATTAAAGATGTTGTAACCTTCCCATTCCATTTCCTTGGAAGAATGTTTTTTTTTTTTTTTTCCCTGTTTGCTTGTGCTAAGGGTAGATAGAACCGTTCCTCCAGGTATCAGTGGTGGTAGTTCTGCTAGGGACTGGATTGTATCTCATGCCAGCTTTGTTTGTTTCTTCATTTTCCAGGTTGTTTGTGTTTTATTGATGCTGGTGCTCAGGCCTTGACCGGTACCGCTGCGGCTGGTATAGCCACTCACTCCTTCCGCTGCTGCTTCTTGGTCTTCAGGTCTTCCTTGTGCTTGTTCAGCCGGTGGTGCATGGCAGGTGTCTTCTTGGGCCGCAGATCCAGGGGCTTGTGCTTCTTACCCTTGTAGAATTTAATTCTTGAGGTTCTCTTTCTGAGTCTGGTTGATGACAGTGAGAACATGAGGGATGGATTTGTGAACAACTCAGATCTTGGAGAGCTTGGAAGCAGTACCACCTTTCACTATGGCGCCACACAGCTAGAGCTCCACATTCAGGTCTCCCGGCTGTTTAAGCAGCTCCTTCTTCTTGCCACGAAGGTCTTGAGCCTTAATCTTGGCCACGTCTGTACAATTTGCCACCGCCACGAGGGAAAGAGGCCGAGGGAAAGAGCTCTCATGTTTACTCTGTATCCCTGCAGTTTTTAATGTCTTGCTTGGCATGGGGTGGATGCCTTATGTATACTTGCTGATTGACTAATGGGTTAATTCTAGGATGTAACCATGCTTAACATGAAACCATTATGTGGAACACATAATTTCAGAATTATAAGGTAAAGTGAAGTAACTGTTATGCTGGAGTACACAACACATGTTTCAGGACAGAGTGAAGCATACCTTCAAATAATAAAATTATGGCTAGTATTTATAGAGTGCTAAGGAAGCATGTATTGCCCAAGCTATTCTAGATGTCTACCTGTGAGGTAGATACTGTTATTACCCCTTTTTAGAGGCAAGGAAGTCAAAGCACAAGTATTAATTTTAGAATTGGAATTTGAACCAATTAAATTTGGTTTTATACTCAATGACAGCATTAATACCTTCAGATCATTGGAACATCATGGCTTATACCAATCAGAAACAGCAGTAAGACAAGTTTCCAGGAAGTCTGCAGCAGGGTTTACTGATAGAGTAAGCCAAGTGCCAAGTTTTACATGTTCCACTTGTGAAAAAGACTGTGAGCATCACTCTTTTTGACTACTGATAAGCACTATAGGGCATAGGCACAGCATGTTATAACAATCACAGCAGGTAGCAACTTCCAAATACAAGGACAACATAAGATACAAATTTGATGATGAATATACTTTTAGAGATCTTGTTTCTGTTTATATTAATTAATGTATGAGACATACATTTTATGAAAATTGCATTCATTTTTGTGTAAAAAGCCAGATAGTTAATATTTTAGGCCATTTATTGACCACAGAGTGTCTGTCACAACTATTCAAGTTGGCCATTGCTGCGCAAAAACAGCCATGAAAAATATGGAAGTGCATGGGGTGGCAGTGCCTTTATCAATAATACCTTATTACAGGGGTGCCTGGGTGGCGCAGTCGGTTAAGCGTCCGACTTCAGCCAGGTCACGATCTTGCGGTCCGTGAGTTCGAGCCCCGCGTCGGGCTCTGGGCTGATGGCTCAGAGCCTGGAGCCTGTTTCCGATTCTGTGTCTCCCTCTCTCTCTGCCCCTCGCCCGTTCATGCTCTGTCTCTCTCTGTCCCAAAAATGAATAAACGTTGAAAAAAAAATAATACCTTACTACAATAAATAGGCAACTTCTTGGGTTTTTGGTCCATGGCCCTTAGTTTCCTGACTCTTGGCTTAGGTAAATAATTTCTGTCCTGCCAGTTTACCACTGGAATTGTGGTGTCAAATCTACATCTTTCAAATTATTCCCTCTATAATTCTGTTAGGAACCAATGAGTAATGAAACTACTTTTTAATTTTTCTGCCAGGTTTTCATTATTCTTCCTATCCATGAGTTTTTAAAAATGTCTCTCAGGTATAAAATTAATTAAAAGCTCGAAAAGCAATAGCAAACTCTATGTTTTGTATATTACTTTATATTCATTGACTTAAGGACCTGGAAAAGGCACAAGTACTCAATTTTAGTTTCTTGTAATTTAGATGTGTCAGATTTGCTTCCAGTCCTTAGTCCCAAATTTCCTGGGGCAAAAATATAGTAGCAGAAAGAAGGAAGAGATGAAAGAAAGAAATAAAGTCAGAAAAAGAGAAGAGAGGGAATGGGTGAGGGATTCTGGACTATAAAGAAAAAAAATACTTATGGCATTCTTAAGACTTAGGCTACTCTAATACAGAGCAAATTATGAAATACCTATCATGGATACACATAAGTATGACAGCCCTGTCTAATAAGCACACGCGCGCGCGCGCACACACACACACACACACACACACACACACAGAGTTACTGAACTAAGTAGGTATTACTTGAAACAATAGAACCAACACCATGAAATATTTTAGAAAACTCAGAACCAATGCGTAGGCTTTCTCTTAAAATTCTGCAGTTTTAGGATTAAAGTATGTAAGGAAATTTTATTTAATTTCTATTTGTATTGATTAACGTTTTCCCCCTTCAAATGGAAATGGTAGAACATTGCTCTTGACTACAGAACTGTTGCTGTAAGCCAAGCAATGGTGAATCCTCATCTGATCTTTCTGTTTATAGAGATGAGTATCAGAGATGCTGTGTTCATGAATTTGATCAAGCTTGAGGGAAAGAAAAGGGATCTTTTCTGTGATATATATAGGCGGAAGGTGGTAAATAGGGGCAACTACCTTTGTGGTGTGAAAAACTCTGCTTCTTCTGAACTTGGCCTCTGGGCATGAGAATGATGAGAAACCATACACTCTGAGAAGAAGCCAATGTATGTTGTATTTAAGGAAATATTTATTTTCCTCAATAGGGGTTGAGGTGTGATTTTCTGAAAATTCTCTGGTAACATTTGCCGAAAATTTCTCTGTGCGTGTGTTGATACGGTTCCTCTCTGCAGAAGAACTAGGAAGAATGAGAGGGTTACCTGGGCCTGGGGTGGGTGGAGACGAATCTAGAGTATTGAAGCGTTTTCACTCCACCTCACCATCTGCTGTGGTGGTTATTGGTGGCTAAACGTAGGTTTGAGGCTCTACTGCTACAGGTCTCTTAAGGCTTGATTCTACAGTAAAATAAACTTTTGTGGTCAGGCAGTAGGTTTCTTCTAAAAGGGTGTGTATAGAAGACAGTAATATGGATGTGTATCCATGGGATTCATTTGAGAAGGGCTTAGCTTTTGTTTTACGTTTTGTGTTTGCTTTTTTTTGTTTTTTTTTTTTTTTACTTTTCCCACAAACTCTGGAAGTAACCATATTGAAAGGTTCTAAAGTTGTTGCCTTATGTTGGACTTGACTTTAATTACCCCCAACTTGTTTGTAAAGTGAGTTTCCCCTGAATCATGTAATGTGGGTGGTGGTTGGAATTAAGAGATGCAATTTTAAAAGGATTCTTCCATGGGAACCTGCATAGCAGTGTGGGTATGAGAACCCCGGAGAGAGAGGGTGTGGGAGTCTTTGGTGGAGCTGAGACTCATTGTTGTGTGGGGGAAGCCATGGGGTGAAGCAGATGCCGGCAGAATGACATAGAAGCCGGTGCAAGATCCCAAAACAGTCTTCTCAAAATGAAAGCAAATATTGCTCTCAAAAGTCAAAGAATCAAAGCAAGTTTCTGTGCTGATTCACTTGGCTCCTATGTCTTACTCCTACAGATTGCCTGAAATAAAACATTTTAAGAACCCTGGTACCATGAGAAATTATCAGATGCATCCCTCTATAAATTGTACTAATCTTCTTTCCTTGCATTAAATCTTTCAAATTGTCCTCAGTAGTTGCTAAAAACAACCACTTAGGCAGCCCATCTTCTCCTACCTAGTGTAGCAATGTAGTTCCTCAGTTAGACTTATGTTATTGCCATACTTGGCTGATTCAAACAGAATGGCATGTAATGACAATGTAAGTACTGGATTTCCTCCTTTGTACTCAGGTGGACAATTCAGTGGTATTGTCACCAGTACCCTTCTTATTCCTTCCATATTTCTTCTTTCTGCCTAACTTAGAGGAAAAGGAGCCACTCTTTGGATGCTTCATTTCTAGGAATGGGAGCGGGAATGAGCACGTGGAGATGGGTGCCATAGAGTTAAACACAGTGATTAATATTGAGTGGGAGGCACAGGCTTAAAATTGGATAGACACACTTTGGGATACTAGGCAAGTCCCTCATCCTCTTTGAATCTCAATTCTTTATCAGTAAAAAAGGTGATAATAATGGAACATTTTTGTTAGGATTGTTGTAAAAATTATAACAAATATGCTTAAAAAACATTGAGGACAATGCCTGGGTCATTGTAAGCACTCAACAATTGCTCTTTACTCAATAGGTATTTCTTGAATTAATATCCAAATATTACAGCACATCAGCATAATATCATCTATGGGCATAATACTTTGAAAGATTCTGTTACCATTTCCAATGGGAATAATTTGAATTCTGATTTCCTGTATCTGATGCTGGATAGGAGGTGATAGCCTCTGCTGTGCTCCCCTATTAACATCAGTATGAGTGGGCTTTATGTAAATGAGACATTTGCATTCATGGTGATAGGAAGAATGAGTTCTAAATCATGTGGACTCTTTGGCACCTCATTTTCTTGTTTTTTGGTGTTGCGCTTCATCCAATGCACCTGTGGTCTGCATGTCTGCCTGAGCTGCAGTCATTAAACAGATATGTGAAGTCTCTTTTTAAAGTAATGACATATGCTTCCACTGTTTACATTTTGAGCAAATGATAGAAGTTTCCAGTGCATCTATGGGCAATTTTTAAATGAAGTGAAATCTCACCACTTAAATACTTACCTTTTCAAATTGCTGGTTCACTCGTATCAGGGACAAATGGAAAAAGTTGCTGATGCTGGTGCTAGCGTGAGCTTTTCCTATCAGCATAACCATGTGATTAAAAACCATTAAGTAGTTTATTAGTTTTTAAAATTTGTTGGCATATATTCCTTGCCAGGAATGTCTTTTCCACTCTTCCCATATAATAGGAATAATTAAATATAATAGTAATAATAGCAGTAACGATATTTCTGGACTTGCTCTGTATCAGGCATTGTTCTAAGTCCTTTACATGTTTTAACTAAATTTAATCTTATCCCTTAATATGGCAGATACAATGTAATCCCGCTTTTACAAGTACAGAAATTAAAGCTCAGCAATATTGAGCAACCTGTTTAAGGCTACACAGCTACTAAGTGGCACAGCTGGGATTTAAAGCCAGGCAGTTTGTTCCAGAGTTCACACTTTTAAAATAAATTACACCAAACTGCTTCTTCATTTAGTTCACTCTCAAAATTTCTTAAAAGCTCAGCTCATTGTCATTTCCTCCTGATCTACTTCCCTTGCCCAGTGTACCTCCCCTGCCCCAATTCCTACGGCATTATTTTGTTTATGTTATTCATTTGTCATTTAGGGAACTCTACTTATCATTGATAATTAATTGTTTTCATGTGTAGGTCCTATCTATCCCCAGTGATTTGAACTCCATGTATCATGCCTTGTAAATGTCTTCCTTGGAGCAGGTAATGATGGGTGAAGAATCCTCGCTTAGACAATACCTCTCTACACAGGAAAAGTGCAGCATAATTTTATCAACTGTCAAGGGATAAATTCTTTTCACCTATTTTCAGATATATGAGGTAGAAAACCAGTCTGAGGTAGGAGGAAAACTAAGCATTTAGGTTCTTGGATTCAGTTCTTTGTTGCTTGTGTGTGAATGATCATCTTGAGTCCATATGTTTGGAGAGTTATTTTACCCTGGCCAATATTTTACTATAGGGCTTTATTTATTAACATTAACAAGAATCATGGGACTAGACCCTCATGCCTCAGATGGAAAGTTTACACCTACTAAGAGAGTCCAGAGCAAGGCAATTAGCACTTACGGTTTTGAGTTGAATGAATGGAAACCATCTGAGAATTAGAAAGCATGCCAAAGTAGCCAGCACAATGGAAATCAAATTTTCAAAAAATGGCTAACTGGATTCTGTGACTGCATAATCATTTTCAGAAATGTTCTACAGCCAGAATTTCTCAAAACCCAGATCACATTGGTTTCTTTCCAGAACAGATGATGCCTAACTGCTTGTTCTATAGACATTTTTATTCCCTCTGTGGGAGATGTATTTCAAAATGGGACAAATATTCTCTTCTTGGCAGTTAGGAGTAGGTGAACTAGATATGACTGAACTCAGGAACTGAAGTTGGAGTATCCAATACTTGGTGGGCTCACTTGACCAGTGGGGCAGAGAAATCCCCATTGTAAACTTCACCGCGTATATCCATTAGGCAAGAATCGGTATTTACACAAGAAATTAATGAGAGAAGTTAGAAAATGCTTAGTAGAATTCCACTGTTATATTTTAATCTCCCCCAAACCATAGATGAGAATCATGGTTGCAATGCCATGCTAACCTGACATGATTATAAGTTCACTATTAGCTTTAATATGTTTTTAGGCAGGGTGCCTAGGTGGCTCAGTGGGTTAAGCATCGGACTCTTGGTTTTGGCTCAGGTCATGATCTCACGGTTGGTTTCGTGAGCTCAAGCGCCATGTTGGGCTCTGGGCTGATGGCGCAGAGCCTGCTTGAGATTCTCTGTCTCCCTTTCTGTCTCTCTTCCCTTCCGCCACTTGTGCTGTTTCTGTCCCTCTCAAAATAAATAAATAAACTTAAAAAATAAAATAAAATAAAATGTTTTTAGGCAGAAGAAAGCCACAAAGGAGAGGCTTCTTTGTTTTTACCTATCTGGAAAACTGGTGTGATAAAGAAAGCAGCACAGCATTGCTGGCTGGATCTGAAAGTAGGGAGGAGGGGCTGTGGATTTATCCAAAGAACCATTGATTTTCTAGTGTTTTTTTTGGAAATACCTGTGTTGCTATGTTTTCATTCACTCATAGTTGCTTCTGCTAATAAAGATCCTCTGGTGGCAGTAATTCTCAGCAGAGTGAAGTCGTTCAGCAATGAAATCCTTGGTGTATTCACTAACATGAAGTGCGATCTGTCCTTGCACATGGTACACATTCAGTTCTGCAGAGAGTCACATTGCTATTTATGCCTTTTGTTTAGTTACACAAGGGAACTAGAACAAGGAGTGTAGATTTTCACCTTGGCTTTTACAAGGTACATTATGAGCTATACACCTCCTTAGAATGAGCTTGGCAGTCCCTAGTTCTTAGGCAACAATTATTTGCAACTGGACTTAAGGAAAAGGGACATTAATTGCTAGTAATTAGTAGTTCACAGAGTTTTTTTTTTTTTTTTTACCGTGAAAGAATCAATCTCCTGAGAAGAGTGAGAAAAGCGAGAATGAATAGAAAAGTGAGGTTTTAGCTTTAGAATCCAAGCATTTTGAGCATAGTGTCATACCAATGGCTCACTCTGGTTTTATTTTGTGGCTCACAAAGCTTTATGTCACCTTCCCCCTTTTAAAATTTAATATTATTTTATCAAAGTTCTACATGTACGTTGTTGCAAAAGTCAAATCTTTTACAAAGCTCATAATGAAAAAGAGCAATTTCCCGCTCCACTCCTTCCCTGTTTGGTAGTCTCTGGAGGCAGCCTCTTTCAACTTGAAGCTGAAGCTCTTTCTTCTGCTGTTTACTGCCACATTTCTCAATAACATGCTTGCAACATCATTTCTTGATTATTTTTCAGCTTTAGGTCTTATTTACCGGTTTCTTATTATGGAAGGTAAAAACTTAGTGCTCTTAAAGCCACGTCCTACAACCTCAGGACCCATGTCCCCTCTTCATCTTCTCTTGTTGCTTTATCATTTAGATTGCATCTTGGTGTAACATCTTGGTGTTACATTCTTGGTGTAATTATATAAATTGATGTGACTATATAAATATTATTCACAGATGTGATGTATGCCAAAGTATAGTTACATTTTCTATCTTTCAAGTTTAGGTTTTCCTGGTGTCAATAATTGGCTTTCTCTGTCCCACTTTTTCTTTCCTTCTTTCATCTGTCCTTAGGCTTCTCTGTACTTAAGCAGAAATGATCACTAAGTCATTCTTAGTTGTCTGCCAAAAGTGAAAGTCTCCTCTGTAATACAACCAGTCCCTGTGAAAATATTACGTAATCAGTCTTCGTCCTTTTGTTCTGGGAGGGGGAGAGTTGGAGCACATCCTTCTGGGGGCCCTCTCTTCTGTTGTGATCTGGACTGGTTGCTTACAAGGCCCAATGCATAACTGCCACCCTGCGAACTCCCCTTCACCACCCTTGGGAAGATTCTCTTTGCTTTGCTTCTATAATGGATCCCCTGTTTCCTGGATCCAGTGTCCTTCTCAGTTTCCTCCCATAATTTGGTTTGGAACATCATTTAGTAGTTGATCAAAAAGGGGGTATGGGAAGTAAAGTTTTTGGGAACTTACATGTCTGATCATGATTTTGTTTTTTCCTCACACATGATCTCTTGCTTGGTCAACTGGAGATGTCCAAGATGGAAGTCCTATTTCTGTATAATATTTGACATTACTGCCCCTGATTTTGGGGCTTCTGGTGTTGCTGTAGAGAAATCTGATTCTTGATCAGATTTTGATTCTTGATCAATCAGCATTGTCACGCTGATTCTTGATCCTTTGAATCTGGTCTTGTTGTTTTTTAATTCTCTCAGGAAATTATTGAATCTTTTTTTTTGCCCTTGCTGATCTGAAATTTTTAAATGATGTGCCTTATAATATAATAAGTTTTCTTTCTTTCTTTCCTTTGGTTACTATTTTTAATCTGGAAACTCTTGCCTTTCAATTTGGGGAAATTTTCTTGAAATTAAAAAAATAATTTCTTCCCTTCTGTTTATCTATTCTTTTTTCCTGATGTTGGATTGCCTGAATTGATCCTAATCTTCTCTCTCTTATATTTCATCTATTTTTCCTTATATTCTGCCTTTTAAGAGATTTAATTTTATCCTCAAATCCTTTTGTTGAAATTTTGATTTCTGCCTTTATCATTTTAATTTCCAAAAAATGTTTTATATTTTGTTTCCCGAATGTTCTTTTTTTGCTTTATTTTCTTGTTTCATGGACACCATATCTGTTCTTATTTTTCTAAGTATATGAATTAATCTTCATAACTAAAACCATTTAGTTTTTTCTTTTCTTCCCTGCATTGTCTGTTTCTTGTAAGATAGTTTCTGTTTATTATTTTGGTCTCTGTCTTTTACATCAGAAGACTTTCTCTAGTGTCTGGTGACACTGGACTGGCCATTTACTTTTACTGCTTACCTGATTATGTTTGTATATTTGAGTACTTTAATGTGGTTTCACTTCTTCTTGTCTTTTGAATTATTGCCATGTGCAAATATTTACATATATATAAAACCTTGTAAAAAGCACTACAATCTTTGTTTTGCATAGTCAAAATTCATTTGTTTTTCTATTTGTTTCACATCTTATTTTTCCTGCTGTTTTTCATTCATCTGTTTGTTTCTTTGCTTCTGGAATACTTTTCTTTCTGCTTGAAGAATTTCCTTTAGTATTTCTTTTAATTCAGGTGTGCTGGTGATGAATTTCTCAAAGCTTTTATTTTGTGGAAAGTATTTATTTCATTTTGGATTTTGAAGGGGATATTCACTAAGTATAATAGTGTAGGTTGGCAGTTACTATCTTTCAGCATTTTAAGATAGACTTCATTGTCTTCTGTCTTCCAGTATTTCTGTGGAGAAGGTGGCTCTTAGTCTCAATGTTGTTCCTTAGGAAATAGTGTGACTTTTGTCCTCTGGATACTTATAAGATTTCTTTTCAGCAGTTATACTATGATGTGACAAGGAATGACTTTTTTTCCCCATTTAACCTGCTTGGGATTTATAGCACTTTTTTGAATTTGGGGGTTAATGTTTTTCATCAGCTTTGGAAAATCGCAGCTATTTTGTCTGCACATAGTGTTTCCATTTAATTCTTTTTTTTCAACATGTGATGTTTTTGTTGTTGTTGTTGTTGTTGTTGTTGTTGTTTTTAGTCCTCCAGCTTTACTGAGGTACAATAAACATACAAAATTGTGTAAGTTTAAGGTGTTCAAAGTGATGATTTGATATATGTTGTATTTACAGACATTTGTCATATTGCAAAATGATTGCCCCAATAAGGTGGGCTAACATCTCCATCATCTCATATAGTTATCTCTTGTTTTGTTTTGTTTTTGTTTTGTTTTGTTTTGTTTTGTGATGACTACTTTTAGGATTTACTTCCTTAGCCATATTCAAACATATACCACACAATATTGTTGACTGTAGTTCCCATGCTGTACATTACATCCTTAGAACTTATTCATCTAATAACTGGAAGTCTGTACCCTTTAACCACCTTCACCCATTTCTCCTCCCCAGCCCCCCTCCCTGGTCCATACACACTGCTGGGTTACCAGTCTACTTTCTGTTTCTCTGAGTTCAGTTTTTTAGATTCCACACACCAGTACAATCATACTCTACTTATCTCTCTCTGTCTGACTTATTTCACTTAGCACAATGCTGTCAAAGTTCAACTATGTTGTCACAAATGGCAAGATTTCCTTCTTTTTTATGGCTGAGTTATCTATCTAACATTTTTTTATCCATTCCACCATCAATGGCGATATGACAGTGAATTTAGTAAAGAAAACCCTTCTCCTTGTAGAGCCTAGCATTTTTCTGGAGAATATGGCGATAAACTAATAAATTTATATTATAATGTTAGTATGATGTGTGTGTCATAAAAAAAATAAGGCAGGGTAAAAAAATGCAGCAGGGTGGTACTGCTTTAGATAGGATGGTCAGAGTCATCCTCTTGAGGAGTGACTTTGGGATCTGGACAAGCCAAAGGTGGACCCAGTGTATATCATGCAAGGAACATGAAAACAAACAAAAAGTCGTCTAAGTAACTCTTCTACACTGTGACATAATATTTACATATTCAGAGTTAGAAAAAAAAATCTTAACTTACTTTATTTGGTAATCCAGATCCCTGTTCATCTAGGATAATGTTCTTTAAAATGTATATATACAGTAGACCAGCTATATGAAGATTATAGGTATCATGTTCATTGTATCTAAATCCAGTAATATTTATGATACACTTTTTAAGTAAGCAAAATTCAGGTTCCATTTGCCATTTCTTCTTCTTTTTAAAAAAAATTTAAATGTTTATTTTTGAGAGAGAGAGAGACAGAATGTGAGTGGGGGAGGGGCAGAGAGAGAGAAAGAGAGAGACAGAATCTGAAGCAGGCTCTAGGCTCTGAGCGGCCAGCACAGAGCCGGATGCGGGGCTCGAACTCACGAACTGCGGGATCATGACCTGAGCCGAAGTCTGACACTTAACCGACTGAGCCATCCAGGTGCCCCTTCATTTGCCATTTCTTGTGTATGAAGATATTTATTAGATTCATTAGGAACTGTCTTCAGAATTACTTTAGAAAAACATTGGGTCCAGGGAATACAGGATGGGTTAGTTTTCTGATCTTCGGTGAAAACAATGAAGTGAAGTTGCAAAGAGACTGTCACATTGTCTTCTCCAGCAGGCTCATGGAAGTACCGAGACCTCTGACCCTGCTGCTACAGGGATCCGTGTACCGGGGAGGAGCTCCTCCCCTTGTTTTGGAGAGTGATTCTGCTCCATGATATGTGTGTCTAGAAGATAAACTTGTCTTTTTTCTTTTGTAATCATAGAAGCAAGTTAAGAGACAGTGCTGTCCCAGCACGTCTCCTGTTGGCTGTGGGCTCTGGTAATATCTGCCGTCCCTGGCGTGTATGTTCATTTTCTCATTCTCTTTGAAGCCTCACTGTTTGCACTGCAAAGAAGTTAAGATCCTTGAGACTGTCTAGGCTGAATGTGGTCTTAAACCCAATGTTTTATTTACTATTCAAAAGCTCTGTCTTTGAGAGCATATTTACCAACAGGTAAACTAGGAGAACTTATAATGATAACCTGAAATACCACCAACTCTATTTAAATTGCCCTGCTTTTAAAATGTGTTTGTTTTGGCTGTGGTTAAAATGACTTAATATAGCAAGTTGATACTTTGAAGTGAAACATATTTTGAACCATTGTTTTATTTTTTTAAACGATGCAAGTGTTTTGATAGCTCTGTAATTAATTATAATGTACTCAGTTAATGGACATGAACAAAATATAAACATTCAATATGTTAACTAAACTAGTTAATTACTCAAACATGAAAATATTGAAAAAGTGCTTTTAAAAATAACTTAGTGTCCTATCTCTATTCTTGCCTCTGTAAGTTAGAATTTAATAAATGAAGTATTCACAAATCGTGTTGCACACATGGCTTAAGTTCTAAGTAAAGGAAAGAAAATATATCATATGCCAACCAAAAAGTCAATCCTGTAACTGCTGATACTTTTTTTCCTGTGAGCTCCACCCTAGTTCATAGTTCCCCAGAAATATTAATCAAAAGTGTGCTGTATATTCTGGGTGGTTTTCAGTAACATATTTTATATAGAAAATCCATATGTAAACTATTAGTAGGCAGAACATACAGATTTTTATATCATTTGATTATGTGGCTCAAATTTGTACTAAGGTTTACTGTGTATTTCTGTAGAGTTAATTGGTCACAGAGGGCTTCGACTCTATTTTGACCTAATTACTTGGTGTAGAACCATATACAAGCTGCTGGGAACTTTACTTGCATGATTATACTCTGGAATGCTAGAGCACCTTTCCCCAAAAGAAATTTCATGTGTTGTATGTAATATTATTTATTCTTTATACATACTTATGCTGGTAAGATAAAGCCCTTCTTTTTTTAAAAAAAAATTATTTATTTTGAGAGAGAAAGAAAGAGAGAGTGAATGAATGGGGAGGGGCAGAGAGCAAGGGAGAGAGAGAATCACAAGTAGGCTCTACATTGTCAGCATAGAGCCCAACGCGGGGCTCAGTCTCACAAACCATGAGATCATGACCTGAGCCAAAATCAAGAGTCAGACACATAAGTGACTGAGCCACCCACGTGCTCCAAAGTCCTTCTATCCTCAAGAACACTCCTTGCTCGTGTGTGTGTGTGTGTGTGTGTGTGTGTGAGAGAGAGAGAGTGTGTGTAGGGGATAATCTAGAATTCAGTTTTATAATCTCATGTATAGAAGTTTTTTTTTTTCTTGCCTTTCATTAGCGGATCATTGTGTTGTTGCTGATAACCTGTGGAAACTCTGTGAGTCTGTGTGTGTGTGTGTGTGTGTGTCTGCTGTCTCCAGTGGAAAGCCCAGCAATATGTTTCAGGGGCATTTGTCATCATTTTCCTGAGACCTTCTTGTATGCTTAGTTCTTCCCAGATCAAACACATACCTGATTATAATGGAGATATCACATGAATATCAAAGTTGTAACTTTGTTGTTCCCTTAAAGGACCCAAGGGAAAGTCCGATGGATTCATGCTTCAAGGTGAGGGTGCTCACACGTGTCTCTCCTGACCCCTCCTCTTTCCTTTTCCTTCTTTAGCTTCAAAGCACCCACTCATGTCTCTTAGACAAGTGCCCTCAGGCGTCCTTTGGGGAACTTGAGTCTCCTCACAAGAGGAAGAGATAACCCTTTCAACACATCGCTTTGATCCCTTCTGGGGTCTTACAAACTCCAAGGCTGCATATTTGTGTGGGTGCTCCTGGAGGCTCTCCTCTGCCCATCAATCATTGCTGAGCTCAGATCCTGTAACAGAGAATGCATGTGGGTGCTCAGTTCCTGTTTTGTCTACCCAGTGGTGAGAGTTATAGCCAATTTCTTCACTTGCTTATGTAAGAAGCAAGCACACTATACTATACTAAGGAGAGAGTTATGTTTTCTAGTCACACATGAAAAAGCTTATTTCTCATGTCACATAACTCTGACCATGCCCCCTAAAAAATAATCAGCCCCTACATTTTTGTGCAAATGAGCAATCTATTTGCCATGTCCCTGGATTATTTCTCCCCTGTTAGAATGTGAGCTTTGTGAAGGCACAGGTGTTTGTTTTGTTTAATATTGCTCTATCCCAATCTCTGGAACAGTGCCTAGCACAAAATAAGTGCTCAATGCATATTTGTTGAATAAATGAATATAGTAAGGATTATACACTACCAACAAATGGCTTCTTTGTTGCCATAAAGAGGTGAGGGTATTTGTGAAGAGAATGTCACCTTAGAGTAGTTTCTAAGAGAAAAAAAAGTTTCTTATTTACCTCTTCCCCCCCCCACCCCGGCCGCAAACACTCATACTGATCAGGGATGACTAAGGTGAAGAAACTGAAGGACAGAGAATACACAGAATTTATTTTACTAATGGGCAACTGGTCAGTTTGTCATGGTGGACCAAGGACTCTAGACTTGGACCTACTTCAAATTGATCTGGTTTAAATGGATCACACTGCATTCAGAATTATAACTACCATTTGGTGAGTAGACAAGGTTTGCCTCTCAAAGCTAACAAATAAATTTAAAAGTATACATATCAGTAATAAATAAACATTACATTTTTCAAGTCAAAGCTTGCAGTGCACTCAAGGATATTAAGCATCTGGTTTTTAAAAACAAGAATGTTCAATAAAGCAGATACCAGCAGTAGCCTCCAGAAACTTGAGCAAAGACCAGTCAGGCTTTGTGGTAAGTGGCTATCACACTGGGTTTTGAAATTGTGTTGTGCTGGGGCAAGTCAAAGGAAATGTGAATGTAACACAAATAAAGAATGGAGTGAATGCAGGATTCATTCTTTTGAGAATATGAGCACTGTGCATCAAACCAGGGAGGAGAGCTGATTGGGTTAATTTTCTTTCTGGATAATAAATATTGTGGCATAAGGCAGGAAGAGAGGGAAAGGACCACTGTGAATGACTAAAAAGAAAATTGCTAAAATCTCTATGTTGGTAATTGATCTTAATGGAACTTAATGATTTTATTACCATAATCAGTCACCTCTTATCTTGCTTTTGCTTCCACTCCGCTTTGAGAACTATTAACTCTTATTATGTGGCTGTGGTCAGGAAGAAACTGCTTGGTAACAAGTTTTAATTCCTATTGCAGTGTAACTTTGGCAAACTTACTTGTTTGCGTACAGAGCATTGGAAAAAAAGTTACTGTAAGATGAGTTGGGGTGGAGGGGATTGGTAGAGGTGTATATCGTTATGTTGATTTTTACTCTCAAGACCCAATGTGAGTGTTCTGAAGTCACAAATCATGTTTACTCATTCTGTATTCCCTGTGTCACACATAGTACCTAATATAAAGTAGGCACCTCATAAATACTTATGGAATGGGCAGTAAAAATAACTAATGTCCGTTTAATTCTTCATATTTTGTTTCTTGGAAATGGAGGTGATCTATGGATTGTCACAGGTCAAATTACTCTTTTAATTGATTCTTTATTAACAGATATTATAGGTGCTATGTTTCAGATGTGGACATATCCCGTATTAAATATACGTCTACCATTTGTTTAGGCTAGTATGCATCTTAAAGATGAAAACCCACAGCCAAATGAACTTGGTTCTGTGCAATTGCTGAAAGATTTTTTTTTTTTTTTGCTTGTCAGTGAAAAACTGACTTTTTAGTAAGATTTTAGACTTGTGGATTAGAAGATCATGATAGTAATCCTCAGGAAATATTGGTAATATTGTGACCATTTTATCATAATTGCAATACCCAACATATCTGTATATTTTTCATATACACATAATGAATTAGAAAATTCTGGATAGGCTGTTATTTCCATCTCTATTTTCTGGTGAAAGTTATCTGCTTGATTTTGTGAAATAGCTTTTTATTTTGAAATAATTTAAGACTCACAAAGAGTTGCAAAAATAGTACAGAGAGTTTCCAGTGTACCCTTCACCTGGCTTCCTCTGGAGCTAATATCTTACATAACTAGAGTGCATTGTCACAGTCAGGAGGTTGGTATTGGTACGGTATACTCAAATACAGAACTTATTCAGATATCACTAGTTTTTAAATGTACTCTTTGTGTATTTGTGTTTGTGTGTGTGTGTAGTTCTATAAAGTGTACCACATGTGTGGACTCTTGTAACCAACACCATATTCAGGGTACAAAACTTCCATCACCACAAAGAAACTCCTGTGCTTTCCCATAAATGTCACATCCTTCCTCCAAACCTAACTCCTGCAACTACTAATGTGTTCTCCCCTGCTATAACTTGGTCTCTTAGAGATTGCTGTATAAAGGTAATCATTTGATAGGTAACCTTCTGATAACGACTTTTTTCACTTTGTATGATGTCCTTGAGATCTAGCCAAGTTAACAATATTTTGTTCCTATTTATGGACTAGCGGTATTGCATGCATGTTTGATTTTTGGTAGCAAACCTTCAATTCCACAGCCAAAGCATCCTACAAACTGACACTAAAGGTTTCTCAAGAATTATGGTCTTGGGGCATTTTATGGAAAAGGCTCCCAAAGCCAGAGAATGATACAAGGAATGAAGAAGACAGTCTTTCTCAACTGCTTCATGTGCTCTGAGCTTTCTTACAAATGAATGCCATCCAGTCCAGCTCTCACTTGTTTTATTAATTTCTTTTTATGATGGTGACACTTCAGGATTTCTCACTGCTTTCTTCAGCTCCTGGGCATTGGCTGCTTCTTTGCTGTCTATATACCTAAACTTCAATTCTTTCTAACTTATTTTCCAAATCCTGATTTTAGTGTTGACCCCAGCTTAATTAAACCTAAACTACTCCTCCAAGGAGTCAAGCAGCCTGGGAACATGTGTTGATCCCTGGGGTAGGTCTGGAAGGCCTCTATTTGCACAAGTGACTGAAGATACCTCCAAGAGTCACAGTTGTTTAGGGACCAGGGGGCAAAATCTATAGAAAAAATGCACTCCTCAGAATACTGTGTCTGTCATTGAAGTTTTCCAAGGGGGTTTCAAACAAAAGGCTTTGAGAAACTAAATGAGCTCTTTTTCTTTAATCTCTTAGGGACACTGAGTACAGGACATAAAGGCAATGTGCCAGAAGCACCGCACTGATAGGCAGTGGTGATTAGGGCAGCTTTGGCAACAGAGGTGATATCACTGTGTCAGAAGCAATATCAGTGCATGATGAGGCATCTCCTCCAGAGTGCTTGACCTTGTTACTGGTTCCCTTAGCATTGGCATCACCACCTCTGTGCTTTGGCAGCCTTGGGCAGACCTCCATTGGCTTGGCAGGGTGGCAGTGCTTCCTGTAACCACTGGTATGAAGGCAGTATTTTCAACATCAGTGTTGAGAAGTGATGTGTGTGTGTGTGTGTGTGTGTGTGTGTGTGTGTGTGTGGTGTTTGACTTACAATCTCTGGAGGTATCGTCCTGCAGAAGTATCACAGCCTCTCAAACTATTTCCTATATTGATTTTGTAGAAGAAAAGTGGATCTAATACTTTGCTCTGTCTAGAAAACTATAAAAAATCTTGTTGAATTTCAAAGCTTCTCCTTGGTCTTATTGTAGTAAGTGGTGAACATCAGTAAAAAGATACTTTTGTAGAGGAACTCACTTATTACTCAGGTACCAAAAATAATATTTTTCTATGATACGCATTATATGTACGTATAATATTTCCTTAAATTAAAAAAAAATTTTTTAAGTTTATTTATTTTGAGAGAGAGCACAAGTAGGGGAGGGGCAGAGAGAGAGAGAGGGAGAGAGAGAGAGAGAGAGAGAGAGAGAGAGAGAATCTCAAGCAGGCTTTGCACTGTCAGCATGGAGCCCAATGCAGGGCTTGAACCTATGAACCACGAGATCATGACCTGAGCCAAAGTTGGACGCTTCACCAACTGAGTCACCTAGGCACCCCATTTTCTTTTCTAAAATGTTTATTTATTTTGAGAGAGAGAGAGAGAGAGAGAGAGAGAGAGAGCATGCATGAGCGGGGGAGGGGCAGAGAGAGAGGGAGAGAGAATCCCAAGGAGGCTCCTTGCTGTCAGTGTGGAGCCTGACACAGGGCTTAATCCCACGAACCATAAGATCATGACCTGAGCTGGAATCAAGAGCTGGATGCTCAACTGAATGAGCCACCCAGGAGCCCCTGTACATATAATATTTTCTGAGAATGAAAATAGAAGAAATACAAAGGGCAAGTGCCACTGTTTTTCAAATAATGTAAAATACTGACGTTAGGAGTGCTTGTACAGAGATGGATAGCAAAGTGTTTCTTTTCTTAATATAGTTTGAACTTCTACTCTTCTGTGGATTACTGTATATCTGTGAGATGTCTGTATGTTCTTATTGTTTAAAAAACAAAATTCGGGGCGCCTGGGTGGCGCAGTCGGTTAAGCGTCCGACTTCAGCCAGGTCACGATCTCGCGGTCCGTGGGTTCGAGCCCCGCGTCGGGCTCTGGGCTGATGGCTCGGAGCCTGGAGCCTGCTTCTGATTCTGTGTCTCCCTCTCTCTCTGCCCCTCCCCTGTTCATGCTCTGTCTCTCTCTGTCCCAAAAATAAAATAAACGGTGAAAAAAAAAAAAAAATTTAAAAAACAAAATTCAACTGAGTAAATTGTAAAGATCTTATTGGCTTTATTGAATTATTCATGAATTGAGCAGCGTCTCATCTAGCAGATAAAGGAGTTCTGAAGAGCCTACCAAACAAGACTTTTCTACACGGAAGGGAGCAGGAACAAGGACATTATACTAGCCCCCAAATTGGATTGGTTACTTCAAGGTTGCTTTCCTTTCAGAGATGGCAAGGGTATATCAGGCAAATTACCCAACTAATGCTGATCAGGCAATTCCATTCAATGAGCTGATTTAAGATTCCATTTCTGAGAGAGCTGAAATGGTAATTAAGGTAAGTCTCAGTTTGGTGATGTGGGCTTAGCATAAGTGACTGAATTTTGGGACTGTTGTCTTGTTTTTAACACTGTATTTACTTAGTAGGTGAATTAAGGAAGAATAAGTTGCCTAATACTAGTAGAGACACCTCAGAAAAGACAATATTTGACTGAATAACTCAGAACTTTGGAGAATATATTTCCATGGGTGACTGAATTGCACACTATTCTTGAGGAAGAGATAGATCTTAGTGTAGCAGGATTCTCTCACTGAGAGTCGTGACACCGAGGCTTTTCTTTCCAGGAAACAACTTAATTCATGCTGGTACTGCTCAGTTGCGTTTGTACCCAAAGAACTGAGCCCCAAACGACATGTGGCATAGTTGTTTATATATATTTTTTACTCTTTTGTCTCCCATATATGGTAACACATAAACATGTGGTCTGATTAAGTGGTCTCACGTTACAATGTCGTGAGGGATGTTGTCACGTATGCGTGTAACCAGATTGCCTTGAGGTTTTTTTTCCCCGCCTTTCCTTAGGGAGGTGACCCTACCACATTAGAGCTGGAGAGGGGGAAAAGCTTCCAATATGGGGAATATTATGTGGCTATAGTTACCACTGGAAACCAGCAAGTAATTACTGGAGAAGTTGAGGTCATTGAAAGAATTTACTGCCTTTCTGATCTATAGATTTTTCTGTTGTCTCTCCGTTTCTATTTGACCTTACTTTAAATGCCACACACGAAGTATTGTCAACTGTCACTACTAACACCTCCATGGTCTATAGTGGAGTTACCCTCAGTTCTTTATCCTCTGCCAGTGGCACGTCCTGCCATTGTTTCCAGCCTGAGACACTCTAAGCTGCAAGGCCCAGGCAACATTTTTATGCTCCACTGTCACTGCCAAAATTAAGCAGTTGTGTTTTTGAAATGCTGAATTTGACATTTCTATTGGACAGTCAAGGGGAGATATTAAGTAGACTGTTTTGTCTGAATCTTAGAGGATAAGTCTGAGCTGTTAAATTTGGCTGTTGCCATTATATAAATGATATTTAAATTACTTTGATTTTTTAACTGTTTTATTTATTTATTTTGAGAGAGAGAGGAACACAAGAAGGGGAGGTGTAGAGAGAGAGGGAGAGAGAGAATCCCAAGCAGGTTTTGCACTGCCAAGGCAGATCCCCATGCGGGGCTTGAACTCATGAACTGTGAGATCATGATCTGAGCCGAAATCAAGAGTCAGACGCTTAGCCAACTGAGCCACCCAGGCGCCCCTACATAGTTTTTAAAACTAAGAGACTAGATGGGGGAGTCAGGAAAGTCAAAGCCCTGGGGTGATCTTAGGGGGAGGAAGAGGAAGAGGAACCACTCAAGGAAATGAGAAAAAGAATGATCAAGTGAGGAAGGAAGGAAACTTGGAGACAAATGAAGTCTGTGTCAAAGATGATGGTGACTCAGGACTATAAAATGCTGGTGATGCCTGCAAATGGACCATTGGAGGTCATTTTTGACTTACCATTGGTAAGAGCAGATTTGGTCCAAGGAAGTGGACAAAATTATCTTTGGATTGAATTTGATAGGGAATGGGGAAAAAGAGTTGAAGACCATGGGAATAGATAAGGAGAACAAAGAAACAGGGAGGAAGCTGGTAGGAGAAATGGAGTCAAGAGAAGATAATATCTCAATGTGCCTTGGCACTGAATTTAAAAGGGAAGAAAATGGGGGGGGGAAACAGTTTTAGCCAGTTTGTGTCTCCTAGTGTCCTGCAATTTCTTCTCATCATGATGAAAAAGAAAGATCTCGTTCAGATTTTGGTAGGCCTAAAGACAGTGCCACAACCTTCACAGGGACCTTCTCAATTCAGCTGTACGATTGCTTTCCTTTTCCCAGAACTGGACGCACATGTGGAAGATTCAGCGGTCAGCAAGTTTAATAGGAAATTCTTCACATCAGACCCTGATGATGATAATCCCATCCTTCCATGCCAACTCTACTGTTTCTCTGACATCCTTGTGACTAGCCACATCCTTTCTTTTCATTTAGAGAGTGGGACAAATAGGGTCACTCTCTGAAGCATCACTGATTCCCATTATGCTCTGCCCCTATGTGCCCATTCTGTCTTCAGGGGTACTGAGATAGAATCCAACAGTTAGGAACCTGATTACCTCATTTCGTCATCATTGCACTATCCCACTAAAGTCATAATCCATTGTTATTCCAGTGCTTGATGAAAGAAAGAATTGAGATTTAAAAAGACCTAAACTTTATGGCATCCTTACAAACAAACAGTGTCAGGCAAGTATTGGTTGGAAGCTAAATAATATATTAGATTATTTTGTTAGATGCCAATAGACTTTTATCTGCTATAGCAAATCACATTTCTTCTGAAAAAAAAATGCAAAATGGTAACACTTTCCCTGCTCTTATCTCAGTGATTTAAATCATGGAAAAGCAGCTCTCTTGCTCTATGCCCTCCCCACCTTCCCCCACCACCCCCAACAGCATCATTGTAACTTCACAGTCATTATCAGGGAGTCTTGCCTCTGCTTGTTCCTTTTTCAGGGAGCAAACTGTGATGTCAGCATGTCAGTAACATATTAGATATGTATCTCTAGAGGTTGCTGTGGCAAATCTGGAACCAGAGCCTCTCTAATGAGCCTTTGCTATTGCCACCTGATAGACCAAGCATTCTTAGACTTTGTCTGTTAGATTTGGTGTCGGCTTTGGCTGTGAGAGCCATTGCTTTCATTTTTGGCAGTAGATTGGTGTTGGATGGGAGTGGGCGTGAAGTCATGTCCAGTCATAAAGTGTCACTTGATCTGATAGAGGAATTTCTTGGGCTGGAAATGTAGCATGTGCAACAGGACACTAAGGAGATATGTTAAGTTAAAATCTAGTTCCTGGCAGTTACATGGGTTCTGGAGTATTTCACTGATTGTAGTTATTTCTTGTGGCATTTGGTGCCTGTTGGTGAGTACTGATGTAGAAATTAGCCTCCATAATAGCCAGATCATCATGTAATATAACCTATTAGAGGAAGAAACGTGATAGAGCCCTGATATTTTATTGGAGAAGTATAGACTGTTTTTAAAAAATTTATTTGTGGGGTGCCTGGGTGGCTCAGTCGGTTAAGCGTCCGACTTCAGCTCAGGTCACGATCTCGCGGTCCGCGAGTTCGAGCCCCGCGTCGGGCTCTGGGCTGATGGCTCAGAGCCTGGAGCCTGCTTCCGATTCTGTGCCTCCCTCTCTCTCTGCCCCTCCCCCGTTCATGCTCTGTCTCTCTCTGTCTCAAAAATAAATAAACGTTAAAAAAAAATAAAAAAAAATTTACTTGAGAGAGAGAGAGCGCAAGCAGGAGAGAAGAACAGAGTGGGGGTGGAGAGAGAGAGAGAGAGAGAGAGAGAGAGAGAGAGAATGAGCGAGCGAGCGGGAATCTTAAACAGGTTCCATGCTCAGCATGGAGCTCAATTCCACGACCCTGAGATCATGACCTGATCTGAAATCAAGAGTGGGACGTTCAACCAACTGAGCCACCCAGGTGCCCCTAGGCTCTTTCAACAAGAGCTTTTCAAGTAAAAGTTTGCTAACATGTTACAAGTTTTCTCTTCCCCCAATTATCACAAAATCTTCCCTCTCACTTTCATTGAGTGTTGTAATTTTTTATCTCAGAGGGTCATAGATTATGACTGTATAATGAAAGCCTGTAATTTTGCTGTGTTAAAGAAACTAGAATGATAGCTTTAGTAAATCAACCAGGTCACAGTTTTGATTCCGTGTTGTGCTCTTACTTTCCACAATATATGTACATATAACATGTACGTCTTTTTAGGGAGCAGAAATTAATTTGAGTCAGAAAAGAGGTAAAAAGCAACCCACATGGTTGCCTTT
This sequence comes from Puma concolor, assembly GCF_028749965.1. Taxonomy (NCBI): domain Eukaryota; kingdom Metazoa; phylum Chordata; class Mammalia; order Carnivora; family Felidae; genus Puma; species Puma concolor. The sequence continues at coordinate 142,630,938 of NC_141674.1, read as the reverse complement.
GTCAAGGAGACAGACATTTTTGATACAGCTCTTAGGGGAGTGAGAAGATTTTAATAGAATATAACAGCTCTCTGGAGAGAAGAACATATTTCCTATATGATGAGGGTGGTTATGCCTTATTTCTGCAGAAGTTTTTCCTTGAATCCAGATTTCAGATCTGGTAAGGGGGCCCAGGAAAAGACCCTGTGTGTAGAGGTAAGAAGGGCAGATTGGTTCAGATTTTCCTAAGAGGTAGACCAGACAACAGAATTTCAGCATCCACCAGGTATCTGTCAGATGGTGGCAATTTCCAGCAACAACATAACAGGGACGTATCAGTGACAGATTGAATCGGTTATCTGGAGATGAAAGGCTCCCCAGACCCTCATTTCCTCTCGGATTCCGCTTTTGATTGCTTGCTTTGTCCTTTGTATCTCTTTTCTTCACTATCTCATTGGTTCTTTCTCTTCTTTTTCAGAACCTCAAGCTTATCTTTTAAACTGATTTATTTTGGGTTTTATGGCTTAGGGAGCAGCTGAAACTAACAGGAAAAATATAAAGAGCAAACCTGGGTATTTTCTTATTGTCAAAGAACAGATGCTGTGGCAGGTGCTGCTGGCAAGATATTATAATCAAACAGGCATGGAAATGTAGAATTTTATTTCTCCATCTTAAGACAGTGCTCTCAACTTGCTGATTCATTCATGTGATTAGGGGAAAATTAATATTTCAGAAATTTGCCCACAGTCCATAAGATAGTGATATGTGACAAAATCCTTTATGTGCTCCCATAATGCAGATTCATCTGGGAGGAATGATGTTCACCTCTTAATGAAGTCCTTCTCATGTTACATTTCATGCCATAGTGAAAGAGGGGTTGCTCCTCTCTGCTCCCAAAGAAGAGGGGATATGTAATCATTCAAACTAGTGCCAGTAGCTGAAAGAGTGTCTGGTTTTGATAAATCTCTGTGTTTTGATTATAAGCAGAATATTCAGGTTTTCTGCTTGTATATTTGTCTTAGGTCTGGGGTAACAATTCTTTCCCTAAGCTGCTCATATATCAAATACTCATTTTGGCTTACTTTATATTTTTATTTTTGGGGCCAGAAAGATACCTCTCAGTTCCTTTGAATGGCTCTTTTGGTTATTCTTCAGGCACTCAGTTGTCCATTATTTACTAAGCTGGTGATAATGGGATTGAATACAGGTCTTCTGCCCAGAGAAGTCACTGTGTACCAGCCCACAGTTGTTCAGGCTGTTTGGATACCTGACTGGGCAGGTATCTGGTCCATGATTTGGGACTGCCACTGAATCTTCTTAATCTTAGAAAAAAGATATGAGCAAGACTGTCCCCTGAAAAGTTGTTAGTAAAGTTTCTTTCTTTCTTTTCTTTCTTATTCTTTCTTTCCTTCCTTCTTCCCTCCCTCCCTCCCTTTCTTTATTTCTTTCAATAATTTCTTGATTTAGCACTGATAACATTTCTAGTATGGCTGCATCAATTTATACGGTGAGACTGCTAATTAGATGATTTTATTGTTAATATGTACTCATGTATTTCTCATATGTTGTTAATATGTACTTTTCATTTTATCCAGATTTATGTGTTTAACATACTTGAAAACTTACAGTGGTGCTATCTTTAAAGATTAATTATTCATATGAACAGTCCCAAATGATGTCCATGATTTCCTTGGACCATCAGAACTTGAATGAAGTTGGGACCTATTAGTAATTTTCTTTCTTCCAACTTGTCTTTGGGCTGATTGAAATGCTCTGGGAAATGTGTCCTCACAAGTGGAATTGGAGCTTTTCTTGGGGAACATTGAAATATCTTTCGAAGTTAGGCAATAGATTCACTTTCATTGGTCCATTTATCTGACTGGAAGAGACCTGAGAAAAAAATTGATTCAAGAAGCAATTATTGTGCCAGTGCCATATTGTTTTAGTTACTGTATCTTTGTGATCTGTTTTTAAAATCAGGAAATGTGATGAAATTGCTTTGGCTGCTCAGGGTCTTATATGGCTCCATATGAATTTTAGAATTTTCTCTGTTTCTGTGAAAAATGCCATTGGGATTTTGATAGGCACTGCATTGAATCTGTAGGTCACTTTGATTAGTGTGGGTATTTTAATAATATTAAGTGTTTTAATACATAAACACAGGATGTTTTTACATTTTTTTCTGTGTTCTTCAATGTTGTAGTTTTTAGTATATGTGTTTCACCTCCTTAGTTAAATGTTTATTTGTAGGTATTTAATTCTTTTTGATGCTATTGTAAGTGGAATTGTTTTTTTATTTCCTCTTTAGACACTTCATGAAATTGGACCCTTACCTTGCACCATACACAAAAAGCAACTCAAAATGGATTAAAGATTTAAACATAAGACCTGAAACTATAAAACCCCTAGAAGAAAACATAATGGAAAAGCTTTATGACATTGGTCTTGGCAATGATTCTTTGATATGACACCAAAAGCACAGGCAATAAAAACAAAAATAGGCAAGATGACATCAAAGTGAAAACTTCTGCACAGCAAAGGAAACCATTCCACGGAATGGGATGAAAAAGCAACCCATGGCATGTGAGAAAATATATCTGATAAGGGGTTAATATCCAAAATATATAAGAAATTCTTATAGCTTAATAGCAAAACCCAAATAACCCAATTAAGAAAATGAGCTAGGGGCACCTGGGTGGCTCAGTCAGTTAAGCATTTGACTTCGGCTCAGGTCATAATCTTGTGGTTCGTGAGTTCGAGCCCACATTGGGCTCTGTGCTGACAGCTCAGAGCATGGAGCCTGCTTCAGATTCTCTATCTCCCTCTCTCTCTGCTCCTCCCCTGCTTTCACTCCGTCTCTCTCTCCCTTAAAATAAATAAACATTAAAAAAATTTAAAACATGAGAAAAATGAGCAAATGACTAGAATAGACATTTCTCCAAAGAAGACATGTAAATGGACAACAGATATATATGAAAGATGCTCAGCATCACTAATCATTAGGGGAAATCAAATCAAAACCACAATGAGATAGGACATCACATTTTTCAGGATGGCTACTATCAAAGAAAAACAAAAGATAACAAATATTGATGAGGATGTGACCCTTATATACTATTGATGGGAATATAAAATGGTACAATCACTGTAGACTGCACACTCCACAGTGTGGAGTTTTCTCAAAAAATTAAAAGTGGAACTATCATATAACCCCTCAGTACTGCTGGGTAAATATCCAAAATAATTGAATTAAGAACCTTTAAGGGATATCTTCATCCTCATGTTCACTGCAGCATTATCCACAATAGTCGAAGTAGGGAAACCTAATTGTCTATCGACAGATGAAGGGATGACCAAACTGTGATATACATGCAATGGAATATTATTCATTAAAAAAGAAAGAAATTCTGCCTTTGTGATAACATAGACAGACATTATGGACATTATGTGAAGTAAGCCAGTCATAGAAGAACAAATGCTGCATGATTCCAATTATATGAGATATCTAAAATAGTCAAACTCATAGAAATGGAGAGTGGAATGGTAGTTTCCAGGGCTTGGGGGCCAAGGGAAATGGGGAGTTGCTATTCAGTGGGTATAAGTTTCATTCATGCAAGATGAATAAATTTTAGAGGTCTATTGTGCCTGTAGTTACACTGAAAAATTTGTTATGAAGGCATATCTCATGTTAAGTGTTCTTATGACAATAAAAGAGAAAAGAAGAAACAGTCATATAGTGAAGAGGAACACAAGCTTGTAGTCAAGGCAACCTTGATTCAGAGCCCAATTTAGCATTTACTAGCAATGTGACTGCCTTTCTGAGACCAAGTTCCCTATCGTGTAGGATAAAGATCTGGCAGAGTTATTTGTCAAGGAGTAGGTGCAATAACAAGCAAACCTCTAGCTGTCTTTAAACATTTTGTTTTTGTTTTAAATGTTTATTTATTTTTGAGAGAGAGAGAGAGGGTGAGCAGGGGAGAGGCAGAGAGACAGGGAGACAGAGGACCTGAAGCAGGCTTTGCATTGTCAGTACAGAGCCCGATGTGGGGCCTGAACTCATGAACTTCGAGATCATGACCTGAGCTGAAGTCAGATGCGTAGCCGACTGAATCATCCAGGCGCCCTGCCCCTCCAGTAGTCTTAAATGGGAGTTTTCTACCTCTCTTCTTTCCCTTCTCCAAGAGTCAGTTTTATCATCTGTAAAATGGACAAAATAAGTACTTCCCAAGGTTATTGTGAGATTAGGGAATTTGGGCTTGTCCACAGTGATGGGTAGTTACTCAAGATATAAGTCTTCCAAAATAAGACCGTGTTTAACCCATCCTCTTCAATTCCACTTTACAGACAAATTGAGGCCTCGTGAGAGGTTGTGCGGTGGGAGGCCTGGACACAGACACACTGGCCAGTGTTCACTTCACTATATTGTTATTGGCCATGTAAACATTCCAGATAACCGGGTTTGAGGAGCTGGAGACTAAATTTTAGGCCATGTGATGAACAGCCTGGATAAAGTCCTAGACTTATATAATAGCAAGAAATATTTAGAAATGGCACTGGACATCCAGATTTACTAGAAGAAAAATCAATGTGCTGTGAATATAAAACTCAATTTTAATTTAAAGGACTGGTTTAAGTCTAGTTTTAAAAACTGCTTCGAATCATTTTCTTTGGCTACCTTTCTTTCTTTCTTTCTTTCTTTCTTTCTTTCTTTCTTTCTTTCTTTCTTTCTTTCACCATCAGTGTTCGCTAATATAACAATTTTGTCTTGGTGGATTCTTTACTAGGTGTCTCTTTACCCTGAAAAGCCAAATAATACCCTCATTCTACATGACACCGATACCAAAGTCAGATAAAAAGGGTTTCATTGCAAGGATAAGAAAGAGCTAATTTTCTAAAATTGGAACATTATCTGTCATGTGTTACTACTCTGTAATTATGACTATTATTCTCATTGGGAAAAAAGAGATATTTCAGGAGGGGAAAAGATTTTTATAAGAGGCTTTTAATATAAATGGGCAATTATATTAAAATACTGACTTTCATACTTAGACATTATGTTGTAGATACTTTATATTATATTTGATGTAAATTTAGTAAATGATATGCATGTGAAAACCTAAAATATAGGAGTGCTACTTCTTTAAATGAGAAGCATGAATAGTCTTGCAAAATGGATTCATGACTTTTATGCTTACAGAGATTTTATTGTTAATAATGTATTGTGTTTTTCTTTTCTGGTGAAGAATGAATCATTTTCATTTGGCAATGATTCTGAATTTTTTTTTGCAAGAATGATTATGCTTTTTAAATCGTGTGTGGGGCTGAACAAAGGGCAGTGATAAAAATAAAAATTGTAACCATGATTCATCTTTTTCTAGAATAAAAAGACAATAGTATAAATTATGAAGATTCCATTGCTTTTGCTTTAAGTGATGTGTAGAAGGACAGTTGATAAGCAGGTAGAAAGTTTGGACATGGAAGGAAATAATAATTATTAATCTTTCTGAGTTTAAGAAGTTTACATTGAATAGGTACAAAATCTTTCGAACATGATTCACCTCAGATGTTACTTCTAGCATGAGACTATCCAGGACTTGTAGGCCAGAAGGTTATACAGTTTTGGAACCCTTTTTAGGAAAAATAATAGAAGATTAAAGCATACAGAATGAGAACCAAACAAGATATTTATTTGGAATGAGAAGAGAGATTAAAACACTATAAATTTAAAAAAAAGAGGGATGCCCGGGTGGCTCAGTCTGTTTAGCACCTGACTCTCGATCTCCGCTCATGTCATGATCTCAGGGTTCATGAGCTTGATCCCCATGTTGGACTCTGCACTACTCTGCACGAGCCTGCCTGGGATTCTCTCTCTATGACGCTTTCTGCCCCTCCCATGCTCTCTCTCTCTCTCTCTCTCTCTCTCAAAATAAATAAATAAACTTAAAAAAAATAAAGAAAAAATGACAAATGCTACCAGCATAATTTTATCCAGAAAAACATGTTATTTTAAATTATAACTATCTGACACATCTTCACAATCCCCTTTTTCTTTACATTTTGAACAGATTAAGTTTTGATTGCTTTTTCATGTGAAATGATTTTGTAATATTTTCTATGGGGTGAGTATAAACATAATTCAGTGTTTCACTAAGCATGTCTCACTGAGATTTGTTTGATGGTTTGATAGTTAGGATGCTTAAGTATGACCATACACAAATATAAGGCTGTGTGGTATTGCCATGGGACTTGTGCCCTTCAAACATAAGACTTCTGATAAATTCAATTTCACATAAGTCCTACAAAATATGTGGTTCATCTGTAATTATGTACTCTGCATTATTGAGACTTCCCCAAGATGTGAGAGCTTGTATTTTAATGCAGATGATAAATAGATCCTTTACTTAGAATTTTGTTCATTTGATGATTGGAAGAATTTTCTATAGATTAGCTTTTGGTTCTATACAATTCAAAACTTGTTGTTGTTGTTTTTCTCCTATTTTCCACATACTCCTAGCACTGGATGCTGCTGTAAGAGACAAGTTTATCTCAACAGGATCTCTGTATTGGTCCCTCGGAGTATGATTCAGTGGGCAATACAAATATTTTGGGAAGCCATTCCTATAATGGGATAGTTCAGAATAACTTACCTATATTAAAAAAAATGGGGCGCCTGGGTGGCGCAGTCGGTTAAGCGGTTAAGTTGAAGTCCGACTTCAACCAGGTCACGATCTCACAGTCCGTGAGTTCGAGCCCCGCGTCGGGGTCTGGGCTGATGGCTCAGAGCCTGGAGCCTGTTTCCGATTCTGTGTCTCCCTCTCTCTCTGCCCCTCGCCCGTTCATGCTCTGTCTCTCTCTGTCCCAAAAATAAATAAACGTTGAAAAAAAAACAAAAAACAAAACAAAAAAAAACTGTGAGCAACATAAATATATTCCACTAACCCAAATTAAATGTATCTCGGCTCAACTTCCTCTTGGCTGGATCCCCCAAATGCTGATAGCCACTCTGATGCCACTTGACATGAGGGAAGTATGATGGAAGCAGTCAGAAGGGAAAGATCCTAAACAACTGTGGTTAAGAAAAACATCTCACTTTTGGGGATGTTTCAAAAACATTTGAAAACATGTTGCCGTCACCTCTCTGGGGCCATGGAGAGATCCATGAATGTAAGTGGCTCTACAGCTCACTTTACCGGAGCTCTGCCTGGGCCCCCAAGTGTGGTGGGTCATATGCCAAGGGATGTGTGTGTGCCTAATGGATAGACATGAAGCATCAGGGGGAAATTTCTTATTTTAAACTGTCTCCTTCACCAAAGACCTGCACTGGACCGTTAGCAATTCATTTCTTTCTCTTCATCCTTGGCCTTTCCGTTGGCAGAATTCTCTTTTGAAGATGCTACATCTCTTAGGAGGAGTGGCACAAACTCCTCATGGCCTTGTATCAGAGTGCTTCCCTCATCTCCTTTTTCCCCTAAGTAAAGATATAGGGCTTTGTGGGAAGTTTGGGTGTTAGGCCAGGAGAAAGGCTCAGCAAGGGAGGACAGTGGCAGAGCGAGCAAGATACATGGGGTTTGGCCATAACTGCTGCAGTGGCATCATGCCAACACTAGAGCTTTCTGAGCCTTTGTTGTCATGCACGTGTGAGCGTAATTGTGTCATATGTGTCTCAGCGCATTTTTGTACGTAGCTGTCCCATTTTCTGTGTGGATTTTACATTCATAAAAAGTAGGAACAATGTCAGCTGCATCTTTACTATGCTCTGAGGAGGGATCACCTCATGAGCAGAGCTGCTGCTAGACAAGAAATGCCACAGGGCACTGGCTATACATTCAGTGCTCTGAATTCACTTTCATATTAGCTTTTGTTCTCTGGACCTATTTATCTTTCATGGCCCCTGCTACCCTCATGTTCTTTTTTTTTTTTTTTTTAATTTTTTTAATGTTTATTTATTTATTTATTTATTTATTTTTTTTTTTCAATGTTTATTTATTTTTGGGACAGAGAGAGACAGAGCATGAACGGGGGAGGGGCAGAGAGAGAGGGAGACACAGAATCGGAAACAGGCTCCAGGCTCTGAGCCATCAGCCCAGAGCCTGACGCGGGGCTCGAACTCACGGACCGCGAGATCGTGACCTGGTTGAAGTCGGACGCTTAACCGACTGCGCCACCCAGGCGCCCCAATGTTTATTTATTTTTGAGACAGAGAGAGACAGAGTGCAAGTGGGGGAGGGGCAGAGAGAGAGGGAGACACAGAATCTGAAACAGGCTCCAGGCTCTGAGCTGTCAGCACAGAGCCTGATGCGGGGCTCGAACCCACGAACTGCGAGATCATGACCTGAGCCGAAGTCGGACGCTCAACCGACTGAGCCACCCAGGCGCCCCCCCTCATGTTCTTTTTTAAAGCAATGTATATATTTCTAAGCAGAAATCTTTTAAGCTAAATATTTAACAGAAACCCAATTAATAAAAAACAGATACATGTAGATCAGCCTTCTCTGAAGCAAGGGCTGGGGTATAAGGGCCTGGTCACTTGGTCTCCTTCTTTCCTTGTGGAAGTCCCTGAATGGACTTCCAGAAGCCTTAGAGGTCCCATTGAATAAAATTTTAAAAACCCTGATGTGATTTCTAGATAGAGAAAGAAAAAATCTGGATTTTTATTGTGATTTGCATTTCTGCTAGTAGTGTGACAATAGGTAAATCATTAATTGCTGCAAACCTCAGGTTTTGCATTTGTAAAAGTGGATAATAATACATTACTTTGCTCAGCCTATATTAAAGTGAGGCTATGAGAACCAAATGGTTCATATATGTGAAAGCTCTTCAAAGTATTCTACCCTTAACGATTGATTATAGTGTTATTTCTGTAGTCTTTCTAATAAAATCATCATTTAGATTATTAAAATCACAAAATCATGAACAATCACATCTGAGTTACCTCTGCTACTCTGTGTCCTTGATAATATTCCATGTCCCAAGTCAGTGGCCAAAACATGTAGTAGGATAGAACACCCACATACTATGACATGAAGGACAATGACTAAGCATATTCAGAAAGAAATGACAAGTCACAATGGACTATAAGCTTTCCTGGTATTGGCAAATTTCTGTTCTGGCTCACAAACTATGGATGACATTGTTTATATGATATGATATGTAGAAACAAAATATTTGGAAGTGACAAATTAACCTCATTTTCAGTTTGTGCCCAGGTGTGTCTGATTGTAGAATCCACATTGTGAAAATGACAGGATATAAGAAGACCTAAAAGAAAGCAGAAGGAAAAAGAATAGGCAGGGAAAAGTGAGTACAAAGTATTTGGACCAGTTAGCTTGAAGAAAAAACCCTGAAGGGTGATTTAATAATTGCTTTTTTAGGACCTAAAGAGATTTATTATAGAGAATACAGTGTATGGCTGACTCTTCACAAAGAATTCACAGGTCTGTTGGAGCTCACAGGCCTTGGCCTTCAGGGAGAGTCATAGAAAATGGAAGAAGGAAGGCATCCTATGAGAAACATCGGGCCCTCTGCCATGAAATCCCTTTGGTACCTAAATCATTTCAAAGAGATAAAAGTATCACTCATTCTTAGAGACATATACTTTATCCTAGATGGGATTTAGGATGGAATGACATTGAGGAACTGGATTGGAAGCACGATTTTGGAGAAAAGTTGATGATTGACACCAATGATATTCAGAGCCAGGAGGTGGGGAGAGGTAAGTACTTACCAGCTCTTCTGAAATTATAGAACCCACTTCAGTTACCTGTAGAGATTGGCCTCCATACAGCATAGATAAGGAAGAAAAACCTCATAATCAACTTTTCTTAATTGACCCGTGGGATGGCCCTGGAAGACAGAGAAGCTCAACCTACATCAAGATAAGCTTGGTCTGTGGTCAGACTAAAGAGCTTGTCTTCAGTTGTTTCAGGTTCTTAGGGAAGGGTTTCTAGACTGGGAAGCACTGAAAGGGAGAAAAGATACACAAAGCACAAGTGTCCTCTCTAGGTTTATAGACTTTCTACATTGTTAATGTAAAGGATTTGTCACATATTGTGGAGTCAGGACACATAGGATGAATCTGTGACTTCTTCAGATCAGTGTCCCTTATATTGTTCACTCAAACCCCGTATACTGAGAAACAGGTTGGAGATATGTCTACCAGGCAGGCCAGATCCATCCATTTCTTGTCTCTTAGAACATAGACAGATTTCCTGGGTATAGTGCTATTCTCTGTCTTCATAACTACTGGACACAGGCCTAACACTTTCTAGATTACCAAACTTATTTGAGGAGAACAAACATGATCTAAAGAGTCAAAGGGATGAGAAACTAGATGTAGAAGGTGTCATGTTTTGCTGTTCTTTCCATTCATTTTACTTTCGGGAAGGATTTTACTTGTCATATGGTCTAGTTAAAAAAAAAAATTCACAGAACCCGCCAGTACAGAATACTGGAGAACATATTTCCTATTTACTTCCAACAATGAGACAAAAGTTTAAGCAGATAGTATTCTTTTTATAGTGAATTGTTAGAGATATTTTAAAAACCACTGAGAGTTACAGTTATTACCATGTCTTTACTACTTTCTTCCTTGCTGTACCTGATGATAAAGCATCTCCGAGATCTAATGTGTATTTGTAACTCAAATCTGTATCTGTACTGTATTAATACAGGTAACATCCTGCTTTACAGAGTGGAGCCAACACACATCACACGTTAGTCCCAGGAAGTGTTTGGTTTTCTGGGTTTGGTTCTGCTCTATATCAAGATTTCAATTACAACGTTTAGATTTCCATGGTGGCTTTGCATCGGTTAGAACTGAAAGAGTCTGTTACTTACAAGAGGCCATAAGGAACAAACACATCAAGACACATGGAGGCCTTGCCCAACATAATCAACCTAGTTAATAGAAAAACTAACACCATAATGTGTCGAATGTTCTTGGCATGCAGTACATCACAGTACTTTTTGATATCTTCCGGTATCTGGATAATCCCAACCTGGAACTGGACTCAGAGGTATATAATTGGGATGTACTCCAGCCCATCAAACACTAGGTGGCATCTGTCTCTTTGTGCATCTGATGAGTAAGTAGATAGTGTTTCATTTGGACTTGTGCATTGAGAGAGGAGTAGACAATAATTAGCCATCTATGATCTTTGTTCTTTTGTAAATTTGGGTAAGGTAAGCTGGTACCTATGACTCATAAACCAGTATCAGTATTGCAAGTGAGATGTAGCAAATATGATAGATATAAATATTCCTTGTAAGAACAGCTATCTTTAAGAGATATTATAGCCTTCCCACCTTGGCCATCAGATATCTAAAGATATTAAAAACTCATGACCTCATGAAAATAATCAAAAGGATTAGTTGCAGATTAATAAAACCATTTAATGGAATGAAAATTCTATGTTTATACTTACATAAACTTTGAATGATAACAACTGGAGGTGTGATAAAACTTCCAATGCTCCATTAGTAGAATTTGGTAAAACTATGTAATCAGATATAGCTAAGGGAATAATTTCTATTCTGAACCAGTCTGGTTTTCTTAAAGTTTTAGTTTCTAGGGATTTTACTATAAGGGATTAATGTTCTTCTCTTCCATGTTTAAACTGTCAATGTCATATTCTTGAATTAGGAGCCTGCACTCTCCTGCGATGTCTCCTGTAAAATCCCTGCTGCCTGCTTATTGTCTCTGCAAGTTCTCTCTTCTTTCCTGAAGCTCTGCACTATCTATATTTGCACTCAGAGCACACTGTTCAGCAGAATGGTTGCCTCTCCTATTTGGTTTCTTTGTGGCAGGGGGAGAGGCCATTTAAATTTTGCCTCTTTTGGTAGAACTTCTGTAACTTCCAGATGCAAGCTGGAAACTGGCCCCCTATTTTATAGAAACACAGCCGACAAGTTCTGCTGTCAAGCAGAATAAACTTATAGACAGATTTTGCATAGTTGGGTGCAGGGGCTATTATAAAAAAATGGGCCCACTACTGACTCTAAAGGTCTCTTAGTCTTGCTTTGTTCCTCTATTTTCGTTGTGATCTTAATAAGCATCATGTCATGATATCACTTTAGGGGAGGAAAGGAGCACTTTTCAAAACGGTGATCAAAGTGAATGTCAGAATCTCTTACTAAGGACCCAGTCATCTTTCTGCAGTCAGAAACAGCTCAGGTATTTTACTCTTTAATAGTTTCATTCTACAAGAATCTCCATTTGCGCCTCCCAGCTGGGAACTGGAGGGGATTGTTTAGACTGCTGGTGTTCATGGTAGATGTGGCGGAAGGGCTGGCATCATGCTGATATTGGCGGAGGGTGCAGTTTGACTCACTTACTATGTATGATGGTTTGTTCTGTGTCTTGATAATGGTGTGTTTTAAAACTGAGGCAGGGAGCTAAATAAACTCACAAATACAGCTATAAAGCCCTATTGGGCTAGGAAATTTTAACATGGTAATAATGTGAATTGCTATTAATAGGTATTCTGTACAGCTTTAAAGAGTAAGTCATATTAAAATGCTGCAAATTTTACAGAGAATGTTGAGAATAGATGAATAGCATCTATATAAGGAAAATCTGAAAATCCTTGACAAAAGCACTGTTTGCCCAATGCACTCATAATGCTAAGGGAAAGAGAGAAGGGTGAAGAAAACCTTATATAAAACAGAGAAGGGCAAACAAAGGCTTGCTAACATTCTCCTTGCCATTATCAATCTTTCTTTCTAGGGCTAATGCCTGTGTACAAGACATGTACATTCATCTACCCATGACATCTGTGCAGAGCATGGAACACCATATCTCTAAGTCTGTAATTGCTTGCCACTCTGTGCTGGGGAAAATGAACTCCTGATATTTGGAAACAAACAGACTTTGCCTTTATGGCAAAGCAATGGTATGCTTGCCATTTAATGTTCTTAGCTACTTTGGTGACAAATAAAGGAGTGGGGAAGAAACTGTATTTCTATTAGTCCTAGCTACTTATAGAAACAGATATTCTTTTTGAAAACAAAACATATTTGGTACATAAATAGGCTTTGTAAGAAAAATTCCAATTGCAAATTTGCAAACATTTAGGATGGCTTTTAATACTTAACTTGCTAGAAGATACAAAGCCACTGGAGTTCTCAAGGTTTTTATTATGTATGAAGGAAAGGATGAGCAGACTTTAGTATAAGCTTTTCAGTTGGAAAAAAATCAAACTATGCTAGGATAATCAAATTCTCAACCAGTGAAAGCCTTTGAGGTTCTTGAAAACAAACAACTGAAAAACCATGAACCCGCGCTTTTGCTGGTTTTTCTGATATAGTTCTTTCCTTGTCCTTGAAAGCCGTACAGTTAATCCCTCTCTAGTTAATCCATCAAGTCTGCTCCCCTTTGTATGGCTCCACATCAGCCATTGCAGTGACCAGAGGGGAAACACTGGTTTGTTTACTTTGTGACCCTGGTGGGAGCCCAGGAGCTATCCTGAAAATCAAATGCTGGTGGTCACAGAGGAAATGCTTCTTTTGGTTTTGCTTTTGGAAATTGCACTTGATCAGTACGATGACGCTACATTGCTAATATGTTTTCTGGACTTTACATGAAATGTCTTTCCTCATAAAGACAAATACCTTCAGGAACAAGCAGAATATTAACCAGAGTGCATTATTAGTTGCCTTCAGAGTCTCTGAGGGGAAATGCATTCAATAACAATTTAACAAATACTTGTTGAACACCTACTTTATTCCAGACAATGATAAATATATACAATGATAGATAAGACAGAAAAGGCCATGTCTTGACTGGGGCTTACACTCTAGTAGGGGAAGATAGACAATAAATAAGTAAAAAATATAAAAGTTAAATAATTTAAAGTAGTACTCCAGTTATCTATTAGTGTTGTAGGGGAGGAAAAATAATTTTCCTCCTAACCCTTCTGAGTTCTTGGCTGAGACCTCTTGTAATAAAAGACAGATTAACGAGAAAAAGAAACAGAAGTTTATTAACATGTGTACCTCATGTATACCTGGGGGATACCTAGGGAAACTGAATAACTCCCTGAGGTGGTCCAAACCACCAAATTAAATACCAACTTTAGCTAAAGACCAAAGAAACATGTTGTGGGGAATGGAGGCCAGTTATGAGGGCTCACAAGGAAAAGCACAGTAAATAAGGGTAAGGTTTGCTATACAGATTTAAGTGGGTACCTTCTTTACTGATAAAATTCTCTTGTGATTTAAAGTCATCATTCTCTTTTTGGTACAGAGAGGGAGACACTTACAAATGGAGATCTGCTTTATAAATGTAACTTTCCCTTATAAAAGTGTTACTTCTATTTTCAGAGCTTCTCTAGTGTCTGCTATTTCTCAAAAATAATCAGCTCAGAATAATCTTTATGCCAGAGGCATACTCTGGGGTACATATTCTGCTATTCTTCATTGTATAATGAATCACCCCAAAACTCAGTGCCTTAAGACAACTGTTTTTGCTGTGTTTTTGATTTGTGGGTCACAAATGTGGGGTGAGTTTGGCAGGGCTGGCATCTCTGATCCACACGGCATTGGGTGGGACAGTCGGGCACCTGGTGGGGATGGATGTCTACTTCCAAGATTTCTTTTGCATTCACGTGCCCAGTGTCTCAGTGGTCTCGACCTCTTTCTCTTGCCATGTGAGGTCTCATTCTCTAAGGCCTTTCCAAGCGGCTTGCGTTTCTCACAAAATGGTTGTCTCGGGTAGCTGCAGTTTTTACATGGTGTCTGACTTCCAAAAACCACAAAACAAAAGTTGGTAGGGTAGTGAAAGGCAATCCTGGCAGTGGTACATGTAATTTTGGTGTATTCTACTGACAAACTAATCTCAGCACTCACCAAACTTCAAGAGGGGGTTGAGTAATAGACCACCTTTTTAGAGGTGAGTGGCAAAGTCATATTGTAGAGCAGGTAGGATGAGTGATATTTTTGCATCCATCTTTGGAAAATACAGTCTGCTACATGCTTGAAGAAAACAAGGCAGAGAAGAATGGGTGGGGCCAGAACAAAGAAGGAGACTTATTTTTAGTAGGTTCTAGTTGAACAAACTTGAAAAGAAATAGTCCATTTATATTCACATAATGTCCCATTAACAATATTGATGCCAGAGTTTAGATGAGGAGTGGCAAGCTGAAGATAGAAATTGTTTATCCACCTTCTCTGAACATTTGCTTCGGTTCATCCTTAATCATGTACGTTCTTCTTTTTTGCCTAATTATGTACTAAAGGTAGGTGATAAATTTCAGTGCCGACTGCTCAGATATGGTTTTGGTACAGGGTTGGTAAATCTAACACAAGCAAATACAGACATATCAGAATTGATGTTGCCTATCAATTCTCATGATCCAAATAACGGGAACAAGGTTGTGGGTGTTGGCAGCACTGTGAGTGATGGAGAAGAGAGCTCTTAGAGGCATTTTAGAATAATGTTCATCACAGTTAAGGAGCGTTTTGTCCCTCAGTATTTTTGCAAAATCATTGCTTATTATTGATCACAACTTCTTGTAAACTTCCCAGGAAGTCACGTGAACCACTGGTAGGTTATGGAGTTTTATGTTAAGTAGCTCAGCAATTAGCACACTCTTAATTTTTTGTCACTAGAATCTTATCTATCTATCTATCTATCTATCTATCTATCTATCTTTTTTTCAATTTTAGAGAGAGAGAGAGAGCAGGGGAAGGACAGAGAGAGAGAGAGAGAGAGAGAGAATCTTAAGCAGAGAACCAGCATGGAGCCTGACGAGGGGCTCAATCCCATGGCCCTGAGATCATGACCTTAGCTGAAATCAAGAGTTGGACTCTCAACTGACTGAGCCACCCAGGTGCCCCATATATATTTCTATGCCCTATGTTAAGCTCGAACTCACAATCCCAAGATCAAGAGTTGCATACTCCACCAGCTGAGGCAGCCAGGTGCCCCTAGAATCCCTTCTAAGTTACCAGTCCTTGTTCTGCTTAACACCTTCAAGTAAACAGACTCACAATGTGTTGTACAACATTTGTTTTGTCAGTGGCTGTCATTTTTCTTCTGATGCGTAAGAATTGCTGGAGGACTTTTGAAACGCTAATTTCCAGGCCTTACCTTCAGAGATTCTAATTCAGTAAGGTTGGAGGGAGCCTTGGGCATTTGTATTTTTAAAACATTCCAGATCATTCAGTGGCAGATGTTCAAATAATATACCACTTTGAGTTAATGGCTTAGTGACTATTGGTGTCAACAATATTTGAAAAATATTTTTTAGGCCACATAATATGAAATCCAGCATATGCTCAGTATATTTAAGGACTATCATTGCATTTGGCTTTAATATAATCTTGACTGGGATGAAGCTTCATTAATGTTTTTCCATTTAATTCCATTCAACAGCCGTTCATTTAGCACCTAGAGTGAATAAGAGCGTATGGTAGGTGCAAAGAGTCCAAGGATGGGTAAGACATGATACTCGTTCCTAAGGAATCTACAATTTGACTTTCCATTTGTTAGCTTCTTTTTACTAATAACTATATTAGAGAATGACTTAATTTACTGCTAGGAAAGTGAGAGATGGGAAGACATGATATAATTCAATTTCAACTAAATTCAGAATTAGGAAATTAGAGTCCCAGTTTACCTTAAGTTTGTTTTTGTGCCTTGAGCAAACCACTCTGTATCTTAAGTCTTCACTTATTTTATATCTAAAATAAAGAGGCTAGATTATATAATTTTGAAGATTTTTTGTACTTCTCAAATTCAGTGGTTCTATATTAAGGATACTATAACTTTATGTTAGAAAAACAATGAACAGAAGCAAGTATAGGAATTGCTAATACACACATGAAAAAATGCTCAACATTTTTGGTCATTACAATCACAGTGAGATAGCATTTCACATCCACTAGAGTGCCTATAATAAAAAAGACAATGACAAATGTTGGTGAGGATGTGGAGAAACTGGAAATCCTCATAGTTTGTTGATGGGAACGTAAAAGACATCACTGCTTATGTTCATGATGATGTGGCCACGGAAGGGCTGGGGGCTTCAGCCAGAGAAAAGCACATAGATAACTCATCAGCCCTTGCATTAAGAGCCATGGCATCCCTTCCTTGTGACCTGACACCTGTCTTCTGACCTCATTTTCCTTCTAAAATGGTTGCTTTTCCATTGATTTCCTGGATCCACACTTTCTCAATCTGGTATCTAAGCACATGGACAGCTTTCTGACTAAACCGAGACTTCTTTCCGGTGTTTTCTTTCAGAAAATCCTTTGGTTCGGGCAGCTGGGTGGCTCAGTCGGTTGAGTGTCTGACTTTGGCTCAGGTCATGGTCTCATGGTTTGTGAGTTTGAGCCCCGCATTGGGCTCTGTGCTGACAGTTCTGTGCTCAGAGCCTGGAGCCTGCTTTGGATTCTGTGTCTCACCTTCTCTCTGCCCACCCCCCTCACATTGTCTCTCTCTCTCAAAAATAAATAAACATTAAAAAAATTTTTAAGAAAATCCTTTGGTTGATATACTCGACCCTAGAAAAACTAGCAGTGATGCTAGGACCCCAGAAACAAAGGACATTCAAGGTTCTGACTCCCAGGAATCCTGACAATAATTATTTAATCTGAGGTCCTATCTTATAATTCCTTTGAGACTGTCAGTGTTTGTCAAAGGGTGATTCATGGACCACCTGCATCAGAAATCACCTGGTGGGATTTGTTGAAACCATAGGTTCTGGATTCTGTTTCAGAACAGAATATCTAAGGGTGGATCCTGGAGATTCTTAGGTTTGCTCAGGTTTGAGAATCTCTGGGATAGCTATCACAGTAGAATTCCATAGGATTGAGGCATGTGAAAGATGGTTGGTGAACAGTAGGACCCCAAAAGTCTCAAGGATGTCAACAAAAAGGGAAGCCTGAAGAGAACCACAAGGGCCTGTTGAAGAGAGCATCAAGGATGCATTTTTAGGAGATGGCAGATCAAGGTAGATGTTATATGTCACAGCTGCTGTTTCAACAAAAAGGGTAGTTTTCATATATACACTGAGTAGAAGTGGCTGCTAGGGCCACATCAGGATTGATATTTTACTCCATTCCATTGGAATTTACTGAGCATTAACTGTGTACTTACTCATGAGCTAACTGCTGTTGAGGTACATAAAAAAGTACTAGGGCTTTGCCCTTGAGGAACTTGTGATTTAGTTGGGGAGCCACTTGGAGACAGTCCAAGGAGGGCAGGCAATCAAGTGCTAAGATGGTGTCAAATTTTGTGAAGGAAACAATGAAGGGAGAAAGTGCATATGATTGTGATTTACAAATAGTGATTACTGCTATGATTGTCATTCTAGGCTCTGAGAGTTCAGGAAAGGTCACACCCGCCCCTCACATCAAGATCACTGTCAGAAACATCAACTTGAACACAATTCCACTGTGTTTTCTCTGTAGGCAGTGATGGGGCGGTCTCATGAAGTTTCCTTTGTGTAAAGGAAACTTGCATTGTTGAAGGGCAAGACAAGTCTTGTGCAACCTGCCAGAATGAATTACAATTCCCCTTGGACTCCACTCAAATTAAATTCCTACTTCGTTAATTAATTTGTTGCTGTCCTTGTTCTACCTCTTGCCACTGTCTTTGTCCATATGTTGCTGGATTACACTATCTAATAATCAGAGATAGGCATGCCTAGCACACAGTGAGAGCTCAGTAAATACTTGCTATCACCATTACTATTGTTTTCATCATCTTCTCCAATGTACAAAGTTACATAAGAAAACAAAGACATACTTCTTCTCATGGAATCCTAGGGTTGGAGAAGTTTCAAAGGTCACATAATTTAATTTAATTAATTGATATTAGAATGGTCTCTACTGTGTTTCTGACAAGTGTCCACCCAAGTACTCAATCAATCCTTCTATTCTTTTCACCATGTCCCTGCCTTCTGGGCCAGCTCAGAACACTACTGGAGAACACAAACGAAGTGTGTGATATAGGGTCCCAGGACTTTGCCGAGTCTAGCTTCCCCCGCAAGTCCTCCACACCATGAGGGCCTGGGAACTTAGCTTATTCCCAGATGCAAAGTTATCCATGGCTGCCGTGTCATACTGTGCCTCCATTTCTCCTTCAGCAGAAGTTGGGTTCTGGCACTCCATCTTAATCTTACCAGTTTTAAAGCAAACTCTCACCTCCTTGTAATTTTCCTTTCTTCAGTAGTACATAGAGCAGGCCATCTGTGCATTCCCCAAATGCACTTCTGCTGGAGTGTGTGTGTGTGTGTGTGTGTGTGTGTGTGTGTGTGTGTGTGTGTGTGTTTGCAAGTAAGGGGGACTTGTAGAAGCAGAAACTGAGGTTCACAGGCTCAGAGCAGTTGGCCTGCGGTCAGAACATGTAGATTCACAGCTCAGACTTGCTGGTGGCTTGGGTCTACTCACTAAATAGCCTGAGTCTCTGTCTTCCCATCTCTAAAGTGGAGACAATAATAATTATTATGCAGTTTCTGCAAGGATTAAAAGAGATGGGGTGTGTTTAAGTGCTTAGCACAGTATTTGCCTCTCATAAGGTTCATTTTATTCACTCATGACCTGAGGTTTCTCTGTGCTTGGCTGAGGCTGTGAAAGAGAGAGTCAACAGTAAGAACCTTGTTTTCACAAGGGTGTGTGGAAATGGATGTTAGCTTGAAATTAGCCTCTGATGTCTCATTGTCTCAAGCATTATTTTGAGCAAGGGATAAGGAGGAGGGTGAGGACAAATTTTGGTCTTGCAGAAGACTTTAGAGAGGATGGTGTTCATTTTCTTCATCTCAAAAACGTGTGCACAATCACACATAGAGAGCAAAGACATGCCTGTCAGCCCTGTTGTCCTTGCACTGCATGGCGCTGCTCCCTCCTTATGCTGGTTGCTCTCAGGTATTTTTGTTGAGCCTATCAGCTGCCTTAAATGTACAGTCTAGTTGGATGTGACAAACAAAAACAATAGCAAAACAAAGCCACTTTCTGTTCTTCATACAGTCCTAGATATTTTCGTGGCCCAGAATGGATGGGGAGAATGAAGAGAGCCACAGGCTGCATTTACTGTCCCTCTTTGTCTTCCTCCTCCCTGCCAGTGCAAAGC
The DNA here is from genome assembly GCF_028749965.1 of Puma concolor. Lineage (NCBI taxonomy): Eukaryota > Metazoa > Chordata > Mammalia > Carnivora > Felidae > Puma > Puma concolor. Next base: position 142,610,888 of record NC_141674.1, on the reverse strand, counting down.
TGCCAGTACCCATCACATCACATCACTTCCTTTCTTACTCCTCAACCCTTGGGGTTAGGGTGAGCATTTGCATTAATGTCAGAGGAGGCCAGGTTCAATGTGAATTCTTGTGCGTCATGCTGCTAATGACCTGTGGCTTCCCAAGAAGGCTTTCCTAGCATATTTCTCTTATTCCTCTGGAAAGAGAAGTCCACCTGTTATAAACTTCGTCTTGAACATATTGCAGACAAAAGAATTATTGTTTCCTAAATGGGGTAAAATTTGAAGTATTGACATTAGTCAAAAGGAGAGCAGCTGTCAGGTCAAGACATACTTTTAATATGTAGGTGTGTTGCATAAGGCAGTGGGGAAAAGCAATTATAGAGTTTAGATGCATTAGGAAAGATAATACTTGGGAAGGTTTTCTGTCCAAGAGTGAGGCCTCAGAAGAATTCCCTTTATGATAAAATAAAGAAATTAGGCCTTCCATTTACCTGACAGAATGATGGGGCAGAATATGCTATGCCTAAAGGCAGGCTGGCCAAGGGAAATGAATGAACCTGGGATCCAGACAAATGGTTTTTAGTCTTGGCACTTCTACTTTGTGACCTTGGCTAAGTTACTTCATGCTTCTGAATCTCAGGAACATCACTTATAAAATGGGTGGGTGCTGTACTGTATAGAGATCGGAGATTAAATAAATATATAACAGTACTTACGTACCTACCTTATATCTGCCATTGCTCTCTTCCCTTCCTATCCTTCCCTTTCCTTGTCTTATCTTCCCTTCCCTTCCCTTGTTGTCCCAAATCATAAAAATTTTCTTCATGTCAAAATCAGTTTTACACACTTGCAGAAAAAGCAGGCAACTTCATTAAATGATTTGAAAAGGAGCTAAGAAGCTCCTCTTCTGACCTCCCCCCCACCCTGGTTTTCTCAATATCTAAATTCTTCTCTGAGTCATTTTCAGGAGGATTAAAACACAGAAGGTGTCAGTGTTTTATACAATTTTATACAAATATTAATCTGGTTTTAAAGCACTGAAGTAATGCAAGCCTTTGGCAACTTAGCGTGAGTTAACCAATTTGATGAGGAGGGAAATAAATGGGCCACATGAGAAACTTGTTTAATGGAGAAGAGGAGATAAAGAAAAAAACAGAGAATAGAGAACTGCCTGGGGGGAGAGGTCTGATGGACACCCCCGGGATGGCTGTGGTGGGGGGCGATGTGAACACCCACAAGAAAGGTGAACAAAGGCCGGAGAGTGTATGAGGAACAAAGAGCCGGAAGCATATGGATTTCAGGCTTGCCATGTACCGTAGTTTATGTTTTACCTCTTTATTTGCTTTTATTCTTGCATTTACATCTTGGCTGCCAAGAGTGTGAAAAGAGATAAAGGAGGCTGGGGTGTTGTTTTCTTTTTACTTTTTTTTTTTTTTTTTTAACATCAAAGGTTAACTGTTTGGCAAATGACTACTTGGTATGCACTTAATGGCACCACAGTGTCCAATTCAGCCCATTTGAATGAGCAGAATTTCCCCAGGAGAACTTTATTCACTCTGGCTTGATGGCACTAGGAAATAATTTTCGCTTCTAGGCAGTATATACTCCTGGTTCGTCCTGCTCCATCCCACTTATTGCCATAAATACCAATGCAAGGGTTTAAACACAGAATCCAGGGCTATCACATTTTGCTCACCTTTAGTGTTTTTACACACAAATATACACGTCTTCCCAAATTGTACCAAAAATAAAATATGACAATGATGAGCTACATATTAATGTACTTGCACATATTAGCACACTAGGGGTTTGGGTTGTTAATAAAGCATGATTGGTCTGGGAAATATTAATAACCTTCCAGACATCTTCTTATGGATGTCTGAAAGTATTTCTGCATTTCATTTTCACTGTGAAAAGAGAGATGTAACAATTTAGGGTCTAATGGTCAAATGATTCTGCTCCTACCCAGACACTGTCATTTATGCACCATGATTATGCTGATGGATCTTTCCAATTTTGTCAGACTCTTCTGTGTCATTATTCCTTCAGCTGGTTAGTTTCTGGCTTCCATATCAGCCCCAAAGAAAAACAGTTAACAGCGCTCACATTTCTGTTGCTAATCTTTGGTTTATTAGATCTTTTCCTATAATTGCATTTCAGGGGCTCTGCTCAGCTGCTGGAAGAGTTGGTGTATGTCAGGTATTATTGTAAGACTTGGGGATGGTAATCCTGGGCTTTACAGGGTAAGACAAATGTGGTATTGGAGAAAAATAGCTTGTTGATGGTGAGGCTTAGTAAGAAACATTTGTTTTCCTTCCAGCCTTGGTTGTTAAATTAAATTATGACTTTGAGGAACAGAGGCTCTAAATTCTTTCTTCCTGCCTTGAAAGCATATTCAGCCAGGATTTTATGCTGGGTCCTGTCCCTTACTCTGTCAGTGGCTGGCACCCTGATGAAGACTGCTGTCAGCTTAAGATAAATCATATTTCTAACATATTTTTTTTCAGCTTGGACAGCCAAAATTAGTGCAAGGAATGTCAGTCTGTTGCCAGATCTGTCAATATAAAGTTTAGATCACAGTTAACTGGTGCCAGTTTAGTTAACTACCTGACAAAAAAGGCTCATAATATGCCATGAAGAATGATTTCATTCTTAAAATGATAGATGCTCAAAGCCAGCAGGGATGCTGAAACCGACACTGGCCCTTTTAAAAAGGACTTGATAACATTATGAAATAATGGAAGGAAAGAAAGTTTGACCTGGAAATAGATGGAGTTTGAAAAACCCTGTCTTTGTTTTACACAACGTATCTGCTAGTATGAAAGAAATCCCAAAGCACCCTTAGTTTGGAGCCATGCGGAGATTTGTCATGTGATAAAATAGCTTCTTGGTTAGCCCAAGCTGCTTCTGAGGTTTTTGTTGATATTCCAAACTCCAGAATGACAGAGTACAGGCACAAGATGGTTTAGGAATAGACATGTTTCACTGTATTTGTTAGAGTAAGCTCATCTGTGTTAACGAGTAGACGCAGAAATACATAATGGTCCATACACAGTTTATTTCCTAGCCTTTCATGAATGCAGTACAGATGTTTCTAGTCCTCTTGTGGCTTTCCTCCATGTGACAATTCAGGGATTCACGCTCTTTTCATTTTGCAGCTGTACCATCCTCCAGTCTAGACTATTGCGTCTCAAACTTGAATGAATACATGAATGAGTCCCCTGGGGAGCTTGTTAAAGTGCAGATTCTGTTTCAGGAGGTCTAGGATGGGACCTGCGATTTTGCATTTCTAATAAGTGCCAGGTGATGCCAGCACTGCTGATTCATGGACCAGACTCTGAGAAGCAAGCGTGCACAGCACCTTGTCATCTGTGGGGCAGGTTTGTAAGTGGCATATATCATATCTGTTCACGTTTTTTTGACCACTCAGAAGATGGCGCTAACCGATTCCTGGGAGGCCAGGAACTGTAGGCTAGCTATGTGTTCAGGGAGAAGAGGAAACACATCTTAGTGAGCTTCAGAAGTCTTTGCCACATTAGGTCATCTAGGATGCTAGGGCTCATTTAAAAAAAATGTGTATATATTTATTTTGAGAGAGAGAGAGAGAGCGAGAGCGAGAGCACACGTGCAAGTGAGGGAGGGGCAGAGAGAGGAAGACAGAGAATCCCAAGCAGGCTCCATGCTGTCAGTGTAGAGCCTGATGCAGGGCTTGATCTCACTAACGGTGAGATCGTGACCTGAGCCGAAATCAAGAGTTGGACGCTTAACTGACTGAGCCCAGGCACCCTGAGCTCATTTTTTTTTTTTTAAAGACTTTTTAAATTTATTTTTGGGACAGAGAGAGACAGAGCATGAATGGGGGAGGGGCAGAGAGAGAGGGAGACACAGAATCGGAAACAGGCTCCAGGCTCCGAGCCACCAGCCCAGAGCCCGACGCGGGGCTCGAACTCACGGACCGCGAGATCGTGACCTGGCTGAAGTCGGACGCTTAACCGACTGCGCCACCCAGGCGCCCCGTGAGCTCATTTTTTATAATCTGCTGATAATCCTATTAAAAATTCCTTCTAGATTTCCCTTTTCCTGATGCTTTCTCAATATTTAAAAAAATGTTGACAGTTTGCTCTCCTCCTTTGGGAGTGATAATAATACCTGGCACTTACAAATAATTTTTTTTAAAGAGGCACAAAGCTTCTTTGGAGCTGGTTTTCATTAATCTTGTAGGTTAGAAATGGGGATGGGTCACCATTTCCATCCCTTAGACACTTAGATTTGCAGAGTGGATGTGGCCTCTCTGTGGTAGACAGAGAACTGGCCAAGTAAGGTGTTGTTACCATCAACCTCCTCCTGCAGTCCTCTGTGGTTTCCTCTGATGGCAACGCCCATGGCTTTTCTATTCTTCTATCTACCTTGTTCTTTAGCTGAATAGAGTTTTCTCCAAGCTCTATGCTGTGCTTATATTTATATGGCCCATTTGTCCTTAAAGGATTCAAGATCCACTTAGACTTATAATTCATTTTAGATAGCTCAGTAAAAGGTTAGCTGAACTCAAGCTCCAAGGACAATTTCAAACAAATGCATATATTTCTGTATCTGGTCTTCAAACAGGTAAAGTGGGGAATGACTGTGGGTCTGCGAGGCACTTGTTTGATTTCAGCTTGTGGTCATCAAGGCAGAATTCACTATTATCTTATGATGCCTAAGCTGTAGGTGGGGAAAATGGAGAGCTTTCTTATTTCTATTTTATGCCAAACTGGAGGAGAAAAATCCCTAAAGCTCTTACAGGTTTTGCAATATATATTCCCAATGTAGTTGTGGTCTGCATGCTAAATGATATTATAGCAGTTGGTAGTTTTTTGAGCCTAATGTATGTGTTTAGCTTACAAAACCTGCCCTGGTAAAAGGAATTTTTTTGTTATCACTCCTGTTTTCTCACTTATGCACCTGGATGAAATCATTTAGTCAGCCTATAAGAAATCTGTAACAAAGAAAGTTTAATATTTCATTAATAAACTGGCAATTCTTTATTTTTGTTCCCAAAGGACAAATTCTATTCTGTGGTTCTTTTGTACAAATGCAATCTTGGAATGTGTGCTAAAAAGCAGGGTCAGAAATTTCATCTGATAGCTCATGGGAGGCACATAGCCTTCTACCTCAAGGTTCCCACCCTAAATCTGCCCAATGTTTAGGCCTTTGTAATCCCATATGCCAGTTTCCGTCTTTAATGGTGCCTTTCCTCACATGTATTTGGGAAAATGAGAGTAATTTCATGTTAACTCTCAAGTCACCTGCTGTACTTGCTTAAGTTACACTGTCATCCAACATTTGGTTTGCTCCTGATCACTGCCTTGGACTCTTGGACCACAGGTCTCTCAAAAAGTCTCCCTCCTCTGCATACGCATCAGCAGAAAATGATCCAAGCCAGACCACAGTTCCTTCTCCTGTCCTTTTCCTTGGGTTTTCACCCTCCCAAATGCATGCTATATAGGAATACACAAACTGACTAGTACATTGGGAAAACTAAAAGGAACTACATCATAGCAGGAGAAAATTTTCAATTTTGTGTGTCTCATGTGAGAGTTCCTATCATCTGAAGGAAAAACATACAGGCATTTAAATGCCTCCTAGGTGTCATCTCAGGCAAATAAATGCCCTAGTTCCTATCTTGACCTTATGCTGAATGACCTTAAGCTTCTTGACCTTATGTCCAACTTTTTGTAAAGAAGGATGCCTCCTTCTTAAACATTCTACAGGATGTATATGTGCTTTCTTCCAGGCTCGTTATCACCCTATGATCCTTCTCTTTGCCTCATCTGGTAGCAGGACTCAGTTGTACCCAGCAGCACTGCCCTACCTTGGAGACCTCAAGGCTTAGTAACATCCAGTGGCGGGGATTGGAGCAGGCTTGGCAGGAGAGTCTAAGATGAGCATGGGCAATTTTGGTCTAGTAGAAATATCTGAGTGGATTTAGAAGCTCTGTGTCTGGTTCCCTTCTAACATTCGTGCCAAAAGGAACTGGAGGATAAGAGTTGTTGTTTGCCATCCAGTCAGCAGCTATTGAATAGAGTGAATATACATGTGTCCAAATAAACTCATTTGCTCCCCAGAAAAATATTAATTCTCAAAAACAGTAGTGTTTAGATCAGTGTTAAGCAGAAAAATGTTTCATGAAGTAAAACCTAATCTGCACAGACTCCTGAATTATTCAGATGAATTCAGGAGAGATTTCTTGCTGACCCTGGCTTTTTTTCCCCCTCAGTGTTCAGGGTACACCCTGGGGTCTCTAGCTACAGAAATGCATGAGGAGGCTGAGTGCACTATACTGAAGGTTACACAAATACCAAGAAGAAGATTTGAAATGACCAGTTTTGGGTATGTTAGGACAGATCACATTCCTAGTCAGGAGACCACCCCACCCCCTTACTTCTTTTTATTTAAGTTTAAGGGAAGCATCATCATTCGAATTGGAGTGGGGAGATGGGGAGGCAGTGTTGCCTCTTTCAGTGGCCTTGTTTTGCCCTTCTGGTGTAGGGAAACTTAGTCATTGTTTGCTTGTGAAGTATTTGTGGACAGATATTTGAAATATAAATAGTGTAATTGTCATTCTGATGGCATGAATTAATATATATGTATTTTAAAGTGCAAGAAGCTGTTATTTAAAATCAGTATACTTAGAGAGAAACTCTTTTTTTTTTTCTTATCCTTATATATGAGCTTCTGAAATGAAAGCTAGAGGATATTACTACTGTGCAAGTCTTTAACCATCTGAATTATATATATAGATATATAAATTGTGTATATTGTTATATATATAATACATATATTTAAAAGACTAGAGAGGGTCATTATCTGGTCTAATAACAACTTGATTTTTTTAATAGCAACTTAGTTCTAAGAGTCATCACTTTGTGGGCCTACACTAAAAATAGTACCATTCGGTTAGTGTTGAGTTTCTTAAACATGATATGTGTCTTTGAAGTAAGAGATAGGAAAGAAAACTTGAACTTCAAGAACATGTCAGGGCACTTAGGTGGCTCAGTCAGTTAAGCATCCAACTCTTGATTTAAGTTCAGGTCTTGATCTCAGGGTCGTGTGTTTGAGGGTTGTCTGTACTGAGCATGGAGCCTACTTAAAAAAAGAAAAAAGAATATTCTAGAAAAAAAATCAGAGTCTCACTTTTATTTATTTATTATTTAAAAAAATGTTTATTCATTTCTTTTGAGAGAATGAGCGTAAGTGCGTGAGCAGGGGAGGGGCAGAGAGAGAGGACGAGAGAGAGAAAATCCCAAGCAGGCCCCGGGCTGTCAGCACAGAGCCCTCCCTATGCGAAACTCCATTCCATGGACTGTGAGATCTTGACCTGAGCTGAAATTGAGAGTTGGATGGTTAACTAACTGAGACACCCAGGTGCCCTCAGACTCTCACTTTTAGAAGGAAAGTTGGAAATTGTCCCTAAACCACAAATGAAACTGAGGGCCAGAAAGATTAGATTCAGTGACTCCAGTGTACATTGTTTGAAAGCAGTTATGGTGGGAAAAGAATGTCAGGGGAGCAACAACTGTTTTGTGTTGCCAAATCCTACGTCAGTCGGTGTAGGAGAGATGAGGGGAAGAAACCAAAATGTTGTAAACAAAAGTTCACTGGCTGAAGTCTTAGACAGATTTGAATGCTTCTAAGGGATGTGGCCACAAGTAAACTATGTCCCAAACTATCCAAATCACAGAGTATTGGAGTTGGGGTAGTTATCAACAGACATCCATCTTTATTCCAAGGAGTAGGCTCAGAGTAATCGAGCGGCCTGTCCAATGTCACTCTGTTTCTTGGTTGTAGCCATAGGATTAGAATTCAGGTTTTCAGAATCTTCATCCTGGTATTCAGGTCTTTTAAATGATGATTTCTAGATTTCTATGGAGGGGGTTTAGAAGCAGTCTTGGGGGTGAGGGAGAGGTTGAGCCTTTAGCACTGGGACTAAACTTTAATTAGCACATTTGGAATTTTAATTGCTTTAATTATTGAAGTTCTAAGACTTCACTTGAACAGGCTTTTATGATTTTAAAAAATGCTTGAAAACCTCTGTACTATTACATGTTTCCATTTATAGACTGCAGATAACTTATTTGACTTGTAAACTATGAAAGTCTTTTTTATGCTTATTAATATGGCCACTGTCTTTGTAGTTATTCTTGTTTTGCTCAACAATATCCAAAATAATTATATTTGTAGACTTCAGTAGATGGTATGGTATATTTCTTGACAAATATAGGTTATATTGCCAGGAATTTTGGCAAAAATCAAAACTCCTGATTAATTACCTCTTGATTCTAACAAAAATCTATTAAAATGTTTAAGACTGAATAGTTTAACTTCTCATTAAACCCATGGATAATTTTCTTTTAGTCTTTTTGGATTTCTTTAGGTTCTAGACACCAGGTTTTCCATCTTTTGAAAAGGACTCTTGTTAATTGAGGATGTGGGGTAATTTGTAGACATGAGGCAAAATCCAGACATTGTGAATTGAGCATGAATGCAAAATCCATAAAGTTTAAAAAATGGTCATTGAACACAATATGCTTGGGATTCCCTACAGTTGACAAAGGATCTATTTGGCTCCTTCAGTATGGTTCCCTGTGGCTCAGCAATTATGAGTGATTTTTCTGTCATCATCCATAGAAGATAGAGCCCTTTAAGAGAACTGGAAACCAGAAGCAGGAGAATATAGCATGGCAGTGTGGGAATTCATATTCAGTAAAGCCTTGAGCTTTTGGTTTTATTTTTAGGTCTCAAGTTCTCATAATCATGCTCCTAGACTACAAAAGAAGAGGAAGGGGAGAAAAGGGGGGGAAAAGGCATGACTCAGTTGTTTTCATTGTGTCTATGAAGGCAGAAGGTCTACTTTTTATCAGTAAATCTTTTATTAATAAAGGAAGAGTCTCTAGATTTTAAAATTCCATGAGATCTAAAATTAGAACTTTCTAAACAGTGGTTATCAGTGTATTTTCAGCTTCAAAGGGAAAAAGAAAATATATTTATCAAATTCCAAAATGTCTAATAGAGACATGTATCCATTTCTAAAGAAATTTGCGTAGCTGACTTAAATGATCAGATTTATCTAATAATGTCAACACTGAGCCTGTAATAGGAAAATCCTAACAATTGGTTATTAACACCTAGTCACTAGAGTTTGATTTGTGTGTGTGTGTTAAGTAAAATAATATCTAATTAATACTACTTATGCAATTTCTTATGGAAATACTTATGGAATACTCATGGAATTTTGGGTTTAAATTTATTTAAGTTAAGAATAGGTTTTGCAGTTTAACTTGGTATATGTTTATGCACCACACATTCTGTTAAAATATTTCAACTTGTTCTCCTTTTTAAGGCAACTCTTTGGTAGTGGTGGGGAGAGGGTCAGGAGATTTCTTAATGCAAAATTTACCATGGAAATCTTCAGGGACTTTACATGATTGAAGACAGGATCTTCACTTTGACAGTTTAATGCATTTTACATTATTATGGCATTGCATGCTTCACAGTTCCTGAAAAAGAACCTACATTAGGTCTCAAAGTAGCCTCTTTTTCTCCTGGTATTTCCTGATCATTTCTTTTGTTCACATCAGATCCCAGAGGGGGCCCATTTGTGGAGGAGAGATAATTTTGCCACTTGGGAATGATTCATATGGTTCTCTGCCTTCAGTAAAATTAGTTACTTAAGAAAGTATCTTGCACTGAAAGTGTTTTGTCCAGCCATGGAATGGCCTCGAAGATTAGCCCCCTGACTACATCTTGGTTCATGACTCCTTGTAGAAATTCTATGTGTAAGTGATTCTGCAATTTTCCTGATATTGGGATTAAAGAAATGGATATTGACACCAAATTTCAATCTGTTCACCCCTTCCACCTATGTATTTCCCCTGCATGTAAAAGAATAAAGAGACATATTATGTATGCATGGTACACATATCATTTTACTGGGGTCCCCAGACTAGGGTCTAGGAGTCTAGACTGGACTCCCCCATTTATTTGTTGTAAAATTTTGGATACATAATCCAATATCTGAGTTTCAGTGTCCTTATCCTATAAGAGGGAAATCACTTATTAAGTTTTTGCTGTGTATCTTAATTTATTTCAATTCTTCGGTTGAGTAGTATTTACCTGAGATATAAATATTACTAGTCCCTTAGTACAGATGAGGAAGTAAGGCCCAGAGAAGTTAGATGAATTGCCCACCGTCTGATAGCTGGTGAAGGACTTAGGTTACTTTCGAGCCCAGTTAATGTCAGACTTCAAAAGTAATGCTCTTTCCACTATGCCAGAAGCTGCCAGAAAATGCAACTGCTTTGCTGAACATTATAATGTAAATTGCAGTGGGGGTATTCTAAACTCCAGTGTGCTATAAAAAAATTCTTAGTATTTATTAATTTACTCATAGTGTTGTTATTAAGAATACCACTCTGACAGGACCAAGCTTCTAGCATGTTTTGGTCTCAGGTTCCAGCCTCCTTGAATAGCACAGATAGCCTCATCTAGGAGACACTCTGTGGAATGCTACTAAATTTATTCAGAATTTTGGCAAATGTAACAAGATTGAACACAGCAGGCATTGATGTATTTGACTTTGGCTGATAACCTCTTCTGGGATGGATTAGGATAAACAGTGTTTTTTTTTTTTGTTTTTTGTTTTTTGTTTTTTTGGTCCAAGTCAAATGATCTGTTTGATAATTGGTGAGGAGAGGTGGACATAGTCTGAGGAAATCTTTTAACATTCTGGAGAGATTACTTTTAACTGATGGATAAATGTTTCCAGGAAGCTGGGGAATCCTAGTTATGGTGTGAAAACAAAAGCAGTGCAGTAACAACTTTTATGCACTGCCAAAATTCTAAGTCAGTTTAGGGGAGCAGAAGGCCAAACTGATTATATTTTAAAGGTTACTATAATAGAGGATGATAGAATTAGAATATTTGGCTGTTGACCATTTTCCAGCTGCTCCTAATCTTGCATATTTCACATGTTATCCCTTAGCACTGAATAACACGTGGAGCAGGAATTAAGTTTGTTGTGATAACTTCTGATTTTTTTGACCCGGGGTAGTGAAGTTCATCATAATTTGCCTGGATTGCCTCTGCAGCTGTCTGTGTCAGAGCCCTGAAGAATTTGCACTAGTGTGATAAGAGGAGGTTGGAACAGAGTGACCCAGCAGCTACTCTTTCCCCTGGGATTTAGGATGCTGGGCTCAAACCAGACTCCCCACTTGGAAAGGAGGAGCTAATGGACACGGGTTCAGAAAGACAGAACATTATTGCCAAGCTCAAATTTCCCCTCTTTTAAAATACATCCCCTCATTTGACAGTGGCAGTCCTTCTTTCTGAACTCCAGAGGTACAGTTATACACAATTATACACAATTGTTTTGTGTTTCTTATCTTCGTCTTCCCAGTGAGATTTCAAGGACCACAGGGGCCATTTTCCTCTTCTGTGTTTCTCATGATGCTTAGTGCTGCAAGGACATAATGCATGTTTTAAAACCTTGATAGTTTAGTTACATAACACTTTTTTTTCATAAATCATGTTTGATTTGGAGATAAATTTCCAGTTCTGTATATGATGCCAGGAATATTTGGGAAAAAAATAACGAGACAAGAGATTTCCTTGTAAAAACCTTCACAAGTATAATATATAACTTTAAAGTGCCCACCTTAAATCAACCTAAGCTCAACAATGATAGCCAGTTGATTTCCTTACTTAAACTAATGGATAAGAACACAATTTATGTTATTTATGAATGAGGGATTCTGAAAAAATTGAGTATATTTGAAAATAGATGATTGTTGAAATATTTTTTTAAGGAGGCTTTCAAAGCCACGAAACTAATATTTGCTTGTAAGGAGAAAGAAGGCCAAGCAATAGAGAATGCCATTACAAATGAGAAATCCTCCACACTCTTCCCCCATGTGGTAAGACAGTTTTGGCCCCAAGATCTCCACTCTCTGGTGTCACACCAGTGAATATGTTACCTTACATGGTAAAAGAGACTGCAGATGTAATTGAGGCCTCTAATCATTTAAATAGGGAAAGTATCCTGGATTGTCCATGAGGGCCCAGTTTAATCATATGAGCCCTTAAAAGCAGAGCTTTCTCCTGGCTGAAGTCAGAAGAAGTCAGGTGGCTCGACAATGAGGAAGGTCATGTACAGGGAGGACTAGAAAGCCATCTCTAGGAGCCAGGGCTAGTCCTCAGCTATCATCCAGCCAAGAAATGGGAGCCTCAGTCCTGCAAGTGCAAGGGACTGAACCTAGCCAATAACTCCGGGGACTCTTCCCCAGAGTCTCCAGAAAAGAGCACAGCTGTGCCAACACCTCGATTGCAGCCCTGTGATATTCTGAGCAGGGGAGCCAGCTGAGCCACACTGTAACTGGTCTGCTGATCTACAGTACTGTGAGATAATAAAATGGGTGTTGTTTTAAGCTATTTTAAATATGTGGCAATTTGTTACTGCAGCTATAGAAAATGAATACACCCCATGTCCATTCATAGGGAGTTAATGGTTTGATGTGATCCTTCAGACCATTTAATGTACTGAAACATTTCTTACTTGAAAGACTTAGTGGCACAATTAACCTTTATTATCATCATGAAGAAAGCCTTGCCTAGCCACAGCTAGACTTCTGTATCAGAATGCTGAATGTTGACAATTTCCAATTCTGGATTCATGAATTCACATTTTTAACTAGTTCCATCAACAAGAGTTTTTTGCTATGAAAAACTTTGTCAGATGAGAACTTGTTTCATTTATAATTATCTGCCTAGGATGTCTACTGTACAATGTATTCCTTCTTTTACAAATAAGCTTTTTGGGTCATTTTACTTCTTTTTGTGGATGTTTTCTGGCTTCCACAGTGACAGAAACTTTCACTTAAGGCCATGAGGTTTCCATCAGGGGCAGAAGGACCAACATGGGATCCTTTCTGTTAAGGACTCCGGTGGCAATATAAAATTTCATGTAGTTCACATCAGCTTTCTGCTTAAATGCAGGCTTTATTGAGGAATACCAAAATAGATGACTAAAAATACGGGGTTTTTTCATAATGGGGGAATGGAATAAAAATAAAGGTGAGCCTATTACAGTAATCCTTAATATTTGCTTTTGGCCTTCCCTTTGATTTGAGTGTACAAAGGAAGCTTCTGTGTTAAATTTAGGCAGTGTTTCTGTAGTCATTTAACTAAAGTGGCTGTTGACCTGTTTGTTCACCCACCCGTATTTTGCTACAGGGTTTATCACTACAGGTTAGCACCCAGTGACTGATGGCCTGGACTTCGGACTCCATTTGACCTAATTGCAAGAGTAGTTATAATGGAAATTTAGTGGAAAGATACCATGTAGGGCTGAGACTCAGCAAATATATAAAAAAAATACTCATCTTATGCATTTTTAACTTTCTATTTTATTCTTGTAAATATGTCAGAGCATAAAGGTTAGAGTAGGGTAGCAATGCCTAGTCTAGCAGTAATACAGACATATCTGGGTCAGTCTGGTGAACTGGTGAGACAAGCCTGTTCACGTGCAGATTCAGGAGCCTTCTGAATGAGAATGGAAACGGAGGGAGGAAGGACTAAAGAGTTATGACTTCGACTCAGTAAAGCGTTTTGCACCCAATTCCAATGTTGGTGGGGGTGGGGGGGTGTGGTGGGTATTTTCCACTACCAACAAACAATTCTTTGACCAGCTGAGTGTCCTACAATGCAACTCAATTCTAATGCTGTCTACCCAAAGATAGCATCAGATTCCACAGGTTAAGGGTCCAGCCCTATAAGTTTGCCACCCACACGTTCAGTGGCTGAAAAGGCCTGTCCTTCTGACCAACCGACTATAAATTAGAGGTACAGTATCCCCCTCCTTAGGTTCAGTTAACTTGCTGGAGTAGCTCACAGAACTCAGAGAAGCATTACTGGATTACTAGATTACTGGTTCATAATAAAACAGGAACAGCCAGATAGAAGAGATGCATAGGACAAGGCATGGGGAAAGGGCACTGAGCTTCCATATCCTCTCCAGGTGCGCCACTGTCCCAGCACCTCCATGTGTTCACCAGCCTGGAAGCTCTCCAAAACCTCTTCATTTGGGTTTTTATGGATGCTTCATTATGTAGGCATGATTGATGCAATCATTGGCCATTGGTGATTGAACTCAATCTCTAACCCTTATCCCTCCCCAAGAAATAAGGGGTAGGAGTGAAAATTCTAACCCTGTCATGGTTGGCTTTCCCAGAAACTAACCCCAAGCCTTAGGTGGACTTCACAAATCACCTCATAACATAAGAAGATAGCTTCACCGCTCTTACAACTTAGGTAATTCCAATGGTTTTAGGAGTCCTGGACCAGAAACAGGACGAAGACCGTAGCTCCAGCTGATATTATAAATCGTAATATCATACCCAACAAAAATACCTAGTTACCAGAGGAGACGGAGATTCCGAGTAGAGAGGAGACTCCTTGACTTTGAAACAGATGCTGCCTGGTTTGGCGTTGAGGGCTCCATTTCCTCAGTGGCAATTCCTGGTGGAGCAGTGCAGCCACAATTCCAGGTGGGAATTGTCGTGCCAACTGTCGTGTGGCAGTATGACAACCTCTTTAGGAACTCTCAGAAATGCTAGGGAAGAAAGTAGACTTTTAGCAGCTGGAATGTTTATTAGTGATTGCGGCAAGAGCTGGTGAAGGTTAAAATATCCATGTGACTTTGACCTGCAGGTGAGTGAAACCAGAGAGATTCCATTATATATTGTGGTAGCCAACTTCCAGGTTGGTTCCCAGTGATTCCTGCCTCCTGATATCAATGCCCTTGTGTAGTCCCTTCCTAGGTTAAATAGAGTTGACCTCTGAAACCAACAGAATGTTCTGGAAATGATGGTGTGTGACTTTGGAGGGGCAACCATAAAGAAAACTCCAGCTTCCACCTTTCCTCTCTGGGGAGAGCAGCACTATGTTGTGAGGGCGCTCAAGCAGTTCAATGGAGAGACACATCTGGCAATGTGTTGAGATCTCTTGCTATCAGCAATATGAGTGAGCAATTGTGGAAGCAAATCTTTCCACCCAAGTCAAGCCTTCAGATGACCTTAGCTCCAGATGATATCCTGACTTCAACTTCATGACAGACCCTGGGTCAGAACTACCTAGCTAAGTCACTCCCAAATTCTTAACCCCCAGAAACTGAGATAGTAAATTTTTTTTGTTTTGTTTTAAGCTACTTGGTTTTGGGATAATTTGCTGTGCAGTAATAGATACACATTGTTATAGAGGTGTAAATTTTTTTCTCCAATACATTCTCAAATACTAGTTCTTTGAGGGCAGCATTTATATTAATTCATCTTTTTATTCTCCATAGTTCCAAGCACAGTGCCTAAACATGTTCTATAACATTCATTTGTATATATATACATATATATGTATATATATGTATTCTACAACATTCATTTATATATATATTATGTATATTATATATAATATATATATAAATGTATAAATTCTTTTTTAAGAAAAAGAATACAATACCTTGGACAAATCTCAAATTTATTAATTACACTGGGGGATGATGGAATATCAGAATGAAAATAATTATTATCTGTTAAGTACTCCCTTTGTTCCTACCTATAAAGTATTTCTCAAAACAACCTGCATTCCCACTATTTTGCTAATAAGGAAACTAAAATCTGTAGCAGTTCTGAGTTTTCCCACAGTGAATTAAAGGGTGAGGTGTTATTAGAACCCAAACCTTTATTTTATTTTATTTTATTTTTTTATTTGAGAGAGAGAGAGAGAGAGAGAGAGAGAGCGCATGAACAGGGGAGAGGAGCAGAGGGAGAGAATCTTAGAGAGAGAGAGAGAGAGAGAGAGAGAGAGCGAGAGAGAGCGCGCATGAACAGGGGAGAGGAGCAGAGGGAGAGAATCTTAGGCAGGCTCCATGCTCAGGAGCTTGATCTTATGACCCTGAGATCATGAGCTGAGCTGAAATTAAGAGTTGGACTCTCAACTGACTGAGCCACCCAGGCACCCCAGAACTCAGATCTTTTAACTCCTAAGCTAAATACAGAGACCATTTGAAGTTTCTTTTCTTCTTACTCTTCCAATATGCAACATCAACTATATGCATATGCGAGAAGAAAAAGCCAGTTCTAGGCTTATTATATATATCTTTCTCTAGTATGTAACATCAATTATGTTTATTTTAAAGAAAAAAATTGCTATGCTAGGCTTATTAAATATTGGAAGTCTTTCAAAAATGATTTTATATTGGAATAATAAGATGGAGGAAGTGAGTGCATCTAATTTTCCCCAGTGTTGTCTTATATATGGTTAAGTGTCACTAATAGACGCCAGTTCATCATCATCATCATCATCATCATCATCATTAACATAATGATGATGATGCTGATGATGGGATAATAGCAATAATGATAATAGATATCATAGAATACCAGTCTGAGCCTAATCAGTGTTAACCCATGTATTCAGACATGTCTGGAATGTCTAGTGGAGGGGGGTGTCTATTTACATGAAAGACCATGAATCTCTAGGGAAAGAACACACCCTGAAGGAAAACAAATGGAGTGAACAAAATTGGTTCAAAGATGATGGGCCAAGAGAGAAAAAGATGCCACCTGTTACATTATTCTGAGACTGATGTGGCTGTAATGCAGGAAATACCTAGTCCAAGAGGTCTGTGTACCTGTGCTCTCTTAGGACCAGTGGATGTGCTAGGGGCAATGACTCTGGTGCTGGAAGCTCCTGCAGGAACAGGAAGTGACATTCTCCTCAGGAACCTTAGGGTTGGGAGGGCAAGCTCTGGTGGCTTCTGCACATATTTGGTGAGGATTAGCAGTGGCACAGGTGCATTTAGTTAGTGGTGCCATCAGTGGACACCAGCAAGACAGCTGATTCCAAGTCATGGGCACGGTGAGCTGGAGGGGTGGAGAAAGTGGCTGGTGCTGTGGGGAGAACCACAGCCTAGGACTTCGAGACTATTTGGGAGGAATTTGAGGGGGAAGTAGAGACTCTAAAATTGAAGTGTGGTATGATTAGAGAAGTACTCCCTTTCTGACTTTTAGTGTGATGCTGTTTCTAATCAAGCCGGTGTGGACCTATTGCAGGAAGTCATTATTAGAGAAATCATTACAATCCACTCTATCCCTGTATAGTTTCCATCCAGGAATGTCAAGTGGGCCACTGAGAATGCATTCACCTCAAAAGACCTCAGTCATTAAAATAATTATAGTACAAGTTATGCAAGTTAAAACAACAATCTGATACTTATTCCCTGTCAATTCACTAAGTGTGTTTTAAACTTGATAATATTACTTCTTATAATTGTGATGGATAATCTGTTTCTTGCCCCTTTACATGGTGATGTTTCTCTGGCTCTCTTCCAAGCTCTTGCTTTCCAGGTGAAGCCTGAATGGATTTCCTGACATAACAATAATAAAAATAATAATAATACCCCAACCTCAAGGTCTAAATCACAGCCCTTCCTGAAACAGTGAGGGTAAATACTGTAAGATGTCAGGTAAAATTAACCACATTCAACCTGTTTAGGCATGAGTAGAGTGAGAACATGGTTTGTGTGGTGGGGCAGGATAAGCTTTCTCATTCCAGGTGATGTTTCTCAGGTGACATCTACTGAATCTGTTGAGCACCCACCCCAAATCCAATTTGCTAATCTCTGGGGGCATAACTGGCTTTGCATTAGCAGGATCTATGTATGTGTTTCCCAGGCTAGTAGTGGCGACAACATGCTCTTTTGGGTGTGGTGCCACAAGGTTTCCATGAGTTTCTGAGGAATGGTGGCCATTCCAGCACAGTGCATAAGAACATGGGCCTTGTAGCCAAACTGTTCTGGCTCAAAATCCCAACCCTGCCATGCCTGAGCTACCTGACCTTGGGAAAATGGGCAAATCACTTATCTGTTTTTTGCTTCAGTTTCCTCATCTCTAAAATTAAGACATTTGAATTACCTACCTCACAACATTGTTATAAAGATTGATTGCATCAATATAGATAAAGCTCTTAGAATGTTGCCTGTTTCATTGTAAGCATCTAGGAAATGTTAGTTATTTTTATCATTACTCATTGGCTAGTTTAGCCTGACCTGGTATTGATGAAAACTATGTTTCAGAAAGTGGAGCTTTGCAGCATTCAGGATTTCAAGATCAGGAATTTATGAATATTTCCATGGTGGTGGTGGGGGGTTTCAATTAATAGGTCAGTTCCAACAATTTACAGTTTTTTATGTCTCTTCTTTCCTTTGTGAAATTTCCAAGGGAAAGAGTGAAATGGTCTATCTTGGATCAAATGTCCACTTTTAACCAAAATAGGTGTAGCCAGGATCATTGAACAGAGACATAGAAACTATGGGGCCAGTCTTCGAGAAGTCATGGTAAGCTGATAGCTACCTAATGGTATCGTTAAAATAAGCCCGAAACAGACACAGATAATCTGTGTTTCTGTAAATGTGTGGTGTGTGTGGTGTGTGCACACATGTGTTGAATTTTTGTCAGACAATATTGACAAGTATCTGTAGCTGACATAAGATCATAAATACAACTGCTGGTCAGACCAAAACCTTATAGTCTTTCCGAAGAGCAAGTTCTTCATTCCTGGTAATAATCTAATAATGCTAATTTTGACCCAATAATTTTACTTTTATAAATTTATCCATAAGAAAATAATAAAAGATTGTTGTAAAGATACAGAAGATATCCATCAGAACATATTTATAATGTAACCATGGAAAGAACAAATATTCAACTACAGGGAAGTGGTGGACGAGATGTTGGTACATCTATGGAATGTTTTTCCTCAGTGGTCATTGAAAATGTTGTAGAAGAACATTTAATAATTTGTAAATTTTGTTCATAATATATTAAGTGAAAAGGGCAAGTTACAAAGTGGTATGTGAGATGATTCCATTTTCTTAAAAGGAATAAAGGACATTTGCCTAGAAGTAAACTTTAAGAAATGTAACAAAATGTTAACAGGGGCCATCTTAGATTTGTGAGAGAGAGTACAAGTAGTTTTTTTATTCTTTTTGTAAATTAGAATTTTCAGTTTTTCTTCAAGAATTGTGTTTTCTTTTTGTAATGAGAAAAAGTGCATAGAGTAATTTAATGTGAATCTGTGACCTATCAATTTGGCTGTAAGCTTTCTAGCAGCCAACACAGGCAAGAACATTACCAGAACCCTGATTCAGTATGCCAATAAAAGGAAAACGAATTTAATTGCCTGAGGGAAACACAGGTCTTTCTGGCACTAGGACCTATGAGAAATATATCCTGTGGGTCCTCTTAATGAGGTCACTGGGTAATGTAAGAAACAATGCATTTGATGGCATCGTTATAGTAAATGTGGCCCTGATTTTTTTTTTCTTTAAAAAATTTTTCTTTTACATTTATTTATTTTTGAGAAACAGAGTGAGACAAAGCATGAGCGGGGGAGGGGCAGAGAGAGAAGGAGACACAGATTCCGAAGCAGGCTCCGGGCTCTGAGTAAGCCGTCAGAACAGAGCCTGATGTGGGGCTCAAACCCACGAACTGTGAGATCATGACCTCAGCCAAAGTTGGCGCTCAACCAACTGAGCCACCCAGGCTGAGTTTTATAGGGCTCTCTTTCATATTGTCCCTCTTGCTCCTCAGCATATGCTGATGAGAGATTGCTCAAGCACATTCAGAAAAAACAATCTAGCATGGAAACCAGTATGACACCATCCAATGGCATAATTTGTTTTTTTAGGCTTAACCCAGTAAAAATGTTTGAATAGCTAAAGGATTAGATGGATTGCATATCATTCAATCTTCTCCTGAAGAACAAAGAATTCAGGGTTATTTTCCCTGACAAGTAGCAGAGGTTTGCAATTTCATCTTGTCTCTAACTATGTATAGCTTTTTCCTCTGTCAACTGAGCAAAATCTGTGATAAGAAGGACAACTATTACCTCTTTAGGAAAGTTAGGAGCCTGACAAGTAGACATGTGTAACTGGAGGCACTGGTCAACAATGCAAAAGTTATCTGGTCAAGATAACTCATGTGGTCAATATAATCCACAGAATGTCAATTTGTTTTTTGATACATGGAATTTATTTGAATGGAATATATTTGAATATATTTATTTATTTCCCTTTTTACTAAAATTTTTAATGTTTATTTACTTTTTTTAAATTTTCTTTTTTATTTTTTAAAATTTACATCCAGGGGCGCCTGGGTGGCGCAGTCGGTTGAGCGTCCGACTTCAGCCAGGTCACGATCTCGCGGTCCGTGGGTTCGAGCCCCAAGTCAGGCTCTGGGCTGATGGCTCAGAGCCTGGAGCCTGTTTCTGATTCTGTGTCTCCCTCTCTCTCTGCCCCTCCCCCGTTCATGCTCTGTCTCTGTCCCAAAAATAAAATAAAACGTTGAAAAAAAAAATTAAAAAAAAATTTACATCCAAATTAGTTAGCATATAGTGCAACAATGATTTCAGGAGTAGATTCCTTAGTGCCCCTTACCCATTTTGCCTCCCCCATCCCACAACCCCTCCAGTAACCCTCAGTTTGTTCTCCATATTTGAGTCCCTTCTGTTTTGTCCCCCTCCTTGTTTTTATATTATTTTTGCTTCCCTTCCTGTATGTCCATCTGTTTTGTCTCTTAAAGTCCTCATATGAGTGAAGTCATATGATTTTTGTCTTTCTCTGGCTAATTTCACTAAGCATAATGCCCTGCAGTTCCATCCACGTAGTTGCAAATGGCAAGATTTCATTCTTTTCAATTGCCGAGAAATACACCATTGTGTGTGTGTGTGTGTGTGTGTGTGTGTGTGTGTGTGTGTGTGTGTGTATACCACATTTTCTTTATCCATTCACACATCGATGGACATTTGGGCTCTTTCCATACTTTGGCTATTGTTGATAGTGCTGCTATAAACATTGGGGTGCATGTATCCCTTCGAAAGAGTACACCTGTATCCTGTGGATAAATCCCTAGTAGTGCAATTGCTGGGTCGTAGGGTAGTTCTATTTTTAGTTTTTTGAGGAACTTCCATACTGTTTTCCAGGGTGGCTGCACCAGTTTACATTCCCACCAACAATGCAAAAGAGATCCTCTTTCTCCACATCCTCACCAACATCTGTTGCTGCCTGAGTTGTTAATGTTAGCCATTCTGACAGGTGTGAGGTGGTATCTCATTGTGGTTTTGATTTGTATTTCCCTGATGATGAGTGATGATGAGCATTTTTTCATGTGTCGGTGGGCCATCTGGACGTCGTCTTTTTTTTAAAAATTTTTTTTTTTTCAACGTTTATTTATTTTTGGGACAGAGAGAGACAGAGCATGAACGGGGGAGGGGCAGAGAGAGAGGGAGACACAGAATCGGAAACAGGCTCCAGGCTCTGAGCCATCAGCCCAGAGCCCGACGCGGGGCTCGAACTCACGGATCGCGAGATCGTGACCTGGCTGAAGTCGGACGCTTAACTGACTGCGCCACCCAGGCGCTCCCTGGACGTCTTCTTTGAGAAGTGTCTATTCATATCTTTTGCCCATTTCTTCACTGGATTATTTGTTTTCTGGGATTTTGAGCTTGGTAAATTCTCTATAGATTTTGGACTCTAATCCTTTATCTGATATGTCTTTTGCAGATATCTTCTCCCATTCTTTTGGTTGCCTTTTAGTTTTGCTGATTGTTTCCTTCGCTGTGCAGAAGCTTTTTATTTTGATGAGGTCCCAGTAATTCATTTTTGCTTTTGTTTCCCTTGCCTCCGGAGACGCGTTGAGTAAGAAGTTGCTGTGGCCAAGATCAAAAAGGTTTTTCCTTCTTTCTCCTTGAGGATTTTGATGGCTTCCTGTCTTACATATAGGTCTTTCATCCATTTTGAGCTTATTTTTGTGTATGGTGTAAGAAAGTTGTCCAGGTTCATTCTTCTGCATGTCACTGTGCAGTTTTTCCCAGCACCATTTGCTGAAGAGACTGTCTTTATTCCATTGGATATTCTTTGCTGCTTTGTCAAAGATTAGTTGGCCATATGTTTGTGTGTCCACTTCTGGGTTTTCTATTCTGTTCCATTGATCTGAGTGTCTGTTTTTGTGCCAGTACTCTACTGTCTTGATGATTACAGCTTTGTAATACATCTTGAAGTCCGAGATTGTGATGCCTCCAGCTTTGGTTTTCTTTTTCAAGATTGCTTTGGCTATTTGGGGTCTTTACTGGTTCCATACAAATTTTAGGATTGTTTTTTCTAGCTCTGTGAAGAATGCTGGTGTTATTTTGATAGGGACTGCATTGAATATGTAGATTCCTTTGGGTAGTATTGACATTTTAACCATATTTGTTCTTCCTATCCAAGAGCATGGAATCTTTTTCCATTTTTTTGTGTGTCTTCTTCAGTTTATTTCATAAGCTTTCTATAGTTTTGAGTGTATAGATTTTTCACCTCTTTGGTTAGATTTATTCCTAGGTATTACGGTTTTTGGTGCAATGGTAAATGGGATCGATTTCTTGATTTCTCTTTCTGTTGCTTCATTGTTGGTGAATAGGAATGCAACCAATTTCTGTGCATTGATTTTATATCCTGCAACTTTGCTGAATTCATGGATCAGTTCTAGCAGTTTTTTGGTGGAATCCTTTGGGTTTTCCATGTAGAGTAGCATGTCATGTGCGAAGAGTGAAAGTTTGACCTCCTCCTGGCCGATTTAGATGCCTTTTATTTCTTTGTGTTGTCTGACTGCAGAGGCTAAGACTTGCAATACTATGTTGAATAACAGTGGCAAGAGTGGACATCCCTGTCTCGTTCCTGACCTTAGGGGGAAAGCTCTCAGTTTTTCCCCATTGAGGATGATATTAGCGTTGGGTCGTTCATATATGGCTTTTATGATCTTGAGGTATGCTCCCTCTATCCCTACTTTCTTGAGGGTTTTTATCAAGAAAGGATGCTGTATTTTGTCAAATGCTTTCTCTGCATTTATTGAGAGGATCATATGGTTCTTGTCCTTTCTTTTATTGATTTGATGAATCACGTTGTTTTGCAGATATTGAACCAGCCCTGCATCCCAGGTATAAATCCCGCTTGGTCGTGGTGAACAATTTTTTAATGTATTGTTGGATCCGGTTGGCTAATATCTTATTGAGGATTTTTGCATCCATGTTCATCAGGGAAATTGGTCTATAGTTCTCCTCTTTATTGGGGTCTCTGTCTGGTTTTGGAATCAAGGTAATGCTGGCCTCATAGAAAGAGTTTGGAAGTTTTCCTTCTATTTCTATTTTTTGGAACACCTTCAAGAGAGTAGGTGTTAACTCTTCCTTAAATGTTTGGTAGAATTCCCCTGGAAAGCCATCTGGCCCTGGACTCTTGTTTTTTGGCAGACTTTTGATTACTATAATACGATTTCCTTACTGGTTATGGGTCTGTTCAAATTTTCTATTTCTTCCTGTTTCATTTTTGGTAGTGTATATGTTTCTAGGAATTGGTCCATTTCTTCCAGATTGCCCATTATATAGGCATATAATTGCTCATCATATTCTCTTATTATTGTTTGTATTTCTACTGTGTTGATTGTGATCTCTCCTCTTTCATTCTTGATTTTATTTATTTGGGTCCTTTCCTTTTTTGTTTTGATTAGACTGGCTAGTGGTTTATCAATTTTGTTAATTCTTTCAAAGAACCAGTTTCTGGTTTCATTGATCTGTTCTACTGGGTTTTTTTTGTTTCGATAGCATTAATTTCTGCTCTAATCTTTATTATTTCCTGTCTTCTGATGGTTTGGGGTTTTATTTGCTGTTCTTTTTCCAGCTCCTTAAGGTGTAAGGTTAGGTTGTGTATCTGAGATCTTTCTCCTACTTTAGGAAGGCTGGGTTGCTATGTACTTTCCTCTTATGACCGCCTTTGCTGCCTCCCAGAGGTTTTGGGTTGTGGTGTTATCATTTTCATTGACTTCCATATACTTGTTAATTTCCTCTTTAACTTCTTGGTTAGCCCATTCATTCTTTAGTATGATGTTCTTCAGTCTACAAGTATTTGTTACCTTCCCAAATTTTTTCTTGTGGTTGATTTCGAGTTTCATAGCATTGTGGTCTGAAAATATGTATGGTATGATCTCGATCTTTTTGTACTTAGGGCTGATTGTGTCCCAGTATGTGGTCTATTGTGGAGAATGTTCCATGTACACTGGAGAAGAAAGTATATTCTGCTGCTTTAGGATGAAATGTTCTGAATATATCTTTTAAGTCCATCTGGTCCAGTGTGTCATTCAAAGCCATTGTTTCCTTGTTGATTATTTGATTAGATGATCTGTCCATTGCTGTGACTGGGGTATTGAAGTCTCCTACTATTATGGTATTACTATCGATGAGTTTCTTTATGTTTGTGATTAATTGATTTATATATTTGAGTGTGTACACATTTGGCGAATAAATGTTGACAATTGTTAGGTCTTCTTGGTGGATAGACCCCTTGATTATGATATAATGCCTTTCTGCATCTCTTGATACAGTCTTTATTTTAAAGTCTAGATTGTCTGATATAAGTATGGCTACTCTGGCTTTCTTTTGTTGACCGTTAGCATGATAGACGGTTCTCCATCCCCTTGTTTTCAATCTGAAGGTGTCTTTAGGTCTAGAGTGGGTCTCTTGTAAACAGCATATAGATGGATCTTGTTTTCTTATCCATTCTGTTACCCTTTGTCTTTTGATTGGAGCATTGAGTCCATTGACGTTTAGAGTGAGTACTGAAAGATATGAATTAATTGCCATTATGATGCTTATAGAGTTGGAGTTTCTGGTGGCATTCTCTGGTCCTTTCCAATCTTTTTTGCTTTTGGTATTTATATATATTTTTTTCTTTCATTTTTTCTCCCCTCAGAGAGTTCCCCTTAAAATTTCTTGCAGGGCTGGTTTAGTGGTCACAAACTCCTTTAATTTTTGTTTGTCTGGGAAACTTTTTATCTCTCTTTCTATTTTGAATGACAGCCTTGCTGGATAAAGCATTCTTGGCTGCATATTTTTCTGATTCAGCACACTGAATATATCCTGTCACTCCTTTCTGGCCTGCCAAGTTTCTGTGGATAGGTCTGCTGCAAACCTGGTCTGTCTTCCCTTGTAGGTTATGGACTTTTTTTTTTCCCTTGCTGCTTTCATGATTCTCTCCTTGCCTGAGTATTTTGTGAATTTGACTATGATATGCCTTGTTCATGATGGGTTTTTGTTGACTGTAATGAGGGTCCTCTATGCTTCCTGGATTTTGATGTGTGTGTCTTTCCCCAGGTTAGAAAAGTTTTCCACTATGATTTTCTCACATAACCCTCTACCCCTATTTCTCTTCCTCTTCTGCGATCCCTATGATATTGATGTTGTTCCTTTTTAAGGAGTCACTAATTTTTCTAATTCTTAAATCGTTATCTTTTGCCTTCATCTCCCTCTTTTTTTCTGCTTCATTTTTCTCTATAAGTTTGTCCTCTATATGGCTGATTCTCTGTTCTGCCTCATCCATCCTTGCCACCGCTGCATCCATCCATGATTGCAGCTCAGTTATAGCATTTTTAATTTCATTCTGGCTGTATTTTACTTCTATTATCTCTGCAGAAAGGGATTCTAATCTATTTCGACTCCAGCTAGTATTCTTATTATCGTGATTCTAAATTCTGGTTCAGACACCTTGCTTGTATCTGTGTTGGTTATATCCCTGGCTGTCTTTTCTTCGTGCTCTTTATTTTAGGTGAATTCCTTCATTTTGTAATTTTGAAGGGAGAAAAGGAATTAATGAGGTAGAAAAATTGAAATTAAAAAAATTAAAATAAAAAACTAATAAAGTTAAAAATTAAAAACACACCCACACACAAAAATTGAATAGATGATGGTAGATCTTAGGTGTGTTTTGGTCTGGGTGTTGAAATTGGTTTGACAGATTAGAGAAAGAAAGGGGGGGGGGAAACAAGGAAATCATTTGAGAATTTGAAAAAATGAATACACTGAAGTAGACTAAAATGAGATGATCGGGGTAAAATATAATTTGAAAAATATACACAAAAGTAAAGAATATAGTAGAAAAAAATTAAAGAAAAATATTTTTAATAAAATTTAAAAATATATATGAATTTTTTCTTTTTCTGTATTGAAGAGAAAAGAAACGAAAAAGAAAAAAATATTTAAAAAAAGAAAAATAAATCGTTTGAAAATTTGAAAATGTGAATACACTGTAGTAGACTAAAATAAAATGATGGAAGTAAAATAGAATTTGAAAAAATTTACATACAAGCAAAAAATATAGTAATAAAAATTAAATAAAAATGTTTTTAATAGAAATTGAAAGTAAAAATGAAGTTTTTCTCTTCCTGCATTCAAGAAAAGAAAGAAATGAAAAAGAAAAAAAGGAAATTGTTTGAAAATTTGAAAAGGTGAATATACTGAAGTAGACTAAAATAAAATGATGGAAGTAAAATAAAATTTGAAAAATTTTACACAAAAGAAAAAATATACTAATAAAAATTAAAGAAAAAAATTTTTAATAAAAATTGAAAATAAAAATGAATTTTTTCTTTCTGTATTCAAGAAAAAGAAAAGTGTAAAATAGAAAAAAAAGCCAAAAAAAAAAAATGAAAGAAAATTGAATAGATGAACCCTGTAACAGATTGAAGTAGGACTGAAATTGCTTCGTTTTCCCCTAGAAGTCAGTCTATTTAGCGCTTTATTGTCCATAAACTAAGCTGGCGGTGAGACTTGTGTTCTTAAAGAGCGAGGTTGGCCCTGTTGGGCAGGGCTCGGTGTAACAGCTACACTCTCCACTAGATGGCGCTGCTAGCCTACTGGGGTGGATTGTTGCAGTGCTCATAGGTGTGTGTGCACATGCGTGGGAGCAGTGAAAATGGCGCCACCCAGTCTGTTCTCCCAGACCAGCAATTGCACACCTATCCTCGGTCTTCAGCTCTTGTCCACTCCCCGCTTTTTCACTCTCCGTGACCAGGCCCCAGGCAGTACCTCTCTCCCGTGTTTTGTCTCAGATGTGGCTGTTTTCCCCGGCTCCTTACTTCCAAAGGACTTCGGCTTTGACCCATTCTGCCCCTCTGTGGGAGGGTCTCACCGAGCAAAGGCCAAATGACGGCTGCACCCAGGAACGCCTGCTGGACCCTGCTGCTTCTGGTGCCCTGAGACTGCGGCCAGGTGCCAGCACGCCCCAGAAAAAGTTCAGGAGACAGTGTAGCAACAGTGTTTCAGGGATTATGGAAAATCACCACACACATCTGGCACCAGACTTCACCCTTAATGACCTTGTTCCAGCACCAGCGAATGTGGCCGTTTTCTGGGGTCTGCTGGGACCAGGAGGTTTCAACAGTCTCTACCAACTGTCCTTCCAGCAGTGGAACCGCTTTTTCCTATGTGGCCTGAGAACCTCCTGGACCCCACTCTGTTCCTGGGGATTCGCCCTTCCCACCAGAGCACTGCCAGGTATCGAGCTACAGAGTTGCAACCTTTGCACTCCCCTTGTTTACAGTTTTAATGGAATTTAAATCCTTTCCTTTCTCCTTTCTCCCTTTTTAGTTTAGTCCCTGTGGCTGTTCCCAATTTTCCACTTTCTCTCCAGCTGCTTTTGGGGAGGGGTGCTTTTCCCGTGTTCTCCCTCCCTCCCCAGTCCCCATCCTCTCCGTCTGCAAAAGTGGTTCCCTACCCTCTGTGGCTTCTCACCCCCCAAATTCACCTCTCTGTACTGCGTACCTGCTGAATTCTGTGGTTCAGGTTGTGCATATTGTTGTGTTAATCCTCCAACCAGTTTTCTAGGTGTGTAGGATGGTTTAGTGTTGGTCTGGCTGTATTTCATGGCTGTGAGACACACAAAAAATGTCCATGCTGTTCCGCCATCTTGGCTCCAAGAATGTCAATTTTGAACCACTTTAGCTTGTAGACAAATAGGAAGGCAAATCAGGCTTAAGTGTTTTTCTTATAGAACAGTGCCACAATCCATGTGGCCTAGATGTTTTTCTTTTTTTTTTCTACTTCCTATAATTTATTTATTTTTTTATAATTTGCATCCAAGTTAGTTAGCACATGGTACAACAATTATTTCAGGAGTAGATTCCTTAAGCCCCTTACACATTTAGCCCATCCCCCATTCCTGTAACCCCTCCAGCAACCCTCTGTTTGTTCTCCATATTTAAGAGTCTCTTATGTTTTGTCCCCCTCCCTGTTTTTTATATTAATTTTCCTTCACTTCCCTTATGTTCATCTGTTTTGTATCTTAAAGTCCTCATATGAGTGAGTCATATGATATCTGTCTTTCTCTGAGTGACTAATTTCGCTTAGCATAATACCCTCCAGTTCCATCCACATAGTGGCAAATGGCAAGGTTTCATTCTTTTTGTTTGCCGAGTAATACTCCATTGTGTGTGTGTATATACATATATATATATACATAATACATACTGTATATATACACATATATACTACATCTTCTTTATCCATTCATCCATTGATGGACATTTGGGCTCTTTCCATACTTTGGGCTCTTGTTGATAGCGCTGCTATAAACAATGGGGTGCATGTGTCCCATTGAAATAGCATACCTATATCCCTTGGATAAATACCTAGTAGTGCAATTGCTGGGTTGTAGGGTAGTTCTATTTTTAATTTTTGAGGAACTTCCATACTGTTTTCCAGAGTGACTGCACCAGTTTACATTCCCACCAACAATGCAAAAGAGATCCTCTTTCTCCACTTCCTTGCCAACATCTGTTGTTGCCTGAATTGTTAATGTTAGCCATTCTGACGGGTGTGGTTTTGATTTGTATTTCCCTGATGATGAGTGATGTTGAGCATTTTTTCATGTGTTGGTTGGCCATCTGGATGTCTTCTTTGGGGAAGTGTCTATTCATGTCTTTTGCCCATTTCTTCACTGGGTTATTTGTTTTCTGGGATTTTGAGTTTGGTAAGTTCTGTATAGATTTTGGATACTAACTCTTTATCTGATATGTCATTTGCAAATATCTTCTCCCATTCTTTCGGTTGCCTTTTAGTTTTGCTGATTATTTCCTTCAATGTTTTTATAACAGCTGCAACCAGTTACCACATCTGTTAAGACTAAACAGAATCAAATGGTAACAGCTACATTAGGAATCCATAGGACATTGTCATGTGTAATATAATTTCTTGGTGTATAGTTTAAGATGCACTGAATGAATTAAATTATTTAATTTTGAGTAAATCAGATAATGAGGACATTTGCCAAGAAAGATTACCTGTTTCCAAAAAAAAAAAAAATTATGGTTCTTCTTTTTGGTATTAGTTAGTTGTTATGGCAGCTATTAAAAATAATTCCCAATTCCTCACTATAATGCTGAGTTATCTATATAGAAGAGAACACTTATCTGTCTGTGAGCTCATAGTGATGGTGGAGGGGTTATATTTTATAACCATGAGGGAAATATCACATGGTGTATTTCCCATCTCTCTTTTCCTGTCATTCAAAAACAGCTTTATATTATACAGGGAATTTCATGCTATACCCTAACCAAAAACATACCGTCCCAATGTAGTGGGCTCTACACTGTTTCTTATCTCCAAATCAGCTTTAAACAAAGGCAGAAGCAGGGCGCCTGGAGGTGCTCAGTCGGTTAAGCAGGTGACTATTGATTTCAGCTCAGGTCATGATCTCATGGTTTGTGAAATAGAACCCTGCATTGGGCTCTGCACTGCTTCGGATTCTCTCTCCCTCTCTCTCTGCCCCTCTCTGGCTCTCTCTTCCTCTCTCTCTCTCAAAATAAATGAATAAACTTAAAAAAAATTTCAGAAAAAAATGGCAGAAACAAAAGTGCCTGCTGATTTTGCCCATGGTCATAAGGAAGAGAATATGGCATCATTTCTTGGTAGTGGTTTTCCTGCTTATATTCTCTGTCCTCACTGCTTATCAATTAAGTATAGTAATTATTTCTGTTGCAAAAATAAAGATGCTTGCAGTATTGATTGATTGAGTGTATGAGCTGTGAACTACAACAGTGCTTGGAAACTCAGTGAATTTCTCCATGATAAATATGGTTAAAATGCTTAAGTGTTACCAGGTGTACTAAAAATCCAGATGTTGGACAAGGCAGTCTGGCACAGGACAGTCGGAGGCCCCTTGATCATATGGGGGAGTGCATATTTTCTGTCGGTTTCACTTAAAATTTTTTCACGGAGAGAGTGAGAGCTGGTACATAATGCATTTTAGTTGGAATTTGGCATATGATGCTTATTTAAATATGTGAGTATAAACCTCCTATCATACCACTTATAGAGACTTGCCTGGATTACTGCAAACAGGCTACTAATTCGTCTCCCTGTTCCCTGTCCTGCTCTCTTGCAACCTAGTCTATGAACTAAAGCCAGAAGGATTGTTTGAAAATGCAAATTATGTTTATCTTTCAGTGGCTTGCCTTTGTCCTTATGCTAATATCTGAACTCCCTCACATGTAACAGGCCTGTCACGACCTAGCTTAAATGTCAACCACACCTCTGAGTTTAGGGGCTACTCCACCTGTCCTCATGCTCCTCTCTTGATGCTTTGAAACTGTCCCCTGGTGTTTTCATGACTTATTTCTCTACCAGTAGCAATCACCACCACCCAGCCTATTCTTTTGGCTAAATGTTTGCATATTAGTGTTTATTGGAGTCCCTGATCCTGAAATCCAGATTAGGAGCCCTTCCAGTGTCTCCTGCACCAGCCCAGGAACCCTCTGCCTGCTGTGAAACTATGGTCATTGCATTTTCTGTAGTCCCTTCTGCCCAGAAGTTCCTCGAGGATAGATACGAAGTCAATTTTGGTGGGTTATTTTCCCAATATCTACTTCAGTGCCTGGCATGTATCTGTGGACAATTCAGTGACTTACTGGATAGATAATTTGGCAGAAAGCTGTCAGAAATACAAAGAGAAACCTGATCCTTTTTCTGGCCACAGAAACATGATGTAAGACACATACGTGTGTCAGACAGCATAGTGTAGAATGGGATCATGCCAATAGAGTGCTCTAGGAATTCGGAGAAGGGAGAAGCTACAACCTTCTTAGAAAGGGCTTCCAGGCAAAGGAGATTTTCAAATTGGGCTTTGGATGGCTTAACCTATTTTGAGTGAGGGGAGAATACATTTGAGGACATACGAAATGAACGTAAGAGGGCTAGGGAAAGCAGCAGTGTTTGGAGAGAAATAGCATATGGTTCAGTCTAACCAGAATTTAGAGTGGTAAAGGGATTGTTGAAGAATAGGCTGGAAGAGCAGGTCACACCATATTCTGCAGGCCAAGAAAGCCAGCTTACAAAAAACACAGACTGCAAGCAGAGTTGGTGGCTCTTATTTTAAAAGATTCAGAGAAAGATAACACAATGTGGTCCTTCTTCATCGTGTTGTGCCCTTCACCATCACTTTTAGAGACGTGTGTAGGTATAAGTGCCATTCATGTTATTTTAATAGGGAGATTTTAAAAATGCCTATTATGGAACTGATTGTAAATGTGAAGTTTTGTGTTTCTGCCGAGGCCATGCTTTGTGTATTGCTGACCCTTGGTGCATTTTAATTAGGCACATCCAAAATATTCTCTAGAATGAGGTGGGATAATGCTATCAACGAGCTGCAAAATAAAATGGAGACAACTACGGCTCAGATTGAAGAGGCAGAGGAGAGAATAGGTGAACTAAAAATTATGGAAAAAGAAGACGCTGAGAAAAAGAGAGATAAAAAAATCCAGGAGTATGAGGGGAAAATTAAAGAACTAAGTGATGCACTAAAGAGAAATAATATACGCATAATTGGTATTCCAGAGGAAGAAGAGAGAGGGAAAGGTGGTGAAGGTGTACTTGAAGAAATAATAGCTGAGAACTTCCCGGATCTGGGGAAGGAAAAAGGCATTGAAATCCAAGAGGCATAGAGAACTCCCTTCAGACGTAATTTGAATCAGTCTTCTGCACGACATATCATAGTGAAACTGGCAAAATACAAGGATAAAGAGAAAATTCTGAAAGCAGCTAGAGATAAACATGCTCTAACATATAAAGGGAGACCTATAAGACTCGTGAGCAATCTCTCTACTGAAACTTGTCAGGCCAGAAAGGAATGGCAGGAGATCTTCCATGTGATGAACAGAAAAAATATGCAGCCGAGAATCCTTTATCCAGCAAGTCTGTCATTTAGAATAGAAGGAGAGATAAAGGTCTTCCCAAACAAACAAAAACTGAAGGAATTTGTCACCACTAAACCAGCCCTCCAAGAGATCCTAAGGGGGATCCTGTGAGACAAAGTACCAGAGACATCACTACAAGCATGAAACCTACAGACATCACAATGACTCTAAACCCGTATCTTTCTATAATAACACTGAATGTAAATGGATTAAATGCGCCAACCAAAAGACATAGGATATCAGAATGGATAAAAAAACAAGACCCATCTATTTGCTGTCTACAAGAGACTCATTTTAGACCCAAGGACACCTTCAGATTGAGAGTGAGGGGATGGAGAACTATTTATCATGCCACTGGAAGTCAAAAGAAAGCTGGAGTAGCCATACTTATATCAGACAAACTAGACTTTCAATTAAAGGCTGTAACAAGAGATGAAGAAGGGCATTATATAATAATCACAGGGTCTATCCATCAGGAAGAGCTAATAATTATAAATGTCTATGTGCCGAATACAGGAGCCCCCAAATATATAAAACAATTACTCACAAACATAAGCAACCTTATTGATAAGAATGTGGTAATTGCAGGGGACTTTAACACTCCACTTACAGAAATGGATAGATCATCTAGACACACGGTCAATAAAGAAACAAGGGCCCTGAATGATACATTGGATCAGATGGACTTGACAGATGTATTTAGAGGTCTGCATCCCAAAGCAATAGAATGAGGTGGGATATAAACAAATCCAATATTTTGAATTACACAATTACTGAATGATAAAGGTAAGCATAATTAGAAAGTTTTTGCAGCCACTTTCCATAGTTAATCCTAGTCATTGGAGTTCTGGCCATTGAGCTTCTCCATCTTTCTATACTAAGCCAGCTTCTTCCTAGAGACCTGCTATGAGTTTGAAACTGTTCATCAGAAGACAGCTGCAGGGTGGAGAGTTTGGATAACATCCAGAGAAAAGCAATAAAAGTGATTAATAGCTTGGGAAGTAACACCTCCGAGGCATGTCTAAAGAGGTTGAGAGTCTTGATCAATAGCAAAAGCACAGCCTACATGTCTTGAAATCACATTGTAGGTGCTTTTTCTTCATCTTCACAGTGAATGCATGGAGAAGGCAGCCTAAGTTGCAGCAAGCAAATTCATATTGGAGCAAACAGGAAAAAATATGCACAAATGCTAATGTTGGTTTAACACGTTGAGGGAAGACTGAAGGCATGAAGTGTTAATTTATAATAGAGTTGTGGTTGCCAGGGGCTCGGGGAGGGGGATATGGGGAGATGCTAGTCAAAGCATACAAACTTCCGGTTATAACATGACTAAGTTCTGAAGATGTAATGTACAGCATTGTGATTATGGTCAACAATACTGCGTCATATACTTCAACGTTGCCAGGAGAGTAGATCCTAAATGTTCTCACCACAAAAGAGAAATGGTAATCATGTGATGTGATGGAGATGTTAGCTAAGGTATGGTGCTAGCCATTTTGCCTTATGTAAGCGTGTGAAATCAACAGGTTGTACACCTTAACCTTATACACGTGGCATATCAATTATATCTCAGTATAGCTGGGGGACAAAAAAGAACAGAGTAGACACTTGCCTGGGATGTTTTAGACAAAGTTATAAAGAGCTTCTGCATTTCCATGGATTCTTCTAGCAGGATTGGTGGTGGTGGTGGTGGTGATCATTGTCTGGTAACACAGATCTCTTAAACGTTTTCTAGGTGTCCCAGTTTGGGTTCTCTGGAAGCAGATGCCAAGGCTGTTAGGGTGTAAAATATTTACCGGGAGTAAGCCTGTGAATGGGAATGAGAGGGAGTGGGACTGGGTGGGGGGAGCTGTCGCTTTGCCCTGCCCACCTGGCCAAGCCTCTGCCTGCCCAAGGGGAGCTCAGGAGCATGGCTTGCCTGTCGGAGGAATGCTGCATTGGGTGTATTCCTGCTTTGTTCAGTCATTGACTGGAGGCTGCTGTGAGAGGAACATGTTCTTGGCCACCACTGTCTGGCACAGTCATTGGCCCAGGGCCACTCCACAAATGTGTGACCTTGGTTGGAAAGCTGAAGCATACCCTGGAGGACTAACAGCTGGAGGCCTTGAGCAAACCACACTCCTCACAGCCGAGCAGCAAGCCCTTTTTGGAAGGGGGACCTAAGTGGCACATCTCTAATAAATACAAAGTAGCCAGCTTTCTATGTGAAAATGCAATCTACGAATTACTACTGAAATTTCCACTTTTTGGGAGGACACAGAGTTACAGGAAGTAGCCAAGCACACCTACGTCAGATTTACTTAATGAAAGACTACCCTCTAAGAATAGCAGTAGGCATTCAAAATCAGACATTTTACCCATATTATTTATAACCTCCTCAACAACCTTGCAAGATGGGGACTATGGTTCAGTTTTTCAGTTGGGAAAGCTGTAGGTCATATTGTTCAGGAGATTTTTTTATTCTTGGCCATGCGACTAGGAAGTGCAGAGCTCAGATGTTTCTATCATTCTAAAGGTGTTTTGCATTATACTGATGCAAAAAATTGTATGACTGATGCAAAATTGGGTGACTGATGCAAAAAATTACGTAAAGGAATATGACTACTCAGCTTGCATTTTGTCAGAATAGTTTAGTTCTTACGTACTCTGGTCCAGATTCTGGGGATGTTTGATATAGTCTTTATTGTATTAAAATAAAATAGTATGGCTTTTGGCCACACTCAACAGGGTGGAATTAACTTTTGGCTTTGTAATGTTTGGTTAGTTGTTTCCTATATGTGTATAGATGTTAACTCACCACATTTGCTGAGAAAGTTCTGACTCTATTCCATAGGACCTTCAGGTTTATAGATTCCCTTGTTATTTCTAGCTTTACATATTATTTTCCTAATCTGTTTTGAAAGTAAAATACCACAGTCAAAACATAAAGTTCAGTAGACTATGATATCAACTCTGAGGAATTTTTTATTTTAAAAAACTCCTACCTGTATCTTTTTCAGTGTTTGGTTCACAACAACATGTGGTAAGTATCTCAGTAATAGTTCCCTAATTTTTTAGCTGTTGAACTTGATTTCTCTCTTTTATTTAGAAGTCATTAGAATCAGCTGTGTGATCAGATATCAACTTCTAAGGCTAGAAAAATGATACTACAACTTGTTTAGATATTTGTTGATGAGTAAATCCAGCCCAAGGGCACTTCATCAGCTTACACTTACTAGTTCATTCTAGGTTCAGTATGTTAGGTCAGAGAGACCATCAGATTGAGGGCCAATAATCACTTAACGAAGTCATCTTCCATATGATTCCTTTAGCCCCACATACTTCTCAAATTTTGCTACTAAAAATATAAGAAGTAGAAAATAAGGATGTCTTCTGCCTGGAAGGAAGTATTTTGAGAGCTCCCTTTTATAAAGTGAGTTCAACTGTTAATTTAACATTGCTTTCTGATATTCATCTGTCTGTCCATCCATTCATAGTGAACTAGCAAATCTCAGTAATGTTATCTGTGAAGTTCAGAGTGCAGTCACCATGACATAGAAATGAGCCAGCACAGGAGTTACTAAAAGTGAGAGTCCTCTTGTGTCTCATCTGCTGTGCTTTGGAGACTACCTTGAAATTGGGCAGCCCATGAATCTCCAGCTGCTGTCACAGAAATGGCAGTGAAACCAGAGATACCAAGCCCGAGATAATATCTTTTTTTTTTTTTAATGTTTATTTATTTATTGAGAGAGAGACAGAGAATCCCGAACAGGCTCCACACTGTCAGCAGGGGCCTGATGTGGGGCTTGAACCCATGAACCATGAGATCATGACCTGAGCTAAAATCAAGAGTCAGACGCTTAACCCACTGAGCCACCCAGGCACCCCCAGGAGAATCTTTTCATAAAAAAGAATATTCTACATACTGTGGTGTGGCTGCTGTCATTTGTGCTGTGCTCTGACAAATAGTTTTGACTAATTTGAGAAGAAACAAGGGTTGATGTTGGATTTGTAGAAACCAAAAAACAAAAACAAGAATACCTGAAGGATAAAATATAAGTTTTACAGTGACTTCAGGTACTTTCAAGGAGATGCTTGAGGAACTACAGGGTAAAGGTCAGCAGACCCCAGGGCTTAGTGTAATCCTTTAATGTTTGGATGGGCGTGATTAGCATCTTTGCAATCTGGAACACTGACCCACAACCACATGAGCTATAGCCATGACAAAAAAAAATATGCCAAGAAATTTGTCATGATATGAGGGGACTTGAAGGGGTGATTCCTAATGTGAATGTATGATTCTGTGGCCTTAGGACCACGTAGCTGTGCCGAGGAGTGCTAATAGTGTCCATTTCCAATATCATACAGTGCATTGGACAAGGGATGCTTGCAAACTGTAGTGAAGAGTTGGCACAAGGATAACTTCTCCAGGTTCTCTTCCTGTTCCACCTTCCACTGACAGAAGAAATGTTCCTCTTGATGCCCTGGTCCCCACTCCAGGAACTGAATCCTCTGCCCTCTGTTCAGAAGACTTACAAGTGTCAGCACTCCTGAAGAGCAGTTTGCCCATAGGTGACTAGTGAATTGGCCATGGGAATAATGGTTCGCCCATCTCTTGGCCCGTATGGCTCAGGGAGAGACCCTTTCACTTTGTAATCAGAGAGGGATGGTTAACCTTCTCCTTTCCCTGTCCATGACTAGAAACTATCCTCCTTTCAACAAACTCACTATTTGGCTTTCTTTTGCCGTTTCCTCCAGTCACAGTCTTTTCTAGACTCTTGCTGGAAAAAAAGCCAACTCTATCTTTGCCTCCTACAGGTACTGCAATAACTTCCTAATTTCCTCTCCTGCCTGTCCTATACTCTATTTTGTGTGCATATGGATTTTTGACCTTGGCGAGGCAAGGCTCTGGTGAAGTCCTTTTTGTGGAGAGTAAGCCTTTGGCATGGAGAATACTCTGGGTGTATTTCAAAATAGTTACCTTTCTACTCCTCTTGCCAGAGCTATGAGGGCATCCTTTTCCTGTGGGAATCTGGGGGACCCTGGAGGGAAAAGCCAAGAAAATCTGAGCGTCGGCCTAGGCCACCAGGAGCTATTCACTGTCACTCTAGTCTATATTCTGCTTCTGTCAGTTTGTCAGAATTACCATTCAGGTGTTCCTGCCAGGTTATGGCTCTAGCAGCTTTTGCTCCTGGTAGGTAGATCTTGGCTGTGATCTCATATTCTCCTGTGTCTCCAAATTTCAGGGTAGCCCTTTGCTCTGCAACCTCAGTTCTCTAACAGGTCCAAGAAGATTACCGATTTTCAGTTTGTTTCAGTTTCTTCTTGTCGTAAGAATAGGGGTGATAACTTCTCTTTACATGTCCATGCTGAAACCAGCCTGTGAAATTCCTATAATATGTGAGACAGGCCAAGTTGCTCCTCTGCTTCTAGCCTGTCTTGGAGTAAAAGTCAAAGCCCTTACATTGGCCCTCAAGACCTCCGTGATCTGCACACTCTCCTGTCTACTCATTGACCACTTTTCATTCTCTTCTTTTCCTATCTTGGCTCCAGCCACCTTGGTCTCTTAGCTGGCCCTTGAACATATGAGCAGTCTCCCACCCCAGGGCCTTTGCACTTATCTGGAATTATTCTTTCCCCCAGATGTCCACTGTCCCTGCACAAAAGTCACAGATACCTTGTGATGCCTTCCCTGACCACCTTATTCAGTACAACAATCCCATAGTCCTCTCTTCCATTCCATTTCCTCATCCCTTCCCAGCCTTATTTCTGTAGCACTTTGTACCACATGATATACTTCATGGAGTATTTTTCTAACTTTTTATGTTTATTATTTCTCTATCCTACTATCCTACTAGATAGTAAGTTCCATGAGAGCAGGGATTTTTGCTCGTGTTATTCCTTGCTTTATAGGCCAGTGATATAATGAAATTGTTAATTCAGGATTATCAGTTGATGTTAAAACCATTAAGGGAATGGATGATGGTGAACGAAACACTTGTATAATGCCAAAGCAACACCATTCAAATTGTTTCAGGTTGCAAAGGGAAAAATGTTAACTATTAAATAGAGAAATCAAACTGTCACCACTCTAATTCAGTGGTTAAGCTTAGTATCATTAATGGGGCTCGGCCAGATGTTACATGTTTTCTCAGGTGTTGCAAAATGAGGTTGGTAACATCATTTATGAATTATCTAGCCAAATATGCTCAACTTGAATCCCTAGAGCCTTTAGACGTAGCTCTCAGTTTATGAAGTAAGGAACAAGCTAAAATTCATCATGAAGAAACTGGACAGATTTAGAAAGTGGTATATCCTGTAAGATAATAGTTCAGCATTATTAAAATAAAGGATCTGTTCTAAATGAAAAGAGACATAAGAAATAAAATAGGTGAAATGTATGGGCTGTGATTTGTGCAAATCAGTCTTAAAAGGGGTATTTAGGGCCATGAGGAGAATCTAAATCTAATATTAGGTGAGATGAACATTTTCTGAAATGATGAATGTGAACTGGAAAAATTAGCTTTCAAGGGGATATGTAGATTATGATCTCATTTTGGTAAACAAAAATATAATGTTTTACTGCTCAGTAAAATAGTGAAAAACAGTATGGACATTATATGAAAGAGAAGTATAGACATGAAGATTAAGAAAATCAGGCACTTTGCTCATAGATTTGTTTGAATTTTTGTTTCTGGATGAGAGGAAGGAAAATTGCCCTAGGGCACAAGTAAGAGAGGAGAGGGGACACACAGAGACCAAGCTGCTTCATATTTCAAGATACAAATGTGCCACATACGTAAAGGTAAACTGTTTGCTGTGGTCAGTTTGAATAGCTGTAGGCACAGAATGTTTTACAACTGCATGCCTTTAAATACTCAGAATTTCTGAATTTGTTTAATTCAAATGGACCTTCTGCTAATTAATATAAATTAATGAATTAAAAATTTTTTAATGTTTATTTATTTCTGAGACAGAGACAGAGCATGAGTGGGGGAGGGGCAGAGAGAGAGAGGGAGACACAGAATCCGAAGCAGGCTCCCGGCTGCCAGCTGTCAGCACAGAGCCCCACGCGGGGCTCAAACTCACAAACCATGAGATCATGACCTGAGCCGAAGTCAGTCGCTCAACTGACTGAGCCACCCAGGTGCCCCAAAATTAATGAATTTTATTAAGTCCTATCAAACCTAGCCCCATTTGTTCATTGTGTGTTTCAGAAAATCTGGAAATTCCTCCTTTAATCTGGTTTTTAATTTAAATGACTGTACCTTGAAAGACAGAATCTGCCTTCCTCTCTCCCTTTCCTTTATACCTTCTCTCCCTTCTGCCTGCCTCATCTTTTCTCTTTTTCTTTCAATCACCCAACACCATATTCATCTCAGATTTTTTTTTTTTTTTTAATTTAAGAGCCTTTCCTAACAAAACTCTCTGATTTAATTCTTATCTGCCCCTTTCCGGAGAAAGCCACTATTTTATTTTGTTATTTTTCTTATGTGCATGCTTTTATACTTTTATATAAATACAAACTGCATGTTTCACTATTCAGTAAAGCATAAATTACCATAAATTGTCTCTAGAAACAATGTCATATATTTGGATTTTATATATATCATGCTGTTCTAAGGCTTTGCAACTTTTTTTGACCACGTTGTGTTTTTGAGATTTATTCATGTTGCTACAAGAAGGTAGAATTTAGTCTGTTCCTTTTAGCTGCTGCATGGTTTCACATTTTATGAATATATCAAAATATATCCATTTAAAATTTAAATATAGTTGAGTTCCTGTTGTTTTGTTTTTAGAAATAATGCTGAAATTAACATTTTGTATGTCTCCCTTGGATGTATGCATGTTAGACAGCTTCTCTAAGATACTTACACAGAGGTGGAAATGCTTGGTGTTAGGTAATGTGCATCTTCAGCTTTACTAGACAGTACCAAATTGTGCTCCAAAGTAGTTGTTTCAATTTCATCAACAATAAATGGGATTCCTGTTGCATCACATCTAATCAACAATAGGTATTTTCAGACTTTAAAAATTAGTCAATTTGATAAATGTGAAATGAGATCTCATTGCTTTAATCTTGTTTTCCTTATTACTAGTAAGATTAAAAAATCTTTTTATATATTAAATAAACATTGAGTTTCCTGTTTTGCGAATTGCCCGTTTTTTCTTTTGGGCTATTGATTTTTATTTCTTTAAATGTTCTGGATACTAATTCTTTTGTTAGTTATATGTGTTGCAAATATTTTCTCCAGTCTGTGGCTTGTGTTTTCACTATTTGCATTGTGTTTATTGTAAAAAAAAAAAAAAAAAAAAAAAAAAGAGCCTTAGTTTTTTTTTTTAATTTATTTACTTATTTATTATTATTATTATTTTTTTTAATGTGGAAGCACAGAGAGAAGTGCTATCCAATTATGAAATTTATTGTCAAATTGGTTTCCATACAACACCCAGTGCTCATCCCAAAAGGTGCCCTCCTCAATACCCATCACCCACCCTCCCCTCCCTCCCACCCCCCATCAACCCTCAGTTTGTTCTCAGTTTTTAAGAGTCTCTTATGCTTTGGCTGTCTCCCACTCTAACCTCCTTTTTTTTTTTTCCTTCTCCTCCCCCATGGGTTTCTGTTAAGTTTCTCAGGATCCACATAAGAGTGAAAACATATGGTATCTGTCTTTCTCTGTATGGCTTATTTCACTTAGCATCACACTCTCCAGTTCCATCCACGTTGCTACAAAGGGCCATATTTCATTCTTTCTCATTGCCATGTAGTACTCCATTTCATATAAACCACAATTTCTTTATCCATTCATCAGTTGATGGACATTTAGGCTAAAAGAGCCTTAGTTTTAATATAGTGAATTTGTTAATCTTTCATTGTGCCATTTGTGCTTTTCTGTGTTTTATTTAAGAACTCCTTCCATACTTCAACATCATTTAGTTTCTTCTAAAATGTTTAAGGTTTGGGGTGCCTGTGTGGCTCAGTTGGTTGAGTGTCTGACTCTTAATTTTGGCTCAGGTCATGATCCCAGAGTCGTGGGATTAAGCCCCGCATTGGGGCTCTGTCAGTGCTGAGCATGGAACCTGCTTCAGATTCTATCTCGGGGCACCTAGGTGGCTCAGTCAGTTGAGCATTTGTCTCTTAGGTTGTGATCTCACAGTTCATGGGATCGAGCCCTGCGTCGGGCTCTAGCTTGCATAGGATTCTCTCTCCCTCGCTCCCTGCCCCTCCCCCACTTGTTCTCTCTCTCTCTCTCTCTCTCTCTCTCGCTCTCGCTCTCGCTCTCGCTCTCGCTTTGTCTCTCCCCCTCAAAATAAATAGACATTAAAAAAAAGGATTCTCTCTCTCTCTCCCTCTACCCCCTTCCCTGATCACATGCACTTTCTTTCTCTAAAAAAATAAAATGAAATGTTTAAGGCTTTACTTTTTCACATTAGGTTTTTAATCTTCCTGGAATATTGAATGTTTATATAGTGTAAAGTAAGGAATCAGATGGCTATCTTATTTTCCAGTCACCACTACTTCATTAGCAGATCCTTACCCCATTGTAATTGCACCTCTGTCAAATATTAAGTGTCCACACATGTGGTTGTGCTCCACTTTTACTGAGCTATTTGTCTATTGCACTATCATTTCTCTGATTTAGGAATGGGATCATTTTTCTGTATTAGATTGTCTAATTAGTTATTCCTGGTCCATAGACAATTATCAGTTGTTGTATAATGAGCTTGTATTTACCAATCTTGCTGAGTCTTTCATTAATGGTTCATTACTGACTTGAATCAAAGAGGCCTAGTTCCTACTCTCAACTTTATTAATTAACAAATTCCGTGACCCTAAAAAAGTTATTAGTGTCACTAAATTTCAATGTTCTCTTTGGAAATAAGCAGGTCATAATATCTAACTCATGAGGTTGGTTTGATGTGAAGGTTAAGAAAAGAAAATGGATGTCAGTAGCCTAACACAAAGTAGAGACCCCAAAATGCCAGGTCCTTGTAAAAATCTTAGTGTCTGACAAATAGTCTGGTAATTAGTCGATGTGTATTAAGGCTAATTAAATCAGATATCTCACACACACACATGCCCGCGCACACACACACAGAAGACCCTGCTGGCCATCCAAAGCTCTAGGTTACATAGGTTACTAATGCATTTCTATAGTCACAATGTCACAGGCTTCATTTGTGTTTTCTTCTTGAATAAGAACATACTACCCAAAGAAATCCAAAACATTAGGCTGGGGGAAACTATTCTGGGGGAGGTAACCACTGGGAGGACACAAAGTTATCTCTTGGTTTCAGGTAAGATCCATGTGCTTTACATGATTCATTATAGATCTTAAAGCTGTCAGAGGAAAAATGGCCATTACAATTATGTGACTTTAAAGTATTTTCCAAAAGAGCCATATCTGTCATCAGTTATGAAAGCTGACCAAATGCACATGATGACAGACAGACAGCTGGTTCTCATTCATATTAAGTTCCTCTCAAGCAAAAGGAATGTTAAGGAAATCTGGCCTCATATTATGTTGATTCCAAAGTAATTACATTTGTTATTTCCCGGTGATGCAGTAAATCAAGCTGTGGCAAGTAGGTGGATATTTCACAGAAGTAATTTTGGAGACCATTAAATACGGTCACATGGTGTGTTGAACCCTCTTCTGCCTCAAGACAAATAATGTCCAGTCCAGGTGTGGGAAAAGGGAGAGAGTGGGAAAGCAACTACTTCCTTTAAAAGATGGGAAATGCATGGTTTTCCACATGCAGATGCAAAATTTGGAAGAAACAGAGGAGTTCACTTAAGGCATGTGGGGGTCAAAGGGATGGACAAACTGCCCCTGTGCGAGAGATTTCCTACCTCTCTGTTCTCAATCCAAAAACTGCCAAGTCCAGCTGCTTCCCAGGCAGTCATGTACCTCCCCCAAACACACCTGCTATCCCAGCACTTTACTCTGGGGTAAGCTGGCCGTTAATTAATGTCTACAGCACAAGGGTTTATGACCCTTCTGATTTCATTATAGTTAGAAGCTCTGTAGAGCTTACTCCCATTCACATAAAGGCCAAATGCTTTTAGAATCCTTTAATAAACCGATTGCCGAAAGGCTAAATTCAGGAAGGAATCTAATATAGGCACTAAATGATCATTTTGTTGTCTAAAAGTCTCTGTTCAAAATGGACATAATTCTTCTTTTAGCCTGTGATTTGACCTCTCTTTAATGCCAGCTTCCTAAAGTATTATCACAATGTAAGAATAAAGAAAGCAAAACTAAATTTGACTTTAAAGGGCATCCTCGCCTTACACACAGATTTGCCTAGGAGTAAAATTAAGACCCGCTGACTCTAACATTTCTTCCTGTAGACATCAGAGGTTTAGCTATCAATTGCTCAATGCATTTTAAAGAATTAAGGAATGAAAAATCTGGAATGCTTTAGAGGAAAACTGCCTGGAGGCCTTAGGAAAAGATGACCTCTGGAAGACCTACCCAGCTCCAAACCATTCCTTGGTAGAACACACAAAATGGATCCGTGTGTACAGCAGCAAAGGAAGGCGTGGCTCTTGACCCATTACGAGTAGGTTAGTTTCAGCTGCCATGAAAAATTCAACCCAGAGGTGAAGATTTTTCACTTCAAAACTCTTCAGAGCAATTGGG
The DNA here is from genome assembly GCF_028749965.1 of Puma concolor. NCBI lineage: Eukaryota > Metazoa > Chordata > Mammalia > Carnivora > Felidae > Puma > Puma concolor. The sequence continues at coordinate 142,567,144 of NC_141674.1, read as the reverse complement.
CCTTTCTCATTGTTCCCACCTTTGTTTAACTCGGCCAGTGTTTGTCAGTCAGTTAGCTTATAGCCCACTGAATTTCATTCAGGGAATCTGAAATCAGAAGTGACATAAACATATGGGGGGCATGGAGAGGAGGGAGAAAAGGAGAGGGGGAATGAGAATTACCAGTCAAATGGGAAAAAATACTTTTTTTTTGCTTAATTTTGTTTCTTCCACCCCAGATTCATTTACTTCATCTACATGTTATATTTCAAAAATGGGACACAGACAGCTTATTAAGGGAAGTGGGTTTTGGTTCCTTATTTTGGGGAACATTTGCAATTCCAGAATATTCATTAAGTTAAATTAGGGTTTTATTAAAAGTATGGTTTATTATGTAAATGGTAGAAAAATAAATATATAAATATCTATGTACAATACCTATAATGTATTGCATATATACATGTAAGACAATGTTTGTATTGCCTTTAGCATATCCACAATACAGATACTATGGAAAGTTCTGAGAAGAGCAGAACAGAGGGGCCCACACAAAATGGTGTGGAATGGTGGGTGATAGTCACTAAATGTTTCCTTGTTTATTCTTTTCTTTCTTCTACTTCATTTGGAGATGTCACAAACATCTCAATCTACAGTGAGGGTGCTAACATCCTGCTCTGTGGAGTCCATAATACCAGCCATGCCTAGGCTGGATTCTATGTGCTCATCTCCCCAATCTGGGGAGCACCACACTGACTGTGACACGAGCCTCAGCTGCTTGGGGATCCAGACTCTTATGCCAGTTTTCACACTAACCACCTCACTTGGAGACCTCACTTCATCTCTTAGCCCCCAGTTTCTGTACTTCCTTGGTACAAAGTGGATTTGCCATACAGTTTCATTAATTAATTAATTAATGTGGGTTTTTATTTTCATTTTTTTAATATATGAAATTTATTGTCAAATTGGTTGCCATACAACACCCAGTGCTCATCCCAACAGGTGCCCTCCTCAATACCCATCACCCACCTTCCCCTCTCTCCCACCCCCTCATCAACCCTCAGTTTGTTCTCAGTTTTTAAGAGTCTCTTATGCTTTGGCTGTCTCCCACTCTAACCTCTTTTTTTTTTTCTTCCCCTCCCCCATGGATTTCTGTTAAGTTTCTCAGGATCCACATAAGAATGAAAACATATGGTATCTGTCTTTCTCTGTATGGCTTATTTCACTTAGCATCACACTCTCCAGTTCCATCCACGTTGCTACAAAGGGCCATATTTCATTCTTTCTCATTGCCATGTAGTACTCCATTGTGTATATAAACCACAACTTCTTTATCCATCCATCAGTTGATGGACATTTAGGCTTTTTCTACAATTTGGGTATTGTTGAGAGTGCTACTCTAAACATTGGGATACAAGTGCCCCTATGCATCAGTACTCCTGTATCCCTTAGGTAAATTCCTAGCAGTGCTACTGCTGGGTCATAGGGTAGGTCTATTTTTAATTTTTTGAGGAACCTCCACACTGTTTTCCAGAGTGGCTGCACCAGTTTGCATTCCCACAAACAGTGCAAGAGAGTTCCTATTTCTCCACATCCTCTCCAGCATCTATAGTCTCCTGATTTGTTCATTTTGGCCAGTCTGACTGGCGTGAGGTGATATCTGAGTGTGGTTTTGATTTGTATTTCCCTGATGAGGAGTGATGTTGAGCATCTCTTGAATGTGGGTTTGATTAGGAACTTGGATACTTAACAGCTTACCCTGCTCCATTTGACGATTGTGGTCACCATTTTTCATTCAGAAAAATCAAAGGATTTTTACTGCCTTGGCTAACAAGATGGCATATCAACTGGCCAACAGTTTTTTCTAGACATGTCAAGAAAGATGCATTTGAATATTGGTATGAAATCCATGAAATTATTTGTTTCAACATTAGGTTTTCAAACTTACATAGTAATAGCAAGAACTATTGGTTATTACACATATGATGATTTTGCACACTTTTCAAAATGATTTAAATAATTGCACCCCTTCATCCAGGATGATGTAGATGAAGCTCATGGCTTGGAGAGTGCAGCACAAGTTAGATTTCAGACCCATTCACCCTCTGCAGCAGCCAGGAAACACCATTGTGTAGCACACTTGTAAAACAACATGTGGGGGCCCAGGAGGTATCATGTACGTGACAATTCCAAGGCATACATAAACCTTACATTATTTGTAAGTCCCCTTCCAATCACTAATAAGTGCAGTTTGATTTAAAATCAGAGGTCTCCAGAGTAAGGAACTATAAAGGGAGTATAAGGCGACCTATAATTATGCCAAAAGAATATAATAAAAATTTAATTTAAATTAACCTTAAAAAATTAAGCTTCACTAATTTTCTGGTGATTTTTTTTGTGTGGTAAAATATATAACACATAACATTTACCATTTTAACCATTTTTAAATACAATTCAGTGGCAATAAATATGTTCGCAATGTAATGTAACCATCAGCACTATCTACTTTAAAAACTTCTTTAACATCCCACACAGAAACTCTGGACCCATTAAATAATAATTGCCCATTCCCTTCTCTCCTCAGCTGATGGTAACCTCTATTCTACTTTCTGTCTCTATGAATTTGCCTATTTTAGGTACCTCATACGAATGGAATCATATGATATTTATTCTTTGTGTCTAGCTTATTTCACTTAGCTTAGTGTTTTTATAGTTCATCCATGTATCAGAATTTCATTCCATTGTATGGGTATACCACGATGATTTATTTATTCATCCACTGAAAGACATTTGAGTTGTTTCCACCTTTTGGCTGTCGTGAATAATGCTGCTGTGAACATTGGCATTCAAGTATTGTTTTTGTCCGTTTTCAATTCATTGGGGTATACACCTAGTAGTAGAATTGCCAGATCATATGGTAATTTTATGTGTAACTTTTCAAGGAACCTCCCAACTGTCTCTACAGTGACTGCAGCATTTTACATAACCACCAACAGAGCACGAATTTCCAATGTCTCCCCAGGTTCTCCACATTGCCAACACTTGTTATTTGTTTATTTTTTTATGATGGCCAGCCTAATGGGTGTGAAGTATTATCTCAGTGAACTTTTGATTTGCATTTTCCTAATGGTTAGTGATGTTGAGAATGCTTTTATGTGCTCATTGGCCATTTGTATATCTTCTTTGGAGAAAGGACTTAAGACCTTTGCCCATTTTTTAATTGGGCTGCTCGTTTTTGTTGTTGTTGTTGTAGAATGATGAGGATTTTATGTATTCTCGACATTAATTCCTTATCACATGTGTGATTTAAAAATATTACTCACATTCTGTGAATTGTCCTTTTACTCTGTGGATACTGCCCTTTGATGTACAGAGGTTTTAAAACTTCGATAAAGTCTAACTTACCGTTTTTTGTTATTATATACAACTAATTTTACTGTATGCAGTACCAGTGATGCCACCACCTGCCCATTTGTCAGCTAGTGTGGAAGCTGTCTTGTAGGTAGGATAGGAGTTCCACATCACGAAGAGCTGTCCCTGGTAGCTTCGTGTGATTGATGACTACCAGTGCTTCGTAATACCTTGTAATTCAAGGGTTTCCATAAGTGCATTTGGGGGTCATATTTTTATGTCATTTATATATTTTTATTTTTATATTTTCATGTATATATTTATAAGGTTAACATTCACAATTATGGAGCTAAATGACATGAAATATCTTGCACAGAAAATTCAAATGCAAAGTAAAAATAATGCAAGCTGAAGGCAATAACAAGACCATAGCAGAGTTGACACTTCTGCTCTTGGTAGGAGCTCTTTATCAGCCACATTAAGAGGATCTGACAAGAAGTCAGTAAAAATTCACAAATATCAGTACATCTATTTTAAAATGTGGATTTAAGTCAACCCCAGTTAACAATGCATCAAACTCGGTCTATACCATGTGTTAGGATATTAGTCAGTGGTAGTATGGAGGTATAATAATTTGCAAGACATTTTTAATGTTTATTTTATGCTTACTACATCATTTTAAATGCTTTTTTTTTTAATTTTTTTTCAACGTTTTTATTTATTTTTGGGACAGAGAGAGACAGAGCATGAACGGGGGAGGGGCAGAGAGAGAGGGAGACACAGAATCAGAAACAGGCTCCAGGCTCTGAGCCATCAGCCCAGAGCCTGACGCGGGGCTCGAACTCCCGGACCGCGAGATCGTGACCTGGCTGAAGTCGGACGCTTAACCGACTGCGCCACCCAGGCGCCCCTAAATGCTTTTAAATATTATTGCATCTAGAACATATTTTTTAGAGTAGCTTAATATCACATACATATGTAAATTAATAATTTTATAACGAATACTTACCAGGCATGCATTCTCCAATATTTTATATTGATGGGGGTATTTTAAAAAGTTTAGAGACCATTGGAGTCCATAAAAAGAAGAAACTTACAGATATATTTATCTATCAACTTTGTCAGATGGATAACTGGCACACTTCTATGCTTAGAATTTCTTCTCCTTTTAAAAATGTAACATTGACTCGATTCCAGTCTATTTGGCAAAAGTTCCCTAGTGGATCACTGCAAAGGCAGCAAAGCATTAGCACGTTTGGCTTTATTATTTATGTGACAACAGTGTGCTTTTTTTGTTTGGGTCTATACAGAGTCTGTGTATGTATAGTTGAGTAATCCTTGGGACCAAACAGTTATAACTCCAGGAGGCTGATTTGATGCCTGAGGAAAATACCATAGCTGAGTTGTGTGAAAACCATTCTGGACCTCAGTTGTGTTAATAGAGAAGATAATTTTCTCAACAGCAAACTGTGGATAATCAATCACCTTGAATCTGGACTTCTCACTGTACCATTCTATTATCCAAGCTTATAGATTTGCTAGGATCCTTACTTACCCAGACATTCTCCCACTGGTGACCCTTCTGCCCACTTCACTCCTTATTAACACATCCATTGAAGACTGAACCAGGCAGGGATGGGAATTTTATTTGGTGGCTTTATTCCCTTGTTGTTTACATTGGCATGAAATTTTGGGGTTATACGTGAATTTTCTTTATCCATGTGGATCTTGACTTCACAGCCACGGATAATCAACCGCCAATCAAACCTACTTTCAAAACAACCATCTTCAAACTAAGACATGGTTTTCTGGTTATGCTCTAGATGGTCATAGCTGTAAAGCCACTTATGAGAAAACTTGGAATTTTGATATGATTTTACAATAAACTTATGCACTTCTTTGAAACCAGAAGAGCAGCAAAGCCAGGCTACACACTGAAATTTTTTCTACATGAAACAGCCTGAAGTTAATTGAGAAAATAGCATTCAGCTTGTAGTTACCCACCTCACCTAAAATCTGCAGATTAAGCTGGGTTTACAGAATCACGGACTTAGAAGGGAACTTAAGGAATACCGTATCTCTCCTCCTCTCTGTACTTGTGGTTATGTGAGATCTATAGTAAAAGCTTCCTTTTCTAAAGGAAGTGTTAAACTCTCTCAACACAGGATTGCCCTATACAGCATCCTTGAGAGATTTCCTTTTTGTCCATTTCAGATGACCGTGTCTTTTGGAGTGTTTCAGGTGATGGGGAGCTTTCTACATCCTAGAGGGGATGCAGTGCAGCTCTTTGCCTCCATGCCCCTAGATACCCCCAGCACATCTCTGAGACTTTTTGCCAATTTGTGACACTGTTCTAAGGTGCATCCTTTCTCTAATCTCTCCAAGAACCCTCAACAGATCCTACTCACTGAAGTCGGTGATGGTTCTTGGGAGAGGATTCAGTGCCTACCCAAACTGGGTAGTAGGAAAGGAGCAATGGAGGTGTGAATGGACCAATAAAGACAGTAGCACATTTAAAGAGAATATATAACTGAATCATCCTGAGGCTTTTTACAGAATAGCTTACTAAAAGTAGGTCACCCAAGAGAGAAACTATATTTCTTATCTATCTAAATTCCAAAAAAGATGACCCAACTCTGATCAAGAGTGAAAATGTGTGAACAATGGTGATAGAAAGTGCAAGGAGATCCAAGATAAATAGCCACCCATGACATGGGTCCCACATCTTGCACCAAATCATTTTTGTTTAATCTAAAAGAGAAAGAGAGACAAAAGAATGCTTGAGCAGGATGCTGGAGCTAGGAAGTAAATCTTCCACAGTCATAACCAAACAGGGTTTCTCAGTTTCCTGCTTAGAAAGTAGGTGCTGAGTCAGGAATCTGGGCTTCCCAAGGCAGAAGCATCCTTAATGAATGTTTAGTGTATCTTTGACTTAGACCAGACTCCAGAGCTGGTTTTGCCTTCCCAGTGGAGGGCTAAGCCTGTGAAGTCGTTGACAAGAATGTCTTTCAAATGGCTAACAAACAGAGGTTACTCAGACTCTGGACCAAGCAAACAGTCTGCTCCCTCTGACCCTATACCAGGGTATCTGCACCCTGCATGATAGTGCCTGAACAAGATACAGTCTCTACCTCAGCCAGAACCATAGCATTGTTGGATGCTGTTTTACTGACTATTCTTCTAATCTGTTCAGGCTTCCCATAGCAGCTGTTCTAATCCTTCAATATTATGCAATTTTATTACTGTGCTACATTCACTTTACTCTTAAAAGGTAATCGTGCTTCCCACTTCACGGGAAACAGAGGGCTTCACTGCTTAGATAATAACAAGTTGTATGTATTGCATCTTATGTACAGTAGTCCCTCCCCTTTATCTACAGGAGATAGGTTCCAAAACTCCCCGAAGACGTCTGAAGCTGTGGATAGTACTGAACCTTATATATACTATGTTTTTTTACTATATGTACATACCTGTGATAAAGATTATAAATTTGGCACAGTAAAAGACTAACAACCTTATAATAGATAATAAAATAGAAAAATTACAATAATATACCCTAATAAAAATGTGGTCTCTCTCTCAAAATATCTTTTTGGACTGTACTCATCCTTCTGGAGATGATGTGAGAAGATAAAATGCCTACATAGGGAGAAGAAGTGAGGTGAATGGTGTAGGTACCGTGATGCGGTGTTAGCCTCCTACTGACCTAATAATGATATGTCATAAGGAGGATTATTCATTTTCACATACAGTTAACCACTGTAACTGAAACGTTGGACAGTGAAACCACAGATGGGAGGAATGCCGTACAAGGAAGTGCTTTTATTGTTTTTTTACAAATGGTCTCAGTAATATTAACATCACCTTTATGTAGACTTACTATTCCCTCCTGTCAAGACAGTATGAAGTCTTAGAAAGAGTTCAGACATAGGTCTGAGGAGTCACTAAGCCTCTGCTCATTTTATGACTCCACGCTTCTTCTAGAAAATTGAACATATCAAAACAAAAACTAATCCAAACCCACCTTTTTTTTCTGATCTACTCTACATATCTTAATAAGGAGAAAGAATTTTGAAGTTTAGAAATCTTTTGATAAGATAGGAGCTGAATAGAAATTGCATTCAAATGTGAACAGCTGATAGGACTGTATCTCTGTGCACAGATTGTAATGAGGGTAGGAATGTGAGGGTGAGGGACAGGTTGAGGAGACACAGGGCTGAGGATGAGCTTGCTGGAACGACTCAACCCGTGAAAAGAGGAAACTTGCGAACACCAAATGCGAGCACTACGTGGTTCTCAATTATACCTAGTGTTGGCCATGTCTGTCTGTAATTGAATGTGCAAGACTACTTAGGGAAGAAGAAAGAAAGACCCAAGGCATTGTCTCTAAAAAAGGAGCGATGAGTGAAAAGTTAAGAAAATGACTTACGTTAAAAGTAATATATTAGAGGGGCGCCTGGGTGGCGCAGTCGGTTAAGCGTCCGACTTCAGCCAGGTCACGATCTCGCGGTCCGTGAGTTCGAGCCCCGCGTCGGGGTCTGGGCTGATGGCTCAGAGCCTGGAGCCTGTTTCCGATTCTGTGTCTCCCTCTCTCTCTGCCCCTCCCCCGTTCATGCTCTGTCTCTCTCTGTCCCAAAAATAAAAATAAAAACGTTGAAAAAAAAAATTAAAAAAAAAAAAAGTAATATATTAGAGATTGTCTTAGCTTCTCCAAATGTCATCTCAATCAGTATTTACCCAGGTATTAGCCAAGAATTTATTATGGTAAAAAAGGACAACCAAAATATTCATTCGTGGAGTATGGTGATAACCAAGGCAGTGACGGGGGTGGGGGTGTCCTCATTTCATGGATGGCAGCTTGGCCAAATTCAAGGGCAACATTGGTTTCCAAAGGAAACATTCCACTCACTACCCCTCACCTTTTTTTTTTTTTTTTTCACTTGATGAATTGTGGAATCATTCACTCTCTGGAGGTTCCAGTAAGAAAAGCAAATTATATTTAAATAAACACTTGGCATTTGGTTCAGCAAGCTAATGTGATCTGGATTCATTTTAAAGACGTTCCATTTTTTTTTAGTAGAGGGAGTCATCTTTCTGTGGGCCAGATTCAGGTCCAATTTCTTATTCAGCTCTTGACTTAAATTGAATAAGTCCTTATTGCAAGTAGACTGCTTGGCTGTGTGTCTCCTGGAATTGATCTCCTCCAGGACTTAAATGTTCTCAGTTAATGAGATGCATTCTTGTTATTGCTTATAAAGTCACTAATAATTTTCTGAGAATCTATATATAAAATTTATTATAAGTGTGTATTCACCCATACAATAACTTGAGTAGCTATTTTCCCATTAAGACAAACTCTTGGCTAATGTATTTCAGTAGAAGTTTTATTCCAAAGGGTTACTTTTGGTCACTGGAAGTATTTTTTCATATTTAATTTTATATAAGGCAATTGGTTATTTATAGACTTGTTTATAGATGACTTATTCCACTGTTTATAGCTATAATTAGGAAATGTATAAAATCAATTGTTAAGGAAGTGTGAGTCAGTAGCACAGCTCTTTGAAGAGTATGAATATGAAATCTGAAGATTTTATAGAGAGATGACTCTCCTCCAATTCCTTCACTAAGCATCTGTTCTACTTTGTGTGACTGTTTATCCTGGCCTTTCTGAAGCATAGAACCAAAGTCAAGGGGAATAGAAGGGCTCAGAGTTAACCCTATGTCAGGGAACAAGCTGAAGCTAATTGTTCCACCAGGGGTTTGAATCCATGACCTTGACCTCATTATATCAAACTCTAACCAACTGAGCTAACTAATAAGGAAGAAACCTATGAGAGAAACCTGATGTCAACTCTAAAGCATTACATGTTATCATGTCACCCCAGCATCACTGCTTCAGTTGTCACCATTAACTAAATTTGGAAACCATCCTTTTAGGAGAAATTTTTGATATGTCTTACAAAGTTAGAAAATTCTTCAGGCTTCAACAGTGTAGATTTGGTGCCATCACAAACTCATAGGGAATGATAATAGTCTCTGGACTTGATAGATAGCGACTGATATTTTCTTTTTTTCTTTAAACCAATTTTTTTTAGTGTTTATTTTTGAGACAGAGAGAGAGACAGAGCATGAGCAGGGGAGGGTCAGAGAGAGAGGGAGACACAGAATCCAAAGCAGGCTCCAGGCTCTGAGCTGTCAGCATAGAGCCTGACTCAGGGCTTCACCCCACAGACTGTGAGATCATGACCTGGGCCGAAGTCAGACACTTAACTGACTAAGCCACCCAGGCACCCCTTGACTGGTATTTTCAAAAAAGAAGGAAAGACTTCTTTTCTATTATATGTGTTGCAATGAGAAAATGCCACAAGGTACTAGAAGTATTGCCATCATCATTCATTTCCAGAGGGAAAGTCAGAATTGATTTGAATTCCTATTGACTCATAATCCTGGGCATGTTAGAAATGTGTCATTCATTCATGCTTTTAATCAAAAATATTTACTGAGATTTTTCTTGGTGGCAAGAATTGTCTTAGGTGGTGGAAATGCAGAGATGACCAAGATGGATAAAGCTGGGTTCCCATGGAGCCTACAGTATGGCAGGAACATAGTCAATAAACAAGCAAATACATGAAGAAGAATTGATCATTCACTGCTGATGGTACCTGATCAACTTTTCATATTGAGGTTTTCTCAGACTTCAAAAATATGTTTTCCTAGAGGCATAAATTGTTGCAAATTATAGATAAGCTGCTGTGTATGTGGACTGTTGAATGCAATGAGATGAAAGTGCTCTACAACACCGCAGTCGAAATACGAAGCCTTTTTACAGTTTTCGTTAAAGACTTTGGCTCTCAAATCACACACACTTATGTTCAAATCCTACGTCCTTCACTTGTTAGTGTTATGAACTCAGGAGAGTTTTTTTAATCTTTTTGAATGTCCGCTTGCTGGTCTGTAAAGGTGGTGCACATTTGCTGTATTAACTAGTACGATATAAGTGAAACACATGTCACTTAGCAGGTACTCAAGAAATAATTCTCCTTTCCAGTGAAAAAGAAAGATACAGTGTTCTTACAATAACCAGGTGAAACTTACTTTGACCATGAGGTCTAAAAAATTTAGAACTACAGTAAAGAATTTGAGCTATGTTACTGTGCAGAGTGATTTTATTAAAATACATACAATTCCCTCAAGAGCATTGTTGGCCTTAACTGTAAAGGCAGTTCCATTAAAACCCTGCTTTCCAAGATAAAATGAACATTTGATAAATCATATTTAACTTTTCAATAGTGATTTATAATAGTCTTTATCTGAAGATATTTTTCTTCCAACTTTCCAGAGTTGAGGAACATAGCAGACAATAGGTTAAGGGGACAACTCCATGTTTAACTTAAAACTTTTCATCTCTGTGCTCTAATCTAAGCATTCCTTCTTCAGGTAGAGGTTTGGTATTTGAAAAGTGAAAGAATCAAGTTTCTTAGTGCTCTGTGGCCTGAAACATTTATCAAAATAAACCCCAGGAGCTGGGCCCTACACTGGCCTTTGGAGGTTAGAAGAATGTTGTGCATGTGGCCAGGGGTGTGAGAGAGGGGAGATGATTGCCCCTGAGGGACTTGCTTTCTGGAGGCTTCTGTGCTCCAGTCAGGCTGTCTCTCTATTAGTAACAAAAGACTTGCCTTCCTCAGCCCTAGGCATCTGGCTTCATTCCCAGATGCTGCTCTGAGGCCAGAGTAAAAGACACAGAAAATATCTGGGTGTTTTAGAGTCGATAATACTTGGTGTAGTAATGATGACAGTAATAAAAATTAGATTAGTTATTATATTTATAAATATGAAATATTTAATATTGATATATTTATACCTATAAATAGTATTATAAGTGATAATTGTATGAAATAAAATAACTATTTATACAATAAAAACATTATTGTTATAGAAATAATAATATTTTGGCATACTAAGAACTTCACACACATCAACTCTTTGAAATTCCAACCCAAATATTTTGATTCAGGTGCTGGTATTTCCCTATTTTACAGAAGGGGAAACTAAGATGTAGTTGAGTGAAGTAATTTCTCCTAAGTCACCTAGCAGGGAAATGAAGATAGGAACCAAGGCTGTAAACCTCTGAAGTTTAAGTTCTGTCTCACACACACTGACAAATCTACATTCAACTTCATTTTCTATTACTGATCTGGTGACTTGAAGTATCAGCAACATATGAGATGTAAAACATCAGCAACGTAATCAATTGTGATCAATGATGCTAAAAGAGCAGTGTGTTCCTTCCCCAGAAGAAATACTGAGAATGCCCATCCCCTCTCCATCCTAGCTAATGTTGCGTGCTTGGGATGGTGCTCTAATTTAATTAGCAAATACAGTAAATCAATTGAGTAAAGAGGAGGAGGCGTTTGTGATTTGGACAGAAAATTCAGATCTGCTCAGCTCAGGGCTGAGCAGGTAGATGGCAATGGAGTGGTCCACGATGTAATCCTGGTCCTTGTCCTTGGGGCCTGCACTGTAGTACACGCAGTAGCTGTGCCTCACTTGGGCTACCTGCTCAGCAGAACCAGTCAGGCCCAGCAACCATGGGTGGAAGTCCTGTAGGTAGTGGGCCATGGCTGAGACAGTGTCCCACTCGGGGTCCACAGTAACGAAGATAGGCTGCACCAGGGGCAGGCGGGCTCAGCCTCCAGCTGCCGTGCCACCTGCACCAACTTCTCCAGCTCATCTGGGCAGATGTTGGGGCAGTGAGTGAACCCAAAGTACATCAACACTCACTGACCCAGAAGTCGGCTTTGCAGCGAGCCTGTCCCCCCCAACCCCCCGCCTTCAGCAGGCTGAAGTCACCCTGGCCCATGGCCGCCTGGCTCAAGGCCTCCGTTCACTGTTGCTGCTGCGCTGCTCCTTCTCAGCCCTGGTGGCCAGCCAGACCCCACCCAGCCCAGCCCCAAACAAGGTGGTGATCAACAGCCTAGTTTGAAGCCCAGGGCCCTGGGGCCAGCTCTGCCTGCCTGTGTCTCCAGGGCCCTGCCTTGACAGGAGCCGGCATATGTTGGGCCTTGCCTCCTGGGGTCCAAAGGAGGGCTGGGGGCTTCAGATGACAGAGCCTGTGCCAAGCCTTGGGTAGCCAAACCAGATCTATGGGACGCAGCAAAGGCGGTCATCAGAGGAAAGTATATAGCAATCCAGGCCTTCCTAAAGAAGGAAGAAAGATCTCAGATACACAACCTAACCTTACACCTAAAAGAATTGGAAAAAGAACAGCAAATAAAACCCAAAACCACTATAAGACAGGAAATAATAAAGATTAGAGCAGAAATTAATGCTATTGAAACCAAAAAAAAAAAAACAAAAAAAACCAAAAAAAAACCAGTAAAACAGATCAATGAAACCAGAAACTGGTTCTTTGAAAGAATTAACAAAATTGATAAACCACTAGCCAATCTAATCAAAACAAAAAAGGAAAGGACCCAAATAAAACCAAGAATGAAAGAGGAGAGATCACAACCAACACAGCAGAAATACAAACAATAATAAGAGAATATGATGAGCAATTATATGCCAATATAATGGGCAATCTGGAAGAAATGGACCAATTCCTAGAAACATATACACTACCAAAACTGAAACAGGAAGAAATAGAAAATTTGAACAGACCCATAACCAGTAACGAAATTGAATTAGTAATAAAAAATCTGCCAAAAAACAAGAGTCCAGGGCCAGATGGCTTTCCAGGGGAATTCTACCAAACATTTAAGGAAGAGTTAACACCTGTTCTCTTGAAGCTGTTCCAAAAAATAGAAATAGAAGGAAAACTTCCAAACTCTTTCTATGAGGCCAGCATTACCTTGATTCCAAAACCAAACAGAGACCCCACTAAAAAGGAGAACTGTAGACCAATTTCCCTGATGAACATGGATGCAAAAATCCTCAATAAGATATTAGCCAACTGGATCCAACAATACATTAAAAAATTATTCACCACGACCAAGCGGGATTTATACCTGGGATGCAGGGCTAGTTCAACATCCGCAAAACAATTAACATGATTCATCAAATCAATAAAAGAAAGGATAAGAACCATATGATCCTCTCAATAAATGCAGAGAAAGCATTTGACAAAATACAGCATCCTTTCTTGATAAAAAACCTCAAGAAAGTAGGGATAGAAGGAGCATACCTCAAGATCATAAAAGCCATATATGAACGACCCAACGCTAATATCATCCTCAATGGGGAAAAACTGAGAGCTTTCCCCCTAAGGTCAGGAACGAGACAGGGATGTCCACTCTTGCCACTGTTATTCAACATAGTATTGCAAGTCTTAGCCTCTGCAGTCAGACAACACAAAGAAATAAAAGGCATCTAAATCGGCCAGGAGGAGGTCAAACTTTCACTCTTCGCACATGACATGCTACTCTACATGGAAAACCCAAAGGATTCCACCAAAAAACTGCTAGAACTGATCCATGAATTCAGCAAAGTTGCAGGATATAAAATCAATGCACAGAAATTGGTTGCATTCCTATTCACCAACAATGAAGCAACAGAAAGAGAAATCAAGAAATCGATCCCATTTACCATTGCACCAAAAACCGTAATACCTAGGAATAAATCTAACCAAAGAGGTGAAAAATCTATACACTCAAAACTATAGAAAGCTTATGAAATAAACTGAAGAAGACACACAAAAAATGGAAAAAGATTCCATGCTCCTGGATAGGAAGAACAAATATTGTTAAAATGTCGATACTACCCAAAGCAATCTACATATTCAATGCAATCCCTATCAAAATAACACCAGCATTCTTCACAGAGCTAAAACAAACAGTCCTAAAATTTGTATAGAACCAGAAAAGACCCCGAATAGCCAAAACAATCTTGAAAAAGAAAACCAAAGCTGGAGGCATCACAATCCTGGACTTTAAGATGCACTACAAGCTGCAATCATCAAGACAGTAGAGTACTGGCACAAAAACAGACACTCAGATCAATGGAACAGAATAGAAAACCCAGAAATGGACCCACAAACATTTGGCCAACTAATCTTTGACAAAGCAGGAAAGAATATCCAATGGAATAAAGACAGTCTCTTCAGCAAATGGTGCTGGGAAAACCGGACAGCGACATTCAGGAGAATGTACCTGGATCACTTACACCATACACAAAAATAAGCTCAAAATGGATGAAAGACCTAGATGTAAGACAGGAAGCCATCAAAATCCTCGAGGAGAAAGAAGGAAAAACCTTTTTGATCTTGGCCGCAGCAACTTCTCACTCAATGCGTCTCCGGAGGCAAGGGAAGCAAAAACAAAAATGAACTACTGGGACCTCATCAAAATAAAAAGCTTCTGCATAGTGAAGGAAACAATCAGCAAAACTAAAAGACAACCGACAGAATGGGAGAAGATATTTTCAAACGACATATCAGATAAAGGGTTAGTATCCAAAATCTATAAAGAACTGATCAAAGTCAACACCCAAAAAACAAATAATCCAGTGAAGAAATGGGCAAAAAACATGAAGAGACACTTCTCCAAAGAAGACATGCAGATAGCCAACCGACACATGAAAAAATGCTCAACATCACTCATCATCAGGGAAATACAAATCAAAACCACAATGAGATACCACCTCACACCCGTCAGAATGGCTAACGTTAACAACTCAGGCAACAACAGATGTTGGCGAGGAAGCAGAGAATGAAGATCTCTTTTGCATTGTTGGTGGGAATGTAAACTGGTGCAGCCACTCTGGAAAACAGTATGGAGGTTCCTCGAAAAATTAAAAATAGAACTACCCTACGACCCAAGAATTGCACTACTAGGCATTTATCCAAGGGATACAGGTGTGCTGTTTCGAAGGGACACATGCACCCCAATGTTTATAGCAGCTCTATCAACAGTAGCGAAAGTATGGAAAGAGCCCAAATGTCCATCGATGGATGAATGGATAAAGAAGATGTGGTATATATATACAATGGAGTGATAGTTGGCAATAGAAAAGAATGGAATCTTGCCATTTGCAACTATGTGGATAGAACTGGAGGGTATTATGCTAAGCGAAAGTAGTCAGTCAGAGAAAGGCAAAAATCATATGACTTCACTCATATGAGGACTCTAAGAGACAAAACAGATGAATATAAGTGAAGGGAAGGAAAATTAATATAAAAACAGGGAGGGGGACAAAACATAAGAGACTCATAAATATGGAGAACAAACTGAGGGATTGTGGGATGGGGGATTGGCTAAATGTGTAAGGGGCACTAAGGAGTCTATTCCTGAAATCATTGTTGCACTATATGCTAACTAATTTGGATGTAAATTTTAAAAAATAAAATTAAAAAAAATTAATGAGAAAAAATTATTAAAGCTATTTAGGAAAATTATTAGGCACATTCTATTAAGCTGAGCATATGTGCATCTCACAACCCAACAAATGCACTTTAGGTGCATATATATGAGGAATTCTGGCACTTGAGTTCTGGGACCAGTGTACCACAATGGTCATATAGCAGCAACAATAAAGCCTCAGACTAAAACCAACCAAAATGTCCCTCAACAGAATGGATAAATAAATTTTGACATAGTCATACAGTGGAATATTATAAAATAGTGAAAATGACCTACAGCTACATCTATTAACATAAATGAATCTCAAAACAAAAATATAGGAGCAAAGCAAGAACAAAAAATGAAGTCACAAAAGAAATAGAAGAGTATGATTCCATTATTTAATTTCAAAATCTGGTTGAACTAAAGAATATAATCTTTAGCAATGCATACAAAGATAGTAAAATTGTGAAGAAAAGCAAAGTAATGGTAAACCAAAATCAGGATAGGTGGGGGTTGGCGCAGAGAGGAGGAGATTATCAGAGAGAGGCATACATAGATGATTTGAGTGGGTTTCTAAGGCACTGATAGTGTTCTTTCTCTGAAACTGAGTGGTGAGAACATGTGTAAGCTTTTCATTATTATTCTTTAGGCTATACATATATGTGAAATAAAGTCTTACAAATTTGTATATTGAACAACAGCAAGAGTTATTAAAGACGTATCTTTGAAGGCATGGGGCTCAGATAGTTTTGTAAGTGAGTTCAAACAAACATTACAGGTCAGATATATCTCATCCTAATCCAACTGTTACAAAGCAAAGAAACAGATACGGAAAATGTCTACATTTACTTATAATCATAATCTTGATATTAAAATCTGAAAAAGAAAGAATGCCCTGTAAAACCAACTACAGATCAAAGATAAATGTAAAAATCAAAATTACTTATATCCAGCAGCATGTTGAAAACCATTGTGATAATGGCTCAATGGTCTCCAAATGCCCATATAAAATGGAAGTTATATAGATACTAGATATGCTAAGAGAGGGCCACTAAGAAGATAAGTGATACTTATCTTCTTGGCATGCCTATTTTTTAACATTCTGCATTTTAAATTGTGAATTGTATAGGTCTTTATCTAAACCTAAGCAAGTTCGTATTGACTGATCCTTAATAAACAAAATGCCCACTGAACTTTGGAAAAAAAAATAATGGTTAGAGATATGAAATGCTGTCTTCAGCTGGGTTAAAACAGTTTCATTGCAAATATGCACTCTGCAAAGTAGTGAACTTCTTGTCACCAGTGGTAATCAAATAGAGGACTCATTCAAGAGACTTCTCCTTGGAAAAGCTACTGGAACTGATACTTGTGAAGCTTCCAGCCTGGAAGTGGTGCACTTTTGTGAGTTAAGTGTTTCCTTTGAGTAGTTCCTGGTCTCTTGAGAAGACCGTGAGGTGAAGCCCACGCATATTTACCGGCAGCATTTAAGCAAGAACTAAGGGTGATAAAACAGGTGTGAAGTCCTCTGACTTTTACACTTAGAATGCCCTACTTTACTTCAGTTGTGGAGTCCGGTGGTTGCTTACTGTAATTGAAATTCCCCTAGAGAAAACAAACAAGAACTTTCCCAGTACAATACAGAGAAGGTAGTATGTTTTATTTTGAAATATTAGTATTTTAAAATGTGCTATTTTAAAATATTAGTATTAAAAATATTAGTATTTTAGAATGCGCTATTTCAAAGCTTTCTCTAGCATTGTTTCTTTTCTCTAGCATCCTTTCTTATTTTACAAGTAGAGCCTGAAATGTCATTGTCTTTCCCAGTCACAAAATCTCACCTCCTCTGAAATTGAATAAAGTTAAAAAACAAAAAAAGAAACCTCACATGTGTTTGTTAACATAGATTTATTAATATGTGCATGTATGAAATCCATGTACATATCTAAATATGCTTGTAACAGATAGAGAAGTAGTCTTTGATGTTACTTCAAGTAATCCCTGTGAGTTCTTTATATGAAAATGCTTTCCCTACTGACAAAGAACCTTGGCTTTTAATCAGAGTTTCAGTCCCACAAAGCAACTAAGGTATATCTGATATATATTCTTGAAAACCAAAGTTCTGGGAATCATAGACCTTTCCTGCATTTGTTATTTTTGTTATTATTTTTTTAGTAGTAGAGGGATTTCTGGTTATCTTTTCTAATAACTCTTCTCTGTCTTCCTGACTTCTGTTAAAATTTTTTTTCAACGTTTATTTGTTTTTGAGACACAGAGCGTGAGCGGGGATTGGGGCAGAGAGAGAGAGAGGGAGACACAGAATCTGAAGCAGGTTCCAGGCTCTGAGCTGTCAGCACAGAGCCTGATGTAGGGCTTGAAACTCACGAACCATGAGATGGTGACCTGAGCCAAAGTTGGATGCTTAAATGACTCAGCCACCCAGGCACCCCTGAGCTGGTCTTGTATGCCAAGTATTATCTTAGTCACGGTAATGTACAGTTGGGAGAAACCTAGATATTCTTCAGTAGCAGAGAGGATTGTGAAAGCCAACAACCTCAAACAATCCATAAGGAAGGAAGCTGTTTACCTAGGCCCTAACAGTTCTAAATTAGTCATGGTAACAGAAGAAAGAATTTTCCCAAGAGAGAATTGCATCAAAAAGTGTAAAAGGGACTCTTCCTTAGGCACTATTAAGAACTTCCTATTTGGTTGCCTGGTGGCTGAGTCGACTGCTGCTCAGGTCATGGTCTCATGGTTTGTGAGTTCAAGCCCCACATCAGGCTCTGTTGCTGACAGCTCAGAGCCTGGAGTCTGCTTTGGATTCTGTGTCTACTTCTCTTTCTGTCCCTCCACCACTCATGCTCTCTCTCTGTCAAAAATAAATAAACAGTAAAAAAAAAAAAAAAAAAAAAAAAAAAAAAGAACTTGTTTAATGAACAACTATTACCTCCTTTTACATATTTGAACTTTATTTACTTTCTACATATGGTTCTGCTTAGGGGAGTTAGCCTTTGCTGCAGTTGCAGGAACACTGGTCCTCATTAGACAAGTCAGACTGGGAACATTGAGGGGGGTTGATTTTCAACCCCAAAGGAAAAATGCAAATGTTCAAACAGAATGTTTGGCAGCATTAACTAAACCCACGTTAACTTTAAGAACATTTAGTGAATCATTCACAATTAATTTCTGAATCATTTTGGAAGAAATAGATAGCATGAATAGCAGTTTCATCCTTCCTGATGTTAATAGTACTCCCACAGAAATAACATTACATCCCACTACACCCTGGGGATCAGAACAGCGTCCCCTTTGTCATATTTGTGCACGCACTTAGAAATAGTAAGTTTGTGGGGCGCCTGGGTGGCTTAGACGGTTGAGTGTCCATCTTCGGCTCAGGTCATGATCTCTTGGTTCATGAGTTCGAGCCCCTCGTTGGGCTCTGTGCTGACAGCTCGGAGCCTGGAGCCTGCTTCGGATTCTGCATCTCCTTCTCTCTCTACCCATTCCCCACTTGTGACTCTGTCTCTCTCTGTCTCTCAAAAATAAATGAATAAATATAAAAAAAATAGTAAGTTTGCTTCAAAAGGAAATTTGCACAGAGTTCCCTGGCTTCATCAAAAACCTTTTCAGACAACAAATATTGATGGACTATTGTTCTAGGCTTTATAAGGAAGGCAGAGTTTCTGTCCTCAAGAAACTTACCTTGTATTTGAGCAGAGAAATTCAAATTAAAAATAGTGTTATATCACCAATGAGAGCAGTCAGACTTGGGAGGAATTCTCCAGCTCTTATGGATGCATGTAAACGTGTTATCAGTGTTGTTCCACAGATGCCATTTTAATTATTTCTTAATTAGTCCATGAATTCCTTAAGGAACAGGAACAATGTTCTGTAAGTCTTTGTGTCCTCTGCAGCTTTTAGTACACATTTGTTAAGATCTTGAAGAAATTACTTTCTCGTCTTTGTGAATTGTTTTCTCCTGTTGTCCAATGTCTCAGAAATTTTCTAGGAAAACATCTGGGTTTTCCCATGCTGTGATGTTGTCCTTCAATAGGTGAGATAGCATTTTTTTTTTTTTTTTTTTTTTACCGTAAGTGGATGATATGGCATTTTCTAATCAGAGACTCTTAGGAAGGAAATTAGCATTTTATAGCTATTAATTCATCCCTTGTCCCTAAGCAGAAATGTGACATGTTCCCACCTGTCACCTACTCTAAAGGCTGGTGATATTTTAGTCACGTCTTCAATAAAGAGCTGCATATGAGGGTGGTCCCAGACTGTATTGTTCACTGTTGGTAGAACTGAAGCAAGAACTCTATTTGTCAGAGCTATGCCAAAAATAGCCAAACCATTTAAGACTGTATCGTCATGAATGAAACACCCTGGCAAAGCAGTTTAAGTCCATAGGCTTCAGTGTTTCAGATGTTAACAAACAGTAAGTCCTTGCAGCCTAACAACAAGTTGGAGTGAGGTGCTGAAGAGATAAGTAGGCTTTGAAATAAGATGGAAATGGCTTAGAACCAGGGCCAAATGTCTTACTTGCAAAATGATTACATTACCCCAAAGTCCACCCACCCCTCATTTTTATCCTTTTCATGGCTTTTCAGAAATGAATGCCAGTAAGCTTTTCAGTGCCATTACCACCAAGTTAATGTTTTTCTATTGTGGAATTCAGGAAATCAGAGGCTCAGAATTAATTTTTGAAATTAAGAAAGACTTTTATTATAGATTAGGCAAACTTGTCTTTGTGTAGCTCTTGGTTACAGTGACAGAAGAGTATTTCAGTCTATAGGTATTTGTTCCTTTTAAAATTTAACATATGCAAGGTGCCTGGGTGGCTCAGTCAGTTGAGCGTCTGACTTTGGCTCAGGTCATGATCTCTCAGTTCATGAGTTCAAGTCCTACGTTGGGCTCTGTGCTGACAGCTCAGAGCCTAGAGCCTGTTCCGGATTCTATGTCTCCCTCTCTCTCTCTCTGCCCCTCCCCCACTCACGCTCTCTCTCTCTCTCTCTCTCTCTCAAAAATAAACATTAAAAAAATTAAAACTTAACATATGCTATGGCTTAATAAGATTCTTCCAAGAGAAATCAGAAAATAAATTGTCCAGAGGAGTCCTCTTGTCTCTATTATGAATTTCTGACTATAGTCAATATTAATAGGACATGGGTTGGGGCCCATGTGGAAGAAATCTGTGCTATCAACATATCTTGAAATACTGTGACTGTTAAAGTTACCGGTAATGAATCAATCATAAGTATATAAGCTGTTACTCAGGTGGTAGATTCATATTTTGGATTTATGGGTTAATATTATCCCCCTTCTATATAGGAGGAAATAGTAGCCGTTTAAACAGAAAAACAAAAACAAACTTTATAGTCATATGATATCTCCTGTTTTAGTATCAGTTGGGCACAATTTAGAAATATAATTTGGGTAAAATTATGCCTCAGAATAACTCTGTAAATATTACTAAAAAATTCTGCTGTCTGGAGGCAATACCAATGGACCATGAAGATGACTCCCAGTTAGTGAACAATGACAGGGCTCAGGAGAATGAGACAGTCTTTCATCCTGCCCCTGACTGGGGCCCAAATTCTTGGACTCAGTAAAGGAGCAGTTTGTTCCCAGATGTGCAATGATGGAGTGAGAGGTGATGCTGAAGGTCACCTATTTTAGAACTCTGTTTAGGGGCTTCTGATTCTAGCTGTGATGGAGTACCTCTTACCAACCTACTCTTTCTGATATCAACTATAAAAGATGGGTAAAATTCTAGGTAAACAAACAAAAACAAAAATCTTCATGGACTCATTGAAGAATAACTAGACAGCCAGGACTTGAGGGGCTAAGACCTCATTGAGAAAAAAAAAATATGTGGAAGTGAGTTTTATATTCATTGCTGCTTTTACCCCCTCAGGACATGCCACACAGGCTGAAAAGAAACCAATGTCTTTTGAGTTCTGGCAGCCTCACTGGGTGTACAATAAAAATTTGGAATTTAAAGCTACTAAGACAACTAGGACCTGAAAGATCTTTGTACTGAAAAGAGAAATCTGCAGAGAATCGCATGCAGCACTCTTTGTGCAGTTTTCCTTTGAGTCATTTGCTTACTTCTTTTTTTTTTTTTTTTTTTTTTTTTTTTTTTTTTTTCAACGTTTATTTATTTTTGGGACAGAGAGAGACAGAGCATGAACGGGGGAGGGGCAGAGAGAGAGGGAGACACAGAATCGGAAACAGGCTCCAGGCTCTGAGCCATCCGCCCAGAGCCTGACGCGGGGCTCGAACTCACGGACCGCGAGATCGTGACCTGGCTGAAGTCGGACGCTTAACCGACTGCGCCACCCAGGCGCCCCTCATTTGCTTACTTCTAAGCTGTATGTGCACAGGATGAGACACATAGAAACTCAGCAGAATACAGTTGTAAAGAGGCGACAAAGCTAAGCTGTACGTATTTTGACAAATTGATGGTACTGAGAAAAAACTGGAATTCAAGTTTGCCAAGAAGGGTCCCTCATAAATACATCTGACTTTCATGTGAGATTCCTAAAGGGCCATCCCCTAGGAAAAAAGACAAGAATGGAAGGTCAGCAAATTTATGAGGTCAGCATAACTTGTAAATTAAGACCTAGTAAGGAAATTACAAAAAGGAAAATTTTAAAACCAATTTCTTATATAAGTATAGATTAAAAATCTTAAATAGAATATTAGCAAATCAAACCCTTCATGACCAAGATGAGTTTATTCTAGAAATACATGGTTGATTTAATATTAAAAATTCAATCATCATTAATATGCCACAGGAAGAATTTGAGAAAACCACATGGTCATCTCAGTAGATTCAGAAAAAGCATTTGATAAAATTCAATACCGTTCATGCTAAAATCTCCTAGGATCTAGAAATAGAAAGAACTGTTCTTAACTATTAGTGGATATCTCTAAAAAACATACATAATAGGGAGATAGTAAATGCCTTCTTTCTCTAAGTCAGGAATAACACAAGGATGTTCAATATCACCATTTTAATTCAATATTGTACAGGAAGGTGTAGCCAGTGCAACAGACAAAAAAAAATGAGTCTTAAGAATTTGAAAAATTTTAAATTTCATTATTTGGAGATGATGTGATTATGTTTATAGAAAATCCAAAATAATCTATAAACAAAATAAATTAGGCTTGATAAATGAATTAGCAAGGTAACTAAATACAAGGTAACTATAAAAAAACCTATTTTTTATATAGCAGCAATAAATATACAGATAATTCATTTAAAAAATGATACTCTTTACAATGACATAAAAACATTAAACACCTAGAAATAAATAAATCAAACAAAAAACTACAAGATATTATTGAGGTAAATGAAAGAAGAACTAAGTAAAAGAAGGGATATGCTATTTCTAAAGATTAGAAAATGCAATGCAAAGATATCTGTTCTCCCTAAACTGATTTATAGATTTAATGCAATGTCAATCAATATTCCACTAGCACTTCTGGGTGTCTAGGTAGCTTAGTTGGTTAAGTGTCCAACTCTTGATTTAAGCCCAGTTCATGATCTCATGGTTTATGAATTTGAGCCCTGCATTGGGCTCTGCGCTGAGTGCAGGGCCTTCTCGGGATTCTCTCTCTCTCTCTCTCTCTCTCTCTCTCTCTCTCTCTCCCTCCCTCTCTTAAAAATAAATAAATAAGCTTAAAGAAATTCCACTAGCACTTCTATAAATGAAAATTTATAAAGTAATTCTAAAATTTTTATGGAAAAGCAAAAGATCTAGAATAGTCAAGACAATGTGAAGATCAAAATTTGAGGACGTAAGCCACCAAATGTCAATACTTTCATAAAAGTCTAAAATTAAAGCATTATTTTTTTGGCACAAAGATAGATAAATAGACCATTGAGCAGAATAGTGGGTCCAGAAATAGATCTACACATATACAGTCACTTGACTTTCAACAAAGATGTAATTTTAATGCAATGTAATTTTAAATTACAGAGATGTAATTTTAATGTAATTTAATTTTGAGGAAAAGATTTAAAAAGTAAATTGAACTAGATTAATTGAACTGGATTATGCACATGGAAAAAAATATCTTGACTCCTACCTTATACCATACAAAAAATTAATTCTTTTTTTTTTTTTTAATTTTTTTTTTTTTTATTTTTTTTTTCAACGTTTATTTATTTTTTGGGGGACAGAGAGAGACAGAGCATGAACAGGGGAGGGGCAGAGAGAGAGGGAGACACAGAATCAGAAACAGGCTCCAGGCTCTGAGCCATCCGCCCAGAGCCCGACGCGGGGCTCGAACTCACGGACCGCGAGATCGTGACCTGGCTGAAGTCGGACGCTTAACCGACGGCGCCACCCAGGCGCCCCCAAAAAATTAATTCTGGATTGATTTAATGTATGTAGTTAGTTAAATATAGAATGCTTAAATGTAATATGCTTAAATGTGAAAAGTAAGACAGTAAGTTTTTTAAAGGTGATCATACAACAAGATTTCCATGACCATTGGTTGAGGAAAGATTTCAAAAAAGGACACAGAAACACTATATAAAGGATAAACTTGACATATTGTGTGTGATTAAAAAATTACAAAATTCCTTTAATCAAAAGATACTATGAAGAGAGTTAAAACTTAAGCCATAGAGGGGGAAAAGCAGTTTAAATTGCATATATCTAGCAAAGATTACTATGAAGAAATAGTAATAAAGAAATAGGAAGACAATCCAAATAAAATAGGCAAAAGACTTGAATTGGCAGTTAGGAATATATGCAAATTGTTCATATGAAAGGACATTCAACATCATTAATTAATAGAGTTATGCACGTTATATCTACAATGACATAGCACCACCCATTCAACAGTGACTACAATGAGAAGAAAAAAAAAAAAAGAACAGGTAACGCCAATTGGTAGTAAGAATGTAGAATAATGAATTCTTACACACTGCTGGGGGAATGTAAATTGGTACCCCTGCTGTGGAAAACAACTTGCAGTATCTACTGAAATTAAATACACATAAACCTCATGTCACAGAAATTCCAATCTTAGGTATACACCTAACAGAAATGCATACATATGTTCACCAAAAACATATACAAAATGTTTATATTACCATTATTTGCAAGAGTTCCAGAATGTAAATAACCCAAATGTTCTTCAGTAAGTTGTGGTATATTTTACAATAGACACTGAAGAAAGATCCAACTACAGCTACAAGTAAAAATTTGGATCAATCTCACAGATAAAATGTTGAGCAAAAATGCCAGACTCAAAAGAGTACATACTATAAGATAATGTGTGATTCCATTTATATAAAGTTCAACAAAAAACCCACTAATCTATGGTGATGAAGTCAGAATTGGTTACCTTTCGAGGAATAATGATTGAGACTGATTGAGAAAGGACAGGGGGAGGTTTCTCAGGTGCTGATAATAGCTTTGGTCTTAATTTACATGGTAACCTGAGTGTGTTGAATTCATAAAAATTTGTTGAGCTGTGCTCTTTATTATATAAACAGTGATCTTTAATGTATATATATTCTATCTCAATACATAAGTTTACCATGAAGAATCCCCCCTCCCCATGTATTTTTAGTGATAAATTCATACCATTTCAAAATATCAGGCTTTTGATCCTACTTTGAAAGAACATTGCCTAGTGATAGGTTTTTATAGTTAGGCAGTTGTAAGATTATACCTACTGTATACCAGTTGTAAGATTATAAAGTTGTACTATTATAGCTATTACTTGGAAAGCAGACCACAGTTCTTTGTGTCATCTTTATTACAACCCATCTATTTAAAAAGATCCAACTAGTTATTTTATTTCTATTTATAATGGTGAATCATTCTACAGTGATATATTCTACAGTCAACTCTAAACAACACCAGATTTATCAATAGTTTGGGTCTCAGCAAACTTGTGGTGATTCTCAACTGGTCTTGGTAGCTTAAGGAAAGCTCCATTTTAGTAAGGAAGTGGTTCTGGCTTAGCTTCAAGTAGCTGAGTGAATTTATCTTGGCCTTGAAACATCAAAGGCAGTTGGGTTGAATTTGGCTGTGTGCATGTATGTTTTGTCTGCTACTATTCATTTTGGGTAACTGGGAAACAAAATTCTACTTAATTTTAGGGTCTTTAAACATATGGCTATTTTAATGAGTATAACACTGGATTATATCCTTAAAATAGCATGATTAAGGGTTTATAGAAAAATATTAAAATCTTCCAACCATGACCTTCATTACTAGCTAGTGTGTCAATGTACAATTCACAGAACTAACCACACCAGGTCCTTAAAAGTTCAATGTAGTTTGATTGAATAAATAGTAAATGAAGGACTTATGATGCCTTATTCTTTTTTTTTTATTTTTTTTTGACGTTTATTTATTTTTGAGACAGAGAGAGACAGAGCATGAACGGGGGAGGGTCAGAGAGAGGGAGACACAGAATCTGAAACAGGCTCCAGGCTCCGAGCTGTCAGCACAGAGCCTGACACGGGCTCGAACTCACGCACCGTGAAATCATGACCTGAGCCGAAGTCGGCCACTTAAACGACTGAGCCACCCAGGCGCCCCTGTGATGCCTTCTGATATTAATTATTGATATATCTTCTTTAGCTGACCCTTCTATTCATAGGTAATAAAATAGACATTATGATTCCTTGATATTCAGGTATTAAGTTGGTCATCTTAAAAATAAAGTCAAGATGCGGTAATAGCACAAATGTCTTAAGGAATTGTCATTGTTATAGCTGAAAAAGTGCATTAATTACCAAATTATAAGCCCATGATGTCAAGGATCTGAAGAATAGACAAAAAACATTTCCAGAACAGTGCTGTGCTGCTTGTCATTTGCTCACCGCCTCTTAGGCTAGTCTTATTAACAAAAAAAATTGGAGATTTAAAAAAAGAATTTTCAGAAATTTCAGAGAAAATGAAAACTCTAATTTCTATTTTGGTGTGATAACTAATAGAGGGTTTGTACATACTCTATGAACATGGGTCTTTTAAAAATGATGAAATTAAGAAAGTAGATAAAAAAGTAATAGTGGCTAGCTAGCCTGGATTTTTCTCAAAGCGGAGCTTGAATGAAGGCTTGGATGAAAGTTTATTTGGAATGTAATTTCAGGGTCCTGGGGTGAAGAGTAAGAGAAATTAATAAGGGAATTGGTTAGTGTTATCATGGTGTATCTTTTCTCATCTTTATACATTTAACCTATTCTTGTTTTTAATATTTAAAGTGAATTTCTTATAGGCAGCTTACAGTTAGGTCTTACATTCTTATCCAATATGACAAACTCTACTTTTAAATGGGGCTGTTTGGGTACTTTAGGTTTTAGATTTTAGGTAATTAGATTTCATGTGATGATTCTTTTGTTGGATTTAACTCAACTATATTGTTGTTTGCTTTTTAAAATTCTATCTGTTCTTTTGTTTGTTTTTCTCTTTTCCTGCCGTTTTTTGGAATTAAAGAAATGATTTAATTTTATCTCTTCTGTTGGCTTAATAGAGACACTTTTTTGGTGTTATTTTAGAAGTACTTTAAGCCTTGTAGCATACCTCTTTAACTTACGACAGCCTACTTTTAAGTGACATTGTATTGCTTCATGAATAATATGATAAACTAACAAAGTTGTACTTCTATTTCTTCCCTCCAGGCCTTTATGCACTGTTGTCATATGTTTTTATTTCTATATATGTTAAAAATCTCATACTTCTTGATTATTATTTTTGCTTTAAACAGTTGATTATATTTTAGAGATTTATATAAATAAAATAAGAGAAATATTTATAAACATAGTCTGTATTTACCTGTGTAGTTACATTTGTGGTGCTCTTCATTTCTTTGTGTAGATCTATGTGTTTTCCTGGTATTATTTTTCATCTGCTTAAAGGTCTTCTTTTCATATATTCTATAACGTAAGTTCAATGTTTTGAACTGAATAGTTTTATTCATCTTTCTGATGCATGGAGTTTGTTGAGCTTCTTGGATCTGTGAATTTATAGTTTTCATCAAATTTAGAAATTTTGCTGCAAATATTTCTTCAATATTTGTTTCCTTCACAATACTTTAGAGATTAAAGTATATATATTAAGCTATGTTAGTGGTTTTATTCTTCGTGTTTCATTTTGGAGAGTTTATATTGCTGTGTACTTACGATCATCTTCGTATCTAGAATGTCAGTCTTTAAAGATATCCTTTTCTTCAAACAGAAATACAGACTCAGACAAACCCAATCAAAATCTGAATTTTTATCTTATTTTATTTTTTTTGATAGAATAGAAATGCAAAGGGTCAAGAATAACTAAGACAACTTAAAGAATACAAATAATAGGAAACATTCTGTTAAATATCAAAACTTACAAATCTATTAAGTGAGTATAGTAGTGGTAGAAGTATCCCAAATAGGATAGTAAAACAAATTACTGGACCTAAAAATAGGCCCAAGGATATATGAGCTTTTATCTTTAAAAAGAAAAAAGAAAGGATGGCACTGAAAAGCTGAGTAGAAGGGATAGCTTTTTCAACAAAAGGTGCTGGGGCAGTTGGATATCCATTTTGGAAAATGAAACTAGACACCTACAAATCACCATACATAAAAATCAATTATAAAATTTTATTTTAATATGTGAAAGGCAAAACAGTTAATATTCTGGAAAATAAAATAGGAGAATATCTTCAGAATTTCAAAGTAGGAAACAGTTTCTTAAGGGCACAAAAGAAAGAAAAGGGGAAAAAAGGCATAAGAAGGAGAGAAGCCAATCATAGAGTATTGGAATGATACTGAATAAATAATTTAGTTTACTAAGGACACCACAAATAAAGTGAAATTCAATCCATGTAGTGAGATAATCTGTAAAAAATACAACTAAGAATACAAAAAGGACTTCTACAAAAGAAGTAACAAGAATAAAATAGAACCTCCCCCTCCCCCCCCAAAAAGGCAAAAGATTTAAACTGTCAGTCCACAAAGAGAAAGTTCAAAAGGCCAGTAAACATATACAAAGTGCTTAACCTTATCGGATCAAAAAAATGCAAATTACACGACAGTGAGACACCACAACATAATCATTGGAACACCAAAAATTGTGTATATGATACATAATTATATAATAAATATATATATAATTTTCGCTATTCCAGTGATAACATATATATGTCTCTATATAAATTTAGAGATTAATATAAATATAAACATGCATAATATTAAATATAAATATATAAAAACCATACGTATATGGCAATTTCAAATATTGGGAAGGATATGAAGGAACAAAGACATATTGCTGATGGCAAAGTAAGTGGCTACAAATATTTTGGAAAATTGTTTAGTATTATCAAGTAAATTATACATAAACAACCAAACAATACTAAACTTTAGTTTGTAAGATGCATAATCACTTGGGAAAGTAAAACATGAAAATAATATACAATAAAATTAATGTGTAGGTTTTCTCTGAGAGAGGGAGGAAATGTGCTTGGAAAAGAGATCTACAGGTAATATTTTTCTTGGCCAGGGTAGTGGTGTATATAGATGTGCTTTATATATTGATATCTCATGTCATTCGCTCTAGATATGAATATTTTACAGTAAAAATTTAAATAAAATAAATGTAGCCAATATGAAACAGAGGCAGTTATTAGCTCTGTTAAAACAAATGTTTGTGCAAGAAAGAATGTGTAATCAAAATATACTATGTGGTTCAGCTCAAAACACTTTTTGTCTTAGTATTATAATATAACTTTATAGAAACTCAGAATTTTTTTTATGTTGGTTTGCATTCTGAAACTTTACTGAATGTGTTTATTAGTTCTAAAAGATTTTTGTGGAATCTTTTCGAATTTTTATGTATAAGATCATGTCATTTGCAAATAGAGGCCACTGTACTTCTTCCTTTTCAACTTGGGTACCTTTTATTCCTTTTTCTTGACCTAATTGCTTT
This sequence comes from Puma concolor, assembly GCF_028749965.1. Lineage (NCBI taxonomy): Eukaryota > Metazoa > Chordata > Mammalia > Carnivora > Felidae > Puma > Puma concolor. Next base: position 142,537,542 of record NC_141674.1, on the reverse strand, counting down.
GGCTAAGACTTCTACTACTATGATGAATGGAAATAGTGAGAGTGGACATCCTTGTCATGTTCCTGATCTTGGAGGAAAAGCTTTCAACCTTTCACCATTGAGTAAGATGTTAGTTGTGAGCTTGTATATATGGCTTTTACTATGTTGAGGTAAATTCCTTCTACATTCCCTCCTTCCCTCTGAGGAAATGTGTACATTAATTTTATTGTATATTACTTTCATGTTTGATTTTCTTGAATAATTATGCATCTTATAAACTAAAATTTAGTCTTGTTTTGTTGTGTTTATATATAGTTTACTTGATAATACTAAAATTTTTTTTATTTTCTATACCTACTTTTTGAAAATTTTTATCATAAGATACTGAATTTTGTCATATGCTTTTTCTGCATCTATTGAGGTTATAATATGATTTTTATCTTTGATTCTATTTGTGTGGTTTTTTTTTTTTTTAATTTTTTTTTTTTTCAACGTTTATTTATTTTTGGGACAGAGAGAGACAGAGCATGAACGAGGGAGGGGCAGAGAGAGAGGGAGACACAGAATCGGAAACAGGCTCCAGGCTCTGAGCCATCAGCCCAGAGCCCGACGCGGGGCTCGAACTCACGGACCGCGAGATCGTGACCTGGCTGAAGTCGGACGCCCAACCGACTGCGCCACCCAGGCGCCCCTATTTGTGTGGTTTATTACGTTTATCAGTTTGCATATGTTGAACCATTCTTGCATCCCAAGAATGTATTCCACTTGATCATGACATGTATTCTTTTAATGTACTGTTATGTTTAGTTTGCTAGTATTTAGTTGAAGAGTTTTACATCTATATTCACCAGGAATATTGGTCTGAAGGTGGAGAAAGGATAATTTCTTCATAAATGGTGCTGGAAAAACTGGATATCCACATGCAAAAGAATGATTGGATCGCTATCAAAAATTGAAGTGGATTAAAGACTTAACATAAGACATGAAACCATAGAACTCTTAGAAGAAAAGATAGGGAAAAAGCTCCCTAACGTTGGTCTTGCCAATGACTTTTTGGATATGTTACCAAAAGCACAAGTAACAAAAGCAAAAATTCACAAGTGGGACAATATCAAACTATAAAGCTTCTGCACAGCAAAAGAAATAACAAAGTAAAAAAGAAACCTATGGAATGGGAGAAAATATTTTCAGATCACCTATCTGATAAGAGGTTAATATCCAAAGGAATACATATGACCCAATAGCAAAAAAAAAAAAAAATACTATTAAAAAATGGGCAATTGACCTGATTAGACATTTTTCCAAATAAGATATTCAAGTCATTAGTAGGCAATTAGTGCTCAACATCACTAATTGTCAGAGAAATGCAAATCATAACGACAATGAGATATCACGTCATACCTTTCGGAGTTACTATTCAAAAAGACAAGAAATAACAAGTGTTGGCAAGGAAATAGAGGAAAGAGAACGATTGTATTAGTATTGGTGGAATGTAAGCTGGTGGAGTCACTATAGAAAACAGTATGGAGGTCCCTCAAAATAGCCAAGACATGCAAAAAGAAAATCTGGTGTCTATATATAAACAGTAGAATATTAGCCATAAAAAAGAAGGAAATCCTGACATTTGCAACGATGTGGATGAAGCTTGAGGGCATTATGCAAAGTGAAATAAGTCAGATAGAGAAAGACAAATACTGCTTGACCTCACTTATATGTGGAATCTGAAAAAGCTGAACTCAGAAACAGAGAGCAGATTGCTGGTTGCCAAGGGTTTGGGGGTGGGGAAAATGAGTAGATCTTGGCCAAAGGATATAAACTTCCAGTTATAAGATGAATAGGTTCTCGAGAAACTAACATACAGCATGGTGACCATAGTTAACAATACTGAATTATATACTGGACGGTTGCTAAGACAGTAGATCTTCAATGTTCTCGCAATCATCACCACAACAAAAAAGATGGTAGTTACGTGAGGTGATGGATATGTTCACTAATATTATTGTGGTAATCATTTATAATACATACACTTAACAAATCATCACATAGTATGCCTTAAACGTACACAATGTTATATGTCAGTTATATCTCAATTAAATTGGAAAATATAATCACAGTATTTTCATTTAATAAAAAATTGTGGTTATCTGTTTTGAGAAGGACATGGGGGAATTATGAGTTGGGGTAGTTATCTAAGAGAATTAAATCCTCTTTTTCTATGAAAGAAATCAATAGATGATGTTTAATGTTGAAAAAATATATAGAAATAGAAGCCAAATGTGTGAATGTGAAGGTAAATTGAAGAGAAAACAGTTAAGGGAATTAAAATTTGTTGCTCCCGGGAAAGATTTGGAAAAGGAGTGGGCTTAGGGAAGATACTGCTTTCTGTTTCTTGGGGAGAAGTATGGGGAAAGTGGCTAGCCTTATAGTTTAAATAAGCCTATTAAACTATGTATGTTTTATTTGATGCAAATAAGAATAAAAATAATAAGGAAAGCCATTGGTAGCACAAACAGATTGTGAGCAAATACTTTTCCAAGGACAGCACGATATAACCCCTTTGCTCCTTGAGAGTATTCAGTCAGTAAAAATAGATGGCCAGTCATGAGTAAAAACAAATAATGATTTCTTTTCAGTAGTGCAAATATATTTATGCACAAAACACAAAAACTAATAATTCATGCTAAATTAAGTAGGCATGTATACACACACATATGCAAGACACATGCATAGTATATTTCTTATTTTATCTTAATTCTTATTTTTTAATTTGAATACTAGAAGTTGCCTTCCTGTAAGGGACTAGTTCAACTTGGACCAAACTCCAATGCCAGAGTTTGTGGCAGTTCAAAGCTGCCCCATGAATCAGCCCTTTACTTCTTTTACAATGCTTTATTTGTATGTAAAGTTTATTCGCTTTCAGTGTTTTCCTCCAAAAAGCCAATCATACTCCAAATTCCTGAGCTTTGAAACCTCATTGAGGAAAAGAGAAGTCATAATAAATGATATCATCTCCCCCCCCACTCCTTACTTGGTCTTCTGCCCTCTTGCTGGCTCTCCTTCTGCTTCAGTGCTTGCCAAAGGCCAGCTGCCTTCTGCCTGACCTTCCTCTTGGTCTGGAAGTCCCTGTAAAAGTGTCGTGCAATCGCTCTAGACAACTCCTACTCTTGGGGTGGGGGGGGGGTGCGCTGTGAGTGGGGTGTGTGGTTCTTGCCAGTTTGGTCTGCCTTCTTAACCTCCTGGGAATTCTGGTACATAAATTTGCTCCATCTTAACAAATATGTAAATATATTATTTATTTATTTATACCTCTGAGGTATAAGACTCAAAATTTCCTTGTTCTTACTGACACTCCATATATCTCATTAATTTTTTTTACCAATCTGAAGGGTAAAATATTTGTGTCTTTTTGGCTTAATGTACATTTTTTGATACTTAGTAAGGCTGAGTATCTTTTTAAATATATTTACTGTATTTCTTTTTCTGTGAATGGCTTGCTTATAACCTGTGCTCATATTTCCATTGTGTTGTTTTCTTTTTCTTACATAATATAGAAATAGGAACTCCTTATAGATTTTGATTAAAACTTTGCCTATTGTATGCATTGCAAATATATATATATTTTTCTTTTCTGTCATTTAACTTTTGTTGTAGAGTCTTTTCTTGAATAAAAGTTTTAAATTTTTAAGTAGTATTGGTGGTCTTTCCTTCTATGTTTCTGGGCTTGCTTTTGATATTCTTGCTAACCTCGGGGTGATGGTAAAAGTTATACTATATTTAGTGCTACTAATGTTATGGTTTTAGGGTTTACATCTTTAATTCACCTGGAATATATTTATTTGTTCACATTTCTATGCTGTAAAATAAGAACAACTTTTCCCCAGATGTTTGGCCGGCTGACTCAACGGTTTTTTACTGAATAGTCAATCCTTGCCCCTGATTTGAAAAGTTCTCTATGTCATGTATTAAATTTATATATGTGTGTATGGGTGAGTTTACACATGTACATCTGTTTCTGTCCTTTCTATTTTACCTGTTAACCTCACAGGATTTTAGTGGAACTAGAAGAGAAATGGAAATTACCCAGAGATCCTGAGAAGATGGAAAAAGGCAGGAGAGAGGAGAGGCAAGATGTTTCAGGGTAGACATTTAATTAAAAAAAAAAAAACTATATATATATATATATATATATATATGTACATATATATACATATATATGTATGTATATATATGTTGAACTATGTGAATGTGTTACAAATTCAAAAGTTAAACTAAAAATATAAACTGCACAGTCAGTTAAAGTTCTGGTATTGCTTTGGTTTTTTTGTTTCCCCATTGTTTACTTTTATTTTAAATTTCTTCTTGATTACTTTAGAATTATTCTTTTATTTATTTTCTTGTAATAAAATTGCCTTTAATCACTTGAAAAATTATTTAGCATATTTTTAAACTGACAATTCATCAGTTTTTTAGTGGATAATGATTTGCATTCATAAATGAACTAGTTTCTGTGAGCGCAGAAAATGGTATGTATAATGTGCTTCCTGCTCAGAAGAAACTTGTGATCAGATTAGGCATGTAACTTATATTCATACAACTAGAATTATTCCTTTAAATGGTGTGTGTGTGTGTGTGTGGTGGGGGTGTGGATGTGGTGTGGGTATGTCTGTGTCTGTGTTACTATGTTGCATTTGAGAGTAGAAAGTTAAATATATATTTTCAAAAATAATTGTTTATATTTCTGATGTTCTACCCATTAATAACTCACTAATTTTAATGGAATGGAAGATTTTTATGGTAGTTTACTTGGCATAGTTGAGAAAAAAAAATGTTGCTGGAATTATTCACTATGGCTTTGACTTGCATATATACTTGGTTCATTTGCATATTGCCTCAAGGGAATTAATATTTGACTACATGAAGTTTGACCCAGCCCACATGGGCCATCTGGGAGAGGAGTTTCACTAGTCAGTCACTCAGTGACTGAAATGTGAGAAAAGATTGAAAGCCAAGGATAGCTTTCTTTTGAGTCTCTTAAATGGATATGATCCAGACTGAAGAATCTTTACACATATGCAGTGAATTCTGCTATTACAAATAATAATGGCTTTCATGGTTTTAGAATTGCCTTTGGGTTCTGCATGTAGTTCATGATATTCCATTTTATACTATTTTGTATTTAATGAAAATTTTATTTGAGGGGAGCCTGGGTGCCTCAGTCGGTTAAGCATCCAACTCCTGGATCATGAGGTCATGATCTTATGGTTCATGAGTTAAAGCTCCCCATCAGCCTCTGCACTGACAGCACAGAGCCTGCTTGGGATTCTCTTTCCCCCCCTCTGTCTGCCCCTCCCCTGCTTGTTTTAAATCTTCCTGACTTCAGTGATGCATATCCTCTCTATACCTACTAGCATGTGGGCATGACTTCTGACATTCTTTTTTGTCTTATTTGTCCAACTAAGAGTGCAAGTTTTAGGCTGTGATCTCTTTATGGCTGGTATATATTTACATAAAATGTTTCCCTTTCTACTTGATTTAGCTGATATCTAGTTTTTCTGTTGATAATGGGCATTGCAGACAATTAAAATTCTGTGATATAGGGCAAGAGCAGGTCTCAGATTACTCTATTTTTTTTTTTTTTAGCTACCTCAACATTTATGTAGTATCGATTTAGTGGCAAAACTACTAAATGTTTGACGTATTTTTTTAATATTGTTACTAACCCTTTTCTACATTACTTTTTGTTTGTTTGCTTGTTTCCCTATACTAAACACTGTTTACTAGAGCAATGGGTGACATCTTGCTCTTCTCCTTATGCTAGGTGGGCCCGTCCTCCTGGGGAAAGAGGAAGAGCAGCCCACCTCTTAGAGGGTACTCAGAGTACACTTCTGCCTTTTCCCAGCCCCAGGCAGTGACGTTGAGGTGTGGACTAGGTGGAGAGAATGTGCAGCTATGTCATTTATTCCTCAACTGACTGTCAATTGTTATGGGAGAACTTCTGTATCAGTAGGACCCAGACAACTTCTCAGGTGTGCAGGCTCATGGCAAACCTTTGATATATCACTAGAATTATTTCTGTCAGTACGTCTTGATGTGCCTAAGAGAACCCTCCCAAACTCTTCCTGTCTTTTCTCCAAGGTGTGGATAACTAGACCACTTGATATTCTACCTCTGATTACCATTTGCTTTATTTGTATGTGGATTATTTACTTTTATTAGCATCAGTGGGAATCCCGCTGCCAGGAACTCTGGGAGTAGAGCATAAGCAATTCTGTCTCTGTTTTGACTTCCTTCTATTTGGGCAAACTCCAACCACAGTTGGTTCACCTCACTTTTGGAAATGTATCTTGGTGCAAATTCCTCAGTCTTAATTTATCTGTCTCCCCATAATTCCGGGTGAACTCTCTGTCCACATTCCTCTGAAGCCAGTGGCTTCTCCCACTCCATTAATGCTGGACCCTGACGACATCACTTCCTCTGGGTGTGTATCCAGTCCCTGAGCAACACTGCCTGCCAGCACCACTGCGGTAGCCCAGATCTCAGCTCCTCCTTCCAGAATTGTTGTCACTGCCTTCAGAATGTTCTCCTCTTCCCTCTTTGCTTTCTTCTTTGTCGCATCTTCCTAACACATTATTTTTCCCAAAATATTTCTTCCATTATGTCACTTTCCAATGACCATAATTGTTCTTGGTTACTCATCAAATATAAAACAAGTTCTTGGGGCACCAGGTGGCTCAGTTGGTTCAACTTCTGACTCTGGATTTTCAGCTCACGGTTGGTGGGATTGAGCCCTCTGCTGAGCAGGGAGCCTGCTTGGGATTCTCTCTCTCTCTCTCTCTCTCTCTCTCTTTCTCTGTCTCTCTGTCTCTCTGTCTCTCTCTCTCTCCCCCTCTCTCAAAATAAATAAATAAACATTAAAACAAACAAACAAATAAGCTCTTGTGCATCAAGTCTTGCCGTGACGTCTGTGCTCCAGTCAGTCTAAACTCTGTAGTGCTCCCCAGCCTTTCTGCAGCCACCTGTTATCTTTAAGCCGTCTTACATTTTATTAAGATAAATCCCATTCTGCTCAAGTTTTAGCCTACTCACATCTCCTCTGTGAAATCTTCTTTAATAATTAAATCTTCATCCCACAACCTTTTCTATCTCAATTCTAACAGCAAATTGAGAGTCTGTAACACATAATTTAACCCTTTTAGCTTCCTATGGTTATTTCATTCTGTATAGGTTAGGAGGTACACTTGGCTACTTATAAGAGACCTGACTATGGTGGCCTGAATATGACAGATACTCATTCTCATGTAATGAAGTGTCAGGAGGTAGGGAGTTCACAGTTGCTACAGTGGCCCCTTGTAGCTTTCCGTTCTTCAGTTCCTCAGGTCTGGTCCACAACTTGAAAAGATACAAAATGCTGCAGTAGCTCAGTCAAGAGGAAAGAAGTGGAGTAGGTGGTCAGGCTATTTTGAAAAGCTTTTCTGGAAGTGGTACCCATTGAAAGGTCACCGTCTTCTGCAAGGGAAATGTAATCTTTGAGACATTCACATCACTGCTCCCCCAAATCTAGGGATACTGTTAATAGGGAATGAAGGAAGATGGCTACTGTGGGCCCCTCTCAGTCCATGTGATGCATGCATAAATGTGAGGCTCCCCATTCACTGTAGCTGCAGGGACACAGCAAGTGTCTGCTTTGCTTTCCTGATCAGTGGTGACATAAGTAAACTGTAAATGTTTGACAAATCGGGATGTTCCCTGCGGTCAGGAAGACGATTTCTTTTTTACTTTATCTCATACTCATCACTCTCATACAAGAAATATGTACAAAGAGATAAAAAATTTTAAACAACTACAGAAGATAAAAATAAATGTGAAACTTGTTCATTTGTGAACACCGTTTTGTTCTGTTGAAGAAAACAATTATATAGGTGTAGCTGGATTGTGATGCTTACACTACAGGGTTAGAACATTCAACAAATGTCTAGTAATTACTCTTCACCATGGCACACACTTCTGGGTCTGCGTGACATGCAGATTTTTTTGACATTCATCATAAATTTGCAGACTTTGGGGGCAATTAATCCAGTGGTTTGTCTAACCCAAGTAAACTGGCTTTGTATTCTTCCCAGAATTTAAACAAAGAATATGCATGATAAATATTTGCTATTTGTGATGCTGTTGTGGGTGGTCATTAGGAGCTTCAACTGAAGGGTGTTTTCCTACCTTTGTCAGACACAAAGCAAGCCTCCTTTTGTCTCCTGATCACAGCTCTAATTTTCCCAGCTGGGTGAATGCACCAAGTTGAGAATCTGAGAGGCCTTAACATTAGCAAAATCTACAAAGTGCCAGAGGGGCACAAAACCTGCGTAGGACACAGTTCGCTCTCCAGGCTTGGCGGTGCGGTTGCCACAGCTACCAAAGCTGCTGATTTCTCTGCTTTGTGTTCACGTGGGAAGAGAAGCTTTCAAGGTGACAGTGGCTTCATTATATAACCGACACTGCAATTCATTTTCTTTAATATTCGCATTTTAATCTACGGTGCCTTGTCCTAAATAGGACTTTTCCTTGGGAATACTGTTCATTGGGGGATGGGTGGACAAAGTTTTATACAATCAGGATGGACAGATCATAAGGTGAATGAATCTGTAATTATAATTTTTCCCTGGACTTTGCGACCATTCATCCTGTGGCTTGAACCGAAATTAGGGAGTTATTAGCTGCATTGCTGCATCCTCCACAAAGAGAATACAAGAACCACTGATTCACATACATACACATTATATGCACCAGTTTTCAAATAGCAATTAAGATGAAATCACATCAGCCTGTCCTTGGTGAAGTTTAAGTAGATATCCATGTATAATTAAGAGTCATTCTTAAGCCTTGAAGTTCTTTCACACTTTATTTAATGATCTTTAAGCACTATGTGTAAAATAATAATTGCAGATGAGTAGGCTTCGCTTAAAACCAAGTCATATACATAATATAATTGACATATGACCTTCTCTAGGGGAAATTGCATACTGACAGATATATAAGAATGTGCTTAACAGTGTGTTTACCATTTATATATTTCCATTTCTTTTCATAAATATATATTATCAATGATAAAGAGGTCTCTAAATTCCTTCCACTGTCTTGTCTCCAATCTCAGTTTGAAAAAGAATGTGAGTTTTGCCCTTTTTTTTTTTTAATGGAATGGTATTATCAACAGCAAAACACTGAGTGTTTTTTGTTTGTTTGTTTGTTTTGTTTAGGTTAAGAAAGGGCAGCTGAAGCACTGTTTATGAAATTTAGTTAATTTTTCCTTGCTAAAAGAAGGCTCCCTTGGGGTGCTTGGGTGGCTCAGCCGGTTGAGTGTCTGACTCTTGACTTCAGCCCAGGTCATGATCCCAGGGTTGTGGGGTTGAGCCCTCTGTCAGGCTCCATGATGAGTGTGAAGCCTGCTTGAGATTCTCTCTCTCTCCCTCTCTCTCTCCCTCTCTCTCTCTCTCTCCCTCCCTCCCTCTCTCTCTCTCCCTCCCTCCCTCTCTCTCTCCCTCTCTCTCTCTGTCTTTCCCTCTATCTCTCCCTCTATCTCTCTCTCTCTCTCTCTCTCTCTCTATCTCTATCTCTATCTCTATCTCTCTCTCTCCCTCTGTCCCTCTCCCTGCTCGTGCACTCTCTAAAATAAATTTAAAAAATAATAATAAAAAAGAAGACTCCCTTGACCACCATTTGCAGTTCATTAGCACCTTCTATCAGGCCTTGAGTGGGAAGACAACAATTTTTTGGAGCACTCATTGTGTTTTTCTCTCACTTTGTATATGTTGTCTCTTTTAATATAGCACTATTAAGTATTATTATTATGTTGTTTATTGTGCTCACTTTTAAGTATTACTAACTTGTTTTATAGATGAGGCTAAGGAGAGGATTTTTTCATATCCACCATCACAAAGCCAATAAGTAACAGAGATATAGTGGTCTTTCTCATAGAGACACAGGTCTGTCTAATCCCCAAACCCATATTCTTTTTATCAATTTGGGGAGACAAACCCTGACAGGATGACTTCAGATTTGGAGAGATGGTATGATATAATTCTCCTTTGTTTTAGTTTCTAGTAATCATTGAATTACCTTTAAGAAATTTGATATAAACATTGTTAAATATGATCTATATACTGGGTGCCAGGTTTCATCCCCTGCAACCATGTCCCCTGTCTTGCCACAGAGACCTCCACGTTTTTGGAGAGGATCTATTTGTGTCCAGGGAAGCAAAATTTAACCCCAGTTTCAATGGTGTGTCATGTGATGTAGGTGGAGCCAATCATCTTTCTGTTCCTCTGGTACAATGATTAGTTCAACAATTGAGCATGCAACCTTAGTTTGTCTAATCAGTATGAGTCCCAAGACTTAGTTTGGAATGCCAGGGGAAAGGCACTTCTGTTCATTTAGTTAACATAGGATTCTATTTCCCAGCCCCCACTGACTTCAGATTAGGGCATACAACTTAACTGCGGTCAATGATATATAAGAAGTAGTGTGTGGCATGTCTAAGTTGGAGCTTTAAGTGCCCGCATAGTGTTTGCACCATGCCTGCCCCCTCATATAGTACTGGTAACGTCCCACATCAGGGTTGCTCTATCAGCCTGGGTCCTGGAATATGGGCTGTGTGAAATAGAGTCATAGTTGACCTATAATGGAAATGAATAGTAAATGAAAAATACTTTTTTTTGTTGATGTGAGACATTGAAATGTGGGAGTTGTTTTTTTCTGCAACATAACTTAGCATAAATGGTAGGGTATGGAGGTGAGGCTTGGAAGAGCTGCAGCCATTTTTGCCTCATGAGGCAGCCTAATGGCAAAGCTGACATAAGAAGGAAGCAGAGTCCAGGAAATCACAGAGAAAGGCAGATGGAATTCTGATGATGTCACATACCCTTGGCTCATGGCTGATTCACTTAAATAAAAAAGTCAGCTGTAGATCCCTACAGCTGACTTTTTTATTTAAGTGAATCAATATATTTGCTTAAGCTAATTTTAGTTCAGTTTTCTGCTACTTGCAGCCAAAGCAAACAAATTGCTTTATGTATCATACCATAAATTCCACTTCGTTTTCCTACAACAGACATCTGAAGTAACCTTGAAGCCAGCCCAAGTAATTTAGGCTATAAGGTCCTAAAAGTCACTAGCCAGATCAATGATGACAAAGGAAGAAAACCACTCAAGAGGCAAGACATAAAAATAGGTGGATGCCAAATAAGAACTATGTAAGACTACTATACAACTAATAAGATTCAAATGATTTTTTCAAGGATAAGTGAAGAATTTACACTTTTCAAAACAATACCTGTTTGAAAATATATAAACAAAGATTTCTGAAGAGAAGGGTTGGGGGGAGGCACAAGGAGTCATGAAGTGATAAACGGTCTAAAATACTGGATTTTTTTTTCCTGATTAATCATGCAGTTTTTTCACTAGAAAATAATTGAAATTAAGAAAACTATGACAAACAGGTTGTAGATAACAACAAATAGAACTTATAACGCTTGCAAAATTGTGAGGTTTCCCTTTAAGAGTAAGTACCTTGTTCTCAATTGTTGCTACTTCTCGCTGAATTCCCTGAATTGGCAGAATGGACTCAGAACGGGGTCTCACCATGGCCAATATTTCAATTCCAGCAGAGGCAGTTTCTTACTAAGATCAGAACACTTTCTTTCTTTGAAACATCATCAGCTTATGGAATAAACTTTCTGTGTCTACCCCCAAAATGTGAGTAGACATTTGAAAGCAGTAGAGTTGGGTAGTAGTTCTCTACCCAACTAGAGAACCAAAACCAAGAAGTAAACGGTGATATTCTTAGTGAAGGATAATGTGCCAGGAAAACAATAACCATGAAATTATAAAATATAATACCTTTGAATAGTCTCTGTGTACTGAAGTTTGTATTTAATTTTTCATTTTGTTTTCTTTAACAAAATTGAATAGGGAGTATTTTTACATGATTAAATATATAATACAAAGTGCAGTAAAAAGGTTATCTATCACTTTAACCCTCATCAGCCCCACTTTTTTCTGTCACCAGCAGGTCACCATATTATTAATTACTGAGTATTCTTCCAGAATGTCTTTATGCAAGACCAAGGAAATGCAGATATATATTATTTCCACTCTTTCTTCCATAAAATGTAGCACACTATAGACTGCTCTGTATTTTTCTATTTTCACCTAACTATACCTCTTGAAGATCTTTTCTTACCCATACTTCAAGTGCTTTGCCTTTTTTTTCTTACAGTTTTATAGTATTTCTCATGGCATGCATGTACAGTAATCTATTTAAGCAGTTCCTTAATGATGGGAAGCTGGATTACTTCCAATTTTTACTGGTATATACAGTGCTTTTGATAAATAACCTTTACATATGTTGCTTCATACATGTTCATTGCTTATTTTCAGAGAATTAAAATAAAGCCAAACCCTAAAAATAGAGTCATCCTCAATTTTGGCAAGCTTCTAAATCTGAGGGCTCACTTGGGTTATTTTTTACTACCTAAAGTTACTAATTTAGTTTTCACTCTCTAGCTCATTTAGCCAAGAAAAGTGGCTTTCATTTGTAAATAAATACAAGCTACCTATACACTTGGAAAGAAGGGGAAATGTGTCATATATATCCATAGGGCTATCCTAGGACCTCTGCAGAAATACTGCTTCCCAGAAATATGATAGGAGTAAGGGTCATTTCCATAAGAGTTACTAAATAACACATTTACTAGGAAAATCTTGGCTTTCTTTTCTTAGCCTCCATATTTAACTCTGAGGATTTGTCCTCTAAATTGACTCACGTGTATCTCTTCCCTTATATTTCTTTTCTCATCAGCTACATTCTCCAAAATGGTTGCTCTGTACCAATGCTCTTTTTATTCCAACCTGTGTACATTGTTGCTGATGTATCACTTGAAAATAGCCCACTTATTATATAATACCTATATCAATTCTTCTGTTTTGTTGTTTCTGTTGTTTTCTCAAGGAATTCTTTGGGTAATTACTTTAACAGAATTTGGTTTTTGATGATCAATTCTCCTCCCAACCCCCACTCCCAAGCACCCAATAGTAAATTTAAAATATGGGTAAGATTTTGTGGGGTTCTTGTTTGTTTGTTTCCTTTGATTTCTTCCTTCTTAATCACAAACTGTTGGAATATTAATGTTGGAATATTCATTAAGTCAACATTTAAAACTAATATATTTTTACAAGTTAATATCTATACAGGAAGCCAATATTTCCAACTCTACCCACCGTCTGATCTCTGCACATCTCTCTTACAGAACAATGGCTTACTTGAGTCACGTTTCCTGGTTTCAGTTGTTGGGATCATCACCAGCTTTTCTCAGTGACTCCACTATTCAGACCATGCCCTCTACTGGATTTTGTTTGTTTATTTGTTTGTTTTTGGAATCTGTGGTTCATGCCTTCAGGAATGCTTTGAAAAGTATGAATGGAGAATGGGAGGTACATACTTACTTTCTTTTCACAGCCATGCTATTATTTATTTCATTGCTTGATTCATTACCATCTTTTTTTTCTTTCTTACTGCTTATATTTTTTCTCCTTAATGTATAAATTCCTGTCCTTCATGGGTCTCTGTGCAAGTAGTTTTCCGTCCACTGCCTTTATCTGCCTTCCCATATTCTGAAAGCAAATTTCTCCAAAATGTAAAAGACCTACTAGTACACTGGGAATAGTTTGTTGGTTTAGTTTGTTTAATTATAGTCAGAGGTAAGTCAGTATCACTACCATTTAATTCATAAAAAATTGATATTTAGGTTGGTTTAGGATGGTTCTAAATAATTCTTAGTCATTTGTGGGGTGCATGGGTGGTTCAGTTGGTTAAACGTCCAGCTGTTGATTTTGGCTCAGGTCATGATCTCAAGGTTCATGGGTTCCAGCCCCACATTGGGCTCTGTGCTGATGGTGCAGAGTCTGCTTGGGATCCTCTCTCTCCCTCTCTCTCTGTGCTTCCCCTGCTTGTGCTGTCTCTTCTAAAAATAAATAAACTAAAAAAAATAATTCTTAGTCATTTGCTAGCTGTTCCTTTTTAATAAGTTAAGAGAACTGATTTTGTATTTGTGGAGTTTTGTGTACATGTTTATTTAACAGTCACAAAGGTACAGTCTCACCCAGATATGTAGATTTCATGTTTTTACAGGGCTCCAAAAGGTAACACTATTGGCTTATGAATTCAAACTTATTTTCTGATATAAGTGAGAAAAAAACAAGGACGTGATTTTTCCAGTGGTTATGGTTACTTCATGATGATTAATCCTCCAAAATATTATTATTTGGACAACGGGATTTTGAAGAGAACAAAAAGCAGAAAAATAAAAAAATATTCAGCAACAAAGAGAGAGGAAATTATGTTTCACCAGATTGCAGGACTCAAATTGTGGTTAAACTGATGGCCTGCCTGATATTCTAAGGCTGATTACTCCCTCCCCAGGGGGATATTACAAACAAGGATTTACTATCAAAATATTTTTTATTTGTCTGAAAACTAATTTGCCAAGCCTGGAGATCAGAGGAAGAGGCAGATGGGAAAAGCAACCTGCTCCTCTGCCTTTAAGAAATCAGCCGTGGGGAGAACTCGACCAGGGGGATGGAAATGTCACTCGAGCCCTGAAGCTCCATAAATACCAGGGAAGAAGACAATACCAGTCTCCGAGCCCATAGCTCACAAAGCCCCTCTCTCTTCCAGCAGGTATGAAACATTAATGACCATTCCTATAATGAGGGGCAAGAACGGCTCTTGGCAGTAGAGCTGCCCAGTCATGTGGGTAGTGTTGGATTTTCAACAGCAGCACGTTCGCTACTTTTTTTCCCTGTTCCTTTTATCCCTCTGAGAATCTTCAGCCTGAAGGTAATGAAGTGCTTCCTTTATCACTCTGTATCATTGAAATATTTATCTGATTATTTGAATAAAAGATTACTGCAACAATAGTAACTCTCTCCCTGGGTGTACTCCGACTTCAAAAGGGAAAAGGAAGCTTGATGAATAAAATAATACCAAGACCTTTGGCAGTAAGCTTTACAAACAACAAAAAATGCTATGATTAAGTTGCGGCTTGTTTACAGCTTGTAAACTCACGCATGATGCTAAGCATGGGTATGAAACTTAAGCAACACTTGGCCTTTGGAGTAATAATTTAGACAGCAGTTAAGTTTGAAGGTTTTTTTTTTTTTTTTTTTTTTCTCCCCACACCTTTGAGCATTTCTAAATACATTCCTGCCATCTTGCCGAGTCCCTGAAGGTAATGTGGATTCGTTAAGGCAGTTTTCTCAGGATCCATTTTCCTCCATCCTTGTCATGGGTTTTATTAACTGGTAAGCACAAAGTACATAAAAGCCTAAACGTAAGTGGCTTCTGATTTCCACTTGCCTGGCTGTGTGTTTAGGCTTTTGCAGAGAAACCCTCCCCGAGCACTTCTTGGAGTAAACACAAGAGAAAACCTGAGTCCACAAATGAGCCCTTGCCTTCCTTAACTGTCATGGAAGGTCACCCTGAGACTTTGCCATCCTTGCCCGAGGCTCAAAGAGCCTTTGGCATATTTCAGCAGCCATGACCGTTATCTCAGTACCATTGGAACTGGTCATCGGCGCCCAGCCGCAGAGATCCTGTGAGGTGAGAAGGGCAATCCTGTGTCCCTGCTCACTGGGGAGTAAGGACAGGGAAATGCCATTGCAAGGTTGATTTTGCTCTTAATCATTTGCAGGCTTAGTGAGACCGTTCTCTCAGTGGACATACCGTCGCTGCCTTCCACAGTGCATACCCCTGGGTAGAAATGGAACATGCTCCCATCCAACCAGAAGCATCTGTTATCGTCCACTGTTTAAGTTATTGCAGTTTTAGTTCACTCTGCAATTTCATCTTTCTTTCTGGTGAGCTCTCTTTCAGTCTCCCCATTGCTCCCTCTCCAATTCCTCTTTTACAATAATCTCCCTAGGCTGTTATTCGGGTCTCAACACCACCTATGCACAGTTTGTTTATCCCAGAAGCCTTCCTAGCACTCGTGATACTCATGCTGTCAGTAGACACATGGAGAGGGGAGAGTTGTCTTAGTCTCCTGGCCAGAGTTCCCTAAGACCAATTCTATAATAATTGCTTCTCATATTACTCCAGGGCACAGAAAAAAAATACTTTTTGCCTTCCAGAGCTTCTGTGTATCAAAAAACAAAAACCAAAAAACAAAAACCCAAAAAGCCAACAAACCAACAAAAAACCAAAAACTTTTTTTTTTAATGTTTGTTTTTGAGAGAGAAAGACAGAGACAGAGCCAGACAGAGCACGAACAGGGGAGGGGCAGAGAAAGAGGGAGATACAGAATCCAAAGCAGGATCCAAATCTCCAGGCTCTGAGCTGTCAGCACCACTATGCTGACAGCTCAGAGCCCAATGCGAGGCTCCGACTCACTAGCTGTGAGATCACAACCTGAGCTGATGTTAGATGCTCAACTGACTGAGCCACCCAGACACCCCAAGGATGTACATTTTTGGAGTTTTATTTTTTATTATTTTTAATAGACTTTCTATTTTACACCAGTTTTAGGTTCACAGCAAAATTGAGTGGATGGACTAGAGGTTTTCCATATACCCCATTATCAACATCTCTCTCAACAGTAATGCATGTGTCATAATTGATGAGCCTACATGGACACATCATTATTACCCAAAGTCTATAGTTTATGTTAGGTTTCGCTCTTGGGAACCCACATTGTGTGGGTTTGGACAAATGTATAATGACATGTGTCCACCATTATCATACAGAGTATTTTTATTGACCTAAAAGTCCCTGTGCTATCTTTTTATTGTCTGATCTTTTTATTGTCTCCATAGTTTTGCATTTTGCAGAATGTCATACAGTTGAAATCATATATTTTGTAGCCTTTTTAGATGGACTTTTTTTTCTTTTTTTAATTCTTTTTTAAAATTTACATCTAAATTAATTAGCATATAGTGCAACAATGATTTCAGGAGTAGATTCCTTAGTGCCCCTTACCCATTTAGCCCATCCCCCTTCCCACAACCCCTCCAGTACCCCTCTGTTTGTTCTCCATATTTATGAGTCTCTTCTGTTTTGTGCCCCTCCCTGTTTTTATATTATTTTTGTTTCCCTTCCCTTATGTTCATCTGTTTTGTCTCTTAAAGTCCTCATATGAGTGAAGTCATATGATTTTTGTCTTTCTCTCACTGACTACTTTCGCTTAGCATAATACCCTCTAGTTCCATCCACGTAGTTGCAAATGGCAAGATTCCATTCTTTTTGATTGCTGAGTAATAGTCCATTGTATATATATACCACTTCTTCTTTATCCGTTCATCCATTGATGGACATTTGGGCTCTTTCCATACGTTGGCTATTGTTGATAGTGCTGCTATAAACATTGGGGTGCATGTGTCCCTTCGAAACAGCACACCTGTATTCCTTGGATAAATGCCTAGTAGTGCAATTGCTAGGTCATAGGGTAGTTCTATTTTTAGTTTTTTGAGAAACCTCCATATTGTTTTCCAGAGTGGCTGCACCAGCTTGCATTCCCACCAACAATGCAAAAGAGATCCTCTTTCTCTGCATCCTTGCCAACATCTGTTGTTGCCTGAGTTGTTAATGTTAGCCATTCTGATGGGTGTAAGGTGGTATCTCATTGTGGTTTTGATTTGTATTTCCCTGATGATGAGTGATGTTGAGCATTTTTTCATGTGTCGGTTGGCTATCTGCATGTCTTCTTTGGAGAAGTGTCTCTTCATGTTTTTTGCCCATTTCTTCACTGGATTATTTGTTTTTTGGGTGTTGACTTTGATAAGTTCTTTGTAGATTTTGGATACTAACCCTTTATCTGATATGTCATTTGCAAATATATTCTCCCATTCTGTTGGTTGCCTTTTAGTTTTGCTGATTGTTTCCTTCACTGTGCAGAAGGTTCTTATTTTGATGAGGCCCCAGTAGTTCATTTTTGCTTTTGTTTCTCTTGCCTCTGGAGACATGTTGAGTAAGAAGTTGCTGCGGCCAAGATCAAAGAGGTTTTTGCCTGCTTTCTCCTCAAGGATTTTGATGGCTTCCTGTCTTACATTGAGGTCTTTCATCCATTTTGAGTTTATTTTTGTGTATGGTGTAAGAAAGTGGTCCAGGTTCATTCTTCTGCATGTTGCTGTCCAGTTTTCCCAGCACCTCTTGCTGAAAAGATTGTCTATTCCGTTGGATATTCTTTCCTGCTTTGTCAATGATTAGTTGGCCATACATTTGTGGGTCCATTTCTGGGTTCTCCATTCTGTTCCATTGATCTGAGTGTCTGTTCTTGTGCCAGTACCATACTGTCTTGATGATTACAGCTTTGTAGTGTAGCTTGAAGTCTGGGATTGTGATGCCTCCAGCTTTGGTTTTCTTTTTCAGGATTGCGTTGGCTATTCGGGGTCTTTTCTGGTTCCATACAAATTTTATGATTGTTTGTTCCAGCTCTGAGAAGAATATTGGTGTTATTTTGATAGGGATTGCATTGAATATGTAGATTGCTTTGGGTAGTATCAACATTTTAGCAATATTTGTTCTTCCTATCCAGGAAGGAAATTATTTACCACAACCAAGTGGGATTTATACCTCAGATGCAGGGTTGGGTCAATATCTGCAAAACAAGTAACATGATTCATCATATCAGTAAAATAAAGAACAAGAACCATATGATCATCTCAATAGATGCAGAGAAAGCATTTGACAAAATACAGCATCCTTTCTTGATAAAAATCCTCAGGGGCGCCTGGGTGGCGCAGTCGGTTAAGCGTCCGACTTCAGCCAGGTCACGATCTCGCGGTCCGTGAGTTCGAGCCCCGCATCAGGCTCTGGGCTGATGGCTCGGAGCCTGGAGCCTGTTTCCGATTCTGTGTCTCCCTCTCTCTCTGCCCCTCCCCCGTTCATGCTCTGTCTCTCTCTGTCCCAAAAATAAAATAAAAAAACGTTGAAAAAAAAAAATTAAAAAAAAAAATCCTCAAGAAAGTAGGGATAGAAGGAGCATACCTCGAGATCATAAAAGCTATATATGAATGACACAATGCTAATATAATCCTCAATGGGGAAAAAAACTGAGAGCTTTCCCTCTAAGGTCAGGAACGAGACAGGGATGTCCACTCTTGCCACTGTTATTCAACATAGTATTGCAAGTCTTAGCCTCTGCAATCAGACAACACAAAGAAATAAAACACTTCCAAATTGGCCAGGAGGAGGTCAAACTTTCACTCTTCGCAGATGACATGATACCCTATATGGAAAACCCAAAAGATTCCACCAAAAAACTGCTAGAATTGATTCATGAATTCAGCAACATTGCAGGATATAAAAATCAACGCACAGAAATCGGTTGCATTCCTATACACCAACAATGAAGCAACGAATAGAAATCAAGGAATCGATTCCATTTACAGTTGCATCAAAACCCATAAAATACCTAGGAATAAATCTAACCAAAGGGGCTTTTTTTAGTTAGAAAGATGCACTTAAAGTTTCTCCATGTCCTTTCATGGTTTCGTAGCTCATTTCTTTTTAGTGCTGAATAATATTCCATTGTCTGGGTATGTCATAGATTATTTATCCATCATCTCTCATAAAGGATAGTTGTACTTTTAAATTAATAAGTTATTCTTAATTTGAAGTGCAGTCACAGAAGGTAACTAGGTTTTACAAGGCAGTGTTCTCTGGATCCATGTTTCTCTATCCTTACTGTATTTTCCCAAATAGTATCTCTACTTTTGTTCTTTTCCTTCATTGTTCGTGGTTGCACAAGTTTGTTATGCAACCAGTGTTGTATGGGGTATGGAGAGAATTAGGTTCAACCCATTTTTAAGTTTTCTTAACTTTTCTTTTTTCCAGGGTTATTGTTAACCATGTTTCTCTGAGATAGAACTTAAAGCAAATAAAACAGTAGCATGTAGACATTTCAGTTCCTCTTCTTCTTCTATTTTAGACTCAAGGAAAGGAAGAGAGATGGGGAGGAGAGGGAGGAAGGATGGGGAAGTTGTCATTTGATTCCAGTTCACTTGATACTGGCAAAGAAATGAGTGCCCTCTGAGTAGATGTGACATGTCAGAGTATTGAGGCTGGTGAGAGGGTGAGGACATAGCAGAGCCACTCCTAGAGGGTTCTGTTTTGGAGAGTGGTTTGGGTCTTTGTTACATTTTGGACAGCTGACATGAAGCGTTTCTCATTCAACTGATGATGGTATTTGTGATGAGACAGTGATGACAGAAGCTGGGATGATGAGTTCTAGCTGCCAGGCATTTACCAGGCTGAGGTTTCTGGACTCCATCTGCTCCATGGAGATATGTCATCTACCTTCTATGGTGTTTTGCATCCTAGTTTGAGGTATAAATATTAGTATTAAAGATGTTTTTCGTCTGGGTGCAGACTTTCTATTTAAGCTCTAACATTCTTAGCTAATTTTTTTTTTTTGCCTATTCTAAATTAATTTGGGGGGATTTATATTTTTATAATATATTATTTTGATTAATAAACATGCCTTTTAAAATTTTCTTTAGTGTTTATTTTTGAGAGAGAGAGAGAGAGAGAGAGAGAGAGAGAGAGAGAGAGAGGAAGAGGGGCAGAGAGTGGGAGACACAGAAAGCAAAGCAGGCTCCAGGCTCTGAGCTGTCTGCACAGATCCTGAGGCGGGGCTTGAACTCACGAACTGTGAGATCATGACCTGAGCCGAAGTCAGATGCTTAACCAACTGAACCACCCAGGCGCCCCAATTAATAAACATATCTTTGATCTTTATAATCTTTAGACACAATAATGTACATTTATATTTATTATTTTCACAGCAGTACTGAACCAGATGTGAAGTCATTAAAAAGCATCTTAGGTCATTAAAGGGAGAGAGGTCTCTTGTGAATGAGCCTTATCCCCAAAACAATTCTACCCCACATTTCGTCCATTTATCCTGCCTCCTTGTCCCCAGCGCAAGTAGGATTTGAGATTTCAGATGTTCTTCTTGATGCTTTGCTGATTAACTATTATATCATGATTCTATGGTGATTATAATAACACTTTCTCAAGTAAAAGCTCATGCATAAACCAGTGGGAGAATAGGGGGGTCCTGATTAGCCAATGGTCCCTTCTGATATGCCAAAATTCACCTTAGATGAACATTTTTACTATGCTCATATTTGTGATTAGTCTTAGTCTTCTTCCAAGGGTAAAACCAACACTGTCTTTGGCTTTTTTTTTTCTGATTTTTTTTTTGCAAACTTAAATACTGGCCAGTTTCATAACCATTTTTTTTTTTTTTTTGCCACATCAGTCCATTAGACCTCTCATTTAATTACCAATCAAATGACCTATGGTACATGAATCCTGGGGTTCTCAATATTATCTTTTTCATTATGGATATATCAATTACTTTTGAATAAACTATGAGCTTCGACCACTAGGCCCCAAAAAAGAGATGCTCAGCTCTATTCTTTTAATTTAATAAAGAATTTCTAAAATTGCCTTGCAGAAATTTTATTAAGGATCTTAAACTCACCCCTGACTTGCCACATGGAATTTAACTTCCTCAGTGTAGCTGTCCCATCCACAAAGCTGACTCAAGATATATGAGTTGCTAGCATGGAGGATAAATTTATCATTGTACCCCTCTCTACTTCGACCATCTGATCTTGGCAACAGAATTAAGGGAAAACAAGCATTTGATGTAGAAAATATTTCCATAATGACAGAATAAATAATTTCAGAATTGGCTTATTAGTATTGGGGGTTTAAATTCATTTATTCATTACACAGAGATTTAGTATGGACTTACTATGTTCCAGGTTCTATTCTAGGTACTTGAAATAGAGTGGGATCTCATGGAGTTTACTGCCCAATAAGGGCAGATTATAATAAAATGTAAATAATATGATGTCAGAAGACATAGATAAAAATAAAACAGGGTATGGCTTAGGTGGCAGGTAGCTGGGGGTGGCCAGGAATTATTGACTGGCCCTCCAGTCTGATTACAGGAGCATATAACTGCAGTTGTCTGGGAGGAAGTGACCCTGCGTCTGACCACAGCATCAAGGCTTTCCAAATGAAGAGTCCTCACATATCAGGGTCATGAATGGGGTGACTTCATCAGGAATTTGGCAGCTTGGTGAGAAGGGTAGACAATAGAGCATAGAGATAAAAGCCAACCCTTGGACAGACTTGGGTTTGACACCATTGACGAGTTGTGTGACTGAGGTCACCTTATTAAATTTCTCAGAGTCTCATTTCCTCAACAGTCAAGTGGGAATTACAAAGGAACCAACATTTATTTCATATTTAGAGTGTACCAAGCTCAGGACTAAGTGCTTTACTATGTAATTTTATTTGACAAGCACACTTCTAGCAAAGTACTGTTATTATGTCCACTTGAACCGTGAGCAGGCTGAGGTGTGACCTGAGGTTACCCAGCTGTGGTGACAGACAGTACTGTCGGAGAAGTTACCCTGGGAGCTCTTTGTGGTGTTTGATTTTGTTTTTGTTTTCCCAGCAAGCTGGCTGAGACTAGAAGCTTCTCTTTCCCTAAGTGAGGAGCATTCTTCATAGACTTAATTCCCCACCGGGACCACGAACTCCAGGTACTAGGGAAGTGGGCAGCTGGCATTTCCTGGCACTTCTCTAAACAGATGGCCTTGAGCTCAGATAATTTGGACTTGAACCAACATGTTTATTCCATGTGAGGTCACTCTCATGTTACCTCATAAATCCCTCTCCCAGTGCATGAGAGAGTTGCACTGGTTGCCCAATGCCTCTCTGTTTAATGTTGTTAGAATGGAGATTGTGTACCCACAGACTCTTTTGCCTGGAATTTCTGGGTGGCACCAAAGGACATTTCCTAGTAAACCTTTTGTAGGACAATGGCTTTATTTTTCTGGGGAACCAGAAATCAAACTCAGATCCGTGTGGCACCAACATTCTTAACAGCTGTGTCATAATCTATAACCCCTAGAATCTCTTGTAAGTTAAGTGAGATATAAAGTGAAGCACTTAGTTTAGTACCTGACAGAAATTTTCCACAATTTAAAAAATAACTATTACAGTTGATACTTGAGCAACCCAGGTTTGAACTGCATGGGTCCATTTACATGTGGGATTTTTTTTCAATAAATACCGTATTGTAAATGTATTTTCTCTTCCTTATGATTTTCTTAATAAAACTACCTCTTCTCTAGCTTCCTCTATTACAAGAATACAGTATATAATACATATAATGTACAAAATATGTGTTAATTGGCTGTTTATGTTATCAGTAAGGTTTTCAGTCAACAGTAGGCTATTTGTAGTTAAGTTTTGGGGGAGTTGAAGGTTATACATGCATATTCAACAATGCAGGGGGTGGCGCCCTTAACTCCTGCCATTGTTCAAAGATCAACCGTAGCTATTATTATTCTAGCCTCATATTATGACTACAAATTGATACTGCAAGAAGTTGTTTTGTTTTAATACAAATTAAACATGTTAATAGGATTCTGAGGAAACTGCCATCTTTTCTGTGCCCTGTTTTTGGTATTTCCAGGATGGCTAAAGGAAGAAAGAGAGCAGTTTTCCATCAGGTTAATTACCTGGTGAACTTGTGCAGGACGACTGGGAAAAGAATGCTGCATTGCTTATAAATTAAACTATTATATTCATTGTGATCCCATTGATGGGACTGTTGCCTTAGCAGACTTCCTCTGCATAAAGGATGAGGACGGGATTGTGTGGCAGGCGATAGGAGAGAAAAAGTGGTACAGGTCAAGTGAAGTCTTGGGATACCTGGAGATGCTTCTGTTTGCTTAAGCTGGCATTGCCAGGGGGACTCCCATCTGGGAGCCAGACACAAGGGCACATGGCTCCTGTTCAGTACAGTTGCTTGGCCAGCTGTGCACATTGGAGGCAGAGGCAAGCAAGAAAGGAGAAAACAAGATAGGCATTGTACAGAGCAGTTTCCAATCAAAGAACAGTTTTCATGGGGGTCAGCGCTGCCGAGTGAGCGAGTGAATAGTGAAATATTTTAGCCACACGGAAGCAAGCTTTTTAGAGAAGGGTGGGCAGATGGATCTTTTCTCAGATTGTACCTTTAGTCACAGGAGGCATAAAATAAACTGACCTAATAAAAACTATGACATTGCATAGCAGTGTGAATGTAATTGAGTCGTACACTTAAAAATGGTTTAAATGGGTGAGCCTGGGTGTCTAGTGGGTTAAACATCTGACTCTTTGATTTGGGCTCAGGTCAGGATCTCACTGTTGTGGGATCAAGCCCTGCATCGGCTCTGCACTGGGCATGGAGCCTGCTTGAGATTCTCTTTCTCCCTCTCCCTCAGCCTCTCCCCACAATGCATGTGCGTGCACTCTCTCTCTCTCTCTCTCTCTCTCAAAAAAAGGTTTAAGTGGCAAATTTTATGTTGCATATATTTTTTACATTAAATTAATTCATAAATTAAAAAAAATTAATAACATAATAAACCAAAAGCCATCGAGTTACAGACACTTAGGGGCAATAGCATACTGTGTGAATTAGATATCCGTAAAGCTCTTCAAAAAAGCTATGGAGAGCACTCTTCTCCTGCAGTTGTAAGTTCATTTTACTTTAGTTTTCCAAAGGGTTTGTCACACAGGCTACTCAGTAAACACCAAGACTTTGATATAACAGGAACCACATAAATCTCAAGGTGGTAGGTACCTATGCGAACACAGATGAGACACTTTATTTCTAGCATTTTGGACAATGCAATCAGTTGAAGGAGAAAAATAATTGACTGAAATACAGGGCTTATGTATTTATTATGAGACTCTCCTTTTTTTATTCCTCAATAGCCGAGTACTGTGTGTTACTCTGTACTCGGCCTAACAAAGCTGTGCTTGTAAAAATCTCATCAATACAGGATCTGACAGGATCAGACAATAGACTTTTGCTAATTAATATTTAATGGGCCTATGGATTTTTCCTCAGCAGCTGGAGTGCTAAATAATAGTCAATTAGCAAATGTGTTAATTAACTCTAATTACATAGCACATGAGCTTCTCCAAGGATTTTTCCTTTACAGATTTACACATGAATGTTCCACCACTCTTCTTCAACACACCAGGCAGCTAATTAATTGATAAGTAATAATTCTTTCTTCTCTCTAAAACATGTATTTAAAAATAAAACCCAGTTTAATGCTTGATGACTTTTAGAAGTGACGTTTAAGTGTGTAAGATGAATCTGATGTCTGCTTTTTAAGTAGGCTTCTCTTAATCACTAGGAAGTTTTTCATTCGTGTGTGAATGAGGAAGAGGGGGAGAGCATTTTGAGTTTCGTGTATATGTGCATATGGTGTGCATGAGAGAAAGAGAGGGGAAGGAAGAAAGATGAAAGGAGGGGAGGAGGGAAGGGAGAGAAGGAGCAAGGCAGTGAGGGAGAACACAGGGAATAGAAAGAGAAAGACAGGGGTAGGGAAGGAGCGAGAGGGGAAGAGAAGGAAGGAGAGAAAAAGAGAGAGGGAGCACGGGGAGAGAAAGGAAGAAAGAAGAAAGGAAGAAAAATGAACTGAAAAATATAAAGGAGGCAGGTCCTTTATGAGGAGTCAGGATATGCCTCGTTTGACTTGCAGTATGCAAAATTGTGAAGTCCGGGAGCAAGGGTAATCAATATGTACCATGCAATTAACAGTAATCTTCTGAGCTTCGTGTGCCAGTTAAAGAAAAGGCTTCTGAACATTGTATAGTGTCTGCCACTGGGGATAGAGAATGCTCTGAGGAGAGGCATTAGCATAGCAGCTTTGCACATGGTCTGGCATGAGTTGAGAGATCAAAGGCGGCGGATGGCAGCAGCCTTCTCTGGGGGAGCCCGCAGCTTTGCCACCATTTCGGTGCCGGAGGACGTGGCTGCTGCTCGTGGCTGCTGCTCAAGGCATTCGTAGGGAAACCCTCGAAGGGGACTCTAAGGGAAGAAAGTTGTTTTTTTCAAATAAGAGAATGGTCATGGAATCTAGTTCAAACGTGCTACTCATTTGAAGAACTGTGTGTCACGAAGCCTGCGTTAACTCTCAGTTCACTGCTGTGAGCCTGTGCTAAGACCCTTAAATGTTGGTTAGCTGTAAAGAATGTTTAGGGGAAAAAAATGTTAAAATTGATTCTTCAAGTTGGACCTGTTTGATCATTTCAGTAAGGCTCAGAGGGGCCACCAGCTTCGAGCAAGGATACCCTGCCTTCTTCCTCTCTCTTGGCATCAGTTACCAAGTTCTCATTGAGAACAATAAAGAAACAGAGAACAATGCAGTCTCGTGAAAGTGCACACTGAAAAATGCCAAGCTTTGCTTACCTGTTTACTGTACTGAGAGACAGTGATGTTCATCATTTTCTTGACTTGCAGGAAGTGGTGCCTTAGAAGCATGTGTGTGCTTGTGAGTTACCAACACTCTGAATATCTAGCAAATAGTATATTTGGTTCTCATGGTCCAGGACCCTGTCTCCTGTGTTCTGTTGTGTTTTGGGCACCTGGTTGAGAGCCATGTTTGGAGAGGACCTATCAGGAGGCCTTGAGGCCATGGAGGGCAGTGGTGTTCAAGACAAGGCTGGAAACCTATCTGGGAGAATCCGGCAACATAAAAAATGCAAGTCTGGGGACAGCAGGCATGAAGCTGCAGGCCTCTTGTATCAGAAAACTCTCTGCCTGCCTCTCATCCCCTCGGCTTTCCTCTTTCTTCCAGCAGTTGCTTCAGCCTGGCTGCAGTGGGTGTGACTTGGGGGCTCCTGGCCTCCGCCGTATCACTAGTCAGCTCATGTTCTGTTCAGGCGGACCTCTGTGGGGGACCAGGCAGCCTGCACAAACCTGGCAGTGTGCAGCAGTTTACAGCTCTGGAGCACCCCCTTCGGTCTTTGAGTCCTCTCTGGAACTGGGACTTGTGCTTCCTGACTTACTACCAGCTTGGCACCGTGACCTTGCACTGGCTTTCCCACCTTCCCGGCTTCACCTGCCCCAAGCCCCAGCTCCCATCCTTGGGATCACTACCTGCACTCAAGCTCTTGTCTCAGGCTGGGCTTTGTGGGGAACCTAGGCTGTGACAGTTCCATTCTAGAAGTCACGTTGAAGCAATGACTGAAAACACAGAAGTGAGGACTCAGGGAATGTGTTCTCCAGACTGCAAGGAAATGGCAGGGAGATAAAAACCAGCCAGGTAGTGCATGTTTTGAAGCTAGTACCCTGGGCCTGAAGGAAAAAAGAATGTAGACTTCTAGGACGGTCTTTTAGGGTCCTTTCAATCTCTGAACTAGAAACCTTGCAGCGGCTGCATGGGTGGGAACAAAGCCTGTGTCAGGAAAATCCCTTAGAGACATTATTTAGTCTATCCACCTGGCAGAGTCTTCCCATTGCCAAAGAAAAGGGAAGTACAGTGTTTACTCTTGTAGCTTGGACTTGAATGGGATAAATGCTTGGAGCAAAAGATGACTTCTAAAAGTGAGGAAACTTAAGAATGAGAGATCAGGGGCGCCTGGGTGGCGCAGTCGGTTAAGCGTCCGACTTCAGCCAGGTCACGATCTCGCGGTCCGGGAGTTCGAGCCCCGCGTCGGGCTCTGGGCTGATGGCTCAGAGCCTGGAGCCTGTTTCCGATTCTGTGTCTCCCTCTCTCTCTCTGCCCCTCCCCCGTTCATGCTCAGTCTCTCTCTCTCCCAAAAATAATCGTTGAAAATAAAAAAAAAAAATTAAAAAAAAAAAAAAAAGAATGAGAGATCACCTTTCACTTTCTTCTTGTTTTCTCTGCCACAAGTATAAATCCTACCCTAGTGGCATTGCAAAGGGGATGTGGCTGTTATTTCAGTTATCAAATAACTGTAGAGTCCTGAATTAGTTCTCTGTTTCTGCTGTAACAAATCACCGCAAACATTGTGGATTAAAACAACAGTTTTATCTCACAGTTCTGTAGGTCAGAGGTCTGATGGGTGTTACTAGGCTAAAGTCAGGGTTTCGGCAGAGCTGAAAAAAGCTCTAGGGAGAATTGTTTTCTTGCCTTTTCCAGCTTCTAGGGGGTTCCTACATTTTTTTTTTTTTTTTTTTTTTTTTTGCTTGGGTGTTCTTTCTTTTATCCTCAAAGTTAGCACTGATGGCTGAGTCCTTCTCACATCACATTATTCTGGCCTCTTCTGCCCCCCTCTCCCATTTTTAAGGACTCTGTAATTACATTGGCCCACTAGTATAACTGAGAATAATCTCCCTATCTTAAGATCAACTGATTAGCAACCTTAATTCCTATTTGCTGTGTAACAGAACACATTCGCAAGTTCTAGGGATTAGGATGTGGACATTTTTGGAGTGGCCAGTATACTGCTTACCCTAAGCCCTTTCTGAAACCTAACTTACAGACTGAAAATTTTCTCTAGATAGGAAGTCCCCAAACTGGCATTGGGGTCTGACTTCTTCAAGGTTCAACTCAAATATCTTCCATTTAAATCCTACCTTGAATCCATACAGGTAGAAACAATCCTTCCCTTTATACTGCTTCTACAATATTTTGTATATGCCTTTGACATAGCACTTAGACGCATATACAGACACTTAATATACTGTAAATTGTTCTTTCCTTTCTTAATAGACTAAGATAAGGGAGTTGTCATAATTATGTTTACAGCCCTAGCTCACAGGTGAAGAAATGAAGGATGGTCAACATCCACAACTATTCCCTGAACTGAATGATAGTGGGAACTCAAGGAAAGTCCTTGTAATGCATCTGCCACGTTAACAGTTATTAAGTGGAGCACATGGTACTGTACGTTGAGCCATAGTTCAAAAAGAGACCACAGAGAGAATGAAATAGAGAAGTTTGTTACTCACAGGTCCTGGAGGAAGTCCCCAGCACGCACACAGGGGGAGCACACGGGAAGGTGGGGGGCACACAGGAGGTCAAGGTGAAGTGCACATGGGGAGATTAATAAGACTTGAGTCACATCCCTTTATTAGGGTCTGTGGGTGGAGTCTTTGGGATTCCTGGATTAAGAATGGATTGGTCAGTTCAGATTAAAAGAGCAGGACTTGGTAAGCCCCATGGCGATCTTATCTAAGGTATGCACGAGGAGAAGGTGCTGGGTGGTGGGGACTCTTGATCACAAGGGCTATTGGGGAAGTTATCCCAGGGACTTATACTTGCTTATAACTCTGCGGGCTGTTGCCCTAGGGCCTGTGCTTGTATGAGGGGCTGGTGTCAATTTAAGGTCCATGCAGACCGCTGAACCAAACAGCATGGATGCCAAGGCAGCTATACCACGGAGTAGCTTAGCTAAATTCTCGGCAGACCCACATCCCGGACCTAAAGCTTCTTTATGGGAGGAACTGCATTTTCTCACCTTCATATGTATTTACACACAGAGACTAATGCCTTTTGCCACTTGCTCATGGTGGAATATAAGGACATTTATTTAATCTTTTAGGCTTCCTATTTCCTACCTATAAATTGAAGATGTTATTTCTCAAGATGTCTTTTAGGGTTCCTGGCAGCTCTAACATTCAGTGACTTAATTAAATATTGAGCCTGATAGAAATGAACTAAATTTCAATCTGGTCAAAAATACTGAATTTATATCTTACATTGACATACGAGTTTCCTACAAACAACTCCTGGGACTAAATTTATCCTCATTTAGTTGAGGATGATAATCATGGAGTCACAGAAGGGCCGATATACTTAAGTGAACTTACTGGCAGCCAGTCTTCTTATTCCCGGCTTAAGCTCTTCCTCCCAATTAGCTTGTGCAGGTGAGCAGGTGATGTAGAGGAAAGAAGTGCTTGGTGTGGGTGTGACATCTCATCAAAGGCTTCACAGAGGTGGGGAAGTCTACCTGCTTGGAGAGAAGAAAGGAAATACGTGGATGGGCAGAGAAGAGGTTGGAAATGTTCCATGAGATTATGACAAGAGTTTCTCCTTCTTTCTTGCTTCACCTAAAGAAAAGAGCATTGTGGTTGTGATAGCTTTCCTGGTAAGCCTTTTTAGTGACCGGATTCCAAGAACTTCAATGTATATAGGCTATAGTTGATGATACTCTTTCTACCTCTATTACTGAGATGGGGAAGAGAAGAAGGGATAAGACAGTCCATCTAAAACCTCAAAAGAAAACTGTACATGAGAGAGCACATATTTTAGTAAGAGGACTGTCACTGAGATTGTAGATCCCATTATAGAAAAGTTAAGACCCTGTCACACACAAGGATTTCATTGCTGTTTGCACCTGTGTCACATGCAGACATGCATCATCATATAACTGGCATTATTTGAAGTCATCCTTATTGTATTTAAGAGAGCAAGGATAGAGATGAGGACAAGTCTCATAAAGTTTCATAGTCAGGCTCAATTAAACTAGAGAAATGTAGGAGTTTGGGGCAGCAGAAATGCATAGTGAACAGATCGAGAAATGGATTTCTTCCAGGTTGTACATTCTTTCTGAATGTGAGGGGTATAACCTCGGACTAAAATAAATGGAGTAAGTAGCTTCTGTAAAATGTGTTTTTATGATTACCAAAATGTCCAGTTTATGGTCTTAGTATAAAAATTCCTACCTTTTAGGCTATGTCATTAAAACACCTTGTAAGCGGAAATTTGGAAAAAAAAAAAGAAAACCAAAACTCCTTGTTTTAATACAAACATATTCTTTTTTTTTTTTATTTTGTTTAATTTATATTTGAGAGAGAGACAGAGCACGAGCAGAGAATCCTAAGCAGGCTCTAGGCTCTGAGCTGTCAGCACAGAGCTGGACGTGGGGCTCGAACTCACAAACCGTGAGATCATGACTGGAGCTGAAGTCGGATGCTCAATCGACTGAGCCACCCAGGAACCCTAATACAAATATTCTTAAGGAAGAGTCTATATAAAATAAATAAGATTAATTGGTTTATTTTTAATAAATATTACATGTCATTTACTATGTGTTAGGGACTGTTCTAAATGCTTTATAATATTGTTATTTAATTAGGTTTATTACCTATATTAACTCTAAGAGAATAATTTACAGAGGTAAGGAAAAATTTATCATGGGCATTAGGAAATAAGGGAGAAGTTCTGGGTGGGTCACTGAAAAAGGAAGAACCAAAATGAAGGAGATGGGGGAAATCAGCATGAGGAAAGATACCTAAAACACGTTTCTGTTTGCATTTCCATGTGCCAGGTCAACCTCTGGTTCTCTCAAGGTTGTAACCTCCAGGCTAAAATGGAGAAGAAGCCATGCAAACTGTTTGAAATGGCAAAAGGAAACCAAAATGCATCTCCACAAATCCCCAGTTGTCTTTCAAGCACTACCAAAAGATGAGGCTGGGTACAGTGTGTAACTTAGCACTAGCAAAACATCCAAATCCAGAGTGAGCTGTAAAACAGCACAATGCCTAATGCATTCACCAAAGTCATTACTAAAAATAATTAAATGGATTATTGGTCTCAGGGATTTCAAAAGAGAGGAAGACGCATGCCAGAGCCATCCATACATTTCCCAGAGGAAGGACAAAAAACTATGAATAAAATTAGGGCCACGCTACAATAGGTGATCAAGCAATTAGCATACATAAAAAGAACACAATTATGAGCCACAGAGAGGCAACAGCACAATTTATTTTCCACAATTGATTTCTTAGATTCTACATTTCAATAACATTGATATGTACTTTCATAACTATAAAATATAAGATGTCCAAAACTCTCTTCTGAATTCAATTATTGAGGAAATCATCATTGTATTCACGAACAATACTATGGTGACAGTTTTTGAACATATCATGGGGAAACAAAATTATTTTTAACTGTTTGGTAGTTTATAGATTTCAGGACAATGGGTGAGGTTTAGGTATGAATCAATAAAAACAGAATTATCTTCTGACAGTTCAGCAGGGTACTGAGGAAAGATATCAGGCTGCGGGACCTAAGTAAATTGTTTAGTGTCTCTGGTCCTTCATTTTCTCAGCTATAAAATGAGATTTTTTTTTAGATTAGATAAGAACAGTGATAACATCTTCTACACAGAGCCCAACGCAGGGTTCAAACTCATGAACTGTTAGATCATGACCTGAGCCGAAGTTGGATGCTTAAATGACTGAGCCACCCAGGCACCCCCCCAGAAATGTCATTATTTTCATTATTTTGTTAATGTTTATTTATTTTTGAGAGACAGATCATGAGCGGGAGAGGGGCAGAGAGAGAGAGACACACACACACACACAGAATCCGAAGCAGGCTTCACGCTCTCAGCTGTCAGCGCAGAGCCTGACGTGGGGCTTGAACCCACGAACTGTGAGATCATGACCTGAGCCGAAGTTGGATGCTTAACCGACTGAGCCACCCAGGTGCCCCTAGAAATATCATTCTTAATAACTATACCCAAGTGACTGTTCCAAGAGGACCATGGATGAAACTGAGAAGTGTTCATTCAAGGGTTTTATGTAACTGTTTGGTCAAAGCAATTTGGTCAGTTATCTGTAAATTGCACAGATATGTCAGATATGTTCATCTTGGAGAGGAAATGACAATTCTACTCACGTGGTGTCCTCTTTTTAATTTTTTTTTTTTTTTTAATTTTAGAGAGAGAGAGTGTAATCAGGAGACAGAGAGGGGCTGAGGGAGAGAGAGAATCTCAAGCAGGCTCTGCGCTCAGCACAGAGCCTGACATGTGTCTCAATGCCAGGACTCTGGGATCATGACCTGAGCTGAAATCAAGAGTCAACTGACTGAGCCACCCAGGCGCCCCTCACATAATTTTCTTTCAAAATAAACATTTCCATAGTATCAATAATAGTAAAAATTAGCAATATCTTGTTTTTATTGTGCATCAGGCATTTAGCTTTACTAATTTAATCCTCAGAATAACCTTATTCAATAGGAACTATTTTGTTGTGTCCATTTTAGAGAAGATACTACAGGTTGTGGGAGAATGTGGATGATAAAATTGAGAGTAATTTCTTAAAATGTTTTGTTAATGTTTATTTCTGAGAGAGAGAGAGAAAGAGAGAGAGAGAGAGAGTATAAGCAGGGGAGGGACAGAGAGAGAGGGAGACACAGAATCCAAAGCAGGCTCCAGGCTCTGAGCTGTCAGCACAGAGCCTGATGCGGGGCTCAAACTCACAGACCGTGAGATCGTGACCTGAGCTGAAGTTGGACGCCCAACCAACTGAGCCACCCAGGTGCCCTGAGAGTAATTTCTACTCAAGGGCACACAGCAGGGAGTTCTGGAGTCCATGTGCTCATCCCCACTCCCCTCCCCTACTTACCTTCCTTCCCTTATTCTCTTTCACTCTCTCTCTCTTTTTTTCTCTCACTTCCGTCTGTAGGAGAGGAAAAAGTTTTCCTTAACCTTCTTAGCGTCCCTGGCTGGGTCTGTAAATTAAACTGACAAAGACAGGTTATCAGGAGAAAAGCAAACAAAGTTACTAAGTTTTATGTGACAAGGGAGCCTTCATAAGGAAATGAAGACCCAAAGAAACCATTACACCTGAGTCTTTTATGCTAGGGTTGATGAAGAGTGGACAGTTGTGGAGGAATATGATAGGTTAACGAGTGTGGGGCAGTTGTAGTGAACTGGAGAAAACTTAGCAGGCCTGTTTGTTAGGATTCTTCTCAGAGTCTCTTTGTTTTTGGAGAGAAGTAGCTTTTCTCTTCAGGTATAGGGAGGGCACCTCTCACGGAAGGGTTTTATAATCTGTTTCAGGGAAGAAGGGCAAGGGAGGGGAAGGAGGTCAGAGTGATCTTCCTGCTTCTGCTGTTTTCTCACATTCCTTCAGCCTAAAATATGGCCACAGTGCTGTACTTTGGGGTAGTGTGTCCTGATTTCCATCCCTTTGTTTCTTTCTTTTGCCACCTAGTAAGTAGTATTTATTTTACCATTTTCTGTAGTCTACGCCTTAAACCTTAAACAAGTGTTTACTACACAGCTTTGGACTACCCTTATGAAGACAGAGCAAATTAGCTCCCCAGGGCAGATCTGAGCTAGCTTTTGGCCCCATGTCTTTTTTCTGCCATCTGCGTTATATCTACAATCATAAATGTCAGAGGTGGGCCTAGACAGACATTATACAGATGCCAAGGTAAAAGAGGCAAAAAAAAAAAAAAAAAGATCATACCTTGATTTATATGATAGCTTAAAAAAAGCACTTACAAAAGAAGGTAGGTGTTCCATCTTTTGTCCTTACACTAAAAGACCATTGCACAAAAGCACAGCCATATTCTGTGGCCTTTTAAAATTGGCCGCTTTGTGTCAGAGTAATTTTTGGACAATGATTAAATAAATTATATATGGTAAATTATCAATCAGTAAGATGACTTTTTAAAAACAATTTTAACATAGGAGAAAATAATCCTACGTTAAGTGAAAAAAAAAATGTGGCAAAGTAAAACTCTGAACACAAATACACCAAAAGGTTTACAATGACTTTCTCACAGTTGGGATTGCAAGGTATTTTTATTTTATTTTTTGTTGTTTTTTATATTTTCATATTTTCCCCAATATTTAGGTATTGCTTTTGTAATTCCCCCCAAATTGTTATTTTTTTAATGGTATAATTTTATGTGGATAGAGTGAGACAGGTACTGTTTTACCTACAAAGCAGTATCTTTTCAAATCAAAAATGTATATTGAATTTTCTGGCAAATCAAACTGGGGTGAAGATTGGCAAGTTAGAAAATGGAATGAGAACACAATGGATGGGCTGGGGTGTATGGGGAGGCAGGAAGTAAACAATTCCTTATAGAGCTTATGCTTCATAAAACTAGGAATTGCATATTCTGTCTTACTCACCATTGCATTGCTGGTACCTAGCACAGGTGCTTGATAAATGTTTGTGACTCGAGTGAATAGAGAATTATATGGCAGAGTCGATTATGTATGTGGACTGCCAGTATTTCTACTTCATCGTAGGGCAAGTCAGTTTTCATATTACTGTTTCTCTCTTGGGAATCTTAAAAATTAAAGATGTCCATAGAATTCTGGCTTATTTGACCATGGTACATCAGTTTTGGTTACTCAATAAAAACTTGAAATCTGATTTTCTCTACCTTTTCCTCTAATTCTGTACCTTTTCCTCAGGTGTCAGATGGTAAGCACACAGATAAACGTGGTGTTAACAATAATCTAGGCCAAATAATTAGGGGGGGATATGCCATGCATTATGCATTTAAGTGACTTTTGATCATTGACAGTTTGAATCATCCATACAAGTTAAGCACACATCACTTCCGAACAATTCACTTTGTCAGTTTCAGAAGGAAAACAAATTGCATTATTTCCAGGGTAAACAGAAAGCAGCAGATAGAAAACCAATAAATCACACCCATATAATTACAGCTGATCCAGAACACAAATTCAAGTCAGCCTGCAGCCATATGCTTTCTGTAGAAAAGAAGATTCACATTGGTGATGGGCAATGAGTGGTGTTGCTCCAAGCCATTGGAAGGTTGAAGTGACAGAGTCAATTTCATTGTCCTCCTAGCTAAGGATAGGCCTAATTGCTTAAGCATATCACCATGTGTCAAAATTCCTAATTGATTTCCTACTCATTAAAGCCATTATGCTTTTTCAAGGCCAGATTGCTGGCTGTGCATACTTGAGTGCTGATTACTGGGGGAACCAGCTTCAGAATCTATAGATTATGCAGGAATCGACATCAGAGTTGATATGAAACAAAGTTAAATGAATCATAGCAGAATATAGAGCCAGTACAAATCATTTAGGTGTATCTTTTAGTATGGTATTCTTTAAAGAAATTTTTTTTTAATTTTTAAATTTTTTATTTTAGAGAGAAAGAGTGTGTGCAAGTTGGGGGGGGGCGCTGGGAAGGGAGAGAGAGAGAGAGAGCGAGAGAGAGAGAGAGAGAGAGAGAGAGAGAGAGAGAGAGAGAAAGAGAAAGAGAGAGAAAGAAAGAGAATCTTAAGCAGTCTCATCCATGCCCAGTGTGGAGCCCCATGAAGGGCTCGATCCCACAACCCTGGGATCATGACCTGAGCCCAAATCAAGAGTTGGATGCTCAACTGACTGAGCCACCCAGGTGCCCCTAGTATGGTATTCTTTTTTTTTTAAATGTTTATTTATATTTGAGAGACAGAGAGAGACAGAACGCGAGTGGGGGAGAGGTGGAGAGAGAGGGAGAGACACAATTTGAAACAGGCTCCAGGCTGTGAGCTGTCAGCACAGAGCCTGATGTGGGGCTCGAACTCACGAACAGCAAGATCATGACCTGAGCCAAAGTTGGATGCTTAACCGACTGAGCCACCCAGGTGCCCCATGGTATTCTTTATAGATTATATGTGGCAATCAACTATCTTATTCTAAATTCTCATAAAGACTTTTTTCTTTTAAACTAGGCAGTATCTTTGAATATGGCTAAATCTCTGTCACATTTTCGTCTCTGTTTAATCTCAAAAACAGAATGTTTTTCTTTACACTTCTTGATAGATTTTATACACACACACACACACACACGCACACACACACACACACTTTAAATTTCTGATTAGTTTGGTTTTTAAAATAAAAATTTGAAATGAATCTAAGCATTATATGAGAATTTGCTCATTGAATAAACAAGATTATTTAAATAAATATATATTTTTTACACTACATGACTTTTTTCAAGAAGAAGACAAACCTTGTTTAGAAAATACACCAGAAAATATACCAATCACATAAAAGCATAAACACAAAGTTTATTTTGGTATGGAATTTTGATATGTTTTCCCTTCACTTATTTCTTTCCTTTCCTTAGAAAGCTAACAATGCTGCTTAAACTTTAAATATTGTTCTTTTGATTTTTTTTCATTGTATAGTTAATAAACTCGAAAGACTTTGTGACTGGCAATTTTCTATTTGATTTTGCTATTGCTATTCTTTTGTTTCTTCTTTGACCAACTGAACATGCTTAAATGTTGGGCAGCAAAATAAATTTCTTTATCTTTACCATTTATATTTTCAAGAGCAATCAGTTAGGCTTGCCTTTGTGGATTCTCTATAGAGCTATTGATTGAACTAAGACACACTGAACCCATCTGAATGATCTAACTTTAAATGAAATAGATACAAAATTTTTGCATCTTTCCAAATTCAGAGAACAAATATATATCTTTGATTCTATATGATAAGCATTTTTTTACTTTGCTAAATTTTCCTCATCCTGGTTAGTATCTGTTATGAGTTGAGTTGTGTTCTCTCTCCCCCAAGCAAGATATGTTGGAATCCTAACCCTAGTACCTCAGAACGTGACCTTATTTGGAAATGGGGTTGTTGTAGATATAATTAAGAAGTTCTATTAAAGTAGGGTGAACCCCTAATCCAATACGGCTGGTGGCTTTATATGAAGGTGGCTATGTGATGACAGACATCCAGAGAACACATGTGACAATGGAGGCAGAGAGTGGAGTCATGCAGCTTTAAAACAAGAAACAGCCAAAGATTTCCAGCAACCACCAGAAGCTAGGAAGAAGAGGAGAAAGATTCCTTCCCTCATGGGTTTCTGAGAGAGCCTGACCCTGCAGACACCTTGATTTTGGACTTCCAGCCTCCAGAATTTTGAGATGATAAATTCCTATTGTGTTAAGCCTCTCAGTTTGTGATATTTTGTTACAGCCACTGTAGGAAATTAATAGTGTCACCTGCTCCCAGTCCCACTGTCAGAGACTTTGGGTGGTGGATGTTGCCCTGGTGACTGCAATGATTGGTCTTCATAGAGCCATCTATACACACTGACCACTGTGCTCCCTCGTGGCCACAGGCAGCTTCCCAGGTTGCACACCAACACTTCAAGGCCAATAAGAGATGGCAGTGGAGATGGAGCTTCGCCTGCTCTCTGGGTTCAGGATGCTTTCCTGGTTCCAGTTCCATAAGCTGGTGTGGCCGGGGGCAGAGTGATAGAAGCCACAGGTAGGACCCCACTGCTCACCCTGACCAACAGCAGGTGAAGAGGCTGGGGGGCCGCTGGACAGCCCATGACATTTCCCCACTTCCAGACAGGACCTTTTTATGCTTCACCATCTCCTTTTCCATCTTGCCGCAGTGTCTTACAATAATTACCAGGCTTTGTTCCTCTCCCTGTACACTTCTCTATTTGAACATTTCTCTAATGAAGGATTTTTCTCTCTCATCCCTAATTCAGACCTACCCTGCTCCAAGATCAGTTTTTAAGCCCCATGGTTGCTGCATAGAGCACTGTGTTTACAAATCCTGTCTGGGGCTGGATGTGTGATATGTCTGCTTTTCAGCTTCTATGACCTGCTTCAGAAAACAGATTATAATTAAGGCTGTATTTTTTCTACTTTGGTTCTTTTTCTTTTTCTCTCTCTGTCACATGTAAAATATGTTTTTTTTTTTTTAACGTTTATTTATTTTTGAGACAGAGAGAGACAGAGCATGAACAGGGGAGGGGCAGAGAGAGAGGGAGACACAGAATCCGAAACAGGTTCCAGGCTCTGAGCTGTCAGCACAGAGCCCGACACGGGGCTCGAACTCATGGACCGAGAGATCATGACCTGAGCCGAAGTCAGACGCTTAACCACTGAGCCACCCAGGCGCCCCTGTAAAATATGTTTTAATTAATTTATTGTTGCTAACATAAATATATCTTTTGTCTTTCTCAGATTCTCCACCTCCCCATTTTTATTGAGGTATAATTGAAAAATTAAATTGTATATTTTTAAAGCATACAACCTGATGATTTGATATATGTATATGTTGTGAAATGATTACCACAATCAAGTTAATTAACACAGCCATCAACTCACAGTTACCTTTTTTGTGTGTGCTAAGAACATTTCTCTTCTGTTAGCAAATTTAAAGTATACAATACAGTATTATTAACTATAGTCACCATGCTGTACATTAGATCCCCAAAGCTTATTTGATTATTACTTTTTGTATCAAACCCTTGACATCCCACATATCCTATTAATGACAAGTTCACAATCTTCCCCAGGAATCCCTATCTCTCTCCTCACTTGTTTCTCCCTTGATCATGAATGATTTAAAGATTTGGAGCTAACTCTATCTACTCTCAGAGACAAAACTCAGTCCTGCTTGCAAATGTCAGTGAGAACAGACATTGCCATTGCCTGTCCATGCCACCAAGTGTTGCCCCGACTCTTAGTTATACACAGCCGGCCCTGGATGACTGTCCCAACCAACAGTGTAAATCCAATGTGGATGACCAGTATGGACAATCAAGTCACATTCTGGCATTGACTGTAAATATTCCTTGACTGTAAAAAAATATACTCCACCGGCTTTCTCAGCCTTTTTATTCTAACCTGTATAAACATTCTTTTTTTCTTCCAGCCTCTGTCACATTAGTTCCTTTCCCTTTACAACTATGTATTACTGAGGGGTGCGTGGGTGGCTCAGTTGATTGAGCGACCGACTCTTGATGCTGCTCAGGTCATAATCCAAGAATCGTGGGATTGAACCCAGTGTTGGGCCGTGTGATGACATGTGGAGCCTGCTTGGGATTCTCTCTCACCCTCCCTTTCTGGCTCTCCCCGACTTGTGTGCATTCTCTCTCAAAATAAATAAATAAACATTAAAAAAACAACAACCCCCCCCCCCCAACTATGTATTACTGAGTTTAAACTCTTTTGGACACTAAAAAACCACATAGGATGGAAAGATAATTGATTTAGTGAAAGTGGCCTACCCACATCTCTTCAGGAATACATTTATGGCTAGAAACTCCGGTGATTTCTAGTTCATTATTTC
Organism: Puma concolor; assembly: GCF_028749965.1. Lineage (NCBI taxonomy): Eukaryota > Metazoa > Chordata > Mammalia > Carnivora > Felidae > Puma > Puma concolor. The sequence continues at coordinate 142,497,872 of NC_141674.1, read as the reverse complement.
TAGTTTGTTTCCTGAAAACAAGTTCCCAACTATTGCTACCCATCATTGAGTGCTGATGCAGTCTTGAGTCAGTGAGGACAATGACATAACTTGGTGTAGGGTAAGTTCTCTGGCCAAATCCCTTCCCTTTGATCACAATGACTGGTTTAGGGCAGTTATCTGACTGGAACTGGTTTGTTCACTGTGAAGTTCAAGACTTTTGTGTGTGGGAAAAGAAAGTAAAAACCTGCATATAGCCTGTATTAATGTCTGGGAAACTGCAGCCATGGGTCAGGAGCATGATAAAGGATGAGGCAGATCCCATGCAAGAAAGAGCCTGCAGATGGAGAGACACTGGGTCCTTAGTGACATTGCTGGGTTGCTGGATCAGCTCTTGCCTGAAACACAAAATGTGGAGTTTTCAGTTACCCAAGAGAATATATTCCTATATTGTTAAAAGTAGTTTGAGTTGGGATTTTTTTTTGTAAATAAATTCTAATTGATATAACTAATTAAAAACCCCTTTTCTGTTTCTCAGCTGTTGAATCACCTGAATGAATAAGTTGCTATTCACTTGCATAAGGACTCCTAAACATATATTTATATTCTTATAATAAACTTTTCCCACAGTGGAATATCTATACATGAAACTTTGTCTAAAGTTTTTATTAGAAACAAGTCACAACTGAGGAAAAAAGACCTCAGATAAAAGTTTCAATTCTGTTAGGTAAGAGAGATCAGAGAAGAGATTTGGCAGTTAGGATTTTAGTACTTCAGGTCTAATCCTGCAACTGCTGACTGTCCAGACTGTTGCCACACACACACAGTTCCAACATTCCACTGTTAGAAGTTACAGGAAGGAGTTGGTGTAAGATTAACCTGGGGGAAACCATCTGTGGCTTATATGATCAAGAAAGACATAAAACAATCAAGAAAAACATAAAAATCAATATTTCTTGATTCCTGGTGAGTAGAGCTGAGGGTCTCAGTTAAGCAGGTGGGTTAAAGGAGTGTTTAACTATGGCTTTGTTTGTTTGTTTGTTTGTTTGTTTGTTTGTTTTTGAGAGATAGAGAAAGACAGAGCACAAGCAGGGGAGGGAGAGAGGGAGACACAGAATCCAAAGCAGGCTCCAGGTTCTGACCTGCCAGCACAGAGCTCAAAACGGGGCTCCAACTCACGAACCATGAGATCGTGACCTGAGCCAAAGGCAGATGCTTAACCGACTGAGCCACCCAGTTACCCTTAACTATGGCTTTCTAAATTTCAGTCTTGAAAGCCCCGAAGTTGTTGTTCTGATTCCTAGTCAGGAGTAGAACCCCTTCCCTGTTCTTGCCCAGTGTAGAAATAGACCCAGACCTGGGATTAATAAAATTAATGTATTACTGGTATTCCTTCTTGGGGTTCAGGTTCTGCGGTGCCAGGGAGGCACCAGAGTTGCTGGTTGGCCTCACAACCTGATGGATGACTATGGTCTTTATGGTGACCAGAGGTTCACATCACAGAGGGGAGGTCTTCCCACATGGCTCTCTTATTTTTCTTACTTACCTAGCATACCTTAAGTAACCGGTATTATAAGAAAACTTACATCCCAAAGATTCCTTCAGAAACATTCCCAGCTCCAAATGACTCCGTTCCACTTTGCTTTATTGTCTCTTTTTTCATTTCTTCTCAGTTAGCTAAATAAGACTGGAGGGACAAATCATAAGCTTTGTCTTTCTGTTTGAACTTAACTTTGCTCTGATGTCTTCTTTTGTCTCCTTTTCTTCCCATCAAACAAGTGCTTCTTTTATTTTTTTTAAAATTTATTTATTTATTTTGAGAGAAAGAGAGAGAGAGAGCACGTGAGCACAAGTGGGGGAGGGGCAGAGAGAAGAAACAAAATCCTAAGCAGGCTCTGTGCCCTCAGCACAGAGCCCGATGCAGGGCTCACACTCAGGACTGTGGAGCCAAGATCACGACCTGAGCCAAGATCAAGAGTCAAACTCATAACCGACTGAGCCACCCAGGTGCCCCAAAGACTCCTTTTTTTTTCTTTCATTTTTTTAAAATATGAAATTTATTGTCAAATTGGTTTCCATACAACACCCAGTGCTCATCCCAACAGGTGCCCTCCTCAATGCCCATCACCGACTTTCCCCTCCCACCCACCCCCCCATCAACCCTCAGTGTACTCTCAGTTTTTAAGAGTCTCTTATGGTTTGCCTCCTTCCCTCTCTGTAACTTTTTTTTTTCCCCATCTCCTCCCCCACGGTCTTCTGTTAAGTTTCTCAGAATCCACATAAGAGTGAAAACATACCGTATCTGTCTTTTTCTGTATGACTTATTTCACTTAGCATAACACTCTCCAGTTTCATCCACCTTCCTACAAAAGGCCATATTTAATTCTTTCTCATTGCCAAGTAGTATTCCATTATATATATATATAAACCACAACTTCTTTATCCATTCATCAGTTGATGGACATTTAGACTCTTTCCATAATTTGGCTATTGTTGAAAGTGCTGCTATAAACATTGGGGTACAAGTGCCCCTATGCATCAGCACTCCTGTATCCCTTGGGTAAATTCCTAGCAGTACTATTGCTGGGTCATAGGGTAGGTCTATTTTTAATTTTTTGAGGAACCTCCACACTGTTTTCCAGAGTGGCTGCACCAGTTTGCATTCCCACCAACAGTGCAAGAGGGTTCCCATTTCTCCACATCCTCTCCAGCACCTATAGTCTCCTGATTTGTTTATTTTAGCCACTCTGACTGGCATGAGGTGATATTTCAGTGTGGTTTTGATTTGTATTTCCCTGATGAGGAGTGACGTTGAGCATCTTTTCATGTGCCTGTTGGCCATCTGGATGTCTTCTTTAGAGAAGTGTCTACTCATGCCTTCTGCCCATTTCTTCACTGGATTATTTGTTTTTTGGGTGTGGAGTTTGGTGAGTTCTTTATAGATTTTGGATACTAGCCCTTTGTCCGATATGTCATTTGCAAATATCTTTTCCCATTCCGTCAGTTGCCTTTTAGTTTTGTTGATTGTTTCCTTTGCAGTGCAGAAGCTTTTTATCTTCATGAGGTCCCAATAGTTCATTTTTGCTTTTAATTCCCTTGCCTTTGGGGATGTGTCAAGTAAGAAATTGCTGCGGCTGAGGTCAGAGAAATTTTTTCCTTCTTTTTCCTCTTGTGTTTTGATGGTTTCCTGTCTCACATTCAGGTCCTTCATCCATTTCGAGTTTGTTTTTGTGAATGGTATAAGAAAGTGGTCTAGTTTTATTCTTCTGCATGTTGCTGTCCAGTTCTCCCAGCGCCCTTTGTTAAAGAGACTGTCGTTTTTCCATAGGATATTCTTTCCTGCTTTGTCAAAGATTAGTTGGCCATACTTTTGTGGGTCCAATTCTGGAGTCTCTGTTCTATTCCATTGGTCTATGTGTCTGTTTTTGTGCCAATACCATGCTGTCTTGATGATGACAGCTTTGTAGTAGAGGCTAAAGTCTGGGATTGTGATGCCTCCCGCTTTGGTCTTCTTCTTCAATATTACTTTGGCTATTCGGGGTCTTTTGTGGTTCCATACAAATTTTAGGATTGTTTGTTCTAGCTTTGAGAAGAATGCTGGTGCAATTTTGATTGGGATTGCATTGAATGTGTAGATTGCTTTGGGTAGTATTGACATTTTAACGATATTTATTCTTCCAACCCATGAGCATGGAATGTTTTTCCATTTCTTTATATCTTCTTCAATTTCCTTCATAAGCTTTCTATAGTTTTCAGCATACAGATCTTTTACATCTTTGGTTAGGTTTATTCCTAGGTATTTTATGCTTCTTGGTGCAAATTTTCTTTATTTGTCTTTCTGTTGCTTCATTATACTGTATAAGAATGCAACTGATTTCTGTACATTAATTTTGTATCCTGTGACTTGCTGAATTCATGTATCAGTTCTAGCAGACTTTATGTAAAGTCTATCGGGTTTTCCATGTATAGTATCATGTCATCTGCAAAAAGTGAAAGCTTGATTTCATCTTTGCAAATTTTGATGCCTTTGATTTCCTTTTGTTGTCTGATTGCTGATGCTAGAACTTCCAACACTGTGTTAAACAACAGCGGTGAGAGTGGACATCCCTGTCGTGTTCCTGATCTTATTTTTGGGACAGACAGAGAGACAGAGTGTGAGTGGAGGAGGGGCAGAAAGAGGGAAACACGGAGTCCGAAGCAGGCTCCAGGCTCTGAGCTGTCAGTGCAGAGCTTGACACAGGGCTCAAACTCACAGACTGTGAGATCATGAGCTGAGCCAAAGTGGTACGCTTAGCCAACTGAGCCACCCAGGCGCCACCCCCAAGTCCTTCTTAAATTTATTGGCAATGTACCTCCTGAAGCACTTTGCACAGTATTTGCCCATGCAATAATAATGTTAAAGTGCACAGCTCAGGGACTGGAACAAAGCTAACAAATGTTAGCTGCTATAACATCAGTATTATCATTGTTAGTCTTTTTATATCAGCTTTTCATATGTTTCACCTGTCAATTCAGGGATAAAAAAATCCATATCTAGACAATACTTGGTTTTTTATTGTATTCGTAGAATGTTATTTTTTACTTGTGGGACATATTCTAAGTGCAGAAATGCATCATCTAAAGTGGATCTGTGTGACATACATAATACTCTCGTATGTAATTTTGGTAGGTTTCTTTTAAAAAGCTGATTCTCGTGGGGTACTTGGGTGGCTCAGTTGGTTGAACGTCATGGCTCAGGTCATGATCCCAGGGTCAAGGGATCAAGATTCATGAACTGAGCATGGAGCCTGCTTGAGATTCTCTTTCTCCCTCTGCCCACTCGCATACTCTCTCTCTAAAATAATAAATAAATAAATAAATAAATAAATAAATAAATAAATAAATAATAGCTGAATCTCTTTTGAAATTTAAATATATTTAATGACTTTCTTTTTTTAAAACAAAGCCACCAGTTATAGTAAGGGGGGTTCACTAATGTGTTTCTCCTGACAGCCCCACCAAAAAAATGTTTAATATGAACTAGTGTCCTCAGCAGGCTTTCTGGGCTCAGCAGATGTGACCTGACACAAAACAATTCTACTGTGGTTTCATCCACTAGGATTTGTTTTCATTGTTATGCTAGTCTAATTTTTCATTCAGACAATGAAATTTGTTTTCCATGCAAATTTCCTGGCTATCCATCCTTTGCTCCATTTTTCAAGTTCCATAATGTGGTCACATTATTTTCACTTGCTTCTACTAGCTTTGGTTTGTATGCTTAAGTTTAAAAGAAACAAAAATAAACCTTTACTTCCTGATCCCTATACTAAAACTCTACTTCAGGTATTTATTTACAAATACATCTGTTGTGATAGTTTTGGCGTGATTTCTTTCCACTGTTATTTTTAAAGTAGAAGAGAAATCTATTGAAATTCTCAAAATTATCTAGTAATTCATTCAGATGCTGCACCTTATCTAAATGTGTTCAGCAATAGCAAGGACTGGCCTCATTAGTTCTATCTTCTCATCTGCTATAATTGGTGATTGATGAAGAAGGTTTCTAATTATAGGCATGACAGCAGTCCAGCCGGATTATATGATGCCTAAGGCTGAGTGAGCACTTCTTTCTCCGCCTCTCATTCCTCAGCTCAAAAAATGATAAAATAATTTGCTATGGTGTTCAACTGCTAGAATCTTTAGAAACCCTTAACTTATTTTTATCCTACTCTTTAAAATACCACCATGTGTGAGTCTTCATACACATATACCATGTACCAAGATAATTGGATCATTTACCAACCAACCATGAAATGCCAAGCAACAAAGTAAAATTTTTAGGTAGACTTGATCAACCAATTTATTTAAATTTTTGGTTTCAATGGTAAATTTATACATATAAATACAGAATGGCTCATATAAGTATAATAATACATATAGAGAAGGGTTCATATAAAAATAATAAAAATTGATTAAATTTTATAGAAATTAATTTCAGAAATGTGACATCATCAACCAAATTTTACATAAGTAAAGCAGAGAATGATGCTTAGCCTTTGGGTAGGAAAAGTGATTATATATTAGAAATAAGAATTTTTGGAAAAATTGATATAATTTTCCTTATGTTAGTAAAGCAGTTGTAATGAGAAAGACATCAAAGTTATGACAACCACCTAGTTAAAACTGAATTACTGTAACAGACTACTTTTGTGAACAGTTTGGCAAAACTCACTGGAATCATTGGAGAAAGGTTATGTGAAAACATGTGCTGGCAGATGGTTGCTTAAGTGATACTTAGTGTTAAAATAAAACTAATATTGCTATATTTGGAAAAACTTAAGAAACTTAATGATTGTGAAGTATTTTACTGTGATCAGTGAACATAGGAAAACATTAAGTAACCCATTTCAGTTACTTCTTTTTGTAAGGTAGATTGGAAATGAGAAACTATGAAACTTCCAATATTGTTTTCATTGACCAGTGAAATAATAGCCAATACTAACAAGGAAACTAAATACTGTTGTAGGATCAATTAATTTAGTATATAATCAAGAAACAGATTATGAGTTTATTTGGGGGAAGCCATGTCCTGGGTTTATTATTTGAACTAAGCCTTATTAAAACTCATCTATCAAGTGCCAGGGACTCTTAATAATTGCCACAATAAGTTGTCATTTATTCTCTGCCCCACATGTTTGAAACTCAAAGTAGACATTGTAGCAACGCAAGGAACTGTAAGCCATCACCCTTGCCATCTACTTGTAGAGATAGGCTTTCACACAAGTAGTGAATAAATGGCAGTGTCAATGAGGGTCATCAAAATGTCGAGGATATGCATACAATATTTCCATCTTTTCTGGCCAGAGGAAGCATCTTAGAGGTTGGTTTTGGACTGGGTCAAGAAAGATGGTAGAATAAGAACTGACTTGAAAAAGAAAAGATGAACTTAAGGCCAGCAAGATAGGATGACTTGCAAAGTGGGGAAGATAAAAACAAAAAACTGCAAGGCATATCTTGGTACTCAGCTTGACTTCCTGTCAGTTTTCTATACAGGGATAAAGAAATTAGTCAGGGAATAAAGATTGAGGCCAGATTCAGGGGGAGGGGGTTGGTTGTAGATAGAGAAGCCGTTGAGTAGGGTAGCATTCATCCTCAAAACTGTTCCCAAAGATACCCTTTCACCCTATCCCATTGTCTTTCTACCACTCTACATCCCCAAGTCTTTGCCCCTCTACATAGTCTTGTCCACCCAACACAGAGATCCATGCTTCGTACCTCTTGTTCCATGTCTATATATACCTTAAAACTAGCGTCAGATTTCATTTTGCTGCACATTTTCCATGGAAAACTTAAGAGTCCAGGAAACTTGAAGCAAATTTTTACAAAGAAGTGTTTTCTGAGGCCAGAACCTAAACTTAGGCATCAAAGGTATTACTGGAGAAGCAGTGACAAGAGATTTCACCATAACTCCTCTTGTGACCCATACCTTCTGTTTTTAAATCAAATTCCATCAGGTTTTTTTCCCTGCAAGGTGACATTTAGCTCATCCAATCAACTGAGTCTGATTCCCCCACTCCCAATACCCTCCATGAAGTCATTAATTATTGCAACTTTATTGAGCATCTACACTATGTTGGGAACCATGCCATGGAACACAAAGAAGAAGACAAAAGCAAGCTCCCATACGGATCTCACTTTGAGAATTTGAATATGTAAATGGACAATGGCCAGATCATATATAAAAATAGAATGCTGACCTGCTGGGAAATCAACCCCCTTATGGACAATAAACAACCCAGGAAAGCCAGCCTGCTGTACGGCAGATATGGAGTAAGCCTGACTGCAACCTCTAATAATAATCCAAGAACCTAAACAGTAACTTTTGTAGCAATTAGTACAGACTGACCAAGACTTGATTAATAGCTGATGGCTTCCCTAAATTTTGTTCCCACTTCAAACGTAGGACCAACCAGAGAAAGCCAAATATGCACCTCTAACCAATTACATGGGATGCCCTGCTTCTGGGTGGCCCCCTATGGCTTCCCGAAACCAATAGCCTCCATCAGGGAACATTTGCAGCCTTCCCTTTTTCTCTACTGGAAAGCTTTTCCACACCCCTGCCTGCCTTTGAGTCTCTGCCAAAACACAAATGTTGGTGGCTGATTCTTTTGCTATAGTAAGCTCTGAACAATAACCTCTGCCTTTCTCATTTGCTTGGTCTTGGTTTACTTCCACACTTCAATGCAAAAGAGTTGGCCGTTCAGACGTGAGTTGGTGGGTTGCAATTCTGGAAAAATGTAGAATGCTGTAGGGACACCGGTATTCTCTCACCCAGATCTGGAGAAGTCTGGTCCCAACTTCCAGCCAAGGAAGCTACAGGTAACTTGGTTATTGTATGAGTGACAGTCTGTGAAGTGCAAAGCAGGAAGGCAACTTTATTATTTTAACTGCACTGTTTTTGAACCAGTTGTACTGTGGCAAAGGAAAAAAATCCCTTAGGATTGATTAGAGCAGGGGATGGGAGTGACTTGACCAGGGCTGCTGCACGTTGCTATGGGAACCTTCTTGCCACATAAAATATTGAAGTATAGCAGCAGAGTCAATGCTACAGTAGTGGTGACATTCCATAAGACTCTAAGGAGCAGAATACACCTTTGTCTATGATCTTGGAACTCCTACAGGGGAGCTAGTTGTGCTCTGGCAAAGGTGGAGAAGCTGGAAGTTCATGTTATTTTGAATTCAGGTCTTTGGCAGCAAAGGCCCAAAACCAGGGATTAGCAGACTTTTTCTGTAAAGGACCAAATAGTAATTTTTTTAATGCTTTTTGAGCATGTATTCTTTGTTGCCACTATTCAACATTGCCACTGTGGCTTGAAAGCAGACATAAACAATATGCAAATTGTGCAAATAAGTGTGCAAATATGCAAATAGATGTGGTTGTATCACAATAAATATTTGTAGACACTAAATTTTGAATGTGATATACTTTTTATATGTCATGAAAGAGTATTCTTTTTATTTCTTCCCAATCATTTAACAACGCAAAAAACATTGTTACCTTGCAGGCCATAGAAAAACAGGCAGTGTGCCAAATCTGGTCCCCAGGCCATTGTTTGGGAATTATAGCCTTATACCAACAGAAAGCCACTGTGTATAGTTCCCCCAAGAGTGGGAGGGAAAAATGTTTCTGGAAGCTGGCTCCAGAGATGATTGTTGGATTCAGGCATATTTTATCAAAGGAGGCACAAAAATATCAGCTGAAATTTGGAAATAGAGGGGATGAGAGTATCCAATCCAGTACCAAGCCAAAGCAGGGGCACTGAAATGGAGTTCAATACATGGAGTGAGGAGGCTGTTTCTGCAGGAGAGAAGCTAAGTCACAGGAGGAAATCAGCAGGTTGGGAGGTGAGGCCTGGGTCCTGGATGACAGAAAGGATGTTGTTAGAGCTTCCAGTCATGGGCTGCAATACAAGTTTGGGCCCAGGTTCTGTAAAGTACCTATTTAGAACAAAGGCTATTGACCTGGCAACCACCTAGCCTTACACCCTGTGTCAAAATGTGCCAAAGTAGGCTCTGGAGGCACTGTTAAATAGTGGTTAAGATCACGGGTTCTCTGTCAGACTGTCTGGGTACTTGATCTCATATGTGCACTTTCTAGCTTGGTGGCCTTGGGCAAGTTGCCAGGGAATAAGGAGTAGTATCTCTCCATCCAGTGTTGTTGAGGAAGTTATTGGTGTGAAAATCAAAACCATCTACTTACTTATTTACTTACTTATTGCTTACTACGTTCAACAGAGTTTACTATTCTGCTGTTTTCATCAACATAACTTTACTATTCCAGCTAACTCTTGGTTGGAATATAAAAGTTGCAAATAAATTTATTATTTATTCCAAGAACTTTTTGAAAGACCAAATAACTCTTCAACATAAAGCATCAAATGGCAGTTTACACCTCAGAGCTCTTAGACTCCTTACTCTCTTTGCTGTGCCCAGTAATTCTAAACTATGATGTCATGGTCTATACCCAATCCCGGTCAACCCCTCTGTGTTAAAAGGAGAGGGAAAAATGGGTGATGGGCATTGAGGACGGCACTTGTCGGGATGAGCACTGGGTGTTGTATGTAAGCGATGAGTCACGGGAATCTACTCTCAAAGCCAAGAGCACACTATATACACTGTATGTTAGCTAACTTGACAATAAATTGTGTTAAAAAAAAAAAGACCTACCTTAAATCTAAATTCCAATATTATCACAACATTGCCCTTCTCTCTCTGAGATACTACAAAGACTCTGTAAAGGTAGTGCTTTTCCTTATAGCAGTGAGTAAGAAACTCAGCTTTGTCTTAGCAATATGCTATTTTGGTGATATTTTTGATAGTTGGCATATAGAAAGCTCTCAGCTCGATGCTCTAGCATCGATACTCTATGAAGTTAAGTATATAGAGATTCCCTAAAGCATTATTCACAATAGCCAAAAGGTGGAAGCAACCTAAATGTCCACTGATGGATGAGTGAATGAACAAAATGTTATACCTACTAGTGTATACATACAATGGAATATTATTCAACCTTGAAAAATAAAGAAAATTTTGGCACATGCAACAACATGGATGAGCCTTGAAGATGTTATGCTAAGTGAAATAAGCCAGTCACAAAAAGACAAACATTATATGATTCCAGTTAGGTGAGGCACCTAGAGTCATCAAATTCATAGAGACAAAAGGTGAAATGCTGGTTTCCAGGTGCCAAGGGAGGTCGTAATGGGGAATTCTTGCTTAATGGGTATGGCAGTTCAGTTTGGGATGATGAAAAAGTCCTGGAGATGGATGGTGGTGATGGTTGCATAACATGTAAATTATTTAATAACACTGAATTGTACACTTAAAAATGGTTAAGATGATAAATTTTGCGTTATTTATATTTTATTACAATAAAAATATATGTAGATGTCCCATAGGACTTGAGACTTTATTACTGTGGCCTTCATATGTCCTTGTCCTTACTTCTAACTGTTCCTCTCCACTCTTCTCGATAAGATACAGAGCTCTCAAGTAATAGCCACTAATCTATAATGTCTCTGTCCTTAAAAGTAGCTATAGTTTGGCCAATACCCCTCCTGCTAAAATCCATAAAATATTCTGTCCTCCTTCCCCGCATTACAATGAGCTCCTTTGTGGCTGTCTCATTCCAGGAGTTTTCCAATGAAGGCTTATGCTAATGATGGTCTGGTTGGTTTTCTTCCACTGTGTGCGAGTTTTGTGTGTGTGTGCATGCATGTGTGTGTGTGTGTGTGTGTGTGTGTGTGTGTGTGTGTGTGTGATATGAGAGAGAGACAAAAGCAGAGACTAGAGAGACACAAAGGGAGAGAAAGAGAGAGAAAGACACAGAGAGCAGCAGTGAGCTTGGAGGTCTGTAATCTCAGTACTACATGGGCTCCCAAAGCTTTCCTTGGAACATCAATCCCTGGTCTAATTAGGTGAAAGAGATTCAGGAGGCCTTAAAGAAGGTCAGCAATGGCATCTGGGTCTGGATCGTTGGACCTAAGTTCCACTGACTTATCTCCAGGAGCCAAATGTTATTAACTTCTATTTTGTCCCAGGCAGAGTGGGTCCTAAGGCTATGGAGACCTCTGCAGTCTGAAGGAACAGGAAGAGCTGAAGCAAGTCACTTTTGCATGCTGGCCAAGTTTGAGGACAGGCTTGACCAGGAGTCAGTGAGGAATTCTGAGCACTGGTAATGAGGAATCCTACTAATGTCTGTGGGGAGAGTGTAGAACCCAGTGGAAATGGACTGCAGTACACGACCAAGAGGTCTTGAGACACAATATTGATTAGCAGACTGTCCTGAGATGGCAGTTTGTAGTACATGAGGGAAAATCAGAGTTGTCCAGACCCCTGGGTGTTGGGGGTACCCACAAGAGGATTTCAGGAGCTTCCCATGGCAGAGGACTCAGTAGGCCCCTAACTTGGAGATGGGCACAAGAGTTGCATTGGATCCTTGAGACCTGTGATGGCTAATTTAATATGTCACCTCGACTGGGCTAAGAGAATGCCAGATAGCTGATGAAAACATTATATCTAGGTGTGTGAGGATGTTTCTGGAAGAGATTAGCATTTAAATCTATACACTGAGTAAAGAAAATCCCCCTTATGAATGCAAGTGGTCATTACTCAATATGCTGAAAGACTGGAATAAAAAAGGTAGAGGAAGGGCAGATTTATTCTATACTTGCTCTAGGACTTTCATCCTGTCCTGTCCTCAGACATTGGTGCTTTTGGTTCTTGAACTTTTGGACTTGGACTGGAATTTAAACCATCGACTTCCTGGTTCTCAGGCCTTAGGGTTTGGACTAGAACTACACCACTGGCTTCCGTGGGCCTCCAGTTTCCAGATGGAAGATCATGAGACCTCTCATCCTCCATAACTGCATGAGCCAATCCGTCATACTAAATCTCCTTTTATAACTATCTGTCTGTTTGTCTATCTGTCTATTTGGATAGATACAAGAACCCTAATACAAGGATCGAAGCACTGAACACAAGACTTGCCTTTGCAGCTTTGGCCTAAAACAACAACCAATCTGAAGAATAGTCATCAAGAAAATGTTAACTTAGATTCAACATATTCAATTAAAAAAATAAACAGAAAGGTGTTCCTATTGTTATAGAAATATTGATTTTAGAGATGTTCAAAGTGGCAAAAATTTGGTGTCTAAAGTAGAAATCTTTGATTATCTAAAATTTTATTTAAAGGATGAATGCCCCGAGTCAACAATGGCGGGTGAGTGAAGGGTAAAAGAGTTATTTTAAAGGCTAGTCATCCTTAAATATATGAAAAGCTTCAAGAACAAACATGAATACAATCACAAATTGAAATCCAGATTTCTGAACTGATTAACAACCTGGGTAAGGAGTAATGTTATCTCAGTGGGCACCAGTTGGACCCAATGCTGTTTGCTCTTAAGCCCAGTTGCAGAGAGATATCTAAGCAGGTGGCTGAATCTTTTATTGGTACAGTGGCTGGCATTCATTACCTTATTGAGAAAGGTAAAAACCTTTTTCTGTTATTCATGTACTACTTTTTATGGTCCAAAGGAGCAGTCACTTAATGGCTACAGAGTAGGGAAATTAATAATAATGGACCAGACTCTCATCCCATGCAATCAAATAGATGTTATTCTCTATTGAGTTATGTGGCATAAGAATCTCACCTAATAACGGTAATAAATAATGGGGTAATTTCCATGCCAGCTGCTAGCGGTTTCCTTGCTTCTAAACCAGGGTTTTATATCATTGTATTTCTACCTTCAGGAAACAATGACATTCTCAGGCCTGTTTTAAAAGTCTGCACTTTTTTGCTTTTTATTGCTGTAGTTTTTATGGGTTGTCTCAGAGTCCAGAGTTGAATTTTTAGGTCCCTAAGAGAGGGAAATGTGATAAAAACAGTATTGTTAATGGAGCTTGATGTGATTATTACGGAGGGACGTTCAGTATCTCTCTCCCAGAGATTTGGGAGACTTTAGGATTGGGGGACTTTGAATACAGTTTTTTTTTCAAGGTGATTTATATGATACATGGGTAAGAATATGTCCTTTGCAAATAATGATTATTTTGCTAGTGGTTTGCATCTGTCTTTGGTGGTATGGACTGCCTGACTGACAATGAAGTTTTAGTAGAGTAAGCTTACCTGGGGTTCTGAATCCAATAGTACATAATAACTTGGTTTTATGTATTGTATATTTCAAATTTCTGGAGACAGCTTGGAAGAAAAACACAGTAGAATCTCTGTGTAGACTTATAAATATTCTTGTTTTTCTTTTCAGGCTCCATCCCTGTGTCATTTTGGATGATCATTTTGCTATATTATCTTAGAATGGTTTATTGCCATTACTCTTACGCTCTAGATGCAAAGAATGTGCCTTAACCTCCACCTTCTTGGGATTTGTAGGTACTTGCTTTGTGCATCTATTTCAACATATCATAATTTGGATGTTTGGGTATTAGTTGGATTAGTTGTATACTTGTCTGTCTTCTCTGCTAGACTGTATGTCCCTTTATCCTCTCTCTCCCTCTGTGTCTCTCTTTTTACTTCAGGGAGTAAGTTATTAATCCCAATTGACACAAGTGCAAACCGAAACACAGAGAAGTCTGTGTGTCCAATGTTACAGAGCTGGCAGGCACAGAGCCAAGATGGGTCTAGCTACAGAGCCCATGGTCTTAACCACACTCTGCTGTCTCTCTTGTGAACAGCTAGCATGGCACCTTAGACATGGTTTGTTGAATGAATCACTTCACTCACGAAGATGGTGTATAAACATAAGATGATGTTCCTGTGAACAAAGATTGTTTCTTGGGAAATGGGGAAGATGTGTTCCAGTACAGTCTTCCAGTTCTTACATCTCTGAGAGTATGCCACATCATTTTGGTCCTTCTATCCCCAGCAATGCTACTCTGGGTCTCCGGATCTCTCCAAGAGAAAGAGGGAACATCCAATTCTGAACCTGCTTCTATGAGCTTGGAAAAACTTCTGACATTTCCTCCCTAGGCTTTAACCCCAAAAAGTCCCCTTGTAGGTAACCTCTGCAGGTCTCCCTTGGCAAGGAGATTGCTCTTATACATGTCAAATGGAATAAGAATAAGAACTCCTGACATATCATTAATATTCCTGAGAATAGGGGATATAACATGAAGTAGAATATTTCTCTTATAGTAAATGATCCGTTTTCCTGAAAAGAACATTTAGTATAATGCTTCATTTCCATATCCTTACAGTCTCATTTTAAGACTTAACAGTTTTTAAATTATGAAAGAACACTCTGAAAAATGCTCTGCTACATTCCTCCAGACTGTCTTCCTGGTGGCAATACATATGGAGAGTAAGAGACTAATTTTGGATCCAGACAGACAGTCTTTTGGTTCTCTGAATGGCATTTTCCTAAACAAACTGCTGAATGCTTCAGAAATGAAACCTGTGTTGTCTCGCGCAGGTTGTACGGAATACACATAAAAGAGATTCCCACACTCGTTGTCAGATGGGTTCCGATATGCCCTGACTGATGGAAAAATTTGTATTTGTGAGATTAACTGAAGGAGAGTTGGAAAGTGTTTAAGGTTTTTTGTTTTTATCTTCAATCATGGTAAATAAATAAACATTTGTTACTAAACAAGTGTCATACATATGAGAAAGATTCTGATGGGAGAATTTTTTATGACAAAAACAATAAAATATATATACTGAAAAGAATTGATGATAGGGGTTTTCATAATTATTTCTTGTGAATAGGTTTTTTTTTTTTTTTTTTTTTTTTTTTTTAATTAGGGCAAGAAAGTTCTATGGCCCAGGGACTTTCTGTGACTGAGATTTGTTTGTTTGTTTGTTTGTTTGTTGTTTGTTTAATTTTATTTAAATCCAAGTTAGTTAACATAGAGTATAATAATGGTCTCAGGAGTAGAATTTAATGATTCATCACTTGCGTATAACATCCAGTGCTCATCCCAACAAGTGCCCTCCTTAATACCCATCGCCCATTTAGCCCATCCCCTCACCCACCTCCTCTCCAGCAACCCTCAGTTTCTTCTATATATTTAAGAGTCTCTTATGGTTTGCCTTCCCCTCTGTTTTTATCTTATTTTTTCTTTCCTTCCCCTATGTCGGCCCAGGGACTTTTCTTAAAAAAAAAAAAAAAAAAAAAAAGCTTAACATTCAAGTGTAAATTGTCTTGTATGTAGCTCTGTGACTGAGTCCATCTCACCATCGCTCCTAAATGCTTGCTATGAGTCAGATACACACCGCTTCATCATATGAGTGGTATCCGCCTATTTGTGTTGAGGGTGTGTGGGTATATGTATGGTGGAGCTAACTAAAGGAAACTAACCATGAAATCAAGAAATAGAGCCAAGCCTTATATTTGAGAAAAAGAAAAAAGAAACAACAGCAGAAGATGGAAATCTGAACCAGATATGACAGAGAAAATAGCGAGATTCCATACATTTGTAAAAGTCTTGAATAAGACATTGAATTTTCTAAAGAATGTGAGATGGTGTTTTGAGTCAGTCTTATTTAGATTTTAAAGGTCAGAGTAACCCCAGATGTTATATGGATTAAAATTAATTCAATAATATTTACTAAGCACCTTCCATGTGTCAAATGGTCCTTTAGGTCCTCAGGATACGTCAGTGAACAAACCATGGTACTTGACCCATATACCATACTCGTACCATGGCATGCTTAGGAACCATATCAAGTGCTTATAGGCATCACTGAATTTAACCTTCATTTCTCAGTGAAGATAAGAGTTCCAGAGATTAAGTGACTTGCCCAAGGCTACACAACCAATAATTGACACTACCAATATCATACTCTTTAAAAAATTTTCTTTTTAATGTTTATTTATTTTTAAGTGAGAGAGAGTGTGAGCGGGGGAGGGGCAGAGAGAGAGGGAGACACAGACTCTGAAGCAGGCTCCAGGCACTGAGTTGTCAGCACAAAGCCCAATACAGAGCTTGAACCCACGGACTGCGAGATCATGACCTGAGCTGAAGTCTGAGGCTTAACAGACTGAGCCACCCAGGTGCCCCACAAATCATACTCTTAAGCTCTTCACTGGATCATGTAGTGCAGCTGCTTGGTGTGAGATGGGTAAAATATTAACTCCATTTTATTCATGAGTAGATTGTGGTCCAGAGAGACAACATGACTTGTCTAAAATATATTTACAGTAAGTGGTAGAAGGAACCACATTTCAAATGTCTGGCTGCTAGATGATGCTTCTTCACTGTTCTGTACTACCTGCAAAACTAGATATGACACACAATTTGTATGTATATCCAGGATTAAAAAATACCATTTAATAGCTGAAACTGTGGAAATAGAATATAAGACTTTCTTCATGAGATGGAATTGATATATCATAGTAATGAATGCAGAATAGTCATGATTTTAAAAAATGGGTATTGAATAACTACACTTGAGCCTTTATTTTTAAGATAGATCTAAGAGTTCCCAAAATATACTGTTCTATTTGGATAGGGTATTATATTATTGTTGTTAATATCTTAAAAACGATTTCTCCTTTTCAAATTTGAAATGCTCTTCTAAATATTCATGGTATTTAGCTCAAAAGGAAAAAACCAGACAAATCAAATGAATAAGTTATTAAGGTGTCAGTAACATACTAAATTATTAGGATGGATGAGAACATTTAAGAATAACCACAATATGAAAAATTAAAGTAATTCTCTTTAAGTGGTTCATAATTTCCTTGTTCTTATTACTTCTCCTGTTCCACCATACCCACAAACTACAAGTTAATAGAAAACAGAAACAAAATTGTGTGTGTGTGTGTGTGTGTGTGTGTGTGTGTGTGTGTGTGTGTGTGTGTTGCAGGCTCAGGATATTACATTTGTGTATCCAAGGGTTGGTTATTTTATTCAGTTTATTTGGAATTCAGAAAAGCAGGAAACACATTTAATTCTTAAGCATCATGGGAATAGGTCACATAACACAGTCAGGAACCTCTCATAACAAATTAAATATAGCCAGGTGTGAGGGAAAATAAATTCCATATGTTTAAAAATTATTGGAGTAGATAGAATTTCACTGGAAAATATAAGTGGAATCTGGAGGTCCTTTCATTAAAAAGTTTATTAAACTGTAACATGTCTGATGGTTATTGCTTATCTGAGAATAGGGTGAAGTTACCATTGTGGGTATTGATTCAAAGTACCTCATTCAAACTAGACCTGTGACTTTACTTGCTCAAAGTAGGCTTCTCTTCCTTCTTGGGTTAGAATATTCATCGCATCCTTATGAAACATCTGGAACCAAAATGAATGTTCAGAAACTTCTTTATTCCTGAGAGATGGCAATGCATCAAGGATCTGGGAAGACAAATGAACTCTTACTTTATCTGAGGAAAGCTGTTAAAATAAACTTGACCTTGTGTTAAGTACTTTATGTAGATAAGCATGTCGCATACTCACTACAAGCCTATGAAGCTCGATTATTATCCTCCTTGGTGAGATGTGGAGATGTGGAGATGACGAGATTTAGCAACTCACTCAACTTTCCCCCTGCTTGTAAGGACTAGTATTTGAATCCAGATCTATTGGGTTGCAAAGCATTTCCACTAGGTCATGCTACACCTCAATGGGGAGAATTATAAAGTGATGAAGAAAAGAAAAAAAACAACAGTGAAAAGAATGCCTGTGTACAAGGAGAGGTTAGACCAAGGGTGTGAAGTGGTGGTGGATGGCAGACATGTAGAAATAAAGCTACTCAGCTACTTCCTGGTTGGCTAGATTTCCTTGTGACTGGACCTCAGCCATCCTCCATTCCCTGCCCAGCCCAAGCACCAGTCCTGGTGTTCCTGGATGGTTCTTTCTGTCATTTTTCCTTCATACAGGACCTGATATTTTCAGTTTGTTGTTACATTATGGTGCTGCTTTTAATGATCTCATGCTCAGTCCTGGCTGAACTTGACCTCCTATTAGCACCTGCCTTTTTCTTGTAGGTTAGAAAATAATCACTTGTTTTTTAAGACATTGTTGGATTTGAAGTGACTGTCTAAGGCACTATGTTTTCTCATTGGGGGAATTGATTGATTGCTTGATTGGTTGATTATGTCTGTGATTTGAGGAGAAAGAGCAGTGTGGGCAGGCATGCTATATAATTGCCGTTCTTGTACAGGATAGTCAGGGCTTGGTTCTGCTTTCTGATGTATCCTCCAGCTAATCTGATTAAAAAACCACAAAATTATTCCTGTATCTGGAATGCAAAACAAAGAACCAAGGTCAGACACCCTACCTGCTATTGGGGATAGAGAGATGAGTATGACATTATCTTTGTTATATTCTTGTTCAAGTGCTTGACAGTTTTCAAAACATGCTTACAAACTCTCTTTTGGTCATTTTAACAGGTGTGATAGTCAGAATATGGCACATGTTATTAAGCATAGGTACTTTAAGGAAACTGGACATTTCTGGCCAAGTAAGAAGATCGTTGTGTCAGTTTGGGAATGCTTGCAGAAGAATACCCAGTCTCCAAGGCTTAAACGAATTAGGGCAGTCTTCAAGGATGCAGTGGCTCAGGAACTAGGAGGCTGCAATCCCCGCCCTTCTCCTGATTTTCCCTCCTAGTGGCAAGATGGCCGCTGTGGCTTCAGCTATTGAGTCAGCAGAAGGAAAAAACAGCAAGGGAAATGTGACAGCACCTCTATCAGGAAAGCAAACCTTTCTGAGTAATCCCCAGAAAGTTTCTGGTGTCACATCGTCACCTCTAGCTGCAAGGTAGGTTAGAAAATGTGTATCTAGCTGCCCCCAGTAAAACCAAGCTTATATTAATATGGAAAAAGAAGAGAATCTGTATTAGGTAGCCAGCTAGCAGTGTCTGCCACAGCTACATACACAGATACAGGTCATTTGGGAAACTGCCATTGGGGTCGGGCTGTATAATACTAGACATAGGAAAATAGTTTAAACTTTATAGTTGTCTAGATCTACTTAGGGTAATGCCATTGGTTTCTAGTTTCTAGAAGCACCACTGACCATAGCAGCTCTTTCAAAGAATAGGCTATGTATTGTCTACTGTGTGTGTGCATGTGTGCTTATACATAGGGCTGTATTCCTATGCATTTTCTAAAATACAATTTAATGGCACAAAGATAATGAGCACCTTACACTGTGAATCACTTCTTTTTCACAGGATGTCTTTGGCACTAGTCATGCAGTGGGGTTAATGAATACTGTTGTTAGAACAGTATGTGCTCCCGTATGGAATGTCTTCATGTCACTGAAGTGAAAGAATGTATTAAGGTACAGCCCCTCAGGATACCAAGAAGTTTCCTGTTGATTTGCTCCCTGCTAAAGAAGGCACATGATTTAGCAGGGTAATAAGTGAAAATCATTGGACATAAACTTTTGGTTCAGGAGCACGTGTTGAGGGCTAGCAGGGTTTAAATTCAGGAATTTGGGGTTTGGAAGATAGCACATTTCACATCTCATCTTTGCTTCATTCTGAAAAAAGACTATAATGACTTTCTGGGGAGAAGAAATTACATCTTTTTGGTAATCTCAGGAAGCATGGAGGACAAAGTCCAAAGGAAGGAGAGTGGAAAAGGGTAATGTAATTTATCAAATGTCAGCTGTATGCTGGGAACTATGTTGGGGTCTTGAATATATTAACTCACTAAAACCAGAGAACAGTCCTACAAGCAGGTATTTATTTATTTATTATTATTATTTTTAAAAAATATTTTTATTTACTTTTTTATTTTCTTAGAGAGAGAGAGAGCGTGTGAGCAGGGAAGAAGGGCAGAGGGAAAGAGAGAGAGAGAGAGAGAGAGAGAGAGAGAGAATCCTAAGCAGGCTCCACAGTCAGCATAGAGCCTGACGTGGGGCTTGATCTCATGACCAGGAGATTATGACCTGAGCTGAAATCAAGAGTTGGATGCTCAATTGGCTGAGGCACCCAGGCACCCCAACATTCCAATTTTATAGGTAGGAAACCTGAACTTTAGGGATATTAAATGAATTTCCCAGGGTCACATAGCTAGTGAGTTAGGAGGTCAGATCTTGCTAATCTCAGAGGCCATCCTTTTACCCACACTGCCCTCTAGAACTGGTGAACTGTGCCCCCAAAGACTACAGCTGGCTCTTAGTAGGAAAAATGTGCTAGACATACCACCTAATCTACCAGTTTGGAACATTTCCTTCCCAACTCTGAGCAGTTGCTACTTCATTTCCTTTTGCTCTGCTTCAGTCTGTAAGAGGGTGATAAAAATGCCTCCAAATGCCGTCTCTAGGAATTAAACTAACAGGAATGGGAGGAAGGACTGGCTAGCATCAAATCCCTCCAGGCCATTTCTCTTAAATCTGTCTTAGTCCCAGGACAACATCTTTGAGACCCAGGATGAGAAGCCAGTTCATAGACATATTGCAATTGATTAGCTCTTAGGATCATAATCATTTGTAATGTGAATATACAAAACACAATTTTAAAGTAGTATTAAGTTGATATTAAATCTGAACAAACCAGTTACTTTGCTTTCACTGTGGCATTCTGGGTTAATTTGCATTAAGTAGGCAAAGAACACTTGGGTGTCTCAGCGGACCACTCAGGAGCTGAAGGGGTGACCCTAATAGTAAGTATAATCCCAGTTACCTGTGACTTTCCACATCTGACCTCATGTTATGATTGTACTGTGAGAATTTTCCTACCTAAGGCAAATTAGTTATGTGGTGTAGATCATGAGCTCTTGGTGTGCTTCCGGTCTGGTCTGCCCAAATATGGGTATGCATGTTTCAAATTTAATGAATTTACTGAATAAGTAAGTGGATGACATAAAAATGCACTGATCAGTGAATGAAGGTTTGGATTCTTGCAGCTTCTGTCTTCTTGGAGTTTCCCAGGCCAGCCAATTTGCAGGTGAGATAGTGTTCAGGTTGGGGTTAGACCATTCCCCCTGTCTTTTTTTATGTCTCTTCTACTTTGCAATGACAGAGGTCTCAGTTAGGGAACTGAAGTAAAGGAGATGGCTCTCTGAAGTGAAGATTCTAGCTCATTATTGATCCTCACCACTGGTATTTGGTTGAAGTGCCATAGAGAATGTAGTTCAAAGCTAATGCTCTCAATTTCCCTCTTCTTGAGCATCCCATACAGTGCTTGGGAGCATGTTTGCTATAATTAATCTGTCTTTACAGTAGATATATCCACTGATGATTTCAATTTCAAACAGGAATGTCGTTCACTCTAGCTAACGGTATTTGCAGTTGTTCCCATGGTTAACTCACCTGCTTAATGGGTAGACCACCAGTGATGGCACAAATGGATGGATTTAGGTTGGTTACGATTTTAACAGACAATGAAAGAGGTATTTATTTTAAGAAGCATTACAAGATATGAAGTCTTGATGTTCTCTTTCTCTCCCACCCTCTGCACCACCTACAACACAACTCGGTTCAGCCGTTTTACATTAATAAAACAGGGTTGTAGGTTCAAGGCCAGACTTATGGATGTGTGATTTGTGCAGTCCCACTGGGACCCATACTCAGAACCCCACACTTGGTTCAATGCTCTGTGGTTGCTGTCTTGAAACTCTTAATAATTCTCTGACAAGGGGCCCAGCATTTTTATTTTGCACAGGGCCTTGCAAATTATGTAGCTGAACCTGCCTGGGTTATCTACTGTCAAATCACCAAAAAGGAATGGTTGGAGAGAGTGAGAATAGAAGGTGGCAATTTCATAATCCCAGAGATTTGCATGCTGTGATCAGACACAGACACAGACACAAGAGAAATGATTAGTGAGAGTAGAGCAGGGGAACAGGACGTGGAAGTAGTTTTCCAACTTTCAAGTCACATCTTTGCATCAGCCTTAATTATGGGTTTTATAATATGAATTCCCTGAATAGAGATAGACTGGTAATCGTGCCATTTGAAAAATGCTTTTGAAAGTCAAATGCTGATGCTTTTCGAAGTTCTTGG
Organism: Puma concolor; assembly: GCF_028749965.1. Lineage (NCBI taxonomy): Eukaryota > Metazoa > Chordata > Mammalia > Carnivora > Felidae > Puma > Puma concolor. The sequence continues at coordinate 142,475,435 of NC_141674.1, read as the reverse complement.
TTCTTTACTCCTGCTCCTCCAGAAGCTCAGATAATCACAGCTTGATGGCGAATATGTTGTGCAGGAGCCAGAGTAACTGGAGATAGGTCTTCCCAGCACCCTAGTGTGAAGATGCCTCTCCATTCTCCCAGACATCCTTCCCATCTGCCTACTTGTGGTATGGCTAATATGCAACATACTAACAGGCACCAGGTTTTTTAATTCATTTGCAAGTATAAATAGTCTTTCAAGAAACATACCCTGTATGATTTGGGGAATCATATTCCCCGGTTTGGGGAATGCATAATTTTCAGCAGCAGGCATACCTTTGTTTTTCACTTAAGTCTCGATACCTTACCTTTTCCCTTGACTTTCCTTTGACCATATGCTAAATCCTTCCACTTCTTGTTTCCTGAATCTCTCCCCTGCTGGCACATAGCCTTTCCACTCCCTTACTTCAGTCCCTCAACACTTCTTTCGTGGGAAATCACTGTTGACTTGTGTCAGATGAGTCTCCATCTCACTGAAACCAGAGTGGTCCTTCTAAAACGCAAGTTGGAGATAAACTAGGTAGCAGGACTGATTTTGCCACCATCATGCTTTATTCAGTTCAATGACTTCTGTTCTCTTTAAGCACAAAGGTCTCTTCTCCTTGAGACACAAAGATCATTCAGAGAAACACTGAAGATGCCTTTGCCTTCTTCCCTGGTCTCATCTCTCATCTCTTCTCTCTGCATACCTTCAGCTCTAGCAGTTCCAGGAAAAGGCCATGTTCTGTCTGACCTAGATTTGTACCTGTTCCCTCTATTTAAAGCTGCTTACGTCATCTTCTTCAACTAGATCACCTCTACTTGCTTTTTAGGACTCAGATGAAACGTTGCTCTCTCCAAGGAAGACCTCTTGAACACTCCTCACTTCTAGGTAGTCACGTAGCCCTCTTCTGTGCTTTTAGGGAAAACTGGAATGATGCACCACTCTGTCATAACACATATTGCCGAGTATTATACGTGTTTCCTTATTTGTCTTCTGCCACTAGGCTCTACCACCTCGACACAGGGCCCATGCTGTTTTGGTACCTGATATGTGATGCTCATAGTTTAATGAGTGAGTGAGTAAGTGAATGAGTGAGTTAATGGAATGGACAAAAATATGTCATTATCGATGAGGATTTCTGGAATGTCAAGAGTTAGAACTTCTGTGCTCCTGTAACAGGCTCTTAGTTTTTCAGCTAACCTCATGTGGCATTTCCTTGAAAGGACTCAAATGAAGATCCTTCTGAACTGAGTCGACAGTATAACATTGTAAATCAGAGTCATTACAGAATTATGAGAGTTAGGCATGGAAAAGAAAATAGATTGTTGTATGTAAACAAATTCTATGAAGTATAATTTCTGAATCTACAGATGGCAAATTTGGGCTTTGAGGGGTTATTTCCCACTGGCTTGGTGGACTAGGGCAAGAGGGTAACTTCCTTGGAGTGGGGGAGTATATTGCTGTGAAAGCTAGGGTGAAAGTCAATTTCCCCCTTTCTGTCTTCTGTAAAACTGAGAGCTTTGGGTTGGGGCTTCTCTGAGAGGAGGAAAGACCATGGACACAGTAGGTCAAGTAAAGACAATGAATTCCGTGTCCAACTTCAAATAGAACTAGTTATATACCCTCAAAAAGGGAAAATATTTGAGGCCTGTTCAAGATGAGTGTCATGTCACTGAGATCTCTCTCTATGCTTATTTCTGTCGGAAGAAAAAGTATTGTGTTCTGTTATCTAAAGCAAGAATGATGAACACATGGCCCTGCATGGATCCAGGACAGGTTCCAGTCCTCAATCACAATGTATTTTCCTGCTGAGCCTGGATTGGGCCTCCGAATTATTCTCAACGTATTCTTCCAGGTAACTTCCACCAATATATTAGAGTTTCTGAGTGAATGAATCTGGCAATCAATTCCTGTTCTAATGGGTATGTTACTCTCTATCCATTAGCTGTGTTATCCTAATTTTGGCACCTCTCCTGATTTCATGACCATGGTGCGGGGGACAAGGAGCACATGAGGACTTATGGAATCCTAGTCCCAGTATCAAAATTTGTATTTGTCAGCATTCTCCAGAGAAACAGAACTAGGATGTGTGTGTATATACACATGCACACACACACACACGTATACTTATGTGTATGTATGTGTGTACATGCATGCATATATGTGTACCTATATAATAAATATATCCGTGTTATATATATAATATATATTCTTTCAGAAAGAATATATACTATATATTTATGTGTGTGTGTGTGTGTGTGTGTATGTATGTATTCAGAAAGAAAGAAAGAGATAGATTTATTTCAAGGAATTGGCTCATATGATTATAGGGGCTTACAAGTCTGAAATCTACAGGACAGGCTGGTGACTGGAGACCCAGAGGAGAGTTGATATTGCAGCTCAAGTCCAGTCTGGAGATAGAATTCCTTCTTCCTCAGGGTTCCCTCAGTCTTTTCTCTTAAAATTTTTTTTAATGTTTATTTATTTTTGAGAGAGAGAGAGAGAGAGAGAGAGGGAGGGAGAGAGAGGGAAACAGAGCAGGGTAAGGACAGAGAGAGAGGGAAACACAGAATCCGAAGCAGGCTCCAGGCTCCAAGCTGTCAGCACAGAGCCCAACGTGGGGCTTGAACTCACGAACTATGAGATTATGACCTGAGCCAAAGTCTGACGCTTAACCAACTGAGCCACCCAGGCACCCCTCCTCAGTCTTTTCTCTTAATGCTTGCAATTGATTGGATGATGTCAACCCTCATTTTATGGCGTGATCTGATTTATTCAAAGTCTACTAACATCAATGTTAATTACATCTAAAAAATACCTTTTACAGGGGCGCCTGGGTGGCGCAGTCGGTTAAGCGTCCGACTTCAGCCAGGTCACGATCTCGCAGTCCGTGGGTTCGAGCCCCGCGTCAGGCTCTGGGCTGATGGCTCAGAGCCTGGAGCCTGTTTCCGATTCTGTGTCTCCCTCTTTCTCTGCCCCTCCCCCGTTCATGCTCTGTCTCTCTCTGTCCCAAAAATAAATAAACGTTGAAAAAAAAAATTAAAAAAAAATACCTTTTACAGCAACATGTAGACTGATATTTGATCAAATATTTGGGTATCATAGCCTAGATAAGTTGACACATAAAACTAACCATCATAAGCTCTTTTGGCTGAAAAGAATTATATGCATACGATGAAAGGAAATCTTCCCTTGCTTCCTTCCTTCCCTTCTTCCTTCTATGTATCTATCCACTATTGTACATGGTATCCTATGTACCAGGTACTATTCTAGGAACTGAGGATACAATGGAAGATTTCACAACTCCAGGGAGAAGCTTTTATAGACACTAAAACTTGAATGACACGCTCTGAAAATCTTTCTGAGCCAAGCTTTGGGCAAATGCAAAGCATAAATTTCAGGAAAAGTGAATATTATGCTTTTTCTTTGGTTATAAATGATCTCAGCAAATAACTTCTGCAGAGCAATTCCTTCTTCACTAGTAGCAGTGTATTGGTTTTTGAAACGAACCTGAATATCTTCTGGTTTGAGGATTTTCCAGAAAACTCTCCCTTATTAAAGATACTTCTCCTCCATGATTTCCCTTCTCTTAGAATGAAATACATGTTTATTTCCTCAACATGCCATCTCAAAAAGTGTTTTCTGTTCAGTTCTCGCTGATGTAAACCAGCATAATAAATACATTAATTTTTTATTGTGGTAGAGTATACAAAACATAAAATGTACCATCTTAACCATTTTTAAGTTCAGTGCTATTAAGTATGTTCACATTGTTGTAAAACCATCACCACCTCTGCATCTAGACCTGTTTTCATCTTGCAAAACTGAAATACCATACCCATTAAATAATAATTCTCTATCTTCCCTTCCCCCTAGTCTCTGGTAACAACCATTCTACTTTCTATATCTGGGAACTGAACTACTTTAGCTACCTCATGTAAGTGGAATCATACGGTATCTGTCCTTTTGTGACTGCCTTATTTTAATTGCCTAATGTCCTCAGGATTCATCCATGTTGTTGCATGTGTCAGAATTTCCTTCCATGTTAGGCTGAATAATATTCCATTGTATGTACATAGAGAATATACCCACCATATTTTGTTTATCCTTCAATCTGTTGATGGACACCGGGTTGCTGTCACCGCTTGGCTATTCTGAATAACGCTGCTATGAACATGGGCATACAAATATCTCTTTGAGTCCTTGCTTTCAATTCTTTGGAGGATATATGTAGAAATGGAATTGCTAGATCAATGGTAATTCTATTTGTAACCTAGTAAGCACATTTTAAAAGGTTCAGATTCATATTGTCTTCTCAGTTTCCCATTCTCAGAACTTTATCCATCATTTATGACTCTAAGAGGATATGGAAATATCCCTGGTGGGTTATAGGGAGAAAAATCATAGAAGCTAGGGAGACAGACAGTGAAGCAAGCATGCTTTTTGTACCCATGATGCTAGGGTGAAGGGTGTATTGGATGGGTTGAAGGGAAAATTGAAATCAGAAGAGAGTTTGCTTCATTTCCTATTTGGGATTCACCTTGAAGGGTGGTCTTGACACCACTCTGGAAAGCCATATCAAAGTAAAATTGGTAGAGCAGCAGAAAATAGCTAATGGCACCGATGGGTGAGCTTGAGCAAGGGGGGAATGCAAATTAAAATATGGGCATCAAATTGCCTTTTATTTGAGGAACAGCCTTCTGGAGTCACCACCAGTCTGCAGAGTGGATAAGAATGTGAACTGTGAACTGAGGGTGTGTCATGATGGCAGAAACTCACATCTAGGGAAGCATCTGGTTCACTAGCTACAAATGCCAACATGGCAAGCAAACACATGTCACAACAGGCAGATGAAGAATGTAACCACTGAAGGTCGCAGAAAGGAGAAGGAATAGGGAGCACAACTGTGGACAACCCAACGTTTATCTGAAAGAGACAATTGTAAACTGAGTTATTGTTAGTAAAGCAGGTTAGGTTTCTCTGCTGCCCTGGGGAATAGTGCATGAGGAAGATCAGATCGGTTGTAAGAATACAGATTATTATATAGACTATGATACTGACAAACCTACAACATGCAGATTTTCTCATTTAAAGATTAATTATAAAACTGGCGAACTGAAGGAAAAGTATAAAATAAACACATTATATTAAAATACAGCCATTTTAGAAGAACTTCATAATTAATTCAATATTGTGTTTTATTTGGGTGAGAAGACCTGGTCTAAGATTCCCCCCCCCTCCTCACCCCCGCTTTTATGTGCAGAGTGGTTTTTGGTGACTGCTCTGTGAAAATCTCATTACTCTTTATATTTAGAAGAAATAAGGCTCAGTGGAAAGTAGTGGGTTAGACACTAAATTACTGTTTTTTTTCCCACTGCCACAGACTATCATTGAGGAAAATAGCTTCATAAACAAGAATGGAATTAGGTACCTCCATGAATCATGATAGGTTTAGTTACACTGACTTGTTGGGAGAATTCTAAGAGTTACGAAAATGCCAAGGCTTCAGAATGGAGAATAACTTGAGGAGGAGGTGAAAAAAAGACCCCACATTCTGTGACACATGAACCATCACAGACTTCATCTTCTCTCCTTTTAAGGTAATGAACACAGTCTGCAGCCCCTTATTCCCAGACGGTGTTTCAGTATGTCAAGGAAACAAAGAACTGATAGAAACAATACTAATATTCTTCCATTTTAATCATTGTTTCTCAGGAAAAGGAAAGATTTGTTTAACAACCTATTTTGGTGCATCTGAGCCGTAATGTGGAACACTACACAGAGTAGAGATTCTGTAATACTTCAAGTCCTCATTCAGTTATTATGAAGTAGGAGGGAATTCTTGAAAAGAAAGAAATAGAGAGGGAGAGAAAGAGAGAGAGAGGTGGGGAGAAAGGAAAGGGGAGGAGAGGAGAGGAGAGGAGAGGAGAGGAGAGGAGAGGAGAGGAGAGGAGAGGAAGTCACCCTCTGCCATTTTCTTCCTGTTATGTATTCAGCTCTGAATCAGTCTTGTTGGATGTATGGGGCTCTCAGCAAGGTCCATTCTCATGGTTTGAATCTTTATTTTATTTATTTATTTATTTATTTATTTATTTATTTATTTATTTTTTATTTATATATGAAATTTATTGTCAAATTGGTTTCCATACAACACCCAGTGCTCATCCCAAAAGGTGCCCTCCTCAGTACCCATCACCCACCCTCTCCTCCCTCCCACCCCCCATCAACCCTTAGTTTGTTCTCAGTTCTCAACAGTCTCTTATGCTTTGGCTCTCTCCCACGCTAACCTCTTTTTTTTTTTTTTTTTTGTTCCCCTCCCCCATGGGTTTCTCTTAAGTTTCTCAGGATCCACATAAGAGTGAAACCATATGGTATCTGTCTTTCTCTGTATGGCTTATTTCACTTAGCATCACACTCTCCAGTTCCATCCACGTTGCTACAAAAGGCCATATTTCATTTTTTCTCATTGCCACGTAGTATTCCATAGTGTATATAAACCACAATTTCTTTATCCATTCATCAGTTGATGGACATTTAGGCTCTTTCCATAATTTGGCTATTGTTGAGAGTGCTGCTATGAACATTGGGGTACAAGTGCCCCTATGCATCAGTACTCCTGTGTCCCTTGGATAAATTCCTAGCAGTGCTATTGCTGGGTCATAGGGTAGGTCTATTTTTAATTTTCTGAGGAACCTCCACACTGCTTTCCAGAGCGGCTGCACCAGTTTGCATTCCCACCCACAGTGCAAGAGGGTTCCCGTTTCTCCACATCCTCTCCAGCATCTATAGTCTCCTGATTTGTTCATTTTGGCCACTCTGACTGGCGTGAGGTGATACCTGAGTGTGGTTTTGATTTGTATTTCCCTGATAAGGAGCGACGCTGAACATCTTTTCATGTGCCTGTTGGCCATCCGGATGTCTTCTTTAGAGAAGTGTCTATTCATGTTTTCTGCCCATTTCTTCACTGGGTTATTTGCTTTTCGGGTGTGGAGTTTGGTGAGCTCTTTATAGATTTTGGATACTAGCCCTTTGTCCGATATGTCATTTGCAAATATCTTTTCCCATTCCGTTGGTTGCCTTTTAGTTTTGGAGGTTGTTTCCTTTGCTGTGCAGAAGCTTTTTATCTTCATAAGGTCCCAGTAATTCACTTTTGCTTTTAATTCCCTTGCCTTTGGGGATGTGTCGAGTAAGAGATTGCTACGGCTGAGGTCAGAGAGGTCTTTTCCTGCTTTCTCCTCTAAGGTTTTGATGGTTTCCTGTCTCACATTCAGGTCCTTGATCCATTTTGAGTTTATTTTTGTGAATGGTGTGAGAAAGTGGTCTAGTTTCAACCTTCTGCATGTTGCTGTCCAGTTCTCCCAGCACCATTTGTTAAAGAGACTGTCTTTTTTCCATTGGATGTTCTTTCCTGCTTTGTCAAAGATGAGTTGGCCATACGTTTGTGGGTCTAGTTCTGGGGTTTCTATTCTATTCCATTGGTCTATGTGTCTGTTTTTGTGCCAATGGTTTGAATCTTTAGCATAGGATAGAATATTTACTCACTTAGTAAATATTTCTTGGGTATTTACTGTTTTAGGTACTCCTAAAAATACTGGAGTATATTGATGTACTGAAAGACAATTTCATTCTCTTTTCCTTCTGATATTTTCCCAACAAAACAGTCTCTTCTGTATCACTTATGAATAATTAAAAGGATACAAAATGACTAAGAAAGAAAATAAGAACAGGTCTAGTGCTCAAGGCTCACATCTGTAGGAAAGACCATTGTACAAGATGATCCCTCCTGAATGAGACTTAGTCTTCAGCAAGATATCTTGTTTTGCCATTAACCCAAAGTAAGAAAGTCTTTGATATTTTTCCTTGAGTTTCATATTTATAGTTAAATCATCGTCCTTGGAGTTTTGTATTTATAATTAAAATGTTGGGCAGTGTGTATGCATATGTGTGCCAGCAGTAGGGGAGGGGAGGGGAAGTAGGAGTGTATTTGGAATAGGCTAAGAGCTGTGATCTTAATGTAGCCATGGAGGGGATAATAGTATGAGATAGAATAACTAGGAGCAAGAAGGTGTGTCTCGAAAGTGTAGTTCAAATTCATGTATTTCCTGTGTACTGTTAGGGAGTCTGTATTTACTTCTTACACATTACTTCCGGGGAAAAAAATATAAATCCATTTGGCCATGAAGTGCTTTCCCAGTTTTCTTTAAATGCACCCAAAAGGAATTCCCATATCATTTGTATATGGTCAAAATGATAAGTTTTCACTACTATACTCTTTTACTGTACTTTAACTACTATAAATATTGTACCAGACATCCTCGTATGCAGGTCTTTGTGAACTTGTCTGATGATCTTTCTGAAAATAAGATTTTGTAGGTAGGAGTCCTCAGTGGAAGTTATACATACTAACTGGTATTAATTTGAGAAATGTTAACCTTTTATTGCTAAACCAAATTATGCTTCCACTTAAGATGCGTAAGAAAACCCATTTCTCAACACTCCCACCAACCTCCGAGATCATTTTTTTTAGAACTTTAACAGTTTTCATGTGCATTTCTTTAATAACTAAAGAAGTTAATATTTATTCATGTTTATTGGCTGCTAGTATTTTTACTTTTATGAATTGCTTTTTGAAAAAAATTGTCTATTTTCTCCTTAGGTTTGTAGTATCATCAAATAATAGCATACTGAATGCATTTTGAAAAATCTACCCAATGCTTTTTAATGGCCCTCTGGAATGGTTAAGATAAATTTTATCCCTTTTATTGGAAAGATAGAGTAGCTGAGCCTGCTTTCTTCAAATAACAAGCTAATGGTGGAAACAATCATAGAATCCTGGTCTTATCTACTCCCTTTGCCCTGCCTCCTCTCAACCACCCTGGGTGACCAGAGCACCCATTAGCAATAGCAGTAATTGAGCATGAAGAGTGTCCCATGAAACAAGATAAGCTGATATGGGTGACTTCAAATGAAATGTTGCCCAGTTCCTAGTTATGCAGTTTACTGGACAGCTGGAAGCACCAGGAGGGACGGGAGACTTGAAAAGAGATGGAAGAAATCAGCGCCTCCAAACTGCATCTGATAAACTAGGCATCTCCTTGGTCTGTGTTAACACCTGCACTTTGTAATGTCATATGTGAGCTTCTCAGGTAAAATTCCAAAGGCAAAGAAACAGACATGAAAGAGGTCTAGGTCATTCATAGTTTACAATTATGTCAATCTGCAGTAGAAAAAATTATGTAAATGCAATGGGTTATTTAGAAAGCTTTTGAAGTCCTAGTTTCTAAATAGTATAGAATACCCGAGGTGTCCAAAGTTGTATATATCTTGAAGAATTTGACAGTTGCATGGCAGAGGATGGTTCTAAACTGAACTATATTCAATCCCATTGGACGAATATATTTATTGTTGAAACTAAAAGGAGAAAAAGAAACAGAGATCTATGTCTTTGTTTTCATTAAATAATTTGATAGTTCATACTAAGTACTTCTGAAAAGTTTCCTATTTCCTAACTAGTTCTTTACAGATATTTTTATATATGTGTAATATAAGAATTGGTTTAATTAAATTAATAATTAGTTTAAATTAATTATTATTAAATTATTATTATTAAATTGATAATTAGTTTAAATTAATTCAAAAGCCAAATAATACTGTAGCATTTTTCAAAGACCATTTTGAATATGGACTAGCAAAAAAATGAAGGAAATTTCCTTGGGAAAGAGGGAGTAATGCCAGAAATAATTGTTAAATATAAAGTGGTTTCAGGAAAAGATTATTAACTCACAATTGCCCTACAGACATATATAAATACTGAGGAAGTCTGAATTCCATTGGGATTTTCATCACTTAGTCCATAGTGTTAGCAAAGAAATCTGAAATCTCCCCATTAGCTTTCAGAGTGGGGCTCAAAGGAAATGTAAACCAGATGAGGTCTGTTTTCCGAGACCCAGAGCCCAAGCTGTCAGTGAGGTCCTCGGCACGAGAGGAAGGGAGAACACACGGCCACACTCAGAGCAGTCTAAACTTACCAAGTCTTGACACGGAGAGAAATGAGTGTTATTTACTCTGGCGACCACTTGCCTGATAGGAGATATAAGGTCAACCAGCTGCTTTTGAAACTTAATTTACTATCTTCTAGATTCACATTGTATTTATTTGAGAAGGAAGAGTAGCCAAGGGCTCTTATTTATTTTGCTGTAACCAAAGAAAAAGGAAGCTAAAATGGATTTTTGAAGCATCTATTACCTGCTAAATGCACATTACCCCATTGGATTATGGGATTGTGTTCCAGCCCCAAGTCATTTTGCTGGCAGGTCAGATTAGAGTGAAATTTACTACAGGTGAAAGAAGGCATCAGTTTCCAGTGTGGTTGCTCCTCTAAAGTGTGTACAAAATGGAGGAAAGAGAGAACATGACAATGAAGGCAAGAGATAATATTTGTGGTGTTGTGCTTAAGAATGTGTCCTTCTAAAGTGATTTTAAAAAGTCACTCATTGAGCATGTACTGGGTCCTTACTCTGTGGCAGGCACTGCTTTCTACGTGCTGGGGAAGAAAAGGTGAATGATATTCACCAGTTGAGAGGCACCACCAATCTAGTTGTGGAGCCCTTAAAAATGAAAAGCTACATTACCAATTTGAGCAGAGTGAGTTTTTGAGAATGTGATGTAGTGGAACATGAAAACATGACTGACGGTTGCTTTGAAGAAGCAGGCATGGGGGATGGGAGATGAGCTGTGGGATTCTTCAGGGATGAGTTTTATCCCCTGAAAAGGTGGAGTCCTTTTATGTTCCAGAGATTTAAACTCTACATCACTTGGCAATAAAATCTTAGTTCCTATGGTAGTAGAAAATTGATAGGATGGACGGGGATTATAGTGGTGGGTGAAGAAGGCGCTTCAGGGCTGAGTATCCCGCCCTGAGCTGCAGAAATTGGGATTTCCCTTATCACGACCATCCCAGAAGACAAAAGAAAACAATACAGTAATGAACCCAGAAAGACTCCTCGGTGCTATCTATCTGTAGTTTCAACAGACACATGCCAGACATTCAGATTCAAAGTTGCATTCCAATGTGATAAATATTATTTTAACAGATATTTAACAGAATATTGTTTATTCAGATTTTAATGTGGCTAGTTATGAAAATTCAATCATGACGGGGGTTCAACGTTATAGACTCTCCATACCGTTTTGTGGGTCTCCAATAACTTTGACTTCTGTGACATCAAGTAAAGGGATTTTTCCAATAGTTGGAAGATTGCTGTGACTAATTTCTTAGAGACAGACTCTCTTGGTGTCAGGGGCTTGTGGCAGAGATTTGCAGAGTATGTCACCTCCTATGCTAGGTGTCTGCCAAAGTGGCAGAAGTGAAATAGAGTCACCTGCCTCCAGGAAGACTTCTGATGTCTTCTGGTCGTCTGCTTAGGGAAGCCATAACCCAGTTAAATGAGAAACATACATACAGGGCAATGTGGGCAGTGCAAAATTGGCCTAGGTGTGGATTTCCATTCTGTCAGCCTAATTCAGCTTTGTTTCTAATGTAACCACATTGTAGTCATCTGATTCTGTCTCATTGAAACACATTAACCAAAAGAGAAACTGAGGTTTATTGGTCATATTGTCACTTAAAACATCAGTGCCTAAGTTGCTGAGGGTATACAAATAATGAGGTCTGTGTAACTGCCTTCTTTGGGGGCAGATCTACTAGCATGAGAATGTTACAATTCAACTGCATTCCGGTGAGTCAAATGGACTACAGACACTGAGAATACTCCTATCTCTAGTTGAATTTAGATTAAGTGTAAAATCTCCTGGATTTATATACAAGACTTAAAGTCTATAAAAGTGTGTGTGTGTGTGTGTGTGTGTGTATGTGTGTGTGAAAGCGTGTGTGAAAGTGTGTGTGAGCTTGTGTCTGAGAAGAGTACATGGCTTTGATAACATTGGGATGGTGGGCAAGAAGAACTATTTTGCAGATTTGATTCATTTAAAAAAGTAGTAAGATCTAAGGACTATTTATTCTCTTGTATGCGGTGAAGTCTTTGATAGAGGTAGATAGTTCCTATTTTGTTCCATATTGAGCAACCCTCAACTCCTTTGCTGTGTTAACATCTCTACATTATCACTTATTTGCAAGGAAATTTCTGCTGCACAACTTGTAACATTGAGAAACATTTAATGAGTTATCAGCAAACACTACAGATAAAAAGAACTTTGATTGAATTTCGTAAGCTGCTTAATATTCCTGTGTTCTACAGATTGCAATGTATGTTTACACTTCTGTTAATAAAATTCTATCAAGCAGATGACAGGCACCAATTAAAAGCAATCACAAAGCATATTCTTTTTATAATCCTCGAAGTAGACTCTTTAAACATTGGTTTGCAGAAGCGTTACCTGGAATGGAACATCTTTGATCCTCAGCAATTTCTATGGCCTATGGGATTTCAGCCATCCCAATGCAGGAGAGTCAAAGGAAACAGAAAATGACTCTTGGTGTTTGCTGAAAATATCAAGTATGGTTCAAGCTGCTAAAATTATTGCTCTCATTGGGAAGTTTAGGCTGTGGCAACAAATAGATCTCCATGTATAAAATGGCTCAGATATAGTCAAATTTTAGTTCTTACCTAAACTCTTAAGTATTTCTGGGTAGAGTCAGCTGTCATCCAGTTGGTGTCATTAGGACCCAGTCACCTGCTGTCTACAACTTTACCATCATTGTCACCTGTAGCATCCAGCTTGCAGATCCACCTTTTAAAAGCATTAGCCAGGAAGTGGTGCAGATTGTTTCTGTTTACATTCCATTGGTTAGAATTTAGTCACAGAGGCACACCTGACTAATGGATAGCTGGGGAATATAACTGTGCGAGGAGTCTGAACTTTAAGAAAATAGAAATTTGATGAAGAGCTACTCATTGCCCTAATACCCAAGTATGATTCCTATTGGACAATTTCTTTTGGAGAAGGACGTTTGGAAAGGGCTTGCCTGTGGCTCTGCCTTAAGACACATATCTGGGGTGGAATCGGTCTGGATGTCCCAAGAAAGGGAAACAGTAACTATTGCTGCAGATTTGCTGGGAATGTATCTTAATTCAGATCCTCTCCTTCCAGCTGAGCTGTTTTCCTGGGCTCTATCTTGTGATGAGGACTGTGATCCAAGCTGCTCCTGTACTCATGAGAAGTCACGTGTCTCTGAGTGAGTATATTTTGTTTGATAACATACTTTAATTTTATATAATTATGAATATATAGTATATATGCATATATGTGTTTATGTGGTACATGTTTATATGTATGAATATGTACACATTATAATATATATTTTCTATAACCCAATAGAGTATAGAATAAAGTAGGGTCATAAGTGACCTTTACGACTTATTTCAATCAAACATTTGGTAGATTATCCTATTTTCAAAGTTTGGGAAGATGTTTAAATCCATCTGGAAATTCATCCTAATGTTCACCAACATACGAGTTTTGAGAATCTTTCCTTCCAGTAGCTGGGTCCTCTGCTTCAGTAATAGTTGCACCCATCTTTCTCGGAATCTAGGAGACAAACACTTGCATGCATCAATTTATATCAATTTATTGGCCTGCGAAAGAGCCCCAGCCAAGAAATTTTTGTGTGGGCCTGTGGTTGGGTGGTAGGGGTGAGAATGGAGGGGAGTGGGCCCTAGCCCTGCTCCCCAAAATAGTGTCTGAGCTCTATGTAGCAGGACAGAAAAGCTGAAGACACTGTTCAAAAAAAATTTTTTTTAACGTTTATTTATTATTGAGAGAGAGAGAGAGAGAGAGACAGGGCACAAGCTGGGGAGGGGCAGAGAAGGGGGAGACACAGAACCTGTTGCAGTCTCTAGGTTCTGAGCTGTTAGCACAGGGCCCGACATGGGACTCAAACTCACAACCTGTGAGATCATGACCTGAGCTGAAGTCCAACATAACTGACTGAGCCACCCAGGCACCCCTGGAGACACTGTTCAAAAGGCACTCTGGAGCTAAAGAGCCATAGATGACAACAGTGAGGAGAAAGGACTTTCTCCCATGGCTGGCTCCCTGCCATGGTGATAGTGAAACCTCCAGGGTCTGCAATATGTCAAGGGTACCTTGAGAATTGATCAGTCTGGGAACCCTGGTAGAGAACATCTCTGGCTCAGCCATTTATTTTAAAATGTATCTGGAACTTTGTTTTTATTCAGGTATGGTGAGGCCACCAGATTAGGAGATGATTGCCTTTGACAAGATAGCTTGTTACTCATAGTACTCATAGAGGAGGAGGAATACCATGCCACATGGGGCTACATGGGGAGCTCCAGCGTTAGTTAGGGGCAGAAAGGAGCAAGGGAAAACTTGGACAAAGTCTTTATTGTGATTTTCACAGGAAGGGATGGGAGAGAAAAGGTAAACCTGTACGCCTTCAGGGTTGCATAGTTGGAGCAGTTCTTCTGGTCTCTGGGCTATAAGGGTAGCCTCTAATTGTCAGTACCTGGTTCTGGGGTGATTTGGGGGCAGGGGGCATGGTGTCTCAGACCACAGGGAGTAGTCTGATAAAAGGAGGTGGATGTGGGCATGGATTCTGGACTGATTGGTTTGCCTACAGGTGGGTTGTTTTCTCTTGCTAGGAAATAGCTATGTAGGAGAGGGGCAGTCTTTTTCAAGTACCGCAAAGTCCCAAGATGTTAAAGTGTAATAAAAATACAGAAAAAATTTAAAAAATATGATTAATACAACATTCAAGTTCTCATGAAAGGCACTGGCATCAGTGGCCCCAGGAAGATGCGACTTTCAATTGTCTTTAGTGGCAGTGTATGTAATCATGAGGTATCCCAAGAGAGTCTCAGAGGAAGGGGGCATTGCTCTGATTAGTCACTGGAAGGTTTATGTTGAAGGGTGGCTCATGTTTATAATACTTGAATTATCTCTTTTAATGTGTTCCCTTTGGTACAGGCAGCCTCTGCAGGCCTATTTATACAGATGACCAACATCCAACCTGCAATAATCTGACCATTTCTCTCTAGCTACAGGCTTAGTGGAGATAGAGAACTAGTTGCTAACATTTATTTTAACATTTTACACACCTGTAGACTGTGCCTTAGTTCTTTTTGGGGATGCTTAATCCTAACTTTCTCTTTTTTCCTGAGCCTTGTTGTCCTGAACTTTACAAAATGTTATTGCTTCCCTTAGATTGAAGGGAGTACAAAAAACTAAGTGCTGATGATGAACTTGCACTTCAGGAAGGAATGACTACTCTTCATGTAGACACATGTTTACATTGTAGTTGAAAGCCTTTGAGCAAACCCAATAGCAAAGCTAATGGAACTAGCTTTGCTGTAAACTGTTCTGCAGTAAGAAAAGTATAGGAATTTGGGTGCCTGGGACAGATGAGCTAGGATCGAGGGGGTCCAGAAACTCATCAGAATGCTGGACCCACAGAAAGGAAATGAACAGTGGTAAGGGTGACTGAAAAACTCCTGTGAGGTAAAAGCTACCTCCCTTTGCAGCTCTGAATATTCAGTAAAAATTTAATTTGCATTGAGTGACAATTTGGAAAAACCAAGGAAAGGTGGCTGTGTCTGGTACTTGGGTCAATGAAAAAGGGGAGAGATGAATGAGCCTCATAATGCAGCTAAATCAGAAGATTCTAGCCTAAGAGAACCTGCAGTCCATGTGCCCTCTCTCCCCTGAAGGATCTCCAGATTTGGGCACAAAGAGTTACCCCTTCCTAGGTTTCCAAACTTAGTAAATGAAATCTAGGATGTCCAATTAAATTTAGATTTCATATAAATAATGAGTAATTCTTTAGTATAAGTATTTCTCAGGCAATACTTAGGACAATCCTGAATTTTATCGAGCAACCCTTTTCCCTCTCTGTCATATATCTATGGAGTTTGAAATGATATTTTTATGGATCTAAAAGGTCAGTTTGATCCCAGGTAACTGAAAGATTAGAGGTATGTTCTGATATTTAAATAATACCTCCATTCGCAATTCTCACTTGATTGGGGAACTTGGTGCAAGATTTCTTTTTCATTGTATTTTCCTTTTGTTGACTACATAGAAAAAATGACAAGGGGAGATTGAGAAGACATGTCAGAACATGGACCACCTGCCTGTATTTAGGAACTTTTGGACACTAGGGAAATACTGAGGGAAGAGTTTTGCATAAAGGAAATTTTAAGGTGGCCCATGCTCTCCTTTGAAAAATATCTTAAGATATTAGCATCGACAAATATGGCATCGTATTTTCTATGAAAATATAATTACTTGGGATCAAAAGGCTAAATATTAACCCGAAAGACCCTGCATATATAGCAACAACTTTGAGAAGACAATTAACCAAAAAAATTCAGGGTCTTATTTTTCTAAACCCAGGAGAAATGAGTGGTATTAATTCTTCTTTGGTACAAAGTCATTGCATAGAGTGGGCCTAGTCTGACCTCCATATTCCTCCTAGTACACACTATAGCTTTTTTCAGTCATCAGGGAAATAGTGAAACATGGACGGTCATTTCTGGGTAAAACTGGGTGTTGCGGTCTCCCAAATGAACTTGCCAAGAGAGGGGATGGAGGGGGATCTGAGCTGTGAGAGTAGGACTGGAGTCTGTTATGGATTCCAGAGCTGGGGGCCCAGGAAGGGTTTCTTCCGGCTGGGGTGTGTGTGCAGGGAATCTGAGCTCCTCTTATAGAACACAGATGCTCTGTTGGAAGGAAGCGACTCAGAGTAAAAGCTGGGCTGCATCCAGGGTCGTGAACTTAGAGTTTAAAATATCTGTCCGCGACCCCACCAGCCAGTTAAGATTTCCTGCTGACCCTAGAAATTCAAAGGATTCTAAATTGGCACAAAAATTTGCCTCCTCTTCACACTCCAGATGTCTCAGAATTTCCAGGCTTGGAAACAGGTAGCAAATGTTTTGTGATTTTGCCATTGTTAATTAAGGGCTGAGGTCAACAGCCTGAATAGTAGAAATAGCCACACTATACCCCGAAATAATACAAGTTGAAAGGAGCAAATATGAATTCACGGGGTTAGATAAATTACGACAAAGAAGGATTTAAAAAGTAAGAGCAGCTGTGTTATTCTTAAAGGAAAGAGGCAGCTGGAATCTATAGGATCCCAGTCTGGTCAGTGACCCAGTAGACTAAATTTTAAAACTGATTGTTAAGTGTTAGGAGATAAAAACAAACACAAATCAGCTGTACTGGAAGAAGACATTCACTTGTTTGCAGTGAAAATGGTATCAACAAAATGTGGAATTCCAAACTTGGGGATTATTTTTAAGGAAAAGTATCTGTTAAGAGATAGTTTTTAAAGGGTATAATTATGACTCATGCAAATATAAAATAAGCGTGTGCCAAAGATTTCAGCTAACTCATTAATTGAAGAAACCAATAAAATATGACAAGCATTTCAAAGGAAAGTTCACACACACACAAGGAATACTGAAAATTTACAAATAAATGCAAAAGTGGCTTTTTGCACAGGGTGAGAGTGGAGGGTGGGGGAGGGAAATCAATTGTATTTCCACCTGGACATAATTAATATGCATGTCTGTGGACAGGAATCATTTGCATTGCTATTAGTTATCTACAAATTACAGAGTTCTATAATAGCTCAAAGATAAGAAAGGTGCACACCCCCAAAGATTCAGAAAATCTGGAATTAGATAAGGCCTAGTTTTCCATGAAGATATCCGATAATCTTGTTGGTCAGTTTTAAAGTCTTTCATGATGTATCCTGACATATGTGACTCTTGAAAATATGGCAGAAATATTACTACAAGCCTTTTCTTTTTTAAAATTTTTTAGTGTTTATTTTTGAGAGAGACAGGGGGAGAGAGAGACAGAGAGAGAGAGAGAGAGAGAGAGAGAGAGAGAGAGAGAGAGGCAGTGCAGGTGGGAGAGGGGCAGAGAGAGAGGGAGACACAGAATCTGAAGTAGGCTCCAGGCTCCAAACTGTCAGCACAGAGCCCAACGCGGGGCTTGAATTCACGAACCATGAGATCATGACCTGAGCCAAAGTCAGACGTGTAAAAAACTGAGCCACCCAGGTGCCCCTACTGCAAGCCTTTTCAATGTCTAGCTAGAGCAGTGATTCTCAGAGTGTGGTCCCTCTACCCGCAGCAGAAGTGTCACGTGGAACTTGTTAGACATGCCAATTCTTAGGACTCACCCCGACCAGAAACTCGGGGCAGGGCCTAGAAATCTGGCTTAATAAACCTTCAAGTGTGATTCTTACGTGCACCCAAGTTTGTGAAGCACTGGTAGATGGTCTAACACTTATTATTAGTTAGGATCCAAACTCAGTAAAGTTAGATGTTACCTGGTAGAAGATTGAAAAGTGGTCAATGATTTTTGTGCAGTGGACATGCAGATGATTTCACCTTGTAGACAAGATAACAGCAAAGGCTGTGATTTTTGCTTCTTTTCGTAGAGGTTGCATTTCTGCATTCTGTTTTTCATTGACTATATAGCAATTTCCCCTGTCTTTGAACCAGCTTTGTCATCTGATTTCCTTTTAATGAGGTAAATACATTTGTGACAAGTGTTCACTAAGTATTTGGGAACCGTCTTTAACTTCATGAAAATTATATTTTGACATAAGTAACTCAAGCAGGAGGTACTTTGACTTATGAAAGGGAATGCAATACAATTGAAGCAATTAAAGATTATTATTATCAGGGTGCGTGGGTGGCTCAGTTGGTTAAGTGTCTGACTCTTGGATTTGGCTCAGGTCATGATCTCGTGGTTCATGGGACCGAGCCCTATGTCTGGTTCTGCACTGATAGTGTGGAGCTTGCTCAGGATTCTCTCTCTTCCTCTCTCTCTGCCCGCCCCCCTCTCATGCTCTCTCTCTTAAAAAAATAAATAAACTTAAAAAAGATTAATAAAGGTTATTATTATCATCACTAAAGGTCAGCATGTGGGACTAGATCCGTTTGAACCTTTTTTGAGGCAATAGGATACCATAAATCAGGCTTTATTCTAAGCTTTTCAGACAAGTATGAGTTACCTGAATATTATCCAGTTCTCCAGACTGTGATTATCAGTGGATGGATTCTCAGCCTATCTGTTTCTTTCTTCCCGTCCCCACTTCCTGCCCCTCTCCCCTGTTACCATGCCATCCAGATTTGCTTTGTCTCCTTGGAGGTGTATGCCAATCCTCACACCTACCAATTGAGAATATCAGTGATAGAAACACATTAATGTCTAGAGAGAAAAACTGAGTTGCGTTTTTATGATAAAATAAAAGTAAACCTCAAAGGTTTTTAATTATGCTCTAATTGGAGTTTCATATCAATACCCAAGGACGCTTATTAATTTTTACCTGCCTTTGTGGATAGCTTGGTGGAAAAAAGTACAAGACAGAAAGGGGGTCCTAAGAAGACTTTCTTTGTCAACTTCTGCCAAACCTTCAAGGGAAACACACGCCGCAGTTAAGGCAGCTTCCTGGGCTGGGAAAATGTACCTAGGAGTTCTGAGGAACAATTTTTCTATGCTTTCAAGTGGAGGAGACTTTCTGCTAAATTACAGAATTTTCTTTTTGCTCAGATAAAATTGGTCATTGAGGGGGCTCAGTAGGGAGCCACAGGAGATCTAAAGGACAGAGAATAAAAACTAGAGTGGAAGGTCTTAAATATGATATTGGACCGAAGAAACCTAAGAATCAGAGCCATTGCTACAAATGCCTTTCAAAATGTGTGCTCTCCACACCCCACTGTAGCAGAAAAAAGATGGTGGACCCAAGTGCAGGCAGGAGAATGTACAAAATCCCTTTGCATCCACCCACGTTTATCTCATGAGTTTTTCTCCATGTGCTCTCTGTGTCTACAGACACATTAAACATGTCACCTGTATACTGTTCTGTTTGACTTATTATATATGCCGTTTAAAACAAGTCATTTTTGGGTGTCCTTAAATTGCTATTTGCTGCCTTATCTGACACATGAGTTGGTCATTCTCTCCTAGACTCCTTTTCCTTTGAGATTCTCCTAGTTATGGGTTCAGAGTAGACTATTTTATACTAAATATAAGAAAATTGTTCATTAAATAAGCACGGGCATTATTACACTCTTATAGGGAGAAAAAGAAAAATGTGGCAAAACCTTATAAAAGCCATAGATTTGGAATAGGCCAGGGGGTCATCAAGTCCTCAGCAAACTTAAACCTTTCCAAGAACATGAAATTATCTTGTGTAACGATCCCCATAGACATAACCCATGGTTCTGACAGATTAACTTGATTTTCTCTTTGCCATATCTGCCCTGGTGGTAATAACAGAGGCAGTATGACTCATTGCACACAATCCTTTCATCTCTGTGAACCATCTTATAATGTAAACCAGAGTGGTTATTCCACTTCCCTCAGTCTCCAAGAGACCTTAACATGCTCCATAAACAAGGAATAGGCCCCCTCAGTGCCTAACTCTCAATGGTAATGAACTTCAAAGACATTTGTGGTATTCCATTCACAAGTATTTCTAATTTGGGGCAGATGCTGCATATGCAAAACAGCACTGTCAGCTGTAAGTGGTATTTACATTGTGAAGCTTTTTGCCCAAGTACTGCTCTCTCCCTTCCTGTTGCAATTTATTTAGAGGAAGCGTCTAGGAGGTAGGGAGAGAGTGAGAGGTTGGTGGCAGTTCAGGCTGGCAGGCTGGATGTGTGTGGCCTTAGGGAAAGTCTGCTTTGAATGAGACCACTGACTGAATTTTCATCATGAGAAAGAAAAAATGCTCAAGGGAAACCATCAGCATATAAATTCCTTTGCCTGGAAATCAGGAGGGGAAGAATTTTCAGAGATGCCCTGTAGGATGCCTTTTGTCTCTTCAGATGCATTAAAAGTAAGTGCATCTCTTGTGCTGACAGAGCTCAAGGCTTCCCCCAACCAACTCCAAATTACAAAGTATAATATTGTCTTTATTTGTCTAAATCCATTCCTTTTTGTATCAACAGTCTATGAAATGGGAAGGAGATGGGAGAGGCAAAACATCTGGGAATGAGAACCTCTCTTCTTATCCTTGACATTAATTTTAATGAACACTTTTCTTATTCTTGTTTTATGTAACCAAATTCTATCCATTTATTTCCAAGAATTAACTCTCTCTTCTGTTTCTTTTTGCCCATGTCACACCATTACCATTTCACTTCAGGTACTAAATTCTTATGTCTGGAAATCTGAGCAACTGCCCGGGCTTCCCTCCTTCACCAAAGGAGTAGTATACGTCTTTCTAAGACTGTAACTGGTCAAATCACTTTCCTGCTCAAATTTGGCATTCATGCCTTTTATTTAGAAACTCTTTGAGTGTCTATAGTATGTAAGTGATAGTTCTAGACCCTGAGGCGTTGCTCCCATTTTTTTTTTTCAATTCTGTCTTCTACATTTTCCAAGCAGTTTGTCTGTTCACTCTGTCCTGAGCACCTATTGAGTTTTTGACCTCCAATTTTTGCTCACTTTTTATCCCCACCTGCAGTGCCTGCTCCTCCTGTTGATCTGTTAAACTCCTACTCCCCTTGGAAGGTCTGATCCAATTCCAGTATATCTGTGAAGCCTTCCATGAGGCTGCTCCAGACCACATATCTCTCCTTTCTCCAAGCTTAGGTAGTTATCAACAGTTGACTTTACTCAATTAAATTGACTTCATTTACTGTTGAGCATTGCCTTTTATTTGTTCATGTTTTGCACTATGTCTCCACTGTGATAAGTTCCTGGAAAGGAGGAACATGTATATTTTTTATTCCTTTTAATGTCGCAATGATTAGAACATAATTGATAGTTAAAAATACATGATGATTAGTTGAAATATCATCTTTTTACTATTAAAGGAATAGTCTGATATCTGAGTAAAGAAAAATCTGTGACTAATCTCGTCAGTCACAAAACAAAGGATAAAAACAAAGGACTATGTCGTCAGGGTCTGTGAGTAGTCCTAGAAGAGCTAATGACCTGAATTTTGATCAAAAGGGTACATTCAATTGCACTTTTTGAAATGATGCCTGTAATTAGCTGTGTTGGTTATTTCCACTGAGAGACAAAGCACAAAATAATCCAATCACAGCTGAGTAAAACGAGCTATTCGGGTTGTTGGCAAAATTCATTTCCTTGCAGTTGTATGACTGAGGACCCCAGCTTTTTGCTGGTTGTTCAGCCTAGAAGTGGCCCACAGTTTCTTATCATAGGGCTTTCTCCAACCTGCTTGCTTCTCCCAAGCCAACAATAGAGGCTTTTTCTCCAGTCTTGAGACTGAGTCTTAGATCATGTTACATAGTCAAGAAAGTGACAACCCATCACCTTTGCCATATTCTCTTGGTTAAAAGGAAGTCACAGGTTCTGTCCACACTCAGAGGAGGGGATTACATACTGTTAGCACCAAGGAGTAAAGAACATGGGAGCCATCTTAGAATTCTGCTTCTATAACATGTATGTGATTTTAAAGCAATGTATTTCCATAATATTTCTTGCATATTACTATGTGATATTGATTACACTTTATTATTCCATAATTTTTATTATAGTTTCCCTCCCCTACCATTTATGCTTACCCAGAAACAATTATTTCAATATATTTAGTTGATTGTTCTGGTATTTACTTCCACGTAACCAAATAGGACAGGGGTATATGTCATATACCCAAATAGTGTGCCTGAATTGCAGCTTTGCTCTGGTCCTCTCAGAACATTTACATTTGGAGCCATGAGCCAGCATGTGAAAAGCTGGAGGCCACCAAGCTGTGAGGAAACCCAGGCCACCATAGAGAGGCTGCGTGTGGGTGTTCAGGACTGTGGTTTCAGCTGAGGTCCCGGCTCAGACCTGGTATTGATAGATATGTAAGTAAAAATGCGTCCAGATGATTTCTTCTCCCAGTGCATGAGTCATCCCCCACCTTCAAACCTTCCAGCTAAAACCCCCGGATA
Source organism: Puma concolor (assembly GCF_028749965.1). Lineage (NCBI taxonomy): Eukaryota > Metazoa > Chordata > Mammalia > Carnivora > Felidae > Puma > Puma concolor. Next base: position 142,452,513 of record NC_141674.1, on the reverse strand, counting down.
TTGTGGAGTAGAGAAAAGTCATCCCTGCTATACCTTTCCCAATTCCTGACTCACAGAATCCATGAGCATAATGATTATTTGAAGCCAGTAAACTTCTCCTTATCTCAACTGTTAGTATCTTTAGGTCTCTTTCCTTGGGCAGTTTAGACTCCTCAGAAAATTAAAGTCAGAGAATGTTAGCCTGAATTGGGAACCAAGCAAGGGAAACTGGCTGGGGTTCTCAACATTCAGTTGGTAAACGTCTAGTTAATTCCCTTGTTTTCAGTAGAGCACAATGGGCATGCAGATTCCTTAGCCACAGACACTGTCTGACCCTCTCCACTGTGGTCAGTTTGAGGCCATGTCCAAGGTTTCCATGTGTTTCAGATGACCTCTGTGCAGTGAGAGCCACTTCATACAATCTTTGGCCTCGAAGGAATTACTCCCTGTGGTAATTTCTTCAAAATCTCTTAAATACAGATGTTAAAAATATCTTTTTGATATTATGAGTCATAAATACAAGAACTTCCTACATTGTGTTCTCTGGATATTAAGTAGAGAAGATTCATCCAAGTACAGATCAACAGAATAATTTACAGATAATGAAAAAAAGGTACATATCTTTAAAAAAAAAAACCCACATTACTAATTAAAGCACCTATTGATTAGAAATGGATACATTTCTTGTTGTTGGAGTTTGATACGTGTATTCAATTTGTACCGTTAAAGTAAAGGGGTGGGGGAGATTCTTATTGATTTCTGAATTTGACACTTGTTAACATGCTATTTTGTATCAGTGACATATGATTGGCTTTAAATGCCTGAACACTGGCAGTACAAGCACATTTTTTTTTTCTCTTTTCATTTCTTGTACCAAGCTCTTGATGTCATATAAAATATCTTCCTGGAGAGTACATTGATGGTGCTTTTATCATAATTATGATTATTATCACCTACTCCCATCATTTGGGACCATCCATTTTCTTGCTGTATGAAAGGAATAGCTTTTTAAGTCACATGACCTTTTTAAAAGAGTAGAAATTGGAAAATAAGTTGAAACTTCCATCCGAAGTGACCTTTGACTTAAATATAGCTGCAGCCTTTTCAGAGATTGCCAATCTCAGTGTGAGACAATATATTTTTTCCTTTCAAAACTTTTTCTTTAGAAAGCTATTTCATAAAAAATGAAAAATAATTAATAGGTCCTATGAAAAGATGAGGGGCCAAGTTCTAATTATAGCTGTGAATTCATTGTGTCTGTCAAAGTGGGAGAAGGGCATTTGTAAAACTATAGCACTCTGTAAAACGTAATTGCAAAACTGCTCTGTAAATCAGCCAGTGTATCCAGTTCTCTCAATTCCAGGAAGAGAGATGGTCATCACTGCCAATGTTAAGCATTCCTAAGTAAGGATCTAGCCCACTACCCACTATAATTTAAATACTGAATACTCTGTCAAAGTTTGAGCCTTTTAATGTTAGTAAGCTCAGTTAAGAGTGCTTTATATTTGGACAATTTAAAGCCTCCTGTGGCAGATCTAGCATCTAATCTATGAGTGAATCTTACGGGATTTGCATTATTGACTGATGAATAATACTGACTTGAAACAAATGTTTAACTCTCATTTACAAATGAGTGTTGAGGGAAATTCAGAAACTGTTTAAAAAGTCTAATGAAATACTTGAAAACAAATTACTCTTGAGAAAGTATAAGCTTTCCAATTTAGGCAGTCCTTCAAAAGATAGCTCATGGATTTATTCTAAAATATGACTAAATTTTCTATTTTTTATTTTGAAGTGCTTCAGGTGTGTAGAATTGTGCAGAAAATAGTATAGCAGATGCTCACTCATACGTCTACCATCCAGACCCAAACTATATTATATCTGCCATAATTTTTTTCATATCATTTTTGTTTTTAAGGAAATAAAATTGAGAAAACTAAAGCTAAAGCTCTTCCGTTGTCTCTTGAACTATCCTGAAATTTATGGAAAGTGTTCCCATATGAATTTTTAAATTTTTAACAATTTAAAGTATCATTTGGATATTTAGAATTGTTTTAAGTACTGAATTGTTTTAAGTACTTAAAATGAATATGAGCAGTATTATGTTGTACTTATGTTGTCTTATGCAACCTTTTTTATTCACTTTTATATTTTTTTAATTTATTCACATTTATCAATTGGTATGTAGGCAGATAGATAGATTGATCTAGTTTTTCTCTTTTACTTCCTGCTGCTTCAAAAAAAAATTATTACAGGAATAAACCAAGTTGTATTGATCCTTACTTTTACTAAAGTTGTTTTTAGTGTTTTACTATTACAAACAGTGCTACAATAAATATATTTGCCCAAACCTCCTTGATAATATGTGTAAAAGTTTCTTTAGGGCAGTGGTTCCCAACAGAAGATGGTTTTGCCCCTAGGGCAATTAGACAATGTCTGGAGACATTTTGGATTGTCATGTCTGGTCAGGGGATACTATTGTTATGAGATGGATAGAGGCCAGGGATACTGCTAAACATCCTACCGTGCACAGGGCAACAAAGAATTATCTAGCCATAAATGTCAATATTACTAAGGTTGAGAAGTTCTACTCTAGGATGTGTAACTAGAAAAACTAAATAGAGAGTTGTGCTGTGATCATGGATATTGAATTCAGTAGCCTAAAGGTAACAGTTCCTCTCAAATTAATCTATAAATTCAGTCTAGTTCTAGTTAATATTCCCATATGGTTTTACACAGAATTTGACAAACACATCCCGTAAGTATATTTTTTAGTCAGTGGGTCTAAAGCACACTGCTCTGATGGCTCAAATTCATAAATTTGGAACATACAAAGGTTGTCTGATTATCTTCCAATAGTGTGTTTTTCAAAAAAGAATTTTTCTCAGGCTGGATTTGGTGTGGTATCATTTGACCCAGTTGGTGCCATGTTTCTTTTTCTTAAAGTACTTATTTGGCCTTAACACTTGCAGCCTTTTCAGCTCCTGTAGGCTATAATGCCTATCATTAACATTTAAAACTTCAGCATAGACTGGTTGTAGGCTCCAAAGGCTATATAACGTCAACTCTAGGGGCAATCAGTGCCCTAAATGAGAATCCAGGTTCTAGATAGCATTATTTCAGAAAGAAGCACACCTCAGAAGTTAATTTCTCAGCTTTCCTAGCCATCCGTGTCTTCATCAACTCTTGAAATTTTACTAAACATTACATTTAATGTCAGAAATGAGTTTTCATTGTTAAATTAGCACAATGAATAGTAAAATGGGCTCTCCTTGGTGAAATAAATGTGGTTTGAAGTTTACACAGTGCGGTTATTTAAAGGTTTTATTTTGGTTTTAGAGAATCATCTTTCTCTCTATGCATTCAGTTCAATATTCCTGTTGTTTTTCTGTTGTGAATTATATAAAAAAACAAAAAACAAAAAACAAAAACCTTGGCTTTGATTACTTCCATTAGGGAATTATAAACTTCCTCACAGAATCTTCGAGGTCTGCTACACATTGCAAGTTTCTGCTAAGTTTACCATTTCCCCAAAGCCCTAATGAAGTTGGAACTAGATCTTAATTATTGTTGTAACCTTGTTGACCAACACTGGTATCATAATATATTTGGCCTGGAGTGGTCCATTCTGACAGCTTCATTATCAGCTTGGGAGCTGTGGCTGGTTGTTGTGGTAGTCAATTGTTCCTTCTCTTTAAATTTAATGGTTTCACAAATAAATAGAGTGCTGAGTACTATAATCCCCTTCCATGATTATATGTTCTGATTCCTCTGGGTTTATATAATATAGTAATTGTTTATTTAGTTTACTCATTCATTTGACTGATTACTGAGCACCAACCTGGTTTAGGATCTTCTCTCACCTGCATATGTCAGGTTACCTCATGAGGCCTGGGATTTTCTTCTATATTGCTTTCTTACTAGTTGTCTCCTCTTTGAAACTCCTGTGTTAGGTACCCCTCCTAAGGGCTCCAGTTCACTCTGTGCTTCTCTACAAATAGCATTGGTGCCACACTGGAATGTTAACTGCTTAGCAGTGATATAAATTCAGATTACCTGGTTCCAAATCCTAGCTCCATGACCCAAAGGAAGTTATGTATTTTCTCTGAGTTTTTATTTCTTCATCTATTAAATGGAAATAATAATATACCTATCTAATAGAGTTGTGATAATTATATTAACTCATTCAGGATATAGTTATGAGGGACTACTATGTCTGTCAGTCCATGATTCCTAGTACTGGAGATAGGGTAAAGGACAGAACAAAATCCCAGTCCTGCTTACACTTTAGTAGGAAAGAGACAATAAACATATAAAGATGTAGCATGTCATGGGGCTAGAGAGTAACTGAGAGTATGTATTAGACAGGAGGGAACATTGACTAGAAACTGAATGAAGATGGAGAGCACTGAGAAAAAAAAGCAAGGTTTTTGGAGGGTACAGTGGGGTGAGGGTGGGTTGGGATGTAAAGATCAGTCCTGGCCATGTGAAGTCTGAGATTCCCATTATTCATTGGAGTGGAGAAGTTGAGTATCTGGTTTTATTACAGGCTGAATTGTATCCACCCAAATTCATATGGTGAAGTCCTAATCCCAGTTCCTCATCATGTGACTTTATTTGGAGAGGGGTCTATAAAGAGGTAATCAAGGTAAAATGGGTGGGTCCTAATCCAACACAACCGGTTTCTTATGAGAAGAGGAAATTAGGACACAGACATGCACAGAAGGAGGACCAAGTAGAGACAGAGGAGCCAAGGAGCAAGGCCTTAGAAGAAACCAATCCTGCTGACCCCTGGGACTTCTAGTCTCCAGAACAGTCTGAGAAAATACATTTCTGTTGTTGAAACCACCCAGTCTGTGTTATTTTGTAATGGCAGCCCTAGCAAACAAATTGAATAGCTGAGTAGGCAGTCTACTGTTCGAGGGACACAAAGGACGCTGGAGGGATTGGTACATGGAAGGAGTTTAAAATTACCGAGAGCAAATAGATCACCTAGGAAGGTATGAGGCCAGAGGTGAGAAAAGATCTGAGAGCTGAGGCCTGACACACTCCCACATTGAGACATCAGGGAGATGAAGAGGAACTAGCAAAGGAGATGGAAGAGGAGCAGCTGATGAGATAAGAGGACAGCAGGGGAGTGGTGTTCAGGAAGGCAAGTATAGGAAGTATTTCAAGACAGACGGAGAGGTCGACTTTGTCAAATCCACCTGAGAGTTTGAGCAAGATGAGGACTGACAAGGGTTCAACTGAATTTGGCAACTTGATGAAACTTAGTGACCCTGAGCACCATGATTTCAGTGGATTACGGGAACAAAAGCCTAAATTGTGTCATTTCAGGAAAGAAGAGAAGATGCAGATGCAGAGACGGTGAGTAAAGACAACTTATTCAAGGATTAAATACGATAAGACGTTTAAAGTGCTTAGAACAGTTCCTGGAACACAGTATGCTTTCAACCAATGTTAGCTACTGCTCGTAATATCCTCATTACTGTTATTATTTACCACTTGGCCGCAAGCTTCACAAGGGTAGGGACGTGACTATTTTTGTTGAGGTGTTTATTTTCAGAACCTAGTGTAGATGTAGACTCCTCTTTCACTCATATAGAAAAGAAGACTCAAACAAATCTTTGGTAGACCGATAAAGATTCACTCTGCCACAAAGGAGAAACTGCTAGTAGCTCTCTAGCTAAAAATAACTGTACCATAGAGCATCTTTTAAAAAGGCCAGTTTAGGGATGCCTGGGTGGCTCAGTTGGTTAAGTGTCTGACTTTAGCTCAGGTCACGACCTCACAGTGTGTGGGTTTGAGCCCCGCATCGGGCTCTGTACTGACAGCTCAGAGCCTGGAGCCTGCTTCAGATTCTGTGTCTCCCTCTCTCTCTGCCCCTTCCCCACTCATGCTTTGTCTCTCTCTCTCTCTCTCTGTCTCAAAAATACGTAAATATTAAAAAGGCCAGTTCACTTCTTTGGAACTTTGGTACAAGCTCGCAGAAGAGATACACAAGCAAAGGAGGCCCTCACTCAGAAGTAGTCAAAACTGAATGTTATCTAGCAAAAGGTAGTGTCAGTAGCAGAATTTTGAGACAAATATTGTTGAGAAGCAGAACAGCACACACAGACACACACAGACAAACGCAAATGCACACACATACATACACTCATGGTAAGGGAGAGAAGAACCTGAGAAAAGGGAAAGAAAGACATGGTTTTCTCTGATCAGTTTGCTGGGCAGGTCAAGAAGAGTTTCTTTACATTCTGTCCTCCTGACAATGGTATTCCTACTGTAGGAATACACAGTTCACTCAGTGCTCAGTTCACAGAGCACTTTCACATATGTGACCTTATGTATCCTTCTCAACAGCTCTCTGAAGAAGGCATTGTAAACTTTATTTTACAGAAGAGAAAATTAAGGTTCTTAATTGCAGAAGGTTCTGCAACTTGTTTATTGTCAGACAGGGAGATTTAGTTAGGCTCCTTACTTATTTAGCACTTGATTGTGACTTCAACATATCCATTCTTAAATTGCTGAATTTGAAGGGTACTCCTCTGGGGTGATTTTTTCCCAGGACTGCCCCCCTTTTCCTCCACCATACACTTTCTTATTTCTCTTTAGAAAAGCCTTGAAATGGTGTTAAAGAGCCCCTTTGTCTTCTTTTATAATGAATGTTTATTATAGATTTAATGTAATATTAAAATCAATGCCACACATCCTTGGCTCTTTAGCTTATTAAGAATTTGGTAAACAAAACAAACAAAACAAATCTGTAGAAATCTCATTATGATCCAATTCTCAGAAATGTTAATTTAGGTAAATAAAATAAGACAAAAATCTTTAATTTTCACTGTTTAAACAAAGCTCATGAAATTTAAGGCATTGTATACTGAAGCACAACATTGGTTGAGAAGGGGCTAGGTTACTTTGTTTATGGACGATGTAGGTTTTACATAGCGGCACTTGGCTCAAATGCCTACACTTGAAAGTCCAAGGTGCTAGGCTCTGATACATCCTGGTTAGGGATGGGTACAACCTCACGATCACAGGAAGATTTCAGATTGATCCATGTTGAATTTCCTTTCTCCCTGAAAGGCTGACACCTTCAGCTAAGTGGCTGAATGAGCATCAGATGGGTTTAGAAAGAGAGGAATACAAGAGGTAACTTGTCCTGGGCAGTCACCAAAGGACTGGTCTGAAAAGAAGAAAAAATACGTTCGTGGTCTTTTCAATACATTGTGGACTGCTAAAGAAACTGTCTCTATCCAACCCTGTTGGCATGGAAAGGCTAATCCACAATGCCCTAAGGAAGGGTGCTTTACTCAGAAATGTGGCATTCAGTTTCTGTAACCCTGCATGGAAATTCCTTTTAATGCTGTACATTTCACAAAATGCAGTAATTGCCTTGGGGTATAATGAATTACAAAAGATGGGAGTAATCACAAAGAAAGAGCATAAAGGCGAGGGAAATGCATAGAAACCTCATTGTTTCCAATGATCATCAAAAATAGGTCAGACAACAACTTCTGCTTTGATGTTTCATGTTTTTATTTTTAAGGAATTCTGTAGCAGTGAAATGTAACCTCAGCAAATGAAAACTAGGCTCAGTAAAGAGCCAGAGAACTCCTTACAGGAAGAGTGTGGGATGAGTCATTTTCATGAATTATTTGAATAGAATCTCAATTTTTATGATTTCCATAAAATGTTTTTCTTAGTTTTACTTTTCTTTCAGTTTGATCCGCTAAACTGGGTATAGACAGGTGGGAATGATTTTACATGGAAATTATGCTCATATCTTCTTTGGCAAAATTAGAGGCATTCTTATCATACATTGTAGGCCACATGAAGAGGGGAGTGGTCATATAGACCTGGTTTTAACATTGGTTTCTACCACTTGCTAGCTGTGTAAAATGGGATGATTATGTCTTACGCTGTTTACAGGAGGATATAAGGAAGTAATGTATGCCAAACTCCTGATATATCTGGAGTATGTAGGGGGCTACTTTATCATCTCCTGAAATAGTCATCAAATGCCCAGAGGAAACTGTGTGTGTGTGTGTGTGTGTGTGTGTGTGTGGTAGTGGGTGGGATTGTTTTGCGCTACTGGAGAGATGAATTTCTGCTCTGGATGAAGTTAGGCATGTAGACAGATGTACTTCGTGTGGCCACTTAAGAGAAGCTGAAACTCCCAATATCCCATCTTAACTGTGACCTTCAGCCTTTCTTCTCAACAAGAGGTCTAGTTTTCATCACTTTTGTACTTTTAAGGTTTTGATAAACAAAAGAGCCAGAAAAAAAAGAAAGATCCAAGACTCAGTGGGATGTACACAGTTCACTCCTCTCTGCCTCTCTCATTCTGCCTGTCATAAATTCTTGGTAACTGTTAAGATGTCTCAAATGTATCAGCAGTTAAGCATGAGATTATTGTTTGTGGTAGACCTGCACCACATGCTGCAGAGATTATATCATAAACTCTTAATTTCAATTCTGTTGCAGGGGAAGAAATCATTTTCCTCTACCCATCTTTGGTTCATTGACTGAGGCTGTGCAAATTAGATGGGTGAAAGACAGATTACAAGAGAAAACAAACAAGTTTATTAACATATGTATCTTGCACACATGAAAATACTCAGTGATGAGTAACTCAAAGGGGTGGTTAGAACTTGGGCTTATATAGCATCTTAGAAAAGAACAACAATTTTGTAGAAGAGTGACAAGTAAAAAAGAACTTTGAACTTCTAAGGGCAGCAAATTTTGGGGAGGCAAATATATGGGGAAACTAATGGAAGATAAAGGCTAGTTAGTAAGGTTTGTTCGTGTAGACTCTTGGTGCTATCTTGTCTCTGATGACAAGGTTGTTATCCCCTTCATGGTATGTTCTGTTTACAGGTGGATAAAGGGAAGGCAGAGAGTTCAGCCTGTGCTTTGTCTCAAATGCCTTCAGCTCAAAATAGTCCCATGCTGGAGGACTACATTGGGGTGGTATGCTCTGAACCCGTTCAACTCACTAATTAATGTGAACTCATCTGCAATTCAGATGCGGTAGACGTAGTTTCAATTCTGTGTTGAGAAGTCTTTCTGCAAATAAACATAAACCAAATAAAAAAAAAAGAAAAGTCTTTCTGCAATGCTGGTGAGACTCATTTGGACACTGTCACTCACCCATTGACTCCCTCTTGTCAGCAGTATATGCAAATTACCCTCTAGTTTAAGAAATGAATATTCATGGAGACGATGATGATATAACCAAGTTTGAAAGGCATAGCTAATGCTATTGGGCAGCTATCTCTCCTAGGATCAACTCAGAACAGGGATAGGGATGTATTCACCACACACACTCACACACACACACACGTATGTATATAACCTTTAAATGTTTTTTCATGTTTTGCCTATAGTAAAAGAGATATCCTTTCTTAATATAGATCCCAGAAAGAAAATTTATCAAATTCTTTTAGGTTCCACATCTGTAAAAAGGAGATAAGCTCACTACAAGCATTGATGCAGTAAAGTCTACCCAATTTTCGAAATGAACTCTAAATTCCCTGTGTGCTGTTTCTGCCTATATCATCTATTCAGCTGCTATAAATGCAAGTCACTTCCCTTTACCTGCATTGAGGCAGTTTAATGCTTATTTTCAATATTTAGGTAGATGGCTTCATACAGTCTTTCATTTCATTTTAGTTTATAAAATTTTAGATATTCACCAACATGCCATTGGGCACACCTCTAAACCAGCCTTCAAAACATTTTCTGTTGAAAAACTGATAGGACTCAGACAGTTGCCTGAAGCAAATATATGCATCCTCTGAACGCCGATGAATATACAGAGAGGGAGAAAAGGAAAGGAGAGGAGGGGAGGGGAGGGGAGAGGAGGGGAGAGGAGAAAGGGGAAAAGGGAAAGGAAAAAAGAAAAAGGGGAAAGGGGAAAGGAGAGAGGAGAAAGAAAAAGACTGACCAGGGGAAGAAAATGACATGTTTGTATTTAGACCTATTGACTTGTTTTCATTAAGTCTGTCTGCACTAATCATAGAAGCTGGGCTTCAGGCTGGTGCTGTGCAAAGTGAGGCTGTGATAATAATTTTTCCCCTCTCCAGGTGGGTGTTCTCTCCTGCAAATGAGGGCTCTTTCTTTCTAGGATTCAGGCAGAACTCACTAATCAGACTAGCTTTCTCTTGTTACATTCTTATTCTGAACTTCTTATATCCACCAACCAAAACACATTTTCTTTTAACTCTCTGGCCCTCAGTTTGTCAGGACTGAGACTTCACCAACCTAAAGAGAGGTACTAGTAAGTGAAGTAAATTTCCTTTCATAGTTTTGCATTCACATTTTTATCCTAGGAGGACAAGGACTTACCTACAGAAGTAATGTGAGTGTTCCAGATGTTAGATGCTTGAATGTAGACTACTTTTGTAGTGTGACTTCCTAATAATAAGCTCTCTCTTAGATTATGATTACGGGTTGCCATGAACACTATGGGACAGGTGCCACTGATGTCCCAATTTTATAGATGATGCAATAGCACTGAGAGTTAAGTGACTTACCCAAGGTAAGTTGGATACCTCTGTTGACTCTTGTCTAGCATTTTCTCCAAATCTATTTGAATAGGAAGCAAAAACAGTGTTGAAATCCAGTTATTGTTCTTGTTGTGCACTCTTGTAACACAGCTGTCAGTTTTTTAATGGGGCTCCTGGATCCAAGGACTGGACTTACATTTTGGCCCAGACTCCAGTTATGTACACATCTCTCTGCCTGGCCAGTCGCCAGAACTTGTTAATGAACAGGTCTAATGTCTGACTTGTTTTGCTGTAAATAATCTTCCCTGCATTGTGGATGAATCTCAAGTATACCAACAGGTTCTTTCCATGCACAGGAGTATTATTCTATATATCCTATAGGTGCTGGAAACAGATCTACAGAGGATTTGTGGTTTGCTTCAAGTTTCATAGACTACTTAAAGCTCTACTAGAAAGCATGGAAGGAAAATTTTCCTATTCATAGGTCTGAAAATTAAACACTGAAAATGAACTGTTATAAATATGTTCAAAGAAGACATTTATCTCAAGGGCCCTGCAGTCTTTGATCAATGGCTTTTAATTATTTAAGTTTATTTATTTATTTTTGAGAGAGAGAGAGAGAGAGAGAGAGAGAGAGAGAGAGAGAGAGACAGCATGAGTGGGGAAGAGGCAGAGAGAGAAGGAGACAGAGTATCTGATGTGGGCTCTGCCCAGACAGCAGAGAGTCCCATGTGGGGCTTGAACCCATGAACCAGGAGATCATGACCTGAGCTGAAAGCAGACACTTAACCAACTGAGCCACCCAGGTGCCCCTCTGTTCAACAGCTTTTAAAGACTGAATGTGAATACCGATGGCTATGCTCTGTCATCACCTAGCTAATCTCTAAACTCTCTGGGTCCCACGTGTTTGAATAGTTAACTGTGACCCTTTCCTTGCACAGCATGTGCCTGCCGAATAACGGTTGATCTAGTGTGTTCACCCCCTAGGTTTGTTTCACTCTTGTTAAGTGATAGGAACTCAAGAGGTGGGAATTTTTGTTTTTGGTGATGCTAGGGCTTCAGAGTGGAGGTGTTCCGTTATGTTCTTCATATAAACATGTGGCCGGGGTTTGTGGGAAAGAGTGAGTCCATCAGAGAACTGGCTCTCTTCTTTCTCTTCATAAAGAAGTGCTTAAAAACAATGCTTCTGCACCAAATATCCTGGTTCTCTGTGGCAGTGCCAAATCCTGTAGTACAGTCATTATTTAAAAGCCATGTGTCCTGAAGTCAACGTGTTCTTGTGGATACTGCTACAATTGGAAGCAAGATGAATTTATGGGAAAAACATGTTAAAATATAAACATGTATTAATAGCTTCAAAGAGCTGGAACTTAAAGTAACACATTCAGAATCACTTTCCCTTATTTCTAGAAGCCCATGGCTATTTATTAAAATAATATGCAATTATACACTAAGAACATTGGGTGTGGGTACTTTATTCACAAGTTATGTGTTGGGTCCTTTCTTGCCCAGTGCCTAGTATATAACAGGCACTCAATAAATGTTTTCTTATCATGAAACTGAAACCTCTAGGCATTAAAGATGAAATTGATAAAATTTTAAAAGCCATACTTTTGTGTGCTTATTCCCTATTTTATGCGATCATTCCACAGTGGCAACTATTTCCCCACTCCCCCCCCCCCCCCCGCCCCACATTGGATGAATTGAGGACATTCTTTACTTTAAGTGGAATAATTATAGAGATGTTACAAACCTTACTTGCATACATTAGCAAACCAGATGTGTGGATGAAAGCATCATTTTCACTACATGCTCCCATTTGCCCAAAGGATTGATGTGTGTTTCTTTTAATCAATTCCTTTATTGGTTTTCACTGTGTACTTTGGCTTTTTTAGAGATACAGATACAGTCCTTCTAGGTAGTCAAATGTCTGCCTAGACTGTGAAGCTCAAGTATGGTTTAAGTGGTCCTGAGATGCTATTACCAAAATAAATAGATTGCATTTATTAAAGTGAAAGACTAAGCATTTGATAGAATTATTCAAAGGGTAGAGCAATGAAGCTAGTAAGTCTTTTGTAGACTGGAATGCTTTTTGATCTTCATTTCCCTTTTATTAACAGCTGCATATCTTCATATTAGGGTAAGTGAGGCTAAGAAGCTCTCTTCAAAATATGTTACTTATACTGATCAGACAATTATCACAGATTATGTAGATCTAGTATATTCAGTAAAGCTGACTAGAGCATTTGAGTATTACTATATTCTTGTAGTAGGATAATACAAAGTGATCAACTAGTAAGAAGTAATTCACTAATTATTTGGGATTAGTAGTTTTGATGTCATTATTGATTTGAATTTGGTCTCATTACCTCCAAGTGGTATACTAAAGTAGTATTAACTGAGCATCTATTTGTACATTATATAAGATGGGAGCTGACTTACTAAGGTCAACAAAAGTTATTCTGTTTTCTGCGTAGGGAAAAAAAATAATTTCCCCCTCTCCTTTTGAGTTCTTGGCTAAGACACCTGTAATAAAAAGCAAGTTAATAAGAGAAAAACAAGAAGTTTATTAACATGTTTGCCTTATATACACATGGGAGATACCCAGGGGAAAATGAGTAACTTGAGGTGGCTTTGAACTTTTGACTTATATAGCATCTTCCACACACACACACACACACACACACACACACACACACACACACACACAAATTTCTGGAAAACATGGCAGGACAAAGGACAACAGTTTTAGGCTTCCAAGGAAAAAGATAAAGCGTAGTTAGAAAGTTTGTTATGTAAGATTCCTCTGGTACTGTCTATAGACTGATAGAGTCTTAATCTCTCTGGGTGATTAACTTTTGTCCTTTTTGGTAGAGAGTGCGGGAGGGACATCTTTGAAAATTTATGTCCAGATTTTACACAAATAGGGGCTGGGTAGGAGGATTTTTTTGTGTTTGCTTCATCTCAAAACAGTTCTTATGCCAAAGCGGCATATTTTGGGTAGCATATTCTGTTACCCTTCATTAGGAAACTGAATAAATAAATGCCCATGAGATCACTACATAAATATCACATGCAAAGATATTCTGAGCATAGGTATATATACATTGGGAAAATTCTAAATATAACCAGCCAAAAGTGTTTTTAGTAATAATGCACAGGAAATTCTAGCACACTGTTTCTTTTTCATTTTGATCACATAAAACCTTTGCATCCATTTGACTGTTCTACTTCTCAGCAAGATATTATAGTACTCTAGGGCCCTGGCAAACCATCTAAAATAGAGGAGAGAATGAGCTAGAAGAATCATGCTCAATGATTACTTACTCAACAGTTTTCAGGAGCTAAAATGTCAGTGATTTTTTTTTTGAAGTCTTATTTTCCTTAATTTGCAAACAATTTACCTTAAATTTCATTTCTGTCAACCCTGGAAAACATTTATTAAATAAGTCGGCAAACTACATTTTCTTCTAACTTGATATTTTTTCCCATAAATAACATAAGACCATCACAATAAACTAAAAGCCATAACTTGTGCACATTTCTTATATTATCAACACAAATTTAAATATGATAGCAGAATTTGAAGTAATTTATGACTTTTTATGATTTGACCAAGTGGTTTTAAATGCTATTTTGGATCTTGCCCATGAGATGTGTGGATTTTTTAATATAGCAACCTAATAGGATTGAAAACTCCCTGAAGGAAGATATATTACAGGTCCTCAGTAGTTTATCCATGTTTCCGAAAGTCAAAAAGCTTTGAAAACTATAAGTTTTTTCCTTTTTATTTGGTTGTGAATATTGATGTGATTTGAACTTATTTTGTGGCCAAACATGAACTGAATGTGAGGTTGTTTTGGTCATTAATTATTTTACTAATGTGAATATTTATACATTATGTTGCAGAAATATTATTAGGTTTCATTACAGGTGTTACTGTAGACCTACTGGAATGTTACTAAATATAAGATAAATGAGCAACATTACCTCTATAAAAGTAGAAAAAATTGCATTTTTAAATGTTGATTTATTTCTTTTTAAAAATTTTTTATGCTTATTTATTTTTGAGAGAGAGAGACAGCATGAGTGGGGGAGGGACAGGGAGAGGGAGACACAGAATCTGAAACAGACTCCAGGCTCTGAGCTGTCAGCACAGATCCCAGTGTGGACCTTGAACCCATGAACCATGAGATCATGAATGAGCTGAAGTCAGACGCTTAACCAACTGAGACACTCAGGCACCTCCAAAAAATTACATTGTAAAACACATCAGTTTCCATGAATGAACTGTCAGATTGTGGCTCTGTATTACCATTAGTTCTATTTTATTTTATTTTATTTTATTTTATTTTATTTTATTTTATTTTATATTTTATTTTATTTTATTTTTTTAAGTTTCTTTATTGTTTTTGAGAGAAAGAGAGCATAAGCAGGGTGGGGGCAGAGAGAGAGAGGGGAGAGAGACAATCCTAAGCAGGCTGTGCACTCACAGTGCAGGGATCGAACTTACAAACTGTGAGATCATGACCTGAGCCAAAATCAGGAGTCGGACACTCAACTGACTACCCAAACACCAAACCTCCCCCCATTAGTTTTATTTTAAGGTGTCTTGTCAAATAAAGACTTGTGCACTACAGTTTCTATCTGTGTATTTATGACATGGTCTGAGTCTGAATATGCATTTGGGCCAGAGCTAGCTGCACCATTCTAGATCATTTTCCTGCATTTTTCTGTGTACTGAGGAAATGGTGTATCTGTGGCTGAACCTTGAACTCTGCTTTATAAATATTTTTGAAGCTGTCCAAACAGGAAGCAAAGCGATGGGTTCAAAATCATGTCCAAAGCTCACTGGCTTCTGAGCTGAATTAAGTGAATTTGAGACTCACTCATGTGAGTCTCTATCCTTATATAAGTGTTTTTCTGTATTGTAAATAGTTTGCTAGCCCTCATGAGATAACCCATCCACTGCAATGCTTTTTCTTATATGAGGCTTATCACTGGGAAGAGAAGAAAAAAATTCAGAATATTCCAGACCGACCTAGAGAACTCTTCCTGTTACAGTACAGTTAAAGGGTAGCTAATAAGAGAAAGAGGAAGAGAAGAACATAACTGAACATCTCCAATGTGACATGTGCTTCCTTTTATCTACTCCTAATGGTAACCATTTGAAGGGGAATTATCCCTATTTTACATCTAAAGGAAATGGAGGAGGATGCCTGAGTGGCTCAGTCAGTTAAGTGATTAACTCTTGATTTTGGCTCAGGTCATGATCTCATGGTCATGGGTTTGAGTCCTGCGTTAGGCTCTGTGCTGACAGCACTGAGCCTGCTTAGGATTCTCTCTCTCCCTCTGTCTCTGACCTTCCCCGCTCATGCGTGCTCCCTAAATAAATAAATAAACAAATAAACAAATGAAGGAAATGGAGGTTCAGGAATATTAAATGCCTTGACCAAGTTCTAGAGCCAGAAGCTCCAGAAGCCAGTCCCCTTACCTGAAACCATGTCTCTCTAATGCCAAAGTGCTATGCAGCCCTCCCAAGGTTAATGCCATAGAAGGCTTGTAACCAACTGAACATCTGATATAAACATGTGTTTGTGGTCATGGGATATGCATTGAGAAACATGCCCCAGGCAAGTCTTATGGATTTTGAGAGTGCTTTGGGATGAGATCTGAACCTTCCTCAAAGACTTACCACCCCACCCCCATTGACTCCGAGTGCAGGCGCTCTCACATTCTCATACAGTTCCAGGTTTCGCACTTGCTCCTGCCCTGTCTGGAAAGCTCATCTTCTTCTCTGTCACTGGGTTAACTCCTTCATGTCCTTAGACACTCAGCTCAGGGAGTCTCAACCCTAGAAGTGCTTAGATGCCCTTCTCCTGTGCTCCATGGGACCCTCTGTTTTCCTTTACCATAGTGCCAATCATTCCATTTGGTAGAGTTTCATTCTACTTTTCTTTGGTCTCGTATTCAGGTGCGAGACTCTAAAGGGTGGGATGATGATTTTACTTTTTATTTCACTTATTCTTACTGAATATAATTTTCACAATACTAAGTACTCAATGAAATTAAATGGATTGATGTTAATTAAATTCTACAAATAGAGAAAAATATGATTTTATCCCTTTGGCATAATATTCTCTCTGTCTTTTCCTTTGAATCAACATATGTGTGGTTTTGTAAATAGGGTAAGACAGCTTACTGAGATGAGAGAAATGCCCTATGCTAAGTAAAATCAGCAGTAACACATTCAGTAATCATGAGAAAAGTCCCATTTTTTTCTTTACTCAAATGAGGTCTGCTCTGATACTATGAAATAATTATAAAAATACACTTAAAAAAAACCCTACACTTGAATGCCTTCTGTTTTAAAGGTTCTCACTTACGTTCATACTGAATTTTTAGTTTATATTTTCTGAGAGTGCAACCATATGTTCAAACAATTGTTTTGACTGTGAAATTCCTTAGAAGTGATCCCAAAATACTGAGGTGACAGTTGGGAACCTGTACTGATGCTCTGGGCTCCTTTGAAAATACGTGGAGTATCAAATTCCTCAGGACAGACTGCAGGCATCACTAGCCTTCGGAACAATTGCACATCATAGATTTTTACCTTGTCATTTCTCAGTGTGGTGCTCTCTTGCCCCATAATATCGTGACTGTCCCACAGTAGTTTGTTAGAGCAAAACACAAGTCTTTGAATTTGAGATTGGAGAGGTGGTGGGATCAGGTTTTGTTTTTGTTTTATTTTCAGTCTGGGATATGCTCACTGTATATCTGTATATCTCAACATCCACATAGTTTATTATGCATTTCTCATTCTGTTATAAAAGCCAAAACGTGACTGCAAATTACTTATAACCAATAATACCCTGTGTCTCACTGGGGAGAAAAAAGTGAATACCAAGGAAAAAGGAAAACAAATGTCTTGCTTGGTTCTAGTGATATTTTTCTAGCATATACTATATAATGGTATGCATGTTTCCTGCTTTAATGGACTTAAGAATTTCCATATTACTAAATACAGTTTTATTGTTGTGCCAACACATACAAATTGTTAGACTAGAGCCTGTTGTCAATATACATTTCTGAGGAACACTGCATCATGATCGTTATTTATTTTCCATGTGAACAGATGCTCTTCTGTTTTGAGATTATACTAAAAATTTTGGACTAGCATATAGTATTCCAGTTTGAATGCAGAATTTATCTCTGGATTTTTGAGATAAAGAGGTCTTTACTCAAGGAGACTGATAGTTTTACCATGAACATGGAATCAATGAACACAGAAAACCTGACAATCACTCTGAGGCCTTCACAAGTTGGAAAGGCAAAGGTGCTTTGACCTTCTACCCCTAGTGCTCTTCTCCTTTGGATATTCCTTAACAAAGCACTATGTGGTCCTGCAATGAATGTCTTTACCTCTATCTGCAATATCATTGCAGATATATGATTACTGGTATATATGATTATTTGTGTTTCATTTTAATGCAATATTTTAACTAAATGGAACGTGGAAATGGATGTTCCTAATATCATCCAGTTGTTTGTTTTCCCTTTAGCTTTTAAGACACTGACTTCTCTTGCTTTTTATTCTATCTCTTGGACTATATTTTTTTGAATTAGCCTCAGAATATGGTTTTTATGCAGTAGGCAATGAATGAGGGGTCGTGGGAGGTTTTTGAACATGCAGGGGATATGACTGGGGATGCCTTTTGGAAAATGAACCTGGTCCCATTTTGTAGAATGGATTGGACCTGGGAGAAGTAGAAAATAGGAAGCTTGATTGGGAGGCTGTCATAATTTCAGTGAGAAATCATAGAAGATCACATCAGGGCTCTGTCAGTGGAAAGAGGAAGATGTAATTGTGCAGAGACAAGACTTGATGTTGTATAAGCAATACAATGTATGTGGCAAGGGAGAAAGATGCCAAAAGTGATTCTGAAAGTTTGGGTCTTATTGATTTCAAGAATCATGGTAATAATTCAAAAATAGGGATTATAGGAGGAAGAGAAATTTATTTTCAAAGACATAGGTTCGGTTGTGTTATATTTTTTTATATATTATTTTATTTATTTTTCATTAACTTGTTTTATTTTTTATTTTTTTTTAAATTTACATCCAAATTAGTTAGCATATAGTGCAACAATGATTTCAGGAGTAGATTCCTTACTGCCCCTTACCCATTTAGCCCATCCCCCCTCCCACATGCCCTCCTGTAACCCTCTGTTTGTTCTCCATATTTATGAGTCTCTTCTGTTTTGTGCCCCTCCCTGTTTTTATATTATTTTGTTTCCCTTCCCTTATGTTTTTCTGTTTTGTCTCTAAAAGTCCTCATATGAGGGAAGTCATATGATTTTTGTCTTTCTCTGACTGACTAATTTCACTTAGCATAATACTCTCCAGTTCCATCCACATAGTTGCAAATGGCAAGATTTCATTCTTCTTGATTCCCAAGTAATACTCCATTGTATATATATACCACTTCTTCTTTATCCATTCACCCATCGATGGACATTTGGGCTCTTTCCATACATTGGCTATTGTGGATAGTGCTGCTATAAACATGGGGGCACATGTGTCCTTTAGAAACAGCACACCTGTATCCCTTGGATAAATGCCTAGTATTAGGTTGTAGGGTAGTTCTATTTTTAGTTTTTTGAGAAACCTCCATACTGTTTTCCAGAGTGGCTGCACCAGCTTGAATTCCCACCAACAATGCAAAAGAGATCCTCTTTCTCCACATCCTTGCCAACATCTGTTGTTGCCTGAGTTGTTAATGTTAGCCATTCTGACAGGTGTAAGGTGGTATCTCATTGTGGTTTTGATTTGTATTTCCCTGATGATGAGTGATGATGAGCATTTTTTCATGTGTCAGTTGGCCACCTGGATATCTTCTTTGGAGAAGTGTCTCTTCATGTCTTTTGCCCATTTCTTCACTGGATTATTTGTTTTTTGGGTGTTGACTTTGATAAGTTCTTTGTAGATTTTGGATACTAACCCTTTATCTGATATGTCTTTTGCAAATATCTTCTCCCATTATGTTGGTTGCTTTTAGTTTTGCTGATTGTTTCCTTCGCTGTGCAGAGGCTTTTTATTTTGATGAGGTTCTAGTAGTTCATTTTTGCTTTTGTTTCCCTTGCCTCCGGAGACGTGTTGAGTAAGAAGTTGCTGCGGCCAAGATCAAAGAGGTTTTTGCCTGCTTTCTTCTTGAGGATTTTGATGGCTTCCTGTCTTACATTGAGATCTTTCATCCATTTTGAGCTTATTTTTGTGTATGGTGTAAGAAAATGGTCCAGGTTCATTCTTCTGCATGTCGTTGTCCAGTTTTCCCAGCACCACTTGCTGAAGAGACTGTCTTTCTTCTATTGGATATTCTTTCCTGCTTTGTCAAAGATTAGTTGGCCATACGTTTCTGGGTCCATTTCTGGGTTCTCTATTCTGTTCCATTGATCTGAGTGTCTGTTCTTGTGTCAGTACTATACTGTCTTGATGATTACAGTTTTGTAGTATAGCTTGAAGTCCGGGATTGTGATACTTCCTGCTTTGGTTTTCTTTTTAAAGATCGCTTTGACTATTCGGGGTCTTTTCTGGGTCCATACAAATTTTGGGATTGTTTGTTCTAACTCTGTGAAGAATGCTGGTATTATTTTGATAGCGATTGCATTTAATATGTACATTGCTTTGGGTAGTGTCGACATTTTAAACATATTTGTTCTTCCTATCCAGGAGCATGGAATCTTTTTCCATTTTTTTGTGTGTCTTCTTCAGTTTCTTTCATAAGCTTTCTATAGTTTTGAGTGTATAGATTTTTCACCTCTTTGCTTAGATTTATTCCTAGGTATTTTATGGTTTTTGGTACAACTGTAATAAAATCGATTCCTTGATTTCTCTTTCTGTCACTTCATTGTTGGTGTGTAGGAATGCAACCGATTTCTGTGCATTAATTTTATATCCTGCAACTTTGCTGAATTCATGAATCAGTTCTAGCAGTTTTTTGATGGAATCTTTAGGGTTTTCCATGTAGAGTAGCATGTCATCTGCGAAGAGTGAAAGTTTGACCTCCTCCTGGCTGATTTGGATGCCTTTTATTTCTTTGTGTTATCTGATTGCAGAGGCTAAGACTTGCAATACTATGTTGAATAACAGTGGCAAGAGTGGACATCCCTGTCTCGTTCCTGACCTTAGGGGGAAAGCTCTCAGTTTTTCCCCATTGAGGATGATATTAGCGTTGGGTCGTTCATATATGGCTTTTATGATCTCGAGATATGCTCCTTCTATCCCTACTTTCTTGAGGGTTTTTATCAAGAAAGGATTCTGTATTTTGTCAAGTGATTTCTCTGAATCTATTGAGAGGATCATATGGTTCTTGTCCTTTCTTTTATTGATGTGATGAATCACGTTAATTGTTTTGCAGATATTGAACCAGCCCTGCATCCCAGGTATAAATCCTGCTTGGTTGTGGTGAATAATTTTTTTAATGTATTGTTGGATCCGGTTGGCTAATATCTTATTGAGGATTTTTGCATCCATGGTCATCAGGGAAATTGGTCTACAGTTCTCCTTTTTAGTGGGGTCTCTGGTTTTGGAATCAAGGTAATGCTGGCTTCATAAATAGAGTTTGGAAGTTTTCCTTCCATTTCTATTTTTTGGAACACCTTCAAGAGAGTAGATGTTAACTCTTCCTTAAATGTTTGGTAGAATTCCCCTGGAAAACCATCTGGCCCTGGACTCTTGTTTTTTGGCAGACTTTTGATTACTATAATACGATTTCCTTTCTGGTTATGGGTCTGTTCAAATTTTCTATTTCTTCCTGTTTCAGTTTTGGTAGTGTATATGTTTCTGGGAATTGGTCCATTTCTTCCAGATTGCCCATTATATTGGCATATAATTGCTCATCATATTCTCTTATTATTGTTTGCATTTCTGCTGTGTTGGTTGTGATCTCTCCTCTTTCATTCTTGATTTTATTTATTTGGGTCCTTTCCTTTTTTGTTTTGATTAGACTGGCTAGTGGTTTATCAATTTTGTTAATTCTTTCAAAGAACCAGTTTCTGGTTTCATTGATCTGCTCTACTGGGTTTTTTGGTTTCAATAGCATTAATTTCTGCTCTAATCTTTATTATTTCCTGTCTTATACTGGTTTTGGGTTTTATTTGCTGTTCTTTTTCCAATTCTTTTAGGTGTAAGGTTAGGTTGTGTATCTGAGAT
The DNA here is from genome assembly GCF_028749965.1 of Puma concolor. Taxonomy (NCBI): domain Eukaryota; kingdom Metazoa; phylum Chordata; class Mammalia; order Carnivora; family Felidae; genus Puma; species Puma concolor. Next base: position 142,430,812 of record NC_141674.1, on the reverse strand, counting down.
CTTTCTTCCTTCTTTAGGAAGGCTGAATTGCTATATACTTTACTCTTATGACCACCGTTGCTGCATCCCAGAGGTTTTGGGTTGTGGTGTTATCACTTTCATTGACTTCCATATACTTGTTAATTTCCTCTTTAACTTCTTGGTTAGCCCATTCATTCTTTAGTAGGATGTTCTTCAGTCTCCAAGTATTTGTTACCTTTCCAAATTTTTTCTTGTCGTTGATTTCGAATTTTATAGTGTGGTCTGAAAATATGCACGGTGTGATCTCGATCTTTTTGTACTAAGTTAGGGCTGATTTGTGTCCCAGTATATGGTCTATTGTGGAGAACGTTCCATGTGCACTGCAGAAGAAAGTATATTCTGCTGCTGTAGGATGAAATGTTCTGAATATATCTGTTAAGTCCATCTGGTCCAGTGTGTCATTCAAAGCCATTGTTTCATTGATTATTTGATTAGATGATTTGTCCATAGCTGTGCGTGGGGTGTTGAAGTCTCCTACTATTATGGTATTACTTTCGATGTGTTTCTTTATGTTTGTGATTAATTTATTTCTATATTTGGGTGTGTACACATTTGGCGCATAAATGTTGACAATTGTTAGGTCTTCTTGGTGGATAGACCCCTTGATTATGATATAATGCTCTTCTACATCTCTTGATACAGTCTTTATTTTAAAGTCTAGATTGTCTGATATAAGTATGGCTACTCCGGCTTTCTTTTGTTGACCATTAACATGATAGGTGGTTCTCCATCCCCTTATTTTCAATCTGAAGGTGTCTTTAGGTCTAGAGTGGGTCTCTTGTAAACAGCATATAGATGGATCTTGTTTTCTTATCCATTCTGTTACCCTATGTCTTTTGATTGGAACATTGAGTCCATTGACATTTAGATTGAGTACTGAAAGATATGAATTTATTGCCATTATGATGCTTGTAGAGTTGGAGTTTCTGGTGGTGTTCTCTGGTCCTTTCTAATCTCTTTTGCTTTTGGTATATATATATCTATATATATCTATAGATATATATCTATATCGATATATATACCTAAATATATATACCTATATATATAGGTATATATATCGATATAGATATATATCTATATAAAATTTCTTGCAGGGCTTGTTTATGGTCACAAACTCCTTTAATTTTTGTTTGTCTGGGAAACTTTTTATCTCTCTTTCTATTTTGAATGACAGCCTTGCTGGATAAAGAATTCTTGGCTGCATATTTTTCTGATTCAGCACACTGAATATATCCTGTCACTCCTTTCTGGCCTGCCAAGTTTCTGTGGATAGGTCTGCTGCAAACCTGGTCTGTCTTCCCTTGTAGGTTATGGACTTTTTTTCACTTGCTGCTTTCATGATTCTCTCCTTGCCTGAGTATTTTGTGAATTTGACTATGATATGCCTTGTTAATGGTCAGTTTTTCTTGAATCTAATAGGGGTCGTCTGTGCTTCCTGGATTTTGATGTCTGTGTCTTTCCGCAGGTTAGGAAAGTTTTCCACTATGATTTTCTGACATAGCCCTTCTACCCGTTTCTCTCTTCCTCTTCTGGGACCCCTATGATTCTGATGTTGTTCCTTTTTAGGGAGTCACTGATTTCTCTAATTCTTAAATTGTGCTCTTTTGCCTTAATCCCCCTCTTTTTTTCTGCTTCATTATTCTCTATAAGTTTGTCCTCTATATCACTGATTCCCTGTTCTGCCTCATCCATCCTTGCCGTCTCTGCATCCATCAGTGATTGCAGCTCAATTATAGCATTTTTAATTTCTTTCTGGCTATTTTTTACTTCTATTATCTCTGCAGCAAGGGATTCTTATCTATTTCGACTCCAGGTAGTATTCTTATTATTGTGATTCTAAATTCTGGTTCAGACATCTTGCTTGTATCTGTGTTTGTTAAATCCCTGGTTGTTGTTTCTTCATGCTCTTTCTTTTGGGGTGAATTCCTTCTTTTTTTCATTTTGAAGGGAGAAAAGGAATTAATGAAGTAGAAAAATTAAAATTAAAAAAATTAAAATTAAAAAATTAAAATTTAAATTAAACACACACACATACACACAAAATCTAATAAATGATGGTGTATCCTAGGTGTGTTTCGGTCTGGGTGTTGAAAGTGGTTTGACAGATTAGAGAAACAAAGGCGGGGGAGAAGGAAATTGTTTGAGAATTTGAGAAAATGAATACGCTGAAGTAGACTAAAATGAGATGATGGTAGTAAAAAAGAATTTGTAAAAATTTACACAAAAGTAAAGAATATAGTATGAAAAAATTAAAGAAAAATATTTTTAATAAAAATTAAAATAAATATGAATTTTTTTCTTTTTCTGTATTTAAGAAAAAAGAAAAGAAACAAAAAAGAGAAAAAAGAAATCCTTTGAAAATTCTAAAAAGTGAATACACTGTAGTAGACTAAAATAAAATGATGGAAGTAAAAAGAATTTGAAATAATTTACATAGAAGCAAAAAATATAGTAAAAAAATTGAAGAAAAATATTTTTAATAGAAATTGAAAGTAAAACTGAAGTCTTTTACTTTCTGCATTCAAGAAAAAGAAACAAAAAGGAGAGAAAAAGATAAAAAAACAAGGAAATCGTTTGAAAATTTGAAAAGGTGAATTCACTAAAGTAGACTAAAGTAGAGTGATGGAATATAGAGTTTGAAAAAATTTACATAAAAGTAAAAAATATAGTAAAAAAATTAAAGAAAAATATTTTTAATAAAAATTGAAAATGAAAATGAATTTTTTGCTTTCTGTATTAAAAAAAGAATTGTATAAAAGACAAAGAAAAAAGAAAGAAAATTGAATAGATGGACCTACTAACAGATTGAAATAGGACTGAAATTATTTCGTTTTCCCTTTGAAGTCAGACTATGTAGCACTTTATAGTCTATAAACTAAGCCGGCGATGAGAATTGTGTTCTTGAAGAGCGAGGTTGGCCCTGTTGGGCGGGGCTCAATGTAATAGCTCCGTTTCCACTAGATGGCGATGATAGCCTACTGGGATGGATTGTGGCAGCACTCCTAGGTACCTATGTGCATGCGCAGGAGTGGTGAAAATGGCCTCACCCAGCTACCCAGTCTCTAGATCAGCACTCTGTTCTCTCTGATCAGCAATCACGCATGTGTCCTCTGTCTTCAGCTTTCGTCCACTTCCCGCTTCTTCACTGTTCGTGACCAAGCCCCAGGCAGTATCGGTCTCCCGAATTTTGTCTGTGATGTGGCTGTTTTCCCCGGCCCCTTACTTCCGAAGGACTTTGGCTTTGACCCATTCTGCCCCTCTGCAGGAGGGTCTCACTGAGCAATGGCCAAATGCCAGCTGCACCCAGGAACGCCTGTTGGACGCTGCTGCTGCTGGTGCCTTGAGACTGTAACCAAGTGCCAGCCTGCCCCAGAAAAATTCGCGAGATAGGGTAGCAGCAGCTTTTCAGCTGTTATGGAAAATCACAACACACATCTGGCACCAGTCTTCACTGTTAATGACCTTGTTCCAGCACCAGCGAATGTGGCCTTTTTCTGGGGTCTGCTGGGACCAGGTGGCTTCAACAGTCTCTACCAAATGTCCTTCCAACACTGGAACTGCTTTTCCCCGTGTGGCCCGAGAACCTCCCGGACCCCACTCTGTTCTTGGGGATTTGCCTTTCCCACCAGAGCACTGCCAGGTATTGAGCTGTGGAGTTGCAGCCTTTGCACTCCCCTTGTTTACAGTCTTAATGGAATTTAAACCCTCTCCTTTCTCCATTTTTAGTTTAGTCCCTGTGGCTGTTCCCAATCTTCCACTTTCTCTCCAGGTGCTTTTGGGGAGGGGTACTTTTTCCGTGTTCTCTCCCGCCCCAACCTCCGTCCTCTCTCTGCCTGCAAAGGAGGCTCCCTGCCTGCTGCCAGCTTCCTTCTCCCCTCGTTCACCTCTCCACACCATGTACCTGCTGAATTCTGTGATTCAGGTTGTGCAGATTGTTGTGTTAATCCTCCCATCAGTTTTCTAGGTGTGTAGGATGGTTTAGTGTTGGTCTGGCTGTATTTCATGGATGTGAGACACACAAAAAATGTCCATGCTGTTCCGCCATCTTGCCTGCTCCCCCTCGGTTGTGTTTTAAAATGTTCCTTGTGCCTTGGGTTTGTTTTAATCAGGTATGGTAATACTTGTAGGCATGAGAATGATTATCACAGAAGAAGAAGTTTTTATATTCACAGATACCTAGAAATAGGAAGCATGGCATGCCATATAGGACTCTATGGGAATGCACTAGGGTTGGTCAGGAGGCAGAAGGAACGAGGGGGACGCATGGGCAAAAGCCTTTATTGTTGTTTTCAAGGGAAGGAAAGGGAAGGCAAGGTAGGCAGCTAAGTAGGCTACGAATTGGATAGTTTGAATACAGTGGTGGTTTCTAAGTGTCCAGTACACCTGGCCCTGGGGTGAGTTAGGACAAGGGAATAGGAGCCTGACAGGAGGCGGGTTGGAGTAAAAACTTGGAATTGGTTTTTTGGGATACCAAAGGTGTGGTGGAAGACAAGTTGTTTGCTATCTTTTTTTTTTTTTTTTAATTTTTTTTAACGTTTATTTATTTTTGAGACAGAGGGAGACAGAGCATGAACGGGAGAGGGTCAGAGAGAGGGAGACACAGAATCTGAAACAGGCTCCAGGCTCTGAGCTGTCAGCACGGAGCCTGACGCGGGGCTCGAACTCATGGACCACAAGCTGAAGTCGGCTGCTTAACCGACTGAGCTACCCAGGCACCCCTGTTTGCTATCTTTAGGAATTAGTTAACCCTGCGTGGGGAAGTCTCTCCCATTCAGCAAGTCCCCAGATGCAAGAGCATCATAAAACACAGAAAACAAACAAACAAACAAAACAACATGATTAATACAAGTTGCCAAAGCAATATGTCAAGGTAGAACTTTCTCAGCAAAAGCTGGATACTGGAGGATCTGAAGAAAATTTAGGATTCTAAAAACTGAATTTGGAATCACAAAATAGGGATCATACAAGTTAATGACACTGTCAGGAGAGAGGACATGTATAGAGAAAGGAGGATGACCAAATACAGGAACTCAAGGAATGCCTGCAGTGAGGAGATGGAAAAAAGGAAGCAGAGTGAGAAGAGACCTCAGAGACCTCATGAAGTGACAGGAAACATGGAGAGAAAGTGTTCTGGAAGGGAGGTAGAGGTTAAAGAATGGGCCAGCCACTCCAGGGAATGAGCAAAGACCTAGGGATTGGGAACCAAGGAGTCCTGAAGACTTGTGATTATATAGAATAATAGAGCTATAGGCACAGAAGCCTGATTGCAAGGAGTTAAATGCAAATACAGACCTCTTTTTAGAGAAGCTTAATGAAGAATGAAGGAGAGGGGCGGGGTCTGTTATTATTAGCTGATACTTACTAGGCAGTCCAAAGCTGATCTTCCTAACTTCATTTCTCTGTTTCCTACCTGTATCCAACAGATCTGGGAAGTGAATTGATTTTTTCTTACTCTACTGTGTCCTAGCATATTTTTACTTGCCTGTCTCCTGCTTGAAACTGTAAGCTTGAAGATAGGAATGCTGTATTACATAACTAACATTGTTCCTGGTATAAATTGTGTTCACTGCATGTCCATTGAATAAAAGAATGGATAGATACTTCTCAGAAGAGTAGTGTGCCCACCCAATATGCCATAAATTGCATATCTTGAATTCCACTCCTCTATATGTGTATTTTCCTCTTTGCTTATATCTATTAATTACTTGAAAATGCAACTGGCAATTCATTTCCTCCAGCAATCTTTTCCCAATTAACTTAATCTAAACTGAACAGTTATTTTGCCTATTCTAAGTGCATAAATTATGTATTCAGTTTGAATGACTATTCTTAGTTCACAATATGTATGTAAGTTTTCTATCCTCAAATATAACAAGACATTATACATGCTGAGGAAATGTTAACCAGTATACAAAAACTATAAAATACATTCTGAGTATGCAAATATCATAAATAAGTATCATAGATCTTCTATTTCTGTGGCCTACTAGGCAGAAATTTTCATCAATGTCACTGTTTTGGATCATATAAAACAATTTCATGAATTAGTGACCTTCAAAATGTTGAAATAATACCACAAAGATAATCCATCATGAGCTACGTAGATAACATTCTTTTTTTTTAAGTTTATTTTTATTTATTTTGAAAAAGAGATACAGAGTGAGTGGGGCAGGAGCAGAGAGAGAGGGAGACAGAATCCCAAGCAGGCTCTGCAGTATCAGCACAGAGCCTAATGCAGGGCTCGAATTCAAGAACCGCAAGATCATGACCCGAGCCAAAATCAAGAACAGACACTTAACTGACTGAGCCACCCAGGTGCACATATGTTGTTCGCATTCTAATTGTTTGTGTTGTGGCCAAAATTAAATGACTAACAAGTGTTCCAGTCATTTAGTTATGAATGGTATTGTTTCTTCATTATGGTAATTGAATTTTATACATTTGGTGTACTTATTCATATTTTTGTAAACATCTAACAAGTAAATTATTTGATGATAATTATTAGGCATTAAAAGCTAAATCAGAAGCACTCAGTGAGAAGACAGGACTCTCAGAATATGGATGCAAAATGTGCACAGAAACTGTAGTAATAGGAACTAGAGAAGTAGAAAGAAACATCCGTTGATGTACTGTACAAATAAAGGTGAAAATTATCCAGCAGACCATGTTTTGTACACTTATTATATTCAGGGGTTTCACTGCTCTATTTGCCTACTTCCCCTACTGACCTGGGAACTACACCAGGTCAGTGTCTATATTCTGTGTACCTCTTTTCTTAACACCTAGCATGGAGTTTGGCATAAAATGGGGCCCTCAGTGTTTATTATACTGAATTAAAAGTATACATTTCCCGGGGTGCCTGGATGGCTTAGTCATTTACTGTCCAACTCTTGATTGCAGCTCACATCATGATCTCATGGTTGTGAGATCAAGCCCTGCGTCAGGCTCCTCGCTTGGCATGAAGCCTGCTTGAGATTCTCTCTCTCCTTCTCCCTCTTCTCTTCCCGTGCTCACACACTGTCTCAAAGAAAAAAAAAAATAAAGGGGCACCTGGGTGGCTCAGTTGGTTAATGCCAACTCTTGATTTCAGCCCAGGTCAAGATCTCATGGTTTGTGGGTTCAAGCCCCACACTGGGCTCACTGACAACATGGAGCCTGCTTGCGATTTTTTTCTCTCCTCCCTCTCTACCCCTCCCCCACTAAAGCTCATGCTGTCTCTCTCAAAATAAATAAAGAAACTTCAAAATTAAAAAAAATTTAAAATGTACATCTGCCAGGCCAGGTATCTTTTACCCTTTTTGCTTGCTTGCTTATCTATGTATCTAGCTATCTATCTATCTACAACACTGTAGACCTATATTTATTGACATGGAATAATGTTTGCAATGCATTGCTGAGGGGCAAAAACTGGTTTCAAAACATTTAGAGAACTATCTTACCTATATAAATGTGTATCCATAAGAATGCACAGAGATAGGTCTGCAAGAATAGTCATGAGATTTCTAGATGATTTTCATTGAGATTCCATATTTTTTCATGTTGACTGAATCTTGCATGGTGAGCTTAGGTTAACTTTATAATAGCAAAACTGTTTTCGAAATTTAGGTAATATATAAATGGAACCAGGAAGCCTCAGGTCCCAGGCCTGCTCCTTACTAGATGTGACAAACCACTTTTCTAAGTTGAAATTTAATCATATGTGAGAAAAAACAAACAGATCTGCCCTTTTAACATTCTGGAATTGCACTGAAGACCAGCATGGGTATGACCTTGGTGCAAAAGTGCAAAACTCAGGCATTACTTTTGTTTTTTATAAATTTTACTTTCAGCCCCCATTCTGTTCCATCAATAGGAAACCTAATGCTGGCTTTTCCTGGAGTTTTACATCCTTGCTCCTCAAAGTTATGCTTGAGTTCTGGCATCTTACATTGTGTTAAGACTTGGGATGTGCTGGCAGTAAGTGAAGCAGTCACTGGTTGGGGTTCCACAGCCATATTTGATGGGACATCCATTCCACTGGCCCTAGAAAGGCTCTCTTCTACTTCCAGATAACATTTAGGGTGGTAGGATATTTTGCACATCTTCCAATAGTCCTGCCTGTCCAAGCCACCATTTCTTTCCCAGTTCTTCCTCACACCCAGTTACAGGATCTAGAACCTGGGCTGGGAAACTCCTCTGTTTTCAGAATCCATAGTTGCCCTCCCTTCAGCTCAGAACTTAGCAGAGTCACTTCCTTTTCTGTGGAAGGGGTGGGGAAAGCTTTATTGTTCCTGGTCCTCATCCCTCACCCCCTTGCCAAGACATGTTATAGATACCCTGGAATCCTCTCCTGCTTTGGGACTCATAAATTTCTTCTTTTTTACATCTTGTCACAAGACTGTCCCAAGCTATGAGTACAAGGTCTGTAGCTGACCAAGTGAAGTAAAAAGAAACAGATATAAAAGGAAGAAACAAAACTCAGAGATATCTTAAAATATTTTCCTGACAGATTTGAAAATGCTATGATTCTAGGAGACTATTCAGAGTAGACCCAAACTAAATAGAAGACACTCTACCAGCCTTCTCAATAGGTTTCTGGCAGGGAATTAAATCCTAATGTTCTAAGACATCCATTGAATAGAATATGCTATCTCATCTCTCTTGCACCTAGAGTGGTGTCAGCCATACACTCTCTCTTTGGGAATTCAGAAAATAGCTACTCAAACCAGCTCCCAACAGAACTAATTATGTCCCTGAACTTGTTGGGAAGACCCCCAAGACTGATAACTGTGCTGCAATTCAAGTGAGGAGACCCTTAACTAAAAAGGTAGTACAAAAATTGTAGCAAAAATGCATAGATACCTACCCCAGGAATGAGGGGTCAAGGAAAGTGTTCTCAGGAATGAGTGACAGGTATGAGAATGAGAAACAGGAGTCGTGAATTCTACAGAATGTGATAATACTAGTCCTGTATTAAAAGAGGGTTTTGCTTTGGCATTGTGACGAATAGAAGCTTGGAATAGTGAGAAAACAGGAACAGAAATAGGAATATTTTTTGACACCTGTGCTTTTGTTGTTGTTATTTTTTAAATGTTTATTTATTTTTGAGAGAGCATAAGTGGGGGAGGGACAGAGAGAGGAGGATAGAGGATCTGAAACGGGCTCTGCTCTGACAGGCTGACAGCAGTGAGCCCAATGTGGGACTCAAACCCATGAACCGTGAGAACCTGAGCCAAAGTCAGATGCTCAACTGACTGAGCCACCCAGGTGCCCTATGCTTTTGATGTTTGAATATCTTGAGGATATGAAAATATCCTGGACCCAAAATTATGGCATTCTACAAAGCTAACCCTAATGTCCTATATTTTAAGAAGTACAGAGGTTAAGGTCAAGATTACAAAGTGAAGAGGAAGTGTGGTTTTAGAAGTCAGACAGGTGGCCCAAGTTAATTGACTATCCACTGCCAGCATTTACTTAATTTCAGATACTCAGTTTGATTTTCCGTAAAAATAGAAACTGCCGTGTATCTTGTAAGGTTGTGGGGAGATTCAGATGAAACAGATGTAAAGAGTCTAAGATAGTGTTTGGCATATAATAGATGCTTAATAAATACAAGGCATTATTATTTCTCTTGGTTTTACTTTAAGTGCTCCATAGTAAGACAAGTATACCCACTATCTTAAGAAAAAAAAAATTAACTCTAAGAATGCTTCATCTTTTCCCCTTTTCTAGCCTTTTGAGGACTACTCAAATGATAACTTGTGGTTAAAAAGAGGGAGAGAGAAAAGGTTATAGAATCCATGACTTTCTTGGGAAACATAAAGAGCTATTTTGTGTCTCTTCCCATTTTGCTTAGTGGTAAATGGATTCATTGTTTTATCTGTTTTATTGTGGGATAAAAAGAGATGTGTGAGTAATTGTTTTTGTTGTGTGTGTGCATGTATGTAGTTCTATTTTTATAAAGTGCTGATGGTGGTTCGTTCTGAATACCTTTAATTTTGAAAGATTCTGTTTTCTTCTGGAATCCTCTTGTACCCACACAGTTAGTAATGGAGTATCATTAAAACAATATACTCTGGTGAGAACATAACAAAGTGGTTAAGAGAAGCATTTTGAAGGTTCACTTAAAATACATTGACTTTGAAATAAATATATATCTGTTATAAAGAGTGGATTCAATGAAATATACACACTGGTTTTCCTAACAGATAAGACTTTGGGAAGATATGTATTTTGGTTTAAAAATATTCTAGTTTGAGTTCAGTTGTATTATAGCTTACATAATACTGATTAGACGCTGGCTTAGAAATATGTGTTAGTCATAAAAGTTTGGCTAGACTCACATCAGAAATCAGATAGGGTAAAGAACAACGTGATTATTCACATGTTTAAAATCTTAAGAAAAACATACTGTGTACCACTTGGTAAAATTAAAATTGTTCCACGATGTTAAAGAGAAACAATAAAATTGTTCCATGAAGAATCTGAGCACTGCTGGGTTCAGAGTGACTAGACTCAGGTTTTATTTCTTAAACCTGTAACTGGGTTGGGTAGTGATCTGTAGCCCCCAGCTCTCTGAACCAGCATTTCTAATAAGACAAAGTGTAGAAATCACCCATCTCACATTTTTTTTTAAGTTTATTTATTTATTTTTGAAAGAGACAGAGAGATCAGGGGAAGGGCAGAGAGAGAGAGGGAGATAGAATCAGCATCAGCACAGAGCCTCTTGCAGGGCTCGAAATTACAAGTTGTGAGTTCATGACCTGAGATGAAACCGAGTCGAATGCTTAACTGACTGAGCCACCCAGGCGCCCCTCACAATTTTTTTTGAAATCTTTTGATAAAACTAATGGAGATTACTTAATGCAATAATGCTTCCTTGAAAAATAAGAAAACCTCCTACTTTATAAACTATTTAATATTGAGTACTTTTTAGTAGTAGTTAGTGGATATTTAGATATATGATTTCTTCTGCTGCATTTAAACTAAGGGATTAATAAACTTATTGAATACCTGTTATGTGTTCAAATAATTCAAGTTAATATCCAAAACCATGAAATTATCAAAAATTTTTTTTCTTAATATGTCCAGAGGTTTCATTGGTAAATCCACCTTAAAAATAGGAAATATAAGGTAATTTACTGATTATCCAAAATAGTTTAGAATCGTTAAGAAGTGTGTTCTAGGGGCGCCTGGGTGGCGCAGTCGGTTAAGTGTCCGACTTCAGCCAGGTCACGATCTCGCGGTCCGTGAGTTCGAGCCCCGCGTCGGGCTCTGGGCTGATGGCTCAGAGCCTGGAGCCTGTTTCCGATTCTGTGTCTCCCTCTCTCTGCCCCTCCCCCGTTCATGCTCTGTCTCTCTCTGTCCCAAAAATAAATAAACGTTGAAAAAAAAAATTAAAAAAAAAAAAAAAAAAAAAAAAGAAGTGTGTTCTAGTCCCTTGTCTGCACTCTATATTTGTGGTTTATTCAGGGGTGCCAAGAGGAGTGAAGCAATGTGGCTTATGTCAGAAAGTGGGGTATGTGTCTGTGGTAAAAGAAAAATGCCTTGGGGCATGTCTCATTACCAGCTTCTTGTTCCCTTGAAGTGGTCTTCATCCTTTCTTTCCTTCCTAGCCTACTTGACTTCTGGCCTTTCCAAGGGCCTGCCTTTTCATTGGCTCTGGAGTGGGTCCTGAGGCTGTACCTACACTTGAATCCAAGTTCAGAGAAGGTGTGATTTTGTTCTTTTGTAGTGCTGGAGCTCAGCTTGCCTTCCCTCTTGGAGAGACGAGGGAAGCGTCATCTGGCTTCTATTTACCTTTGGTAACTTTGCGCACACAACAGTCACAGTCAGGGACAGATCTAGCTGGGCATGCAGGGGAGACACAGATCAAAGGATTACATCAAGAGAGAGTGAGGATGATGATGGCATCATCAAGATGGCATCATAGGTTGTTCCTGACCTCAGGAACATTAAGAAGATCCTCAAATGCAGGGGTGAGTGAGAGGAGCTGCTCCATTCTCATGGCATTGCCCCTCCCCAGACCAGCACAGAGCCGCATCAAGAGTCCCCTGGACCTGCAGTTTCTCTGTGGATGGAGAGCCTCAGGTGAACAACAAGCTCCCCTGGCATTGTGGGATACTTCCCGAGAGGCCCTCTTAGATCTTGTGTCATGTAGAACCACAGGGGATCAGATAGATAGGAACACGGAGGTGGGACTTAACAGCAACCAGCACTCAGATCTGGTGCATTGCATTCTTCCTTGCAAATGCCTGAGCAGAGCTCCCAGCCAGTGGCTCTGCAGATGTGGCCCTTTCTGGCCAGGGAGTTCAGTTGGCAGTTCTGCCTGGTTTGGATCTCTAGCCAACTGACTAAACCAGCTGTGGAGCCTGTTTTACAGCCCCACCAGGTCAGGAAAACAAATCTTCAGCCCTGTCCAAACTGCTGAGTGTAGCGTCCAGACCCACCCCACCAGGAAGCCTGACCAGGGAATCAGGCCTGAGATAAATATCTGATGGAATATTTTTCAGCCACCAAAAAGAAAATAATTCTACCATTTGCAACAACATGGATAAACCTTGATGGCATTATTATACTAAGTGAAATAAGTCAGAAGTAAAGACAAATGCTGTATAATTTCACTTATATGTGGAATGAAAAGCAACTGATTTCATAGAAAAGAGAGCAGTTTGTTAATTGTTGATGGCCAGGGAGAGGTTGCAGTGGGATGGGGAAAATGGGTGAAGGTGGTCAAAGGGTACACATTTCAAGTTATAAGATGAAAAAGTTTGGGGATATAATGTATTATGTGGTGACTATAATAACAATATTGTATGATATATTTGAAAATTGTCAGGAAAGCAGATTTTAAAAGTTCTCACCACTCACACACACACAAAATGTAAGTACAAGGGAGGATGGATGTGTTAATTAATATTATTGGAATAATTTTGCAATATGTAGGTATATCAAATCATTACACTGCATACCTTAAACTCATGCAACATTATATGTCAACTATATCTCAATAAAGCTAGAAAAAGATATATTCTGTAGTGTGTATTTCAATAAATAAACAAATTCAGTACCCAAAGTGAGTGTGAAAAATTGAGAGAAAGAACAAGGTTATGTGTGTTCTCAATGGTTAGAGAATTACTGAATACAGATATTTTGTTAGAACATACAAAAAGAGAGAATGGAAGATATCCCAGATGAGTCTGATTCTGTTACTATCATTTTATTTAGATAAATGGTAAGACTTTTTGCAAGGAAATGTTCTCCTTTTTACCCAATCCTTTACAATAATTTTTTATTTTTATTTTTTAATGTTTATTACTTTTTTGAGAAGAGTGGGGAGGGGCAGAGAGAGGAGGAGACAGAGAATCAGAAGCAGGCTCCAGGGTCTGAGCTGTCAGCACAGAGCCTGACATGGGGCTCACACCCACGAACTGCGAGATCATGAGCTGAGCTCAAGTCCGACTCTCAACTGATTGAGCCACCCACATGCCCCTACAAAAACTTGTTTTTAACAGAATTGTGTCCTATGGTCCTGTTGACTTTTATATATCCGGTCTTAAATTATAATGAATATTCTCTGTATCATCTTCAAGAAAAGCACCATTAGTTCACAGTTTGCAGGGTAGACACTGGTGAGTTTTATCTAGTTTTCATTAGTGTTGACACACGGCAAAATAAAATCATTTGTTGAATGAATTTATAATGAACAAATAAAGTACTATCTGAAAGTGCTCGTAGGTTACAGAGGCAATCATTGAAATCATGTTTTCGTCACTAGTGGGAAGTGGCAGTAGAAACATTTCTTACAAATATGTATACGTATTTGTGTATATGAACAATATATGATATGCATGTACATTTCATATATATGTATGTAAATATGTATGTAAATGTACATAAATAAGGACTCAAAGCAAATATAAATAAACACAAAAATTTCCAAAAGGCCAAAAAAATCAAAAAGGAGGTAATTCAAAAATTCTAAGGAAAACACATACACAATGACAAATCTCACTTAAAAATGCAAGAAAAAGACAATCTCTATTCCATTATAAGAACTTCATTTAAGATCAGAGTTGAGCAGTTTGGCCTTTTCTTTGGAATTGCAATGTACTTTCCAAACACCTTTCATTTTAATGGGACTCTGGCTGATAATCACTGAGATTCTAATATTTGGGCACTGTAAACATTATTTTACTCTTGTGGCCTACTAAACAACCTCAGAAAAAATAAGTTTTGGCAACTAATCTGTAAGGGAAGTGGAATAATCACCATTTTCTATTTCTCTTTGGATGTTTGACACAAGCTTGCCAATACTGAGTGAGAATGCTTTGGAAAGTAGTAACTGAGATGTTAATATAAAACAATATTATGGCTCTGTCCCTCCGTGTTTCCCCAGATTCAGCATTCCTGAAGGAAAGTCTTCTATTTTCCTATTTTGACTGTGCCCTCTTGTGTCAGAATTTCTCTTATAGGCAGAAGGCTCATCCTCATTAATTAAAGCATTTAAATGGATGCGGAGATGTATTCTCAGATTAATCAAAAAGGCATTCCATGAACTTAGTTTTTTATACATTCATTCTGGTGTGAAAGCTGACTCAATTTCTTAATAAAGTTGGCTGGAAACAATCCAAAAAGTTGTCTAATGGTAAGATGTTAAGAAGAAGAAAAAGGCATTATTTTGTGATCTTTACCCGAATTTTGTAGCAAAATATTTGCCAAGCTATATGAATCTAACTAAATCCCCTTGGTGTTAAGAGTTTTAGTCAGCACATGCCCAAGCTATTTGTGTCCTAGGAAACAAATGTAGAGCACATGTCCTGAAACAAGTTAATGTGAGAGTTGTCTGGACTCCAGAGCCAAGAATGTGAATCTTGGCTGTAAACAACAGAGGGTTAAAAAAAATCTACACATAGAAATAGAACATTCGTCTTTAATGTCTAGGCTCTTTCCTTAAAACGGTGGGAAATCATTTTAATGAATGAGAGGAACATGCCATGTTGCACGGCTAAGTCACAGCAGTTTGGCTGCATGTGTTCAACCATGTGACAGATTTTGTAAAATAGAAAATATTGTTGCATTTTCACCCATAACTGAAGCCATAAGGCAAGGTTTCTGGTTTCATTCACGGCTTACTGATCAGGCAGGTGGACCAAATGCTTACAAAAAGCAAAACAAAGTAAAACAAAAACACTCACATTTATGGATATGTTACCTGATCTAATTAACCCAAAAAGCAAGAAAGTATTACAAATTTCTGAATGGTTTTGTGTACGGTGTATCTTTTAAAAATTTCGTGGAGAGGGTGAAGTTAGGATTTATTCATGACAGAGATGCCATTTTGTTCAGATGTTTGGTTGAGAAAACATGATATAATAAAACAAATATCTTACAGTGTATATTGAAATGACAGAATCTCATTGTAGATTTTCATGGATATACTTAAAATTAGTTAAAGAGAAACTTTTTTTTTCTGCTTTATTTCAGTCTTAAAGAGTACTTAGGCAATCCTATAGGTACGATGTCATCTTGCTAACTGTGTAATTCAGCTGAATATTACTCACCTTTTTGCAATGTATGATGAGATGTAAGTTTAATATTTGAGTAAAATAGTTTGTTAATAAACCTAAAATCATGACTCTGTTTCCCTTTTGATTATATTCACTGCGATCTATGGATGGCATCCTTAGTCCCCAGCGACCATCTCAAAAATACGTGAGCAAGTTTAGACTGCACGTACAGAGTTAAGAAGACCTGGGCTCTGGCTGAGTCACCACTTACTACTTCTATGAAATTGGACAAGTTACTTGACTCTGAAGCCTCACTTGTCTCCTCTGTTAAGTGAGGATAATACTACTGTCTACCTTCTAAGATTATAGTGGTGAAAATTAGAGAGTGAGCTAAGTGCTCACCACTTAATAAATGTTAGTTCTTCTTCTTCATGGTGAACATAAGGCTGGATGATTAAAAGCAAAGCAACTCAAGGGGAACACATTGCCGAATGGGAATCATTGGCAGTGTCTTCACACTTGATTGGGGGCAAACCAATTAGTAGAAGCAGGGTCAAGGCTAAGGGTGAACAAAACTGACTCCTGGCTTTTCCTTACACCACACAAATCCCCCTTCTTTCTTTTCTGCCAGTTTAAAACTCAGCAGTCTCAATTTGCTCTTCTCCAAAATAGTTCAAAACAGACAAAACAAGAACAGGACAAGATGGATTGAGAAGAGAAAACTTTGGTCCCAAGCCCTGGTGATGTCAGGTCTACTTAACTGTGCTGTACAAATTCAATACGATTTTTTTCAAATTTAAAATTAAATAATTATATGAAGATATGTCATTTGGCTATATATATTAAAACTATTTATAGCCAATTAAGCTATTTAATTTTTCATGTTTATTTTTTATGCTAATGATTTGCTAGTGATTCATAAATACTGTCATTTTTAATTTTCACATGGAATAATGACAAATGGTTACTCTGAAATTTACTGAGTATAAATGACAGTTTTCCAAATAATAGTATTTGGTGGATTAGATATAGCTATTTATTGGAAATACAGAAATGTGGATTACAATAAGAGGTACAATCACATCAAGTTCTTTACTAATAGTAATAGCATTCTCTAAACAGAAATACATTTTTGCTTCCTTCACCTTATTAATGGTCCATGAGGGGCTATTAAATACACATGCCTAGATTCACAAGTATGAAAAATATTTTTATCTAATTTCTATGATGAGAATGTCTTCCAGCACAAATTGGATTTTCAGTCAGCTTCATGGACAAGTGAAAAGCAAAAGTGTGATTTAAAGAATAATTGCCAAAGTTTAGATGCTAGTGATCTGGAAATCCCATAAGGAATAATCATCTTGAAAAATTTATACCTTTTTCTCTTTTTGCTTGAATGAAGTATATTGTGAACAAGCAACCTGTCTCTTAGAATTTTGTCACTTATGTTACCAGCTGGTTCCAATCAATATAAAGATGAAAATCCAAAGCTCAAACCATCCATGTGTTCATAAAATAGCAGGGCAGTTCTTAAACATTTATTAAGAGCTGGCAATGTGTTAGGTGTTAAAGAAATGCAGGTGAGTATCTTAAGACTGCAGGTAATGCCAAATGTATGTATTGTTCACAGGAACAATACATAAAAGTGAAAGCCATAATGTTGTAGTTCAGCTGTGACACAACATTCAGTTGGGAGAGAGGTGACAGTTGGATAATCCCTCTGTGCTGACTGGGATACGGGCCATTTGGTTTGCACAGAGGGCCGGAGTGAACCGATAATGCAGTTGTCTGAAAGCCTCTCTGGTTTTCCTGTTGCTAATTCCTGTGTTGGGATAAAACCTGAACCTAGAAAGTCCTTTCTTTACTTGCTCTCTGGACTCATTCAAATTGTGGCAAACATTTCAACCTAAGTAAGAAATACCAGGGTATCAGTATCCTGAACATAAATAACTATAGTTTCATAACTTTAAAAGTTCTGTATTTGCTTCCTTTTTCAGATTTAAAAAAAAAAGAAGGAAACTTTAGCCCTTCAACTGTAGTGTAAAAACTAGATTGAGGCTGGATGTTTGTAATCTTCTCTAATAAAGCTGACCCTGTACAAAATCGTATATACTTTCACAGTAACCCTAAGCCAAATACGCACTTCAAAGAATCCCAGTCCACAAAAGGTACCAAAATGTGTTTCAGTCATTTCTTGCTTTATCATCTAATATACAAACCTGAAGGAGGGATGGGCTTGAGAAAATTGTTAGATACTGACATGTATAGAAATATACTGAAAACCCAGCAGTAGGTCTGTATGTCTAATAGTGCAGTGTATTTGAAAAATATAGGTTACCGCCAATAGTTGGTCTTAAGCTTTTTCCTGTAGAAGGGGGAAATGGTCATCAAAAGGGTTTGTCATGAAACAGGTTAATTTCTTAAAATATATTTTTTTCTGTTGCATATTGATTAAGAACTTGATCTCTGAGCTCCAACAGCCTAGAAATGAATGTCTGTTTCATCACAGAACAGCTCAATGACCATGGGCAAGTTCTTTATCCCCTCTACACCTTGGTTTCCTCAACTATTAAAATAATAAAAACTCCATGGTAGGTGTCCTTGAAGAGAGCCTTAATGATCCCTGCCTCCTAATGTTTGCACACTTGTGTAATTCTCTCTTCTTGTATATGGGCTGCACTGAGCGGCTGTCTTCTAATGAATAGAATATGGCAGATACAGTAGGACATTATTCCCAATGTTGGGTTACATAAAGATTGTAGCTTACTTCTTAAGGGTGCATTCTTGCTCCTTCCTTTTGCCCTGAGGGAAGCAAGTTGCCATTAAGCCAGTGAAGGGTCCTGTCAAGAACCAGGAATATGAGCGTGAGACACGCAGCTAGGCTGTGACTGATTTCCTAACTCACAGTAACTATGAGATAATAATGGTTATCGTTTTAAGCTATGACATTGAGGGATAGTTACACAGCAATAGTTACTAATACAAACTAGGATAATAACAATCCCCTTATAGGATGGTTGTGATGATTAAGTGTGATAACGTATGAACAGCCTAGCTCAGAGTCTGACACACAGCACAATCACCATAAAGGACACTTGCTATTTTTTGCACTGAAAGGGAATTACTATAATCTGAATGTTTGTCTCCCTCAAATTCGCTTGCTGGAAACCTGACCCTCAAGGTGATTGCATTAGGAGGTGTGGCTTTTGGGAGGTGATTAGGATTAATGCCTTTATAAAAGAGGACCAACAGAGTTCCATAGCGCTACCACCATAGGAGGATGCAGTAAATGTCCGCGATCCCGAAGAGGGTCCCCACTTGACCGTGCTGGCATCCTGATCTCAGACTTCCAGCCTCCAGACCTGTGAAGAAAGCTAATTAAGCAAAACCTGTTAAGTTAGGGTAACTTTTTCATATATAACTGCTCTTATTTTTGTTTATAAAGTCTGTTTATAAGTCATATCTTTTGCTACTAAAGCCTCCTTACATTTCCCTTTCGATAAGAGGAAAAAAAACTTCTGTGATTAATTTCACAATATCATCCTGGGATCAAATTATTCAGAATACCCTTTTTTCTCCCACCAAGAAAGCATCTAGTTAACCCACAACCTCCAAACCACACACACACCACACAGTATTTTGAGTTGCCCACACTAAACTGGAGGGAAAAAAAAGCCACTACTGCTCTTCCTGTGTATGGGGTGCATGATTGTGGAAATTGTGCTTTGTATTCATTTGAAAACCTCTGTGGGATTTTGTTACAGCACATTTTTCTAAGGGTTTTTGAAATTTTGTCTGGAAAAATTAGATTAATGAAAATAACTAGTAACTTTGCAGTATCCATTCATTTTTCTAGACATCTCTTTTATAGCAAAACTCCAGCTTTCAGAAGACAGCTCTGACAATTGAAAATTCTGATGGGGTCATTAAAGTACGTCCAACATCTCAAACAGTAGGTCATGTTTGAAGATAGAAAAAGTATAGACAAAGAAGAATTTCTCTTGTATTTCTCTATGGCTTCTGCACCCTTTCATGTAGATAGTTGGAAAGAATTCCTTTTATATGAAGTGGAAAAACTTGGTGTAGGACCAGAATTTTTAAATCCCCTCACACTCTTTAAAGTACAACATCATTATTCAAGTGCCATAAAAGTCAAGGCATGTGCCTGGGCCATGGTTCAGCAAGGATTGTGACCAGCTTGTGGATTCCACAGACATTAACAATACACTTGAGTACACTGTTCGATAGGTCAGGGACTCTTTTTCCAGACAGCCATTAGTGCACTTGACCTTTCCCAAGGAGGAGTGGAAATCATGAAGGACAGATTTTGGAGATGTCTGTCTGTCAAGCCCAAACATATATTTAATTCATTAGATTGGCAATAGCTAAATAATCATTGGAAATTTCAGTCTGTTCTCACAAGGTTTGGCTTAGGATTTCCATTCACACCACTTTACAAGAAGCCACTCTGTTGACTTTGGATGTTTTAGGTAGATCAAACTCATGCTTAGAGAGGCTGTGGAGTGTAAAAGGAAGATACCAATTAAGTTTTCATTTCTACTACTGGTCCTATCTTTCTGTGTGACCTCAGGTAAGTTTCTTAATCCTTCAGAACCTCTTTTTCTTATCCACAAAATATCTGCCCTCCTCCAAAGGGTGTCCTGGGGATTGGGTCTTGTCAATGAAGGGTACGTATCATTAGCTAAATTAGTACATGTCATTAGTTAAATTCTTGACTGCAAGTTATAGGTCTGTAAGTCAAATGAGCATAAAAAATACAAAAAGTATGGATTATTTTTGAGAATATGAGATGTCTCACAGAAATAGACTAGATTTGGGGTACGTGGGTGGCTCAGCCAGTTAAGTGTCTAACTTCAGCTCAGGTCATGATCTCACAGTTTGTGGGTTCGAGCCCCAGGTCAGGCTCTGTGCTGATTCAGCCTGCTTCAGATTCTGTGTCTACCTGTCTCTCTGCCCCTCTCCCACTCTCTCTCTCTCTCTCTCTCTCAAAAATGAATAAACATTAAAAAAATTTAAAAAAAATAAAAGAAATAGACTAGATTATACCCATGCCTCAATAACAGCTGTATCCAGGGATTCTAGTACTATTACTTCTCCTTTCTTGTGGGGCATCCTTATTCTTCTGTTCCTTACCTTTGTGTGTGTGTGTGTGTGTGTGTGTGTGTGTGTGTGTGTGTGTGTGTGTGTTTCTCATTTTGTTTTTTGTTTTTGTTTGTCTTGTTCACAACGTAGGCAAGAGCTGCTAATAACTCCTAAGTTTTATGGTTTAGCATGGATCAGATACCTCCAAACTACTAGTGAAGCAAGGAGATGGATATGTGGTAGCTGAGGAGAGGTTGGGAGGAGGAAGTTGCTGGGCAGATAACACGTAGGGCAGTCGTCTGTGGAGGGCCTCAGACCAACTGCTCCAGATGCCAAGGGGAAGGATGGCAAAAATGTGGAATGGTTAGAAGTCCTGCCAAATCAGTTGAAAGAGAGTGCCAAAGCACTGGTTCTTAGCCCTGACTGAATGTTTAAATCATCTGGGGAGCTTTTTAAAAACCTAAAGCAAAGTTCTGTGTCTGTTGTCATCAGAATCACCTGGAGAACTTCTGAAATTTGCAGAATCTACTCGGACCTATTCAGTCAGTCTCTAGAGTTGGTGGGGAGGGCTTGGGAGGAACCCAAGACTCTGCAGTTAAACTCCCCAAGGATTTTTTGCACATTGAAATTTGAGAATCATTGCTGTAGATTGGTGATTCCCAAGTTGTGATTCTCAGACTAGCAGCTTCAGCTTCACCTTGGAATTAGTTAGTAAAGCAAATTAAGCCCCACCTCGGACCTACTTAATCAGAAACGCTTTCAGTACAGTCCAGCAACCCGTGTTTCCAAGAGCCATCCAAGAGGCATCTGGGTGGCTCAATCGGTTAAGCACTGGGCTCTTGATTTTGGCTCAGGTCATGATCTCACTGTTGGTGAGATTGAGCCCCAGGTCTGCTGACAGTGCAGAGCCTGCTTGGGATTCTCTCTCCACCCCTCATCCCACTCATGTGCTCCCTCTGTCTCAAAAATAAACAAAGAACCATCCAACTATTTGTAATGCCCGCTAAAGTTTGAGAACCATTGCTCCATACCCATTTTATTTCTACAGTATTTTACAACTGTATTGGTCCTGGGTTTTGGCATTTAAAATAAGCAATTGCTTTTCTTTAAATATTTGGTTTGAAAATGACCCTGTGACTTAATCATCACCCCAATGCCATTTAAAAATACAGTGTTGCATAAGACACAAAAAAGTAAATTATCAACATCTACACAACTGAGATAAAGATAGCTTTTGCCATGTTTTTTTTTCTTAATTATCATTTCTTCAACATCTCTTGAGTGTATTCCTCCCTTCTGTAAGTCTGGGAACTCTAATGTTTGTTTAATCATTTTCAGCATCTTTAATCATAGCTGCACAGCCAAGTGCATAGCTGACAGCCAAGTCAGTGCAGAACCTGCTGTGGGGCTTGAACTCACAAAACCGTGAGATCATGTCTTGAGCCGAAATCAAGAGTCCACACTTAACTGACTGAGCCACTGAAGTGCCCCCTAGAATAAAATACTTTTGAATCATAAAATAACTTTAGATAAATGTAAAAGTTTAGAAAGCTTTGTAAAACAATTTTGAAATATCATTTGCAAAACAAGACCATAAAGTGTATGTACTTATTGTGTTTGCACATAGGGGCAGGGAAAACTTTAGAATTCCAAATATGATGATTTACTGAATGAAGTGGTTACGAAGATCTTAACAGCTATAACGGAAGATAGCTAACAAGAGAGTAGTGGAGATACTGAGGAAAAGGTAGATAAATATCTGAAAACACATGTTTATGTCCTAAACCTACTACTTTTGAAAACTGTAGAGAAGAAAGAAGAATATACAAGTACATAGTTCATTAGCCAGTAGAGCAAGGATGTCATCCCATGTCAAGTGGTCTCTGGGAACCTCCAGTCTACATTTATGGGAGAAGAGCAATGTGAAAGCAAGTAATGTCTTAATACTATGAAAACAATTTTACCTCAGAGATCCTCTACCAGGATATTGCGAGCTTTTGGGCATTCCAGAACTACAGTTTAAGAATGGTAAACTGGGTCAAATCCAGTAGTTCAATTCAGGTCTTTCACTCTGATAAACTCGACCAAGCATAAAGTACCATAGTAATAAAAAAGTTGTTGTGCCAGGGACATGTGGTCTTGTCAGAGGAGCCAGGCTACAGACATCTGAGGTGTACTGGAAAGCTATTTTGTTTCAAATTTTAGTGAAATATTATGAAGTCTTGTTAAGAAACAGAGATTCGATATGCCTGTTTTAGAAGAAACAGATCTGTTTAGAGTCTCTACAGGAGGAAAGCTTTAACGGTTGAGAAAGGGTATTATAACTAAGGGAAACTAAGAAAGAAAGAAAAATAAGTATAATGGGATACAGGAAGGTCAACAGAAACCTACAAAAGAGAAGTACTCAACAAGGTAATCAGAAGGAGGGGGGATGAGGGGGTAGGGTGGGGAGAGAAAACACAAAGGAGACCTCAAATCACTAAGTAAATCATCACATATGAGTAAATCATAATAAAATAAACATTGGTGATATTGAAGACATATAAAACTCAAAGGTTAAATCTGACTAAATAAGTCTCTGAAATAAAAGGAACTCTGCATAGCTTTTTATAAAAGTAAGTAATGTAAAGAAAAAAAAATTGGCTTGGACACTCAATGTGAGAGACCCGCTGGGATAGTCAGAGAGGAAAACCATATGAATGAAAGTTTTTGGTATAAGAACAACCATGTGGATTTTTAAAAAAAGGTTTGTGAAGTTTGGGTGGGCCAATGCATGATCATAATTATGAAGAGATGAAGGGAAGTTGGGTTTATAGAAATGAGTGTTTATTATTCAAAGAATTAGAATGTGGGGGGAAGCCCTTTAAGAACGTGGTGGCCTTCTACCACAGCAGCTTCAGAAAACACATGTCCGGTCCCAGATCCAGTGCTCTCAGCTGCTGGAGCTTATTTTTGAGGTCTTCTGTGTTATACCCCTTTCTCATATGTCTCGCCTCATGTACATGTCTTTCTCCCTACAAAGCCTACGAACGATCTGGAAGAAATAATAACAGTTTATGTAATGACAGGCTAAGGTACAGTTTTTGAATTTTCTAAGACAATTCAAGTCCCAGGGCACCTCTGTGGCTCAGTCGGTTGAGTGTCTGACTCCTGATTTTCGGCTCTGGTCATAACCTCATGATTCATGAGTTTGAGCCCTGTGTTGGGCTCTGTGCTGACAGTGCAGATCCTGCTTGGGATTCTCTCTCTCTCTCTCTCTCTCTCTCTCCCCCTCTCTCTCTGCCCCTTGCCTGTGCTCTCTCTCTCTCTCAAAATAAATAAGCTTAAATTTTTTTTTTAATTTAAAAAAGACAATTCAAATCCCATATTATCTATGTGGCAAAATTTTGGCATATGAATTTCTATATGGTCAAATAATCAATTTGTCAACAGAATAACTAAAAGCACAATTATGCCTAGCTATGAATCACCATAATTGAATTTGTTTCTCTGTTACTTGTGTCTGCAAATAATTTCATTTCACATACTTCTGTATATCTTATAAACCCCATAACACATAACTGTTATTGCTTTAACCAGTAAAATGAGTATTGTAAATGAAAAATGCATTGTATATTTCTGGAGCTCTTCCTTCCTTTCTGAAGGTCAAGGCTTCCATATGGAATAATTTCCCTTTATCCTGAAATTCCTTTACTGTTTCTTGTAGTGCACGTGTGCTGGTAACAAATTGCCTCAGATTTTGTTCATCTGAAAATATTTTTATTTCACTTTCAATTTTGAAGGATGTTTTTGTGAAGTATGGAATTTTAGATTGACTTCCCCCCCACCCCCACCCCCTGCCTTACAGCGCTTTAAAGAAGTATCAATCCAGTTTCTTCCAGCTTCCATTATTTCTGATGAGAAGTCAGCTCTAATTCTTATCATTGTTCCTCTAAATGTAATGTAATATTTTGATTTTACTTTTTTTTTTTTTAAAGATTTTCTGTTTTTTTTTGTTTTAGGAATTGTGACTGTTACATGCTTTGGTATGGTTTTCTTAGCATTTATCCTAAGCTTTTCTTCACTTCTATTAAGCCCCTCCAACAAATCATTAATTCAGATATTGTATCTTTGCTTCTAGAATTTCTATTTGTTTCCTTATAAGAGTATTAATTTCTCTGCTGAAATTCCCCATCTTTTCCTCTAAGTTGTTTAAAACTTTGTTTTATTTAAAAAGTTCTTTTATGTTAATTTTTGCATGTGGACCATCTGTGGTTTTGCTTCTGTAAACTTTTTTTAAAAAAATCTCAATTGTGGGTCACATTCTCCTAAAAATTATATCATAATATTTAAATTGTATGGCAGATACTGTGTCTTAAAAGGCCCATAGGTACTAGAATAAATCTTCTTTTCCCCAGAGAGGTCCTGCTTTTTCCTTTGTCAGAGACCTAGAGAAAGAGGATGATTCCTTTGATCCAGTCAGGAGTTGCGCTAGATCTGAGGCTGGGTTACAACTTTATTAAGTTCAATTCACCTGTTGTGTCAAATGTCCTGAGGGCAAAATCTGTTCTATGTGTATAGAACAGCTCTTTCTAGTGAGGCTTTGGGATCTAAGCACCATTAGGACTGTAAGAGATCCTTCCTTGCTTTGCATCCCAGCACTGAGCATCCTAAACCCCTACAAACTTGTGAGATAGAATCAATAGGTCCACTTGGGAGGACCTATTTCTGCATTTGAGATGGCTTTAGATTCCAGTCCTTCAAGAAGTCTCATGAGATTGCTGAAAGTTTGGCTGACTTCTCCTTCCCCGGCATATCATCCCTCTGCTCCCCCTGGCCTATGGCAGGCAAGGTACTCTGCTTACTCATGCCCAGACATGGTCATTGTACCTATGGATGAAAGTAGTAGCTAGACTCAGATCAACTAGGGAGAGCTCATCTGTCTTTGCGATTCAGTTCCTTTGAGTAGATAGCTTACTGGTGGTTTAATATATGTGTACATATGTATATGTGTACCAATGTGTGTATATTAGCGGTCTGTTGTTACTCTATATCCTTGAATCCAGTTTCAATAGAATAATTATTACTCTAAAACAGAATATATTAATGAACTATTTTCAATCTTTCTCATTTTGAGTCCATTTGAACCACTTATGGGAGTGTTCTCATTTTTATTTTTTCTTTGTAAGGCTTTGTTTGATCATCTAAACAATCTGAAACAAATACTTTTGACAATATTTTTAAAGCTTATCCTTGTTTATTTTGAGAGAGAGAGAGACAGAGAGAGAGAGGGAGAGAGAGAGAGAGAACAAGCAGGGGAGGGGCAGAGAGAGAGGGGGAGAGGGAGAGAATTACAAGCAGGCTCCTGCACACTGCCAGCCTGGAACCTGACAGGGCTTGAACTCACGAACCATGAGATCATGACCTGAGCGGAAGTCGGAGGCTTAACCAACTGAACCACCCAGGTGCTCCACTTCTGACAATATTTGTGAACTATGGATTTCAAAAAAGATACTTGCCAGAAGTATTCACTTTCAAATCTTTTTGCTTTGGTTGCTCCAGGGGGAAATTTTATTGACCATTGGAATTTCTATGCCACAGTTTCAAATCTGTTTTCAGGGAAGAAAAATAATTTAGATTGGACTCTTTGATTCAAGCATGACTAAATCTATAAAATTAGAACTAAAAAGAGAACAAATTTAGGGAAGTTCTAATATTTGAAATCACTTATTACCTTACAAGATTACTTAGAAAATCTCTGTGTTTACTTAGAAGGCCTCTGCTGATAAGTTTGTGTCTGTGTTACACAACTTCTGGGTCCCCAGTACATTCCATTTTAATGGAAGAGGAGAGTACCTCAAAACATAACGCTCTTCATGACTTAGACTTGCAGACCTAAGTTACAGCACTTCAGAGAATATCTATTTATTCCAGTGTAGCTAATTTGGAAGATTTAGACACTACATCATAGTTTTCTTCTATTAAAGTTTTTATTTGTTTAGATTAAAAACCCCAGTTAAATTATAGTTTATATGTTGTTCACAGCAAGGTTATATAATAAAACTATTGAGTAGCAATCTGAGTTCTCTGCAGAGCAGGATACTGGGAAGTAGTAACACAGCTTGCAAATTCCACTTTGTTCCTTTTGCATTATTTAATTATCTTCTGGGCCTCAATACCCTGGCCAGCAATTATTGTTCTATCTCATATAAAAATTGTCCATGGGCCAACTGGAAAAAAATTCCCGTGTACCTAAATCTTGCCAAATAACAGCAAAGCTGTTTCAGAATAAGAATAACTGAGGAAAATATTAATTCTCAGTAGAACAGAATGCACTCACTTCTATTTATCACAACAGTAGCTTGCTTTTTTCATGTGTTTTCTTGATTCCTATATGTACACTTAGTATGAAAACTCCAGTTTGGCTTTTCCTTGGGTTTGATGCAGAAGCAACTTGTGCAGATAAAAACCTAAATAGAAAGTCTTGGGAAGGGACACAAGGGATTTGCCCACAGTGTTCTAGAATGCATCACCTGAAGGCTGTAAATCACCTGAGCAAGAGAAGAGAATTATTGACTTAAGGATGAGTGAGCAATTGCGTGAATCCACTTAGCCTGAGAAAATGGAAATTTTCCATGCACCACTTTTCCAGCTTCATTTCTGTTTGATGATCATACCCTGCAGTATTTTAAACAGATGTAGGTGTTGAATTATGCTCCAAATGGATATTAAGCTGATTCTGATTTTTTAATCACATGGCAACATATCATCTTATGCTCTTTGTTACTGATGAACAGAGAGAATGCTTAGAGGCAAGGAGATAAAGGTGTGATGCTTTTGTATGTTAAACAAAAAACTTATTTCTTACCAGCATACTTTTTACAGTTATATGTTTATCTAGTTAAAACCATATGGACTTAGGCCACTATTAGTAAAGAAATCATGGTCCCTAGCCTTGGAGTTCCAATGTGCTTCTTTGCTTTTTTGCTTCTTTCTTTTTAAGGCAGCTGATGGCACCCCAGGAAAGAGCTTAAAAATTGAACAGAAAGCTCTGGTTTTTGTTATTGTTTGTTTGTTTTTTCCCAATGGAGAACAAGAGTAAACGTTAGTTATAATGAGTTGCCAAAAACTGTGTTCTAGTACTTCATTTTATCCTAAATGATCTGAACTTTGAGAAGTGTTTCTAATTACTGTGAAGTATTTCTGTTCAGTTCTACAGTATAACTGTGGTATTTCCCAAAAGATTAATGTTTCCTAAGAATAAATTTATTTTTTTAATGTTTATTTATTTTGAAAGACAGAGAAAGAGAGAGAGTGAGTGAGAGTGGGTCAGAAAGAGGGAGAGACGGAATCCCAAGAAGGCTCCATGGTCAGTCAGCATGGAGCCCAACTTGGGACTCCATCTCACAACTATGAGATCACAACTGTGAGATCACGACCTGAGCATATATCAAGAGTGGGTTGCTTAACCAACTAAGCCACCCAGGCGTCCCTTCTAAGGACAAATGTAAAATGTGTTGCCTGATCAGAGGGAAAGAGGGGATTCTATAATAAATTTAGAAGTGACCTCCTTGTACCTTCTAAAACTGATATATGGAATCACAAGAATTTTTTCTTCATATTGTCTTTCTCTTCTTAGTTTTAAACACTTTTTAGCAGAATACTAAGTCCTGAAAATAACCTTTGCTGAGTACTCATTATGCATCAGTGGCTCAGCTACACACCTCATATAATTTATTATGTATTTACAAAACACCATGAGGTAGAAACTGTTATGTTCTTGTTATCCAGTGGAGAAACTGAAACTCTGATTTGACCAAGAATTCAAAGCTGGCTAAGATCACATTTTTGGACTTCCATGTAGATGCGCTTTTTACTGCATATTTTATTTTCAGAATAATAAACAAGAAAGGTTTTGGAAATTCTTTCCCCTAAGGCCCAAAGAGGTGAACACAAGGGCACATTTATGAACATAAAGGCAACTGATTACTGGAGAGAGTTCAGTTACTCCCACAACAAGTAGCTGGAGAGTTACTGGCTGGCTTCTTCTCCATTTTTCCTCTCTGCCAACCATTCCCAATTAGTTATGAAAATACCTCATTGGGAGCAGGGACCCAACAGGCAGATACCTATTCAGAAATTAGATGAATTAATTAAGTGTTTTTTAGAATAGTAAACCTAATAAATTGAGAACCAAGTCCGTTATAGAGAAGGCAGTCAAATGTAGGATTATGTTAAAAATTTTACATTCAGGACATTTCAGAAAGTAGCTTCGGATAACCAGACATACTTTGGTGATTGAGATTTTGGGATTCAAAACCTAGCTTCAGAAATCCACCTGGTGTCACCAGGGAAAAGGCATTAAGCTATTTCAAGGAGGGCAATTTGCGACGTGCTGGCTTGGTTCTACTTGTCAACCTTACCACTGAACATCTGTTTCAGGTGCTACAGTCAATTGAGAACTTGCCCCATATAAAAATACTTCATAAACATCTTATCCTCTAAGATTGAAATTGCTCTTGGAATATTTTGCACATCCTAAAAAGATTGATGGAGTTTGGGTAGATTATGAATGTGTGCCTTGAGAACACTGTATTTTAATTTTAATTTCACTGACTCAGATTCAATTTAGCAAAACAATGTGGGCTGAAAATCATTACAGTAAACTCCCAGATTTAGTGAACAGATAACCCCTCCAGTCAATAAAGCAGGTCTTAACTGTAAATCTTGTGCTTGTAATAAGAGAACTATAGTAAATTCACAGGGCTCAGTAGCTATGGCAACTGCAGATTTCAGTCAATACCCTTTGATCTTCAACATTAGATAGTCATGTCTGATTGCCGCACACAATCTTTTTCCCAAAAGAGGTCAATATGTTCTTGCTGAAATACTTCAAAGTATTCTGGTCTTTGGAAATGCCTTGGGGTTTTATATTAGTTACTCCCATTTTTGATCAATATTCGTACTTGAAAAGTTATGTGATGCTTACACAAACACACAAACACAAGCCTACATAGAAAATATAACTTGTGCATGTGTACATGTTCTGTGCTAAAGATGAACATTGTTGAATATTTATGCAAATGAATCCATATCCAATATATACAGACAGATATGCATTATATATACTATGTGTTTTACATAAATGCAACCAGATCTGAAAATAAAAAGCCAAGGAAAATATTAGTAGTAGATTTTTTTTTAATAATGAAAACATCTTTTAAATAATGACCTCAAAATAATTGGAGGCAATTCAAGTACTATTGTCATTAATATTATTAGTTTGAGATAACAATGATACCTTTATTTAAATAAGTCTAATTAAAAATAATAATTTATAAAGGGACAATTTAAGAATGTGTCTTAATGTACTTATTAATCCCATTTTTATCTAACCATTCAATGAACATTTTTTGAAATTATGCTTTATGTGAGGTACTTCTAATGCCTGCATGGAATAAAATAGCAAATAAAAGATAGCTTATAATGTCAAGAAACACATAATACCCATGTAAGGCACGTAGGGCACACAAAAAGAACATTTACAAGAATAGACACACTAAGAAGTACAAGTCAATGCTCTGGGTTCCCAGGAAGAAGAGGTGCCTTTTTGCAGCAGAGATTACAGAAAACTTCATGGAGGAAGTAGCATCTGCTCTGGGCCACAAAATATATGGAGAATTACAAGTGTATGAGTGTGGGTAGGGATGATGTCAGTGGAGGGGCCACATGCGAAAAGGTATGGAGGTAGGGAGTCCTGGACACCCACTGGGTGGGGGTATACCTTCAAGGGTGCAGAGTGGGCATCTAATGAGGGGATCCTGGTCAATCAAATCACCTAAGAGAACACTTCAGAAAGACGAATTTTACAGGAATGCCACCACAAAAATAAAAATATAAAAATCAAACACGTTTTGGACTATTTTTTAATTAGAATTCTAAAAAATACTTCTCATCCTGGAATACTAAAACATTCTCTTGGGTATTATGGTAGAAAAACAATTGTGTTTTACCTGTTCTTGGAAATAATTTTTAGTAGTAGTCCTTCAGAACTCTAGTTCTTTTACTCCTTCCTCCTCCTCCTCCTCCTCCTCTTCCTCTTCTTCTTCTTTTTCTTCTTCTTCTTCTTCTTCTTCTTCTTCTTCTTCTTCTTCTTCTTCTTCTTCTTCTTCTTTTCTTCCCCTCCCCCCCTCCTCCTTGCCCTCCTCCTCCTCCCCCTTCTTCTTCTTCTTCTTCTTCTTCTTCTTCTTCTTCTTCTTCTTCTTCAAAAACATGATATTTGAATGGAAACTTAAAGGAGGTGAGGAAGCAGTGTATGGGACTATCTGTGGAAGGAATATTCCAAGAGGCCTGAGCTTGGAGTGTACTCGGTGTGTTCAAGGACTCAAGGAGGCCAGGGTGGCTGGAGCATAGAGAGTGAGGGAAGAGCATTGCAAGGAAAGTGAGGCAGGGCTTGCCAGACTTGGTAGGCCACTATAATGACTTTTTTGGCTTTTACTATAAAAGAGATGCCAGGCTGTCAGAGAATATTGAAAAGAGTGCTATGAGCTGGCTTGTGTTTTAACGGGATCAATTTGGCTGTTGTGTTGACAAGCAGGGAGACCAGATAGTATGGCCCTGTACAAAGCCAGGTGAGAAATGCTGTGAATCAGGGCAGTACTGGAGGGGATATGAGATGTGCTTGCAGAAATTCTGGATATATTTATTATTTTTTTTGCTTTTTTATTTTTTTTCAATATATGAAGTTTATTGTCAAATTGGTTTCCATACAACACCCAGTGTTCATCCCAAAAGGTGCCCTCCTCAATACCCATCACCCACCCTCCCCTCCCTCCCACCCCCCACCAACCCTCAGTTTGTTCTCAGTTTTTAAGAGTCTCTTATGCTTTGACTCTCTTCCACTCTAACCTCTTTTTTTTTCCTTCCCCTCCCCCATGGGTTTCTGTTAAGTTTCTCAGGATCCACATAAGAGTGAAACCATATGGTATCTGTCTTTCTCTGTATGGCTTATTTCACTTAGCATCACACTTTTCAGTTCCATCCATGTTGCTACAAAGGGCCATATTTCATTCTTTCTTATTTCCACGTAGTACTCCATTGTGTATATAAACCACAATTTCTTTATCCATTCATCAGTTGATGGACATTTAGGTTCTTTCCATAATTTGGCTATTGTTGAGAGTGCTACTCTAAACATTGGGGTACAAGTGCCCCTATGCATCAGTACTCCTGTATCCCTTGGGTAAATTCCTCGCAGTGCTATTGCTGGGTCATAGGGTAGGTCTATTTTTAATTTTTTGAGGAACCTGCACACTGTTTTCCAGAGTGGCTGCACCAGTTTGCATTCCCACCAACAGTGCAAGAGGGTTCCCGTTTCTCCACATCCTCTCCAGCACCTATAGTCTCCTGATTTGTTCATTTTGGCCACTCTGACTGGTGTGAGGTGATATCTGAGTGTGGTTTTGATTTGTATTTCCCTCATGAGGAGTGATGTTGAGCATCTTTTCATGTGCCTGTTGGCCATCTGGATATCTTCTTTAGAGAAGTGTCTATGCATGTTTTCTGCCCATTTCTTCACTGGGTTATTTGTTTTTCGGGTGTGGAGTTTGGTGAGCTCTTTATAGATTTTGGATACTAGCCCTTTGTCCGATATGTCATTTGCAAATATCTTTTCCCATTCCGTTGGTTGCCTTTTAGTTTTGTTGATTGTTTCCTTTGCTGTGCAGAAGCTTTTTTATCTTCATAAGGTCCCAGTAATTCATTTTTGCTTTTAATTCCCTTGACTTTGGGGATGTGTCAAGTAAGAAATTGCTACGGCTGAGGTCAGAGAGGTCTTTTCTTGCTTTCTCCTCTAGGGTTTTGATGGTTTCCTGTCTCACATTCAGGTCCTTTATCCATTTTGAGTTTATTTTTGTGACTGGTTTGAGAAAGTGGTCTAATTTCAACCTTCTGCATGTTGCTGTCCAGTTCTCCCAGCACCATTTGTTAAAGAGACTGTCTTTTTTCCATTGGATGTTCTTTCGTGCTTTGTCAAAGATTAGTTGGCCATATGTTTGTGGGTCTAGTTCTGGGGTTTCTATTCTATTCCATTGGTCTATGTGTCTGTTTTTGTGCCAATACCATGCTGTCTTGATGATGACAGCTTTGTAGTAGAGGCTAAAGTCTGGGATTGTGATGCCTCCTGCTTTGGTCTTCTTCTTCAAAATTACTTTGGCTATTCGGGGCCTTTTGTGGTTCCATGTGAATTTTAGGATTGCTTGTTCTAGTTTCGAGAAGAATGCTGGTGCAATTTTGATTGGGATTGCATTGAATGTGTAGATAGCTTTAGGTAGTATTGACATTTTGACAATATTTATTCTTCCAATCCATGAGCATGGAATGCTTTTCCATTTCTTTATATCTTCTTCAATTTCCTTCATAAGCTTTCTATAGTTTTCAGCATACAGATCTTTTACATCTTTGGTTAGGTTTATTCCTAGGTATTTTATGCTTCTTGGTGCAATTGTGAATGGGATCAGTTTCTTTATTTGTCTTTCTGTTGCTTCATTGTTAGTGTATAAGAATGCAACTGATTTCTGTACATTGATTTTGTATCCTGCAACTTTGCTAAATTCATGTATCAGTTCTAGCAGACTTCTGGTGGAATCTATCGGGTTTTCTGTGTATATCATGTCATCTGCAAAAAGCGAAAGCTTAACTTCATCTTTGCCAATTTTGATGCCTTTGATTTCCTTTTGTTGTCTGGTTGCTGATGCTAGAACTTCCAACACTATGCTAAACAACAGTGGTGAGAGTGGACATCCCTGTCGTGTTCCTGATCTCAGGGAAAAAGCTCTCAGTTTTTCCCCATTGAGGATGATGTTAGCTGTGGGCTTTTCATAAATGGCTTTTATGATCTTTAAGTATGTTCCTTCTATCCCGACTTTCTCAAGGGTTTTTATTAAGAAAGGGTGCTGGATTTTGTCAAAGGCCTTTTCTGCATCGATTGACAGGATCATATGGTTCTTATCTTTTCTTTTATTAATGTGATGTATCACATTGATTGATTTGCGAATGTTGAACCAGCCCTGCATCCCAGGAATGAATCCCACTTGATCATGGTGAATAATTCTTTTTATATGCTGTTGGATTCTATTTGCTAGTATCTTATTGAGAATTTTTGCATCCATATTCATCAGGGATATTGGCCTGTAGTTCTCTTTTTTTACTGGGTCTCTGTCTGGTTTAGGAATCAAAGTAATACTGGCTTCATCGAATGAGTCTGGAAGTTTTCCTTCCCTTTCTATTTTTTGGAATAGCTTGAGAAGGATAGGTATTATCTCTGCTTTAAACGTCTGGTAGAACTCCCCTGGGAAGGCATCTGGTCCTGGACTCTTATTTGTTGGGAGATTTTTGATGACTGATTCAATTTCTTCGCTGGTTATGGGTCTGTTCAAGCTTTCTATTTCCTCCTGATTGAGTTTTGGAAGCCTGTGGGTGTTTAGGAATTTGTCCACTTCTTCCAGGTTGTCCTGTTTGTTGGCATATAATTTTTCATAGTATTCCCTGATAATTGCTTGTATCTCTGAGGGATTGGTTGTAATAATTCCATTTTCATTCATGATTTTATCTATTTGGGCCATCTCCCTTTTCTTTTTGAGAAAAAGAGGTTTATCAATTTTGTTTATTTTTTCAAAAAACCAACTCCTGTTTTCGTTGATCTACTCTACAGTTTTTTTAGATTCTATATTGTTTATTTCTGCTCTGATCTTTATTACTTCTCTTCTTCTGCTGGATCTAGGCTGTCTTTGCTTTTCTGCTTCTATTTCCTTTAGGTGTGCTGTTAGATTTTGTATTTGGGATTTTTCTCGTTTCTTGAGATTGGCCTGGATTGCAATGTATTTTCCTCTCAGGACTGCCTTCGCTGCAGAAATTCTGGATATATTTAAAAGAAAGAACTGACCAGATTTGCTGATGAATTCCAACAAGGGGTGTGAAAAAACATTCAAGGATAATACCAAAGTGTTTGGTCTGAGGAAGTGGAAGGAAGACATTAACAATAACCGAGAGGCTCCAGTGAGGAAGAGTGTGGGTGGTGCATATTAGCAGAGGGAATGATAGTTTTCTCTTTTGAACATATAAAGTCTGTGGTACCTGGTAGTTTGGTTGGCCAGTGAGCAGCTGGATGTAGGAGTGTTGCATCTGGTCACTAAATTCAGCAAATGAAGGTCATTGGGGACTTTGACGAGAACTATGTGAAGAAGTGTGATCTTATTAGGGTGAGTTTAACCTTTATGAAATTTAAAAGTACTAGTTCAGTATCTTCCTATTACTGAAAGATAGGCAAAAAACCAATCTTAGGACTTTTTGATAGAAATATGGTACCCAGATTAAGGCAGGGACACATCCAACTATATCCCATCAGAGTTGGGCTTTAGCTGGAGCTATGCATTTTATTTTATTTTTTTAATTTTTTTTAACGTTTATTTATTTTTGAGATAGAGAGAGAGACAGAGCATGAATGGGGGAGGGTCAGAGAGAGGGAGACACAGAATCTGAAACAGGCTCCAGGGTCTGAGCTGTCAGCACAGAGCCTGACGCAGGGCTCGAACTCACGGACCGCGAGATCATGACCTGAGCCGAAGTCAGCCGCCCAACCGACTGAGCCACCCAGGCGCCCCAAGGAGCTATGCATTTTAAAGGTCACCTTAGGAAACTAGAGCTCATCCAGCCTGATAAATGATCCATCACTGTTCCCTATGAGAAATGGGAAGGTATCTTCAGGATAGAAAGAAGTAAATGTTCCTAGGTATCTAGGATCTGAATAGACTTTCACAAGGAGGAAGTTTTCTCCAAAGGGCAAAACTTGAATGAAAGGGTGGGAGGTGATAAGATGTAGGATTTCTTGAAATTTAATTTAATTTAATTTTTTAGAACTTTTTTGTTTTTAGAAGAAATGTAAAAAGGAGTCTTGGCCTGGCAGAAGCTCAGATTTCTGGTGATGAATCCAAACAGTATTTCTTCTGCTGAGTATTCATGATACTCATCAGTTTAAACCTGTCCAAAACCAGGTTTGCGGCATATTTTAAAAATATTACTGATGGAGTAGCTCTGTGGAAGTCAGATTGCAAGAAAAGACAAAGTTGGCCCTGTGAGAGAACAGATCATTTAAGAAAATGT
Organism: Puma concolor; assembly: GCF_028749965.1. NCBI lineage: Eukaryota > Metazoa > Chordata > Mammalia > Carnivora > Felidae > Puma > Puma concolor. Next base: position 142,395,062 of record NC_141674.1, on the reverse strand, counting down.
GGCCCAGGTGCAGTAACTGGGTCTGCATGCTAGAAAGTAATGACAGTTCTCGTTTATCCATTGGTGGTTAATCCTGTATTTTGTCTTGACCCCATCATTCTAGCTGTCTGTGCCTTAAGGGAAAAGAGAATGTGTGTGTGAATCTAAAGAACCATTCTACCTTAATAATCCTGTGTCTAAGCAATCTTGCCACAAGTTCTCTGACAGACTGAGAATAATACAGAAGGTGTGTTTTTTGTAAGCAAGCACATGTTTCTAGACTGAGATTCTGGGGAAGGCGTCCAGTTCCAGTGATGAAACAGAGTTTGAGGTTGGGGTAGAGTCTTGGTAGAAATGTCTGGCGTTGCTATGGAAACATCTCAGGCAGGCTGGATAGAGGGGTGAGCAAGGACTACAGGCACCCCTGAGAACTTCCAGGAATTATCCAGGGAAAACTGGACTTCCTTCAGTTGTGCACATGACAGATTGGAACCACTGAGAGTCAGCTATCAGTAAAGAGAACTATGTTTTTCACTGGCTGGCACAATTTCTATTCGAAGAAGTAGACAAGACTTAAATGTAAGGAGCCCACCATTATAAGCAGTATTTAAGGAGAGACTGGATGTCTCTGTATGTCTGTGTTCATTCTCACACCAGGAAGGTTGAGTTATTGTATGTTTTGTAAATTGTAAGACATACTCTGCAGTGTAAAGATGCTATTATTGTTATGTATATTCTGAGGGAAGTATCATTGTGGAAATGAATGATGACTTTCATACTCTCCTTTTCAACTCGAGAAATCTGTGAATCCATCAAAATAAAGTAGGGACTTTTAACAAGTAAAAAATTATGTCATGCATGCAGATTCGGCAGTTGGTCATAGCTTAAGAATAAGCAGATTGATGGCTCTATTTTAAGTAGTAGGTTTTGTAGATCTGTTATGTCTGCAAATTGTTACGGAATGATCCAAAGGAGTCCATGACAAATTACTTTTTGATATAATTTTAGTTTGCAAAGATAAGGCAACTGGGGATAGATGAATCAGATGGAGGGGAGAAATGAATCTACTATCTGCTTTGAGCAGCCGCACCTTAGTCAAACCCCTATGCGGCACTACCTGATGTCTTGACCCCAGGAAGTAATGACATGGAGGATATTTTTCGTAAAATCTGCAATATATATGACTTTATATTATTCAGTGCACAGAAGCTTATATTTGAATGTTAACATTCACATTAAGACTTTCCTTTTTTTCCATTTCCAACTTTTTTTTTTAATATGAAATTTATTGTCAAATTGGTTTCCATACAACACCCAGTGCTCATCCCAAAAGGTGCCCTCCTCAATGCCCATCACCCACTTTCCCCTCCCTCCCAGCCCCCTCCCGCCCCCCGCATCAACCCTCAGTTTATTCTCAGTTTTTAAGAGTCTCTTATGGTTTGCCTTTCAAAAGAAAACACATTAAGTAGTTCAGATAGGCTTTGAAAGCTTTATTCTGTTGATGTACAGTAATGAAAACCTGATGACCAGGTGACTGAATTGACTCAGGGCTGAACTTTTACAGGGTAAAGAGGGGAGGGGAATATGTATCTTTGTGATTTGGCTCAGGTAGCAGTTTTGTCTTTAATTGCTGAGAAACTTGCTGTTAGAGATTGTTCTGGTTTTCATGTTTCTCCAGGATTGTTGGTGCCATCCTGTCTGATAACAGTCAGAGTAGTACTTTCCAAGAGCTGTTTTTTGCAAGCCTTGTGGTTTGGTGGTTAGTCAAGGTTTAGGGGGTAGGGGAGGTAGTGCCAGAAAAAAAAGTGTGGGTGGGAGGGAAGAGAAAAATCGGGAGACAAAGCCATAGTTGAAGGCAAAGGGGAAATAGAGAATCCTCCACCATGTCTGCTGTAGTTTTTTGTTTGTTTGTTTGTTTGTTTGTTTACAAGACACACTATGATTTACATTTTCTGTTAATGTCTAATAAAGAAGCACACAAATGTAAGGTTATGTGCTGTTTTCATAGAGATGAAGTAAAACTTCATAGTGATACTACTAGATATTTGATTTAGATTTCTTACTATACCACTGAAAATGCTCTTCTAGATTAACTGTTTTAAGGCCAGCAGAAAGTAGCACATATCAAACAAATTGATTTCCTTTTCTCCTACTTAGTTTAAATGAAAACAAACTTTTCATGTTGAATTAAAATCCCTACTATATGGCCTTCCTCTTTAAATTTTGTTTATCCAGATTTATTGATCCCTTAAATATCCCTTTTTATGCATTCTCTTGAGTTAAGATAAAAATGGTTTCTTCCACCGCAAATGCAAAACACTTGAGAAGGGTAACACAAGACGTGCTCAGCAGTCATAACACCTTGCTAAAAATGTACTTACCAATTGCTCTCTTGTAAAATAGGAAATGTTTAGTATTATCTGGCTGCTGGTTATGTGGATCTGGCTTATTTAGGTGAAAGGAGACGAACAGGGAGAAGGAGGGCTATAACAAAATAGGAAAAAAGGAGATCAGTGCTGGAAAAGGATAAAAAGGCACAGAAAGAGGAAGGAGATCATTTGTAAAACTGTCTGCTTCCTTCACAGGTTGGCCTACAGTTTGAACTTTGTTACATACTTTGCTGACAAAAAACCCACACAGGGTTTTTCCTAAATCTCTGTAACATTAACTACCCTTGCTGGCCATATGTCGCTGGAGCTTAAGGAATTGTCGTGCTTTGATAGCTGGGAAAAATCACAACTGCATCTCTCAGAGGGACACCTGATTTATTACCACTTGATGGGTGAAGCTTCTGTCATGGCCAGAATCAAACTGTTGTTGTTGTTGTTGTTGTATTTCAGACTTGTTCATGCTCTTTGAATTTGGCCACAGTCCAATTCTACAACTATTTATTCAGCACCTTCTTGTGCTGTGTAGGCACTGTGACAGGTACTGGAGGGAGAAAGGTGAGTAATCTAGACAATTCGCCACTCTATGGAGTGATATCTAGGCAATACAGACGAGAACAAGCCAAAGACGTAAGAGTGTCACATTCTGATTTCAGACCGTTAAAAGATCCTTCCTGCCCTGGGACCTGGGTTCACTACTGCCTCTGTCCCACTGTAGTCGGGGGTCACAGAGGTCTTGGGTGGTGCAGATGTTCTTTGCATGGCGGCCTTGTGGTCCAAGCAGTGAGACCAGGGAACTTTCTAGCTTGCACAAGAAAACTGACTAGTAGGAACTGAAAAGTAGTACCAACATTCAGTATCTCTCAGAAATTCAACTGCAGAGAATTTTGGTGAGATATCCTTTTTGAACTCTCTAGGTAACTAAGGCTCTAAACCCTCCCCTCTGTGAAGATGCTTTTAAACAGTTTGAATATGCCATGACTGTCCTGCAACTCACGTTTTGTTTTACCTTCTGCCTGTATTAGCCAAAAAGATAGTTTGATAAGCATTTCTCTGCTCCCACATACTATCAGTTGAAAAATGTTAGATATGTGGGGACAGACAGACACACACCTGGGGTTTAGCTTTCAGGCACACCTTGAAAAGTAAGTCCTTGTCTACATGTCTGTTTTCCCTCCCTGAGCAATATGTTACATTTTTTCTCATTCTTATTTTACTGCCGGCATCACCTTGTTACTGTTGTTCTTGAGACACTTGCTCAAATTAACTGGGTGATGGGTAGTAATGGAATCATTGCTTAAAAACTATTTGTAGCCACTTTTGCCTTCTAGAGGGCTTTGGAATCACTCACAACAGAAGTTAAATTTATATGGTTTCTTTTTTCTTATGGTGACTGCTGGGGTGAGAAGAAATGTAACACAGATGTTCGCTGGGGTCACTCTGCTCCTAAGCATCAGGATAGGACTGGGTCAGGTCAAATTGTGCAACTATGTTTTATGGAAAGTCCAATGCCCTCAGGGTTTTTGCAAATACATTTGTGCGAGTCATTTCTGACTCAAGTTTCCTGCTTTTGTTGAGTTCTCGTTACTCTGAGTCTTGAGGCTGCTTTATCTCTGCCCTGGCTTCAAGTCAGATGTGGGAGCACTTCCTTCTCCTTTATTTTATGTCTTCCCTGTCCTCCTACTGCTCATAAGAGGCAGCTGTGAATACAAGAAATGCACTGAGTTTTGGGGTTACATAGTGAAGGGAGGGAGCATATACTATACAGATAGCTGGGAATTGGAAATTAAATTTTTCTGGCCTCGTAAAGTTCCTTGGCCATTGTATCTGAATCAAGCTTTGACTTCTGATCTCTCTCTACATAACCCTCTCTTTACCCCACCTTCTGTCCCAACAGCACAGATAATCATCTCAGTTCAACATGCAGAAAAAATGCAGCTCTCTTTGAACTGGACTATGATTTCTCTTGGTACATGTACTGTGAGCACTTGAAAACAGTGTATATTCTGTTGATGTTGAATGGAGTGCTTTATAAATGTCAATTAGATCAAGTTTTTTTTTTTTTTTTAACGTTTATTTATTTTGAGACAGAGAGAGACAGAGCATGAACCGGGGAGGGGCAGAGAGAGAGGGAGACACAGAATCTGAAACGGGCTCCAGGCTCTGAGCTGTCAGCACAGAGCCCGACGCGGGGCTCGAACTCACGGACTGTGAGATCATGACCTGAGCCGAAGTCAGATGCTTAACCGACTGAGCCACCCAGGCGCCCCAATTAGATCAAGTTCAAATCTTCCGTGTCCGTACTGTTTTTTGGTCTACTTATTCAATCAGTTATTGAAAAGGGGTAATAAAACATCTAACTAAACTGTTGGATTTGTTTCTTTTTGTGTTTCCCACTGGGTTTTGTCTTATGTATTTTGAGGCTCAGCTCTTAGGTGTATAAATGTCTTAACATTCTTATCTCTTCTTGATTAACTGGCCCCTTTATCATTATGAAACGACTTTCTTTAGCCCTGCTGAAATCCTTTGGTCTGAAATCCTATCTTGTGTAATACCAATATTGTCACTCCATCTTTCTTTCTATTAGGGTAAGCATGGTACTGTTAAAACCTTAAACTGCACCACTATCAGCGTGGCCTATTTGTTATAATCCATAAACCTAGATTAACACGTCATTATCACCAATGTCCATAGTTTATAGTAGAGTTCACTCTTGGTGTGTATATTCCGTGTGTTTTAACAGGTGTATAATGTCAAATATCCATGCGTATAATATACAGAATAGTTTTACTGCTCTAAAAAATCATCTGTGTTCTGCCTTTTCATACCTTCACCCCTCCCTGGGCCCCTGGCAACCACTGATCTTTTTACCCCACAGTTTTGCCTTTACCAGAATGTCACAGAGTTGGAATCGTATAACATGTATCTTTTCTAGTTTGAATCTTTCACTTAGCAATATACATTTAAAGCTCTTCCATGTTTTTTTTCATGGCTTGATAGCTCACCTATTTTTAGTGTTGAATAATTTGTTGTCTGAATGTACCACAGCCTATCCATTTACCTACTGAAGGAGATCTCACTTGCTTTCAGGTGTTGGCAGTTATGAATACAACTATAAATCTGTGTGCAGGTTTTTGTGTGCTTGTGAGTTTTCAGTTCATCTGCATAAATACCAAGGAGTACAACTGCTGGATCACATGGTAAAAATATGATGAGTTTTGCAAGAAACTGCCAAACAGTTTGTACCATTTTGCATTTCTACCGGCAATGAATGAGAGTTCCCTTTATAACAGCACTCCAGCTGGTCTTAAGGGTTAATTTGCTTCAAGTTAACACACTCCTTGCTTGCTGACTTTAAGGCCCTTGATCTGTAACAGAACTAATTTACTTTCTTGGAGATTTGTAGACTGTTGGCCTTGGGGAATGAACGTTCCCAAGTCATAGGGGCCAGCAAGTCTGTTGTGCTGTTGTGCTGTTGAAGCCCCCTCAGCTTTCTGATTAGCCCAGCAATCTTTTAGCAAAAGGTCACACAGATGACTTTATTGACCTCCCTTTGTGCATCTGTAGACCTTGCCCTCCTTTGCAGAAGAACAGAGTACTCTCACACAACTCCTGGGTACCAAGGAACTAGAACTTCTTGTGCAACTTCTGAGCACTGAGATGACTCTATAGCTGGCATAATCGAATCTGCATGTAATCAAGAAATGTCAGAGACCAGTGCACTCCTTTAATTGATTAAACCCCTTTAAAAATCTCGGCACCAGGCAGACCCTTTGGAGTTGGACTTTGGACAAGAGTCTGCCTTCTCCCCAGGTGGCCAGCCTCTTGATAAAGCTCATATTCCATTCCAGTCAAAGCTTGTCTTTTGAGTATTGGCCTTTTGAGTGACAAGCATAGCTCATTTATTGGGTTTTGGTAACACTATCGCTCCACATCCTTGTCGGCATTTGGTGTGGTCAGTGTTTTGGATTGCAGCCATTTTAATAGGTATGTGGTAGTAGTTCAGTGTTATTTAAATTTGCATTTTCCTAATGAGATATTATGTTGACTGTCCCTTCATATGTTTATTTTCATCTGCATATCTTCTTTGGTGAGGTATCTGGTAAGTCTCTTGCTCATTTTTTTAATCAGGTTGTTCATTTCCTTATTGTTGAGTTTTAAGAATTCTTTGTGTATTTTAGATAATAATCCTGTATCAGATGCGTCTTTTGCAAATATTTTCTCCAAGTCTGTGGCTTGTTTTCTCATTCTCTTGACCTTGTCTTTTGCAGAGGAGAGCGTTGAATTTTAATAAAGTCCAGCTTTTCAACTATTTTTTTCATAGATGACAATACGGTTTTTAAGGGAAAGAATGTCATATTTGTATTTCTGTCTTCTGCTTCTGGCCAGTGACTGGCACATTTTAGACACTTAGTGTTGAATGAGTGAGTGAATGCCCTGTTCCAAAAATCATCTATTTAAAACAGGATCACCCACATTATTATATTAATAACAAAGTTTAATAGATTAACAAACAAAAAGAGTAATAACAAGTGATTGGCTATTTGCTTATCAAGCTGATTCAGCTCTGATATTTGTACATCTTGCTATCTACTTTCCTCCATGAGTTATACTAGAATGTTTATTATGTTTACCAATTGTCCCTGCTTCAGATATGAAAAACTTTCTGTTAATCACAGGAAACCTCTAATCTTCTGGTGTGATTTGAGTCCTGAGGATTTGTCTGTTGTTCACAAATTATCTCATTTGCTATTACCCCAAAACTATACGTAGATATGAAAGTTGCACACAAGAGTCAAATAGCATTCTCTTATTAAGTAAAATCTACTCTCTGCCTCTTCATAGTATTTTACTATAAGCATCAAAAAATGCTTGATAGTGTATCGGACGTGTTATTTTTATGAAATTAATGATGTTCGACTGTTAATTTATTACTGAATAAATCCTAAATAATGACAAATATATTGTGATTGAGCCCTAAACCTGAGCATGACTATTATGTAGAGATATTGAAAATATTTTTCAGACTAAAAGTGTTGTAAGATTATGAACACATTTATGTGTCTCTCAAAGCTTTAAATATTCCATTTAACAATTTCTGGAATATAAAATGAACTAAATAGGAATTGCCTAAGAGAACTAAGACTCATGGCTTTTGGATATATATAGGGCAAAATCATTTATTTTGCACCTCATTAATTAGAAATTTAAAAATATTTAGTAAGGGAGCATATTGCAGCAAAACTTGGTTTTAAAGCCTTTTCTCAACACGAAATGCAGATTGCAATCTACCTAAGACTGTAAAATTACTGTGACATATAATATTAACAAATGATTTCAATCTATACATTCTTGAAATTTACTAATAAGGAACACTAATTCTGTCTGCACTGTAATTCCTTAAGGATATTCAGTAATTTATACGTTTCTTCATTTCCCCATTTAAACTGACTTTTCTCCTAGTTAACTTGAATTTGTGATTAAATATATTTGACTTTTTTAATGTGAATTTACTTTTTACAGTGTTATCCAAATATAAGTTTCGACACTATTTACTGTCACTAAAAGAATAAAGGATGTATGTGTGTCTATTGTAAGTCACTTTTCTTTACTGACCACTTTCTGCGTGCTAAGCACTGCAGAATATAGTTGAGGGGACACAAGGATGAATTAGAGGGTTTGATTTTTATTCTTTATATTCAAGTAGCTAATAATCTAACCAGCTCAGACAATTCTACACAAACAACTGCGGTGCTAGGCAGATGTTAGGAAGGAGTTCTAAATAACACAAAGAGATAATCTCAGGGTCAATTAACAAGTACTTTGTATATGAAACCACAAATCATCAATAGTCTTTAAAGAGATATAGTATTACTCATGAATGGGTTTTTCATTATTAGAAAACAAACTCTGCATATGCAATATTTGCAAACAATAGAATCATAGCTATTAACCAATTTTAACTCTTAAAATATTTTTTAACAAATGTCATATAATATTACTATACTAATATTACTATACTATAAAGTGACTATTACTTTATAATCATTTGTCATTGTATAGTGCTACCATCAGAGGCCAGTGAAATATAGCAAGTTGGTTACTCCACGCTAAATGGCCACAGACTGGTCTACTCTTGGAGCTCTGATTTCTGCTTTCTAAAACCTTTTTTCTTTCACATTCCTTTTTATCTGTCATCACAGCTTGCTGCCATTAACGTGCATGTCTCAAAATGAGGTCCTGTCTGCAGCCAGCTTATTACTTCTAATTTGCTTTTAGGCAGTAAACGAGTTAACCAAGCTTGTTAGAAATTTCTAAAATAAGAGTTAATTAAATCTGATTAGGACTTCCCTAGGAATGAAATGTATGAGCTTTAATGGATGTATTTCTTGGTAGTTAATATATAATGGATAACTAATCATTTATTTGCATTTTCACTTATTATTTCACATTTAGCTTTATACACAAGCCCAACATTATAGCTTTTCTGTTCAATATTTATAATATCCATGGAAATATCTTTCATGAAAACCTAATAGCACATTTATACGTCTGTCACTTGATTACTTTTTTTAAATTTTATTTCAGCAAAAATGAACAATCTCAAGTCATTATATTGGTTCCAGTCAAAGCTGGTATTAATAGCTACAAGTATATTGCTTAAATATTCCAAGCATGGAATATTATACCAGGTGCGGGGAGGTTAAACATGAGCAGCAATATGGTTGAAAAATTCTCTTATTTCAAATTTATGAGGCTAAAAATGCCGTGTGGAATTCTGCTAATTTTCCTTCTTAATCACATGATTATAACTACCATAATTAGTGCAAAGTCTAAACGAGAGCCATTTATTGAGAATTCCTATAAGAGCAGATGTTATTTTGTGTGTGGGGGGGAGGGGTGTTGAATTGTTCGCATGACTAAATGTCCATCATAGAGTTTTCCTACCTAATAACTAAGAACAGTGGTTCTTCCAACTATTAGCAGAATGCCTATTCTGTTGGTAATGTCTACCAGTTCATAGCGAGCCACCGTGGACTGGTTATTTTTGGATTTGAAAGTTCTTTGATTCTGATGAATTATAATTTCTAAGTATATGTTTTGAAAGTTGAATTAACAAAATGAATTTCTATTTACATAGTGAGATCCTCTGTTCTTCCCAACCATGAAATATTAGTACTTCTCACGGTTTGGACCTCAGCATTTAAATCGTATCTCAACTTTTCTTAGGTGATCTCACCAATTAATACTTTGCTTCAGTTATCATCCATCTGGTGAGGACTTCACCCTTTGGAATTTTGGACCCATTACACAACTACCTTTTGGGCATTTCTTTTTTCTTTTTTTTTTCATATATGAAATTTATTGTCAAATTGGTTTCCATACCCTTTTGGGCATTTCTATATGAGTGTATTTCAAATTCAATATATTGAAAACTAAACTCATAATTTTTTCATGCCAACCCTTGCTCCCACACTGGTGTTCCTGGCAATTAGCAATCCAGGTTCCGAATGCGAAATCATTCTTTACTGATCTTTTCACACCACCACCACCCCACCAAGCAAGAACAAAGTCCTGATTACTAAAGTTTAATAAATGCTTGAAAATCTACTTCTCTCCATTCATCTGCCAAATCCTTAGTACAGAACATTACCTTTAATTTGAATATTGTCACAGCTTCCTGTTCTCTTCATTTCGAGACCTCTTTTTCTTTTTCTTTTTAATTTTTTAATGTTTTTTTTTTTTTAATTTTTGACAGAGAGAGAGAGAGAGAGCAGGAGCAGGAGAGGGGCAGAGAGAGAGGGAGACACAGAATCGGAAGCAAGCTCCAGGCTCCGAGCTGTCAGCACAGAGCCCGACACGGGGCTTGAACTCACAGACCGCGAGATCATGACCTGAGCCGAAGTCGGACGCTCAACTGACTGAGCCACCCAGCTGCCCTGGGACCTCTTTTTCTAATAAAACATTTTTTACTCAGTTTTCTTTTTCTACTTATAAAGTTTTTAAAAACTTTTTTAAAGATAAGTTGACATACAATAAAAGTCATAGGTTTGAAATGTACAGTTTGATAAATTTTGACATATTTCTATACCTGTGAAACCATCACCACAATCAAGAAAGTAAACATATTATCCACAAAAGTTTTCTTGAGTTCCTTTTTAATCCCTCCCTCTGCCCCATCCACCATCCGATACCAAGGCAACTGCTAATCTGCCAAGGTCACTATTGATTAATTTGCATTTTCAAGGATTTTATTTATTATTTTATTTAAGTTTTTTAAAATCTTATTTATTTTGAGACAGACAGAGATGTCATGAGTGGGGGGAGGAGCAGAGAGAGGGGGAGAGAGAGAATCCCAAGTGGGCTCTGCACTGATATTGGGGCTTGAACTCACAAGCTGTGAGATCATGACCTGAGCCAAAAAACAAGAGTCAGATGCTTAAACCAACTGAGCCACCCAGGCTACCCTTTCTAGAATTTTATATATATGGAATCATACACTATATTCTGTGGTCTGGGTTCTTTTTCACTCTTAGTATTTTGAGATTCATCTATGTTGTTGCAAAAATCAGTAACTCGTTCTTTTTTGTTGCTGAGCAATATTTCATTGTAAGGATATACTACAGTTTAGCTATTCACCAACTGATGGACATTTTGGTTGTTTCTAGTTTTTTACTATCACCAAAAAAAGCTTCTATGAACATTCGTGTACAAGTCTTAGATATTTGCTGTCATCTCTCTTGGGTAAATACCTAGGGATAGAATACTGGGTCCTAAGGTAAATATATGTTTAACTTTTTATGAAACTGCCAAACTGTTTCTCAGCATTAAGTTGAATTCTAATAACTTCATATTCTTACCAACACTTGGTATGGGAAGTTCTTTTAATTTTAGATATTACTGTTATCACATTGTGATTTTAGATTGTAGTTTCCTTAATGACTAATGATATTGAACACCTTTTCATGTGCTTGTCGGTGGTACAGTTTTTGATGAAGTGTCTCTAGATTTTTTGCCAACTTGATATTAGTTCTTGCCAACTTAATAATACTGATCCTTCTGATCCATGAACACAGTTTACCTCTCCATTTATTTAGATTTTCTTTAATATCTCTTAGCATTGTTTTATATTTTTCAGTGTAAAGGTCTTGCACATATTTTAATATATATATCCAAAGTGTTTCATATTTTTGATATTTTATAAATAGTATGTTTAAAAGTTTCAATTCATGATCTTTTTAGTGTATACAAATACAACTAATTTTTTAAAATTTTGATTTCATATCATACAACCCTCCTAAACTAACTTATTCACTCTAGTAGGTATTTTGTAGGTCCACAGATGACGATGCCATTTTTAAAGAAAAACCGTTTTAATTGCTCCTTTCTAATCTGGATGCCCTTTATTTCTGTTACTTTCCTTACTTAACTGGCTACAAATTCCAGTACAAAGTTGGATAGAGGGAAAACAGACTTCCTTGCTTTGTTTGTAATCTCAGTGAGGAAGGTTTTAGCCTTTCATTACTATTTATGATGTTAGCTGTAGGTTTTTTATACATGCCCGATATTAGATCAAGGAACTTCTCTTGATTTCTAATTTGATAATTTATGTCAGAAAGGTGTTGAATTTTGTCCATTGCTTTTGTTGCATCTATTGATGTGCTCATGTGTTTTTTCTCTTTTGTTTATTAATACAGTAAATTTCATTGACTTTTTTTGAATGTTAAATCAACTTTGAATTCCAGGGATAAACCTCACTCAGTCATGATGTGTTATGCTTTTAATATATTATTGTATTTGGTTTACTCAAATTTTGTTAAAGACATTCACATTTATGTTCATGAGAGATATTGGTAGATAGTTTTCTTTCCCAGAAATGTGTTTATGTGGTTTCAATATTCAAATACTACTGTCTTCATAAAATGAGTTCAAAAGTTGTCTTTTCTTCACTTGTCTGGTAGAGTTTCTACAGAACTGAGATTATTTCTTAAATGTTTGGTAGAATTCCCCAGTATAGCCATCTGGACCTGGAGTTTTGCTTGTAAGAGGAGATTTACTATTTTTTTTTTAATAGATGTGGGGCTCTTCAGATTATCTATTTCTTCTTGAGTGAGCTTTGGTAGTTTGTGTCTTTCCAGGAATTCGTCCATTTCAACCCTGTTGTATTTATTATGGTAAAGTTGTTTATAATATTCCCCTATTCTTTCAATATCTGTATTATCTGTAGTGATGTCACTTCTAATCTTGGTTACTTGTGTCTTCTCTGTTTTCCTTGACCTGTATAGATAGAGGCTTATCAGGTTGTACTGATCCTTTTAGAGAATATCTTTTGAGTTGATTGATTTTCTCTATTATTTTTCTGTGTTTTGACTTCATTGATTTTGGCTCGGATCTTGATTATTTCCTTTCCTCTGCTTCTAGAATTGTTCTTCTTCCACCACCACCCCAGCTTTATTGAAGTATAATTGTCAGATAAAAATTGTACATTTTTAAGATGTAAAATATAGTGCCGTTTTGATATATGTATATATTGTGAAATGATGGAGCTAATTAATATATCCATCACCTTTTATTTTTCTTGTGAGAGCACTTAAGATCTACTCTTTTAGCAAATTTCAAGTATACAATACAGTATTATTAACTATCGTCACCAGGCTGTACATTAGATCTCTACAACCTATTTATCCTACATCACTGAAGCTTTGTACTCTTTGTCCAGCATCTCCCCATCTTCTCCACACCCAGGCATTGGTAACCACCATTCTACTCTGTTTCTATGTGTTCAACTTTTTTAGATCCTACATATAAGTGAGATGACAGCATTGCCCTTCTTCATTCTCTGTGACTTATTTTTCCTCCTCTGGAAGATGTAAGTATTTCTTCTATATCCCTGGCATTTCGAAATTTTACAATAGTGTAACTTGGTGTGGAAATGCTATTTTCCTGAGCATTCATATAGTACTTTTAGTTGAGAAATGCATGTTCTTCAGTTCTGGGAAATGTTACTGTATCTCTACAATAAATCAGTATTCCACAGTACTAGTATAATTCAAATGTAGGACCTACTGGATTTATCTTTTTCTTTTCTCTTTTTTTCCAACTATGTTTTTGTTTTCTTATTTGGGACAGTTTCAACACTTTTATCTTTCAACACTTTTATTCTACTTAAATCTCATGTTCTCATCCCGTTCCATTTTTATGACTTCTTATTCTTGTTATAGATGTAATATCTTTTATCTTAGGATATAAATTATAGAATCCCACTTTGAAGTATTCTCTTATATTTCCTCTATTCTCTTTTCTCTTCTTCCTTTTTTCTTGTCTTTTTTTTCTTTTTTCTTTTGTCTCTGCCTTTCTGCCTTTTTATGCAGGAGGCTTCTCTCATGTGTCTGCATGTGCAGTTTTCTTGCCTCTCTGTTCATACTTGAGATTGAGGAATAAAAGATGTATGAAAGTTCTGTGTCATGTGTGTTTATGGTGTGTGTGGTTTTGTGTGTGTGTGTGTGTGTTGTGGGGAGAGATGATTGTCATTTAGTTGGCTTTATGGTAGGATGATTAAGGGAAACTTGATCAATTTTTTGGGAGTCATAACTATCCATGTCTGCATTTCTTTTCTCTAGGCTAGCTAGTTTTCCAGAAAGAAATCTGTTTTCCAGTATTCTGTGACTCAAAGAAGAGAGTTCTCACTGTTTAGGATGTAGAATTTCACTGATCTTTTTTTTTCCTAAATGGATCTCATGTCCACCCTTCACTAAATCTTGTGGTACTGATTTTAGAGCTTTTCCACGTCCATTTCTTAATGGAATAAATATCTGATCGTCCTCCAGGTTGAGAAGAGTTGTATGAGCTGGAGTGGAGACTTGAGACCTAGACTCCTCATAAAAGCTTCAAATCAATGCTATTTGAAGCTACATCATTCTCCCTACAATCTCAGACACCCTTAGTCTCTATTTCCTAAGTGTAGTGTTTCCTAAGTGTAGCATTCTCCTGTGAATCATTCCGATGCTCATTCCCATCCCTCCCTGCAGGCATTCAGACTTCAGTTTTCTCTGCACTGCATAAATACTCTTCTTGCTATCTTGCAAAGATCTATTTTCTTTCCTTGTTCTATTTCCTGTTCTTTTTTAAGTTTTCCTCTTGGCTTCACACCATTCTTGTTACATTATTCCTTTTGGTAAGTTTTAGGGAGGAGTCAGTATATATCCATATGTTTGGATCTTTTGTGTTCAAGGGACAATCTCTCACATAGATCTTTCAATACTTCATCCAGAGCAATCTCTCTAACGTGCCACTTTAACAGGAATTTAATCATTTCGCTGCATAGATATTACCATGTCCTGCTATTATCTGCAGCAAAATTCCTTGCCACATCATTCAGGGCCCTTTGTGCTCCATTCTTTGCTTTATTCTGAAGCTCTGTGCTTGTGAGATGCCACACTCACGCTGTAATTGTACTAAAACCCACTCATTATTTCACTGACATGTGGCATTGAAGACTTTTTTTTTCTTTTTTACTGACATTCTCTCTGCCTGAATGCTCTTACTTCTGGACCCTTTCTAATCATGACTCAGGTAGACCAGCAAAGATGAGCATGTTTCCTATGGTATTGAAATTGTTCAGGTGCTTGTATTTCACTCTGGCTAAACTATTAGCCCTTGTGATAAAAAAAACTATCTTTTCATTGATTTATTCCCAGAAACTACTAAAGAACGTGGAACAGAGTAGCCAAATCCATAGGTTGACTAATAAGTAAACTTATTATTACTATAACAGGATAAACCTGGTGAATGGATAATAGTGGCATTTATTTTTAATTTGAGAGAGAGAGAGAGAACACGCAAGCCGGGGAGAGGGGCAGAGGGAGAGAGAGAGAATATCTTAAGCTCAGCATGGAGCCTGATGCAGGGCTTGATCCCATGATACTGGGGTCATGACCTGAATTGAAATCAAGAGCTGGATGCTCAACTGACTGAGCCACTCAGACGCTTCAGTGGTGATATTTTAAAGGGATTCCTGTAAGATAATTTTCAGAGTTCCTCAAACTTAATTTCTAAGGCTACATACTATAGTGTGAGTATAGTTATGATTTTTAGTTTGGTCTATCCTAAAACATCTTCAGTTAGTTAGTAATATTTAAAGGTTTGATATAAAATATTTATTTAAGTAGGACTTTTTGAAAAAATTTCTTTTTTTCCCCTGTTTTCCCTTTTCCCCTCAACTTGTTTTACATAATACTGACAAATTATGAATTGGATCCCAGATAACCTGTTCTGGTTCAAAGATCAAGCTAATAACTTTGCAGTACACTTTTGATATATAACCTAACCTTTTCAAATACAAGACTATCCAAAAGTCAGAGAAGAAGGTGAGGTATGCTTGCAAATTACAGTAAAATTGCTCTTTACAAGCACTCCAGGGGAGAGAAAACAATAGTGCCAGGAGACAACACAAGGACTTATATCCAGTGAGATAGTTCATGACATATTTACTTTAGAATAAAGCTAACTCTTTAGCATTCTGTGTGTGTGTGTGTGCGCGTGCGTGCATGCGCGCGCGCACGCACGTGCAGTCATTAAAACACAAGACGTTAAAGTCAATCCTCGAGTGTTCTTTCAGTTGTCCAGAATTAGATGTCACTGCTATATAAATATGCATCTATATTAATCTATTTTCATGGGATTAGTAGAAAAGAACAGAGAACTGTTTACTAATACAACATGATAAGGAAATATGATTTACTGTAGTAAGAGGAAGAATAGAATATGAGGTATGTGTTGGGGTTTGGGGATAAATAGGGAAACTGTGGAGGACGGTACATCAAATTTTACTATAATTGGCTTCTTAGCTTTTAGAAGACAATATAAAATCATAAAAGATAGTGACAGTTTTAGAGAACAAGAATATTTAAGAGGAAGAGACAAGAGTGAAAGAGGTACAGAAAAAGAAATGAGAGTGGAGTGGGAGATATCCTTTTCTTTAAAAACATACAAAGTGTGGTCAATGCAGCCACATGGGAGACCTCTCCTAGGGGCAGATCTGTAGCAGTCCTGATGACTTGAATAATTTCACAGGTAATTGCTAACAACCATGAAATGCCCTTTTCACTTTTTCGTGTGTGGAGCTCAGGTTGTTCAAAATGTCCAAGTTAATTAACATGAACTCTGCTTTTTAGGTGGAGAAGGTGGATGGTCCTAATTAGCCTTGCTTAGCTGATGAGTCACATGGTCACAGAGGTTGGGACCCTTGCTTGAGGATATTCTGCAGCTCAACTGTACAATCTGAATTGAACACAGTGTCTTGATACCCTGTAGCCTAGTTCCTCCTTCTCTGTCTCCCCCTTCTCTCTCTCTCTCTCTCTCTCTCTCTCTAACTGTATTCAAAACCAAGTCTATAAATGCTGAGAGAATCTTTAATCTCCAAATGAGGAATCCATTTCATTTCCGACATTCGCCAGCATTTGTAACAGATAAAGATGAACAATTTTTTATTCCCTTCTCTATTTTCGTATTAACTTGACTCAGTTTCCCTTGGAGTGGTTCAACTCTCCTTATACACTGGTAGGGATGGTTGAAAATTTTTTAAAAACATTTTCTGAATCTGTTTGCTTTTAGTTCTGGGATTTATTGTTATTTTTTTAAATCTGTTTTGGATCAATTTGCCATTAAATCTCAAATCTGAATCTCCAATCAAGCTCACTAAACTGATTATCAATGGTCAGAGGGTCTGGTTTTCGTTGCTGGGTTTATCCCCAGGGGTTGGTTTGCTCTAGCATTTATCCACAGGTAAAAAGTAGCCATTTGGTTCTGAAGAATAGTTTCCTTTACACATTAAAGTGATACAGGGTGGGGGGAATGTCTCCCTCTTTGTCTAGGTATTCTCCATTTCTTTAGAGTTGTACTAAGCTTCTGCCCTGGGTAGAACACTTCAGATTCTTGGGTGAACTATTACATTGTTGAGCTTGTGTTCTGTGGTTTATAATATGTTTTGGGCCACATCAAAGAGAGAGGAGCCATATGGAGTGTAACAGCTTAAACTAAAGGCAACCGAAATTGTCAGAAGAAGTTAACCCAAAGGCAGCATTGAAAGACAGGGGTCAGGGGAGGGGGCAGGAGATGTGAGCAGAGCTGAAGCAGACAACAGTGGGACATGCGTTGGGTCATAGGATAATGTTCTCTGGAGGAGAAGGATACTTTTAAGCCCTTAGAAAGAAATGCAATAAATGTTTCACAAGCCTGCCAAGAAAAGCAAGAGGTGGAAAAGTTATTTATTATCCAGAGACCTCCATATAGTTGATTTCCTCCTACACCAGGAAAGGAAAACGTCTTTTAGCTTATCTTTATAATATGAATTTTTTTTTTTTTTTTTTTTGCTGGCTGAAATTAAATTGGACTGAAGTAAGGAAGAACCGTGGACTATCAAAAGGCTCAAATAAATAACAGATGCATATTTGACTACAGCTTCACCCCTAAGTATTTGTAAAATAGACAAATCATGTAAACATTATCTGGCAGTCAGTAACTGAAAAAAAATCAAAGGTATTTAGCCGCAGTTAGGTGAATATAGATTTCTTTTTTTCTGTGTAAGACCATGGTAGCTCTGGATATCAGTGTTTTCTTTCTCACTGTTTACAGTCGCAGGTTGCCTGTTTTTTGATTCCGTTTTTTCCTTTTTTTGCACTCAGTGGATCATGCATTTTAAGCCAGTGAAAGGATATCTTAGTATGCCATGGGCAGGAGACTAGGTCATGGGTGGTTGGCATAATAGCAACCTTCCCAAAGTGACACTTCAGCTCAACCTTAGTAAAAGTGAGTTGGCAGAGGTAGGTGTCCCAGACAGGGGGAACTGCAGGGGCAAAGATGTCAAGATGAGAAGGTGCCCGCTGTGATGTGGGAACAGCATACAGTTCAGTGTGGCCAGACTGTGCTGTTATAACTCTAAGTCACTAAAGGCTGATAAAACACAGCAAACTAAATACATGCAGTGTCCAAAATGCTTGGGATCGAGATGTGGCTCTGCTGCTTCCAGGCTGTATAGCCCTGGACAATTCTAGGCTGTATAGCCCTGGACAGCCTTGGCCTGTCTAAGCCCCAGTTTTCCAATCTGTAACATGAAATGATAATTGTACCTCCCCCTGCGTGTTATTATGAAATCATTCATTTGAAGTGTTCAGAACAGTGCCTATCAGATCATAAGGGATGGGTGTGAACTCTTGACTGTAAGTAATAATCCCAATTTTAGTATTAGTTTACCTCCCTAATTATGCATGCGTGTTTTTCCATTAATGGTGATTGTTGCTAAATTACCCTGTTAGTGCTGTTTGATGGAACACCCAGTTTTCTTCTGTTGGCTCCAGGGATTTCTTTACTATTCCAATGAGATTGATATCTGTATTACATTTGTTACTTGCGGACTAATAAAAGAGTATTATAGGCTTCACTTTGAAAAGGATTCATTGGCTGGAGTCTATGAAAGTCCTTCGTTAGTGTTTCTGTTATATGGTCCAATTAATTTAGCTGAAGAAGGGACCCGTATTTTATGATTTGCAGCCCTCATAGATTTGATATTACTGAGCATCCTTGTTGGGTATAAGCTTTCTCTTGGAGTGTTCAGCCCAAATGCTGGGTTGGAATGAAAAACATAACCTCACAGAGAAGCCTGTATAGCTAGAAAACTTAGACGCATCACCTTAAAAATATGCCTGTCTCAGTTAAGAATAAAAGGGTTACAAGTTTTGTTAGATGCAAAAAAAAAAAAAAGAGGTTACATTAAAAAAAAAAAAAAAGAGAGCGAGAGAGTGGAAATGACATGTACCTGGCAATTCTAAGGCCTTGTGTGGGGCTGCTGAAGAAAACAGTGTGATCTGAACTTGCAGCAGCTGGTCCTGCTTTGCAAAATTGAATAAAACAGAAGAGTTGTTTCTAGAAGTGAGCAGTATGGGAAGACTTTCCATAAAATCGTACCATCATCAGTTTTAAATAATGGTTATAATTAAAGTCCTTCCACCTCAGGATTGTTGGAAAGATTAGGTGATATAAAACGTGCAACATGTTTTCCATAGTGCATTGAAAAACAGGAGGGCTCAATAAATGTCTCTGGTTACCACCACAGTTAGCATAGTTTGGTGATGAAATGAGGTATAGCTTGAGTTTAAACTCAGTTTATTAGTAAGAGCTGTATACCAGCAGGCAATGGCTTATTCTTCTATGCTTCTGTTTCTTTGCTGAAGCCAGACATTCATTGTTATCCATCTCAGAAGGCATTGTGAGGAGTATAGAATGAACATCCAGAAAGCATATGTAGTAGGGTCTGGCATATAGTAAGTGCTAAACGAAATATGAACTCTTAACAGCAGTAATTCTGTTGCAAACAATTTACATGTGCCTGAAAAGCACAGGATTATCATACTTTTCCTTTAATTGACATTTTTAGATAAAATAATTCTCTTGACAGTTTGCAAATTTGTAAGTTGTTGAAACTAGTATCATTTGTATCTATTTAATAGTCAGATTCTATATTATTCTGTATTATTAATATTCTAATATTAACTGTTTCACAAACATTACTGAACCCTTTATTGACTTACTTTTTGGCCTTCAGAAGTATAATCCAGATTACATTTTTTTCAAGAAAACAATTCAATAGCTCTTCATTATCTCCTCTCCTTGGGGGTCTTGGTGGTGGTAGTGTAAGAAGGTGGCATTGATTATTTACTGCTTTTACATTTTATTTTGTCCATGGAGAAACAGATGGGTTGTATGTGAGTGACACTAGTCTTAGGAGCTAAGGACACATTTTTGGTTTGTTTTTGGTATTAAAATGGCCAGGAATGCAAAGCTTCGAGAAACATTTTTTGAGACAAATTCTGCCACCCACTTTCCTCCTTTTATATAACCCCTCATAAAAATAAACAAAAGCCTGTAGCTAAACTGTATGCTGAATCATCACAGCAGGATGTCAAAAAGGATTGAAACAATGTCAAAAATGATTGAAACTACTGGAAAGACAGAGAGTTCTGTCCCATAAACCTAGCATTCTTGTTGAGACTCTGAGGAGACTAAGTCTAATCTGTCTATGACTGGGAAATCCATAAAGAAAGAGGTGAGGAGAGATAATGTAGCCAAAGAGAAGCATTTCAGGAAGGGAGATTCTGAAATCTAGTAGCAGAGAGAATGGGGAGGACTCCCCCACATGAGAACAGGAGCTGGGACACAGATCTCTCACTATGATGATAATGGGTGAGGCATGAAGTAGGTGGTCAGAGCCTGAGATGCTAGCTTTGCAAAAAGCAGTGAGCATCTACCCCAATACCCGGAAATTGAGTCTTCAAATTGGATCTGTTCATACATGCAGGAAAATGGCCAAGGATGAAACTATTTAGTATAACTAAAAGACTGGCAGTATGGGCCTCTGACACTGAGTCACAAGTGATTTGGATTCCAATCATTCATTTATTCATGAATATTTATTGAGGGACTGCTATGAATTTAGCACCATTCTTGACCCTAGATATACAGTGGAGAGAACAAAAGAGATGAGATTCCTGCCCTCATGGAGCTTATAGTCAAGTGGGATAAGACAGATAATAGGAGAACAAATGAATGGATGGGATGTTTTACAGGATGGTAGGTACCATAAAGCAGTACCAGATAGGAAGGAAAGTGGCTGAAGAGTTGAAAGTCCTTCCTAAGCAGTTTGAGAGAGACCTGAATGAGGAGAAGCAGTCACCCATCCATGTGTAGAGCCAGAAGCAGAATATTCTAGATGGGTCAGCATGTACAGGGAGCATGAGGCAGGAATGACCCGGAAGAACGCCACTGTGGCTGGACAGAATGAGAGGAGATGTGATCTAAGAGGTGGGCAGGAACAGTCACTCAGGGCTTTGCAGGCCATGGTGTGGGGTATAGATTTTATTCTAAGTGGATGAGAAGCAGAAGAGAGACATGACGTGATGCATGTCTTATGCAGCTCCCTTTAGCTCCTGGGGGCGGAGAGGCAAGAAGGGAAGCTGCCCACCCCACCCCCCCCGTTGGGAGACAGTGCCCATTAAGAGAGGAGGTTTTCCTAGATGTGGATGGTCTCCATGGAGATGGGCAGCAGTCAGGGACTCATGGCGCACTTTGCAGATGGACCTACAGGTCTTGACCAACTACGTGTGAACAGGAAGAGACACAAGAGTTGAAGGAAGTTTCCTGGATTTTGTACAGTATGCCATGATGGCATGAACTCAGACTGGATGACAGGGGAAAAAGACTTTTGGGGGAAAATTAAAAGTTCTGTACAAACTGGATGACAGGGTAGAAAAGGAAAAAAAGACTTTTGGAGGCAAAAAAGAAAGGGGGGGGGGGGTCCGTATTAGCCATATTGAGTTTGAGATGCTAGTGGACAGCCAAGTGTAAATGTCATATTTGAGGATAGATACTGGAATTTGAAGTTCAGTGGGGAGGTCGGAGATAAAAATAGAAATTTGGGAGGCATGGATGTGTAGTTGGGTTTTAAAACCATGGAGATAGTCTGCCTTTTTTTTTTTTTTTTTTTTTTTGAACAGACAATATCTAAACCAAAATAAACAAAACACCTGCATAATTCCATTCCAGTCACTGTTTTACCTTCAGACTTTCAGATACCATTCTCTTTCAAGGCCATTGCTGTTAAATACATATTTCATTGGATATGTTCATATCCCCTGTTACTATCAGGAACGCCCTTCACTTCAAGTCTTGATCGGTTTCTCTATCTCTAGTTTTGTTTCTGTACCTTCAGACCCTTAGACAAAGACAGCTGATGCTTTATAATTCCCCCAGGCCATGAGTGTCTTAATGAGGACCCCGAAGAAGCATCTGAAGGGTTAGACAATAATTTATTTGAGCATGAGCAGAAAGATCCATATTTAGATAATTCTCTTCCCACAGCGTCATTATCTCAATACTTCTGCTGACAGCCTTAGAGATAATAGCATTCAAAATGTAAATAATGGAACAATACACATGGTAATGAGGGAGAATCAGAAAATACAGTAGTAATGAAAAAATCACAAGACAGCGATTCTAATATTGTAAATACACAAGTTTGCATTAGTGACAGATTATCTCTGTAATGCCAAGCTGAAATAATTTAGAAGCCAGCGTAACAACTGCTGAACAACATACAAGGTGTCAATCTAGTGCCAGTTAATCCATTTAGAGGATGAGCCAGGCTCTGCATAATTAGGAGTGTACGTGGATCGTGGATTGGGGATGGACAGGTTGCTGGAAGTAGGAGAGTGGCTGACCCTACATTAACTGACATAAAGTGTGCTTCTGGGCAGGAGCACTAGGAAATCAGAGGCAGAAAAGTATCAAAAGCCACTGACTTGGCTACAAATGCAAAAAATGTATCAAAAAACCCCCATTGTAACCACTTTGTTGAATCGCTGAAATCTGTTTCCTACAAATGGGAAAGGGCTTAATTATTTTCCAACCTTACTCTTCCAACATGCTGTGTTGGATTTCTTTTTCCGTACCCCTTGGTTTCCTTGTAGGCAGAATTCATGCTCTTCCAATATAAGAAGAGTCACATCTTATTAATCAAGACTCATGTCTTGGTAGTAAAAGTTTCAGTGTTGTCTAAATCAGTGTCGCTTTTAATGACACTCCCTTCCTGTTGTTTTTAGGCCTGACTTGCCACAGAGGGCAGCACTTGGTGTGTTCTCTCACTTCTCCTTGTTCTTCACGTCAACCCCAAACATCACTCCTGAGTTTTCCAGAGGGGAGGAGAAAGTTGACTCAAGGAAATCTTGACTTGCTGGGATTCAATGTCATTGCCTCTTAGAGCAGAGGTTCGGATGTTGGGTCCTTCATGGGACACATTTATGTGGTGACTTGGAAGCCTTCTGGGAGCTCGGACTTGGGCCATGTTCTCCTCAATCTTCTGAGATGCATGCACCCCCACTCCACCACCAGTATTATACCTCCAAGCTTCTTAATGCTGGGGTCCCTATGGCCCAACAAGCCATCTCCTTGGGTAGGATATATCCACTTCCTAATCCCTGGAATCTGAATGGTAATGGTAAATGGGCCTTTGTAGGTTTGAATCTCCCCATCTTGAGATGGGGAGATTAGCCTGGATTATCCAGCTGGATCCAGTGTAATTATAAGGATCTGTGTGAGAGGGGGGCCTGGAAGGTTGGAGTCATATCCAGAACATGTTAGGACAGAAGCAGATGTCAGAGAGGACAGAAGGTGCTGCACTGCTGGCTTTGAAAATGTAGGAAGGGAACATAAGCCAGGCAACATAAGCAGTTTCTAGAAGCTAGAAAAGACAAGAAACAGATTCTACCCTAGAACTCTAGAATGTAAGTGGCCCCAGAGACTCATTTTAGCCCTCTGACCTCCAGAACTTTGAGAGAATAAATCTGTGTTGTTTTAAGCCATGACATTTGTGGAATTCATTACAGTAGTAACAGGAAACCAATATAGGTACTTTCCAGATGGCTTGGGTTTTGCCTGACATCCTTTTGGGCTGGTCTTGCCAGATGATCCTTGCACAGACTGCTCCTACAAGTGTTCCACCTCCTCACCCTTCCACACTGGCTCTGGCCCATCTCCCATCTTTAGAATTCTGAAGGCAGAGGTAGGCACAAGTTTCAAGGTGCCCTGTTGCCTCCCAAACTCAAGGGAAGCATGTCAGACTCTCCCAAGGATGTTTTCACAGTGGCATTTGAACTGCTGCTTGTGACTATTCACATTGAAGGGAAATGGGCATCTTTTTCTTATTCTTCTAATTATCATGAATAGTCTACAGAACCTTCTATACTTTCTTTAAAAGGGGAGAGTCCTCACTACACCCCACTGAGAAAAGTCAAAATGTGTCCAAGACCTGGTCATTACTAAATCTGAAGATCCCCCCCTGGAATTGCTATAGGCTGTTTGTATAGGCTCTTTGGGGGTATTTGGAGATGAGGACGGATTTTTGTCAACCTTTAATAATTCACATGGATGTAGTTAGCAGGTTTTTATAATATAAGGCTATTTAATGCTTTTTGTCCTGCTTAGGACTTAATTTCAAATTTCAAGGTAACAAGACAAGTTCTATTTAACATATTGAACAGTTTGTAAGCTGAGTTCAAGGCTGATCTTCTAAATCAGATCAGAGATTTGATTTAGAGAGAGAATCTAAATCAAGAAGGAAAGGGTGAGAAAGAAAGAGAGAAAGGGTGTGTATTCTTGGATTTGAAAATTCTAGGACAGTCATTTCTATTTAAAATATGTATATTTCTGCTTAAAATTCTTTAGTAAGTGTCTACATCTTTGGGTTAACAACCTTCAAAATACTTTAAAAATGCAGCAAAGTGGGATTATAGATAATGAGTAAGGGTTAATCTTTCTTACTGTGGTGTTTACTAAATTGACGATAGTAATATTTTTCTAGTGGCTAGCACAGTGCCTGGCACTAAACAGGCATTCAGCATATGTTTGTTGAGTAACTGAATGAATAAATCAATCATTATATCCATTTGTGTCTTAATAAATAAACTACCAGCTCCTGAAATAAGATGTCATACACAGCTTGATCTGGGAAAGACTACTTAGGGGGAAGACTGAAATAAGGCATTCTTTTTGTTGTTGTTGATGTTTATTTATTTGTAAGAGATAGAGATAGAGAGAGAGAGAGAGCGCGCGCGTGCTCAAGTGGGGGGAGGGACAGAGAGAGAGGAAGGCAGAATCCAAAGCATGTTCTAGGCTCTGAGATGTCAGCACAGACCCCGACATGGGGCTCAAACTCACGAACCATGGAATCATGACCCGAACTCACGAACCATGAGATCATGACCTGAGGCAACGTTGGAAGCTTAACCAAATGAGCCACCCAGGTGCCCCTGAAATAAGGCTATAAAAGCTATGTATATATATATAAAGCTAGCATGAAGGGTAAGGACTCTGGAATGCAGGAGGTTGGGGAAAATATTCAGGAGGGAAGTGAGAGCCTGATAAGGACCTCATCTGCTTTGGACTTTTCCTTCTTGTTTTTGACTCTGACTGCTAAGAATGTACAAATGTTCATCAACACATTTATTATGCCAAGCCTAGAGCAGTAACGAGAAGGCCTTTGGTAAAACAAAACACTAAAAATAGTTGTGTTATTTCCCCCACGAAATAAAAGACTAAATTTGGTTTCTGTCTTGATATGGGGTATTGGTATCTGGCCATTTGGGTCATTTCAGAAGACATTCTGTGTATCGTCATAGATAATGGAAATAGAACTCTTGGCTGAGCTTCCAGGGACCACATGGGGTCATTTGGAAGCTTTTATTTGGTTTAGTGCAGGAGGATCCATGCTCTGTATAAAAAGTGAAGCATCGTAGATGTGTTACCTATGTTTCTATCTTACCTGCTCTCTGTCCTTCCGTGGCATCTTACAGGTTTTGACCCTGAGATTTTTAAAAAATAAGCTGAAAATGCAATACAATAAAGGTTGCTAATAACCAAATGTTTTAACTAGGATATTCAAAGTATTCTAAGCAGTCAACACTTAGACCAAGTTCTAAATTAGAATCATAAGAATTAAATTAATGTGTAGGAACCAGGCACAGATATATAAGATTATTTTACTTTTAAGATATTTATTTAAGTTATACTCTGAAGATAGCATTTCATTATGTTTAATACTTAATGTAAATTTTTTTCACTCACATGTTTAGTTGTATCATGGAGAAGTTTTAAATATCTGATTATATTGATAAATTTAGTGATAGAAATTGATTCAATTTGTCATAAAAACATGGATTTGATTTATTTTTATTTTTATTTGATTTTATTTTTTTAACGTTTACTCATTTTTGAGAGACAGAGAGAGACAGAGTGCATGCAGGGGTAGGGCAGAGAGAGAGGGAGACACAGAATCCAAAGCAGGCTCCAGGCTCTGAGCTGTCAGCATGGAGCCTGACACGGGGCTCGAACTCGAACCGTGAGATCATGACCTGAACCGAAGTCAGAAACTCAACTGACTGAGCCGCCCAGGAGGCCCTAGATTTAATGTTCTATTTCATGTCATGCTTCCTAAAATTAGTGAATGACATACTGGTATAATTTCATATTTTGGTTAGATAGATTTACCTTAGTCTATGTATACCTTACCAACTTTAAATTATTCAAATATAGTAAAATAAGCTTATGCTTAGAGTAAAGTTGAATATAACAAAAGCTTTCTTTGAAAATGAAAAAACACCCTTTGTCTTTCTTAGGTGTGAGAATTACCTTGTGAACATTTATAGTGATACTTGCAAAGCACAGATGTGTTGGTTAATAAACAGTGCTGGAACCATTACTACAATGAATGAAATATTGAACTAGTTGAAGAGTATCCAGGAAGTAAATTGTAGTGCATATTGTGATGTGCTAAGTTAAAGAATTTTTAAACTTGGCAATTACCCTTGACAGCTACATGTACTATTTAAATGAGATATTGCTCTAAATTACTAAATGTTTTACTATGGAGGCAAAAAATAAATAATTAAAGGGGCACCTGGGTGGCTCAGTCGGTTGAGTGTTCAGCTCTTAATTTTGGCTCAGGTCATGGCCCCAGGGTGGTGGGGTGGAGCCCTGCATCAAGCCCTGCATCAGGCTCTGCACCGAGCATGGAGCCTGCTTAAGATTCTCTCTCTCCCTCTGCCCCTCTCCCCTGTTCATGCTCTCTCTCTCTCTCTCTCTCTCTCTCTCTCTCAAAAGTAAAAAAATGAAAAAAAATTAAGTAAGTACTTAAAGGGGTATTAAATTTGTGTAGCTGTGGGTCACCGAATGATGTCTAAATAATAGATTTTTATTTATTTATTTATTTATTTATTTATTTTTTTTTGTGGAGGAAAGAAGAGTAAGGGAAGGAGATTAAAATAAAAAAAGTGAAACAAGGTACTTAGTGGGAGAGCTTGGGCCTCTTAGTAGCTGCGTGTACATGACAATTTATTACTTCTTGTGCCTTAATTTCTTCAATAATAGAGTAAATAATTCCTGCCTTCCAGGACACTTATAAAAACTAAATAATGTATATAAAGTGAACTGCTTAGTGCCTGGACTATACTTTTGGCACAACAAATGGTAATTCTCTTCCCTAAAGAAACCAAACACACATGAGACTGTCCAAATGGACTCATAAAATTATAGAATTTTAGAGATATATGGCTCATTTAGAAATTACCTGTTGCAATTCCTTTTATTTTGGACATGCAAAATAGGTTTTGGGGATCAGAAGCAGCCCATGAAGAGCGAGAGGAGGAATTTATTTGCCTAGTCTCATTTCACATCTCATTTCTCAATGGTCACATTTGCTCCATAGGAGGCTCAGGATCTCCCACTTCCAGGTAGGATTATGCAGCAGCCTGGTGTCCATTCGGCAAGCCAGAGCCATAGGGTACAGATTTCACCTAACGATTAAGGGACTATGCGAACTAATGGCTAAACACAAATGGAGGTGGTCAAGGGAATCTGAAAAAAAAAATTTGCACCCAGTACACATGCATTATCAAACTGAATCCTTGAAACAGTCTTAGGATATCAGTATTACTATTTTTTTCATTGTTGTATCCCAACAATGGCACCCTGTGGGCAGTCAGTGCATGTTGGTCATCTGAATTACTGAATGACTAAATGAACAGATAAATAAAACTCTACTTCCTATCTCCCAACTCAAGACACTTCCCATTATGTTGTAGTGCCCCATGTCGAAACGATCCTGCATTTGTATTTTTGCAGAGTCTGACATAGCAAGTAAGCAAAAGATCGAGAGTCATATTCACGTACCTGGTCCATCTGTCTTAAGAAAACATGGGACCATTCAAATGGATCTTCATTTGGAACTAGAACATCAAGCTCAACTGCTTTCAGGGACCCATCAGATAATGTAAATGAATAAGTCCAATATAAAAGCAATAGGTCACAGACAGTGCAAGTGCCACCTCATGTCACTGAAATTTAAACTTCAGCCAGATAAAACAGGTCTGAGGCCAAAGTAGGGCCTTACCAATTAGCTCTTCACTTTACATTAATTTGCCTTATGTTATTACAAATAAATTGGATGTCTATAACCAAAACAGAAAGTTTTTTTTAAAAGAAAATTAAGATTACCTGATGTTTATACTAAATTAGTATGTACAATCACCAGAAGTATCTTTCCCAAAATGTCGCAAAGCCTTTTTAGGACATCTTCTGGCATTCCTGGCTGGACTTCTTTCCTTTCTCTCTGGAGTCTGTCAGCCCAGACCTGGAGCCTGGGATCTAACATATTACCCCTAAGAAGCATTGGTATGCATATTAGGAATATGTAATGAATCTTAATAGCATTAACTTATTATCCCAGAATGCTCAGTCATACTAATGCAGGTTTGCACTGGCACACACATGCTCGTAATTACGGAAGGGATATTTCTTTACCCTTCTATCTGGGCTTCTCTGATAAGTTGTTATGCAGCTGGCATTCAATGCAAATTTGAGTTTGCTGGCTTCTGATATGCATACTCTTACTAATCAGCAGATTACTTGTGTGGAGGCTGCCCACCCCTAAGCTATGCTGTCACATTTAGAATAAATAATAGAGTCTTGCTTTGAATTTATAAAATACTGAATAGCCTAGTTCAGACTCATAAAGTAAAGCTTGGTGAGTATGGTTTTCCTGTGTAAAAAGGACATTCGCTAGATGTAAAGCCTGGAAAATGAACACTACCCTATCATTTTAGCAGTGATTACCATTGAGCAAAATTTGGCCTAAAGTGGTTACAGCAACTGAAAGTACAGAAAAGTTATTAATGTAATATGGTCCCTGTGGTCTGGACCAATAAAACCTTTACTGAAAATGCTAACTATCGCCATTACAACTGGAAGATTAAGTTTCAAATACCCGTTCAAATTGACTTTAAGCTACTGGGTCTTCATTATAGAGAGTATCCTTAACTCAGACTTGTGACTTTAGTATATTCATTTCTTGACGATGAGTGAAAAGAACTATTGACAAATAATAGGTTCTGAATAAATAACAGCAAGAGAAAAACTTTAGTAAGTACAACTGAAGAATTTTTTGGTAAAATTTGGAATGAGCTGGAGAGATGAAAACAATTCAATTTCAGGAAAAATGTTAATAAAAATAGGTTCTATGAATTATATTAGAACAGTGAAACTCTGGAATGACTTTAAGTAATCATCATCTTGGCTCTGAAACGATTTTCTTCTTAGATGAGAAAACTGAGATGCATAGATGTTATTTATTCAGCTGATAAATGGTAAAGTTGGCATTTTAGACTTACCTCTTGTGGACTCCAAAATCTTTGTTCTTGGCCCCATCCATAACCACCAGGCTGTCTTGGTGGCAGGTTGAGAACAGTGTTAGGTAAACAGAAACGTGAACCTGGCTCTGAAGAGGGCAGTTGTTTTTTTTCAGACCTCTGCTTACAGCTACAGCTTGATGTTAAAAGAAAACATGCTTTCAAAATGTAAAAAAAAAAAAACAAAATAAAATAAAAACAAACAAACAAAAAACATTGTGCTCCTGGGTTTTCAATAAGGATCTTCTTCTAAAATAATTTAGCTAAAACCAGAAGGTTGTTCAATACAAGTGAAGGCAGATGTTAAATTTACAATAGTCTGACACCTGTGCAAAATACATATGTACTACCAGATGTCAACTTTGTCCCTAAGAACCAGATTCTTCTTTTTTTTTTTTTTAAGTTTGTTTATTTTTGAGAGAGAGAGAGTGAGCTGAGGAGAAGCAGAGAGAGAGAGAGGGAGACAGAGAATCCCAAGCAGGCTCTACTCAGCAAAGAACCACTGTCAGTAAAGAGCCCGATAGGGGTAGGGGCTTGAAATCAGGAAGCATGAGGTCATGACCTGTGCCAAAATCAAGAGTCAGATGCTTAACTGACTGAGCCACCCAGGCACTCCAGAACCGGATTCTTCTAATCTTTTAGGAAAGAGATTCACAGTTTCTGTGAGTGAATTATCATCATGTACAAACAAGTTTATTTTTTGCATCTTCAACTACTAAGGGGCAATTCCCACTGCTCCGGTTTAATCCTTAGACAGCCAGTGTCACTCTAGATTCTTGACAGTTTATGCTGCTAATTATAAATGTAAATGTACATGTGTCAGAATAAAGAAAGATACTTAGAGATTTGAGAGAAGCCTTTTTTAGATAGCATATGGTCAAGATACTTTTCAGATCACCTATCAAGTGACTTTTGAATAGTAAACAAGAATATTATTTATTGGATTATTTGATTGGATTAGTATTTTTTGAACTGAGGCATCTATAGTGCTATATGTATTCAGATACCAAGGTGGGTGACCATTACCTAAACCATCTTTATCCTTGGTAGTGTAGTTCATCTTTGTATCTAGGCTGTATTAATTTTCTTTTTTTTTTTTCAACGTTTATTTATTTTTGGGACAGAGAGAAACAGAGCATGAACGGGGGAGGGGCAGAGAGAGAGGGAGACACAGAATTGGAAACAGGCTCCAGGCTCTGAGCCATCAGCCCAGAGCCCGACGCGGGGCTCGAACTCACGGACCGCGAGATCTGACCTGGCTGAAGTCAGACGCTTAACCGACTGCGCCACCCAGGCGCCCCTAGGCTGTATTAATTTTCTAATGCTATATCACAAATTGCCACATACGTAATGGCTTAAAACAACACCCATTCATTAGCTCACAGTCTTTTATATGACAAACCCAGGACAGCAAGGCTGAATTTTCTGCCCAAGGTCTCATAGGGTCAAAATCAAGGTGTTGGCAGAACTGAGTTCATGTTCTGAGACAAGGGAGGAGAATCTACTTCCAACTTATTCTTGTTGGCAGAATTACATTTCCTGCAGCTATTGGACTAAGGTCCCCATGTCCTTGCTGATTTCTAGCTGGGAACTATTCACAGCATCTAGAGGCTGCGGTCAGGTCCTTTCCATGAGGCCCCTTCTGTCTTCAAGCCAAGAACCTTGTTTCAACCCCTTCTTCTGCCAGAAATCTGATTTCTGTCTCCACTGCTCAGTAGAGAAAACCATCTGCTTTTAAAGGGCTCATGTGATTAGGTCAGGCTCACCTAAATGAATTTCCCTTTTCATTAACCAAAGTCAACTGACTATAAACTTAATTACATCTGCAAAAGTCCCTTTTGCCATTGTATTAGAGTTCTCTAGAGAAACAGAACCAGTGGGTTATTGAATCTAAACATAGGCCAAAGCTTCTTGGTCCACTCCATCTAGCTCAAATGAGGTCAGGAACAAAATGGTCAGGCCTTAGTGGCAGGGGAATAGCAGAGGTGCAGAAGGGGTTAACCAAAGGTGAACTGAATCAAATTGAGGATATGGCTTTGCTCCAGCTCAGTTTAGTTTGACTTTGAAAAAAATCTAAATCCTCATCCACTTACTCTAAATGCCAAAAAGAGAAAAAGGCTTAAATTATCTGGAAAATAAAATAAAGCAAAAAATAATCATACTTCAGCCTCTATTCCTTTATACACAATGCCTGTAACTCAATTAAAACATATGGAAACATTCAAGGAATCAGGAAAATATGACCCATAATCAAAAGAAAAAGTAGTCAGCAAGAGCAGACCCACAAACACTTGGAGCCCCAGAAAAAAATTCATATAAAGAATATTTCAATAAGTAATTAGCAAAACTTCTCTAGTTCTTAAAAGTTCATTGAATGCTTCTCATAGCCTGAACTCCCATACCACATCACACCACACGTACACATGTACACACACAGGTATGTAATTATCAATTTGCTGAAATCCAAAACAAAAGAGAAAAATATTAAAATCAGCAAGAGAATAAAAACACATTAATACTTATTTTGCTTAGCATAATACACTCTAATTCCATCCATGTTGTTGCAAATGGCAGGATTTCATTCTTTTTGATGAATGCGTAATATTTCATTATATACATATACCATATCTTCCTTATCCATTCATCAGTGGACTCACTCAATGGAAATTACAGATCAAAAAATCAATTGTTATTTCTAGGTATGAAACATTAGTCAAGAAAATAGCTTTCATTTTTTTATTAAAAATTTTTTTTAATGTTTATTTTTGAGAGACAGAGAGTATGAGTGGGGGAGGGGCAGAGAGAGGGAGACACAGAATCCAAAGCAGGCTCCAGGCTCTGAGCTGTCAGCACAGAGTCTGTCACGGGGCTCGAACTCACGGGCCGTGAGATCATGACCTGAGCTGAAGTTGGAGGCTTGACCGACCGAGCCACCCAGGCGTCCCAGGAAAATAACTTTTATTAATGACAAGTAGTACTTATTTGAAAGTCAATGATACTTATTGGAGAAAATCATCTCATATTGGTAAATGCAACTCAGTGGAATATCTTCTCTTCTTGGTCAATGGATTGTCTCATCAAGGACTATGTTTGTTTGGAAAATATGGCAAAAACTGAGCAGGCACTGGAAAATTGAAGTGTGTGTGTGTGTGTGTGTGTGTGTGTGTGTGTGTGTGTGTGTTTGTGTATGTATGTATATTTGTAGGAATGTCATGGGTTAGAAATGTGAATACCTTATTTGGAATAAATTTAATATAAGAAGGATTATAGTAGTATCCTAAAATATTGATATTAAAAGATCTTTTTTGTACTAGGTTTATAAAACATTGGAATTTTATAGTAATTTCTAGGCTTTCTATATTACTGTTTATTCGTTGTCAGCTCACTTTTTACTAAAATATGGGGAAACAATATGGTGGTTCCTCAAAATGTTAAAAATAGAACCAGCCTACAACCTAGAAATTGCACTACTGGGTATTTACCCAAATGATACAAAAATACTGATTTGAAGGGATACATGCACCCCAGTCTTTAAAGCAGTATTATCAACAATAGCCAAATTATGGAAAGAGCCCAAATGTCCATTGACTGATAAATGGATAAAAAATATGTGATATATATACATATATATGTATATAATGGAATATTACTCAGCCATCAAAAAGAGAATAAAATCTTGCCATTTGCAATAATGTGGATGAAGCTAAAGTGTGTTCTACTAAGCGAAACAAGTCAGAGAAAGACAAATACCCTATGATTTCACTCATATATGGAATTTAAGAAACAAACAGATGAACATAGGGGAAGGAAAAAAAAGATGGAAGCAAACCATAAGAGACTCTTAACTATAGAGAACAAACTGAGGGTTGCTGGAGGGGAGTTAGCAGGGGATGAATTAAATGGGTGATGGGCATTAAGGAGTGCACTTGTGAGGAGCACTGGGTGTTATATGTGACAACACTAAATTCTACTCCTGAAACCAATATTATGCTATATGTTAACTAAGTAGAATTTAAAGAAAAACTTTTTAAAAAAAGGGTGGGGTGCCTGGGTGGCTCAGGCAGTTAAGCTTTGGACTCTTGAGTATGGCTCAGGTCATGACCTCGTGGTTCGTCAGATCAAGCCCCATGTCAGTCTCTGGTCTGATGGCGTGAAGCCTGCTTGGGATTCTCTTTCTCCCTCTCCATCTGCCCCTTCCCCACTTATGCTCTCTCTCTCAAAATAAATAAACTTTTTTTTTAAATAAAGGGCATACATTTTCTAATTATAAAAAATAAAAACTATGAAATCAAATTATAAAACAAAAACAAAAGATAAAATACGATAACACTTAAAATAACAAAAAACAAGGTCTCTATGAAGGACTGGAGAATTTTAAGGACTGCAAAGAACTTGAATTAAATACACTATGACCTTTGGGAAAAAAGAGAGAGAGAGAGAGAACTTATTTTTTACAGAAGTTTTAAATTCATAGAAAAATTGAGCAGAAAGTATAGAGTTCTCATATACTCCCTACACATCCATAGTCTCTCCCATTATCAACATCTCCCCCAGGAGTGGTACATTTTGTTACAACTGATGAATCTACATTAACACATCATTGTCACCCAAAGTTCATGGTTCATACGTTAGGATCTGTTCTTGGTGTAGTAAATTTTATGGATTTGGACAAATATATTATAACATGTATCCACCATTATAGTATCAGAGTATTTTTAATGCCATAAAATTTCTCTGTGCTCTGCCTGTCAGTCTCTCTCCCTCAAACCCCTGGAACCACTCATCTTTTTACTGTTTCCATAGTTTAGCCTTTTTCAGGATGTCACATAGTTGGCATCACACAGTATGTAACCTTTTCAGATTGGTGTTTTTCACTTAATAATATGCATTTAAGATTCTTCCGTATATTTTCAAGTTTCAGTAGCTCATTTCACATTGAATAATATTTCATTGTCTGGATGTACTACAGTTTTTTCACCTGTTGAAGGACATCTTGGTTGCTTCCAACTTTTGGCAATTATGAATAAAGATGTTATAAACATCTATGTGCATGTTTTTGTTTGAAGGTAAGTTCTCCACTTCTTTGGTAAATACCAAGGAGTATGATTGCTGGATTGTATGGGCAGAGTATGTTTAGTTTTATAAGAAACTGCCAAATTATTTTCCAAAGTGGCTATAAATGAGAATTTCTGTTGCACAACATCCTCACCAGAATTTGGTATTGTCAGTGTTCTGGATTTTGGTCATTCTAACGGATGTAAAAATTATCTCATTGTCGTTTTAATTTGCATTTCCCTGATGACCTATGTTGT
This sequence comes from Puma concolor, assembly GCF_028749965.1. Lineage (NCBI taxonomy): Eukaryota > Metazoa > Chordata > Mammalia > Carnivora > Felidae > Puma > Puma concolor. The sequence goes on along the minus strand of NC_141674.1, from coordinate 142,360,097 downwards.
GGAATATGTTTTCATATGCTTATTTTCCACCTGTATGTCTTCTTGGGTGAAGTATCTGTTAAGGTTTTTAGCCCATTTATAATCAGATTGGTGATTTTCTTATTGTTGAGTTTTAAAGAATTCTTTCTATATTATGGAAAACAGTCCTTTATTAGATACGTATTTTGCAAATATTTTCTCTCAATCTTTGGCTTGTGTTTTAATTATGCCTGTGTTTTTCACAGAGAATAAATTTTTAATTTTAATAAAGTTTAGCTCATCAATTCTTTTGTTCATGGATTGTATCTTTATATATATATATATATGTCGTTGTCAAACCCAAAGTTATCTAGATTTTTCTCCTAGCTTATATTCTAGGCATTTTATAGTTTTGTGTTCTATATTTAGGTAAGTGATCCACTTTGAGCTAATTTTGGTTAAAAGTGTATGGTCTATTTCTGGTTCTTTTTTTTTTTTTTTTTTTTTTGCATGGTCATGTCTATTTGTTTCAGCACCACTTGTTGAAAAGATTATCTTTGCTCCATTTTGTCTTTGCTCCATTGTCAAAGATAAGTTTACTGTCTTTGTGTAAATCATCCGTTCTGTTCCTTTCATCTATATGTCTATTCTTTCACTGTTACCATTTTGTATTGATTATTATAACTTTATACTAAGTCTTGAAGCCAGGTAGTGTTAGTTCTCCAACTTTGTTCTTTTCCTTCAATAATGTATTGGCTAGTCTGGATCTTTTGCCCCTCCATAAAAACTTTGGAATGAATTTCTTAAAAAAATTTTTTTTTTAATGTTTGTTTATTTTCTAGAGAGATAGAGACAGAGTTTGAGTTGGGGAGGGTCAGAGAGAGAGGGAGACACAGAATCCGAAGCAGGCTCAGAGCTGTTAACACAGAGCCCAATGCAGGGCTCAAACCCATGAACTGTGACCTGAGCCGAAGTCAGATGCTTAACTGACTGAGCCACCCACACGCCCCTAGAATAAGTTTCTCAATGTCCACAAAATAACTTGTTGGGATTTTGATTGAGATTGCATTGGCTTTATAGATCAAGTTGGGGAAAACTGACATCTGGACAAATTAAGTATTTCTATCCGTGAACATTTATTTAATTCTTCATTGATTTCATCTATCAGAGTTTTGTAGATAGATAGATCTCCCTCATATAGATCTTATATTTTGTGAGATTTATACCTAAGTATTTTATTTTTTGGTTGCTAATGTGAATTCTTAAATTTTAAATTTCACTTGTTCATTGCTGGTATATAGGATAGCAATTGATTTTTATATATTAACTTTGTATCCTGCAACTTTGCTATAATTTCTTATTAGTTCCAAGAGATTTTTTTGTTGTTGTTGATTCTTTTGGATTTTCTACTTAGACAATCATGTCATTTGTGAACAAAGAAATTTTATTTCTTCTTTCCCAATCTGTATGCCTTTTATTTCCTTTTCTTGTCTTATTTTATTAGCTAGGACTTCCAACAAAATGTTGAAAAGTAGTGCTAACAGAGAACATTCCTGCATTCTTCTTCCTGTCTTAGAGGGAAAACTTCTAGGTTCTCATCATTAAGTACAATGTTAGCTGAAGTTGTTTTGTAGACGTTCTTTATCAAGTTGATGAAGTTTCTATTCTAGCATCCCAAGTGTTTTTATTATGAATGGGTGTTGGATTTTGTCATATGCATTTTCTGCATTTGTTGATACAATAATGTGATTTTTCTTATTTAACCTGTTGAGATAATGGATTACATTAATTGATTTTTGAACATTGTACCAGTCTGCATAGCTGGTATAAATCTCACTTGGTCATGGTGTATAATTCTTTTTATACCTTGTTGAATTCAGTTTTATATATATATATATTTTTTTTTTTTTTGAGGATTTTGCTTGTATTTTCATAAGAGATATTGGTCTGTAGTTTTCTTGTAATTTCTTTGTCTGGTTTTGATATTAAGGTAATCTGCCTCCACAGAATGAGTTAGGAAACATTCCTTCTGCTTCCAACTTTTCAAAGAGATCGTAGAGAATAGATAGAATTTCTTCCTTAAATGTTTGGTAGAATTTGCTTGTGATACCATTTGGATTGGGTGATTTTTGTTTTGGAAAGATACTATCAATTGAATTTCCTTAATAAATATAGGCCTGCCCAGATTATCTATTTCTTCTTGTGTGAGTTTTGACAGATTTTGTCTTCCAAGGAATTAACCCATTTCACCTAGGCTATCAGATTTGTGGGTAAATAATTATTCAGAGTTGCATGCTTCTCTTTAGATAATGATTATTTGCATCTCTATTCCAGTAACATTTATGATTAATTGTTCATAATCTTGAGTAGCAGCATTAGGAGTTGAGTGTCTGTATGCCAAACTTTCTATTCAGAAAGAATAGCTAGGAGGGTTTTCATGAGTCAGGATGGCATATCACCATGTATTTTTAAAAAGTTTTTATTTTATTTATTTTGAGAGAGAGAGAGGGAGAGAGCATGCATACACATGCAAACACACACGTGTGAGGGGAGGGGCAGAGAGGGAGAGAGAGAATCCCAAGCAGGCTGTGCGCTGTCAGCACAGAGCCAGATGTGGGGCTCAAACTCACAAATCGTGAAATATTGACCTGAGCCAAAATCAAGAATTAGACGCTTAACTGACTGAGCCACCCAGGAGCCCCATAGCACCATGAATTTGTAATCTCCACAGATATTTACCTTACTATTAGGTGTGCTCACTTATTTGTTCACTCACACATTTGAGTTTTAAGTAAGCATCTTGGAAAGACCAACCTCTATTGTAAGGTTCAGGAACTCTGTGGTAGCTACAACTGAGTTGGCATAGTTTATTAAATATAGGTTATTCACTTGAGAAAATTAATATTTTTACCCTTTGGCCAAAACATACATTTGTAGCTTTTCAAGCAGGCTTGGTGTGATCTTGCCAGGATATCATGTGTTGTCTTATTTAAAAAGCACCAAGAAATGGAAATGTTCTGATGCCAGACTACTTACTGTATGATTGTCTTATTTGAGCCATAGGTCAAAACCCACACACATATAGGTGGAGGAGGAATTTTTCCTAAAGGGAATGGGAAGTTGTTAGTCTGGCATCAGGAAATAAAGACCTCCATGCTGGCCATGCATGGGGGTAGGGGTAATAGAAGTGTTAAGCTGCCCCCTAGCATATGATTCTAGGCTGGAAGCAAAAGAAAAACTGACCAAGAAGTGTCCCTAGAATGGATCTGAGTCTAACAGGACTTTTAGGCTAGTTTGTTATCCTTGAAGTTTTCGTAAGTTCTTGTTGAAAGATATAGCCCAGTCTCTCCTATGGTAACATATTTAGAGAAATAGATAATAGGATTGCATTGTTTTTTCTTTTATCTATTTTCAATATTGCCTACTAGTTATGCCCATTAAGTGTCATGGAGCCCAGCAGAGAGCTCCCAAGGATCACCTGAGGCAAAGAGCTGACAAGTTAAGAAGGCTGGTTGGAAAAATCTGATGGACTCATGAGAGACAGGACAGTGCCTTAAAACCTCTAATAGATAGCTGGGGAAAATGTCAAAAGGAGTTAATTTCAGGCAAAAATGCAGATGTGCGGCATATAATTTGGATTAGACATGCAAATACAGAAACTCAAGGACTTACCAAAATAGTACCATTGGCACCCAGAACAACATTTGGGTGGGTTGAGTTAGGAGATGAACAAGTCTGCATATAACACTTTCTGGTATTTCACTTCTGCTGTCATTTTTCTTCTTTTCCTAAAGTATTATAATTTTAAAAAATATGATCATTTGCTTTGTCCCCAATTCACCAAATTAAGGATTTTTTAGAGAGGAAAGAAACACAAAATAAAGGAACTTAATTGTGATCAGTCTTTATTTCCTAACATATGCCTAGTACTGTCCTACACATTCAGTAAGTGCTGGCGACAGAGATTACTATAGTATGGCATAGTCCTTAAGGGCCTGGCCTCAATAATCAGCCTAATTGGGTTGAAATCCAGGTCCCACCTGTATTAACCAATGTTAATTATGATATAAACTATGCTACATGTAAGTTTCATTTGAGGCAGACATGACCCCTTGCAACTAGATGCTGATATCCTGTGACTAATTTTAGCTGATAGGATATAAGCAGGGGTAATATGTTTCACTTCTAAGTTGGGGTAGTTGTATGTCTCTTGTGCCTTCCTCATGTTCTGTACCTCTCAACTCCATCTCTACCTGCTGGTTGGATAACACTAGTGTGATAGTGAAGGTACGGAATAGCAGAGCCCCATGGGGCGCCTGGGTGGCGCAGTCGGTTAGGCGTCCGACTTCAGCCAGGTCACGATCTCGCGGTCCATGAGTTCGAGCCCCGCGTCAGGCTCTGGGCTGATGGCTCAGAGCCTGGAGCCTGTTTCCGATTCTGTGTCTCCCTCTCTCTCTGCCCCTCCCCCGTTCATGCTCTGTCTCTCTCTGTCCCAAAAATAAGTAAAACGTTGAAAAAAAAAATTAAAAAAAAAAAAAAAGAATAGCAGAGCCCCAAAAAGGAGGCAGTCTGGACCCCCGAAACAACACTTAAAAGAATGCTGCCCAGGAGAGCCCCTCAGTCTGTGTATGAGAACTATACTTTGTAAGGGAAATAAATGTACTTTCATTGTAGGAAGCCACTGAAGTGTTGAGATTGTTTTTACATTAATTAATGCTGATTGGGCAAACTCCTTAACCTCTCCAAACTTCACTTTTCCCATCTGTAAAATAGAGATAAAATGAACACCTATTTCATAGTGTTACCACAAATTTTAAAAAGGGTAAAACAAAAATTGTTTTCATTTCAATAATTCTGTAAAACAGTAACTTTTATGTTCAATTTTATAAACTAGGAAGCCAAGTCATAGAAATAATAGGCAGGTTGTATCAGTCAAGATTCTCTTGTTGCTTGCTTAAGCAAACAGAATATTTTGATCTTTTTACTAGGAATTTTGATGGGTGAATCTGGCTTTTTGGTACACACGGATTCAAAATTAAAGCACTATTAGAAGAGCTCTCTATGTATCTCTCTACATATAGACCCTCAGCTTTGCTTTCTTTTGGTGGCTTAACTCTCATGTATGCTCTGCCTTCGTGGAAAACATGGCCACCATCAACTTAGCAGTTACATCAAACGTGAAGAATATTCTTCTTGGCCTTGTCTGGCTCACTCCCATTCTTAGACATGTTACTGTTACTACTTTGCAAGTAATGGCTTATAGGTATTGAGCATCCCAGTCTTGAACTCAATCTGTGACAGGGAAGGTTGGACTAAAAATTGTACCGTCACACCTAGACTGCATGCTGTCAGGGTGGGAGGACTCTCCAAAATAAAATGAAGGCACTGTGACCCAAAGACAAGGTGTGCAGGCAGAGCAACAGATAGTTACCGTAAAAGTTGTCAGGGTCTACATCTCATAGCAAGGACTTCAAACTAGGTCTATACGATTCTGAGACCAAGATGCCACAGACAGACATTTCTGGTTGGTGACAGACTTAAGTTCATGATTTGTGAATATCTAGAGTTTGTCTCCCAGTATGAATCTAACAGGTTGAAAGGATAGGGGTGACATGCAGTCAGATGGTTGACTGCGTTTTAGGTGTTCAAATTGTTGCTTTTCCTAACAGGGTAGGTGTTTCTTCCTAACTGTGCTCAAACTATAATTAGGGGTACCTGGGTGGCTCAGTCCGTTTAAGCACCTGACTCTTGATTCCAGCTCAGGTCACGATCTCACAGTTTCGTGCGTTCAAGCCCTGCCTTGGGCTCTGTGCTGACTGCGTGGAGCTTGCTTGGAGTTCTCTCTCTCTCTCTGCCCCTACCCCACTCATGCTCTCTCTGTCTCTCTCAAAATTAAAAAAAAATCTGTAAAACTACGATCATAATTAGTATTGATTTATTCATTGCCCTTTACTGTATATGAAGTGAGGAATACAATTTACACATATTAGTTTCCTAAGATTCAGCCATCATCTTTAAGCACAGAAGATTAGTTTAACACCTTTGGCATGTATTCCAAGCAACAGAATATACTCTAATTAGAGCTGCAAAAGCTATTACCTTGATTACCAGATATACTAATTATCTTGTCAGTCATTGATCTTATAATTATACGGGAGGATGCTGTTATTTTCAAATGATCTGGACTAAATTCTGTCCTTGAGTTCAGGGGCCTTAATTGAGTCCCAGCCCAGTAGATGTTTACCTTATCCTTGTATACACAGTAATTAGCTGCAATTCTTTATCCTACAGGCTTTAAAATTAAATACTTTACAGTTATACCAAAAAGGTTCAAATCACATAATCCCACCACCCTAACATAATTATTTAAATTGAAATCCATAAGTGATGAGAAAAAGATTTATATTCAGTCCCTGATTAATTAAATTACCTTAATTTTAATCAGTATACATTATGTGTAGATTTTTCTTAATGTCTGTCACAATTTGTACCAAGTGTTCTATATTGTTGATTGAAATGATAATAATCTTTATTTTCCCTTGTACGGGCTAAATAAAGAAGTATATTTAACTCTATTTTGCTGTGTATTTGCTTTTAGAACATCACATGTGCAATCACTTTCTGTGGGTAAAGATTTTAACATTTTACCATATGCAGCTTCAAGGTAGCAGTTAGATCTTTTTCATCTTTGCAACATTCACAGGCCATAGGGCTGTACTTCACATTATTAGGTGCAACGCATATCTCCTACCTCTTTATAAAGCAGGAGTGATGACTGGACCCTTAGAGACAAGCTACTGCAATGGCACACCTAATCTTCTTATTCCTCAGTCATCTTCCCTGAGCTCCTTTCTCCTTTCTCCGGCCTACTGGCTTTCTGGTCACTATCCGTAAGCGGCCTGTTGCAGGAAGACCTCTTGTTCAAGTCGTTTTTTATGTTGAGCTAAAAATCTGATTTGCTACAACTTTTACCTGTTGGACTAATGAACCTAATATAACCCCAGTGGAAGGACACAGTTCAAGTCTAAATCCTCTTCATACTACATTGTTGGTATAGAAAGGTCATGAATGTGCTTGTATTAGATTTTTAAAAATGTGATATTATGAACAAGCCTGAGATGAGGGTTCAGTGATCTGGACTGAAGCCCTGCCTCTGCCACTTCCCCCCTGGGGTGGTTAACAGACCATTTAGACATTTTTAGCCTCAATTTCCGTATCTGGATATTAAAGCAGTATGTCTTTTTTTTATCTTCTAGAGGTTTATTTTAACTCATGTTTATGGTTGTATAATTTTCATGCTGAAAATTTCACCCTCGAAAAGTAGAGTTTATCAACCTTTGACAACTGTAGAGCCATGTAACTGCCACCACAATCAATATATCATCTCAAAAAGTTCTCGTGTCCTTTGAAATAAATTCCCTCTACCAGCCTCAAGCCCATAGAAAAATGACTAGTTCTAGGGAAGGGACATTTTGGGGTGTGTGTGCACCATAAAATAAGAAAGTTCTCAGAAAAATAAGGATATGTCAAAAGGGCACAGGAGCCAGCATGGAGTGGCTCACTAAGGCCAAATGTGGGACCAATTTGTCATCTAAATGATGATAGAGAAGCATTATAAACCATTGAATAAAATAAAATTTGTGATTCCCACAAAGAAACACATACATACTTACTTACTTACTTACTTACTTACTTACTTACTTACTTACTAAGGAAAAGCTCTTTTAACAGTAGAAAGCCAGCCAACAAGTGGGATATAGGGGCCCCTGGGTGACTCAGTCAGTTAAGCATCTGACTCTTGGTTTTGGTTCAGGCCAAGGTCTCGTGGTTTGTGAGTTCAAACCCCATGTGGGACTCTGTGGTGACAATGTGGAGCCTGCTTGAGATTCTCTCCCCCTCTCTGCCCCTCCCTTGCTTGCACACATTCTCTCTCTCAAAATAAATAAATATTAAGAAAAATCACCATTTGGCAATCTTCATAATAATATTTGACTCAGTCAAAAATCAGTTGATATTAATTAGTGGTTAAAAGTGTGAAAAGTACCAGGATATTTACAGAGCCTCAACTTATGTTCCCACAAGATATTTATTAATTAAAAGACCAAATATAGTAACTTTACACTGGGGAAACTCAACAGATACTACCTGAGGCAAATGAGAAAAATTAACATCATCAGCAATGGGACAAATTGACATCATATGCCTCTTCCTTTGTGTGTTGTACCTAAAAGAACAAAACACTTTTATGATATTCTGGCCCCAAAATACATGTGTTGAATCTAATCATAGAGAACTATTAGATAAACCGAATTTGAGGGGCATTTGACAAAATTGTGAGACTGTACTTTTTTAAAATATCCCTGAAATGAAAGAAATATTACAACTGAATATAATATATAAACTGGGATTTTTCTTTTGCTGCAGGCAACCTTGTTGAGATAACTGGTAGAACTGAATGAGTTCTATAGATTATATGATAGTATTTTATTGATGTCAATATCTTTACATTGATAATTGTACTGTGACTATGTAAGACAATAGTCTTGTTTTAGGATATACACAGTGAAATATTTAGGGGTATATACAATATCTTGTCTGAAACTTACCTTTAAGTAGTTCTAATACACCTATTAAGAGTTGGGACGAGGGGCGCCTGGGTGGCGCAGTCGGTTAAGCGTCCGACTTCAGCCAGGTCACGATCTCGCGGTCCGTGAGTTCGAGCCCCGCATCAGGCTCTGGGCTCTGAGCCTGTTTCCGATTCTGTGTCTCCCTCTCTCTCTGCCCCTCCCCCATTCATGCTCTGTCTCTCTCTGTCCCAAAAATAATAAATGTTGAAAAAAAAAAAAAAAAAGAGTTGGGACGATAAGGTAGATATGATAAAATGTTAATATTTAGACAATTTGGATGAAGGGTACATAGGAATTTTAACTCTAGCTACTATTCTTGAAACCTTTCTGTAAGCCTGAATTTATATAAAAAATGAACAAAGAAAAATTGTTTTCTGCCTAAAAGAATCTGGGAAACGCCTCTATTCTCTACATGCGAAAGTAACAACAAAGAAAATACTCATGCTTTCTATTTATGCTTATGAAATAATAAAACACGTATATTATCAATATCCAATTAATGCAAAGTGGTATTTTAAAAAATAATCTCATTATAAAAGAATATTCATGTTATGTCTTTGCCACTTTTAATAGCATCATTAAGGAAAGACTGTATTTATTGCTTAATATATTTTCTATTTTCTTGACTCAACACATTTATTGTTTCATTTTATTCACACCTTTCAGTGATAGATATTGACATTGGGTCAAAAATCTATGGGTTTTTCTCTGAAAACTCTGGACTGTATTTTGAAAAATATATCAATTTAAGCACCAAGGAGGCAAATGGATTGCTTAGTTGTTAAATAATCTTAATGAGATGTCAACAGCAGAAAAATATTCTCAGTCCTCAGCAAGGTCTTCAGGTAATGAAACATTGATTTTTTTTTTAAACTCTACAGCCATTTTGCTTACTGTATGGGAAGTAAATGAAAAATAGTTATTTGTTTCCAAGAGCACAATACATTTTAGATACTTAATTTAATATTTAAAATTATTTCTAATATCTGTACCTTCATTAACTATATTTTTAGTTTACACCATTGCCTTTTTGATTGAACATCCTGAGTTCATTCTCAAAACAAGTCTCAGACTAAGATCCTGTCTTAAATCATTAGGGAGATTATGCTTGTGGGGAAGCGTCTATATTTTAGTTAGAAAATGCTTTAGGAAACCAATAAACATGATGTAAGAATGTATTGTCCAAACTCATTTATTTTTCTTTCATGCACAACTGAAATTACTTTGATATGTGGATCAAAAGTTTATAGTATTCGCGAGAACTATTCAGCATCCAAGATCTCTTGTTTACCCCACTTGAATTTCTTAGCCTCTGTTCTAAGCATTAAAACAAAACAAAATAAAAAATATCCATTATTTAGTAATTTGGAAGGATAGTAGTTGTCTATTGACTATCTTGTCTATGTTGTTCAATAAGAATCACACATCTTATTTTTGGGCAATAGCATTGTGTCTAAGTGAGAGATGCATATTAGCTAAAACGGGTATTTTCAGAATGGTAAGGAGCCTCTGGTCTCTAGAGAAACATTTCCAGAGTATAAACTTTGGAACTACTACTTCAGCAGGGATGGGAAGCCATATTTTTCTCAGCAAACTCAACAAATGTGGACCATTTTCACCTACTCTCATTTCCAAATAGAAGCATTTTCTTCTGTATTTGAGGATGATAAGCACAGTAAAATATGGCAGTGTTTTGTTTGTTTGGTTTGGGGTTTTGCCTTGTTTTGGACTCCAGGAGAAATCCCACATATATATTTTTAGCTAGTCTTGTTCCTCATTTTCACAATGAAAGGCCAATGAACCAGCTAGCTGTTGTTGAATGAGAACCTACTTCAAAATGCAGTGGCTTTAAACAAGAATCATTATCACCCCTGTGTCTCTAGGACTTTGGGAGTTTGGCTGATACAGGCTGGGTTTGGCTGGGCAACTCAGCTTCAGATTGCAGAAGCAGAGCCTGCGACCCCACTCTCACTGTTTCTCTGTGGGTCAATGGGGGAGGTTCTGGTCTTACCACCTGTCACTCCTCTTCCTTACGTGGGCTAGCCAGAGCAAGCTCTTCTCATGGCAATGAAAAAAGTGGTAAAGAATGACTGGAAAATTGTTTTTACTCATATCACATTGGCTAAAATAAGTCACATGGTCAAGGTCAAGGGGCAGAATTGCAAAATCACACGATAAACAGCATGGATACTGGAGGGATGAAGAATTGGAATAATAATGCAACCTATACTAACATGAGGAGATATCTGATACGCTGCTTTAGAAACTATTCCTGTTGCACATATTATTTCCTATCAGTGCTTTTTGATCATGAAAAAGGAGTTGCCTCACCAAGTTACAATTATGTCACCTTAAGAGAAAGATAAGCTTTTGTCTTATTTTAGGACTGTTAGGTATATCAGATTATTACTTCATATTTGATATTGATTTGATGGCCACATTTTGTGAGAGATTCAGTTTTAATACTTTCAGAAGAAAGGATTTTATAATTCATTTGGAGCAAAGAATATCAAGAAATGGTGAATTGGCAGGAAAACCATCAGCTCTGTATTATAGAGGTGGTAGGCAACATGAGCTTCTAAAGAAGCTTTGTCTCCTTACATTTAGAACTCACACAGCCTGGTTCTTGTGATAAGAACTGTCCTCTGTTACCATGGGAGAGAGGAATATTCACTCCAGGGGAAACAGAAAGACAATGACAAAGTGAAATAGCTTCAGGGGGCAATAATTCTGATGGGTTGTTATATATACAGAGAGAATAAAACCATTCTTTCGGGATTTAGTGACGATTTTAAAATTTAAATATATTGCAAAATAATTTAAGAGTGATAAACATCCCCTTTCTTGTTTGATAAAATGTTGTAAGTGCCTGAGATGGTTTTGAATTATCAGCAAATCTTTCTAAATTCTTTTTATTGCTGAGCGTTTTTAATGCTTCAGATGTCTGAATATGAACAGAATGCTTATGAGCCTGTTATAAACACCTGAAGATAGAGTGTTTACAGTGACAACACCTAAGGAATCTTAACAAAGGGGCTAATATCCTGCAATGACAAAAAGCATCCATTTCCAGCAGTGGTGCCATAGTGATAGCATGAGTTCACAGGATCTGACTGGGGTAACTGCTAACATGTCATCTGTCAAATCTGAGTCACAGTTACAGTTATTCACAAGACATTGATTTTTCTCCTGTTGACAGAAGCATTTATCATTTTTCTCCCAGGATGGATCTGATTTAAGCACATACATTATATTCTTGATTATGCTGGAAATCAAGATCCTTGTGACCTGGGATCTACTCTTTACTTTCCCAGCATCTACCTATGTGACCTGTGGCAAGCCCAGTTTTCAGTTCCTTATCTAGCTAAGGAGGGGATGGGAAAAGATCATTTTTTAGATCACTTTCAGCTGTAATATTTCTCTAAATCTGTGCGGGCTCAGTGTTCATGGGAACACTCAGTGTACATGGGAAATCTTCCCTAGACCCTAAGTGCTTCCTCAAGTAATATGTAAATTGTGACAGAACTATGATCTATAAATGGGTTCTAGTGTCATGGAAATCCTATCGAGTTAATGTTTCAAACATTTGGGAAAAACATGAACTATATTTCTGATAATGAGAAAAATACAAGGAATATTCTTGTGGTCTTTGAACTCTAGTTTAATAACGCAAAACACCCTCTGTAGTAACTGATCACAAGGGGAAGGACTGAAGAGTCACTGAATTTCAGGATCAACTGAATCACTCCTCATTTGGGGGGGATGACAAAGGTAGTAGCTATGTTCTGTGACTTTATTTGCTAAAATGGAGAAGAATGTATTCTGTGTAACTGGTGTTCAGGGCTGGCACATGGGGATGTGCAGGTGGTATACCACAACATTCCCAGAGGATGCAGTTCTCTAGCCTGTGACATGCATGCCCTTTTGTTGTGTGTTCTGTTGAACTGAATGTGGAGGCCCTGCTGGGTAATAGCTGGAAATGGCATTTCTGTGCGCTTGACCTCACCAGACTCTATCCAAATAGGTGAAAGCGGAGCTGGCTTCATGACCAGGTAACACGTAATTGCAGACGCCCCTGACTTAGACGGGCTCCATAGTTGGTTTGATGCTCTTTTGTCACCATCTTGAAATCTAGAAAAAGTTTTAAACAAAGAGCACCATATTTTCATTTTGTACTTGGTATAAAAAATTGTGTAGCTGGTACCGAATGGTTGTAGGAGTGGGTTAAGACTGTAATAGCAGAATACAATTAGTAGCAGCAGAATACAATTTTAGGCTGTAAAGAGGAAGAAATAATTACTTTTCAACCTCTGCCATCCAAAGTAGAATTTTTCCACTGAGGCAATTGGCTCGAAAGCCAGGCTTTTTTGAGATAGTAAAATATTTTTCTAGTTTCCTTTAGTATGTCGTAGATTAAACATGCAGGATTCAGATTATAGAATCTCTTATAAATATAGAGAATATGCCCATTTCACATACGAGCCATGTCGCAAATGTTAATTGTCAATGTTTACAATTATTTTATTTTATGTTTTAGTGTAAGTCGTAACTTACCTGGACCAGAGAATACCTTGTGTTTGCCTTTGTCACAAATTTACATATAGACTTATACTCTTGCAACTGGGCTCAGCTGAAATAATCCACAGATGTGAAACCCAATAAAAAATTTTCCTATATGATTCTTTGTATTCAAAAAATATAAGTACTGTAAATGTATTTTTTAAATGTTTATTTTGAGAAACAGAGAGAGAGAGACAGAGAGAGAGAGAGAGAGAGAGAGAGAGAGAGAGAGAGAGAGAATATGAACCAGGGAGGGGCAGAGAGAGGGAGAGAGAAAAATCCCAAGAAGTTTCCATGCTGTCAGTGCAGAGCCTGACATGGGCTCAATCCCACAAACCATGAGATCATAACCTGATCTGAAATCAAGGGTCAGATGCTAACCGACTCAGCACCCAGGTGCCTCTGTAACTGTATTTTTTACGTGTGTACAAAGAAACTAAAATCCATTTTCATTGTTGGCATGAACATTTTCTTTCTTTTGTTTTTTACCCGAAATGACTTGAAAGTGAGGGACTTAGGTTGATCATATTGAGTTGTGTAATAATATATTAACATGACCAGCTCAAATAATTATGGCCCAAAGTGAAATTTTAATCTGCATTATTCACTTACCTTAATGACCCAACTCACAAGAAATTCAAATACTAAGACATTTTTAAAAAATGGCCAAAACTAGTCATATTTCTAAAGAGGATTTGGCTGTGATTGCAATATTTGAATCATTCCAGTTGGTAACTAAGTAGCCAGTCTTCCATATTTAGAGCAAAGGAGTGAGGGAGGGATGAAGGGAGGAACACTGGGAGGGAGGGAGATTGGTGATGATAAAATTAAATATGTTGTTGGCCCTATACCTGTCAGTGACATTCCAGTCCTTGTGGGCTAGATCAACATTTCTGAACCTCTGCACAATTGACATATTGACAGTGAAACTGGACAATTCTTTGTTGAGAGGGAGTGTCCTCTGCATTATAGGATATTTAGCAGCATCCTGGCTTCTACCCACTGGATGCCAATGGTATATCTTCTCTTCCTTCACTTGTGATAACCGGATATAAGTCTGGGCATTGCCTAATCACCTTCAGTTAGGAACCAATGGGCGAGATTTGACTAAGGATATCTTTGAGACGACTGCTTTTCTTTAATTAAAGTCCAAAAGCAGGTCAAGTAGTTGTCTTGGTTTCTTTCTCATAATCTCGTATCTTGATATTATACTTAAAATGTTGAGGAGGTAGCCCAAAGAAAAATAAATACATTTCCCTAAGACTTAGAACAGCTGATTAGCGCTGACTAATGATATGTAAAATTGCTGAATCACTATATCATACACCTGAAACTAATATAACACTGTATGTTAACTATAGTGGAATTAAAATTAAAAACTTAGGGGCGCCTGGGTGGCTCAGTTGGTTGAGCGGCTGACTTCAGCTCAGTTCATGATCTCACCATTCCCAAGTTGGAGCCCTGCGACAGGCTCTGGGCTGACAGCTCAGAGCCAGGAGCCTGTTTCAGATTCTTCGTCTTGTTCTCTCACGCTCTCTCTCTGCCCCTCCCCCACTTATGCTCTGTCTTTCTCTCTCAAAAATAAGTAAACATTAAAAATAAAATAAAAAAACTTAATTTAAGAAACCCAGCTGAACTCGACTGGCTATCCCAGTCTGGGCTTTCCCAGAATACGTGTGTGTGTGTGTGTGTGTGTGTGTGTGTGTGTGTGTGTGTGTGGTCGCGCGAGCGCGCGGCGCGCTTGTTGTAGGGAGGGTAAGAAATGACTCAAAGCTGCAGGCAGTCCCCGTCTACCTATTCCTACTTTATTTACACGGGAACAAGTGACCATATAAATGACCATGATCTTGAAGAGCACTCTGACCCAAAATGCACTGACTTAATACCATATTAACATAAGTTTTCAGCTTTGTTAGTGATTAAATAAAAAGATCAATTTCCTAGGGTTTTGGTTCTGCCTAATTGCCATCCTTTCTTTGCAGAATGCTTGGTTCATAATGTTTGGAAACATGTGAGTACTCCACAGACCTTGGGGTTCCTGAGAACTTGAAGATATAGCCTAAAAAAAAGTGAATCTTTCTTTCCCTAAGTCTTAGAACAGCCACAATCAATACTAACTGTGCTTAGTTACCTGGAAAATTTGAATTTTCTGCTCCACTTTAATTCATTCAAAGTCTAACAATTAGTTTGTTTTTTGATTAGTAGCATTACTATTAATTTTTAGGGCCTGTAATTATTTACTATTGGTTCTATGCTTCTCTGACATTGGGAAAATATACAGACCATGTCATATTAAAAAAAAAAAAAAACCTTCTGGCCAATAAAGAGAAGAGAGGAGGCATTGTGTATATCCCTTTAATGTCATAGGGTGTTCTAGAAAAATAACATTTTTCAGTGGTTTAATCTAGGAGTCGAAAGTGATTGTATACCACTTTATGAAGGAAGAATACATATCTTCAATTGCTTAACCATTTGTTGTGAAATATTTGACTAACTGCTTGATGGATAAAAATACTGTCAAAATAGATATTGCAGGGTAATGCAGCATAATTACTCAAATATTCCAGAAACAGATGAAAGCTTGCTATTAAGTAACAGCACATGCTATTAAGTTTCTGTTTTTTCTTATTTTATTTTCTTTGTGGGATATATTATTTTTAAATAAGGGTTTACTATCTAGAGGCTTGGCTAAAATTTGCTTCAAAACCTAGAATAAGCCTCCTTGTATGTGAAAGTTACTTTTCCATTTTACATATAAGGAAAGAAAATGCAAACAGGCAAGTGGAGAGATTTGCCTACATTTGTAGAGTGAGCTAGCGAGCTCTGTACCAGGCTGATGGCACCTTTCATGACCGTTCTCCGTGTTTAATCTCATCACTTTGGCCCATGCCCTTATGGAAGCAACACGAGAGGAGGGCATGTAAGAGTTCTACCCCTCTCCACTTGCTGAAACGCTGAGGTATTCCTCACATTTTACACTCCGTATTTGATCATACTGCCTACAATTAGGGTCATAGAAGAAACATCAGAATGCTAAGAGATTAAAAGTAACTAAGTTTGGCTGAAAGATAACAAAATTTTTATTTTGATAAAAAAATGAAAACTGTCACCCTAGGTCGTTTTCAGGTTGTGTCTTCACATGTTGTGTTCAGGTTGTGTTCGAACAAAGGAAATAAACATTGTGAATTAGAAATCCACAGTTCTACCCTATGACCCAGCAATAGCACTGCTAGGAATTTACCCAAGGGATACAGAAGTGTTGATGCATAGGGGCACTTGTACCCCAATGTTTATAGCAGCACTCTCAACAATAGCTAAATTATGGAAAGAGCCTAAATGTACATCAACTGATGAATGGATAAAGAAATTGTGTTCATATACACAATGGAATACTATTTGGCAATGAGAAAGAATGAAATAAGGCCTTTTGTAGCAACGTGGATGGAACTGGAGAGTGTGATGCTAAGTGAAATAAGCCATACAGAGAAAGACAGATACCATATGTTTTCAGTCTTATGTGGATCCTGAGAAACTTAACAGAAGACCATGGGGGAGGGGAAGGAAAAAAAAAGTTAGAGAGGGAGGGAGCCAAACCATAAGTGACTCTTAAAAACTGAGAACAAACTGAGGGTTGATGGGGGGTGGGAGGGAGGGGGGGGGTGGGTGATGGGTATTGAGGAGGGCACCTTTTGGGATGAGCATGGGTGTTGTATGGAAACCGATTTGACAATAAATTTCATATTAAAAAAAATTAAAACATACATCCAAACAAAAACTTGTCCATGAATATTCACAGTAACATTATTCATAGTAGTCAAAAGTGAAAGCTACTCAGATGTCCATCAGCTTATGAGTGGGTAAATAAAATCTGGAAAAAAAAAAAGAAATCCACAATTATTTTACCTATTCTGGCTTTAATAAACTATGTGGTCCTAGGAAAACATTTATTATGGAGTGGTCTTTATTCTTCAGCCCTGTTTCTTCTGGAAAAAAATCCTAAAGCATATCATGGTTACTATCAGAATGTTCATAAGTGATCGTCTCTAGTGCTGGTGGGTCTGTGGGAAAAGAGAGATTCTTATTCACTGTTGGTTGGACCACAAACAACCTTCTTAGAAAGTTATCTGACAGAATTAATTAAACTTTAAAATATATACCATCTGAACAGCAATTCCACTTCTAACCACTTATTTACTAGATATAAAAATACCAAAGGAACATGTATAAGAAATTAATAACATGGTTTTTGGCAATGAAGAATTGGAGGCAGCCTCAATTATTCTCAATAACTGGATAATTAAACAAATTAGGCAGTTCATATTTTGAATACTATGCATACTTTGAAGGGGATAGATACAGATTTATATAAATTGACTTGGAAAGATATCTATGATGCATTTATAAAGTGAAAAAACAATTTATAAAATACAATATAGTATCATCCCATTTGATATTAAATCCTTATATTTATGTATGTTTTATATTTGTTATTAAATAAGGAAAAAATGAATAAATACCTCCTAAATTAACAATAGATAAATCAAAGAAAAATTATCTTTTCTCAAGATGTATTAGTACTCTTTGTATATTTGCAAGAAGTATATTACCTTAAAAATTTTTTTAATGTTTATTTATTTTTGAGAGAGACAGACAGAACATGAGTGGGAGAGGAACAGAGAGAGAGGAAGACACAGAATCCAAAGCAGGCTCCAGGCTCCGAGCTGTCAGCACAGAGCCCGATGCAGGGCTGGAAATCATGAACCGTGAGATCATGACCTGAGCTGAAGTCGGACACTTAACTGACTGAGCCACCCAGGCACCTCAATAAGCATGTTACTTTTTTTTTTTTTTTAATTTTTTTTGAACGTTTTTTTATTTATTTTTGGGACAGAGAGAGACAGAGCATGAACGGGGGAGGGGCAGAGAGAGAGGGAGACACAGAATCGGAAACAGGCTCCAAGCTCGGAGCCATCAGCCCAGAGCCTGACGCGGGGCTCGAACTCACGGACCGCGAGATCGTGACCTGGCTGAAGTCGGACGCCTAACCGACTGCGCCACCCAGGCGCCCCAAGCATGTTACTTTTAATGAGCAATATTTTATCCAGCATTTTATTACAAAAAGTTTCAAGCATAGAGCAAAGCTGAAGTAATTTGACATTATGGAACCATATACAAATCTCTTGGAATCTATCCTGTTTATATTTACTATACTTACTTTATCATATATCTATCAATTTGTCTATTCTTCAATCCATTCCTCATTCTTTTTTATTTTCTTGATAGGTTTTGTTTCTTTTTTTTTTTTAAATTTTTTTTTCAACGTTTATTTATTTTTGGGACAGAGAGAGACAGAGCATGAACGGGGGAGGGGCAGAGAGAGAGGGAGACACAGAATGGGAAACAGGCTCCAGGCTCTGAGCCATCAGCCCAGAGCCTGACGCGGGGCTCGAACTCACGGACCGCGAGATCGTGACCTGGCTGAAGTCGGACGCTTAACCGACTGCGCCACCCAGGCGCCCCCTCTTGATAGGTTTTGAAGTAAATTGCACACATTAGTCCATTTTCTCCTAAATTCTTCACCTTATATAATAATGGTATTTTGATTTAAATTTAAATACATTTTAAAGAAACTTGCCATGGAGCTCTGTTGTGGCTTCACTCACTAGGCATCTTGGATCCCTCCTCCCTGCCCCTGAGATAACATCTTCCTGGGGATCTACAAAATAAACGTCAATTAGGTATTGAGGTTTGAGAGGATGTTAGAAATATTAGAAAAATGAATACTCTTTCCTATGCTCTTTGGGGATCCATAGACTGTCACATCTCTTAGTAAATGTTCCTTGGAACTCAAGGTAAATTATATATGCATCACGAAAATGTAAGCCAGACATGTTCAAGGAGATTTCAGGCTTTTTGTGACATAGAAAGTGTATTGCTCATGAAACAAACCAGACATAGAAAGACAAACACTGCACAGTATCATTTATATGTGGAATCTAAAAATAAAAAAGTGAAGCTCAGAGAAACAGAAATTAGAAAAGTGGTTTCCAGAGGCTCAGGGTGGTGAAATAGGGAGAAGTTGGTAAAAGGGTACAAACTTTCAGCTATAAGATGAATAAAGTCTGAAGATCTAATGTAAGCACATAGTGACTATAGTTGATAACACTGTATTGGATAATTGCAATTTGCTAAGAGGGTAGTACTTAAGTGTTCTGTCTTTCACACACACACATTATATAGAGATACACACACACACACACACACGCACACACACACACATGATAGGTACGTTAATTAACATAGATGGGGGAATCCTTTCACAATGTATATGTATATCAGATCACCACAACGTACATTTAAACATCTTACAATTTTATATTTCCATTATACCTGAATAAAGCTAAAATTAAAAAAGAAAAGAGTGTATTGCTTAGAATTCACTTGCCAAAGATAGAATCCATTCTATCTGAGCAGACAAGGAGTTATTATGTGGTACCATGTGACTTACAGAACCACTATATGGGCTGAAGAAAAACCCTATGTTGAGATCAGGAAGCATTTCCAAATCCATGTGACAGAATCAGGCCAGGAGACATGTTGCTTCTGCCATGATCGGAAACTTCATTATACAATCAGAAATATGTTATTGTGATCATTGGTTCCAGAATGATACCTTAGTCTTTGCTAGAAATCTACCAAAGGAGGAAACTACCAGTGGAATCAGGAAATCATTGCTGTAGTTGCCTGTTCCAGAATTAGCCTGCCTTTGTCATACTCTATGTCAGCAACACAGAAAGATCTTTTCCTGAAATGAATCAGTATCCAGAGTAAGATAACAATCTGAAACCTTACTGTAAGGGACTGTAGGAAATGTTTTATGAAAAATATCATTCTTGACGAAAATAATTTTCTCCTTGAGTGCATGGCTAGACTATGTTTTTCTTTCTTTTTTTTTTTTTTTAATTTTAAAGTTTTTTTTATTTGAGAGAGAGAGCGAGCGAGCATATGAGTGGGGGAGATGGCCAGAAGGAGAGAGAGAGAGAATCCATGCTGAGCATGAGCCCAAGGTGGGACTTGATGCCACAACCCTAGGATCATGACCTAAGCCAAAATCAAGAGCTGGGTGCTCAACTGACTGAGCCACCCAGGCACCCCTAGACTGTTTTTCTTTTCTTTTTTTTTTTTTTTTAATTTTTTTTTCAACGTTTATTTATTTTTGGGACAAAGAGAGACAGAGCATGAACGGGGGAGGGGCAGAGAGAGAGGGAGACACAGAATCGGAAACAGGCTCCAGGCTCTGAGCCATCAGCCCAGAGCCCGACGTGGGGCTCGAACTCACGGACCGCGAGATCATGACCTGGCTGAAGTCGGACGCCTAACCGACTGCGCCACCCAGGCGCCCCACCCCTAGACTGTTTTTCAATCTCCCCACCAGTTATGTGTGGCTGTGTGCCTATGTTCCTTTTTTTATGTTTATTTATTTTGAGAGAGTGCGTGTGTATACACATGTGACTGGGGTAGGGGCAGAGACAAAGGGAGAGAAAGAATCCCAAGCAGGCTCCCTGCTGTCAGCACTGAGCCCAACAGGGGGCTTGATCTCTCTAAGTGTGAGATCATGAGCTGAGCCAAAACCAAGAGTTGGAGGCTTAACTGACTGAGCCATCCAGGCGCCCCTGTATGTCTATGTTCTTGCCTAGAGAATATAAGTGGAGATAACATACACCTTAAGACAATGGTCATACCTTGTCCACATTTTTTCTCTTCATTGTTGGCTGGAAACTGACGCACCGTCAACTATGCAGGTGACAATGCCAGAGGGTGTGGAGTTACATCACTACCCTGGGTTCCTGGATGATTTTGTGGAGAAAAGTCCATTTAACCACTTTGGATGATTACACCAGTGAGAAAAAAACTTGAATCTTCTTTAAGTCCCTGGAGTATCGTTTGGTCTTTCAATTGTAACAGTCTAGTCTTACCCTACATAATGCATGTGGATTTTAGCTTCTTAGCTTCTGTACCTGGAAATGTTGATTGGGCTCAATGTTGAATAAGCCAGTTCACAGTGCCCTCCAAAACAGGACTCCTCTCCCTTCAAAACACACCCTGACTCTTCTTTTCTCTCTCCTGTCTCTCATCGCACATAATCACACACACACACACACACACACACACACACACACACACACACACATACACACACACACACAATCTATCTTGTTCATTGTTGAATAGTTAGTGCCTAACACAGGACCTGGTATATCCTAGATGTTCCACAAATATTTTTTTGATGAATAAATAAAAAATCTTAACAATTTGAGAAATCATATGGGTCCAGTTTAAAATATTGCCTTTGATATACAGTGGGAAGTGTGATTTGAAGCTTGGAAAGGATTTCAGCATATAGAGATGGGGTAAAGGGCATCTGGGTAGCACAGAAGTATGCCTGGACTATGGCAGCACAGAGGGGTGAGGGGAACAGGGAGCTTGCCATTGTGTCTGATGGGAAGGCTGAAGAGAAGGGGCTTGGAATTGAGGTTAGATTCTGATTGGGTAAATTCTTGAATGCTATGCTTGGGTAATAGTAATTCTGTAAGCCAAGAAAATATCAAAGGTTTGTTTTGTCTCTGTTTTTGATTTTTGCTTTATTACTATATTAATACACTTGGCTCTGTCTTTTAGAAAACAAAGTGCTGGGAGTATGGAAGAGAAGATTGGAGGTGAGAGAGACAGAGGCTATTTTAATTGCCAGGGAAGGAACCATAGATATTTAAATTAGGCAGAGGTGAAGGATAGATTTGAGGGATACTTTGGAGATAAAATTAAAAGGACAGGATGACTTCTTAGACAATGAAGAGAGCGAATCTCTTGTTTCTAGATTGAGATGACAATACGGTTTTGACATAAGACAGGAAATATAAGCAAAGAAGTAAAATGGGGGGATGAATTAAAACTTATCTTTCATACTGTTACGTCACATTTTCGGTAATGGGAATATTAAGTAGCTAGATGGAAATAAGGGTTTAGAAGTCAAGAGGCAGATTAGGATACCTTTGACTTGGAAGCCATGGGCAGGAGACATTAGTGTTTCTCAAGATGTGATCTGAGAACTTCTGCATGAGAAATACTTGTCTCAGGGTGCTTGTACAAATGAAGATTCCTGGGTCTTATCACAGAATACTTGATCACATTCTCTGGAGGATGGGGTCCTGGATCTGTTTTCTAGAAATATTCTTGGGTTATTTTAATGCATTACAATTTTTGAGAGCCATGGATAAGGACGACAACTGAGGCCTAATGGTATGTAAGATTATCTGGGAGAAAGTGAAGAGTGAAGAAGCAGCATGGGGCAGGACATGGATGAGAATGGTACTGGATTACAGAAACTGCAGAGTTAAAAATTCTGTTCAAAGAGGAGAAATGAGATTCTTGAGAGCATGAGAAGTAGCAGTGGGAAAAGAAATGTTTTAGGGAGGTGAGGTGGGGGGCAGCTCCAAGGAGAGCAGCAATATCTGTAAAGATGTCACCTGGAATGAGATGGAGAGAGGGATATTGGTCCTGTCAATGTGTTGATCATCACTGACCCCTGAGGCAGCAATTTCAGTTCACTGATGAGAGTGGAGTCATATGACACCAACAAAGCATTGAAGGAACTGAGAATTCATATAGATAGACTACGTTGAGAGTATTTTCCTTTTATAAGGGGTAATATATATTATTTGTAACTCCGTGTAGTTTCTAGTTCAAATTCTCACGGATGAGAAAATGTCATATAAATTGTACCTCTTCCTCCTAGGATGTGCGACCTCCCACTTTGTGATCAGGTGGGTGCAGGCAGGTCATTGCTGAGATGTCTCTAGGTCCATCTTCAAGGACCTTCCAACCTGGCAGCTTTCTCTTTCCTCCTGGTCATACTTCAGTTGGGGAGTCTGTGGGGCAAGCACAGCCTGGAGTGCACAGTTGCACCAAACAGACATTTTGTCTCCAAGTGAAGCTTCTTTTGGGGTTTCCTCTTGAGCATCACACACCCATCCTGGAATTCTGTTCTGCACCAGGGCTATGGTGAGACACATTTCCGACACCAGTCCTGGAGTGCCTGCTTCTTCCCTTGGAACCCTCCTCCTCTTCAGATGGCACTTCACATGTGTTACACACACTATTCACCACAGGATAGTTTCTATTATCAGTAATTTACATGTAGTGAGAGTCAATAGCCTTAAGCCAAATTAGGATTGAGAATTGTGTGTGCTGAGTGCACCTGGAAAATGAGGAGGTAGGCCTACTTACCAGGGGAAGGGTGAAGAGAGGGTCTCCTTTTAAGGGAAAAGAGTCAAAATGTAACTTGTGGAGAACACATGGGAATGATTCCAAGGACATCTTAGTGTCCGTCAGATGGTCCCCAGTTCAATCCCCATGCAGCCTTCCAAGTCCTAGAGTGAGGGGCATAATAACAGAGCTATGTAAATTAAAGAGTCATTTCTCTGGAATCCTCCTGGGACACTGATGTGCACATTGTCAACAACATTGGGAATCACTGGTCCCTGGAGAAGAAGCAGTAACATGGGAAGTAGCAGGTTGGCTGTGGTGATGGCAGTGACATTAGAGAAAAGTATCTTTCTCTTGATGTCTTCTGTGCCTTTGGCTTTGGCAATCAGCAGCCTTGCTACAGATATGGATGCTTTTGAGCCTTGGGCATTGGCAACCTTACAGGCTCTGGAAGGCAGCAGTGGCAGTGCTGGCATAGATGCCACCTTCAGAGTCCTCAGAGAACACAGATGCCACTCTGGCGGCTAGACAAGGAAGGGAGGGAGGATGTGAGTGCATGCCACAGGACAGGCAGGAGGAACAGGTCCCAGAACACTGCGCCACTTGTAGGACGATCCTGGAAGCGTTAGATACAGGATGGAGCTCTCACAAATCAGGTAAGGGGTGCCCTCACAGGGTTACTACATTTTTTTTTTTTAACCAATTCTTTTCTCTTTTTACTCTGCTATTTACTTATCTAGGGTGTAGTGAACAAAATAGATTAAGTTGAGAAAACTGAAGTTCAGAGAAGTGAGATAACTTGTACTAAATTCTGTACACGGCCTTGGAGTTGTGGGATGATGTGACCACCCATGCTGCCATCTTCTGTTTGGGACAAAGAGAATACAACAGGGGAAAAAAACAGGATTGCTGTTATCTGACAATAATCGATGGCAGGGTCTTGGATAAATTAGAAGAGGATAGGATTAAGAGTATTGCTGGAGGAATTAATTAAAGGCATTTAGTAAATGGGATGTAAGAAACTCAAGCAGAAATATTTCAGGCGGAAGATTATACACATATGGAATCAGATAATAAAGGTAACTGAATCAACGTGCAGACAAAGTAATTAGTTAAAGAAAGACATCTGTAAGAGGAGATAAATAAGAGAAGCAGTGGAAACCTACTGGTTTGAGGTAAACTAGAATATTTTGGTAAAGTCAGATGATTTTTTTCCTCCTTTGCTTTACATATATTATGCCTTTCTTAACCACAATCCCAAATATTACGCAATTCAACATGTTATTTTTTTTTCTGGAAATACCTAGGAACTGCATAAATACATCTGCCAAAGCAAATGATTCAAAGAAGATCAATGTTTTTCATGGCTAACTTAGCATGTGTATGGCTCCCACAAAAGTTTAGATCTTATGTTTGTGATTACATATTTGGGGCCACAAAAATAACAAAAATAGCTACTTGACACCGTTTTCTATGGCAATAGGAAACCGTATCCAGTAAAGTCCCACTACAAATATCTTTCATCATGCTCTTCTCATCATGTTAAGACATGGAGCGAGGCGATTTTGATGATGAGGGATTGAGGTGCATTATCCTTTTGTTTTCTGTTACTCCGGGAGGTAATCACATCTGTATGAATGATGAGAATATCTCATTTTACATGCTTTCTTCTCATTTGCGTTTGAAGTGTAATTTCAGTCTATGGAATGTCTTTGGTCATAGCCCATGCTGTGTGGTGGCCAGGATGGCTGCAGATGTGATGTGACTGGGAGGAGGACTGAAGAAAGGCCTATGCCCCCAAACATTCTCCCCTCTAGCTGATGGGATTTCAGAATCCCTGATTGTTGCCATTTTCCAAAAGGACAAGAGACACAGCAAATGAGTAGATCTTTATGATAAAATATATCCTATTTGCCCTGTTTAAGAATCTATTTTTGGGCACCTTGGTGGCTTAGTCGGTTAAGTGGCCTACTCTTGATTTTGCTCATGTCATGATCTTATGGTTTGTGAGTTTTAAGCCCCACGTCATCAGGCTCTGCACTGACAGCAAGGAGATTGCTTGGGATGCTCTCTGCCTCTCTCTCTCTCTCTCTCTCTCTCTCTCTCTCAATAAACAAACAAACAAATAAATAAATAAATAAACATCTTAAAAAAGAGCCTATTGTTGACTCACAGGGAGGTTGGGATACCAAGATTGGAAGATTGTATAGCTAAATTTTCTTTGGCACAAAAAAGCAACAATACAGAATTACTCTGATCAGAGAAACAGGTTGGAACAAAGGGATCTGTGGTTGTGAGCTCTGTCATTTCCAAGGTTTATGATGAAGTATGTGTGGTACAAAAGGCTATGACTCTGAGCAAACTGTTGTCCTCAGATTGGTTTCTGAGGAAAACGATCTGCTCAAAGTATCCTTTATTGTGGATCAACACCAGATTGTTTTCTTTTTAACTTCTCAAAGACTGGATATCTTGAGAGAACTAAGAGTACTTCAAATTCACATTATTATAGCCTATAGTTGTGTATGTATATATACATATACACACATGCATATATATATATATATATATATATATATATATATATATATATATATTCAGTAAGTACTTATTGAGCAATTACTAAGTGCCAGTCTCTATGCTAAGTAGTGGAAACATAAAGACAAAAAAAGCTGACTTCAGTTTTTGAAAATCTCAGAGTTTAATGGGAAAAGAAAGACATGCAAACCCCCAAAATAATTTTTAAAATAAAATAATAAAATAAAGTCTTATATGCAACAGCATAGACTACCTACACAAAGTATTATGGGAGCATAGAATAAAGGGTAATTATTCCTAGGAGGAATTCAGAAATCTTCAAAGAAATTAATTTGAGGTGGGTGAGTTTAATTTTTCAAAGGAGCAGAAAATGAAGAGCGTTCTAGTAAGAGAGAGAAAGAAAGCTCATTAAGATAGTTCAGTCTACTGAACTTTTGCGTTGCTCTTAAATTCATGTGTTAATCCCTAATGTGATGGTATTTGAAGGGGAGGCCCTTGGGAGTAACGAGGTCAAGAATGTGGAGCCCTTACAAGAGTAGAGAGATATTGCTTCCTCTCTCTTTTTCTCTGCTCTTTGCCATATGAAGATATAGCAAGAAGATGACCATTTACAAACTAGGAAGTGCCCTCACCGCATGCCAGATCTGTGGGTTACTTGACCTTGGAATTCCTAGCCTCCAGAACCATAAGAAATAAATGCCTGTCATTTAAGTTACATAGTCTATGGTATCTTGTTATAATAGCCTGAGCTGATTAAGACAAGTGCTTACTGGCCCATCAGAATGGGTGGTATAAATCATAGTGGTTAATCATCACTAAGCAAAGGCTGAGAGATGGCTACATTCAACAGATAAATCTCACAAGGCTAGAACATGAAGTATTTTCCAGGGAGGCTGGTCCAGCATTAATCGGGGCTCTAAACATGAAGGCATTAGGAAACCTGGTGGGTGAGAGCTGGCATGGGAGAAAAGATGCTGATGAAAAGATGGGGAAGGCCAATATAAATAAATTTTGCCTTCTTAATAATTTTTCTTAGCATCAGTCCTAATCAGTTTCAGCCCACAAGAGCCCATGTATCCAAATCAAGATGACATTAAAAATATGGAAAGATCAAAATCAATACCCATGGCTCTAATAAAGAGCTGAACTCAGCATGTACCATAGAGGGTGTCGAGATCTAACTCCAGGCCTTTTAAATTCTGCAAAGTGATGAGGTTTGAAAGCATGCTGTGTCTGCTCCAGAATTTCAAGTAACTGTTGTAAAAGTCAGAGCATGCTCCTACTACTCTAGTTTTGTCTAATTTCTCACAGACAGTGTTAGTTTATGAAGCTTTGTATGTGTGTGTGTGTGTGTGTGTGTGTGTGTGTGTGTGTGTGTGTGTGTGTATACATGTATTTGCTTGCTTTGAGCTTTTTGGATTGTAATTGCTTATAGACATGAAAGGTCACATTGAGGCCATTGAAATTTTGTCTTAGAAAAGCAGCGACTGACTATGGACAAGCTCCCAGAGGACATCTAAACAGTAACACACTGTTAGGGTTTTGTGAGGCATCATAAAAATATGCCCCGAATTCTCTGTTTCAAAGGTGCTATTTAGATGCCAAAAGTAATACTGCATTTCTCAGAATTAACAGAATTGCTAGACACTTCTCTAAGATAATAGGTAGGTGTAAACTTTTTTTAATTAAAAAAAAAGTCTTAACATGAGAATTTGGCTATGTATGTGGAAAGTAAATGAGGTATAAAATAGTAGTTTCATGAGAGGTAAAGGGATTTTTCAGGTAGAGAGCAAGAAACGGGCCTTTTGTTCAGAGACAGAGAATAAGTGTATATCACACAGTGCCCTGCTTTCTGAACAATTCAATTTCTATATATCCTGGGTATAAAGAGAACCTTTGATCATGTTATCATGGAATGAATCTTAGTTTCTGATAAAGGGATGTCTCTCTTTATTGAGCACTTTGAGGCGGAGAGGGCTCTCCCTGGGCCCTAGAAGTTACACCATAAGGGCCAGGCCTCATTCTCCAATCTTTGCGACAATCCTATTCTATGTTTGAGACCACTGAGGTTCTGAGAGCTGGAATAACTTGGCAGATGTGGAGTCGAGCTGACCTCTGTCTGTCTAGTGCTCCAATTTTCTGCCCCATATTGCAACTTCCCTTGATGACTCACCCTTCTGCTTGGAAGCTGACCTTGCCATATGTCTTCTGTGTAGAACCCTGAGGATGCCAGAGGCCAGATTCTGGGGAGTGGAGAGAGAAAACCTGAGAAGTGAAAGCAAACTTCTCCCATGTGATTGAGGACTGTGATAGGTTCTTGAGGCACATGTCAATGTGCAATCTGTTTCAAATGCTTTACATATGTCAGCTTGATTAATCTTCACCCAATCCTGTGAGGTAGGTGCTATGAGTATCACTGTCATTTTGAAGATAATTTTCCCAAGGCTGTACAATGAGTATTGGTGGTGGCGGCATTTGAAACCAGATAGTCTGAGTCCAAAGCATGTGATTTTCACCATCATGCAATACATACATACATATAGGCAGCGTGTTTTTATTTCCTTCTCCTGTAGAGTAAGAAAAGGGCCATATAATGGTCTACATAAAGTCTAGAGTAGGGGCACCTGGGTGGCTCAGTCGGTTGTGTCCAACTTTGGCTCAGGTCATGATCTCACAGTCTGTGAGTTCGAGGCCCACATTGGGCTCTGTGCTGACAGCTCAGAGCCTGGACCCTGTTTCAGATTCTGTGTCTCCTCTCTCTGCCCCTCCCCCGCTCACACTCGGTCTCTCTCTCTCTCTCTCTCTCTCTCTCTCTCTCTGTCAAAAAGAAATAAACATTAAAAACATGTTAAAAAAATAAAATCTAGAGTGGATCAACTGAGTGAGAATATCTTGTGAGATTAATATAAGGGCTAAGAAGGCTCTAGTGTATCAGAAAGATTTTGACAACAAGGAGGGCCTTGAATGCCAGAATGAAGTGGCTGTATTAAGTTAGAAGGGCTCTTGGGAAAAGACTACTAGAGGAGCAATGTGGACATTAGCTGAAAGCTCAGCAGGAGGCAGTGTAGAGGATGGGTTAACAAGGAACATCTATAGGGCTCCTAGTAGCCATATAAAGACTATTCAAAAACATAGTCCTTTCTCCTACTGTATCTGTATCAGACAGGCTTCTCCAGAGAAATAGAGTAGTAGAATATGTATAATATTTTAATTTCATTTTAATATATTTATATTACATGCAGTGTAAATATATTTTATATATATAAAAGAAATTTGTTATGATGAATTGGTTCACATGATTATGGAAGCTGAGAAGTCCCATTATCTGCCATCTGCAAGCTGGAGACCCAGGAAAACTGGTGATGTAATTCAGCCTGAGTTTGAAGATCTGAGAAACCAGGGGAGCCAATGGTTTAAATCCTCAGAGCTGGAGAAAATGAGATGAGATGTCCCAACTCAAGCAGGGAGATAGGAAGCAAAAAGAGGCGACTTCCTCCTTTTTCCACCTTTTGTTCCATTCAGTCCTCAACAGATTGGATAATGCCTATCCATACTGGGGAAGGCAAACTACTTCACTGAGTCCAGTTCATATGCTTATCTCATCCAGAAACATTCTCACAGACACATCCAGAGATAATGTTGGATGTGGGCACCCTGTGGCCAGTCAAGTTGATACATAAAATTAACCATCACTACATTCTAAGTTTCCAAAAAATGAGGGCCATGTCAGAATATTCCCCATTCCCTTATCTTCATGCCATGTGGGTTGACTTACCTTCTATATAAATTTTCCAAAGACAAAAACTAGTAATCCCAACCACCTGTCACTTAAGTAGTGATTTATTTTTTATAACTAAGGAACCCTTGTTACAACAGGATACCAATTATGTCAAGGGGAGATAAGGAGCAAGCTGTGTCCTCAGCCGACTGTGCAGGACACTCTGAGCATACCCTCCTTTCCATCACTGTTGCATTATCATTGCTGCTCTGACATCTAAATTGCAGCCAAAAAAGGGCCTCATTGATAGGACCTCTGTTGGTGAAAACCCAAACTACAGAGACTCCAAGTCAGTTCTTCACTTCATGGTTCCAGTTCCTTTGAAGTTGACTCAATATGATTTCTGTCTACATATTCATTGGTCAGTGTAAGAATGGCATAATGTGCATTACTGTAATCCTAACAAGCATGGACGGAGGCCAAGTCTGCCCTCTTTTGAACTGAAGTCAGAATGGAAATCCAGAGATTGGATGCTGCCACTGTTATGTCAGTTGCTGTCACAAGGAGGCATGGAAAGAGGCAGGAAGTGAAGGTTACATGAATTATACAATGACCGAAGGGCATAGGAGAACATTACAACTGTCAGCTTTATCATTTTCATTGATAATCTTCCCAATATCATTCGTCTGAGAGTTAGGGTTGATTTTTTGTTTATAAAGACTATTTGCTAGGGTAAAGGTTACAGAAGAAAAGTACCCCTGCAGGCACTGAAAATGGCAAATTGCAAAATGGTGAGGCTATGAGTGTGCCAGGAATTTAAAACATTCCTTATAGACCATTACTAAAAATATGAGAAACTGAAGACATAAAGGCAAATTAAGAGCTTATGCCAGTAAATAACAGCTCGTATGGGGATGACAACTGTGAGCATGGAAAGGAAGAGGCATATGTGAAGATGCTCATTGAGACAGAGCAGGCAAGATTTGCCAAATGGTATAACGTGGCAAACAAAAGAACTGAAGGATGCAAAGGTGATTCTAACATTCTGAGCCGGGAGAAGGTGATAACTTTGATAGGAAGTAAGACCAAAGAAGGAGCAAATTGAGATGAGAATGCTGACACCAGAATGAGACTGATTAAGTTCAAGGTCATGAAGAGAAATCCAGGGACAAATGCCTACGAGGGGCTGGCAGTGTGACTCTGGGCTTGAGAAGGAGATTCTCTCTGTAAGGAAATTAGAGCGTTTTGGAAAAGCCGTGGGAAGAGATTGGAATCTAGATCATTTGATGCCATGATATTAATGAGGAATGGACAATTTAAGCAAGATGTCAATAACCTCAAATCCTGCAGACAAATAAGGGCCTCTGAGGGGATAGGAAACCTTACTGGATTTGATCACAATAAAAGAGGTATCTGCGTGGAACTAAAACCAGACTATAAGGGGTTAAGGAGTGAAACCAAGGCCTCAGGGGCCATAGGTGTAGACTAATTTTCAATATTTTGACAGTGAAGGAAAGGAGGGTTGTTAGGGTGACTGCTTGATGGGCCAGCCCTACAGAGGGAAAGATTTTAGATAAAGATCTAAACATAAGAGGATGGGACTATAGAGATGAAAAAACAAGAACATCCAAAATACACACAAAGAGAGGGGAGCCTGGGTGGCTCAGTCAGTTAAGTGTCTGACTCTTGATTTCGGGTCAGGTCATGATCACATGGTCATGGGATAGAGCTCCGCACCAGGCTCTGCACTGACACCAGAGCCTGTTTGGGATTCTCTCTCTCTCTCCCCGTCTCTCTCTGCCCCTCCCCCACTTATGCACGTGTGCTCTGTCTAAAAATAAATCAACATTTAAAAAATATATACATGAAAAGAGAGAATTATTCATGAAAGTTGCTTTAGAATTGGCATTAAAGCAGTAAAATAAAGACCAATATTCACAATTAGAGTAGAGTTGATTCTTCCTCTGAGTCAGGAGACATGAGATAAAATTGAAGGAAGATACAAAAGAGTTGGCAGAGAAGAAAAGTAATATGAAAAAGTTTGCACTGAATTGTCTCAATCATATCAGTAATAGTAATCAAAACCATTTTTTCACAGCAAACAAATGCATTTCATGCTTTTAGTAAAGATGGGTGAATAGTTGCCTTAACCACATCTTTTATTTTCTGTATTGTAATGCTTTGACATCAGAGCTTTGCTGACCCCGGAGGGACTTCCTTTCCCAGGGTTAGCTAATTCCTAATAAAGATATTCCTAGACATAGATATACATAAGCCAGTGTGAGTGCTTTTCAAATGCAAATCAACCAATCCAGAGCCAGCATCCCAGCCATCCTTTATCAGGCTCTCATCCACCTGCCCTAAGCATTGCAGGGCCAGATACCACACAATTAGGGATAGCCACCATGCTTCAGAGCCCACTAAAATTATTCAAACTAGCCAATTGCAAGCCTGTTTACCCTGCTTCATTCACAACCTTCCTGTGGAAGCCACCAAAAAGGCTCTTGCCTCCTGACTCACTCTGGCTTCTCCTCCTTTCCCATGTGGTCCCCTGTGGTGTTCTGTGCCCCTTCCACTTGGGAACTGTGATCAACAAATGGAAATCCTTAGTTGATCTCTTAGCCTTACCATATCTAAATCATAAATCCAGTTTAAAAAATGCCTTGTGAAGCGCCTGGGTGACTCAGGCAGTTGAGCGTCTGACTCTTGATTTTGGCTCAAGTCATGATCCCAGCATTGTGGGACTCAGCTCCTCCTCAAGCTCTGCACTAAGCATGGAGCCTGCTTAAGATTCTGACTCTCCCTCTCTTTCTCTCTCTCTCTCTCCCCCCGCCCCCGTCCCTCTCCCCTGCTCTCTCTCAAAAAATACCTTGTAATTATGTACATTATACTAATATTTGATGCACTTAAGTTATAAAGTAGGTAGGCTTAAACAGTGGCTTGCAAAAGGATGAGGAATAATTGTTCCCCAATTTAGGTTTTAAGAATTGTATTATATCATTGTGGGCATCTTCCTGGTTGTTTGAACAATCATAAATAACATCAATTTGAGATGAAACATATACACATTTTGAATGCAGGAGTTACAGCATGTGCTAAATTGGGAAATATCCATGCAATCCATGCATCACAGTTCTTAGGTTTGCAAGAGAGTAGTTGTACTAATGGTAACAAGGAAGCTAGATGTGACTTTCTACATAAAATAGGACATCATTTCCACCAACCCCCCTGTGTACAGAGTCAACAATTGAGCAGGGAGGCCATCAGTGGGCCTCTCAAATTACAGCAACATCCTTTCTCTCCACTTCCATTTGCTCTTAATTCATGGCACCAACCCCATTTTGAAAGCAATCTTCTTTTTGATGGATTGAAACACAAACTTGTTTCACACTGATTCTGAGTAAGTGTCTACGGATGTTACTTTTCTATTGCATCTGACATCATCAACTGGTTGTCTTAGACAGACCTGAACTAGCAATGAAGATGTAAGCACTCAGTAAATGATGAGCTTTAGACTGAACTGAAGCATTACTTAGTGTTCTGCAAATGGTAACAGAAGTGATATGGCCAAGCCATTTATACAGTCAGCCTATTATATTATGTTACGTGTATTCCCTGTCTCCTCTGAGTAGCTTTGTCATAATGAGTGGAGACTTCTATAAATTATATAATTACTGCTTACTTTAAAAT
The DNA here is from genome assembly GCF_028749965.1 of Puma concolor. Classification (NCBI taxonomy): domain Eukaryota; kingdom Metazoa; phylum Chordata; class Mammalia; order Carnivora; family Felidae; genus Puma; species Puma concolor. The sequence continues at coordinate 142,326,746 of NC_141674.1, read as the reverse complement.
ATTGTACCAATTACACAAAAGGTTACCCCCAAAGCTCTAATTGGAAGGTTAGTGGTTAATGGGGTGACTCAGCTTGCAGCAGTATTGTATTTTGAAGCTATATGGGTGAGACACAGCATCTGAACCTTTCACTTTAGCTTCACTCATGGTTTTTATAATTCTGATTATTTTGATATTGTTTAATAATTGCTATTTTACTTACCTAAATGTTCTAAGGGATGGGTTCTGTGGAGTAATCTGTTTAGAAAAAAAACAAATGCACTGAGAGAAAAAATATCTTTGGCTTTCATTTTCCAGTATCAACCTCATGCTTCAATTTCCATTGTTTATAGAAACAATAGTCTCATCTACATAAAACCCAATAAATGTGAATATAGAAAAGAAAGCTTTACAAAGGCTGCTGAGAAGGTATTTGATGCTATAGTTGTGTTGAATCTTTACCATTTCAAAAAAAAAGAAATATTACTTATATATTTTTCTAGTTGAACTTATATGCTGAGTTAATGAGATTTCCTGTATAATTCATAAAGTAAATTTTAGTGAAGTGTTCAGTTAGGCTTTTGGAAAAGACTGTAATTTTAAGTGTACATTATTTCTGTGATTTCTGAAATCTTCTTCCTATGCTTGTAAACTATATGAAAATCACATGGCTAAGCAACATTTTTTCCAAGTTATTTATCTTCTGTTTTGGAAATTCTACAAAAACTTTCTGGGTTGAAATTGTAGCTGCTTTACCTGGCAATGCCTCCTGCTATGAGCATCAGAATTATTCCCAAGGTGGGGCTCCTGGTGGCTCAATTGGTTAAGGGTCTGACTTTGGCTCAGGTCATGATCTCGCGGTTCATGAGTTCCAGCCCCGCGTCAGGCTCTGTGCTGACAGTTCAAAGCCTGGAGCCTGCTTCAGATCCTGTGCCTCCCTCTCTCTCTGCCCCTCCCCCACTCACACTCTGTCTCTGTCTCTCTCAAAAATAAATAAACATTAAAAAAAAAAAAAAGAATTATTCCAGGGGTGCCTGAGTGGCTCAGTCAGTTGAGCATCTGACTTTGGCTCAGGTCATGATCTCACAGTTTGTGGGTTCAGGGCCCCGCGTCAGACTCTGTGCTGACAGCTCGGAGCCTGGAGCCTGCTTCAGATTCTGTGTCTCCCTCTCTCTCTCTCTGCCCCTCCCCTACTCACGCTCTGTTTCTCTCTCTCTCAAAAATAAGTAAACATTTAAAAAAAAAATAATAAAAAAGAATTATTCCAAAGGTAAGCATGAAGATCTCAAGGCGTTTGTGAAAGCTCTCATGTATTTTCATTTAGCATAATGTTTTGCTTAATATCCAGAAAGGGCTTTAGTCATTCAAGAAAATTTAAAATATAAGCTGAATAATTAAGTCTTAATTGTATTCCTGCCTTGGGTGTTTATCTGAAGAAGATGGTTTTTCCTTTGGTTTGGTGATGTGTCAGTCTCTAGAAATGTTAAGTGTAAACACGAGAAGCAAAAATGAAATATCTTTGTCATTTAAAGTGGTTTATTATTCACTCACTCATTTACCACTTTTTTTTGTAACCAAATAGAGACGAAATAACAGCAGGATGATGGTCTGGGTACTGTTGTTTATAGGTCAAAGAAAATCTTTAAGAAATAAAAAGTCAGACTAATGCATCATAGACTACTTAGGTTCTGGAACAGCACTATAATGGGGCAAAGACAGTAAGGAATCTAAGGCGGGGCACTGGAAGAGTGACATCCTGACTCTTTGGAAATACCCTATATCTTTCAGACCATGAGGATCAGTGTAGGGAAAAGCACTTTTCTCTTTTAATAAGCAATTCTCTAAGTCAGGGTTTGGCAAACTTCCTGGAATGGGCCAGATGGCGAATATGCTGCATTCAGTGGGCCATACAGTCTCTCTTGCTACACGGAACAACTCCGCCATTGCAGAGTGAAAGCAGCCATGGATAATACATAAATGAGTGGTGTCACTCTTTCTCAATAAAACCTTATTTTTGGACTCCGAGATTTAGATTTCAGGTACCACAAATATTATTTTTAAAATTTTCTTCAATCATTTAAATACATAAAAACTATTTTTAGCTCACTGTCTATACAAAAACAGGGAGTACTGGATTTGACCCTTGGGCTGTAATTGTATGACCTCTGCCCTAAAAAATAATCTTATTTTTATTTGTTGTTATTATTTTTAGAGAGAGAGAGTGCATGCAAGCGGGGGAGAGGGACAGAGGGAGAAGGCAGAGAGGATCCCACACAGACTCTACGCCCAGTGTGGGCTCGATACCATGACCAACTGTAAGATCATGACCTGAGCCAAAACCAGGAGTCAGATGCTCAGCTGACTGAGCCACCCAGGCACCCCAATAATCTTATATTTAAGACTTCCAAATATATCTACACATGTATACATATATATTTGCACGTTCTAAGATTATGATTTTGTGAAGAGATTCAATCCTAATGACACATCTGCTTTTGTTAAACACATGCTTGTGAACATGTTCAACTCTCAGCTGGAATAACAACTCTAAGTCTTTCACTATGTGGTGCAAGGCAAACAAGGAGCAATGGATTAAACTAGTGTTTGGGAGTTCCCCAAGCCCTACCTGAGTTTCTGTGTGTTATGCATGCGTAAGATTTATTTGTAGTTTCAAATTCTTAATTCACTAGAGGTATGTGCTATAATTCCGCATCCTCTTTACCTCTTCCCTCCCCCTTCTTCCTTTCCAAAGCTTCTTTCTTTCCCTATTTATGTCTTATTTAGGTTTCACAGGACAAAAGGGATTTTGATTTGATGCAACACAGCAAGAGAGACAATGGCAGAGAGAAGGGAACTAATGCGGCCAGAAAAGTGAGAGATGAAATAGAGACGAGCCCAAAAGGGAGGCAGTGTTCGTTGCATCAGGAAAGGATGTGTGATTAGTGGGGGATCACTTCGCTCCTCACACTTTCCTCTCCCCATTTCTCCTGTTTCACCCCCACGGGCTCAGTTGCCCATTTCTTGCCTGCATCTAATTCCCTGCTTCTTTCTGACCTTCTTACCAGACTCTTTCATTTCTACTTCCTCCTTTACTGTTTGCTTCCCAGCACAAACCTTGGGCTCATCTCCTTCAAAGTACCGCTACAACTTGCCTTTCACCTTGTTACTTCCAGGCACTGCAGATAGCTACCCTCAGCCTCCACAGGTGTGACGGCGCTCTGCAGACCAGTGTCCACACTCTTGAGCCAGGCCTCCCGCTTACTGAGGCATCATGGTGGCAGGGAGAATCTTCCCTTGTGCATTTGCAGAAGAAATAGTACAACTGAGCTGAGGCATTTAGGAGGCAGAGTACTATTCTGCTCCACTAATTTGCTTTTTAAATGCAGAATTTAGCTCTTAAAACCTTTTCCCACATACTTTACTGGCGTGTCTGAATATTGGAGAACTTGCATGCATTTTTGGTACCACTTTAGAACTCAAATTCATGGTTTCAGTTATACTAATTTCTTTAAATAAATGGACTCACTAATGAGGAGGATTTTTATTTTACTTTATTTTAAAAACTATTAGGCCTCAAGTAAACATACATTGCTCACTGTAAAAAATTTAGGGCATAAATATTGGCAAAAAAATGTCAACAATCACTGCAAACTGCATTTCTCAGACGCAAATGTTAAGTATATGCCATTTAACATTTTGGCATATACTCTTCCAGAGTTTTATATAACCCTAAACATGGCTTACACATCTATTAGTCACAGTTTGATCAGAGAAGCAAAACCATTTGGAGATATACATAAAATAAGGGATTTGACCTTTTTTCAATAATGACAGCTGATGAAATACTCTCCCTATGCTGGTGTTTTTGTGTCTAGTGCTAGAGTTTGAAGACCTTTATCAAGCTAGATACAATCTCTGAACTTCAATTTTTCCATTTGTACAAATGGAGATAGTAATACTTACCTAATGGGGCTATTATCAATATTAATACCATTATTAAATGAAATGATAGAGTAATACGCTTTACCATAGTTCCTAGTTTGCAGAGAGAGCTCAGTAAATTTTATCGATGATGATGATGATGACGATTTTTAACTTTTAATGTTTTTTTTTTTTTTTTTTATTTTTGATGGGGAGAGAGACAGAGTGCAAGCAGGGGTGGGACAGAGAGAGAGAGAGAGGGAGACACAGAATCCGAAGCAGGCTCCAGGCTCTGAGCTGTCCACACAGAAACCGATGCGGGGCCCAAACCCACAAACTGTGAGATCATGACCTGAGCCCAAGTTGGATGCTCAACCGACTGAGCCACCTAGGTGGACTTATCAATGATTATTATTTTTTTTTTTTAATTTTTTTTTTCAACGTTTATTTATTTTTGGGACAGAGAGAGACAGAGCATGAACGGGGGAGGGGCAGAGAGAGAGGGAGACACAGAATCGGAAACAGGCTCCAGGCTCTGAGCCATCCGCCCAGAGCCTGACGCTGGGCTCGAACTCCCGGACCGCGAGATCGTGACCTGGCTGAAGTCGGACGCTTAACCCACTGCGCCACCCAGGCGCCCCTCAATGATTATTATTAATAATAATTATTTTTATCATGTTTTCCATCCCTGACACTATCTGTGAACCAGTTATGTAGGTTTTCTGGTGCTCAGTTTCATCACCAGTGAAATGGAACAGTTAATACTTCAAAGTGCTATTGTGAGGGCTTAGTGGGAAAGTAAATCTAAAAATACCTAAGACGGGCGCGTGGGTGGCTCAGTCCATTGACTGGAGTCAGGAGTCTGACTCCTGATTTTGGCTCAGGTCATTATCTCACAGTTCGTGGGGCTGAGCCCCACGTTGGGCTCTGTGCTAATAGTGCTGAGAGTGTGAAGCCTGCTTGGGATTCTCTCTCTCCTTTCTCTCTCTGTCCCTCCCCTGCTCATGCCTTCTCTCTCAAAATTAATTAATTAATTAATTAATTAATTAAAATAAACAAATACACAATTAAAATTCCTAAGCGTACTCAGTGAACATCTGTGGTTCTGCTAATGCTAAGATTATTTTAGCATTCATTAGCAGCACCTCCGTGTCAGTATCTAATGTTGAGCTTGTTGTCATTTAGATCGTTGGGAGTGTCACCTGCCCGGTGAAATATCTCTGGCATTCTATACGTAAAAAATGTTGTTTATCCTGGTCAATATAAGGTTTTACATGTATCTTTGTTCTCTTTCATTACAATAAATTTCTGTCCCATACCTCAGAATGCCTGGATATCTTTCAAACTTGTTTCTGGGTCCAACATATTATTCTTCCTAGTTTTTCATGCTTCCTACCAATTGGTCTAAGATATTAGGCTGAGTCTTGTATATATTGCTGTTTTTGTAGGTCAAAAATGCTACACAGTGGCAGTTGTATATGGTGCAACCTAATATTTATTACAAAGTTGAATAGAATCAAGCACATGAGTGTGAACTAACTCTTTATTAGTAGTTTTGACCTTTTTTGGGGTCATAAATCTCTGAGAATCTTATGAAAGCTATTTGTTTATTTTCTGGAAAAAGACACACACACATACTGTCTTTTATTGCATTGGATATTCATTTCCTTCATGGAGACAAAATGTAAAATAAATTTTCTTAAAAAAAGGCACTAATTTTCAACCTTAAAATTTTTTAAAAATGTTTTTTATTTATTTTGAGAGAGAGAGAGAGAGAGAGAGAGAGAGAGAAAACGCATGAGAAGGAGAAGGACAGAGAGAGAGGGAGACAGAATCTGAAGCAGGCTCCAGGCTTTGTGCTGTCAGTGCAGAACCTGATACGGAGCTCAAACCACAAACCATGAGATCATGACCTGAGCCGAAATCAGACCCTTAATTGACTGATACACCCAGGTACCCCCTTTTTAAAAATTTTTAATTTTTTAAAAAATTTTTGTAAGAGAGAGAGAGAGAGAGAGCGTGAATGAGGGAGGGGTAGAGTTTATTTTCAACTTAATGTGAAAAATATTACTTGCTTTAAAAATTATAGCAATACAAATTGTGTATAAAACTAAAATGTAAACTCTAATCATGTTTAAATTTCAATGAGAACACAGTTTTGTTTTGTTTTTTTGGTTTGAATAAGTAATGAACTTGAATGAACTTGTATGACTGTAAAAAGCATCTTTTGGTAACCATTTCTGAGTTTTCATTTCTGTGCTTACAAATGCTGGAAACTCTGACTGAAAAATATCTGGAATAGCAAAACAATGGAATCAGAAATCCCATTACTTGTTTTGCTAGATGAGGGGTGCCTGGGTGGCTCAGTCAGTTGAACGTCTGACTTTGGCTCAGATCATGATCTCACAGTTCGTGGGATCGAGCCCCGCGTCGGGCTCTGTGCTGACAGCTCAGAACCTGAAGCCTGCTTTGGATTCTGTGTCTCCCTCTCTCTCTGCCCCTCCTCCACTCATACTCTGTCTCTCTCTGCCTCAAAAATAAACATTACAAAAAAAAATCAAACACTAGTTTTGCTAGATGAAAGTAGCCTTGTTTCAATGAGGAGCAGAATTTCCAAGGTCTTCAGGTAGAATTTATATCATATCTCGTCCTTTGTCTCAGGTCAAGGAGATGCCTACAAGTCAGCAAAATAAGGATTATGAATCCACATTTCATTTTTAGGTTATTTGAAGGGATGTAGCCTTCTAAAATCTCTGTGGTATTTCCAAGTGTCTATAGGTTTTGGTTTGCTTAAAAATTGACAGGGCTTTGTTGGTTTTGATTTTAGCCTACAGCATCACTTCCTCCAGCCAAGGGAAGTTTTCAGAATTGTCTGTCTCCAATCTTTTGTTCCAGAATGTGTGTTTGGCTGAAATGTCACACAGTTTCAAAACAGTATTTATAATGCTGAATATAGGGCCTTAATGTAAAGGTTTACATTATTCCTGTGGCTGAAAATATTTGTCAGTTGAGCCAATCTAGAAAGCCATGCTCTGTGCCAAATGATCTTATGAGTGGATTTCTTCTATCACATAAAAAGAGCAGTGGGTGCGTAGAGGTTGGAGGCTCTATCCAAAGTTAATCAAGCTCATATTAAAAACACTTTCTTCCGTATCATAAAGAACTCCATATTCTGTTCCTCTGTCTTGGCAAAACTTTTTGGCAAAGTGATTCACTTTCCTGGCATTAGCCAAATATTTTAGGCTGTTGACCAATTCTGTTACATTAATGCATCCTGATATGCAACACTACGATTGTTATTATTGGTAGAATTTATTTTGTTGTTCCTTTTTTAATCAACTCACCTGCTAAGTGCTGCTGAAAGACTCTCAAGGACAAGTATCATGCAGAAGTGACATTGACTTGCCCTTATTTGTTACTTTTCATAGAGAGAGATGAGCATGACTCACCTTCTCAGGACACAAGGATAGCATAATTATTATGTATGTTATCATAGTACTTGAAAGATGAGCAGCAGCGTGCATGTTTTAAGTAAAAATCTTTAATTGATAAAACATAATCATATTTCATTATTAATAACAGGTTAGTTTGCAAATATTTCCATTAACTGTCTTATCATTATTATAAATTATCATGATTATTGGTTAAAAATTATGGCAACTTTGTTCAAAATGTATCCTTTAAATTCCCACAATCAATGGCACTTAGCCAATTCCCCAGTTGGTTTAGCCTTCACCAAGATAGTTCTTCTTCCAGTCTATATTCATTTTTATTTATGATCCCGGCTTATATTGTGGTTATATGTCTTGTTCCAAATTCTTTCCCATAGGCCAAGCTAATCTTAATATGGTTATTATTTCCATCTGGTTCTTACCTTCATTGGACATCTCCCATTGTAGAATTTATCCTCTTTCCAGGCTTCTTCCTCCTCCTCATTCAAATGTATTGTTATCTTTGTCTAACCACCCCAAAAAGGACATTGATCAAGGCTTCTATCTGGCCAACTGCCTGTAGTACACTTTCACAAGATACTCTGTTCATGAATTTCCATTATCAAGTTCAGACATTTTTCTTGAGAATAGAATTTGATGTATAGTACCATTTTTTAAGTTTTTGTTTTGTTTTGTTTTGTTTGAGAGAGACAGAGACGGTATGACTGGGGGATGGGCAGAGAGAGGGGAGAGAGAGGGAATCCCAAGCAGGCTCTGCACTGCCAGAGCAGAGTTCGATGAGGGGCTTGAACTCACAAAGCCGCAAGATCATGACCTGAGCCAAAACCAAGAATCGAATGCTTAACCGACTGAGCTACCCAGGAGCCCCTGGTGTATAGTGCTATTAATTACTCCCCCATTAGTAGATATGTTTGTGTCTAAAAATGATTTTCTCTTATTCTGCATTCTTATCCATGAATGCCTACTATAAAGAATGAATGTTACATAAGATCATATTTACTTGTTAGTATCTAAAATTTAATTTTGACTATTTAAAATATTTATTCAGTGAGTAGCTTCTAAAAATTAGAGACAATGAGCATTTCTTATTTTCTGTTACTATAAATCTCCAAGTAATCATCTTTATTTATATATCATTCTTGTTGCTCACCATAATATTTCTTTTTTCTCTCTGTCCTGAAAATATTACTTTAATGCTGTCTTAATCAAGTTAGTGAATTTCCTGGAACCACAATTTTCTTAGAAATTTTAAAATGTTCTTTGTCCCTTTTTAGGGGATCAAATTTAATTATTGTAAGAATATAATTTTCAAAAGTTTTAAGTCATGGAAACCTTAGTTCCTTTAAAGGAAATCTCATTCGGGCCCTTACATATAAAATATATAGAAGTGCAGTTCTTCTAGTTGGAGGGGGTACGTGTGTGGGGAAGATATGGGGAAGGTATGGGGAAGGTATGGGGAAGGAGGCCTTCTCTAGGTGACACTTCTGTGGCTCCAGATCCAGATCCAGAGCACAGCTTGAAAACCAGCGTTGCAAGCCATGGTCAAGTTAAGCAAAATCTTTTTTAATGTCAATTCCTTTCTTCTCTGAATATTTACTGAGCACCCACCATTTGCAAAGCACTGTCCTATGTGTTACTTATATCCTACTCTCATTTCCAAAGCGATACTTTTTATTTTTCTTCTTCTTTTTCTTCTTTTTCTTTTTTGGGAGAGAGACCAAGGGGGAGAGGGGCAGAGGGATAGAGAGTAAGAATCCCAAGCAGGCTCTACACTCAGCATGAAGCCCGATGCGAGGCTTGATCCCAGGTCGATCTCATGCCAGATCATGACCTGAGCTGAAATCAAGAGTCAGGCACTCAATCGACTGAGCCACCCAGGTGCCCCCAAAGTGATACCTTTCTATCAAGAGTAAATGAAGACACAATCTACATCAAGTATCTCAGAAATCATCAGGAATATGGGGCATCTAGGTGGCACAGTTGGTTAAGCGCCTGACTTCAGCTCAGGTCAAGATCTCACAATTTGTGGGTTCAAGCCCCACATCAGACTCTGTGCTGACAGCTCAGAGCCTGGAGCTTGCCTCAGATTCTATGTCTCCCTCTCTCTCTTCCCCTCCCCAACTCATGCTCTGTCTCTCTCTCTCTCTCTCTCATACACACACACACACAAAAAAAAAAATAAATAAAAAACATTAAATAAGACAGAGAGAGAGAGAGAGAGAGAGAGAGAGAGAGAGAGAGAGAGAGATAGCACCCAGGAACCTATTCTGGGAAGCTTCTGGTGATTACAGTCTTTTCAATATAGATAAGCACACATGAAAACCTGTTTTTCCCTTTTAAAGATTTTGGATACTAACCATCAAGTATCAGTTCCATTGAGCTGGAGGCATGGCACCAAATGTAGTGAATATAACTGTCACAGAGGAAAGCTCAGGTTCTCTAGTCATATTTCCTTCAGTGACCAAGATCCCATATAAGAGGACTTATGTGCCGTTTATACACTGCACATCCCACCTCTGTTTCTTTATTCTGTTGTCCATTCTAGTCCACTCTCAATGGGCTGCTGGTTCACTTTTCTTTGTTTAGTACATTTCTGGCTTTCAAATCTTCAACCCAGTCTGCCAAAAATAGTTGTTTCCTCTTCTGTACCACAAATTGCATGTCTATTTTAAAATCACACATCAGTCCTTTTATTACAATTATTTTTATATGTGTTACACCTGTCTTCCTACAAGATGATAAATGTCCCAAGAACAGAAGGCCCTCCCTCTAGGACCTAACTGTCAGAATCAAGTTAAATAGGGACCTTGTTTATTTCTTTTAACTAAAGAAATTAGGGGAAATAAAAAGGTGCACAGAAAGAAGAAAAATAAGGCCAATGTAGGTATCATGTTTGGGGTTTCTGGATGAAATAGTGGGTGTCAATAATACAGAGAACCGTATCCTTTTTACCAAATGCCAACATACTCTAAGCACTGCAAGGATGGAAAATTTGGGGTCCGTTGGCAGCGTAGTCTCAGCATAGCACTTGCATTCTCCTGGCAGGCTACACAAGCAATGGCAGAGATCAGGCATGCCAGAGTCTCAGGAGGAAGAGATATTGACTGAGAAGAATTAGGCGAGGGCAGGAGGAATGCAGAAAACACCACATGGTCCAGTGTTACTGTGGCCGATGGCCCAGTTCACGAACACATAGGAAAATCTGCTAGAGCTGATAGGGCAGATGGAGAAGAATCTGCAGGAGATCACAAATCCTGGTTAGCAGTTGAGGACAAGACATGTCCTCAAATTAATGATAAATTTGCCCTACATCCCAAAGCTGGTGAGGTCCAGAGATATTTGTATATTAAATGCAAAGCCATTTAATTTACGATTATTTAAAGGCTTTTAAATGCAAACATCCATTAAGGCTAAGATATAAGTGACTTATGTAATTGTATATACACACTATATGCATATTATACACGTGTGTGTCTCTGTACTTCTTTCCTCAAGAAGAGGTTTTGCTAAGAGGGCAAAACTGGCTAGCCAAAATGGAAAGAAGACACAGAAGAGAAAAACAATGGATTTTCTGGGGACTCTGAAGAAAGCGAATGAATCCTATGTTTCAGTTTTGACCATGATTACCTATCTTAGTGAGCAATTTGTTTCATATTAACTTAGCACTTTGCCCAGCTCTCTACAAAATATAGATTGGAAGGAAGAAAATATATTTTGGCCCCCAAATTTAAAGTAGTTGTTCTAAACCTATAAAAATAGTGAGTCTATAAGGATGACTATAAGCAGATGTCTCTGAAAAAAAAGTGTAAAACCCACAAAAATTCTAATTTCCTTCTATCACTGGAAAACTCCCTTTTGGTTTTTAGGCTGTCATCTTTAGATAGCCAGGTGGACTTGGAGAAATGGCACATATAGATTTTCCATTTGTTTAAGTGCAAGTATTTGGAAGCTAGTGAACATCTGAATCATCCCTAAACCATCTTTCACCCAATAAGTTTTTGGATCATGTTAAGCCAATTTCTGCAATCTATTGCCCATGGAAGTTATTTCTGGCCCTGAAATTTTATTGAACTATGCAGATCATCTTGCATTTCAAACTGAAATATCAACTTATTATTGCCTTATTCTTCTCTTTGATTCCATCATTTTCGGACACTTGGACGTTCACTTTTGGACGTTTGGAGGGGACTGACTTAAATCAGTGTTATCTATGCTCTCAGTGACTGCTTTGACAAAATATAATATACAAAGATATCTGAGCCAATAAAACCATCTGGGGCTTTCATGTTTTTAAGACTCAAAATCTTATAGGTTTGTGAATTGTGCCAATAAATTTCAAGGCATTTGAATTGAACCAGGTAATAAATGGCCTGTCTCTGGGTCACATTTTTTCTTTTCTTTTCTTTTTAAATTTGATTTAAATCCAAGTTAGTTAACATATAGTGTGATAATGGTCAGGAGTAGAATTTAGTGATTCACACTTACACATAACAGCCAGTACTCATTCTAATAAGTGCCCTCCTTAATGCCCATCACTCATTTTAGCCCATCCCCACCTAACACCCCTCCAAAAACCCTCAGTTTGTTCTCTGTATTTAAAAGTCTGTTATGGTTTGCCTCCCTCTCTGTTTTTATCTTATTTTTCCTTCCCTTCCCCTATGTTCATCTTTTTTTTCTTAAATTCCACATATGAGTGAAATTATACGATATTTATCTTTCTCTAAGTGACTTATGTTGCTTAGCATAATACATTCTAGTTCCATCCACGTTGTTGCAAAATGGCAAGATTTCATTCTTTTTGATTGCCACATAATATTCCAGTGTGTGTGTGTGTGTGTGTGTGTGTGTGTGTACACACCATGTCTTCTTTATCCATTTATCAACATATGGAAATTTGGGCTTTTTCCATAATTTGGCTATTGTTGACAGCGCTGCTATAAACATTGGGTGCATGTGCCCCTTCAAATCAACATTTTTGTGCCCTTTGGATAAATACCAAAAAGTGCAATTGTTGGGTCATAGGGTAGCTCTATTTCTAATTTTTTGAGGAAGCTCCATATTCTTTTCCAGAGTGGCTACACCAGTTTGCCTTTCCACCAGCAGTGCAAAAGCATTCCCCTTTCTCTGCATCCTTGCCAACATCTGTTGTTTCTTGAGTTGTCAATTTTAGCCATTCTGACAGATGTGAGGTGGTATCTCATTGTGTTTTTGATTCGTATTTTCCTGATGATGAGCAATGTTGAGCATCTTTTCATGTGTCTGTTAGCCATCTGGATGTCTTTTTTGGAAAAGTGTCTGTTCATGTCTTTTGCCCATTTCTTCACTATTTTGTTTGTTTTCTGCGTGTTGAGTTTGGTAAGTTCTTTATAGATTTTGGATACTAACCTTTATCTGATATGTCATTTGCAAATATCTTCTCTTATTCTTTTGGTTTCTTTTTAGTTTTGTGGATTGTTTCCTTCTCTGTGCAGAAGCTTTTTATCTTGATGAGGTTCCAATAGTTCATTTTTCTTTTTTAAATATATATTTTAAACTACAAATATTTAGGTTGGATATTCTTTCATGAAGTAACTCTTATTTATAACTTCACAGCATTTGATATTTGCACAATTAAAGCTAATGTTATTTAACCCCCAAGGGAATAATGGCAATATAAATATGTACTAGTAGTTTTTAATGGTATTCTAATTCTAATGGGCCAGCAGTTGTTCTTGGAGTTCCTTGTTGCTGGGGCCCTAGAAAGGTAACACTATTCTCTCATTACCAAGTAGTCAGTGGAGCTCAAGGTGGTATACAGAAGTATAGATGGGTGGGTATGACCAAGGAACCAATTAACTGTGTGCTTAATACTCAGATGATAGGATACTTAGAGCAAGTATTATTGGATGCTGACCAAACAGCCATTCCTCATTTCTTTCTTGCTGAGGCAGCCCCAGTTCTGTTTGTGCTCCATCATTTACTCAGAAATTAGACCACAGACTAAGAATTTTAGACCTTATTGTTTATTAAGAATTCATTGTGGGAAGGATGAAGGGAAATGTTAAACTAGCCAGTAGCTGGGCATTCATCAAGTACACTTCTTTTAAGACATCAAAATTACAGACTTTCTTTTGTACACTGGTACAAGCTAAGACCTCCTCTGTGAATTGTCTTATGGTCAATGCCAGTGAAGAGCTTTGTGGCACTCAGATAGGAGAAAGTAGAAACTTGTGGCAGGAGGGGTGAGGACAGACCTTGTAGTGATAATTAAGAAGATTTTAAAAAATAATATTTGAATAACATGATTAGAAAAATGTGAAAGGAATTGGCCCTCAATTGGCTCAGTAAGATATTAAGAATCAATTATTTTCCTGAGATTTGAACTTTTCTCCTTCAATTACAAAGTTGTAATAATAGCCGATTATGGAAGGTCTGATTTTTTCATGACAGGAGGACTTTTTCTTCTTTTATTATATGATGTCATATCTGCACGGCATATGTATGACCCTCAGATCAGCTGGTCTTTGACAAAGTGGCAACGCTGAAGATGGAATAACAGCAAGATGGAAAGATTCCAGATTGTTGATGATGTCATAGAGCTGAAGAATTAATCATGACTAGAATCACTCTGCCTCAGGATTTCTTGCTTTGTGGGGTAATAAAAATTCCTTAATTGCTTAGGCCACTGTGAGTTGAGATTTTTCTTATTTACAGTCAAAAACTCTGTAGCCAACACATTGTTTAACCCAAATTTCTTTGTTTAGTGGAAACAATACCTGGTATATATAATGTCTGGTATGTAAAACATGTGGATCGGATGAGACTAAACATTTCAGGTAGAGAAATTATTTTCTGAAGGAGTGGGTAAGGGATATGGGATTGTAAGGCAGGAAATATTTACAATGAGTCAGTGCTGCCTTTGTATTAGACAAATGTTTCCAGGCATGGATGGTTTAGGATGTTAATATGCACTAACATTCTAGATTCCAGAGATTCCAGCATCAGTCAAACAGACTTAGTAAATAATGGTTTAAATAAACTTACATTTGTTTGTGGCAAAACCACTTGGAGCCTAGACTATGCTTATGTGTTCTTTGATCTTCCAAGAGGGAGTATAATATGTTCTGTTTACCCATTTAAAAATCAGAATATTTTATTTTCAAAATCTGTATGGAGATAAAATTATTCATTTCCTTTAGTGAAGAGAATTAAAAATATCTAAAGGTACAGTATCTGTACCCACTGAGATTATTGAAATGTATGTTACCAGGAGCTCCCTGTTTTCTGCTCCAATTTCTTCTTTGGTCCTATGTATGGAGAAAGGAAGCTTCTGGGAGAAGTGTGTATACATATATAAAATGCAGAAAATGGGAAAAATCAGAATAGCTTTTGAGACATTCCAGTCTCAGGATACAAAAGAAAAGCTAGAATCTAACTGGATTCAACTTAATTGGAAACAGGACTTGGGAGAATTTTGTAAGGTTCTGGAATTTAATACTTCCTCATATTCGTCCTCTTTGTTTTCTTAAAAGCAAAGTTAATGGCGATGTGGGGAATGCTGAAATACTGTGGCAAAGTTTTGAGAAACGCAAAAACCAAAGGACAGGGAAGGGTGGGAGCAGATTTGAGGAGGGCAGAAGAACAGGACAAAAGTAGGAAAAAGATGGATTCCATACAAGGAGTTGCTCTGGGTGCTTCTCAGGAGAATAACCTGTGTAGTTCCTAGAAGAGAAGACATGATAGGATTTCTGGGTTTATCAGTTTAGATACAAGAGAAGATGAGAGAAAGCTGAATGTATGGGACATAATAGGAACCTAGAAGCTCTGTGCCCATAGTGTTCATCAAGAGTGATCAGGGAATGCTACAAAAAGCTGCATCAGCAGGGAAGGACAAGTTTGTGACATAGTCAACCGAAACAATCTGGATCTGTCTGGATGGAGAATGGGCTTTCTAGGACCTTGGCATCTCAAAGCAGTTCTGTTCCTAATAATTGTCTGACTATGTTGAGGGTAAATCTTTATCCTTCCTGAATTTTAGACTCTTAGATGAGAAGTCTCCAGGACTCTTTCCAACACCTAATGGTCTGTGATACCCCTACTTCCCTTAAAACAGAAGTTGGCAAGGGGATTATGAAGAAAAAAAAAAAACAAAGACAAATGGCTATGGGAACACAATTATATAAATTATCCTGGAGACAGAAAGATTTCTTTTGTCCCTGTGCAGACTAAGATTGCACTTTAATGATAGAAATAAGAAAGAAATAATTTTGAGTCTGCTGTATGCTTGATGAAGCAATTTGGGGCTACACAAAAGCACTTCGCTTTAGGGTAGAATAAGATCAGAAGTTTCCACTGGAGAGATTGGTCAAGGCTGGGGAAAGGGAAGGAAATCTAACATACATGACTGTCTTTGACGTATGACACAGGTTTAGATGTTGGTCTTTGACTGAACCAGGAATTGAAAGGGTGGATGGAAGAATCTCAGATCACTCCATTTGTCTGAAAGAAGAAGGAAATGTGAGTGCAGAGCATAGGTGCCTGGTGACAGCCTTCCCTGGGACCTCTTCTGATGCTTTCATTGAGTTTTCAATAAAGATTTATTTTCTTTTTTTAAATTGTGGTAAAAACATTTAACATGAGATCTATCCTCAAATTTTTAAGTGTACAATACAGTACTGTTAATGATAGGCACGATGTTGTACAGCAGATTTCTGGACTTATGTAATGAAACTTTATACCTCTTGATTAACAATCCCCAATATCCACTTCCACCCAGCTCCTGGCAACCACCATTCCACTCTACGTCCATATAGTGTTTATTTTTGGGAGGGGGTATGTTAAACTTAATTTGCTTCAGTTTTCTCTTCCTTTGATATCTTCAGTTATAGGTGCCAATACATTCATTTGGGGCTAGGTTTAAGGCCACTTGCTGCTAGAAGATTCCTTAGTGGAACAGGCCCCTTAAAGCCTCTCCAAGTCCTACAGGACCATCCAAAATCTCATCAGTGGCTCCAAGAGTTGGTCGTTCAACCTCCATGCCTCCGCCCCTATCCCACGCTCCACGTGAGCACCAGGAAGTCCCCTGGAGAGCTTTGCCATCAGACGGTTCTCACTTCCTCGCCTTTCTTATGTTGTCTCCAGGCCAATAGTTCCCTTTACTCTTCATCACCGCCTTAGTTCTTATGCATCTTCAAGTTTCATCTAGTGCATTGTGTAGCAAAACACTGAGGGCTGGACTGGCTGTGGTTTACTGAGTTCAAAATGGACTCTGTGAACCCTCATGGGACCTCATTGTGTTTATGTGGTATGTCCTATTAGTCTGCCCTGGAAAGTGACTTCATGGAGAACAGGATCCTTGCCTTTCCTCAGAGCCGCACATAGGGCTAGGTGCTAGGCAGGCATACAATAAGGAATACTCCATTAAAGGCTGAATGCTCTTCTGTGTTGTTTCCCTGTTTTTACACCATTTACCATTCTGGTTTGAATACCATATCCCACCCATAGCCTGATAGTCTATAAGTGGCCAACACTTGATTTGTAACTTCCATAACAAATGATTAGCAAATATTATGTCTCTTTGAAAACCATCCCTTCTACCATAATCCCCTTTATCTTTTTTTTTTTTTTTTTTTTTTAGCTTCATTGAGGTATAATTGACAAAACTGTAAGATATTTAAAGTATACCATGTGAAGATTTGGTATCTGTTAACATTGTGAAAGGGTTTTCTTCCATCAAGTTATTTAACACATCCATCACCTCACATATTTACCTTTTTTTCCCTTGGTGAGAACACTTAAGTTCTACTTTCCCTGCAAATTTCAGTTATATTATATAGTGTGACCACGTTATACATCAGGTCCTCAGACCTTATGCATTTTATAACTGAAAAGTTTGTGCCCTTCTACCAACCTCTCTTTATTTTCCCATCCCCATCCCTGGCAATCACTTCTCTTCTCTATTTCTATGAATTCAACTTTGTTTTTTAAAGGTTTCACATATAAGTGATGCCATGCAGTATTTGTCTTTCTCTGTCTGCTTATTTCACATAGCAGAATACCCTCCAGTTTCATCTGTGCTGTCACAAATGTCAGGATTTCCATCTTTCTTAAGGCTGAATAGTATCCTATTGTATACGGTTGCCACATTTTCTTTATCCATTTATTTGTTGACAGACACTTAGGCTGTTTTCATACTTGGCTATTGTAAATAACGCTGCCATGAACATGGCAGTATATATATATCTTCAAGATGATGGTTTTGTTTCCTTTGGATATATACCCAGAAGTTGGATTACTGGATCATATAGTAGTTCTGTTTTTAATTTCTTGGGAGTATCCATAAGTTTTCCATAGTGGCTACACCAGTTTACATTTCCACCAACAACATATAAGAGTTTCCTTTACTCCACATCTTCACCAGAATTTGTTCTCTTTTGCTTTTTGATAATATAACAGGTGTGAGATGACATCTCATTGTGGTTTTGGTTTATATTTCCCTGATGATTAGTGACTTTGAGCACCTTTTCATGTACTTCTTGGCCATTTGTATATCTTCTTTGGAAAAATGTCTGTTCAGGTACTTTGCTAATTTTATATTGGGTTATTTGTTTATTTATT
This sequence comes from Puma concolor, assembly GCF_028749965.1. Taxonomy (NCBI): domain Eukaryota; kingdom Metazoa; phylum Chordata; class Mammalia; order Carnivora; family Felidae; genus Puma; species Puma concolor. The sequence continues at coordinate 142,308,798 of NC_141674.1, read as the reverse complement.
TTGCTATATGAGTTCCTTGTATATTTTGGATATTAACCTATTATCAAATATGTGGTTTACAAATATTATTCCTCATTCCATAGGTTGCCTTTTCATTTTGTTGATTGTTTCCCTTGCTGTATAGAAGCATTTTAGTTTTATATAATCCTACATATTTATTTTTGCTTTTGTAGCCTTTATCTTCTATGTGTTTGACTACTTTAGATACCTCATATAAATGGAACCCATGTTGTTGCACACTGCAGGATGTCCTTTTTTAAGGTTGTATAAATCCATTGTATGTATATACCACATTTTCTTTAAAAAAATGTTTTAATGTTTATTCATTTTTGAGAGACAGAGAGAGACAGAGAGTAAGTGGGTCAGGGGCAGAGAAACAGAGAAAGAAAGAGACAGGATCTAAAGCAGATTCCAGGCTCTGAGCTGTCAGCACAGAGCTGGACGTGGGGCTCGAACCTACAAACCATGAGATCATGACCTGAGCCGAAGTCAGACGCTTAACTGACTGAGCCACCCAGGCACACCTATGCCACATTTTCTTTATTCATTTTCCAACTGATGAACATTTGTTTCCACATCTTGGCTATTGTGAATAATGCTGCAAAGATATGGGTCTTCTGGAAGACAGGGATGAACCAGGAACCATACCTTCACTCTCCTGCCTGTCACACTATTGCTGAAAGTCATTAACACAGAGGCCACCTACTTTTCATGAGGCTGCCCGTATAATTCAAATAGAGACCCTGAACTTGCTCTCCGTGTAATGTTTTGTTCTAAGCCCTTAATGCAATTGAGAGTAAAACAAATGACTTTTTTTAATGCTTCATACTCTAAGCAACAACCTTCACCCCCAATTAAGCAATTTTCTACAGGAAATATCTGATTATTCAACCCCAACCTCAACTCAATCCAGTTAATAAAATCCAGACTATTTTGAACAAAAAAAAATGAGGTCTGAGGATCAACTAGCCAGAAGCTATAGAACAGACTCAAGAGACTGGTTTTGAAGGCAATATAACAGTTTGGACTGTTCTGTGAATACTTTGGCTTCCTTTGCATTGAAGCCTTGCTATAGTCAAGGCACAGGAAATACTCCACCTAATGTGCTGCTGAATCCATGAGCATTTCATCTCTGCTAGTATGTTCTTAATTTAAGGGAAAGTTTTTAGTTCTGTTGGCCAACTGAATTAACTCAAGAATGGTTCATGTCTATTTCGTTCCAGGAGCAAATAGGGTTATGGTTAGATGGATACAAATCTTAGTTCAATTTAAGGGAACATATTCTAACACCAGAACTTTGTGGAGGTGGAATGGGGCCTGCTGTCACCTTCTCAAAGTCGAAAAATTAAAGGAGTCTTCCATTTGTATGTATGCAAAAGAGATTGAGTGAAAGAGTGAATGTGAAGACATTCATGCTAAGGATGTACAGCCACTTTTCCTTCACATGTGGAGAGTATTTGTGTCATCAATGAAAGGACAGGGAGCTGACACCTGTTATGTGCTTCAAGTGTGCTAGGTGATTTCTTATATTATGCATTTAATCCCCCTGGAAATCCAGTCATGCTAATATTGTCTCCACTTTACTGTAAAGAGCTTAGGCTCACCTGCCCAAGGACAAAAAATAGAACTAGGTGAGCCTTTCCAACTCCTGAAACCATGTTTTTCATAAAAATGAACATTTATGAAGCACTTACTCTATGCTAGCATCATGTCTGAGCACTCCTCACATGCAATGCCCTTTAATCTCCAAAAGCCTGATAAAGCAACTTCCAACCTCATTCCTATTTATAGATGAGGGTATTTAGGTGTACAAAATTAATCACATTGTCCATTGAAAAACATTTTGTTACTAGCAAAACCAGGATTTGACCCCAGGCAATTTAACTGCACACTATTAATCACTGGTATATACTGCCTTACTTCTATATCAGTCTGCTTGCTAGATTCTACTACAGTAATGATTTTTGGCATATTTTTCTAGCAAGCAGTAGACCTTCCTATAGGCCAATTTAGAAACAACCCAAATTTATTCACAGATTAGTGTTTAAAACTCCGAAGTAATTATGAAGCCGGAACTTGTAAATTCTAAATCATTTCTAATTGCCACAACTATCATCAAAACCATAGTAAGAATATCTAAGGGTGATTGTAGCAGAAATAAGACAGTTCTGGGCACTTGGGGGTTGTCAGTTAAGCATCCAACTCTTGATCTTGGTTCAGGTCATAATCTCATGGATTGTGAGACGGAGCCCTCATCAAGCTCTTTGCCGATAGCACGGAACCTGCTTGGGATTCTCTCCTTCCCTCTCTCTCTGCCTCTCCCCTGCTCTCTCTCTCTCTCTCTCTCTATCTCTGTTTCTCTCAAAATAAATAAACTTTTAAAAAAAGGTTTAAAAAAAAGAAATAAGGCAGTCCTGAGGTACATGGCATTCTGAGTTCCAGTTGTATTTCCAACCCTTTCTTTTCCAGTAAAGAAAGCACATGAGATTGCTAGTAAGAGTGACATTATTTATTATAGGGATAACCTTAAATTCTAAACAAATTAGTTAAAAAACTCTTTACATTTCCATCCACATTGCTGCAAATGGCATGATTTCATTCTTTCTCATTGCCAAGTAGTATTCCATTGTATATATAAACCACATCTTCTTTATCCATTCATCTGTTGATGGGCATTCAGGCCTTTCCATAATTTGGCTATTGTTGAAAGTGCTTCTATAAACATTAAGATAAAAATGGAGAGGGAGGCAAGCCATAAGAGACTCTTAAATACAGAGAAAACTAAGGGTTGCTGCAGGAGAGGTGGGTGGAGGGGTGGGTTAAATGGGTGATGGGCATTAAGGAGGGCACTTGTTGGGATGAGCACTGGGTGTTATATGTAAGTGACAAATCACTGGGTTCTACTCCTGAAGCCAAGACTACACTGTCTGATAACTAACTTGAATTGAAATAAATTTTGAAAAAGCTAAAACAAAACAAAAAAACCTCTTTACAAATTTTTGTGCTTTATTATTGGTAATGTCATGTATGCATGTATATATGTGTGTGTGTGTGTGTGTGTGTGTGTGTGTGTGTGTGTGTGTGTGTGTGTGTATGCATGGGACAGAGCTTACAGCTAATCAAGGTATGCCATGGTCTGGCATTCCCCAAGTACTCTCCCACTCTAACATTCTATGACTGTGTGTAGTCGTTAACTTTGATGCTCCATCCAGATGCTCTTGGATCTCACTTTTACAATTTCTGTTTCCCCATGGTAAGAGTGCCTGTGGGCTCCTGGAACCCTCTTTTTCAGGGCAGAGAGCCAGAAGTTCTGGGTATTTGCATCCCCCAAGGGTGGCCCTTAACCGGTGACTCCCAGGTGTGGGAGTATGACAGCCCCCATTCCCTTGACTGGGATGGGGACTATCAGAGGCAGAACCCACAGTCTGTAGTTTTCTGCATGATTAGGCTGAAACTAACCCCTGGGAGACCATCCTTGAGATCACCCCCTTGCTCGGCTTCTTCTTCTTCTTCCCTGTCCTGCTTTCCCCATTCTTTTTCCCATTCCCTGACTGGCTTCCCCTGGAAGCACTTTGTTAATAAATCACTTAAACTGGAATCATCCCCTCAGATTTGCTTCTGGGGAACCAATCTGAGATAATGTATTTCCTGGTTCCTCTAACAGACTTCAGGTCCTAGCAGTGACAATGAGAAAGTCTTTCTTGAAAGACTTGAAGTTAAATGTTTATGGACACATCTATCAGAAGATAAGAAAAATGAAAGGAAGAAAGGAAGGAGAGAAGGAAGAAAGGAAAGAAGGAAATTATATATGGTTCTACACAGTAAGTTACAGCTGTGAAACACTTTCCCCCAATCATTGCTTTCAGTTGTACATGGGCAAATCCTTGTTCTTTTCCCTTAACATCTTGGACACTTATCAACACTCAGTCTAGTTGAAAATGCATCTCTTCCCCCATCTCCAGGACAGGTTTCAGCTGGGATGATGACTGCTTGGGGAGCGTGTGTGTGTGTGTGTGTGTGTGTGTGTGTGTGTGTGTGTGTTTGCGTGTGTGTGTCAGTGGATGTTTTTGAGACACGTCTTCCACCCTTTGCTACAAAGTACAGTTCTTTCTCTATGTTGATGCTGTTGGGGAGGAGAATGAGAGAAAATAGTGAATATTCCCAACTTAACTGTCTCCTGTTGTGGTCCTCATTCTGTCAGTAGCCACCTCTTCTCTCACTAGCCCAGATCAGGTGTCAGGACTATGGCACCAGCCCGATTATAGTGGCACTCATGGATACAAGGGTGAGTTCTTTGGAAGCCATTGCAAGACCTCTAAGTGCATACCGATTTTTCCACTTCATTTCCTCCCCCCGTAAGTATACCCCATAAATTCTTACTCTTAGGTCCTAGATGGAGTGTCAGCATGCTGGCTCAAACCCAACTACATTTCATGGCATTCCATGGAAATTTCACCCTTACCCGCTCCCCCCCCCCCCCCACACACTAATTCTCTTCTCTTCTTCCTATAGGGTCAGGCTGTAAGTCTACCATCAAAGCAGATACCCAAATGGAAAATAAGATGCAGTCTTCCTTTTTGAAGGCATCTTTCAGTCTCTGTGGGAAATTCCCTTGGAATTTCATGTCCACACAACCCCTCACACTTTAGAGAAGGTATGAAATAATCTTTGAAGACTAATAGAACATTTCTCATGAGGCCTAGGCCAAAGAAGCTAATGATCCCTTCTCTCTTCATGCCTGAATCTTTAGATAGAAATAGACAGATGGAGACATGATGAATGTTAGATAATTGAATTTTTCTCAATTTCAGATGTTCAATGAGAAGTAGATAAATGATACATAGATTATTGGTTGTTAAATCATAGATAGGTAGATAGATAGATAGATAGATAGATAGATAGTTGATTCAGTAGATTTTGCTCCCTTCAGTTAAGCTCTGAAGAAAGCAGTCTGTCCCCAGTGTTGGTGAAAAATTTTACTAATCCGTGCTCTAGAGCCATTTCAAGAAAATAGGGAAAGTTCCTCTCAGCATCCCATTACACATTTTCCCCACTATTCCAAATAAGAAGAGTGAGGATTGATCATATCTCTTTTGCCCACTCAAAGAGATGAAATTTTAATTGTTATTTACTAGGCATATACTGTGAAATTAGGATTGTGTTGGTGACTGAGTGGTAGAAAAGAATATAAGTTATAGGACCTGACCTCAAGGAACTTGCAATCTAGGAATACTTAAATTTCCTATGTAAACTGTTAAGTGATAATAGGAAGCAGTCTCTGATTAAGTATTTTAACGAAATGGCACTAGTAGTTATGGCTGTGGGAATAAGACAATTACAAAGCCTGTGCAGGTTGAAATAACCAGTGAAGAATAAACTTTGATTTATACTTCAAAACATGTCTAGAGAGGTATAAATTACAAAGAATGGAGCCAAGATTCAAGTGCCTGTGATTTTCTGGCACTTGGGAATATCAGAATTCAGTGACCTATTCAAACATTATTTATATTTGTTTATTGTGTATTTATATTATTTATTTAGGAGTCTCAACTCCAGGACACCTAAACAGTGAAAATTATTCATAAAGGATTTTGTAAATGATTACCAGCAATACTACTTTTAAACACGATTTTCTATATAGTTCATGGAGTAGTAATCTGAACTGCATGCAATTTTGGTGATACTGTAAGGGACCAATCCCAACGCTGCTGACAGGATTCTGAGGATCAAAAAGTATGATCACAGAGCTATTGAGCCTTCATATAATTTGGGGGGTAACAACTGCTATTCAGTGTTAAATATTGGCAAAACTGTTAATCCACCTAATTAAAAAAATGCAATGGTATTATGAGTGCATCCACAAGATGCTAGGGCTATATGGAGTCTGTTTTAATCGCATGCTGGATGAAGTCAGGTCCTAGATGTGCTCAACATAAGATCTTCTTCTTTTTTTATTTTTTATTTTTTTTTAACATTTATTTATTGTTGAGAGACAGAGACACAGAGCGTGAGCAGGGAAGGGGCAGAGAGAGAGGGAGACACAGAATCCAAAGTAGGCTCCAGGCTGTGAGCTGTCAGCACAGAGCCCAACGCGGGGCTTGAAATCACGAACCGTGAGATCATGACCTGAGCTGAAGTTGGCTGCCCAACCGACTGAGCCACCCAGGCACCCCTTATAAGACCTTCTTAATTGGTGACCAGCTTCATTAGCTATTTATATGAAAATTTTCAGAGGTAAATGCCATCTATTGTACTTTTATTTAACGAGGTGCCAGGAATGTCCAGTACTTACCATCTACCAATTGTGGGAAAATAAAGATTAATTTCTGAAGTGTTGGATGAAAAATAATTGTCAAATGCTTCCCTGTATACTTTTATCACTGTGTTTTTCAACAAAGGAATTGACATATGGGAATATTTGATGGACTTATCAACCTCACTGAGGTTCTAGGATTCTTATTCTAGGGCCATTTCATCCTGAACATGATCAAGGAGTCATTTTTATAGACACCTATGGAATCACCCTTTATCATCTTAAAGCAGGTGCATGCCTTGGCTAGTTTAGAAATGCCAGTACTGTTGTTTTTGAAAGTAAGAAGTAAATTCCAAATTATTGGACCTATTTGTGTGTGTGTGTGTGTGTGTGTGTGTGTGTGTGTGTGTGTGAGATATCTGTATCAGTATCTAATTCTACATCTGCATTGATATCTATATCTCCACCTCTACCTGTGTCTGTATCTATCATTATATAGATATAATTTTAATACTGCTTTGGTAGTTTTTAAAGATTTTTTAGAAGGTGCTGTAGTGAATCACCACTTAAGAAAACTTGGGGGATGGGTGCCTGGGTGGCTTAGTCAGTTAAGCAACTGACTCTTGGTCTTGGCTCAAGTCGTGACTCGCGGTGTGTGAAATCAAGCCCCTGGTAGGGCTCTGTGCTGACAGCATGGAACCTCCTTGGGATTCTCTCTCTCCCACTCTCTGTACCCCTCCCCTGATTGTGCTCTCTCACATGCTTTCTCAAAATAAACAAATAAACTTTTAAAAAAAAAGATAACTTGAGTGAAATTTTTCTTTTGGCCAAATATACATTTTTCTGAGACCTCTCTGGAGGGAGGTAGAGCACTACAACCAGAAACAGGCTCTGGCAAATATGACCATGTCTGTATTTCATAATCGTTTCGAGCCTAGATTCTAGTTGTAGGGATTTTGTCTATTCTTCCAGGGGTATTACCATACTAACTTCTTGTTTAAAAAAAACAACAACCTGAAAAACACTTGGCAAAGCTAAGCAGACTAGCTTTCTTTATTTGCTTGGCTTTTAAAACATTCTTCTGAAACCCTGAATTGACCATTGTCTTACTTGTTTGTAATCAAACACAAATGGTTGAACCATGTTCTGCTAGCACAGCTTCAAAAAAGCAAAAGACAAAAAGCTAACGAAGGGGATCAGAACATGCCACCCCAAAATACGCGGCTTTGGCATATTGACCGTTTTGAGCTGAAGGTACTTGAGAAACTGCAGATGCAGAAAGGCTCTCTGATTTGCCCCTTTCTACCTAAAAGCAGGTTGATCACCTGCTTTCTCCCACGAGAAAGTTGCCTTCCCTGTTCCAGAAAGAGAACATCTTATCATCCGAGACTAGGAGTCAACACTGCAAGGGACCTGCACAAACAAACCTACTAGAATGACCCTTGAACTTCTATTAGTTTCCCTCATTCATTTCCTGTTTACTGTCCCACAGTTGACTGCCCTGAACCCAAGCCCCTTTGTCTTGTCACATCCCCACAATCTCTTGTTCTGTGTGTAAAAAGGTACATAGGCTTTTAAGCCTAACAGCTTCTTCAGGTTTTTATTTCTCTTCTGAGGACTCTCATATACACATCAAAAATATTAAATAAGGGGCGCCTGGGTGGCTCAGTCAGTTGGGCGTCCTATTTTGGCTCAGGTCATGATCCCCCAGTTGCTGAGTTGGAGCCCCACATCAGGCTCTGTGCTGACAGCTCAAAGCCTGGAGCCTGCTTTGGTTTCTGTGTCTCCCTTCTCTCTGCCCCTCCCTTGCTCATGCTCTGTGTCTGTCTCTCAAAAAAGGAATAAACCTTAAAAAAAATTTTTTTTTAACGTGTGTGCTTTTTTTTTTCTGCTAATGTGTCATATGTCAGTTGAAATCTCAGGTCCTGCCACAGAACTCAAGAGGATAGAAGGCAGTTGTTAGTCCCTTCCACCAGAAACACTTCTAGAACATTCACTTGAGAAAGTGTAGCTTGAAGCAGCAGATGAGATAGGCACCTGATTTTTACTGGCTATTCAAATCCTAACACTTAAGAAAAAACAACTCAGCATGATATACTTTCCAAAATATTGACACGATACATGTGAAAAGGGGTTCAGAAATTGATCTCACATTTCTGAACAAAGGATTTGGTTTCTTAATTTAGAACAGGTTTTCAATAGATTTCAGTCAAGGAAGCTTGATAACATGAAAACGTGTATGGGTTTTGTAATTAGATAGACCTGGAATTGAATCTTGTTTCTGCCATGTAGTTGCTGTTTGACCTTGGGCAAGTTATTTGACTGCCTTGATCTTATTTCCTCATTTATAAAATTAGGGTAATGGTCTTACCAAGTGGGACTGTTCTGAATATTAAAGGAAGTAGTATAGATAAAAATTTAGGACACAGCAGATATTCAATAAGAATTAGCTCTTCTTTTCCCCCTCAAATTAGTTGCCATATGTAGTAATTTAATCTGGAAGCAGTGCTCAGAATACATCCTAGATTTTATCCAATGAATTCAAAAACCACATGGGGTCATATATATTTCAAAACAATTTATGCATGTAACCTCACCATCCCTATGCAAATGAACTTTTCTTCCAACTAACGCGAATAACGTTAGACTGGCAGATCATCTGGCCTTTGTTATAGAGAATCTTTTCTTTGTTTATTGAATTTTAATGTTTGAAGCAGGCTAGGTAAGAAGCAAAGACCATGAGTTAGGAGTTCACTTTGTTGAGCTTCCTTTGGCCCTTATGTTTTATGTCTGTTGGGATTAAGTTGTCTCAGGAATATTGCCTGTGTTCCTGCAGAGAAACACAACCTTTTACGAATGCCACCAGGCGTTGCTTCTTTCACCTAGAAATAGAAAGTAAGGAAACTCACAAAAATATTAAAGCAAACCAGTTTCCCCTCCCCTACCACAGGAACCCTCTGGTGTTCGGTGTGAACATGAATTATACCACTCCAGAGGAAGTTTGGGGGAAAACAGAGATCTGAAAATGTAACATTATGCAGTTTCTTCAGGAGCACTTCTCAGCCATGAGGCCTTCCCTGACATATTTCTGTGAATCCTGATGTGACCAGAGGCTCTTGTATCTTCTACCCAGAGAGAGATTTACTAGTAACACCCCAAGGCACCTGGGGGGGAGGAGAAAAGTAAGTGATAATCGCTCTGTTTCAAATACAGCACTGGAAAAGGAGGTTTATTTTTAAATATTGATTTTAAAATATAGTTATATATGTAGTATATGTAATATAACTTCATAAGAGAAAATTTAGAAGAAAGGAAACAATGACCATTAATCCCGCTACCTTAACACAACTGTGACAATATTAATGAACTAATGCTTTTTACAGTTCAAATAGCTATAATCATATTATAAATATCCTACTTCTTTTAGTACATCTCACACTTTCCATCTTGAATCTAGATTTCATAACTATTGCATTTAATACCAGTGTGATATTCCATTTGATGTATGTAACATACTTAACTACTTTCTACTTTTAGACATTTAGGTTATTTCCAAAGAAGTTGTTTGGGGGTTATTGACAGATAGTTCTAAATAAAAGAGTATTTAAAAAAATAAAAGAATTTTAAAGCAAAAAATTAAAAAACCACAGCAAGAAATCGAAGCTAACTTAATGACAGAAGTGGAAGGGTCATCTAGGGCAGCCACTTACCTAGAACAACATCTGTGGTCCTCTGGTCCAGGGTCACCCCACCTCTGATTAAAACATTTCAATTGGATGACAAGCATTAAGCCCAAGATACGGTCCTGAAGCAGAGGGGCCCGTGGCTTCCTGGGGATGACTGTCTTCCAAATGGCATCCAAAGATGAGTCTTCCACATGTGTTCTTCTAAGGAACTGTTGAATTCTGCCTTCTGTTTTAGGAAAATCAAGTATTTGGGTTGTTGAAAAACATTTTTTTTTTTTAATCCCAAGGACAGTTGTTTTCTCTTTATCAGCAGTTTCCATAGTATATAGATAGAGCAGAAGTCTCCAACTGGCAGCCCAGGGGCTAATTATGGTTGCGGAAATGTTTGCTTTAGCCCAAGCAGGGTTAAGATGATACGCTAAATTAGTTGCCAACTTTTGAAATCAAGAGATTTAACATACAGATCTGCAAATTTTGTATCTTTGAACAATTGGAGGATCTAGTAACACAGAACCTGTATTTTTACTTTCCAAAATCAGCCTGGACCAGACTAGTGTCTGCCTAGAAGAAGACACATAAATTTTCCATTTTTTGCTTTACCTCTGGCCTGCATCATTTATTTAAGTTATTTGCCTGGCCTTTGTGACATGTGAATTTGCAGTTCTCTTGTGCTGGATATCTTTGTCTTTGTGCCTTTGTATCTGCACAAAGACAGAAATACAAATGAGGAACAAGCAACGGGGGCACAGATTGATTTTCATTTAGGTTGGAAAGCTATTAAACATTCATAACCAGACTGTTAGTAAATGCAATAGTCATGTGTGATCTTTACAAGCACAGAGCATAAAAGAAATATGCTGAGGGTGATAGAAGATGATACAGAGCCACAAATGAGACACTGGCTCAGCCCAAAGCTGGGGCAAATTTGCCTTTCTACAGACAGAAGGGATGGGTGGTCAAGGTGGGTATGTGTTTATATGTCTGCACATCCAAATTAGCATAAATGATTTGCTGAAGAATGCTCATCCTATGAAGGGCTTAGCTCTTCTCAACTGTTTTTGTTTGTTTGTTTGTTTGTTTGTTTGTTTAAGATTTTTAGCATTTGGATTAATCTCCACTCAGGCACTCTCCATCTGTAAGAAAAGAAAAAGCAAAAAACAACTAGTATCAAGTCTCATATGCACCTTAATAGAAAATATGGAGGGGCGCCTGGGTGGCGCAGTCGGTTAAGCGTCCGACTTCAGCCAGGTCACGATCTCGCGGTCTGGGAGTTCGAGCCCCGCGTCAGGCTCTGGGCTGATGGCTCAGAGCCTGAAGCCTGTTTCTGATTCTGTGTCTCCCTCTCTCTCTGCCCCTCCCCCGTTCATGCTCTGTCTCTCTCTGTCCCAAAAATAAATAAATGTTTAAAAAAAAAAAAAAAAAAGAAAATATGGAGACTGATGTGCCATTTTTACTGGACTTTATAAAACTAGTCCTAACACTAGTGTAATCAAACACTGGATTCAGCAGATATTTATGAATTATTTCATATATATGTGCACAAAAAATGAACGTAGACTAATGTGATAAACTCCAGTGTACCCAACCACCTAGCTTAAGAAATAATCCATTTAATGAAACAGTTGAAGCCCTCTGTGCACCCCTCTTCTATTATATTTTCTTCCTTACACTGGCCCCAAGGTAATCACTATCCTATATTTAGTTTTTATTACTTTTAAGGATGTCTCTTTATTAGATAGAGTCACTAATCAAATATATTTCTTCTCATACTTTAAAGTTCATATAAATGGCATCATACTTATTGTTCTGCACCTTGCTTTTTTTTCACTCAACTTTTTTTTTTTTTTTTTTTTTTAAACGTTTATTTATTTTTGGGACAGAGAGAGACAGAGCATGAACGGGGGAGGGGCAGAGAGAGAGGGAGACACAGAATCGGAAACAGGCTCCAGGCTCTGAGCCATCAGCCCAGAGCCTGACGCGGGGCTCGAACTCACGGAGCGCGAGATCGTGACCTGGCTGAAGTCGGACGCTTAACCGACTGCGCCACCCAGGCGCCCCTTCACTCAACTTTTGAGATTCAACCATGTTAATACCTGGAGCTCTAGATCATTCATTTTGGCTGTTGTGTTGTTATTATTATAAGAATATACTATATGTAATATAGTATATATAATAAATATATACAGTATTTTTCTATTTTTTTTGCTAAGTGCACATATTTCTGCATTGAATATTTGTGTCCCTTTTTATGCATTCCCTAAACCTAGGAGGGTATTTACTGCTGGATCATAGGATATGTATCTATTCTGCATCACTAGATTTTGCCAGATTCTTTTCAATGAAGTATATCAATTTATACTGCCCCTACTATTGGAAGACAGTTGTTTTTGCTATATCCTTGCCAATACTTAAAAAACAAATTATTTTTAAAAACTGATGGGTTCAAAGTGCTATTTCAGTGTTGATTTAATTTGCATTACTGGGAAACTTAGCATTATTTTATATATTTGGGGTTTTATTTTATTTTTTGAATTGTTGCTTCAAACCCTTTGTCCAATTATTTTTTTTCTCCTGGATTGTTAATTTGTAAAAGAGATTAACTGGGGCACCTGGGTGGCTCAGTTAGTGAAGCGTCTGACTTCGGCTCAGGTCATGATCTCACCATCCATGGGTTTGAGCTCTGTGTCAGGCTCAGATCCTAGAGCGCATTTCGGATCCTCTACCTTTCTCTCTCTGCCCTCCCCCGTTCATGCTCTGTCTCTCTCTCTCTCAAAAATAAACATAAAAAAAAAAAGAGATCAATGGACTTTTCAAGAGTGGTATATTTTATGTCAATAAGCTAGCTGTGTGCACTGACATAGTATCAGGTTCCTAGGTCACACATTTTGAGAATGATTTCAAAAAGCAAACTTTAGAAATATATCTTTGATGCCATGAACACATACACAAGCTAATAGGTCTGGTTGCCAATTATGTTTTTTAAAATCATCACTGAATTTCTCTTCGCATATGCTAATACCACCCTGATTTTTAAAACTGGTCTCAGTGCCATTAAAAGATGTTTCACCCAGTTTGCCATTGGAAATTTCTGAAGCAAAATTACAGTTTAGACTGATTTATGTAACTATAGTAAATGTAACAAAAACTTATTTGGATTCATTTTGTTCACATTATGCTTATGTAAATTAATACCTCACTGATTATAGATGGAGATAGATCTCTTTACTTTTTGACATCAGCTTTCTGCATCAGCCATTACTTTTAAAGAGCATTCTCTCTGTCATAAGTCATTTATTTTTGTCATAGATGAAAATTTCTTTCTTGCTTTTCCTTTTTTCCCCTTGTTTTTAAATTGTGGAAGGCAGTGCTTGCCATGACAGATAAAGTCATGTTTCTCGATTGTATTCTGCATTTCAGCAAAGCCATTCAGCTTCAAGAAGTCATAAATCACCTCCAATTCTTCCCTTGATATAATTTTGAATGGCACAGACACAATTCCCTTTCATTGTTACTGTGTACGTAGAGAGATAGCCCGGAGGTAGTTTGGATAAGTACACAAGTACTGCATTTAGGGTATTTTCTTTGTTTATAGATACACTTTGAGACCGAGCATATCTATCAAGATCTTCTTGATAGTAGGAATTCAGTAAACATCAAGTGCTAACATTTCCTTGAGTTTTACAAATAGCAAGGACAACTGGAAGTCAAATCCAAAGTAAACATGATCAAACACAGACACAGGGCAAATTGAAAAGATTTTGAAGCAGATGCGAAGGTGTGAGTCTATTTTAGAGACAAATCTAAAATGTAAAATGCACAGAAATCAAGAGTAGTTACAAAGAAAAGGAGCTGTCTAAAGTCATTTTTTGGAACAAGACAAAAGATGCGTAAATATAACTAACACAACAACAGTGTGTCCTCAAGATGCTTGAGGGTCAGTGATTAAGAATCATAATCATATCGCTGCGGTGAAAACAGAAAGTCTTTCTGATCCAGTAGAACCTAGACTGAAATCACTACAGCAAACAATGAAGATGAAATGTGAATGACAGAAAGCTGTAAATCACCATCAGTCTGAGTGCTTTTGGAAACAAAGAAGGAATTCCTTAGTGAATTTGCAAAATGCCTTGAGCTATCTGGTCAGAGAAAGGGAGACAAGTAGGTGACTGTGCTTTACATAGGTTATGGCAGAGGACTAATTTTTGGTTAGGAATTTGCCATAGTACATTGAAGTGGCATAACAAAGGAGAAATGTTCAGAGAGTTCCGGAAGATCAATGTGTGATATATCTGTTAGCATTAGCAGGAGCACTTAACCATTGAAACAGAATTTAGAGCAAGTCATTGAGATATTATTCCTGAATCTAGACACAAGTATATATTTTTAAAACATCAGTGCAGGGTCAAGAGAGCTGACCCAGGAGACCTTAGGAGCTCCTACCATCTGCAACTAATTTTGTGAAACATTAAGCAGCTCTTTTCCCAATCTCCTCTTATAAATTAAAAGCCTTCACATTTTACATTTTATAGTCTCTGTAAAGCTGCACTTATATGGTCCCTATACTTTGTCTAATTTCCCTTTGTTTGGATTTTAAGAGGAAACAGTAGAAACAATTTCTGTATGACCTCTTAATCATCCTTGAACTTGGACATACATTTCTTTATATGGATTTGTGAATAAATGTAAGTGTCTTCTGTATTTCCTTTCTGGCATCTGATAGCACCTAGTATAATAGGGACAACCCAGATTTAACATAGATCCTTGGGGAAAGTGAGGGAGGATCGTGCCTAAAGAAATCCCTTTCACTTTAACATTTATGTGAATTTTGCTCTCCTTTTCTGCAAAAAAAAAAAAAAAAAAAAAAAAAAGTTTGTTTTAACATCACAGCATATTTTAAATTTTGCTAACGTTTATTTATTTTTGAGAGAGAAGGACAGAGCATGAGAGGGGGAGGGGCAGAGAGAGAGGGAGACAAAGAATCCAAAGCAGGCTCCAGGTTCTGAGCTGTCAGCACAGAGCCTAACATGGGGCTCGAACCCAGGGCTCAAACCCAGGAACCAGGAGATCATGACCTGAGCTGTAATCAGATGCTCAACCAGCTGAGCCACCTGGGTGCCCCAACATCACAGCATGTTTTAAATTTTACAGTAGGTAAAATTTGTGCTTGAGTGAGATGCATGTATTTATCCCGTGTTTTCTTGTAAGCCCAAGCATGTGTGGCAACATCCCAGGGGGCTGTTCTACCAGTTTGAGAAGCAAAGGAGTAAAAGACCTGGTTGAGCTGCATCAGATCATTCACTTCACAAAATCCTTAAAAGGGGACTCACCCTGTGCCTGCCACAAGGTGAGGTTGGGGATACAACAGTGAACAAGACCCAGACTGGAGTTTAGTAGTCAGTAGTTAGTACCTGTAAACATTTCTTCCCTGAGCATAAACACTAAGGCAAATAGATCAATGAATGTGCTAACTACTGAAAGGGATGAGAACTGGTTTGGGAGGAGGAGATCTCCAAGTAGGAATAGAAACTTAGTGACATATTAATTGAAAAGCTGTATGTGACTATCCATTACAAATAGGGTTGATACGGCAGTACAGTTCTTTTTAGGACTTTAAGTTTCTCCAAGCACTAGCTTCTCCTATTGGACAATGTGATGGACCAAATTCAGTTTTTCCCACATTTGTATTGAAGTCATATCCCTTAATGTGATCGTATTAGGAGGAGATAGGGCCTGTAGGGAGGTAATTAAGGTTAGATGAAGTCATAAATATGAGACGCTAATCCCATAGGGTTGGTGTCTTTAACAGAAGAGGAAGAAACACCAGAGATCTTTTTCTCTCCACATAAGCACAGAAGAAAGGCCATAAGAGGAATGAGAAGTGAGAGGTGTCCAAGGATGCAAGGATAGAGAAGAAAAGAAATACAAGGATTGAGTTCTGAGATTCCAATCTTGTTCCAAATATCTGAGGAGTTGAGAGGGTATGAGCAAAAAAGACTGAGCATGCAGTCTAGCAACGAAAAAAGGGACATGTATCAAACATAAGGGGTGAGGTCCTATGAAAAGGAATTGGAATCATAGGATTGCAGGTCTCAGTAGGGTTGAAGGATTACTGGAATCAGGATACAATAACAAGGCAGAAGGAAACTAGATGAATGCATTAAGAAATTAGGGTGCTTGAAATTGAGTTGATAGAGAGGTTGCAGTTAGTTCTTGGTTATGACAGAGCACAAGTATGAGCATGGGAGTGAGTAGCTGAAGTTGGGTAGAGGACAGAGTATGCCTTCTTGGACATTGCAGACCAGGGGTAAATGATCTGAAAGTTCAGAATATTGGAATGCAGGTAGTGAAGGAACTGAAGTGTATGTAATATTTAACAATCTGATAGTGCGCCAGCAGGTAAAATCATCAGAAGTGAGGGGGATAAGAAGGTGGGAGAGAAAACAGCTGTCGCTTTAGGGGATCAAAGAGAGTCAGAGTCCTCTATGGGAGCCAGATCTCCATTAGAGTAAGGAGGTGAAGAGGACCTTCAGAAGAATTTGAGGATATGAGGGTTTTATTGATCACTAAAGTGAGGGTTCTGCAGAAAGTACTGGAAAGGTTTAAAGAGTTGGAGAGTTGAGGAGGGGAATATATAGAGCCTGGCATGGATTTGATTCTGGGTGTCGAGGGGTGTGTTCAAAGTGCAAGGTTTCCTCAGGTGGCTAACATTACAGCAGTGGAAAACATAAAAGATTATCAGATTATCTCAAAGCAGATAGTGGAGTCTGGTAGTCTGGGGAAGAAAAGCAGGTGGGACGAGGCAGAATCTTGCCCAAAGCCCCCTAACTTTCTTATAAGGACACTTGTGATGGCATTTAGGATCCACATAGATAATCTAGGGTAAGCTTCTCCTCTCAAGACCCTTAACCTCATCACATTCCCCGCCCCTCCCCCCCCATAAAACACAATATTCACTGTTTTGCCATGTAAGGTTACATTCATAGGTTCAAGGATCAGGAAGTGAATATATCTTCAGGGGATCATTTTTCAGCTTACTAGAGTTCTGGCACCCAAAGATTTACATTCATCCTGGATGCAACATACAAGCCCTCTATTCCAATATCTTCAAAATTTGCAACCCATTTTGCCATCCACTTAAGTCCAAAATCTCATCTAAATATCTGGCGAAAAGTCCCAAGTCTTAGCCATCTTAATCGTTTAAACCAGATTTAGGTGAGAATCTGGATATTATTCATCCTGGAGCAAAATTAATTTCCATCTGTGTATGTGTGAAACCAGAAAACAATCTGTTTCCAAACTACAGTGGTGGGATAGGTATAAGGTAACAGTTATAGACATGTTCATTCTAAAAAGAAAAAATGGAAAGAATAAAGGGATTACCAGTTCTAAGTAAGTTCACAGTCCTGAAGGGCAAATTTTACCAGGTTTCAAGGCCTGGGAATAATCCTATGTAACACAACTGTGTAGGCTTCTGCACCTATGGCTCCACCCTTGGAGTGGTTCTTCTTCTTTCTTGAAGGGTAGCACATGTTTGCAGCTGACTAGTTTTATCAGCCTGTTTCCTGCTCGTAGAATTTTGGGAATCCAGCAGCCTTCTTTCATGTTGTCATAATTCTATCTCTTTCAGGCCAAGCTGACAGCATTTCTCCTGATATAATCTTCTCAAAAGCTTTGTGGGTCTTCAGTGTATTCATACCATTTAACAAGAGGGCCTTCCATGGATCTAGACCTTTCCTGGGTGATTCCATCTTGATTCCCAGCTTCCTTGAGATGATTGAGTGGTTCCATGAGTCACACACCTAATCTCTTCATCTTCAACTAAACATTACCCAAATACATCTTTAGCCTTCTCTCCAGAGCATGCTTTTCTGACAACGAATCTCCCAATTTTTGGCACCATTTATATTCAGGATAGGCTGAGAATTTCTCAAATCATCAAGTGCTGGTTCCTTTCTGCTTAATAGCTTTTTCCTTAATTTATCTATTTCCTCTCTCATTTAACTCTAAGCAGCAAGAAGAAACCAGGCCACATCTTCAACATTTTTCTTGGGTGTCCAAGTTTATGACTTATAAATTCTGCTTTCCATGTAACTCTAGGATGCTATTCAGCCAAGTTTTTGGAAACTATGTAATAGGGATCATTTTTACCCATATTTCCAATAACATACTCCTCATTTCCTTCTGAATCCTTGCCAGCAGTGCCTTTAATGTTCATATTCCTACCAACGTCCTGTTCATGATGATATGTAGAAACTTTCTCTGTGGTGCTTCTTACTTCCTTCTGAGTGCTCACCAGCAGTGTCTTTAATGTCCATATTTCTACCAAGAGCCTGTTCAAGTCAACTTAGAATTTTTCCATCATGTACTCATAATCTTCCAGCCTTTACCAATTATCCAATTCCAAAGGCACTTTCAAATTTCTAGGTATTGTTATAGTAGCACTTCACTTCTGTTACCAAAATCTGTATTAGTTTCCTGGAGTTGCTGCAACAAATTACCACAAACTGGGTGGCTTTAAACAACAGGAATTTATTCTCTCACAGTTCTGGAGGCTAGAAATCCAAAATCAAGGAACAGCAGGAGCACATCCCCTACAGAGGCTCTAGGGGAGAATCCATTATTTATTTCTTCCAGCTTCTGATGGCTGTTGGCATTCTTTGATTATAGCCACATCACTCTAATCTCTGCTTATGTGCTCATATCCCCTCCTCTTCTTTTGTGTCTGTGTCCGATTTTTGTCTGCCTCTCTCTTATAAGGACACTGTGATGACATTTAGGGCCCTCCTAGATACAATCCAAGGTAAGTTCCAACTTTCAATATTCTTGACTTAATCACATCTTTTGCCATTTATTTTATTTTTTTTTTAATTTTTTTTTCAACGTTTTTATTTTTTTGGGGACAGAGAGAGACAGAGCATGAACGGGGGAGGGGCAGAGAGAGAGGGAGACACAGAATCGGAAACAGGCTCCAGGCTCCGAGCCATCAGCCCAGAGCCCGACGCGGGGCTCGAACTCACGGACCGCAAGATCGTGACCTGGCTGAAGTCGGACGCTTAACCGACTGCGCCACCCAGGCGCCCCTCTTTTGCCATTTAAAGTAAACGGGGTTTTTGTTTTGTTTTGTTTTGTTTTGTTTTGTTGTCATATAAAGTAGTATTCATAGGTTAGGAATTAGGAAATAATCAGATCTTGGGACAGCATATTTTCAGTCTGCTATATACCGTACAACATTATCACCCTTCAGAGAAAAAGCGTTTCTTGTTAAGACTGTGCCACCTGAGGTAGATTCAGTCTATCTGATCATTGTCTCTTGTTTAAAAAAGAGGTTTTGGGGGCACCTGGGTGGCTCAGTCAGTTGAACGTCCGACTTCGGCTCAGGTCATGATCTCGCAGTGTGTGAGTTCGAGCCCCGCGTTGGGCTCTGTGCTGACAGCTCGGAGCCTGGAGCCTGTTTCGGATTCTGTGTCTCCCTCCCTCTCTGCCCCTTCTCTGCTCATGCTATGTCTCTCTCTGTCTCAAAAATAAATTAAAACATTTAAATAAAAAAAAAAAATTTAAAGAGGTTTTGATTTTGGATCTAAAAGATATTCCACACAGATTCCAATAGAATAGGAGAGAAAGGAAAGTGTGGTTATTATTTCATAATGAGGTTCGTGCTTATTTATACAAGGGACATATAAGGATCTGAACAACGAGGGCTAGTGTAAGGAAGAGGCAGAATTAGGCAGACTGTTGCTATGGTGATACAATTAGTATTTCCTTTGACTTCCCTAAGAAACCCTGCAGCCCACTTTTCTACATAGAGATATTTAGCACAGTTTGAATCCTCTTCAGCTTCCTTTGTTCAAACAAAACTTATTCCCTTTCTCAGCAGAGAAGCATGTATTGAAGTTATTCTGCTTAGCGAAGGTCTGCTCAGTTTCTTCTCTCGACACATACGCATACCGATACTCCTGCCTGGTAATAATCTGCTTGCCTTTAGCTTTCCATTCTTATAATCCAATAATTTCAAATAATGGGTACACATTATAATACCTCACTGAGTTCTTTAAGAATGTAAGTGTCCAGGCTAGCCAGGAAACAGCTACATCAGAATCTCTGGAAATGAGGTCCAGGCACAAGTGTGTGAAGAAGCTTCTCAGGAGGTTGTGATGTCCATCAAAATATGATAATTTTTTGTCCTGTCAACCTTGAGTCACTGTCTGAAGTCATTACTTAATACTCTTTCTCTCCTATTTCTTTTGAACCTGATTGTCAGCCCCTAAAATTGTGATTCTCAAACCGGAGGCCTGCTCCTGCCTTACTCTGAAGCCAGCTTCCTGATCATACCTAATACCTGCTGGCAGATTGCCCTGGTGGCAGAACCTGATCCACTGGTGGAGTGTCCCTACTCTGCCTGGTCTGTATCCTGCAGGCTGCTGAATGCTCAGTGCCTGAATTCCTCCTATTGCTTAATAATACACCTTCCTCTAACCATCTATGGAACTTTGGGAACTGAGTATTAATTCTGACTCAGGGTGATATCTGATACTGTCAATAAGGGCTGCCCTGTATTAAGGAAGCACTGGCTGGAAAGTAAACAGTGTTTCAACCATAATGGCTCCAACAAAAACCACCAAGCCCAGAACTCTGAGCTCATCATGGTCAGCCATCTACATTATCCTTTCTACAAAGGAGATACTGACTGGGATAAGTGTCCAATGAAGCCACATATCATTATTCCAGCTCTGTTTCCCATTAGACTGTAAGCCCTAAGGATCATGTTTACTGTTATTCCCTGCATCTCACATAGTGCTCAGCATAAAATTGTCAAATAATAACCATAATTTTGATAAATAAATGAATGAATGATTAACTACATTTGTAGTAAGACTCTTCATGATCCCTGCTTCCCTGTGAGGTACTTAACTTCCCTCCCCAGTAACTGCATCACATGAATTCAGGGAATAAAATTCCTGCAGTCTATGGCCTCTGCATATAATATAGTTCCAGGAACCAAGACTTTTCATATCTTATTGGTTCTATAATGCCCAAACGTAGATTTTCTGTGGTCCATGGAGCCTTCCATATCCTATCACACTAGGCTGTATTCTCTCCAGGGGATGGGCTACCATAATCTAGAACCTGAGTAGTGTCATTCAACAAGGGCAGCATTTCTCCCATTGAGACTGCCACTAACTCCTGTAGGTCCGTATTTATTTACTAGGGCAGCCATAAGAAAGTACCACAGACTGAGTGAGTAGCTTAGAGAACACATTTATTTTCTCACAGTTCTCAATGGTAGAAGTCTGAAATCAAGCTGTCAGCCAGGTTCATTTCTTGTGAGGCCTCTTTCCATGGCTTGCACTTACTTGTCTTCTCCTTGTGTCTTCACACGGTCTTCCATCTGCTCATGTCTGTGTCCTAACCTCTTTTATGAGGACACTGATTATATTGCATTAGGATCCACCCTAATTGCCTCATTTTAACTTAATTACCTCTTTAATCACCCCATCTTCAAACACAGCCAAATTCACAATTCACGACTTCAGCGTATGAATTTCAGAGAGTGCACAATTCAAACCATAACATCTCCAAATGCCACGCCACCATCTTCACTCTGTGATCAGCATGAAACAGTTGTTGAGCCTATCCTGGTCCCTGCCCTGGAATAAGGATCTAGTTTACCAGAAGAAATAGAACACATAATGAGTTTTTAGTTCAGTCAGCCAAAGCTCTGTCTGTAGGCACTTACATTTAAGATAATTTTGAAGAGGTCAGAATCAGTGGGCTTTCCCAATGCTTTTTGCTAATTATTGGTGGCAATAATTGCTAGACTCTAGTCTTTGAAGATTCTCTAAAGATTTCAGTGGAATCATTAAACTTTAGTTTATTTGAATTCCATAAATAATGAAATACTGTTTTGCAAATCCCCAAGAACTTTCATTAAAATTTTTGTTGGTACCCCGAATCCACAGAACTCTCTCACAGGGCTTCACCAGTGTTGACTTCACTTAACTCAAATTCTAAATATTCCCACCATTGCCAGTCATGTAGGATACAAATGGACACAATTTTCAAGTTCCTTGACCCATCCCTACCACTGTTCCTGTCTCTATAGACCTGGTGGCCATTCATCTACCAGGGGCAAATTCTGACTTATCAAAGCCAAAGATAATCCTATTACTCCCACTACTGATTTATTTAAAGCTGGGCACATGTCCTAGTTCCAGCCAATAAGGGTCGAGGGGAAAACCACTAAGAGCTTGGGGAAAATAATGCTTACTCTTATCTTCTGAGAGATAAACATTGAAGACATAGCACTTTTTCTGCCTCTGGACATTGTCATCTCTGAAATATAGTACATATATTGCTACAGGCCTCAAGCCAAGGCCAACAAATTATGAAAGAAAGTACAAGATAATAGAGAAGCAGCATGGGAGTCCTAACATAACAGGTCTGAGGCTGCCCTATATCCTGCTTTCTTAGAATATTAAATTATACACTTACAGATGGGTTCAGCCAATTTCCTTCATACTTTCTGGGTTTTGTCTGTTTGCTTCGTGTGTTTGTTTTTTGTTTTGTTTTTCAGTTGATGACATTTTAAGTGATTTGTTAACTAACATAAACCTAGAAGCTACGATGTGAGAGAAATTCGGATGGGTTGAGGAAATACTGTGAGGACAAGACAAGGTCTATCAGAAAGACTGACATTAAACAAATCAATTGTATTATTTAAATTTAACTCATTCTCGGAGTGCCTGATCAGCTCAGTCGGTTAAGCGACTGACTTTGGCTCAGATCCTGATCTCGCGGTTCGTGAGTTTGAGCCCTGCATCGGGCTCTGTGCTGACAGCTCAGAGCCTGGAGCCTGCTTTGGATTCTGTGTCTCCCTCTCTCTCTGCCCCTCCCCTGCTCATGCTCTGTCTCTCTCTGTCTCTCAATAACAAATAAACGTTAATTTTTTTTTAATTTAACTAATTCTTATTGAAAAATACTACTAGATAGATATACAGAATAAGATGAGAGTATAACAGAGAGGAGATTACCAGCAGCTGAGCTAAGGTGTGGTGTCAATGAAAGCTTCTCTGAGAAAGTTAATTGTCCCTGATGATTAACCTTAGATAAAAATACAGCATGTTTTCAGGATTCCTATTTAGGAGTGATTCTTTTCCTTTCCGTAAAGAGCAGTATTCTCCCCTTTAACAAAGTGGATTCACAGAGAGTTCCTACTGTCCTTCTGTTGTCAAATTCTGAGCAAAAATAAAAAGAAGTGAGGTATGTTTTGAGTGAGTATTCAAGACCAAATAATTGGTATTGAGAAGATCTGGGTTAATGTCCTGGCTGTCAGTTAACTGGCGGGCACTATAGACGAATTTTAACACAGTGACAAGCCTTAGTTCTTTATTCTGTAAACGGGTATGAAAATACTTAGCTCACAGCGTTGTACACAGTAAATAAGAATATATGTATAAAGCACCTAACATAATGACTGATACACAGAAAGTGCTTTATGAATGGTAAACATTGCTATTTCTGTTTCCCCAGTGCCTGTTATTCTAGATGCATGACACAGTATACCTATCTCTGAATATGGAAAATTTTGGAACAGAAATCACATTTAAATTAAGAAAGTTGAATGAAAACTGCAGTTTTCCCTAACTCACTCTAGTGATCATACCATATTATTTTTCAGCCCATAACTGGTATCACCATCATTCAAAGATGATTAACAGCTAAAAAAAAAAAAATTGCCTATATATAGAAACTTGAGGGAAAGAGTGACAGAGTAGATATGAATCAGAAAAGTTGACTGAGATTATATAAGTAATTATCATAGGGAAGAGAGGAAATGTTTTGACAGTTTTCTATAGTTTCAAAACATCATTATAGTCTAGTGCCGGCCAAGCTTGAGTGAGTCCATCACACCCTCTCTCACTGATGACAACTAAAAACTGGACAAACCACAAAGCTGAAGGGTTACCTAGAAGAGAGGCTGAGAAGGGGCCAGATTTGAAGAACAACATTTAGGAGGTGAGGGTCTAGATGTGACTAAAGGGGATAGGCTTGAGTAAATGTAAAAAATTAACTTGAAAACAGTTGAAAAAGTGATGAAGTGACCGGAAGCCAGGTAATAGTTATTGAATAAAATGAAACCTGTATAATCTATAGATATTTGGAAGAAACGTAAACTATTTTTAAAATATTTAAAGATAAAAGTAGAAGAAATCTTTCCTGAAATGAAGGAAATTTAGAAGTGAGAGTTAAAGAACACAATGGTAACAGGAATATTCGCACAAAATGATCAAAACCAAGATATCATTGCAGTAAAATTTCTGAACTGTAAGGATTAGGAGAGGCTCAAGGCATCTAGGCAGAGATGAAAGGTGTCATTTAAATAGGAGGAAAGATCTGGGGGCCCCTGGGTGGCTCAGTCAGGTAAGTGTCTGACTCTTGGTTTCAGCTCAGGTCATGATCTCACAGTTATGTGGGTTTGGGCCCTGTGTCAGGCTCTGTGCTGATGGTGTGGAGCCTGCTTGGAATTCTCTGTCTCTGCCCCTCCCCTACTTGTGCTCTCTCTGTCTCTCTTAAAATAAATAAATAAACTTCAAAAAAAGGGGGTGGTACCTGGGTGGCTCAGTCTGACTTCAGCTCAGGTCATGAGCTCACATTTCATGAGTTCGAGCCCTGCATGGGGCTCTGTGCTGACAGCTCAGAGCCTGGAGCCTACTTTGGATTCTGTGGCTCCCTCTCTCTCTGCCCCTCATCTCCTTGTGCTCTGTCTGTCTCTCTCTCAAAAAATAAATAAAACATTAATTCTTTTTTTTTTTTAAAGGGAGAGGCTTGGCAAAAAATAGAGAATTTTTGTAAAACTGTGAGGAAAATTGTATGTGATAGAAATACTTTATATTCTGGCTATCCCGTCCTTCAGAGAAAACTATCTTTTAAAAAAAATAATGTTTATTTATTTTGAAAGAGAGAGAGATAGAGCAGGAGCTGGGAAAGGGTAGAGTGAGAGGGAGACACAGAATCCGAATCAGGATCCAGCTCCGAACTGTCAGCACAGGGCCTGATGAGGGGCATGAACTCACTAACCAGGAGATCATGACCTGAGCTGAAGTCGGACACTCAACTGACTGAGCAACCAGGCGCCCAGTCTATCTTTTTTTTTTAAGTTTATGTATTTATTTTGAGAGAGAAAGTACACAGTTGAGTGGGGGGAGGGGCAAAGAGAGAGGACGAGAGAGAATCCCAAGCAAGTTCCACACTGTCAGGGCAAAGCTCAACATGGGGCTTGATCCCACAACTGTGAGAACATGACCTGAGGGGAAATCAAGAGCCAGATGTCAACCGACTGAGCACCCAGGCACTCCATCAGAGAAATATACCTTAAGTCAAGCACTGAGGAAATGTGGAATCCCTGCTCCCTTATGAAAACACGATTCGATAAATAAAAGACAGCAAAGGATATATCAAATGTAGTTATTCAGAAATGAGGTAGGAGGTAAGCACTACATCCATTTACATATTATGCAAGGAAAAAATCTCTGTTGGAAATAAATATGAAGAATAATAATGTCTTCAGTCTTGACAATGTAAAATAATAAGACATTTGAAAAAAATCTGGAAGATGCATGTAAGAAAGACTAAGTATGCCAATTTCTTTTTTTTTTTAAGTTTATTTATTTTGAGAGAGAGAGAGAGAACATGGGGGAAGGGCAGAGAGAAAGAGAATCCCAAGCAGGCTCTGTGCTGAGAGTGCAGAGTCCAACGCTGGGCTCAATCTCATGAACAGTGAGATCGTGGCCTGAGCCAAAATCAAGAGTCAGACACTCAACCAACTGAGCCACTTAGGCACCCAGCTGTTTTATGTTCTAAAAAAAATGTTTTATGATCCAAAATTTGCAAATCACAGAAGAGTGATTTTATGTGCATAAATTCTGAATTTAAGTGATTTGCAATTTTGGAATTTTGGAAGACTGAACTATATGGAAATGTTTGCTTCAGGAATGTCCCATTAAACCAGCCCCCCTCCCACCCACCCACCCAATTGCTTTAGCTTACTATGAGCGCAGTTGTTGAGGTCAATCAGGTTTTCTCTGGCCCTCCCTTGCTAACTGTGCCTATGCTGCTGGGAATGGTGCCTGGATGTTCTCTGGAAGGATAATCAGACTCAATGAGATAACTGTGGCACCTTTGCATTATCTCTTCTGTAATTTTTTTGAGACTCCCTATTATTGCTAACCTTTTTTCAATTTTTTTCAATTTGAATGGTGGAAATGAAATTTGTTTTTTACCAAGTTGTTTATTTTGTTGAAAGGTAATACATGTACTCAAAACACTTTCAAAGAACATGTAAACAAATACATTGATAAATAAGTACTCTCTCCTACTTCAGACTCTTGAGAGCTATGACTTCTTTTTTTTTTTGTTTTTGTTTTTTTTTGGTTTTTGTTTTTGTTTTAGGTGGTTTCATGCCCAGTGCAGTGCCCAACACGGAGCTTGAACACTCAACCTAGAGATCAAGACCTGAACTCCGATCAAGAGTTAGATGCTTAACCAACTGAGCCATCCAGACCCCTCTGTGTCTTCATTCTTTTAATAGCTGTCTCTTACTCTGTTCAGTGTATATGGAATTTAAGCAAATTCCTTATTGGAGGACATATTTTTTCCTCATTGGTTTTGGTTGTTCCAAAGTTTGAAGAAATGAACATCCTTGCACATATCCTTGCACACACATATGTGTGAGAAGTTATCCAAGTCAGAGGCCACTTATTAACTCCTGCGGGGGTGGCATTCACCCCACAAACTATGGGAATGGCACCTCTGAAGTTATGCAGTGCATAGACTGCAGTGGCTGTGAGTAAGACAGTTCTCAGTGGCAGGGCGCCTGGCTGGCTCAGTCGATTAAAGGTCCCACTTCAGCTCAGGTCATGATCTCACTGTTCCGGAATTGGAGCCCTGCATTGGGCTCTGTGCTGACAGCCCAGAGCCTGGAACCTGCTTCAGATTCTGTGTCTCCCTCTCTCTCTTTCTGCCCCTCCCCAACTCACACTCTGTCTCTCTCTCTCTCTCTCTCTCTCTCTCTCTCTCTCTCTCAAAAATAAACATAAACATGTAAAAACAAAACAAAAAAAAAAGATAGTTCTCAGTGGCTGTAAGACAGTTTCCTAAAGATGAAATGTTTTCTAAGTTCTAAGATTAGACCATCTAAGATGTTAATGTCTATCAACTTACAATGTCATTAACAGGGAATGTTTGAGGTTGCCTATTTTCCTCATGGCTTTCATAATGTGAACATACAGTCCTATGTGGTTGGAAGCTCCTGGGCGGGTGGGGGGTGGGGGGGGAAGGTGTGCAACATGGAAAACATGGTGGCCCTGATTTCTAAAAACTCTAAAATCAGACTGAGTTAGTAGACTATTAAGTAGAAAGTAGTAGCCTTTTTTTCATTTTAATTTGCATCCATTTAATTATAAGGGTGTTTCAGCATGTTTTTATGTTAATAATCCACTTATAGATGTATGTGTGTCTATAGTCTTATTCATGCTGTTTCCCTATTTGTTTTCCTGATGGATTATAGGTCGAAACTCTTTATACATTAAGGACTTAAAGATTAAAAATAATTATTATTTTAAATGTGCTGCATATAATTTCTCAGTTGCGTGTCACTCTATTGATCATGAAAAACTTAATACAGTTTGAGTTGAGTGTCTTTTCTATGGTAATAAAATGTCATCCGTGATTTCTTTTTCATCCTCTTTAGCTTTTGAAGTAACTTAAGGAGTGGAGTCGGTATCCAACTTTTTCTTTTTACTTCAAATGGCTTGTTGTTTTCTGCCACCATTTATTTAATAACATATGTTTTCGTACTGACTAGAA
The DNA here is from genome assembly GCF_028749965.1 of Puma concolor. NCBI lineage: Eukaryota > Metazoa > Chordata > Mammalia > Carnivora > Felidae > Puma > Puma concolor. The sequence continues at coordinate 142,280,997 of NC_141674.1, read as the reverse complement.
GTGCACTTTTACTGGATGCTAAGTTCCCATGGGTGTTGAATTGGTGACACCTTTATAACTGAGCTGGAAGAGCAAGCTGGGTACAAAATATATACAAAATGGGGTGGAGGAAGAATAAAGAAGTCTTTTGGAGATATGTTCATCTGAATTATATTTAAAACAAACAGGTGAAGATTCATGAGGTGGTTGGGATTTCTGTGTTCAGCCTCTATTTTTCCTTCCAAATTTTTATTTAAATTCTAACTAACATATAGTGTAATATTGATTTTCGGAATAGAATTCAGTGATTCATCACTTACATATAACACCCAGTGCTCATCCCAACAAGTGCCCTCCTTAACGCCCATCGCCCATTTAGCCCATCCCCCCACCCAACGCCCCTCCAGCAACCCTCAGTTTGTTCTCTGTGTTTAAGAGTCTCTTATGGTTTGTTTCCCTCTCTCTTTTCTCCTCACTCCCTTCTCATATGTTCATCTGTTTTATTTCTTAAGTTCCACACATGAGTGAAATCATATGGTAGTTGTCTTTCTTTGACTTACTTCCCTTAGCAAAATACACTCTAGCTCCATCCGTGTCATTGCAAATGGCAAGAATTCATTATTTTTTGATGGCTGAGTAGTATTACATTGTATAAATGTACCACATCTTTTTTATCCATTCATCAGTCGATTCAGCCTCATTTTAAATCAGACTCTGACAGGAATTTAGTTGCCATTGCTTGCTTGGTCAAACCAGACTGCCTCCCAAATATTTAATCTTCTGTTTCACCTTGGTTTGTCTTGCGTGGATGGGACTTTCAGTCTTGGAACTCACAGTTTAGAAAAATAAGATCGTTCCAACTCCAAGTGAGTGGGCAGATAACTCATCCGTTACTTTTATGTTTTGATTTTATGTAAAGAGGTGGATAGTAATGTGCCTTTTATGACTAGACAGTTCAGGTACCTTTGTTATTAAAAGTATAGCTTTATTTAATAGTAAATGGCTGAATTCTTTTTGAAGTCTTAAATTGTTCCATGCAAATAACCTGTCCAGAAGGTAGCTATTTGTGGAGAATACATGTAAAGAGTTGTCTTTTTGTAAACTCATATTAATTTTCAGAATTCACAGACTTGGTTTTCACAAATTTGTTTTTATAAAGTTAGCAATGAGACTGTCCTTAGGAAAAAAATGTTAGGAACTTCAGCCAAGAATCCTATTGGAGAAAACATTCCCTGAAGAAACCAAAAAGGTTATTGACTGTCTACTTCCAATTTAATTTGGACTGAGTCAGAACGTTGGATGATTGTAATCTTCTGAAGCCTTTTCATTTTTAGTTAACGTTTAGCTGAATCTTTCTTTTGTATTTCCCCTGTCCATTTTGAGGGACAATCCAATATCTAGCCAATTCATTTCTAAATTTTAATTAGATTACCACCTGTCCTTATCACATTTACATGAGTCATTTTGGAATGGATGTGTACATACTGAGCCAATTTGAATGAGAGATAATAGTATGCAACAATCAAGATGTAGAGTATTGCTAGGTTATAATTTTCACTTCTACTCAAATTTTCCAGGCATCTAGATTTTATGACTGGACTTTAGATTCATCCAGGAGGGATCCCAGTACTTGAAATTATTTGAACCTAAGTATATGATAGAATGAGATGGAATGAATTACAGACAAAACTCTCATCCAATGTCCAGAAGGCTGGGCCTTTGGCAAAACATTAGAAGGTTATGAATAAACTCAGAATGAAACATGTTTTGTTCATTATTTTCAAGGCACTAACAAAAGAAAACATTTTAAGCAGCAGGCTTTAGGGGCTCAGACACAGAATACTAAAAAAAAAAGGTGTAAAATATTAAATATGAAATTAGTATACACCATCTGTGAAATGATTATAATTTATAGATTTTTAGCTTAAACTGGGTCTTCCTTCCAGGATGTATTTATACAGGTTGCTAACTGAACCACCTGCCCATTGGCACATCAGACCAGGAGAGCCTATAGGAAGACCTTTAAGAACAGGCACCCTAGACTTGTAATGCTAGGACTCAGTAGCAGCAGCCAAAAGAACACTTGGAACTGTACCCAATAGTATACCTTTAAGGTAGTTTCCAATCGTGAAATTTTATCATCTCAGAAAATAAGATGATTCTCTGAACAAACAGCCCATGGGCCAAATAGATGAAATTCCAAACTTCAAACAATAGCTGTTTCTAAAAATTGTGTTGTCTGAAATTCAAAACCTTCAAATTCTTGATGAGACCTACCACTGTGGAAAGTTCAGGAGGAAGGTTCCTAGAGTAGACAATCAATGCAATGTATACTTTCATTATAGTTATCAGACTTGGATCCATGGCAAGCTGGCTTGGGCACATGAACTCTGTTTGAACATCTGGCTGAAGGTATAGGCTACAACAGAATTGGTACCATTTAAAAAATTTTGCCACCTTGGAACTTTCTCCTAGGACCATATTCTCAAGCTTTTTATCACTCCCATAGTAAGGAAAAGTCCAGAACATTTCATTCTCAGGGGGTAATACAACAGAAATAAGTATTTTTGCCCAATATGTACAGTGTTTAAAGAAACCTGTCCATCTGTATGCCTTCCTAGAGGGTTTTTATTTTGTTTTGATTTTTTTCTTGAAGCAAATCTAAACCAACTCTAAAGTTGGTTGTGATTACAAGTTACAGTAGGGCGGGAGTGCCTGGCTCAGTCTGTTAAGCGTCTGACTCTTGATTTTGGCTCAGGTCATGATCTCATGGTTTCTAAGATGGAGCCCTGCATTGGGCTCGGCACTGAAGGTGCATAGACTGCTTGGGATTCTCTCTCCCTCTCACTCTGCCCCTCCCCTGCTCACGCTCTCCCTCTGTCTCAAAAATAAATAAATAAACTTTAGGGGAAAAAAAAGTTCTACAAGGACATCTGCCAGAGGCCATGTTTCACTCTCTTTGTGAGTCAGTTCTCACCTGCACAGTCAGATCTTCCCCTTTTCCTCAAGTCCAGCCCTCAAGTCCTTGGTGGGCAGGGGTTTGCTTGTTGATAATGGTGGGACTCTCCTGGCTGAGTTCTGAGGAGCCAGGAGCCACTGTTATGAATTCTTCCTGAGCTAACATGGATTTGGAGAGCCAGAGGGCCAGCCACAGTAGAATCTGTGGGCAAAGTTTAGATTTACAACACAAATACCAATCCCACAGGGCCAGGGGCCTGATCCAGTTCTAGCTGAAGATCTAAGACTTTGAGGCCAGACAGAACTCAGACCTGAGTAGCAACTTGTTGAGACCGAGAGACAAGACCCTCAGCAACTGTTGCATGTAGCTTTGGGTGTCTGTGGCTGATATTTATTGCTATTTTCAGTGTGTGGGTAGGTTGGACTTGTTTAAGGACTCTGTGACAATGCAGAACAGGGCTGCTGTTGCCCAATTGTATAAAGGCCAGGATGAATGGGGTAGGTTTAAAAATATATAATAATAATGGTAATGATAACCACACTTATTTAGAATTTATTATGTGACAAACATTATTCCCAGCAATTTTGACATATATACACTGATTTTAATCTTCACAGCAAATCTCTTGAGGCTGTACTATTAGTATCTCTCATTTACTGATTCACACAGAGGCATAAAAAGTATGTGGCAGGGTCCAGATTAGTCAAAATGCCCTGGATGTGTACTTTTAACCCCTGTGCTATACTGCCTCCCATGCATTGCCAAGGTAATGGGTAGTGGTGCTCTCACAGGGAATGGGTATTGGTGGTCAGTTATAGGTAACTTCACCAGATGACTCTCGACAGACTGGATAATATCCTTCAAAACCTCCCCTGCAAAGAAACTGCAAAGTAGTTAGAATGGGCTGTTTGTCATTTGTAAAATGCTCTTTCTGGCTAGTTAGATTACTAAGTAGACACAGGAAACTGGCTCAACTAGACCACTGGATGCATTGCCTTGTGTATCCAAATCAAGTCTTTAAAAAGTCTGAATTGTTTCTATTAAAAAAAATTTTTTTTACTGTTTACTTATTTGTGAGAGAGCACGAGTGGCAGAGGGAGAGGGGCAGAGAGAGAGAGGGAGACACAGAATCCAAAGCAGGCTCCAGGCTCTAAGCTGTCAGCACGGAGCCTGACGCAGGGCTTGAACTCACAAACCAAGAGATCATAACCTGAACCAAAGTCAGGCCTGACTGAGCCACCAAGGTGGCCCTGAATTGTTTTTATTTAATGAACTGTTCTCTTGCTCGCTTGAGGAGAGATGGATGCTGCATTCATTCATTCAACAACGTGCATTGAACCTCACGCTGTGCCTGCAATATTCAAGCTGGGGATAAAAAATGGAAAGATGTGGTCCCTGCCCTCGAGTAACTTAAACAGTGTGAAACCATAAGATGCTTCCTTTAAAATCTAAGCACATACTCAAGTGAGATCACCAGAGCAGTGCACAGCAGGCTTTTTTGGGAAGTCAAAGAAGCCTTCTCAGAAGAGGCAGCATGTTAACTGAAGCTTGCGGAAAGAATGACTGTCAGTCACACAGGCAGGGGAGGCTGTTCCAGGGAGAGCATGTGTAAAGGCAGGGTGCCAGCACAGAGCTTGGTGCATTTAGAGAACTCTAAGTAGTTCAATATTGCTGGCTTGCAAAGAGCAAGGCAGGAAATGACAGATGAGACTTGACATTTAGGCAGTGGCCAGATCTTGAAGTTCTTTGTATGCCAAGGAAAGGAGTTTACAGTTTACTCTGTAGACACTAGGGAAGCATTTTAAGGGTTTTAAGCCAAGGTTTCACGGTTAGATTTTTCATATTGGAACCATCACTTTGGCAGCAAGTATAGAAGAAGGATTGGAGGGAGCTGAGAGTAGAGGCAGGGGTCCAGGAGGCATGTTAGGCTGCCCTACTTTGGGGAGTTTCTTGGCATTGGAATAGCAATAGCCTTGAGCTTTCCCAATGGGTTGGGTCAGACCTCATGGAATTGCAGAGATCAGTGTTGGGTGGGATCAGGAGAGAGGTACAAGGAAACAAGGGGGACTCAGTCTGAGCCAAGGGTGCACAGTGTAATACGCAGAGTTTGGAATTTGAGCCAAATGCGTTTGCAGTGTAGAATGTCTTCTTCATCATCCCCACACATTCAGGTGACTGAAGTGTCATCCTCAAATGTACCATTTCACTTTAGAAGCCCTGTCATTTTCATCATGATGCCATAGATTGTACACGGAGGCCAAACGGATTGGGAATGCAGTTATGTTTTCTAACTTCAGCAAGTCAACTCTCTCGGATTGTGTCCAAGTTGGATTTATAAATAAGATCTACATTGCAGGGAGTGTGTTTGTGTTGCACATCTTAGTGTGAAATGTATTCTTACTTATTGCAGAGAATTATTGATCAGATTATCTGTAGCTTGGTAACATTTATGCTATTGTTTCCCTCAGTTGGTTGACAGGAGGTTTACTCCTCTCTTCTCTTAGAGGATATTTTTCATACACACCCACACACAATATACCCACATGCATCTCAAAAGTATAGCCATCCTGGAGCTAGACAGTATAATGCTGAGTGAAATAAGTCAGTCAGAGAAAGACAAATACCGTATAATTTCACTCATATGTGGAATTTAAGAAACAAAACAAAAGAAGAAAAGAAAAAAAAAAAAGCAAGATAGAGACAAACCAGGAAACAGAATCTCACTATAGAGAACAAACTGATGGTTACTAGAGGGAAAAGAGGAGAGGTGAAGTAAGCAATGGGGATTGAGGAGTATGCTTATCATGATAAACACCTGAGTAATGCGCAGAATTGTTGAGTCACTGTAATGTACACCTAAAACTAATATAACACTGCGTGTTAGCTACACTAAAAATAAAAGACTTAATAACTAAAAAAAAAAAAAAAAAAAAAAACAAAAAAACAACCACATTACATCCACACATATAAAAGGTAAAATGTTGTCTGTGGGGTTTTCAACAGTCTCTGGAAGGCAAAACCTTAATTTGCTGACCTTAAGTCGTAACTTAAAATTCTCCCTCTCTAATAAGTTTTCCAAAATATTTAAAATACAAGGCTTATTTTCATGCCAGTCTCATTCCGTTTGCATTTGTGCTGTATTTTTTACTTGTCATCCTGCAATAGTATTTCTGCCAGAGGAGTCCGTATTAAAGTAAGGACCATCAATAAATGCACTTGAAAGGGGCTGGGACCCTGGCTGGTTTTCCTACATGAGTCGTTTCATCAGCATATAACCTGACACAGCCGAATCTGAATCATTGGCACTGTAGAGGTGGTGCTGTTAATTGGCAGACTTCTAAGTGGTATGCATTGTCTTGATGTTTTTACACGTGGGTTCTGTGTATCTGTGGACCCACGCATGGGCCACATAAAGACTTCTGTAACGCAGACAGCTGCCAGGTTCTGTTTTCATGTTATTGGTCACACATTCAGGCATCTCCCCTAATAAAACAAGCCCATCTGCCATGAGGTGAGCAAAATGGAAAACATATAGGATGGCTGGGTGCCAGGAAGCTTATATGTACATTCCAGTAAGTTAATGCCTCACATACGGTATTGTGTTGGCTGTCACAACTCATGAACCTCAATTGGCATCACCTGGTGCTGTTTTTTCCTGAATGTTCTACGTCATTCATTGTCTTTGAAGCTAATCTGAGCTTGTGGTAATTTTGCAATGTAATCATTTCAGAAGACTGAGATGTATGTGTAACTGGTACATGGTGGGGGGGGGGAGTTTTAGATAATGGAAGTAATGTGATTCTGATGTATACTGACTACCACAGAGCTGTAAGTAGAGATTTTAGGTTTCGACTCTCTGGGAGGTTCAGATTCCCTCCACTTATTAACTATGTGACCTGAGCAAGTTGTTTAACTTTTCTGTGCCTCAGTTTGCTTGCTCATAAAAATAGAGATAAAATAGTTCCTTTCTGGTAGGTTATTATGAGGACTAAGAAAATATATGTAAAGTGTTCGGCATAGAGTTTAAGTGTTTAATAGATATTTTCTCTCTTACTACTCAGTTATCAGTGTTTCATTATCCTTTGGCCCTCTGTGAACACTAATGCCACTTAGTTTATGCAGGCTAATTAATTATCTGGGTTATCACAGATCATGAAAGTGGAAAAGCTGTCTTCTAGAAAGGATTACTTGAATGAACTTGACTGAGATAATGTCTTTCCCCCCTCCAAACAAGCCCCCAAACCCTACTCAAACTGATTCTACTCATTTGTGCTTTTGGCAACCAGTGGATACTAATAGAAAACATGTAAAATATGAGACCTATGCAAAAAAACAGCTATTCTTACAGCTACCAGGAGTTGATGGTAATTGTAATGGAGAAGGGTAGAGCCGGGATTTCTCCTTAAGCACCTTGTAAATATGCAATTAACTGTTCTTTATCTCATAAAGTCATCATAAAGCACATTCTTCAAATGTGAGAAAAAGGCCATATAAATACTAAATAATTATTCCCAGGACAGAGTAATGTTTTTGGGAACTGCAAATGCCAGCAGATCCTAAGGAATTTATCTATTCACTAAAGAATGTTTTTACATATGAACTAATTCCAGACAGACATAACTCAATTCAGATGATTGAAACAAAGTAAAAGTTTCTGCTGCATCTAACTAGAGAATTTAATTTTGTTTTGAGATGGTGTGAACTGTGTTGTGATTAGGTTTCTATTCCTCATTTCACTTGTGGTGCTTTTCAGAATTTTGGTAGCTGTCCCAGAAGAAAGCTGGAACTAAATTTTACATGGCAGGGCTGCCCAAATGCTTTGTATGTGTCTTAAAAATAAAAACGGGCATCCGAAAATATGCCGCTGATTAGAAGGTTTGAACAAGAGTGAACCACTGCTAATGCATGCAGAGCAAAATGTGATAGACCTCCCTCGCCTTCACCCCCTCAGAGTTAACAAATGTGGTCTATTTCATTTTAATTTATTTTCTGTTTCCTCTTCTCCTTGAATTTGGTAATTTGTATCTAGCTGTAACCTCATGCAGTTCATGTTCATTCACGGATTATATGAGTGAACAGCAATCACTTCCAATTTCTTATAATCTCTGCCATTTTATGATTTTATCATCTTTTCATTCCTAATGTTTTTGTGTTTTCTCTGTGTTTTAGCTTGGTCAAACATGTCTGAAATTTGTGTACATTATTGCCCTTGCCCAAGAACATGATCTGGGCATGGCCAATCTATTTTTTTGGCATTTTCTATTAGTAATAATAATGAAAATGCTGTTATAGACGTGTCTGAAGGTTAATGAAATAATGTATATAATGGCTTGCATGAACAGAGCACTTAAGGAAGGCTAGCTCCTTTTATTAGTAGTACTATACATCTGACTTTATTCATGCCTTATAGTTTCAACACTTGCAATTGATATAATACTTTGGAGTTTATAAAGCCCTTTCACATATTTATTGCACAATAGCCTTCTGCTACGAACTGAATGGTTGTTCCCTCCTTCACCCCCAAAATTCATATGTTGAAATTCTAATCCCCAATATGAAAGTATTTGGAGATGGCATCTTTGGGAGGTGATTCGTCATGAAGGTGGAGCCCTCATGTTGCGATTAGCACCCTTCTAAGAAGAGACACCAGAGAGCTTGATGTCTCTCAATCTGTCTCTGCCATGTAAAGATAAGAGAAGACAGCAGCCATCTGCAAGCCAGGTAGAGGGCCCTCATCAGAAGTTGAATTGACTGACTTTGATCTTTGATTTCCTAGTCTCCACAACCATAAAAATACATTTTTGTTGTTCATGCCACCCAGTCTATGATATTCTTTTATGGAAGCCTGAACTGAATGACAGCTTCAGAATTTGCAGTATTAGTTCCATTTTTCAGATGGAAGAAATTAACAAATGTGGCTAGGACAATAGGATTTTTTGTGAAAGAGAATTTTTATTATTGACGTATATAGGAGTAGATGGTGATCTTTCTAAGAGCATAACACCCTGACAGACTAGTCATCATGCTGGTTAATGAATAATAGTAATGCTGCCCTTTAAAAAATAAATAAGAAAAGAAGAAAAAAAAATACTTAAGGACATAGGTAATAAAGGCTTAGAAGACATAAGGATAATGCTTGAATAATAAAATCACCCATCTATTTGTACTGTCTTTCCATTTTATTTCATTTAGCATAGAGGTAAGAAAAGGAAATTTCCAGGGAAAGTGCTTTAGTCATTGAAAATGCTATCCTTTATGTCCACTGTTGAATGATAAGGTGGTTGTCTGGTCCTCCTAAGTGACCTCTCTCTGGAATGAAGATTTTCATTGAAAGGAGTGAAATTCTTGGAAAATGTATGTTTGGGGAAGAGAATGAAAGGTCGTTGGTTTATTCTCTGAGTTGTTTCTGAACTTTGTTTTGAGTTCAGTTATTCCTAATATGTTTTGGTCTTTAAATTTTTTGAGAATTTGACAGATGCTATTATCTTTTTCCAGAAAAGCAACAGAGATATGCAAAATGTTGCTTACTATCTCAGAGGGATAAGGAAACCTAGCCTTGGGCCCCCAAGACTAAGAAACACAGTTTAGAGTTTTTAAAAATACCTGTTTTTATCAAATAACTTGTTTTTTTAAATTCCAAGTCCCATTTTTTTCTGTCTTTTAGGTGCTCAGTGAGCTCGCTTACCTGCAAAATGGACCATTTTTTAAATATAAACTCTCATCTGTACATAAAAGTATATTAGGCTTTAAAAGTCTCTACATGTTGATAGTTAAATTATTTTGAAGTATTTCAACTAAGCATGGGCATGAATTAATGCTAATATATTGATTGTATCAGCCACTAACAAGGTTGCCAGATAAGGTGCAGAAAAGCCAATTACATTTGAAATTTAGATAAACAAAAAATAATTTTTCAGTGTGAGTATTTAATGCATTGGGAATTTCCTAAAATTCAATTATCCCCCCCAATGAATGGGCCATACTTATACTAAATAATAAATAATTATCTGGGATTCAAATGTAACTGGCTATCTTAATTTTTTTTTAATCTGGAACTCTAGACTAACAAAGTATTTTTTCAGTTGTTACAATAATAGGTTTACATACCTGTTTCTCTCATGATTCCTGTTCCATCCCAAAAGCAGGCATAAATTATTTATGTTTCATTCCCTGCCCCCACTGTCTGTTAAAGGCCTGAGAACATAAAAGTCATAAAACTTGCTAAATGAAGAAAATGATTCAATTTCTTTTTTTTTTTTTTTTTTTTTTCAAATTCAAAATTCCGGAGTTTCTTTTTTTTTTTTTTTTTTTTTTTTTTATATGAAATTTATTGTCAAATTGGTTTCCATACAACACCCAGTGCTCATCCCAAAAGGTGCCCTCCTCAGTACCCATCACCCACCCTCTCCTCCCTCCCACCCCCCATCAACCCTTAGTTTGTTCTCAGTTCTCAACAGTCTCTTATGCTTTGGCTCTCTCCCACTCTAACCTCTTCTTTTTTTTTTTTTTTTTTTTGTTCCCCTCCCCCATGGGTTTCTCTTAAGTTTCTCAGGATCCACATAAGAGTGAAACCATATGGTATCTGTCTTTCTCTGTATGGCTTATTTCACTTAGCATCACACTCTCCAGTTCCATCCACGTTGCTACAAAAGGCCATATTTCATTTTTTCTCATTGCCACGTAGTACTCCATTGTGTATATAAACCACAATTTCTTTATCCATTCATCAGTTGATGGACATTTAGGCTCTTTCCATAATTTGGCTATTGTTGAGAGTGCTGCTATGAACATTGGGGTACAAGTACCCCTATGCATCAGTACTCCTGTGTCCCTTGGATAAATTCCTAGCAGTGCTATTGCTGGGTCATAGGGTAGGTCTATTTTTAATTTTCTGAGGAACCTCCACACTGCTTTCCAGAGCGGCTGCACCAATTTGCATTCCCACCAACAGTGCAGGAGGGTTCCCGTTTCTCCACATCCTCTCCAGCATCTATAGTCTCCTGATTTGTTCATTTTGGCCACTCTGACTGGCGTGAGGTGATATCTGAGTGTGGTTTTGATTTGTATTTCCCTGATAAGGAGCGACGCTGAACATCTTTTCATGTGCCTGTTGGCCATCCGGATGTCTTCTTTAGAGAAGTGTCTATTCATGTTTTCTGCCCATGTCTTCACTGGGTTATTTGCTTTTCGGGTGTGGAGTTTGGTGAGCTCTTTATAGATTTTGGATACTAGCCCTTTGTCCGATATGTCATTTGCAAATATCTTTTCCCATTCCGTTGGTTGCCTTTTAGTTTTGTTGGTTGTTTCCTTTGCTGTGCAGAAGCTTTTTATCTTCATAAGGTCCCAGGAATTCACTTTTGCTTTTAATTCCCTTGCCTTTGGGGATGTGTCGAGTAAGAGATTGCTACGGCTGAGGTCAGAGAGGTCTTTTCCTGCTTTCTCCTCTAAGGTTTTGATGGTTTCCTGTCTCACATTCAGGTCCTTTATCCATTTTGAGTTTATTTTTGTGAATGGTGTGAGAAAGTGGTCTAGTTTCAACCTTCTGCATGTTGCTGTCCAGTTCTCCCAGCACCATTTGTTAAAGAGACTGTCTTTTTTCCATTGGATGTTTTTTCCTGCTTTGTCAAAGATGAGTTGGCCATACGTTTGTGGGTCGAGTTCTGGGGTTTCTATTCTATTCCATTGGTCTATGTGTCTGTTTTTCTGCCAATACCATGCTGTCTTGATGATGACAGCTTTGTAGTAGAGGCTAAAGTCTGGGATTGTGATGCCTCCTGCTTTGGTCTTCTTCTTCAAAATTACTTTGGCTATTCGGGGCCTTTTGTGGTTCCATATGAATTTTAGGATTGCTTGTTCTAGTTTCGAGAAGAATGCTGGTGCAATTTTGATTGGGATTGCATTGAATGTGTAGATAGCTTTGGGTAGTATTGACATTTTGATAATATTTATTCTTCCAATCCATGAGCAGGGAATGTCTTTCCATTTCTTTAAATCTTCTTCAATTACCTTCAAAAGCTTTCTATAGTTTTCAGCATACAGATCCTTTACATCTTTGGTTAGATTTATTCCTAGGTATTTTATGCTTCTTGGTGCAATTGTGAATGGGATCAGTTTCTTTATTTGTCTTTCTGTTGCTTCATTGTTAGTGTATAAGAATGCAACTGATTTCTGTACATTGATTTTGTATCCTGCAACTTTGCTGAATTCATGTATCAGTTCTAGCAGACTTTTGGTGGAGTCTATCGGATTTTCCATGTATAATATCATGTCATCTGCAAAGAGCGAAAGCTTGACTTCATCTTTGCCAATTTTGACGCCTTTGATTTCCTTTTGTTGTCTGATTGCTGTTGCTAGAACTTCCAGCACTATGTTAAACAACAGCGGTGAGAGTGGGCATCCCTGTCGTGTTCCTGATCTCAGGGAAAAAGCTCTCAGTTTTTCCCCGTTGAGGATGATGTTAGCTGTGGGCTTTTCATAAATGGCTTTTATGATCTTTAAGTATGTTCCTTCTATCCCGACTTTCTCAAGAGTTTTTATTAAGAAAGGGTGCTGGATTTTGTCGAAGGCCTTTTCTGCATCGATTGACAGGATCATATGGTTTTTCTCCTTTTTTTTGTTAATGTGATGTATCACGTTGATTGATTTGCGAATGTTGAACCAGCCCTGCATCCCAGGAATGAATCCCACTTGATCATGGTGAATAATTCTTTTTATATGCCGTTGAATTCGATTTGCTAGTATCTTATTGAGAATTTTGGCATCCATATTCATCAGGGATATTGGCCTGTAGTTCTCTTTTTTTACTGGGTCTCTGTCTGGTTTAGGAATCAAAGTAATACTGGCTTCATAGAATGAGTCTGGAAGTTTTCCTTCCCTTTCTATTTCTTGGAATAGCTTGAGAAGGATAGGTATTATCTCTGCTTTAAACGTCTGGTAGAACTCCCCTGGGAAGCCATCTGGTCCTGGACTCTTATTTGTTGGGAGATTTTTGATAACCGATTCAATTTCTTTGCTGGTGATGGGTCTGTTCAAGCTTTCTATTTCCTCCTGATTGAGTTTTGGAAGAGTGTGGGTGTTCAGGAATTTGTCCATTTCTTCCAGGTTGTCCAATTTGTTGGCATATAATTTTTCATAGTATTCCCTGATAATTGTTTGTATCTCTGAGGGATTGGTTGTAATCATTCCATTTTCATTCATGATTTTATTTATTTGGGTCATCTCCCTTTTCTTTTTGAGAAGCCTGGCTAGAGGTTTGTCAATTTTGTTTATTTTTTCAAAAAACCAACTCTTGGTTTCGTTGATCTGCTCTACAGTTTTTTTAGATTCTATATTGTTTATTTCTGCTCTGATCTTTATTATTTCTCTTCTTCTGCTGGGTTTAGGCTGCCTTTGCTGTTCTGCTTCTATTTCCTTTAGGTGTGCTGTTAGATTTTGTATTTGGGATTTTTCTTGTTTCTTGAGATAGGCCTGGATTGCAATGTATTTTCCTCTCAGGACTGCCTTCGCTGCATCCCAAAGCGTTTGGATTGTTGTATTTTCATTTTCGTTTGTTTCCATATATTTTTTAATTTCTTCTCTAATTGCCTGGTTGACCCACTCATTCGTTAGTAGGGTGTTCTTTAACCTCCATGCTTTTGGAGGTTTTCCAGACTTTTTTCTGTGGTTGATTTCAAGCTTCATAGCATTGTGGTCTGAAAGTATGCATGGTATGATTTCAATTCTTGTAAACTTATGAAGGGCTGTTTTGTGACCCAGTATATGATCTATCTTGGAGAATGTTCCATGTGCACTCGAGAAGAAAGTATATTCTGTTGCTTTGGGATGCAGAGTTCTAAATATATCTGTCAAGTCCATCTGATCCAATGTCTCATTCAGGGCCCTTGTTTCTTTATTGACCGTGTGTCTAGTTGATCTATCCATTTCTGTAAGTGGGGTGTTAAAGTCCCCTGCAATTACCACATTCTTATCAATAAGGTTGCTTATGTTTATGAGTAATTGTTTTATATATTTGGGCGCTCCAGTATTCGGTGCATAGACATTTATAATTGTTAGCTCTTCCTGATGGATAGACCCTGTCACTATTATATAATGTCCTTCTTCATCTCTTGTTACAGCCTTTAATTTAAAGTCTAGTTTGTCTGATATAAGGATGGCTACTCCAGCTTTCTTTTGGCTTCCAGTAGCATGATAAATAGATCTCCATCCCCTCACTCTCAATCTAAAGGTGTCCTCAGGTCTAAAATGAGTCTCTTGTAGACAGCAAATAGATGGGTCTTGTTTTTTTATCCATTCTGATACCCTAAGTCTTTTGGTTGGCGCATTTAATCCATTTACATTCAGTGTTATTATAGAAAGGTATGGGTTTAGAGTCATTGTGATGTCTGTATGTTTTATGCTTGTAGTGATGTCTCTGGTACTTTGTCTCACAGGGTCCCCCTTAGGATCTCTTGTAGGGCTGGTTTAGTGGTGACAAATTCCTTCAGTTTTTGTTTGTTTGGGAAGACCTTTATCTCTCCTTCGATTCTAAATGACAGACTTGCTGGATAAAGGATTCTCGGCTGCATATTTTTTCTGTCTAGCACACTGAAAATCTCGTGCCAATTCTTTCTGGCCTGCCAAGTTTCAAAAGAGAGATCAGTCACGAGTCTTATAGGTCTCCCTTTATATGTGAGGGCACGTTTACCCCTTGCTGCTTTCAGAATTTTCTCTTTATCCTTGTATTTTGCCAGTTTCACTATGATATGTCGTGCAGAAGATCGATTCAAGTTACGTCTGAAGGGAGTTCTCTGTGCCTCTTGGATTTCAATGCCTTTTTCCTTCCCCAGTTCAGGGAAGTTCTCAGCTATTATTTCTTCAAGTACCCCTTCAGCACCTTTCCCTCTCTCTTCCTCCTCTGGGATACCAATAATGCGTATATTATTTCTTTTTAGTGTATCACTTAGTTCTCTAATTTTCCCCTCGTACTCCTGGATTTTTTTATCTCTCTTTTTCTCAGCTTCCTCTTTTTCCATAACTTTATCTTCTAGTTCACCTATTCTCTCCTCTGCCTCTTCAATCCGAGCTGTGGTGGTTTCCATTTTGTTATGCATTTCGTTTAAAGCGTTTTTCAGCTCCTCGTGACTGTTCCTTAGTCCCTTGATCTCTGTAGCAAGAGATTCTCTGCTGTCCGCTATACTGTTTTCAAGCCCAGCGATTAATTTTATGACTATTATTCTAAATTCACTTTCTGTTATATTGTTTAAATCCTTTTTGATCAGCTCATTAGCTGTTGTTATTTCCTGGAGATTCTTCTGAGGGGAATTCTTCCGCTTGGTCATTTTGGATAGTCCCTGGCGTGGTGAGGACCTGCAGGGCACTTCCCCTGTGCTGTGGTGTATAACTGGAGTTCGTGGGCGGAGCCGCTGTCAGACCTGATGTCTGCCCCCAGCCCACAGCTGTGTCCACAGTCAGACTGGTGCGTGCCTTCTCTTCCCCTCTCCTAGGGGCGGGATTCACTGTGGGGTGGGGTGGCCTGTCTGGGCTACTTGCACACTGCCAGGCTTGTGATGCTGGGGATCTGGCGTCTTAGCTGGGGTGGGTAGGCAAGGTGCACAGGGGCAGGAGGGGCAGGCTTAGCTTGCTTCTCCTTAGGTGATCCTCTTCAGGAGGGGCCCTGTGGCAGCAGGAGGGAGTCAGATCCGCTGCCGGAGGTTTGGCTCCGCAGAAGCGCAGAGTTGGGTGTTTGCGCGCGGAGCGAGCAAGTTCCCTGGCAGGAACTGGTTCTCTTTGGGATTTTGGCTGGGGGATGGGCGGGGAAGATGGCGCTGGCGAGCGCCTTTGTTCCCCACCAAACTGAGCTCTGTCGTCCGGGGGCTCAGCAGCTCTCCTTCCCTTTGTCCTCCAGCCTTCCCGCTTTCTGAGCAGAGCTGTTAACTTATGACCTCCCAGACGCTAAGTCGCGCTTGCTGTCGGAACACAGTCCGTCAGGCCCCTCCGCTTTTTGCAAGCCAGACTCGGGGGCTCTGCTTGGCCGGCGAGCCGCCCCTCCGCCCCGGCTCCCTCCCGCCAGTCCGTGGAGCGCGCACCGCCTCGCCGCCCTTCCTACCCTCTTCCGTGGGCCTCTCGTCTGCGCTTGGCTCCGGCGACTCCGTTCTGCTAATCCTCTGGTGGTTTTCTGGGTTATTTAGGCAGGTGTAGGTGGAATCTAAGTGATCAGCAGGACGCGCGGTGAGCCCAGCGTCCTCCTCCGCCGCCATCTTCAATGATTCAATTTCTAAGTAAAAGAGACTTGGTATTTAGTTCAAGTATTTCAAGGGACTTTATACTATAGAGTAGAACTCCAAGCCAGTCTTAATTTGGATAGCTTGCCCAAAGTCCAACTTAAAATTACAACTCAGCTCTTCCTAACTCAAAAGCCTATATTATTAACCTCTATTAGTGGTTCTCAAAGGAGAAAATACTGTATTCTAAAAAGCATGTAAGTAATAGAAGCAGTGTGAGGGGTAGGGGTTTGGAGGAAAAACCTCCCAGAATTTAGTGGGTGGGAGTCAGTGATGCTACGTATCCAGCAACATGTGGGAATAATCCCACACAACAAAGAATTATTCTGGGTCCCCCAAGACTTTTGAGATTACTTCCAGGTATCCAAATGGGGAATAAAATCTTATAAATTGTCTCAAGCTAGAACCTAACTCCAGTGACACATATACATAAAGTTTTGTAGTGCTTTAATACACATTGAATTTTCCAAGAATTAAACTAACACATAAATCAAGAGGAGATTACATAAAGCTCCATAGTAATTGATAAGTAGGGTCTAAAAAATCTGATAGTGTGTAGAATGCTTGCTGATGTTTTTGCAAATTAAATGACCAAGGTGAAACTGTACAGTCAGCTGGGAAATAATGGTTCCACTGACTTAAATGCAAGACACACAGTCCAAATATATACGGGTCTCAGATGCAGTATGCTTCTACTTTCAAGCATTTGTCTGCTCCAGCTTAGTATTTTTGGAGACAATTCTGGGTTCAGTGACTGACTGAACTCCCAGAACAGCAGCAGCATTCCAGAAATCTCCTGAGCAGTTGGTTCATGACCCCAGTAGAATAATCCACCTTTCCCCACTACTTCCCTAAATAAAGCTGCCTGCTATATTTATGCCTGCCTTTGCTCTTGCATCTATGTCTTCAACCATCAACAAGAGAAGAACATCAGCCCACCTTCAGCTGAGGAGGGGATTGGGCAGAAAACGGGGGCAAATTGCCTATGCTGTTTTATCCATGTCTGCTAATTAAGGAATCAGTTATCTTGTGTTTTATGGTTCTTTGTTTCATTTTGGAACTTGACTATTTTAGAAAACTCCATCACTGATGATAATCCCTTTACAGTAGTGGGTTCTTCAATTCAACACATTTGTATCTGTCAAATTCATGGCAATTTTATGGAGAGAAGGAAACATCTGTTTCATTTTGCTTTCTATCGAAATCACATTGAGATATTAATTATATTATTAGAGATTAAACAAATTCTTCTTTTAATATAGATGTGACATTATATTCCTTTCTGAGATTATACTTATAGGTAAAATTTATATTATTTATAAATCTCATTCAAAAAATATATACTGAGTGGTACTGCTATATCTGATGGGAACATATATTTCAAAAACATCAGCCGAGCTGAGCAATGTCCAACATTCAATTAAAGCACACCATGATTCACATGTTGTCACATTACCCAGTATCAAATCATATCTGAGAAAAAAAAATGCCAAAAGATAATAGTGACTAATATTTCTTAACACAGATTTCCCAAGGAAACTCACTATGCATTTATTTTTTATGAATTTTACCTTTTATAAGTTTTTTAAAAAAGTATTCTTAAGTAAGAGAAAACTCCTTATCATTTCACTGTTTCCAACTTGGATAACATTTGGACAAAGTATACAAGAAAAGGTAAAGATTTCTTATGGAAGCCTTGATGTTGCATTGGTAAAATGCCAGCCCTTCAGTTTTTGTAAAGGCCAACAGACACATCTAGGCCACATTTTACAGGGAAAGAGAGCACCTTCTTTGAACACCGTAGGACACCTTGGTGCATTTGAGTAAATATAGGATGTGACAAAGACTCGTGTTGAATCAGACTGCACTAGGTTCAAATCTCCCATGTGTCTGTCCCTTCATGGGAGCTTAAACATTTTGCTTAATCGCTCTGCAGTTCTACTTTCTTTTTTGTAAACAAAGGTAATTATAGGCCCTTTTGTCTCTTTGTAAAATAGCACAGGTAGGTGTTGTATAAGTCTGATCCAGCTGCTGTAACAAAATACCAAGGACTGAGTGGTTTCAAGGATAGAAATTTTCTTACAGGTCTGAGACTGAGAAATCTAAAATTGAGGTACCAGTGGATTTGATTTCTTGTGAGGGCTTTGTTGGCTTGCGGATGGTTGCCATCTTGCTGTGTGCTCACGTTACCTCTTCTCTGTGTGCAGTACAGAACCAGGGACTTTCTTCCTACAAGGACACTACTTCCATTGGATCAGGCTTTACCCTTATGACCTTACTTAACATTAATTACCTCTTTAAAGGTCTTATGACCAAATACATCAGACTGGGGGCTAGGGCTTCAACGTGTAGTCCCTAGCACAGTGTCAGATCCTTAGTAGCACTGGTGAACATTGGTTATTACTAGCATCATATATTGAGTATGATCTTCAAAAAACCATGCTGTGAAGTAAGCATGATTATTTTCATTTTATCTCCACTTTAGCTATAAGAAAACTAAGGCTCAGAAAGCATGGGTCACATAACTTAGTATAAGCATTCAGGAAGTGGTAATACCAGAATTTAAACTTGGTTCAGGCTGACAGCAGTACACAGGCTGATTGTATTCCATACAACACTGCTTATCAGAATAATAACATTTTAATTCATTATTAGCAACTCACATTCTTACAGTACTTTATAAATTGTAAAGTACTCTCCCAGCCTTTAACTGTTGCACTGGAGAATGTTAGGAGACTAGTTAAAAGGGACAGAAAGGGCAGACTAGGGGAGAAAGGAGCCAACAGCAACAAAGGTGTTCCAAAAGAAGATCCCATTTGAAGGTGGAAGGGAAAGCAGAACTCAGATGACTTTTCAAGACCAGAGATATAGGCCAAAGGTGCAGGAAGGTGAAAGCGAAGAAAGGGCACACCTTAAGGAAAACAGCAAAGCCAGAGATGAGAGGGGAGTTGGCATCACTGACAACTTGGAGCCACGAAAGATACCGCAGTCAGCCAGCTGCCTCAGATAACGCCAACAGGCTGGGAACGGTTCAGCGCTAATTACTGTTGCTATAGTCCAGGAGTGGGAGGAAGCAGGATGGTTTCTCTGTGTGAAAGAGAAGTTCATGGTTGCTAAGAGTGCAGTGGTTTAAGGTTCTATATCTGGAGGTGGAGTGCCTGTGTGAGCTTGGGGAAAATGTAGGCTTCATTGTGATATGGGAATGATGATACTCCCTGTCTCATGGTGTTGATGTATTAAATAATATATTGGATGCCGTGTGCTTAACACTGTGCCTCGGACTTAGTAAAATGTTAGTGATGATGATGATGATGATGATGATGATGATGATAGGGTTATTTTATCCCCAGACTAATTACATTTTGGCTAACTATGTAAGTTGAAATCATGACTGCGTCTCTTATACTCAGGATGAGAGAGGTTGGAAGGTGTAACATTCCTATAAAATGATGTTTTATAGGAAATCCTCAGGAAATCCTCAGGAAGACTTAGCACACAGAGTGCCTGAGGTAGTGAAACCAGGATCCATCAAAACCACAGGTGAATGGAGCAGTCAGGCTTATCCCGGGGTTAGGTTGAGTTAAGTATCGAAGCTCTGGGGACATATTAGCAGGATGGTTTCCTAAGGAACATCTCCTGCTATACTGTTAGGTCTATCCACACACTCTCACTCCATGATCCCTAGCCAGGAGGTGGTGGCTGAAAGCTTCCAGTGAGGAACCCCTTGCTGCCCTCAGAATATTGGTCCCAAGGAGAATGAAAGAACAAGTGAGAGAACAAAAGTGACAAGAAGAAAGGAGAAGAGGAAGACAGTGAATAAGGCAGACATCACTCAGAAAGTTACTCACAGCCAGCACCTTAGGAGAAAGGTGTTATGAGTCCCATTTTATAGCTGGAGAGATTGAACAGGACAGGAAATGGATTGTCCACACGGATCTACTAACTCAGAATTTCTTTCCCATTGTACTAAATTCTGCTTTCCTTCCCACAAAGCAATGGGGCTACCTAAAATGCCAGATAGATCATGGGTCTCTGAACTACCAGCTACTACACAAAGAAAAAAAAATGGCCCTATGGTTGATCCAGTGTGGTTGTTTAGGTGGCTAAAAGTTTTCCTTGGAAAAAAGGGTATTTGTAGTCTCATGTAGTATTATCTTACAAGTGAAACTCATTTATTGAACAACAAAACTGTATGGCTAAACATGAAAGATCATCCGCAAAATAAAGAGATAAACTTCGTGGCTTTTTCTGTTTCCCTTTGTGTATATGTGCATAAAATGTTCTACATATATCCATACCATTTTTCCTAATTGTGCATCCGGGAAACTGCAAACTCTGATACTTCATTCTGTGTGTAATTGAGGTCAGCCTCTGCAGAAAACTGGGACATCTCAATTATATAATCCCTGTTCAGTGCACACCATCCTTATTATTTACAGCTTCGATCTTATTCTGTATTGGCCGTTTCTAAAATAAGAGATCTTATATGTACTTGTTCTTAGATGAACTTTGATGATTTGTTACTTTAATTAGAAGAATTTTGAAGTGTCGATGCAAGATAACATGAATGATTTCAAACAAAATATAATTCCTGAATAAAGCCAGCATACACCTCACAGGAGACTGTCTTTAGGAAACAACTATTTTGATCATATATCCTCTAGTAAGATGTTCGCTTTTAATTCAGGTGGTCAAGAAGTCTGAGCGTCTTTTATTTCCTCGAGGGATGTTTATATTTGAAATCTGGCACAATCCACTGAATGGCAGTGCATTAGATATAGGGGGAGGAACAATGAAGAAAAAGAAAATATATGAAAATAGACAGATGACTTTGGGAACCTTACTTGCCTTAGGGGAAAAGAGCCATGAAATAGCTGCGAGCACCCTTGAAAATACTGTGTATGTGCCTCATTATGCCACCTAGATTTCCAGCCTGTCACATTCAATGAGGTCTTTGCAAGCCAATGACGCTAGGGCTGTCAGCGTGATATTCTCTAACTTGGGATGGCTCCCACTCTCACCCTTTTGTGAAACTTCCTGAAAAGCAATGGAGGGAGCCTTGCCAGATATTCTTTCTAACTCCATTTAATAAGAGTATTTTCAGATTTCAGTAAGAACAGCTCTATACTACTGATGTGCGGGGGCATCCCCACGTTTTCAGTACCATTCAATTTTTTTCCACGGAAATTACATTTGATTCAACTCAGAGTCACTATAGTGCCTTCATATTCACCACCCTAGTTGCAACTTCTGCATTCTGCTTGATCCGTTTTCCCAGTTAGGTTGTCTCTCTGGCGAGATTCTGACTGCCCATATTACTATTAATAATTAATACCAATAGCCCCCCTTTTTTTGAAAGTTGAGAGAGCCTTCTTAGAGGAAGTGCGCATTGTTTAGAAGCAGGGCAGCAGCTGCCTTGGAGCATCTTGAGTTCTTCACGAAATGCTGAGGATTCTGTGTAGTCCTGGAAGGAACAGGGAGCTTTTTTCTTTCTCTTAGTCTGTGTGCTCCCTGCTGCGGAAGTGGGTGGAGGTGGTTTCCCTGAGCCCTTCCCAAATTCTGTGCCTTCCTTGGCTTGAGTGCAAAATCACCGACAACAGGACTCGGACCACTCAGTAATATGTCCACTGAAGCCTCCAAAAGCCTGGTAGGGAAACACAGTCATTAGGGGAATAAAGTGGTGTGATGGCTCCTGCTGACATAGCCAGAACGCCAAACCGTCGCAATCAGTGAGGCAGAGACCACTTAGAGGGCTACTCCCCTAAGGAAGAGGACCAATCACCTTTCTTCCTTTAACCCCCTCCCCCAATTTCTCTCCAATTTGAAAGGACAGCCACCTGCTACTTACCACCCACTTCCTTCAAGGACCATAAAATTGGATTTTCTATTTTTAATGGATCTAGAGAAACTATTTTGTACATAGAGCTGATCTTCTCACCTCTTATTTTGGCCAATATGATGTATGTTTTTCATGGGGATAAATTGAGATTTAAATCTTTGAAGTGACGCTGATGGGATCACAACAGAGTGACGACAGAGGAAGGAAAGGGAAGACAAGAGAGTCTGAATACAGCACTCTAGTCATGGCACCAAATTATTTTGGGAACAGTATCTTCCTCTTCCTGCCTCTTCTCTCACTCAATGTGTGTCCTTGTTTTCTTGCCTCACACAAATATTCAGATGCTCTCAGTGCCCTCCATTCATTTATTTTCATAGCTATTCAAGGGCAATTATTTCTGTTCACATTTTCCTCTTACTGTTGCTTCTCTCACACCATTAGTTTATGCTATTACATTCCAAGGACCGTGCACTTGGTTTAGGTATATTTTCTGGCAGTATTGTTCTTACTGCTTGATCTCAGAAAAGTCTCTCATTTGCTCTCTGGCTTTCTTTCTCACTTTCTCCCTTCAGTTTAGTACAAAGACTCTGCAATCTGCTTTCAGTCATCACTGTTGACACATCAAAGAAATATGACTTTAATTTTTCAAAGAAAATATGAATCATGTAGTGTTTCCCACACAGACAGTACCCTCCTCTGTTAGCTAGCTGTACAATCTAAAATTCTTAGCTTTATTTTATACACAAGCAATGGTCATATTATTGGGACTGTACCATGCAGAGCACCACCCCACCAGGATATGAGCTCATCTTCTCTGAGAAACTAAGTGGGGTTGAGCTGGGTCAGTGTTTGGAGGAACTCACTTCCAATGAAATCCAAGAGAATCTCAGGAAGGGACAATTCCCTATTCTGGACAATGACCTCCTTCTTTGATGAGAACATTTCAGTTGAAAATGAAAAAGCAATGATAGACCCATGATTGTCACACAAAAACCACTTAATTGAAAATAAGTTCCCATTTTATATGGTAACCAAACAAGAAACATCAACTAAGTTGCATAGAAAGTAGGTTCATTAATAGTTCAATTTGTGTGAATGACACAAAGTGAATTAACATTATTAAGATTTTTTTTCCAAATTAACTATTTCTAAGGTATGTGCTATGGTCAGAACAGTTTCAGTTTTTCTGTGTAGTACTTGACACGAAGTGTTGGTTTTCCTAAGGACGCCCCTCTCATTGAGAGACTTTAAATATCTTTGTGATTCAGCCAGATACGTATTTCCAAAGACTTAGAGTAAAATGCAGAATATCTGTGAATCAAAATTAACTATTAAACTATTGTGGCAGTACCCAGGAAACAGAACATTTGATGAACTGTAGCATTCCCTTTTCTAGTTACTCAAATAAAAGAGTTTATTGTCTGGTGATGATGAGACAAAGGAAGGAGGTAAGAAGTGGCCAAAAATGAATAATCAAGAGCAACATGTAAGCCTGAATCCTGTAATTACACTATGCCCAAGGTTCCTGTAAATATCACTTGGCTTCAACTCTCTCAATCTCTCATTACTTATGATTGTGTCCCCTGAAGGCTTGTTATCCGACCCACAGTGAGGGGGATGTATTCCAAAGCTGGGGGAATTATTTCTATTGAGTTATGCAGGTGGGTGGGTAAATTTACAGTTGCAGGCATCCAAGAATGTATCAGTGACAGCAAGATTCCTGCAGTTTCATTTCAGCTGCCAAAGAAATGACTCTGCTGAATATTGATTCTGCTCTGCTTTAGGTATTGCCCTTGGAGGTAGTCACCGTTAACAAACACACACGCGGATTCCTACTCATGCATCCCACACAGCAACTGCACATTGCTCTCAAATAAAGTCAGGCAGCTATGTTTTCTGGAATCATCTCTGGACAGAGAACTATTCTAGATTGTGTGTGTCCTGGTGGTGGAGGATGGAGAATTGTTTCATAAAAAGTAGAGAACATGTTTTATTAACCTAAAGATAATAATGATTTAGTGAGAAACATAAAATAAAAATAAAAACCTACTAATAAATACAACAAAATGACCAATAAAATATATACAGAAATAATTGAACTGGTACAGTGAAGACATAAATCCCAAGTGTTTTCATATGAAGAGAAGGATGAAGAAGGAGAAAGTAAAGGGTGGTTTAGAAAAGATAGTAAATAGCATGACAGGCTTATAGTTAATCTCAAAATAGGTTATGGAAAAGCAGACTTTTTACTCATCTTAGAAGAGTGACATGAAATCAATGTTTTTAAGGCAAATGGATGTGCTGGGGTAGCATGTTTAAATTGGTCATTCTTTTTTAAAAGTTTTTTAGTGTTTATTTTTTAGACAGACAGAGAGAGAGAGAGAGAGAGAGAGAGAGAGAGAATGAGTGGGGGAGGGTCAGAAAGAAAGGGAGACACAGAATCTGAAGCAGGCTTCAAGCTGTCAGCACAGAGCCTGACATGGGGCTCGAACTCACGAACTGTGAGATCATGACCTAAACTGAAGTCGGATGCTTAACTGACTGAGCCCCCCAAGTGCCCCAAAATTGGTCATTCTTAAAAGCTGTGCAATGTTCAACGAGGAGAGGGTTCAAGATGGTGGTTTAGAAAGACCTTGAACTCACCTCCACCATGGACCTACCAGATATAGCTGCTTATAGAACAGTTCTCTCTGAAAAAGACCTGAAAACTAGCTGAACAGCTCCTCCACAACAAAGAATAAAAAAGCCACATCAAGATAAGTAGGAGAGGCAGAGACATAGTTTCACCAAAAACCCCACCCCTGGTGGAACAACCCACATGTGAAAGGGATTTCACAAATATGGAATGTGTCCCCAAGGAGCAAGTGGTTAGAGTCCCACATCAGGCATCCCAACCCCTGGACTTGTGGTTCTATTCCTAGTAATTAATTTTATAAAACTGTTCCTAAAAGTGTGTTTAAATGTGTGCAGAAATATATAAAGATGTTCCCTGCAGCATTATTGTAACAGTGAAAAATTAGGAACACTCTAAATGCCTATCAGTGAAAAATTACTGAATAAATTGTGGTTCATTCATACAGTAAGAATATCAATAAGCCATTAGAAGAATGAGGATCTTTGGGTCTTGACAAGGAAACATGTTTATGACCTGTTGCTAAGTGTAAATCACAAGTGGCAAAACAGTCCATATAATATGATTATATATATATATATATATATATATATATATATATATATATATATATATATTTTTTTACGTTTATTTATTTTTGAGACAGGGAGAGACAGAGCATGAATGGGAGAGGGTCAGAGAGAGAGGGAGACACAGAATCTGAAACAGGCTCCAGGCTCTGAGCGGTCAGCACAGAGCCCGACGCGGGGCTCGAACTCACGGACCCCGAGATCATGACCTGAGCCGAAGTCGGACGTTTAACTGACTGAGCCACCCAAGCACCCCATGATTTTATACTTTAGATAAATACATGTGTAAGTGTGTATCTAAATGATGTCATTTTTTTTCTACGCACATTTGTATTTTTAAACTTTTTAAAAATTAAAAGCAACATAAAATACTCAAAAACATCTCGGATGAAGTTGTGACCAAAGACATACCATTTGGCTATACTTATGCCTTTTTAAAGTAGTTTTCCAAGTCAAGCAGTGGACAGACTGTAGCAGATTTAAGGTAGATTAACTCCAAAACGCCATTTTGTAATCACCATCCTCCATCAATAGCTCTCATGCATCCCCTGGATTACTGCCTTGACCTTCAAACTGGTCTCCCTGCTTCTACTGCTGACCTACTACAACACCCATTTTCAACACAGCAGTCTGAGTAGTCTTTACAACATTTAAATGATATTCATATCACCACCTACAATGGCTTCCTGTCATACTCAATACGAACCCCCAAATCCCTAGCCTGGCCTGAAAGACTTATGTCCTCTTATCTTCCTCTGATGGCATGCCATCCCTGCCTCACTGTGCCACAGCCACCCTGGACCCTTTCACTTGTTCAAAGGCACTGGGTTCTTTCCTTCCACAAGAGCTTTGCACATGCTTTCCACTTCTTCTGGAATGCCCTTTTCCTGCCTCCAAATCTACCCCACTCTTCCCTTTTTCTTGGCTAAGGCACAGCCAGTCTTCCAGGTTCAACTTAAATAAGTACCCTCAGAGTAGATTTTCCTGATCATCTTTATTAATTAAATTAAATCTTTGCCTGTTTTTCATATTTTCTCATATTTCAGTTTACTCATTATAATTTGTAATCTTATTTTTATACTGTTCTTTATTTAGTGTTTACTTCTGTATCAGAGCAAGATTCATGCAAGCAAGAACTGCATCCTTAAAACAAACAACCTATAAAACCACTTTCTAGCAGGATACCCGGAAGCATAATAAATATTTTTGAATGAATGAACAAATGAAGGAATAGAACTAGCCCCCTCTTATTGATTCTTACTTTTAAAAGAGCGTTTTTTGGTGAACTTCTGTGAGCATATCAAACTATTCTGAAGTAAACTAGAACATAAAACCAATAAACCATAACATAAAAGTATTTGTGTTAATGAACTAAAGTACTGAACTAAGTAGAAACCTCCTTGGGTGTCACTTACAAAAATAGACTGCTCTTTTCATATGCTTTCAACCTGTATGAGAGTGGGTGTTGTAACCCAGCTAAGCATTTGTGCAGTTAGAATCCCAATTGCCAGGGGAAGCCAGCAGTACCTTTGGTTAAGCTGATCTGTCTCAACTCACATGTTATTTCTGGTAATTAACCTACCCTGTGGGAACTTATGTCATCTTTTCTCCCCAGTTTATCAGCTTCCTCGAATGGCACACCACCCTTATACCTTTTTAAATAGGACCACAGCTGATCTGTTCTACATCCTCCAAGTTTAGAATTTTCCCTTTGAGGAAGGAGGTGATAAGATGGAGAAATGCAAGAAAATCTCCTACCAAAAATATCAGTTCTCTGGGAGGAGAAAGACGAGCAGAAATCTAATCCTGTGTTCATGAGTCAAGTGATGCTTGCCTTTCTTAGATGAATCTTGTGAAGAGTTTTATTAATGTGCAAACTTTCTTTCCAACCTCCAAAGTTACATTTGTCTTGCCCTCATTTACCATTTCCACTAGAAACATCTGCATCTATAATTGATACCTGTTCTGAAAGTGTTTTTACTCTAGGAATTGATTAGATTTCTTTGAGTTATATGCAATAGAAACCTGAAGATGATTTTTTGAAAGATAAGAAAATACAAAAGAAATGTGTTGAATAGATTCTAAGACATTAGAGAAGACTTGGACAATGAAGCATTCAAAAAGATGAAGACAAATCTGGTCCAAATTCATGAGTTTTTTCCTCTAACCTTCCAGAATCAACATACGTCAGTTCCTTTCTCCTTATTGTCTGCTGGCTATGAGTCTTAAGGCAGGTTTCTGATTGGACTGGTTTGAGTAAGGTATACACTTCAGTGTCCAATCAGGTATTACCAGACAGAACCTCTTCTGTGAATGGAGTGGGCACAGAAAAGGTGCTTGGAAGACATCTTACTGGGTGCTCATCATACACAGCGTACTGTTGAAACATTTTGTTGACAGATAATAAAAAACAACTATAAATATACATGGGTAACTCACTGAGAGACTTTGACAGAGCCATATTTTTTACTTATTAAGTTCTTATTTTTGATTCCAGTATAGTTAACATAAAGTGGTGTGTTAGTTGCAGGTGTACAATATAGTGATTCAACAATTCCATACATCACCCCGTGCTCATCATGACAAGTGCTGGCTTTAATCCCCATCATCTGTTTCATCCATCCCTCCCCCACCAACCCTCTGATAACCATCAGTTTTTTTAAGAGCCATATTTTAATAACAGGGTTCTAGAGTGACATACTTTGATTTTGTCCAAATATAGAGAAAGACATAGGAAACTGAGTACACAGGAAGTCCTTATGTTTGGGTATAGAATGCTGACCTTTAAGCAGTATGGTTTCACATTTCTTCAGTTTCCTGTTGGATAGAAGTGTTTTCTAGTGCACATGGTGTATTCGTAGTTTTAATTGCCTTTCTCCTTTCTCACTCATCCAAATTCTCATCAATAGTTCTGTTTGTCCTCTTTGGTTCACAGTTTTCCTCCCCATTATCTTTGTAACTTCACACTCTGGCTCTTATAATATCACCTATTCCCAAAGATTGACATTGGCTACAAGTCTTCTTGCCTAGGGTTATTTACCTCCTTTATTTCACCCAAATCTTCCTAAAACACTACTTTTGTCATGATGTCTATCTCCTCCAAAACATTTAAACCCTCTGTTTTCCTACTTAATGAATTCTCATCTCCTCTGCTAATCTGTTCAAGTCCTTTGATAATTTAGTCATTCTTTACCACACTGTGGCTTCTATTCTTCCTCAGTCTGAATGCTAGGGTCTATCATTTTGACTTCCTTAATGTCCTCCTCTAACTATATTCACCCACCTATTCATACTCGTGGCTCGCTTTTGGTCTTTTATTTCCCTAGAATGCTATCTTTCATCTCTCTGTTCATCTATTGAAATTCACATTTTTATTCTAAGCTCATCTTGAGTCTCAGCCTCTTGTGACCATCTACCCAATGCCTGTTGTCCATCTCATTTTTTTAAATGTTTTTATTTATTTTTGACAGAGAGAGAGAGAGAGAGAGGGCACACAACCTGGGGAGGGGCAGAGATAGAGGAGGACACAAGATCTGAAGTGGGCTCCGTGTTGACAGCAGAGAGCCCAATGTGGGGTTCAAACGCATAAACCAGGAGATCATGACCTGAGCCTAAGTTGGATGCGTAACTGACTGAGCTACCCAGGTGCCCCTGTCCATCTCATTTTTAAGAAATAATTGTTTAAATTTATTATGTATGGCAGCCTTATGAAAGACTATCCTATTCTTTGATGTCTGCACACAGTTTGCAGACTTAACATATCAAAATACGGAAAGGATATAATACTCTCCTATTCATTCATTATTTTCAAGAAATGCTAACTATGTACCTGCAATATGCCTGACATTTTTGTAAACAACACTGATACAAAGAGCAAGATGAGTAAGTGCACCTACTCTCACTGACCCTAATTCTGGTGGGAGAATATAGCTTGCACCCTGGACAAGGGAGGAAGTATAGGAGATGATGTAAGAGAGGCAGGCCCAGACTGTGTACTACCTTTTTAATTTTTTAAATGTTTATTTATTTTTGAGGGACAGAGAAAAACAGAGCATGAGTAGGGGAGGGGCAGAGAGAGAGGGAGACACAGAATCGGTAGCAGCCTCCAGGCTCTGAGGTGTCAGCACAGAGCCTGACATGGGGCTTGAACTCATGAACCACCAGATCATGACCTGAGCAGAAGTCGGACACTTAATCAACTGAGCCACCCAGGCACCTCAGAACTGGAGGAATTGTTATATGTGTTTATGTGTGACCTCTCCTATCATATTAAAAAACCACCAGAGACAAGTGGTGTATCTTAACCCAGGAGGTACTATACAGGTAAAAGCACATAGCAAATGTTCCATGTAGAGCTATTGGCAAAATGGTTGAATTTAATTTTATTGTCGCTTATTTGAAAGAATGATTTGTAAGAGAGAATGCCGATGATATATACTGGATGAATTGACCATTCTTTTCATTGAATATTTCCCTTCATCATCATGATGGGTACCTGACTATTTATTTGTTAAATTTTTCAGGTACAGTGATATTTAGCCAAGACAGACCCAGACTACTAAACCGAAACTTCCCTAACCTTTTCAAATTTTAGATGTGTCCTCAATGTTTCACAATAATTTAAGGACTTTTAACAAGAAAATCTCAGGCAATGCTAGATATTTTGTCATCCCACAAGTATGTTTCTTTTTAGCCCAATGTGTTTGCTTATGTATATCTAAATACCATGGTAATGTTGCAAATAATTATATACTCCCCAATGTATAGTTGTTGAGTAGGATGTGCCAATGATTAAAAATCTATGTATGGAAATAAAACTGCTGCTTATGAAGACTGCTAAGTCTCAAGACCGTGCTTGGGTGTGTAATTCATATTTCTTTTTATAACTGGCTCTTTGAAAATGAACTTTCCCCAAGTAACTTTTAAATTTTTTTTTTTCAACGTTTATTTATTTTTGGGACAGAGAGAGACAGAGCATGAAGGGGGGAGGGGCAGAGAGAGAGGGAGACACAGAATCGGAAACAGGCTCCAGGCTCTGAGCCATCAGCCCAGAGCCTGACGCGGGGCTCGAACTCACGGACAGTGAGATCGTGACCTGGCTGAAGTCGGACGCTTAACTGACTGCGCCACCCAGGCGCCCCGCCAAGTAACTTTTAAAAAAAATTAAATGCTCACAAGAGAAAGACATTCATATAAGTAAGTTGACCCAAACATCTAGGTACTCTGTTCCTCAGAGAGCAATGATATGGCTGGTAGAAAACCTGGAATATCCAGTTTCTAATGCAGAGCTCTTCTGCAAAAGTTACAGTTAAGGCAGAGAAAATGAAATAATAGATACAAAACCACTTTGAAGAATTCAAAAAATTGTATACACATTTGGCACTCTTTATCAGAACAGCTTTTCAATTCTTCATTTAGACTATGTCCAAGCTCTTGGATTCTAAAGAGTTTATTTGGAACTGTCCATTAAATATCAAAATTCATTTCACCAGCCTGAACATCTTCTACTACCTTGTTTTCATGGATAGAAGTAATTTTCAGGGGGAGGAATTTCCTTCAACTATGTCTACAGATACCATTTTCAAAAAATACTTTTCTAACTAAGGGGTTCACTATCAAAACATTTCCCAGGCCTGAATTATGATCCTGTTGAAATCACAGTGTCACACAATTTTAGAGGTGAACAGGGCGCTGGTGACCATGTAGTTCAAGTCCCTCATTTGTCATTGAGTAGCGGAAAGCAGGATGTGTTCGTATAATAGAGGGAGTGGATAATTGAAAGGGGATCTGTGTGCTCTGTCTTCACAGTAAAAATAAACCCAGTTTACTGACCTACCTGGACTCTTTGGCAGCAGTGCTGAGATTCAACCTCAGGTCTCCTGAAACTGAGGCCAGTTCTTCTCACCCACAACCTGCTTGTTTACCCTCATTTTATTGTATTGTTGAAATCATGTCTTAACTATAAAAAAAATCGGGGTGCCTGGGTGGCTCAGTCTGTTAAGTGTCCGACTTTGGCTCAGGTCATGATCTCTTGGCTTGTGAGTTGAGCCCAGCATTGGGCTCTGTGCTGACAGCTTAGAGCCTGGAGCCTGATTCAGATTCTGTGGCTCCCTCTCTCTCTGTTCCTCTTCCGCTCACACTCTGACTCTCTCTCTCTCTCTCTCTCTCTCTCTCAAAAAAAAAAAAATAATAAACATTAAAATTTTTTTTAAAGAAGGAAAACACTCACTGTTTAAAAAAATCAAATAAAAATGTTTCTGTGAATTTACTCTGTTCCAGGAGCTGTTCCAGGCACTCTGTCTATTAAATTGTTTAATCATCACCCTACAACCTGTGAAGTACATACCATTATTACCTTGTACAGATGAGAAAACTGAGGCATAGAGATGTCTGGTTATTCATCAAAAGCTACTGAGTGATAAAGTATAAATATGAGTCCACACAATACAGAGACTAAATACTTGTCCATTACTTTATTTATGGCTATACAAAATAGTTAACTCAAAATTATAATAAGACTTAAGGAATCAAACAAATTATGTTCTTAAAAATGAACTGTCTATGAAATTCTGATAATGGCTGCTTCTTGTTTTAGAATAATAATTTATCTTTCAGCATTAAAAGTTTAAATATATCATCAAAGAGGAGAGATACTTTGCTAACGTTGGGAACATATTTCTTAATTCACAGATTTTTGTGAAGGCTTCATCTGTTCCAGTCTTGTCATTGACCCTACTTATCAACACAGTATTTAGAACATGATAGGAGCTCAATAATATCTGTTGGATAAATGAAGGATTTAAGTGTTGAATGAATTATTTAATTACAAATAAGTTTTATGCCTAAAATTGTTAAAGATCTTTATTAAGGCCAATCTGGGACCTGAAATGACATATGTAGCCTCCCCAAATATTACCTAATTACTAAAACATACTTAACAGAATAAGCTTAAGCATTATAGATATTATTAAATGAGTTTATAAGTAATTTTATTGTCTTTCTATAAGTCTTATATGCGTTGAACTATACTTTTTATATTTGGAACATCATGAGAACTTAC
Organism: Puma concolor; assembly: GCF_028749965.1. Classification (NCBI taxonomy): domain Eukaryota; kingdom Metazoa; phylum Chordata; class Mammalia; order Carnivora; family Felidae; genus Puma; species Puma concolor. Next base: position 142,248,700 of record NC_141674.1, on the reverse strand, counting down.
TATGAGAAAATGGAATTTTTTAAATCAAGTTTGTACTATCAACATATTTTTTCTTAATAAATCAGTTTTCCACCTTTGAAATCAAGCATATTTAATAAATACAGATCAGTTTAATCCACAGATTGAGAAATGTTTGCCAAGGGAAATATAAACAAGATAGTTCTCTCTCTTCTTCCTCTCCCACTCCAACCCCTCCTCAGTCTTTCTTGAAAGCCAGAGTGATAACATAGAGAACAAATAAATAGCTTTATCACGGTTTGTTCTATGTTCTCCCCAGAATATTTAAAATTTAATTATTGACTGAAAAAGAGCCTTCACCAGGAATTAGTTCAGAACCCTTATAGATGCTCTGGACTGAGGCCCTATTAGCCTTCATTGGATTCTTTTTGTCAGAGTTTCTTTCTCCCATTCTTAGAAAGTGATTTTCTGGTTTCTTTGAAACACGTGGTGTGCAGTTTTTTAAAAGTGAATTTTGCAACCATTTCTCTTCTTCCTCCATGATACAGGAAGGGCTTCCCATGTTTCAGAGAAGGATCTGTCAGACGACACCATGAAGGCCAACCTTTTCTTCCTGGTGGGCCTTCTGAGGGGACCTTGGTGCTGTTGAGAAGTACACACTCCACAGATGACACCATTTTCTCTTCCAGAAACTCCTGACCCTAGTATCACTGGGTTGTAACCTTACAGAAATAGAAAAAGTGTGAACATCCTTCCTCTGATCAGCAGTGTGGCATGCTGCACAGGCTCTCAGAGCTCGTAAAAGATGTCTGCTGGCCAGTTCATCACAGTGTCTGTGTGCACTCCATTAGCTATGCTGTAAGGAATTCTGCTTGCTCTTTGTGTTCTGTGAAGCAGAACAATAGGTCACTCTCCTCTGGAATAGCTGCTGATGCCTTCAAAGTTCAGTCAAAGCCCACATTTTTTCCCCTCTGAATAATGTATGAGCATGGTTCACCCACGTGCTGCTAATCTAGTAGGGAGGAAACTTCCAACAGCTTTCAGCCGTCTTGTCTGATGTCACTGAACAAACTCACTGGTTCAAACAGGAAGACCTGTGGTCTGACTTGGTTTGGCAGACAGCTGTGATGAAAAAGTGGAAGTGGGAGAAACCTAGATGCATATCCATGGGCATGCAGCAGTCAGGAATGCTGACCTTTAAGACAACATCCAATCTAATATCACTTACCTAATATCACAGGCTCTTTTCAGATGGAAAGGTGAGCCCTGCTCCCCCCCACAGAGCAGTCAGTAGATGGTCTGTTGAGGAAGGACCTCCTCCATTTCCCTTTCTGAAATTCAAGGCCCAGTCAATGGTCAGCTCTCAAGCCTTATCATTCTACCTGGTCAGTGGCCCCAGTGAGAGGCAACCTCCATCATTTACCTGTGTATTTGTTTCCTAAGGCCACCATAACAAATTACCACAAACTGGGTGGGTCGAAACAACAGAAATTTATTCTCTCACAGTTCTGGAAGCTGTAAGTTCAAGATCAGGTTGTTGACGGGGCCATGCTCCCTCTGAAGGCCCTAAGAAATATTTCTTCCTTGCCTTTTCCAGCTTCTGGTGATTTCTGATATTCCATGGCTTGTGACAGCATAACTCCAGTCTCTGCCTCCATCCTCAACTTTCCATCTTCCCTGTGTGTCTTCACATACCTTTTCATAAGGATACCCATCATTGGATTTGGGTCTACTAGAATCCAGTATGTTCTCATCTTAACTAAGTACATTTATATCTAAATAGGCCACATTCTGAGTTTCTGTGATGACATAAATTATATGGGGATGCTATTCAACCCAGCATAACCTATAAAAGTAGAAAAGTGACCCACAATTTGTAGACCCTGCTCTCATCCCTAGAAATGTCTAAAGAGCATGCTTAATACCTAACCATTCCTGAGAAGGGAGGTGAAGAGACTTCTAAGGGTTATATCCCCCTTCCTCAGGCAGAGGGAAGCACATCCATCCATGCCTGCACACCTGCTGACCTTCTAGATAGAGTGCCTTTCCATCCAGATAGGTTATCAAACCATATCCTTCAAAGTCTCTCTCATACCTTTTCCATGAAGCTGTTTTTTTTCAGAGGGTATTTATTCTTCTTACAAACCCATAATTCAAGGAAGAGCTTTATGGATTTGGGACTTCTTGAAGTCCCCCAAAAATCTACTTTCCCAGGATTTTTATGTAGGAGGGCCACAGAGCATCCAATGAAGAATCATAAAAACTCAAAGTTTGAAGGAACTTTAGGGGCCAGACAGTCAAAACTTTATGTAAAATGTCACCGTGAATTTTTAGTTAGTACCTTAAGTAGGAATAACCAAGAATAGAATCTAAGATATTTATGTAGGGAAGAGTCTCTAAAGATAAAAAAAAAAAAAAAACTCTATCATAAGGAGAGTAGGCAAGCCTAAAACAAGCCTCATCTATTTTATAATTTTGCCTCAAATTGTTCCTAAAGCTCACAGTGACGTCTTTCCATTATCTCCATTCTTGTGCACCTAAAACTCGATGTGGGTGTTTATCTCCTGTGTCATAGTTTGCCAATATCTGCCCTACTTAAACTTGTTAAGTCTTCTAAGAGTGAAGGAATGTGAGGGGGTGGGGTGTGAGGGCACTGCCTGTGTTTGGGCTCCAATGCACACACAGGCTCTCTCATGCCCTGCAGAATGATTGGAGAAAAGCAAGAACTGCATTCTCTAGAACAGTGGCTATAAATTTGAATGTCAGAGCAAAATTCCTCTAGCTTAACAGCTTTCTAGTCCCTTTGTAGACTTCTTTCATCAATATGTAATTTTTCCTGGGGCATCTGGGTGACTCAGTCTGTTGAGCATCTGACTCTTGATTTCTGCTCAGGTCATGATCTCAAGGTTCATGGGATCTAACCCTGCATCAGGCACTGTTAGCACAGAGCCTGCTTAGGATTCTCTCTCTTTCTCTCTCTCAAAATAAATAAATAAACTTTTAAAAATGTGTAATTGGGGCACCTGGGTGGCTCAGTCAGTTAAGCTTCCGACTTCGGCTCAGGTCATGATCTCACGGTCCATGAGTTTGAGCCCTGATTTGGACTCTGTGCTGACAGCTCAGAGCTGGGAGTCTGCTCTGGATTCTGTGTCTCCCTCTCTCTCTGCCCCTCCCCTGCTCTCTCTCTCTCTCAAAAATAAAAGAAAAAATTTAACGTGTAATTTTTCCTACCAGTTAGAATAATTTCAATTGTGACTAATGAAAGACCCAAGTAAAAGTGGCCTATAAAACAAGGGATTCTTATATAGCAAGAATTCTTGAGACTGGACAGTTTTCAAGGTTGGTTAATTTAGTAGCTTAATAACCTTAAAGACCTGGGTGCTTTTTGTCTTCCTTCTTTAGCTTGTTCCCCTTTCTTCTTTAGCCATGTTCCCCTTGTGGTTTCAAGATGTGTGAGGCAGATTCAGGTAACACATGCAGACATGAAGACAAGGGCCAGCTTCATGGGTATGCAGTCAGTATGCTTGTTTGTGGCCCCAGGCTCATAATAGTGCCATGCATGAGGGCTAATGCTCTATGGTTGCCATCTTGAAATTCTTAATAGTTTTACTTTGGATTTGTGTTTTGTAAGTGAAGTTCAATGGGACAAAGGAGCAAAGGACCAAGAGTTTGGAGCCTTGACTCATGTGCAGTCCTGCCTCACCATGTGGGTTGAACCAGTTTTAGATCACCTGCTCCCTGACCCCTGCCCCAAATACTTCCACCCCTTGCCTCCAGTGGGGTTCTGAGTATTGATGTGGGTAGGGTCAGGTAATGTGAGTTCTGCATGCTGAGTTGCTGGGTGAGGCGCCTATGAGGTTACCCATCCCTAAATAGCAAGTAAAAAAATACCATGGCAGGTAGAGAGAGACAGTAGAAGAAACGAACGAGGATCTTCATATTTTAAGTCTTTACTGAGCCCCACAAATTAGATAGCTGCTCCTAGTGCAGAGATCCAGCAAAAGAAACAGACCACTATGTATCTCTTTTTCTAGCAAAGGAAGTCTTTTGGAGACACTCCAAATAGATTCTAGTTCTCCAAAGCCCAGAGTAAGAGCATATGTTCACACCTAAACCAATGACTGTCTGGTGATTAAGACTACTGTGATTGGCATAGACCAATTGAGATTCACCTTTCGGCCAGGATGGTCTCTGTCCCTGAACCCATGGCTGTTCCAAATCTCAGAACAAAGTCAGAGATCTGTAAGCAAGGAAATATAAGAGTGAGGTGAAGTGGAAGGTGAGATCTACATAAAAACCGATAGTGTCTGTCACACTCTTCCCTTCCTGATTCAGCTCTCTTCTCATTCTATCATATCAACTATGGAGGCCATAAGGATCCTCAGAAATAAATAAATCCAATGCTTTCCTATTTGTTTGAATAGTAGGAACTATTTTTATCCATGAAATCACTCTGTGACCCTCAACATCAGGAGGCATTAAGAATAGTAAAAGGGAGCTACTTTGGTTGAAACAGATGAGTGTTGCTTGGGTCCTTATAAATTAGGAAATTATTATCCCTAAATGAAAGTCTATCAGGGGCGCCTGGGTGGCGCAGTCGGTTAAGCGTCCGGCTTCAGCCAGGTCACGATCTCGCGGTCCGTGAGTTCGAGCCCCGCGTCAGGCTCTGGGCTGATGGCTCGGAGCCTGGAGCCTGTTTCCGATTCTGTGTCTCCCTCTCTCTCTGCCCCTCCCCCGTTCATGCTCTGTCTCTCTCTGTCCCAAAAATAAATAAAAACGTTGAAAAAAAAATTAAAAAAAAAAAAAAAAAGAAAGTCTATCAGACCAATTCAGTGGTGTCTACTTAAATGTTGTGCTCTGAAACATCTTTCTGTGCTACTTAAGTTTAGTCTCCTAAGGTCTCAAAAATATTCTAAAAATTGGTGTTTGGCAAGATACATGTGCACTGCAGCTTATTTTCTGACTAAAGTGCAACATTTTTCCTCTTTCAAGGCATATGAAATGAACTAACCTATTAGGAAGTGCTATGATAACAATAAATGTTTTTCTAGTTTAATTCTTCTTTTATCTAGGAGTTAGCATCTCATCATGCCTTCTGATAGTTGGCCTCTGTACTTAATTTCTAAAACTCCAGAATTACATTAAAATCATTAAATGTTCAGGTTTGGATGACTTCTTTGACCAGCACAGGCAGGAAACTGAGCTGGGAATTGATTTTCTTTTCCTTTCTTTCCACATCAAACTCAGCTTCTGGGAAGGGAGATCGTATATCTTTCTTTCATCATTGTCCGGGAAGATTTTTACGCCAACTATTCAGTACCCAGCCACTCAGGTACACTCCCACAGAAGTACAAACGCAACCAGCTGAAAATGTCGGGAAAGGAAATCCAAACCTGACAGCACACTTGGGCTTCACAGAAAACATTTGGCAACTTGGAACGGCTTCAACAGAGTGCGTCCTAACCCTTCCACATTCCATCCGTCACTTAAACACTGTACAAATTCACACACTGCAAGCCTCACCCGAAAAATACACACTGTAATCCACAAAACTGCACCCCTGTGTCCACAGAGTCAGAGACAGAGTGGATTTCATCTGCACAAAAATTCTGAAAACAAAGGCCAGAGTCTGAGGTTTTCACCACAAAGTCTCCACCAGGATTAACACAGCCCACCTGAGAAAGAAATGCCTCACACAAGATTCACTAAGCACAGCTAGTGGAAGGGGAGGAAGGCCCCTAAGACTCACGCAGGCCGCAGTGTCTTACTGGCCATTTTGTAATTCTCGGAATTAGACTTTAGTTCGGTGAGGCGTGGTGTACCGAGGCTGGAAATCTTTTTATGGTGTCTGCTAGGGTTTCTTAGCTTTGCTCTAATCGTAGCCCAATGGCATCAACTAACCAAGGCTGGTTATCTGGAAGGAGTGGACAAAGAGAACAGGGCACAGGTTAGTACTGGAAAACAAAGAAAATGTAAACCCTTAACGTACTTTATTGCTTGAGCAACACTTTTATTATAAAGAAGGATATGGTGGAAAACAAGAAACACACTTTGACCTGCTTTTTTCTAGACCATCACAAGACTGCCAAGCTGGTTCCAGCATTTCCAATAGCACTTAAGTATGGCGGAGATGCATACATCTCAAATCATAAAATAACAATATAGGATCACACCCGCAAAACTGCTTTGTAAACTAGGAAGATCGTTTTCTTGTTATTTGGTCCAAACTCCTCATTTCCAGAGTCAAACTGAAACCCAAACTGGGTGAGTGACTTACCCTTGACTTCCAGTCTCCTGGCCTTCAATCTAGTCACCACAAAGCAGACAGATCTAAAAACAATAATGCAGAGCTTAGCTAACCCTGTCAAACACATTATTATGCATATAATATTGGTAATTACAATCTGTCCGGAAACCAAACATCATTAACTACAGTAAATTGTGGACGGGCGTTCTTTGAAATAGTCATTTTCCTTGGATCATTCAAGTGATTTTGGAACTCGTAGAACAGAGATGTATATCATTTGCCTTCTGTGTCCACTCAGCATCTGCCTGAGTCTCTGTAAGACAAAGGGATAGTAGTAGTCACAGACTGGTGAGGCACATGTGATCCAAAGCTTGAGGAAGCTTGTTACTGTTGCCCTTTAAAGGGCATGTTTACCATGGGCCCTCAACCTTCCCAGGTAGTCTGAGCTGTGCCAGTGGCATGGTCATCTTGGCCCCCAGCCATCAAGTGTGGGGTGACAAGTCCAGCAAGAAACCATGGCTTGAATAAAGAGGATGAGTCACAGAGAAATTAAAGTTCTATGTTATTTCATTGTTAGTGTTGAGAGCGATCATGGGTCAACAGGGAACAGTTTCTAGTCAAAGAGAGGACTACTTTATGGAGGGGTATTTCTTTGATTTTGTTATATTTAAAAAATAAATAAATGAGGTGTGCATATTTGGCCCCCCGTTTTGCTGATTCCCTGGGATAGCCTTGGTTATAAATTGAACATAAGTATGTTTTTGACCTGATATTTCTTGGCTATAGCATGTAATCTAGTCAGTCCTTCAAGCTATGGGATTTCTAGTACCAAGGGGTCAGCTTACTTGTTTAGTAAAGGGCCAGACAATAAATATTTTAGGCTTTCGGTCCCTAGTACTACTGTACTACTCAACCTTATCGTTCTAGCATGAAAACAGCCACAGACAATTTGTATACAAATGAGCATTGTTGGGGCATCTGCGTGGCTCAGTCAGTTAAGCATCCAACTTCAGCTCAGGTCATGATCTCAGCGTTTGTGAGTTGGAGCCCCACTTTGGCTCTGTGCCAGCTCATAGCCTGGAGCCTGCTTTGGATTCTGTGTCTCTGTCTTTCTCTGCCCTTCCCTCGTGCACACTCTGTCTCTCTCTGTCTCTCTCAAAAATAAATAAACATTAAAAATTAAAAAAAAAAAAGAAATGAGCATTTCTGTGTTCCAATAAAATTTTATTTGCAAATCAGGCAGCTGGTTGGATTTGGCCAGCTTGGAGTTATCATTTGACAACCTCTGCTATAATAGGTCTGAAGTTTCTAGACTCACTATAGGGAGTGAGAAGACAGATCTTGATGGGTCCTGAAAGGCTTTCAACCTGGAAGAGAACCATGGAAGCGTGGAAAAAAGAGGTCAGAGTTCTATGCTTTAGTCATCATTAGGAGTCTGGGGAAGGAGATATTTGGGAAGTTCTAGTCACAGCAACAGTCCACCGAGGTCCCCCTAGAAAGGTTCCAAATCCTCCATGTATGAGAGAATTGGCTGAGCCGATCCTTTTATCACATTCTGTGAGTTCTTTTTACCAAAAATAGAAATCATTTGAAGGAAGTTTCACCTACTTTCTCTGTCCCACTGCCAGTTTGAAAACAAGCTGAACCTCACTTGACATGGTTGTAGATGCCAATGAACATGTATATTTTGAGTTTATACCCCAGAGTGTGATTCAATATAATTCTGGCCAGGGCAATGTAACTTGTAGGCATGGAGACCTAGAGTTTGAATGGCTCGAGCTTCTGCTTTGTGCATGTGCGCGGGCGCATATGTAACAGAAAGCAATACCATCTGACTAAATGGTAGGCTTAGTGCCAGATGCCACTCCAGCTGAGACAGGCACACAAGCCAGCAAGCTAACCTCAGCCTCCACTTCCTCCTCCTCCAAGAATCTATTAAAAGACAGAAAAGGACTGTTTAGCATCAGAGAGTGGGACATGAAGCTCAAGAGTACGTTCTCCAGTGTCAGAAACACAGCAGCTGCAGCCCCATTTGAATGACAATCCTTGCTGCTGCGGGGGGTGGGGGGGTGCAGCACATCCCAGAAGTCAGAGAGGGAAATGGCAGGACTTCCAGGATGTGGAGATGAGACAGAAGTGGGACAAGGCGCTCATTATAGAGCCTGGAGACAGCTGCAGGGAGGAGGAAACCTTCTATGCTGCTGTTGGTCCGTGTCTGTCCTCTGTCTATCTCTGAAAATGTATAGCTTGATGCTGTTAGGTAAAACTTAGAAAAAGTAAGTGAAGTGACAAGGACGAAGGCTTTGAGCCATGCTGCAGAAGAGGCAAAAGTCCCAGGGGCTCCGAAGTTTGCCAGTTCTTCCTAATGTTTGCCTTTATAGACACAAAGTGAATTCTTTATCAAGTGAGGAGTATCTTTACATTAAATATACATTATAGAAATTTTCACACTTAAAAGCACATACTAGAATGTATAACAAACTTCTGTGTATCCACTATGCAAACCTACTGAGTACTTGCACATCTACCATACTTGTGTCATTTTTTTAGAAGAAATAAATATTAGAGATACAGTTCAAGCCCCCTGTGTATCACGTCTCCTCTGCTGTGTTCTCAGAGGCAACTGCAATAGTTCCTGCATTTGGTGTGTATCTTTCCCAAGCACACTTTAAGCTTTTATACATGCTTAATATACACAAATAATCTATAGACAGTTTTTGCATGTTTTTACTTTTTATAAAAATAGTATTATAGCATATATGATATATATGTATATTTTATATATGTTTATATATATATATAAATGGTTTTCATATATATATATGGTTTTCAACCTGCTTTTTTGTATCTTATGTTTTGAGAAACTTCCTGTATTGGTATCTAGAACCTTAATTCCTACATTTTAACTTTTGTATGGTATTCTGTTTTATGAATATACACAGTTAAACTGGAGAATGGACATTCATTAAATATTGAAAAAGGTATTTTACTGTTGGGGCACCTGGATGGCTCAGTCAGTTAAGAATCCAACACTTGATTTCGAATCTGGTCATAATCCCACGGTTTGTGAGTTTGAGCTCCACGTCGGGCTTTGCATGGAGTGTGGAGCCTGTTTGAAATTCTCTCTCTCTCACTCTCTCTCCCCTCTCTCCTCTCTCTCTCTATCCCTCCCCCACTTATGCTTTCTCTCTCTCAAAAATAAATAAACTTTAAAAAAATTTTTTTTTTTTTACTGTATTTTACTGTTTCCTATGCTTCATACTGTTTTATGCTCTGAGTATATAGAAGTGAATAAATAGACAGTTTTCTGCTCTCATGGAATTGACCCTCATGGAAGGGGAGAGTGAAGAGGAGAGGAGATGCAAATTTAGAAAGCTTCTTGGGGGCACCTGGGTAGCTCAGTCAGTTAAGCATCCTACTTTGACTCAGGTCATGATCTCGTGGTTCATGAGTTTGAACCTTGCCTTGGGCTCTGTGCTGACAACTCAGAGCCTGGAGCCTACTTCAGATTCTGTGTCTCCCTCTCTCTCTGCATCTCACCTGCTCACCCTCTGTCTCTCTCTCTCTCTCTCTCTCTCAAAAATAAATAAACAATAAAAATTTAAAAAAAAAAAAAGGAAAGCCTCTTGGAGGAAGGCCTTTCTGAGTTGGAAAGTTTTGAATGAAACCAAGTGGTTTCTAAGTTTTTGTCACCATAAAAAATGTTGTAGTCATGTGGTCTGACACAGCATAGACAATGCTGTAGGCACATATCTGTGACCACTGTGGGTATCTCTTTGTGAAAGTAAAGGCACACATTCCTGGGCAGGGTTGTGTAACATTTTTTGTGTATAGAAAATGAAAAAATATATATGGCATACTTATGGAATCAGGTGAGTATCCAGAAAGAACCAACACAAGACTTCAAGCCACTGTCAGCCCCTCCTTCCCCACCTGTCCCCAAGGCTCCAGGATCAAAGTCCCAGCACACAAGTGACCTGTGCAGAGCTCACAGTGCCATCTGTGGGAAGTCCTGCTGTAGGATGGGAATCCTGGACAAAGGAGTGGAAGTATCTTCAACCTTAGGAGATAATGCCAACTATGTCTTCCCCAAAGTGGCTTTACCAATTTACACTGCCCTTCAACAGCACACAAAACTTTCCATTTCATCATTTCACCAGAAGGTGACATTATGAACTTTTAAAATTTTGCCAAATCTGTTTATATTTGCTTCTCCATAATTATTTTTCACCTTGAACACCCTTTTTTTTTTAAAGTTTATTTATTTATTTTGAGAGAGAGAGAGAGAGAGAGCGAGCATGTGTGCTCACACATGCAAGTGGGGGAGGGGCAGAGAGAGAGGTAGAGAGAATCCAGAGCAGGCTCCACACTGTCTGTGCAGAGCCCAACAAGGAGGTTCATTCTCATGGAACCGTGAGATCATGACCTGAGCTGAAATCAAGAGTTGGACGCTTTAATCAACTGAGCTACCCAGGAGTCCCTGAACATCTTTTCATAAAGTGATTGGCCAATGTTGTTTCCTGTTCTGGTATTTAGATCTTTTTTCTCCATTTTTCTACTGTGCCATTAGTTTTTTTCTTATTAATGTCTGGAACTATATAATCCAGTTACTAATCTTTGTCAGTTGTATGCAGATATCACCTCCCAGTCTGTGGCTTGTCTTCTAATTCTGCTTATTAGTACTTTTTGTTCTGTGGACATCTTAAACTTTGTTGTAAAATCTGGTCATATTTTCTTTTAGGGTTTGTGCATTTTTGTCCTGTTTAAGACTCCTTCCCTGTCTTGAGGTCATGTGGTAGTCTTGCATATTTTCTTATGAAAATTTTCCTGTTTGCATCGAAGGCTTAACTTTGTCTGGCATTGATTTCCTGAGATTCACATTAATGAGGTTTATTTATTTATTTTTTTGTGGTGACTACTGGTCCTGGGACCACTTACTGAATTGTCCTTCATCTCCCCATTTTGGCTTACAGACCACCTTCACAGGCATGCACGCCTTCCTTTTGCAGTGTATGCTCCTTTATTTGAGAAAAAGGTCCTGAGAGCAACATGTAGCACCTTGATACGAGGTTTCTTGATGGCCTGTGAGTTGGCTCTTGTGCTGCCCGACACAACAGCCAGGAGAAATGCCAGTGCTGGAGGGAATCTCTCTTTGAGCATTTATGACTTGTGGTGATTTAACTTTGGGAGAACTTTTTGACTCAAGACCTATTTAAAAAATTTAAGTGAATTAGTCATACCAAAGCTCACGTGCTATTATCATGAGCTCCAGCCTCAGAACTTCAGAATGAATCTCAGCCAAGATACAGTGCGTGCCCTGTAGTTCTCTACAGACTAGAGCCAACCATCAAATTTCATATATTCCAGGTTTGAGAAATGTAATTAGTTGACCTACAGTAAACACACTTTATCACTTATGGGTGTTTTTCTCTGTTTCCTGCAAACTGTGAGACACGTGCATTATAATCCTCATACATTATTAAAACAGTTTGTTTTCTTAAAAAAAATAGCTTGCCAGAATAATATTGGAATTAAACCAGAAATTCAACTTTCTGGACTTAAAAATGGCACAAATCCAAACCAAGATTCAGAAAAAAAAAAATAAATGAAATAACAACCCTCAGCTATTTAAATTAATATACCACCACCACAGCAAATTAGCAATTTGAAGAAAAACTTCACAATAACCTTACGGTAGAGGTTTCTGTTAGTGGAAATACCATGGAAATGGTAACAAAGGAAAAGAGAGTGGAATCAATCCTTTACTGGACACCTAGTATCAATCAGTCACCACAGAAAGCACTTCTATATATCCTGTGCCATTGAAAACTTATCACAGCCCTCAGACAAATTTAAAATTTTCCACTTTAAGGATGAGAAGATAATATTTAAAAATCTTGGTAAACCCGTCAAAGGTGCAGAGCTGGTAAGCAGTAGTGTAGGGATCCAGATTCAGATCCAATGTTGCCCAATGGCTTTGCTCATCCATTCTCCACCATGGTTTCTGATTCTAGCCCTTGGCTGTGTTACTGTGAGGAGAGTCATTCAAATAGCCCCATTCGTTTCAGGACCAGGAATCAAGTTGAAGCTTGGGACCGGAAATGCGTGACATCTCCGAGGCTGTCCTAAGTTTCCTCTGGAGTAGACCCAACCTCTGGCTGACCTCAGAACCACCCAGCCTCTGACCTGACACTCAAAATTCACCCAGAATTGTGGCATCCTGTCATCCGGTCATCTTTAAGCTGGGTCAGTGTGACTCCATTCCATATTATAAGCCCCATGATCCTCCCCAAATCTCAAGGGCCAGATATACCTTGGGATATAGGATGTTGAGTTGTAGGAAAATAACATAAATAATAAAAATAATAAATAACAAAAAATAATACCAATTATTGCAGAAGACGTCTACAGGTGTGAGGCAGCAACTTGTAACCTTATAATTATATTGGTATTTCTGATGTGGAAGAAATGAACATTCGTATTAAATAGGGTAAAACAAGAAAGTAAATAGGACTGTCAGTTCAGGTCAGACTTTGCTGCTATATGAGTTAGAAAGACTTTTGGTGTAGAGTTTTGAGGATTTCAGAATTACAGATTCTGTGCCTGTTTTTTTTTTTTGTTTGTTTGTTTTTTTTAAACAGGATGCTTCTGGAAAACTATACTGCTACCATTTGCAGGGGAGTAAAAGAGTAAATATGACATAAACCTTAAATCATATTTTGCTGTCAACAAAACTTTTCACACATTATTTCACCCCCAGAGTAACAATGTGAGAGATTTTTATTCTGTTTTATTGATGAGGCTGTTCAAGTTCAAAGAGCTTGAGAGTCTTGAAGAAAGTCACATAGCCAGAAAATAGTAGGACTGGAAAACACTTACATCCTCTGAACTCTATATGAAATCTGACCAAATCTATAGGTTCTATTTCCAATTTCGCCCCTTTCTGCTGTGGGACCTTGCAAGCCACTCAAGCAGGAAAAACCCAGTCTCCCTCCCAGGTTCCTTCTTTACTCTCACATGACTGCCACAGTCACAACACTTCTGAAGCCAGCTATGCAGGGTCTTTTCCCACACTAAGCAATTCTGGAGATAACATCTGATCTCACATGTTAAGGGCCCAGTTAAAGGGGGTTAAGTATTCCCCCCAGTTCCAATACCAATTGCAAGTCTAGGTTGTTACCTGTGCTTCTGACTGATCAGCTATGAATTAGAGGTTCCTACTACCCCCTCTTTATATTTGATTAATTTGCTAGAGGGGCTCACAGAACTCAATAAAACAATTTACTTACTATTTATAAGCTTCTTATAAAAGTATATGATAAAAAGATACATATGATGGTAGAGATGCAGAGCAAGGTCGGTAGAAAGAGACCTAGAACTTCCATGCCATCTCCCGGCACCTCCGTGTGTTCACCAACCCGGAAGCAGACTCACTTCCAACCACATACATTTGCGATTTTTATGAAGGCTTCATCATGTAAACATGATCTATCATGAACGTCTTTTGCAACCCCGCTTCCCTCTCTGGAGAATGTGGGGGTGTGGCTGGAAGTTCCAAGCCTCTTTTTTTTTTTTTCCAAGCCTCTAATCATGGCTTGGTCTTTCTGTTGATCAATGCCATCCAGGAGTCTACTCAGAGTCACCTCATTAGAACAAGAGACCCCTATCATCAAGGAAATTCCAAGGGACTTAGGAGCCCTGTGTCAGGAAAGACCAAACATTAGAACAAAGGATGGTCCCTGTGCTCTTATCACTTAGGAAATTACAACGGTTTTAGGAGCTCTGTCAGAAACTAGGAACAGAGACCAGTTATGTGTTTTCTATTATCTCATACCCCTAACCCTCACCAAAGTTTGGTTTCCTTGTCTATAACCTAGAGACAATTAGCTTTCTGCCTAATTCAAAAGATTATATAGTACAATATAATCTGTTGTGCTATGCAAATGTAAGATCTTATTACTGTACACCTGCACAGTTTGGCTCAAAATCTGCATATGGCTTTGTCAGGACAAGGAGTATTATCTGTGACTCCCTGGGGAACTCATCGGAACTTATAGAATGGCCCAGAAGGGGACCTGTCCTCTCCTGCTGAGCCTAAGCCCGTAGCCACAGCTGCAAAGTTCTCATGTTTTTTAAACTTTCAGCTGATCCCTGAGCACATTCCATTCCCATGATGTGCAAATTTTAAAGGACATTTGCCTTCAAGCATGCTGGAAAAAATAGATTGAAGCCTCTTTTTTCAGCCTTTGGACCTTGGAATATATCATTCAGGTAATAATATATCACATGTTTTACTGTACATTTCTGTGTAATACAGCAATAGATATTTGGGTGGAAGTTATCTTTCTTTTCAATACAGTTTTCTCAGGACCACATGTGAAAGCAGCTGTCCCAAAACCTGCTTCATGGAAAAACTCTTTAAAGGGGTGTCCAGAAAAATGCAAGAAAGATCATTATTATTCCAGAAATTCAATTGAAATATTGACCAAACCAGTTCCCACCTACATATTTTACAAGTTACCACTTGTCCTATAACATCACAGGACAAATTGGGCATGGCTTTATTATCTCAACACTGGAATGATGGAAATATTACACTACACTTGTCATTTACTTCCTTCTAATTTTACACACACACCAAATTTCACAAAAACAAATAATCAATATCTCGTGTGTATGTGTGTGTGTGTGTTTCTATATATCTATAGTACATATACATATATATGTATTGCATACATGTATCTATTATACATAGATATATGTGTGTAGGTATACATACATTATATGAGTGGTTATTTATTCAACAAACATATATTAATTACCTCATGTGAATCAACTACTTATATGAGGCGTTGGGTATAGAAAAAGAGAATATAACCTAAAATCCTAACCTCCAGCAGACATTCATGAAAATGAGTAATTTGATTAGTAGAAGAGCATTATCACTGTTTTATTGAGAGCCCAAGGAAATCACATATATAGGTATATACTCAATTACAGAATCTAGGACTATAGAGATACTACTTTATATTTTTAAAATATGGAATATTGTTTTGTATATAGTATATGCTTAATTTCTATTTTGTTGATTAATACTGGTTGGTTTAAAAAGTCTGGAATGTGTTCATCTGGAAAAGTGATCAAACTTTGCATTTGCATATCATCCTGGTGCAGGAGCCATGCTAATGCTCTCCGTGTCATTCCAACTTTAGTTAGACATGCTGCCAAACGAGCATTCAAACTTTATGTTTGAAGGTAATGCTTCCTGGAGCGATTTCTGTATAAGACCAATCTAAATTAATGCTTTTTTTTTTTTTTTTGAGAAAGAGAGAGGAGAATGCAAGCTAGGGAGAGGGGCAGAAGGAGAGGGAGAGTGAATCTCAAGTAGGCTCCACTCCCAGTGTGGAGCCCAAGGGGAAGCGTGATCATAACCCTGGGATCATGACTTGAGCCCAAGTCAAGAGTTGGCCACTCAACTGACTGAGCCACCCAAGTGCCCCTCCCCCACAAATTAATGTTTTTTAAATCCAGATTGTGCAGACATTATATTGTCTTTTCATTTATTAATAACTTCTTAAATTCCCAAAAAATAGCAATTATAATTGGCTCACACATGTGAAAGTTTAAATAAAAAGAAAGAAAAGTTACCAATTAAAAATATAGATGTGATTTCAAAATGTTTTGGTCATTTCTTTGCTAACATTCTCACATTCCCAGCCAGTCTTTTGTCTTTGGGGCTGGATATACCAACTCATATCTCTCTTGCTTATTGGAAATTTTTATAGGAGATAAGATGGGAAGAGAGGTTGCAATTCTTTAAAAAAATATTTAAGTGGAGGATTATCTGTGGATTTTAGTGAACCTTGGGTAACTGAAGTTGACTCTGATGGCTGAGACAAAAAAGGCCAGGAGTGTACCTTGAATGGGATAATGGGGAGAGGAATTCTTGAAAGTATTCAGTTAGTGGCCTTGGCTTTTCTTAGCATTATGTGTTGGTAGGGTTGTGTACAGAGACAGAGTTGTCACTATTAATTTCTGTTTATGAGACATTCCAAAGATATTGTCGAATAAAAATAATAAACCAACATTGTTATTTTCAGGTATGTGAGCTGTAAAGCTGACACTTTAGCCCTCTGGCCATTTTTCAAGACATTACCTAATACATAACCTCATAATGATGACTAGAGGGAAACATTTTCAAAAGCACAGTCATAAAGTGCTTCGATAAAGCCCACCCTAGGTCTTGTAGCAAAACCTAGACGTGAATGCCTCCTAAAAGGAGTTGGGGGCAGCAGATGTGTCTGCCATTGCAGCAGTATCATTTATATCCTTCAAGATTCTCCATTCCACTTTGGGACAGACATCCTGGCAGGTAAACTATGTGACACAAATTTTACCTAATCCTGCCCCAGAGAAGAAAGAGCCTGTTGAGTAGTTACAGCAGATAAAACACTGTTGCCCTCTTTATCTTTATGCAGGAGGAAAACTACCAGCCAATAACCTCACTCTTGCTTTGTGCCTGCCAGAGGTCCAATCCCCTAGAAAGGGGCAGGGGTGGGACACATGGACCCCAGAATGAAAGAATGGCCTGTCAGGACACACTGGGCAACTGCAGAGGGCTGCATTGCTGGCACTTCTGCCAGAATCAGATGTAAAAGAGAGCTGGAGAAAGGACTGTAACTGGCAAGTGCTGGTGTGCGCCTATTTTCTACTTGTACTCAGAGAGTAAAAACTCTATCTGCCTCATAACAATGGCATCCACAAGAAACATCTCTATGGGCTCAATTTTCTTCAGTTGTGACTGGTCTTCTTTTTCTTGCTTGCTCATTTCTTATCCTACATCCCACACTTCTGCCCCTGCCATTTCCAATCCGAAGCTCCTGAAGTTATTCAAGATGGTGGTTCTTGACACCAGTTGTACATTAGAATCACCTGAAGAGCCTTAAAAAGAATACCTACACCTGGGCCTCATTGTGTACCACTTCTAATTCAGATGGTCCAGGCATATGTAAAAAATCCACCAATGTGTAGCCAACATTAACAACCATTGACCTAAGGAGTTAGGGCTTTTTAAAGTAAACAATTAGTGGATAGTAATGTTTCTGGATATGGGAGTGTGTGAGATAGATAAATCTGGTGACATTTTGCAGGGTATATTGGAAGGGGAGAAACTGGAGGTGGAAACCATGGGTTTATCAATTCCATCAACATTCGAAGGAGAATCACTCATGGTGGCTGAAATGTCAATGCTGATGAAATGGTTCCACTCAAAATCTTTGTTTAAGCCATATTAGACATTGTGTTTAAATGTCATTTAAAATGTCTTTTGCTTTAAAAGATAAAATACTCTTGGAATGCATTTCTATTGAGGAGGTTGTATAATTGACAATGATTTGTACTTGTAGCTAAGGGAAAGTACTTTGTCTATAAATTCTGGGATTAACTTTCTTTCAAAATAAGGAAAGATGCAGATAGCCTCAAACTTATTCTCCATTTTTATGTTAGATGGTGAGTTTCTCCCTCACATTGTCTGACTGGAGGCTAGTGAGGCTTGTTTTAGTCAGGTTGAAGATGGGGAATATAGAGAATAATCCCATCCATTCACACGGGATCAGAAGCTGTCGGGTTGTGGAAGACACCACTCTGCAAAGGTAGAGAAGATAGAGAAATTGGGAGAAGTTAGTTACAGAACATATTCATGCTGCTGATATGGAAATACAATTACATGTTCATATTGCTCTCCTCTGCAAAATTGAAGCAGAGAGAAAGAAGTGATTCTAATTTGTCAGCCAAGTGCTAGGAAGGTATAATCATTCATTCAATCAATTCATTCTTTTAACAAATTTTTATTGATGTGAAATTTCAGCAACATAAAATTAACCATTTAAAAGAGACAGTAAAAATGTCATTTACTGCATTCAAAATATTGTGCAATAACTACCGCTATCTAATTCTAAAACATTTTTTAGCATCTAAACATTAAGTTACTCTTCAAATATTTAATCATTTTTTGATTAAATATTTTGCACCAAGTATAAGAGACTACATAAAGAAAAATAAAACATGGCTTGCGCCCTTAAGACGAAAATTTTTAGTAGGGAACTTGGCCATTTTCCTCCTAAAATAGAAGACAATATATGATAATTTATATAAAAAACATGACACTAACTAAAGGAGAGTTAATTTCTGATTTGTGGATGCCAGTGGGTTTGAGTGTGAAAAACGGTTTGAAGGAGACAGTATTAGAGATAGGCTTCAAATGATGGGTGGAAGGAGGCAGCATACTTCTGGTAACAGGAAAATCATGAGCCAAGGAAAGAAAGGAGAGGCATAAGAAATACTCAGGGAGTGTTGAATGACTACACCTGGATGGGACAGGAGGAACAGAATTTCAGACTGGAAAAGCAGGTTGAGCCAGTATCATTCATAGGGACCTTTGAAGAACTGACAGAGTTTTGGATTTTACTTGCTAAGCAATGAACAGCTATTGAATACTTTTTAAGCAGGAAGAAATATAGACAATGCAGTATTTTAGGGAGATAAATGTGATGACTGGGTAAGGATGGATTAGAGAGAAAGAAATTGTCCCTTTAGGTACTTCTAGCCATGCCAAAGGCACTGTTCTATCAGTATGTAAATTAGAGGATAGAGGCTCCCAAGCACCCAAAAGTAAGCTGGTGGTAGCCATAAAAGGTGAAGTTGTTTGTTTGTTTGTTTAAGTAGTGTCCACACCTAACACGGGGCTTGAATTCATGTCCCCAAGATCAAAAGTCACATTTCCTACTGACTGAGGCAGCCAAGCACCCCAAGGATGAGGTTTTAAGGAAGCTCAACCACCACATGTGCTTCTAGTCTAAGAACCAACCTTGGTTGCCTTGTCTTAGAGACTGTCTAAATACTAGGCCAGTTTTATTGGTAAATCACAGGGCCAGCTTTATAGGTAAATCATGGTCAGGAAGTTAGTAATTGTCCTTTAGTGATACCTCCTCTAGAGAGTCTAGTCTGGGGAAACATGGGTCTCTACTCAACAGGACCTATCTGAACTTTATGCATGTCATACTATTGGTAGTTATGGTTATTCAATTGATAAATCAAAAGCTTGTGGTCAGGTGTTCAAAGAATCCTTTAGAACATGGGGTACATAGATTTGCTCCACTGGTCATGTTATTTTCATTCAACAAAAATTTACTGAATACCTACAACGTGTTAGCCCCTCTCCCATACTCACTCAAAAGGCTCTCACAGGGCAGAGAGAGAATATCAAGTCCATTTGCACCATTTCCCTAAACTACAGATGACAGATACATGGCATATTTGCCTCCACCACTGAGCCCGGGTGGTCATCGCACAGCTTCCCACTCACAATCTTCCTCAACACAGAGCTGCAGGCAGCCTCCACATACACTGAGTAGAGGGGGCCTATGGTATGTAATCACTTATTCACATGCCTTCCTTGAAATGAGTAATCTTTTCTTGCTTCTAATGTTAAAATGCCTAAACCAGAGCAATACTGCTTTATCCCTGCCTTCAATGTTAAGTGTTTGCCTTGTCTGGGCCTCCTTTAAGCTAAGAGACTTGCCAGAAAAAACCATATATTTAGTCTCTCTTTGATATCCTTGCTAAATACTCCATGTTTATCTACTATTTTTTAGGGTCAATAAAATGTGTAGGATTAGAAAGGGTCTTATGTGACTGAAAAGTTTCACTGGAGACTTCTAGATGCAATGATATTCGAAGATGAGTTTCACCTGGGTATTTTTATGACTCATCCTCTTACCAGCTGGCAGACCTCAGGCTTCGAATGGTCCTTCTCTCTTCCACAGGTGTCCTCAGCCCTCAAAGTCCCTCTCAAGGACACCCTTCCCAAAGTTTGGCATCTGGGCCACAAGGAAAATTTTATCTTTGCCCTTCAGTTGTGGAAGTATAGGCTTGTCTTACCTCAAATCTGTCCCTTCCCTCTGCCACCAAAAAGAAGAAACTCCAGATATAGCCTTGTTCGTTGACATTCTTCTTCTTCTTCTACTTCTTCTTCTGCTTCTGCTTCTTCTGCTTCTCCTCCTCCTTCTTATTCTTCTTTTTTAAAGTAGGTTTCATGCCCAGCATGGGGTCCAATGTGGGGCTTGAACTCATGACCCTGAGATCAAGACCTGAGCTGAGATCAAGAGTTGGACACTTAACCGACTGAGCCATCCAGGTGCCCCTGACATTATTTTGGAAAGAGTCAAATTCCAGTCCTCCCTTCTTCTATGTGTTCATAGGTCAGATTCTCTCAGAGTTCCTCCTGAAGCCATCCCTCATCTGGATCAAGATGAAGAGTTAAGTGCCCCTGATGTCCTCCACAAGTGGGGAAGGATGAATGTTCAGTACACCAATAATTACCCCTTTAAAGTCTTATCATTAAGCCTTTTAGCCCCCAAATGAATTCTTGGCCATATCTTCTATAGACTGGAGGTAGATGAGGGCTGATCTTGGCAGAATAAGTATTACAGTCTCCAAGTGTGTGTCCTGCAGAGGTGGTTTAGCATCTGCTTTAGGCTACTGTATTTTTACCTCTGAAAATTCAAGACAACAGGAAAAGTTATGTCCCATTACATTTCTAATTTTTGCGTGAATTAAAGTTCACACAAAATTTGCAAACTACATGTCTACAGTCCCTTACTTGAAACTTCTTGGAACAGGTAAGTTTCAGAGCTCATGATTTTTCATATTTGATAAAGGCAGTATGAGACACATCATAGATTATGCCACACCCCCCATAGGATCAGGGGCAGCAGTACTCCATAATCAAATTCAGCAAAATATGTACATATTCACTCAAAGTAGGGTGAATCAAAATGACAGAAGGCCTCTTGTTAGTTCTAGTCAAGTTTGGGCACCAAATGACTTGTTGCCTGAATGAAATCATGCTCTGGTTTCTCTCTTCCTTCTATTCTCCAGCTTTCCACCAATGACTTCCATTGGCCACTAACCAGCGTGTGAGAGAGCTTGAGAAGTCTAGCCCTAGGGAGTGAGCCTCCCTAGGGAGAGAGCAGAGGAGGGAAGGGCCAGAAAAAATGATGTGAGGCAAGCAAGTCTGGGAAGGCACACTTACCTATTTCATTCAGGCCTTCCCTTTCAGGTGTCTACCATCCCTGATTTTATGATCCATCCCTCTGCCCTTTCTGTCACCAACATCTCTTCTCAGCTAACTCTAAATAGAGACCAGCATTGAATTGAAAACTAGATAATCTGGGTTCTTATTAGGGGTCTTCAATCATCTCTTACTGTAACTAAAGTGTCTACAATGAGTGAGAGTGCTTTTAGAAAATGCACATAATAATTTTACATCATAAGAAATGTCAGAGGATTGAATCTATGTGAATCAAGTATATCTAGTAAAGGTTTGACTCAAAGATTCAATGTGAATCAGAATGAAGGATATATTAAGTAGTAATTGATAATTTAGAGATTACTGGAAAAAAGTACCATGACCTCTCTAAGCATTTGGTTAAGTCTTTATATGACAAAGACAAAAAAAATCACTAATAAATGCATATTCATAATGTCTGTCCACCAAAAGAGGCCATGCTGTTCTTGGCCTTCTGCTGTTCAAATCTGGTGTAAAGTGATGCAGAACTGACATAGCTGAAAAGACTAAACTAATTTCCTTTAGGAGTCATATCACATTTCATTATGAAGAATAATTAATATTCTTGGTCCTGGGTGTAAATTAGTGAGAAAGCATAAAGGGAAGTTGGGGAGAGAAGGGCCAACACCAGCTCAATGGGGCAAGAGGAAGTCTGACTTTGTGTGGAGAAAACTATGTAGGGCATCAGTTCTGCTCTGTGAACTCTTGGGAAAGAATTGTTAGGAAGTTTTGGTTTTGTATTGTGAATGGCAGACCTCTTTGCACTCTCCTCATGAGACTTCCCTGTGTTTCCAATTGCTTTTCAATACCCCTTGAGATGTTTCTTTTGTGTATGACACATGCTGAGATAGGTCACAGAATGATCCGGTTTTATTAGTTACATTTTTATAACATCTTTTTAAAGTGCTCTTTAGTGCTGCTGTTTAACTTTATCAAATAATTATTCTTTTGAATTTTAAGCAGTGAGTAAAAAAAGCTTTCTCTCCCTTAACCAAGGCTCCACTGGAATCCTGCCAATTCCAAACATGTAGGTAGAACCAAAGCAGAACACCTAAGGCAGTCTTTGAGCAGTAAACTTGAAACTGAAACCTACAATGTTCTAGCATGAAAAATCCCAACAAAAAATGTATTTTGTTTTCTAGTTGGTGAACATTCTGTGTTCTTAACTTGGAAACAGGCACACTGAGGTTTTACAGGCCATTCCCACGGATGCATTTCAGTAAAATTTCCTCATTGTTTGTGATGAAGTGTGTGAATGATTCTGGCATCGATGCCTATTAATTTCACACACTCTCCCCTTCAAGTCTGTATGGTCCCAGCCCCAAATCCCATCACAGAACGGCATTGCACCTGGCCCCTCTCTGCAGACTTCACCATGCTGCGTCTTTGACACGTGTCTTTGTTCTGCGTGAATGTGTAGTACATCTTCTCCTTTTTTTCAACAATTTCAAACATAGATGTTAATTTCCCATCCTTTTTCCAGTTCATTTTGTTTATAGGAAAGCATTTCTGGTTATTTTCTAGACTTTGACTGCTGGGTGATGGACTGATAGGTTCTGCTGGCAAATTTGAACAATTTTCTGTGTTTACATCTGTTTCTTCTCAGGAGCACCCAATGCTAGACTGGCTATTGGCATGCTGCCGATTTCCTTCTCTTTGGCCAGGTCTCTATTTTAAAATAATACAACCTCCACAATTGGCCCTGGAGTAATAATCAACACTTCTCCCAGGTGCATGATAACAGGAGTATGGTAAGGATTTCTTTCTGCTGGAGGTTACCTTCCCAATAGACGTAAGGCATTTTCCTTTCTCCGAAATGACTTAAAATATCTCTGTCATTGCTTTCATTGTCTTGAACCAATGCTGTGGCTTGGATTGGTTTATCAGCCTTTGCTTTGTTCTTTTCATTGTCTATGCATGAGACCCTGTCAGTTTAGTTGTACTTATGATTCCCTTTGTGTCATCATACTTTTTCAAAAGGTAGTTCTAAATGGACTCCTAAGGATACAACAAGTCATGTCTTGGTGTGTGTTCATGTTTATGGTTTTTCACCAAAAAAAAAAAAAAAGAAAAGCCAAACAAACAAAAACACAAAACCTGAGGTTGTTGGCAAATAGTACTGATTAAAAGTTATTTGTCATCTACTAAAAAGGCATATTACTTAAAGACAGAATATTATTAATGGACAAACTTTGTCAAATTCTAATAATTCTTTATTTTCCATTATCAGTTATAGAGAACCCATGCAGTTTAGTAAGGCTTTAAGATGGCCAAGTTTGAGTACTTAACTTCAAGAGGCAGTGTTGCAGAATGGAAAGTACACAGACTCTAGACTGGACAGACTTAGATTCACTTAATATCTCTCATGGGCTCATCTCTCCTTTTATAAAATGGGAACAATAATATTTACTGTGCAATATGTAGTTAAGATACATTCATACATAAAAATGCTTGGAATAGAGTTAAGTACCTCTCAAAATGGTAGCCACTTCTACTTTTATTATTGATTTTTCTGAAAATGTCCTCAGTCAGCCTCACTCAGGTGCTCTCACTGGCATGATTAATTATTATTCTCAAATTTCATAAACCACATTTGGCTTTAATGAAACAATGCATATGTCCATCTGGAAAGCAAGTTAAAAAAATAAATATAATTCTATGGAATGACTAATAGCCCCTTGGGAAGAGCAAAACACTTGGCAGGCTGAGGATTTTTAGGTATAGGACATAGAAATTTTGTCTGGGAATAAACAATCAACGCCTACTTTCT
This sequence comes from Puma concolor, assembly GCF_028749965.1. Classification (NCBI taxonomy): domain Eukaryota; kingdom Metazoa; phylum Chordata; class Mammalia; order Carnivora; family Felidae; genus Puma; species Puma concolor. Next base: position 142,224,598 of record NC_141674.1, on the reverse strand, counting down.
CATTAAAAATGCCAGGAGAAATACATTAATATGTTCAGAGTCTATATTTCTAAGGGTTTGTTTCTGCAACTCCTCCACAGTAAACTTTATTGTACTCAATTTATCTCCTTGGGAAACCAACCCAGTTTGGGGATATGATAGGCCTGAAGGAATATTCCACTTGCTGATTCAACTCTCAAAACTTTTCTAAGATGTATTGTGAATGAGCTTTAAAGAATTTAATTTCTCAGGAAACATAATCATTCTTGCTTGTCTGGATCAAAAACAAAAAGGTGTAAATGGGATTAGGGTCTGTCAATTTGGCAACAGAAGAAACTTACAGAACTCTGTTAGGAATTCCTATAAGACAAATGGTTTCACATCAGCATTGGTCTGACCCTAGGAAAGCAGAGAAAAAATTGAGACAAAAAGAGTTTTATAAGAAATATAATAGAAAATTAAGTTTTATGAGTTATAATAAAGATATTCATGGATGGTTCAATTTTCTGGCAATTCTGCTATTTAAAAATTTTGCATTTTGTGATTAAAATCAAAGCACGTATAAAAAGGTACCTATTTTTAAAAAAATGTATTTTTCATGTTTAAAGCAAATCTTCTAAACCAAATACTCTTTTGATGCTTCATTATGCATGGGGCTAGAATGGAGCATTGTTTTCATTAATTCATAATTATTACATCCAAGACTGTGTGTTCTTTTCTTAATCCTTCCCCATTTACTCTGGGTAAGCACTTTAAACTACTTCACCAACATTTTAATAAGTTATACGTAAGTCATTCTACATAAAGCTTCTAATCAGAACAACAGCCCAATGTCTTCTTTTAAATTTTTTAAGTGTTTTTTTGTTGTTGTTTTTGAGAGACAGAGAGAGAGAGACAGAGTGTGAGCAGGGAGGGGCAGAGAGAGGGAGACACAGAATCTGAAGCAGGCTTCAGGCTCTGAGCTATCGGCACAGAGCCCGATGTGGGGCTCGAACCCACGAACTGTGAGATCATGACCTGAGCCGAAGTCAGATGCTCAACCAACTGAGCCATTCAGGCACCCCTACAGCCCATGTCTTAACATGATCTGAAATTTTGCTGTGACATTTTTAATGAAAAGTAGAACTCTTCCAATGGGCAGAATTAATTTTCAGACTTCATTTTCAAGGCTCCCAGAGACAAAATATAGATTCACCATTGGTTTTAATGAATGGACATGAGAGTTTCTCTCGAAATATGGGGTAAAACTGGTGCTGAAGGCAGGGAAGAGATTCGGCCCTGGGCAACTGAGAACGCCTAGCTGTGTCAAGGATCATCAACTTTGACATCTAACTACACATTTTCTCCAGAAGGTGGTGCTTGTCAGTCACTCCTGGATGGTTGTTAGCAAGGACTAAAATATATCCTGATTGTTTAAGATTTCCCCTCACTAATAGAAGCTCATGAATACAGAAGCATTGCTAATATGGGAAGAAGATCTAATGTTTCAGCATATCCACAACTCCTATGTAATGAGCACCAAGAAAACTTGTGCTGGACGAACAGGTAGGGGTAGACCAGCCCTTCAGCTTTGGAAAGGGAAAATTCCTGGAATCATAACATTTCAAAATGAATAAGTCTTTAAAGATCATCTGTCCGAAGAGTTCCTAGCAAAACCCTAAGAGGTGTGCGGAAGATTTTGAGTTTGAAGTTATTATATTATTTTGGAATCATTTGCAAAGTTCTTATATGTATGTACTGAGGACAGGGTTGATAGCTTTCATTATATTCCCAGCGATGTCTAAAAAATAGGATTAAGCAATGCTCATTTTAAAGTGGGAGGAAGCTGAATCGCTACATGGTTAAATGATCTGTTTGTGTCTCTTTCAGAATAGCAGTGGCAGAACTAGATGCAGACCCCCGTTGATGTTGCAACTACACAAAATTCCAACAAGTTTCCCTTATTTTTTATAAGTAGAAGCGTTCACAGGGTACTCTGCTAAGTTTGTTTCTGTATCCCCTCAAAATAAGTGTAAGGTTAGTTAAATATTCAAAGCTGTTCGCCTTATGCTAATCATTTAAAAAATGCTTAACTGACCAAATGTTTCCGTTTTGATTGATTATGTTGGCATTATCCAGACATAGTCCAAATAACAGCACACTCCCATGACCATGATCCTGTAAATATTCTGGCATCTCCCCCATTACCAATAAAACTATTCAGCACAAGTATGCGGCATAAAAGGGAGAAAAATGGGAAACATATGTCTGAGTTCTCCATGTGAAATCTATAGCCGTTAAGGGAATGATTTGCATTATGTGACCTAAGCATGCAGTTAGCAACCATGGGACCCAGCAAAGTGAAAAAGAAGGAGCAAAGTTGGAAGAGGTATTTCCAAAGGAGACAGGATTACAACTCTTTTTTCTAAACCAAAACAACCCAGAAGCAAAACTAGTGCGAAAACGTATAGGACAAAAGAAATACAGTATCTTGTACTCCTGTGGTATGATATAGTTCCTAAGATTAAGGGTAGGCTGATAAAAAGGCAAATATTCTGAGAAAACCTAGAGACTAATAATTGTTACAAAGTATCTTTAATAATTTGGCCCAAACCTATATGAACAAAAAACTCTCTACAACATTACCCACAAAATAACACCTAAGATCCCACCCAAGTATCACAGGATAACAATTATTAGCTTGAATGGGGTTCATATCTTTCCTCACCTCTGAGTACTTCACTTCTCCTACCACCAAGAAAGTTTACCCTGTGCTGACTGCATGGAGGAGGAGCCTGGGAATGTGGGCTCACATGATAACATGCAGTCGGGGCATGGAAACTCAAGATGGCAAGGTAGATGGAAAGGAGAAGAGAATGCTGTGGGGTAGAAGAAGGAAGGAAAGACTCTGGGGGTGGGGCTGCTAAAAAACAGAAAGTGAGATAGATTAATAAGATTGACATGAGCCAGTATAATGGAAACTCTGATAATCTTGAGAGAAATTCTGTTAATGCTTGACAATTCCACATTGGGGGATGCTTCCCTAAATGTGACACTCTGGAGGAGGAGGCAAGGGCAGAAAGTAATCAAGGCTTTATGAAAGATTTACACAGGCAAAAAATAAAAGAAACAATATTGTCTAATTGTGACCTAATTTTCGCAATGGGTCACTTCACCTTCAATGTGATGGCTATATTTGTCACCACACTTGCCAAAAAGGGAGGTGGTCAATGTACAGTGGAATCACATCATATTGATGATGATAAGGACTGGGCTAGAAGGAAGTGAAGGGTGGAAGACAAAGGCTACATAGTCAAAACTTAACCATACGTCAATGGTAATTGCAAGTTTCAATGCTTGGTAATACCAGGAAGTGAGTTAAGTTAGTAAATCCCTTCTATATTTGGAATCCCTGCTGCTACATTAGTCAACTATGAAAACAAACTAGACTGATTCTTCATGCTTGTGAAGGTGTGGAGCATAGCAGGTTATAGAGAGTGTCCATGGCCATGAGGGACTGGCTCAATCCTGCCATAAATAGGCAGAGTCTTTGGATGCTCTATTCCCTTTCTTCTCCCGTGTCCTGAAACTATTTACTTTAGTGACTTGCTTGCTAGGAAAGGTTTTAAATCAGGGATCACCAAAACAAACAAACAAATAAACAAAAAATTCAGATTGTGAGTCAGTGGAAATGGCTCGTAAGGAAGGACTTTATTGTCGAATAAGCTTATCAGCTTGTCATTTAGTGAAAGCAGTCTCCAGGTTTATGTGGCCAGCTGTCCAGAAAATATCCTTCCTGTGGGGCATTCATGCTTAATTGTCAGAAATGTGTTTTAATTACTTGCCACTTTACCGTAACTCCAGTAAGCCATATTGTCTGCTAGGCAGTGGGTGTTATTTACTTACTGTTCACTATCTGCCAGTGTCTTCGTGATTCAGGTCAAATCCCACCCAGGTTTGCTTGTGTGGGTTGTTTTCATTCTGTTCAATATTCTGGAATTCCCGACAAATCAGAAACCTATTTCATTGCTTAGGGACTAAATCTATAGTCACATTTCCTGGCTATCAGATACTCTTTTTTTCCTCAAAATTTATAGGAGAGTGCCCCAATCTACAGCAGTTTTTTTTTTTTAATTGAGATATAATTAACATATTTATATTAGTTTCAGGTATACAACATAATGATTTGATTTTTGTATGTATTGTGAAATGGTTACTACAGTAAGTCAACATCCATCACCACACATAATTACAATTCTTTTTCTTATCATGAAAGCTTTTAAGATATATTCTGTTAGTAACTTTCAAATGTATAATGCATTATTATTAACTATAGTCATCATGTTGTACATTACATCCCCAGGACTTACTTATTTTATAACTGGACATCTGTAACTTTTGACCTCCTTCACCCATTTTGTCCACTTCCCACCCCCTGCTTCTGGCAACCACCAATCTGTTCTCTGTATCTTTGAGTTCATTTGTTTTGTTTTGTTTTGTTTTGTTTGTTTGCTTTAAGATTCTACATATAAGAGAGATCATACGGTATTTTTCTCTGTCTGACTTATGTCACCATAATGCCCTCAAGATACATCCATATTGTCACAAATGGCACGATTTCCTTCTTTTGTATGAATGGATAATATTCCATTGTATATATACCACATTTTCTTTATCGATTCATCTATCCATGGGCACTTTGGTTGTTTCCATACCTTAGCTATTGTAAATAATGCTTCAATGAATATGGGAGAGCATGTCTTTGTTTTTGTTTCCTTTGGATAAATACCCAGAAGTGGCTTTGCTGGATCACATGGTAATTCTATTTTTAATTTTTTGAAGAACCTCCATACTATTTTCCATAGAAGCGGCACCAATTTACATTCCCACCAGCAGTACCCAAGGGTTCCCTTTTCTTCACATCCTTGCCAACACTTATTCCCTGTCTTTTTGGTAATAGCCATTTTATTTTTATTTTATTTATTTTTTTAATTTTTTAAATATTTTTATTTATTTTTGAGAAAGAGCGCAAGTAGAGGAGGGGCAGAGAGAGGGAGACACATAATCTGAAGTAGGCTGCAGGTTCTGAGCTGTCAGCACAGAGCCCAACGTGGGGCTCAAACTTGTGAACCGTGAGATCATGACCTGAGCTGAAGTCAGATGCTTAACCGACTGAGCCACTCAGGCACCCCTGATAGTAACCATTTTAAAGGTGTGAGGCAATAGCTCACTGTGGTTTTGATTTGCATTTCACTGATGATTAGTAATGTTGAGCATCTTTTCATGTACCTGTTTGCCATCTGTATGTCTTCTTTGGAAAATGTTACTTTAGATCCTCTGCAGGGCATTTTTTGTACCTTCAAAAATCCCACCATGAAAAATGTATCTGGAGTATCCTATTTCACAATGTGGTTTAGGAATAATTTGCTCCAGAGTGCATCAGTTAGTAGCCACTAGTGCAGATTAGCAGACAACCCAGTCTCCCTCCCCTACAGACATATCCCCCTTCAGTATTTCCAAGTATTACCCAGGGGGTATTTACATGTATCCAAAGATATTGTCCTGTTTGTACCCAATCACCCCTGGAATGTGATTCCCACACACCATCCTGGATTTGGAGAACATCAGCCAACTCTACAGACCAGCTGAAACGGAGGGCATCCTGCCCATCTTATCACAACTGTTGTCAACAAACTAGAGAACTGCCAGCATCTAAAGACCCAGACAAAAGAGATCTGCCATGTCTCAATAGCATGTCAGTGTGTGTCATTCATACCTGAAGCAGAATTGGTTGGGTCTGAAACTCATATTTAGTCACTTCCACTAGCGCAAGTCTTTGCCCAGGCCCAAAAGATTTCAATACTGGAAATTTAATCCAAGGGCAATCCATTCCAAGGTAGCGTCTGCTCCCAAAGTCTCTATATTCAAAGAATCATTTTCCAACTACACGAGTAGGACCAATGGAAATTCTGGTGTTCAGGTCCTCAGCACATGGGTCAGACCACTGACCTTATTTTTTCTTAGTATCAAGAAACTATTTTTCTCTGGAATTTTGTTGCTCTTCCCAGACACTGGGCATTGGTAAAGATCCAGGCTACAGAAGCTTTGAAATTGAGGAGAAACTTAAGAAGAGTTGTGGCTCTGTGCAAATTTGCCAGAGATCTCTCTAGTCATCCTAAAAGTTCAAATATCAATAGTTGTTTTCTTACTCCAGTCACTCGATACTCCCACTCCCCTGAGTATAAATAGAGGCAAAGTGTGAACATTCAAATTAGGAAGTCCTGGCTTATAATATGAACTCCATTCTAGACAGTTGTCCTTGAGGGAGTTACTGAGCCTTCTTAACTTCTTTCCTTATCTGCACACTGAAAATAATAAAGAGCATAATAATCTTATGTGGTGGTTAATGAGTTTCAAATTAGTCAGTTAAATAAAGAGCTTAGAGCAGCATGCACCACATAGTAAGTACACAATGAAGGGTAGATCTTATGAATATCAGTTATAGCCTCTAATAAATGTCTACGGTAAGTTGAAGGTGTGGTCCACCCAGTCGCAAATGGGGCTTATGAAAGAATCATATTGTAGGGGGACTTCTCTGTTCTTCCCCTCTTGAGCAACAGAATCTCAACCACAATTGGCAGGTGGGGTCCTCTTATTCCAGATACCTATCTATAATAATGCCTGGCATGATCCTTAAGTGAGGACTTCATGAAGATAACAAAATTGTTAGCTGAAAATGACTGGGCTCACCCACTGGAATGAAAATTATAGACAAGTCACTACACAGTTAACTCAAACATATTAAGACACAATAAGCGTGCAACTACGATATTGGTGTCTAGTCTGTCCTCACTAAGGAAGCTGTGGAATGATTCTGGCTTTTCTTCTATTATTTTTATTATTCTCTTCCTTTTTTTCCTGGAAATGTTTCAGAATTTTTTAAAGTTATTATATTATAAAACAAATGCTCAGTGTTAAAAAAAAATCATGAATCTAAAATTATCTCGAATAAAAAGCTAAGTTTTAAAAATCCAAAAGTATGAAATTGTATAAAGTAAAAAATAGAAGTCCCTATGAACCTTGTTTCCCTACTGTTTATCATCTCCCTCCAGAGAAGTAGACACTATAAAGAGATTGGTATATGCACTTCTATACGTTTTCTATCCAGGTATAAACATGCATATATATGGCTATATTATACTTTTTTCTTTGCATAAACTATCTCATACTACACATGCTGTTCTATGACTTGCTTTTTCCCTTAGCATGTATTTTGGGCAGCTTCCCACATGAAGACATTTAAATTTTCTTAATTTTTTTTTTTTTTTTACTTTTTTTTTTTTTTCAACATTTATTTATTTTTGGGACAGAGAGAGACAGAGCATGAACGGGGGAGGGGCAGAGAGAGAGGGAGACACAGAATGGGAAACAGGCTCCAGGCTCTGAGCCATCAGCCCAGAGCCCGACGCGGGGCTCGAACCCACGGACCGCGAGATCATGACCTGGCTGAAGTCGGACGCTTAACCGACTGCGCCACCCAGGCGCCCCTAAATTTTCTTAATTTTTAACCATTGTACAATTTAGGCTGAACTTACTTGTTTAAAAGACTTAAGCAATGTGGTTCATTATGTTTATTTATGAGCAAGTCTGTGCAATTTCCATGTTTTTTTGGTGCCTTGTACTTCTTTCCATGTGGCCTGCATGCTTATATCCTTTATCAAACTTCCTACAGGATGATTTTCCTCCTTCTTATTGATTTATAAGAACGTTCCATTTATTAATTTAACCCTTTAAGAGTCTCATGTGTGGCAACTATATTTATCCAGGCTATTATGTTACTGTTTTACTTTATGTTTTATTTTAAATAACTGCTTCAAAATTTTAGTGGTCAATTTATCTAGGTTTTGGCTTATTTACAAATTTGTTGTCACGCTAAGAAATGTGTTTCCTAGTTTAAGATTACCAAAAAGAGTTCATTTTTTTCCTCAGGTGGTTTGCACTTTTAAAACGTGTTTAAACTTTTACTCTGTCTAGAATTTGTTATGACATAAGAAGCAAGCATTGGATCTTGTTCAAGTGCCTACACATTTGAACCAACAACATTTACTAAATAGTACATCTTTACCCAACTGTTTGGAAAATCCAATGTAACTTATGTAAAAATTTTCATTTTTCCATGAATATAATTCTGAATATCCTATTCTCTCTCATTGATCTCCTTGTTTATTTCTGTTTATTCCTTGTTTATTTTAAATATTATCTCTTTTTAACATATTTTAACATTTTGCATATTATTCTTCCCCTTATTAGTGTTTTTTACATTTTTCCTTACTTCCCATTAGTTTATTCTTTCTAATAATTTTTTTTTTAAAGATTTTTACATTTATCTATTTTTGAGAGACAGAGAGAGACAGAGCCCAAGTGGGGGAGGGGCAGAAAGAGAATGAGACACAGAATTGGAAACAGGCTCCAGGCTCTGAGCTGTCAGCACAGAGCCTGATGCAGGGCTTGAACCCACAAACCATGAGATCATGACCTGAGCTGAAGTCGGGCGCTTAACCGACTGAGCCATCCAGGTGCCCCTCTAATAAATTTTAAAATATTTTGATAAACATAATTCATTCTCTTAACCAAGATTACAAATAATTTCAATATTATTTTAGGGTCAATTTGCATCTTTGTACTGTAGAGTGTTTTTTTCCCCAAGAAAAGGTGTATGCTTTTTTTTTTTTTTTGCTCAGTAAAAGGTAAATATTGCTCTTCACATGTATGCTGTGAATTTCTTGTTGATTTCTTGACATTTTAACACTTATTTTGAATGGGATCTGACGTTTAATTTTATGTCTTTTTTTAACCAAAGGACAATTATTTATTGTGTTCATTTTTCAAACTGCCACCTTTAGTGATTTCTCATCGTTTCTCTAATGTTTTCTCATGCTTCTTTTAGGCATAAAATCATATTATTTGATAGAATTTAGATGATGAGTATATAAGTATTCTCTCTACAAGTCTTTCAGTTTTTTGTGTGTGTTTAAACAATTTCCATATTTTTGAAAATTTTTGTAATAAAATGTGGAACTGAAATAATTTTACCTGAATACACTAGCCCAAGGTTTGACTATTTCCCTATAACCCACTTATATTTATTTAGCTACAGAAGATATTATTCATCTCAGATTATATTTGGCAAAATATTATTAACCTACTAATTGTTCTTGCTATTGAATACATTTTCTTATTCTTTATATCTCTAATTCCCCTTCCCACCTTTGTCAATCAGGGTGGTGGTTAATGAACCCAATGACTAGGACTTACTTTATCATTTCTTACATTGAGAAAATTTTAAAAAGACAATCATTGTGGTTTTAACTGATTTAGCATAATTCATTATTTGTATTATTAATTGTTATTATCATTTGTAAGCACATGCTGCACAAGGTCTCTGCCCTGGGGAGCATATCAAAGCTCACATTTAATTATTATCTTGAATTTTCATGGTATTGCACGTAACAACAAAAGCTACGAGAACCTAGAAATAATTAAAGTATATAATTAATATTACCAGTTTAATGTTACCATACACAATCTTCAATCAACCAAATAAATAATTATTAAAATCTCTAAGATTATTAAAATTTACTAACATCTGTTGGGACAATTTGGCAATAACCTCGAGTCATGAGGCCTTATCATCCACATTCCATTAATTTTATTGCTTTTATGCTTCAATGTTCAAATAGAATAAAAGGATTAACTCTGGTTGAGGTTTTATATGAGAATAAGTACACAAATGCCTAGTTTATAAACTGATTCATTTATTCTATTCTATTGTACATTTTCCTGAGAGGTTTACAGAGGGGGTTTATATATTAGGCAAACCCAAACACATGGACTTACATGATGACCTTCTTAGGAAATCAAATGTTCACATGTACATACGCTGTGTATCATTGAGATGATTTTAGTAAAAGGACATATTTGAGTTATGATATACTATAACCCTTCTTTAATTGCATGACAGTAATGTCTTTCCCATGAGATATTAAGCTTCTACAGGACAAAAACATGTTCTTCCTTTGTTATTTTTACCTCCCTACATGAACTGGGGTGCTGCTTTGTTCATAGAGGACTCTCAACAAATTGTTCTATGAATGACAGAGCTTATAGGAAGAGTAGACTTTCTTATTATAAACATTAAATGCCCTCCCCATTTTTAGCCAAGGCAGAACGTTAATAAGACCCTACGTGTTTTTGGACATCTGTCACTTGAAGACTTACGGACAGAGCAAGTGCTATATTGGGGCCAGATTGGTTTCTTCTGCCCCCAATTCTGTCCCTGAACGGGAACTTTGATTTATTGTTGCACTTGCCTTGCAACATAGAATAGTCACTGAAGCAGTATAGATTTTGCTTTTTAAGTGAACAAATAATAGGGGCCCCAAGGAAAATTGTTTATAAATTACAAAAACCGAAATGAAGAATATGGTTCAAACTACCCCCAACTGTACACCATCCATTCCTCAAATGATCTGAATCCTCCCTCTGTGGTACAGATGCTGCTGGGAAGTGCCCTTTGAAATGCTCTAGAGAGCAGGAGGAAAGCCAGGAACCTATGCCTTAACAAAACTAGAAAAGTAATGTCTGTCAAATTTTCATACGGTCTTACTTTCCTTCTGACTACATAATTTGTCTCTTCTAGTTTTGTATTTACAATCTAGTTCCATTTTGATACTCTCCCCTCCCGACAATATCTACCTGAAGTACTTTTTATCACTGAGTGTGGTTTCTCCTCCAATTTCTATCTTTGCCTTTCAGACTCACCGGATGGTTTTAGTGCCATCTCTGGGACTGGCTCCTTCTCTGATCAGAGTGGCCACCATGAGACCCAGCCTCTCACATAGTACTTAAAAGTTGTAAGTCATGGCCAATTCACAGGCTACCTGTTGTTCTGGAATCTTGGAATTTGGCTACAGTCTTTCTTCTGGCCCAGTATTTTTATAGAAATAGATTTCTAAATTGTTGTGCACCTTACTAATAATCCCAAATCTTCTCTGTCAGTTACCTTTGAATTCAGCGTACATTTCCAAAGTCCATTGACTGGAGCCCCATGCACTATTCTACTCCAAGGCACCAAGTCATTTTACAAGGGACGTACAATGTTTTCTGATGATACCCAGCACTTTGCTCATATTTTTGGCTTCAGCAGCCCAGTGAGCTGATATCTTCAGACAACAGTCTACTGTTGCCTGAGAGCTCTTTTACCTGTCATGTTAGAATTCGGAAAGCAATGCTTTCCTTCAGAATTTTTGAGTGTTTCTTGTTTTGGGTCCAGCTTTTGTCAAATCTTGAGATGTTCAAGCTGTTGCAGTTTTTTTGTAGGAAGCAATTTAATCGCAGATAATCAGGTGAAAACCTCACATAGAATGGCAGAATTTTCCACTCTTAGTCTGCCAGATGGACCTGTAGCAGATGAACAATATTCATATTTTCTTATGTCCTATTTCTCTTAATCTATAATAGGTTGTTTCAGAACTGGAGTTGATGTATTTTGCCTTTTTCTTTACATATTACTATTTGTTACTTTTTAATTAATTTATTTATTTTATTATATATTAAACTATTATATATTTAATATTTGATAAATATATATAAAACATATTTATATATTTAAATTTTTACTTTGGATAAAACACTTGACAGTCATAGATGATTTGGGAAGTATATGAAAGGATGTAAGGTCTCTTAATTAATTACTCATCCTATAGTGGTTCTCTTCTTCCTCTACAACCTTGATTCCTGCCCCCCGCCCCTCAAGTGGCTATGTGCTTAAGCTTCCGGGGATGAATCATAATTGATCTATACCACATGTGATAATCTTATGTTCATTGAAGGACATGTGACCCAGTTTGCGCATATATGAAATAGGGGTGAGGTATTTAAAATACCCCATGGAGCCCCTGTGAATTCCCTTTTGCGACTCTGGGGTACCTCAGTGCAGTTTGGGAACAATAGCTTAAGGCAAAATTGCCACTTGTGTTCAGGGCCCAGTAGGGGAATGAATTGTGATTACTTTTAATTAAAACAAAACAAAACAAAACAACTCCTGTTTAAAAGTTATATCCAACATTTCCAGCTTGGTTATTCAAAGCTTTATATATATTTAATTGAGGGATTCTTTCACGTGTTTCACTTGGCTTAGTATTCCTTCGAGATGAGTGTTAGGAATCAGTGGAAATGGAATGAAGTCGAAGCCATTTTGAGTCTCAGCCATTTGGGGGCATCTTCTACAGAAAAACGTGAACTGACACTAAATGGTTTCCAAACTTTGATCATTAGAATTTATACGCTCAGTTCTTTTCTTTCCACATGTGAGCATAGCGTTGTTGTTTCACACACCATTTTTTTTCTCCCAATTTCCTTAAGCATTTGAGCCATAGGCCATGATAGAGTAAATTGTTTCTAGATCAAAGTGGGCAGACTTCTTGGATTCTACTTTGATCTCCTCAATACACCATCTCCAAGACTTTGGGCAAACCTCACCTTTCTGCACCTCATTCTCTTCATCTGTAAAATAAGGACAACAGTGTCTGTCTCACCAAATTGTGGTAGGGCTAGAACAGTTAGTGTTACATTGTAAAGCATTATATGGCTCTGTTATGAAGATGGTGAGTACAGGTTTATAGTCTAGGAGTGTTAACATCTGTCCAGATTAGGTGTGGGCTGTGGTAATAATTACAAGGTTTTTAAGGGAAAATGGTTGTTAAGCTTTCTTACTTTATTATCTATATAATCCCACACCATAATTTTGCCTATCTATGATCATTTTAATGTTGGGTTGGTTAAGTAAGTGGCTTCAATGCAATATATCTTCAACCTATTTTGGTTTATCTTGGTGCCTGATCATTTTGATAGTGGCCAACAAATTTTTGAATATTTTGAACATTTTTTAAAAAAATTTTAATGTTTATTTATTTTTGAGAGACAGAGACAGAACGCGAGTGGCAGAGGGGCAGAGATAGAGGGAGACAGAATATGAAGCAGGCTTCAGGCTCCGAGCTGCCAGCACAGATCCTGATGTGGGGCTTGAACTCACAAACAGCGAGATCATGACCTGAGCCAAAGTCAGTTGCTCAACTGACTGAGCCACCCAGGCACCTGAACATATTTTTTAAACAAAAAATGGACACTCATCATATTACTCCAAACTTGCTCATCATTGTAAGTTAGAGTCCATTAAAAGTTAGCATCCCTAACCATCCGCTCCTGCCCTCCTTCCCCCTAAAATTAAAAACAGGTCTTTATTAGTAGACTGTGTACAGATTTTTCTTAGAAAAAATCATAGAGGTCAGGCAGTAGCATTTTGATGTTTGGGAAATAAAGCATTATAAAAATATTTTGATATGATTCATTAAGTCATTGAGAATGTGGTTAGAGATGTCATTTACTGCATTGTAGTTTCCTCTTTTTCAAATTTTTTTAGTGTTTATTTATTGAGAGAGAGAGAGAAAGAGAGAGCGAGCAAGCAGAGGAGGGACAGAGAGAGAAGGAGACAGAGAATCCCAAGCAGGCTCCACGGTGTCAGCACAGGACCCAACATGTGGCTCGAATTCATGAACTATGAGATCATGACCTGAGCTGAAATCGAGTCAGATGCTTAATTGACTGAGCCACCCAGGCACCCTAATTTCCTCTTTTTCTTACTGGAATTTTCTCTGTTCTTGGTATTAAGAATGTTGTGTACTGTAACATTTTTATTTTTTTTTTTCCCTATGCTTTGGCTACTAGTAAGTTCAAAAACAGGTTTTGCATATGCGTAGGCTTTCATTCATGATTTCCATTTAAATGCTAATATAGCTCCTGATCCAAAGAACTCCTTGCCTCTTTTTTCCCTTTGCCTCATTTTATTTTAACCATATTCATTTTATTTTATATTGTCTATTTGATGCATTATTTTAAAATACACCAAAACCTTTGGAGAAAGATTCATGGAATAGATAAATGTTGTTTATCATATATTTTTCAAGTATTCAAACAAATGAAAATACACCAGCCTGATTCTCTATCAGTCCAGGTCCTAATGAAAAAGAATGTCACATCCCAAGGAAAACAAGGACCTTAACTTTGCTTTTGTATTTGTATTTGTTTTGTTTTTGGCTTCTTGATCTCCTGCTAACATTCAAACCCAATAGGAAGATGGTTGGAGGGCAAGGGAGCCCATGATGTAGTCCAAATAGACCAACCTCTGCCAAGGGGTAGAGAGTAAGGTGGAGAGGAGTGATGAGTGGTTCTGTATGTACAAATGACAGATTTACAACATATCTAGCAATGGGTAGTAATGGAGATAAATAGTAAAACTAGATGAATCTATAGACTGGAGAGAATAATAAATGGCACCTACTGTTCCCATAGATCAGTATTTCAACAGCAATATTCAAGAAATCCATGTCGTCTAATAATACAGGATCTAATATGCTAGAGAAAATTCAACACTGGATGCATATAATTTCATCTTTTAAACTAAAATTAAAATTACAGCGCATTCTCAAGACCAAAATTTGTAAAAATAGGAATTACATATATGTTTTGCTCATTACTAACTGCACTCAAATTAAATAGAAAATTCTGTGTTGAAATTCAGAACATCTATGTATTCTTTGTTGTCTTTTCATGACAAATGCTCAGAGCAATAATTGCAGAAATAACAAAACAAAGATGAAATACATTTGGAATAGTAAAATTCAGCACATAAAACGTTAGCAGAATATGGGGCACCTGGATGACTCAGTTGGTTAAGTGTCCTACTTCGGCTCAGGTCATGATCTCACGGTTTGTGAGTTCGAGCCTCGTGTCAGGCTCTGTGCTGACAGCTCAGAGCCTGGAACCTGCTTCAGATTCTGTGTCTCCCTTTCTCTCGGCCCCTCCCCCACTCACACTCTGTCTCTCTCCCTCTCTAAAAAATAAATAAACATTAGGAAAAAAAATTTTAAAAACATTAGCAGAATAATTTCAGACATGCGGATGTGGACATGAAAAGAGTCTTGGCAAAATACATTTGCCAGCCAACATGTTACATGCAAATAAGAATTTAATAAGGAAGAAAACATATGAACTAACATTTTAAGATGTTTTCTATCCCCTGTTCAACACTCCTCTCCCCCAAGCCCAAGTGAGTTGTTAAAATTATTATCCTTTCCCTCAATCTGGTTTCTTTGCTTTAGTCTGGAGATGAAATAATTCCTTTATTTCTCAAGGTAAAAAGAAAGAAAGAAGGGAAAAAATAAATGAAAAAGAAGAGAAAAGAAAAGAATGCAGGATATTTTGAGGAGACAGGATGAATTTAAATGATTGGAATAGCTTGAACTGGGTGTAGTCAGGAAAATAACCCCTTGCTGTTATGTCACTGAAATATTTACCATTGTCACTTGCTTTGATAATTACTGTGGGTCTTTGAGGATTTTAAATTAGTTTTGCCAATTGTGCCTGTTCATGTTCTCTGCTCATTTAGATCTAAACATTTATCAGCGAGTTAAATAATAAATTTTGCTTGATTTGAAAAATTGGACTGTTGTTCTTTCCATCAGTCACTTGGTGAATTAAATCAGATTCCAAATGCTACTTAATAGCAACTAAGCCTACTGAGTATTGACTTTAATTAATTTTCTGCCTCTGCCTCTGACAAGCAATCAACAATTAAACCAAATTTAACCTCTTTTGGGGTGTTAGCTGCTTGAAATGCAATCTCCTTCCTTGGTATATCTTCAAATCTCCATTAATATAATAGCTTAAACCCATTCCTTGTTCTTACAGTGAAAACTCTGTGTAGGTGGCGATTTTTTTTTTTTAATTGAGTTCTCCATCTTGAATGCATCAAGTTGCTGAAATTCTTGATCAAAAACGCAGGCATTTTAGAAACATTAGTTAAGTCCTATCTCCTAACAAAACAATACTCTTAATTTTCTGATAGTCTTCAAGGCATGTCTACCAAACCATTTACTCCATTCCTGAGAAGCTTCAGTTTCTGAAATGAGCTTTCACTTCTTCCTGATAAAATAACAGCTTTGTTGGACACGCCACCAGATACTTATACGTTAGCCTTCAACCGGATTGTCTTACATCCCAGAAGAAGTGTGTATGGGAACAAATAAATGGGGGTGACTCCAAGGGTCATGGGAAATTTCCCTGGCATACAAAGCAATGTGAGATATGTCTAAGGAAAATATTTAGTTTCATAATTTGGGAATAGGATTTCATTTAGCACTTTTGGAACATGTGTTTAGATCAGTAGGCAGTAAGCTCAGGAAAATAGTACTGAAGTGCACTGAGCTTTCTGTCATTTCACCGTTAGCTCTGATGACATACAAACAGTGACAGACCACTGAAGCAACATGGCCCTTAGAAACATACCCACCCCATTTCCTAGGTATTGCATGTAAATGTGTCTTGGGGTTGTTTTTGTTGTTTTTGTTGTGTTATGCCCAGAATTCATCACATTGTTACCTTAATTCTCCATTTCCATTTCGGCTGAAAGGGAGCTTTGAGGCTGTTTTTTCCAATCTACCATCTGGTGCCAAGTTTGTGTACCCCCTTTGTGTTTTCCAGTCTCCCCAGCAAGTAGCAGATGTTAAAGGAAACACATTCAATGAGCTATAAAGTTCTCTGTTATTTGCTTACCTTGGACTTGCCAATTATCAGTAAGTCAGGCAAAAGGGGGCCCAGATTGAGGCTAACTAGAAATGTATGGCTTTGGTATTCAGAGAACCCTTTTCCAATCTCTGTAGGTTTCTATCCCCTCCAGTTTTTTGGCCCTCACAGAGGTTCATTTCTGCAGTTCCCACCAAGCCATTTGCCAAAAGCAAACAAAACAAGACAAGGTTTGAACCTCATAGGATCACCCTGACCCAAGGTGCTGGCCAACTGGTGGGCACAGAGCAGACTCTGCCACCCCAGCCCAGCAGAATAATACAAACGCTGGCCACCACTGTCTATTTCACTCGAACAGGTTATAATCTGAAAAGTGATTTACTGTGATTTTGGAAATGATCTGATTCTGTTGGGACACATGTCTCTTTTAGGACCACATTAGCACTATTTAAAATACTAGTCATTGTATTTGTATAGGAGGCAGAATTGTAGAGCAGTGTGAAGTCAGAACTGTGGATGTGAGTTCGAATGCTGCATCCATCACTTGCTGGCTGCATTGCATGACAGTGCTTGCCTAGAGTAAGTGTGAAGTGAATATTAGCTACTATTGTTAATAGTTTTGGATAAACTCTGTGGAGGTCATCTTTAACCAGTGCCAGGCCAGTGGTGATATACTAAGCCCAGGCAGAACTCTTGACATTTTCTGTACTTACTTTAGATGCTGCAGACATTTCAAGGAATTGTCACCCTACATCACCTAAACTTTAGGCAAGTTTACTGTGCTTCACTCGCAAAAGTGGATGACAAAGAATTCTATCTTAAAAAAGAGATCTGAGAAGGGATATTCCACAACTCCCTCTTGTGACAAGTAGATGCCGCCACCAGGAAATTGCCTTGCATCTTACTTAAATCTTTTGTGTTGCTGTTTGGACCTATTTCCTTACTCTTTTCTTGGTTAAGAGGAAACCCCCTGCTCACTAGATTTTGGAAATTGTAAGTAGGTGGGGAAAAAGAGGGAGGAAATGAGAATGCCCAACTCTTGGTAGGAGATCATTATTCTGGACCCAGTTTTGTCCTAACCAGCAAGATGAGCCTGGGAAAGTCACTGGTTTTCTCACCTGTAGATGATTTTTCAGGTTTATTTCACCTTCAGTCAGCTATGACTCTCAAAAATATCTTGAGAGGTGAATCCTGCTTTGAAATCACCTTTTGGTATAACACAAAGAAGTTGTCTACTACTGGGTCTGGTTTATAGTCAGAATGCAATATATTTCGCTCCCGTTTCTTCCTTGTTTCCCCCTTTGTGTACCCCTTAGGATTAAGGGGAATCCCATTATTGAAGAATGTTTCTGCAATGACAGTTTATTGTAATTCTTAGATCACTCACATATTGTGACTTAATTAAGAACCTTTTAACAATAAACATTGGAAAAGAAATAGGGCTTGTTCATTAAAGTTAATGGACTAAAAGGAAATAACGGTATCAACTGCCCTTTGCCTTCTTGGTCAGGGTGCTCTTCATATAGGATTGTTGATGGTGTTAAAGACTCTTTTTATTCCAGGACTGCCCTATGGTTAGTCCCAGACACCCATTTTGAGTTGTTTTGCTTATTCTTATGGCAGAAATTAAGGAGTCTGGTTTTAAAATACATTTAAACCCAAGAGCTACCCTACACCCACTTATAGGGGGACTCTATTTTCACTTTTTGTGCACTTACTTTTTAACTATCGGAGCAAAACTAGTTTCTCCCAAGTCATTTATTTTACTGATTACATTAAGTGTGTGTGTGTGTGTGTGTGTGTGTGTGTGAAGGGAACAGGAAGAATAGAGCTTTCACCTTTAACGAACTCCATTATTTTCTGCAATATGAGATGTCAAAAATATTTCTCCAGCCAGATTTTGCTGACTGGTACTAAATTATATCTGATTCACTCTCGCCATTTAAACCCCGAACATGAGTATATCCAGGAGTGGAAACATAATATTTTGCAAAAAAGAATGCCTCCTGTGGAGAGCATAACACATGCCTTACCTTTCCAAGGCAAATAAGAGCAACCAAGTTTAATTAATTACAAACAGAACTCGAAAAATACTCTGTATGAGTGGTTCTCAAGCTTGGCTGCACCTTGGAAGTACCTGAAGAGTTTGTAAAATACTGAGTTCTGGGGCCTGCTTCCTAAGGTTCGGATGGAAGTTGTCTGAGGTGCAACCTGGGTATTAGATTTTTAAAAGCTCTCCAGGTGACTTTAACATGTAGCCAAGCTTGAGGATCCCTGATTTACATTTGTGCATCTCAAAATCCACTTCTCAAAAAATTTCTGTGAAGGGAGAGGCAGCTTTAAATTTAGATCCCTTAATGACAAGTCAGTTGTTTCTGAATTGTGAACATAAATAATTTCCCTCTTTAGATTTCTGCATTACAGAAAATAATTAAAGGTAAGGTATGGGAATTGTGTCTCCTTTAGTAACCCCAGTGGGGATGAAGGGATGTAAATGAAGTAAAGGGATAGAAATTATGCTGTTCTTATGTAACATGCCCAGAGATGTGTAGACCCATGACCATAGTGTGGCTCCAAGGATCATAGGGATACTCTCTCCCATCTTGTTGCCTTTCTGTTTTTAGTAATGTGCTTCCTCATATTTGTCCAAATTAGCCTCTCAAGCTCTAGCCATCACAGCAGGAAAAAGATCCCTTCAGCTCACTGGTTCTCAGCTGGGGACAGTTTTGGCCCTCAGGGCATATTTGGAAATGTCTCAAGGCATTTTTGGTTGTCCCAACTGGGCTAGAGTGAAGGTTGGGGGTACTGGTATCTGGTAGGTAGGGGCCAGAGATGCTGCTAAACATTGCATACTGCCCAAGACAGCTCCACAACGGTGAATTATTTGACCTAAATTGACAATGGCTGAAATGTTGAGAAACCCTACAAAGTTTAGCTATAAACTGGTCGTATGGCTATACACACATACAAGGAAGATAGAAATTGTAGTCTATATTCTGAGGTTATAAGCCCACTTAAAAATCAGGGATTCTATTACTAACAAGGGTAGAATGGACATAGTGGCAGGGCCAACTATTTCTCTGTACCATATTGTCCTGTAACTTCCAACTCTGGCCAGAGAGGTTTGAAAGTTGAAATTCATTCCCTATCCATGATTCATCATTTAGCCATGGTGCAAACTCATACCCTGCACTGATGGGCCAATTTTTGAAGCAAAACCAGCCATTCACATAAATAGAAATGCAATTTTAATGAGGGCTTTTCTGGCTACTGTTCCTGAGAAGCTGGGGTTATATTTTCATGAGTTAATCTCTCATGAATATTCAATAGAAGCCTGCTGGGCATTGACTACAGCAGTAGTGGGTTACAAAAGGAGTTGCCAGTACATAATGTGCACTTTGCATTTTCATTTTCCTTCCCCCTCCCCTTAGATAGCAAAACGAGGTAGAGCAGGCGTGCCGTAGATATTCACCTTCTGTGGTCTCGTCCAGTGCTGAATGTATACAGAAACAATATAATAGAATAAAGCTAACCTTCAAGAACATCCAAGCCACCTCTTTATTTTATGGATGAGAACAGTAGGTCCTGGAGACTGAGCTTCTAGTCCTAGCCCTTCTTCAAAGTAAATGTGTGATTTCAGGCAAGCTCCTTGTCGACTCTCAGCATCAGTGTTCTTATCTCTTAACTGGAAGGCATCCAGCAGACAATGTTTTGGGTCCCTTGTTGCACCAAGTTATGTGGTGCCATGAAGCTCTGATTCTAGGAGGTGATCTAGGAGTTTCACCTAGACTTACAGCATGAGGAGTGAAAGAGACTAGAACCTGCTTTCTGCATCTGAGCTCCCTTGTGGATTTTGTACTTTTGCTTTTGCTCTCAGGTTTATACTGGCTATCAGTTAGCATAATGGGGATATGAATATCCTGAGACGCCAGCCTTTCCATGAAGACAAAGTTGTTAAAAAATGTTAAAACTGGTACATTCCAAAGACGTTTTGGTTCTATTTCAATTCAATTCAATTTCAACTCTAGGACAGTAACACAGATAATGAATAAAGTTGTCTGAACTTTGGAAGAAACATAATGAGATCATGTCTATAAAGCAGTTCTTCTTGAAGGTCCATGTCTTTTTATAATGACTTTATACATAATTCAAATAAACTTTCTGTTTTTTAGTAATGAGGCAAACTATAATATTTGATCTGGGTTTATATCGGGTTTAAAAATTAAAAGAAAAGACATCAAGATAGTATTAGCAGATTGCCATTAAGTTTTTCTCAGATGGGGAAAGTTTCTCCCCAGTGAACTTTTTTCATCTGATTAATATACTTATATACATACAGCAAGCTCTATCTACTGTACAGAAAGCTTCACAAAAATACTCTTCTTGGGGCACCTGGGTGGCTCCGTCGGTTAACCATCTGACTTTGGCTCGGGTCATGATCTCATAGTTCATGAGTTCGGGCCCCACACTGGTCTCTGTGCTGACAGTATGAAGCCTGCCTGGGATTCTCTCTCCCTCTCTCTGCCCCTCCCCCACTTGGCATTCTCTCTCTCCCTCTCTCTGCCCCTCCCCCACTTGCATTCTCTCTCTCTCTCTCTCATCTCTCTCAAAATAAATAAATAAATTTAAAAATACTCTTCTTCAGAAAATTATGGAGTATGGAGACTACTTCGTTTTCTGGAATATTTTTTCTTGGGCTTGATACCTTGTGAACTTTGGAGGCAAACATAGACATATTGGGGGAATGACATCACACCAAATGCTCCCTCTCCTAACTATTCAAAGGGATGAGAAATTTTTATTGAAAGAGGTGAGAAAGAAGGCTCCCACTGCACAGATAGTGGACTGTGCCATCAGAGGATACTGACCAGCTCCACTGTGGCACATGTGGATCAATAGTTTCCTTATAATTTTTATATTCTGTTGTCTCTTCCCAAAATTTTTCTTTGCTTTCAGAGGAAAAGCCATGGGTCAGAGCTAATCTGTCTTGTAGATGAAACTACCTTAAAAAACTTAATATAAGCCCTACCAGTTAACATGTATGGGACATGTTTCGCAGTATAGAATCCAGAATAATGTTGGCCTTAATTGCATCATAATCTCAATGTTGACGTAATGTTTTCCAACATTTCACATTTTATTTCTCACAACACTGCTATATTTGGGTTTTTTTTTTTTTTTCATCCCATAGAGTGTAACCTCTATAAAACCAGTTGACAAAACATAGCATGAACTGGAATGTTTTTTAACAGCTAGATAAAAACATGCCTAGTGCATATCAGAGAGTTTTGGAAAAGTTAGTAAATTTTTAAAGAGATGTCAGTAAATCCAAATATTTTGAAAAGTGAGTTCCTTGGAAGTTGCCATAGCAGCAGGTATTTGAGGCTAGAAATATCTTTGAGATTATATGTTATGTCAGTGTTGAAATTGTCTTATTATAGAAAATGTCACAGATTTTCGGTTCAACATTACTTGGTAACAGTCACCGCAGGTAAGAAAAATCTGAGAAAGTAGTAGGGAATGCAGCCGTTGCTAATACTTCATTTAACTTAGCCTTCCTAGACAATTCAAAAAGAACGAAATACCTTACCTTGTGTATATTTCTTTCATTCAGAATAACTCCGTTTCTTTGATAATGAAATCCAGCACATATCAATAACCAGGTGTAGTTATCTGCCAAAGATGCAGGTGGCATTTCACATAATATGTCCAATTTTAGTTGTGTAAACAGAAGATGATTACTTATTCAACAGGGATCAGACAAAGTAAAAGAGCAAAAATGTGAGGTGTTGCCTCCATGATGACAGCCGGGGAGTCTCCTTCAGGGTTGATTAACTTTACATGGGAATCTGAAATAATTATGACTACACATGCTGGAGAATGAAATGTCCCCATTAGGCAATGATTGCAACCAGCATCAAGAAAAAATTTCAGGGAGGCAATCAGAAATCACCAATTATGCAGAGTATCTGCAAGAGATGATGTTAGCTCATAAAAGTGCTGAAGGGAGTAACTCGATAAGATTTTAAAGGAAGCAGATGGGCCCATTTTGGCTCCTTACACTTGACTTATCCAAACTATATACACAAGTTCAAACAGATTATGACCCAAGGTAACAGCCAACTTGTATTGTTACATTCATTGTTTCCCACACTCCTTTGCAAAATGCTCTTCAACCACATTGATGGTAAACAAAGCAGAGCAATGATTGTTTAAACTGATTCTCTTGTACTTTGGCTGCCCAAGCCCCATGTTTTGTCTCAAAATATGAATTTCTTTTTTTTAATTTTTTAAATGTTTATTTACTTTTCGAGAGAGAGATGGAGAGAAAGAGAGAGAGAGAGAGCCAGCAGGTGAGGGGCAGAGAGATAGAGACATAGAATCTGAAATAGGCTCCAGGCTCTGGGCTGTCAGCACAGAGCCCGATGTGGGGTTCAAACTTGTGAACCATGAAATCATGACCTGAGCCAAAGTCGGATGCCTAATTGACTGAACCACCTAGGCGGCCTCCAAATATGAATTTCCAATTTACATTTCAATGAGGCACAAAGTAACTATTTTTTTTTTTGTTTGCCTACATGTGAGGCATGTTGTTCTACCACAAGGTTGCCACTTTGTCTATCCATCTTAAAGATTTGTCCTGTTGGTCATTCTTAATGAAACAACTTTATAGCCTTCTGCCAGCTGAGAGATTCAAGTTGCAGATTTGACGAAAGTTCCCACAACACTGGAGCAAGAAGGGCCTTCAGCTTTACATAATTCACATTGCCACATTTTAAATGTGAGGTCGCGAAAGTACATAGAATCAAGTATCTTGCCCAAATGACACAACTAATTAGTGGCAAGGTCAAAACCAGAACAGAGATTTCCATTATCTATTGCTGATTAAAAAAGCACCCCACAACTTAAGGATTGAAAACCACAATGATTCATTTCTCTCGAGTTTTTTGTTTTGTTTTGTTTTCAGTTAACCAGAAGGGTTTTCTGCTTGTATGCATGATTGCATTCATGGAATGTTATGTGGGCTGAAAGGAACAAGATGGGTTTACTCACCTGCCTTGTAGTTGGCACAGGCTGTCAGCTGGGGCACTTGGGATCTATGTGGCTTGTCATCATTAAAGGGAGTTGGACCAGTTTCCTTATATGATGATCTCAATCAATATCCAAGAAAGAGAGCAAAAGCAAAAGTTATAAGCCCTCTTAAGACCCAGGCCCAGAACTCGCAGTATCTCTCCTATTCTATTCTGTTGGTCAGAACTAACCATACAGGGATGTCCAGGTGGCTCAGTTGTCTAAGCGTCTGACTCTTGATTTCAGCTCAGGTCATGATCTCACAGTTTGGTGGGTTTGACCCCGGCCTCAGGCTCTGTGCTGGCAGCGTGGAGCCTGCTTGAGATTCTCCCTCTCTCTCTGCCTCTCCCATTCTTGCACTCTCTCTGGCTCTCTCAAAATAAATAAACTTAAAAAATGACAACAACAACAACAACAACAACAACAAAACTCCATAAAACTAAGCATACAGACAGACCAGGGAAAAGAAGGAGAGATGCGTTCACTTCTTAATGGGAGGAGTAGCCAAGTCCCACTGCAAACAATCATGGGAGGCATTGCCATAGCCATCTTTGAAAATGCCTTCCACATCAGGTTGTCAGTTTCAATAGGTAAGGACATTTCTGGGGAAGTTCAGCCCCTCTGCCACTTGCATCACTGCTGCTTTCACGGTGAATGGGTGCCATCCAGTCTCTCTGTAAACACTTGGCCAACATCTAGTCTGTAGAGAAAGAGCTTCCTAATCGTGATTGTTTGGCTTTATATATTAGTAAAAACTTTAAAACCAGCTAGTAAAAATAACTAGGTTCTCTTTTAAAATTAAATTGATTTGAAACCTAATACGCTTTACGAAGTAATAAAACCTTGAGAAAGCCTTTTTCTGCTCTAAAGTAGAATCCTTAAAGTTTTGATTAGTTTCCAACTGAAAGCTGTCAAGTTGAGCAAAAAGCCTGTGTTCACAGTTTATGAGGGATGCCATTTGGTAACCTGAAGGTGGCAGATGTGAAGGCCAACAGTGGAGGATGGTCATGGGGCTGGGGTCCCACGGCCTCCAGCTGCCTTCCTGATGGGCTTTTTGTCAGAGTCTCTCTTCTGAGGAACGTGACTCCATGCAAGTGGCTGTAAGTCTTAGAATAAATATTTCACTATTCATGATAGTTTTGAAAACTTAAAGCTGTGAAGGACACATTGGAATCTCTGTGATTTATGATAAAGCTGAAGGAAACTTGATCATTCCAGGCCTGCCATATGTAGCTGTGTGGAATGTGCAAATGAATCGAACTAGCAAACCCCACAGATTTTGTTTCTTGATTAAAAAAAAAAAAAGTCTTAAGTCAGATCAGCTAACAGGCAATTTGAAACAGGGATTTAGCAAGGCAGCTGTTTTAAATGAAATTCCTTCCAAATGCTTCTCTCTCCCTTCCCCCTTCCATATTTTTCTTGCAAAGACTCAGAGAAGCTTCTCTTCCAAATTTTCTTGGTTCTGCATGTGAGTGATTAAAAAAACAAAACAACAAAACCTGGAATAGTCCCGTAACTTCCCATGTTACTCCTCTATCGGTTTGCCCTTCGAGGATAGCTCATGTGTCTTGCCCATCCTAGCATGCCCACCAAATCTTGTGCCCTGCACATAGTAATCCTTTGTATGATACATATAAAGCACTTAACCGAGAAACATAGAAGATCAATAAAATGTGCAAATGTGCTTTTTTCCTTCTTTAGAGAGAGAGACAGAGTAATCAGGCTCCATGCTCAGCGCGGAGCTCAACATAATGCTTGATCCCACACCCTTGCGATCATGACCTGAGCTGAAATCAAGAGTCTGACACTCAAACAACTAAGCCACCCAGGCACCTTGCAAATGTGTTTTTGGTGTATTACTAAATTTAATTATTCCAAGTATCGAAAGAGAAAGTCAGTGAGGAAACTTTTTTTTTTTTCTTTTGTAAAACGAGCATTAAATGATACAAAGAAGTGAAAGGACCTGCCAAAGTGTATACAATAGGTACACAGCTACCCCAGTTAGAACCCAGGTCTCCTGACTTGTAGCCCTGCCAAAATGTATACAAAAGGTACAGGGCTACCCCAGTTAGAGCCCCAGTCTCCTGACTTGTAGTTCTGTTCGTTTTCTATGATACCACCATGTTGAAATTCCATTATAGGTGTGCAATGAATATTCATTGAATGAATGAATACATCTTCTTGTTCCTGTCTTTGCTACTAGAGCTTACAGCTTAATGAACACAGCATATTTTAGAATCTAAAATTTAGATTAGCACTCCTGTCCTAGAAAGTGATTCTTTGACTCTTGTCTTTAGTAATCCATGAACAAATCAGACTGACCAAAGAGAAAGGAAATGATTCGGGTCATTTGGATGAAGCCTGGTCCACAATGGTAGGTGCTAGGAAGAGGTCAGACTCAGTGAGCTGAATTTTCTGCTTCCTGTGGCATACATACACATTCCCTTGTCTAAAACTCTTGGGCAAAAATTCTAAGTAGTTTACATTTGGGGGAAAATGTATATTCTGAACATTATACATATATGATCATTAAGTGGCAACACATAATAAATGTATTAATGTTTCTGCAGTGAAATGCATATTCTTACTAGAATAAAGTCTGTTAATAACCTCAGGTATGATTTTGACACTCAGTGAACTTTAGAGCCAAACTTACAAAAACATGTACAGTTTCTGAGTTTTCAGTTTTGGAATTCCGGATAAGAGATTATGAACTTGAATTCCAGTGATAAATCTGGTCATGTGTAAGTAGACTTTCTTTGAAAAAGAGAAGACTTTCTTTGAGTGACAACCATTTGTAAAACAAATGATCAAACAAACAAACACACATCACTCTTCGTCTTGTGCCAACAGAAGAGAAAAAGCAAGGGGCGCCTGGGTGGCGCAGTCGGTTAAGCGTCCGACTTCAGCCAGGTCACGATCTCGCGGTCCATGAGTTCGAGCCCCGCGTCGGGCTCTGGGCTGATGGCTCAGAGCCTGGAGCCTGTTTCCAACTCTGTGTCTCCCTCTCTCTCTGCCCCTCCCCCGTTCATGCTCTGTCTCTCTCTGTCCCAAAAATAAATAAACGCTGAAAAAAAAAAATTTAAAAAAAAAATAAAAAAAAAAAGAAGAGAAAAAGCAAGACTTCTTTTCTAGAAGGAAAGGCACCACTCTGCTAAATCTCTATGGTATGCATTTCTCCACTAAACCTCTATTAAAAAATTTCATCTCTTGGGGGGAGAGCATCATATTGAAGCTTTTTAGTGCCCATTTAAGTGAATTTCGTAAATAATAAGTATCTCCAGAAAAATCTACATTTTTTTTTATTGCATGTCAACCCAGTGTCTTACTTGATATATCTCAAGAAAATGAACACAGTCCTCAGCTATGTTTTTCTCCATCTGTGTGCTCAGTAACCAAGGGTCCAATTAATGGCTACTGCTTTCATGGCCCAAAGCTGTCATATCCCCTTAAGAGAAACCCAGCATAAAAGAGCATCAGTGTAAAAGCACAAATGATGTAGATCATTCAGCATCCATCAATTCAACCCTGCAGAAGGGGGTGGGGATGGGATGCTTTCAAATAACTACTCTTCATAAATTCTACCTCTTGAAATCAGAACCCACATTTCCTCTGTGTCATTTTCCAAGTTGAAAGAGAATTGTTTTCTTAAATTGTATTTTATTTTTCTGGAAACATCTGCCTTGCTGGTTTCATCTTGTGTGTAAATGAGCTACAATAGCAACATCCTTGTCACTGATCTGGAGTCAGAGTTACCAGAGAGCCTCTTGACTCTGTGTGGTAGAAGGAATCCTGCAAAATACATGAGTCCTGAACTACTTTAGGTCACCCAGAGATCCTCGCAAATGGATATCATCTCCAGCAACCAAAATGTCTCTGCCTAAATCATATATATAGGAATGTCCCCATGAAATGTGCAGCTTCAGATAAAAGCAGACATTAAAAAACAGTGGTTTCTAAAGAATTGAGCCCCCAATAGTTGCGAAAACCAAATTGAACTGAGGAATGACATTGATAAGAAGTCAACTGTAGCTAAAGAACAAAAGGGCTACTTATGTTTCAAGATATCTTACAGCTCAGACTATGAAAGTTAACAGAGGTGACTGGGCAGCTCAGTCAGTGAAACTTCTGAGTTTGCCTCAGATCATGCATGATCTCACAGTTTGTGGGTTCGAGCCCCTCATCCTGCTCTGTGCTGACAGCATGGAGCCTGGAGCCTGCTTCTAGTCCTGTGTCTCCCTCTCTTTCTGCCCCTCCCCTACTCTCTCTCTCTCTCTCAAAAATAAATAAACATTAAGAGCGAGAGAGAGAGAGAAAGTTAGCAAAATGAGATTAAGTCATGTGGGAAGGGAAGAAGGAAACTACAAGTTATCTATTGCATCGTTAGTTGGAACCAGACTCTGAATTCGTGAGTGTGTGTGTTCCCATTTTATCATTACAATAATCCTATGGAAATAGCCCCCTAGCTCACCCTCTTCCTTACTTCTCTGTACCTCGCAGCCCTTATGACAGGTTTATGAATGGAAACACAATTCCTCACCTACTTGAAACTCTTCAGTGGTTTCCCATCTCACTTTGGAAATACACAAAATTTTTAACATGCCCACAAGGCTTCTGTATGAACTGGCCTGGGTCTACCTGTGCAGGCTCATCAGGTGACACCCACTCCCCAGCTCCCCATGCTCTCCACATATCGGCCTTCTTCCAGGTCCTTGAGCATTCCACTTTCTTTCTTGCCTCCAGGCCTTTGTACACGCTGTCTAAAATGCCCTTATTACAACTTGCTGGCTGATTTCAATTTAAATGTCAAATCTTCCAGGAGATCTCCCTGGTTGCAGACTTGATTTCTCATACTTTCATGTAAAACCTGTACTTTTCTTTGACATAATCCCTTGCTATTTTTAATTATATGGTTATTGCTGTGATTGTGAATTCATACTTTACCCACAAGGTTCTAAGCTCATTTACACATAGAATTGTGTCTGCTTGTTCCTTTCTCAATTCCCAGTGCCTAGAAAAGCTCCTGGAACACATAAACCATTCAATAAATACTTAAATAAAAGAGGCAGATGTCACTTTTATCGTATGTATCTTCTCTTATTGACGATTTGCTGGCTTGTCAAGTGAGTCACTTGCCCTGTGCTACCCCCAACCAGTTTCTCTCAGATGTTAAGTGAGAGAAACTCATTAACATCATTTAATTTATTAAATGATGTTACACATATGACCTGCATGCATAGGTCATATGGGTGAAGAGTTTTTGCTCTTTACTTAGTTCTCTTCTAGGCTCTCTCCCCAGCGAGTTCAGTGGCTTTTCACAAGTCAATAGTGTTTATTACACTTCTTATTTGTAAAATGTGATAATATCTCTTCCACCTCTTGGTAAAATCATATCAGAAGGTGAGGAATATGAGGTTTACCTGGGACATGCTATATAATTTAATTATGTAGTAAATTTTTACTTAATTAAAGTCATGTTCCCATACATGCTCCTAATCTAAATCAAGCTATATTGAAGGGAAAAAGATCTAGTTTTCCAAATACAACTTCAAAATGATAAGAGAACTATAACAAATAAGCCACAGAAATTCTTGGAACTGCATCTTCGCTTTTAGAACACAAAAGACAATACTGCTCAGAATCTGAAATTCTGAAATCTGAAAAGCTGAAGTTCTTATTAGAAGGGGGAATAGTTACACCTGCAGAACAATGTAGGAGAAATAGTCTGTACCAAATAAATTATCATATGCTTTGGTAAATAACAACTTAGAACAAGACAGTTCTAAGTGACAAAAGACAGAGGTCGACACTGAAAAATAATACTGGGCAGTTAATTTGGAAGCAGTCTGGACGCCCTCCCAGATTCAACAAAATACTAGACTAAAATAAAGGTATCCTTCATTTTAAGGTGATAGGAAGGAAGGAGATGGAAACAATTATTAACTCTTTGCCCTTTAAAGACTTGATGTATTTATCTTGGAGTCAGGGGTAGGTTGGGATGCAGATCATTTCTGATTAGATATTTTTCTTCACTGCCTACTCCGTCATGGTTTAGTGCTAATTTGTGTGTGTGTGTGTGTGTGTGTGTGTGTGTGTGTGTGGAGGGAAACAGAGAGACAGAGAGAGAGAATGTCTTAAGAGGAGTGGTCTGATACTTCAAACAAATAATAATGTAGCCGACAGCAGCTGTTCCTGATTTCTTTTAATATTCCATGACAAAAATATTGAGTGTACAGTAATGCAAACAGCCAAACAATGAAACGAAAGCAGGCAGATGCAATCTTTTGCTGTAACTCCTTCCATTTCACTTGAATACACTGAGTGTGTTGAGATGTTGAAATAACTTACTGTTTATGAGAGCATCAGCACAGTTGTGGCACCGATGTGTGTGTGTGTGTGTGTGTGTGTGTGTGTGTGTGTGTGTGTGTGTGTTAAATCCATTTTGGGGGCTGAAGAATGGAAAATCAATATAGTTACTTTTGTTCTATACCTAAAAGATCTTTCTGTCTAGCTAATCTGTCCTTTCTTCTTTCTCTTTTGTGTAACCTTTTGATTCTTTTATGATCTAACTCAGCCAGCCCTTGGGGAACCACTTCAAATGAAGGGTGTGAAGATGAGTTAAAAGATATGTTATCTTAATAGCTGGTACTGGAAGTCCTCTTAGATTAGAAGCTCTTTTGTCAGGAAAAAGCCTCATTGTCCCATCTCGTCCACTATGCTTTTGACATACTGGCTTTCCTCCAGTTTCTTGGATAGGCCACTTTCTTTCCTGCCTCAGGGCCTTGGCATGTGCTCTTAGGGCTAGAAGATGAGATCGTGAGGGCAGTAGGTGGCACAAGAGAGGGAATGGAAGAGATGGATACAATACATCAAAAATGAATTGAGAACTGTGCACTTAAGATTCATACATTGCATTCTATGTGTATGAATTTTCTGGGGCTGCTGTAACAAATTGCCACAAACTCGGAGGCTGAAGACAGCATAAATTTTACTCTGTCACAGTTCTGGAGGCCAGAGGTCTGGAATCATGGTGCCATCAGGGCAGTGCTCCCTCTGAAGGTTCCAGGAGAAGACCTGCACTTCGCCTCTGGCAGCTTCTGTTGGTTCGAGGCATTTCCTGGCTTGCGGTCACATCCCTGCAATCTGTGCTTCGGTGGCCACATTCCTTCTCTGCTCTGTCTCTCCCTCTTCTGTCCCTCCTTCATAAGCACACTCGTCACTGGATTTAGAGCCTGAATAGTCCAAGGTAATTTCCTCCCTCAAAATCTTTAACTCAATCATATCTGCAAAGACCCTTGGTCCAAATAAGGTCACTTTTATAAATTCTAGGGGTTGGAACTTGATAGCTCTGGACAGTCATTATTCCATTAACTTCTTCAAACTGACTCACAAACTGTTTAAGTTGTGTCTAAGGTTTCTTTTAATGAACTTTTTGGTTATTCCTACACTGTAATTTTTATTCATGTGTTTTTACATTCTCCATTTTTTATAATTAAGTTAGCTAATGTATTGAGATTTTCAAACTATCCTAAGAAACAACTCATGAATTTGGTTGCTTTATAATTATTATTATTTTTAATATAAATGCCTTTGTCTTACTTTTATAATTACTATATTCTCTATTCTGTACTTTTTATCCCTGTAATTTATTTATTCTATACCAGAAGTTGGTACCTCTTAATCCCCTTCACATTGGTCTTTCCTGTGCATTTGTCTTATTAATTATTTCTGCTTTCATGTGGTTTATTTGGGTTTTTTTCCCCACTTTTTTTATTTGTATATTTAATTTATGTATTCTTTCTTGTTGGTTGACCTAAGATTTCATTGCCAGGTGATTTCTTCCTTTTTAACCAAATTCATAGTTATAATATGTACTCAAATCTTTGCTCCGAGAGTTTTTTTTAAGAAGAGATCTCTGGGGCGCCTGGGTGGCTCAGTCGGTTAAGCGTCCGACTTCGGCTACGGTCACGATCTCGCGGTCCGTGAGTTTCAGCCCCGCGTGGGGCTCTGTGCTGACAGCTCAGAGCCTGGAGCCTGTTTCAGATTCTGTGTCTCCCTCTCTCTGCCCCTCCCCCGTTCATGCTCTGTCTCTCTCTGTCTCAAAAATAAATAAACGTTAAAAAATTAAAAAAAAAAAATAGGGGCGCCTGGGTGGCTCGGTCGGTTGAGCGTCGGACTTCGGCTCAGGTCACGATCTCGCGGTCCGCGAGTTCGAGCCCCGCGTCGGGCTCTGGGCTGATGGCTCAGAGCCTGGAGCCTGCTTCCGATTCTGTGTTTCCCTCTCTCTCTGCCCCTCCCCCATTCATGCTCTGTCTCTCTGTCCCAAAAATAAATAAACGTTGAAAAAAAAAATTAAAAAAAATTTTTTTTTAAATTAAAAAAAAAAGAAGAGATCTCTAATATAGAAGTAGTATGGTATTTTTGTTTGTTTCCTACTTTGTACATTAGTTTAAGTACTGTTACATAGTTATCAGAGGATATTGCCTCTGTCATTGTTTACTTTTACGAATTTATCCAGTTGTCTTCATGGCCAAATTTTGTGACCATTCCATGAGCATCTGAAAAATACGTTCTGTGTTCGGAGTTGAAAATTAGGTAGAGTTATCTTATTAATTATGTTATTTAGGTCTCTTATATCCTTAATTGTTTTTTAAACTTGATCAAGCATAGAATGATAATAAATCAGATTCTGTTTCTCCTACTGTGATTCTTGTTGTATTTATTTGCAGTTCCTGTACTATTTGCTTTGTAATTATTAATGCTAGGTTATTTGGTATATGGTTATTCATAACTGCTAAATATCATTTTTAATTTAAGTTGCCTATAATTTTATCATTTAATGCACTTCCTCTCAATTCTTTCTAATACTAAGATTGTGACCCCTGCTTTCCTATTTGTTTGTGTTTTCCTCACGTGCATGTTCCTATATCTTAATTGTCAACCTTCCTGAATCATTTGAAGTATCTGTTATATGAAGCATATAATTGAGGTTAGCTTTGTAATTCTAAGAGGAGTCTATTTATCTTTTAATAGGCAAATCTATCCATTAATAAATGTATTAATATGAAATTAATGTTTGATCTTAGGTGTGTGTGTAACATTTTATGTCATCGTCTCTGTTTTCTTTCATACTTTCTAT
Source organism: Puma concolor (assembly GCF_028749965.1). Taxonomy (NCBI): domain Eukaryota; kingdom Metazoa; phylum Chordata; class Mammalia; order Carnivora; family Felidae; genus Puma; species Puma concolor. Next base: position 142,191,789 of record NC_141674.1, on the reverse strand, counting down.
GGTTTTCTCTAAGATCTGTATTTCCCTTACTGTGTAGCTTTATTCTTGACATTTGAAAGGTTTTCATGTTTGTTCTGTATGATTGCCATTATACAGCTTTACACAATGTCCTTAATCCTCCATTCCTTTGGAAAGTCTCTCTTAATTCCTTCCTATGAGCAATGACAGAATAGGTATTGTTCTGTTGCCTATCCCCTTTTCCTGGCACCATCCAATGCATGATCGTATGTCTTTAAATATGCTCCATTCTCTGCTACTTACCTGTGCAGACTTAAATAAACTTGCACATCCACTCTTCATGGATCAAGTGTTGCCCCTGGGAGCTTTCCCATCCCTGGCTCCTTTTTAGGTTGAGTAGGCTTCCTTGACTTTGACGGAAGCCCTGAGGCAAAAAAGCAAAGAGCATGTACTGAGCTGCCCACACGACTGTACTGGAGTCAGAGGTGGGTCCAGGGATATGACTTAAGCACCAAAAGCACCTGCTGCAGCGTCTCCGGAAGGGTGGGTGTTAACTCACGCAGCATCAATTGGGCATTGATATTACGCTTGAGCCTCTATGACACCAGTAAGTGTGGGAAAGGCTGGAAAAGGCCGAGAGGTTCACACTGTCTATCTTTCAGGCTGGGCTTATCTTCCCTTTTGTGTTCTGAGCTACAGCGACTGTTGTTGCTATCCTTGTTCCCATGAGAACACACACAGGCCTGAGACTTGAAATGGAGCGTGCTAGTGCCTGGTGAGCAGTCTGACTTTGGAGACAGACGCTAAAACTAGATGCATACTCAGAAACACAGGTCAAAAAATACTGTATTTGTGATTGTCAAAGTATTGTTAATTACAACCTCATAAATCAGGCTTTAAGAAAAGTTACTTAAAAATGGATTTGTGCCTTTTCCCAGCCTAAAGCAAGACGAAACAGATCAATTTTGTAGACTGCTGAGATATATCTGTTTTTTTTAATTTGCAGTTATTAAACTCAAAGGCCCTTAGGCGTTACATCCTGGATTAAAATCCTGCCTTTACCGCACATTGACCATGTGACTTTCGGCAAATTACTGAAACTTTCTGTGACTCAGTTTCTTACTCTGTTAAATGGAGGTAATAACAGTATCTACTTCAAAGCGTTGACAAGTAGATTAAATAAAATGACATATGTAAAGTGTTTTTAGAACAATCTCTGGTCCATAGTATACCCTGTTACAAGAGTTATCTCTCCTTTTTATTATTATTGCTTTTATACCCACAAGATTGATAGTGCCTCTTTATGTATGTCTATTATGATTTTCTAAAAGTTTCCTTACCATTACTTTTACAATGCCTATCTTACCTACTAAAATGTACACTCCATGAGAACAAAGACACTGTTTATCTAATCCACACCTTACCCAGCTTCCAGTAAATGGAGTAGAGCATAGTATGGCTCAATACTTTTTTGCATGAATGGATGAATGAATCAAAGAATCATCTAATCAATAGTGCTCATTTAGGTCGCTTTGTGTGTCAGTTTTCTGAAGTAAATCACATGTTTTGTTTTTGTTTTTTTTAACGTGTATTTCTTTTTGAAAGACAGAGACAGAACATGAGTGGGGGAGGGACAAAGAGAGGGAAACACAATTTGAAGCAGGCTCCAGGCTCTGAACTGTCAGCACAGAGCTGGATGGGGACTCGAACCCACCAATGGTGAGATCATGACCTGAGTTGAAGCCAAAGCTTAACTGACTGAGCCTCCCAGGCGCTCCTAGTAAATCACATATTTGGGGCTCATTCACTCATTACAGAGAAAAACTAATTTCTGCTCTGAGCTTTGATATTTAAAAAAATTTTTTTAATGTTGATTTATTTTTGAAGGAGAGAGAGACAGAGTGTGAGTGGGGGAGGGGCAGAGAGAGAGGGAGACACAGAATGTGAAGCAGGCTCCAGGCTCTGAGCTGTCAGCACAGAGCCCGATGCAGGGCTCAAACCCACAAACCACGAGATCATGACCTGAGCCGAAGTCGGACGCTCAACCAACTGAGCTATCCAGGCACCCCCGAGCTTTGATATTTTTTAAAACTATACTTATATTTAACCTTCAGTGGAGAGATAACAATCAGACTGATAGATCAATCCATCCCATAACTCTCTTCTCTTCCCTAACTGCCAAGCATGCATCAACTTAGATTATACAGACGCTCCATATTTTTCCTCATTGAATTATCTATACTGCATGACCATTCAGGCAAAATGTTAAAAAGATACTCAGTTCTGTCCACACCCCCATTTTGTTCCTATTCTCTTGGAAAATATTCACTAATAGCTTTGCTGCCATAAGGATACATAGACAGATTGATTTCAAATTTCTCTGATATGAATAATTACTTAATTGGGGTATCTCCCATTCTTTTTTTAAAATTTTTTGCCCTGAAAACCAGAATTGACAAGATTCAAACTGGTTACAGAGACACTGATTCAAACAGTTTTGACTTCAGGGAATTGAGGTGATTTAAAGGTATAAGCACTGTGATGAGGCAGCTTTGGATGAGATGAAATTGTCCTTTTCCAGGGGCTTGAGATCTGGTCCAAGTACATTGAGATGCGGCATTTAACTGACACATTAAAGGTAACAGTCATGGGCTGGGCATGCCTGACAGCAAACTGTGAGGACGGGCAAGAGGGGAGGGATGCTACCATTGATCAAACCCGCCATGCCAGGTGCATCATCTCATTTAATATAACTATCCTCTGAGTTTTGTAATTATACCTCCTCAGATGGAAGGAAACTGAGATTCAGAGAGCTGAAGCGACTTGTTCAGAGTCTACCTAGAAGGAAACAGCTGTTCTTTGATCATCACTCACTGCTGGCATCATTGGCTCATCCCAAGTGTCAGTGGTACAGTGTTGGCTCCACTCCTTACTCTCCCCCTCAATGTGTAGTAACGTGTACCACAGGGAGTGCTTCCTTTGTTGTGTCCACTGCACCTGCAACTTTGCCCACCTGCCCACTCCCAGACATTGGTGTCTCTGCCAAACAGGTCATGTTTACAGGGAGTATCTACATCTTTGTCCTACTCTGGGGCCTACCCATGTGGACAATAATTAATGGCTTATTTTGGTATTTGCATGTTATTGAGTGTATAGACTCGAATATATGAGAGCTATCCTTTCTTAGGTTGGTCTTTTTCTTCCTGAGTTCTCCAAAACTCTGGTTTTACTTTTCAGTCTCCCTTGTTGACTCATACCGCAAATATGAGTCTTTATCCTGCCTTATCCTCCTTTGTGAGCTACACAGTGTTTTCTTAATCAAGCTCATGCTTTTATGACTTTCACTACCATTTCTATTCGGATGAATCGTGTCTCTATTTCTGACCTCCCAATTGAGCTCAAGACTTGCATTTCCAGTACCCAGTGGGGCATCCAATAAATGCCTGCTTAGGTTTGGACACGTTGACTTTGAGAAGCTGGCTTCATATCCATTTGAAGACTTCAAACTCATCTCTGTATTAGTTGGCTCATCTTTAAGTGGATGCCAGGCTAATAATTCAAAATCAACAGCCGCAGTCTGGTCTGTCTTTTGATGAGTATTATCACTCAGCCACTCAGATGTAAATCCTCACCATTACCTTTGTCTCTCCCTAAGCAACCATATCTATGAGGTGACCAAATTTTGTGCATTCTATTCAATCATATTCAGCCCTTTTGTTGTTAGAATCTTAGTTCATCTTCACCCTTTATTTGGCCCCTTCTTACCTTCTAACGAGCCTTCATCCCTTCACATCTTTCTGCAGGTTCATTAGCGCTGATGCCATAGTTATTTTTCTAAATCACAGGTCTGATCTGTTTTTCCTTTACCCCAAAGCCTCTAGTTTCACTCTGTTGCCTGTAGAATAATATCATAAATCCTGAGTAAGCATTTTAGGCCCCTCAGAGAATCAACTCAATCTTCCTTTCGTACCAGGTACACAACGTTTGTGTACCTAATCACAACAGACTATAGTGCAGCCATGCCAGGCTAACCCAGAAGTCCTGGAGGCCCCACCTTTTCTCAACCTTTATGCCTTGCCCATGGGGTGGTGCTCTGCTGGTGTGCTGGCCCTTCCTTGCCCGTCACAGTGAGCCCAAATCCACCATGCCCCAATCCTTTCCCAGTCACAGTCAATTGCGCCTTCATTTATTTTCCCATTACATTTAGTTGAAATTATATAAAAGTCTATCTTTCTATCATCTTTCAGACTTTTTGAGCAGGGAAACTTTTTCGTAATCATTTCTACAGTCATGTTACCTAGCTAAAGTAGTTCTATAAAAATACCAAATTAATGTCCAAATCTCTTACATCTTGGACTAGAAGTTTATCAATAAAGCTTCTATATTTAAGGAGTTAGTATCAAATCATATTGCCACTGACATCTTTACTTTGGGATTATAAATTGTTAGCACCATTTTAAAGGTAGAAGAATAGGGATACCAAGGAAATATTTGATGAATATCAACTAATAAAATTGTGAAAGACTTTGGAGTAGAGTTCAGTATTCCTCATGTTAATGCAATTTTTGAGACCTGGGGTATCTAACACGGAAACCACTAGCCAAATGTAACTATTTAAATTTAATATATAAAATGGATGAGAGCTATAAAAATGGATGAGAGCTCGTCATTTGTGACAACATGGAATGACCTAGAGGGTAGTGTGCTAAGTGAAATAAGCCTGACTGAGAAAGGTGAATACCGTATGATTTAACTCCTATGTGGACTCAAAAAACAAAAACAAAAACAAAACAAAACAAGTGAATGAATAAACAAATAAAAAGCAGAATCACACCTATAACTACAGAGAACAAACTGATGGTTGCCTGAAGGGAGGGGGTGGGGAGTTGGGCAAAATGGATGAAAGGGAATGAGAGGTATAGGCTCCCAGCTGTGGAATGAATACATCATCAGAATAAAAGGCACATCACAGGGAGTATAGTCAATGATATTGTAATAGCAATGTATGGTGACAGATAGTAGCTACATTTGTGAGCATAGTGTAACATGCAGAGAAGCTGAATCACTATGTGGTACACCTGAAACTAATACATTGTGGATCAAATAAAAAAAATTTTAAAGAACAAATTTAAGTTAACTAAAATTAAAGAAATACTAAAAAATTTGTTTCTTCAGTCATACTAGCAGTATTCCAACTTCTTTTTTTTAACATTTTTATTTATTTTTAAAAAAAAAAATTTTTTTTCAACGTTTATTTATTTTTGGGACAGAGAGAGACACAGCATGAACGGGGGAGGGGCAGAGAGAGAGGGAGACACAGAATCGGAAACAGGCTCCAGACTCTGAGCCATCAGCCCAGAGCCTGACGCAGGGCTGGAACTCACGGACCGCGAGATCGTGACCTGGCTGAAGTCGGACGCTTAACCGACTGCGCCACCCAGGCGCCCCATATTTATTTTTGAGACAGAGAGAGACAGAGCATGAACGGGGGAGGGGCAGAGAGAGAGAGAGAGAGAGAGACAGAATCGGAAGCAGGCTCCAGGCTCTGAGCGAGCAGCCCAGAGCCCGACGCGGGGCTCGAACTCACGGACCACGAGATCATGACCTGAGCTGAAGTGGGACGCTCAACCTACTCAGCCACCCAGGCGCCCCAGTATTCCAACTTCTTAATAGCCACATGTGGCTCACGGCTCCTGTATCAGATGGCCCTGATACGAAACTTTATATCATAAAAATTTCAACAGCACTGTTTTATTCCTGTTGTAGGATACACTAGACAAACCATTTCTCATTAAGGAAATCATCTGTTTTATTTATTTATTTATTCGTTTATTTATTTATTTATTTATTTATTTATTTATTTATTTATTTTCATTTACTCTTGCAAATGTCAGTTCTGGTGCTTGTGCTGTGTTAGAACAAGTAGCAGATGATTTTTCAGTTAGCTTTTATAAACTGGCTTGATTTCTTCTATGTCCTCAGAATTTTTTTCAATCCAATTTCTTCTCAGCTGAGGTCGTGAAAAAAATGACTCCTAGCATATGATATTTTCCTTAAGGAATTAGACAAAAACTTCTACGATTTTGTGCAAATCCGTTACATATCTTACGAATGGATCTATATAGCTCCCACTTCACTTATCCTAGCTTAGTTATCAGCATAAGCTTGTAAAAGTCCAATCTTGCCCACAAATGGAAATAATGGCAAAGAGATCTAAGGATAATTTGGTCCACTTAGGAAGAACGGGAAGCAGAGGAAGAAAAACACTTGCTCTAAAAACATTTTCACTTAGCATGCACACGCACACACACACACACACACACACACACACACACACACCTCAGTATTATGACTTCTTGAAAATGAGGGCATCGGAGTCCAGATAAAAGCTACAATGCACTCTGCTGTTAAGATCTTTTGTCAGTGGTACATTCTGAATAAAGATTCTCTCTTGCCTTAATGTATGGGAAACCTGAACTTATTTTCAAGACAATGAGGTGATCACTCATATCTTTGCATTACTTCTATTGTTTATTTTTTTAAGTTTATTTATTTTTGAAAGACAGTGAGAGAGAGAGAGAACGAGTCAGGAAGGGGCAGAAAGAGAGGAGACAGGGAATCCCAAGCAGGTTCCGCCTTGTCAGTGCAGACCCCAATGCAGGGCTCATACTTACAAACCATGAGTTCATGACCTGAGCCAAAGTCAAGAGTCCCAGACTTAACCAACTGAGCCACCCAACTGCCCCAACTATAGTTTAAATATTATTGCACACATTGTATATGTTTGCAGAGTCATTTATTTGCATGAAAGTCCCTCTGACTATACCGTAATTATTTAAGGCAGGAAAAGCCCACTCATCTTTTTATCCCGTGTATGATACAATGCTTGGCAAATATTAGAAGGGCTAGTATGTCTATCTATTCCTTGGTTACATTCCTCAAATCTTGAGGTCCTACCTTCCATATCCCCAGCCACATTCTCCATCCATCATCACCAGCGTTCCTTCATCACAGTGTTTTAGGATAAAAAGATATCTAGCAGCAGTATTAACCATCTCTCTTTCCAGCGATAGACAACTCTCTCCTATGCCAAATGCAGTCATGTACACCACCTGTCCCAACTTTACACCTCCTTGTCCAACAAACCAGTAACGGGCAGTGAAAAAATCCAGAATGCTGAGGAACTTGATGTGCATCTTCTTGCCGGACATTGGCTGAAATACAATTGGAATAGACTCTCAACATTGCTTTGCCTCCAATCAGGGCATGGAGAGATCAAAGGCAGTCTACCACCTGTCTGTCTCTGAGATAAAAACACAGTTAACAATTTCCTAAACCCCAAGAGGATAGCTGAGCAGGATAGTGCCTCAGATCTTGCCCAAGGCAAAATTAGGATTATTCCAAAAAATTTTCCCTTTTTTAGCACCTTTTTCCTTTGCACAAAGCTTTGATCAAACTAGTTTTTAACTGATGATTTCAGCTTTTGAAGATTCAAAAAATTTCAAGACCCACTACACTGTTAATAACAGTGTGTTAGGCCAGTGGGCTTTTACTCAGAGGAGAGGGGTGTGCTCAGGATCCTGAAGATTATACTGTTTGCAGTTGTCTACCCCACTTGTCACAAGTCCACCCTGATATGGCTGGGCTCACATTAAGAAAAATCCTGAAGACAAACATAATTCATTTTGCTTTGAGATCAGAGTCTGAAAGCTGTGGAAAGAATTTCACATTTTCCTCCAGGAAGGAAAAAATTATAGTCTGCTCAGTCTCCAATCAAGCTTTTTTATGACATATGGAACAACTAAGTTCTTTTTCCACAGAGGCCAGCTTTCATTAATCAAGTTTCTCAACTCCTATAGAAGAAAGTCTACACATAACTTAAACAAGTGGTTAAACCAAAAATATGATGTGGTTTTTATTTGGTTAATCAATGATTTAATAGTTTCTGCTGGATTTTTTAGAACCATATTTATTTTCAATCTTCTTCATCAACAGAATTAGATCTATTACATGGCCAAACTGACTGCACAAAATTGCTCATTAGAAAGACCCCCAAAAAAGAAAAACAAAGGATGGAGGAAAATCAATGAAATGCCAGCATAAAGGCAGAGCCATTGATGTTAGGAAGCTCGAGGAAGTTTATATATCATACAGAAGTTTTTTCAAAAGCATCCTTTTAAAAGGAGGATATTGATTTTTTTTTTTTTTGGACAAAAGCAGATAGATATATTTTCCCTAGGCCCACCCTATGTATTCTAAAATTATCTGATTTATGGTTTTTTAATATTCTTTTCTTGGTCTGTTAATATAGCCTCATAAATAATACAAAAAACTCTGTGGCAAATGCCTATGGAGGCCAGGCAAATGTTTCTCTGTATTAGCTTTGTTCTCTTTCTTCCTCATTTGTTTGTGATTGCCCCCCCCTTTCATGTTTAGAACTTAAAATAAAAAGGCAAAATAACAACAACAACAACAACAACAGTAGCAGCAGAGCTACAGCAGAGGATTGAGGATAGGGAAGAAGATCTAAATCTCAGCAGAAGACACATGGGCCATGCATTTTTATTATGCCTGTATCAGGTGTGCATTGAATGCCCCAGCTTAGGGTGTAATTTTACCACACACAATTTTACCAAGCAAGACACTGCGTCTCTGCCGAGGTTGGACACAGGTAAGCTGATCATCTGTGGTGTCAAGGAAAAGTAAGCATCACATGACTTCGGTCTTGATTCATATATTTAATATCCAAATTTACATCCTCAAAACTCTTGCTATATTCTGTACACAATATACTGGAAGCTAACTGCCTATTGGGAAGTGCCTTGACAGGCAACTAAAGAACTGACATCAGGAGCATACACTTTGGAGCATTAAGGGATTTTGAACAGCAGATAAGCATTCAGACTTGAGAGTCCATTTTCCTTTTAAACAGCATAGACGCCAATAGTGGTCGGTCAAGGTTACATTTTTACACATTTGGCATCTGTCTTCAACTACAGCATATAAATGCCCCAGACAATGCACGCTTAAAATTGACAGTAACAGAATTTGGAGAGAGAGTAGTGATTGTACCACTAGATTATAGAGGCCGGCTGCGTTCCAAAGAATTTACATTTGCTCAGCATCTGGGATAGTTTAAAGCTTATAGAAAGTGGGAATGGATGTTGACAAAGATAGAATAATACAAATCAAGTTCAAAGGTAATATAAACAAACCCATATAACCAGTGACATTTTATGTGAAGAGAAGCCTTTAACGGGAATAGTCAGAGGCAAGTGTGCACACCCTTTTGAATGTCTAGACATTTGGAAGGAAGGAAACTAACCAAGTGTTCCAAAGCCCTCTTTTGCACTGATTGAATCCGGCCACAATGGCTCAGGCTCTGCCTTAAACAGAACATCCCACGCTTCCTCCTCTTCCTCCGTGGCTACATAACTTTCAGAGTTAATAGTTTGGGTCAGGGGAGTTATAGACAACACTTGACGCATGTGTGACAACCAGAAGAGAGTCCAATGATCTTGAGCCTTAGCTAGGTGTTTCCTTCATTCAGAAGCACCCTGTCTTTCCTGAGCTATCAGCCTTCAGGTGCTCCTACAGACATCTCTACTGGAGATGGCTGACCCATGCCAGTGAAACCTCACAGCCCTTAATACTGAGCACATTTGAAGGTAGTGATTTCACTTGAGTCTCTATCATCTTTGTTGACTTCTCCATAGAGATCTAAAACTAATTTCTAGTGAAAAGAATATGGAGGACATCTTTGGATTTTTCTCTCCTTACCAGATACTTGGATAGTGGTGATGACTGGCGAATGATGTCCGTTCTTGGGCCAGTTTGAAGCCATGTCTCCAGGGTCACCTTTATCTAAGGGTCAAGAATTAAATTTGGGTCTTGAAAAGAAGATGACTTATTGGCATAAATGCACACATTACAAAGAAACTGTAAGGACCTACTATTAGTTGATTAAATTTAAATAAAATGGGATATAATTTTATAGTGACAGTTTTAAATTCACCTGCCACCAAGTGTTCCAAGAATCTTCCAGGACAGTGTCTACTGAGCAGAGAACAATGTTAACAACTAAGAAGAAAAAAAAAAAAAAAAAAAAAGACTGCCACGGTGGGTCAGACTCTTTCTTGCCAAATTTTTTTGTTTTTCTGTCAATAAGGGACTTTTTACAAGATGGCAGTTACTTCCTAAAATCAACTCTCAAAGATGAGGGATGTGCCCCAAACATAATTTTCTGTAGTCAAACGTGTATGTTGTTAGGTTCTCCAGTGTCACTACTTAGAGCTTCATGTTTCATGAGTTTATTGTGCCCAGTTATATCATCAGTGTAGACATACAGAGAAAACCATTAAGAATAAATTCTATTTCTGAGTCTATGTTCACAGATAACTCTGACTTCATAGAGGGAATGCTTGTCCAGCCTCTGGCATTCTAGAATCTCTTATCCTCCACCTGGGGAACCAGGCTGCCTGGGGCTGAAACCTGGCTTTACCACTAGTAGTAGTAGCAGCAGCATAGTGTGTGACTGTATTTGTTAAAGTTCTCCAGAGAAACAGAGCCAACAGGATGGATGTGCATGCAATATAAAGAGGTTTATTTTAAAGCATTAGGTTACACAAATTGGACACTTACAGCGTCCAAAATCTGATAAGGGAGGCTGGCAGGTTAGAGACTTAGGAAGGCATTGCAGTTCAAGTCCAAAGGCAGTCTACTCACATGCCAGGAAGAGCCAGTACTGTAGACAAAGTCTGAAGGCAGTCTTCTGGCAGCCTGGCCTTCTGGAAGATCAGCTTTTGTTCCATTTAGGCCTTCAACTGGTGGGACGATGCCCACCCTTACGGAGGGTAACCTGTTCTACTCAAAGTCCACCAATTTAAGTGTAAATTTCATCCAAAAACACCTTCACAGAAACAACAGTCATGTTGGGCCAAATGTGTAGGTACAGTGGCCCAGCCAAGGTGACACATAGAATAAACCCAACACAGTGACCTTAGGCCCATTATGCAACCGCTTTGTGCCTCAGTATGTTTGTCCATAAAATAGGATTAATTAAAGTATGGGCATATACTTGATAGGACGGCCGTGAGGATTAAGTAGGTTGACTTTTAAGTGAGTATGTAGAACAGCTCCTGGCACACAGTAGGCACTTCATTACAGATCATTGGAAAAAGAAAGGAATTTTTGAGATATCACATCCACTCTGAGATCCAGAGAAGTGAAATGACTTGGCCAAAATTGCAGAGTGAGCTGACATCAGAGGCGAGATTAGGATTCTAACGTCCTAAATAGCAGTCCAGTGACTAGTGCGGACAGCTTTGCTGCTGCTTTCTTTGGCTGGGTAGGTGTTACAACAGTACATCAGGTGAAGGGTAATATTACTAAAATTTAAAACCCCTTCATTTTTGAGATGTTTTAAAAATAAGTAGTTGGTAATCACTATTGCAGAAGTATATGTTCGGTTATTTATATCTTCAGGTTATTGAAAAATACCTCTCTTGTCTACTGGATGATTCATTGAACTTGAAATTCCTTTATGCTTCTGCTGTTCCACATGAGTCATTCGATTCCTTTGAGACAAACTGAGCTAACGCTAACACCTGGTATTTCCACAGAACCCGCCCTCTAAGGTTCAGTGAGAGTCAGGGTACAGCTAATTGAAAATACTTGCATGGTTTGAGTTGTTTTGTTTTTTCTTTCTTTCTTTCTTTCTTTCTTTCTTTCTTTCTTTCTTTCTTTCTTTCTTTCTTTCTTTCTAAGCATCTGATCTGCCTCCATTCTGAGACGCCTGAGAAGAGCTCTCTCTGCAGAACTTTGTTTCCTTCCTGTCGCACAAATTACTTGATCTGAGATTTTTTATCAGTGCTTCTCAGAGCGAGATATGCCAAGATCACCTGGACCGTAATTACCCAGAGAGCTTCATTAAAAACTATAGATAACTGCTCAGCATTACAGAACCACTGACTTTGAACCAGTCCAGCAGTTGTTGAATCCAGAAACAATGCATTTTTTTATAAGTTCTTCATGCCAATTCTTCTGCCACAGAAGCTCGAAAATTGCTGCTCCAGATTATCATGATCTTGCTAATAAACACTGCATTATGGAATTTTAAAGCTGCAATAATGTCTTGTAAAGTTTCTAGGCTGATCCATCTCTACTTGTTTAATTATGTTGCATTCTACATTCCTTCTAGCTGAAAACAGTTTGACTCTTCTGCATTAATGAAGTGTGGCTGTGCTTACATACTATCTCCTGATTTGAGCTGCTTGCTTAGTAATTCTTGTTCGCTCTGCCTCATAGGAGCTCCAGGAAACATAGTGCTTGCTTTTAATGCTGACTGTTAGCTTCCATGGTTTATTACGTTTACTGCTACATTTTTAATCACCCTCCTGTATAAAAGTTTCCATTTTCAAAGCACATTAAATCTCAACTGTATTCTGGACGGAAGCCATTCCCATCCTTAAGAAAAGATTTAGTAAATATCTACTTTTGAAGAAATGATTTGTATCACGTGGAAATATACTTGTGCAGATGTTGTTACTAATCATATAAGCGTACATTATTAAGTCAAGGAAATTATGTAAACTTACATCATTGACAAGGAAAGAGATCATTGCATCCTAAGGTAAAATTACACAGAACCAACTGGACTTGGTTCCTGACTCCTACCCAACCAGTTATTGACAATACTAAGAACAATCAACACTGAGGGAATGTTTACTACATGGCAGCAGGCAGGGGGGTGGGGTCATGCTAAGTGTATTCATGCATTTACTTAATCCTCCAGTGACTCTGTAAATTAGATAATTTTCTTTGTCTCCATTGTTCAGAGGAGATACTAGAGCTTAGAGAGGCCATATTTCTTTTCCATAACCACGTAGCTTGTCAGGATGAGAGCCAGGGTTTGAACATGAACCAATCCCACTGAAAAGCTCATGTTTTAACCCTGCCTCTGCTTCCCGCTTCTGCTCTGTTCTGTCTGACCTTATTCAGAAAAAGAGACACCAGACAAAGAAAAACTGAGATTTGGCCTTTGAGAATATATCACCCTCAGTGGATTTTTAATGTTCTGCCTCTCCAAAATTGGAAGCACACCATTAACATACTGCAGAGGAGTAGGGCACTGCCTGGGACCCAGCTGAACTAAGCGTTAGAATAGACCTATTACTTGTTAAATATGTGACTCCGTGAAAATAATTTCATTTCTTTGGGCAACATTGAATTCATTGATCATATATTAACCAAGGGGGCTGGAATCTCATCTCCTCAAGCTACAGTCTACTGTGATTTTGTATATTTTCACAGAACTTTAAAACGGGCAAAGATCATCTCATCAGGAATTGTTGGGTTGTAAGGGATAGGTACTCGTTCAAGCTTGTTTAGGTAGAGGAAATTTATCATAAAGAAAATGGTTCGTCTTACAGAAACAAAGCTTGAGGGATACAGACAAACTTCAGAAGCACTGAAAAGCCATCATTGTCTCCTGTCTCCTTTTTTCTGCAGTGGGTTCAGCCATCTTCCATTTCTATGTTTTGCCCCTTCGCTATTCTCCACCTCTGCAGAGTGGCTTCCTTCCCTTGTTTTCTCACGGCCAATGAAAGCTGCCCAGCCTGGTAGTTCCCGTCATCACCCCACTTCAGCCTCTGGGTTTAAATTCCAAATTTCAAGATGAGAGCATATCTAACTGGCTGGGTGTGGGTCACATGTCCGGGACTGATTGAATTTTCTGGGCCAAATGGATAGGATGCGATTGTTTGATACTTGACACTGTCCACTCAAGCAAATGATTTCAGTGATTTATGCAGAAATTATACAGCCTTTGTGAGAAATTTAGAATGAATCTTCAATGGATTTTATAGACATGGTTCAACCTAGGAAAATCAACCGCATTTTTTAGTTACTTCCTCTCATTCTCATTTTGTGTCTCTTGATCCTATTTTGTTCTTATTCTTTGTCAGTGCCCTTGTGTCACCCTCCACCCCAGTCTTTTCCAGTCTCCCTGGTTTCTTTGTTTCCTCTGTTTATAAAATTTCTCATCTCTTTGAGGTACTGCAGGCAGATTTTCAAGGTAGAAGCAAAACAAATCTAATCAAGTAATTCCTACCTAGAGTCAAAGTAAATACATTGCCATTATTTACTGAGTGATTATTATGTGCCAAACACAGTGCTAAGCCCTTCACATATACATTTCATTCACTGCTCACTATAGAGTCACCAAATAAACATTATTAACTTATTTTTCCATCTGAGAAAATTGAGGTTCTGTGTAGTTAAGTAGCTTATGCAAGCTCACACAGCTAGTAAATATACCAGCTGGGATTCAGATCTAGCCTCCGGAGCCTGAACTACTGTGGCCACGGCTGCTGTGGTCATGATATGGCATTCAAGGGTGTGCTGCAGCTGGCTCATACTGACTCACAAGAGCCAAGTGGTAGGCTTCCCAGAATTTTGAGAGCCGGCTATTAAACACAGCCATTACGAAAATTTAAATTACAAAAACTTACAGTCAAATTAAACAAAGGTAATAAATACTGAACACTCATCACTTTCTAATTATTTTACTATGCTTTACCATTACATACGCACTTTAGTATCTTTACATCTGTTGTATGTGTCTGATGGAAATGCTGTATAATGCTGTGCTCCCGCACACCTCCTGCCAACTCTGCGTCCCGGAATGCCATGTTGGTGGCTTGAAATCAGACATTGTAAGAGTATTTATGCTACAGACTTGACAAATGCCTCATCTGAATGCACTGACATTTTTTTAAATGAATAAATAGACAGCTGTGTGGCCTACACAAAATCCATCTGAAGGCTGAATGGGCCACCAGTTTTTGACCTTTTCTTTAAAGAAATGCATCTCTAATGGGTGAATCATAAACGTCCCTGCCAGAGCACTCTCTTGAGAGTGGGTATCTGACACGACCACACATCTGCTCTTTCACGATCGCCTTCAGGAACCACCAAAAGTTTGTCGTCCAGACAAAAAAGAAGGAATTAAATTATCCCTAGCCAATAACTCCCTGTTACCTAAACTGAGGAATTTCTTTTTAAGTTTATTCATTTTGAGAGAGAGAGAGAGAGAGAGAGAGAGAGAGAGGGAGGGAGAGAGAGAGAGAGAGAGAGAAAGAAGACAAGTGAGGAAGGAGCAGAGAGAGAAGGAGAGAGAGAGCATCCCAAGCAAGCTCTACATTGTCAGCACAGAGCCCAATGCGCGGCTCGATCTCATGAACTGTGAGATCATGGCCTGAGCTGAAATCAAGAGTTGGACACTTAACCGATCGAGCCACCCAGGGGTCCCTAAACTGAGGACTTCTTAAGGCCTGGCTGAAGTGTCCTGTCCTGCACAGCCAGGTATTTGGATTGGCACATGTGGAGCCACCACAGTCTCCGTGAATAGCTGGCTGGCTTGGCTAGCTTCCTGGACTGACGCACTCGTGCGTGAGCAGAGGACGGCTAACCCAGAGATTAAATTAAAGCACAGTGGCACTTTTTTTTTTTTTCATTCCGCCTTTGCATCTGTTTTAGACTTTGTGTATTCATTTGTTCTTCTTTCTAGGTCAATGGGAAGCCAGGGAGAAGAGGGTCTTGCAGCTGGAGGAGATAAACATGTGATGGAGTATATGGGTGGTCATTTAATGCTGCTTTCTGGGATGAAATGATGCTGGTTTCTTGTGTTGTCTGTATAAGTAGCAATTATCCTTCTCTCTTTGACTGAAGCAGTTATTTTTGGTAAAAAAGCTTTTAAGTCTTTTGACTAAGAACATTTTGGGTACCCTGTGGTTGGTTAGCTATGTTTAGATCACTTGCTCTGTGACCTTGGACAAATCTCCCATCCTTTCCACTCTTTTTTGTTAAGCTGAGAATGTTAGAGTGATGTGTCTATAACTAGATGATGGACATAAAAAGGTTTTTAAAATCTTTGAACTTCTAGAAAACTATCTAAATTCTTCAATGTAGATTCCTATTTGTTTAAACAATTACCCCCCATTTATCACTATTTTATGCTTTGGATACTGCATTATATCCATAATGTACCTAAAATTTTAGTGCAGGAACCACATCCTTAGTTTCCTAAATGTTTTTATGTTCTGATTATCCGTCCCTGTCCAAGTTACAGAATAGTGTTTGAAGTACGAACCTCTGGAGCGTGTTTCCCTTTTGTGGATTTCTAGAAAGAGATTTTTGCTTCAGCTTGCCAGATGAGTTTAATCAGCAAGAGGAGTTTATGGAATACTTTATTTATTTTCATTATAATGTCAGTATGATTCGCTGTGAGGAAGAATCAAGGGAATCTTAATTTTCCCGCCCTGTCGAGCCAACCACGACAGTCTACATGAAATGACAATTGCCATCCTCACATCTCCAGAAGCTGTGTATAGTCAGAGGCAAGTAATGAGAGAGACTATAAATACAAATGAAAATAATCTCTTTTTTTGCCATTCACTTAACCAGCTCTCTGGAATAACTTCAGCTCTCCATTCACCCAGCAAAATACAATGCCATAGCATGCCGCCTGCTCACAGCTAGCTTGCCACCCTCTAGGACACCTGCAGCCAAGTACTGTGCTGTCTAACCATGTTTGTTCCACATATGTCAGTAGTACTTGTTATTAAAATCACATAAATTTTTAAGTCAATAAAATATGGGGGCATAAAGAGAGATGTGGGGTTTTTTTGGTATGAAAATGAAATTGATTGCTTTAATATTTGTTTATTTTGAGAGAGAGAGAGAGAGCATGAGATGGGGAGGAGCAGAGAGAGGGAGAGAATCCTATGCAGGCTCTGTGCTGTCAACGCAGAGCCAGATGTGGGGCTCAAACTCACAAGCTGTGAGTTGATGACTTGAGCCGAAATCAAGAGTCAGACACTTAACCGACTGAGCCACCCACATGGCCCTTATAAAGACTTTTAAATATAAATAATTATTAACAAATTAAGTATTGCAAAAAAAACCTTAAAAAATTAAAGGGGACAATCACAGAAATTTAGGAGGATTTTGCACTCATGATATTTGGAAGATTTTTGCTTCACTTTAAATCAAAACTTGGGAGGGAAACATCTAGGTGGCTCAGTTGGTTAAACATCCAACTCTTGATTTCAGCTCAGGTCATGATCTTGTGGTTTGTGAGATCAAAACCCATGTTGGGCTCTGCACTGACAGCACAGGGCCTGCTTGGGATTCTCTTTCTCCATCTCTCTCTCTCTCTGCCCCTCCCTCTCTCTCTTTCTCAAAATAAATAAAGTATATATTTAAATAAATCAAAACTGGGAACCATGGAGGATGCATTACAGATGTGTTATATGAAAGAAAGATGCTGTAAAATTCTGTTAGCATACTCTCAATTTAAAAAATGGCCCTATATCAAAAGTTTGATGAATTAATGTATAGTTTTTAAGTTTGATATTGGAATATTTATGAAATATATCTATCATTACTATGAGTTTTCCTCTAAGCATCTTTTTTTTTTCTTTTGTAGTTGATTGACCATTCAACTACTGGTCTTGATCTCATCAGATTAAAGAACTATTATCAAAAATTTGGAGGAAACTGAAATCAGTTAGTTTTCAAATAGTTTGGGTGTTGGCCTAAAATTATTTGTATGATTTTTATCACTACAGAGGAGCAAAGCAACATTCTGGATAGAGAAAAAACACAAAAATAGTAGAAGAATGCAAAATTCAGGACATAAGAGGTAAAATCCATGTAGAAGTATAAAGAGAGGAGAAGAAAAGACTGAGAAGAACATTTAGAAAAATCTTGGAGGAGCTTGGGGATCTGATTTTAGGTAGTAGACAATATTGAGCCATTGACTAATTTTGATCAAGACAGTGAAATTATAAAAATAGTATCTTAAAGAGATTTTTGTGGTAACAGTGCACAGAATGAGATGAAGCCTTCATGACAAATATATTTTTTTCCTGGGTGCGAACTCAGATAACTGGTATTGTTTCCTGGAACGCTATGATGAAGAATACAAGGATGAGGCTGGCTTCAATGGGAAGAGTTTTGTTTTCTGTTGGTGATGCTTGACGGGCAAAGGGAAAGAGGCTTCAGTTACTAGGCCCTTTATTTGTTGGCTCTGGGTCAGATTGAGGGCAAAGATAGTGGATGTAGTTATGCCACTGCAATAGCATGAGAGATAACAAGGAGGGTGTGAGAGATATTTTGAAAATATTGATTTGGTTATATGGGTAAAATTGTCTTGTAAGTGGAATTAAAAGAATATTTTTCAGTCAAGCAAGATGGTTTGCCTTATTATTGACTGAAGGAAATAAGGAAATCATTAAAATATAGCCATAAAGAGTACATAATTTACATTAAGACAGAATTCTGTTCAAAATCTAGACCTGTCATTTGCTAGCCAAATAATTTGAGATATCCAAAGTATTGAAATTATAGGAAGCATTTAAAGCAGTAGCATACTGTCTGTCCCAAAATAAGTGCCCAGGAAATAATATTTATTATGTTTAGAGCATTGCCAATGAAAATCTGGCTTCAAAAATATTTTACTAATTTTTATCTCATTACATACTGCCTTGAAAATAAAAATCCGTAAAGTTCTAATAGTTAGGATTTTCTAGCCTCTTATCCCCAAAATGAAACTGAACTGACTCTAGATAAAAAGTAAATTATAATCCATATTTCCAGGTCTTTGGAAAAGCGACACTATTTGTTCTTTTTTTTATAAGAAACTAGAAATTACAAAATCCCCCTCTGTCTGGACCAATATTTGCCTACCATTTATGGAAATGATCAAAAGCTTTGTAAATGAGGGATTATCATAGCTATGAAGCTCTGATCTGAACTGCAAAATGTTGCTGCACTGATATACAGCCATTGCAATAAATTTTTCCTCCTATCTCTGCCCAGTGGGCAGTGATTTCTTGGCAATGCACATGAAAACACTGGGCATCCATTCACAGGATTTCTTGATTTGTTTGTGAGAAGTTGTGATGTTCATTTGCAATCAGGTTTTGGCAAACTCTTGGCAGAGGATTTCTTTATAAAAAAGTACAGAGCTCTTCATTTGGCAGAACTCTTTAATATGTAGGTTTGTATTTCCTGTCTTCTAGTTTCCTTAAAAAAATGTTGTAGAAACACATACATACCCATTCATTAAGCACTTTGAAGCAGCAATCTGTGTATTTCCAAACAAAACATTGCTTTACCAGCATGGTTGATTGTCTCAAATAAAGTCTCCTTTCTGCGGAATTCTATCAAGTGAAATTTGAGACTGAAAGCCAAAAAAGTAGGTTTTGTCTAGCTATATAGTTTGGTACTTATGGCAGAGAAAGACATGAACCAATTTTAACCCAAGGGAAATATCATGAGTCTTCATATTATTATATCCAGCTTTCCTATGTTGCATGGAGAAACCGGTTCAGGGTCTGAATATCCTAGAAATGATTTCTTTTCAAAGCCTATTCCTTACCTACAAGCTTTTCCTCTGAATCCACTTGGAAATGGTAAACTTTTGGTTGCAATGTAAAAGTAATAAAGCTGTGATACATGAAACATAAGTTATTTACAGCAATGCTGAATCATTGTGATTATCTCTATTACTGTTGATTATTCAAATACAGCCAATTCTAAGTCTGCATGTGTTAAAAGACAAAAAAGTCTGACATATGAAATGCTATCACATGGAATGAAATATCAGTAAACTGGCTTAAAAATGATGTCCATTCATGGCATGAAAATTTGAGAAACTTTCTGCCTTTACAATGTGAGCAGAAGGAAATCCCAACATGGGATGTTTCATTCTAAGTCTTCTGTTCCCAGCTTTTCAAAGGACCCAGAAATTGCACCCAGCAAAGATACCCTGTCAAAATGATTTAAAAGGAGGAAAGAAAGTTGCTAGAGGGGAATTCATACAGCAGATCAAAAAAACAATTTTAAGTAGTCTTCTCCGGTGGCCTATGTTGAGACATATAACAGCCCAGACGACTGTTTTTCCAAGAGGTTAAATTTCAAAAGGAGGAAACAACAGCAAACAGACTGCCAATTCACTGAACAATGTCACAACTGGCTGGAGATGTGTTCAAAGTAAAACCACTGATTTACAAATTCCTGGATCTAACATGCTCTTAAATATTAACACTTTTCGGGAAACTTTAGAGCTTGTGTGTCACATTTATGACTCTGGACAGACAAGGATCTGTCCAAACACACTCGTGACAATTCTTTGCCCTGTAATTAAGCCCCACTGGGGGAAGCCACGGTGAACTCAACCTTTGATGCCGGGAGCAGCTCCTGGTGCCAAAGGACACAGACTAGAGTTAATACTTCATGCATTTCTGTATGGTGTAGGTTGAAGGGGGATGTTTACAGCACAACTCCAAAACAGTAATCGTAGCAGAAAGAATATTACATTTTCTTTTTATCAGACACAAAGAACTGGTTTGGGAAGGCGAGCTGACTAGATTATAATTTAATTTCCCTTGGATCCTTTGCACAAGTGGGAAGCTGAGAGCTGGTGGTGGAAACAGTAGAGAAACCACTTTAGGATGTTAGAGAAGAGGGTGGGGGAGGTGCTGCCAACCGGGACTCCTGGAAGGAAGATGTGTTTGAAGAGGAAGGAGGAACACAGAAATAGAAGTGAGTGTTGAACAGCCAGTAATTCTAACATTTTCGAGAGGTGTAACAGGCTTTAGGCATCCATTATACCTCAGGCAATGCTTCCTTCCTGAAAGTAGAAATTTCTCCAACTTACTCAGCTGTAAGCAGGGTCCAAGAATCCAATCACAAAAAAAAAATTGTAAGTAGGCCCAGTGAAGATTTCAGGATGGGATATATGAAACCATTAAATGTATTTTTTAAGACGAGAAACAGTAATCCTGAAATGTATACTCCTTTAACTGGAAAAGTACTTAAGTTGTTATATAAAACTATGTACACAAACACCTAGAAAACCGTAAGACATTGCATGAAAAGCTGCATGACAATTAATTGTACTATATACATTCGTTTTATGTCCTTATGTTTTAATTCATGTATACCTATCTTATCTATCTGTCCATCTATCCATCCATCCATCATCTCTACCTAGTTATCCTTGGAAAAGGAAACGCTGTGAGAACAATATATTAGGGGAAAAGAGAATGTTAATCGTAATTATAGTCTGAAGTTTCTATAACACCAAAGAATGTTTTTTAATAAGTCTTTATTATTCATCCAGAGATAAAAACATATATAGTGATAGAGCACAAGTCAACACATTATTACTATGTTATGTCCACTTTCTATAAGTAGTAAAGTAATAATAAAATTTACTGTGTGTTTCTCGCCTGCCAGTATCTATGCTGAGCACTTTGCACATATCATTCAATCCTTATAAGAAACCTAAGGAGACAGCCCATTATTTTCCCCATTTTCAGCTTACAAGACTGAGGCTTAGAAGAACAAGTTGGCCAAAGCCCACTAAGCAGAGTCATGTGTAATGTTTCAGGGAATGAATAATGTGGCTCTAGATTAATCCAAATTGGTTTAATAATTAGTGATGCCGTAAATGGTTTCTTTTATATTGTCTAAGGAAGAGGTTTTATGGAAGTTAGATAAGGTTTAAAAAAACAAAATGCTTTAGGAAGCAGCCAAGCAGGACAGAGAGCTCATGAGCTTTGGGAAACAGATGACCTGGGTTTCTCTTCTAGCTCTATCACTTACTAGCTGCATGAACTTTAGCAATTTATTGATATATTAGAAAGTGATTACTTCAAATCTTACCAAATGAATGTATAACTTTAACATTTGCTTGACTGAGTTCCTTTGGTTCTTTTTGTAGGTACTGGCCAATGGTAATTCTAGAACTAGTTTTGTTTTCCAGAAATACACAGAGCTATAAATCTATTTTTTTTCATTTTTTAATAGCAAGCAGGTATTTTTTTAGCTATAAAGCAATATTTTCCAGCTGTCATATCATCATGACACCAAAAAGTATGCACCAGAAGTACTTAGGTTATTGTCCATAGCTAGATATAATTCCTTATAATATAAGGAATATAATATAAGGGTTATGATAAGGGAAACTTGAACTTTCAAGATAGTGTCTCATGAAGGATGGTTTACATTTTAAACATCAATATTCACCAGCAAAATCAAATCACAGCAGTCCTGAAACTAAGTTTTGGGTTACTTCTCATATACTGTGTATTCAATTTTAATAAAATGTCACCTCATGTATCATTTTTTTATTTAAAGAATTGTCACTCCCATTTCATTGGTCCCATAAAGGACTTAGAAAGTGTTATTTTCAAAGTGCCTGTTTATACTGAAAAGACAAATATGTTTGTTCTTCACCACAGCTTAGCGATGTGGACCTTACCAACAAGTGACAATGTGCTGTGTTAGTTATTTCAACATAAACAGTTATGTTCAAAAGGTGAGGCACGGGAACCTACATTTTTAACAAATGCCCCAGGTAATTCTCAGACGTACCCCAAATTGAAATCTGCTGGACTAGGAGGTAGAATTTCTGTTTGGAGGATACTTCTGTAAGTTACTTTTCTAGTATTCCTTCCCCTTCTCAGGGTACCTACCCGCTTTCACCCTGTGCCTAAAGGGTCTGAATCCCACAGGCCCAACTACCGGTCATGGTGAATTAGAACAGAGATGTTCCCTGGAACCAAAATGGGCCCTGGAGCCGCTCTCTCTGGTGAATTGTCATTCAGACCCAGAGACTAGTTAACCTCTGCTGGGTCCTGAGAAGTAATAGAAAGCATTCACTTGGTTAAAGACTAAGTTTCTAGCTGCGAAGTTGGAACTAAAATATTCAAGTAGACAGATAGCTGAGGATATCTTTACAGAAAAAAACAAAACAAAACCAAAAAACAACACAAAAAACCTTCACATAGTATGAATAAAATTAAAGGAAATCTAATTTCATTTCCCATGCCCCAGAAACAAAGGGTGAAAAAAGGGGAGAATTCTTAGCTAAATAGAAATAAAAACTCTAGTTTCTTACCTTCCCAGGCCAAGGATAGCATATGTTAAAAATGGATGCAGTATTTAGACTCAATTCAGATCATTCTGTTTAGAATTAAGGCTGACAGGCTTGGAGTTCGTTAGCAGATAGTTGGTGACCTAAGGCAGAGCAGAATGCTTGTTCTAATGGGGTGAGTGGAAGGGGAGGGGCGTGAGCCCCCCAGAGCGAGTTTTGCAGAGTCCCTTATAGCACTCCAGGACAGGGATGGTCACGTTTGGCCAAGAAAAAGCGAGAATGAGCCTGCATAAAGAAAAACTTAAGCTGGGGTGCCTGGGTGGCTTAGTTGGTTAAGTGTCTGAGTCTTGATGTCAGCTCGGGTCTTGATCTCAGCGTCATGAGTTTGGGTCCCTGGTCAGTCGTGAAGCACACTTTAAAAAAAAGAATTAAACACATGTGTAGGGAAAAACGTGTCCTGCACTTGGGCTGTGTGAGATACTATTGATCCCTCCTAACGAATCCCTCCCCTTGAATTTCTGGGTTTTTTTTCCCTTTTGTTTTGTTTTCCTTAGTATAATGTGTGTAGTTTCTTGTTCTTTACAATGAAATAATTCCTGACCAAAAATTAGGACTAGTAGGGCATGAATTGACAAGGCATCTTGGCTATTTGGTTCACTGATGCCTGAAATTCTATACGAGATTTTTACTATTTTCATGTCAGCTTTAATTTCATGTTATTTGTTTTATTTTTACTGATTCAAATGTAATATTTCTGAGAATAATAGTAACTCGTGAGGGTCCATAAATCATCTATGCCCTCAGGATTATATCAGAATTTTCCCTGTGAGCAAGATTTGGTACAGAAAAAGAGTCTGATATGGAATAGGGGGATATGCCAATACCATTGTAATCACTGCCAACTTCCTCCAGTGTTCAGTTCCTGCCACTCCCAGCCTCAGAGTGAGGGGAGGACCATCTGAGAGCCTCCTTTCTGGTTTGTTCTACCTGGCAGGGGCTAGCAGAGGCATTTCTCTCTTTCTTTCTTTCTTTTTCTTTCTTTTTAGTGTTTATTTTTTGGGGGAGAGAGAGAGAGAGAGAGACAAAGCATAAGCAGGGGAGGGGCAGAGAGAGAAGGAGACACAGAATCCAAAGCAGGCTCCAGCTTCCGAGCTGTCAGCACAGAGCCCGATGCGGGGTTCGAACTCATGAACCCCGAGATCATGACCTGAGCTGAAGACAGATGCTTAACCGACCGAGCCACCCAGGTGCCCCATAGCAGAGGCATTTCATACACACTGAGGCCGGAATTTCTCACAGTACCCTGATGATGTTATCGACATTGTGCTCATGAAGACTTGGAGGATCAGAGAGTTCAAAACAGTCACTCAGCAAGCACTGAAATTAGAACAGTTTTGTCTGTCTGACTCAGTCTGTGTTTTTAACCTTGGATATGACAAAAGAGGAGGGGTGACTAGAGTAAGAGATAGAATTAAAACAATGGAGGTTGTGAACGCACTGTGAACGCAATTTAACTTTTGGCCTGGGCTCTCTCTGATAGGAAATTAATTACTTTTTAACATTTATAAGCTAAAATAATACATACGACATTAACTGAGAAAAAAGCCCATCTTCTTATTATATGTAGGTAGAGGCAACATCACATTTACCTAAACCTGTCATTCTCTAGCTCAGGTTTTCAAATAACTCTCTGTTAATGGTTATGAGAAGACACAGTTTAGAATTTTTGCTCATAAGAATGTTTATACTAATTGTGTGCAGATGAGAACTAAAATGAATGAGAGGAATTTAATCAAAAAATGTTTAAGAAGGATTAAGTTTATTTAAAATGTTATGTTTATGTGATACGTGATTTTTATTTTTATTTATTTATTTTAATTTTTTTTTAACATTTATTTATTTTTGAGACAGAGAGAGAGCATGAACAGGGGAGGGTCAGAGAAAGAGGGAGACACAGAATCTGAAACAGGCTCCAGGGTCTGAGCTGTCAGCACAGAGCCCGACGCGGGGCTCGAAACCACGGACCGCGGGATCATGACGTGAGCCAAAGTCGGACGCTTAACCGACTGAGCCACCCAGGCGCCCCATGATAGGTGATTTTAAAAAAATCAGCATAAACTGCCTATCTCATAACTTTAACTGGGAGATGCTATCTCTTTAACCAAGTTGCACGGGAGTGCCTACCGCCGGTGAAAACTCCAGGGGAAGACATTTAGCCCTTGAGAGTGGGACATTTGTCTAATGTCACAATTTGAACATTCATCCTGCCTCTTATGTTAGGTTTCTATGCTCTTTTAACCTAGCTCTCCGAACACATTGATTAAAAACTAAGCTGGACCATGTTTGATAAATACACTGTGAAGTGGCAATCTCATGCATGAAGTCCTTTTAAGAATGAAAATAAAATGACTTTTCTCACAAAAATGCCTAGTAGAAAGAAAAACTTTATCGAGTCAAGTTCTGTATTTTAAGAAATCTGATTATTAACTTAGTGTTCATTAACACAGGCTAATCCTCTACATTATAAAATGTGAGCATTTAGAGAATTTTTTCCAGACTCTAATTAAGAAATGAATGGATGAGTGAATAAAAATTTTGTAATGCTTTTTGACAGCTCAACACCTATGCGTGTTATTACATGCTATTTGGTGGGAGGATAGTCTATACTGCAATACTATGAAACGATCGGATGGTCTGTGCTGGACTGCCATCTCTTTTCTATTTTATTTGTTGCTTTTGAGAGTCCAGTTTTTAAATAGGAAAGAGTTGCTGTACTACAGTGTTCTTTATTTGGCTCTGTACCCACTTAATAGAATGAAGTGGCAAATTTTCAACTGTTCAGTTTATGTACAACATATAGGTTTTCTGACTGGATAATTCACAGATTGCCCGGCGTGAATAGACTGGTTAAATTTCCATATTAACCCAGTTGACTAGATAACCCACTATATTTGGAAGTTCTGGCTGACAAGTTCTGGCAAATTACCTAGAAAACCTGGAGTCAACACCACCAGTATAGTTGTATTGTGAAAATGATCACATACAAATATTCATTTGTATGATTTTTTTACCTCACAAATAATGGTTATTCTTCCTTGATTTCTTAGGTAGTGCTGCTGAGTAGTATATGACAAATTTGTTATATTCATAAAAATCTCCTTATTCACAAGTTTCAGGGAATACACCTATTAAAATTTATTTATGTTATTTCATATAAAAAGTGTTTAAATTAACCGCATTATCCAAACAAGATAGAGATATAATCGTCTTCAAGTAATATAGAGACATTAAGAAGATTTGACTTGACCTCACTTTTATGCTCCGAGCAACCTGAGGTAGAGAAAGTAAACAATATTTATTATAATCTCTAAGGCAACACAAGAAAATAAACTAGGTAATGCATCTTAGACATTTACACAGTCTTCTGACAATTCAAAAAATAGGGATGGCTCTAAGATAGCTCCTTCACAGCTCCTGGATCAGTTTGCCATAGAAGATGGTATGTTAGCACTTTCCACTATTTACCCTGCTTGAACTCCAAGCCCAAGAGAGCAAAAAGTGAGAGAGCAACTCAGACTTCCCCATCCCATAGTAATCTCTACTTCTATACTTCCATTTTCCTGACTTAAAACAATCCTTTTCCAGTCCCTGTAGGCAGTGGCCCCTTAGGCTTTAGCAGAATAACTATGGCCTCCAATGGCACCACCCCAATACTTACGTACAAGATATGAAACCACACAGCCTGTATGTCTTAATCCTGGTTCTGCTCCCGGTGACCCACAGGGATGCAACAGAAGCATCTAAACTTTACATGCTTTGCTGACTCCTGGGGTGTGTGTGTGTGTGTGTGTTTGTGTGTGTGTGTGTGTGTTTACAAAAAGTTTACTACACCATATTAGAATATATACAAAATGCAATACTACAAAGAATGCCCATTTGAAAAATAAAATTTTATCAAGTTCACTGAAGGTCCTGTACACTCTTTCCCAATTGCATCCACTTAATTTCCTGCCAAGAATGACTGCTATTTTGAATTTGATATTTATCATTGCTATGCATTTATTATTTTCTGGTTCAGCCTTTCACACTGGCTAAAAATTCTAACATGTCTATCTTAGCATGATTAATTATTAATTTCATAATAAACTAAATGAAAGGAGTGAATTTTAGTTAAATATGAAGAAGATATTTCTACAGAGAATAACATATTATGGTAGCTTTGCTAACAGTGGTTAAAAGAATCAAAATGGTCTTATTTTGGAGACTTTATCTTCTGCTAAATATACTTACCCTTAGACCACACCACTTATTCTCTTGATCAAATTTGCAATCTTAGTAATCGTTGAATGCTGAAAATCACACAAAGAGTTTTAAAAAGGAAGGAAACTAGCATAAAAAATCATTTCTGAAATGGATTGACCCATATAAAAGAGAAAAATGAAATCATCTAGAATTAGAGAAACTCAGACATATTTAGGGAAAAAAAATTTAAAAATCTAAGTAAAAATAAAAAAATAAAATCTAATTGATGTAAGGGGCAATTAAGGTGAGTATGAACATATCTCCACTGTGACATAGATGATTAAAGCTCAGTGTATTTTAGCAGCACTCTTCTAGAAGATTTTATAAAAATAGAAAATGAAACAAAAGAAAATTCAAAATAAGTGTTTGGCAATACTCTTTGGAACTTATCAGGGCAATTTCTTTCCAACCTTCATTTACCTTTTCTCATGAAACATTCCAAGGACAGACTAAGAGTTATTGAATTCATTTATCATTTTCCCCCTTTGGAAAAGCGATGCCACTTTAGAAGTGTGGTGAATTTCCACTCATTAGAGCTGGCAAATCATAATTTCCAAGCTATGCTCTGCCTTTTAATAAAATACTCCATATATGTTTAAACTATTTATATGCATATACACCATTTTCAATAATTTATCCTGTAAAATTTCAAAACAAGTGAGACAAAAAGCAAGTATTTGTACTCCAAAAAATTCACTTGAAATGGGGAAGTTTCTTCAAATATGAAAAATATGTCTATGTCTTGATTTCAACATAATAAAAATATTGTTCGTGTGTTTCTGAAACTGAATTTTGGGAATCACCTCTTTTATCTTTCTTTTTAATAAATCTATCTGTATATATTTAAAAATGCATGCAGGATTCAAGGTACTGTCCAAGGCCTGTAAACCTTCCAAAGTTTTTTGTTATTTTTTGTGTCTGCTGTTTTTCCAGGCACATTTATAACAGATTCAGAATCCTCTGAGATTATTGCTCTAGGAGTCCAAGAAAATTGACTTTTTTAGTGCTCAAGTACGAAGTAATACTGGCAGACACTATGCCTCCAGAGAGGAAAAACATAAGAACTTGCTCTGGTATTAGTATGAGAAAACAATGGATTTCGACAATGATGTAGGTCTTGTCAGCCATTTGCTTTTTCACAAAAACAAATTATTTCTATTTAATTCAAATGAACCGTTGCCCTTATAGAAATGAAAAGGTCACCAGCATGCATGCTTCCTTTCACAATGTTTTCTCTTGGAGAACTTGTTCAGATAACCTCTGAAGGCATGAACTCCTGACCTTTAAGCAAACAGCTGTTTTATCGGGGAGGAGGGTGGTGGGCATCTGCAATAATATTTAAAAAGAATTAAACTTTATTTAGCAAATCTTGGAGAAACTAACCCACGCCACTGGCCAGAACTTTTCTCTCCAACTTTCAGGTTTTCATAGAAGTTTGGAATATATATTCAAATAGAGAATAAGGGTATCATTAGCTTTTTTGAGACAGGGAAAAACTGAGTGCAAATACAAGAAAAGCAATCTATTCTAGACTATTTTCCTGGGGGATCCAAAGTTCTAAAGTTGAGTTTGAGCAGATACAGCTGTAGGTAAGAATCTAAAACCAGGTTCAGTGGGCAGAAGACAGCCCTGGAGATCCCTCTACCCTTGTCTACACATCCTGCAGTCCTGTCTTACCTCCTTCTGTTGTGTATGAAAAGAACTGTAAACATGTTAGAATGTTGCTCCTATGAGTCTGTTTTTTCTTAATAATCGTTTTTAAGTTTATTTATTGTTGAGAGAGACAGAGAGAGAGAGTGTGTGTGTGTGTGTGTGTGAGTGTCAGAGAGAGGGAGACACAGAATCTGAAGCAGGCTCCAGACTCTGAGTTGTCAGCACAGAGCTCAATACACAGGGCTCAAACCCACAAACTGTGAGATCGTGACTTGAGCCAAAGTCGGCTGCTTAACCAACTGAGCCACCCGAGCATCCCTACTCCTATGAGAATGTTACTTGATGTGGCAAGGTGAAGAGATCATGGCAACTAACGCACCGAAACTGTTGATTTTGATTTAAACAAAGGGGGGATTATCCTGAGAGTATCTGTCTTCAGAGGTGAGTCCCTTCCAAAAGAGTCTGGAGGTCAGCAATGTTCTCTCCTGCTGGCTTTGAAGATGCAAGCTGAGATCTACAGCTGCAAGAGAGTGGATTCCAAGGGCAACCACAGGAAGTCGAAGGATGGACCTTGAGCTTCTGATGAAATCGCAGCCGTGGCAACACCATCTCCCATTCTCCTATGCCAGTGGCTTCTAAAATCTTCTATTCCTAGCATGCTGGCCTTTTACATCCAAGTGCCTTTGAGTATGTTAAATTGTGTGTGTGTGTGTGTGTGTGTGTGTGTGTGTGTGTGTGTGCGCGCGTGTGTGAGTCCATGACTCTATTAATCTGAAAGTTCATTTTCATTCTAGGGAATATTTATGTATTCTTTATTGGACAATTTTCCCACTCTATTTTGTTCCATTCTTCCTTTTGAGAACTTATTCAGAAATTAGACTTCAGCCTGTATCTTTTATAATTTTTCTCTCTTATTTTCCTTCTTTCATCTGGTACTGCTTTCTTTCTTTCTTTTTTTAATTTTAAATGTTTATTTATTATTGAGAGACAAAGCACGAGCAGGGGAGGGGTAGAGAGAGGGGGACACAGAACCTGAAGCAGGCTCCAGGCTCTCAGCTGTCAGCACAGACCCTCATGTGGGACTTGAACCCGCGAACCTTGAGATCATGACCTGAGCCAAAGTTGGACGCTTAACCAACTGAGCCACCCAGGTGCCCCTGGTACTGCTTTCGGAGATTTGTCTTCAGCTGGATCTTCTAAATTGCCTGGTAACTTTTTAAGTCATGTTAACATATCTTTAGTTATAATATTTTTAATGTTTATTTATTTTTGAGAGAGAGAGAAAGAGTGTGAGCAAGGGAGGGGCAGAGAGAGAAGGAGACACAGAATCCAAAGCAGGCTCCAGGCTCTGAGCTGTCAGCACTGAGCCCGAGGTGGGGCTCAAACTCACAAACCACGAGATAATGACCCGAACTGAAGTCAGATGCTTAACCGACGGAGCCACCCAGATGTCCCAACAAACCTTTAATTATAAAGACCTTGTCTTTTTCCTGCATAAGGTCCTTTTCACAACCTGCTGCTCTTGTTCATGGAAATAATACCTTTTTCTGCAGTTCTAAGAAAATTAATTTTGAAATATTTTCCTACTCTCTGCATTGTCTCTGTTTCCTCCAGGTTCTTTTCCCAAGTATTTATTTGGGTCAACTCCCTTTACATAAATTTTTCCTGTGGTATCTGTTGACTCTTGGTTGTCAGCTGACATTTTAAGAGTAAAGTTTTTAAGAGTAGATGCCAATTAGAAACCCCAGCTTTCACATGGGTGAAGGTGACTGTGTGCTTCTTCACAGACTAATCTGGTAGGCACCGGCCGTTACTGGGAGATCCCCAGCTGGTAGCATCACTAACCCCACCCCTTAGGGCAATTTCCTCAGCCTTTAGTCCTTCAATATCATACCTGGTTGCCAGCATCCTGTAAGCTGAGCAAGAGAAGAGGGCTTGGGTCTCTCCATTCAGTATATTAATTGTCACTTAATTCCCCTGGTTTCAGTACAACACATCACTCACCACAGTTCATAGCCTGTCTTATTTAAGCTCTCCTATCTTCTTCAGGTTATGGGAGGAATGACTACCTGGCTAGGTGTAGTAGTTGATTTAATAACTTTTCTTCCTATTTTCAGCCCTACTTTACCCTTCTGCTTTCGTAGGCAAATTTCAAGGCCCCAAATATACATCAATCTTTCCAAAGTCTTCTGAAGTGAATAACTTTTGGGGGATGTTGGGTGAGAGAGAAGGTAGACCTCCCCCCACTGAAGGCTTTTCTTGTTTTCTTCAGTCTACGAAGTCAGTTTTCACTTAAATATCTGCTTCCTAGCTTCTGAATTCATACCAGTAACTCCCATCTGATGTCTTCTCCTTTCTGATGGTCTTTTTCATTATGGGTTTGTTTAGTGATATGCTGATAAATGGCTGTTTGGAAAAAAAGAAAGAAAGAGGGGAAAAAACTCACCTCTGATTTGTAGCCTTTGCTAATTTCAGTGGCGTATACTCCCACTATGACTATTTTCAAGGGACCAGTAGTTTAACAATGGCTTGCAAGAGGCCTGAATATTTAAAAATTGTGTCTTGACACAAGGTAACAATTGGCTCCAACCCAGCACTGCCTTTTTAAATTTTTAAAATTTAAACCCAGCACTGCCTTTTTAAAATTTGTGTTGTCTTTTTAGTAGGGCTTTGGGAGAGGGTTGACATAAATTTAGAAATTCACCCCGCCATATTTAATGGGAAGTGTTAATTTCTTACTTAGCTGGTTTGTGTAAACATAAACAAGGTGATTAGAAAACATTATTCTCATGAGTGGAATAAATATAAAAAACAAAAAATTACCTGGAAAATACATGATGAATTTGGTTGTCCTTCATTCATCTTCACTGCCCTCACCTTTCTTTAACAGGCTTTTTCTTTCTCACTCTTCCCCTTGCATACATAAACACATCTATTAAAATGACTACAAGACTTAAGAGAAACAAAGTGTACTTCCTTTGAGTATAGGCTTAAACGGAAAACTCTACTTGAAAGGATGTATTTTTTTTTTAATTTTTTTTTTCAACGTTTACTTATTTTTTTTGGGACAGAGAGAGACAGAGCATGAACGGGGGAGGGGCAGAGAGAGAGGGAGACACAGAATCTGAAACGGGCTCCAGGCTCTGAGCTGTCAGCACAGAGCCCGACGCGGGGCTGGAACACCCGGACCGCGAGATCGTGACCTGGCTGAAGTCGGACGCTTAACTGACTGCGCCACCCAGGCGCCCCATGAAAGGATGTATTTTAAAACGCCGAGGGGATATTTAGGGCTGTACTGTCCTAACATCAACTCATAAACATTATCATTCATCTGTATCTTGGAGGTGTGGTACAAATAAACTTAGGTATTGAAATAATATTTGCTTTCACATTAGTCACTGCTAGTTACTCAGAGATGTAAATTAGAAAGAATATCCAACTTGTAATAATTATCTTACCCTTTCTAACTAACTGTGAAATATCTATCGCCAGCCCCGTTTCTATGAAATGTTAACGCAAAACCTGAAGGTCACATAAAACTGTGGCTGCTGGTCAGTGACTCTGCCTCACGTAGGATTGAGGTATTTCGCTGGATGGCGTCACTGTACTAATTTGCAGCTCGGAAATGTTAAGAATCCTGGCACAAAAGTTAATGCACGTAGGCAAACGATAACGTGAGCCAATTAAAATTGCACTTCTGTTAGTGAGATGAAGTTTGTCACCCCCAAAGAATTCACGAGGAAGCTCTGAAAGAATCATAACCCTCCCCAAATTTAGAATGAAAGCATTCCTAGATGTTGTCTTTTTCACAGCATTCAAATGTAGATAGGGAAACAGGTCTAAAGTGATGAAGCCAGTAGTCCAACGGGGACTAAGAATGACTCAGTATTTGTCTCACACCTGGAAATCTCATGTCTAAATAGATTTCTGTCACCACAAAATTCTCACCCAGATCAGGGGAAAATGAAACTGGGAAATTTTCATTTCACACATTTCTTATATGGAAAGAGTGCTTTGAGTTCTCAATGCTGTTGTCCCACTAAGACATCAGCATACATTTTTGCAATGTTCTACTTGTGTGAGATAATTAAACTCTACGGTTTTGAGGGTCAGGGACTGGTTTTTGTTTATACCATGGCTTCTGTTATTGCCCATCACGAGATCGCACGTGAGTAATGTGAGTAAGGAATGTTGCCTTTGGCTGTCTGATATCCTGTGTCTACAATACGGGCGAATGTGACCCCCAAAATGTTCTGAAAACCCATTAATGCTAAGAGCCAAACAAAAGAAGTTGTGATTTTGGTAACAGCTCACTGTTTTAGGTAAAAATAATCCCAGCTTATTTCTTATTATAATTTCTTTTCTCCTCCAGCCAAATGTTTGAAGCAGAACCCATGCTGGACACAAACCATATCTTGGCATTTGTCATGTGTAGCATGTTCAGAAAATCTGCTTTGGTTTATTTTGCATGATGTCATATTACATGAAACAGTCTTAAAATGTAGCTTTTCATGAGAAATTTCCTGAGAGAAGTTACAAAATGTACACATGACTGGAGTTGACTATTGAGATTAAAAAAAAATTAGGTAATGAAGACAAAACTTTTCCATTAAGCTAAAAAATAGCCCTGAGGTGTGTAGAGCCTAGGCCAGCTTTGATGATAATTACTCAGCTCTCTGATCTTTCAGTGGGGCCTGACTGTTCCAGCATCACTGGCAAGAAAAGATCCAAGTTTTACTTTCAGTGAATGGTCTTTTGAGTGAGTAAATGTAAGTAAGATTTTATAATCAAAACTGGAGTCCATCCTGTATAAGTAGTAAGTCTTAACAGTCATTGTCTACATGCTTTTGGTAGCATTTCTAGGCTACTTTTGATAGCTGCTGTTAAGGGAGGTGAGGGCCACTGTTCGTCTTATGTCATCACAAGCTGCCGATTGTAGGTGGCCTTACGGAGGCTTAATATTCTCTTAAAATTTTGTCAAGCTTCCTTTCAGCAATTTATATACCTGATGACTTGTGATTTTCTTGGTGTCCTGTCACTGTCACTGAATGAGTGGCATAAGTTTTGCCCTTATAAGGTCCTGATAAAGAAGGATATTCCCATAGGTCAAGGAAGAAAGGACAAGGTGATTGACACTTGTCTTAGTAACCCATCAGTGCATTATGATTTACCAGGCAAGAAGATGACATATATTTTTTTTGTAATCAAGGAAGCTTATGTAATAAACAAATGAAAAAATATTCTAGGGTTCACTCTTCTATTAAAAATAGTACAAGGGAAGGGCCCCTGGGTGGCTCAGTCAGTTAAGCATCCAAGTCTTGATTTCGGCTCAGGTCATGATCTCATATTTCATCAGATCGAGCCCCGCATTGGGTTCTACATTGACAGCACAGAGCCTTCTTGAGATTCTCTCCCTCTCTCTCTCTCTCTCTCAAAATAAATAAATAAACTTAAAACAAATAGTACAAGGGAAACTCAAAGAAGGTAAAATTCAAGATATGTCCAGGACCCTTCAACTTTTTGACTGTCATCATTCTCAGCAGTTCTTCAGGGGCAACTACAGCATTCAAGAGATGAACAAGCACGTGTGTGCTCCTCCATACCACCACACTGTCACTGCTGCAGGAATTCTGGATAAATAACAGTTAGATTTTTAGAAAGAGATTGCTGATGATGTGTTGGAAGACTACTTACTCCTTTTAATTGTTCTTCCACGGGTAGATGTTTTCATTGAGATCATTGTGTCCAAGTATTTACCCGCATCCATGCTGGTCTCATCTTCCTAAGTAGCACCTTGACCACTCTCTTCTGGAGAGTGTTTCATTTCAGTGTGGCAGAACTTCAGTGTGGCTTTCTTCTTTCCTGTTGCTCTTTTTTTACATTAGAACCCTTGGCCCATGACAGATCGTATCCCTCAGATGTTTAGGTCTGCATTGGCCTTAAGGGTTTGCTATTCCTGGAAAGTCACATGAAGCGTTGAAAGTTCTTTAAAAGCGTCTGTGTGTTACTTCTTTCCGATTTAATCATGACTGGTTTCCTACTTTTCTCCCTCCCCCACCAAGAAAGGGAAAGAAGAGCAATCAAAAGATTCCTGCTTGTTTCCACATTGAGGTTTTGGGTCTGCAGCTTATGTTAAGGTCAGACAACTTCTGATATACTTAGTGTCTTATGATTGTCATTGGACATAAAGAGTTCAGGTGTCATTGAGAAGCTCTAACCAGGAGGAAGGGAAGCTTCATGAACCAGGAGGAGGGGGATAAGGTAGCTGGCATTTGGCTGGAGATCCACACCAGATTGTGCTTTGCTGGCTATTGGTCAAGAAGGCTCATTCCAGGGCACAGAGAACAATCCAGAGAGATCGCTTGCTTTTTTATGTCACCCACAAAATATAACAATCCTAAGTATGGATAGATGGCAAGCATCAAGGCTGGGGAAAGCCGCACATTTGATAACATCTACTCTAGCACAGAATACAAATGCCAGGAGCCAGCAACACAACCAGGGACATTAGTGAAGGGAGTGGCTTTCCTCTGTGATCCCACAACACAGCCAGAGAGACAAAATATTTGTAAACATCACTGTGATTCACTCTTCAGCATCAGCGGTGTTGAGGAGATTAAAAACAAAACAGGACAAAAGCAAAAGCAGTAAATATTTCTGTCTTTGAATCATTTCCTGTCGAAGAGGGTCAGCCTAACCACATGCTTAGAGACCAGTTGACCCAACAACATGAACTCTGGGGTGCATTTTTCTGCTTTTAATTAGTTTTTTAGCAGCATGTTGAGACAAGTTTAGGTAGCACACTCACTTCTCTACATAAGGTATAGGAAATAGTTTATAAAAGTTTAAAAGAGACAAAAGCAAATATGTCAAATGTTCTCTTCAGGAAGAGAAAAATTTTAGTCTACAAAAATGTTACCGGTTGATACATGACAGGCTTTCCTTTTATAGCTGCACTACCTCAGGCCTTAAAATTGTTTCATGAATTATTACATGAAGTTCACTGGGTCATTTTTCTCCAGAGACCCTCTCCTGCCCAGGCAATCTACCTTCTTCTGATTCCCTCTGTCTTATAGGCTATATTTACATATATATCTATATGTATATATCTATATCTATATCTATCTATATATCTATGTACACACACACATAAATATACCTCTCACCCAGTCTTTGTGAATAAAAATATTTCAAAAAGCTGAACTATGCTATGAAGTCTAAACATTCTAAGTAAAATATTTTAAGTTATTTGAAGTTGAAATCTTTTTTGTGAAATGTGCATAACATCTAACTTACAAAATTATTGTAAGGATTAGAGTGATGGATGGGAGGCACTTAGCCCATTGCCTGACTAATGGTAATGGTAAATAAACCACAGCCATCATTATTACATTATTAAAATTTTTTCCAATGGGCAAGTAAGCCCTGTAGTGTAGAGTACTTCATTTAAAACTGTGGGTTGTGACCATTGGCAGCTCGTGAAATCAAATTGGTGGGTCATGACAAGAATTAAAAGAAAAGTACGTAAGTAAGTATGACAGAAGAAAAAAATCTCAGAATATATTAGCATGCAGAATTAAATGATGTTTTGTGAAACTGTTATATCTGTTATTCATAGTCTGTATGTCATTGTACATGTGTATTTATGCTGGGCTTAGTCTTCTGTGGATCATGGTCAAAAAACTTCAAGAACCATTGACAGACAATCGTGTGGAGAAGTGACAGACTTTCTTCTAAGATGTATCTAGAACCTCATAGCAGGGGATCGTGTGCTTTTTGCAACTTTGCCCTTTGTATGAGGCTGGAAGACAAGGCTTTCCAAGGCTGAGAGTCTATCCTTCTGCAGGTGTTTCTGTGGCTGACTCCAAGGGAGAACAGGGAGAAAATCACCCTAGGATGCAATAGCCTAGGTGGTGTCCAAGCTCAGGGCTGAGCAATAACCAGGCCATACACGTGCCCACATGCCCTAGAATGTTTGGGAAGGGCAGGCCCACTGCCAGGTGCTCTTGGTGATCCTGCTGCTGATATGGTTGCCATGAAGCTTTAGGATTTGCCTACCAGGCTCCTATGCCAGAATTTGCACATGCTGTCAGTGACACTGGGGTGGAAGCTGTGATGAAGAAAGATCTAGATCTGTGGGTGAGGAGCAAAATTATGTTTTCCTCTCATCTGTGTGTCAAAGGCTGTGGTATTAGCTCCTTCATAGAGCCAAAGCAAGAATCAGCCTTCTTTGCAGTTTCTGGCTGAGAAAAGAATGAGACAGATGTTTTGTAAATTCCAAAACCGTGTTATAAGATCAGAAATCCTACAGTGTTCTGGGGAAAGAATGTTTAATCAGGACATGAGCAACAGAGGTGATGAATGTCTGGCATTGTCGAAAAATGTAATAGTTATTATTGTTACCCACCAAGAAGGTCGAATAGTACTTACTGACAAAAAAAACATTCACACAAATGAAGAAACTGCACGTAGAATCTTCCATTGGAGTGTGGGGAAAAGTTCACCCTATTCCTCATGGTCAGTAAGCCCCTCTTATGCACATCTTTGGCTGTTGGGAAACTGTGGCTCTCAGAGGAGCCAGTGCAGGGAGGGAGGCAGCTGGTTCACTGCGATCACACACACGATGCCTTGGGAGATTCCAAGCACCATTCTGCTTCAGCCTCAGGTTCAATTTTAAGACCACAAGAGCAATTCTTTGAAGTTTCGGAGTTAGCTCTGGGTACAATACTGAAGTGTGAGACATTTGGAAGTTATGGGGAACTTAAGCAAGGAGGCCCCATGTGTTGAGCCACCCCCGATTACCTGGTTCCCCCAGACTGTAATTACGGACCAGTCAGGCTTGAGGACCAACCACCACTGTGCTGCCACCTTACTTTTGCTTTGCTATGTGAACAGTTCTCTCCTCCAGTCCTCCCTGGAACTTCTCAGTGTCCTTCTCCTGCTTAGGAGGAAGTGGAAGAGAGAAGGGGAATGCCCACTGGTTGCATGAAGATTCACAGAGCGTCTGTAATCATCCTGCTGTGAGGAGCTTTCCAGCAGTAGGCTGGTGAAAAGCTGACTTGGTGCTCTTTCAGAAACCCTGGAATCACTCTTTTCTGGAGTGAGATGGACGGGAGTAGAGCTGAGATGAGAGGAAACCCACAGACAATGCCACTGTCCCTACATGGGAGAAAGAGGGTACCCTATGTTTCTCCCTCATCTTCACCCAAAGGTGCAGGTATGCACCCTAACCTCTCAGAAAGGTTATTATACATGTTGACTAGGTTTTAAAAAAGTGAATAATCTTGCACGTATAAACAAAATTCATGCCGATGCATCATGAAAAGTAAGACAATGCATTATTTGTATATAAATGCTCCATTTCCCAAAGCATGTTGCTAGAAGATATTTTAAACACATGTGCTCACAAGCACTGTATAGACTCCCCTACCCACTAGAAAAAGATTTTCTAAGCTGCATACTGGAAATATTGTATTATACAGGGTGATATTTGTACAGTTGTGCAAACTGGCTGCCTCTTGGGCCACTCCATGATTTTCACTCACAACTGAATTTTTAACACACAGCAGTCACTCCAGGACTTGGCTATGTATTTTTAGAATCATCTTAGACATTTTTGAATAAGAAAGCAATTCAACTTCTTGCAGACTTTGTATATTAAATTTTCCTGTTACCCACCTTTTTGTCTTTTTCAGATATATTTCATACTCCAAATCAAGGGACATTTTTTGCCAGGAATTTCCCTTATAACTTCTTTAAAGTTTATGCATTTGGAGGCAAATGTAATCCATATGTTCCTGAGTTACTCTCACTTTTTTTTTTATCAAAAGTTATTCTCTGCAAAGTACTTGATCACCAATAAGTTATATGAGATTTTTAAAAACCTTTTTTTCTTTGTAAAGGGAAACCACATTTGATCAATAACACAGTTAGTTATAGAGTCAAAGTTACACAAAGACTTATGAAGATATATTGTTTTACTATTTAACTTTAATAAGTTAGGCTAGAGATATTTGGAAACTCACCAGTCACTGTCAGAAAAATGCACACTATTGTTTTTTTTTCTCTTCACAGCCTAAAAACTCTATTTTTTGTTTATAGGATACACTTTATCTTCTCATTACAGTGACTTTGTAAAAAAAAAAAAATTGGTCCTATTTCTGCAGTTAGAATTCATTGCAAACAACTATGTAATGTAACTATTTTATATTTGAATACATCTGCATGTAAAGACCCTTTACAGAAAACCCCTAAATCTGTAAACCTGAACACATAGTTATAATACAAAGTTCTATACACATAATACAGTACAAGGCAATAACTGTTTCCAGATGATGAGTTCCCTAAAGGCAAGAAGAGTGTCTTCCTCATAGTGGGTCTTTGATAAATATTTGTTGACCAAAGAAACCATGATTTATTTAAACAATTTTTTTTAACATTTATTTATTTTTGAGACAGAGCATGAGCAGGGGAGGGTCAGAGAGAGAGAGAGAGACAGAATCCAAAACAGGCTCCAGGCTCCGAGATGTCAGCCCAGAGCCCGATGCGGGGCTCGAACTCACGGACCGCGAGATCATGACCTGAGCCCAAGTCGGACGCCGAACCGACTGAGCCACTCAGGCGCCCCAAAGAAACCATGAATTAAAAAAAAAAAAATTTAATGTTCATTTGTTACTGAGAGAGAGAGAAACAGAGTGCGAGTATGGGAGGGGCAGATAGAGAGGGAGACACAGAATCCCAAGCAGGCTCCAGGCTCTGAGCTGTCAGCACAGAGCCCGACATGGGGCTCCAACTCAGGAACAGGGAGATCATGACCTGAGGCGAAGTCAGATGCTTAACCGATTGAGCCACCCAGGTGCCCCCCTCTTTTTTTAATTTTTTAATGTTTACTTATTATTGAAAGAGAGATACAGCACGAACAGGGAAGGGGCAGAGATAGAGGGAGACACAGAATCCAAAGCACCAAAGAAAACATGATTAAAAAGAACGTAAGAAACATGGTTACAGCAGAGCCTGGTTTTAGACTACAGAAGGGTGCCAGCTGAACAAGGAGGAATACGTGAATGGGATATAAGAATACACCAACCCCTACTTTATTATTTTTTTTTTAAATTTTTTTTTCAACGTTTATTTATTTTTGGGACAGAGAGAGACAGAGCATGAATGGGGGAGGGGCAGAGAGAGAGGGAGACACAGAATCGGAAACAGGCTCCAGGCTCTGAGCCATCAGCCCAGAGCCTGACGCGGGGCTCGAACTCACGGACCGCGAGATCGTGACCTGGCTGAAGTCGGACGCTTAACCGACTGCGCCACCCAGGCGCCCCACCAACCCCTACTTTAATGCAACTTCAAAATGGATTAAAGGTACATGGTTGGTTGAAGGCAAGAAAGAGCTGGGAATGTGTTCAATGACACAGCTGCTCCGGCCATGCTCTTCCCAGCACATGTCCTTGTTGAGAAGAGAAGTGGGCTGGGCTTGATTACAGGCTACACATTAATTTATATTACTTTATATTCAAACGTATAGTGTTAGCATAATCACTGTGCTTCAGAAATACCCGCATTTCAGTTTGTCTGAATGGAATTATATATATCCTATATAAATACATACAACACATACGTATTGGTTACATATATATTTGTTCAGCTATCTATTTTTACATTCTCTATGTAAG
This sequence comes from Puma concolor, assembly GCF_028749965.1. Classification (NCBI taxonomy): domain Eukaryota; kingdom Metazoa; phylum Chordata; class Mammalia; order Carnivora; family Felidae; genus Puma; species Puma concolor. The sequence continues at coordinate 142,151,253 of NC_141674.1, read as the reverse complement.
TTTGCGTATGTATAACATATGTTATAAATATATGTTATAGAATTTCTCCATACATAAAGATTTCCATTATTTATGTAGGAGGCCAATATCATTAGCGTTCATAAATTCTTTTGTATCACAGATTATTGATCCAAAGAACATTCTTTTCGTATAGACTCTTCAAGGAAGCGGGTGATGTTCTCTGATGTCTGAGGCTTATCTGCACTCAAAACTTTATGTAAATTACGAAAGAATATAACATGAAACTCCCTAAAGACATTTAGGAAATGTGAACTCTCCCTAATTGATATAATCAAATTTCTCGAATTGCAGAAGAATGAAGAAAACTTGTTTGAAGGCTATACTCCCCACCAAAGATTTTCCATGGATTATTTTTTTAAGCTGCAAAGACTATGAAATGGAAACCAAAAGGGGATCTGAGCCCCAATAACACTTTCCCACATACTACACATTCCTGACTTCTAAACACAAAGTCATAGATCAGAGTTTCAGGCTCACGGAATTCTAAGCTTACTGTCTCCAAAAAATCCACATCCACCTTTATACAAAAGTGTTGATTTATAACATAGACACTGTAAAGGGTATTTAAATGTGTAAGCAATTTTTCTTTTAAACACTTGTTTTACTAATGACCCATACTTAGAACCATTATGATCTTTCTTCTTCAGTGTTGTTTTTTCTCTCATGCTAAAGGCCCTGGTGGTTCTGGCAAAGCAAACGCACAGACCCCTCCTCCCGCCCCCCCCCCAACTTCCTACACACATACACACACACGTCACAGCAATAAACAAACAGACAGAGCTTTGAAAAAGTTGTGTAGTATGCATGTGGAGAAAGGAACCTAGGAAAAGCAGGAACTGATATGCTTCGCTATGGGGCAAGACATCAAAACCCAAATAACAGAAAGATTAAGAATTCTATTAGTCGTTCAGACCTGAATGGATATTAGTTTAGTCAGAGATGGCATCATTCCCATTAAAATTGGCTTCTTCTTTTAGTCTTTCTCTTTACCCACTCCTGCAGAGAGTTTGCAGTGATGGGGTAGACCAGCAAAAAGTCACTGCGGGTGGGAAGTTGAGGTAAGAACGGCACCACATGGTTGAGGACGCAGTTGCAAATAATAAAAAATTAAATGGGGAAGAATATCTCAAATGACCTTCATCCATTTTAGTATTTTGACAAAGCCACACCAGGTACCAAAAAACTATCTTCTTTTCCTGTCTTCTTCTTCTTCCTTCACTGTTCTGTGGCCAGAGTCAATTCAACACAGTCCCTTTACCACATTCATGGCACCCAATCCACCACAGCATTTTGGTGACTATTAACTACAGAGAACATCAATGGGTTTCTGGTTTATACAACCTAAGAAGTTCCTGGAATAGAACCAGTTTATAAGTTAAAGACTTCCTATACTAAGCACACACTGTTTCAAAGTGATAACAAAAGCAGGCTTTTTTATTGAGCTAGGCAGAGGAGAGGAAACCCTCTGCATTTGTCTATTATTGGACATATGTAATATGCTATAAACTGAGCAAAGTACTAGGCAGCACATAATTATGGACAAGTTGTTGTCTCTGTCCTCAAGGAAATCAGTCTTGTTGGGAAGACGAACGTGGAAAGACATTAAAACAATTGAGTGTTTAAATATATTGTGAACATTGTTACAGTCTGGTGTGAGCAAAACAAAGAAACAGGGCCAATGTAAAATGTATTTGGGTGGTGGGACCTATTTCGGATATTCAGTGTTGATAGGCCGAGTGGACTCATAGAGTCTAGTGGTATGGTAATGAGTGGCTAATGACAGGAAGATAATACAGATGAATCAATACCGAGAAGTGTCTGCCTTCCCCTCCTGGTTACATGTGGGGTCCTAGAATCTGGGTACCAAATTCAAGCAGCTTCAACCTATAAATAAAAATTTGTTCAACATTCATGGGCTAAGTGGGCAAAAGAGAATCCAAGTCAATATTATATATATATATATATATATATATATATATATATATATATATTTTATAAATATATATATAATCTTATTTTCAGTATACATATGTATGAAATTGTATATAGTTTTTAAAATTTTTTTTTCAACATTTTTATTTATTTTTGGGACAGAGAGAGACAGAGCATAAACGGGGGAGGGGCAGAGAGAGAGGGAGACACAGAATCGGAAACAGGCTCCAGGCTCCGAGCCATCAGCCCAGAGCCTGACGCGGGGCTCGAACTCACGGAACGCGAGATCGTGACCTGGCTGAAGTCGGACGCTTAACCGACTGCGCCACCCAAGCGCCCCTATAGTTTTTAAATATATATAAAATATATAGTTTTAATATATGTATGAAAAGTGGTAGGTTTTTTAATTTACATATTTTTAAATATACATATGTATAAAGTTTTTATTATATACTTTAAATATATATATAAATATATAAACTATATGATTTTTAAAATATATACATATGTATGAAAACTAGTAGGTTTCCTGTGACTCTAAGGGATAACACAAGACCACCATATGTGGAACCTTTGGCTGGGGGTGGGAAAGTGGAGTTAAAAGTGTCCTATGAGTTTAGACATTGAACACAGTGTCCTAATGAATATGTATTTGAGTTGCAGCAAAGAAAATTGGCCAAGGTATGGTGGAAAGTAAAGAGTCAGTGATGGAAAAAACTAGAATAATCTTTTGATACATGAAAGGGAGACTTTATGGGGTGCTTGGGTGGCTCAGTTAGTTGAGTGTCCAACTCTTGATTTCAGCTTAGGTCATGATCCCAGGATTGTGGGACCAAGCCCCATGTCAGGCTCTGTGCTGAGCATGGAACCTGATTAAGATTCTCTCTCTCTCTTTCTCTTTCTCTTGCTCCCTCTCCCTCTGCCCCTCTTCCCAGCTCACATTCTCTCAGAAGAAAGAAAGAGAGAGAGAGAAAGAAAGAAGAAAGAAAGAAAGAAGACTTTTAAAAAGTATTTATTTATTTATGTATTTACTTATTTTTGAAGCATAGCTGATATGCGATGTTATATTAGTTTCAGGTGTACAACATAGTCTTTGAACAATTCTTTGCATTGCTCGGTGCTCACTGTGATAAATATAGTCACCAGCTGTCATCATATATCGTTATCACAATATTATTGACTATATTCCCTATGCTATACTTTTTATCTCCATGACTTATTTATAACTGGAAGTTTGAAATGAAGAGAGTTTGGAAAGAAGACTTTTTAAAGTTAATTTTGTTGGTGTTTTCATGGGGGTGGGGAGGAAACAATTTATAATGAAGTTGTGTTAATAAATGTACAGCAATCCCCCCCTTATCTGTGAGGGATACATTCCAAGATCCCCAATAGAACGCCTGAAACATCAGATAATACCAAACTCTATATACTACGCTTTTTCCTATACATACACAGCTATGAGAAGGTTTAATTTATAAGCTAGTACCATAAGAGATTAACAACCATAATTAATAATAAAATAGAGCAATTACAGCAATGTACTATAATAAAAGTTATGTGAATGTGGTCTTTCTCTCAAAATAGCTTATCATACTATATTCACCCTTCTTTTTGTGATAATGTGAGATAATAAAATGTCTACATCATGAGATGAAATGCGGTGAATGATGTAGATGTTGTGGCATAGCATTAGGCCACTACTGATCTTCTGACAATACCTAAGAGGAAGGATTATCTGTTACCCTACTGCAGGTAACTAAAACCATGGGAAAAAAAATTGCAGAAAAGACGGGACTGCTGTAAAGTGAAAAATAGAAGCAATTATTCAAGGAGCTATAGCCAGCAAAGAAAACACAGAGTTATTTAAAAAAAAAATTTTTTAATGTTTATTTATTTTTGAGAGATAGAGACATAGTGTGAGTGGATGAGGGACAGAGAGAGAGAGAGAGAGAGAGAGGGAGACACAGAATCTGAAACAGGCTCCAGGCTCCAAGCTGTCAGCACAGAGCCCGATGCAGGGCTCGAACTCAGGAATGGAGAGATTATGACCTAGGCCGAAGTCAGATGCTTAATCACCTGAGCCACCCAGGCGCCCCAACACAGAATTATTTTTGATAAAATGTTCAGATAAGTAAATAAAAAATTAGTGACCTACCCATGTGGTTTTCTCCGATATTCCTCTTTTTAACGGATAAAAACTAATAAAAAGACCTGATTTAATAATTTCTAGAATGTTTTTAGTATATCTTCACATGTATTCTTGTTTTTGAAGAAAAAGTGTGATCTAAAACAACAATTTCTACAAAAGAAAAAATACGAATCATTTGAATTAATATAGATACAATATATAACTATATATCTATGCTTATATCGACATATACTCACTTTAAGGTATTACTACTGAAGATAATACTGAATTGAAATGAACAAAGGAAGCATATCCTTTTCATCATACACATCACCTTTTCAGAGACATTTTCAGATGCTAAAAGATTTCTTGGAGTATTTTCTCCTCCAAGTTAAGAATAAATTGAGTTGTTCCAAATGTCATTTTATAGACTGCAGAATATCAGTGATACGTCCAAAAGATATCTATGATGAAAATATCATTTGAGTGTTCCTGGGCATGTGCGACTATTTAAAAATGATTTCAGAAAAACTCCCCTGTCATAGTGCCATTTTCCCAGCAGGCGTGGCGGTACCAGTAACCAGACGACAGATACTGGCTTTTCTGGTTCTGAAGAGAGAGCAAAGAATGTTGACAGAAAGCACCACCCCATGATTCATGTGTCAGAACAAGGCTTAAATCATTCTTCAGTAGAAGAATTTCCAAGGTTATTCCTTCCCAGAAGCTTCATATTTAAGATACTCTGCTATCCCTATGGTTACCAAAAGGGGAAAAAAGAAAAAAAAAAACAGACTTCAAATTTCAACTGCTGTGCTGTTGAATCCCAAGCAACAAAGTGACCTTCACCTGAACAATGTCTTCCGGATGGTTTCAGGTCTTTTCATTTGACTCTGGATCTGACTTATCTTTAAAAACAATGAAAAAAAATATATACTCCAAACAAATAACAATGAACATATATCTTCTACACGCATAATAATAAAAGCTAGATTTGTGTAACTAGCTATATTGTTTAATAACCTGAGGGAATTGGGCAGTAGGAATATCAACCAGAAAAAAAGTGATTTGATAAAAATTTTTAAATAATGATAAAAGCAAATAAAATGAATTATGACTTGAATTGCGTTGCTGAGGTCGATAAGCCATGTGAATGATCCCTGCCAGCTCCGGTTAAAGGGACTATTTTTAGCTTTGTAGTTAGCAGGAAATATTAATACACAAGAGGAAAAACTATCTAGGTTATATGGCTCATTGGCCTTCTCAAAATTCTTTTTTCCTCAAAGAAAATGTAAGGAAGTGAGGGAAACAAATCAAAACAAAAAGACTGAGAAGAACAATAAAACACACACCTTGTCTCTGTTTATCTAAATGAATCTACATTTCTAGTTTTAGAGTTGGCTCAAGCCTCATTATCCATTATGGGAATGTTATGAGATGGGTGTTTCCAGTAAAGTTCTGTCCTACTCTGGCCCCGAAGCAACAACACAACCTGATCAGCACAAGAAATTCAATACTGTTATTGTGTCCTCAGTATGAGCAGTAGACACTGTAGAAGATCCAAAGATGGATGTAATCGAATCCCCGTTGTCCGTGGATGCACAGGTTAGCCGAGGAGCTAAATACCTTACTCTGCCTTTTATGGTAATTTGATTTCTTCCTTGGTGATTGCACAAGGGAATGAAGTGAAAATGTGAAGGAAAAAGAATATCTATTTGGAAAAATCAGAAATTACTTCCTAGAGGCTGACTTTGAAAGTGCAAAGGCATGTAAGCTGGCATTTGGGTCCTAATGAGTTTAGAGCTGGTGTCATAGAGGAGGTGGACTGCAGGTCAAAGAAGACTAGCAGATAAATAAATAGGGCCATTCTCTGGAGAATCTAAAATGCTGGTTTAATAAGAATGCATTGCGATCTATAGGTAATTGAAACTCATTAAATGTGTTTTTAAAGTGTACTGACTGAGCTTCTTTACATGCAGTTCTAACCATATGTTACCTTGACTACAAGACCTCGTATACAGCAAGTCCTTCTCTCCAGAAGGACCTGTGCTGGGACTATATTACCTCCTTACTCGTCATGTTGCCCTGCATTTCTTTCTTCACCCCGACTTGCCCCCAGCAGGCTTTCATGTGCAGGGTGGCCAGACAAGCCCCCTCCAGCATCAATCCTATCCCCTTGGGAATGTTTCATAAACAGTATGTGCTAGGCAACACATCTGTATCCCTAGGTACTTAGATAAAGAACGGGGCAGCAATCAGCCTGATATCAGGAGAATGCTTTCGGGCTAGTACAGTGGTTAACAGCAGAGAAATGTCCACAATTTATTTTTGAACCACCCCCATCTCCCCCACAGGCCTACCTCTGGCCCAAACAGCCCTATGGGGATTCCTAGTGCTTCCTTATGTTGAGAGGGTACAAAATGGAATGAGAATGCAGTGAGGTGATGTGCACAGGAGAACGGCACAAGTAGAATGTCTAAAGCCTCGAGACCCTGGTTATGTCACACTCAATGTCAGTCCTACCTCAGAGATACAAATCCACAGAGCACACATTTAATGGGGATGATATCGCCTCCAAAGGGAGAAGATTGGTTCTCGGGGAGTAAAAACATCAAGCTTGTGTGATGTGTAAAAGACAGACACACATACAGTATATGAACAGTATTGAATTGTCATGAGGGAAATTTTATTAACTTACTAATTAAGAAAAAACCCATGTCTTAAAAGGCTCCTTAGGAGAGCAATGATGAAAAAAACATTGTGAAACATTGTCATAGGGGCATAGGAGCCTCAACCTTGCCCCACTGTGGGTTCAGTGGAAATGGACAGAGGGAGAGAGAGGGAAATCTGTGAGCCCACCTTGACTCCATCCCCAGAGCCAAGGCAGAGCCGTTTGAATATGTAGCATCCACTCTGGAGAAGGATTCGGTAGGTATTCAGAGAGCTGATGGCAGAATATGAAATTCCTGGGTCTTGCCAGGCTACAGAACGAGCTCACTGAGTGGCAGCTGGGGAAAAAGCAGGCTCTGCCAGCTTCAGAGTGTACGCTCAACTTGAGGGTGGGAATTTCCCAGAGCCCACATTAGAGTTCAGGCTTATACAGAGCTGGGGTTCCCTGATTTGCTCTGTGCCTGGGGACAAACATGCCATGTTGAGCTTAGCCATGAATGCTGTCTTTCCAAAGCCTGCAAGTCTCCTACTCATGGGATATGGAGATATTCCAAAAGGAAGTGTTTGGCTACCTTAGGCTTCCCATAAGCCAGTGGACTGGAATGGAAGACCATTTTGGTAACCAAATTCTGCATGGGGTGATGACATATTCTCTTCTTTGTAACTGAGGGACAAACAGATGGAGGGAACCAAGAGAGGTCGGAGGCCATCCGTGACATCAGAGAGGGAGTCTTCTTTTTTTCTATTGGAGTTTCTGTGTAATTGTTTTGTCCACCTACAAACTACTGGAGTCTTGCCCAGTATCTGAGACTTGGGAAGAGGGTGGGAAAATGAACAGAACAGAGAGGGAGGAAGGCAGTGGCCCTGCAAGGAAGGCATAAAATATTAAGCATGGTGGAGGAGAGCTAGCAGTGAGGGGCAGCTGAGAGTCAGACCGCTGAAAATGGAGGTGACGGTGGGCTCTAAGTCCATTTTAGCTGAAGAGAAAGAAAATATGAAGAAAATGGCTCTGAAGACTAATTGGCGAGATATGTAATTTTCTCTAATTATGTTGTAGGAGAAAATTATGCATATTTATATATGCCGAGACTGTATATCCCATACAAGCATGCAAACACATGTATATCTCATCTTATTATAACGTGTGGAATATTTGGGTATGCAATTTTCTAATTTGATAATTATTTAATGAAGTTCTTCTTTCAAGGTACCTTCCTTTGAATTTCTTTTTGTGTTCCTGTATGCTAAGCAGAAAGTGAGAGGATACTTCCAAAAATGGAAATGCATCAAGGTAGGCAGCGAAAACTTGATGAGGCTGTCACCCTTTAGATCTTTAAGGGATTTCTCGTGAAGGGTGAATAATACTCAATATAATTACTTGCTGAAGGATTAGGATATATTTTTTTAATTATAAGTTTACCCAGGTAAATGTTTATGGGCTTGCACTGACAAGCTCAAGAGAGGTAAAGGAGTTTTAAGGCTTGTGGGAGGAGAAGCAGGTCCACAAAAGGAAGCAATACTGTTATCCCACGTCACTTAACGTGGAATCATCTTGGGAATTTATGTTCACGCCTTTTATGGTTAAAAAAATGGAGACTTCATTTGCATTTGTAATATGTGCTCAGGTTCATATCCTGTTAAATCCAACCGACTTCACACGCCCCGTGTCGTTCTGACAAGACTGAGGTGCAGAGGAAACTAAGGTTTTTCTAAGTTGTTCAGGCCAGCATTAGAGCTATGCCCGCAAAATGTAGTAGAATGGCCAAGATTTTTACCATGTGAAATTCAGGAAGAAAAAGGTCCGGGGTTGCCACGTTTCTGATGTGTTTTAAACCTAGGTTGTCCACACCATATTCACTACTCTGGTAAGACAGAATCCAGCCTAATCTAAGTTTCAGAAGGGAAATTAATTATACAAGGGTGCTAATATGGCGTGGAGAAAAAGAATCCTTAGTCATAAATCAGATATGCACCATTGAAACCACATGTTTTAAAAAATAATAGCTTCCATCTTCATAAGAAAAAAAATCACAGTACTTGAATACTGCAAGCTTTTGTGCCCAACTTTGCCTCTCCATCCTCCTGAGAGGGGAAGAGTCAGCTTGTCATCAGTGCATTTCTCTCCAAAAATCTCGGTACTTTTTAGAAACGCGTTGCCAGAAGCCAAGGTCATTCCTAACAGTGCAGGGGCTCTAGCTTTAGGGTGCTCTTAAGTTTCAACTTACCTGGGATGAAATGTCTTTGCATGGGTTGTGTCTCACAGCTTGTGTTTCTCAGTATGCTTTTGCTTCGTTGGTAGCTTGGTGTCATGTTCACCACTATTCTGTATGTAACATACGTGAGAGAATCCCACAATGTTGTCAATTCTTAATGAATATTTAGGTATATCATAGCTGAAGAATATGAGGCAAGTGGTTTTGGTCCAGGCTTAATAAACATACTCTGTTATTTCCTTTTTTTTTTTAAGTTTCTTTATTTATTTTGAGAGAGAGAAAGAGAGAGTGGGGGAGGTGTAGAGAGAGAGGGAAGGGCAGAGAAAGGGAGAAAGAGAATCCCAGGCAGGCTCCGCACAGTCAGGGCAGAGCCCGACACAGAGCCAAACTCACCAGCCAAACGTGAGATCGCAACCTGAGCCAAAATCAAGAGTCGGATGCCCAACTGACTGAGCCACCCAGGTGTTCCTCTGTCATTTCCTGTCAAACATTACTAAAGAAGTTTTTCCAATTAAGACCTTTGGTTCACAACAATTTTTCCAACATGTTTTTATTTATGATCAGGAGCAAATGTTAAAAGAGTGAGCAAATGCCAAGACTTTTTTTTTCCTATATTTTCTCTTTTACTGCTTCAAGAATTTTGGGTGATTTTGTTGTTGCTTTCTCTTTTCAAAATCCAGTTGATACAAACCCTTTTCTAATTGCAGAATTTGGCTTTGATGTCTTGTTATGAACCATTCCTAAGGAAGTACAAAGTAGAAATAACATGAATAGTTATGCTTCAATTATTAATTCACCTTTCCACCATGATAAAGCCCAATATATGGTGAAATAAAAGTCATCAGTTGCCTATGCAGTACGAGAAATTAAAGTATTTAAAAAAACAAAAACAAAAACCTTCCACATGTAAAACTGTGATATTTGTGGCTCTAGTTACGGGATCATTCATTTCTCAAAAGAAATATTTTGATGAAAAAAACAATTTTCCAGATAGAAATATCTACATGAGAAAAAAAAAAACTTCTAGAAAATGTCAGGGGCGCCTGCGTGGCTTAGTTGGTTAAGCGTCCGGCTTTGGCTCAGGTCATGATCTCAAGGTTTGTGGATTCGAGCCCTGTGTTGGGCTCTGTGCTGACAGCTCAGAGCCTGAAGCCTGCTTCAGATTCTGTGTCTCCCTCTCTCTCTGCCCCTCCCCTGCTCGTACTCTGTCTCTCAAAAATAAATAAACATTAAAAAAAAAAAAAGAAAGAAAATGTTAGGTTTGAACCTATGACACCAATACTGATGGGCTTTCTTTTAATTAGTCACACATTTGAGCCTCCCTGAGGCAAAACAAACTGCATGAACTATTGGTTTTCACAATTTTCCACCTTCATTGGAATAGAAGCTAAAGAGACAAGGATAAAAGTCAGATTTTGTATTTGAAATAGCATGTCTTTTTTTAAGACCTGGGTCACTATGGCCCCCACAAAAACAAAGTCAGAAGATCATGAATCATACATGAATGAATGCCAAATGTTTTTTCTCCACCTAAGGAGAGGTTTGAAAGGGCAACAAGAGCTTTTAAAGTACTCCATATGTCCTGTGTAATCCTAGTAATGTGTTAAAATATTCAATTGTAAAAAGTCACCAAAAGAGAAGACCCTATTTCTTCCATATCAAAAACCAAAGTAAACAAAACAAAACAAAACAAAAAAACCCAGAATATCGTGAAAGAAAAACAGGCACATCTTTTACTCTAAATAAATGGACTGAACCTATAATGTGGAAGAATTTCCATGTCTGCAAGGAGGATTGCAATGTTACTGACAGTTACGGGTGCGGCTGCTTACGCTATCATGTGACTTTTTCATCTCCCATTCAAAAGCTATTCAGAACTGTTCTAAGTTCATTAAAAATGTAAGAAGGATTTATAGTGACCTAGACAATAGGAACCCACTCAACCAAAGCTTATTAAAATCTGATTTTTATGATGTTGCTGCAATGTGCAACTTTTTATTCAGGTAGCCACAGCAAAATACACTCTGGAGATCATCCTACCATGTTAGCCCATATTCGTAACAACAACCCTTTATTGGCTGATCTGGTGACCCTTACCATGTTCTCCCTAATGTAGTCTTTTACGTGGACAACTTCCAAATATTGACACAGCCATTAGTAATAATGGTAGTAGGATAAAAGAAAACCCTTGCAACACTCAATGCAGATAATCTAGGTTATTCCTCAAGCTTTCTCACTTCTTATCTTTTATGTAGATGGTACCTAAAAACAGCTTCCTAAATTCCAATCCAGTCTTTAAAGTCAGCAGATCAAATTGCCCAAACTCACACAGCCGTTTAATAATCAGTAACAACCTCTAGCAATCTATTCCTTCATCTGTAATATTAGAAGACTGACTGAATTGATTGATCTCAAAAATTCTTTCCAGATTTACAGTTCTTGTTCTAACAGCAAAAGAAATACAGAAAAGCTTCAAACAAAGTTGGATGGGAAGCTAATATTTGTAATGTCACATGGAGAGATTAGCTCAGCAATTTCCATTAATAGGAGTCATATGGTGAAATCTCCCAGAGCTATTTAGAAACAAATCTCTGATTGCTTAGAACTATAGGTAGAGCCAATTTACTTTGACTTTTTTTTATTATTAAAAAATTCAAGGTATTTGAGGGCTATGCCCTGTCTTTCTTGGGGTGGAGTAATAGACATTTAGAGAAGAAATTTTGCCTAGGTCAGCACTTTACCTTCTACATGAAGCAGAGGTTTCCTGGAAAATCTTTTTCAGATGAATATTGAAAAAGTACTGAACCAAGCAGCGGATGGGGTAGAGAAGAAAGAAAAATGTTGTAAAGGTCATAGGAGCAGAAGAGGGCTGTGGATTGGCATGTGATAAGTGTTTCAATGCCTTATGGTTTCTTGTTGGTGGTAGGCTAGCCTTCCAATTGTATGTAGCACCTTAAATAATGAGAGGTTTTGAGATATTACGAGCAGTTGCATTCGTCACCGTATTTTGAGTTCGTTGTGGAATGACTCATGGAAGACAAGGGAAATGCCAGAGTCAAAGAGGGAGGACCAAAAAAAGAAAGTTTTCAAAGACTTAAAGAAACACTTTATCATATTTTCCTCCTGTACAGTGGGTGTGTTTGGATGGAGGGGTTGTGTAGGGTGTTGGGAGTGTTATTTTTCATATAACATGCATTTATGTATATTACATATAATATATAATATTATAGCTAATATTGCTATAGTCCTATAAATATGAATAATTTTGGATTATTAAAAATAGGAATTGAAATATTAGAATGAATACTTAAAAATGAAATTGTTTTTGTGTTTCACATTCATATGACTCACTTTTCAGGTGTTCTTTAAAAATACCTACATGATTTAATGGCATAAGATCAATTTGAAGAATTCACTTATTAAAATGTTGAGAATAAAAAAAAATTTTAAGGTGAAAGGTACTAAGAGCTTGCAAATCCGTATTTGATTGTATACTATTAGCATATAATAGGAATTCCACAGTCAAGGGAAATTGACGTGTACAAAAAGTTAAGAACTCAGAGGAATAACAACACAGTAGCTCTTTCCCCTCTATGAGATCTTCTCTGATAATCCATGGGTAGTTTTTGGCATTCTTTCTCCTCTGCTCCCAGTATATATTGTGTTATAAATTTATTGTAGTGGACTCGTGTATTTACAGGTCTATCTGCTCCTTGTACCAAGTGATCTTTATAATCAGGGATCATCCTTCTTTTTTTTTTTTTAAGTTTATGTATTTATTTTGAGAGAGAAAGAGAGAGGGAGGGAGGGTTAGGGATAGAGGGAGAGAGAAATTCCAAGCAGGCCCCATGCTGACAGTGCAGAGCTCAACAACACAAACTGTGAGATCATGACCTGTGCCGAAACCAAGAGTCGAACACTTAACCAACTAAGCCACCCAACGTCCCAGGGATCATCCTTCTACCTTAGTGCCCTCTGCAACTACTCTCCATAGTGGGCATTCAATAAGAATTTGCTCAGTAGCTTGGTACTGCTTTATTTTTAGTGCAAAGAGAAAGGTCATGCTTTTTTCTTTCTTAATTTTTTTAATGTTTATTTTTTAGAGAGAGAGAGAGAGCAAGCAGAGAAAGGGAAGACACAGAGGGAGACACAGAATCCGAAGCCGTCTCCAGGCTCTGAGCTGTCAGCACAGACAGCCCCCGATGCGGGGCTCGAACTCATGGACCACGAGATCATGATCTGAGCCGAAGTCGAACACTTAACTGACTGAGCCACCAAGGTGCCCCAGAAAGGTCATGTTTTAATCAAGTTCTTTAAGACCTCAATGGTAGACCTCAATGGTAATTTTGGGACACTTATAAATTAAAAACTTAAAAGAAAAACAACAGCCTGGAAGAAAATATTTGCGTAATATATAATAAAAGGAGTACTCCTAAGAAAAAAAGAACTACAAAATAACAAGAAAATCACAAACAGCCAAATGGGAAAATAATAATAATTGGAAGATATGAATAAAAATATCAAATGGCTAATAAGCATATGAAAGGAAGATACACCCCACTAATAATAATAAAAATCAAATTAAAACAATAGTGAGCTGTCACGTTTGCTGGTTTCGTGAAACAAAACCTTAAAAGGTTAATAATGTCAGTGATTGGTAAAAATGTAGGGAAATGACTACTCATATATTTTTAGTGTGAGTGTAAAATAGTACAGCCCATTTGGGGGGAAGGGGTTTTCACTTTCTAATCTATTAAAATGTAAAACACATGTGTCCTTTGAACCAGCAATTTCACATCTTGAAATTTATCTTAAAAAAATACTTGTACAAAGAAGCATGTGTCTGACTGTTTCTGGAAGCATTTGTTGCATTAGTCAAAAATTGGAGGCAATCTAAATATCTATTAATAAGGTGCAGGTTAAATAAATTGTGGTCTGTCCGTCTGCAGAAACCTGTACAGTCATAAAAAAGAATAAGCTGAGTATGTGCTCATTGACAAGGGGGTACACCTGTGACACAGCGCCCTGTGAAAAAGCAAGTTGTGAAAGAACACATATAGTATGATTTTTTTTGTTTTTGGTAAAACATTTTAATAAAGACTATGCATGCCAGAGTTGGAGAAGATGCATAACTCTAGTAGTGATTGACTCCTGGGCGTGTAGGAGGCAGCCTGAGACTTTCATATGCTTTTGTATTGACTGATGTTACCACTAAGTAATTCTTAAACACACCATGTTTTAAAAATAGAAACGCAGAGGGAGGATTGTGTATGCTTAGAAGAAAGTTTGTAACATGAAGTATGCTGGTTTTTTTTTTTTTTATCTGAAGTATTTCAGATAATACAAGCATATGCTTTTAAAAATCACATGATACAGAAAAAGAGGGCCCTTCTTGCTCCCATCTGTGCCAGTCGCTCTGTGAGCCTGCTGGGTAGCTGCCCTTCTGGGACTTCCTTCAGCTGTGCTCCTGGTTTGGATGCACTTGAGTTCATGCTTTTCTTTTTCTTGGTCTGTTCTCTCATTTTGCTGAAGATTGTCCTCAAAGACTCCTGAAAATGTTTGCTTGGGAAACAGGATCTCTGAAAAGAGATTTTTTTTTTTAAGTTTATTTGTTTATTTTGAGAGAGAGAACATGAGCAGGGGAGGGGCAGAGAGAGAGAGGGACAGAGACTCCCAAGCAGGCTCTGTACTGTCAGTGCAGAACCCAACATGGGGTCTGAACTCACAAACTGTGAGATCATGACCTGAGCCAAAATCAAGAGTCAGATGCTGAACTGACTGAGCCACCCAGGCGACCCTGAAAAGAGTTTTATTAATTTTTTTTTTAATTTCAACAAGACATACACTAAGAAGTTGCATATTAGATTTGATTCATATAGTACTGTATATAGTAAGAACTCAACAATCAAGGCAAGCTGATGTGTATAAAAAATTAAGAACTCACAGAAATAACAAACCAGCTCTTTCCCCTCTATGATTTCTCTGATAACCCACAGACAGCTGTGACACTTCTGATTTAAAAATATAGAAGACAAACAACAGCCTGGGAGAAAATACTTGCATCATGTATAATAAAAGGAGTACTTCTAAGAGATAAAGAACGACAAAATAACAAGAAAACCACAAACAGCTAAATAGGAAAATAGTAATAACTGAAAGATACAAATAAAAAAATACAAAGGGTTAATAAGCGTATGAAGAGAAGATGCCTTCCACTAACAATCAGAGAAAGTAAAATTAAAACAATGGTGAGCTGTTATGCTTGTCCGTTGCATAAAACAAAACATGGACTCAACCCACCATCTGGAACCAGAAGTCACAGATAAGCTTCCAGAGGCACATTTTCATTCCATGTTCACATTATATTTGCCTTGTCATGCAATATTTATTAAATTTTCACCACAACTTCATGAGACAGGCAAAATTATCTCTAATTTACAATTAAAAATGAGATGCAGTCACATTGATTTCCTCAAGGTGAAACACTGGTTAGAAATGCCAAGTTAAGTATTCTAATTTCATCACCACCAACACACCTACATTGAGAGATCACAGCTTTAGAGATGTGCTTTCAGTCACTGGCATATTTTAGGATGTATGATGGTATCGTGTAAAAAGCCCTGGGCTGGAAGAATCAGGAGGCCTAAAATCTAGTCTTATTTCTCCTAACTGTATCCACCACACCGCCGTGGACTTTTATTTCCTCATCTGTAAAGTGACAGGGTCATACGGGATGGCATTTCCAGCTGTAATGGTTGATATTTCTATAAACCTACTGAACACGTCACCACATGATATTGTTTGGGACTTAAGGAACATTACCATAGAAGTGTTTTCTGAGTATGTTGTTGTGGATTCACAATGCCCTGTCCTTAGTGGGACGGGCTTCATCAAGAATTTTCCCGGGGCACCAAACTAAGTCTAATAATATTTAATAGTGAGGACTCTTGCCTAATTGGGACAGTCATGCTTACTTAGTTGAGATGCCTCTAGGTGATTGTGTGGTATTATCTGCAGAATTTGAGGTGACTGAAGAGTGGTGATGCCTTGGGCTTCTTCAAATAATTCTGTTAGTGCAAGTCAGTAGAGCAGCACAGAAAGAGCAAACTCTTCCCCAGAAAAATCATCTCTCCTAGGTGAGAAGAATCAATTCTCCCAGGAAGATTACTCTTTAGACGTCTAGTAAAGATCAATTAGTAGAGGGCACCCTTACTTCCAGAGAGAAGGCACTCATCAAGAGCTAGGTTTAGTGTATGGAGTGCACACTCAGTATACGTGCGTACCACAGCAGAATATTTGTATGGTGTCTGCCAGAGAGAATTTGATAGTCTACATTAAGAAACAAATCCGTTCCTCTCCTATAGGTCTCCCTTTATATGACCCAGCAATAGCACTGCTAGGAATTTATCCAAGGGACACAGGAGTACTGATGCATAGGGGCACTTGTACCCCAATGTTCATAGCAGCACTCTCAACAATAGCCAAATTATGGAAAGAGCCTAAATGTCCATCAACTGATGAATGGATAAAGAAATTGTGGTTTATATACACAATGGAATACTACGTGGCAATGAGAAAAAATGAAATATGGCCTTTTGTAGCAACGTGGATGGAACTGGAGAGTGTGATGCTAAGTGAAATAAGCCATACAGAGAAAGACAGATACCATATGGTTTCACTCTTATGTGGATCCTGAGAAACTTAACAGGAACCCATGGGGGAGGGGAAGGAAAAAAAAAAAAAAAGAGGTTAGAGTGGGAGAGAGCCAAAGCATAAGAGACTGTTGAGAACTGAGAACAAACTGAAGGTTGATGGGGGGTGGGAGGGAGGAGAGGGTGGGTGATGGGTATTGAGGAGGGCACCTTTTGGGATGAGCACTGGGTGTTGTATGGAAACCAATTTGACAATAAATTTCATATATAAAGAAAGAAAGAAAGAAAGAAAGAAAGAAAGAAACAAATCCGGGGGCGCCTGGGTGGCTCAGTTGGTTGAGCGGCCAACTTTGGCTCAGGTCACGATCTCGCGGTCCGTGAGTTCGAGCCCCGCGTCGGGCTCTGTGCTGACAGCTCAGAGCCTGGAGCCTGTTTCGGATTCTGTCTCCCTCTCTCTGACCCTCCCCCGTTCATGCTCTCTCTGTCTCAAAAATAAATAAACGTTAAAAAAAATTTTTTTTTAAATAAAAAAAAAAATCCATAGAGAGAAGGGAGGCAGGAGCTGAATCAGAGACCTAATGAGTCAAATGTTTGCAAACATACATACACACTTAGTAGCCACAATTTAATGGAAAAGCACAGGTCGCAGATTGTTCTTTGCAATCTCCATAACCTCAACAGAAGGTGCAGAATTTAACACCTGCCTGTTTTTAGCCATCAGTCTTCTCTCTCTTTCGATTAAATGAGGTCTCTCTTTCTTTGGTTTCTGAAGCTGTTGCTATACTGAGTTTTGTTGCCTTTCTATTATGAAAATATTGACTTTTTTGCAATATAGTTCAATATAGTATCTATATAAATCTTGACTTTTCCTCCACTTTGCCTATATGACAATATTTTCCTTATAAATGGCATTAGGGGAAATTTTATAATAGAGAATTGCATTATTTTAAGATCTAAAAGATAGCACATTTAATTTTTTTGCACTTTTTTTGGTCGCACAGACCCAAGAATTGTGAATCGATTCCTTTCTGGTGGAATTTTGGCTTTATCTGATATATGTTTATATCATGGAATAATGAACATGTCCTAGAAGAATAATAATATTTCCTCAGTGGTTGAACACCCCATGCATACAATTTGTCCTTAATCCAAATAATCCCAGACAGCATGTCCTGTATAATCACTGCAGTTGCCAACAGCAGACTTACGCTACTTAATCTGTTTTTTTCAGAGAGAGGGGTGGAGCTTTTAGATAATTCATCTAACAAAGCTAAAGGTGTAAGTTTAATTATTGCTTTTCAGCAGTTTACATTACATCCGAGCTCAGTAACACCTTTGAGATTTCTGCCACCCAAAGCAAGAATGCTCCATGCCCTTGATTTAACCCCCTCTGAACCAGGTGCTCACCTACACTGTTATTAGCAAAAGTATTTTACAACCTACAGCTAATTCCAAGAGTTACTTCTCTCCACTGTCTCACCGAGGCACTCAGGCTGGGGCAAAAGACAAGTGGAAGTTAAGTGAAACCATATGCTGAGGTCAGGTGGATTTCAGCACCCCAAAGAGAGACTTGAGTGGCTCTTTAGCAAGGACAAGCGTTTATTCAGAGCTCTTCCCTTTCCTTTTGGTGTCTCTTCACCCTCATGTCTGACCTGTTCTGAGCAGTGAATTGACAGCTTTCACTACAATGGGACTTAATAGTTTTGAATGTAATAAAATATTTACTACATACGATTTTGATTTTAAAATTTTAACTATTTTGCCCTTATTATGACATCCTTTGTTTATGAGACAGTGCATGTATATTTCATATTAGTTTAAAGTACCTGTAGGTGACTTTGAAAGGTTGTTTCAATTTAGAAAGCAGAGCAATTATGCCATTTTACTATTTGATACTGTGTTCCGAGCAGATATTCAATAAACGACAATTGTTGATTAGATAACTCCTAGAGATGTATTTTATAAAATAACCCATATAATTCTTTATCAATGTTCTGATCCATCAGATGATTGTTAAACATGCCAACAATTTCAAGTATTTAATAATTTACTTTAGTCTAGAGTTGATGTCTTTCTCTTCATGGCTGTGTTTTATTTATTTATTTATTTATTTATTTATTTATTTGTCTTAAAAAGGGTATCTTGTGACCTATTGAATTCTTAAGAATGTCTATTCACTTAGAAATTCAGATTTATTGGATCAATTTGTAAGGTCAAAGTTGTGCCAGTGCTTCACAGCACAAGAAGTTTTTCAGCTGTAGGCTCAGGTTACACCTTGTATGCATTCCCCAGTAGAGTTTTACATTTAATTCTGGACTTTGGAAGAACCTGGGTAGGAGAAAGAACGGGTGTGGATGAATTAATGAGGAAAGCAAAGTTCAGTGCGACTCTGAGAGCTGATCAAGTTTGCTGAAGTGCCTCAGCCACTTATGTGTCTGTGATTTTCCATGGACCCCAAGTTCACAAACTTTACAGTCTTCAGGAGGCACCTAGCTCCATTTCTCTGGCTTTACAAGATGATGTTCACGGTTCTTGCTCCCCACGTAATTTTTCTAAAAGCACTTTATAAAGCTATGGTAAAGCGGTTGACCTAATTAAGGTCATTTTCAGATTTATAACATATCTAAATATACTTTGTAAATATAAAACTCTAGTAAAGTCGAGCAACGATACAGAAGTATTTTACCCTTAAGACTAGTGAAATAAAAAAATCAAATCACACTTAATTATACATTTAAATAATTCCTTTTTTTTTTTTAGAAAAAATGCATTAAGAAATCAAGACAATGCCAGTAAATCTCCATATTTATGGTTGGCTATGGACTAAATTATGCCCCGAAATGAATATGTTGAAGCCCTAACTCCATGTGACTGTATTTGGAGATAGGATCTTACGGAAGTAATAACATTAAATGACATTATTAGGGTGGAACCTTAATCAGCTGAGACTGATAGCCTTATAAGAAGAGGAAGAGATGTCTTTCTCTGTCTCTCTGTCTCTGTCTCCTTGTGTACACAGACGAAAGGCCGTGTGAGGATACCGAAGGAAGACAGCTATCTACAGACTAGGAAGAAAGGCTTCACCAGAAACAGAACTCCATTGGATCTTAACCTTAGACTTTCCAGTCTCCAGAACTACGAGAAGATAAATTTCTGTTGTGTAAGTCATGTAGTCTGTGGTATTTTGTTATGGCAGTCCAAGCTGACTTAGACACTTTCCATATCTATTAAAAGTGCACAGAAATGAATAAAATATGCCACAGATTTCCAAGGGAGTCTTCAGAATAGCTGTAGTGCTGGTCTGTCAAGCTGTAGTGCTTGACTGTTTGGAAATCGCGGCATGTAACTCTAAAAAAATCGCTTTATTGGGTTGCAAGAAGGAAGTTCTGGCCCTGGTATAGCTCTAATTACCATAAAACTATGTGGAATTAATATTTACATAATGTAAACCAAATAAGTAATTTTAAACCAACCAATGGCAGGGCGATTGGGTGGCTCAGTTGGTTAAGCATCCGACTTTGGCTCAGGTCATGATTTCGCAGTCCGTGAGTGCAAGCCCCTCGTCGGGCTCTGTGCTGACAGCTCGGAGGGAGACACAGAGTCTGAAGCATTCTGTGTCTGCTTCAGATTCTGCTTCAGATTCTGTGTCTCCCTCTCTCTCTGCCCCTCCTCTGTTCATGCCTCTGTCTCTGTCTCTCTCTCTCTCCCTCTCTCTCTCTCTCTCTGTCTCTCTCAAAAGTAAATAAACATTAAAAAAATAAACAGTGGCAAAGTCTGTCTATTTACAAACACTCAAGGTGATCTCTTAAAATTCATTTTGTCCAAGATAGAGAGAGGTAGAGCTGCTTCCTCAAGGCTGGAGACTATTGTGGGGCATCCGGTTCAGCTACAACATTGTCAGTACCAGCTTTCTTGGACTTGCAGAGGTAGTTCCGCCTTCTTTCATTCGAATAAACATGGAGACAAACAGAAAATATTACAGAAGTCAGAGATGATTACTAGAATCAAAAGAATGCAACTGAGTCATCATCCACAAGTACAGAGAAGCTAAAGACTAAGTGACTTGCCCACAGTGCTCATTCATGGGAAAGAAATAGTCAAAATCTGAATCCAGGTCTCTCGAATTCCAGTCTACCACACATAACTCTTCTCTCTGTACATGAAGAATATGGCTGGGCTTAAAAAATATGTGCTACAGATTCCATGGCATAACAAAATATAATATCCTGTAATAGGTGCATGTTAGTCAATGGAACACAACCTGAAATACAAGATACTTTTTTTTTTTAACACTACAGCTATTTCAAACAACTGCATGTTGTAATGTAATTGTTTTCCTTCCTTTATAAATTACCTGGGATGTGGACAAGTCAAATGGTCCTCACACGTTCAAAAGAAGTCAAGAAACTTATTTGCTTTCCTTGGCTGGTTCTTATTTTGTTGTCTTTTACAGAGGTGCATTCTGGAAAGAAAAATAATGATTTGGTTGTGCAACCTTTGTCAAAATAATTTGTAAACGCTCTTCCATAATGGAAAAGAATCAACCTGGAAATAAACTAAAACACAGTTACTTTTCTTGACTGAAAGTACTTACCTAAAAAAGAATTTCAATTCGCTTTCAACTATCAACAATACTATGCTGGACTTCTTTCCAGTTTTGTTGAGAAATAATTGACATACATTACTGTATAAGTTTAAGACATACAGTGTGATGGTTTGATTTACACATATTGTGAAATGATTACCACAATAGGTTAAGCTAACATCCATCTTCTCATATGAATACAATAAAAAGGAAAGAAAGGAAAAAACTCTTTTATTTGTAGCACAAGAGCTTTTGAGAAGATAAATAACAATAAAAATCTCTGAATTTCTAGATGGTCATTAAGATTGCTTCAAATTTATATGTCTGAAATGATGTAATACAGATTTTAATGTTAACTGAACTTGCTTTCCATTTAAAAAACTTTTGTCTTATAAGCAAAATCCACCACAGGTAATTATTTCTAATTGTAGTTTTTCATGTAGTTTGTAGTATTTAGGGCTTTTTTAAAAAAATTTCCTTAATAAACTGGTAACACATTATTATTTTGAACAATTCACAACTTGACAACTTAAAATTTTGCTATAGCATTTATCAAGAATTCCATTTGCTGCTGACAAGTAGTGTCATATTCTCCAATAGATCTTGGCCAGCCAAGGGAGTGCTTAGGTAAACGGTCTCTCCTAACACCACAACCTTGTGGTTTACAGTAGAAGATGAAAGCTGAAATCATGAAATAAAAAAGTCAGCTCACTCTGGGAATGGTATTGGACGGTAACAGATATTATAAGTTACCATGCTAATGAGCAATGATTCTTGCTGCATGAAATAGTTCCCTTATGTATATCCTAAATTCCTCTTGTTGCACTTTATTATGCATTTCCTCCCATTTAGTCCTCAGGAAAAATAAAGTTCCTTGTTAGAGGAGATGAAGAGTTTCTAGTCACCAACCTTTAAATAAGAAGTTTTCATTGGCTTGATAAATATTATATATAATCTAAACATTCTTTTCTCTATAGTGAATAAACTTGCTTCCCTGCATGTTTCCTCTGTCTCCTCTCATTTCAAAATCCCTAATTACTCTGAGAACTGGAGGGAACACTGGATAAGGAAGTAAGCATTAAGGCTCTAGTCACAGTTCTGCCATAAAATACTTCAACCTTCTGAGTCTCGTCATCAGTGAAATGTGGAGTTTGGACAGAATTATCGCTATTCATCTATCTCTAAAACCAAATTTCTGATGCTTCCCTGAAATCTAATTCTCCCACATTAATTAGGAAAGCTATGACTGGACACAGAAGGTTGGTGCTAAGTATGGAAGTTAGTATATAAGACACGCTTTATTACAATTTCTGAATCCTTGTCTCACAATATCTTTAAATTATTGAACTTAAGTGGTGAAAGAATCATTTTGTTATCCATGTTAATCTCAATACTTTTTTCCTCGCTAATCTTTCTCATCCTTACTAGCTTTCAATTTTTTTCTCAGCTTTGTTTTTAAGTGTATCAGCTGAAGACATACCTAATTAA
Organism: Puma concolor; assembly: GCF_028749965.1. NCBI lineage: Eukaryota > Metazoa > Chordata > Mammalia > Carnivora > Felidae > Puma > Puma concolor. The sequence continues at coordinate 142,128,567 of NC_141674.1, read as the reverse complement.
CATTCATTTTGTTGCCACTGATTGTTTCTCCAACATACTATTTTATTTTCATAATCTGGGCAACCATGGACTGACCAACCTTTCCACCTAGTAGTACATCATTTACTTCATTAATTATTATTCTCACAAATCACCAAAGAAAATACTTAGCAGTATCAGGGATGGTGTTGGTCCCAGAATAGTACCACCAGTGTTGATACTGACCCTCCGCTAAGTCCTCTCTGCAAAATGACCACGAGTTGTGTGATCCACCCTAGAACTATGTTCCCAATAGACTTATTTTCCATTTCCTTATTTATTTGATTATATTTAGTACATGTATGCTATATTGGTCTACTTTTCTTGAGAGAGAGAAAAGCAGCCCAAGCTGACAGGATGACATCTAGGAACCTATTTAGATAACCTATAACAAAAGGAAATTTATCATGGAAGGAAAAAGAGAAAACAACATAGGTATTATTACCAACTAAACTATATTAATTACTATATTAAATGTGATTAGATTGAAATTTCCAATGAAAAACAGATTATCAGAATGGATAATAATATAAAACTGAAATATATGTTACCAATATGAATACACAGCTTTAAATATAGAGTTACAAATACTTGAAAAGTAAAAAGATAGAAAAAATATACACCATCCAAACACAAATCAGAAGAAAGCTAGTGTAACTGAATTTACATCAGACAAAGTAGACTTCAAATAAGAAGTATTGTCTGAGATGAAGTGGGATATTTTATAATGATAAAATACTGAATATATCAACCAACATGATAATTTTGAACATAATGCACTTAATAACAGAGCTTTAAAGTACATGAAACAAAAACTGACAGAATTAAATGGGGAAGGAGATAAATTCATAATCATCACTAGAAACTTTAGCAGGCAACTCTCAACAATTGATAGAACAAATAGATTTTGCTATCAACAGTAGCCAGAGTATGGAAAGAGACAAATGTCCATCAACAGATGAATGTATAAAGAAGATGTGGTATATATATATATATATATATATATATATATATATATATATATATAATGGAATATTACTCAGCAATCAAAAAGAATGAAATCTTGCCATTTGCAACTACATGGATGGAACTAGAGTGTATTATGCTAAGCAAACTTAGAGAAAGACAAACATATGACTTCACCCATATGTGGAATTTAAGATACAAAACAAATGAACATAGGGGAAGGGTGACAAAAATAATATAAAAACAGGGAGGGGGACAAAATATAAGAGACTCTTAAATATAGAGAACAAACTGAGGGTTGCCGGAAGAGTTATGGGTCAGGGGATGGGCTAAATGGGCAAGGGGCATTAAGGAAGACACTTGTTCATATGAGCACTGGGTGTTTTAAATAGGGGATGAATCACTGGATTATACTCCTGAAATCATTATTGCACTATATGCTAACTAACTTGGATGTAAATTTTTAAAAAATCAATAGTAAAATATAATATTTGAGCAGCACTATCAACAAGTGACCCAATAGAATTTTATAGAACACTGTACCTGACAGCTGCAGAATACATATTCTCTTCAATCACACAAGGAATATTAAACAAAACAACCCAATATACTAGTCTATTAAAAACTCTCAATAAATTTTAAAGGATTAAGATCACAAAGTATTTTATCTGATCTCAACAGGATTGTATTAGAATCAATAACTTAAATAAATAAATAAATAAATAAATAAATAAATTTCTCCAAATATTTGGATATTAAGCAACATATTTCTAAATGACCCATTAGTGAAAGAAGTCACAAGTTAGAAAATATTTTAAATGGAACAATAAAAAGCACAACATATTTAAATTGTAAGATGCAGCTAAGAGAGTGTTTAAAAGGAAATTTATAGCTTAAGTGCTTATATTAAAAAAACAATAAAAGCCTAAAATTAATTATCTACCCTTCCACTTTAAAATTATAGAAAAAGAAAAACAAATTAAGCCCTGTAAGTGGAAGAAAGGAAATAATAACTGTAAGAACAGAAGTCAATGAAATAATCTTAAATAATAATAAGATTAACACATTTGGAAGTATCAGAAGTTGGTTTTTCTAAAGAATTAATATGATTGATAAACTTCCATCAAAATTAATCAAAAGTTAAAGAAAAATACAAAATACCAAAATCAAGAATGAAAGGGACTCTCACCACAGATGCTTAGAAAGAAACTAAGAAAATTCTGGGGGTGCCTGGATGGTTCAGTTAAGCATCCAACTTGGGCTCAGGTCATGATCTCATAGTTTGTGAGTCTGAGCCCTGCATCAGGCTTTGTGCTGACAGCTCAGTGCCTGGAGCCTGCTTTGGATTCTGTGTCTCCCTCTCTCTCTGCCCTTCCCCCCGCTTCCTCTGTCTCTGTCTCAGTCTCTGTCTCTCTCTCAAAAATAAATAAATTTAAAAAGTTTCTATGAATAGCTCTATGCCAACAATTTTAACAACATAAATGAAATGGAAAAATTTTTTAGAAACATTAGTTCCAAAATGGATGTAAGATGATATATAACCCGAATAAAAGCATCTCTGTCAAAGAAATTGAATTTGTAATTAAAATTTTCCTATAAAGAAAATTCCTGGCCCAGACACTGGCTCAGGGTAGCTTCTATTAAACATTTAAAGGGAGGGGCGCCTGGGTGGCGCAGTCGGTTAAGCGTCCGACTTCAGCCAGGTCACGATCTCGCGGTCCGTGAGTTCGAGCCCCGCGTAGGGCTCTGGGCTGATGGCTCAGAGCCTGGAGCCTGTTTCCGATTCTGTGTCTCCCTCTCTCTCTGCCCCTCCCCCGTTCATGCTCTGTCTCTCTCTGTCCCAAAAAAAAAATAAAATAAAATAAAAAAAAAAAAACGTTGAAAAAAAAAACAAAACATTTAAAAGGAAAAAAAATCTTACACAAAACAGTTTTGGAAAATAAGAGGGATGGTATGCATCTCAATGTGTTTTATGAGGCCAGAATAACCTTATAACTGAAATTTGAAAATGACATTACAGAAAAAGAAAATTACAGATCAATGTTCCTCATGAATACACATACCCACAAAAACCTTAACAAAATTCAATAATACACTTAAAAGATAATACATTATAAGCAAGTAGCTCTCATCTGAAGAATACAATATTGGTCTAATATTCCAACATCTATCAATTTAAATCACTGTATTAAAGTAAATGCAAATATCACCCAATAATTTCAATAGGTATAGAAAAAAACATTTGAAAAAATCCAACAAATTCTCAGCAAGCCAGGAACAGAAGGAAACTTCCTTAATATGATAAAGGAAATTTGTGAAAAACCTGCGGCTAACAGCACACTTAATGCACAAATATTGAACACTTTTCACCAAGGCAGATATCAAGCTAGGAGTGTTTATATTCACCAACCCTAGCCAACACTGTACTGATTCTAAGAAAAATTTAAACTGTCTTTATTTCAGCCAACAGGTTAGTGTATGAAGAGAATCCTTAGGAATTTAGCAAAAGCAACACAAAACAAAACAAATCCAAAACCAAAACCAAAAACCTATTAAATGTAATAAATGATTATGTTATTTCAACAAGATCACAAGACTTAAGATCAGTATACAAAAAAATCAATTCTATTTCTATATATCAGCAACAAATAGGTGGAAATAAATATTTCAAAATGATGACACCAAAACATGACATACTTAGGAATATATTTAACATACTAGGTGCAAGACCTGTACTTGGAAAATGATAAAGTATTGCTGAGAAAATCAAACACCTAAAAAATGGAGAGGTGAGCCAGATTCCTGTTAGAAGACTGAATATTGCTAAGATCCCAATTCTCCCCATATTTGTTGCTAAGATCCCAATTCTCTGCATATTCATCTATAGATTCAATGCAATTCCAGTCACAAAGCCAGCAACAGTTTTTTGGTTTTTTTCTTTTGACAAGTTGAAACTAAAATTGATACTGAGAACGTAAAGGGCTTAGAATAACTAAAACATCATTGCAAAAGAAGAATAAAATTGGAGAATTTTCACTACATGTGAAGAGTTCATATAAAGTTATAATTGAGAAAGTGTGGTATTCGTGTAACAATAGATAACAGATTCATGGAATGATAAAGTGAGTGCAGAAATAGACCATACATTTATGGTCAAAATGTTTTTTTACAAAGATGTCAATGAAATTTAATAGTAAAATAATTTTCCCCAAGAAAAGATGCTAGATAAACTGGATATCCATACAGGGTTTTGTTGTTGTTGTTGTTGTTGTTGTTGTTGTTTTTGTTTTTTGTTTTTTTGCACTATACACATAAATTGACTGGAACAGGATTACAGACCTAAGATAGAAGCTAAAAGCTAAGCCTATAAAGAAAACAGCGGGAGAGTATACTTGTGAAGTTGAGGTAGGAAAATATAAACAGAATGCAAAAAGTACTCGCTATACATGGAAAAATTGATAAACAAAACTTACCAACATTCAAAAGATACCATTACAGAAATGAAAAAGTAAACCACAGCCTGGGATAAAATATTCACAATGTATACAAGTGACAAATAACTAGCATGGGAGAATATTTTTTAAAACTACAAATCAACAGTAAAAAAATAACACTCAATAAAAATGGGCAAAAGTTTTGCATGGATACTTCATAAAAGAGAATATATAAATTCCCAATAGACATATGAAAATGGGAAATACATAAGGGAATGCAAGTTAAAACCACAAAGAGATATCATTATACATCCATTAGAATGGCTAAAAGTAAAAATACCATATGTCAGGGAAAACGTAGGGCAATGGAATCACTCACATTGCTGATGGGATAGTACATCAGTACTGGAAAGTCGTTTAGCAATTTCTCACTAAGTTAAATATGTACTTAACCTTTGACCCAGCAATTCCCCCCTAGGTATTTGCATATGCACACCCCTCCCCTGCCAATGAAAACGTAAGTCCCCCAAAAGCCATGTACAGGAATGTTCACTGTAACTTTATTCATTATAGAGAAAAATTGGAATTGAGCCAATTTGTCTATTAACAGAAGCATAGATGAGTTGTGGCATATTCACACAATGGAATAGTACTTAGCAATAAAAAGGAACAAATTATAAATACATGCAATCAAATACCTAAATCTAAACAACATTATATTAAGCAATATACAAAGTTCAGGAATAGGCAAAACTTATCCATGCAGATAAAATCAAAATCAGAGTTGTTCCTTTCAGAAAAGAAATTGAGTGGAAAAAGACCTAAGGAAAATTTCAAAGGCAAAGTTTTATATCTTTTTTGGAACACTGATAACATGAGCATATACATTTGTCAAGATTCACTCATGTGTACACTCAAAAGTATATACTTACTACTGTATGTAATTATACTTAGATAAAGAAAAAAACTTCCCAAACTCCCAAATCTGTATGATACATATATATCATCATGGGCATGTATGAAAGGACAGTTATGTTTGCAGGTGTGCATATAAAGAAACCAGCTCATTTGACCATGTGGCAATCTGCTATTCTGCATTAGATTTGAATGGATTTTTTCTTAATGCCTTATAAAAGATACTGTTTAGACAAGACAGAAATTAAATGACCTCAACATATCACGTAGTCGGATCCTTGAGTTGAAATATAAAAGTGCCTGTGGAGGATCCAGGTCCTGGAAACGTGGTACCCGTGTTCAGAGCCCTACGTTTGGGAGCCAGGTGCTGGAGGCTGATAGAAAGCAGGCAGTGGAGGACTTAGTTCTTCCTATTGATCTAAAACACAATCCAAGTCATAAACCATGGCTTATTAAAGCTGTACAAAATCTCAGAGGTCATCTAGGTCAGGTAGAGAACTTGACACCCAGAGAGGTTAAACATTTGCCCAAGATCACACAGCTAGTGTGAAGTCATTCTATCTGGATGCCTCTCACGCCTATAATTACCCATAATTTTCAAAGTAAAAGTGAATGGACCACGAGTGCCTACACTCTTCCATGTAGATACTGCCTTTTGAGTTTCCCCCACCCCCTTAAGGCTTCCTTTGAGAGATATTTGAACCAGATTTAAATCAGAAAGGTAAGAGTGAGTAACTAATGGTGTTGCCTGAGCCCATAGGCCTCTAGGACTGGCTCATGACTGAGAAAGGGTTTCATTGCAAGGAAGTGCATTTCAGTTTCTTACGGCAGCTTTTCCGCAGAGGTTTTAAGATCAGACGAGGAAGTGCAACGCATCACTGAATTGAAACTGCCTCTGTTCCAGGAGGTGAACAGAACCATTCATTTGCACGTAATTGAAACAGTAATTTTATTGGGCTTTTTAAAACAATTTAAGGATCATTTATATTTGCAAGATGTAAGCAAAATTTTGCTCTCCAAACTGTAACTTCATTGTTTTTACTCCTGTGTAATTTTAGGAAACGTAAAGATCATGCTTGTAGCCCAGATTTCCTTTGGAGGTAGGGTTTGTAGTCTAATGGTCTGTTTATGTTTTAATACAAACCGATTTTCCTCATAGTAATGAAAACCCATGGGGGCCTATGTGTGTGGGAATAGTGGATATCAGGGGCCTGGAATTATCCTAACAATTTGCCCCTCCTTTGTAAAACACTTCTGTTACACTTGCACCCAGACAGTTGGGGGTAGTACAGAATGAATTTTCATGATTAGAGTTGCTGGTCCTACAGTCTTCTATTCATTCACCTGAGACTGTTTAAGGGCCCCACGGTAAGTTCGCTCAGCATCCTTTAAGAGGTCTTACAGATCACAAAGTGCCCCAGTGAGTTCCAGAAAACTGCAAAGTCTTCTGATAGTCTTTTCTCCAATTCTTTCGACCTGACTTTCCAGTACCTCTGACTGAGAAGCAGAGGCCAGGTAGCACTCAACAAGGCTATTGAAAATGCAAACTGAGAACTCTGGGGAGAAATAAAACTATGAATTTATATATATGGAGAGCACCATTTGGGAAAAATTTCTAAGATGTATTAATTGGGCAATAGCTGTTAGCTTTTTTGGAAAATGAATCAAAGTTGAATGACTTCCATTGTACATTATAATAAATAAGCCTCTCTTTAGTATGCTAATCTTAGCCTTTCTTTCTAATTCATGCTTTTTAATAAAAATAAATACCCTTATTCCTTTTCTTTCACATCATGCCAAAATCTCTGATGTACTATAAAATTTGGTTTCAAAGGTCTGTTTTAATTGTATATGAGCTGCCATAAATGCCCTGGTGCCAACATGTTAACCGCCTTAGTGACCTTGTCTAACATGAAGCTAGATTCTCTAAGTGGGACTGGATGACACGGGGGACACCTAAGAGCAGTCATTTGACTGATTCCATAGCACTGCTGGGACAATGTGGAAGCACCAGGAGGCATATTCAGAGGCTGCATAGAGGTTATAAGCCAGAACCATGCGTACTGGCATAAATCCTCAGTAAATATTTATTAAGATCAATGGCTATATACAATGTGCTGATGGTAGCTTTTTGCTCTGAGCTAAAATTAAGAGGAATTGTATAATTGATGTATTACGACCTCCTCTTTGCTTTTAAAGCACAAGACAGGTTTTTTTCCCATATAACTTACACATCTTGCTGGTTACCAGACATTGCATCATAACACTTACACATTCATTTAACCTAAGGCCAGTCTGTAGTGGTTTGGTGACAGTAATGTGACCTACAGAAACATCTTGGATAAGGGCCAGGATCAGATTGTGGTGAGTCATCTGACCTCTACTTAGGTGGCCAGTTTTAAGGCGCTAACAGTTCATAATCACGTCCAACAACACTCAATAAGAGCTAGCATTATGAAAAGCAGTGCCTTTCAGAGAGGGTTCCTTGGAGGTTGGAGTGGAGAAGGAGGGTACAGAGGACCCTCAAGTCTAGAAGATGTTTATAGAAGACAAGATTCTTGCTGGCCGGGGATAAAAGAGTAATTTTCTTCTCCCTCATATACGTTTTCAAAAATTAGTGGTTGCAAGACCTTATCTGGACCTGCATTATCTTGGATATTCTTGAGTACCAGAGCTTTTGGGCTGTATTTTCCAGAATGCTCTTTTACCTTAAATAGGCGTCCTCCAAAGGAAAGAATAAGATTTGAGATTTTAATTTACAGCCAGATATAAAGAAAACTTAACTGAAAGCATCTTTTAGGATAACACATAAACTATTTTGACTAACTAACTAAAAACAAAAAAAAATAATTTTGCTTCCAGTTTGGCAACAAAAAAGAAGAAGGAACTGATATTGTCATATTGTCTATGGTCTTTAACAGGGAAGCCATAAGCTCTTTGGTAAGTGCTACCCCTCCAGCAGAGAATATGATCTAAAGTACTGAATCTGGTCTGCTACAGGCAAATCGGTAATGTCAAAAAAGAAATGTTCCCCCTCTAAAATCTGGTTTAGAGCAACGATTCTTAAATTTTAGGTCTGCAATCACTAGTGATCCACTAGTGATAAGTCTTGCGCATGCATCATGCATGCTTCAAGTTTAAAAATAACTCATCTAAGGCACTCAATTTTTAAATAAATATTATAGACAGAGTACAAGACCTAGACACCCCTTTATAGGCTTACCATCAAAATTATTGCAGTTTGACTTCTAATTCTGGAGATAGTTTCCCAGAGAACATCTGTGGGCTTTTTTTCTTGGTTGGTTGGTTGGTTGGTTGGTTGGTTTTACTTATGAAAGTAGTAGCCCTCTGCCCAATCATACATGGAAAGCTACTAGTCTAAAACATAATATATGCAATTTAAGGTTAAAAGCATTAAAGTCTACTGTCTTTGTCTTTGCCTAAGTTAATGGACCCTTTCAATTCAACCTAGCCAATCATTTTCTGTTTCTTCACACTGAGCTCAGGAATAATAAAACAGTGGCTCCTGGGTGTTTTTAAGTTTGACCTAACAATCCCTGCTTTTTCTTTAAATAAATAGTAACCTCAACTTGTTTTTGAGCATTTCATCATAAGGGAAAGAATTCCCACAAAGGATTTTTCCAGAAACCTGACAGGACATCTATAACTCCATCTTTTAAGTCCCGGATTCAAATATTGAATGCTACTTGACCATGCATTGAGCCATAAGTAACTCAGGTTTGTAAATCTCATCAGATTAGCAATGTGGCTCTGGCAGTCTCTGAAAGATGGACTGATCTGTGCTCAGTAGTAATCTTTGCTTTTCTTTGACTACTCCCAGAATACTGAAAAAGGTATATGTTTTGAATGTACTATATGCTCTTAAAAGAAAACAAGTTGTGAAGCACTCATTTAAAATTTTTTTCTTAAAAGTTTCCTTAAATATTTTTTCATATTGCACTGACAAACTGATATAAAGTATATACTGATGTTTAGTATATTAAGTAATCAATGAGCCTTATAATCCTGTATTAGTCCTTTATGTGTTGATCTTTTTGTTTCCCCTAGGAAATACTGAACAATAAAGAAATGCCATCAGGAATCAAAGACACTGAAGTTTGGAAGGGGCACTTGGGAAGAGTTATGGGTGCCTTGTAATATCCACCACCAAAATTATGTGGTCCTGGTCTCCGAAGAATGCAACAAATTCTTTGTCAAATATGCTATAAACAGAGGGAAGGATGATCAGTTGGGCAATCACTTATTATTTAACATTCACACAGCTGTGTCATTTCCTGTTGGCTAAAGGGTGAGAGCTCAGTCTACACAGCAGCAGTAAATCATATTAGCAGTCAGCATTAATGAGGAAAAACAAGACCAAATTCTGCAACTTGACTGGAGTACTCTCACCAAACAGACTACACAGCTTCCTGCAATGCCCTTGACCGGGCAATCAGCCATAATTTTAAAAGGAAATAAAGAAAAAAATTGCCTTCCAAGAGAACAAATTCTTCCCAGATAACAAGTTCAATTCACTGAATTTTGTGAACCTTCTTTCCTCAATTCCTCTTTCCAAAAAAAAAAAAAAAAAAAAAAGCCTTATATTTTGTTGATGTTACATAAGGGCAGCTGAGGGACTGTCCCAAAGAGACAACTGTGGAAGTGGCACCCTTCAGAACAGTGTAGTACATCCTGCCCTTATTTTTAAATTGAACTTCATGTTTTTGAAGCTATTGCATCCCCAGCATTTTATTAAATTCTCAAAGAGAATGCCCATGGCTCATGTCCCTATTTTCTGACATGACGTCTAGGAAGGCATCCTGCATGTTTTCTTGTTTTTTATATCATCCCTCTGCTCCATTGATGATGCCTTTGAGAGACCTGTGCTTTCTCCTCAAGGTGGACTTGCTCCTTCAAACACTTCTGTTGGAATCTGCAGAGAGGCAGCAACCATGAATAAACAATTAGGAGCAGGCCTTCCATTATTCCACCATGAGCTGAGATCTCTATAAATGCCCTGAACCTGAAAAGGGGGGGTGTCTGTAGTGCGTTTCTAAAGAAGAATGTTTGAAAGTACAGGGCATGTGATTTTCTAAGCAGCCTTATTTTACATCTTGAAGGAGGCAGATGTCATCATCCTCTTGCAAGGATGAAACTGAGGGAAATAATTCAGTCAATATTTGCTCAAGGTCAGACAGTGCATTAGCATAACCTGGACCAAAACCCAAATTTCCTCACTTGTTGTCCAGTGCTCACATCAAGAACACGGAGTTATTGCTTATCATTTGATGCCAACCCTAGATGGCTGTTCTCTGTCAGTTAACCTCCTGTCCAGGCCTGGAACCAACCCTGTTTGTGTCAGATAAAATGTAGTTTCTGTGGGAGGAGTGGCTTCCCCCTAGTAAATAAAGGGTTAACCACAAAGCAAAGAATTCTTTAGCTCAGACCTCTTAGGGCAATTGAATGTTGAATACACATGGTTTATTAACCAATGTATATTGAGGTGTTTGCTATTTTTTCTCTTCTCTTGAGCTTAGGGGGTTAAGTAGAGAAAGTAGAAAGTAATAGGAAGACAAACAGGAAGAATAAGAAAAAGCAGGACATTAAGTAATGTATGATCCCTAGATGGGGTTTCACATCTTCCAAATGATTGTTTTCTTAAGAAAAAGATTTTCAGGGGCGCCTGCATGGCTCAGTTGGTTGAGCGTCCGACTTTGGCTCAGGGCATGATCTCGCAGTTCGTGGGTTCCAGACCCACATCGGGCTCTGTGCTGACAGCTTGGAGCCTGGAGCCTGCTTCGAATTCTAGGTCTCCCTCTCTCTCTGCTCCTCCCCCACTCATCCTCTCTCTCTCTCTCTCTCTCTCTCTCTCTGTCAAAAATAAACATTTTAGGGGCGCCTGGGTGGCGCAGTCGGTTAAGCGTCCGACTTCAGCCAGGTCACGATCTCGCGGTCCGTGAGTTCGAGCCCCGCGTCAGGCTCTGGGCTGATGGCTCACAGCCTGGAGCCTGTTTCTGATTCTGTGTCTCCCTCTCTCTCTGCCCCTCCCCCGTTCATGCTCTGTCTCTCTCTGTCCCAAAAATAAATAAACGTTAAAAAAATAAATAAATAAATAAAATAAACATTTTAAAAAATTAAAAAAAAAACTTTCATTGCAGTCTAAAATTTTAGTCTTTTCTAGGTATCGTTTAGAGCTGAAAAACTCATTGAAGATGAGAAGTTACATCGGAGTTTCACAGTGAAGTGCCAGGTGCACACCTAAAGCTTGAGTCATTCATTCATTCATTCATTCTTTCAAATAATCATGTCATTACCATGCTTCAAGCCCTCCTATATCTGACTACATAATACCTTTAGAATAAAATCCAACTTCTATCATTACATCTCCATTCTTTTTTTTTTAATTTTTTTTTTTCAACGTTTATTTATTTTGGGGACAGAGAGAGACAGAGCATGAACGGGGAAGGGGCAGAGAGAGAGGGAGACACAGAGTCGGAAACAGGCTCCAGGCTCCGAGCCATCAGCCCAGAGCCTGACGCGGGGCTCGAACTCACGGACCATGAGATCGTGACCTGGCTGAAGTCGGACGCTTAACCGACTGCGCCACCCAGGCGCCCCGGTCTTTTTTTTTTAATTTTTTAATGTTTATTTTTTTAGAGTGTGTGCAAGGTAGGGAAGAGCAGAAAGAGATGGAGACACAGTATCCAAAGCAGGCTCCAGGCTCTGAGCTGTCACCACAGCTCATGAACTGAGCTGTGAGATCATGCCCTGAACCGAAGTTGGATGCTCAACTGACTGAGCCACCCAGACTCCAAGGCCCAATTGTTTGTTTACTTCTTGCCGGCTCTCCTCTGCTCTGCTACCTATTTTCTCCCTCCTTCAGAGACCCCAATCCTTCTGGCCCTCCTTCTGTTCCTCATACCCACCCAACTGTGCCTGTGTGTGACCTGTTCACTCTCTGTTCCCTTGCCTTCCAGTAGACCGTTTCATTGCTGATTTGCTCTCATCATCGAAGACTCAACCTCCTTAGAGAGGCATTGTCAGGCCACTGGGTCTAATCCCTATCTACTATAGTTTAACATGCCATCCTGTTTTTTCTTCAAAGAGCTTAGCACATGCATTCTTATTTATGTACTTGCTTCCTTATTTATTGTCTGTCTCTGGTTTGGAATGTGTACTCTGTAAGAGCAGCAAAGAGGCCTGACTTGTTTACTGTTATTTACAGCTCCTAGAAATGTGCCTGGAATATAGCAGGTGCTTAATAAATATTTGTTGAACTAAATACTAAATGAATTTTTTTTTAATATTGAGTATCTATTACACACTCAGCACTAGATATCCCAAGAAGTAAAGCAAAGAGTTCTTGCTCTAATGAGATTCAGAGACTGGTAACTTCAGGCAGTTGGTTTTCTACTCTATTACACAGCCATTAAATTTCACTCTGAAACTGGCAGATTCCTGGAGATTCAGGTCACCTGATTTCCAAAAATAGTTATCCACTATGATTTTAGATTATTCACTGGTAAAGTGATTATGCCTCTCATTTTGCCTGGGATAGACCCTGTTTACAGTCTCTGTTCTGACATAATCATTAGTAGTACTCTCTTTTGCTCTCAAAAGTGCCCAGCTTATATGACAAATTACATAGCTATCCTATTCATTGTCAGCCAAAAACTAATACTTCATAATTATTGCTAGTTAGAGTGGTTTAACCACATCGACTACATCAATTCAGTAATGTGGAAGATCAAATCATAGCTCTAGAAAAGGGCAACTTCTTAAGTTAAAAATCTGAGGGAAAAAAAAAAAGTGGGGGTGGATCTATTCTCCCAGTTCCAATTAGTGAGTCCACTAATGAGGCCAGTATTTCCCAAGATATGTTCAATAATTCTAATACGTGTAAATAAGAGTTACATGCAAAATATAAAATAGATTGGAGATTCTTTACTGTGCCAGAAACTATTCTGCAAAATTCGCTTGCATTTCCTCATCATTACTATTAAGATTCCTATTTTACAGACAATGAAATTGAGGCTTAGAGAGGTTGAATAAGGTCACCCAGATACACTTCTTTGTGTCCTCCTGCCCCCAACCATAGTGCCCATTGCTTTTCAAATGAACTAGCAAATAATTTGATAAAAGTTTCCCGTACTGAAGTAGATTTGGGAAAAGCTGGGTTAAACTATGTTAAGTAGGCTACTTTTCCCTAGAACGTTTTAGAGTCTGTAACACGTCAAAGTGCTTGGCGCATCTTCAAGGATTGATATGGGCACAGTGTCTCCACTACTCATTGGGACACAGGACACTTTTTGTGAGGAGCATTTAAAGTTCTGCAGAGGAAACTTTGGCCAATGCTGCTTTGGGAACCTGATTAGGGTCAGCTATCCCTTTCTCTGTGGTTTAGCCCAGCATGTATGTAAACACAGACCCACACGCTGGGTCTGAGTCACAGTCTTCCTTTGGGTTAGGGCACCATTTTCTCAGCTCTGAAAGGAAGACAAGACCATCCTTGGACCCATGAGGCTTCATGGTCTTAGCATCCAATACTTATATCCATGCTTCTAACCCCCTTTCTGTGTGCCTTTTCACTCCCCATATTGAAAACTGTGGGTTTTCACCTCACCTTCTCCTTTATAAGCCTAGAAGTCTCCATAGGGGTACCTATGAAATTTTTGGCCAACATCCTTACTACAATTTTTTGTGTGGGGGGCGAGGGGAGAGAGAACGTGGGGAAGGGGAAGAGAGAGCAGGAGAGAGAGAATCTTAAGCAGGCTCCACCCCCAGCCCTGAGCCCAATGTGGGGCTCAACCTCATGAGATCATGACCTGAGTGGAAATTAAGAGTCAGAGTGCTTAACCGACTGAGCCACCCAGGTGTCCCTGTCCTTACTAAAATTTAATATTTGAAATCTTTCCATTTGAAGCACAGAAGATGAAGATGAGAAAAGAAGGACCTCTTATAGGGAAAAAAGAACAAATGCAAGGCCATTTTTACTCCTTTTTCAGACTTTTGGGGTGGGTGGGGAGACAGATGGATGTGAAGAAGAGGTGGGGAGGGAGCTGAAAGTTGTACCTGCATTTTCCAAGTAAGAATATTTGTGTTTTCTGGGTACAGCTGAAGTTGCTTTGATTCTAGGGAGGGGGAGGCTACAGATAGAGGAAATAAAGTCAGGATCAGATCCCCTCCTACCAAGTCTCCTCACTGCAAGAGGGGCAAGGGCTGCCTTGTGTGCTTGGGTCCCTAGTGCATTAGGGCTGAGTCTCTAACGGTTTTTGCAATGAGTTATAAGAATCTTCTTTTCTCTGTTTCCACCTCTTCTACCCACACCCCCAGACCTTTCTGCCTTCTCCTGAGTGACTGAAACTGACAGCTTTCAGAAACCAGTGTGTTGCTGTGACCCAGACAAGCCAGTTCCCGCTTCTGAAATAGCCTGGCTTAGCTATTGTTCCATGGCCTATATACGTGATACAAACCATTTCTTTCTTTAAAAAAAAAAAAAAAAAAAAACCACTTAACCCTTCCCAACCCAAGATTTGCCTCTTATGTTTTTAAACTATGTTTTAACTTGGGTGAGAAATGTTTTTGCTTTCATCAATGTTCATGAGGCTTATGGAAAGCAGCCCCTACCAAAACGTTTTAAAGAAATCCTACTAAAAATCAATATGCACAGATCCCCATTTCCCACCTCCTTCTGGACTTGTACCGTCCTATCCATCGGCTAAGCAACGCTGGGATCTCCAAGTTGCCCTAGACTTAGTAGGGAAATAGATCCCGCACGGTCACCCTAGAGGGCGCACTGTTTACATTTTCCGCCTGTAACCAGACGGCGCTTGCTCCCAGGCTCCATAAAAGGGGAGGAGGCGGATCAGTTTCCTTCTCTCATTGAGAAAGAGGATTGGAAGGCCGGGCGTATAAAGCCGCGCAGAGAGCGTGAAACAAAGCAGTCGGATCGGAATTGGACTTGGGAAGCGCGGTGTGGAGTCAGGCATAAAACTTGTTGGAGGGGAGTAACGAGCCTGATCCTCTAGCCCCTCGTCTGCGCTGCGCTTCAGGAGTTCCCACCAGCTTTGCGTTTTATTTTTATATGTTTTTTATATAGAGAGAAATATATATATTTTTTCCTCTTAAGAGACAATTCCTGTTCCAAGAGAAAATAAGGCAAGATCAATGAAGGAGAGAAGAGCCAGCCAGAAATTATCTAGTAAATCTATCATGGATCCTAATCAGAACGTGAAATGCAAGATAGTAGTGGTGGGAGACAGTCAGTGTGGGAAAACTGCGCTGCTGCATGTCTTCGCCAAAGACTGCTTCCCTGAGGTGAGTGTGGCCGGCGGAGGCTTGGAGGAGGGGGTCGGCCCTCGGGAATCCCCCCGTCTTGAGTTGGGCTTCTCCTTGCTTTTCCTCCGTCACCCGATTTTCTTTTTTTAAGCAGTCTTTCTTACAACTTTCCCCCTGGCTAGACTGCCCGGAAAGGGAAAGTGAGCTGGAAGCGTGTAGGGGACGCATCTTCACATTGTTAGCTTCTGAAACTTGTTCAGTCATGTGTGCGGAACCCTGGGTTGGGAGGTTTGGATCCTCAGGTTTTGGAGAGCAGGGTGGTGCGGGTGGTGAGTCAGGGGTTTCGGAAGGGGTCTGCGTGGTTAGTGTGTGATCTGGTGTGTGCGACATTATATATGTTTGTTTTTTTTTTTTAATTGGGGAGTGAGGAAGCGATTTTCGGAGGGTGTTCTGCGGGTGTCGTACATTTTAGATAATCTCTTTGCCCTCTTCCCTTCCTCTGTCCATTTTGTTTGTCCAGAATTACGTCCCTACAGTGTTTGAGAATTACACGGCCAGTTTTGAAATCGACACACAAAGAATAGAATTGAGCCTGTGGGACACTTCGGGTAAGAGAGTCATCGGACCGCGTGGCCCTCGGGGCGGGTATCCAGCAGCTCCAGGGCGCGCGGCGGGTCTCGCGACCCCGCGCGTGGCTCACTCCCAAGCACACAACCGCGCACCACCAGTGCACTCGGCGCCCCTGGGTTAACTTTGCCTCTTCCGTGGGATTCCCGCAGTCCCTGCTCGGTGAAAAATTTGTCCCTTCTGGGTGGGGGTGGGGGACGACAATGGGTAGGGAGGAATGGCAGGGGGGAGAGAAGGGCGCTGTGTGCCCGCTGGGTGACCCCGCCGTGGGAACTGCTTGTAGCCAGGTGGCCGGGGAGCGGCTGGGCCCAGGGTGGGGGTGGGGGTGTTATGCCGGAGTCGCCTGTGGGCGGCCAAGGTGGCCCGGTACTGGGGAGATGCGTGCGGCGCCTCAGAACTACCTGGCTCGCGACGGGCGCCCCTCCGGGATCTAACCTGATGGTTGTCGGAGAGGCTGGGAGCGCAGCGGTAGTAGTGGGAGGTGGGAGAAAATCCCTGAAGCGACGCAGTTACGTGTGTATTCAGTGCTTGGAGGGATTGTAACGTGAGCGCAAGCAACCGCGGCGCTCGTGACGCCTACTGCCAGGAATGCGCTGGTGGCGCGGGCAGCACCGGGCCGAGCGGTCGCCTGTCCTTGTCTCCCGCTGCCGGCCACCCGCGTAGCCTCGGCGCGAATCTGTAGGTCCGACACCCCCGCTAGTCCCCAGTGATCACGCCGCCGCACGCTCCCCCCCACCCTCGGCCCTCGCCCTTCCCTCCTGACCCCCGTTGCATCACCTTCTGCCAGCCTATAAGGCCGCGGGCAGCACAATTCGCCTTTGACCTTCCTGTCTAGTTGAATTATTGGCGTCGTGGTAAATTATTTTCAAGGGTCTGGGGTTCAAGGGCGGGTTATCGCCTCCTACGCGCCCACCCACCTACCTGGCGCGCGGTGGTAGAGAGGGCCCGGCACCCCGCGCTGGGGAGGCTCCCAGCGCGTGGCTATTAGGGGTTTGGGCTGGGTCAAGCTTGGTGAGGGCGGGAGGCTCGACCTGGAATCACCGGCTGGCACCGGTTCCCGCCCACCCCCAGCAGTGCTGGGCGGGGGTGAGAGGGAGGAGTACCGTTTCCCAGAAGGGTGACACCTCTGGAGGAGGAGGAGCCACCGGGAAGGCCGTTGAAGGTCCCCGCGCTTAGTTCTGGGAGCTTAGCCGGGAGTTGGGCTGCTGCGGGCAAACCGAGCCAAATCCCGGGTGAAACTAGCTTGGAGGAGCGCACAAGTGCCAACACGCAAGCGTTGCCGTCAGGCAGGGAGGCCCGAGAGGTGGACCTGAGCCCAGCTGGGAGTGGCCTCGTGGAGGTGCTTCTGGACTGTGCGAGCTTCACGCAGCCCTCGGTTTTAACCTCTGGAGGCCCCGAGGGACTCAGGGGATTAAAGAACACGAGGAAGATACCAGACTGACAGGGTCGCCAGAGGCAGTCCGTGCACAAAGGCAAAGGAGAAGTCTCGCACGAGCGCCTCTCACGGCCGGTGCCAGATGCTCCTAGTGTTGCAGTGAGAAGCACTGATTCTGTTACCCCCTGGAAAGGCAGCCTCTTCCTCAAGCTTGGCCAAGGAGAGCAGAACCAGAACCTCACCCTGTACTGTATCGGGGTGTGCACACGGTCTCACAACTATGGGGAAGGTGTTGATAGAATTGCAGTGTTTTCTTATTTCAATAGCTCCTATTATCAGAATTGTTACATAGCCTAGTATTTAATGGGCTCGGATTCCCAGACATATCATGATATTTGTTATACCTAGAGTGCAGTACCGCTGGTATGGTACCGGTAATTAGCATCGGTACTTACCCTCCCCCAATCTCTTTGGACCTAATGCATGATAAGAATTCTTTAGTCTTGGGGTCTGTAAATCTGATCTCGTCTTTGATAAAAACCTGTGTTTAGATCTTAGCTACTGGTTACCAGGGCTTTCTGTGTGCAAATCTCTACCTCCCTGAGCCTCATTTCATCATCTGAAAAGATACAGAGCTAGACAATGTGCAGGGTCTCTCCCAGCTGTATACTTCTTGGCCTTAGTATGCCAGACAGGCAAGTCTTTTTGTTTCCCAGGACGTTGGTTGCCTTCAGCTCTTAGTCTCAATGGATCTGGCACCCGTTGCTGGGGTTTTCACCACCTACAAAGCAAGCCAGGTTCTGAACAGAGCCACTGCTTCCTAGTGGAGTTAGGAAGGAGGGAGGAGGCATGGCTGGGCCTACAGGAATGCGGGTTATGCCTCCCCTGTGTCATGCTCCATGAGTCACAGGACCACCAATGGAGATTTTAGATTAGGCGACCAAAGAGCTAAAGTGACTTTTTTTTTTTAGGGAAGAAAAGGCACATTGTTTTTTCAAATGCTAGAAAACAAACAAAATGTGGTCAGTGTATAGGTGAGGCTATGCTTCCCATGTGCAGATAAATAACACTTCAGATATCCTCAAATATTTAATCCAAACTCAATAGTTTGTACACCCTATGATGATGCTACACATGTAGCACGCCTTGCACACAGTAGTCACCCAGGAAAATCTGTTAAATGAACAAATGAATAATTGTATGCGTAGTTTCCAAGGAGATAAGATTCCCTGACGTTCATTACCACTGAATTACCTGTGCGCAAAGAATGGCAACTTTATAAACACTGCCTTTCATCAGATTAAAGATAATCACCTGAAATGAAGTCTGTAATAAAATAATCACTTTTATTTTTATTTAATGTAACAAAAACTATGCATGTTTAACTCAAATATAAAGGTTTGAAAAAACCGTGATTAAGAAAACATCACACTGCAGAATTAGCCAGTAATGAAATCTTAGTTGAAATTTAGATTTGTACAAATGGAAAAAAAAGGGACAAGGGTATTATTTAGAATCCTATTACGTTGATGTGAAGTGAAATGTTAACTAAGCATAGCCACCAAGTACTGGTTAAATTCTACGACATAGATTATTTTCACCTAAAATGGTTTATCATTCACGAGCGAAAGGCATCTAACAAGAGCCACTTCATCAGCGGCTCATCATATCAAATTCTGAACATTTTTCTACTTCATCTCAAGGTTTTTGTGACAAATTTCCAAACAGGATTATTTTTTGACAAATATTTGACATTTTCTTTGCCCACTAGGACATTTGTTTAGTTCAGGTTGTGAAAATAATTGCATATGCCTGATGCATTCTGATACATTTATTTTTTCCAACTGCTATCAATCATTTTAACTCTGGAGAGAACATTCAAGTCCAAGACTCTAAAGTCCTAAATGCCAGATTTTTCCCCCCTTCTGGAACTTTGTGAAGGTTAAAGATTAATAGGAAAAATGAGGTATACCTAACTTCTGTTACGTAGAAAGCAGTTCTCTTTGCTGACTTCTGTACTTGGACAGCTTCTCATAAGGGGTCTCCTTCCCCCGCCCAGCAGTCATGGAATTATGCATAGGCAAAAGTGCCAATTTGGGTAGAGGAAAGAACATCAAATGGAATTAGAATATGTGGGACCTCTTTGCACCAAGAGAAGAGAATTCTTTCCCACTTTTTGAGGCACAGTAACTTGACAGTTCTTTCCATTCCCTCACCACCTCTCTGTCTGTCTCTTTCTGTCCCTCTCCCTCCCTCCATCCCTTCCTTCTTTCTTCCTTTCCGTACCTACCATGAATAGGCTTTCTCTGTTAAGCCTTAGAGATGCAGTATTATTATATAGTCCTGCTCCTAAGAGTCATAGAACCCTGGTAGGGCAGGGAGTGGGGAAAAGGAAGCTCTCCCTGCCTAGTGTAGCTAATATTCAACCTATGTTGAGCTAATTTTGTCAGGTTCTTGAACTCAAGTCCACTGTTCCACCTGGTTGCAGTGTATTTCCCTCGTCAGGCATCACTAGCGCTGATACATCCTTTGGATCCTCCTCAGGTAGGAAACACTTCCCCCCTCCCACCCTCAGTGCACACCCCAATTAGAGCAACCACAAATGACAATTTGCCAGCTGCTTGAAGTTATTCCAGCTCCCCCCCCCCCCGCCAGGAAACAAAACCTTTTAAATAATGCCACCATAAATTCTCTAAAAGGGGGGATTTTTAAAGGTAGTCTTTGGATGCCGGTCCATCCGTAATTGATTTTAATGAGAAAAATTCCCTTTTCATTGATAAGATGAGTATTTGTGTTAATAGTTGCAGAAATGCTCTGAATGATTCTCAAATTCACTCATTGAGTTTCTGCAAAACACTGGGTAATGGTTTCAACATTTTGAAGTGGTAAGTGAGACCAAAGTAGTTCTAACATCTTGAATGTGAATGTTCTAATATCAGAATGTGCCACATTTGCCAAACACGGAGGCAGTTTGTAGCATGAAGCCAAATGCCTCCTAATAATGGAAACTCAGCCATTGGAGGATCACCATATCTTTTCCTAAGTGATTTGATTGCAGTGTAATTTCAGCACACACAATTTAGGGAGTAATAATTGTTCATGCCAGCTTTTAACCAATGCACGTTAATGTCCACTTTATTTAAGGTATGTTATTACTTATAAACTACTCAATTCAGCTGCTAAAATTCCTCTACAATAACTGTGCCATTGCCTCATGAACACCGTTTTGAATCTTGTCATGATGCAAGCTGCTTTTAGTCCATGAGTGCTAAAGTTAGCACTTCCTGTATTAGTTTTTAGCAGAGTAACAGAAAATATAGTTTTCTTTAATTTTTAGACTTATAGGACAAAGGAAGAAAGAGAAATCTTAATTACTCCTGGCCTGACTTTGAGGACATACTCCTCTACAAACACAAGTCAATGCATATTGTATTTGTACCTTATACATCACATTTGAAAAATGGTTTTTGTGGCAAGCACTGTACTGAAATATTGCTTTACAGAGAAAGAAGTGTTGCAGCAATGTTGGGGATTAGTATGTATTTAGTTCAGAAAAGCAGCTTCAAAATAAATAGTTCATTGGTCCCTTTTCTTGTGATTTGACATGTAAATTAACATAGCAAGGCAAGACTTACAGAAATGATTATAAAACCAGTAAATACTTTTTAGGGTATTCTGTGTGCAGGAATTCTGGTAGAGGCTGTGGGAGCAAGGGAGGGTATATTGCAAAGCAGGAGGGTATATTGCCCGCAAGGTAGTAATGGCCTCCTCCTTGGTACTGCAGTCCTTGTTTATAGGAGGGTGAATCTAAAGGTTTGAAAGCTAGATTCACCTCCCAGCAAAAAGATCCAAAGAGTAATTGAGGGCCATGGGGCCAGCCCAAGCCCCCTGACTCATTCTCACTCATTCTCACTGAAGCCCACCACAATTCCATCCTTATCTCTAGAAGTTAACTCAATTCTTAAGAAGTCTTTAACATCCCTCCCACTTGGAAACATGCCTACACTTAAGGGCTATCAGTGAAAACAAGATTCTGAAAGTTGAAGAACTCTCACTTAACTTGACCTTGTGAGAGAAAGGGAGAGAGAGAATTTACAAAGAAGCCAAAGAAGCACGAGGACTTGTGATGTGAATATCAAGGGACAAATTGCAGAATTTGATCACATTATGATCACCTTAGATCATAAGGTGGTAATGATCCCTACTAGCTTAGTGTTTCAAAACCAGGCTCAATGCAGTTTTCACACTGAAACTCTGTAAGAGATGTGGATTAAGGCAAAACAGAGAGCTCTGAATTTGTACGGTGATTTCCAATAAGCAATATATAAAACTACATTTGGAGATTTGTCCACCATGTATTTAAAAAAAAAAAAGGTATAAATTCTCTTTCTAAGTCCTCATCTATCTCTAGACCTATTTTTAAATCTCATTTAGTCTGGTGTGTTCCCCCCTCCCCCCCCCCCCATCTTGTTTCTTGCTAAGTTGCACATTTCGGTGAGATATCCAGTTTAGTTATTCTGATGCCACCTGAAATAGCCAGATATTTCCTCATTAATCCAGTTCCTGCATGTAGATATGACACCAAGGACCAGTAGTTTCTCCAATTAGCTCATTGGAGAGCTGGTGGCTATGCCTGCTGAACTGGTAGTACCTTAGCCATATTCTGATGCCCTTTATATTTTTATTTGTTTTTTAAAAATGTTTATTCATTGAAAAAGAGAGCATGCATGCACAGGCATGAGCAGGGGAGGGGCAGAGATAGAGAGGAAAAGAGAGAATCCCAAGCAGGCTCTGCGCTGTGAGCACAGAAACCAACATGGGGCTTGATCTCACTAACTGTGAGATCATGACCCAAGCCTAAATCAAGAGTCTGACACTTAACAGACTGAGCCACCCAGGTGCCCCAGGTGCCCCTGATGCCCTTTCAACATCTTCTCAGTTACTATATATTGGCAACTTTACTCAGAGACGCCCATGACAAAATAGAAACTTCATTGACATGGATGGAGGGTAAGCTGCCTCAGAAGTTTTAGCAGGTGTTGTATACATTGGTTTTGAAAAATGAGCCTGATGACATAGCATGTGGCAAGGTGGACTTGCTCATGGGCCTCTCCTCCAAGGAATCACACACTTACGTATAATATAAAACACAAAATCTTCAATCTGTTACAGAATGATAATGTAATTTTTAAAATGCCTGTCTACCCTTATCCCTCAAGTTCTGTGACCTCCCATGGTTCTACTTTACATAAAGTATTTTTATTCTTCTATTTTTTAAGTATCTCAGTAAGATTAGGAGTTTAAAGTTTAAGCTAAAGCTTAATGTAAAGCCCAAACATAGCAATCATTTCTACCTCTTTGACCTCTTCTCTAACTATGTAACTGCATTGTCCCCAGAAATTGAGAACATAGATTGTATTTTTGTAGCAACACAGAAATGCCCTCACATTTTCATAAAATCTGTTCATAATTCCTGTTAATCTGAACCTATAAAGAAATAAAGGAAATAGCCTCTCTGGGAATGTTTGCTGCATTTTTACAGGCATGGCGCTTATCCTTCAGACTCCTTGGGAAAATGAATTCAACAGAGTCTTGTACTGAGCCAGACATGAAAGTTCTGCCCAGACTTGATTCACATTCTTGAGATTATTGCTGACTTGAAGCTTTCACTCTGAGTAGAGACGGCATGAGGAAATGGAATCTGGTAATAATTGGGCAGATCATAGAGGCTTGCATGGTAGCTGCTCTCTGGTACAGATGTTCTCTTGCTAGTCACTAAAACTACCAAAAGTTAATATGTTTTCTCTGCCAAAATTATACAACATTCCAAATTTTACTGTTCTTGGTAGGGATTTCTTTTTGGGGAAGGGGAAGCTTTTCAATTTCAGGCTCAAGGAAAAGAGTATTTCAATTATGAAATATTCAACTAGAAGGGTTTGCAGTTCTCAAGCTCCTGTAAAGCCTCAGCGTTTGAACTGGTTTTGCAAAAGGTTCCATAAAGCCTCCCTTTTGGGCATGAATCTTCTTACATATACATTTAAGTATGTGCATATATGGTGTGTTCTATCTTTGTGCAAGGATGACTTAAGCAAGCAGGTATGTGTCTGCAGAATTAGTTTCTGGGTGAGGCATTTGGTGACTATTCTTGGGCTGGAAGTATTGCTGTCACCCAGAATTAATGATCCTGAAGACAAAGATGGTTAGACCTGAAGTTTCAAAAACGTTTTTGGAACTTTGCTGATGTTTGCCAAACTTGAACTCAAGAGAACCCCAAACGTGCACTTATTCCAGTTTACCCAGAGCAAAGCCCTCTGACTATATGGGGCGGGGGGGTGGGGGGGGAGTGGGCACATTTTACACATGGGCCATGGTTGTTTCTTTACAATATAGAGTTTCCTGGAGTTTTCCTTTTGGTGTTCTGATAGGTGATTAGAAAGGACTTTGGAATGGTGCTGTGTGCTTAAGAGTTTCAGGTAGTGTAAGAGACTTGCAGCATGTGGAAATTCCCATATGCATGGAGACCATTTCACATGCTGAGAATGAGTTGTATTTGACAAGCAAAGCTTAGGCTAACTGAATTAGGCCTGAGAACATTCCTGGATACTGGAGCACCCACCATATGTACCTCAGTACCTACCATGTATGGTGGTTCTAGTTCAGTACTTGACTACATAATGATTGGCGCTCTTCTGTGTGCCATGTTCAGTTCTACACTTACCCTGGAAGCTTTTCACGTGCATCTTTTAAATCTATAGACTTTGTTGTTTTTTTTTTTTTTTTTTTTTTTTTTTGCCGTTTGGCTAGCAGAATGTTTTAAGACTTTTCTGGAGGGATATAGGAGTCCGAGGCAGATACTGTCCATTTCATCGGCTTGCTTTCTGCTCCTCACTTTGGTGTCACTTCTGCCTTTCCATGTTGCTTGTCACTTCACAGGGGCATTCCTGGAATTCCTCTTCATTTCTCCTTGGCTGGAGAGTTATCCCCGGATGCCAGTGATTACACCCTGACTCTCCAGCTTTGCTTTTCTCACTTCCTTTGTGTAGTAGCATGGGCTTTATAGATAGGGAAGAATTCAAAGTGCTTAAACACAGAGTGAACACTGTCAAATCACACAGGATTCCTTTTTTTTTTTCTTTTTAACTGAAGGTCCTGCTTTGCTGAAGAATTGCTAGATTTTTCCCGGTAGAACAATTCTCTTATAATCCTGTATTGTCTTTTGTCTTTTTTTTTCCTTTACTACAAAACAATAGAGACAGATTTTTCTATCCAAAAAAAGTTCTAACCTTACCCTAGCAAAAATTTAATGAAGAAATGGACTTTCTATTTTTAATGCCAAATCACTCTTGTAGTTCGTGGTTGGACAAATTACACCTATAAGTACTAAATGTGAGGATCAGTTTTATTACCACCTTTGGACACTTGTTGACCTAAAAGTACCGTTCATTAGCAAAAGTAGTAAGACAGGATCAAAGTGTTGTTCCTAATTGGGTCTTGTTAAAGCTCTTTAAAATCACCCTTCTATTTCATCCAGCAAGGAGCTTTACTTCCCATGAAAATCTTTACACACAAATGTATTTTCATTCAAAATACTAAACCAAATAAAAACAAAAGCGGAAACAAACCTCCATAAGAATTTGGTTTCAGTTGCACACGGTTTCATTTTCAGGCCTGACCACTGTCTATATTTTGCAGATATATGGGCATACCCACTGAGCACAGAAGGCAGCTCACTTGAAAGTAGTGAGCAAGACTGGGGCTCCTGGGTGGCTCAGTCAGTTGAGCGTCCGACTTCAGCTCAGGTCATGATCTCACAGTCCGTGAGTTCGAGCCCCACGGCAGGCTCTGTGCTGACAGCTCAGAGCCCGGAGCCTGCTTCGGATTCTGTGTCTCCCTCTCTCTCTGCCCTTACCCTGCTCATGCTCTGTCTCTCTGTCTCAGAAATAAATAAAAACATTAAAAAAAAAAAAAAAAGAAAGAAAGTAGTGAGCAAGAATCTCCAGCCTTGACTGAGGGCTGAAGACAAAGCCAGATCCTCCTTGTGTCCATAAAAATGGGTGGGAGAGGCGAACCCAGGACACAACCGGAGGAAGGAGTATTCTCTGTGGTCACCTGGTGACCTAAATGCCGAAATCATTCCTCTGGAATTTACTGGTAGTCCCGATGTTACTCTATTTTAGCACCTTTGTAATTCTCCGGTTGTCTTTCCTAAAGTTTGTATTTGGGAAAGATGGTCTTTGGGTCTTCCCATTGTTAACATAGAGAACTCTTAGTACAGGGAGATCAGTATACTCTGTTACATAGAATACTCTCATCCAGACATAGGTCATGTTCTGAAAGCACCTGGATATGCCTTTCATCCAATTCCAGTTGGCCTGATTGAGGCTGGAAAGTAGCCACAGTGAGATAGTTGTCTTTTGTAATGTGAGTGATTTCCAAGAAAGATCTCTGAGGCCCTGTTAGGGTCCTGGCCATCAGAATTGTCAGACAGCTGTACTCTATGAATTTGGGGTCATGTCATATCTTACTAACTTGGAAGAGCAGAGGAAGTCTTTGTGTACGTGTCTGGTATTTGTATACCACTCTGTAATCTGGAATTTTCTGACCGTGCACTTTGAAAAAGATTTCCTAACTTTATTTACAGAGGAAGCTGAGTCAAAGTCTAACTTTGAACACAGAAATGAGAGAGGTTGAGATTGAACTTCACAAAACAAATACAGAAATAACCATTATACCTAGAAACAGTGATAAGCCATCTCATTTCTGATGCCTCTCAAAAATGTTTAAATTAGTGAGTTGTTTGTGAATTATTCTCTTGACCTTAAATTTCTTCTAGTGGCTGAAAAAGCAGTTACAACTCATTTTCAGAGACAGTGTCATTCTAGTATGCCTTAATATCCAGTATGCCTTTAAAAGGACTTGATATTGTTTAACTCTAAACCCTTTAAGCTTTTGAAAAATGCCTTTCAGTTGTCAGTCTCTGTAACACCAGAGTCCTGATTCCAGATGTGTGTAGGGAGCTACTGCAGCTTGTGAAAAATTCTGGTTTAGATTTCTTCTTGGTTCCTAGAACGTTCCCTACTTCGTTGCTTGTAGACACAGCTGTCCTGGAGTTGTCACTGTCCATCCTGAAAGCAGCTATTGAAAAGGCCACAGAGTTCCTGGGGTTGCATAGTGAATACCAGATGCACCCTAACCACAGTAACTTCTAGGTCTCAAGAGCAGCCTCCTGAAGAATGTTGTTTTGATAGAATTGTGAAAGATTATTTTAAAAGGTTCTTTATAGTCTTTCTTTCCTCCTGACTTTGACTACCGAGGTTTTGATTTATCAGGGGACAACATGTCATGTTTTTCTGCTAGAAACGGAGAGTGATGTCAAAATGAAATTGGGTTTCAAAAAAACTTTGGTAGCTTAGATTTTCTTCTTCTCCTCTGGAGTCAAATACCTATATATGTAAAATGATTTTTCATGCTATGCTTGTAAAATGGTAGTATACTGAAAATGATTTAAAAAAATAAATAACATTGGCAAGCTGTATTTAATTTTACAGTCACACCATTGTACAATAATTGACTTCATGTAATTGCTCATCCTTTGGGATTCTAAAAGAAATAGAAATTCTTCTAAACAATGAGACATTTCTGTGGTTAAATTAATTGGCTGGCAACTTGAATCTTTTGGGTGCCCTGGATTTAACTCAGGCCGAGACCCCTGCATCATGCCTCAGTGTCACTCTCAGAGATGGAACTGTGTAGAAAAGTGACATGACCATTATGGCATTTATTACATTCTTTGGTTGTAACAGAAAGAGAGTCCACATAGGGTTTGGGGATAAGTTCAAGTAAGCAAGCGCACAAATCAGTGGCTCATCCTAATGTGTAACTGAGATAGGGTGACTCTGTGTTTACTGCAGTTCTCTTTTCCGAGCTGGCCCTTCCCTCCCTCCCCCACTCATCCCATCTGATTACCAGAGAGATCTTGAGGTCTTGTCTCTTTCCCAAGAAGTAGCTCCATTTACAGTGCTTGCTACCACTCAGCTTGTAATAGCAACAATACAACCATAACCATAGTTGAGACTTATCAGTCCCTTACTAAATCCCAGTCATTGCCTGGGTTCATTTAATCCCAGGTGTAGGTATTGTTGTCATCTTCATTTTAGGATGAAGAATCAGAGACACAGAGCCCTAAATGTGCCTTGCCCCCCTCCTTCAGTGATGAAGGTAGATTTGCACCCCAGGCCACCTGACTCCTCATGCTTCTACTCTACACTTCACCCAGGTGCCTTCGGGGACCCTGAACCTTACAGATTTCAGCTTAAAGTCCTTGCTCCTCCCCTTGAATTTAAGACAGATGCCAGTGAGGCCTTCTTATCTTCTGGTAGAAATGAATATACTACCACTGGGCTGTTGCTTGTTTGCATTCTTCTCTAAGAATTTGAGAAGCTGGGAATAGAGCCATGTGATATTCAGGGGGTTTAACTCAAAAAGGTAGAGTTAGTAGATGACAAATAAGTGGGATTTTTATCTGAAAATGTGTTTTCTTTGTTTCTTCTCAGGTTCTCCTTACTATGACAACGTTCGGCCTCTCTCTTACCCAGATTCAGATGCCGTGCTGATTTGCTTTGACATCAGTAGACCAGAGACTCTGGACAGTGTGCTAAAAAAGGCAAGTGCTGGAGACAATGGCACAGTTCGGTGCTGGCCCATCTGTAAAACAGAGATGGGGGTTGGCTGGGGGAGTTCAAACACTCCAGTTAATACTTTGCTGTATATTTTGTAATCAAAATGCTGTAAACAACACTCTCATACTACAGCAGCGTTTCTACACACATATGTCAAAGTTTTGACCATGAACCTGCTTAAAATTTTCTTTCATTTTAAGAAAGTACATGCCCTTTAAAGAGCTTCTGTCTTTACCCTTTGGGTGAAAATGGTGCAGCCAAAACTATTAATATTCGATTACTCTCAAGCATGTGTTTCTTTTTCCATCCTTCATTTCTCCTATAGATTGTGCCTTAGTTTACAGGTTTTCATTTGACCTCAGTTCATATATTGAAATGAATGTAATAATAGCTGTTTTGATAAAGAAGCTGTGCTTTGGTTATGATGTTATTTATTAGAAATAGTACTGTTAAAGGAGGAGTGGAGGTGTGTTTTCAAACATTAGACAAGGTGAAGAGTGATCAGATAGATATCAGAGAGTGATAAAAACAGTAGTTGTAAACATGCTATAGAGAACACATTTGGTCTCTGGAGGTTCATAGGTTCTATAGGTGGAGAAGGGACCTGAGCAAGCTCGGGCTGGAACCAGGGGGAGGTCAGGAGGAAGGGAGCCTGTTGTAGGATGGATCATAAGTCCTAGGGAGGCCAGTGGGGGAGAGGAGTGTTTCTGGGCTGCCACCAACCTAGGACTAAGCCCCTGGCTGGTCACAGAAGGCGTAGGCTTGTCCACGGATGAGCGCGTATTTGCCACTCTCTGTTTTCTCAGTCCTGGCCTGAGTGCTGTGAGCTTTCAGAGTCAGAGCCTTCTGTAGATCACCTGCCTCTTCTCCATGCACTAAGGCTACGACAAAGGCCGTGGTTGAGAGCAAGGTAATGCGTTTGTATTTTGTGTGTTTTTATTAGTTTACATTCCCCTATTATGTTTGACTGCTCATCTTGGATGGCATTATGAAATGAGGATTTGAAGGTGATTTATTCCCCCCCTCACCTCGGTCTCTTTACCAAACATGACAAACACAGTTAGTTAGCTCAACGAAATAAGAATTTCTTGAAAGATCAAAGGCTCTTTTTACTCCTTTCAATTTTGAGTAATGTGTTATCTAACACAAATAATGCTAATGTTTGTCAGATTCAGGCAGGAATACACCTTTCTTATCTTCAGTGCTTGTAAACAATTGCTAGACACGCAGAAGGAAACCAAAGTCATTACGCCCCTGAAGAACAACATAACGACATGTCTACCGCTTGTCTGTAGATCAAAGAGATTGCTTATTTACTGGAGTTTTTACTTGATGTAGTATCAGGTTGTGCATAATTTATGATCAAAAGCCTTGCTCTTATTTTATTTTGCTTTTGTCTTCTAAGACCTAATGAATAGTGACATTGGCCTTAGAGATATTAATGAATGTGTTTTACATTTGTGTGAAGTTTAAGGCTCGTGATAACCCGTGCAGTGGTTTGTCTTGATTAATTGAGTCTTTAAGTCCTCGAATATCAAAGAGTTTAGAGTGACATAAAGCAGGACAGATCTTTTTTTCTTTTGCAATTCATCTTGCAGTTCGAACTCCAGTGTCATCTAGCAAATGGTAGATGCTTCTAAATAACTCTGGAAGGAAGGGAGGAGAGAAGGAGGGATTTGGCAGAAAAATTAGGCTCTTGTGGAAAGCATGTTTGTACCTTTTTGTCTGCCCAAAGTACACCTCTAGATCTGGAGATGTCCCCTTTAGTGGTCTTTTAAATGACTCTGGCAGCATGTCCCTCTTATCTAGTATTATATACATGACTTTGTCAACCCTGCTCTTGGGTGGATTCCACAGCTATGTCTTTCTTTCTTTTTTTTTAATGTTTATTTATTTGTGTTTGTGTGTGAAAGAGAGAGAGAGAGAGAGGGAGACAGGGCGTGCGTGGAGGAGGAGCAGAAAGAGAGGGAGACACAGAATCTGAAGCAGGCTCCAGGCTCTGAGCTGTCAGCACAGAGCCCGACTCAGGCCTCAAACCCATGAACCGTGAGATCATGACCTAAGCCGAAGTCAGATGCTTAACCGACTGAGCCACCCAGGCACCCCCACAGCTATGTCTTAATCATCTTTGTAATGACCACAGTACTTAGTAGATCACTTAATGTGTAGTTGTGTGTGTGGGCTGGGAAAGCCAGCCTGGTTCCTGATCTTGGCTTTCCATTCCCCCATCCCCAGGAGCCGGAGCTCTCCTGGGAACACTCTGAATCCCTGTCTCCCATCATGATGGTCATCTGAAGCTTGAGGAAATGAAACCACACAAAGTCAGCTGTTCACTCTTTAAGAGGACAACTGGAATTCCCTCCTAGGCATTTCTGGAGGCTCTAATAAGTCTTGTCAGGTCACGAAAACAGCTAGCCAAATTGGACTAAATTGAAATATTAAACAACTTGTGCAATTTAAAACTAACTCAAGGGCATATCAGCTATAGGACCAGAGGCCTTCCCGATAGCCTAGAGATGGGCCTTTGTAAATTTCATGATCTGTGTTGATTCAGTCACTTGAATGGAAGTTCCTTAAAGGCAGGCCATTCTGTTTATTAACACTGTCTCCAGTCCCTGAAATCTCATTGGAAATGTTGGCACGTGGTGGCTGTTCAGCCTTTCTTGGTGGGATTTGTGAATGCATACCTGTGCTTGTGTTGGCTCTGCCTTATTCTCAGCCTTCCAGGCTGGGAAGTACCAGCTCAACATATCTGAGGATACAGTCATGTGTTAGAATATATAATTATTCCTAAGGCACTTTTATCCTTCAGAGATACCCCAATAATTAAGAAATTATTGGAGCTGCCTTCTGACACCACCCAACAAGTTTCTTGCTTAGGGATAGGTAGTGAGTCACAGAGAGGGAGAAGAGATAATAACATACATAAGTTTTCCTTAATGAATCCACTTTAAAAAGTAGTAAAACTTAATAATCTACTCGAAAGATACAGGCAAGTTTGCTTCTTCATCTGAAGTGACATTTTCTTTCAAATGTTCTTTTTGAGTCTCCATTTCCGACGTCCGCCAGTGGAGGAATTGTTTGCTGATATATAGATGCCGGCACTATGCTAATTTTTCATCTTGCTTCTCTCTTCCCACACCCTCAGTGGAAAGGTGAAATCCAGGAGTTTTGCCCCAACACCAAAATGCTGCTGGTTGGCTGCAAATCTGACCTTCGGACAGATGTTAGTACATTAGTAGAGCTTTCAAATCACAGACAGACACCAGTGTCATATGATCAGGTATGTATGTTGTCAGTGTATAAATGTGGATTTCAAAAAGGATGACGAAAGTGGAACATCACTCATTATAAATAAAGGAAAAAGTAGCTGCTTTTCTAAAGGCTCCACCAGTAGTCAGCTCCAGGTTAAAAACCCTTGAGTAAGGTGCATTCTGAGACCCATGTGCCCGGATGGACCATCTGAAAACACGGAGGAAAGAGCTGGTGTTCTTTGTCCTCATGCCTCCTACAGCGAGCATCTAAGCCCCTCATGACAGCTGATAGCTCAGACTGTGAAGACTGCAAAGTGATCTGGGGCAGGGTTCAGCTGAGATTTTGATGGTACCTTGATGCTGGACCCTCTCAAAAAGCGTTCCAATATTTGTTTAGTAGTTTTTATAAGGATTAGATAAGGATATGTGTGTGCATCAATAAGAGGAGTTTGGAAAACATCTTTTAAAATGAGAAATGCTCTGTCATTCAGTAGGGTAATCACATGATATTTGGTTACTGAGTATATAAACAGTGGATCATATTCTACCGTTTGTATATCTCTGCAGCTCTTCCTGGGTTTAAAGTTAGATGGATCTAAGAGAAAATGTGGTCAAATCAGTAATACTCTGTGAGAGAGGTCATCTTACTTTACACTCAGCAGAACAATAAAATACTTAAGAAGGACATTGTCAGTAAAGTAGAACACTGCATAAAACTGTCTTTTAGAGATTCATCATTTCTGTGGGCATCTCCCCCAAGTATCCAGAAAGAATTTGTTTCAGAACTTCATTCTCTGAAAACTTAACAACCAGATTCTAAAGAGAGTTCATGTTGAAATAGCTAGAATTTTCCTTAGTATTCATCATCTTAAATACCGTAGTCATGTTTGTCTTACATGTGCAATTAATAAAAATCTAGTTACTTAAAGAAGTCATTTTGATGCACACATGCTTATTACTATGTTCCCTGGTTGTCTGTCCGGTCCATGTTTAGAAATTCTGTATTTTGTGTTTCCCAAAGTTATAGGTCTCATAACAGTGTTATTCATTTCCTCAGTTTATTTTGGCCCTGAGACATAATCACATACATTTCAAATTTGATTCTAAATTCCACTCCTTACCCTTGTTTTTTATGCAGCCTATTGACTAGTTTTGAGCACCATTTAGACTCAAGAAAAATCAGGCTTTCACACCTCTGGGAAGTCAAGCACTGTCTACTGAGTGATGATAACTGAACATTTTTTTTTTTTTAATTTTTTTTTTAACATTTATTTTTGAGACAGAGAGAGACAGAGCATGAATGGGGGAGGGTCAGAGAGAGGGAGACACAGAATCCGAAACAGGCTCCAGGCTCTGAGCTGTCAGCACAGAGCCTGACGCGGGGCTCGAACTCACGGACCGCGAGATCGTGACCTGAGCTGAAGTCGGCCGCTTAACCGACTGAGCCAACCAGGCGCCCCATGAACATTTTAAGACCGAGTCTTGACTGCAAATATTTATGAAATAATATGTTATAATTTATTACAAAAGAATGCATTTTAAAAACTGGAGGGTTTTTTTGCAGCAACACTTGGAAAACACAGCTCACATATTTGAAATGTTTTGCAATGCATTATTATTCTGTGGTATTAGGAAGACACTTTATAACTTTCCCAAGGACTTATTGCTGATTGCAATCCATTCTTTTGCTTCTCAGGGGGCAAATATGGCCAAACAGATTGGAGCAGCCACTTACATTGAATGCTCAGCTTTACAGTCAGAAAATAGTGTCAGAGACATTTTTCACGTTGCCACCTTGGCATGTGTAAACAAGACAAATAAAAACGTTAAGCGGAACAAATCACAGAGGGCCACAAAGCGGATCTCACACATGCCCAGCAGACCAGAACTCTCTGCAGTTGCTACGGACTTACGAAAAGACAAAGCGAAGAGTTGCACTGTGATGTGAATCTCTGTCTCTTTAATGAGGACAAGGAAGTCTAGTGTAAAAAACACAAACAACAAAACAGAAAGGTGAAGTCTGAATGAAGCGCACAGCCAAAGTCACGTATTCTGGAGGCTTAGGAGGTGTTTGGAAAGATGCTCATCTTTTTGGAATCCTGTCCTTAGGTTCGGCATGTAGAACAGGCAGTTCAGTGAATACGTTGAAGAGTGTTGAAGTGTGACTTGAAAAATATGCCAAAAAAGAGAGATTCAAATGGGCTAGAAGTAGATAAAGAGGAATGAGAGGACCTCCAAGAAGAAGAATCACGTTCTGAATGGTGCTTGCGTTTTTGTTTTCTTTGTTACAATCTCTTCATGGATCTCTACTTTGATTTAATTTTTAAATGTTTTAATCTCCTTTACAAAAAGTATATATTAATATACCGTCCTCACTGGGGAACTGGCACTGTGACCTTAGCGTTTAGTTTTCTAGAGGATGTGATCTAATTTCCTCCTAGCTCATCATTAAAATGGAAATTGTATCAGGACCCATGGGATATCCAGAGGAAAAGTTTGTAAGGCTTTGAAATCTTGCCTTCCTGAAGATAGCTGAGCGAGATGGTTCTAAAGAAAGGCTTTTGGAGTCTTGCAAGATATGCAGACCAGCACTACAAAGATCAAATAGATCAAATAGAAAAAAGGTGTCCGTTTTTATGCAGTCTGATGGTTCTGTTCATCATTGTGATTGTCATTAAAAAGTGGTAAATTGCTCAATGTAATATTTTTGTGCGCTGTTTAGAAAAGAGGGTGTGTGATTTCTTTTGCCATCATTGATGAAAGTGCAAAGTCAAATGAGAGGTGTCTTGGTTTGACGTCATAAAATGATCCAAGGGGGGAAAATATCTAAAATGTAGGTACTCTTTTTTCACCTGAAGAGATAATGAAGGAATAGTAGCAGAAAGCACAGTTTGTGAGTAAAGCTGTCTGGAATTAAGTTACCAAAAGTACAAAGCAAAAGGCCTATTATTTTGGGATGAAGCTCCAAAGTTGACAGCATCTGATAACTCTTGGTTTATTTCACTTTCTTTAAAAGAACATCTCTAAGAGAAGGACCTTCTTACCTAAGCTTTAGAGAATCCTTAGAAGAAAAGTGTGATGTCAGTCCTGACACTACACTAGGGCAATTCCATAGAGCGATTGCTTACCCAGATTCCTCACTTAACCAGATTCAGCCAAGGCCGGTGTTCAATACTTGATTGCTGTTGTTACGTAAAATAATCAGCATTTAAAATAGTTTACAGATATTTTTTGACCAGTTCCTTTTAGAACTTCTTTCAGAGGAGAAACCAGATCTGACCTGTTTATTGTTGGCGCTTGTTGAAAACGAGCTTTCTTTCCAGTGATAAAGCTTCATTTTTGAAGTGTTGAAGCTGTGCTCCCATTAAATTGTAGCAGAAGAGGAGATTAAGGTAATTACAACATTCAGTCCTTTGTCTTACAAGCACTTTGTTTTGTCTCTGCAAGAAAATACCATTCCAGTCATTTCCCACGAAATACAGACGTTTTACCAACATAATATGCTTTGATTGATGCAGCGTTATGCTTTGGGCAGTATTACAAAATAGCTGGCAAGTGCTTTCTGTATTTAAATATTGTAAAAAGAAAATAAGTTATAACTGTTATAAAGCAGAACTTGCGTTGCATTTTTTTAAATGTTGAAGTCACTTTGTATGTTTGTTTGGTCAATGTTTCCGCAGTATTTATTAAAACATACTTTTGTTTTTCTTTCAAATAAAAAAGTAACCATGTCTTTGTCTAAATATGATTTGTCCTTTATTATCTACTTCCTGGTTTAGCTGTTTGGTTTTGTTCTTTAATGGAGATGATGAGAGCATCCAGCCTCACGTTTTCTAAACTCGTAAGCTTTGGAAGTTTTTGATTCTTCCTGGTGGTGGAAGTTTCTTGGGCAAAAGCTAAATCTGCGTAGATAAGAGGTTTTCCATAACAATTTCAAATCACAAGAAGAAAATGGAGTATTACCAGAGTAAGTGGTTCAATCATAGAAAAAGAGCTACGATACTACATAAGATTAAAAAACATGGAAAAAAATTTTAAATGATAAAAGATATGGAAATGCCTTGAACTCTTTAGTAATGAGACAGTGAGGTAGTCTCAGGTCACACGTTTAATTCTGCTTATGAGCTTTGTTTGCTTTCTTGCCCTTTGTCCCCCAACCCATCCCTCACTTCCAGCCTCAGTCCCTAACCCAGCCATCCACCTTGGATTGCATGTTTTTGTTCAGAGGTCAGTTGGGTAGATGACCCAGGACCTAGCTATTAATAACAATTATAGGGAAGGGGGGAAAAGAGGACAAGAAAAACTGCCCTTGTTGAAGGCAGCATCTCTAAATAACACAGGGAGACAATATGAGCTTCTCCAGGGACTTGAAAGATGTAAGCATGGAATAGCATGGAACCAAGAGTGGCCCGGGTCCCCATAAATCTAGTTGGTTCAAAGTCTTTAGCTAAAACTCTCACACATGAGTTCCATAAACATCCAAAGATATTCCATGTAGGACTTCAAAACTCAGCTTTCTGTACAGCTGAGTCACTTCATATGAAAACTGCATCCTTGTGGCTTTTTAAAAAATGGCTTTAGCAATCTTTGGGGTATAGTTCCTTGGAAATAATTCTCAGAAGCACCAACCAAGGGGAAAACCAGAGGGGCTGGCATGAATGAACAAATGAAAGAGCATTGACATAATAGGATAGCCTTAGAAAAAAGATTTTAAAAGAATTACCAAAAATGTAACTCATTCTTGTCAGTAAGCAGTAAAGGAAATAAAAGTACTTTCCTAATCCTTGGTGTTGAGTAACTTCTAGGCTTAATATCTAAATCAGGCTTGTGAGAAACTTGTTTCTCAACATCGACTGGCACAGAAAAAAAAAGAAAGAAAGGAAGAAAGAAAGAAAGAAAAAGAAAAAACAGCTAAGGTTCTGCTGATCTTGGCAGTATTTTATAGATTGTACAGTAATATTTCCCTCTAGTGAATTGTTCTTTTCCAGCGGCTTTAATTTGTTAAACCAAAAAGAAAAAAACTTTATCTTCAGCCCTGGGCATGTATGCCTTCCTTTTCTCCTCTGACTTCTTGCTTCAGCAAACATTTATTCTAAGCATTCTGTGAACATTCCTTTCTATTGATTAATGATCATGATTAATGCCTCTTTAAATACTAAAAGGTGATTTTCAAACTTTGAGTAAGACTTTAATTGTGTCTCTCTCACTTCTATTAATCTTTTCTAGGAATAGTTGCTTGGAAGATTCTGGTATTTTAGAAAATGTGCCTCAAATGCAAATTTAGAAATAACCCAGGGAAGTATTTTTTATTAAAAGGAATAAAAAAAAAAGCCTCATTTCCTTAAGACTCCTGAAACTCTGAGAGCTTCACATTCTCTTTTGGATGGATTATTTTGATATTAGTATTCTGTTTTAAATCTGCCAGTTTTTACTGATGTCATTCTTTCATTGACCACATATTTTTGAGTACCAAGTATGTGCCTGGCACTTTCCTAGACTTGGAACAGAATCACTGCTAGAAAAATCTTTGTCCCGGAGAGTTTACAATCTAGTAGAGGGAGACAGTCACCATGCAAAATGTCTGGGTGTGATTGCTATGGACATTAACTGAGCCATAGATGCCGGGTCGGTGGTAAACATTCCAACATGCAGCCAGGTACACCAAGGCAATAGCCACATGTGCTCCACCACATTTCTAAAGCTACGATAAAGATGGTGCAAAAGGAATTTTCAAGAGTGTCCTAACAGCTGGCGTCCGTGTATGGGGATTGTATAAGAGCAATGTGAATGATGGTTGCCAGTCATTATTCTAGTGTCTATACAATACCTCAGATTTCTGTGGCTGCTTAGATGTCCGTTGGGGGAAAACATCCTTCCCATACTGAACATGAACGATCCTTAATCTGCTTGTTATAAAATGTGTGGAAATTTGTACTTTCCTTCTGTAAAGTCTTCATTTGTTGATCATACTGGAAAAGTGAAAAGGAAATAAAGTTTGAAATAAATGAAATAAAAGTCATAAATGAAATAAAATGAAGTGACCTTTCAAGGGATTACAGAATTAACTCGGGGAATTTATAATAGCACTCTGGGTGAAGATGAAGAACCCATTATTCACCTAATGTTGAAAATATGTGTTTGGTGGGAGTTTAAAAAATCTTTTTAAAAGTATTGACTAACAGTGAATTCTAAAACTCTTTGTCTCTGACCCCCTTGGGAACACAGGAAACAAATTTCAATGGACCCAAAAATGAAAACTCAGGATTGGCAAAGCCAATTCACTATTTGGGATTTTTTTTTTTTTTTTCAGATTTTCTTTTGAAGGGAATCATTAATGTCTTTTCCATGAATAGTGAAATACTGACAGTGGGCCTTTATTTTAAAACAAATTTTTAAAAGGAATTCCACAGTGGAAATGAAAACTAGGTCAGTGTATGGTCAACCCTGTCAAAGTAATAGTTACCGCTGAAATTGTACATATTCTAAATGGTTTATATAATTACTCATTCCCCATCACAAATATATTCAATAAGTTATGTACCATCAAGTTCCTCTTTTTCAGATAAGGAACCAGATATTTTCTTCAGGATCACATGGAAAACCCAAGATTAGAACTCAGGGAGGGCAGTCTGGCCCTGCAGTTCCACACTATTCACCATACTATCTTGCCATAGACAAAAATTTCATGTGTATAGTGTGTGTCCCAAGTGCATGAAAACTGAACATCATGGCCATGCATCTGCTTGCTGAGCTACAGTGTGAATACATCCACCCTGATCTCCCCAGGTCTGTACCCATACTAGTCTTTTCCATAATCCTAGCTACTTCCCAACTCTCCTCACACTCTTGTTCCCTCTTTCACTTCTGCCTTTATTTCTATGCATGTTTTCCCTGCTTCTTGGGTGGTGAGAGCATTTCCAGGAGACAATGAAAGGACCTGTCTGAGTCTGCTGAGGTTGTCATAACAAAATACCACAGACTGGGTGGCCTACGTATATTTATTTGTCACAGTTATAGAAAATGGAAGTCCAAGATCAAGGTTCCAGCCCATTGTATTCCTGGTGAGACCTCTCTTCCTGGATTATGAATGGCCACCTGCTCACTGTGTGCTCACATGGCCTTTCCTTGGTGCGTGTAGAGATCGAGAAAGAGTGAGAGAGAGAGAAAGAATCTTCCTCTTCTTAAAAAGCCACCAATCCTATTGGATTAGGACTCCAACAATTATGACTTCCTTTAAACTTAATTACCTCCTAAAAGACTTATCTCCAAATATAGTCACTTTGGGGGTTAGGGCATCAATGTATGAATTTGGGGGACACAATTCAGTCCATAGCAGGACCCACAGTTGGCTGACACATAAGGCCTTTCAAAATCCCAGGAAGCCAATTAGAGGAGGAAGCTACTCTTATTCACTTTGGTTTCCCAAGAGTACATCCCCAGTAAATTGCTGTTTAAAGATGTCGAAGAGTAGCTAGAACTTACTTTCCTTCACCAGGGGCTGACATAGTTCTACAGAACAGAGATGGACAGAGAAAACTTGACCCAATTTGAATAATGCAGTGACTTCCATTTGACTGATCATCACCAAGGTGATTTAGCTAACCGTAAAAGAGCTGGGAGAGAAAATGCTACATTCACCTGTTATCGGGATCGTGTGGTAGGGTTTCCTGTTTTTTAAGTGCCATTGTACCCTTCTGGAAAAGAAATTTGTCATACTCCTCTTGTTTGCGTAGGTCCCAACATTCTCAGGCTCTGCCCTTTCTCCACTCGTGGTCCAACTGGACTAAGTAATCATTTCTAATCATTTGTTCATTTTTCTTCTAACATATCCTGTGGCAAGAAAGCCAAACGCAATCAGGCAATATGACATTTATAAATCGTGTTAACATCCTCAAAAAGTCTCAAAAGATCTGGACTTCCTTGGCCACTTTGTGTCCAGATTTTCCCCAATCTGTGAGTGTGGACCTCTTTCTCTGACAGCCATACATCCAGGGTGTCTTGGAATGCCCTTGACTCTTAGCTCTGCAAGGAAGGGACTATATTTTATTTACCAATGTATACCTATCATTTGTAACAGTAGATAGCAGGTTAATTAATTAATTAATTCACAACTTGAAGTACCAAATGAAAGGGTGCTCTTTGGGTTGCTAAGGTCTGACTCGAATCATTTCTAACAGTCTGAATTAAGCAGAGTTCTTAGGATTGTCTCAGCCCTGAAGAAGCTTGCTGGATCTGGAATTACCCTAATAGGACAAGATTACACAGGAAACCTTTGTGTATCTGTGGCCATCTGGAATATACTCACCCCACCTTTACCCACTCCCCACATTTTCCCCAGCTCCACTGCACACATCTCTACTGCCAGGAAAATATCAATGTATGAGAATGCTACAGAACATTCTCATTTCATTTAGTTATGCACAGCTCATGTATTATAATAATATTATTGCAATATAATATGATATTATTACTCAAGAATCTTCCCAATATTCCAGCCTTCTACATAAATAGTGTAGAAGTGGAGTATGTGACAAATTGCTGGGGAGGGAGACTTATTCATTCCTTAGGTCTCCAAGACGCAGTTGACGACTTGTTAAGAACTTTAGGTTTCCTTCAGCTCCAAGCACATAGTTCCTTCTCCTTTTTCTTACCACCTGTTCATACTTAGCTATATGAATTCCTTCTCTGCTTTTTCCTTCTCTGCACATAATATCTGTGAACATGACTCTTCCTACAAAACTGTGGCATAAGAAATAAATACAAGCAAGCAAACATAAGGTATTGTATAGGCTGAAGAATGGCTCCCGTGCATGACTGCTTCCTAATCCTCATTAACTGCGAATGTCACCCTACATGGCAAAAGGGACTTTGCATATGTGATTGTGATCAAGTTAAAGATCTTGAGATGGAGACACCATTCTGGACTATCCAGCTAGGCCCAGTGTAATCATAAATCCTTATAAGAGGGACACAGAAGGACTCAGAGTCAGACAGGGGCAATGTGATGACAGAGGCTCTGCAGCGAGACAGAGAGAAAAAGAGTTGAAGGTGCTAAGCAGCTGGCTTTAAATACAGAGGCAGGGGACCAACAGCCAAAGGATGTAGCTGGCCTCTAGAAGTTGGAAAGGTCAAGGAAAAGAATTCTCCCCTGCAGCCTCCAGAAGGAATGTACCTCTGAAGAGCTATTTTAGAGTTCTGACCTCAAGAACTCTACTATAATAAATTTGTGTGGTTTCAAGCCACTGAATCTGTGGCAATTTGTTAAAGGAGCCATAAGAAGCTAATACAGGTATGTTAAACAAAATTCTCCTCTTCCTTCACCCCTTACTCTTGGCTCCTTTATGTTATGAGGTAACAGGCTTTGCTCATAGCATTGCTACCGCAGACCCAAGCCACTTGTTTCACTAAATGTCTGCCTCCCACTCCTGACGAGTGTCAGGAATCTTATCTCCAGAGTTCCCAGGCTACGGTCTCACCCACTGGCATGTTATGTGGACAGTCTCAGCAAACAGTCCTTCCACTGTCTCCTGAGCTCTTTTTGGGTGAATAATATTTATAGATCTGATCCCAGAAGACACAGAGTATTTGAGGGAAAATAGTCAGTGTTCTAGGATAAAACACATCTACAAAAATTGTCATTCAATATTTACTGTGGGCATTTGGAGAAGTGAAGGGCTTAGCTCCACACTCAGAAAATGTAGATGGAGTTTACCCAAGACATACATAGATATTTAAATCATGATAGATATCACGAGGCAGTGAATGACCAGGGGCAAAATGGACAGAGGAAAAAAGTATTGTGGCTGAAGGAGTTTTAGATGTTTACTTAGAAGTCTAGAAATTTTATAGGAGAAAGGGATATCAAAGTTATCTATTCAGGATTTTATTCACCTTTACTTTTTAAGTTATTTTTCTTAAAAAAAAACTTGATGATAATTTAATTTTTTTTCAAAAAAAAATGCATACATGCATTTACTCATGTAAACATATCATTTTACACCTAATTTCCAGAAGTTCACAGGATTGCTTTCATACTCATCCATAAATCTATGTTCTCCAGGCTAGAAATTCCTGTGTCCAACTTCTCTATTATGCAAAGAGAATGGAAGCCCAATCACATTTGGGGACTGCCAAAGGTAGCTAGAAGTAAGTAAGCTAACGGCACAGACTAAACATAGGCCTTTGAATTCCCCAGTCGCCATTTTCCCCAATCTGGACCAATGAGCAGCCTATCGCATGGGGAGGCGCTGTCACTGTGCATTTGCCATTTCATGGGAATAGAATATGTGGTTTATTCCAAATCTGGATGTGGCCCTACAGGAAAATGCAACAAAACTTTTCTGAGAGTGAAAAATAATATAACAGAAATTGTTGTTTGGGCGATGCCTTATGCTTTTGGGGACACAGTCATTACCATAGTCAACAAATGCTTTTTGAGTACTTTCTGTGTGTCAGACACTGTGTTCTTGTTTTTTTTTCCTTCAGACACTGTGCTCTGTGATAAATCAGACCCTGCCCTTATACTTACAGATGCCAGTCTAACAGTGAGAAAGACAAATATAAGTAAAATCAGAATTCAGAGTGATAAGTAACATTGGGATAGTGTAAACAGTTCTCTCCTTTCTGTGTTATTATTATTGTTTTTGGTGTATTCTGCTCCTGTATATCTCCAAAACAGATTCTTGGAAGAATTAGAAAACGAAACAAAAAAAATAAGATCAGATTACAAATTGCAGTTATCCCCACCCCCTACTTGATAATTCTATTGAGGACAATGACTAGTCTAATTCTATCAATGAAAAAAAAAAGTGATGTTTGTCCTTCAAATGCAAGCTCATAATTTTCCTAGGATTAAAGAGAAAAGGCACAGGTGTTCTCCTGATCCCATATACAGAAGCAGGAGGGTATTACTTTCCATAATCAATAATAAAAGGAGTGACATGATTTCTTAATAAAGACACAAGCACCATAACATGAGTGTGTCTTGCTGGAGAAAGGGCACCGATCTAGAAGGTAAGACCAATTAACTTCAAGAGCAAAGCGGCAGTAACAGCTGAGCTGTCCTAAAGAACAGAATTCAGCAATTCAAATCCGAAACCTTAATTCCTTAACGAGAGACGGTGTGAGTGGTGTCTTTCCTTCTCATACCAAGCCATTTTTTAATTTGTGAGACTTTCACACTGCTTACCCAGGATCTGTTAAACCCACCTTAGGCAGGACTGAGTCATCCTCTCTGCAGCTTTAGATAAAAGATGGTGGGAAATCCCCTTAATGCTGACTTAATTATAAAGAAATGGGTGTCTGGAGAAAAAGGAACAGATTGCTTCTATTTTTAAAGAGTCATCTAGATTTATGGAAATAAACCTTCCAGCTGCGTAAGGCTG
Organism: Puma concolor; assembly: GCF_028749965.1. NCBI lineage: Eukaryota > Metazoa > Chordata > Mammalia > Carnivora > Felidae > Puma > Puma concolor. The sequence goes on along the minus strand of NC_141674.1, from coordinate 142,085,637 downwards.
GGTGGGTTGGCAAAGCATGGCCCTGAAATGAAGCTGTCTGCCAAGAGAGACCAAAACTTTGTCAGGTTTCATATCATGGCTACTTTTTGTCACTCTCTGATGTCCTGCTGGGGAGAGAAGACAATATCTTTCCAGATAGAATACTTGCTAAATTCCTTGGCATCTCTTGACATCACACAAAAGAAAAATTAGGTTGGATTTCCAGTTCCCTAGTGACACAAAACAGGTTAAGGAAAGGTGGAGAAATGATGATAGTCTGTAGAAGAACGCAGGCAGAATAGTAAATGATAAGCTTTTTTTTTTTTTTTTTACCGTTTATTCATTTTTTGATAGAGACAGAGTGAGTGGGGCAGGGGCAGAGAGAAAGGAAGACAGAATCTGAAGCGAGCTCCAGGCTCTGAACTGACAACACAGAGCCCGACATGGGGCTTGAACTCACAAACCGCAAGATCATGACCTGAGCTGAAGTCAGACGCTTAATCGACTGAGCCACCCGGGGGTCCCCAGTAAATGATAAGCTTTTAAGCAGCAGACCCCAGATCTCTGCATTTTTTGCACGCTGTTACTCCTTTAAAGGCTGCCCAAAATTTGATGGTGAGAAAATGTTTCTGGTGATAATTTAAATATGCATCTATTGTAATCAAACTACCTTAGAATTATCAATGGGACTCTTTCTCATAAAATTGGGATAGGAGACAGTATCATTTCAATTCACTTTTTATTGCTGTTATTTCTAGTTTAATGGAGAGCAAAGGAAGTCATAAGAAAGGAAGGGATGGATAAAATACAACCTGCTACCTTTCCTTGTGAAACAACAGAAATTGACTTAAAACGATGGCTTCCCATTACTTTTACAGTCACGTGCTACCGTCTTTACATAGTTTATAAGGTACAGCCCCCTCTGTTCCTGGTTTGCCCGTTGAACCTCATCTTTTACCACCTCTTCCTTCTTCCCGGTCACTAGTTTGCCCTCCTCTGTGGTCTGCTCCAACCTTAAGGAGCTTCTTTAAGTTCTCTTAAATCTATAACTCTTACAGTCCGTGGACCACTAGTCCCCCCCACATCAGTCATAATCTGATCCTAGAGTTTATAGGGATTGCCTATAAGGGAATTATTTATATAATACTATATATAGATGTAAGCTTGCTTCTCCTCACAAATAAAAGAGTAAAATACTAACATATATTCTCCTGCATTCCTTGGTTTGCATGAAAACTAGAAAAAAAGGCCACTGTCATTGTATTCTCTGTCACATATGCTATTCCATTGGCCAGAAATACTCTTCTCTCTTCCCATAGTTGGCCTTGGTTCCGGTAAACTCATTCTGTTCCTTCAAATCTCAACACAGGTAACACTGATCTAGGTGTATTCCCATTGACCTTACAAGTTGGAGTACATGTTCCTGTTATCTGGATCTAAGGGACTTCCCATATCAAAGGATGTATCACAGTATGACGGGACATATCTGCTTTTTTCACCATTACAACCGAACCTCTGACCTGGTTCTGGCCCACACTACGCTTTCAATAAACATGTGTTAATTGAACAATCAGCAAAGTGAATATTCCTTTTTCATTTTCCCTGCCAATACTAGCCTACTCCTGTAGAAAGGAAGAGAGCAAACTAGGGCTGGATTCATCTATAGCTAACAGATTGAAACTCAGCAAGAACATGTGCCAAGTAGAGCTGGGGAGGAGGGATGGAAAACCATAAAAATATAAGACATAATTAACACTATTCGAGAAAACAATAAAAGGACCTAGGACATTTTTAATGCCACTCCAAGTGAATACATGAGAAGGTAAGCAATTATATTTAAGAAAACATATTCAGTCTTAGAGTGAGGAGTAACAATGTGGAAGAAAGTCTTCAGGAAACCTGGACCTAACCTTCCACTAAATTTTCAGAGGGACTTATTCAATGCAAATTGTGACGCTGGAATCAGGCCTCCAACACAAAAGAGGGATCAGAAGGGTCTGGAGTAGACCTCATTATAAAACAAATTTCAGAAACAATGAGAATATTTTAAATATTCTCTAAATATAACCTCATTACTGCTTTCAAGCAATCCATGTTATTTCAAGAAAAGAAAATGAAGTAACAAGACTTGCTTTTCAAAGGTGGCTCATGGAATTCAGCTTTATTGCTCTGTTGTCATCATTCAACTATGAGAGAGCGTGGTCGACATTTTCATTTTTGCTTAGGAAATAAGAAATAGAAGCTAACAGAAAATGCAATTAGAATACAATTTGCTTTGAAGAAGAACTTTCCAATAAGAAGCAGTATTAGAAAGGACATTGAAGGAAGCACTGAAGTCTTAGGACAGACTTCCACCTGTCTGGAGGTGAGATTGATGATGCTTTCCCAAAGCAAGATCACTTCGGGCTTATCATCATGATTAATGTTATCATAAGCTCATCATATACACATACCTCAATGTGGTAAATAAGCATGGAGACATAGGTTCAAATCCTGGGCCTTCCACTTTCTCCATTGCTAGATATAGCTGAAGCTTAATTCTTCCTTCTAAAATGTGGATACAATAATATCTACAGCATAGGTTTGCTATGAACATTTCTTTCCTCCCCTCCTTTTCTCCCTCCCTTCCTGTCTTCCTTCCTCTTTTATTTTATTATGAAAAGAACACTTAAGATCAGATCTACTCTCTTAACAATTTTTAAGTGTAATATATAGTATTTTGACTATGATTGGTAAAATGTTGTCCAGTAGATCTCTAAAGCTCATTCATCTACTTCCTTTAGATCTTAGCATGATTAGCATCAGCCTGGGAAACTCTTTTCACCCCATCTAATGGTGTCACTTTCTTCATCAGACAGTCTCATGGCACTGTGTGGCCCTCCTTCTCAGCACCATCACAGCTACAACCTTATATTTGCATCTGTGATTCTTTGATTAATATGTGTCTCTGGCACCTAGTCTAGTACCTGGAACTCAGTAAGAGCTCAATAATTTAGATTGATGAATGAATAATTGAAGGAATGAATATATACCTGAATAAAAATTAAGATTAATAAAAAAGATAAAGAGACATGAAATGGCACATCCCTAGCTCAGCACCTTGCTTCGTAGGTGATACCATATCCTTCACTAGTAAAATTTCCCATTGTTCTCATAGGAAAATATCAAGACATTTTGGATTCATTTCTTTGTTTGCCTGTTTCTTCAGAAATGCATGTAACTTCTATAGCTACCAACGAGCTAATCCAGGAGATATTTGGGAATGTTCAGGAGCTGGAAGAATTCATAGTGAAGTTTCTTCTGTTAGTTCCGCAACAAGATTTATCTTTGTCCTCCAATCCCTGCCTATAACCCTGCAACCCTGCAGACAAACAAGCCTCAAACAAGTCTATCTGAAACCACAAGGACCACATCCTGAAATAACAGTTAATTACACAGTAGTGACTTTTTTTCTGGCTCACTGATCTATAATTTTTTCATTCTCCCTGCTTTTTCTCACTGCCTCATGGTTCTTGTGCTTTTAACCCGATGAAGCTGCTTGTGTTACCACGTATCACTCACCATAGTTTTACTTCCCCTGATAATATAGTCAGAGAACCTCAGTGTGCTGCCCAGGCTAAATAAAGATCGTGGGCTCCTTTTTACAAAATTAAAGAAATTTTTTAAAAAGTTTTAAATAAAAATGGACTAGACCATTGAGAATGTAGTTCTTTAAATCAGAATTCATTTGTAAGGCCTCCCAAAATTTGCCATGTGTATTGCTGTGATAAAGATCACTAAATTGTAAGATCTGTGAGTCTAGGTCATCTATCCCAGCACCTAATACAGTATGTTGTGTATAATGATTATCCAAGAAGTATTTGTTAAACAAACAATGAAAAATTATTATACACTGAAAACAAGGGCCTTCTTTATACAAGGTATATTCTAGCAACGAAATACACTCAGATAGAATGAAAAAGGGACCTGCTTATGCCCTATATGAATTAGAAGCATCAAATTTCATTATAGTATAGTGTAGTATAGTATTTTAGAGATGGAAGGGAATTCTGAATCTCTTCGTGTTGACCAAACTAAAGAGTAGCACGGAGAGGCAAAAAATATACTTCTCTCAAGAGTATAAACAATGTAGGTAGCAGCTTGCAAGGGTTTTAAATTATTACTAAAATTAGTCAGCCATTGCAAAAATTAAAACCTAGATAGAGTACTGACTGACATCACCTGATGAGAGAGGACCAAGGCATATTCTTCTTTTCATCCCTCCTTGGCATCTTTCATACATGTTCAGTAAATACTGGTTTACTTGTTGCTTAAACAAATAATGTGCAGGAATTTCCCTGTGTTGATTTACCCACAGTTTTCTCTCGTACCTTCTTGATCCTTCCACTTTTATGAGCAGCACGATTTGGTGAAAACCATTAACGAACTTTCCCCCTTTAAAGGAAGGGTTCCATATGGGCTTGTTATAGTTCCATATGGTTTTGTTATAGCCAAATCTTCCATAGTGTTGATGCTTGCTCACATGTTAACATAAAATACCACCGGAAAAAGTCCTCTTACTTCTTTTCAGATGTCCAGATCTCTGTATAAAACTAGACAGTGAAACTAGCTCAGATGTAATATTTGCATGAAACTTGGGTTCTTTTCTCTGTATTAAACTGGCAGGTCTGTCTCTTGATTTTGATGACCCTGAAAATTCCTTTGTGTTAACAACATATACTTTATTTAAATCTTCTCTTTACAGAAGAGTTTGATCAAATTAGCATATGCCTTAAAAATAGCTTTCTTAGGGGCGCCTGGGTAGCTCAGTTGGTTAAGCATCCGGCTTAGGTTCAGGTCATGATCTTGTGATTCGTGAGTTTGAGCCCTGCATTGGGCTCTGTGCTGACAGCTCAGAGCCCGGAGCCTGCTTCAGATTCTGTGTCTCCCTCTCTCTCTCTCTGCCCCTTCTCTCCTCATGCTCTCTCTCTCTCTGTCTCTCTCTCTCAAAAATAAATAAATATTAAAAAAAATGTTAAATCGCGTTTTTAGATTAGGTTTTTTCTAGGGGTCATTCAATTTTAGAAGACCTAGTTATATATCTATATAAGAAACTTCAGGTTAACACAGTTTTGAAACTTGATGATAATCAGTTTAAGATTTAAAGAGCCCAAGGACTTTGGAAAAAATAAGTTTGGGGCTTTCACTAGATGGCTGCTTATGTAGTAATTGTGATATGTGAACTTTTAAGATATGGACACACCAGCCACAAAGCTTGCTCTGTAGGCAGGTGCTCTAGAAACAAAGTAATTCTATATGGAATCCGTGAATGTATTCCTGTTTTAGGAAAATAAGACATAGACATTAAACAGAATCCTCTCTACCACCAGCTCCAGCCACCCTTGCTTCCACTCAATCTCACCTCACCCAGATTTCAGCTTTGCTTTTTTTTTCCTCTTTTACTTTGCTCATTCACTGGTCTTAATATCCATATTCTTCACTTTTTATTACTTTTATTTACCCATTAAATTTTGGCACTTGGCAGTGAATCAGAAACCAGATGACAGAACCATTTACCGTTGGTACAAAGGTCCTGCAGAAAATGTCCACACCATTATCCCCTAAGCCTCCTTCATCACCATCACCACCACCACAATCATCATCCAGCTACAATGACTTAACTGCTTCTATAAGTTCATCTTTATACCTAGGTCCCCTTTCTGTTTTCCTTTCCCTGGAAGAGCTTTTCTTAATTTCCCCCCAGATACAAAGATTAAAATTAAAGTAAAACACAGGAGAAGAATAATGAAACTGGATTTATGGAAGTTCATTCTCTAAATCTAAATTCTTTTGTGAAGCCTCTTAAAATAATATTTGTTTATTCATTTATATCTTGCCATATTCCAAGAAGGATTAGAGGTGACTTGTAAAGCATATACAAAACAAGATAATGAAGCAAATACACAAAAAAAATGAGGAAAGAAAAATAATTTGGATCAAGACCTGTATCACATAGATCTGCAATTGCTTTAAAATGAACCACAACTTTGGCTATGATTTTCCTAAGAAAATCCTGAGGAAAGCCTTCAAATAGTGATAGGCCACAAAGGCCATTTTTAAAAAAGTACAGTTTTAAGTGCAGTCCTAATTTCAGTAGATAGATTTTGAATAAATATCTCTATAATTGAGAGAAAAAGAAAAGAAACAGCAACAATTCAAACTTCCATAAACATTTTGTCTTTAGATACATAATTTCTCCAAAATCCTTTCTCCCCCCAAAAGATCTTTTAAAATGTGCAAAATTCCATTGAACGTATTGACTGTCATCTTGTCAACTTTTAGAGGGTGACATTACATATCTGGAAATGTGTGTCATGTAAGCTATAGTTTCTGTCCTGTAGAAAATCTCTGTCTAATTGGGAAGACAGATGTGTACACATAATCCCAGCAGAGCAAGAACATCTTAAGAGACAGAGTCACTCAGTGTGGTGGATACACATTAGATTGTAAAAATGGTAGACAGGGGTTCAAATCTCGGCTTACCCACTTCTCCCTTGCTAGATGTATCTGAGACTCAATTCCCTTTTCTAAGATGTGGTTATAATAATACTTATGACAGCTTTGCTATGAATATATGCACTTCTTTTTAAATCTTGGCATAATTAACACTATCCCAAGAAAGCTCTTCTCAGTGCATCCCACAGTGTCACTTTCCCTTTCTGCAACAGGTGCCGCTCCCCCAAAGCTGTAACCTTATAATTATGTCTGTAATTTTTTTTTTATTAATCTGTTTCCCCAGTACCTAGACCAGGACTGGAATCTATTGGAACCTATTGGATACTCAATAAATTTAGATTGATAGATGAATAATTGAAGGAATGAAAATAGGCATGAATAAAGGTTAAGAGATATAACAAGGTGCATACTTAGGTCGATGCATGCAAAGCCTTTAAAAAATTATACCTTGAGAGGCGCCTGGGTGGCTCAGTCGGTTAAGTGTCCGACTTCGGCTCAGGTCATGATCTCACAGTTTGTGAGTTCGAGCCCCGCATCGGGCTCTGTGCTAGAAGCTAGAAGCTCGAAGCTCGAATCTCAGAGCCTGGAGCCTGCTTCAGATTCCGTGTCTCCCTCTCTGTCTGCCCCTCCCCTGCTCACACTCTGTCTCTCTCTCTCTCAAAAATAAATGAACATTAAAAATTTTTTTTTAAATTACACTTTGAATCATAGTTAATGATTATTATTTATTCCAAAATCTCAGTTATAGTAGCGAGAAGAGCCTTTTCCTCTTAGATCCTTTAATACAATAGTATATATAAACCGATCTGTTTACTCCCCATGTGTTGAATAAATGGCACAAAATAGGAATGCCTTAAAAATACTTAAAATATTTTAAAAATATTTTTTTAATGTTTTAAAAAGTTTAAAGGAATCCCTACCTGAGTAAAGCAGTTTTAATTTTGTGGTGATTAAAGGAAATACCAAAGTGCATAAGGCAAAAATCTCTTCATGCTTTACACTTATAGATAATTATCTTTTTAATATCTGACCTAACCTGTAAGTTTAATGAGTACAGGAACTTTGATTTTTTTTTTTTTTATTCCTTGATCCTAACACAGTGCCTCACACAGTGTATATACTCAGTAAATATTTATTTAATGAAAGAATATATGATTGAATAAAGGAAGGATAAAATAAATGAAAATGGATGTGAGGACTCAAGCAATATTCCATTATGTCCTGAGGAGAAAGTTTATCTGACCAATAGAGTCTCAGAATTGCCCATTTATTTTAATTTTAATTTTTTAAGTTTAAATCCAAGTTACCTAACATACAGTGTAATAATGGTTTCAAGAGTAGAATTTAGCGATGCACCACTTACATATAACAGCCAGTGCTCATTACAGCAAATGCCCTCCTTAATGTCCATCACCCATTTAGCCCATCCCCCACCCAACACCCGGCCAGCCACCCTCAGTTAGCTGTATTTAAGATTCTTTTACGGTTTGTCTCCTTCTCTGTTTTTTATTTTTCCTTCCCTTCTCCTAGTTCATCTGTTTTGTTTCTTAAATTCCACATATATTTGACATCATACGATATTTATCTTTCCCTGACTGACTTACTTCACTTATCATAATATACTCTAGTTCCATTCACATTGTTGTGAATGGCAAGATTTCATTCTTTTTGACTGCCAATAATATTCCATTATATATATATATATATATATATATATAATATGTCAATAATTAATATATATAATTAATATATATTATATATATAATTGAGAGAAACACATTTCTCAATTATATATATAATTAATATATATGCATATGTTGGTATATATATATGCTGATGCATATATGTGTGTGTGTGTGTGTGTGTGTGTGTGTATGCCACATATTCTTTATCTGTTCATCAGTCAGTGGAAATTTTGCCCATTTATTTTTTGAAAATCAGCACCTTCAGTCACTATTTTGAATTTTGTAAGCTATTAAACTTTGGTTGTTACCTGGAGTCAATGTCATCCATACAAAAGGCCACCAATAACACACCTATAGCAAACAAAGTTGGATTTATTTCTCATTGCAATTAGATAATCAGGGGCTATCTCAATGAGAAAGAGTTAGGAATGACTTATTGTAGGATCTGATCTTATATTAGGTGATTTGGGGAATCACTTAATTAGGTGATTTGGGGAAGGATTCAAGGAAGAGAAAGTTCACAGTGGACTGAGTGCTGTCGGGAAATGGAGTTAATTCTATAGCTGAATACTTAATGAATTTTAAGTAGACAAAAAAGAATAGGACACTAAAGCAGTCATTGGTAAATATGAGACAATGATTCATATTATCTGGACAGGGGGCTATTTGGTTCATGTTTTGTTATGTTCAGACATTGTTACAAAGTAGTCTCATTTTTGCCTTTGTCTGTCATGATCCCTGAGTACCCTCGTCTGGTGCGGATGTTCTGTGAAATTGTTATGTTTACAAGAAACACCAAGAACTAGCTGTGATTGCCAGCTGGCTCCTGGATGTGAGGGACTACTTTTCTCTTTCTACTGGGAAAGTGACATAAACAAAACAAAACAAAACAAAAAAACCTGTAACCATCTATATTTGATTTAGGTTGAATCATTTTCTGAGTTTTCTAGCAAAGTCTTCTAAGCAAAATATAGTCAAAGATGGTGGTTTTCACAGGGAAAGATGAGGGTTAAATTTTGAACTGGAAAGACAGAAAGGATTATCTCATTAGAGCAAACTCACAACGTTGGGGTGTTTAAAGACACATGAAACATGAGAAGAAGGAAAATTGATCATAAATTTTACTTACTTTGTGTTTTGAGTTGTTGAGACCGAATTTTAGAAATAAGATTTTGTAAAATAAGGACAAAGAACATCAGAATATTGTTTTTTACTAAACTTACAAATAGGATTTTTGTAAAATTATGGGAAAAAGGAAGTCAGAATTTGTTTTTACAAAGTTATGGAACACAATTGCTAAAATACGTATAAAAGTAGTGTAAATGACAAAATAGGTCTCCATCTTCTAAACAAAATGCTCCAATCAATCTGAGATTCATACCTAGAATTTGTCACTTTAATTTTAAAATAACGTTTTAAAGATAATTATATTTGTGAGTGATCCATATTGTTCTCTGATTAGGTAAATAATCAATAGAACTGAAAACCGAACTTTATTTTTAGATTGAAATACTCAAGTATATTTAAAATCTTTCTTGGGCACCTGGGTGGCTCCGTCGGTTAAACCTACGACTTCAGCTCAGGTCATGATCTCACGGTTCATGGGTTCGAGCCCTGCATTGGGCTCTGTGCTGATAGCTCAGGGCCTGGAGCCTGCTTTGCGTTCTGTGTCTTCCTCTCTCTCTGCCCCTCCCCTGCTCATGCTCTGTCTCTGTTCTCTGTCTCTATCTCTTAAAAACAAATAAAACATGAAAAAAATTTTAAAAAATCTTTCTTTGTAAAAGATCAATCAAGTAACCCAAAGATTGTATCTCAGTGTATCTTTACATATTTTTTCATCATCCATTATATGCTGTCAGTGATATTAGCTGTTTTTGGCTAGTTCCCAGGACCTTTTACAGGCTTTCATCTTCAGAAACTCAATTGCTTCCTGTATGGGTAAACTCCGGAACAGAAAACCTGCCCTTCCACTGATTTGGAGGCAAAGCTTGCAGCATAGCTTATGCATGCTTTTTTGCTTACAGACATGATTATCCTGCAGCCTCTCCTACATGAAAGTTCCTGACTCCCCCAGCATCCTCATTAAAGTACATATTGCCAGACAGAGCTCTAAGTATACAATTAGTTTTATTTTAGTCTCTGAAGTTTCTTTCACTCACATGTGTGGTCCTCTCCTTTCCACAATTTAATACGTTTATATTTTTTCACTTGAGGGAAAACACACACACATGTATACCCACATTCAGTGTACGCTCCTGAGGTTGATCTCTTGCAAAGACTCAAGAATCATGCCATTAGGGGAGCCTGGGTGGCTCAGTTGGTTAAGTGTCTGACTTTGGCTCAGGTCGTGATCTCATGATTTGTAGGTTCAAGCCTTGCATCAGGCTCTGTGCTGACAGCTCAGAGCCTGGAGCCTGCTCTGGTTTCTGTGTCTCCCACTCTCTTTGTGCCTCCCCTGCTCGCACTCTGTCTCTCTGTCTCTGTCTCTCTCTCTGTCTTACTCTCCCTCTCAAAATGAATAAACATTACAAAACTTTTTAAAAAAGGAAGCATGCCATTAAAAATGGAACACTGCTCAGAGGCATCTATGAGCTTTCATCTACACAGCCATAATGAAGCAGAGATTTGTTAATTTTCTGGTTAAGTAAAACTTCTCAAGTTGGTTCTCCATATTAGGTTACAGTAATTAGACAATGGGCAAAACTTTACTTCACCATGTGTTAGGTTGGTCTGTTAGGTTTAGCACATACACACTGTTGCTTCCCAAATTTCTTCTATCATCCGTTTGTTTTGGTAGAACACTAAGCATGCCCCGTTTAAAGTTGCGATCATTGCCACATAAATAAAATGCTGCTGTAAAAACAATTTATTTCCCTGTTATTTTTTGGACGTGTATAATTCACATTCAATCAATTCTCTGGCTCATTTAAATTATTGACTCTGTTTAAAATACAACTGATAGTGCAAGATATTAGTTTGGTAAAGACTAATTAAACAGTTCAACAGTTTCTTCAATAGTAATTTTTAATAATTCCAGGTAATTTAAATCATAAGTCACCTTACAAATCTGTGCATATAAAAAAGACACGAAATTTAAAAGTCGCACTCAAAAAGTCAAAGGCAAATGTTGATGTGGATACTCTGGCAAACAAATTATTATTTATTGAGCTGCTTCATGTTCAATATTACTCCCAATTGCTTCCCATTTTTTATTGTGTAATTAATGTCTTTTTGTTGGAACTTCAAATGAGCCAAAACAATGTTAGACACTTCAAAATAAAAACATGGATTAAAAAATAGAGATGATATTAATAGTTGAAGTTAGAGACCATTTTTTTTTACCTGTTTTTCTTTTCTTTCAGTCATGCTGCAAAAGCTTGTGCAAACTGAAGGGGATAAAAAGGAAAAAGAATCAAGTGTTTCCAAAGCAAATATAATCTTTGCCTTTATAATTTCTGCTGAGAAGTATGGGGCTCATATGGGCAGTATTAAAGAGAAATAGGCAGCCAGGTAGAGTGTTTGAAGCTTGGCTTCAGACTGTCTAAAAATGTGTTTCACTGAAACACATTAGTAGTGTCCCTTCCTCTAATAACACAGTATATGTTTCCTACTGGATACTTCTTCTTTTTCCTCAGGATAAAACATCTCCGAAAGTTCTAAATTATTATGTTGGCTTTTATAAATTAGGCTTTTCAGCCTCAATCTAAAAAGCCTAGCAAATAACTCCAAAACTCATGTTAATGAAAGCAATTCTGCAGAGTGTTCAGAAATGTTAGTTCGGGGACACCTGAGTGGCTCAGTCAGTTGAGCATCCTACTCATGATGCTTCTGAGGCTTCTGCTCAGTCATGATCGCACGGTTTGGTTCGTGAGACAGCCCAGAGCCTGCTTGGGATTCTCTCTCTCTCCTTCTCTCTCTGCCCCTTCCCCATTTCCTCTCTCTTTCTCTCTCTCTCTCAAAAATAAATAAACAAAAAAAAAAAAAAAAAAAAAAGGAAAAGAAATGATGGTTCAGAATCACAACTTATTGGTGGTCTGGTATTCCAAGAAGGTCTAAAAATCATTCCCAAACTTCTCACTGCCTTTTTCATAAAGTACCTGGGAAGACAGAGAAGAAACCGAAAACTTGCAACATCAAACACCATAACTGACAACTGACTCACTACTAAGAGCTTGGATAATTGACACTAATTATAAGGGAGTCAGATTGAGGGAAAACCTCCTCAGGCTGCCACTCACAGCAAGAATGGCAAACAGTTATGTGATATTTACTGTAGGCCTGGGATTGTTCTCAGACTTTTCTTGTTCCCATCATGTACTCTTCACAACAAACCTATGAGTTCAGTTACCATTATTTTCTCTGTTTTTCAGCTGAGAAAAACAGAAGCACAGAGAAGTGAAGTGACTCACATAAAGCCAGTAAATGGTGGTGTTGACAGTTAAGCCTAGAACACCTATACTCTTAGTCATTATAGCACATTACTTCCTGGTATATCACAGTCCTGTTTCATGAAAAGGGAGTCACCCTTCACAATGGTTTTAATGCATTTTCATTACTATATGACTTCGACCAATAAGAGCGAAGAACTGTACTGCCATGATTCTCCACCCCTGGGTCCCTTTCCAGCGTGCATCATCCCCACCATCAGCGTCTTTCTGCATGTTGTAAATAACATACACTGCAGGAAAAAACTGGAAGAAGGGGGGGAAAGTTCTGAGCTGGGTCGAGTGTGACTGCAAAGCTTTCATTTCAGTCAGGATATTTACAGAGAAAAAAACTGAATCCTGCAATGAGAGAGGGAAAGCTGCTGTATAAAGAAAGGAAGTGTAACAAGAAGATCCAGAAAAAGATCTTGTCTTTGAAAATGGTCGTCTATAGCCTTAGGAAAAAATTTCAGTAAACATCTGGCAACTTTAAAAAATAGCAAGAAAAACATGTCTGCTGCAAAGCAAGAACTGACAATTATTAAAAAAAAAAAAAGGTTGAGATAAAAAAGCATCTAAATGAAGCACAAAAGAAACTGGATATGTAAGCAATGCAAGTATACTATTCATAATGTATATTATTAAGTATATCTATTTATATATCTACACATACACATGTATATATAGTGGAATTAGTACCTCAAGTGAAGATGTTAAAAAGCCATTACCACAGAAAAAACTAAGAAATTTTTATAGAACAAAGAAGAAAACAAAAATATGAGGAAAATTAGAAGGAAAAATGGTTATATCAGTAAATAAGAAAACATTCTTGCAGGAAATAAATAATCAAGTAAAATAATTGAAGGTGGATGAAAGAACTCTGCATTGGTATGGGTAGGGTTAAGGGAAACCAATAAAAATTGATGAAGCATCTAGAACTAGCAATAATGTAGATCAGTTACCACTTCCAGGTCAGAAGGGGTGAGCAAGCAGCAAGTAATGAACCCTAGAGAAGGCAATAGAAGAAGAAGCTGTTACTGAGGCATGGCCCAGCCTTGATTCAGCAGGGAGGGAGCTGAGGGAATAAATATCCAACTTTCTTGCCCTCCGATGTTCTGAAAATGTCTCTTATTGGCCAGAGACAACTGGCAGGCAGAAGGCCAGGAAAACCTGTTACTCCACCTTAAAGGTCAGACTCTTGGAACATAGAACATAGTGGAGAAGGATGGAGAATAGATCTGTGAGAAAAATGGAGAATATCCAAACCCAATGAATTACACAGAAGGGGAAGGGCGGAAAACTAGCATTTGTGTAACTATGTGGCAAAAACGACACAAGAACAAAAACAAAAACACCCACAAATGGAAGAGGAAAAACAATTAAAGATATCATAGAAGAAAATTTTCCTTAGGAGGCTGTACGTTGAAAGTGATCACCATGCTGTAGGCACTACTAGTGACAAAGACTCACACCTAAATGCCTCTTGGCCAAAGTATAGAGCAAAACCATACCAGGTTCAAGAAAGACAGTTTACTTACAAATGAAACAGAAAATTGAGTTATAGCTACAAGGTTTTAAAAGGAAACAATTTTAAGTTAAGAATCCCATATTCAGTCAACTTGTTTTTTTATGTGTAAAGAAATCAGAAATGCATACATATGACTAGGCATGGAAAATATAACACCTATATATTTCTCTTAAAAAACTAGTCTTAAATACATACTATGAGAAAGAAAGTAAAATGAGCAGCTGGATAGAGTATGTTATAAAGTCATGCTGGTTGACAACATAAAAGAATTTTAAACACACACATATACAGCCAAAGGTTTAGCTACAAAACAAAATACATACATGTATTGAAAATATTTTCAAAGTATGTGAAGAAATTGTAAGATAAATATTAAAGCCATAATACCACTAATATAGATTGTAAATCTAATAACACTATTATAGACTCTAAACCTAAGCTTATATAAATAAAGAGGAAAAAAGTACAGGAACAGTGTGCTAAAGTTCTTAACTCACATATGGAAATATATTCTTCACTTTGACATTAAGAAGTAATAGTAATATCATCACCTTTTACTGAATGCTTACTAAATGCCAGGAACTGCTCTGAATAATTTACCTGAATTTATTCATTTCAAACTTAAAATAACTCCATTACATTGATTTCGTTATTATATTGATTTTACAGATGAGAGCCGTGAAGTTAGATTACTTGCCCAAAGTGAACCAGCTAGTTTTTGAGTTTGTCTTTGTAGTCACCAATTCATACTTATTGCATACATTTAACAATAGGAAATTGATAAAATAAATCACAAAATATCTAAAAAATATAATATCTTCCCCCAAAATGTTATAAAATTTGCTGATGTGTAATGATACATGTTTTCAGTCACATGTGAAGATATTTACCTTGTATTACATAGTAGACATCCATGAAGGTTGGAATCCACTTCTTCCAAACTCCTGTTCATGTTGATAATTTTGATTTCTTCTCCCAAGTCACAAATGTTCTTAATGGCATCTAGAATGCTGAATTCTTCCCAGAAGGTTTTCAATTTACTTGGCCCAGAGGAATCACTATCTGTAGTGGCTATAGCCTTACAAAATATATTTCTTTAATAATAAGACTTGAAAGTAGAAATTACCACATGACCCATGTGCTGCAGAAAGTTGTGTTAGCAGTCATGAAAACAATATTAATTTTGTTGTACATCTCCATTAGAGCTTGTGTGTGACCATTGTCAATGAGCAGTAATATTTTGAAAGGAATCTTTTTTTCTCAATAGTGGGCCTAAAATATTCGGTAAACCATGTTGCAAACAGCTGCGCTGTCATCCAGGTTTTATTCTTCCATTTTTAACGCACAGGCAGAGTAGAGTTAGCATAAATCTTAAGGGCCCTATGATTTTCAGAATGGTAAGTGAGCACTGGCTTGAACTTAAAGTCACCAACTGCATTAGCCCTTAACAAGAGACTCAGCTTGGGAGTGCCTGGGTGGCTCAGTAGGTTAAGTGTCTGACTTCAGCTCCAGTCATCATCTCCTGGTTTGTGGGTTTGAGTCCTGCATCGGGCTCTGTGCTGACACCTCAGAGCTTGAAACTTGCTTCGGATTCTTTGTCTCTCTCTCTACCCTCCCCCGTTCATGCTTGCTCCCTCTCTTTCTCTCTCAAAAATAAATAAACATTAAAAAAAAATTATAAAGAGAGTCCACTTGTCCTTTGAAGTTTTGAAGCCAAGCACTGATTTCTCTCTAGCTGTGCAAGTGCTAGATGGTATGTTCTTCCAACATAAGGTTGTTTCATTTACACTGAACACCTGTTGTTTATTATAGCCACCTTCTTTGGCGATCATAGCTGGATCTGCATAACTTGTTGCAGCTTCTACCTCAGCACCTGCTGCTTCATTTTGAACTTGTATGTTATGCAAGTGGCCGCTTTCTTTAAACCTCATGAACCCATCTCTACTGGCTTCAAACTTTTCTTCTACTGCTTCTCAGCCTTCACAGAACTGAAGAGAGTTGGGGCCTTGCTCTGGATTCGGCTTTGGCCTAAGGGAATGTCGTGGCTGGTTTGATCCACTAACCAGAGCACTAAAACTTTCTCCATATCAGCAATTAGGGTGTTTTGCTTTCTTATCATTGGTGTGTTCACCGGAGTAACACTTTTGAAGAACTTACCTTTGTATTCACAGCTTGGCTAACTGGTGTAAGAGGTCTAGTTTTTGGCCTATCTTGGCTTTCAACATGGCTTCTTCACTAGGCTTAATCATCTCTAGTTTTTGATTTAAAGTGAAAGAAATGTGACTCTCCCTTTCACTTGAACACTGAAAGGGACCATTGTGGGGTTATTAATTGGCCTAATTTCAATATGGTTGTGTTTCCAGGAAATAGGGAGACCCAAGGAGAGGGAGAGAGATGGGGAAACGCCCAGTCAGAAGAACACTCAGAATACACACATTTATAAATTAAATCCACTGTCTTATATGGGTATGGTTCATGGGGCCCCCAAACAACAACAGTATATCAAAGATCGCTTATCACAGATCACCATGACAAATATAATAATAATGAAATTTTATTTGAAATACTGTGAGAATTACAAAAAGTGACACAAAGACATAAAGTTAGAGAAGGCTGTGGATAAAATGACAATGATAGACTTGCTTGATGGAGCACTGCCACAAAACTTCAGTTTGTAAAACAAAAAACCAAAAAAACCCCAGTATCTGTAAAGCAGAATAAAGCAAATTCACTAAAGCAAGCCTGTATACCTCACAGAGTTGTCTAGAGTGTCAGCTGATTACACTACATAAACCATATTTCAATATATCAACCTTTCAGTTAAAAGAGCCAATAAATTTTCTCTTTTAAGCCAGATGGCATCAGGTGTCCTATCATTTGTGACTGAAGGGAGTCTTAATGATTACATAGTTTTAAGGAAAATGAGATTCCAAACTACATGATATTTAAAAGACCAATACATGGATACATATACACATAGCGACTAAAGTCAATGGTTGTTATTAGTCATCGTTAATAGTAGTTAAATTTGGACAGTAAGACGAATGACATTAAAATCTTGTATTTCTAATGTGTCCTTCAACAAATATATTTTTATTGTGTAATGAAGGAAAAAGAAATATGACTCTTGAAACAACAGTAAGATACTTTTAGATACCATTTCTTTAAAACAGGTTTTTTACACTATTTGTAGATCAGGCAGTTTGAGGATCTTTTCTCTCATGAAGGTATAAATATTTACTGACTGGATGCATATAAGCCCTTATGAATAAAGAAAGGGGAATCTGACAGTATCTGGATGGATGATGACCTATCTCCTTATAGAGATGGGTAGAAGGAGATCTTACAGTTAAGGCTAGACTTTCTCTTAAGATGCAAGTCTTACCAGTTTTAGCACATGAATGAAGGGTAATTTCTCCAAATTCTATAATATATAGCCATATACAAGTCATTACCAATTAACCACAACTGCCTTAAGCAAAAATGTACTAATGCTTCCATTTATTGTCTAAATTAAACAACCAACAGTCATCTGACCAAGTACATTCCCAAGAAAATGGAAGAAATGTATTTTTTTTTCTTAGAAAATATTTATTGTTTCTATTTTTCTTGGTACTTTCCAATATCATAAAAAATCAACCATGTTAAAAACAAGTCATTGTACCTGTGTGCCGAGTGCTTTATGTACATTATTTCAGCCCTTTAAAAAAAATTTTTTTTAATGTTATTTATTTTTGACAGAGACAGAGACAAAATGTGAGTGGGTTAGGGGCAGAGAGAGAGGGAGACACAGAAGCAGAAGCAGGCTCCAGGTTCTGAGCTGTCAGTACAGAGCCTGACACGGGGCTCGAACTCAACGAGCTGTGAGATCATAACCTGAACCGAAGTAGGACGCTCAACCGACTGAGCCACCCAGGCACCCCTGCTTCAGCCCTTTAATAGGTTTCAAACGGGGAAAGCCAAAGAAGAAACAATGACGGGGAGACTCAAAGAAGAGAAATACCTCGTGCAAAGTTATTCATCTAATATGGTGGGAACTTGGTATTTAATTCAAACCCACTTGATTCCCAAGCAGTTTCAGGACTACACTATCCTGCCTCTTCTCAGACCATGTGAGCTTATGCTCTGCATTAAAAAAATGCTAGAATGCACAGTTGTAAGGGAATGAGAAATGATTGAAGTTATTTGATTTTTGCGATTTCTTCCCCTAAACCGGGTGGAGCTCAAACTCCCTTACCATCAGCAGGGATCACAGGCAGGACTGCAGCTCAAGGATCTGCGGCTCTAATGAGTCAGATGTCTGGGGTTGTGAGGCTGACACCAGGGCGATTTCCGGAGTTTCACTTCGTCCTCTCCATGACTACAAGAAATCAGAAAAACCAATAGGGATGCTGGCACAGAACTATGCTGAAGTTGCAAGAGTAGTCATAATTTTTGTTCTATAAATAGTAAAATGAGAGAATGCTGATTTGTAATTAGATCTTATATTTCCTATTCCATGCTGGAAAATGAGAAAATAGGTTATTTCCTCTCTCATATCAAGGTAATCTTATTTTCTCTCGTCTTAAATTATGTTTAAATACTACAAGGCAGTAGTTAAACTTACTCTAAGTTAATTTTCTGTCGTTGTGAATTGCTTCTTGCATATACAAAATAAATACTAAAATCCATAAGTAAACCAATAAATGTCATATTCATCTTACACTCTGAATTGGGGTAAAGTAGTTATTTTAGAATGATAAGAGAGGCATAATCATGGACATTTTTTATTTACAAAAGATGGACAGAGAAGAGATGGGTCAGAGCACTCATGCTCAACTGCATGATTTTAGAACAAAGCCATAATTAAAGTTAGGAAGGAGAGCCTGAAATCTAAAGTAATTGCTTATATTTAAAAAACAAACAAACAAACAAACCCCAAACAGTAAGACTATGTCAGAGGTTAAAGGGTTAGATGATATCATTTTTAAAATATTTATTTATTTACTTACTTACTTGCTTATTTATTTACTTATTTATCTATTTATTATTTTAAAAGGGTTTGCCTTCCCTGTAAAGGGGTTATTTAGTTTGGATGCTGGGCTGCGGGTGTCTCTTTTCTGAAGCATCAAGTTTCTCTTTCCAGATGGTTTCTCCTCCCCTAACTCAAAAACAAAAAATTGCTAACAAAAAAAATTGCTTTTATGGCTATTGATTTTGATTAATGGATACTGTCATGGAAAAACATTTTCTTTTTCTTGAGAAGGACACAGACCATTGTGATAGGGGAAAAGTTTAGGTTTAAAACCTTCATCTAATATTAACCAATTGGATTATAAAAAGGACCATGTCTAAGAGTTCTTTCCATGGTTTGAAAGGATTCAGCCTCAATGGTAAAATCTTAATTAAAAAAAAATCTTTTTATTTCTTATCCATTCTGTGGCTAGAATACTATGGCTGGTGAAGAGAAAGCTTGTGACTCAATGCCTAATTTCGATTCAGGAATATAATTAATGTTTCCCGGGTCCGTCTCTTGCCTGGTGGATGCCCCATGGGCTTCCAATGGCTAAGCATAGGGAACTAAGCAGGGGAAAATCATGTCTGCAAGCCAGCTGGGCTTCCCCTGTTACCCCTCTCTGGCTTGGCTAACCCCACTGCATCCCCGACCCCGCTGGTATCTGCTATCAAGCAGAGCCAGAGGAAATTGATGGAGACAGTGCCAATATCAGTGCCCCTGAGGGTTCCTCCTTTGCCAACATTAGCTGTAAAGAAGCTGGTCTCATTCACAGTTAAAGCTATTGATTTTTTCCCTCCCTCAGGCCAGCCCTGCATTATGCTCTTTCCAGGCTCTGAAGGGCTGTGTCTTTCACCAATATGTTTCTTTTAGAACATTCATTTACAGAATCAAAGAAGATCTCCCTTGGGTATTCTGTTATCTTGCCAGTCCTGACCTGAAATACAGCTGGAAAATGCGCGCAGCTTTGTAAATAACAAATCTGACCTTCATTACTTAGCACTTCTTTGCACGCTTCTTGTTCAAAAAGACTCTAAGAAAATCAGGAGATTGTGTTCATTCATTGGCCGCTTCTTCTCTGGGTACCTGTGTTTAAATCCCCTTCTGGTTGTATGAAAATGATATTAATGGTTTCTATTTTCTCCTTGGTGGATATACTTTGTAATTGGTGGTATCTGTCTTGAATAATCCATTCATTCATTTAATCCATATTTGCTTATTCAGGCAATTGATTCATTCATGCAACTCATTCATTCATTCATTCATTCAATACTTAACTTATTATCTACTTATCAACTTCATGCCAGACTTTGCTAGATGATGAAGCTTTTGTCTGGAACAAAGCAGACCTCATCCTTGTCCTCATGATGCTAACAGAGTAGTAAAGCAGATAGTATTTGAAGAAACGTGCTATGTGATATCAGGAAGAGCAGAGTGTTTTAAAATATTATAGCAATTTAGGTAGGGGAATCTGCAGAAGTGACATTGAAGGTGACCCAACTAGGTGTTGGGGTACTTGATCTCCACATGTCTTCTCTGTGACGACTAATTGCAGGGAATAATGGGCACTGCACTGCAGGCAAGAGATGAATAAGAAGATTATTGCTCAAATGCAGGGGAGAAATGGTAACTTACCTGGCACAGGAAGGACTTTTGGGAGTAATTGATGTTTTCCTTGTCTCATTTCGTTAGCATGGAACAATATTATACACACACACACACACACACACACACACACATATATATGTTTATTTATTTATTTTTGAGAGAGACAGAGACAGCATGAATGGGGGAGGGGGGGAGAGAGAGAGAGAGAGAGAGAGAGAGAGAGAGAGAGAGAGAGAATCCCAAGCAGGCTCCATGCTGCCAGTGCAGAGCCTGATGTGGGACTCAACCCCATGTAGTTGTGAGATCATGACCTGAGTCAAAACCAAGAGTCAGACGCTTAACCCACTGAGCCACACGGGTGCTCCTCAAATATTATATTTTTATTTGGAAGGATAGCACATTCCTTTATTTCAAAAGAACTGAAGTTTCTGCTTAATCTTTAAAATCAAAATAATATAGGGGTGCCTGGGTGGTTCTGTCGGTTAAGCATCCGACTTCAGCTCAGGTCATGATCTCCCGGTTTGCTCTGTGAGTTCGAGCCCCACGTTGGACTCTGTGCTGACAGCTCAGAACCTGGAGCCTGCTTCAGATTCTGTGTCTCCTTCTCTCTCTGCCCGTACTCAGCTCATCCTCTGTCTCTCTCCCCAAAATAAATAAACATTAAAAAAATCAAAATAATATAGAGTAGGCAACAGAGTAAAATATAAATGACAAAGAGATAATATCCCATTCACTGACAAACTCTTTGCCAGTCTCCTGTTAGCAGTGAGGGTTAGTTTTCTTCTCTTACCTATTTCCTTGCATGCCTGTGTATGTGCATGAATGAATGTGTGTGTGTATGTGTGTAGATACATTCACGCATATATTACATAAAAGGAATTAATACTATTTATCTTATCATAAAATTACTTTTTAATTAATATAGATGTCTTTTCATATTAGCACACATAGATAAACCTTATTTTTAATGGTTGAATAATATTGCATAAAATAGAGATCAAATTGCAATCATATTTTAATAATTCCACGGTATTCCTACTTTTTTTTATAGTTTTGGTGTTTTACATTCAATTTTTTTAATTCATCCAAAAATACCTTTGTAAATTAAAGTGAGATTTGCTTATTTAAATTTATTTTCCCTCAAAGCATTCTGTTTTCCCAACCCTATTTATTGAATACTTCATCTTTTTCTTACCATGATTATGTACACAATCCCTCATAGACATTAATGTCCTTTGGAATCTATTTTCTATTCCACTGGTATATTTATCTACTATTATGGCTGCCGCACCACACTGTTTTATTAAAGTTGTATAGTGCTTTGACATTCTATAAGCAAGAGAACTCAAGAGCAGTGGTTAGGATAGTAATCACTGGAGCCAGACCAAATATCTCTCCAAGTTCTGGAGTATAATAATGTATTTACTCTCAATACTGTTCAAGATCAGTATATTCTTATACCTGTATGGTACTATCATCAGTATACTGTAGTTCAGATTATGGTTAAAAATTGATTTTGTGTTGCTCTCAGTGACAGATGTGTAGTAAACTATTTTTAAGAAAAAAAATATTGAAATTCTTTAAAGCACTATTCTTTTAAAAATTATCTACTTTCTTGTAAATAATCAACTTGGGCATAATGGTGACTTTAATAAAGTTGTAAATAAAGATGTCTTAGATCACTTGGTGACTGTCCATAGCCACTGTGAAATAGCTCTACTGACCAAGTCCTTGGGTACTTAATGCAAATATCTTGAAGCGTGTTTTATAGTTATCAGCATAGACCAAGGGCAGTTCTTGAAGAAAGGGAGGAAGAGCAGGAACAAAACACATATTTTTGACTCCTATAAGAACAATAATACCTGCTATAGCCCTAAGTTGCCAGACAGAGGCTGGAGTAGAGAAAGTAGGGTCCACCTGGTAAAATTACAGCTGACCCTGGGGACCAATAGTTACAGTCAGAATCAGTCTGCTAGAAAACACCATGAACAAAACCTCTTGAATAAACTGAAAGGAAACATTCATGAATATTGATATTGTGTTGCTGGAAATATGTTAGAAGGCAAAATATGGCAAAACTTGAGGCCCTGATTCTGATTCTGATTCTGCAAGGAAGTCTGATCAAGGGACTGTATGTGCATAATGGCAGGTGGCAGGGGGATATCTGGAGGTATAATTTGAGCTGATAAGAGGAGATTGTTGATGCAAAATAACCAGAAAGTCAAATCTAGTTACTGTTTGGGCGCAACTTGAACTGAGAAGCCCAAGAGAAGGATTTTTAAGACTAAAACACTGAACTCACAAAATGGTCTTGGAGTTCAGCAATATACTATTTAACAAGCAAGATCCCCATTTTATACTAAAAATAGTAGGCACCCATCAACATAACACTACCCAATTTATTGGACACTGAATATCTTTAAACAGTACCTAGAACCAAGTTAATTTACACAGCTGGATGCAAAATAAAGTTTTATAAGCACATCCACAGACTCCATTCCCCTCCTCTCTCTCCATCTCCCTCTCCCCATCCTTCCCTCCCTCTATCTCCTCTGTCTCTGTCTCTGTCTTTTTGTCTCTCTGTCTGTCTCTCTTTCACACACACAAACACACACTCTCACACAGCCTATTGAGAGATTGCTATCAATTCTGGCAGTGTTAACTAGAGAAATAAGGAGGCATGGACCTGGTTACTACTCTCCCTTTCTCCTTTGCTTTAGTCACACAGCCAATCCTGTGAAAATATTCTTCTATCAAGTTTCCTCCAGCTGTTTTCCCCCCATTGCTGCTGTCTCCATCTCTGTCTAGGCCTCGGTGATGGCAACACTGGACTAATTACTTTCTCTCTATCAGCCTTTCCTCTTGTAATCCATCAACAGATGGATTTATCTTCTCCACAAACAGATTTATCTTCTTACATTGCACTCATCATCTTTAAAACCTTTAATGCTTTCTGGGGCGCCTGGGTGGCTCAGTCGGTTAGGTGTCTGACTTCTGCTCGGGTCATGATCTCGTGGTCTGTGTCTCTCTGTCTCTCAAAAATGAAAAAATGTTAAAAAAGAATTAAAAAAAATCACCTTTAATTGTCTCTAATTTCTATAGAACAAAGACCAAATTCTTTATCTTGGCCTTCCACAATTGGTTTCCCAACCACCACTCCAAGCTTGTATCACTGAGTACCATACATCATAGCATCTAGTGAAGCAAGCTACTCTACTCACTGCTCCCTGCTCACTCCTTGTCTACTCTTGCATTTGTGTTGGCATGTATGTGATGCCACAAAATCTGCCCCCTTCTTTTTATTTTCTTATTTTTTTATTTAAAAAAATTTTTTAAATGTGTATTTATTTTTGAGAGACAGAGAAAGAGCACAAGTGGGGTAGGGGCAGACAGAGAGCAGGAGACACAGAATCCAAAGCAGGGTCCAGGCTCTCAGCTATCAGCACAGAGCCCAATGCGGAGCTCGAACTCACCAACTGCAAGATCATGATCTGAGCCGAAGTCAAACACTTAACCGACTGAGCCATCCAGGTGCCCTCTTTTTATTTTTTTACTATTTTTTAAAGTTCATTTATTTATCGAGAGAGAGAGAGAGAGAGTGCAAGAGAGGAGGGGCAGAGAGAGAGAGAGAGAGAGAGAGAATCCCAAGCAGACTCCGTGCTGTCAGCACAGAGCCCAACATGGAGCTCAGTCTCACAGTGAGATTATGACCTGAGCCAAAATCAAGAGTAAGATGCTTAACTGAGCTACCCAGGTGCCCCATCCCACCCTTTAAAAAAAAATCTAAATCCTTTCCTCAAGGTCCAATTCATATTCCTGCCACCTTCCATAATTTCTCCAGTATCAACAACCACTCCTGAACTGTTTTAACAACCATTAATCAAGTTGCTGGATAATACTAATTCTTGGGATGTTTTTATTTTTTTTATTTTTTTATTTTTTCAATGTTTATTTATTTTTGGGACAGAGAGAGACAGAGCATGAACGGGGGAGGGGCAGAGAGAGAGGGAGACACAGAATCGGAAACAGGCTCCAGGCTCTGAGCCATCAGCCCAGAGCCCGATGCGGGGCTCGAACTCACGGACCGCGAGATCGTGACCTGGCTGAAGTCGGACGCTTAACCAACTGCGCCACCCAGGCGCCCCATCTTGGGATGTTTTTAAATGTTGAGAGGTGGAAAGGGGCAGGGACTATGACCTTTCAAATTGCAAGCGGTTTTCTGTCTCTATAGGTAAAGACTCCAGCCGATTTTTGT
Source organism: Puma concolor (assembly GCF_028749965.1). Taxonomy (NCBI): domain Eukaryota; kingdom Metazoa; phylum Chordata; class Mammalia; order Carnivora; family Felidae; genus Puma; species Puma concolor. The sequence continues at coordinate 142,060,670 of NC_141674.1, read as the reverse complement.
GGAATATAGTCTTGGTGTGACAATCATTAGTTTTAGTCAAATATTCCAGATCTGTCTTCTGGGCACACTGTGGGACTAGACATCTCTCCTTTCTTGAAGTTAGGTGTGGGCACGTGATTTGCTTTGCCCAGTGAATTGTGAATTTAAGTGATATGTGACCCTTAGTTTTAATCATTAAATCAATGTACAATTTTCAAAATTCTTTCCCTTTACCTCAGCAACGAGCAATATACTTAGTAGCAGTTGCAACTTCAATCTTATTTTAGAGTATAATATAAAGGAGAGTCCCTCAACTCACCAAATCACCTCTCCTTGGTGGGCCAGAGCCCATAAACTCGTGATTAACACAGAGCAAACCCATGATTAATAGATAGCGTGAGCATGAAATTAATCTTTGATTTTTTTCCAGTTTATTTATTTATTTTGAGAGAGAGAGAGAGAGAGAGAAGGTGCACTCAAGCAAGGGAGGGGGAGGGACAGAGGGTGAGACAGAATGCCAAACAGGCTTCTTGCTGTCAGCACTGAGCTCAACTCAGGGCTTGAACTCACGAACCCCAAGATAATGACCTGAGCCAAAATCGAGAGTCTGATGCTCCACCAACTGAGCCACCCAGGTGCCCCTTAATCTTTAATTTTTAAGCCAGGAAGATTTAGAGGATTTTTGTTATTTCTGCATTACTGCTACCCTATCCTGAATGATATACTTCCTTCCTCTAAGAAAATCTTCAAAATTCACCTTTAATTCCACAAATAAAGTGGTTGTCCATCCATTATTTGGAGGGAAACTATGAAAACATTATTTACTTAAATGCAGGCGTTAAATTACTGATAGTTGAGCTCAACAGTTTCATTGAGAGTTTATAGCAGAAGACCAAGACTAGAAGGCATTCAAGAAGACATTTCAGGGGGCGCCTGGGTGGCTCAGTTGGTTAAGTGGTCCGACTTCAGCTCGGGTCATGATCTCACAGTCTGTGAGTTCAGGCCCCACGTTGGGCTCTGTGCTGCCAGCTCAGAGCCTGGACCCTGCTTCAGATTCTGTGTCTCCCCCTGTCTCTGCCCTCCCCTGCTCATGCTCTGTCTCAAAAATAAATAAAAGCATTAAAAAAATTTTTTTTTTAAAAAGAAGGCATTTCAGGACTCTGGAATTGTGCAGTGATGCTCTTAAAATCAACAAAACAATGTGGCACATTATTGGGAAAGAGAAGCCGTTTTCCTCATTTCCATAGCAATTAAAACTACTCTGGGGGCCCCTGGATGGCTCATTTGGTTAAGTGGCTGACCAACTTTGGCTCAGGCCATGATCCCACAGTTTGTGGGTTTGAGCCCTGCATCGGGCTCTGTGCTGACAGCTCAGATCCTGGATCCTGCTTCAGATTCTGTGTGTGTCTCTCTCTCTCTGCCCCTCTGCTGCTCACACTCTGTCTCTCTCTCTCTCTCAAAAATAAATAAACATTAAAAAAAATAAGATCCAAAAATCAAAAACCAAAAACGCTATTGTGGCTTCCGAGGAGGGACTTTTGGAACATCAATAATACTGGCTATCCCATGAAGAGAATCAGCAGTGGGCTACTCAAGAGGCCCTTTTGGACACTTTGGAGGACAGTGACATTAGCAGAGGGAATTGTAGTCCCAGAAGATAATCAGAGCAGTTAGTTATTGGCTGAAGGTAAAAACTCATCCTAGCAGACAAATTCTTTTGTGAGCACAGGAGAAGTAATCCTTGGAGAATACCAGAAATAACTGGAGGATAATATGGGATTAGGAGTTTGAGTCAATGTCATTTGGACCATACAGGAAAGTTGACCTCATTTACTACCAGATGATCCATGTTAGTTATATGACATGAGTATTATTTGTAAAGCTTATCATTTTTATTTGTTGGCTTATAATTACAGGTTTTCCCTTGATACAAAAATCTCATCTTCACAAATGTATCATTAGCTCCTTGAAAGCAAGGACAATTTTTAACATAATAGGTGATTTATCAGTATTGATAATAAAGTTGTGGAAGAAGTTTATTTTGAGGAAAAAGATTATTTTATTTACATTTTGGGTAGAATTGAATGTATCTCTGGAGGTGGTGAGTGGGAAGCTGGAGCCCGGGTTTGAGGACTCGGCGGAAGATGCCCAGAGTGAAGAGAACAGAGAAGTTTTAGATGTGATCTCTAGTGAGGAGCTTGATGTCTGTAGTGAAGACAAGTCCAGTGAGGTAAATCAAGAATGCGAATTTCAATAACAGAAAAAAAATTTGGAGATAGTTTTGTCCAGTGGCTTCAAAACGGACCTGGAGAGCCCCTGCTGTAATTTCAACAAGATGTCAGATGCTTTATATATTTCCATGCAAGCAATTCCACTTTTGTTCGCTGTTAGTGGTCTCTCCAGTTGAATTCATTTGAAGAATCAGCCTGTTGCTAAGGTGAGATGGGCATAGACGTATGGCTAGATTTATATAGTTTAACTCCCTTATTTTATGCAGGCCAAAATAGGTCAAGAGATGCTAAATGGTTACCCAAGGACACGTATCTGGTGAGTACAAAGGCCAAGGAATCAGATCTCCTGTTACCCCAGTTGCCTTTCACAGTTGTTCTTGCTGATTTTTATTCCTTATTTTTAACACGCATTACTTATTTATGAATGTCCTCTGAACATCCCGTTTTAACATACTTCTGCTTTAGCCGGACACTTTTCTAAAAAGTCTTTCAGAGATGGATGAAGTAGAGTAATGAGAAAGAAAGGATCCTGGTGTGGTTGGAAAAGTCTAGAGTCTTAGAATCCTACCCTAGATTTGGAAGTAGCTTGATTTGTCCTTTGTACAATATGTCAGTTCTCTTCATGGGAACTCTACTGAGAAAAAATCTTGCCTATGAAGGATGACTGGGAAAACCAACCTTCCATCTTGAATAATTGAGACTGTTTTCTAATTTGGTCTTTTGCTGAGCTTCATTTAATGACACTCTAACCATTTTCCTGAGAATATAGATACATACGCCAGGGGCCATACTTATGTTGAGCTTGCCCTTGATGGAATTTAAACATTTTTTAAATTAGTTACTATCATTCACAAATCAAATGTGGTGCTGAATAGAAGCTGCCCTCTTTATACAGGAAATTAGCTCTGCAGTTTTCCACAGTCCTAACCCTCCCCTGTCCAAACGCATTGTCTTACATCTCATTTAATGATAACCTTTCTGAACACAAGGCATTCAAGATGGGCTCTCTGTGCTACACCTTAAACATACTAATGTTGTTGTGTTCGCCACTGAAACTCCATGGACTTAAGCACATGTTCACACTTTTAATTTCTTAATTGAGTATATTAAGTACCTGAAGAATGAAACCAGCCACTTTCAAATTCTAGTTTTGTGGTTTATCAGGAATGAAGGGGAGAAATCGGGTCCAGTGGAATACAAAAAGAGGAAGAAGTGTGTGAATTGTGAGGTTCAGGAGCAGTATGAAAAAAAAGAGATCCAACGAAATGTATGTATATAGGAAGCAACCTGAAATGGGAACTGTTTTTGTAGTGGGGAGGCGGCTTATTTACATTATCCAAGACACAGAGTCGGATACAGCCCCCTCAACTGTAAAGTGAAGGATAGTCGTTGTGTGGGCTCTAAGAAGAATGTCCAGCTCTTGAGCCATGTCCAGACAGGGAGCCCTGCCTCGCTGGTGGCAGCAGCATCTTCAAGGGCAGATGGACGCTGCCTCTGTCAAGCCAGCTCTCTCACCTTATGGCAGCTCTCTAGGATGCAGTCTGGAAACACCATATGGGATATAGCCTTTCCCACATAATCCCATGAAAACTGTTTTACAGTAACACGTTATGAATATTTCATTTTTCTTCACAGATCCACTTCTAAGGTGTGGAATATTCCTTTTCTTCTTAATTTTTTCTCTTTCTTAGACCGTGGTTTAAATGGTTTTCACTTCGCTAAATGGATGTTTCTTTATCAAATTTAGGATGTTCGTGGAGGGTTTGAAATTATTTACCATTGTGGTAATAAATAGGAATATGCTGACCTTTCTTACTATGCATATGCAATAGCAAACAACAAAGTAGATACTAATACATAAAACAATTGGTTTGACCTTTCTTTCTTTCTTTCTTTCTTTCTTTCTTTCTTTCTTTCTTTCTTTCTTTCTTTCTTTCTCCCTTCCTTCCTTCCTTCCTTCCTTCCTTCCTTCCTTCCTTCCTTTCTCTCTTTTTCTTTTCTTTCTTTCTTTCTTTCTTTCTTTCTTTCTTTCTTTCTTTTTTCTTTCTTCCTTCCTTCCTTCCTTCCTTCCTCTCTCTTTCTTTTCTTTCTTTCTTTCTTTCTTTCTTCCTTTCTTTTCTTTCTCTTTCTTTCTTTCTTGGCCAGAATTGGTATATTTTTAAAAGTAAAGTTGTTTAAATTAATTTGGTGTTCTGGTTTCCTGGAAATGTGGTCTCTCTCTCTGACCCAGCTTAAAGGAATCATCTTCAAAGCTTCTTTTCCATCCTATGATTTAATTTGTAAAATATTAAGCATCAGTCATTTGAGTTTATGTATGGTTTTAAAATCCACCTTTGTGGCTATTGCTTTGTCTCTTGATATTACAAGAATCATTCCATCCTCCTCGAGTGAGTGATAGCAGCTGGTTGACAGGACAGGGCATGTTGCAGACTGCGCCCCAAAAAGGGAGGGAAATACCATATCTAATTAAAGCAGCAGGGAACGTTTTTAGCAAGGCAAATTGTAATCCTTATTTGGAAACCAGCCAGGGCATTAGGGTTAACAACCCTGTTTGTGAAAAATAATAATAAAAAATATATGCCCACCATGGTTTTATAGATCACAGCGTCTGGGATGTCCAGGTTTACCTCTCATTTAATAAGCTTTCTTACATTCAATATCCCTAACACCTGCTGAACAGTGTGGCAACAATTTCGCAGCTACAGAAAGATGATGTTTGTTTCAAAACTAGTCAAGTACCTTATTTGTCCTAGATATTTTAACAAGAATTCTAACTATAATCTAGAGGGGAAAATCAGTTGGGCTTTTAAAGTAACATGGCCTAAAACAATTAAAAACAAGTTTCTTTTTAATGGACCCTTTCTTACTAGGTCAGAAGGCACAGGAATCAGTTCAGCTTCACCACTTTCTAGCCGTGTGACATCCAGTGAGCCACTTGGCCCATTTCTCTGTAAAATGAGGGTAACGATATTCATCTATTACCTTCTTTGAATAATAGTGGGGATCAAGTCCAGTGCCATCAAGCTTGTGAATACATATGACAAGCTGAAAGCAGCTTACTAATGCAAACTATTGTTGTTATTCTGTTACCAGTTTATGCAGTCGCCATTTATATGGTAACGTTGGCAAGCATTGGTTGGAAGGGCTTACCTATGAAAGGTAGGAAAATTTCTCAAGAACAGGTTTTATCAGTCAATCTAAACCTTCGATTTCATTCAATCCATCTGAAAGTACTCTGGGCATAGCCTATAGGTGATTTATTAGTTACGTATTAAATTGAATCTGTTTCAAAAGAGGAATCATATGGGATAGTTGGGAACTCAACAGGTTGAAACAACTGTTAATGGGGCAGACCACATGGAATCATAGGTGAAAATTTGGGGAGAAGTCAAAACACATAGGAAGAGTGTTTCAAGCTTCAACCAAGGGTTGAGTAAGCAAGTTCAAACTGCAGCCTCTAAAATTCAGGCAAAATTACAAAAATGAACTACGGGCTATTATTTCCATGTTTGGAAATACCTAATACCCAGCCATTTCAGGCTGTGTCATAGTTGGCATAGGATCCATCCCAGAATTACTGTCTCATTTCTAGGGAGGTAAATTCTAGCTACAAGATGCTTCTCAAAATAAGAAAGAATCTGAAGCTAGTGGTAAAAACACTGTTTATACCTACATTTATACTACTTCTGGCTATATTAAAACAATACCTAAGAATACCTGCCACAGGTAAAAAAATACTTATTAGCTGTTCCACGTCTTTGTATTTGAGAATTCTTTGGATACTGACTTTGAGTTTTAGACAAAGAACTTCTTTACTTTAATTCAAACTTCATTTATAACTGCAAAGATTTTGATCCAAATGCCTATTTGCTATTTGGAAACAGCCATCTACACAGTAATTAGGATAGAAAGAATGTTGGATCTATTATGATGTTGTTATTGTTAAATTAATGTGTTGTGTTGGGAGAGAACTAAAAAAACCCAGAACCTCGGGAGTAACATGTTGGCCAGTTGAATTTAGGTGGTTTATCAAGAAGAGGTGCTTTTCTTTAGTGATTAGGTGGTGACCTGTGACCCCATGAGTCATTTTCAGTCACAGTCCAGATGTGAGAGCATGGTGAGAACGAGGGCCAAGGGACTTGACCAAATACAGTCCAGAGTTTGCATATCTTTCCCTTTACTCCCATTCTCTGTTCTCCACCTAAAGTCTACAGCATTGGTGTTTTGACTCTGAATTGTCCTTCACAAGTACACCTGGAAGGCTCTGATCTTCTTTAGGGCCAGTGTCATTGACTATTTCTAGCAAACTCTCGGGCAGAAGGCTCATCTGGTATCAGTGTCATTCATGTGCAAAGTAGAAACTGAACTGAACACATTATCTTTGAGCTGAAATTGGTCTCTCCAACAGTACCAGCCTCTTTACAGGGTGGCATGCACTTGAAGGTTGGTTATTAGTTCCAAATGCTGCAGAAGCATCTGCTCTCGACTAGCTAGAAATCATGTTTAATAACAAGAAAATCTACTCCAGCCAAATCCCTGTTGGGAGGGCTCTCGCATGAACAAAAGGCCCCCACTTCCCCTGATTTCCATAACAGATGTAGTATCTGATGCATGACAGCTCAGCGCAGCCCCGCGCCATTATTCTCCTACATATCCATCTGCAAGAAACTGTGCTTTCATTTTATTAATTGCTCTGGTGGGCTACACGTTATTTTTTGTTGCCCAGAGAGTATTCTGTTTGTGCTTCATGCTACACTGGTCACAATAATAGTTATTTTTCTTAATGTTAAAGGTTATTAGCTTTCTTCCTTTACTTTGCTATGCATCTTCCATACCCAATAAACTATTAATGCCTCCCTAGGGGGTTGACAGTTTCACTTAAGTTGGTGTGGTCTGGTCCTCCCATCCCTGGTGCTGCTTCTTTGTCTTCTTATTGAACATTCTTGGGACAAGCCAGTTAGGGGGAAAGTCATTAGCAGGATCCTAAAGGCAGAATGCAATTTCTAATGACTTAAGAAAAAAAAAACAAAAACAAAAAAAACAGAGCGTTAATTTTGACATTTGTGAATCAGCAGCCACTTTAAAATCACCTTACACACACACAACCACAGATAAAAGTATTTGTTACTTTGGAAAGACAAATGCTCTTAATTTGTAATTAGTCCTGTGTCAATGTTCTTCTTTTGATGGAACTTTAGGTAAATAGTGAGGTTTGCTGCCTAATGTCAGCAGCCAGCCAGCTCCAACACAGGCTAGTCATCATGCCATGTCACTTCATCACAGACTGCACCCTAAAAGCTGCTGCACTGATGGGGCACAGGGAAGGAGGGAGAAATTGGTCAAGTGATTAGAGATGAAAAGAGTAAAGAAAAGATAGAACAAAAAGGAGAAATCCTAAGTGTAAAATTGAAATAATATATAATCTCCACATTTTCCTTTCTGGTAGAAAGTTGGTTGATTTGTTTTATTATTTTTTTTTAAATAAAGCTTTAATGTTTTAAAATGATGTTTAGAATTTAAAACATCATAACTTGAAAGAAGGATGTTGAATCTGATACTGAGTCGAAAATAGCACAAGTGAAGCTTCTGCTCACAGTGTTAAAAGAAGTATAGGTACGACTACAGCTGACCAAGGGCAAAGCCACCACAACAAGTATATGTGAAACTGCCAAGGTCAAGCACATTTACATATAATTTGCATGTTTGTGTTAGCTGGTCATATAGAACTTAAACAAGGAACAGCAGGATAAATGAACTGTCTCTATTACCAGAATCTCCTGAGTGGACCATCAAAACATCAGAGCAAAACTGAAATATCCCAGACGGTATTTGATAGCATAAGTGAAAGATATATAGAGAAAAAAATGTGTGTTTATATTAATCCATTTCTTTTATGGTGCTAAATATTCTTACCTACTGACTCTAAAAAAGAAAAAGAAAAGGGGCGCCTGGGTGGCGCAGTCGGTTAAGCGTCCGACTTCAGCCAGGTCACGATCTCGCGGTCCGTGAGTTCGAGCCCCGCATCAGGCTCTGGGCTGATGGCTCAGAGCCTGGAGCCTGTTTCCGATTCTGTGTCTCCCTCTCTCTCTGCCCCTTCCCCATTCATGCTCTGTCTCTCTCTGTCCCAAAAATAAATAAACGTTGAAAAAAAAAAATTAAAAAAAAAAAAAAATAAAAAAGAAAAAGAAAAAAACAATCAAAACAAAGACAGCAGCAAAAGCCATAACACATTTACCTAAAAGTACCACGTCACTGGAGATTTCTCAAGATCTTTATTTCTTTTTGGACCTGATACATGCTTACAAACCCACTGATGAATCTTGTTTTTTACAAAATGTAATGGCGCACCTGGATGGCTCAGTCAGTTAAGCATCCAACTTCTGCTCAGGTCATGATCTCATGGTTTGTGGGTTCAAGCCCCATATTGGACTCTATGCTGACAGCTCAGAGCCTGCTTCGGATTCTGTGTCCCTGTCTCTCTGCCCCTCTCCCACTGGACTCTGTCTATCTCTCTCTCAAAAATAAATAAACATTAAAAAAAATTTTAAAGATGTAATTATAATAATGATCCTTCTATTACCCATGTTACAGGCTAATGCTTTTGTTTTAGACATTTTTGCATAGGGTTATGTTTTGAAGGACCTAACTTGAAACAAGTCTGCATGAGTGAAAACCATAAAATATGAAAGCATGCTATGACCATATACAGTACTTCGCTTTTTGTTGAGTATGTCTTGAAAGGTGCCCCCAAATGCTAATACCAAAAGAGAACATATTTATTATAGTTTGACAAATATTATTTAATACAAACTCAATAAATTAATTTTTTAAAATAGGCTTTCTTTTGTATTGCATTAGATAACTCACGAGAAGGAAAGATGTGATTTATAGCTGGTAAGGAGAAGACTGTCAGTGCTCTGCATCCTGTCCCTGACTTTACCCCCGTACATTTCTCAACTCAGCTTCTTAATGAGGAGGGCAATTTATCCCTCAGCCCCGGTCACGAAAGCTGGAGTCGCAGCTGGCAGCCACGAGTACTAATCGAAATAGCCCTTTGTGGGATTTTACTTCTTGAAGTCTATGATGGTCGCATGGACTTCTATTATTTTCCTTCTGCTTTCCAGTCTAACTTTACCTGCCGCACACAATAAGGCTAATCCTCAGTGAGCATTCTAGTCCAGAAAGAGACATTAGGGAGACTTTTACTCCTTCCCTACCTTTCACTGACGAGGATAAAGAGTGTCAAAGCATTCATTACATAAACTGTTTAGAGACAATATGAGTCTAAGATTCTGTTACTGGTTAGAAAAAAAATTATGATAATCTAATTCCCAGGATAATAAATATGCTACCATACATGTATAAACTTTTCAAAAACATTCAACACACTCCCATGTAGTATGTTTAATATTCTTATCACTGCAAACTTTCAAAGAGATTTGGTGGGCATTATTATCTCAATTGGCCATGATAAAGATAGGGGAAGTGTGTTGGGGCAATTAGCAGAAATTCAGGCACAATGGAAGAGTGAGAAAGAGGTGGCGAGAAGTCTATATAAACATACTCTGGAAAGCACTTACTCGCTCCTCACTAGGTGCCAGACACCATGGCTCTAAAGATGAAAGGCATAGTTCTCATTCTTCAAGATCTGGTGGTCTAACTGGGCAGTGGGGTGTGAAAGGCAATACTCACAGCATAGCTATATAGGATGCTTTGGGAGCAGAGGGAGGGAATGGTAATATGTGCCTGCAAAAAACAAACCAACTTGGAGAGGACAGGATCATTTCTTCCTGGGCTCTTACAGGTGAATTTGAGTTTGGGTTCCCCAGCTAGGCAGAGATAAGGGCAATCGTCATGAGGAACATCACAAACAGAAGTGCGTATTGGGGCTCAGGAGGTGATGGGCACCTCATGAAGCGGTTCATGGGAGTGTTTCCAAAAATGCCTTTGACTGCTCTCTGCTCTGCACTTTTTATCATAGACAATGGATAGTTACCAAGAAATGCTTGGTAACATGTACATTAGAGGAAGTATAGTGAGAACACAGCAATAAATAGACCCAGTAAGTTGTAGGAAATAGAAGAACTAAAACAGTGTAATAATATAAAGAATGGGGTCATTTGTACAAAACCCTTGCCAGCAGCAATGGTATAGGTGTATCCTATGAGGAAAAGTGATCCACAAGACCAGTAGCATTTCATTAAGCTTGGGTTAGTTTATGACACACTCCCAGATTCATCTTTGTTTGTTTTTTTTTTTTTCTTTCCCTTCCCCTCTAACACAAGGAGTGTCTAAACTTGTGGCTAATGATGATCTATGTCTTGTTCCAAAAAGACCTGAATAACAAGTAGCTGGCTTTGGGGCCAATAGCAGTGCTTTGCTCCAGGAGGGAGAGGAGGTGAATAAGAGCGAATCAGCAGCCCGCTGAAAAGGCTGAAGAAAGAGAAAGAGTTTGCAATATTCAGATGCACAGGGAAAAAGTTTCTCCCTCACTTTTCAAAGTAGTACGAGCTCCTACTTACCCACCCGCGCTTCCCCCTCACCACTGGAAAATCCTGGCTTGATAATGTTCCGCCACTTTTCAAAGGCAGCATAAGACTAGTTCACTTCTGTCAGGTTCTCCCAAACTCACAAAGATCTTTGGAATGAAAATGAAAACTGCATCTCATTAAGTGGATATAAGGCAATTCAAACAGTCAGAAGAAGGAAACTGGGACAGGCACTACATAAATTAATATTATGAAAGGAGGAAATTTCCCTGTTCCGCTGTTAAACAGCATTGTGGATTTGCATAGAAAATCCGGGGTTGGAGTCTTTTAAGTTTTAGCAGCACTGTTTCTTCTCTACACCATTGTCTTTTTACTAGAAAAGGAGGCGAGAAAAACCTGAGGAGGCCATTTTGGGGGTGCCTAGAGGTGGGGTGTGCTTGAAAAGGAAACGTAAAAGGGCTTAACTCCATTCATTTGGCCCTTTCATTTTGCTCTAAATGAAACACAGCGTTGATGCCAGTGCCCAGGCCAGGGGAGCTGGCAGAGGGACTCCGCACTGCGAGGCAGCTGAAGCCTTTCACGGTGACAGCTTTTCTCCCAATGTGTCCCGGTAGGAGTTTGAGTTGACAGACAACAAAGGATGGGGAGGGGAGGGATTGGACAAATGAGCCAAACAACCACTACCCCTCTCTCTATAACAGAGCCCTGGCTAGTGGACAAAGAGAACCAGTCTACTCTGGGAAAGTGTACCCCCACCCCTCGGGTTATCTTTAGTGACAGGAACTCAGGGGTGAGGCACTGAGCATTATCCCCCTGTGGGTTGGCCATTTGGGGGGCTTGGGAAAACGAAAAATTCCCTGCCGTTGGGTCTAGTGGCAGGAAGAAAGTCTTTGTAAGAACTTGTTGAAACACTACAAGGATGAAAACTTGCTTCTTAAAACTGTGAGCAGAGGCTATGAAAACTGTCTTTCCCACCACCCACACAGTGTCTGGCACCCAGTGGGTACTCCAATGAGCCATGTTGAAATCAAATGAAAAAAATAAAAATAGGTGCTAGTATTTGGGATATTACCCAATGCCTGAGACCAACCCATGCTTCCACCTGTACGGAGCCTTTGGTGATTTTTTTTTTTGGAATTCTCCCTGTTCTGGAAAGAGTTGGGTGGCGTGTTCGTATTTTGCAAGGAAAGGGCATGAAAACTCATTTTTATTTGTGCTTCTTCTGTTACAGGCCTGGAAATATCTGATGATATTTTGAGTATCAGACCATCAGTGGTATCAACCGCAAAACCTTACAATAGATTTTTACGTTATTTTTGATAAGCACATCTCTGAGGACTATTCCATGTGTGGGTGGATTCATTAAGCAGAGCCTGTGAAAGTGGTCATAAAGCAATTCTGACAAAGCCAACAAATGCATTTCTTCTTTGCTTTGCCTCCTGTCAGCGTGTGTTTATGTTATGACAGAGAAAGGACCAGAGCAATTCTGCATTGAATGGTATTACAGCAACGCTACCAAATAAAAACATGATTCCGGGTATGGCTAGTGAATAGGTCTCCGGAGAAATGTAAAGGCCTCAGTTTATAGATAAATTAGCAAACAAGATGATTTGTCTGGATGGAAAGGGATGAAGTGAAACCCGAGTGGTTGAGATAAGGTGCCCCAAAAGGAGGGCTCACACATGCTAGCGTCCCAAGCAACTTGATAAGTATTCCAGACTGTTCTTTTGTGAAATCCCTCCATGGGAGGAATAAATGATGTATGAAATAAAGATGCCCCGGCTCCACAGGGAACACAGAGAGGACGCTTCAAGCTATAATGTGTGGTTTCTGATGGGTTTTGGCTGTGACCCCCGGGCACAATTTCTATTCAGCTGCGTGTAGCCAAACAGCTCCAGCAACTCTGAACACCAGAACCCACACACCCTCTTCTTCTCCTGCCAGAAAAACACTCTCTCCCCCAAGTTTGCTTGCAAATATCTTTCATCACAGACACTTCACCACCTCAGCACCCCAACAGCCGGCTGTAGTGGTGACACCTCGTAATTATAGCTACCCAGCAAGAAGTATTGCAAAATCTGGTGATAAATCACTTGAATTCTGTGAAATTACTGTCACCAGTATATCCAAAGCTTCTGTGTGAGGGAGAACTGCAGGTGTGCAGGCCCACTAGGGCATTCAAACATGATTTTTTTTTTTTTTACTCCAACTTCTGTAATCCAGGTGGGATTGCATTTCTGTGATAGGAAACTCATGTCCATCCAAGCAGCACTGAAGTCAGGATAGGAAGGCTAGCGTTGTAAACAGCGAAATGGGACTACCTCAATGGTGGATTATGGTGAGAAATTATGAGTTCTAAGAAGCTCTAATCGTTAGTTGCCAAGCATGCTTCTGGGACATCTGTCCTTAAACGTACTTGATGTATGTTAAGACATTAAGAAGAACATTAGTTTAAGTAATGAAATAATAATTTAAAAGATAGCACATTAAAGCAAAACACACAAACACATAGAAATATATGGGAGACAATCCAAGTTACATTTGGAAGGTTCACTTTTAGGGATTTTATGCTATCATCGTTGTTCTTATCCACCAGTGAAAATAAGTAAGCAGTTGGTGCCATAGATCTGTCAAGGTGTCTAAGTACAGATGGCTTTTGTGTGCCCATATCCCACCTTCTATAGTCTGAATGTTTCCCCCAAATTCATGTCAAAACCTAATCTCCAATGTGATGATACTAAGAAGTGGGGCATTTGAGTGGTGATCAGGTCACGAGGGTGGAACCTCATGACTGGGATTTGTGCCCTTATAAAAAAGGCCCCAAAAAGCTCCCTTCCCCTTCTGCTTTGTGAGGTTGTAGTGGAAAGACTCCCATCTGTGAGGAAGTGGGCTCGCACCAGACACAGAATCTGCCAACACCATGTTCTTGGGCTTCCAGCCTCCAGAACTGTGAGAAGTCAATACTTGTTGTTGTTAAGTCACCCAGGCTGTGGTATTTTTGTCACAGCAGTCCGAACAGATTAAGATGCTGCCCCACCATTATTTCTTCCTTTGGCCACCGTCATTTCTTCCTTTTGAGAGCCACCCCATCTAACGTGACTGAAGGTACTCGGTTGACCCAAGCTGATCCTGTTGTAGTATCCAGTCCTCTTGACCCTAACTCCCACTGGGTCATTTAGAGTCCTACCCTGGCTTCTTTAACTTGGAACGATAGAGCATGTGAATCAAATTCCACTGAAGGCAAACTTTGGGGGATTAAGCTCTGAAGCTCTGAAATTTCCTGTCATGTGGAGGAAGGCAGACTGCTGGGAGGGGAAATAGCAGTGATCTGCAGAGAGAGGCAGAGGTATAAGACAGACTACTCTCTCTTGGCCTGCTCTAGATTAGGGTTGCCAAAGTGAGCAAATGAAAATACAGGATAAAGCTCAGTTAAAATTTGAATATCAGACAAACTAGTAATACTTTTTTAGTATAAGCATGTTTCATGTAATATTTATTATTTTCTTTTACCACAAACACTTCTCTACCTCATTACCTTGACAGCGGGCTATGATGGTGATACTCCTTTAAAAAAATTTTTTTTAATGTTTATTTATTTTCAGAGAGAGAGAGAGAGAAAGAGAGAGAGAGAGCATGAGCAGGAGGGGACAGAGAGTGAGGGAGACACAGAATCTGAAGCAGATTCCAGGCTCCAAGCTGTTAGCACAGAGCCCAACACGGGGCTCAAACTCATGAACTGTGAGATCATGACTTGAGCCGAGGTCAGATGCTCAACTGACTGAGCCACCCAGGCACCCCGTGATGGTGATACTTCTAATTACACCTCAAAATTTAAACTTAACTGGCATCCTGTGTTTTATCTGGCAACCCAACTACAGATATATTGCTTCCTCACTGTGCATTGACATTCCAGACACTCTCTTACTCTAGGGACTATGCCCAAGATGTTCTGTCAGGATTATTCTTCCCCTAGATATCCACCTGGCTATCTTAATCCCCTTCAAGTATTTGCTCACGTTTCAATGTTTTCTTCTCAGTGAGGGGAATACTGTCCTAAATTTCACAGTGACCAACCATACTCCTACTCCTCATCACCCTTACTGTGTTCTAAATTTTCTTTTCCTGTGAGATATCACTAAAACATACTCAATTATTTATTATTTGTCTCCCTCTGCTAGAATGTAAACTCCATGGTGGTGGGGATCTGGTATATCCCAAATTCCCAAAGTGCTTGACACAGAATAGTTATAACATAAACAATTGTTGAATGAATGACAGAGAATTCACTCTCTTTCTGAGACCTATTTATGTTATTTAAATTACTTGAGCCTGTAACTTTCATTTTGCCTGAATTTTTTCACATGCCAAATTTTTTGCAACCAAAAGACTCCTGGGTTATATGAAGCTTTTCCAGAAGTGGAGAGTGAGTACTTTCTCCCTCAGGCTCCTCATTCATCGATTCATTCATTCATTCATTCATTCGGCTAGACATCCATCAAGTGCCCTTGTATTATAGACACTGTGCTAAGCATTGGTGATAAATAGAAGAATTAGACTCACACCTTGCTCTTAAAGCATTCACAACATAAAATAGGACGCGGGACAAATTATTTATAATCTATGGGCTTCAGTTTCCCTGTCTATAAACTGAAGGTAGAAATGGTGCTCACTCACTTCCAGGGTTTTGTTATACAGATGAAATGAGGGGACAGAGGAGTAGTGCTTAGCCTACATTCCATAAAAAGCAGCTACTATTATTAATACTAGTAGCACAGGCAGAACTGTCACACTGACAACTCGCGTATTCTATAATGTGAATGGTGTTTTCTGGAGTTGGAGGGGAAAACACTTGCATGGCCATATGTGGCAATCTGAGGTAGAAAAGAGACTTGTCAATCAATAATTTAAGATATACTGTATTAGACACAATAACAAAACTATGTACAAAATGCAAAAAGAGCATACACAAGGAAGTGATTGACTCCTGGGAACACCAAAGGACAAATGGGTTTCTAATTACAAGGACGACAGATGTCAAAGGCAGCAGAATGACAGTAAGTTGTCTGATATTGCCAGAGCAATGACTGATGGTAGAGAGAGATAGCAGCCAAGACATAGGCAGGAAGCAACTCATAAGGGATATTTTATGTTATACAAAGAATCTGGGACTTTGGAAACGGGGGAGATGCCATCAGATTTGTGCTTTCAGAGTGCAGTGAGGCAGAGGCTTGGGAAAGTGAGCAGTGGGTATCAGGATGGACACGCCATGTGGGTCTGATCAGGTTTCATGAGCTGAGAACTCCCTGATGCTACCTGTTTGTTTTCTTCTGATTTACCTCTGCTCCTCGACAAGACTCTCAAAGTATTTGTGTTATGCCTCATCCACTTTCTCTTCTGATAAAGACGGATCAAACTGACCACACTGGGACACTTTTCCTAGCTGCACAGCAATAACAGTTGATAGTTCGTTCCCTGCTGAATTGGGCTGTGAGTGCATCTAGGGTAACCTCTTGGCACACACAAACTGAAACCAGGTAATCTTACACTGAGAGCAAACTCCCCGCCCCTACCCACTCCCCATTCTTATGGGTGACCAGCTCACTTTTGGGTTGTGCTTCTAGGGAATAAATAAAGCTCTGTGCATATAATTTTCTTCTTCCTTCCCCTCTTTTTTTTTTTTTTTTTTTTTGGAGATCATTTGTGGACATTATAAATGGAAGTTTTCTTCAGAGCAAGAGCTGTCCCTACCAGAGATCAGCTACCGTATGACCATTTCAAAGACAAGACTAAAGAGCAAAGGCAAAGAATGTTTAATTTGGCTTTACTTTTCCCAGAATAAAGTCAGGTACAAGACCATGGGTCTGCTTTGCTTTTGAACAAAAGTTTTAAACTAATTTTTTGCTCCCCCACCAAAATGTGCTCCCTCAAAATAACTAGAAAACAATAGTTGATAGATGTTAACATGGAAAGAGAGGAAGATGAAAAGAAATAAAAAGAGCAAGTAAATATCTACACTGTACTCAAAGGCTGGACAACTATAATTATTTTGTTAATCTTTGCTTTCTTACATAACTGGGAAATTACTTTTCCAGCTCCCTTATGATTTAAAATAAACAAAAATAACAGAACAACAAAAACAAAAAACCCCGTGTCAGATTTGCATTCCTAGGTTTTGGGCTAATAACTGCTATCTTTTTCTGAGCAACCCGTTCTTATGTCAGGTTTAAATGGTCTTAAGTAACTTGAGACTGAACGTTTTACACACACACATAACAGAAGGAAACTTTTGAAGCCTTTGTATACTCATCAAAACCATATTCTATAGAAGTATGTGGAGCCAGAGCACGAATGCATTTTTTTTCAATTCCCTCAAGAGAAATTGGAGAATGATTTCAGTGACATGGTAAATCATACTGAACGATGTACCAAGAAAGGTTGCAGTTCTTAATTTTCAGAATATTGGAAAAAATAAACATTTGAAAGTGAATATAAAAGATTTCAGATAACGAAATGAATAGTCATTCATTTAAGAAATATTTAATGTGCCAGATACTTTTCTTGGCTCTGCAGAATTGAGAAAAATTAAAAAGATGCTGATCTCAAAGTGGTTAAACTTAAGTGAGCATTTAGCTCAAATGTAAATAGGATTTAGGGGGAAAGAAAAAGGAAAGTTGATACTTCCCAAGTGACTGCTATGATTCAAGCAATATATTGCTTTCTTTTAGTTACCTTCTGTTTTCAGTTCCCACAACTGCCCATGGTATAGATGTGTGAGGAGTCATATTTTTACAGATGAAGACATTTATTTTATTTTATTTTATTTTATTTTTAATTTTTTTTTTCAACGTTTATTTATTTTTGGGACAGAGAGAGACAGAGCATGAACGGGGGAGGGGCAGAGAGAGAGGGAGACACAGAATCGGAAACAGGCTCCAGGCTCTGAGCCATCAGCCCAGAGCCCGACGCGGGGCTCGAACTCATGGACCGCGAGATCGTGACCTGGCTGAAGTCGGACGCTTAACCGACTGCGCCACCCAGGCGCCCCGATGAAGACATTTATTAAAGTGACATAGGGCTTCTTCATATAGAAATATTATCAACTTGCATCTAGAAAGTGAAATTGGGGGAGGGGGATTAATTTTTTTTAAGAAAACAGACCAAGGGTTGAATCTTCTGGGGAAATGTTTTCCAAACTCTTTCAGATATAATACACGTGGAAAATGATAGTATTTGTATAGCATTTAGAGTAAATTGAAGAGTCTTCTCTTACCCTGAAGGAACAAACCTCCTCAATACCCTGTTAGTGCCCCCTTTGTCTTGTAGAGCTGAGGAGATAAAAATTTGGGGAAGCTTATAGTCCATGTAGAGAAGGTATACCAGTTGGCTTTGCCTAAAGAACACTCAAACAGTTAGCGACATTCAACTCTGAGTAAATAAATAAAATAAATCCAAGAAGGGGCATTTGCAATGACCAGAAAGATTATTTATCAGGAATGTGCTTAACAGGAAAACAAAACTATTGTCTCTAAATTCTAACATATAAAAATGAATGAGATGAAAGAAAGCACTGTGCCTTCAATTCCTTGTCTGTGCTCTTTTCTTACATATTTTTTTAAAACAAAGGCAAAAAATCTAGACAAATTTTAATATGTGTTTTTTTTTAAGAGCAAAATCTGCATAGAGAGTAGAACAAAGGAATATTTTCCACTGAACTGAGTCCTCACCAGCATGGTGTCAGTGTTTTTCTCATATTGTAACTTTTCATGTTCTTCCTCCTTCCTATTGATTGCACAGCATGAATTTAATATTGATAAATCTTGCCTCTTGGAACCATCATATTGCTTCTTCCATTCCAAAATGGGTTTTCACCTTACATTTATACAATGTTATATTGTAATCATCTCTCAATAAACCTGGAGGGGGAGAAAAGGAAGTGAGGAGCATATTTTGTCAGTATTTCAGTAAAATATTTCAAAATGCGACCCTTACAGTGTAAGCTCTGGACATTAAGAAAACTTAGATATGAAGGATGTCTCATTTTCTGATGATTTTAATAAAAAGTAATTTTGGTTAAAAAATAAACATCAATTTTTATTAACACCTGTCAGCAAAAAGATTTCCGTCAAGATGAGTACAGTTATGTGGACCCGTTTATATGATTGCCAATGTTGCCACATAGTATCATAGAAAGGCCTGGATCCAGGTTGACTCCTGACCGTGCCGCTTGAGTTACTTAACTACCTTTAGCCTCAGTTGTCTTATCTGTAAAGTGGAAATCTACTTTAGAAAATATAGAATGTAGCAGTTGGCACACTATAGATGTTCAATAAGTGTTACTGCTCTCCAGCCGGTAGTTTCCATTCCCTGGGCTCTGAGAAGCAGAGGAAACTAGGGCACGCCCTCAGGTGCTGACAGTGACACTTAGGTGCCTCAGGCAAATCCCTGTAAAGGCCTTCTATCAGCGACTTGACATAGGCTCCATCAACTCATTTATTTCAAGCAACCAATTCTGTATCACTCTGAGTCCCTAATTTGTCTTGTTAACATTTTGTAGTTTGGTCATAATTGAGGGTTTTCCAACACATGCTTACCATGCATTTTGTAATTCGGCAGAATCTATGAAACATATCCCAATTCATGACAATTTCCTCTATCAAAGATTTGGCTTGAGGAGGTTAAATCTCCTGACTATCAGATAACTTACAAATCAGACATCTGGGAGGGGAACTTATACATATTGAAACTTTACTCAACTCAGTAGTGAAATAGCTCAATAAAAATGAATAAACAAAAACCATTTACCTGTAGACTTGGTTGACCAACAAGTAACACGGAGCTACAGAATTGAGAAACATGTCGGCAGTTAGACAAAACAGAGCTGGTTTTGAGGCTAGAGAGAACATTTCAGCAAGAACCTTAGCTAATTAAAGCAAATTCCTGCTTAGAGAGCTATTGAGAATCTGATATTGTGAGGTTTTTGTCTCTGTTTCATTTTTAATTTTAGAGTTTGGCTCTCTCTAAGATATTTAGTTGCTTACTCCTTAGTTTAGTCAGGATTAGCTAAATTGTGCTGGGGTAAAAAACGATCCCATCTAGAAGCTCAAAAAACAAGTTGATTTATCATTCATGCTACATGGTTGACATTGGTCCACTGACACGCTGCTCCATAGTTGCTCAGGAAGCCTGGTGGACAGAAGCTTCACCATCTTGTAGCAGAGTCTTCTTCAGTCATAAGAGAGGAAGAAAGAGAAATTAGAGAAACGACCACTGGCTTTTTATTGCCTTAGACTGGAAGTAGTAATAAGTCATTTCTGCACACAGTTTTTCAGGCAAAACTAGTCAAATAGCTCAGTTTAACTGTAAGGAGACAGAAATGGAGAGAAACAAATTGAATATTGGTGAACATTACCTTCGTTCTTATTTTTCTTGTATTGGCAATTTTTAAATTAGTTCACTAAGATTCGGCATTTGTTTCCAGGCAAAAGCAACCTATTTTTCCCCTCAGTCATCAGCATTTATAATTAAACAACTAAATTTACTCTTTCCTAAAAGATACGAGGCTTTCTCATTGGCTCTGTTTTATAATGCAATCCAAAATTTTCTGAGCTTCCCATTTAACGAGAACTTTGAATCATATTCATTGAAGACCAACTTACCCACTTTGTAGAGTTCGCTTCTCTGAAAAAATTCAGTTTTCATTTACATAGCGACAAGTTAACTGGCAGCCTGAGTGCATGGTTCACTAGGCCTGTGAGAGGGCTGTCACGAACGCCCAAATCCCAAAGCAAGTGTCTAATAATTTTGTTTCCCTCCACTACCTTCAGCAGCAGAGGAAAAAGGAGAGAAACACCTGTTCCTCTGCATCCCAAAGGAATTCACATATAATATATATTTTATAAATGTTACCTGAAGGAGTAATATGCTACTAAGAAGGTTGCCCTGAGGCATCTGGGTGACTCAGTTGGTTAGGTGTCCCACTTCAGTTCAGGTCATAATCTCTTGGTTCCTGAGTTTGAGTCCCACATCGGCTGTGCTGACAGCTCAGAGCCTGGAACTGGCTTTGGATTCTGTCTCCCTCTCTCTCTACCCCTCCCCCAGTTGTGCTCCGTGTTTGTCTCAAAAAAATAAATAAACGTTAAAAAAAAAAAAAGGTTGCACTTATGTAAATCATCTTTTATGAAATGATAGTACTGGGGCGCCTGGGTGGCGCAGTCGGTTAAGCGTCCGACTTCAGCCAGGTCACGATCTCGCGGTCCGTGAGTTCGAGCCCCGCGTCAGGCTCTGGGCTGATGGCTCAGAGCCTGGAGCCTGTTTCCGATTCTGTGTCTCCCTCTCTTTCTGCCCCTCCCCCATTCATGCTCTGTCTCTCTCTGTCCCAAAAAAAAATAAATAAACGTTGAAAAAAAAAATGATAGTACTTAGGAAATACAATTTAGCTGTGACCAAGTCCCAGATACATACCTATACCATCAATTAACAGATTTTAGCTGTGGACATGCAAGAATGTGAGTGTTAGATGCGTGTGCACGTGTGTGTGTTAGATGCGTGTGCATATGTGTGTGTTAGAGATACACCAAGGACTGATCTCCAGGGTTCTCTATGCATCCATGTCAGATTACTTGTAGTTCTGAAATTCCCAAATCTAGTCAATTGCCAAATTTTACTACTATTCTCCTCTTTGTACTTATTCTTTCTGGCTTTCTTTCTTTTTTCCTCTTCTCTGCCATCTCTCTTTCCCACTTCTCCCCCTTCTCTTTTCCTTGGATATTTATTTGCTATCTTACAGAGTAAATTCCATTGGTGGGATGGCAGTGTATTTGTGTGACCTGATGACCAATATCTTCAGTCTGCATATCAGACTTCTAGATAAAATAGGAAAGTGTCAGCGGCCTCTTCTGCTGGCCTCTTCTAGGCATTGTGGTGAAGAAGCTTTGGCATTATTTTTGATCAAGGCTGTGTGACAGATACTGCAAATTGGCTCCTAGTATGCAGACTCCCTTTCTTCCATAATGATAGAACAGACAAATTTAGCTGGGATCATGGCCAACAATCTCCCTCACAGCTAGATTAAGCCATGGATTTTGGCCTATGGAATATAAGAAGTGTCATGTGAGACTTTTGAGAAGTGAACTGAAGGAAAAATATGGATTGTCTATGTTTGTTCCTTCCTCCTTTTGCTGGTTGGAATTCAGCTGTGACTAGAGCTTGAGTTTTTGTCTTGGACCATTAGATAGATGTCACAGGCTGAAGATGGGATGGTGAGACAACATGAAAGAAGGAGCCTGCCTAGGTTCCTTATGAATCCCTGACACTGCCCTACTAGCCCTGCCTACCACCTTCAGACCATGTGTGTGCACATCAAAGAAATATATTTCTACCTTATGTCGGCCATTTTGATTTTAATTTTCTGTCACAGCAAATTCAGTCCTAACACATACAACACGTAAGTGTTGACGGCCTTAACAAACACGAGTCTTCATTTTTCCTTGCTTATGTCCATGCTTAAACCCTGAGGTTTGTGAACATGTGGGGGAACAGGTTGACTCTGGTATTTGATGGCTACATGATCTTTCACTCATCATGTTTCGAGTAACCAACAGCTGTTTTCAAGACTCGGTGCATTGGTTTCTTCTTCTCTCTTAAAACTCTACTCAGCTCATCTACCAGCTGCTCATCTTGGGGAAGAGAGCCAACCTTTTCCCCACTCTGGCAGTTTTGTGCTGACTCACTTTTTGAATGCAGGCGGGAGAAGTCAGGAGAGGGGCTCCTGCCTAGAAAATGTGGATGAGGGACTAGTTGCTCTAGAGCTCTGACCTCTTATAGGTTTCCTCTGCTGCCACTCTCAGCCAGGCTCCCATCTCTTTATGTCTCAAATGTGGCCCCAGCCTCCAGTCCTCTGGTCCATGTTGCAGGTGGCTCACAGATTAATCAAGGGTGAACACAGAGTGAGCACGCGATAGTTTCTTTTCTTTGTTTTTGGAGACAGAGAGAGAGAGAGAGCACGCACGAGCATAAGCAGAAAGTGGGGGAGGGCCAGAGGAACAGAGGGAGAGGGAGAGAATCTTAAGCAGGCTCCATGCCCAGCACAGAGCCCAATGTGGGGCTCGATCTCACTACCATGAGATCATGACCTGAGCTGAAATCAGGAGTCTGACGTTCAACCAACTGAGCCACCCGGGCGCTTCATGCAATAGTTTCCTATTGACTGATTGATGTTTATCTCTTGCTTTTTCTTTTTTTTTTTTTTTTTTAAATTTTTTTCAACGTTTATTTATTTTTGGGACAGAGAGAGACAGAGCATGAACGGGGGAGGGGCAGAGAGAGAGGGAGACACAGAATCGGAAACAGGCTCCAGGCTCTGAGCCATCAGCCCAGAGCCCGACGCGGGGCTCGAACTCACGGACCGCGAGATCGTGACCTGGCTGAAGTCGGATGCTTAACCGACTGCGCCACCCAGGCGCCCCACTCTTGCTTTTTCAAGAGGTGCCATTAGGGGAGCTTTGGGAAGGAAAGACAGCTGCCACCCACTGGTACTATTCAATCCCCACTTTGGTCTGTCAGTCAGCCCTTCCCTCTCTTACTAGACTGGATTCTGCCTCAACTGCTATTGCTGTCCTACACTTCTAGACCATCTAGTTCAGGATGTCTATTCACATACCTCACCTCATGTATCCACATGGCAAAAGGAGTGAGTTAGTTGCAGAGGCAAAACTAAAACCCAAGTGTTTAAAGTCCAATAGAGTTATATAGGCTGAAGTTTGACGAAGAGTACCCTAATGCCACAACTCTCTAACAATATCATTTCATATGGGTTTTTCTTGCTCATACCTTGGCCTGACAATGTAGCCAAGAGAAATCCTCTGGAATACTAAAAAGGGTCAGGCCTCAGAGCAGATAGATGCTGACTGGACTCCACAGGGATTATCTATGTGACCTTGGCCCTGGTTTTTTGATCTCTTTGAATCCCAGTTTTTGCTTTTAGTTAAACAGGGGTATTTATATATCTGTTTTTAGGCATGTTATGGAGATTAGGACTAACGTACAGTATATGAAGTGATGGGCACATGTTAGGAATTCAATGTATATTAGATTTTACTATGATTCAGTTGACATCTATCAATTCCCTGCTGTGTTCAAGGGCCCGTGTTGGGTGCTATCCAGCCCCTGAGCTGGCAAGCCCCAGGCACGATGTTCTACCTACTGTAGCTAGCCTCTTCATTCTTCCTTGTTCTCCATCTTGCCACTTGACTAACCATGTCGATGGGTGCCTGGCCACAAGCTTCTTCAGATGAGAGCTGGGTCAAGTCAGGGCACTCCAATCTTTTTCACATGTTTCTGCCTAGTTTCCAGAGTGAATATCTGGACACATTCTATAAAGTGGTTTCCAGGAAAAACAAAAACAAAAGCAAAAACACAACAACAACAACCCCCCCCCAAAAAAAAAAAAACCAAAAAAACAAAAACCCAACAAATACTTGCAGCTTTGCTCTGGGGTTTCATTGAAACAGATGAATCCATGGTGCATTAAAAGGCTGTCAGGCAGGCCGAGGGAGGCTGAATGCTGGTATAAAGCCGGGCATCTGTTGCTCCACGCCCCAATGTGAGGTCTGTTCTCCTGGGGGAAGCAAGGCTTGGCCAGACAAGCAGTACCATTGTAAGATTCTGACAATAGACAAGCAAGAGGACTTGGCTGTGATGAAGAAATCCCACCCCCTTTGAGTTTTAAAGGAAGGGATGCTGGGGTCCAAAGCCTGCCTTATTAGAGAGAGACAAATCACCCAAACCAATCTTTGTTATGAATGCGGAGCTATTGAATTTCCTGGGCTCTGTAAAGCCTATTGATTTTGTGACAGTCAAAGATAAGTTATGCGCATGAAAGCTTTTTTTTCTCCTCCCTTTCCTTCACAACATATTTTTTCAGACATATTGGCATTGGGGATTGTAAGTAAAACTGTTATTGGTTTCTTTCGATTTAAGCATAGGTCAGTGCTCAAGCGAGGCTAAGGACCATTTTTACCGGGGTTTTCAGTGCAAAATAAATGAAGCAGGAGTCTCTAGAGCTGGGGTCACTCTGTTATGTTATTTCAGTCTCCAGCAGGAATGCTCCAGGCATCCCAGGCATCTCTGGAATTCTGATATTAGCAATGATCCACGTATTCACTTTTGTCCTCTCTATACCACACCACTCTCCTCTTATCGACCCCCATTCCCTTCTCACCAAGCCATACCGTAAGGCCAGCGGACCAAGACTTTAAAAGGCAGCACTTGACAGCAATACTCCCTGTGATGTAAAATGCTGTGGTATGTGTATGCAAGAGTGTATTCTGCATAAATGAAAGGTCTCTTAAACTGTTTCCTTTTAAATGTGCAGATATGATTCCCATATTTTACAAAGAAAGTAGTTCCTCTCTTGGTGATTTATTCAGAATTCTATCATATTACAAAAAATATTTTGGTGATGCACATGCAAATATGTAAAAGAGAGGCATGGTGGATCGATCCTACAGGTAGTGGCATTTAAAGAAAATTTGTTACAGGGGCACCTGGGTGGCTCCTTCCGTTAAGTGTCTGACTCTTGACTTTGGCACAGGTCATGATCTCACTATTAGTGAGTTTGAGCCCTTCACTGGGCTCCATGCTGACAGTGCAGAGCCTGCTTGGGATTCTCTCTCTTTCTTCTCTCTCTGCCCCTCCCCTGCTTGTGCTCTTTCTCTCTCTCTCTCAAAAATACATAAATAAACTTAAAAAAATTATTATAAACTTATCTGGATGACAATACCATTTATGATTGCTCTGATACCATTTTAAACCACAAAATAAAGCTCATAATGTGTAAATATCCATTATTTCTGAATGTTCAAATAGTGACTAAACACAAATGTAAAATCCCTTAACATATTTAGTGAACTTTATTTTTATTTATTTATTTATTTATTTATTTTTGCGACAGAGAGAGACAGAGCATGAACGGGGGAGGGGCAGAGAGAGAGGGAGACACAGAATCGGAAACAGGCTCCAGGCTCTGAGCCATCAGCCCAGAGCCCGACGCGGGGCTCGAACTCACGGACCGCGAGATCGTGACCTGGCTGAAGTCGGACGCTTAACCGACTGCGCCACCCACGCACCCCATTTAGTGAACTTTAAATATGAGTGAGTGATACTAAGTATGCTTGCCTCATATTCACCAACACATTCGTCCATTCATTCAACAGATGTTGAGCACCAACTATGTGCCAAGCAGACAGTAAGAATATTGTGGATTACTCTGTCTCTATTTTTAATTACAAGGAACGTGATTTCACAATTTACTGGCTCTAAAACCTATATTCAGGTGAAATAGAGAAATATGAAGGCAAGCACTGCCATCACATTCTCTTTTCTCTTTTCCTCCTACCTACTTTAGATCCTAAGACTCTCTGCTTTAGTGGAGTAGAGGGCTAGTGGCTAGTGAAGATATTTTAGAAGGACTTACAAATATAATCCTCTCTGGTTTTGTTCCTTATAATCAATATGCATAGAGTGGCTTCTCCCCAAGTTAACAGACCAGAAAACTTTTTTTTTTCCCCAAATAAGAAGTATTTCATGGAAAAAAGGTAAAGAACCATCCCATCTGGCAACTACGCCTCTATTTTCAACAAGGCATAAAGTCCACTTGACAATAGACTATGATGAGAAGGAAGGAGGGCTTTTGCCCCTTCCATAAAAATTGAATAATTTTCCATGCATATAAATTGTGGAGTTATCAGAAAGTTCCACCACTGAGATAGACCTCCTTTAGCAATAGGTCCCAGGGAGCCAGGGTCAAATTAGAAATAAGAAACATATTATCTGAGGGTTAGACATTGCTCTCTCAGGGATCATCTTTCACAGTATATACCTTCTGATTAGAACACTGATGGCCTGGAGTTTTATGTGGTATAGGGAAAAGGGACATTCTACAAGTGGGACATATGTTGGGAAGGCTGACGCAAGGGAAGGCTGCGACAGGAATCTAGGAGTAGCCAGCTTCTGGCTCAGGTAGTAGGAGCCTCTGATAAAGTGAGAAACGAAAGAGAGGGACAGAAGCATGTGGAAAGAAATCTGTCTCCACAGTTTTGTTTAAGGTTGACTCTAGTCATTACCTCATTCTCCCCCATCCTTCCAAAAGGTGCATTATAAAAGAGAGTTTCTTAGGTTTTCTAATATTTACACTCATTATACTTCATAAGATTTACATTTTAACTCTATATAGAAATTATTCTTGCAGTGTCTGCTTAATGCATACATTTCTTTTTGGTAGTCTTAGGTTCTTTTAAATCTTAGGCATGTAGTCCTTCTGGACAACAGTATTGTGAAAAGAAGTGTGGGACCCAAGGAATTTAACAAAAATCCCCTACCCTTGGACAAGCAGAGCAAGACTAACTCCATTTTGTGCTACACCCACCATCTCATGTATAACCCCCACATGACCTACTTATTGCTTAAGACACTCCCCCACCCTAGTCAAGCCGCTGAGCACACCCTTACCGGAAACCGGCTCATTTAGGAATGTGGAACCCCTAACCGCCAAAGAATGTAAACCCTGTCTTTTGCCCGCCAAACTTGCTCGCCAATTCTGACCAGAGTGATAGGCTAGTTCAAACAGTTACTATAGGGTAAATTGTAATTCAATTGGCCACCTGCGTGTGGACTGACATGAATGTGCAACTTTCTGTGTGTGTTACAATCTCATTGGCCACTGGCCCCCGTAAAACTGCTACGCCTCTTAACCTAGGGGTCCAAGTCCCTGCTCCACTGTGTCAGGTATACTTGGGCCCAAGCTCGAGCTTGCAAATAAACCCTCGTGCATTTGCATCGGTATAGGCTCCTTGGTGGTCTCTCGGATTCGAAATCAGGGGCATTACAGAACATGGGTTTGAGAATCAGACAGATTGGGTTTAAATTCCTGATCCAATACTTGCCAGTCTTGGGAAAATTACTTAATCCCTCAAAGTCTCGAGTTCCTTACCTATAAAATCAGATATACTTCCTACCTCTTAAACCTAGTGTAGCAAAGAGAAATTAAACAAAAAAAAAGTACTCGACACAGAAGTGAGGGCTTGGGAAAGACTGTATTATTGCCTCCAACAATATTCTACCCTTGATAAGAATAATACTTACCAACTCATTGCCACGTGATTGTGCACGCCAAGTGTAACATCCTCACTCCATTGATGAATGGCTTGACTAGGGCACAGACTTGCTCTGGATGGTAGAATGTGTGTGGAAGTGATAGTTTCCAGCAGAAACGTTTTATGACCTCATGCCATTCTGCTTACTCCTTGAGATTCTTCCCACCACAATAAAAGGCATATCCCAGTTAGTCTCCCAAAATAACGAGGCATATGGAGTCCATTCAAGCCTAGCTGAACCCAGTAGAGCCTAACAGAGTCAGGATTGACCTGTAGACTCAAGAGCAAGAAATATATGGTTTGTTGTTAAAAACAACTAAGATCTTGGTATTGGTTAGTATTACTGCAAAAACTGATGACTACCGTGTTCAAGAAGTGTCTGCCCCCCACCCCCTTTCTCTATTTAGAGTTTTTGTGCAAGTTAAATGAGAAAATGTAATGAATCCTTATACCAGTAGCTGACACCCAGTTGGTTGCCTCTCTTTACTCCTCACTTTCTGCTTAGTTTTCTTCTTGGTTTCCTAATTTCTTTGATATTTATTTGGATCCAGATAATAACTAGATGGAGCTGTTACTTAGATTTCCAACCATCGTTATGGTTCCTCTAACTATCTGAGCTCATAATTGGATCAGTTTTATTTCCTTGGCTTCATCCTGCTAAAGGCCCTAGTGCTGGCTTAGAAATTTCAACACTAGATAGTGGTTAAATACCCCCAAATTATGGTCCAGATGCAGCAGATAGGAGCCTAGGTTTGCCAGCCCCCAAATATTTAGTTGTGTTCCATAGAAACCAGTAACAAGGAGATGAAAATAAAAGCCTGGGTCCTAAAGGAGGGGCATTGTTCACTGAGTACACGGGCTGAATGCACTTCATCCTTCAACTCGTCTTTACTTGTTGCTGTTGTTTTTACTTCTATCAAGCCCAATGACTGACTACAGAGAAAGTCTGGAAGGTGCTGGATCATTATATAGATTGTAATATCAGAGGTCTTGTTGAATCCATAACCTTGAAGTAAGTTTTGTCAGCACATCCCAAAGGGATGAGTAAAAGGGATTGACAGTACAATTCTGAGACATATCTACAGGTTAAAAATCTAAAGCTTAGAATTGTGGGAAAGCTGAATTGGGAACTAGAGAGATCTAATTGGATGAAAATCAGAGTAAAGGCTCAGATGTGAGAAGCTCAGATAAATTTTCCCTGATGGCTGTTCTCTTGGCTGTTCTTATGGTTTTAGAGGAGCTCCCTGTCTGCAAGGAGACTTTAAGCCAGGATACCCTAAAAGGGATATTTAGCCTCTGACATTCTCCTATACAGGGGGGATGCAGAGTGGTGATCCCAAAGGACCAGAGTGTCAATTTGTCCTTCTAGAACTCTGTAGAAAAGTGAGGGGTGAGAAAGGCAAGATACAAAGGCCTCACTACAAGTCTGCCCTTTCATATATAAAGATTTCTTACACACTTGATGTTAATTAACCGACCCTGCCCATCTAGTACAAAATCAAAACTGTTTCAATAATCACTTAAAATGTGAAAGAATTCAGGAAGTGAATAATTTTTACTTTTATTCATTCCCCAACTTTTTTTTGGGGGGGGGGGAGAGAAAAAAGCTTAGGTTGAGTTTAGAGAAGAATACAGCTCAGCCTTACTCCTATAAAGGTGCCCATACCATGAAAAAACTCCTTTGGGAAATGA
This sequence comes from Puma concolor, assembly GCF_028749965.1. Lineage (NCBI taxonomy): Eukaryota > Metazoa > Chordata > Mammalia > Carnivora > Felidae > Puma > Puma concolor. The sequence continues at coordinate 142,031,129 of NC_141674.1, read as the reverse complement.
AGTTTAATTAGAGAGACTGGTAAATCTCTTGTGGGATAGAAGAAGATTCAGGAGGTGAGAACTTTAAGAGTCAGCATGCTTTATGAATAATGCAATAGCTAGACTCTGCCATCTCTTTCTGCAGATTTACATTTCTGAAAACAAAAGGTCAAAGTACATGGGAAAAGCATTTGAAACCCTAGAAACCTCTAAGCTGGCAGGACCAGCCTCCACAATGTATTTGCAGCCTGCCTTCCCAGCTTAATTCCTCTTACACATGCTCTGGGCTACAGCAAACTAAACCGTATGAGGTCTCCTGCAAACACCCACCCAAGCATTCTACACACCTCCTGCCCCCCACCGCCCTTCATCTCACCACTGTGTGTCTCTTGATAGCCTCCCCGTGCAGAGGACCATGCAAAATGCCTCCTCCAGTGAGCCTCCTTTAGCTGCAAGTGATACCTTCCCTTCTAACATTTTGTTCATCTCTCATGACACTTGAGAATTTCTACTTTTTATGGTAGTATGTACTACAGCATATCACTTCTACTAGACTACAAAACCCCAAAGACAAGGATTGTATTCCATATCTCTCTGTACCGAAAGCATAAAGAAGGTACTCAAGACAATTATTTACTAAATGGAAGTAACGAGAAGAAAAATTAAAAACCAGTATGGCATCAGCTTTTTTATTCATGTTTACCACCCCCTTTTATTCAATTTTTATTAATAGTGCTATAAAAAGTATCGATGCACATGGTTTAAGAGGATTAAATATTTCTAGGGAGCTAGTTGCAAAACAGTGGTATTATACTCAAAATATCCAGAGACAACCCTTTTCGATTGTTTTGCCCTATCTTAAGACCTGGAAGGCCTGAAAAATGTTTTTGTTCTACCCTCAGGCTTGACTGATGGTCTGGCTTTGTATAGAATGCTAATTGTAGATAGTTTTCAACCAGGATTTTGAAAGCGCTGTTCCATTGTCTTCAAGCTTCTAGTAGTTGTTGTGGAGAAGTTCAAAGCCATTCTAATTCCTGATCATCCGTATGTGAACACTTCTTTCCTCGCTGGAAATGCGTATGATCTCTACTTTGTCCCTAGAGGTTACACGTTTCACAGTGGTAGATCCGGTTGCCGGTCAATTATGCATCATGCTGGGGGCTCAGCACAAAGTCTAACAATCACTATGTTTAAAAGTAGAGTTTTCAGAAATATTGTACATATATCTCAGATTATTTTTTAAGTCACTTAGAGTTTATTATTACAGAACTGCTCTGAAATATACACAACTAAAATTAGTACTCACATAATTTGGGGGTTTTGCCAGGAAATACCATTGGTCCCTATGTGTTTTTAAGAACTGACAGTAAATGGTAGAGATGTGTAATTATGAAGTAATTACCTATATGAACATTTGAACCCTGTCGAAATGCCAGGTGTTTAACATCAGAACTGGATCCTATGATAGGAGCCGCTGAGGGACCATAGTGGGAAAGAGCTAAAATGGTCCAACAAACAATGAAAGATCTAAAGATTTGAAGTTCTTTGTGTCCCTTCTTGTACGTTCATGGCTGGGCCTTGACAAGCAAGCAGCAGATTGCTCAGCAGCAGAAAATATGTAGGAAATAATTTGTCTGGAAGAGAAACACTCCTAAGACCATAAGGGAAGGTGCTAGAGGGGTCTCCACAAAAATAAAATTTAACATTTATATCAAAACTATAATAAATAGCCCCCCCAAAAAATCAGGGTCATATAAGCAGTTGTGGGGGGAGGGGGGAGAGAATGCTGCACTGCTCTGTAAGGGAAAAAAAAAACCCATACAAATCAGAGAATATGAAATTATAATTACAGAATGTTCTGATTAACCTACCCATAAAATAAGATGTGTGGTAAAGGTCACCAAACCTTAACCAGTGGCATAATTCTGATCTGTCAAAACATCTCCAATTATTAGTTTGCTAGTTGTGGAGTCAGTCTCACTAATTTTAGTGGGCCAGAGCAGGACATAGAACTGGTCCTTCAGCGTGAGGAGAAGACCTTACGATGTGGGTGACTACCATTGCCCCCTTTGATCAGAAAGTCCTCCCCAACTGCTGCTATCAATCACTGATTTCCTCCTCCTGCACATCCTCCCTTCCCCTCCTGGACAAAGTGAAATTTTTGGCTCTGACTCTGAGATATTGCCATCGCTTCTGTTTTCCCATCTATATTTCCTTCTTCATTTTCTTCATGGCTGCTTTAAACTGACTTTCCCGGAGGCAAAAAGTTTTGCTCCAGCGACCTTGGAAGAAAATTCCAAAACCAGGTTTAACATGCTTTGAAATGACGCATAAGAAAACAGTATAAAAGGAGGATGGGTGAGGCTGAGCCGGTGCACGAAGTGACTTTGTAGATAATTGTACGTGTTAATTTTTAACTGAGATCATTTTAGTGCTCTGAGAGAAAGAAATATCCCAGGTCGTTCCATGCACAGTTTCCCTGATCACCGCCTGCTACATCCCCATCCCACACCCAAGCCTGAGTGCAAACACATGTGTCCTGTGTCGGGTATGGATGAGACAAAGGAAACCAAAATTATTTATTATTACTCACCGTATTTATTTCCATCTCTACAAAACTACGTGTTTTATGATTTAAAAATACTTGGAAATAGAAAACCATATAAAAGTGAGTATTAGAAAATCATGTCAAGTTTTATCACTAGGTAAAGACAACATCTTTGAATATTGCAATAGTTACTTTTAACCATAAAACAGTTTAGATATATGTGTGTATGTATTCAAAGACAACGTCTTTGAATATTACAATAGATTTACTTTTAATCATAAAACAATTTAGACACATGTGTGTACGTGTGAGTTTATCTATGAATATGAAACGCTGGTGGAACCAGACTGTACATATATGGCTCCTAAATATTGAGTCAGAGGTATTTTTATAACATTAAATATATACAAACCTGAGCTTTACTGAACTTTACTGAAGTACAACATTTCACTCTTTGGATACATTCTGATTCTTTAACCAACACTTCTTTAGGCCTTAGTGTGTTTCGGAAATTCTGTTGGTAAGTTGCAGCATTTGTGGCCTTCGTTACATTAATCTTTATGTTTTTCTCTGATTGTTTCCTTTGGAAAAATTCCAAGGAGTGGAAGTACTGGGGTCAAATGTTATGATTGCTTCCGGCATTCTTGATATGCATATTACCAATGGCATTTTAGAAACGTTGTATCAGTACTCACTCCTGTAGCAGAGTGTGAGACTATTTTTTCACCAAGGATCCTTTCCAACATAGGTACTATTATTTTTATAACACTACTATTTGGAAAATAGGTTGTTAATTTATAGGAAAATTAGACATACACAAATGATTCAGCCATTCTTGTTTTAAGTTAAATTTCTTTGATCATGAATGAGGTTGAACTTTTAAAAATGTGTCTATTTGGGGTGCCTGGGTGGCTCAGTCGGTTGGGCATCCGACTTTGGCTCAGGTCATGATCTCATGGTTTGTGAGTTCAAGCCCCACATCGGGCTCTGTGCTGGTTTCTCAGAGCCTGGAGTCTGCTTTGGATTCTGTGTCTCCTTCTCTCTCTGCCCCTCTTCCACTCACTCTGTCTCTCTCTCTCTCAAAAATAAACATTAAAAAAAATTTTTTTTAATGTGTCTATTAATGTGTGTATTTTGCTTTTTTGTTTGTGAATTTCCATTTATTTCCTTTGCTAGATTTTATATTTGGACGATATATATGTGTGTATAAATATATATATACCCCAAATATATCCTATATCCTATATTAAAATCCCCCCAATACATCCTATATTAAATATACATATTACCATATATTAAATTTAAACATTAAATAATATACTATACTATGTAACAATATTATACAACAATATATAATAAATAAATAATATATACATAATTTTGTGTGTAGATTATGAGTTTTTCACAGATAAGAATATTAACTCTATTTTGATTTCTAACAGTTATATTGAGAAATGATTGATATATAGTAAGCTGTACATATTGAAAGTATACTTTTGACTTGTGAAAATATCACTCCAACCAAGACAGTGAATATATCCATCAAGCCCATAAGTTTCCTTGTGCTTCTTTGTCATGTTCCCCTCCTTTACAGTCCTCTCTGCTCCTGCCATGTCCCAAGGCAACTACTGATCTCATTTCTGTCACTATAGGTTACTTTTCACTAAAAAACAAAACAAAACAAAACAAAAAACAAGTATTATATAACATGTATTATTTCCTGTCTGGCTTTTCATTCATAACTGTTTGGAGACTTATCTATGTTCTGTCATATATCAATAGTTCATTTCTTTTTAATGCTGTATTTGTATTGCACTGTATTGACATAAAATCTTTGTTTAACCATAAATTTGGGTTGTTTCCAGTTTTTGAGCTATTACTAATACAGTCTTTACAAACCTTGCTGTAAACATTTTTTTATAAACATAAGCCTTTTGGGTGAATGACTGGATGAAGATTTATGTATGTTTAACTTTTCTAGAATCTATCAACCTGTCTTTCAAAGAGGTTGTACCACTTTATATTCACAATAGTAGGTTTTAAGAGTTCCAGTTGCTTTACATTCTCACTAACACTTGGTATATTAGGTCTTCTAATTTTAACCATTTCAGTACTGTGGAGAGGTATTTGCTGTGATTTTAATTGGTATTTGCCTAATGACTAATAATGTTGAACATACTTTCATGCTTATTTACCATGTATATATTTTATTTGGTGAAACATTTACTCAAATCTTTTCCCCATTTTGAAATTGAATTCAGAACTAAATGTAAAGAACAATAAGTCATGACCAAGTAAATTTTATCTAGGAGCACAAGGTTAGTTTGACATTTGATATTCAATCAGTATAATTCATCATATGAACAAACTGAAAAAGAAAAATCATATGACCATCTCAATAGATGCAGGAAAAGTGGTTGACAACATTTAACATCCTTTAATAAAAAAGATATTGTCACAATACTAAGAATAGAAGATAACCTTCTCAACCTGACAAAGGGTACCTACAAAACATTTATAGCTTCCATGATGCTTGATGGTGAAAGTTTGAATTCTTTCTCCCTAAAATTAGAAACAAGACAAAGATTTGTGGACTCACCACTTTTATTCAAAATTATACTGGACATTCTAGTCGATGCAATAAGTCAAGAAAAAGACATAAAAGGCGTCCAGATTGGAAAGAACTAAAAGTTTTTTATTCATATTTAATATAATTCCCAATATGGAGTATCAGTTGGAATCTTAAAAAGCTACCATAATTAATGGAGTTTATCAAGGATGTAGGATCAATTACATACATAGGTCAGTTATAATTCTATATACTAGCAACAAGCAATAGGAAATTGAAATTAAAATATAATACAGTTTTAAAAAGTATAACAATTATGGAATATTTTGGGATAAATCTGAAAAAAAAAGAACATGATGGGCATGCTGAAAACTATAGAGAACTGCTAAAAGAAATTTTAAAAGACATAAGTAAACTGAAAAATATGCCTTGTTCAAGGGCCAAATACTGTATTTTTAAGATATCTATTCTTTTGGAAGTGGTTTATACATTCAATGTAATCCCAATCAAAATACCAGAAGACATTTTGTAGAAATTGACAAACTGATTCTAAAAACCATAAGTGAATGCAAAGGCCCTAGAATCGCCAAAAAGCTTTGAAAAGGAAGAATAAAGTTGGAAGACTTATACTACCCAATTTCAAGACTTATCACTGCACTAATTTAGACAGTGTAGAATTGGTACAAAATGATAAACAAACAGACCAATGGAGCAAAATAGAAAGTCCAAACATATTTCCACACATTTATGGACAAATCATTTTTGACAAAGTGAAGTAATTTAGTGGAGGAAGATCTGTTCAATGAATGGTGATGGAACAATTAGATATGTATATGCCCAAAAAATAGCTTCAACATGTATATATACAAAATTTAATTCATAATGGATCATAAACCTAAGTATAAAATTAAAAACTATAAAACTTCTGGAAAAGCATAGTAGAAAATCTTGTAGATTTTGATTAAGCAAAGATTTCTTATATAATAGTAGAATCATTATCCATGAAAGAACAAATTGGTAAATTAAACTTCACAAAATTAAAAACTTATGTGCTCTCTCTCTCTATATAGGTAGATAGATAGTTTAAACTTACATCCAAGTTATTTAGCATAAAGTGCAATAATGATTTCAGGAGTATAATTCAGTGATTCATCACCTACATATAGTGCTCATCCAAACAAGTGCCCTTCTCAATGCCCTTTGTCCATTTAGCCCATCCCCCAACCCAAAACCCCTCCAGCAACCCTCAGTTTGTTCTCTGTATTTAAGAGTCTCTTATGTTTTGTCCCCCTCCTTGTTTTTATATTATTTTTGCTTCCCTTCCCTTATGTTCATCTGCTTTGTATCTTAAATTCCACATATGAGTGAAGTCATATGATATTTGTTTTTCTCTAATTTTGCTTAGCAGAATACACTCTAGTTCCATCCACATTGTTGCAAATGGCAAGATTTTGCTCTTTTTGATTGCCAAGTAATACTCCATTGTATATATATACCACATCTTCTTTATACATTCATCAGCCGATGGACATTTGGGGTCTTTCTATACTCTGGCTATTGTGAATAGCACTGCTATAAACATTGGGATGTATGTGCCTCTTCAAAACAACACTGCTATATTTTGGATAAATGCCTAGTAGTGCAATTCCTGGGTCATAGGGTAGTTCTATTTTTACTTTTTTGAGGAACCTCCATACTGTTTCCCAGAGTGGCTGCACCAGTTTGCATTTCCACCAGCAGGGCAAAGAGAAAAACATATGGTCTTTAAACATATTACTAAAAGAATGAAAAAAGAAGCCAAAGATGGAAAACAAATATTTACAAATCATATATCTGATCAAGGACTTATATTTAGAATATTTAAAAAAACCTCTAACACAAAAACACCAATTCAAAGAGATACATGCAAGCCTATGTTTATTGAAGCATTATGTACAACAGCCAAACTATGGAAGGAGCCCAAATGTCTACCGATAGATAAATGGATAAAGAAACTGTGGTATATATATATATATATATATATATATATATATATATATATGTATATAGAGTGGAATATTATTCAGCCATAGAAAGAATGAAACCTTGCCATTTGCAACAACATGGAAGGAGCTAGAGAGTATTATGTTAAACAAAATGAGTCAGAGAAAGACAAATACCATATAATTTCACTTATATGTAAAATTTAAGAACTAAAACAAATGAACAAAGAAAGAGAGGGACAGAGAAAGAGAGAAATCAAGAAATAGATTTTTAACTATAGAGAACAGATTGATGGTTACCAGAGGGGAGGTGTAGGGTGGGGATGGGGAGAAGACGGGATAGAGATTAAAGAGTACACTTATCATTAAAAAAAAAAAAAATAAAGCAAAATGATTAAAATAAAATAAAAATTAAAAAAACTTCTCAAATCTTACTGATAAAAAATTAACTTTATCCCCCCTGATATTTGTGAGGCATTCTTCTAAGTTATCATTTATTTCCTATTTTCTTAATGATTTTTTTGGACACAGAGTATTTTGAAATTTTACATCATTATATTTATCATTATTTAATGTATCAATTAAAATTCATTTTCATAATATGTGATCCTGATTTTTGAAACATAAAAGTTTTAATTTTTTTCAGTAGTGAAAGGCTAAATCCCATTTTGATATTGATTCTGTATGTGGAAAGATATTTTTAAACTGTCAGTCATATGTGATTTTCATGTATATACAAGATGTTCTACATTATGAATTAACTATACCGGGAAAACCTGCCCATACCGTTGATCCTAACTTTGTAGCCCCAGTAAACTTCTGTGTGGTGATGTAACTAGTGTTAATGAAAAGCAAAGAGGGCCAGAGAAATGCCCTGGGGACACTCTCAAGCACAGTTCAGAGATCAAAAGACTTTTCAGCCAGCGGGACCTTAGAGATGAGTTGTAGCCAATCTTGGGGAAATCGAACATGAAGGCAGCTGAGTGAACTGAATTATACCAAGAAAAAACTGGGAACTACAGACTGGTAGAAATACCAGAAAGAATGTGCATCTAAAATGTCAAATTCCCCCAGAAAGCTAACTATTCTAATAATGCCACAGCCATGGGCAGTGGGGGCACCCGGGATTTCAAAGCCCAACCCTCCTATCAAGGAGTAGGATTGTTCCCCAAATCATCATACTTAAATACTGGAAACAATCAATCTATTTTCTTTACATGACTGTCTCACTCAATTAGTAGAGTTGCTGGGAATTTGGTAACTTTTGGAAGATGATGCGTTAGTCTTTCTTCCTTCCTCTCCTCTCTCTCTTCCCTCACAGGACAACTTTGAAATGTCAGAGTTAGGGCAGGAAGCCTCACTGCTCTGCACAGCTATGCTTCTCACAGTCCCGAGGGTCCTGAGGATGCCCTTGGCCCTCTCAAAATTTTGAACGTTATTTGAGTAAGGTACAGGAAATTAATAAAATCAATAGCTGACGATTGATTCAGAGAAACTAATATCTCCTGGCTGTAAATATAATCAAAACGAGTTGTCTTCAGATTTTTGTTGAAGTATCTCCTGAAAGAATTATGGGAAAAAAAGACACATGAAAACCATCATGTACACATAAAAGTTTTTATCTGAATTTAAGTAGTGGCAAAAATGTAATTTCTATCATATTGTAAACAAGTACATTTTAAAAGAAAAGTATTAATTACCCTTAGAAATGTACCCAAAAAACCAAAATACCTTAGTGAATTGATACCCACTTTTATCTGGTTTGTTTGTTTGTTTGTTTATTTATTTATTTATTTATTTATTTATATTTATTTATTTTAGAGGAAGAGAGAGAGTGAGTGCAAGCTGGGGAGAGGGGCAGAGGGAGAAAGGGAGAGAATCACAAGCAGGCTCCATGTTCAATGCAGAGCCCAGTGTAGGGCTCGATCCCACGGCCTGGGATCCCAATCCAAGTTGAAATCAAGACTCAGATGCTCAACTGACTGAGCCATTCAGGTGCTCCTATGATAACATTTCCATGTATGAAATTTTATGGAACCACAGGCTATAACTATTCATTTTTTTCTGGATTGAGTTATTCTTAAGATATTACTGAGCTATTATTATTATTATCATTATTATTACAATTTAGTTCTCATACACAGTTGATCAAAACCAAACATATTAAAATGTTGAACAGATGATTAATAATCACAAAGAGAAAATGTTTATTGAAAGATAGCCCTTAATAAGGAGGGGGTTATGTAAAGCAAAATAAGTCAGTCAGAGAAAGACAAACAGATATCATATGATTTCACTCATATGTGGAATTTGAGAAACTTAAAAGATGATCATAGGGAAAGGGTAGGAATAATAAGATAAAAACAGAGAGGAGACAAACCATAAAAGACTCTTAAATACAGAGAACAAACTGAGGGTTGATGGGGGTGGGGAAAATGGGTGATGGACATTAAGGAAGGTACTTGCTGGGATGAGCACTGTGTATTATATGTAAGTGATGAATCCCTGGAATTTGCTCCTGACGCCAAGACTATGCTGTATGTTAGCTAACTTGAGAATAAATTAAAAAAAAAAAAAAAAAAAAAGGAGTGGTCTTATTTTTCAATGCGTTCACGGATCCATGAATAAAAATTATTTTAGGCTAAAGTAAGACATGGTTCTGCCTTAATACTTTTCCTCTTTTGTTTAAATAAATGTAAGTGGGATGCCTGGGTGGCTCAGTCGGTTAAATGGCCAACTTTGGCTCAGGTCGTGATCTCATGGTTCGTGAGTTCAAGCCCTGCGTCGGGCTCTGTGCTGACAGCTCAGAGACTGCTTGGCATTATCTCTCGCTCCTCTCTCTCTGCACCTCCCCCCCCATTCTCTGTCTCTTTCAAAAATAAACATTAATAATAAATAAATAAATGAATAAACATAAACACTTAAGAAATCTTGTTCACATAAATAAGTAGATAAAGACAGAAGGAATTTTTTAATAGTAATTTCCCTCAATTCTCTGAATTTTTTCCTGTTGGGGACAGTTAATGTATTTTTTTGTTTTTGTTTTTGTTTTTTTTTGCAAGGTGGGAGGAGAGCAATTGCAAAAGGGAGAGGTGAGAAAGTGGAACCACTGGTGAATTCTCAGATGGATTGCTTTATTAATTAGGAGAGAATAATATAGAAATTGAGGATCTAGAAATTTGATCCCATTAAACCTAGTTTCCTGGGGGCGCCTGGGTGGCTCAGTCAGCTAAGCGTCCGACTTTGGCTCAGGTCACGATTCTCATGGTTGGTGAGTTCAAGCCCCAAAGGAAATAGAAACTGAGGCAGTACGATATGAACAAGGAGACGTTGTTATCAGTTACTCAGGACCACAGAGGCTACCAGTTTGGGGAAAGATTTTAGCATTAGTTTAGCATTAGTTTCCTGTACCACTGGAAAAGTTTTCACGTATCTCTAAATGTACATGCATCTCAGTCTGAACATTGTTTATCTATACCAGGGGACTGCCAATTTTGCCAACACCAGGAAAGGGGACTCGATGCAGTAGCAAACCAACTACGATAAGGAAATAGAAACTGAGGCAGTACGATATGAACAAGGAGACGTTGTTATCACTTACTCAGGACCACAGAGGCTACCAGTTTGGGGAAAGATTTTAGCATTTTATGCCCGTGCGTTTCTTGATCCATTTATTACATGCCTAGGCAATTGGGTTGAATTTTGTTTTCTGTGGGTTTTATTCTCTAAGCGATAGTGATTTTTGTTGTTTAATATAAAATTATGAAAGAGGTCTTGATCATACACTGTTCAGGTACATACTCTCCCTGCTGCCACTTGAGCATATCTGCTCTCAGCTGACACCCTCACCACAGGATGCCCAAAGAGTTTATGCCCCTTTCTCACAATCACAAAACAAAGCATCAGTTGAGGTGGCTGTACATCAGGTCTTCCCATTAAGTGCCTAACTGGCTACAGCCCACTGCTCTAAGATTTTCTAGAAGAAATCCCTACTTTAGAAGTGGGAAACGCAACAGAGCAATATCAAGATTCTAGTAACAACATTACCATGCAATATCTAAAGTACTGGGTGGGCCATTTTATGTCACTTAATCTTGCCCCAAACCCTATTTGGCTCTAAAATTTTATGAAGTCTGTTAACTTCAAGACATTCTTTTTTTTTTTTTTTCTGATTAAATTGAAGCTTAAGAATTTACAATACTTGTGATTTGTTTATTACTTCCATTATCTTCAGCCCCCTTCCCTACACTGCTCCATTTGGCTTAGCTAACAAACAATTTCTTGTTCTGCCGCTGGGGTTCATAGAGCCTTTTGAGGATGTTTTAGAGTTTAGGCTTTGAATAGACAAAGGAAAATAAATTCTAACAAGATAGCTCTTCCTTACTTCAGAGAAAAACCAATTAGAATTATATTTTATTCTTGAACAAAATAATATCAAGAGTTGGAAACTGTTCAGCTGTATAAAGACTTTTCTTGGAGGTTATCTTTTCTTATGCAGAACATTCTCCATCACCATGGTTCCCTGCCAAGCATGAATGGTCTGATCATAGGCACAGCAGTTCCTGCAGCGAGGTCCTCTCTTGTCTTCTTTAACAGCCTCCAGGTCACCAAAAAAGGATATTTGATCACTGAGGAATCCACTCCCCACTCCTGTCACTTATATATGATTTTTCTTCAAGATATGTTACGGAATGATGAGGGGAGAAAATCCTCTTTCCATTGGTGGCAGGGAGGAGTGAGGTTCTGGACTTCTTTGGAAATGGCTGTATTGGAAGTCTAATAACTCCTTTGAAGGACCAAGTCTCTGCATTTTTTTTGTCATTGTGTTCCCATCTATGCTATTTTCTGCAGTAATTTACTTGTCAGAAAGATCACAGGAAACTAGTAATTTAGTTTGTGCACAAAGCATTGTGTGGCTGTGGCTGCATTTTCTCATAGGGCTGTAATCTTTCATTTGTCTAAATGGAATGATGGATGAGCAGATTTCACCACTTGGCATGCCCAAGCTGCTATTTGTCCACGCCTCTTGTGCCTTCATGATATGGCTCCTCCGGCTGAGACACCCCTAAAAAACAGGGCTGCAGGACGTGAGAGAGAGGCTCTTAAATGAGGATCTGCAAGATAGGTTAATAATCACTGGACCCAACCCCTAAAATTGGAAGTATTTACATTGCTCAGTATATTTTACTCTCTTTATGTAAGAGCTAGATAAAATACCTTGTTGTGGTTATTGAAGAAAGTTGATGAACACACTGAACATTTCACAGTTGTCCACCATGAGGCAAAACAGAAAATGCATTGCCTGTGGTTGTCTCCTCTGTCTTTTTCAGCCAAAGAAAAGCAAGCCACTGCATCTGTTAATTACTATTGGATTTAGTTCATAAAGATGCTTCACACAGTACACCTTTTAAGCCCAAACTGTGTGCTGAATGAACATAAACAGGATTAACAACTTCATAATTTTCCCAGGCTTCATTCCCATCCACCCGTTTCACGTAAATGACAATAACCCAAATGAAAAGAGTTTAAAATTTAATAAGAAGGTTTCACTTGAGATAATTATAGAGCTTCTCGTAGGATTTCAGAGCCCTCTTTACTATCAGAAACAGTTTGGAGATTTGACTTCAATTTTGTCTGAGCAATTTACGGTTTGAGTACATGGTCCAGGATCTCTGTTGTCAGGGATGTGAGGAAATGTTGAAGTCAAGGCGGTTTCCCATATGCAAATGTCAAGCCCTCAGGGTCACCTCTGTCAAGGAACAGGGAGCAAAAGGTGAAGTCTTTCATTTGGCAAAGAGTCCCTACAAAAACTTTCAGCAAAGATCATCTTTAATGTTGAAACATTGAAAGTTTTCCCGCGGGAGTTGTGCAAAGTGGAATTTTTGTCAGGCCAAACTCATCTGCTCCCTTCAACACACGTCCTCTCCAGGAGGCAAATTCAGCAAAGATATATGAAGCGTCTACTCCATGCTTAAACATTAAAGGTATGAAGATAAATAAGACATGGGTCTTGCCCTGAGAGAGCAGATGTGTTATTGGATAAGGCAGGTAGAATCAAACTGACCGCAATACATTGCGATAAGCGTGTACCAGCAATACGAAGTACTGTGAGGCCAAAACTTCCCCAAACATGGGATTTCACATACTGTGTGTGTGTGTGTGTGTGTGTGTGTGTGCACGCGTTTCTGTAGAGAGTTTGGGAAATAATTATTGTGTCTAGTGTCAAAATAATTAATTGTGTCTAGTGCACAGGGTTTCTGAGTAATATTCATTCATTCATCCATTCATTCATTCATTCATTCATGTATTCACTCATTTCAAACATTTAGTGGATTTTACTCTATGCCAGGCATTATGCTTGGTCCTGGGGTTTCAAAATCATTTGAAATGGCTCCTTTTGTCAAGGAGCTGAGGGCTGGATATTAGAAAGTAAGTTGAAAGGCCTGAAATGATATGTAGAGGTTCAAACATTATTCTGCAATCAACAGGGAGCCATGAAGATTTGGTGGCTTTTGTTTTTTAACAGGCGGATAAATGCTATGGTAAGATCTCCAGAAAGAGGTTGAGCTAGAGTGGGGAATGACAGATGTCAGGGAGAAACACCTGTCTTTGTCCAGATGATACGGGCTTGAACTAGGGCAGATAAATTAGATCTGGAGGGAAGAAATTTTTAAAATAAAAAGGAAATGGGGCATAGGTCAAGACTTTATAACAGCAACTCAGAAAAAAATGACACTTGCTGTGTAAGAAGAAAAGATTTTATTGGAAGGATTTTATGAGACTATTCTGGATAATCATAGTGAAGCTTGAGAATCAGATTCAGAAAATGTGCAGCAAAAGCCTCTAGGCAGACAAGAGCACGGAGCAGCTCCTCCATCTTTAGGAGGAAAAATGTATCCTAACTGTAATGGTGTTGCTGTTCCTACTTGGCAGGACTCCCCGTAACCTGCTAGCCTGAGTCTGCACTCTGTTTCGATGGTGTTAAACTTATTAGGACTCAGAATTCTGGATGCCATGCCTGAGGGTACAGGAAGAGGGGAGGGGACTATGTTCCTGGTGTAATAATTCTGGTGGATTTTTTCCAACTTGAAAGGGAAGTTTGGACATTGAATTGCCTCCTGGTGACAACTGCTCATTCCAAGGATATTAAGTCTTTATCATCAGGACTCCAAGGGATCTCGATTTATTGACAGAGTGAACAATGATGCTATAATTGCCAGTGGGACATGGAACCAAAAGGAATGCAACAATGAGTCAGGGTCAGACTGAGTTTGTGATGCCTTCATGATAGCCGAGTAAAAGCCCAGAAGTTAGATATTGTGGTCTGGATATCAGGACAGAAGTCGGAACTAGAGATAAAGACTCGTGAGTTTCCTTATCTGGCAGTATTCTACTCCCTCCACTGCTACTTCTGTACAAAGCCCAGAATCACTTGGAAGGATTCTCATCCCTGGCCTTTGTGCTGCTATTATCTCACCCTCCTTTGGATTCCTGTACTTCATTCCATTCCCTGGTCTTTCAAAATGGTGTTTTGTCCCTGTTGGGAGGAAGTTAATCTTCAATTGTCCAATCTCAACACTGATAATTCAGAGGAAAGAATATGCCAGGAATGTCCCTGTATACACCCTAAGCTCAGACAGCACCTTTTTCTTCTGGCCAAATTAATCACTTTTGGGTGGGCTCACCAGTGATTCCACACATACTTAAGAGTATCAGTGGCCACAAGGCAAGTATTTTTAAGTTCAAGATCTCTGGTTCTTGAGTGTATGCCAGTTGGCAGACCCAGAGGAGACAGAGGAGGCACCCGCCTCTACAGTCTGATTTGAGGCTCTCCTATTACCTGTCACAGTGGGTCACCTGGCCTCATCCTTCACTCTCACGAGGTCTGGGATGCTGCAGTTCCTGCCTCCACCCCCCCCCCCACCCCCCACCAATTCCCCACACCTCCACCCCTCCCACCCACCAACCCCCGCTTCCAACAGACCATCCACCCTCCAGCATGAGATTTCCAAACTGGGATTATAGAAAAACTAAGGGGGGTGGGGGGAGGGGTTGGAGGAGGGGCCAGACTGGGATGGCTTTGGGTCTTCATTCCTCTTTAACCAGAACAACTCTGATTTTATCTCTTTTGAAACTTAGACGTCTGTATAAAATTTCCTTTGAGGACAGAGTTCTGATGTTAAAAACAAGTTTACAAACCATTGCTTTCTACTGGTAGTTCTCAAAACATTTTTGGTTTCAGGACACCTTTACAGTTTTAAAAATTATTGAGAACCTTGAACGGCATTTATTTATGTGGATTTTATTTACTAGTATTTACCATATTTGAAATTAACACAGGCTACTTTTAAATATTTATTAATTTTTAAAAATAACAGTAAAAACCCATTCCACGATAACATAAATATCGTATTTTTGTTAAAGATAACTGTATTCTCCAAAACAGAAATAATGAGTGAGAAGAGCTGCAGTGTTTTGCAGTTTTGCAAATCTCTTTAATGTCTGGCTTAGTGGAAGACAGATGGATTCTCATATCCGCTTCTGTACTAAATCTGTTTTGATATGTTGTTCGGTTGAAGTACATATTTTAAAAAAAGCAGATCTCATAGAGACATATAGTTGGAAAAAGGAGGAGTATTTTTAATAGTCTTTCTGGATAATTGTGCCTATTCCTCTCTGGCACTACACCAAAACTTGACAATTAGCGCTTTCTTAAATGTTAATTGTAATATGGAATCAAACTCCTATTAATAAACGTTTTTAACGCTATAACATTAAAATATATTGGCTTATCTCGCACTTTGGATGGATCTGTCACCCGCGCGTAACTTTGTGATGCTGTCTATTGGTCATCTGAAAAATATTGGTTCACTGAATTGTTTTTCAAATTTCACAGTCTCAAAAGACTGTTATTTGGTAATATTACCACCAATCTCATCAGAAAAATCTCACAATATTGGGAGGCTGTCAAACCTGCAGGGGTGGGTACAAGTTTTCAAAATTCTAATTTTTGCTTGAAAGCATTAATTTTATTACCAGCAGCAAATCGGTTATTTTCTTCGAAGTGGTAGCCTCACTTTCTTTTCCAGAAAATGTTTGCAAAACTGTTGAAAAACTGTAGTTTGTCTGTCAGTCCTTCTTTCAAGGTACAAGGTATTTCATGGAAAAAGTAACGAGATCAGCTTGCAACTAAAACGGCCACTCAAGTGTTTTTCCTCAGAGCAGCCATCATACTTCTGTATGCAGCTTAGAAGTGCTTTCTGTGGACTTCACATGTCGTCACATAGAATACTAAAAGGTCTGTACCCAAAGGTTGATTTAGTAAAACGAACATGTATCTTATTCTTCCTCAAAGATACTCGTAAGTGAAACTGGCTTATATTATTATTATTATTATTATTACTACTACTATGAGTGCCTGATATTGACGCAGCATAATGACTACTGGCTTGGAGACAGGGCCTTGATTCCAACTAAGGCACCAGCAGTTTTACTTTTAGCATCAGTGGAAATGTCACTAGAATGAAAAAGGTAAATGCCATTTTGGTATTACCATGAAAATACACACACATACACATTTACATATATATTATGGACTTGTACACACACACACACACACACACACACACACACATTACTTTGCAATATTGGTGCCACTGGTTTTTGTTTAGTTAGTGAAAAACTTATTTAGATATTCAGGAAAAGCAAAGAACTGACAATTCCATTTACACTTGGTAAAAAGGTTGGCTTTCTTTGGCTTCTGAGACCATAGTGATGAAGTCAGTTTTTCCACTGAATGCATTTCTGGACACATGGACGTGACTTGCCATTCTGGAGGCATCCTTGGTTAGCACCTAAGGCGCCCATGCAGAAGATAATGCTGAAGGGATGCTTTCCTTGAAGTTGGTTCTGCAGCATCTCTTTGGCCGGGATGTGACCTTGAGAATCACTGGTCAGTGCTTCTCCACATCTGCATGCCTATGGGGCTGCCCGATACTCTACATAGACTAGGCTACTTCCTCTTTGGAACATGGCTAATTCCATTCACTTCTGACCCCTGGGGAGAATATTTTGAAATTTCCTCCTGACAGGTGCTAAGTAAAGGAATTATTTCACTTAACTGGTTTATTGATTGAATTGAGTAATTGATTTTACAGTTTGTAGTAATTCACTCCTTACTTTGTAAAGTAAAAGACTCTAAGCAGTTCACATAAAACCGAATGTGGGAAAATATCCTAGTAGAATTTACTGGAGATGAAATATCTTTGTGAAAAATATGGGGATTTCAGCAAGCAGCACTCTTTTGCTGCCTCAGACTTTACTTATCTCTGGTTCCTATTGGGCTTGTCTAGGCATTACCACTAATCTTTTGTCACAAAAGCCCCCCGGTTATGTGAAATCATTTCTCATTGATGTACTCCACTGACAACACCATCCATCACTGTTAGGTGGGAGGTAGAGAACTGAGATCTTGAACTGTGAAGAAATGAACAATTAAAACCAATGGGTATCTTCCCCCAGCCCACAAAGACAAACTAAAAACTGCTACCTAAGATCAAATAAGCCCTGCTCTCATTTCAGGCAGCACTGTTGTGGTCGAGAGCATTGCGAAGCTGCATCCATTGAGCTATGGTAGTTTATGTATTCTGTTTTTTAAAGTTTTTATTTAATTATTTAAAGTCCAGTTAGTTAACATACTGTGGAATATCCGTTTCAGGTGTACAGTTTAGTGATTCAACACTTCCATCACACCGGATGCTCATCACAGCATCATCTGTTTCACTCATCCCCCTTAGCACCCCACCAAGCAATTCCCCTCTGGTAACCATAAATTTGTTCTCTACAACTAATAGTCTGTTTCTTGGTTTGCCTCTCGTTTTTTCCCTATGCTCGTCTGTTTTGTTTCTTACATTTCAGAAATGAACCCACAACTATACGGTCAATTAATCTTCCACAAAAAGAATATCCAATGAGAAAAAAAAAAAAAAAGACAGTCTCTTCAATAAATGGCGTTGGGAAAACTGGACAGGTACATGCAGAAGAATGAAGGTGGACTTCTTTCTTATACCATACACAAAAATAAATTCAAAATGGATTAAAGACCTAAATGTGGGACAGGAAACCATTGAAATCCTAAAGGAGAACACAGGCAGTAACCTTTTTGACATTGGCCATAGCAACTTCTTAGTAGATGTCGTAGTTTAACTTGGATTGGTTCTCTGTATCTGCTTTGAGCTTTGGCTTGGAAGACTGGGCACACGGCACAGCAAGAACAGGCATACTGAGATAGCCAAAGTTTATTTCTTAGTACTGATCATAAAAGAATACTTAGTTTAAATTTCTGCTTTAAATGTAGTATGTGGAGGGAAATGGCAGAAATCAAACCCCTTTCCCACGGTACTTCCTGAAGATGACCTTGTCAGAGATTTGGTCATTACCATGGCAGCTGAGGTCAAAGAGTAAATTCCACTTGTGCAATTTGAGTCCCTGCTTGCTCTGAGATTTCAGCTATTTTGAGGCCCCAGGGGCCAGGTTTCCATAGGCTTTGAGGAAAGCTGCCTGTTTGCATAATATTCAGGTGCCCTCTGCTTATTGAATATGCACAACTTCCATTTGTTCATGCAGATTTGGTAATTGTCTATTTAATCACCTATTTGCATGCACAATTACTCAGTTTGGGCACATCCACACACATTTGCATATGTAAATCTTGACTTGGGCTCCCGCAAAATGACTGCACCTGCAAACTGCAGCCGGGCCCATTTATAAACCCTTAGGGTTCAGCCTTGTCCCACAAAGGAAAGGAGGACCAAATGGGCTTGAAATCCAAATATTGAGCTTTAATTCTATGTGTAATAAAATCGATTTAATCTTTCTTTACAGCCTCAAAAAGAAAAAATGTTAGAAAGTATATTGATTATCCTCTAATAGGAGGGAGACAATAGTTAAAACATTTATAAGAAAATAAAGGAAGAAAACCTGAATAAAGAATACTGTGAGATAGAACAACATTGAGTTGAATCTTCTCTCCAAACACTCTGTCAATATAACATTTGTTACCTTTGATATTTAAAAGAACATAAAACTCCAGGCCAGAAGGCTGAAATTGAGGTAGTGGCCATCCATGATGTGGGTAGCAAACATATATTGTAGAGTTAGTTGGTTTATATTAAAGTCTGTAAGAGCAACCAGGTTTGGCTCAGTATTAATATTAACGCAAATCTATCATGCCAAACCCCACCTTCACATAGTATTATACCTGCATTTCTTAAAAGCCTAAGAGACCTTATTTTTCCTTCCCTTCCCCTATGTTCATCTGTTGTGTTTCTTAAATTCCACATATGAGTGAAATCATGACATTTATCTTTCTCTGACTGACTTATTTCACTTAGCATAATACACCGTAAAAACAGAGAGGGAGGCAAACCATAAAAGATTCTTAAAGATAGAGAACAAACTGAGGGTTGCTGGAGGGGTGTTGGGTGGGGGGGATGGGCTAAATGGGAGATGGGCGATAAGGAAGGCACTAGTTGGGATGAGCACTGGGTGTTATATGTAAGTGATGAACCACTGAATTCTACTCCCAAAACCACTATTACACTATATGTTAACTAACTTAGATTTTAAAAGAAAGAAAGAAAGAAAGAAAGAAAGAAAGAAAGAAAGAAAGAAAGAAAGGCCCAGGAAACCAAGAAGCCCTAGTTCAGCCCCAGCAAAGACCAGCTTTCCCTGGAACAGGTTTGAGCCACAAGGCCAGGCTAAAAGCTAAGTAGAGACGTTCATAGGACTTAATGGCTTATTTTTGTTGTTGTTAATATATTGATTATTTTTTCCAGTGTTTCTCTGTATACAATTTTTTTTTTTTAATTTTTTTTTTCAACGTTTATTTATTTTTGGGACAGAGAGAGACAGAGCATGAACAGGGGAGGGGCAGAGAGAGAGGGAGACACAGAATTGGAAACAGGCTCCAGGCTCTGAGCCATCAGCCCAGAGCCCGACGCGGGGCTCGAACTCACGGACCGCGAGATCGTGACCTGGCTGAAGTCGGACGCTTAACCGACTGCGCCACCCAGGCGCCCCATCTCTGTATACAATTTTTTAACAAGTCAAGAATATTTTAATTCTGTCATTACCACCTGATATTTTTCTTTAGCATTTTCCAACATCATTAACATCCTTTCCACAGAGTTTTGTTTGTATACTATTCTATCTTATAAAAATGTTGGAATTTACTTTACTATTTGTTATTTTTAATTTTAAACATACTGGTCATTTCCTCTTTTCTAAAAATGTAAGTAGCACTACAATGATCATTTTTGTACATGTTTAAAAAATCTTTATTTTAAAATATTTTTAAGACAGATGGTTAGTAGAAAGAAATTGATACAGAAGGTGAATTATTAATTGGTTTTGATCATAGAAACAGCTATGCAATAAAGAAATGCTTAGTGAATTTTGTTTCCAAAAGGAGTTTATTTTGATTCACTATTTGAAAGTGATACATTTAAAAGGTCCTGGATCTGATTTGTTATAGTGGCCGTGATAACCAGGAAACATCATCTTCCTAAATTCCTTTATTGGGAAGCATTGCAAAAGAGAAGAATGGCTAGATGTTGATTGTGTTTGGGGAGACTTCTAGATAAATTAATTGAGTTAGTTTCTAGAAAGGGGATGGTTATCTCATTTAATGCTCACAAAACACCTGCAAGATGGGTATTACTTTCTCCAAGTTGCAAATGAGGAAACTAAGGCTTACAAGGTTAAGGCATATGCCCAGAGTCACAGAACTAAGAGTTGAAAGATGCAGGATTTGAACTGTGGTCTTTGTCGCCCAATTCTGAACACTGTCCTTGCTGCTTTCAAGCAGGCTGGGAAATTGACATCTTCATCCATCCTCTCTCCTGTGAATGTTCTCCCAGAGGAAGGGCTGGCCATTAGTTCCTCTTTCTACCACTGACCTTGAAAACCATCTATCTCTTCCAGTAATTACTTGGATGAAAATGGTGAACCCAGCTGCTTCCCCGGTGATTCTTTAGCTCAGCCTCATAAAAGCCGCTTTTGTAGAAGCTGCTGCTTGTCTCTTTCTTTTACTTGATAATTCCCAAGGGCAAGATTACCTACTACCAGCTGCTCCTCTCTACATGCAAAGGGACTGAGCAAAATCAAATGCTGATTAAATCTACACATTGTCTTTCCCATTCCCCTCCAGTGAACACCAAGAAAAATCACTGGCGTCATAAGACATTGGCTTCAAACATTCTGGGAAACCCCAACAGGATTATTAAACTGATGAAAACAAGAAACAACAGAGTAGTTCCTTTTAATCTACATGGAGACTGTGTCCAACGTTTCTCAACATTCTTCCTCCACCCGGGAGCTTTTTATTTACAATTTAGCAGTCATAGAGGCACTCGCGAGAGAGACAAGGTGTCTTTCAGAGTCAGGCTGCCCATCAGAAACACTCCGAAATTCTGCCTCTCCCAGGATACTAGGAGAGTTTTTAGGATCTCTTGTTTATTATATAGAAATTGGAAATTCCCTGCCTACGTATACCTTTTACTCATTAATTGTTAATAACCACTTATTACAAATGCCATAAATAGACCTTGTTTTCCAGTTGTTTTGAAACATGTGTCTTCTTGCTCATAGCATTTAAAAAAGAATGCTTAACTTTTCCTAAGAGGGGCTTGTGCTGAGACTCAATCTCTATATTATATAAGATGTTAAAATGGGGCTCTTCCAGACTTAATATCTGCAGACATGATCCTGTGATAACTATTAGATACCAAATATGCAAAACCCCAAAAGCAAAATTTTTGGAGGATGTTGTGGAAGACCAGTTCTCTGGCTCTCTGATTCCCTATAGGATCAAGGATACATAAATAAGAATCAGAAAGAGGAGAGAAATAGTGTAACCACTTTGGAAAACCATTTGGCAGTTTCCTCATAAGTTAAATATAAATTTACCATATGTCCCAGCAATTCCACTCTTAGAAATCTACAGGGAAAAATTAAAGCATATGTCCACACAAAGCCCTGTACACAAATGTTCATAGCAGCAGTATTCATAATAGCCAAACCTGAAAACAACCAAAATGACGTAGGGAACAAATAAACAGACTGTGGTACATCTGTATAATAGAATACTATTTGACAATAAAGGAAAAAGAGCGGAACATACTATAACTTGGATAAACCTCAAAAATATGACACTAAGTAAAAGAAGCAAAAGACCACGTATTATATGATTCCATTGGTATGAAATGTCCAGAAAAGACAAATCTACAGAGACAGAAAGTAGATTAGTGGCGCCTTAAAACTAAGTGTAAGAATAGGTAGAGATTGAAAAAGATCTTTTTGGGGTGATGAAAATGTCCCCATTTTAACATCTTGTAATAATACAGAGATTGAGTCTCAGCACAAACACCTCTTGCGAAAAGTTAAGCACTCCTGAAAAATGCTTTCCTGTGAATCTTTCAAACAGGTGAAAAGACCTATGCTTCAAAACTACTGGAAAGTAAGGTCTATTTGCACAGCATTTCTAATATGTGGCTATTGCCTACAATTAATTAGTAAAAGGTGTAGATAGGCAGGTTACTTTAAATTTGTGTATAATAAAATGATTCTAAGAGTTCTAAAATCTGATTGAGGCAATGGCTGTACAACTCTGTAAATTTATTAAAAATCATTGGATTGTACACTTAAAATGGGAGAATTTGATGGTATGTAAATTATACCTGAATAAAGCTGCTTTTAAAAGTGGAGAACATAGAAGAGATTTTCAATAGACCTGCATTGTCCAATATGATAGCCACTAACCACAGGTGGCTGGGCCAAATTGAGGTGTGCTTTCATTGTGAAATGCATGCTAGATTTCAAAGAGTTAGTGTGGGGGAAAATTATAAATTATCTTATTAATAATTTTTATATATTGGTTACATGTTGAAATGATAATATTTTGGATTTATGGCATTAAATAAAATATATTATTATCATTATTTTTATCTGTTTTTTGCTTTGCTGTTTGCTATTTTATTTTATTTCATTATTTTCAGTGTGGTTACCAGAAAATTAAAATGATCTGTGTGGTTCACACTGCATTTCTGTTGAACTGTGCTGCTAGAGAGAGCTGTCACTCCCTCCCTTCTGTCTCCTGGGAAGAGAATAGAGTCTGCAACAGTCTCATCCCAAACCTAGCAAGGAGGTTCTTCAAGTGGAACTTTCAGACAGTTGATAGGTGATCACTGCAGTAACCAGGCTGTGGCCCGTGGCCCAAGCATGCTAAAGCAGCCTGGATAAAAGAAAGCAGTGGACTACATAGATCCGCGTGCTAATCAGCCAGGGCCGATTGCAGGGACAACAAGTGTCCAAGTGTGTCTGACCCTGGTGTGGGTCACATGAGAGAAGAAAGCAGTCTGGGGCTGGGAAGAGCACCCCGAAGCTGAGTCTGAGAAAGGAGGACTGACTGCAGAGCAAAGCTGAGGGCAGGTGGAAAGAAGCTGGCTGAAAAAAAAGGCTCATGGCCTGTATCTTGAAAACTGAAAGACAAATAAGAACGAGCTAGGTTTCATTTGTTTTCATGTTTTTGTTTTTTGTAAGAACGAGCTAGGTTAGGGGTGCCTGGGTGGCTAAGTCGGTTAAATGTCTGACTTCAGCTCAGGTCATGACCTCACAGTGTGGGAGTTTGAGCCCCACGTTGGGCTCTGTGTTGACAGCTCGGAGCCTGGAGCCTGCTTTGGATCTGCGTCTCCCTCTCTCTCTGCCCTTCTCCAGCTCACACTCTGTCTTTCTCTGTCTCTCAAAAATAAATAAACGTTAAAAAAATTAAAAAAAAAAAAAAAAAGAATGCGCTAGGTTCTAATTCTAACTCAAATTCTAACTCTAACTCAAATTGTCCATTATACTGATGACACTTCAATAACCCTCTCTTCATAAACAAGGTTGCTTTGGTCCAGAATTCCAGGAGCTGCCATTCACATCAGGGCCCTGGTGAGCTGGCCAGGCATGGGGAAGGCCTGAGAGCCTCACGAGTGCTCAACAGGCACATGTCATCACCTGGAAGCGTGAGGCCAGCTCGCAAAGGCATCAGATCAAATGAGGCTTTTCTGATCCCTGGGCTGCACGCTTTCTCTCCCATGGAGGAGTCAGAGACTGGCTAGCAAACAATGGAGTAGGGTGAGAGGGAGATGGAGGCAAAGAGAAGTGAGGACAGAAATAGATCCAGGGCCACTTCTCTGTCCTTTTCTCATCTCAGACTGGTAGTCTACGCTGACCTGAGCTGGAAGTGGGGAAAAGCCCTGACATTGAATGGATCTCTGACCGTTGATTAATATATTGGACTAGAGTCTAATTTCTGATTTAAGAACTCGTTTATGACTTGGAGAGGCCATATGATTGTGATTTAGTTAAAAGCTAGGAAAGTCATGGGCCTGCCTGAGTTTTCATCTAAGGGCAATAAAATGTAAATAAATTTAAGGTGACAGTGACAGAAGAGCTGAGTTCTGATTATAAGTCAAGTTGTGTTCGTTCAACATAATGATCACACTGTAATAACCTGCCTCTTCAAAGGCAGGGCGGTCACAGAGCAGAATTCCTGCGAATGATGTCTCCCGGAATTTATAGGGCAGAACCTGTGAGCCCTGTGCGGCAGCCCGGTTCAGAGCTGAATCTCACAAGGGTGGGTACGGTTGGGAGTTAGGCCAACCTGGCCCCAAATTACTTTAAATGATGAGAAAGTTTGAGAAGGTACTAAGTCTAAGGTTCAGCCTCAGGCTAATCCTAGTTCCCAACGATGTGCTCGTCATTCTACCAGGGGGTATAGGGTCAGACTCAGCACATCTGGAGAATGCTTCTCTTTTGTGAAATAGGATCCCTTGTTCAGAGGCCTGCAGGGCTTACAGTGACTTCTAAAACCAACAACGCTATCACTGTGATCAATAATGCTATCAGTGCCTCATTGATTGTTGCTAAGTGAGTGTCAGAGACTGGGAAAATGAAATGTACCCTACACACATTAAGTCCCACGACCTTTGGTGCTACAGCTCTGTGCTCCCAGTGGACGAAACTGAAGTGAAATTGGATACAAGGTGTTAGGCCTGCAAGACTAAGCAAATTAGCTGTGAGCATTGTCTAATATTCATCATGAGTCTAGCTACCCTGAAAGTATGTATTTTTAATACTTTGTAAGGAGTTACTACACAGCAAAGTCATACTTATTATTTCTGAATATTCTTTTGGGGATAACGTTAACGCTATGAAAATACAGTAAATGCATAGTATATTGTATTATAAAATGTACCTTAGACATAAATATTTCTAGCTCCTCACGTAACTTTAGATTTTCATGCCTGTGTTCTCTTAATTGGCTGCTCAGCTCTGGTTTTTACCTTGCAAATTGTATCTGATTTGCCTTTTGAGTGCTGGCCAAGCTCTACCTTGTTCACATGTAATGCCTGAGTGATCTTTATCAAGATGATAAGAATCTCTAGATGACAACACAGTGGTCATGGCTCAGATGGCAAGTTTATGTTTTAATATTCCAATCACTCAAAGAAGAAGCAAATGAGATGTAACACACAGAATGCAAACCAAAGAACTACAGTTAGCCTCCCAGAGCAGCATACTCAGCCAACACCTTCTGGATCCATTTTCCCCTGTGGTCAGCCAAAGGCAGGAGTCATTTTCTATTGATGACTCTATCTCACACCAGGGCCTTTGCATGTGTCCATTTCTCTTCCTGGAATGGTTTTCCTTTCATTATCTACACATGGACATAGGCTTTCCATCCTTTAAATCTCAACCCACGTGCCATCTTCAAGATGCCATCCTTAATCACCCAAGTAGGTTTTTCTATCGCATTACATCTCAGCCTTTTTATTTTCTCCTTTGTAGCACTAATCACATTTTGAAACTGTCGTATTCATTACTTTTTTCCCTTCCCATTCTAACGTATACTCTATGAAGGTAGGGGTTCATCTCTCTTGTTGACAATCATATCACCATAGTTCCTGATTTATAGTTATAGTTCAATAAACACTTGTTGAATGAACAAATGGACAAATGAAAAACATCTTGGCATCCTGATGATAAGAATTTAGGTTTATTTGGCCAGATATTTAAGAGACAATATCATACAGTGATTAAGAACTTGAACAGACTCTTGATTTCAGCTCCGGTCATGATCCCAGGGTCATGGGATTGAGCCAGTGGGGAGCCTGCTTAAGATTCTCAATCTCTCTCTCTCTCCCTCTGTCCTTCTCCCTTGCTTGCATGCTCTCTCTCTCTAAAAAATAAAGATAATTAGATGGGGCGTCTGGGTGGCTCAATTGGTTAAGCGTCCAACTTTGGCTTAGGTCATGATCTCACAGTTCATGAGTTCAAGTCCTGCATCGGACTCTGTGCTGACAGCTCAGAGCTTGGAGCCTGCTTTGGATTCTGTGTCTCCCTTTCTCTCTGCCCCTCCCCTGTTCATGCTCTGTCTTTCTGTCTCTCAAAAATAAATAAACATCAAAAAAAATTTTTTTAAATAAAAATAATTGGGGTGTCTGGGTGCCACAGTTGGTTAAGTGTCTGACTATGGCTTAGGCCATGATCTCATAGTTTGTGGGTTTGAGCCCTGCGTCAAGCTCTGCACTGACAGCTCAGAGCCTGGAGCCTGCTTTGGATTCTGTGTCTCCCTCTCTCTCTCTGCCCCTCCTCAACTTGTGTGGTCACTCACTCTCTCTTTTTCTCTCTCTCTTTCTCTCAAAAAGAAATAACTAAAACTTCAAAAATAAATTTTAAAACATTTAAAAAAATTAAGAAAATAAAAGAACCTGAGTCCTGTGGCTGTGGTTTTGCTGGTCACCAGCTGTGTGGTCTTGGGGACCTTACCCTTTGAGTCGTGGTTTCCTCAGCTGGAAATCAATAGCACTCTCTACTTTTACTTAAGATCTCTAGAGAAGGATATTCCAAAATCATTTCAATTAAAATAACAATATACAATTCCTCTTTGTTTGGGACACTCCACCCCCACCACCAATATATACCTATTCTTTAAGCCTTAGCTCAAGTATCCATTCCTCCAGCAAACCTTTCCTGGACCTCCCACCTTGCATTAGTGCTCCTGATGAGTGCTCCATTGCACTTACGGTCTTCCAGGGCTGTGATCACACAGACTCTAATCCGGTGTCTCCAAAGTGGTCTGCCCTGGGGGTGTGCCCCACACTACACACCTGGGGCAGGAAGGAGAATGTCTATTTTGGAGAAAAAACAGATCAAGAGAGAAAAGAAATTAAGCACGATTCATATTGAATACATTGTTTGATGTTGGTATCCTCCCTCATTCCCTTGTCAGACAGTAAGGTGTCAGTGGTGCTGCCCCAGGTGGCTCTGGAAGAGAACAGGATGCCGCGGTGTTGCAGGAATGTTGATGCAACTTCGACAGTTTGGTCTCTGGGTGGTTCATGTGGCCTGGGTGAGTGATGCTTTGCATTATTCTGGATTAAAGTCACTGTCATGAAAGGACAAGTGGCTTAAAAGGATTCTTAAATAGAAAACGTAGATTAAAATATATGCTAATAGTGAAAGCATAAATGAATAATAAGAAGATGGCAGAACTGACACTTTTACTACTACTGAGTCATGAAACCAGATCTGTCAAGATTTGGGGGAAAACAAAGGTGAAATTTTCTTTCTTTCTTTCTTTTTTTTTTTTTAAAGCTTATTTGTTTTTGAGAGAGACAGAGACAGCGAGAGTGGGGGAGAGGCAGAGAGAGAGAGGGAGAGAGAGAATTCCAAGTAGGGTCTGTGCTGCCAGCAAAGAGCCCAACACAGGGCTCCAACCCACAAACTGTGAGATCATGACCTGAGCTGAAACCGAGTCAGATGCTTAACCAACTGAGCCACCCAGGCACCCCCCAAAACTGAAATTTTCGAGAAGAATATTTGAAATATAGATTTACACTTCTTATAATTAACAAAGAACCTCAATCTTAAGTGAATTTTGCCCCTTGAGTGATATTACTATCTATATGTTAAACATTAATATATTACTATCTAGCATATAATATACACCATAATTTAAATATATAATTACATATTATATGTATGTATATATATACACACATATATATGTGTATATATATGTATGTATATATACACACATATATATGTTATATATAACATATATGTGGGTATATATATGCATATGATCATCTTATATGTAGCTTTGATAAAAATGTTTAACTGACAGACATATGTGATCAAATATGTGTAAAGACCACTGATCTGATTAGTTGTTTCCCTCTGGGTCTCATGCACCATTGTGCTATGCTGTATGTTCCCATAGCTCAACTGGTGTTCTAATGACCCTACATGCCTGTTTGAGGCCCGATTTTCTTCATATACTTCAACCAAACATTGCTCAACAGATTGAATGTAGAAGCAGATATAAGAATACAGCTACCTTCTATTAATTAGATATTAAGAAATTTGCAAGAGAATATAATAGTGGTATTAGTTTTACTACCCTCTGTTTACAAAATACAATTATTTTCATAAAAATATATTATTTATTCCATAACAGTTTATAATTGTTACTTTTAAATGACTTAACAAATAAGTATTTAAACAAATAGGCAAAGGCTCTTTGGTGTCCTCAATAGTTTTTAAGAGGGTAAAAGGACTCCTGGAATTAAGAGGTTTGAGAATTGCTGCTCTGTTAGTGCCGGGGTCAAATTCTATTTGTTTGACTCCAGCAGTTCCCACAAAGCCTGGCACATCACAAGCTTCTATTAAAATTTTTGAGTAAAAAAAAAAAAAAATTTGGAGCGAATAACTGACCGAAATGTTTAAAAGTCTGACCTGTTAGCCACCTGGGTGGCTCAGTCAGTTGAGCGTCCGACTTTGGCTCAGGTCATAATCTCGCATTTGTGAGTCTGAGCCCCATGTCGGGCTCTGTGCTGACAGCTTGGAGCCTGGAGCCTGCTTCTGATTCTGTGTCTCCCTCTCTCTCTGCCCCTCCACCACTTGTGCTCTGTCTCTCTCTATCAAAAATAAATAAATGTAAAAATAAAATAAAAATCTGACCTGTTATTTGGTGAATTCATTGCCTTTTGTAGGGAGAGCTAGCATCTCTCTGCTTATATCCCACTAGCACTTGATGCAATCACATTTCTTGTGGGCACAGACAGGGTCCCCACACTTTGAATGTCTAGTTCAGAACAGGATGTGAAGTGAATAGGGCTTCCAAATGTTTATTGTCTAAATGCTAAAGGGAGTTAATTACACCTCCAGTGTCTGGACTCCAATTCTAGACCCTGGATTGATGGTACAGTGAAAGCCACCATTTATGAAGGATCTGTTTAATTTTTCAACCTTTGTTTATATTTTATTTTAACACTTTTAAGAGGCCAGAAACCTTGGACACCAGATGCCATTGGAAAAACAAGGTGATAAAATGAAAAATATTTCTAAAAGTGTGACCCATCTCTTGCAACAAAGTCGCCTGATGTGCTTATTAAAAATTCAGAGTACTCTTGGGGCGCCTGGGTGGCGCAGTCGGTTAAGCGTCCGACTTCAGCCAGGTCACGATCTCGCGGTCCGTGAGTTCGAGCCCCGCGTCGGGCTCTGGGCTGATGGCTCAGAGCCTGGAGCCTGTTTCCGATTCTGTGTCTCCCTCTCTTTCTGCCCCTCCCCCGTTCATGCTCTGTCTCTCTCTGTCCCAAAAATAAATAAACGTTGAAAAAAAAAAGATTCAGAGTACTCTGGGGTGCCTGGGTGACACTGTCGGTTAAATGTCTGACCTCGGCTCAAGTCATGATCTTGAAGTTCATGAGTTCCAGCCCTGTGTCAGGCTATGTGCTGACATCTCACAGCCTGGAGCCTGCTTCGGATTCTGTGTCTCCCTCTCTCTCTGTTCCTCCCCCACTCACATACTCTCTCTCTCTCTCTCTCTCTCTCTCTCTCTCAAAATTAAATGAAGATTTAAAAAAAATACAGATGTAATTGATCTATGGTGCACCTCAGCCCCTGGGAATTTTTTTTTTATGAATGGATGACATTAAGACTGGAATATAACATTAAATGGTCAGGGTGCCACCTCACAAATTACTGAGGTGTCTAATCTATCAAGCCCTGGGTTTGTGGTCAGTGATTCTCAATTTTTGTCTGTAGTGGCGATGGGAGATGGGGGGATTGCATGTCTTGGGGAGAATGGACAAGGGGAAGAAATTGAGGCTGGATATCATAGTCTCCTAGGAATTCTGTCCAAGTCCTCATACCTGACTAATCTCGTTTGTATCTTACCCAAGGTATTCTAAAGCTTCTCTCTCTATCCCTCAGCCTTAACTAAAAAGTTAGAGAACTATTATTCTAGCTAACAGCTGATAAAAGCTAAAATAGAAAGGGAGAGAAGTCATGAACATAGCTTAGGACAACCAAGAAGGGGGAAAAAGAAAAGCACATATTTGGAATAAGCAGAATTTGTGCATAGTAGTATAAATGACCACATAACTCATTAGTATTAAGAAAGTTAGTTTTGCCAACATTTGCTCAAATTAGGTGGAAAGAAATAAATAATCTGATGGGTAATTAGTAGAAAGAAATAAGTAAAATAAATAAGTACTCTTTTCTGATTTTTTTTTTGTTTTTTTGGAAAAAAAACACACCCTCAAATCAATGGTATGATATACAGGATATATCACCCTATTCCTTAGTTAATGACAGTTTAAATAAACCTAAGTGCTATGTTTCTGCCATTTACCTAAGGACTCCATCCTGAAGAGTAGGTGTAAGGCCTTCAACAAAATAAAAATCTTCTTTAGAGCTATCCTGTCATCTCTCAAACATTTTTAATGTGTAGAATCTTTTAAGCAAATTTCTTTGAGTAAAAAATCTGTTCTTTCACATGAAAGTGTAATTTTCTAATTAATTTTTACTTCTCTTTATTTTCTTTATATCATGCCAAGGGCTGGGTGGCAAAGGCTGGACTGATTATGTAGGGATTGGACCTAGATGTATTCTAGAGGCTAGAAGTAGACTTCCTATGGGGTCCCAGGGTGGCCAGAGGCCAGCAAGCAAAAAGGTTCACTCAGGTAAATGCCTATCAGGTCACTGGAGAACACCATCCCCATCAAAAGAGAGCAGCCTCCGTTGAGCTCCAGCTAGTTATTGTTACCATGACAGTAGTGCATTTTAAAATACTTTAGCTGAAGCTGATTGTCAGCCCTGGTCTTTAAAATCACCTGAGGACCTTTAAAAATATATTGAAGCCTGAAGACTTTACCTGAGCCATTAAATCAGAATCTCTGGGGGGTAGTGTTTGGGCGTTGGAATTTTTTTTAAAGCTCTCTAGATGATTCTACTGTACAGGCACTGTAAAGAAGTGCTGGCCTAGACAATGTGATATGTTGTGTGTGGTAAGGTTAAACTACAAACCAGATGTAGTGAGCATTGTGATCAGAAAGTAATTCACACTGCAGGGATAATCATCCAATGTTATATCAAAAAGACCACACTCCAGAAGTGACTACTAGTATGACTGCTTCTGTCAGATCAACTTCAGAAGGTTAGTTAATAAACATATGGAGTGCCAGAGATTTGTTTTTAATCAGTGAATTGGTGATTAGCATAAAGAAAAATAAAGATGAGCATAAAGAGAAATGAGCTCTCTTGGTAGCATTGAAGTATGTTCTAGATCACTCCCCAGACTTGTACAACCATTGTATAAGAATCTAGTAACACCTGTTAGGAAGATTCCCAAAGCTTGATCCCTGTATCCAGCCACTGGATGACAACATTGCGGGCTACCCTATTCTGACACTGGCATATTAGAATCCTGCTTCTAGAATCATGCTGCATCTTCCTGGGGTGAACCTTTTATGTAAGGTTTGGTCAGAGCACATAGAAAGACCAAGAGCTTTGTAGGGCTTCAAAACAACCTCACAGAACAGACAACTTGCTCCCAAAGGTTTATTTAATAAATGCTCAAGCAGTGGCAGAAATTCGTCTGAGACTTGCTGAGAACTTGGGAAGAAGAGCTAACTCTCAGCTTCCTAAAAGTTTTCAGTGTTTACTGTCTACCTATCAAAAGAACCTGAGTTATATATGACTAGACTGGTTTGGGTCAGTTTTGTAGGTCATTGAAGAAGAGTATGACCCAGTATCGTCAAATTCTTCTATGTATTTTTTTAAGACAGTCAGCCTTGGCCCTCAGGAACCCCAGTGTCTGAGAACTCAGGGATCAGTCAGGCAGGAGGATAAAAACCAGTCTTGATGGTCAAGGCAAGATGGTGGCGGGAATTCAGAAGGCAAGTGAATAAGAGGGTGGTAGCACAGTGGAAACCTTGGCAGGAGATTATTCCTCAGTACCTCTTCCACCTTCTGCAGGCATGGGACAGTTCTCAAAGGCAAGAGCCAGAAAGGAGCTTGTAAATGTGCCATGGAGAAAGCAAACGGAGCAAGGGTTACAAACAGGGAGAGATTTATTGACTTGCTGGCTTTATCAATATTGTATCGAGCATCTGCTACGTACTCAGTCTTGGACTAAGACACTGGAATAAGGGAGATGGTTGGTGTCTAGGAAAAACATTCCTGTGTTTTCCTTTACTCCCCCACACAATAGTTCTAGCACTAGATTCTGCTTTTTTTTCCGCCACACCAAGCTGTGAGACACCAGCTGGGTATCTTATAAATTAATTCAATTCTGACACTATCTACCTGGAGTTAGCATCATATCTCACAAGTTAAGGTCCCACAAGATGGCACCCACTTCAGATGCCAATCGCCAAATCCCAGGCTGTCATGTGTACTTCTGACCTACTGGCTATAAATTGGATTTTTCATAATCCTTTCCATGGGTTCAAAAATTTGCTAGAATGACTCATAGAACTCAGAGAAACACTTACTTTTACCACCTTATTTTAAAGGATATAATAAAAGATACAGATGAACAGCCAGATAAAGAGATGCATAGGGCAATATATGTGGGAAGGGGCATGAAGCTGACATGCCATCTGTTGGCACACCACTATTCTGGAACCTTCATGTGTTCACCAACCCGGAAGCTCCTCTCAGCCCGAACTTTTGGGATTTTTATGGAGGCTTCATCACATAGACATGATCAGTCATTAACTCAGTCTCTAGCCCCCACCCACCCCCCCTTCCTGAAGGATGGCAAATGGGGTAGAAAGTTCCAAGGTTCTAATCGTGCTTTATCATTCTTGTGACCAGCTCCCCCTCCTGAAGCTATCCAGGAGTCCGCCAAGAGTCACTTCATTGAAACAAAAGATATACCTATCATTCAGGAATTTCACAGGATTTAGGAGCTCTACGTCAGGGACCAGAGTTAAAAGGTGAAATATTAGAACAAAAGATGATCCTAGTGTTTTTATTGCTTAAGACATTACAAGGAGCTCTATGCCAGGAACCAGGGCCAGGCCCTCTAAGGAAAGGTCAGGAGAGGTTCTCAAAGCCATTGAGATCTGCCAACAGAACACTCTACAGAGGATTTGGGCCCATGCTTGGGAAAGCTCCAGGGAGCTCTGGGTATCTGTGCACTTAGGCGACTCCTGGCCACCATTTGCATATGCTCCTATCTGTTTAATTTCAGCCAAATGTGTATCCTATGCAAGGGTCGCATATAGGTAGAAGTAGAAGTCCTTTTCCTCATGAGGCTTGGGATTCAGAGAAGGTGATGGCACAAAGGGAGTACAGAATGCAAGGAAGATGGGGACTGCTGTGTGTCATGTGACCAGTCTGAGCCAATAAATTAAAACAAAAATGACCATTCTAAGTGATTCAATTTAAATGTTGAGGCATGTTCTGTGTTTGAATCCATACTAAACTCATGCAGATGAGGGATGAAAGCACCATATTTGGGGCCAAAAAAGCAGGTCTGTTTGGATGAGGGAGAGAGACATTTTATTTTTTTAACATCCCTTTTTTTTAATTGAAAAATTGATGCGTTAAGAAGGCCAACTACTCAGCCAATACTAAAGGAAATGCAATTGAACTTTAGTTTTCCTTCTATCCTGGACCCTCTATCTTGAGAAGGAGAATATGAAATCTCATCCCAACTTTATGGTCTGGGACAGAGAGCTCTGGGTGGTCTGGAGCTCCAAAGTTTATCCATGAGGTAGTATTGTTACCAGCTGGTTTTACTGGGCTAGGCAAATGGTACAAGCACTTTGTCTTATTTCTAGACTATACCACCACTCTCATAGGTGATGCAAAAGGCCCCATAGAATGTGGAAACTAGAAGGAACCCTAGAAATTACCTCTATCAAGCCTCATTTTATGAACTGGAAAATCAAAGTCCAGAGAGTTAATCAGCTTGTACAAGATCCCACCATCGAGCATTGGCTAGGGTCTGTCTAGACTCATTCTGCTGCTTATTCACAACTATCCCAATGCAGTGTTGGGCACTGGCCTTTGGTACAGCTAAAATAAAATAGCGGATCATGCAATGTGATATGTATTTTGCTATCGTACTGAGGAAAGTTAGTTAATCCCTAATAAAAAGTTGAAGCTATTAAAAGGAAAGTTAAATCTTTTTAACAAATAAGTGAATGACTAAGGATACAGAGAACAGCAAATATGTAAACCATAGTCCAGAACACGCTGAACAAGTAATAATTAGGATATAACGTAAAGTTAGTAATTTATCTATTTCCAAATGTTTAAAACTCATTTCAATTCAAAGGCATTTTTTAGCATCTTCCATTGCTCAGTGTTGCACTAGGTGCTGTGGAGAATAGAAAAATGTCTAAAATGTCCATGCCGTACAAGTACATTGAGCACCGTGTGCTGGCCCCAACCATTTTATGAAGACATTATGTTCATAGAGGTAAGAATGGAGAGTTTGAGAGTTTACAACCACTCCTCAAAGTTTGTGTCCAGTAAGCAGCAAAAATAGGACTGCAACACAGTTTCTTTAATGTAACTCCATATCATAAATATTGTTCACTGTAGCATTTTAAGCATTTAAAAAAATCATACAAAGCAGAACATGATAAACACCGAAAGAAGTAACGCAGTGTCTTTTTCAGCAAGTTCTTTGAAGTGTAATTGAGTGGCTTAAAAGCATTGACTTTGGAGTCTGAGTTTGACTGTCAGCTGGCCAACTTCACCAGCGATATGATTTTGCCCTGATTACCCTGAATAAACTCTCCAAGACCCTAGGGAATATGTATGCCTGTCTCATAGGTTGTTTGGAAGATTAAAGCAAGTGACATAAAGCACGTAAGAATTTCATACTTACTGACTATATAAATAGTTGAGAAATAGTAGCTAGAAATAAAGAAACAAATATGGGAATTCATGGAAGACCTCTTCTAGGAGGTGCATCTTGCTTTGTTTCTGGTACAGGCTCCTATTCATTGTGACTCTCTGTAAGCATCAAATACGAGTACACATAGCCCTTCTGCCCTTAGCAGTAGGAAGACATGGACAACATTTCCATTTCTCTCATGGCCATCTACCCCCAGGGAAGCTCCTGCTACGCATACTCTAGAGATGAAAATGGGGTGAGAAATAGCCCAGGACAGGGTGATAGAGGAGTTAATAAGTTTGTTCTAGCATTCTCTGAGAGCTTGGTTCGGCCTTCCCTGGGTCTGTATTTGGGGCCATAGACCAAGGGAGCAGGCATGTTGCTTTGGGTGGTGGCCAGATGCCCCATGGGCTTTAGGGTGACACACAGCAACACTTTCTGCTGCCTTAATAGGAAAATTTCTTTAGCTCTCTCCTCTCTCTGCTTCTCCTCTTCTGCCTCTCTCTCTCTCTCTCTCTCTCTCTCTTTTTTTTTTCTCTCTCTCTCTCCTCCTCCTCAAAATTAGTCTCCAAAGAAAAATCCGTCTTTGGAGACTAGAAAAAAATAGCTCTCCATCTTGCAAGTTTTTATCCTCTATATATTTAACCCCTGGAGACAGTTCTCAGGATGGAAGGAAGCAAAGAATGAAAAATGTATTGATCTACTAGTAGACATGGGATAAAAGCAAACTTCCCATGTTCAGATGCATGTGAGTTAACTTCATTATCAGGGCCACTACTATAATATGATAAGGCCTATTATGCTGTTAGTCCTGGTGTCCCATAAGACACTTGTCTCCAAAGTCCACTGATAAAAACCCCAGATGGCTGACATCTTTTTTCGATTTGTTGTTTTCCACGTGAAACACCAGGGAGATATTTGCGTCTTAAAGCCTGGACAGTAGCCTTTAGCTTTAGAGCCCGCATAACCTGCTGGGGTCACATCAGATGCACACAGTTTCCACAGGGACGTGATGCCTGGAATCAGGTTGTGTGAGGGCTTGTGACACTAGGTACTGACTGAGCTCAAGTGATCCACTGACTGACTCTACTCTTTTGTGACTTAGAAGGAAAAATGCCCACAGAAAAGGAAACCACAGGCATATGTGTTATGCAATGAGAAAGGAAGCAATAAAATCACAGCACCATCCATTTGGTGATATCTCCCGCTATGTTAAGCAATGCCATAAAATTCTCAACACAACTCTGTATTGAAAATAAATACGTATCATCTAACACTTGAGTGGACTTGGCTGAAGAATAAAAATGCCACAAAGGACAGAAACCACTAAGCACTAAGGTGGTTAAGAATCATTCATCTGTGTGTGTAACTAGACCAATGTTATGGCAATTGATTAATGTTTCTTCATACTTGCTTTTTGTTTCCTGGCCTTCCTGATAGCCCAGCACCAAACACACCGGCTGTTTCCAAAAACTTCTCTGCTCTGCCTGTCTTCACTGGTCAGCTGTGGAGGCATGGAGTCCCTGTTCGGATCCAAAACTCCCTTTCTGTTCTTGGTTCCTTCCATACACTTTCACAGAGCTGATGCTTCAGCCACACCAAACCACTCTCCCTGTGTAGACTCAAAGTGCTCCATAAGGGCAGCATGCTGTTGGGAGCTGAGGTCTCTGAGGACAGACTGCTTGGGGTTGAATCCCAGCTGTGCCTTCATTGTGTCTGAAATCTTGGGAGAGTGAATTGGGTTTCTGGGACCTGAGTTTTCATATCCTGTGCAAATAAATGGATCCATTGTATAGGGTTGTTATGAGAATCAGGGTTAATACATGAAAGTGCTTAGAATGGTACCTGGCCCAGAGTAGGTCCTCAGAAATTATAGTTTAGTATTACTTCAGACTTTTATGGCTTTGCTATTTCCTCTGCCTAGAATGCCTTCAGTTTTGTTCCCCTTCCTCTGTCTCCTTGTTCTGGGTTAAATGTAACCTCCTTTCTGGAAAAACTCCCTGCTTTCCCAAGCATCCCCATGCATTCCTATGCCACTGCCCCTGAAATTATCATTAAAGCATTGTTACTAATTGTCTGTTATAGTCTAGTTGAGAGCTTCATGAGGACAAGGTCATTGTGGCTCCTTCATGTTACTTTCCACCCAAGTTTTTCCCATGGGAGATTCTCAATCAATATTTGTTGAATGAATAAACTAATGAAGCAACCAACCAAACAATTTAATATTGTCTACTATATGCAGATTAATAGAATTTTTAGTGATATATGGAAAAGGTAGACTAAAAGCTTACTGAGCTTGTATATTGTGAAAGGAATGATTAATTCAGTCCCTTCTGCAAACCGCCACATGGAAAGATTTTCTGTGTTCCAACTCAATTCACTTGCCATGTCTATACCAGCCTAAAGCTAAGTCTATACAGATCCAGCTGATGTGAATATTTGGAATTCATTAGCCATACAGTTATGGTTGGCAAATCCAAATAGTGTACACTCTAATGTATATTTTTAGAGAGTATGTCTTATCCATTTAGCCTTTCTGTGACCACCTAATTTACTAGGACCAATTCCAAATCTGTACTTCCTTTATCC
Organism: Puma concolor; assembly: GCF_028749965.1. NCBI lineage: Eukaryota > Metazoa > Chordata > Mammalia > Carnivora > Felidae > Puma > Puma concolor. Next base: position 141,993,213 of record NC_141674.1, on the reverse strand, counting down.
ACATCAACATGTGGCTCACCCTATTATGAAAAGGCCCCATTCACAGGAGGCTCCACAGATGAACTTACTAAGGGTTCACATACTGTTACAGCTGAATATACACTGAGTTGGCCACGGTCTGCAGGATATTGACCCACACCAGTCCTGGAGGGCAACATAACCAGAAGAAACCCCCTTTACCCATGAGAGGAGTTAGGGATCAGGTTTTCTGGAAATCCAGGGCACTTTTGCATGACTTTTTCCTTGCCAGTGAGTCTGCCATAGATACCAAATGTTTTCTCCTCTCCTTAGGGATTTCTCTTTTCCCCCCATTTTCCCAAAAGGAACTTTCTAGCATTTTAATGATGAATCACAAGGCAGAAATTCAGGACATCTGGGTTCCAGTCTCACTTCATGTATCTCTGCCTCAGTTTTACTTGGTATAAAATAGTTTCTGTCTTTTGGCTGTTAATACAGAACAGTTTGTTCTTAGAGTCTCATAATAAAGTGAATGCTCTGTTAATCCAAAAGAGTTTGTCTTCTTTGGAATATGATGACTGAAATCCCTATGGCTTATACACAGCTGGCTTTCAGTAATTTTAAAAGGATATCCTTTCTTCTATGCAGGAAAATAAATGATGTCTCCAAGAACTAGCAATTATCTTGGACTGTAGTTATTTTCTTCTTTATCTTGTTGCTTATTTCTATGAGGCAAAAATTACTATGACAGCATAGTCTTTCTACAAAATTACCACGGGTAGTACTAATTTCTTAAGAACATGCTATATAGATTTCAGGGTAATAGTAATCATTGGAGAATATTATATAAGCCAAGGTGAAATAAAACCATTGTGTTTCTCCACACCAAATACAGCTTATTCAAGAAGCAGATTTGATAGTAGGAATATGATTTTAATTTTATTGGCTCTTTTTGGTGACTTCAGTAAGAGTAGGGTCCTCCAATTGGAGTTGTTATATGGAATGTTTTAATTATTATAATACTCTAATTTACATATATAATCTCTAAAACCATTATATATAACTTATTAATTAACCCTAATCTGTAAAATTTACCTAAAATAATTGTCCTAATTTCATTAAATATGCTATCATCACTTATATTAAATAATTATATAATTCCATCATTGAGATTCATTTTGTGCAAACAAATGGATTCTTTCAAGTTAATGAATGATGAACTCATTAAATAATATATCACTGGAATTAACATTTCTTTCATTAATTACAATTTTAATATGGCCTCTACTAGAATTCATAATGGAGGGAGAAGTTATTTAAAATAAAATGCAGCCCTTTATTCTTGCTTAATGATGAGTTAGTTGTTGAATTTGCAAAATTCTCCCTCCCCTGGGCAAGAAAGTGAGAAGGAAGGATTGGCATGAACTTGAGGTGACAGTCCTGGACAATGATCCAAAGTTAGAATAGAAAAGGAGAGAGTTTCCTGTCACTGTGGACACAAGGACAAGACATGTTGATCTCAAAAGGGAGTGTTGGTAGCTCAACTTCCCCAGGATCCTCTAGGGCAGTTTCTCAGTGGCATGATGTTGATATTTTGGGAGGGATACGCTTGATCATGTGGAATCTTGAGAGCTGCAGAACAATTCACACCTCTGGTCTTTACTAATGAAATGACAGTTGCCCTTCCCCAACCCGTCATTGTCTCATTGATTCAATAAGATAAACTACCCCACTCATTTCTAAACATCCCCAAGCTTACTCATGCCCTCATTCTCTTAAAAAAAAAAAATCAGAGGTGCCTGGGTGGCCCAGTTAAGCGTCCGACTTTTCTGCTCAGGTCATGATCTGGTGTTTCGTGAGTTCCATCCCTGCATCAGACTCTGTGCTGATGGCTCGGAGCCTGGAGCCTGCCTTGGATTCTGTGTCTCCTTCTCTCTCTGACCCTCCCCCGCTCATGCTCTGCCTCTGTCTCTCTCCTTCAAAAATAAGTAAACATTAAAACTTCTAGAGGACTTAGTGAAATGACAGTTTTCCTCCCAAATTGCCAGTCCTCCCAACCTTATGCTATATTCCAGAGTAGGATTTTAATGAAAAATTAGTCTGCCAAGGCAGCCTTACTTGTGTTCTGAGTATGATTGAATATCCTATTGATGCCTAGAAGCTCTCCATTTTAGAGATACATCTTTCTTATGTTAAGTGTGGCTCTTTCTCCCTTTTCAGATGTTCTGCCTACAGCATAAAAGCACTAGGCATCTTCGGGAATGTATTAGTCTTCTAGGGATGTCACAATAAACTACACAAACTGGGTGGCTTAAAATAGCAGACATTACTGTCTCACGGTTCTGGAGGTCAGAAGTCTGAAGCAGAGGTATGGACAGGGCCGTGCTTGTCTGAAGGCTCTGAGAAAGAATCCATTTGATGCCTCTTTCCCAGCTTCTTGTGGCTGCTGCCAATCCTTGCTATTCCTTGGTTTGTGACTGCCTTCATTCTCTCCCTCCATCTTCATGCGTGGTCTTTTCCTCCTGGAGTCTGACTGGGTCAAATTTCCCTCTCTTTTCTCTTTTAAGAATATTAGTCATTGGATTTAGGGCCCATCCTAAATTCAGGATGATCTCATTTCAAGATTCTTAACTTGATTACATTTGTAAAGACTGTTTTCAAATACGGTCACATTCTCAAGTACAAAGGGTTAGAACTTGCATGTATCTTTTGGGTTCACTTTAATCCACTGTAAGAAGGGAGTTTGAAAGGAGAAAAGAAAACTCAGAAAGACAAATAGCAGGTGCCGAAGACACACTTCCCAAATTTCCTCAGGTGATCTAAGCCATCAGATATACTTTTACTCTTCGTTTGGGTTCCCAAGTTGATGTCCTGGGTCTCCTTTGTATGTGTTTATATACAAAATGTAGAAAGGAAATGTCAGGAAGGAATGTTTTTGGATACAAGCAACAGAAGATATAAGTGCAGTGGTGGCTTAAACAAAAAAGAGGTTAATATTTTTTTTTTAATAAAACAGGAAATTAGCAAATAGGTAGCTGGTGTTGATGGTTCAGTGACCTAAACTTGTTAGGGCATCTTCATAATTTGCTTGGATATTTCTTCATATTTGTTACTTCATAAGGTGGCTGGCTCATCTTCATGTTGCAAAAATGTATTCAAGGCAGGAAAAGAGGAAAAGATAATATTAGTTCTAAATTTCTTTTATCTAAAAAAGGCAAAATCTTCTCTCGAGCCCCTGACAGACATTCAGTTTGCCTTTTATGGGCCAGAACTATGTCAACAAGCACCTGTCACCACAGTGGACACAGGTAAAGGGAAGACAGATATCCCCAACTTTTTGAGAGTCCACATTATATACCACCTCATTTTTACAGAAGACTTACATGAGTATGTATTTTCACTAACCAAGTGAAAGAAATCTGAAGAGGATTTTTACTTCTATGAGAAAAGGAGAAAAATAAAAATACCATTCAGCATTTTGTAGCGAGCCATCATAGAGGCAGTGCTCACTCAAGCTGTCAGAGTGGTCCTGCCAAGCTCCTTCCCTGGGAACCACACTCAGCATCTCAGTATCAAGCCACCATATCTTGAATTGTGTCCCTGAGCATCTGAACTTTATCTCGATTTATTTTGTATATCCATACGTGTCTTAACGTATCAGAAAAGACTTAGGTTATTTTTTGGGTCTGGGAAGGCTCAAAGATATTTTCCATATAAATTAATGGTAATTGCTTTTTTGCTTGACACCATTTCAATTTACAAAAGGTTTCATGGGAATGCCCTACTTTTGGATAGTAGAGGAAACCTGTATTTAGCTTCTTTGGCCTCTACAGTGGAGGTGGCAAAGAAGAAGGAAGTTAGATTGTCTTTTGGATTTTCTAATCAACAAAACTGCCAAAGGGAGAGAAGTTTCGTCCATTATTTTAACAACATGTCTCTTTCATATATCTAGACAAGAGAAACAGAAGATAAGAAAAACAGTGAAATAGGAGAGTGAGATTCTAATTTAGTTTCACCATTACTTACCTTTAAATAGGTGATGTGAACTTACTGGACCTCAGTTTTACCTAATCTGGAAGCTGGCAATAGGCCAGATTGCCTCTAACGTTTTCTCTGACTCAACATTTATGATTCCATTAATCCATTACCAACAGGATATTTCTTTTTGGTACTTTTATAATTCCAGTGATGGTTTTCCACTGATTTGCCCCATCTAGGAACATAATCAACACTCATGCAATTAGAAGGACCTATGGAGATAATGTGGTACACAGCTCCCTTATTCCATGAAGCATGGTTAGACTGATGCTAGGGAGAGAAAATTAATCTTTTCATTACATTCTTCATAACTATTTATGTATTTGCTTTTCAATCAGGGTGAGCCAACTTGTTCAGAATATAGCCAAGCCTAGAAATGACTGCAATCATTAAAAGGTTTATTTCAAGCAATTGCAAAATTCAACCAGAGCTTAACAGTTTCTGAAATGTTATTTTTTGTTGGTTGCCAAATGAGTCTCTGACCTTTTTTGAGGCCAAAGGATCTGCCCTTCCTCAGAGCATACCTGAGTTAATCATCTGCAGGCTGCATTGTCTCCTTGCTGGGCCCCGGTGAGTAAGACATTTTTTTTGCTTACGAAAGAGAGGCCCCACCCCAGTTTTCCTCAAAGGACTGACTCATGAGGCTATTCTGATGGAGCTGAATAATTTTCCATAGACATACATGAACCCATTCCGGCAGGAAATAATGAGGCTCTTGAGTTAAATCAAAGATTGTGGCAGCCTCTCTATCTGCTTTTCCAAAACTCATGTTAAGGCAGGGTTTCATTTCACATGGTATCAAACATCAATAAGCAAGGAGTGGTTTCAGTCATTTAAGTTTGGTATGACTAAAATTGGCCGTGGAGAACAAAAAAATGCAATTCTGCCATTAAATGTTGACATTTTAAAAAGCATACAAGTAGGTGAATAATATATTCTTCTGGAGCTGAGCGGAAAGTACTTTTTTACCTGACATGAAAACATAACATATTTGACACCTATGTAGTAAATGGGGAAAATATCGGTATCATCAGAAAAGTCTGGTAGGCAAGGACTGTTGCAGTATGGAAGAGTAATAAGGTGTGCTGCCTGTAATTATCTATACTGCTCTTGGCTCAGGCCTATCCCTCCACGTTCACTCCAATCTTGACTCTTTTTTTTTTTTTTTTAATTTTTTTTTTTCAACGTTTATTTATTTTTGGGACAGAGAGAGACAGAGCATGAACGGGGGAGGGGCAGAGAGAGAGGGAGACACAGAATCGGAAACAGGCTCCAGGCTCTGAGCCATCAGCCCAGAGCCTGACGCGGGGCTCGAACTCACGGACCGCAAGATCGTGACCTGGCTGAAGTCGGACGCTTAACCGACTGCGCCACCCAGGCGCCCCCAATCTTGACTCTTGAGTATATTGTCTAGGCTTTTGCGTAGTGCGTTCAACCAAGGACATTGATGAATTATACAGTTGAGACACTCCTCCACTTTCTGTGTCCTAACTAGTCCAGAGTGTGGGTGAACGGCTCTAGTCTTCCTGGTGAGAGACATAAGGAAGTGATATTCAAACTGTTATAGTCATCTAAGGAAAAACAACCTAAAATCTGTTTAATTTTCATAAAGAAACATGTAGTCTTCATACAGTTTTAGTTTGATACTTATAAATCTTGATCATGAGTAGTTTTAAAGAATATAATTTTTAAGGCTTTCCAAAATATATAAATTCTGCCACGTTGATAACATTGACATTTAAGAATGAAATGGTGACTTCAATCCTTTAGATGTATCCAATAAAATTTAGTTGGTTAGTAATTTGATATTCATGATCATCACTTTTTAAAATATAGGAATATGTCCCTCCTAACTGCATAAAATTTTACATTGTTTCTTTTTAATGTAAACTTACATTTTCATTCCACTTTTCCATGCTTTTATGTTGGAAGTGTTTTATTAGTCACCCTATAACTTTCAAGAATTTATATATGTGTACATCGAAACATGAAAACTTAAAAAATCTTATAACCATGGGTTCTTATTATTTAAAAAATAAAATAATTATTATTAGTACACTATTCACCAAAATAGCATAAATTATTGCATACCGCCCATAATGCATACTTATTAAGAATAAAAATCAAAATCGTAGTGTAGATGTATTTCTTAATAAGATGAATTGAACTTTAAAAAAACATTAGTCCATGAATCCATGAACGAATATTATATACTGTTAGAATTAAATGGAGTTCTTCCTTCTGGTGATTCTACTTTTTGGTTTGTGGTTGTAAGCACTAAAAAGACTTGTTTGCATAAATAAACAGATGAGAATGGAAGGAGTTTTATTATAAAAATATCCGTCAATCCCTTTAACATTTTCTGAGTTATATAACTGCATAAAGATCTATTATTAAAAAGTTATTTCTACTGATATGTCTTTTAATAACTTGATTAGGTCTTCCTTCACTTTTGTTGATAGCAATGATTTGGAAACCACATGATTCACAAAAGAATTTGTTGGCCACCAGGAGGGTTAGTCACTTTTTCAAAATCAGCCCAATATTTCAATTTGGTTCTTGATTTGTTGCCCTGGTGGGTTTTTACATGCCAGAGGAAGGGCCAGGGTAAGATCCAGAAGGCCAACATAAGCCGTACGGGGCTTGGAGCTGCCAGTGGCTCTTCTTTCTGGCACTGTCTTCACAGAACTGTACAGACAAGAAATTGTACAGGGCAAGAAGGTCGTAGCGCTGCTTGCACAAAGTGCAAGGTCTGTGTCCTATACATTGACTATTTGGAACACATCTGGATCATCAAGAATACGAAGGAATATGAAAAGTAGGCCTTTGGAGAAATGGTCAAAGAAACCATTTTGTCAGGATTAGTAAAGGCATGGGAAAACATAGGTTATCTATCTATAATTCAGAGAAAGATTAAGATTGTTCAATGTTCTTCCAGAAAGCAAAACTAGGATCAATGGTTAGTCCCATCACCAGGGGGACCTTTTGACAACTATCACTCCCAACAATGCAATAAGAAGCCTCACTCCCTTTACCACTTCATATAATCGAGCAGAGACTATACTATTTTTTCAAAGGATGCCGTACAGAAAAGTTCTGCATCATGCAGAGGGGTGGGGCAAATGACCTCCAGGATCCTTTCCACTTAAAAAAAAATTTTTTTTTAATGTTTTATTTATTTTTGAGACAGAGAGAGACAGAGCATAAGCAGAGGAGGGGCAGAGAGACAGGGAGACACAGAATCTGAAGCAGGCTCCAGGCTCTGAGCTGTCAGCACAGAGCCTGACGAAGGGCTCGAACTCACAGACCGTGAGATCATGACCTGAGCTGAAGTTGGATGCTTAACCGACTGAGCCATCCAGGCACCCCCCAATTTTTTTTAAATCTTTATCTGTTTTTGAGAGAGACATAGAGCATGAGCAGGGGAGGGGCAGAGACAGGGAGACACAGAATCCGAAGCAGGCTCCAGGCTCTGAGCTGTCAGCACAGAGCCCGACTAAGGGCTCAGACTCACAGACTGCGAGGTCATGACCTGAGCTGAAGTCGGTTGCCTAACCGATTGAGCCACCCAAGCACCTCTCTGTTTTTGATATTCTAAGTACCTTAGCCTAGAGAAAACAGAAGTGTTCTAAGAACCACCATTCCCAGCAGCAGGGGTAAAGCAGCATCTATGCTGAAATAGTAATATGTTCTCTATTCATAAAATGTGTTGCCAGTTACTTAATGTAGTGGAACATTATTTGAACTCTTTGTCTGGTTGTGTGGATGGATTTGCATGGATTAACCACACTCCTCTGTCTAATCCCCTTTGTGGCCAAGGGCATGCAGTGCTGAGACTGCTGGGTTTGGAAGTACAGTCTGTGGCTAAGGCATAGAACCAAGTGAGGCTGTCCACTTGGGGATCAAAGCAAGACATTTGGCTGTACTCAACCAGTTCTCTGACCAATTTTGTTAACCACATATGCTTTTCTTACAATTAACCTCAACTCAGGGGGGTTGAGCTTCATTAAAGTGTGATACTTCATGCTAAGACCCTCAGTAGTCTAGGTAGGTATTTGAATGTTGAATGATTATCACTTGTGAGAGACTCCAAGCATTTCTGGGTCATTTCTTCATAAGAAATGTCTCTGGGTTGCCCTTTGCCCACTTGTGGTTTACTATTTGCCTACATATTCTTCAGGCACTGCAATTAATATATTCATTGGTTCTGCATTTCATTTAATTTTTTAAATTTTATTTATTTATTTGTTTTGAGAGAGAGAGGGAGCAGGGGAGGGGCAGATGTGGAGGGAGATGGGGCATACCAAGCAGGCTCCACATTGCCAGTGCAGAGACTGACACAGGGCTTGAACCCACGAACTGTGAGATCATGACCTGAGCCGAAACCAAGAGTCAGAAGCTCAACCGACAGCCATTCATGCATCCCCATTTGTCCTGCATTTTAAAATGATTTTATGATTTCAGTTAACCTCATCAAATATGCCCCTCGATCAGACTTTATTCCTGTGCATCACACAGCTATATCTTCCCCAAACGAAAGTCTCCAAATGACAAATGGGTAATTCAGCCAATTCATTTGAGTTTCAAAATTCACATAGAGTGCTTAAATTGCATACAAACAAGTTCTAATATAAATGAATTATTTAATTTGCCACATGTTTTAATTTTAGATGTACACAAATTTTTATTTATGTAGAAATGTCACTTCTACAAAATTATATATGTTCATTCAAAAAGTCAAAACTACTGAAGTGTATAAAAGTCCACCTCCTCCCTTCTCCTTGTTATTAATTCCACTCCTCAGAAATATGAATTATTAACTGTAATTAATCCTCAAAGACCTCTTAAATGTATATATACACATAGTTTTGGTATTACATGCTGTGATGTAACTTGCATTTTAAGATTTAAGTAGGTACTTTTATCAAAATTATATACTTACAGATTTTAAATTCAGAGCTTGTTGAGGAAACAGCAATTCTTAAACACTGCCCTCCCACTTCTGCTCCCCAGAGTTAACCACTAAGATTTTTAGCTACCTATCTTGGTATTTACAGTAGCATGCTTTTGGTGTATTGCTATTCGTTTTCAGTTTAAGTATTATTTATTGACCCCCAACCTGTGTGTGTGTCACACACACACCCCACACACATACACACACACACTTATAAACCTTCATCTTCTTTCTTTCCATCCTACAGGTATAGAGTATTTTGAGTAGCTCAGTATTCAGTATTTACTACTAAGAGTATATACACAATTTTCACATCTAAACAATGTGGGGATTCTATGGTTAGTTTTCCTTTCCTGCAACCCTTCCTGTTTTCTCTAAACTTAATAGTTTTTTTTTTCCTTTTTTGGTTTATTTGGTTGCCTGCTTGTTTTTCTATAAACTTATCACTAATGCATTCTTAAACTCTCCCCAAACAATGTAAATCTAAATTCCAAAGGCTTAAGGATAGGCATTTCACCAACTTTATCTTCTTTTTTTTTTTTTTAAATTTTTTTTTTTCAACGTTTATTTATTTTTGGGACAGAGAGAGACAGAGCATGAACGGGGGAGGGGCAGAGAGAGAGGGAGACACAGAATCGGAAACAGGCTCCAGGCTCTGAGCCATCAGCCCAGAGCCCGACGCGGGGCTCGAACTCACGGACCGCGAGATCGTGACCTGGCTGAAGTCGGACGCTTAACCGACTGCGCCACCCAGGCGCCCCTACCAACTTTATCTTCTTAAAGGGATCTCTTTGATAAATGTGTTAAGGAAATATATATATTCTAAAAGGAAATTTGGGTCAATCTACTCTCGCTTTTGTCATTTATACATACAACATATCATTCATACATCATATATACCTTATATTAGTCATTTATTCTGGTTGAATATGTCATACCAAATTCTGATTGCATTTTATCCACCCCTACCACATATTTCTTACTATTTTGCATGCAACCAAAGCTCAATACAATTTCCATGTAGATGCCGAATAAACATGTCTAAAGAGTCAAGGATGATTAACAAAGTTATCCTATTATAATTTTCCTTGACTTTGTGCTCTTCGTATATCTCAACAATAGCAAAATACCTTGAGGACACAGAATCTTACAAAACTTGTGAAACATGTTTGTATTCTGTAAAGCCCTTTGGGAAAGCTCTTGTTGAATCAGGAGGGTTAGAAATTGAAACTGTAGTGGCCGTAACAGAAAGAATTCTCACTCATCTCTCTCAGACAGGTACTTAAGAGTAGTTGAAATCTGCTTATCTTTCCTTGTCATCACCCCTCTTAATGCCCACTCTGATCTATATCTAGCAAACCCAGTGTGCAAATAACATATATTTTCTGGCCCATGGTTTTAATCTTTCCAACCCCTTTCATTTCTCCTCCTGTAATAACCAGTTCCTATTGTTGCTTTAACTTGCTTTGAAACTACCTCTAAGTCGACAACATTACTGACCCATAGAGCTATAGTGGCCTGGGGGGAAAGAATGGAAATCCACTTGCCCTGGCAAGAAGCTCAAGCCCAGCAACCCAAGTTCCCTGAAGTGGGATATTTCTTTGCTGCACAAGTTACAACGAGATGGGGTGACTCTATGTACTTCATGAAGTGATTTTTATCATGAACTGAATTCCAACAGTTGCTAGAGTGAGGATAAAAAATTGTGATGTACCACTAGCTGTGCATTTGGATTTTCAGATCTGCACACTATCTAACAACGTAATAGATAGAATAAAAATGGGAAAAGTTACAAGGTTTCACATGCAACTTGATGGTAACCTATTTCATTTCATTTCAAAGCCCTTTTTTAAGTATGCCTCTGTTGCTGTTATCTACACATGTAGATATGTGTTCTTTGATTCAAGCCCTCTTCTCCATTTTTTCCGTTATTCATACAACACAGATGGAATAGCACAAGCTCAATCACATCTGGTTGAATGGGTGTAGTTGACTTATGAGCCAATTTCTTAGCTCTCTCACCAAGACACACCCATAAACTCTACCCAATGGTTGTTTTCAGCATCTGTAATGTGGTGAAAAGATTTGGGTTTCCACAATGTATAAAAAAGTATGAATAGGTATTTGTGTAATGCAGGCTGTTTAATGGTCCTTGTTTAAAAACTTCATGACAGAATTTTAACCAGGCATTTCAAAAACCTAATGCTTTAAATGTTCACATTTCCACTAATAGCCAGTGGGAAACATCTTCATAAATCATGAAACTCTAAGCTTTCAGTCTGTTTCGATTATCATTGTACATATAGTGCCCTGTACCTGCTCAATAATTATGTGTTGAATGAATGAATCATCATAATTCAGTATTAAGCAATGCCAGTAAGAATTGCCTTTTCTATTGTAGCACTGAGCTACGTAAGTTCCTCAATACTAAGTCCAATGGACGCATCCTAACTCCTAATGGTCTGCTTTGCTGCATTTTAAATGTTGATTACTCCTTTGTTCTCAATGATTTCACTTTCTTTGGTGGCCTCTACCTGTATCAGCAAGTAATTTCTGTTATCTTGTCAATCTTCCTCATGGACTGCTCTTCCTTTACTCATTCCTTAAACATTAGTGTTCTTCAGAATTTCTGACAGCCTCTGCCCTTCCCACTCTAAATTCTTATCTGGGGCCATCTCATCCAAGAAAATTATCAGTCATAGATTGCATGTGGCACATGAGAGAATGAGAGAAGAGAAGTGAGTGCAGGGCAGGAGTTTAGTTTTCTTTCATACGACAGGTAGGCCATCCTGCCCTGATGCAGTGGTTCAAGGATGTCGGGGCTGATGTCTGTTGGACTTTCTCTCGTGATCAGTCACAATAGGGCTACTGCACCTCGAACACTAAAATCTGCACATATTCAGGCATCAGGAGGAGAGGAAAAGAACAAGAGCTAATTGAATCTGATCCTTCTTTGGAGTATTTAAAAACTCTCCCCCTCAATAACATGAACTTACTTTTCATTAGCCCATATCCTGTCACATCGCTACATCCATCTGCAAAGAGCACTGAAAAACATAGTTTGCTTTATTTTTAAAATAGGGTTCTCTTAGCTCTAACAACATTTACATTCTATGACCCCCAAATTATGGCTTTAACTCTGACTTCTCTAGATTTAAGCTCATTCATCCAAATGTTTACTGGACGTCTACACCAGTACAAAAAGTCACAATGGCCTCTCAGTCCCAACATGTCCAGATCCTTAAACTTTATCTCCATCTTATAGTTGATTTCCTTCCCTCACCATCCCATCTACATTCATTGAGTCAACCGCATTTATCTTACAACTACTGTATGCCAGGCACCAGGCCAGGAGGTGACTTTACAAATATGAATGGAACATATTGCCTATCTAAAGGAATTTAGAAGCTCTTAATGGAATCTACAAGTGGGTGAAGTCAGGTGCTGCCCAGATCTCCCTTCAGGACTTCTTCTTCTGGGTGTTGGGAGTATTGGATGCTCATTCTCCCAGAGTGCTCCCAGTGCTCTCAACTGAAGAGAACTTCCTTGCCTATGATCAAGTACACTCCAAGAAGCAGCTGGTTGAAGTAAGAGTGCAAAGCTTCCTTGTCTTAAGGTGGGGTAAATATGAAGAACTTTCCTAGCCTCAGAGCTTACTATAAAGTCATATGAGGCTTATGAAGTGATTGCATCACAATTTGACTCCTCTCTCTGTTCAATCTTACTTTCGTCACTCTCCTGCAGACATTGTTCCTGAGACGGATCCCAAGTGTACTTCTCGAACGCAAAACTCTGTATGAGTCTGTTCCTGGGGGGTCTGATATACAACAGGGTACCAGGAGTGGTACTAGGAAGAATCAACTAAAATGGCAATTTGGAGGTGAATAATGGTAATATATTTACCCCATTGCTTAGGTAGTAAGTGTAGTAATGATATAGCCCTGTCACGCTATGGGACTACTGCTATAACTTTTACAGCTGGTGAACTGGAATGGGATAATGGTGGACAAGAATGCACTGATGTGGCAGGGTCCCCGGTCTTGGAGAGTTTGGGGAAATGGTTATATTGAATTAGAGGACTATTGTGGGAGGCAACTGATGCACTTCAGAAAGGCAAGGACAAGCTAAGGATGATGAATCAACGATTCGAAGTGAATTGTGAAAACCAGAGAGTGTCATTGCCAGCCAATACAGAAGATTTCATCTGCAACCAGAGGGCAGAGAAAAGTGAGGATCAGACCCATCATTGAATTATAAGAGTAGGAGAAGTTTGAATTCTCAATCTTAGCAATTCAGCTAAACAAAGTCCAGGGAAAGGGTGGGACCCTGAAACTGGGATGGGGACATCTGGATCAATTCAAAAATCGTGAATCCCCAGATCCCTTTGTTTTTTTCCAGTTCCACAGAGGTGGCCCATTCTTTCCTATGAAAGTCTAGCTCTCCCTCCTCCCTGCTTGTAGACAATGGTGAAGACTACATGAACATCTATCAGGAGGTACACCCACTTCTCTCTCTGTATGCAGAAGAATAACTATAGCTGAGTTAAAACATAATATGGGTCTGAGTCTGCTAAGAGAGGAAAGGGACCATCTCACAAAGAAGCTGCAGAATCTAGCTGGGGGTGTATACATGGGACTAAAGATGCTGATCAAGGTGGGGAGGTGAGCAGAACATAAAGTTAGAAAGAGAAAACCTTGTCAATATGGTAGCACTCTGCCATAATATAGGATTTCATACCATGGCACAGACCCCAAGAACCTAGGGCAATGTGCAGATGGCCTGGCTCTTGGAAGCGAGAAGAAAGTAATGGCTCGTGTTTGGTGAAGTAGAAATGCCAGAACTGCCCATGACTGAGAGTGGAAGAAGGTGTTGAAAGGCTCAGAAAAGCATGAGTCCATGCTAGACTAGATGCAATGGATCAGGCTGGAAAGCCCAATAGCCAACATTTTTCTGTGAGATGGCCTAGAGGATACCCCATTTACCACAGTGATAAAAAAAAAATGCATTGGTGAGGAGACAACTTCACGTTGGTGAAAACAACCTACTTTTCCTATGGGAAAAGACATATTGGATAAAGCATTAGTATCCAAAATACAGAACTTACACAACACCAAAACAACAACAAATAATCCAATTAAAAATGGGCAGAAGACATGAACAGACATTTCTCCAAAGAAGACATACAGATAGTCAACAGACACATGAAAAGATGCTATACATCATTCATGATCAGGGAATTTCACAACAAAACTATAATGAGGTATCATGTAATAACTGTCAGAATGGCTAAAATAAAAACTTAAGAAACAAGTATCCACGAGGATGTGGAGCAAAAGGAACCTTCATGCACTGTTGGTGGGAATGCATACTGGTACTGCTACTGTGGAAAGCAGTATGGAGGTTCCTCAAAAAATTAAAAATACAACTACCCTATGATATTCACACTACTGGGTAAAAAATATGAAAACACAAATTCAGAGGCATATATGCACCCCTATGGTTATTGTAGCATTATTTACAGTGCCAAATTATATAAGCAGCCCAAGTGTCCATTGATAGATGATAGATGAAATCTTGCCATTTGAGTTGACATGGATGTATCTAGAGAGTATAATGCTAAGCCAAATAAGCCAGAGAAAGACAAATGCCACATGATTTCACTCATATGTGGAATTTAAGTAACAAAAAAAGTGAACAAATGAAAAACAAGACACAAACCAAAAAAACAGACTCAACTGTAGAGAATAATCAGATGGTTATCAGAGGGGAGGTGGGTGAAATAGGTGAAGGGGATTAAGAGTACACTTATCTTGATGAGCACTGGGTAATGTATGAAAATATTGAATCACTATATTGTACACCTAAAACATACTACACTGGAATTAAAATTATATATATATATATATATATATATATATATATATATATATATATATATATATATATATATAAAATGCATTGGTGACAGTGGCACAGCCATCGCTGTGATGATTATTCTCTATTGGTCTGGACTGATGGTAGGAGCACTCTTACAGAACTTGGCTTTCTGAGAGCTATAAGGATGATAGGGTCCCAGAGATAATAGGGGCCAGGTGGCCGTGCTTAAGTAGAAGCCAGGTGGGCATTATTTCATAATGAGTGTTGAGGTTGGAGGAGCAGCCAGGAAAACTTAACCTGTAGAGAGCTATGGAGATGGTTAATAGAACATAGCATCCCCCGGGGCAGGATAGAAGGGCAGCCAACAAGGGTATTGCTCAATCTAGTTATTAAAAAGAAATTGAGGATGGATAATCAGAAGGCTGAGGGCAGCTGCTCGCCAAAATTGTCATGATTCTTTTCCCAGTTTATAGGCTAGATCCCTAGTAGGAAAGATGCTGTCTCTGATCCAAATGTCTTATAATAGAGTTTGTCTGTGAGCTGTTGCACAAAAGGCAAAATATTCCCTATGAGCACGTATACTTCAAACTCAAACATACATTACGAATCATGACCCAAAAGCAGTTCTCAACATGAGACTTTACATCATGTACTCGTACTTGAAATTAAAAAAAGAAAAAAATAGGGGCGCCTGGGCAGCTCAGTTAAATGTCTGACTTCAGCTCAGGTCATGATCTCACGGTTTGTGGATTTGAGTCCCACGTTGGGCTCTGTGCTGACAGCTCAGAGCCTGGAGCCTGCATCACATTCTGTGTCTCCCTCTCTTTCTGACTCTCTCTCTGTCTCTCAAAAATAAATAATAAAACATTTAAAAATTAAAAAAATAATAAAGCATAGAGACAGAAAGAAAATATTGGATTCGGTCTATAATCTCAGAGTGAGATATACTGTAGGCTTCTCTCTCTCTCTCTCTCTCTCTCTTTTCCATTATAACTTCAATTGGACTGCAGATTTTCAAAATCGATCCCCTAAGAGAACTACAAGTTTGATTGGCTGAATGGTATGGAAGAGAATAATAAATGGGCTGGGAAGATAGCACTCCTTGAACAGAACTCTTTAGGATGCCTAAAAACAGAGTTTATGTATACTATGGGCTGAACCATCAATTAATTCATTCAAAATTTAAGTACTTACTATGAGCCAGGCACTTTCTAGGTTCTGAGAAATTAATGTTGAATAGGGCATGGTCTATGCTCTCCTGTAGCTTCTGCTAAGAAACAGAGACCAGCAAAGCAAAGATTATGTTTCAGTGTGAACTGAGCAAAAGGAGATAGTGGTTCAGCAGTGGCTTGGCCATGTGCCAGCCCAGGTTATCTTTCCTCTCTGCCTCTAGAGAAAACGTCAGAAGAAAGAAAGAAAGAAGAAAGAAAGAAAGAAAGAAGGAAAGAAAGAAAGAAAGAAAGAAAGAAAGAAAGAAAGAAAGAAAATATCAATACCTACCTCTGCGGATCATTTTTGTACGTAAAATGAAACAAAATACACAAAGTACTTAGCAGAGTGCCTAGCGCATTAGTGCTCTGTTGATGTTTGCCATTACTACTATTATTATTGTTGTCGTTATTGTTGACCTTGTTAGTAAATTAAATGCTTTGAAAAAATGTCATCAAGTTGGCTGCTGATTTAGACTCTCCCTTTAGGTGATAATTAAACAGCAAAAGTGACTAAAGTCATAGTGACCTTTGATTTCCTAGCAAGAGTTTCAATCTTCTATACAAGAAATTTCCTTTTTGTTTTAATAAAATCAAAAAGATTACTGTTGACTATTTTACATCCATCCTTTCAGTCATGCTCATTCACTCAAACTACCATTTCAGTGAGGGCCCACTCTCTTCTGAGCAACGTATGAGGTACAGAAGATACCAACATGAAAAAGAGAGTCCTTGTCCTCAAAGAACACCACCTATTTTAATTCAACCACAACCCTATGAGTTATAGATTATTATGTCCTTTTATAAATAAATGAATCGTCAGGTCAGACAGGCTAATTAATCCGTCCAATATCTTATGGCCACAAAATATCCTGGCCAGACCTGGGCCAAGTCCTCTGATTGGCTGTAAAGCCTATACATTTTTTTTCTGTGAAAGAATGGAGGGGATATTCAGATGCAAGAAATTATTGGTCTTCTGTGATTAAGCATACTTCTAATAACAATAAATAAATAAATAAAATGAAAGAAGCAATATCTCTGCTTGAATCTATAACATGAAATTTGAGACACGGTACTATGGGGTACCTGCCTACAGTGCCACTGAGAAGCTTTTGTAGGAGAACATTTGATGCTGCTGTTGGTGGGAAAGCTGGAGACAATGACCTTTTCCGTCTCTGAAAAGGAATATTGAATGTACATAGTATAAAACTGGAATAGAATAGTAATCTTCATAGACCATGAGTATGTGAATAGCAGGTTGGGGAACAAACTACATGTGGGGAAGGAACCAAAAATAAAGAAAAACTCAGAAGTCAAATGGGCCTGATACACTCAGATCTGTCAGGCTGTCTGAAATGCTCTGAAGGATTTTAACCTAGGAGATCACCACAACACGTGTACCCAGAGCAAAACTGATCAATGAACCTTGGAGACCAGACAGAATCTGCATAGGCTTAAAAAAACAAAAACAAAAAAAACTTAACTGTCAAGAAAACAGCGTGAAAGGAATAAAACTCGTCTACAGTTTTTGGATTATATAAAATTTTTGAGTCTTGTTTACAAGTCTAAAAATAAAAACAAAAAACAGAAGAAATCGTTCATGACATTGCATTGTAACCACTAAAACAGACTCTACCTTCCCAGGAACCAGAAGAGGCTACTATGAATAATCTGTGCGGGAAAATGAGGCACACACACACGTGTGTACCTGTATGACCTTCTTTCAAACATTTTTGGTGGCTAATAAATATGCTGAAAAGTGAAATTCAAGATCCATCAGTTGTTAGTTCTTCGTCCTGCTTCCCGAAAACAGCTAACATACTGTTTGATTTTGAGTCGACACACTTCTCCCATTCATTTAGAAATGGCAGAGCCCTACACAATTTCCAGGAAAATAGTGTCAGGTTTCAGATTGGCCATTAGAAGAGCTAGTGATATTAGTTTCACTTTCCTTGAATGTTTTGTGGGAGGGGAACCAGGAGGTCAGGGATGGACAGGATGGGAGGATAAAGGCCAGGTGGGGAAAGTAATAGAGATGTAGATATCCTCTTTCTAGATAGCACTGGATGAAGTGCCCACTATCTGACAGATAGATCAGTACAGGTAACTCTGCAGAGTCATTCATTCTCTGAATGATTACTTTAAAAAAGAAGCCTTACTGGGGCACCTGGGTGGCTCAGTCGGTTAAGCGCCACTTCGGCTCAGGTCATGATCTCCCGGTTCATGAGGTCAAGCCCCACATCGGGCTCTGTGCTAACAGCTCAGAGCCTGGAGCCTGCTTCAGATTCTGTCTGTCTGTCTGTCTGTCTCTCTCTCTCTCTGCCCCTCCCCCACTCACGCTCTGTCTCTCAAAAATAAATAAACATTAAAAAAAATTTAAAAAAAAGAAGCCTTACTTAACTGTTGTGGCTGACGCCACTAGCTAAATTAACCAAATAACCACAGCTTTGCCTTTCTTTTTTTGTGTTGGGTAGATAATCATTTTAAAAATCAGCGAAAGCTACAGAGCTAATTACAGCCTGGTCTGAAAGACCTTAAAAAATAACAAACTCCAGAAACCAGCACTGTAAAAGATGTGAGCGGAGATGCTTTCATGCAATTCCACTACAGAACTGTGCCCAGTTCTTCCAGAAAGAGTGTTTTCTTAGCTTGATTTAAATAGAGATTAGGTAGTGAGCAGATGGAGCCTATTCGAGGCGTTTGGCCGGCATGCTGGTTAGACTGAGTAAATGGAGACTGGGTGGGGAAGCAGCCGGGGAGGAGGAGAGGAGGGTATTCTACACAGAGCAGCGGTTTCCAAAAATCCTTCACTCTTATAAAATATTGGAACCTGGAACTGGATCTGAATCTGGATTTCAAGAAACTAAAATCATAAAATATGTTTGGCCTTGCTCTATTACTTCCAACAGAAAGAGGCAGCTACAGGAATCTCAAAGGTAAGCAGGGCCCTAAAGGTCTAGGTTCAGAAAATCCCCGAAAGAAATCTAGCTACTTTTGACTCCTGTGGGGGAGTTCAGCTGATAACTGTCTCAAGTTTCAACCCTTACCTTCCACTAGGTTCTAGTCAGCAAAAAAGGAAAATTCATATTCAGGTCCATGTATTGTTAGATTAACCCTACCCAAAAGAACTTTCTGTTCTATTTAACAGTGCACTGCCCAGTACAACGGCCACTAGCCACATGTGATAACTGAGCATTTGAAAGGAGTTTTTTTTTTTTTTTTCTTTGTCATAGTCAAATGTTTAGTAAATAAGAAAGAAGTTTGGGGTAGATATAAAAAAATAGTAAAACTACTTCCCTGTGATACTTGGTACAATAGGAAGGAAAGTTTAGAAACTGGTTATTCCTCAATATGGAATTTCTATTATGACTTTGCAATAAATAGATAGTAGAAGGCAGAAAATAGATGGGTAACGACTATTGAGTAATGCAGAACTCAGAGTCTAGGTCTACCTAACAGTACTTTTTGGTTAACAAGTAAAAAAATCAGGGCTATAAAGATCCAGGGTTTCCCAAATTGGTTCCAAAGACTTATGCTGGTGAGGAATAAAGTCTAAAAAAAAAAAAAAAAAAAGTAACTACTAAGACAGATTTTCATAAAGCTAGGTTTAATAACTTTTTTGGTGCTAAAATTTCCTACTGTTTATGAAATCATGGTGAGAGTGGATGGATGGCACTTTTTAATGTCTCTGTTTTTGTAAGACTGAAATTTGGCAAGGCTCATCATATCTAATATGTATTTAAACGACTACTGGGTAATATAATGTAAAAAAATCAATGAACCACTAATTCAGTTTACTTTTTACTTTACTACTGAGGAAACTGAGTCCTGGGAATGTGGAGTGACCTGCCAACACCCTACCCTCCTCCCCGAGCAGCAATGCAGGGCCAAGGGCCTTGTCCTCATCTCTCTCCACTGCATCCATGGTCATCCCAAGTGTCTCATAACCACAATGAGAGCTTGTGGATAGGCTTGCAGCATGTCTTTTCCATGAACGCTTTCAGTTTTAATTTCCTGTGGTTACTTGAGAAAGTCTTAGTGTTCAATATAATGTCTTTTTTTTTTTTTTTTTTTTTTACAAATTATATCTTAATGGACACCATGAGCCCACCTGTGCCAAAACCATCATGGCTTCAGTCTTGTGTTTTGTAAAGCATGTCACTGAGATATCAATGATACATGCTCAGTGTGGGCAAATAAACTTCCAGAATTCTATCCGGAATGCCTTTGCACTTAGACTGGATTCAGTTGGGGGATGGACCCATTGCATGGTATTAGCATCTCTGTCCATTCTGTCACTTTGTGTCACTTAGTAACCTTAGTAACAACGTTTCCACAGTTTCCAAATTTGGGTTTGTATGCACAAGCTGATTTGATTAAATTTATCAAAGTAACATTCGAATATATATTATCCAGCTTTGACTAAATGTTTTAAAGTATTGACCAAAACCAATTAACATGCAAAACTAGTTTCTGAACTCTGTAAAAACTCAGTTTGTTACTCATCTATTTTCTTTATTCATCAAGTCCTAGTAGAAATCTCTTATTGAAAAATATGTTTCTAGACTTTCCTTCCCATTGCAATGTGTATCACTGGAAGGTAGATTTCATGTTTTTCTTCTATCCAGAAATATGTTCTTTTTTATTAGCATTTTATTTGACAAGGGAGAAAAACAAAAGTTCATATGCTGTGTTCATTAGCCACACACAGCTCATGACTATCGAGTTGGATAATGCAGATAGAGAACATTTTTATTATCACAGTAGTTCTCCTGGGTAACACTGGTCAGAGTATGCCATGAGCATGAATTTGTTTTTCTGTCTAGAATTTACTGATTGGGATTGAGAAGAAGGGGAGTTAAACCTTGAAAAAGTTACAAACTAAGTTCCCAACAGAAGTAAAAATTAGCTTGATTTTGTTTGCATTTAAGAAAGGGAAATCTAAAATACTGAATTTGGCTGCATTTCAAATGAAGAAGAATGGATATAGATTCCATTATAAAAATTAGTTCTTCAGTGCACATTACAGCTAATCAATGCGAAGAAACAAAACTGGGGGGAGGACTATATACATGTGCAGCAAAGGAAGGATTGTGGGAGGGTTAAGAAGTTACATACTCAAAGCTTAAGTGTTTAGTACCACACTAGGCCCTCTGAGGGGCCCAACGGAGGTCCAATCATTCTGAAGGTGGTAGGAAGAGAAGGGTCAGAAAGAGACAGAAACTGTAAGGAAGACTCAGAACTAGGGCTCTTTGGGGTAGATTCTGATTGTGAGCTTTTGAGTAAATCATTAGCTGTCTTCTGTGGGCTTTGAAATTCAAAATGCATAGGCCAGGCTCTGTGTGGATGCTGGTATATCCTCCCAGGAGAATGTTAATCTCAGGGCTTCAGTGACTCAAGCCAGAGAAATGTAATCTCCCAGAGCACTTGCTGCCAGCAAAATGAAATCAAGGGTAGACCTTGATCTATTTTACAACTAACGTCTTCAGAGGGATTTGGAGAGACCAATGTAAATTTTGATATAGAAATATCTCATAGATTTCAGACACCCCGTAGAGAATGCAGGACCATAATACAATGAATAGATTACACCATGCCATTAATAGAATCTTACCCTCTGTAAAATGTGTTATTTTATCCCGTATTGTTTCAATTTTCATAATCTCTTCAGAATTCCTGCATGGATAGTTATCCAAATGGTTTATAGAATACACTGAGGCAAACATGCTTAATATCTAGGACACTGAATGATTGTAGAAAATTCACTCCAGACAAACACAGCTATGGAAATGTCAATCCCCCCAGCTATAACTGTGAGTAGTCTATCCAGCAAGCTGGATAACCCCCTTAGCCCCTGGGATTGCCAGTGGCACAACACGATGTCCATTGGAGTTCTGGGGATCAATAAGTAAATTATAAGCAAAGGAACAAAAGCACTTGGAAGAAGACATGGAGTAGAAAATGAAAGAAGCAAAAGAGAAAAGAGAGAAAAAAGAAAGGAGGAAAAGAAGGAAGAATAGCAGATAAGATGGAAGCAGAAAACAGAAGCCTTAAAAGAGAAGGGAAAGAAAAAAAAAGGGAGGGAGGGAAGGCGGGTGGGAAGGAAAAAGAGAAGGACAAAGAACAGGAAATACAAGTGATGAGAAGAAGTGAGATGTCCCCAGTAATTATCTTAATGATTCACTTAATGAAGCCATGTCTGCTTTATACATCTGTACACAGGTATTTATCTGAGAAGCATTTACTGAGCATCTATTATGCAAAGTCTGTGAGGGGATACAAAGACTTGTCAAATGAACCACCGGAGGCACCAGTGAGGACAGCCCTAGGAACATTTCTTTATAATTTTAGGACTGAATTATATTAGTCAAAAGAAAAGTGCTAATATCATTACATTAAACTAAAAATCTCAGCGGAAGAACAATAACAATAATAACACAGTTATCTGAAATGTTTTAAGCATAAGATTTCTTTTCACTCATTTCTAGGTTGATATTTTGGTTACTTTCACAAATTCCTAACATTCTTTCCACATTTTATATCAATTACTACTTTGACAGACTATAATAGGGAAGTCAATTTGGTCTTCCTTTAGATGTTTGCTGCTTTATTATTAATCTTTTTTTTCTTATTACATGTCATATATTTCAATTTTAAGAGACCCAGCAAGATACAAAAATGCACGATTGCCCAACTTGACTTGAGCCTGAAGCTGAAAATCATAATTTACTCTCATTTTTTACCTTTATTTAGGAATGATAGTGTGGACACCCATTTCTGATTGTGAATTGGGAAAAAATGTTTTTCTCAGTTAAAAAAAACAACTTGAGAACAGATTCTAAAAGTTCATATGTAAGCGGGGCAAAAGTGAAATACAACAGAGCACAAAAACAAAACAAAATGTAAAACAAACAAAAAAAAGAAGCAAATAAAAAACTATGACCCCCACACAAAAACATACTCACAGATGTTTATAGCAACTTTATTCAAAATTTCAAAAACTTAGAAGCAACCAAGATATCCTTCGGTAGGTGAATGGATAAATAAACTGTTGTATATCCAGACAATGGAATATTACTTGGGTAAAAGGAAATGAGCTCTCAAGCCCTGAAAAGACCTGGAGAGTACTTAAGTGCATATTACAAAGTGAAATAAACCAATCTGAAGTGGTACTGTGTAATTCCAACCACACGGCATTCTGGAAAACACAAAACTATGGACACACTGAAAATATCAGTGGTTGTCTGGGGTTGCAGGGATGGGGAGGGATGGACAGGTGGAGCACAGAGGATTTTCAGGGTAGTGAAGCTGGTCTGTATGATACCATAACAATGGTTACAGGCCATTATACATCTGTCCAAATCCATAGAATGTAAAACATCAAGAGTAAACCATAATGTAAACTATGGACCTTGTGTAATAATGATGTGTCAATATTGGTTCATCAGTTTTAACAAATGTTCCACCCTGGTGGGGGTTGATGGTAATGGAGGAGGCAGGGGTCTATAGGAAGTCTCTTTACTTTCCTCTCAGTAGTACTGCCAACCTAAGTCGTTCTAAAAACTAGTCTTAAAGGGGCGCCTGGGTGGCCCAGTCCGTTAAGTGGCTGACTTCAGCTCAGGTCATGATCTCGCGGTCCGTGAGTTCGAGCCCCGCGTCAGGCTCTGTGCTGACTGCTCAGAGCCTGGAGCCTGTTTCAGATTCTGTGTCTCCCTCTCTCTCTGACCCTCCCCTGTTCATGCTCTGTCTCTCTCTGTCTCAAAAATAAATAAACGTTAAAAAAAAAAAAAAACTAGTCTTAAAAACAAAAAACATACAAACAAAAAACCCTAACTAACTAAGTAACTAACTAACTAACTAACCCAAATCAGCTCTGGTAAAAACAATGTTACGTATTCTACTTTAAGCAAGTCTAACTAATCCTTGCACACCTCAAACCCCATGCCATAGAAATGGTCCCTCTACTCAAGCAGCCCTTCCTTGCCCATGACTTATTTTGACCCTTTACCTCCTGCCACAGGCTGACATATATTTGTGCACACAAGCATGGGCCCCGCCACCATGCTTTCCTTGGCAACTTCCTTGTGACAACTTTTTCTGTCTTGCCAGGGCTTGGGAGCCTTACCTTTGATACTACAGGGCAAAGCTTCATCACCATAATCTCAACAGCAGGGAGGTGGCTTCATTGTTGTAAAATCGCATTAGAATCCTGCTCCATAATCTCAATAGGCTTCAAGGCCTTGGCCTCTCTTGTTTCTGTCATCACATCTTTCGGTGATGTGACTCTTCCAAGGGAAGAATTTTAGGGTGGCTTCAACCCAGCCCTCTGGGCTCCACTGTACGTACACAGACTCCAGCAGTAAGCGTCTTGGATCAGCCTTGCTGAGGTGCTTGCTTGCCAATCCAGGGTTTGACCCTGGGTTGACTTACTGGTGAGAAGAAATGTGCCAAAGAAAACTGTAGAAGGAGCAATTATGGATACGTCCACAGCTTGCTCTCCCACTGAGAGGTATCTTTCGTTCTTGATGCTCAGCCACCAAAACCCATCACTTGATGCAGCAAGCACACCACAGCAACTGACTCTGGTAGGTGCATTTGTTTGTTTTTAGAATCCTTCCTTACCAACACGGACCTCAGACTTGCAGGCAGCTCCTGAATTTCAAACTCATGTGAGCATTTAGAAACACGAATGAGAATAAAGCAAAATCTTAAACTGACTTAAAGGAAAGGAATTGAATTTGCTCATTGCACCATAAAAAAGGAAAATCAGGAAGAGAAGAACTGTTAAATATTGTTACGTAATTAAACAAGGAGGCCATGAGACTGAGGTGGCTCTAACACCTTGGCAGCTTACATAAGCAAACTGAACCTTAGCCAGTCAGGTCCTGTAAATGCCTGAAGATTAAGAAATGAAACTTAAGAACAACTAATAACAAACAGCTAACTAGGCTTTCCTAGATAAGGCACCTGCTTACACCACCAGTCCAATAATTTTCCATCTTTGCACCACATGTTCTCTTTAAAAGCCTTTCCCTTAGGGGTGCCTGAGTGGCTCATTCAGTTGGGTGGTGAACTCTTGATTTAGGCTCAGGTCATGATCTCGTAGTTTGTGAGATCGAGTCCCATGTTGGGCTTTGAGCTGAGAGTGTGGAGCCCTCTTTGGATTCTCTCCTTCTTTCCCCCTGCCCCTCCCCCACTCATGTTCACTCTCTCTTGAAATAAATAAACTTTAAAAAAAAAAAGAAAAGCCTTTTCTTTAAACTCCTTCCTGTGGAGAGCTCCCAGTCACTTCCCGATTTGGTGCGGCTCAGTTGGACTCTATGCTTGCTCACAAACCCTTGCAAATTTTAATGTGCCTCAGTTTATTTTTTACTAATATAAGACAGAAAAACTACTGCTAAAAGAATAATACTCTTTAAGTTAATATAAAAATCAAATTGAATGTTGGATTGAACCTTACAAAATCATCCCCTCCTCCAATGGACTCCATTTCCAAGACTTTTCTGAATTGTTTTTAAATAATTATAAGACAGTCAATTGTTCTCGTTGATAATGACACACAGCCTCTTTCCTAGAATTCGTTTTAGGAATAAGTCATTTATGATCATTGCCCCTATTCTTTACTACTTTTTTCCCCTTTGTATCTCCTTTTCTCCTAAGACAACTATCACTCAAAAGTACCAATGGCCTCAAAATTCTTTCCTTCCCTGTTTTTACTTATTCTCATGAATTTCTGTACATGGATTTAACACTGTTGAGCATGGTTTGAGTCACACAGACCTCAACTGGAAACTTTCACCTCTTATGAGGTATGTGATTGTGGCAAATTATCAAAATCTTCTCAGCCCTGTTTTCCTCAAGCGAACTTCATAGGATGGTTGAGAGAACTAAATCAATAACACACATGAGAGTATGGAACTGCATACTTGCCAGGCCCATGGGGGCAGTTTCCTTCCACACGCCTTCCCTCAGCCTCCTGCAGCTGGCTTTCCCTCCTTCTCTGAACACTGCTTCCGGGACTTATTTCTCAAATAAGTCCTATTTCTCCTCCATGGCGGTTTCCTCAGTGCCACCTCCCCCATGCCAACAGCTCCAGGCGCTGCTACAGAGGACTGGGTGCCATGTATACGGCTCCGCTGAAGCACCACTCCCAAGCTCTCAAACACATTTCCACCTGCCTGCATGACATCTTTCTGTGGTGTAAACCTCACCTCAAACTCCATTTCACCCTTCCAAAACTCTACACTCTCCTTCCACAGCAGTGTTACCTCTTGGGTCTCCAAGAACCATGCATTTGCTTACATCAGCTTCCTCACTTAGAGAAACACCTCCGCTGGCTCGTATTGTATTTAACTATCACACCTTCATTCACGAGATGCTCGTATGGAGAAAATGTCTAGCCACCTGTAAATCCAGTGTTGAAGACATTCATTATGTTGTTCCAAGATCTCTACCAAAAAGGCAGTGTAAAGGAGAAAACACTGAACCAAGGGATAAGATTGGAGGTTGAGTTTTAACTCTGACATTTAATGAATTTTGCAGGTTTCAAGTGATTATTTTGCCTCTGAACTTCAAATTCCTCAACTGTAAAATGGGGGATGATAATCACAGCAATGATTCATAGTTTTAGTTTAAAAATGATATATATGTGAAGGTCTTCTGTATACTAAGATATGCTATAAAAATGAATCTGGTTTTGTGATTCTCTCAAATCCTGGAACATATTAGATACTCCAAGAAACTTTTCTGAATGTAATTAAAATATGAAGTACTAGCTATTGACATTCTCATGTTTGATCCTCACAGCATTTCTTTGAACATTTTCCTTCTCTATCGGTAATGACATTGAAGCCACAAAGTAGTGACTGTGGGTGGAGACAATGGATCCAAGTAGCCTGTTTTTAAGTCTGGGTATACATATCTTAGAATAATTTTTTTTAATGTTTACTAATTTTTGAAAAAGACAGAGAGTGTGACCGGGGGAGAGGCAGAGAGAGAGAGGGAGATACAGAATCTGAAGCAGGCTCCAGGCTCTGAGCTGTCAGCACAGAGCCCAACGTGGGGCTCAAACTCACAAAACACAAGATGATGACCTGAGCCGAAGTCAGCCACTTAACCAACTGAGCCACCCAGGCACCTCTATCTCAGGATAAATTCTGGAGAGCAAATCAAGCAGAGCTCAAGGAGTTATCCTACTTTTCTCTGTTCCCATTTACTCGCACTGCGTCAACTTGATGTCTGGATCATGAGCAACTCAAACAGAATATCTGCCAAACATTTCAATGTTTGACTAACTTTATAGTGAATTGACTGAATGTTTGATGTTATATAGACACAGTCTCCTTTTAAAAGAAACCGAATAATTTTGAAATCTTTACAAAGACAGCTTTCGAGAGAGCATTGTCATTCACCAACTAAAAGTAAGTTATTTACAATTGTCCTGTTGGAAAAATAATTCTGTGTAATGGAAAATTAAAAATAAAAACATTGCTTAGGTTGGAGTGTATTTCTGACCCCCATCATGTAAAATCCATGCAATTATTCCATTTCATCATATATATTCCTCTCTAGATGATATTATCTACAAAAGAGAAAAGCCTTCATTGAAGTAAGAATTTGAAATGGTCTAATATTGTGATGCACTCAAGGAATCCAATTGGATATTAAGTGGATACAAACACAAAAATGATACTGAATACTGGCCTTTTTATTCTTCAAAAGATTGCTAACACACAGCCATTAAAAATGAAGATGCCCTCATATTTACTGACTTAAATGTTCATCTACACATATTGTCAGATGAGGAGAGAATGAAAACATTCTATTTGTGGGAACTTGCTTGGGAATATTAGATGGACTGGACTGACTGACCAAAAGATGTTACTAGTAGTTATCTCTAAATGGTAAAACTGGGCATGATTTTTTAAAAAATAATTTCTTATGATTATCTGCATTAAGTACATTTCTTTTTGTGATGAAAATTTATAATTTTTAAAATCAGGGGAAAGTACTTTCAGTTTGAAGCCAAAGGAACAAAAGCTAATCATTCCCATACCCATGGTCAGGTAAAGTGAGAACATAGCTGAGAGGTGGACACCACATTCAAAACCAGCTTGACCTGAACCTTATTATGTCACTAAAGAAGCCACTGAAGAAAAAATAAATAAATAAATAAATAAATAAACGCATTCAAGTTGAAAGACATAGAAGAAAGCCAGACATAGAAAGACAGTAGCAAATTAATACATATGTGGCATCAGCAGGGTTTTTGTGTGATGATATTTGCGAGAGTCCTGTGTAAACACCAAACCTATAGATGTTGCTGTTCGGCATCACTTTTATAAGTGAAGACCATCTCCTTCCTGCTAATCAGCTCGTTGCCTCTAGCACAGCCTGTACCTCTTGTGAAATGCAAACACAGACACAGCCCAAGGCTGCTGGGTCCTACACTCTTATGGGCCAGTAATATCTATGGTCTTTAGCCAAAGCAGAGCGACGGTACATTGGCAAAAGTGAAGGCACAATTTAAAAGCATGTGTATGTGCCAGCATTTACAGGGATTGAAAAAAAGACATTTGTAGAGAGCAAAATACCATTTTTTTACCCAGTTTTGTTGGGCCTTAATTAAAGAGGCCTTTCCCCTCTTTTCTGCCACTTGGGCTGTGGGATTGCAGCCTCTCTGCGCTCAGAGGGTCTGTTTCATTGGTCCCAAGCCTAATTAGGGAGGACTCACACTGTTTCCCGGCCTCCTGAAAGACCAGAACAAAGGCTGCTGCTGGTAGATTGCAACTCTGCCTCGATTGCAGAGGCTCAGGAGTAAAAGAAAAAGAAAAGCTTTTGAATAGAAAAGGCCTTTTGATGCCGTGAAAGAAATTAAGAACTAAAACAGAGGCCCAGGCGCTGCTGCACACAGGCCTCCGCACAGACTCATTGTGTGTAGAAACAGGGTCAACAAAGCCAGTCTGATACTGAACCCCTCACGTTAAAGAGGCATCTATTAGCTTCCGCATCCTGAGCTTCTCTACTATGAAGCACTTTCCCAATCAGACCGTCTGGTGCCGTGATAAACACAGATAAATATGAGCAGCATCATGCATTCATCTGAACAATTAATGCATGATTTCCTTGTTGATTGTTTGCAAATACAGCGCAAACAATTTTGTTTCCTATTTTGAACTAAATTAAAATAAAGAAAGCTGTTGAGAAAACACACACACACACACACACACACACACACACACACACGATCATTACATTAGGCATCTCATTGTTGTTCCACCAAAATTTAACCAAATCCCTCTTTATATTTTAAAATAATTGCAACTTAACCAAAAGCATGAAAAGAACACACCTTTTTCCCCCCACAGAAGAAACGAAGTCTTTGTGCCAATGAATTTTCTAATAGCCTGGATCTGTGAGTCACAAGTAACTAAAGCTAAACATACCCACTTGTTCTGAAAATTGCAATCTTCATGCATAGAACTTAAATGGAAGCCCTTTTCTAATTGTATGAACTTGAAAATTGAGCATCTTTTTTTTTCTTTAGAGATCTACTTCCAAATAACAATAATCACTCTTTACTGAGCTCTTCTACACCAACCACCACACTAAGCACTCCACATGCATTATCTCATTTAACTCTGAAAAATCTATGACCTAAACACTACTGTTACCTGGAGTTGACAGATGAGGAGGCTCAGGCTCTGAGAGGCTACACATAAGAAGAAGTATACAAATAGTAGGACAGAGCAGGAATTTGAAATCATGGCTTCCTGACTTCAGAGCCTAACTGAGGTGTTATGGTGGAATTTACATTTTAACGTGTAAGTAATAATGTAGAATTTCAGAATCAGAAATCATGCAACCCACACTCCCCAATTTGCAGATAAGAAATTAGCTTCAGAGAAGTTACAGGATTTGTCCATGTTCACCCAGTTGATTTGGTGAATCGCGATCTCCAAATTCCAGAGAGCTTCTGAATAGGAAGGTTCTTAAACCGTAGTGTGGATTCAAATGACACGGAGGGCTGTACTAGCACAGGTCTCTGGGCCCACGACCAAGTTCCTGATTCAGTGGGTCTGGGCTAGAGGCTCAGCATTTGTTTTCTAACATGTTCCCCCCATGATGCTGATGCTGCTGGTGTGAGAACCCCATTTTGAGAGCCATGATCCTAGTATATCACACTGCTCCTCCCGGAAATGTGAGTGTACAACTGATCAAGAGAAGTAGACTCAAGCAGCAAAATAGTCGTAATTTTATTGAATTCAATTAAATGAGCCTCAAAGATGGCTCCTTGAATTTCGTGTCCTTCTCATCCATTTGATGATCACACACAATTTTTGTGAAGCGTAAAGGCAATCATTGATAGCAGTGTGTCTTCCAGTGCAAGGATTCCTGGAGATTCATTCTAAGACCTTTGGATTTATTTTCCTCTTTAAAGGACAACTTTGGGGTGCCTGGGTGGCTCAGTTGGTTGAGCAACAGACTTCGGCTCAGGTTATGATCTCATGGTTCTTGAGTTTGAGCCCTGCATTGGGCCCACTGCTGTCAGCACAGAGCCTGCTTTGGATCCTCTGTCCCCCTGTCTCTCTGCCCCTCCCCTACTCATGCTCTCTCTCAAAAATAAAGAAACATTAAAAATAAATAAATAGGGGCGCCTGGGTGGCGCAGTCGGTTAAGCGTCCGACTTCAACCAGGTCACGATCTCACGGTCCCTGAGTTCGAGCTCCGCATCAGGCTCTGGGCTGATGGCTCAGAGCCTGGAGCCTGTTTCCGATTCTGTGTCTCCCTCTCTCTCTGCCCCTCCCCCGTTCATGCTCTGTCTCTCTCTGTCCCAAAAATAAAATAAACTTTGGGAAAAAAAAAAAATTAAAAATAAATAAATAAATAAATAAATAAATAAATAAAAATAAAGGAAAACTGCAAAAGCTAGGTGTTTCCCTGCATGCAGTCAGTTCCCTTCACAGGTTCCTCTCAAGCCATTTCGAACCCAGAGATTTGGGTAATGCAGCTGTATGATTTCTCTTTCAAAGGGGCTTGTACCACCTCCCTGTTGTGCAGGTGACTCAGCATTGAAATGTAATTTACCAAAATGATTAGGATCTGGTAAATGCATTTCTTTCTTCAGGAAAATTGAAACATCCATCAGCCAAGTGCGCGTTTCTTATCCTCTTCCCCTAAATAATTTTCACCTATTCAAGTCACAATCTGCAATTGCTCAACCTGTACAATAATCCTTATTCAAACCTGTTTGTTATCTAAAAAAGAAATGAACGACCTTGAAGGAAAACTTGGATAAGTCCTGCTCTTTCCTACAAAAATTGTCATCTGGGTCACATCCCATGCCTGTTTCATCATATGCCAAATGACCAGGCATCATCACCATCGATCTGCTGATCTCCAGCCTGTGTGGTCACGTCAGCTGAGATTGTCATTGGGATAAACAGGTAGCCTCCACTGCCATTAATGCCAGCTGTAATATTTATCACCTGTTATTTGGGGATCTACTTGCTGCAGATGTGATAGATTAGATAGAAAGGAATAGAGCTTCTTTAAAGTGGGTACAACTTCTTTAAAGTGGTCTTCTGAGGAAGTCTGGAGAAGGGATGAATGGAAAAAAATAATAGTGAGGCAGTGGCAAAGTGAACCTGGTGCTTTTTCAAAATGAACAATTCTCAGTCTTCTAAGCAGCCTTCTTTCCCTGTGAGCAGAAGGCATTTCCAAGTAATGATACCATTATAGCGCATGCTTGGAAACATTCCAGCAGCTTCAAGGGGGAATTGCATGGCTGGTCAGCTCCCACGGTTACTGTGATACTTGCATTAATGCAGGAATGGGACAAGAGGAGGAGGAACTAAGGCAATAACAATTACAATATAGCAAATGAACTTGGAGTGTCAGAGATAACGTATAATTTAAGGTTTTGCCCTTCCAGATGGAGGGTTTTAGAACTTGATGTTCACTGGTTTCCTAGCATTGATAGCAGGAGGAGACCCGTGGGACGAACATGGGGCAGAAATAGAATGTTGTAAAGCAAAGACAGAAAGTGGAGGACCCTGGACAGGACCAAAGAGACATTACCCCAGGGGGGAATAATTGCCAGTTGACTCTGACTGCACATCAGAGATTTTGTTCTTGAGTTGGTAGTTTTTAAAATAGACTTCTCAAATGTGATTCTAGAAGTACAACCACGGTTGGCCCAGAGCAATACAGTTAATAAAGCTGCAAGTAATTTGTACTTTTATGGATGTTAGTCAACTCTGAGTAAATCTACATAGTTTATTTCAAGGTTCCATGTTTCATCTGTCCCCATTAATCCTTTGATGACCTTTATATAATCTGAAAACAAATAGCTTATTCAAGTGTTATTCAGGA
This sequence comes from Puma concolor, assembly GCF_028749965.1. Classification (NCBI taxonomy): domain Eukaryota; kingdom Metazoa; phylum Chordata; class Mammalia; order Carnivora; family Felidae; genus Puma; species Puma concolor. The sequence goes on along the minus strand of NC_141674.1, from coordinate 141,960,804 downwards.
AAGAGGTAGAAGTTGGAGACACTCAACCAATATTTATAGTTTCTATTGATGTTTATGTAATATAGATGAATATTATCTATATTTATGTCAGATGGTTCTTGCTCTTCATTACAACTTGTCCAGCATTTAAAGTTTATTTATTTGTTTTGAGGAGAGAGAGGGAAGGGGGATAGAGGGAGAGGGACAGTGAGCACGAGCGGGGAGGGCAGAGACAGAGGGAGGGAAAGAGAATCCTAATGACAGGCACTGCAGTGTCAGCTCAGAGCCGGACACAGGGCTCAATATCATGAACTGTGAGATCGTGACCTGAGCCGAAATCAGGAACCAGGATGCTTAACCAACTGAGCCACCCAGGCTCCCCAAGATCTGTCCAGCATTTAAATATTCACAACGGGTTCTAGCAACATTGTTCAAAGGTAAACTCGTTGTTGGCCTTTCCTATTTCCCGTGTGAGTATCCCTTCATCTTTGTTTCTCTTCTCTATGCTGTTACTTGGGTGCTAATTTTTTATAGAGCACTCTGTTCTGCACGCACTGATTCTTGTGAGTGTTAATTGGTGCTCAAAGAACAAAAAGCCTCATGGTCAAGAAAACTTGGGAAATGCTGAATACCAGATTCTCTCCTAGGAAAGTCATAATACTCATTAGCATATTAAAGGCTCTGAAAGGTCCTGCAGGAAGAAAGAAACCTCTCTAATTTTGCTTAACTGTTAAACAAACCTATTTGAGCCAGGAAAGACTTTTTTTTTTTTCTTGGCACGTCTATTGACACACTCCAAAATCAAATATTCTTAACCTCAAATGGGGAAGTTTGAGTGTTAGCAAAACTTCAAATTACAACCATGTCTAGACTACTTATATTTTAGCACTGTGCTTTGTAAATCCTTCTCAATGCAAAGGATGTTTGCTGGGTGATTGGTAAAGTCATTAAGTGTCTGTTTGTGAAGATGAAAAAAATACAGAGGAATTTATAATAACCATGAGGCAGAAAGCATCAGTTCGTATTGATTTCAAGACAATGTGACCCATGCATTATGTTCCCTAAGGTGGGCAACAAATAAACTAGAACACACACACACACACACACACACACTCAAATGCATAGCACAAGAGGCACATCATTTGCTGTTCACTTCTATTTCCGTCTATTACTGTGTTTCCACAGAATGCCATGAGTTTTAGAGACAAACAGAGCTCAATTTCAAATCCTAGTTGTGATATTTATCGTTGACTGGCCTTGGGCAAAACACTGAAACTGTGAATAAACTTGTGTTTCCTCATCTGTGAAATGAAATATTTACCTAAAAATTGTTACGGGGACTCCATGCAGTAACATGCATGAAGTATCTAGCATATAATAGCCACTCAATAAATTATAATTCTCCCACAGCCCTCTGCTTCTCCCTCCACATTTTGGAATCAGCTTATGTCCTGAGAATGACAGACAGTATTCTTCTCACGTGCTAATGATAAACTGCTACTGCACTGAATAAATTGTAATAAAATTGGTGTTCCTGTCTATCACCCCATTGTGAGCTCCTGAGAAGCCGCGCCTGTGTTTAATTCACCAGGGTAGGGTCTTCGACATATTAGGAGCTTGGTATGCTTGTTAAATAAATTAATAATCTCCAAAAACAACTGTCCTTTATCTTCACAGTCTTGTTGTTCCAGCTACTAACGACGGCTAGTCAAAGCTACTTTGACTTGATGTTCGCTCTCTCTCTGCAATAATGCCTTTGCTCTGAAATAACACACACATCAAAATATCAGTTTAATACATATAAATTAGTTGCTCATTGCACTGTGATATTAGTTAATTTTGAAATTGTGTTATAGATTTCTAAATTAGACAGACTGCCCGCCTGTCACTCACATCACATAAAATGAATGCCAACATCAGGCATCACCTTTTTCTGGCTTTGCCAGACTGAAGGTCATTATCAATTGCTGTTTAATCAGCCAAGTCATGCATATAGACAAAGGTTAACTGAGCATGGACCAATCTGACTTCCTTTGTCATGGCAAGACAATTTGCGGCTTAATAAAGCTGCTCTGATTGCACTTAACAACACCTGCTTAAAAATCCAGCCTCATTAATAGCACACTAATGAGTTAGGGATCTTCTGGCAAGGGCATGATCAAAGACAGATGATTTGCTTTCTGATTAAATGACCTAAATAACATAAAATGAAATCTCCCCATTTCCTTTAGGGAAAGTCTTTGGAAAAAGTTACAAAAGCTGTTGGCATCTTCAGATATGGTTAAAAAAGGAAAGACAGGGAAGGACCATCCTTTAGCTCTTTTAAATGTAGAACCACACTGACTGAACAATAAATAAAATTGAGCCAAATCAAGTCCTCGAACTTTGAACTCGTATCCTTAATACACAATATAACCATGGAGCAAGAAAGCAAAAAGATGTGAAACTCATCAAACAAAAAGCAAATTTTTGGAATCTTCATGGAGGCCACATATTTTTTGTAGAAATGGCCTTGTTAATAGAATAAAAGTGACCTGACCTTTTTGCACACAGCAGAGTTTTGGAGTTTAATGTTGACTTACTATGCAAAGTCAGGCATGTCGTTTATGGCTCTGAATGGAGTCACATGTTCTGATTCAATACAACCATTGGCTGAACTTCTAACACTGAAAATCTTGCATTTTTTTTTCTTTTTGCATTTCCATAATTATTCTCCCTGTACTAGAAATGTTTATCATTCTTACCTGCCTGTCAATGGTTCCTGGGAAGGGAATGGCTCTGTCATAACTTCTGCTACAAAGGCCAGTGAAGGAATAGAACCGGGTGTCAGAAACCAACCACGGGCAGCCCATCCAGAGACTTGCCAGTAAGCAAAGATCATGGTTATTGAGCGGCCAATGTAAAGTCTTCTCGAAAATGGAATGGAATTGGAAGACCAGAGAGAATAGGAGGCTGGCAGAGAGAAGCCAAAGTAGATATATACGTGAACAAACACAAGGAAGTTAGCTGAGTCACATTCAAAGAGAAGGACAAAACAAAGTTCTGCTGGGTTTATCTTGATCATTTGCCTTTAATCTTTTGTTTTGACATTCTTTTAAGCTTATGGAAAATTTGTAAGAGTAGTAGAAAGATACCCTTTTTAATGAGATTCCCTTACATATACTTCTACAGAGAGATGTATATATATGTGTGCGAGTATATATGTATGTGTATTTGTCTTTATATTTACATATCTATAATTATTTTTTGTGAATATTTAAAAGTTGCGTAATGATATTCCTTTACTCCTAAATATCTTGTTTTTTTAAGTTTTATTTACTTAGTTTGAGGGAGAGAGAGAGCATGAGCAGGGGAAAGGCAGAGAGAGAGGAGAGAGAGAGAGAGAGAGAGAGAGAGAGAGAGGAGAGAGGATCCCAAGCTGACTTCGCACTGTCAACACAGAGCCCAATGTGGGGCTCAAACTCAAGAACCATGAGATCATGACCTGAACTGAAATTAAGAGTCAGAGCTTAATCTACTGAGCCACCCAGGCGCTCCTACCCCTAAATACATTAGTGTATATTTCCTAGAAAGAAGGCATTCTCTTACAGAACCATAATATAATTATAAAAATCTGGAAACAAATATTGATGCGATAATATTATTTAATCTACAAGACCATATTCAGATTTCACCAATTGTCCTAAAATGTCTTTCATAGCAAGAGAGAACCCAGAATTATGCATTACATTTCACTGCCACTGCTTTTTAGTTTCCTGTACTCTGGAATCACTTCTGGGTTTTTCTTTATATTCTATGAATTGACAGTTTTGAAGAGAACAGGGCTGTTGTTTTGTGGAATGTCCCTCAGTTGGGGCATGTCTGATTCCTCATGATTAGATTCAGGTGACACTTGGTGACTGAGGTGTGGAATGAACTCAGCCAGTTGACATACTGTTGTTGGATTTTCCACGAGTCTCTTTTATGGCTTAATGCGCATCCCTTGAATTTTCTTGAGCAAGAAGTAAAAGTATGAATGGTTGTTTTTTGGGTTTTTTTCCCCCTTGAAACCTGAAAAATTTAACAAATATCCTTATCTTAGTTGCTTATTTGAGATGAAAGACAGTGAACATATACTTAACAAGAGGGGATCTGAATTCTGACTGGTCCCAATCTTGGCTCTATTACTTGTTTTCTAAGAGATTATAGGATGCTTAATCTCCCTATGACTTAATTTCCTTATCCATAAAATGGGAGTAATAATAATAAAAAAAGCTTCTGGGGTTGTTTTGAGGATTAAATCACAATATATTAGAGTGCTCGAAAGAGATTTCCATCTCAGGCAATATGACACATTAGACACTCAGAAAAAAATCTCAGTAGTAGATCACTCGTCAAAAAGCCAAGAAAATAAATAAATACAATAGGAAAACAAATATGAATTCCCCATAGTCAGTGGTGTGATGGTGGTGGCTTGTGTTGGTTCACAAAAAGCTATTTTTTAAATTATTAGAAACTTTGCAAGTCACTTGTTAAACTCTGCCATTATTAAAAATAAAACTATATAAACTTACAACTAAACAAGTTGCATTTAAAAACTAAGGTAATAAATACCAAAGCTCATAATTCCCAAATTATTTTGTTAATGGTACTACTACTGATGCTCTTTAAGTTATTCATACCTATTGAACCCGCACAGTGGAAATGCTGTCAATTGTTGTGTTGCTCTTTGTTTCTTCCGTGAAGTCACGTTAGTAGTTTGGCCTTGGTAAGAAGATTTCTACTGTGGAAATTGGCAAACCCTACATATTAGGGACTTTGTTTTTCCTACTTTTTTCCTGGAGAGCTGCTTGTTAAACATTTACCAGCACGCTACTGCTCACAGACCAGATGTGATGAGAAAGCAGAATTGATGGAATTTAATGAGACCCAGAACTGAAATTTCCCCTGGAGATTATCTCCAAATCTCTGGAGGCTAAAATCTGTTGTAATAGCCACAACTTTGGGTAGAAAGGAGACAAGGTCGGTGGGCCAATCAGGGTGAAGGACTGGGTTGGATACTGGTTTGTAAAACTAGATTTTCTAAGGGATGACACACTCAATGGGTTTAATTTAGGAAAATAAAATTGCTTTTGGAGGAAGACTGTGGAGATTTTGCCTTGTCTGGCTTCAGGTTTGAGAAGAGGAGAAGGAAAGGAAAGGAGAGGAGAGGGGAGGAGAAAAGAAAGGAGGGGAGGGGAGGGGAGGAGAGGAGAGGAGAGAAAGGAAAAGAAAGAAAAAGAAAGGAAAAGAGAAAAGAAAAATCTATATTGAGAAATTCTAATTACAGACATACTCCTGTCTATCTGCGGATAGACTCTAAATGTCCTGCTTGGTCTCAACGTCTCTAAACTTAAGTCTCTTAACTATTAGTTTACAATGATCCAGGGTGGGTAGGGGCCCCATAGCAAATGTAAAAGCAATTACTTTCCAATGGGATGCCAATAATTCCTGCAGATAACACTCTAAGGAATATGAAATTATAACTGAAATCACTAAGTAACAAAAAAAAAAAAGGAAAAGAAATATGACAGACATTTCTAATAACTTTGCAAAAACAAATGAAAAAATGTTGGGATGCCATTAACAGAGAATGCATAGCAAAACCTTAATGATACACCACTACATAATCACAAAAGTGACCAAAATTAAGAAGACTGATGATACCAAGTGTTTGTGAGAATGTGGCCCAATCAGAACACTCATATATAGTGTTATCAAAGGTACAGTTAGAAAAATAAAATTTGCATTAGTTTCTGTAGTTGTCACAGGTCGGTTTCTCTGGAAAGCAGACACTGAAAAGGTTTATTGGGAAGGGACACCTGTGAGAAGAACAGGAAGGAAGCATGACAGACAAATTAGTAGCCAGTGTATGCATTAGAAAATTTGGACCATTTGCCCCCTTCCCATATTATATCCTACTGCTTTCATAAATATTTTTTCTATGTGATGTCAACTTCTCAATATATTATTATTGATAATATTTCTTTATACACGCAATATTCATTTGGATAGCCACATCATGACCCTTCCCAGTGCTTTTCAGTTCCTCTTGCGTATTCAAGCTGCCGTCCAAGACCATTTTCTTCTGCCTGAAGAAGCTTTCCTGTTTTGCCTCCATGCGTGTCTGCTGCTGATGGCTTCTATCAGTTTTTGTTTATCTGAAAATATCTTCATTTTGCCTTCATTTTTTGAAAGAAGTTTTCCCTGATAATAGAATTCTAAGTTGAAATTACTTTCTGTCATTACTTTGAAAATACGATTCTGGGGGCGCCTGGGTGGCGCAGTCGGTTAAGCGTCCGACTTCAGCCAGGTCACGATCTCGCGGTCCGGGAGTTCGAGCCCCGCGTCAGGCTCTGGGCTGATGGCTCGGAGCCTGGAGCCTGTTTCCGATTCTGTGTCTCCCTCTCTCTCTGCCCCTCCCCCATTCATGCTCTGTCTCTCTCTGTCCAAAAATAAATAAATGTTGAAAAAAAAATAAAAAAAAAATCTTTAAAAAAAAAAGAAAATACGATTCTGTTGTCTTCTAGCTGCCATTGTTTATATTGATAAATTGGCTCCTTCTCCAGGCACTATTTCTGTGTTATTTCAGAGATCCCTTTTTACTCTCTCATTCCTCCAATGCCTGTTTAAATAAATGTTTATATTAAAATCTTTATGAGAAAATCTCTACGTGATTTCTGTGTTCTTGATTAAACGATGATTGATACAGTATAGTTATTTTAAAGCGTATATCTCATATTTCCAATTTCTGGATTTACCATTGATTGGCTTTCTTGTCTTATTGAAAAACCGTGTTGTTTCTGTTATATGTGTTATTTTTGACTGTTGACTATTATATATGAAAGATAGTTATGCATACATATATACTTTTTTATTTTGTTCTGGCCACTGTGATAAACATTTTACATGAATTACCTAAAACTTCCACTATGAGGTAGAAACTACCATTATTATTCTTATTCTAAATATAAGGAAACTGAGATTTAAAGAAGTTAAGTAGCTAACCCAAGATTATACGGTTGGTAAGTGGTAGAATTAGGCTTCTAGCTCAAGTCTATGTGACTCCAATTTTAGAGCTCTTAACTGCTAAGTTAACTGCCTAAACACAGACATGAAAAAGGTCAGTTTTATTCAGAATCTGACAATCTAGCTACCATAGCAGCCACTCTCCCCGGGAAACACATAATACTGCAACCTGCATGCATTATGTGCATGTGTCCATGAATGCATACATGTCTGGGTGTGTTGGAACAGAGTTCAGCATTTTTTTTTTTTTAATTTTTTTTTTTTTCAACGTTTATTTATTTTTGGGACAGAGAGAGACAGAGCATGAACGGGGGAGGGGCAGAGAGAGAGGGAGACACAGAATCGGAAACAGGCTCCAGGCTCCGAGCCATCAGCCCAGAGCCCGACGCGGGGCTCGAACTCACGGACCGCGAGATCGTGACCTGGCTGAAGTCGGACGCTTAACCGACTGCGCCACCCAGGCGCCCCCAGAGTTCAGCATTTTTAAAAAATAGTCAAGTTGATATTTGGATAAACTAAATTAATGTTTGTGTGATGAATGACTCAAAAGGTTGAAACAAAAAGTTCTTAGGCCAAATATGGACAAATTAAGGGGTTAAAGTTTTTTTTTTTTAATTTTTTTTTTTCAACGTTTTATTTATTTTTTGGGACAGAGAGAGACAGAGCATGAATGGGGGAGGGGCAGAGAGAGAGGGAGACACAGAATCGGAAACAGGCTCCAGGCTCTGAGCCATCAGCCCAGAGCCTGACGCGGGGCTCGAACTCACGGACTGCGAGATCGTGACCTGGCTGAAGTCGGACGCTTAACCGACTGCGCCACCCAGGCGCCCCATGGGGGCTAAAGTTTAAGTGAGTTATAAAAAGGAGTTGAGGTGGAGAGAAAGTGTAAAAAGCATTTTAAGTATTGCTCTTGTATAATAGTTTCTTGTTTAATCTCATTAAAGCAACAGGAATATAGGATACTCATTTGGCCCATGAGTGATAGTTTTTTATTATTAGCATGCATTATTAAATCCGACATGCTTTCATGATAAAAACCTTTCAGCAAACTAAGGATAGAGAACTTTCTCAACTTGGTAAAGAAAATCTACAAAAAACCTACAGCTAACATCTTAATTATGCAAAACTACAAGATTGTCTATTGAGATTAAGAACAAAGCAAGGATTTCCCCTTTTACCATTCCTTTTAAACATCATACTGGAAGTCTGAGGTAATGCAATAAGATTCCAAAAGAAAAGAAATAAAAGGTGTATGGATTATAAAAGAAAAAAATAAAACCATCTTTGTCCGCAGAGAACATGATTGCCTATGTAGAAAATCCAAAAGAATTGACAAAAATCAAGCAAAAACAAAAACAAAAATATCTCCTGGAAATAAGTGAGTATAAACAAAATTTCAGGACATGAGATTAATGTTCAGAAGTCGATCACTTTCCCATGCACCAGCACTGAACAAGTGGAACTTGAAATTAAAAACATAATGCCATTGACCTTAGCATCCCCCCAAATAAAACATTTGGGTATAAATTTAACACAATATGTACAAGATCCACATGAGAAAAACTGCAAAACTCTGATTGAAGAAAAAACTCAAATAGAAACTAAATATCTGGAGAGATATTTCACATTCATGGAAATGAAGATAATATTGTCAAGATGTCTGTTCTTCCTAAATTGATCTATAGATTCAATGCAATCTCCATCGAAATTTCAGCAAGGTACTTTGTGGATATCAACAAACTGATTCTAAAGTGTATATGGAAAGGCAAAAGACTCAGAACAATTGACATAGTTATTGAGGGAGGAGAACAAGGTCAGAGGACAGACCCTACTTGATTTTAGACTTAGTATAAAGCTATGATAATCAAGTAAGTACGGTATTGAGGAAAGAATAAAAAAAAAAAAAACAGATTGAAGGAGAATAGAGGACCCAGATATAGACCCACATAAATGTCAACTGCTGTTTGACAAAGTAGCAAAGGCAATACAATGGAACAAAGATAGTCCTTCAAAAATGGTGCTGAAATAGATATCCACATCAAGAAGAAGAAGAAGAAGAAGAAGAAGAAAAAGAAGGAGAAGAGGAAGAAGAATCTAGACAGACCTTACAGCCTTTATAAAAAAATTAACTCAAAATAGATCATAGACCTAAAGGCAAAGTGCAAAATTATAAAACTCCTGGAAGATAAGATAGGAGAAAATCTAGATGACCTTCGGTATAGCAGTGACTTTTTAGGTAGACCACCAAAGGCACAACTCATGAAATAAATGGTCAGTAAGCTGGACTTCATTAAAATCAGAAACTCCTGCTCTATGAAAGACACTGTAAAAAGAGAAGATAAGCCACAGACTGGGAGAAAATATTTACGAAAGACACACATGATAAAGGACTATTATCCAAAATATATAGAAGACTCTAACTTGACAAGAAGAAAACAAATAACTCAATTAAAAATGGCTGAGACTTGAACAGCCATCTCACCAAAAAAGATATACAGATGGCAAAAAACATATGAAAAGACACACAATATCATATATCATTAGGAAAATACAAATTAAAGCAACACTGAGATACCACTGCACACCTAATAGAATAGCCACAATCCAGAACTTTTATAATGCTGACAAGTATATGGAATTCTCATTCATTGCTTGTGGGCACGCAAAATGGTATAGCCACTTTGGAAGACAGTTTGGTGATTTCTCATGAAACTAAACATACTCTTACCATATGATGCAGCAATCATGTTCCTTGATATTTACCCAAATGAATTGAAAACTTGTCCATGCAAAAATTTTCACATAGGCATGGATAAAAGCTTTATTCATAATTGCCAAGCTTGGACTCAACCAAGTTGTCCTTGAGTTGGTGAAAGGTTAAATAAAGTGTAGTACACACAGACAACGGAATATTATTCAGTGCCAAAAAGAAATAAACCATGAAAAGACACGGAGGAATTTTAAATATGTGTTACTAAGTGAAAGAAATCAATCCAAAAAGGCTACCTACATACTGTATATGATTCCAGCTATATGACATTTTGGAAAATGCAAAAGTATGAAGACAGTAAAATGGTTGATGGTTGTTAGGGGTTAGAGGGAGGGATGAATAGGCAGAGCACAGAGTTTTTAGGGCAGTAAAGGTATTCTGTAAGATACCATAATGATGGATACACGCCATAATACAATAAATCCTAATGTAAAATGTAGACTTTGGGCAATAACAGTAAGTCGGTGTAGGTTCATCAACAGTAGCAAATGTATGACTCTGGTGGGGGATGTGGATAAGGAGGGAAAATGTGCTTGTGTGGGGGCATGGGATATATAGCAACTCTCTGTACATTCTGTTCAATTTTGCTGTGAACCTAAAAGAGTGATAAAATAAATTCTGTTAAAATTGCATTCTTTCTCTACTTCAAAATATGCTTTGGGAATTTGATTCTTTAGTTCATTATTCTGGTTACATCATAGCTGGCTCTATAGGAATCCAATGTACCCAAGAGCTATGCTGTTTTGCTTGATTTCAAACCCGTTGCCATCTTTACCTCAATATTATATGTCTTCCTGGGGCGCCTGGGTGGTTCAGTCGGTTGAGCATCTGACTTTGGCTCAGGTCATGATCTCGCGGTCTGTGAGTTCGAGCTCCGTGTCCGGCTTTGTGCTGACAGCTCAGAGTCTGGAGCCTGCTTGGGATTTTGTGTCTCCCTCTCTCTCTGCCCCTCCCCTGTTCATGCTCTGTCTCTCTCTCTCTCTGTCAAAAATAAATAAACGTTAAAAAATAAAAATAAAAAAAGTATTATATGTCTTCCTGAAACCAGAGAGAGGGTTAAAAACCTAGGTAATAGAACATAGGGACTTGACTCACTGTTTACACTTACGAGGTCTTTATTGGAAAATGAAAGTGTTCTCTCGATAAGGCAGAAAGAAATATTTCCCAGCATTAGCAATGGGTGACAGCAAAGGTGAAGGCAAGTGGGGAAAATTCTAGCTCATACCCACACAACTGTTAAGGAGTTTGTCTGGACTACCACTCTGTCATTGTTCAGAAATACCCACACAGACACAAACACTATGTGACTGGAAAGGTGTAGTGAGTAGAATTAGGCCCAAATGTAATCCCCAAACAAACAGGTGTGAGAAGTGGAGAAATTAAAAAGTCATGTGCTGTCTGAGATGCTTTCTCTCTCTTTTCTGGAAAGGTAATTACCCATTTTAGAAGGTCCCATTTCAAGTCTTCTCTTCTCCATTAAACATAACCTCGAGAGCCTACTCTGGCTTACTAGAATTTCTTCTTCATATTCAAGGTCAGTAGCTTTTATTTTAAAGCACTGAATTGATTTGCTTTATGTTTTTGCTATTTTGAGGGTCAAGACTGAATGTTTCTTGAGCGCAGGGACCAAAACTTACATCCCTTTTGCCATCTTCACATCTCTAGTAGAACACATGGTAAGTGCTTACTGAATATTTATGAGTTGATGGTACAGAGATCCTGTGTAAAGTGTTACTTTACACTTCATCATTAAAAGGAAATCAACTCAGTGATCAGTAAGGATTAGCTCAGACAAATTTTAAATATAGATACGTTAATAATTAAATCTTCCTGTGAAAATAGTGAGCAAATTAATTTTCCTTGTTTCCAGGACGATTCTAGAAAGGCATGTTGATAAGACAGTGAATGGGGGTCATATGCTAGTGCTCTGGTTCAGCTCTATGGCTTATTAGGAAGGGACAAATTAGGATTTCTGTCAATCTTGATATTCTTGTCACTTCAAAGGGAATAATATGCACTCTACCACCTTCACTAAGTGGTTTCCAGGAGAAAAGAAGAAAATAAGCTTCTACTGTGCTTTTTTTTCCCCCCTGTATTCTATTGTCATTAGCATATTGTTATGTATTGGAGATAGTAGCCTGTATAGGCTCATAAGAACAGATTTTTATACTTTGAAGGATTTTGTGAGCTGGTTGTTAAACACAGTCATTATTAAAAATTAAATTATATAAACTTACAATTAAATAAATTACATTGAAATATGGGCAGCAAATAATCAAAGCTCAACACTTCCCAATTATTTTTCTACATTTTATTATCACCTATGATCTTGAGGTTTTTATATCTATTTTATCTGTGTGGTAGAAATACTATATAATGGAGTGCTATCTCCCACCTCTTTCCAACTCTGCATTCAAGAGTCACATCGTTAGCTTCAAATTGACATGATGAAAGTATTTTCACCATGAAAATCAGGAAATGCTACAAATTAAGGCTTTTTGTTCAGATAGCCAGTTTTTAAGCATTTACAATACGCCATGGGTATTTCACCCATTTGATTATTAGCAACTTGAGAAAAGAGCTGGTGCCAAACCTATCTTTGTATATCCCACAGTGTGGAGTACGGTATTAAATCCAGTGCATGTTAGAATCCACTAGGTAGTTTTAAAAAAGAGAAAATAATCTGATGCCTGGACAGCCCACCTCCAAGCTTTTGACTTAGTTGGTTTGATTAGGTACCAGAGTATTTTTAAAAAGCTTCCCGTTGAGTCTAATGTATATCAAATTGAAAATCACTGGTCTAAATGTCACCTTGAAACTATTAGGCATTAGCAAATGATTACCGAATAAAAGAATAAATGTGTTAAACTTTATTTTTTTTTAACGTTTTATTTATTTTTGAGACAGGGAGAGACAGAGCATGAACAGGGGAGGGTCAGAGAGAGGGAGACACAGAATCTGAAACAGGCTCCAGGCTCTGATCTGTCAGCACAGAGCCCGACGCGGGGCTCGAACTCACGGACCGCGAGATCATGACCTGAGCTGAAGTCGGCTGCTTAACCGACTGAGTCACCCAGGCGACCCGCAAATGTGTTAAACTTTAAAAACTGCAATGTACTCTATGTAAGATCTTGTAAGATTCTTATAGGAAAAATACTTCTTTAAAATTAGTTTGTGATAGTTCTTCTCAAATGCTTGCCTAATATCCAGCGGTGGACCCAATGGAGAAAGAAACTCAATATCTAAAGAAAGAAATAGGGTGTAAACTTACTCTTCCCTGGATACCTTTTTAATTTTGTACCATGTATATATGCCATTTAAAACACATAACATCATTTTTTGTGATTTATGTTATAACAATTTTTGGTGAACAAATTGACTTTTTAAAAATAATGTTCTATAATTTCTCAATCTGATTCTCAGAAGTTGCCTAGTCAACTTTACCTATAAGGTAAAGTATTTAAAGTAATTTTTCTTCTTTTACAGTTAGTTGGAGCTCCAGGAAATGGTCAACTAAGTCTAAGTCTCTGAAGAAAGCAAGTCTGATAAAGGGTATGTAAGAACTACCTTGACTGAATCTTTCCTTAAAAGCAGTAAGAGAATGTTAGTAGTTTGTTTAAAACAGATTTGGGTATTTGGGCACAAACATTTGAGGATGATGATGATCTGAAATATGACTAAGATATTTCACAATGTAATTTTTAACATGTATTATGAGATTTCACAAAATTACATACAAGTGAAGCTATTTGATAGTAGCTACGTGAATTAAATGGAATGATTCATGCCAAAACTCCAATTCTAATCTTCAACCATATTATATAAAATGTAAGCATCACATTTATAACAGATATAGAAAGCTATTTCTTCATCTGGGGAGTGGGTATAATAATAATACCAGTTATGTGAATTACTCTAGCTAATAAATGTAAAATATATAGAAAATGCAGGAAGTAAATGTTTGAAAAATATTTGCTAACATTTATTTTGTAGGAGATAAAAATGGGTCCCAGAAAGGCTAAATGAACAGACCACAGTCATACAGGTTGTTAATAAAAGAACTAGAACACACAACTCTCTCATAGTAATGTAATTAAAAACTCTTCAACAAACCGATTAGCTCTACCCGAGAAAAAGACTAAAGCTAATTTTTCTTCATAATTTTTACTTAAATCGTTTTTGCTCACTTAAAAACTAGTATCCTCAAATGATCTGTATTTTTTATTTTAGTACTAAATTATGATTAACAAATAAATTATATCAAGATTCAATCATACTGTAGGTTTTTCAAAGTCAATTTAGAAACATAACAGTTCGTTCTTTTTCCCATGGAAATTGAATGATTTAATTTTAAATTTGATAATGACTTTAGAATTAGCTGATTAATGCACACGGAAAAGTTCTGTAATAAGTGCAATTAATGTTTAGTACAACTGGAATCAACTGAAAATTTATTGAAAAATCTACTATCAATTTTTATCACTGCCAATTAGATCTAGTGAAAGATATAATTAAATAGCGTCAGTGACATTATGATATCCCTCTATATTGGTGACTGTATTTCTTTGGGAAAAATGTCCATTAACAGTCCCATATATTGGTAGTTCTACTTATAGTAATAGAGACTACTAAACTTGGAAAAATAACCTGAAATAGAAGCTGTTGAAAAGCTACACTTGGGGAAGAAGGGAATAGTGTGCCAAGACCAGAAGAAGAAGGAAATCCAGAGAGGTGGGGCCAACATTTGGGGGTGCTAAACACTAGAGTTGCCATCTTGTTCTTCAAGAGGTAGCTGAAAGTTGAAAAGCAGAGCAGAGGTTTCAAGGCGCATGGCACTAGTGGCATCAGGAGAACAAAAAATGGGGTCAGGTCCGACCAGCAAAGGGACCTTCAGGTAACCCTGGAGTGCTGTGATCTAGGCCAGTGGTTCCCAGTTGCAGACAATTTTGGCAACCTGTGGACATTTTTAGTTGTCATGCCTTGGATGGGGGCATGCTAATTGCACCTGGGGGTTAGAGGTCAGGGATGCTGCCAAACATTCCACAACGCACAGGATAGCCCTCCTACAAAAAAACATTATCTAGCCCCAAATACTGTCCAGTTTGAGAAATTGCATTCTAGACTGTAAGTATTTGGATGAACTAGATACAGGCCAGCCTTTGTAAGAACAGAAGCCTAGTCTTGAATTATCTCAATTCCTGATTGGAATAAAGTACCATCCTACTGGCTTATTCATTTATCTGGGTGATAAAACCTCTCTGGAACAGAGGTCAGCAAACTATAGCCCCTAAGTCAAATCCATCCCACTGCTTATTTTTTTTTTTTAATTTTTTTTTTTTTATTTATTTTTGGGACAGAGAGAGACAGAGCATGAACGGGGGAGGGGCAGAGAGAGAGGGAGACACAGAATCAGAAACAGGCTCCAGGCTCTGAGCCATCAGCCCAGAGCCTGACGCGGGGCTCGAACTCACCGACCGCGAGATCGTGACCTGGCTGAAGTCGGACGCTTAACCGACTGCGCCACCCAGGCGCCCCTCCCACTGCTTATTTTTTAAGCAAAGATTTATTGGAACACATCCAGGCCCATTCATTTATTTACATATTATCTATGGCTGCTTTTAAACCACAATGGTAAAGTTGAATGGCTGCAACAGAGACCTTATGACCTGCAAAGCCAATAATATTTACTCTCTTCCCTTTATTATTTTTTATTTTTTCTTTTTTTTTTTTTTTTTTTTTTTTTTTTTTTTTTTTTCAACGTTTTTATTATTTTTGGGACAGAGAGAGACAGAGCATGAACGGGGGAGGGGCAGAGAGAGGGAGACACAGAATCGGAAACAGGCTCCAGGCTCTGAGCCATCAGCCCAGAGCCTGACGCGGGGCTCAAACTCACGGACGGCGAGATCGTGACCTGGCTGAAGTCGGACGCTTAACCGACTGCGCCACCCAGGCGCCCCTATTTTTTATTTTTTCTAATTAAAAAAAATTAATCTTTATTGATTCTTGAAAGATAGAGAAAGAGAGAGCATGAGCAAGGGAGGGGCAGAACGAGAGAAGGGCACAAAATCTGAAGCAGGCTCCAGGCTCTGAGCTGTCAGCACAGAACCCGACGTACAGGGCTCGAACTCAGAGATCATCACGTGAGCTAAGGTTGGACGCCCAACCAACTGAGCCACCCAGGTGCCCCTACTCTCTGCCCTTTAGAGAAAAAGGTTGTCAATCTCACAGCTGGATGCAGGATGCAGACTCTCAAACTTTCTCCACAATTTTTCATATTCAGTATTCAACACTTAAGTCAAAACAACTGGGTATACAGGGAACAACACAGTATATCACTAAAACAAGAGAACCAACAGATGTTAGAGTTATCAGATATACACTTTAAAGTAACTGCACTATATCAGACCGACACAGTTCAGTCAGGAAAACAGACCCAACACTTAAGAATTTTATCAAAGAGAATATAGTACAAAGATTAAGTTGGTGTTGAAGGAAGAGGACACCTAAATGGACATCTGAAATAATGCAGTAGTGGTACCTGGAGAAAGATAGATTTTTTCATATAAACAATGGAAGCCAGAAGACAACAGAATGACATCTTTAAAGTAATGAAACCAAATAATTGCCAATTTAGAATTGCATTACTAATAGAAATATCAGTGGAAAAATAAAGACAGAAGGGAGACACTTTTGGACAAAACAAACTGAAAGAATTCAACAACAACAGACACACATGGAGTAGAGGCTATGCTTCAGGTGGAAGAGAAGTGGTCTTGATGTCAGTTTGGATACGTATGAAGGCATGAAGAGTAATGGAAAGGGTCACAATGTGAGCTGTCTAAAGGAATATTGAATGTATAAAGCAATAATAACAATATTAATGTATTGAGTTTAAGGGACAGAGAAAATACAAATTCATGAAAAGTACAGCATACAATATGGGGAAATATCAAATGGCAGAAAAGTTTGAAGGTGCTTGTATTGACAGGGAAGGAGTAAACGTATTAATTTCTATTAGAATTTGAGAAGTTATGGGGGTGCCTGTGTGGCTCAGTCAGTTAAGCATCCGATCATTGATCTCAGCTCAGGTCTTGATATCAGGGTTGTGAGTTCAAGTCCCACACTGGGCTCCATGCTGGGCATGAAGCCTACTTAAAAAAAAAAAAAGAAGAAGACGAAAGAAAGAAAGAAAGAAAGAAAGAAAGAAAGAAAGAAAAAAGGAAGGAAGGAAGAAAGAAAAAGAGAATTTGAGAAGTTATGGATGCATGCTATAATTTTTAGGGTACCTGCTAGGGGCACCTGGGTGGCTCAGTCAGTTAAGCATCTGACTCTTGATTTCAGCTCAGGTCACGATCTCATGATTCATGAGATAGCACCCCATGTCCATCAGCACAGAGCGTACTTGGGATTCTCTTTCTCCTTCGGTCTCTCCCCTCCATTGCTTGCTTGTGCTCTCTCTCACAAAACAAATAAATAAACATTAAAAAAAAAAGGGTACTATGTAGTAATTACTAACCATTACCAAGCTAACAGAGGAGGAAGAATGGAATAATGCTTAAAATTGAAATTTAAGAAATCAGTCCAGAAATGTCAGAAATGAGAGAAAAAACAACTTAAAGCAGGTCAGAGAAATGGAAATAAAAGTAATAATGTAAATTTAAATGCAAGTGCATTACTGTCTACATTATATATGAAAGAGCTAAATACCTTGAAAAGCATTCAGTTTCCAGACTGAATCAAAACAAAACTTAACTGTACCCAGGTTGTGAGAGACATACATTAGCTATAGGGATACAAAATGGATGAAAGGAAAATGTTTAACAAAATACACAAACTAGATTATTATGAGACAAAGTAGAATTTAAGACAAAAACTTTACTGGATATAAAGAAGGTTATTTAATTTTGACAAAGAAGTTTAATTCACTGGAAAGTTAAAACAATTCTAAATTATTCAAGAGAAACTATCATAATAATTTTTAAATATATGATACAAAAATTATATGAATAAAAATACCATAATCATAGTAAAGGATTTTTAATACATTTCTCTTAGTAACTGATAGAATAATTAGAGAACAAACTTAGTCAGGATATATGTGATTTGAACAATATTATTAACAAAATTGAGTTAATCGACATATTAACATATGACTTAATTGCATTTAATAATTGCATAATATGAATTCTTTTTAAGAACACACAAAATATTTGGTAAAATAGACCACATGTTGGGTCATAAAGCATGTCTCAACAAACTTAAAAGTGTTGAAATTATACAGAGAATGTTCTGTATTCTCTGTATAATTAAGCTGGAAATCAATAAAAATGTCGGTAAAATTAAAATAGAAATCAATATAAAAAGATAATTTGATAATTCCACATGCTAGAAAATTAAGCAATATACTTGTAAAAAACCAAATGCAATCATAATGGATTTTTTTTTACTATTTATTAACTTACTTTTCAGTAAGCTCTACACCCAACGTGGGGCTTGAACTCAAGACCCTGAGATCAAGAAAATCATGCTCTACTGAGCCAGCCAGACACCCCAAGGAAATTATAATGGAAATAAAATATAGTTGTGCCATGTGAAAATAGAAATAGTATGTTTCTGAAATTCTGGGATGCAGCTAAAACCATGCTTTAGAGTATGATATATAGCCTTCATACCTTAGAAAAAAAGAAAGACTGAAAATCAATGAACTAAGCTTGTATCTCAAGAACAGAAAATTAAGCTTCAAAAAGTAGAAAGAAGAAACTGCTGAATTTACAGATATTAACTTTAAAAAAATCCTGCACAGAAAAAGATAAGGTAACTGGAAATCTGGTTCTTTGGAAAGGCTAATGAAATTCATAAAACCCTGCAATGCTGATCATAAAAAGGGCATTAATAATCAATGCCAGGAATGAAAAGGTGACATCACTGTAGGTGGAATAGATATTAAAGTGACAAGAAGATGTCATAAACCACCAAATTCTTTAAACCTTGACACAAGAAAAAAATTGTAAATTGTAAAAGTAATTGAATCTGTAAAAAAAAGTGTTTCTATAAAGAAAAACTTCAGACCCAGCTCCAGATGGCTATGCTGATGAATTATGTCAAATATTAAGTAAGAAATAACACCAATCTTAGATAAGTTCTTCCAGAGAATAGGAAAAAAGAGAAATAATACTACTCCATTATATGAGGCTCACATCTTTTTATGCTAAAACTTGATAAGAAAATTAGAAAAAAGGAATATTATGAAGCAATCACACTCACAAATATAGATTTGAAATGGTATAATGATGGTGATGAAAAAGAAGAAGAACAAGAAGAGGAGGAAGAAGGAGAAGAATATAGCAAACCAAATCCAGTGATATATAAAAATGATGATACATCATGGGACAAGTTGGTTTTGTTTCAGGTATCTACAAAATAAAGAATTAAAAACCAACCAGAATTTTAAAAAAAGAAAAAAACAACAACTCCAATATACTAAATTCACATGATGACAAATTCAATATCCATTCATGATAAAATTTCTTATCTAACTAGGAACAGATTATTACTTCCTTAATTTCATTAAGGTTTTTCCATAAATACTCAGTAAATATCAAATTTAATGACGAAATGTCGAAAGATTTTCCCCAAGTCTGGAATGACACAAAAATGCTTCTAATTGTTTCTTCTCTTTAACATTATTCTGAAGTCATAGCCAGTACAGTAATTAAAATATATATATATATATATATATATTAAAAAGAAAGGAAATTTGTTTTTTTACAAATGACCTGATAATACATTCATAATATATACATATTTATATCTATGTGTGTCTTAGTCTATTCAGGCTGCTATAACAAAATATCATAGACAGGATGGCTTATATACAAGAGAAATTTATTTTTCATAATTTTGGAAGCCAAAAGTGCAAGATGAGGGTGTCTGCATAGTCAAGTTCTGGTGAGGGCCCTCTTCCAGGTTACAGGCTGCCAGCTTCATGTTGTATCCTCACAAGGCGGAAAGGGCAAAGGGGCTTTCTGAGGCCTCTTTTATAAGAGCACGAATCCCCTTTATGAGGGCTCAACCCTCATGACCTCCCAAAGGTCCCACTTCTGAATACTATCCCCTTGGGGTTAAGTTTCTACATATGAATTTTAGTGGGACACAAACATTGGGATCATAATGATATGTATAGCAAAGTCAATGGATGCATGGTCAAAACGTTAAAAGAATTTATACTTGCATATACAGGTAACAAACAGTAAATTACATTTCTCAAAGCATACAATAGCAATAGCATAAAAATCAATTTTGGGGGAACAAAACGAACAAAAGGTGTGCAAACTATCCACACATAAAACCAAAAATAATTAAAAGACACTAATGAAAACTTAAATAAAGGGAGAGACCTGCTGTGTTTACACTATAAATAGATTTTTAGATTTAATGCAATCCAAACTGAAAAAATTTTGGAATTTGAGAAGCTGTTTCTAAAATCTATATAGAAATGTAAGGAGATAAGAAAGAAAATAAAATGAAGAAAACTTATTCTGCAAGATGTTCTAGAAGATATCCTGAAAGATATTAGATGTGGAAATTATGTTAAGAGTAGAAAAGTGTGAAGTGTTGAAAAGACACAAAAAGAGATCACTTACACAGATAGTCTAGAAATAGACTTACACATATATGGATATTTTATTTATGACAGAGGTAGTACTACCCAGGAGTGAGGAAATCATGGTCTTGTCAATTAATGGTGCTCAGTCAATTGGCTATCCAACTTGAAAAACGAAAATTGACGTTGATCTCACACCTTCTAAATGTTAAAGGTAAAACGATAAAACAGCTAGAAGATACAAATAGAAAAATGTCTTGATGTCCTTGAAGTGGATGAAGTTCTCTTAAACAGAACACACAAGTAGAAACCATAAAGAAAATATTGATGAAATGAAATACAATAAGGTCAAGACCTTCTCATCATCACAAGACATGATTAAGGGAGTTAAAACGATGTCACAGAGTGGGAGATTATATTTGCAAAGAATATAACAGCAAACAAAAGGACCTGTGATCTACAACACATGTGTGCGTGTGCGCGCACACACACACACACACACACACACACACTCCTACAAATTGCAATAATGTAGCTAACCCAATTGACAAATAATGTAGCTAATCAAATTGACAAATTTCGACAAATCGAAAAAAAAATTTTACAAAAGAGGATAGTCAAATAGTCCACAAACATTTGAAAGAATGTCCAAATTCACTAAGTCCTCTGGAAAATGCAAACTAAAACCACCACAAGACATCATTACACACCCTCCAGAATTATGAAAATTAAAAAGAATATAGATAAAAAGTGATTGGGAGAATAAAGAACAATGGGATATCTCATCCTTTGTTGAGTGCAAAGTGGCACTACCACTTGGAAAACATTTTAGCTTTTCCTATGAAAGTTGACCCAACTATCTCATTTCCACATGTGTAGCCAAATGAAATTCATACACACTTGCATGTAAATGCATGTACAAAAGTATTCATGGCAGCATTATTTGAAACAGTTCCAAAAAATGAGACAACAGAAATGCTTCATCAACATCAGAATAAATATATTTTGTTGTATTCATGCAATGGATGCTATAAAGCAATGAAAATTATAGACAATAACTAATAGCAATCAAAAGAAGCCAGATACATAAAATATATATCATGTGATTCAATTTATATAATATTCAAAAAGATGAAACTAGTTTACAGTGTTGGAAGTCAGAATAGTGATTATTCTTTGAGGGAGGGAGGAGGAGTGCTTTGGAATGGCCTGCTAGTTTCTTCTAGGATGCTCATGACACTGTTTTGACATGAGTCATGCTTACACAAGCATGTTTACTTTGTGGTAGATTTCTAAAGCTATGCCCAATGATTTCTTCTCTTTCATATATATATATATATATATATATATATATATATATATATATATAATACTTTAATAGAAATAATGTTTAAATTAAATAAAGGAATTCTAAATTAATAAAAATAATTTTAGCCACCAGCGAATGTTAAAACCACTATTCTAAATAACTCTCATATTAAAGAGGAATATAGTACAGATATTATGAATTATTTGCTGATGAATGAAGTTAAGAACAATTCTTATAAAAATCTAAGGAGACAGCTGAAAGCTTATTTAGAAGCGTTGTATTATCCAGTTTGGGCTGCCATAACAAAATACCATAGACTAGGTGGCTTAAAATATAAAAATTTATTGCTTAGTTGTAGAGGCTGGTTAAGTTCAAGATCAAGGTGCTGGCTAATTTGGTTTCTGGTGAAGGCTTTGTCGCTGGCTTGCCGATGGCCACCTTGTGTCCTCACATGGCCAAGAAGGAGGTCTGGTGTCTCTTCCTTGTCTTATAGTTCCAGACCTACCCTTCTAATGTCATTTAAACATTATTATCTCCTCACACGGCCTATTCTAAATATAGTATATTGAGTATATGTATTTGGGGAAGATGAAAATATTCAGTCTATAAAATAAATGTTCACAGCTTTATGTTCTATCTTCATTAAATAAAAATTATGTAAAAGTACTTTACATTGTTGAACTTTGTAAATTTAACAAACAAATAGAAATAACAAAATAAAGCAAAAGAAAGTAAATGGAGAGAATTGATAGAATGCACAGAAATCAATGAATTTCAATATAAAATACTCCCCCAAACTAAAGTGAATTAATTAGGAACCCAGAATGAATTAATAAATAAATCTTAACAAGATTTTTAAATACCAATATTTTCAGAAACCACCTCCATGTTGGAAATGAGTCTGAAAAGATGGGTTATTTGTAGACTGGTTGCTAATGAACTTATCATACAATTTCTATTTTGGAATAATTACTATGTTAGGTTGGCCACATGGTGATATGATTGATTCCTGGAGATCAGCCATTCAGGCAACTGAAAAACAAAAAAAAACCCAAATGAACACTATCCTGGTTGTTTCAAAGAAATCATTTAAGCTATGTCATAGCTGTTGCCAATTTAACCAGGGGATTTGTGAAAGACATAGAAGACCCATTGGCTACAGTGTTAAAAGTGTATAAATCAGCCAAGGTAAAATACAATAAAATAAAAATAAGGGACTATGTGCAATTGTTTTCCCAGACCAGAACTTGAATCATTTCCTCTTCTGTTGGCATATGAGTTTGTGTGTTTGGTGATGTTGTATCTGTGTATATTAAACAATGACTCCACTTAGGGGAGTGAGATGATGGTTCCTTTTATCACTGGGAAAGCACTGGCCGTCCTTGCACTTGGGACTAAAATTCTGTTTTGGATGGAAAGCCAACCACATGTATCTTTTTAGTCTGTCTCTTTTATGTATATGAGAGTGTCATGCTGTCAATCTTGTTGCTTTGCCAAATCCCTAATGCTTTCAGCCATGTATTTCAATCAAATGGCCATTTAACTTGGGCATTTCACCAAAGGACTAAAACTTTTGGGCACTGGGTCAACCAAATGAAAACTTGATTATGACTCTAGTTACATTGCCTAAACAGATATCTGTAAAAAATGTGACCAAAAAGGAGAAGGAGAAGGAGAAAGAGAAGGAGAAGGAGAAGGAGAAGGAGACAGAGACGGAGAAGGAGAAGGAGAAAGAGAAGGAGAAAGAGAAGGAGAAAGAGAAGGAGAAGGAACAAACTACACATGAATATTTTCAGCCCCATTAAATTATAAAAGCATTCAAGGGATTGAGAACTTTAAGTTAATATGATTAAGTTATTATATCAAAATGAAGGAACTGATTATAAAAGGCTTTGAGATATTCCTCTTGTAACCAAGCAGAAGACATGGCCAAGAATTTTGCTTCACTTGTTGTATTTTATAATAAGACCAAGAATCAATGTCTGCATACAGAGACACCCAAAACAGAAAAGCCCAGGAATCAAATGCTATAATCTCATTATTCATTGTATTAATTCTAGCAATATTTTAATGTGTAAATAAACTTGACCATGCCTTTATAATTGTGGTAGATTCAGATATAGCTGAGAATATTGATTGGGGTCATTCTCTGCTTCTTATGAAATAGCCACATTGAAAAGGGCATTTCCAAATTTCTACCAGTTGAGGGAGGGTTCCTGTTTGAGGCATAAGGTAAATGGACCCTATTGAATGAGAAGGGCATATTAAATTCTGTAGTCCTACTCTGTTAGAATTTTAGTTTGCAGTATATAAAGTTTCTGATTCATGTACCATGTGAGGGAAGGACATTGCTATGAAAGCAATCATAGCAATGATTGCTATGTGGATTAAGTCTTTTCCTAAGTAAATGGGATATAGTTTGGGAGAAATAAAATTTAGTCCTTGTTAAATATCCTATTGACTGAACTCAATTCTCTTTGGCTCAGGATGTTATCTCTGAGAATGCAGAGGGGAGAGAATTCTCTTTCTAGGTCTGTCTTATACTTACTCTCTGTAACACCTCGTACTGTATTTTAGGAGCAAGGTGCAAAGCAAAAGTAGCTGATACTGCTGCCCTTCTATTTCTGAAGGTCAGAAAGAAGCCCAACAAGCTTTTTTAGTTTCTGCTTCCACATTGAAATGGAAATCTTGTTCAGAGGTGATAAAGCAAATGATAGATGTCTTAAGCCTCTTTTATGATTTTGCATTCCTCTTGCACAAGGCAGCCATAGAATAACCTCCTATCCACGAGGTTAGCACAGAGTAATGGTGGCTTTGTTTTTATATTACTAAATATACCACCTGTGTCTTTAGAAACAATTTTTCTCACTTCCTCAAGATGTTGCCAAGATATTTTGGGTAAGCCTGCATGCCTGATTTCATATGCAATAGGACATCATGTGCAGCTGGGAAAATCAACTATCTAAAATAATAACAAAAACGACGACGACGACGATGATGATGGGGTGATGATGAAGCAGATAAATAAACCTCAGCTGAATTGGTGTTTGCAGAATTGGTAAGCTATTGATGTTCTTTTATGTCTATAGCCATTGGCTGATATCCACAAAGGATTTTTTTGTGGCACAAGGAAGAGTTTTGTGTATGGCAATGCAAGGGAGCCTAGGAAACAGAAGAGAGGAGAGCAAGAATGGGAAATTAGTTAGGATAATATCTATGCCTTTTTTGGCCTAGGAACTGGATATGGATTTATATAGAAACAGGGTTTAGGCTACAGACTGAAGAAGTGGTATTCATAAAAGACTTTGTGTTGGCACAAATAGTACAGCTCAAGTCTTGGAGATAATATTCGATAGTGTATGGAGAAGCATTTGAGGTGGCCATTCACTATTTGTTCCTGTCCAGTCTCAATTCTACCTTCTGGCCAAGGCATCTCAAGGAACTTCTCCTCCTCCATTCATAATCTGTGGAATTTGGGTAGCTTGAATCTAAGTCCCAAATGCAGGAGAGGGCACATGACCCACATTTTGTCTCTTCTTGGTCATGTTGATTAATTCACAAGCAAGCCAAATCAGGTCAATGAGACATGTTTATATGTCTTTTGATGGAACAAGAGGTAAAGAGAAGCTCTTTTATTGGGGCCACCATATGGAAAAACCTATTGAGAGTGAAGTCTGCAGAGAGAAAAGTAGGGTAAGGATGTGAAGAGACAAGGTCCTGTCGGCACTCTTTCAGTCTTTGTGCACAGCTATTTCTGAAGCCAAACACTGTGGTCACTTCCGTTCTATGAGCTAATACATTCTTTTTTATATGTGCAGTTTTGTACGGGTTTTTTTCTTTACTTGTGATGGGGTTCAGGATATTCTATCCTAAAATATAGCACTTAGGTATATAAAATATCTTAAGCTGAATTTTTACAAAATGACTGAAGAAGAAAGGTCACTCAGGGCCCGCCCACTCTTGCCTGTCTTTCCTGAAACAGATCATAAAATTCCTATGTGAAAGCTACCCTCCCTGTACCAGGGGGAGAGAAGATATTCTTATCACCAGAGACAGGGAATTTGGGGCCAAGATTCTGTACAAACAAATCTTATTAAACTAACCCTTATCTTCCTAGTTACTTCTTTACCATTTACTACCTCTAGCCCCAAACCCTCTGTCTTTTCATTTCTTCCCAAATTTATTGTTTCTTTGCCTGAAAAGCATAGAGTCTTCTTGCTCTCATCACTTCTTCAGAGCTTCATTATCTTATGAAGGCACCACTGTGTATGTAAAAATTCAACAAAATTTGTATGCTCTTTCTCCTATGAATGTGTCTTTGTCGTTTAAATTTTCAAACCAAGCCAGGGACCCTAAGAGGGCCAAGGGTAACCTTTTCCTCCCCTAAAGTTCCAACTCAAAAAGTCCCAACGGCTACCCTACTCCTTTCCTCTGTCACCCCACCTCACGTTGTACTTCTGGCTCAGAACAGGCATCAGAGGAGGCTGGTCTTAATGGAGTGATGTAGTGTTCCTATGGAAGTCACTGACGCAGAAGCAGTGGTGAGGGACCTTGGTGAGGTGGAAGAACACAAGTGCACTTGTTTCTTAGCTCAGGTTCAATGCCATCATCCTGGGGATTTCCAGCAATAACTGAGAGAGGTTTTGAGGGAAGACAGGGAGAATATGTCCAGCAACTGTAACTCAGGCATTAATTAATATGAACGGGACCTCAGTTATTTCTCAGGCTCTCCTGAGAATAAATTGATGGGGATTAATCATTCCTCTTGTGTGTCCATTCATTTCTCTCCTACGGAAGAAGAGAGAGCTTACCTCAGGGTTTAAAGCTATCTCCTCTGCACAGAAGCCAGGAGCCTATTTTTCTGATGTTTGATGACTCATATAACACTGTGTGACAGTGGAAGATAAATTCACTGCAGATGGTATTATGGAGTAAAAGGAAGTACTAACGGGATCTAGTGTTATTTATTCAGGTAACCCTGTCTGTCTTGAAGTTACACTCAAGAGTTCTAAATAAAATAACTTGAGGAGGTCATGACCTTGAGTGGCATGAATACACAGAGCTTCTTTCAAGGAAGTTTTGCCTCTGGGTTAGGACTTCTGAAAATTATCTGAAAACACCTGAAATAAAAAAAATCTAATTTCAATTATGCTTAAAAGAATTCCCAAAGGATAATTAGAACACCAAGCCCTGACCTGATAGAAGAAGAACCTCAAAACAGAAATTCCTGATATCGTCACTCAGGCACTAGCCTAACAAGAATCAAACCCATGTTCAAAGAAATAAAGGGCAGAGCTAGGGGGACCTCCCGTGCACGCACACAGGTCCTTTCCAAGGCTTACTGAGGGTCTTTAGCTATGTATGCACATAGGCCTTGGTTTTGTTATATTTGCAAATTAAGATACTCTTTTTCTTAAAGAGGGCCTATAAACCGCAGAAACTGCAGGTCCGTGGAAACTGCCTCTGCCCCTCTAAGAAAGGCTGCTCCCTGGAGAACCACTCTCCCAGGACAGAAGCACAGCTCCTGGCAGACGGGTTGGTCTCAGCAGCCTCTTGGCCTCAGTTGTTTCATCACGGGAATGCTAGAGCAGGTAATGTGAATGTTCCATTTCAGTTCTAATATTCTATGATTTGAGGTAAGCGATTTCATATCCTTTGCGAGCTAAGAATAGTGTGAGTAAGGGGAGGGAGAAAGGCAGGTCAGTTTTTAAAAGTCTCTCTGTCTCCACCCCTCTTCTACCTCAATCTGCAGTATTAACATCATAGAAGCGTCAGCATGAAACAAAACGAGGGTGTATGATTTGTTTACTAATCTCAGAGCATGTGCTGGAGGAGCGAGGGCCCTTGGGAGAATTCTCCAGGAACAAAGGGGCCGGCCAGCACCACTTCCCCACCCCAAGCACCAGCCTGGACATGGGGACACCTTTGGGAACCAGCACAGCACCAGCACTCACTACCTGACTTGCTAACAGCACACCCCACCTCCGTCTTCCAGTGCAGACATGCCCTCTCAAGCTTGGCCTCAGCTCCAGCTCCCCTCCTATGGCAGACTGTTACAAACCCTGAGCCCTGCCTGCAGTGTTGTCCTGCAAACCCACCCCCTCCAATACGCCTTTGCCAAAGCCCATCCAAAGGGGTGCCACAAGCTGGCAGGGAGCAAACAGCCCCCACAGGGACCAGCATCTTCAAAGCGACTCCTTCCCTGGGGAGAGGGAACATGACAGCACATACCAGTCTGACTGCAACTCCAGTAGCAGGCTGGGGGCTGACATCTGGTCTGACTGCAGGCCCTGAGTACCAGTGAAAGCTTCTCAGGGGACCGCACAGGGAAAGCAGCTTGCAGTTTGGTGCTACCTTATCTCCGGAAAATCCCTGGTCTGACTCAACTCTATCCCAGGGTGGCCCCTGACTGACCCACTAACGACACAGAAACTGAACCCTGCCCACACTAGGCACAGAAAACCATTGCAGACAACAGGACTGCAGGCAAACGCAGCTCAGCCACAACAGCAGGGCACACAACACACAAAGGAGACACCTCTGAAGCACCAGGTTCTGGAGAACGGGGGACACTGCATTGCAGGGCACTACAGGACCTCTTCCTCATAAGGCCACTACCTGTAGGTGCAGGAGACAGAGCTGACCTTCTTAACACATGGAAATAGACACAGAGTTAGGAAAAATGAAGAGACAGAGGAATATGTCCCAAATGAAAGAACAGGACAAATCACAGCAGGAGATGAAAGGATTCATATCAGGAATTTAAGAATAATGCAATGTTAGTAAATCTAGTGAAATATTTCCCATATTGCTTTAACGAAAGAGAAGTAGTTTATGTACATAGATTGCAAAAAGATGTTTAATAAAATTTAACTTTCACTATTGAGTTAAAAAAAAACCCGAAAAAAATGTGAATGTAATGCTTACTTTGGTTACTTCCTTAAAAGTTTGCAAAACAAAGTCCAACATCAGGCTGAATGGTAAAATACTAGACAAAATTCAGTTGAGGTAAGGAACAAGCCAAGGGTGTTCATTATCCCCATTTTTATGTAAACTTGTTCTGGAAATACTAGTAAACACAATCTATAAAGAGAAAAGAAGTAAGTAGTGTAAACAAGTTAAAGAAGAGAAAAAAAATCATTGTCTGTAGCTGATGTGATAGTACACTTGCAAAGACAAGAGAAATAATGAAAAACTGTGGCACATAATAAAATGCTAAGTGCATGGATTTTTACAAATTTAATAAAGGTTTAGTCATAATTTTTCTGTATAATAAAAATAATTAGTTTGAAAATTTAATGGTGAGAAATTATTTTATTTACAATAGCACAAAAATAATAAATGCCTGGGAATAAACTTAACAAATAGGTGTCATCTTAAAAAAAAAAGGCAATAATAGCAACTATGAGACTTAAGAAAATTTTAATGAAGAGAATGACATTGTCTGGGTAGCTCATCTTTTTAAAATGTTATTATGAACAGGGGCACCTGGGTGGCTCAGTCGGTTAGGCGTCCAACTTCAGCTCAGGTCATGATCTCACAGTTTGTGAGTTCCAGCCCCCAGTCAGGCTCTGTGCTAACAGCTCAGAGCCTGGATCCTGCTTCTGATTCTGTGTCTCCCTCTCTCTCTGCCCCCCAACCCCCGCTCGTGCTCTGTCTCTCTCTGTCTCCCAATAATAATCAATAAACATTAAAAAATGTTATCATACACATGTAAGTTTCCCTGAAATAATACACATGTTTAATGGAATCTTATTTTATTTTACTTTTTAAATATTTATTTATTTTTGAGAGAGGAGACACAGAGCACGAGCAGGGAAAGGCCAGACACAGGATCTGAAGCAGGCTTCGGGCTCTGAGATGTCAGCACAGAGCATGACACGGGGCTTGAACCCACGGAACGTGAGATCGTGACCTGAGCCAAAGTCAGACGCTTAACCGACTGAGCCACCCAGGCACCCCTAATACAATCTTACTGTAAACTTTACTAGATTATCTTTTGTATACTAGGAAATATGAATCTCAAGTTTATACTTCACAAAGTAAACCTTCACCAATAACTAGAAAAACCTGTGAAAAAAGTAAAATAATGAAGGGAAGTAAGTCTACCAAAATTAAAATATATTATAATGTTGGAACAGTTAAAATAGTTTGCAATGATCAATGATAGACTAAGAGATCAGTGGAAGAAAATAGAAACCACAAAACACATAAAAATTTAATATAATGAAGGAAATATTTCCAATTTGTGAGGGGAAAAAAGAGATATTCAATAAACAGGTAACCCTTGGAGGAAAATTGTATCATTTCCTAATTTCTTGATTCCCAAATCAGGCTATAGGGATAAAAAGTTGAATATGATTAAATGATTTATAAAAATAAAGAATAAAATATAGGGAAAAAATTTTAAATATGTAATTTTAGAGTAGGAAAAACACTCCTCAAGGTATGTCACAAACCAGACCCAATAGTAATATATATTGGCAAAATTAAGCACTATAAGTGAGAACATATTTAATAAAGTCAAAAGACAAACTAGGAAAATTATTTGTAACACATATGATAAAAGATTAGTTTTCTTAATCTTTGTTAAATTCCACTAAATAATAATATTAAAAGGCCAACAACTAAACAGAAGAGTTGGCTAGGAGCATAAATAGTTATTTCACTGCCCAAAGGACTTTTAAATAGATGAAAAAAAGGTTCAACCAGACTCATAATTAAGAAAATGTGAAATAAAATGACAAATAAAATTTGGGAACCTGTCAGTTTGGTAGAGATGAAAGCATTATGTAACTATGTAAGTTGATAAGACTATTGGGAAATGGAAACATTGTTGCTGGAAGTAGAATTTTCATGATCTCTTTGAAGGACAATTTGTTAATATTTATTAAATTAAATTAAATATTCACATATCCTTTGTGCCGGAAATCTACACACGTTTTTAAGAAGTAATACAAGGATACTTGTAACGTTTTACTTTAGAGCAAACTAACAAAAACATCAAAGAGCCAATCAAACAAACAAAAATGGAAAGCAATATTTCAATTTAAATATGTGAAGCAAATGACTTCTAGCTCATTCATATAATGGAATATCATGTATATTTAAAT
The DNA here is from genome assembly GCF_028749965.1 of Puma concolor. Lineage (NCBI taxonomy): Eukaryota > Metazoa > Chordata > Mammalia > Carnivora > Felidae > Puma > Puma concolor. Next base: position 141,929,983 of record NC_141674.1, on the reverse strand, counting down.
AAATTAGATGGATCTATTATATACCGATATGGAATAATTGCCAAAGAGGGAAAAAGGAGCAGAAGAATGTGTGTAGCTTAAATGCATAAAAAAAGAAAAGAGATTGTAGGTCTGTATATATGCATACACATACAAACACAAACGCACACATGCAAATACACTGTGCTTGCAGAAGGAACTTATAACAGTGATTGTCCCAAAGAAGTTACTTGAGAAACTGAAACAGAGGTTCAGGGTTGGGCAGTATGATTTTTGCTGAATCCCATTCTGCACCGTTTAAAAGCTTTGAAATGTTCATGAATTATTTGTTCAATTAAAAAACCACGCGGCAAATTATCCTTAGTTATTTAGAGATGTTGTTACTAAACAGCGTGTAAGAAGTGAATTTCTCAAGTATCCTTACATGGAATGAGTTTTGTATTTATAGCTGCATAACCCAGCCTCTGGAAGGAAGGAAGGAAGGAAGGAAGGAAGGAAGGAAGGAAGGAAGGAAGGAAGGAAAATAGTGACCAAATCCTCAATACTTTTTTGGTTTTGGCAATAATTGCAGGTCAAACGGAGATTAGACTATTGAAGACATTCCATTATACCCAGAAGAATAGGATTCAGTAGGCTTCAGACTCATGGCTCCATCTGAAGACTAGAAATTTCCCTTTGCATCTCCCCCAATTGAGAACTTCCAACTGAGAACCTCCTGCATTAACTCAAGGGACAGATCTCATTTTACCCCTCCTGTTTCACACACTCAGCTCGCAACTTCCACGTGCATGTGTAGGCAGGAACTAAAGGGAAAGACAGGGTGAAGTATTTTACTAGACTCCTGTGGACATGCTCTGATGAGAACACACTCCAGATCATCAGAAACACATGCTGGACAGCTGCTCTGAGCTCACACACCCAGGGTAGGTGTTAACATGCATCGCATGGTCTAGGCGTGGATCCATGGCAGTTGTAAACGTGTAGAAATGGCACAGAAGCCAAGAGGGGTGCAGGCAGTCACTCTAGTATACACAAAGTAAAATCTGGTGCACAAGGATGCCAAAAAAACAAAACAAAACAAAACAAAAAACCTCCCCAGAGGTGTGTCGTTCTTTGATAATCTCAGTTCCCCTCTGACAATTGGAAAAAGGTAATTTGCTCTAGTTGTGGGTTATCGTTTCCATTTTCCTCTGGGAAGTGACTCAGCACGTCTTACATTCCATTTCCATACCTCCTTGGCTGATATGAGATCCCAGATGTGGAGAGGGGAGAGGGGCAGGGAAGAGGGAGGAAGCTCTCTCTCCCTGCAGAACAACAGGAACCACTTTGGGTTGTGGTTGGTGGGAGTGAAGAGACAGTGTTGTAGGACTGATTCTTGCCTGCTTGCTTTGTACTTGCCCTTGCTCTACCCTGGGCATTGATTCTCAACTGGCAAGTTGTCCTGGGAATGGGAGCCAATGAGCTCTAGTGCAAAAGCCAATATTAGTGAAAGGAGGGGAGGCGACAAGAGCAGAGCATGAAACTCCTCAAGCATTGTATTCTATTTATTTATTTTTAAACTTTATTTATTTTGAGAGAGACAGACACAGTGCAAGTGAAGGAGGCAGAGAGAGATGGAGAGAGAGAATCCCAAGCAGGCTCTGCACTGCTAGCACAGGACCTGATGCAGGGCTGGAACCCAGGAAACTGCGAGATCGTGACTTGAGCCAAAACCAAGAGTCAGGCGCTCAACTGACTGAGCCACCCAGGCACCCCTCCTCAAGCATTTTAATTTTCCATGGTGATATATTTATTAGAGAATTTTGAGAAAAGATTGATTCTTCCTTTTATGTGAACTTGTCCCTACAGATGTAAAAAAGGGGTCAGTAAGAAATCAGTATTAACAGCCAGGCTGCGTAGTCTGATTCTATAGTTTGATTCTAATAAAATATGGCCATTTCTATGCCTCCCACCACCATTCTGTCTTTCTTTTCCCCCAATTCTGTGCACCATGTTTTAGAACTGTGCTGTTTCCTTATTCCCTGTGTTGTGTATCTAATCTGATTTTCTTCCTTCTGGAGCTTCAGGTCCTGCTCTGCCCTGGCCTGGCCTTTCTGGGTCTAGAACCCTTAACCATAGACCAGTGGCCAAAACCCTACCTTTGCACTACAAGAAGGTTAAGCAGGCAAGAGAGCCAAGCACATTACAGATTTTGAGTATTTACTATCTGTACCCTGGCAGCAGCACCTGCAATTGAGATAATCCATATTTGGACTAGTTGTCCCTCCTTTGGGCTGACCCACAGCTGGATCAGCTCCCTTTATCTTTTCTCCTATTCCGCTTTCTGTTCTGTCTCCAAACCCAGCCTTTCTGATTCCAGACCTGATTCTGCTGTTAACATTGAAGACACACAGTTCCTCACCTTGAGTACCTCTATTGTATTAATGGACCCAATGTTTTTTTAAAGTCCGTTCTGTATGTAAGAAACAAACAAACAAAATCTCAAAAAGTGTTTACAAGACAAGCATCGGGATGAAAATATTATTTCATAAAGATTTCACAAAGAGGGGCGCCTGGGTGGCACAGTCGGTTAAGCGTCCGACTTCAGCCAGGTCACGATCTCGCGGTCCGTGAGATCGAGCCCCGCGTCGGGCTCTGGGCTGATGGCTCAGAGCCTGGAGCCTGTTTCCAATTCTGTGTCTCCCTCTCTCTCTGCCCCTCCCCCGTTCATGCTCTGTCTCTCTCTGTCCCAAAAATAAATAAACGTTGAAAAAAAAATTAAAAAAAAAAAAAAAAAAGATTTCACAAAGATTTACAGACCTCAAAGATTATATCCATGAGAACATGGATATTGTAAATTGTATTTAGCAAATCGATTTTGGGGATGGCCACATCTGTTTCTGGAACAAAGTGAGAAACAGATGCGGAAGCATCAGTGAAACGGAGACAGGAAGCTTGTCAAATGTGAAAACTGAGCAAGCTATCTGAATCCAGAAATCAGAGTAACAAAGGGTGGTAAATCCAAAGGACCTCTTGACGAAACCATGCAGTTATTTTTGGGGTGCTTTTTGGTACAAAGAAATAAGAATGTTATCAATGGATGTGATTTTAGCAGATGCGAAACAGATCTCATTAAAATCTCCTAGGTTCATTATGAATGAATAATAAAAGAGGAAATTTAATTTAAGTCCCTAAGACAGATGTTTTACATAAGGAAATGTGTTGTATTACTGCAGCTCCCAAGTACTCATCTTGGTTGTCTTTGCCCAAAGAGAATCTGAAGATAGTCTCTCTACTGAAGTATGTGGAGTGTGGTGCCATCTGTCTCCCAGGGACACTTCTGCCTGATTTTCGGGACTTTGTCAAAGGTTTGTGGAACATTGTGGTAGGAACTCTCTGAAGTTGACATGTAAGAGAGCACAGGAGAAAGAAGCAATTCTGTGGATAAATGAGCCACATGTGTCTCCACTGAGTCACACAAAGTCTCAGGCGTTTGTCCAAGTTCAGTATCCCCAAGGACCTACTCTGAAGCTTTTTCCTGTGTTTTTCTCAGAGGTTCATGGAAAACTGTCAGAATCAGTGATTATATAAAAGTTTCTCTAGAGTCTGAAACCATGGAAGAGGCCTTACTTCCTTTCATGCTCCAGGAAAACAAAGAGAAAGGAGCAGAAACTATGCATGTCACTTTATTTCTACTTTAATTCTATTCCCACAAATGGACATGGCATGGTTAGAGCTATTTTCTGTGGATATTTCTCTAGCAAACACTCATCTTTGAATACGGTGGAAAAGTGTGTCAGATTCACTTTTACATGGAAATCTACATAGAGATTTCTGGATCATATGGGAGTTCTATTTTTAATTTCTTGAGGAACTTCCGTAATGTTTTCCATAATGGTTGTGCCATTTTATATTCCCATCAATAGTACACAAGGATTCTGTTTCCTCTACACCCACCCCAACACGTTACCTTTCTTTTAGATGGCTGTTTTTGACAACAGCCGTTCCAACAGGTATGAGATGATATCTCATTGCAGTTTTGATTTGCACTTCCTTAATATCTAGTGATGTTGTACACCTTTTCATATAAATGTTAGCTGTTTATATGTCTCCTTTGAAAAATATCTATTCAGACCCTCTGTCCATTTTAAAACTATTATTTTTATATTTTTGCTATTGAGTTGTATGATTTCCTTATATATTTTGGATTTGTATATACCCTCATCAGGTATATGATTTGCAAATATATTCTTCCATTCCGTAAGTTGTCTTTTTACTCATTGTTACCTTTGGTGTGCACAAGCTTTTTAAACCTAATTCTATATTTTTGTTTTGGTTGCTTATGCTTTTGGTGTCATATCCAAAAATCATGACCAAGAGCAATGTCATGAGCTTTTTCTCCATGTTTTCTTCCAGGAGTTTTATGGTTTGAGGTCTTACATTTAAGTATTTTTAATCCATTTCAAGTTAAGTTTTTATATATGGAATACTTTTGACATGCATTCCAACTTGGTTTTTCCATACCAAGTCTTAGCAAAAGAGGAAAGTCTGCCTGTTGCCAAGTTGCATAAGGCTTACAATATCCTATGTCAAAATTTTAAGGACTCTGTCATCTGGATATAAACGAGATTCACAAAGTTGCTCACACCTAGTTACATCAAATAAAGACATTTGGAAAAAAAGTTTGCAGCATTTCAATAAAACAAGAGAATCTTTATTCAGACACATATGAAGGGTAACTTATTTCTTTACCTTTCAGTTCATATTTCAAAGAAATTAGAGATCATTCAGAGAAAAAAGTTAAAATGAAATAAAAGCAAGACATAGGAGCAATAAAATCAATAGAAATTATTTTGACTTCAAAAAGTAAGCTGCAACAAACCTTTTTTTCAAATCATACCAAAAGCAGTCACTTCTTAAGAGGAAATAATAAAGTTTGAAAGGAAGAATTAAAGAAGTCCTTGAATTATTTGGTAATTCCATTGGTGAGGAAGAGGGAGCCATACGAACACATTTTTTTAAAGCTTCATATTATGTATCTGACAAAAAAGATATCAAAAAACATAATACTTATCATTCCACAAAAATGAGGACATTGGTGACAAACTGGTTAATGAATATTACCAACGCAAATAGTATTTATGGTTAGTTACTGTAAAAGAAAGTTGTGAAATCTTTCCACTTGTCCAAGAGAGTAACAGTGAAGAGATTTTCTCCCATTTGACAATCTGAAAAACACAGCATTACCAAGTGGAGTCATGGAATGGAAACTTTTCTAAGCTATCAGTGAAAACAAAATCGACCATGTTAAAGGTAGAATTATCTACTTTTTTTTTTTTTTTTGTGGGTTTTTTTTTTTGTGGTAAGAAAATGAGACTGTTTTCTGGTCCTCTCTTTTAACAGTGCTTTTGGATTTGGACTTTGCATCTACATGGCTACAAAGACTGGCTAATGTAGTGCCTCTAGGAAAGAAGGAAAGATCTACCACATGCCAAATTTTATTTCAACAACAGGATGCAAAATGTTATTTCTCCTGCATTAACCATTTTTAATTGTCTAACTTTACTCTACTTCATGCAATAGGAAAAATACTCTTGTCAGCTTTAAAATAGTAGTTTGTCCCTGGTTCACACTTCAACTATTTTTATGAACATCAATACAAGTAAACATTGAAGTCTGGGCTCAGGAATGGCTTGGATAATGCTCTTCAGATCTCATTTTCACTGCACTCTTGGCTAAACTCTGGCTGGGTCTGCATGACTCCACTAAAGTTTATTTCTGTCGTGGTCAGATGTTTTGCACTCATCCAATAACCGGCAAATATCTGAGTCAACAGGAGCAAAACAGGACTTGCAGAGGAGAGCTGTCTAAAAACAAAACCCCACTGACTCACCTCAGCTAGATCTGGGGCTCATTTTATAGAGCATTTGCCCTGGGGGGAAATTCACCATATATGGAGTTTGTGGGGTCCCTTGGCTTTACCTCACTTTCTATACTGAAGGAAGTGCAAGATGGCTAAGGTCTTTTGGAATGTTAGGTTCATTTTGGACATTTGCCTAAACCATCTGAACTGTTTTCATGCTTTCAAATAGTCATATCAAAATTTGATTTTTCGGGGAAGGGGGGCACATCTCTATTTAAAAAAAAAAAGTTTATTCAGGAAAATTTCTTTTTCCGTAACATTTAGGCAGGCCATTCATACTGTGCCAGGCACGGTGTGTATGTAGCCAATGTATTAAATCACTTGATTGTTATAATAACTCTATATGTAGTAACTGTTAATATTTCTATTTATAGATAAGGCACAGAGAATTTATGTAACTCACTCAACATCAGATAGTAAGTGGCATAAAGCATAATTTTTCAGAGGTAAAAAATGACTCTCAAATATATGGTGAGAACATATAAACGATGTATTTAATTCATTAATGAGAAATCTGGCAAAAGGGTTCAGTGGATTCAAAAAAGAATCTGATAAGCAGGTTTTATAGTTACTCAGTTGACATAAGCTTGCCAAATTAGAGACAAACTAGTTTATGACTTAGAAAACAATAAACCCGTTACTTTGGGGTTGTGTTTTCTACCCCACAGAAATCATTTGTTACTTTACTGGACCTACACTCTGACATCTAAGTCAACAAGTCTCAAACTGTGGTCCGTGAACTTTTGCAGAAACAGCCTTTTTCAGGGGCCCACAAAGTCAAAACTACTTTTACAGTAATAATGACATATTATTTGCCTCTTTCACTCTATCGCATTAATGATACAAAAGCAGCGGTAGGTAACATTGATAGCACGAAACTGTAATAGTCTCTATGAAATCCTTGATTACTAGATAGTCACACATTTAAAAAAACAGTTTCTGTAAGATGTCCTTGATATAACAATAAGAGTCGTATTAAATTTCAACCTTTGAGTACCTGTCTTCTTAACATCCTTTGTGACAAAATGTGCACTTCTACTGCCTAGAGAAATGCCATCGTAGTCTTAAGGAAGCACACTTAGGCAGTATTTTGTACTGTCAATTGAACTAGCTAACTTTTTTTCATGAAATGTCACTTGATTTGAAAAAAAGAGGAATAGACTATTGTTATTCTGACTTGAATATTTCACAGGGATTTTCTCAACTATAAACAAAGCAAGCATAATTGTTCAAGAAAAAAAGAGCTAATAATATTTGTTGACTTGATAAAATTAGAGCTTTCAAAAGATAAGCAAAGCTGGAGGCATCACAATTCTGGACTTCAAGTTACGTTATAAAGCTGTAGTTATCAAAACAGTAATGGTATTGGCACAAAAGTAGATACGTGGATCAATAGAACAGAATAGAAAACCCAGAAAGGAACCCACAACTGTATGGTCAATTAATCTTTGACAAAGCAGGAAAGAGTATCCAATGGGAAAAAGTCTCTTCTACAAATGGTGTTGGCAAAACTGGACAGCAACATGCAAAAGAATGAAACTGGACCACTTTGTTACACCATACACAAAAATAAATTCAAAATGGATGAAAGACCTAAATGTGAGACCTGCAACCATTAAAATCCTAGAAGAGAACACAGGAAATAACTTCTTTGATATAGGCCATAGCAACTTCTTTCCAGATATGTCTCCTGAGGCAAGGGGAACAAAAGCAAAATAAACTATTGGAACTTCATCAAAACAAAAAGTTTCTGCACAGTCAAGGAAACAGTCAATAAAACTAAAAGGCTATGTAGAGAATGGGAGAAGATATTTGCAAATGACATATCTGATAAAGGGCTGGTATCCAAAATCTGTAGAAAAATTATAAAACTTGACACCCCAAAAATGAATAATCCAATTTAAAAATGGGCAGAAGACATGAATAGACATTTTTCCAAAGAACATATACAGAGGGCCAGCAGCCACATGAAAAGATGCTCAACATCACTGATCATCAGGGAAATGTAAATCAAAACTACAATGAGGTATCACCTCAAAAATGTCAGAATGGCTAAAGTCAACAAGAAACAACAGGTTTGGCAAGGATGTGGAGAAAAAGGAACCCTCTTGCACTGTGGGTAGGAAAGCAAACTGGTACAGCCACTGTGCAAAACAGTATGGAAGTTCCTCAGAAAGTTAAAAATAAAACTACCCTATGATCCAGCAACTGCATTACTAGGTATTTACCCAAAGAATACAAAAATACTAATTCAAAGGGATATGTACACCCTAATGTTTATAGTAGCACTATCTGCAATAGCCAAATTATGGAAACAGCCCATAGTTCCTTGATTGATGAATGAACAAAGAAGATCTGGTGTATATATATACAATAGAATATTGCTCCACCATAAAAAATAATAAAATATTGCCATTTGCAATGAAATGGATGAAACTAGAGAGTATTATGCTCAGCAGTATAAGTCAGAGAAAGACAAATACTATATTACTTCATACATGTGGAATTTAGGAAACAAAAACAAATGAGCAAAAGGAAAAAAGAGAGAGAGAGAGAAAGGCAAACGAAGAAACACACTCTTAAGTATAGAGAACAAACTCCTGGTTTACCAGAGAGAAGGCGGGTGGGGGATGGGTTAAACAGATGATGGGAATTAAGGAGCACACTTGTGATGAGCACTGGGTGTTGTATGGAAGTGTTGAATAACTATATTGCACACCTGAAACTAATATTACACTGTATGTTAACTAACTGGAATTTAAATAAAAACTTAAAGAAAAAAATTAGAGCTTTAAAGCTAAGATTAGAATTTTTGAAAAATTGCATCTGCACCTGTGAACTTGGTAGCTTCCTGATATTTAAAGGCTTTCCTGATAAGATCAATGGTGATATTAACAGATGTAATTTTTTGATATCATATAAAAATGTGTTAGCATTTGGGATATGTACATAATTCAATGACCCAATACTTTCCAAATGACAATTCATCTTGTTACAAACTATGCATTGGTGAATAATCCACGTAAGCTGCAAATATACCAGTGCACTTTAACTAAATGGAGTACAAAAAGTTCACTGATGTAGTTTCAAAGTTCACATTGCAACTAACCTTTAAAAACAACCTCTTGCAGAGGCACCTGGGTGGCTCAGTCAGTTGGGCGTCTGACTTTGGCTCAGGTCATGATCTTGCGGGTTTGTGAGTTTGAGCCCAGCATTGGACTCTGTACTGACGGCTCAGAGCCTGGAGCCTGCTTTGGATTCTGTGTCTCCCTCTCTCTCTGCCCCTCCCCCCACTTGTGCTTTGTCTCTCTCTGTGTCTCTGTCTCTCTCTCAAAAATAAATAAATATTTAAAAAATTAAAAAAAACAAAACAAGCTCCTGCAGAGTTTTGGTGTATGAACAAAGGAGAATATCCACAATTGTCAGAAAATGCTGTTAAAGACTTCCCTTTCCCAGTTATATATGTGTATGATGACAAATTTTCTTTACATACTTGAAACAAACAATACATAGGAACAGGTTAAATACAGAAGATGGTATGGATATCATTCCTCTATTTGGCCCAAAATTAAAGTATGAAAACGTAAGCAATGCCATTCTTCTCACTTACTTTTTTTGTTTGGAAAAATATAGGTTTTTTTTTTAATGTTATTTTATTAACATGTAACCAGCTCTTTGTTCTTGTTTCCTCTTATTATTATTATTTTGCATGAACTAATAGATATCTTAAAATCTTCACACTTTAAATTTATAATATGATAAATATCCACAAAGTTTTTTTCTCTGCCATAATTTATTAAAATGTAAAGTGTCCTGAGACCCAAAGTTTGAGAGCAGCCAATCTGTTATAAATGAAAGTACATCCCTTAGTTAATTAAATAATCCTTGGTTTATTGTCTTTTAGACAATAATATGAGGCTGAAAAATCATTGTGATCCTTTTCCCCTATCTCCCATAATTATTATATATAATAATTACATAATTATTCTTATTGGTAGTGGATCCAGAATTTGAATCCAGGCAATCTGGCTTTGGAGCCCATGCTCTTAGCCACTAAGTCATGTTACATGTAGAGGAAACATATAAATATCAGTGAGTAGAATCATCAAACTCAAATATAAAATGCTGCTTTCCTAGAAAACATGGCAAACAGAAAGGTAAGTTTAAAAAAACAGAACAAATTTCGCCCAGGGGTGAAATTGGCTCCTTATCATGGAGCCAATGAGTCACTTTGGACTGCTTAATTTTTGAAATCTCTGGCATTGAAAAAATCTTATTAAGTAAACCCACTAATAGAACACTAACTAGTGATTCAACCCCAAAGAAAGAAATTCTATTAACATTCAAGTTTTTTCTTTGATGGTAGCAACAGAGTTCTCAGAAATGTTCAAAGGTAGCAGAGGTTTCTCATAAAAAGTATTTTCCTACCCAGAGAACTTTGCTTTAACAGCAGAGAAGAAAGATACTTCAAGGAAGAGTGGTATTCATTTGAAGGAGTGTGAAAGCTTTTGACCAGTTTTGTGGGGTTATCCTGTGCTACTGCAATGGGATGGGGACAGATTGGTGGGAGACTAATCCTTCTTGACCTTTTCAGTGTTAAGCCTACAACCTAACACAGGAAAATGAACTGCACTGAACATGTGTTAAACGTCTGGACATACAGGTCACCAAATTTCTTGGCTTTTTAAGTGGAATTAACATAGAGGCGATCTTTAGTCACGAAATGGTCTTCTCTTACACAAAGGCAAAGCCAGAGCATTTGACACTGAAGCCTCTACTCAGATCAGTGAATTCCACGCCCCCCACCCCCCTTCTTCTCAGGAGGTGGTCAAAGAAGAAAAGACTTCCTGCAGTCTGTACATTCTCAAGATTATTGGGCTTGCTAAGAAACAAAAAAATCCAGGATGTTATCAATTTAGTCATCAAAATAAAAACAAAAAATTAGAATTGTTCCATGTACTGTAACAGGCATTGAAATTAAAGGAATACATTAAAAGACCAAGACACAGAAACAAATTACATAAAAGCATTTAAAGTATGACAACAGTGGAACTTTAAATCAGTAGGAAAGGGATCTATTATTGAATAAGGAGTGTCAGGGCTGTTGGTTAATAGTTTCTTGGAAAAAAATAAATTCTATCCAATAAGTTACATCACAACCCAAAATATAAATTGGCTGGAGGTTTAAATGTAAAAACGGTGGCACCTGGGTGGCTCAGTCGGTTAAGCTTCTGACTTCAGCTCAGGTCATGATCTCACAGTTGTGACTTCCAGCCCCATGTCGGCCTGTGTGCTGACAGCTCAGAGCCTGGAGCCTACTTCGGAATCTGTCTTCCTCTCTCTCCCCCTCCCCTGCTCATGCCTCTGTCTCTCTCTCTCTCTTTCTCTCAAAAGTAAATAAACATTAAAAAAAATTAAATGTAAAAATAATATTTAAGTGAGTATTTGTATTCTTTGTATCAGGGAGGCTTTGTAAGCATGAATTCTAAAATATACCCGTAAAGCAACTGCTTGATATAATTGACTTTAATACAGAAAGGAAGGAAGGAAGGAAGGAGGGAAAACAAAAAAGAAAACAAAGAAATCAAAGCAAAAAAGAAACAAGTTTTAAATCAAACTGAAAAAGCATTGGATATTTTGTTATAACACAATTACAACAAAGTGTTACTCTTATTAATATAAAGAGAATTCTTTCAAATCAAATGAAAGACAAATAATAATAGAAATGGACAAAAGGTATAAAGAGATTATTAACAAAACAAATGACCAGTGGGAAAGATATGCAAATTAAAATAACAAGGAGGTAACTAGTTTTTTTCCTTTTACAATGGCAAAGATTTTTTTTTAATTTTAAGAACATAATCCTAAATTTTTTTTTTTTTTTTATATATATGAAATTTATTGTCAAATTGGTTTCCATACAACACCCAGTGCTCATCCCAAAAGGTGCCCTCCTCAGTACCCATCACCCACCCTCTCCTCCCTCCCACCCCCCATCAACCCTTAGTTTGTTCTCAGTTCTCAACAGTCTCTTATGCTTTGGCTCTCTCCCACTCTAACCTCTTTTTTTTTTTTTTTGTTCCCCTCCCCCATGGGTTCCTGTTAAGTTTCTCAGGATCCACATAAGAGTGAAACCATATGGTATCTGTCTTTCTCTGTATGGCTTATTTCACTTAGCATCACACTCTCCAGTTCCATCCACGTTGCTACAAAAGGCCATATTTCATTTTTTCTCATTGCCACGTAGTACTCCATTGTGTATATAAACCACAATTTCTTTATCCATTCATCAGTTGATGGACATTTAGGCTCTTTCCATAATTTGGCTATTGTTGAGAGTGCTGCTATGAACATTGGGGTACAAGTGCCCCTATGCATCAGTACTCCTGTGTCCCTTGGATAAATTCCTAGCAGTGCTATTGCTGGGTCATAGGGTAGGTCTATTTTTAATTTTCTGAGGAACCTCCACACTGCTTTCCAGAGCGGCTGCACCAATTTGCATTCCCACCAACAGTGCAAGAGGGTTCCCGTTTCTCCACATCCTCTCCAGCATCTATAGTCTCCTGATTTGTTCATTTTGGCCACTCTGACTGGCGTGAGGTGATACCTGAGTGTGGTTTTGATTTGTATTTCCCTGATAAGGAGTGACGCCGAACATCTTTTCATGTGCCTGTTGGCCATCCGGATGTCTTCTTTAGAGAAGTGTCTATTCATGTTTTCTGCCCATTTCTTCACTGGGTTATTTGCTTTTCGGGTGTGGAGTTTGGTGAGCTCTTTATAGATTTTGGATACTAGCCCTTTGTCCGATATGTCATTTGCAAATATCTTTTCCCATTCCGTTGGTTGCCTTTTAGTTTTGTTGGTTGTTTCCTTTGCTGTGCAGAAGCTTTTTATCTTCATAAGGTCCCAGTAATTCACTTTTGCTTTTAATTCCCTTGCCTTTGGGGATGTGTCGAGTAAGAGATTGCTATGGCTGAGGTCAGAGAGGTCTTTTCCTGCTTTCTCCTCTAAGGTTTTGATGGTTTCCTGTCTCACATTCAGGTCCTTTATCCATTTTGAGTTTATTTTTGTGAATGGTGTGAGAAAGTGGTCCAGTTTCAACCTTCTGCATGTTGCTGTCCAGTTCTCCCAGCACCATTTGTTAAAGAGACTGTCTTTTTTCCATTGGATGTTCTTTCCTGCTTTGTCAAAGATGAGTTGGCCATACGTTTGTGGGTCTAGTTCTGGGGTTTCTATTCTATTCCATTGGTCTATGTGTCTGTTTTTCTGCCAATACCATGCTGTCTTGATGATGACAGCTTTGTAGTAGAGGCTAAAGTCTGGGATTGTGATGCCTCCTGCTTTGGTCTTCTTCTTCAAAATTACTTTGGCTATTCGGGGCCTTTTGTGGTTCCATATGAATTTTAGGATTGCTTGTTCTAGTTTCGAGAAGAATGCTGGTGCAATTTTGATTGGGATTGCATTGAATGTGTAGATAGCTTTGGGTAGTATTGACATTTTGATAATATTTATTCTTCCAATCCATGAGCAGGGAATGTCTTTCCATTTCTTTAAATCTTCTTCAATTACCTTCATAAGCTTTCTATAGTTTTCAGCATACAGATCCTTTACATCTTTGGTTAGATTTATTCCTAGGTATTTTATGCTTCTTGGTGCAATTGTGAATGGGATCAGTTTCTTTATTTGTCTTTCTGTTGCTTCATTGTTAGTGTATAAGAATGCAACTGATTTCTGTACATTGATTATGTATCCTGCAACTTTGCTGAATTCATGGATCAGTTCTAGCAGACTTTTGGTGGAGTCTATCGGATTTTCCATGTATAATATCATGTCATCTGCAAAGAGCGAAAGCTTGACTTCATCTTTGCCAATTTTGACGCCTTTGATTTCCTTTTGTTGTCTGATTGCTGTTGCTAGAACTTCCAGCACTATGTTAAACAACAGCGGTGAGAGTGGGCATCCCTGTCGTGTTCCTGATCTCAGGGAAAAAGCTCTCAGTTTTTCCCCGTTGAGGATGATGTTAGCTGTGGGCTTTTCATAAATGGCTTTTATGATCTTTAAGTATGTTCCTTCTATCCCGACTTTCTCAAGAGTTTTTATTAAGAAAGGGTGCTGGATTTTGTCAAAGGCCTTTTCTGCATCGATTGACAGGATCATATGGTTTTTCTCTTTTTTTTTTGTTAATGTGATGTATCACGTTGATTGATTTGCGAATGTTGAACCAGCCCTGCATCCCAGGAATGAATCCCACTTGATCATGGTGAATAATTCTTTTTATATGCCGTTGAATTCGATTTGCTAGTATCTTATTGAGAATTTTTGCATCCATATTCATCAGGGATATTGGCCTGTAGTTCTCTTTTTTTACTGGGTCTCTGTCTGGTTTAGGAATCAAAGTAATACTGGCTTCATAGAATGAGTCTGGAAGTTTTCCTTCCCTTTCTATTTCTTGGAATAGCTTGAGAAGGATAGGTATTATCTCTGCTTTAAACGTCTGGTAGAACTCCCCTGGGAAGCCATCTGGTCCTGGACTCTTATTTGTTGGGAGATTTTTGATAACCGATTCAATTTCTTCGCTGGTGATGGGTCTGTTCAAGCTTTCTATTTCCTCCTGATTGAGTTTTGGAAGAGTGTGGGTGTTCAGGAATTTGTCCATTTCTTCCAGGTTGTCCAATTTGTTGGCATATAATTTTTCATAGTATTCCCTGATAATTGTTTGTATCTCTGAGGGATTGGTTGTAATCATTCCATTTTCATTCATGATTTTATCTATTTGGGTCATCTCCCTTTTCTTTTTGAGAAGCCTGGCTAGAGGTTTGTCAATTTTGTTTATTTTTTCAAAAAACCAACTCTTGGTTTCGTTGATCTGCTCTACAGTTTTTTTAGATTCTATATTGTTTATTTCTGCTCTGATCTTTATTATTTCTCTTCTTCTGCTGGGTTTAGGCTGCCTTTGCTGTTCTGCTTCTATTTCCTTTAGGTGTGCTGTTAGATTTTGTATTTGGGATTTTTCTTGTTTCTTGAGATAGGCCTGGATTGCAATGTATTTTCCTCTCAGGACTGCCTTTGCTGCGTCCCAAAGCATTTGGATTGTTGTATTTTCATTTTCGTTTGTTTCCATATATTTTTTAATTTCTTCTCTAATTGCCTGGTTGACCCACTCATTCGTTAGTAGGGTGTTCTTTAACCTCCATGCTTTTGGAGGTTTTCCAGACTTTTTTCTGTGGTTGATTTCAAGCTTCATAGCATTGTGGTCTGAAAGTATGCATGGTATGATTTCAATTCTTGTAAACTTATGAAGGGCTGTTTTGTGACCCAGTATATGATCTATCTTGGAGAATGTTCCATGTGCACTTGAGAAGAAAGTATATTCTGTTGCTTTGGGATGCAGAGTTCTAAATATATCTGTCAAGTCCATCTGATCCAATGTCTCATTCAGGGCCCTTGTTTCTTTATTGACCGTGTGTCTAGATGATCTATCCATTTCTGTAAGTGGGGTGTTAAAGTCCCCTGCAATGACCACATTCTTATCAATAAGGTTGCTTGTGTTTATGAGTAATTGTTTTATATATTTGGGCGCTCCGGTATTCGGCGCATAGACATTTATAATTGTTAGCTCTTCCTGATGGATAGACCCTGTCACTATTATATAATGTCCTTCTTCATCTCTTGTTACAGCCTTTAATTTAAAGTCTAGTTTGTCTGATATAAGGATGGCTACTCCAGCTTTCTTTTGGCTTCCAGTAGCATGATAAATAGATCTCCATCCCCTCACTCTCAATCTAAAGGTGTCCTCAGGTCTAAAATGAGTCTCTTGTAGACAGCAAATAGATGGGTCTTGTTTTTTTATCCATTCTGATACCCTATGTCTTTTGGTTGGCGCATTTAATCCATTTACATTCAGTGTTATTATAGAAAGGTATGGGTTTAGAGTCATTGTGATGTCTGTATGTTTTATGCTTGTAGTGATGTCTCTGGTACTTTGTCTTACAGGGTCCCCCTTAGGATCTCTTGTAGGGCTGGTTTAGTGGTGACAAATTCCTTCAGTTTTTGTTTGTTTGGGAAGACCTTTATCTCTCCTTCTATTCTAAATGACAGACTTGCTGGATAAAGGATTCTCGGCTGCATATGTTTTCTGTCTAACACACTGAAAATCTCGTGCCAATTCTTTCTGGCCTGCCAAGTTTCAAAAGAGAGATCAGTCACGAGTCTTATAGGTCTCCCTTTATATGTGAGGGCACGTTTACCCCTTGCTGCTTTCAGAATTTTCTCTTTATCCTTGTATTTTGCCAGTTTCACTATGATATGTCGTGCAGAAGATCGATTCAAGTTACGTCTGAAGGGAGTTCTCTGTGCCTCTTGGATTTCAATGCCTTTTTCCTTCCCCAGTTCTGGGAAGTTCTCAGCTATTATTTCTTCAAGTACCCCTTCAGCACCTTTCCCTCTCTCTTCCTCCTCTGGGATACCAATTATGCGTATATTATTTCTTTTTAGTGTATCACTTAGTTCTCTAATTTTCCCCTCATACTCCTGGATTTTTTTCTCTCTCTTTTTCTCAGCTTCCTCTTTTTCCATAACTTTATCTTCTAGTTCACCTATTCTCTCCTCTGCCTCTTCAATCCGAGCCGTGGTGGTTTCCATTTTGTTATGCATTTCGTTTAAAGCGTTTTTCAGCTCCTCGTGACTGTTCCTTAGTCCCTTGATCTCTGTAGCAAGAGATTCTCTGCTGTCCGCTATACTGTTTTCAAGCCCAGCGATTAATTTTATGACTATTATTCTAAATTCACTTTCTGTTATATTATTTAAATCCTTTTTGATCAGCTCATTAGCTGTTGTTATTTCCTGGAGATTCTTCTGAGGGGAATTCTTCCGCTTGGTCATTTTGGATAGTCCCTGGCGTGGTGAGGACCTGCAGGGCACTTCCCCTGTGCTGTGGTGTATAACTGGAGTTGGTGGGCGGAGCCGCAGTCGGACCTGATGTCTGCCCCCAGCCCACCGCTGTGTCCACAGTCAGACTGGTGTGTGCCTTCTCTTCCCCTCTCCTATGGGCGGGATTCACTGTGGGGTGGGGTGGCCTGTCTGGGCTACTTGCACACTGCCAGGCTTGTGATGCTGGGGATCTGGCGTCTTAGCTGGGGTGGGTAGGCAAGGTGCACAGGGGCAGGAGGGGCAGGCTTAGCTTGCTTCTCCTTAGGTGATCCTCTTCAGGAGGGGCCCTGTGGCAGCAGGAGGGAGTCAGATCCGCTGCCGGAGGTTTGGCTCCGCAGAAGAGCAGAGTTGGGTGTTTGCGCGGAGCGAGCAAGTTCCCTGGCAGGAACTGGTTCTCTTTGGGATTTTGGCTGGGGGATGGGCGGGGAAGATGGCGCTGGCAAGCGCCTTTGTTCCCCACCAAACTGAGCTCTGTCGTCCGGGGGCTCAGCAGCTCTCCTTCCCTTTGTCCTCCAGCCTTCCCGCTTTCTGAGCAGAGCTGTTAGCTTATGACCTCCCGGACGCTAAGTCGCGCTTGCTGTCAGAACACAGTCCGTCAGGCCCCTCCGCTTTTTGCAAGCCAGACTCGGGGGCTCTGCTTGGCCGGCGAGCCGCCCGTCCGCCCCGGCTCCCTCCCGCCAGTCCGTGGAGCACGCACCGCCTCGCCGCCCTTCCTACCCTCTTCCGTGGGCCTCTCGTCTGCGCTTGGCTCCGGCGACTCCGTTCTGCTAATCCTCTGGTGGTTTTCTGGGTTATTTAGGCAGGTGTAGGTGGAATCTAAGTGCTCAGCAGGACGTGCGGTGAGCCCAGCGTCCTCCTACGCCGCCATCTTCGGGTTTACCCCATAATCCTAAATTTTGAGGAGAGTATAAAAAAAGACCATGCTCTTATAATGCTGGAAAGTATATAAAATTGCATAGCCATTCTGTAGGGAAATTTATCAATACATATTAAAGCCTTTAGAAAAACATACCCTTTAACTGAACAAATCTACTTGCAGGATTTTAAAGTATGAAAATTCATTAATATGCCTACAAAGAGTTTGGAGGAGAAAATCTAAAATTTAAATATCCTTCAATAGGGGGATCGGTTACATGAATTCTATTACAAAAGTACAATGGAAGACTTTATCACATTTAAATATTATAATAAAGATGTCTATTTTTATAATGGATTGATATTCATAATATGGTTTTATACGAAAGAAGTAGATTCAAAGTGGTACATACAGTATGGTCCTAATTTGGGGAACATACGCATATAAATGTAAAAGGCCATACCCCCAAATATTAAGTGGTTAGTTTGAGTATTGGAATTTTAATGGTTATTTTCTTTTTGCCTATAATTATTCTATAATTTTTGTTCAATGACAAGGCGCTACTTATGTCCTTTTAAAACATTAAAGGCTGACAAATTTTAACTCGAATAGTAATTTTTAAAAAATAAACTTTATTTTAGAGAAGTTTTAGATTTACAGAAAAATTATAACAGTAATCTGTACAAAGCTCCCCATATACTTCACACTCAGTTTTCCTTGTTGTTAAAAATATTATATTACTATGGTACATTTGTTACCGTTAATGAATGGCCATTGAAATAATATTACCAAAATCCATACTTTATTCGGATTTCCTTAGTTTATACCTAGGGTCCTTTTCCTGTTCCAGGATCTTTCTAGTATGCCACATTACAGTCATTCTTCATGTCTCCTTAGGCTCCTCTTGGCTGTGGGTCTCAGATTTGCCTTGTTTTTAACAATGTTGACAGTTTTGAGGAGTACTGATCAGGTATTTTCTAGAACATCCCTTCTTTGGAGTTTGTCTGATGTTTTTCTCATGATTAGACTGGGACTATGGATTCTGGGGAGTAAGAGCACAGAGGTTAAGTCCCATTCACATCCCATGGTGTTGATGATGCATGCTATCAACATGACTTCACTGTCAACATTCACCTTGACCTCCTGTCTATTGTAGTGTTTGTTGGATTTTACCACTCTAAACTTACCCTCTTCTCCCTGCTTTCTGTAGCCTTTGGAAGGAAGGGGGGAGTTGTGCTCCACCTCTATGAGAGTGGAATATCTACATAAATAATTTGGAATTCTTCTGAATGGGAGATTTGTGTGTTGTTGTTGTTGTTTTTAGGTTTTTTTACTTATTTTGATAGAGACAAGACGGAGACAGTGCAAGCAGGAGTAGGGCAGAGAGAAAGCACGCGCGTGAGAGAATCCCAACCAGGCTCTGTGCTGCCAGTGCAGATGGGGGGCTCCAAACCATAATCATGACCTGAGCTGAAACTGACAGTCAGTGCTCAACCAACTGAGCCACCTAGGTGCCCCTTGTCTTTTCTTTTTTTTTTGTTTATCTTTTTAGTCACTTATTTATATCAGTATTAACTCACAGATATTTATTCTATACTTTGGGTTATAATCCAAAACTACTCTTGTTTTTTTGCTCAAATTATTCCAGTTTTGGCCTTTGTGAGGTCTTTCAGCTGGCCGTTTTGTCTCTGTGACATACTGTGTGTGTGTGTGTGTGTGTGTGTGTGTGTGTGTGTGTGTATGAGCACTTCCTTACTTCCTGACACAGCAGGATGTTCTAGGTTTATTTTTCATGTTTCTTGCCCCAGTTCTATAATCAGACATTTTTTCAAGGAGCCCCCGTTCCTTTTAATGGGACATGGTGTTAGAAACCAAAATGTAAGTGCTAGTATGCCTGTTGCTACTAGGGTGTTATTGCTTGGACGCCACCTCAGCTGACAGAGGAAAGAAACATATTTGTTCCATCTTGAAACTTACTGACCCTTTCATTAGCCATGTCAAGTCTGCTGATAAGCCTGTCAAAGGCATTTTCTATTTTTGTTACAGGTTTTTTTATTCCTAGAATTTTCGTTTTGTACTTTGATCCTCCATCCCTGTTTATATTGCCTATCTGTTCTTACATGTTGTCTACCTTTTCTATTAGAGTCTTTAACATATTAATCATAATTATTTTAAATTCCCTGTCTAATAATTCAAATCTTTGTTTTATAGGTCAGTCTGGTTCTAATAGTTACTTTCTGTCTTTAGAATGTTTTTTTTTTTTCTTGCTTTTTGGCATGGCTTGTAATTATTTGTTGAAAGTCAAACATGCTGTTCCAGGTAGTAAGAAATTATTAAATAAGCCTTTAATGTGAGGTTTTCTGTTAATCCGATGAAGAGTTGGAATACATCTGATGTTGGCTGTAGCCATAGGTGGCAGAAGCTTCACATTCTTCTAGAATCTTTGTATTGGTCTCCTCCATTGACTTCTCTAAGTATTTCCATTCAAAAAGAGTCTATTTTACAGCTCTTCAACTGTAACCCAATGTAATTTTACATTGATATGGTGGTAAAGTATGGGAAAGGGGAATGTTCTCTAAGCTTCCAATTAAATCTCAGTCTTTTAGTGGACTGTGTCTCTGGACTCTGACCTTCACAAGTTGTTGCTATTGTTGTAGTAGAACCCTACCGCCTGTATGCACTTTGCCACTTCCTTAGCTGCAGCATTCCCAATCTATTTCCTTGAGGAAGTAGAGTTCATGACAATGTTCCATTAACTATTCTTGACTACGTTGCATTCCTCCTTTGGTGAGACAGGAGGGCTGGTAGGGGATGGAGTGGGAGGAATGCCCTTTCCATGGGGGATAAGGTTCTGAAAAAGTCTTTTCCTTGGAGAATATGCCTTTGTTATGAAGAAAGCTCTGGTTGTATTTTGCAATAATTATTCTTCCTCTCTGCTTGTCAGAGCCATGAGATCTTAGCTCTTCACCATGAGAACCTAGCAGGTTCCAGGAGTTAAAGTCCTCAAACGTATACAGCTCCCTAATACAAGGGCCCCAAGAAGCTTCTCACTCTCAGAGTGCTTCTTCTCGGCCTCCAGCAATTCATCAAAATTACCATTTAAGTGTCTTCTCAGTTTATGAACTCTAGCTTTTCCTGTTCCTGGTCAGCTGATCTCAGCTATTTTTCTCTCTATGTAACTATTTCTCCCAATTTCAGGGTGTTCATTTGCCCTAGAACCTCAGTTTTCTGATGGGTTCAAGAAAAATTATTGATTTTTAATTGTTCCAGTTTTTTCTTGTTCTCAGGGTGGGAGCGACCATTTCCATGCCATTTACATTTCAGAGATGAAACCAGAAGTCTCTAGTAACCATTTCTAAAAATTATATTCACAGCTACCTTTTTAGAAAAGTAAGTAAAACTTGAATTATAGTTTTTTTATCTCCAAATAATATTTGGCATCCTTTTCTTAATACTTAGATGTCATTTCAATATACTTAGCAGTTGGTTGATGTAAGCCAAAACACCTTGATAAATATATATATTTATATATATATATATATATATATATAGAGAGAGAGAGAGAGAGAGAGAGAGAGAGAGAGAGAGAGGTGAAGAAGTTTCATGCTGTATTTTTGACTACTGGTTTCTTACTTCCTGCCTCTGTGTGAGTTAGAATGATGATGATGGTGATGACAAATCTAAACTAAATGACTTGTCAGTACTCTTCTGAATGACAGCTCCACCAAGCCAGTTATATTAGACCTGCCCAGAACTAGCAGTTAGCTCCTCAACGATCCACTGAGGACCGCACAGACACCAGAGTCGTACAAGGTGGAGCTGAAGAGGCAGACTGTCTCTGAAAGATTTCCTTCTTCTTAAAGAATAAATATGGGATTAAGCTTCTTGCTCAGCTTGCTTGGGACCCCCCTTTCTCTCCTTTGCTGAAAAATATCAAACCGATAAATGCTTTCTCACTTCAGAGCTGGAGTAGGGGTCGAGTGGGATGGAAGAGGAAGTAGAGAGTATTCTGGCATTTATCCACGCCTCAAAAGGCTGTGTTGCTGGAGCTCCACATTCAGACACTAATGAGTCTCTGCAATTGAATAGCTTTGGCTGTTTTTACCCTTTCCTTTGTGTCTGTCCAGAAAGACTGTTGGAAAGCTCTCTCATGGCCACCACCACCACTCCAAATATGACATTTCTTCTGTGAATAGCAGCATCGGCTACTGTAACCATCACCTGTAATCCCCCATTCCACAATCTCTGGAAAAATAATAATAATAATAATAAATATATTTTTTGACACATAAGAATTGGCTTTTTAAAAAGCACACCATTTATTAGTTCTTTGGTTTTATTTAGTCCAATGAGATGGGGAGTTTTATTTGTTTTTTTATTTTTATTTTTTCCTCTTCCTCTTCATTCTTCAATAAATACTAGGATAGTCCAGAAAATCAGGAAGTCACTCCTTTATTAGAGATTGAATTTATTCAGTTATTTCACTTTTTTTTTCCTGTGAAACTTTCAAAACATCAAGCTAATTAATATCTAATGCGTGGGATAACCAACAGGATAATTCTCTCAAGATATTTTCTGGCATTGCCTAAAATGTGAAAGAAATTTTAAATGAATGTATCTATTTCTTTCTCTTCACTTTGCTCTTTTGTTATACTGTTAACATTCTATTAGGAATGTGCAATTCCTGACATTTTCAAGGGATCGCATAGCCTTCAGATGTTTTTGGGGGGTCTCCACTCTGCTCACACTGTTACAAATATCTTATGCAGTGCACACGGCTTATTTTCCACATATCGGTTACTACTTTTAACAAAAGTATCCTTAATGAGCAAATGTGGATTTATGTGTGTGTGTTTCTGTGTGCAATTTATGTGTGCGTGTGTGTATGACAGGGAAAGAAATTAGAGGTTAGAAATCCCTGCCGTGAATACTTATTCTAATGAAGTTATGACTGTGTATGTTTGGCACACATGGGTTGTAGTCATGCTGAATAAGAAGCTATACAAATTATAGTTTTGCATAAATGAATAATTTCATATATGTTGATAATTCATGCACTGTCAAGTGATCCGAAATACACTGATGCTTTCCAAGTTTTTTTTTTTTTCTAAAAGGGACATGATTAGATACTTTCTTTGATAGGAGAGGCGAATAGAACAAATGCCCCTCCTCACAAGCTTGCTACAACTTGACAGACTGTAGAGCTGACCTTCAAGATGTGCCTGCTTCAAGATGTGTCTCAGCAGAGCAGAATGCCAGTTATTTCTTCTCCTCCCTAAGGAACCACTGATAAATGTTATCTAGATGAAGGTAGAGAAGATTCTATTAAATGGGGTCTTCAGCTAATTCTGCCAGGCATTATGATGCTTTAGCAAGAAGCAGCATCATTCAAGGTTTCCTGTAGTCATTTGTCCTCCAGGGCTCACCAAACTGGACCTCTCTGCAACATGCAAACTCAGAAAGTTATTAGCTTAATGGCCATTGATTCAGAAAGAGAAGCAAATCTTTTATATCGTATTAATGTCTTCCTCTTTAAACAAAAGTGAGCATTTGGTAACAAATTTTATATAAAATGACAATTCCATGGTTTATTTGTCAGAACTTCAGTTTGGTTTGGGGACAGGTCTTTGCATGTCTGATTAACCACTAGCATGAACCAAACAGAAGCTGTGAGCTCAGAAGCTGGAAGATCTTCCCAGAGAATAACAGTATATTGAGGGAAGAAGGAGTTAGGCACTGAGGCACTGAGTCAGCTACAAAATCATATTTTTGGGATTCTGAGCTCAGTTTGATGGCTCCTTTGTAAACCTGTGCATTGCTTGATGCAATGGTTACATGTGTGGATCCTAGGAATAGACCTGGTAAAACAAAACAACTCAAAATTGAGGGAGCTGTTTCACCAAATACCATAATACATTGGAGTACAAGAAATACTGATTTGAGTATTTAATAGACTATGACACAGAATAGGGAAAAAAGCCATACTACATCATCACAAAACACTGTTATTCAGTTTCAGACTTTTTTTGAACACATTAAGAAATGGAGAATTGGGGGGCGCCTGGGTGGCGCAGTCGGTTAAGCGTCCGACTTCAGCCAGGTCACGATCTCGCGGTCCGTGAGTTCGAGCCCCGCGTCAGGCTCTGGGCTGATGGCTCAGAGCCTGGAGCCTGTTTCCGATTCTGTGTCTCCCTCTCTCTCTGCCCCTCCCCCGTTCATGCTCTGTCTCTCTCTGTCCCAAAAATAAATAAACGTTGAAAAAAAAATTTAAAAAAAAAAAAAAAAAAAAAAAAAGAAATGGAGAATTGGATGCACTTTGGCATGTATTCATATTTGTGAGCATTCATAAGACTCCCTTAAGGACAGCAAAAAATATGTACGAGGGACTTTACAGAGGTCTAGAGTTCTCATGACAGCTAAGATAGTGCTAATTGAATCATTACTTTGTGATTTCATTAATTCCTGTAGGATAGTGAACACTGAGAAAAGACAGGTTATGTTTTTATATTTGAGCTACTTCTAATCAGACCCTCTGATCTCAATGCCACCTTAAATCTTTGCCACTGGCTGAGGAAATCAGCTTGTGTGCCTATGTTTAAAACAAAGAATTTCTTAGCCCTGATACATATAAACTGGAAACACCATAGTGGAGATTGTAAAAAACGAATTGAGGACAGGAAGCAGAAAAGAGTAGGGAAGATATGTAATATATTTTAGAACAATGTATTTTTCTTAAGTCTATCTACTTGATTTGGAGTATTCTATGATATTTCAGAATTATGTTCACTATGTTTAATATAAATTGTGCCCAGACAAGCAAAACAGGGGAGTTTCTGAAGGAGGATTTAAGCATCATTTTTAAATTCCCTGACTCTCTAAGAATTTAATCAGCTAATGAATCAATCAGCTAATAGTTATCGTGTACTTTTAGAGTACTTAGTCCTGCCCCTCCATGTCCCATTAAGTGGTAATAACTGGTTTCTCCTTCAGTTTTGTTTTTGTCTTTCAGCTCTGCAGTAACTTGTATAAGGTGTCTGTGCAAAATGTATCCAGCTGTGATTGAATTCCTGGCTTCAGTGTTCTGTTTTTGTTGTGTTGTCCACCCCACCCTCTCCTCCAGCTCAAACATTAAAGGCAAATTTCTGTGGATGGAAATACCTAGAAAATTGCTACAAATGTAGATAGTCCCCAAAAGGCAAAACTTTAATATCATACTTTTAGTTAGAGTCCCAAATGTTCAGAGACTCTTTCTAGGAGCACACTAGTAAATATTATCTTTCCAACCTAATTAAATACTTGACTTTATGAATGGGTCTAATTCTTCCTCAGATTTCTTGGGAAAGGCTCTTGAAGGGACTGCTTATAGATTAAAATGAATTACACTTGTTTTACTTGCTATATTGGGTTTTCTTGCTACAGAGAGAGAAAAGATTGGGAAAAATACAAAGTCTGTATCATATTCCTGGAATTTAGGGCCACCTAGTAGCTCTCTGCTCCCAGTATGGAAATTGGCTTAAAAATGCAGTAAAAATCACTGACACCAAATTCCTCTCGATTCCTCCTTCCCGTCTAACAGATCTTATAGTAATGTACAAGGAGAAGAGAAATGTATATGCACCCTCCCAGCTTAACCCATAGAAAGGTAGGCTGTTCTCACATTTAACTTGCTTGAGTAATCAATTTCTGGGTCACAGTCTAGGAACGGTCTCCATCCTGCCATGGAATGGATTAATGTATGTAAATCCATTTTCCCATAAAGAATATTTCATTTTACCAGGCTTGCTGCTTATAACTTGTTTGCTGTGAGTTGAAGGACTGAGTTTAAATACATTCAAGGTTTATCTTGGTGCATTTCTTGTTCACAAAGCCAGAAGCACATAAGAGGTAAAACAGCATTTTGGCCAAGTCTCCACTACAAAAATACATAAAGGTTTATTGTAGCAACTCACTAAATAATGTGGGCCAAAGAACCACCAGCCTTTAGTGCTAATTATAAGTGCTTTAGACATATTTTTTTCCTCACTAAGAATTAACACTTATTCCAATATATGCTTTCCTGGATTAAACATGTGAATGGGCATGACTGTTGCTTTTCAGCTGGCAGCTGTAATGCCATTTAAAACTCTAACAAGTTTTTCTAATACCACTTCCAGTCTTACAATTACCAGCTGGATCTTTAACTGGAGATTGAGCCCAATGTTTAATTGAAATTAGGATATCTATCAAACTTGAACTTCAGAGTGCACATGTTCCTTTCTTATGAAAAGTCCTGAGGCCTTTGGCCCCATCTGTGCCTCTGGAACTGCTGTCTGAAACGTCGATGGGAAGAGATACTTGAATGGCACCCTGTCCATCATTCTGCATCGAATAATAACTCTGAGTAATATACTGGTATCTCTTACATCCAATAGCTTTGCCTTTTGAGCCCAACAATATTTATTCAAGTGTTGGACTGGCTGAGTAATTGAGGCTTGTAGACCAGTTCTATTGGGATTAAATAACCAGTGAAAAATTTCAGAAAAAAGGAAAGGGAATACAAAGAATGAAAACTATTTTAAAAGAGAGAGGGAAAGAGAGAGTGAGAGAAAGGGAGGGAGAAGGGCATTAATTAAAGACAAGGTTGCTTTTAAGACGACACTATTTTTGAAACCCATTTGTAAACCACCCTTAATAGTTTTCAGGTTGTACTGTCTATTAGGTTCATATTTGTTGAACCTGCAGGTCTCAACCATCTGTAAATTGCTAGAAGTAACTTTTGAGTGAGACAGGATCTGTTTGTATTTTAATTTCCAACAACTTAAGAGCTGAGAAAGTTAGGATACATTCTTTGATTTTTTTTAAAATACAGATCTAGTGAAATAGATAAGAAAAATGTTGACTCGGATAATTATAGATTTTGATGCTTGTTGAAAAGGATGAGTCTAGCTCTGGAGGCACACTCTGTGTCCTGAATCCTGCTTATGCCACATGGAATGGGTATGTAAGACTGAGCAAGTCCCTCCATGTCCCTCTGCTTCAGTTCTCTTACGTGTGACATGGAAAGAATAACTGTATCTACCACAGAGTATGTATTTCAAGATCAAAAGAGTTGAGATATTAAAACCCTTAGTTTTGGTATAATACTAAGTGCTTACTAAATATCAGTTATTGCTATTGTTATCTCAAGTTATGAAATGTGATCATTCTCTCACTTTTAGATTAAGCTATGCTGAACTGGTTGGACCTGTAGGAAGGAAGGTGACAGAAAAAAAAAAAAAAAAGGTAGCTAAAACACAAAGTGCTAGAAAGTGGAGTTGAGAGTGCATCTTGGGCGCCAAAGTAAAATAACTCCTTTAGGCAAATATCCTGATAATTATGCTCAATGTGCCCTTTCGCGAAAACTGAAAATTCATTGAACTTTCACCAAAGATGTAGGCATTCCCGCTTTAAATAAAGTCACAGGGGGGCGCCTGGGTGGCTCAGTCGGTTCAGCATCCAACTTCGGCTCAGGTCATGGTCTCGCAGTTCGTGGGTTCCAGTCCTGCATCAGGCTCTGTGCTGACCGCTTGCTCAGAGCCTGGAGCCTGCGTCAGATTCGGTGTCTCCTTCTCTTTCTGCCCCTTCCCCACTCACGCTTTGTCTCCCTCTGTTTCTCAAAAATAAATAAATGTAAAAAAAATTTTTTTAAGAAATAAATAAATATAGTCAAAGGAACACACAAATAGATACATACAGGAGGGAGATAGACTGGGAGTCTCCCAGTGCATCAATGCTGTATTTTATTTCATGTTTAGAGGCATAGCAATAGATCCCCAGAAGGATCTTATAGAAACAATAAAATATTTTCCTGTGAAATAATTCAATGAGGAAGTCATTGGTTCTGTCTATCCTGTACCAAACTGACTTTGGCTAAGGGTTTTAATTTTGTTTTTTAATGTTTATTCATTAATTTTTTTTTTTTTTTTTTTTTTTTTTTTTTTTTTTTTGCAGGGGCGCCTGGGTGGCTCAGTCGGTTGAGCGTTTGACTTTGGCTCAGGTCATGATCGCACAGTTTGTGGGTTCAAGCCCCGCATCTGGCTCTTGTGCTGACAGCTTAGAGCCTGGAGCCTGCTCCACATTCTGTGTCTCCCTCTCTGTCTGCCCACCCCCCTCTTGTGCTCTGTTTCACTCTCTCTCAAAAATAAAGATAAACATTAAAAAAAAAATTTTACATTTATTTATTTATTTTTAATGTGTATTTTTGAGAGAGAGTGGGAGTGGGGGTAGGGCTGAGAGAGAGAGAGAGAGAGAGAGAGAGAGGGAGAGAGAGAAAGGATCTGAAGCAGGAGCCAGGCTCTGAGCTGTCAGCACTGAACTTGTTGCGGGGGCTTGAACTCATGAGCCAAGCCGTGAGATCATGACCTGAGCCAAATCAAAGGCTTAACCGGCTGAGCTATCCAGGCACCTCAGGGTAAGGGTTTTAAAAGAATAATAGAAGCACTGAAAAACTAAAGAGTGCATTAACTAACATACAGTTAATTCAGTTGCAAAGGTAATGGAGACTGTGCTCCTCTCTTCATTCCTTCCTGCTGACCACACCTTTGTAGTTTCCTTCACTACTTCCTTTCCACTATTTCTTTATGTGCAAGCCTTCCAGGAAGTTCCTAACCCGCTTACACCTGTCCATTCTATTTCAGTAATCTAATCCACACTCACAGCTTCATTATCAATAGCTGTTTTCCAAAAATCTATCTAGGAATGGGCAATTGCCTGATGGATCTAGACCTTCCTTATGAAGCATTACTATTTTATCCTCATAAAAACGAATATCCAAATACACTAGCTTTCCTCAACCTGGAGCCTTTATTTCAGGTCTGTATTTCTTACCATTTAAATGGCAATCAGACTGGTGGCTTAGGAACTAAATGTAACCTTTAATTCTTTATTTTTTGTCCCTTTCCTCATTCAATCCACTATCAGGCCTATAGAATTTTCTTTCATAGTATTTTCTCCTCACTTCCTTTTTCCCATTCAAATGTCATCATTCTAATATAAGCCTTTATGGAAACATTTGTAATAGCTGTGCCTCTTGGACAAGCTGCAGTGAGAGAGCTGATAAGATATTTGATTCAATTTTGGTAGCCTCTTAATCTGTTACCTTGTTCCCAATCTGATCACTATCAAATTCATATTCTTGTGGTAGTTACAAGAACTGCCACATTCATGGTGGTTAAAATAATGTCCTTTCTTTGTTTGAAACCCTTAATAACGTCTTGTTGTTTATCTTAGAAGTCCTAAAAATGTTACCAAATGCCACACATTGATATTACAGGTTCACTCCAGTGATACATGTCCATGTACTGTTACAGGGAGAGTACTTTACATCCCTCCCCTCTCTTCCCCACTCAAGAAAACATAGCCAAATGCAAATCAGGGGTAGAACTCCCTGTGAATCCTCTCCCAGCAAAATAACAATTTAACTGATAAAAGTTTAAAAGAGAAATCATTAAAAGTCTCAAGAAATTTTCCCAAGGGTATACAGCATATGGAGAAATACTCATTCAAAAAAATCTGCTGAACCTTAGTGAGAACAGCAAGAATCCATGGCAAGAATCCAGCTGTAATTCACTCTGTTACTCTCCAACACACCCAGCTCTGTGATATGGACAGAGTAGGACAGGGGTCTTGCTCAGGATAAGTGTGGTCAAGAAGACAGAGGCTGCTTCTCCCTTCAGCTCCTAGTCTAGGGCTATAGTTCCATCATGGGAGGGGCAAACTGCTAATATTTCTCATCTCTCCCCAGAGCCCTTCACCCCCATCACAGGAACCCTATTCTTGTCAGGCACAGCCAACTGGACTGGGTTTCTCTTGCCCCACCCAGCCCTGACTTGTTGATCTATCCCAGGCACGGCAGGCTGAGCACAGGGCTCCTGATTGCTCCTGCTTCAACTCCCTAAGTCCCATGCTTAAGGATAAACCAATATAACCAAGGGCTGCCACCCCCTTCCATGCCCATTCACCAGTTGGATGCCACTCTTGAAAAACCAGTCTCCATTCCCAGCCCCAGGAAAGTGATGCAGGATTTCTGTACAAGAGGAAGAAGAAGTCAGGCCATAAGGGCAACAAGCTTCTGCCTGTAGGGAATGACTTTATTTGGAATAAAAGCAGAACTCCATTCTTAAGGTCATTGTCTAAAATAATGGAGATTTTTGTGGAGAAAAATGTAAAGGTTAGTTGATCTGATGAATGCAAAATGTCAGGGCATCCAAAAGTTTAACAGAGGGAAGCAGGTGATGAGACAGTCACGAACAACCTTCCTAGGATCAGATACAACTTGTAGTTTGTGCCCTGGCACCAGGCTGCACCTACTCAGGGCCAGTGAGAGCAGGATGTGAGACTGACTTGAAAGCATCCTCCAAGCCACACATAGACCCACAAATACGAAACAGAAGCTTCACTGACACAAGAGGCTTAAACACAACATATGACAACACCCTGACTGAACAATAAGCTACTCTCACCCAGAAGGGACTCCTAGAACGTGAGCTTAAGAATATTATCACGACCTGATAAAGGACATCTATGAAAAACCCACAGCTAACATTATACCAAATTATGAAAAACTAAATACCTTTCCTCTTCAGACCAGGAACAAGACAAGGATATCCACTTCTGGCACTTCTGTTTAATATTGTATTGTATTAGAGGTTCTATTCAGGGCAATTAGGTAAAAATAAATAAGATATATATATATATATATATATATATATATATATATATATATAGTATCCAGAATGGAAAAAAGTAAATCAATTCCTATTTGCAGATGCCAAGAAATCCTAAAGAATCCACACCCCTTCCCATCCCCCCCCCAAAAACACAAAACTATAAGAACTAATTAATGAATGAGTTCAGCAAGGTTGCAGAACACAAGATCAATATACAAAAATCAATTATATTTCTAGACACCAGTAATAACGTTCTGAAAACAAAATTAAGAAAATTCTCTCTTCAAGTCAAGGGCTACTAGTTGTCTCATTTTATAAAGGAGATAGTTGAGATTGTGGGAGCCATAATGGCTGCCACTTATGCTGCTGAGGGACTTGACTGTTTTGTTACTGTCTCTTCATGGCTCAACCCAACTTTGGTGGGAGCCGTTCTTTGATTTGGTTTCCTTTTTGCCCTGTGGCTTTGGCACATTCCCTCAACATGTCCTGTTTATTTCATCCATATGGCAGTTTTCATTTGATGTCACACAGTTTGCCATGTTAGAGGTTGGTTCATGTTTGCTTTTTTGCTTTACTCGAATAGGTCAGCGTTCTGATATCCACCACTTAGTTCTCCCAGTGGGGGAATAATCAAGGGGCCGTGGGAGAAACAGGGATTCTTACCATTGGCCTCTGTGGTCTTGGCTGCTTCCTGCGTGATGAAGAGTGAAAGCTGGATTTGATAATAAAGAATCTCCTTTGTGTTCTTTCATTATTTATGCCGCATCTGCCTCTCAGCATTTGTGTCAATGAGTCAGTATAATTACAGCCATTGGATAATTTCCTTCGCTTTGCACACATTCCCGACCGTGTGAGTGCCACATCAGAGAAAACCAACCTTCACATCCCAGCAAGGTCCACTCTTCCTGTGGGCATGGTGATTAGCCAAGTCAGAGGAGATGCCTCTATGCCTCTCACCCTACCGGAAAGGGAAGGTCTGTGCAGCTTGCTGACTGTGAGATCACAAGGGATAGAAACTTCTTTTTCTATATAAAAGCCAAAATATTGACCCAGAATGTTGCTTTAAGATGATTTGCCTAACAACCAACTGTCCCTGAAAGTAGGGCAGGAAGGAACCTGGAAAATCATATCACTCTCCCCTCTCTTGACCAAAGATGTAACTCCCTGATCATCTAGCAAAATGTTATGAGGCAAATATCTGGTTGGATTAAATATGAAAGGAATTTCTGAAACAAAAAAAATAATTATGCAAAAAAACTACACTAAAGGTGAAAAAGTTCTATGTGTGTGTTCAGCTCATCCATAGCATTACTGCCTGGTCACAGAAAGGGCTGGGAAAGGTGGGCCTGGAGCAAAAGCTCCCCCTTGCCATAAGGCAGCATCCATCATGTGATTCTACTACATTGCAAGAAAAAAAAAAAAAACCTCAAAGACCTCATACATTATGGTTTTCTTTTCTGAATAATGCTGTGGATGTTCAGGGACTGAAGCACCACATATAGTTTTGTTTTGTTTTGTTTTGTTTGTGATTCACTAGATGAAGTGGGTGACATTGTAAATGAGCTCTTATTTAGTTGTGTTTTATTTTTTTTAAGGAAAGCACAAATTTCCATTTGTACCGAGATCACTGTATTAAAGCAAAGACTGTGCAAAACAAACAGGGACACAAAGAAGTGGGAAGGGAGGAAAATGTTAGATATTTTCTATGATAACAGACAGAATGCTTTCCTTGTTGCTACTGTCTCAGCAACGTTTGTCTTCCTACCTCTACGCTGGGCAGGCTGGCTGTCCATGTGATTTAAGTTCACATAAAAACTAACTGACCGTAAATGTCCATCCTTCACTTCCACTGTCTTAGATCCACAAGGTTAAGGCATTGCCTCTAGAATGTCATTGTGAAAATTCTACCTGGAAGGACTCGCAGACCAATGCCTACATTTCCATTAATATGGATAACTTTTGTGACTTTCCAGCTTTTCTTTTTTCTAAAGCAGAACATTTGCTCAGAAGAAAGCTTACAGTAGAACTCTAGTATTATAAAATACAGAAGTAGGGATGCTGTGTTTGAAAAGGAAAAATAAGACTGAAGTGTTCCTCGTTACACTGAAGAAATACTTCCCAGCAATGACCCTGAGACCTGTCTGTGAACTTTACAGCCCTATGGAATGAACATTCTTTAGAAAACAATTAATGATTGATTTGAAAGGGACACCTGAGCCCTGTGGGAATGCAAACTGATTGGTTATCTTGTGGTAGGGTCAGAATCAGGTATGGAAGAAAGAAGGACAAGGAGTGGAAGCTGATGGCAATGGGGCAGCTCTCAGTGGGAGCTACCATGGGGCAGCTGGAGCTGGCATTCAAGCATCAATGCAGATGTAAGCAGTGGAATTTCACTTAGTGTTCTAGCAGTCCTTCAGTGTTTCCAACTCGTAGTGTCATGTCCAAGTTTTGGATGTCAAAGATCTCCGGTGTACATGTGATCATCTTCTCAGGGTTCCGGGTGACCCTTTTTGATGACCCATGCTTGGGGAAATTGAGACAACAACACAAAAAGCCTACACACCAGGGAGTGTATCATAGAGCAGTTTGAATGTGAGCTATGCCAGTGTCAGGATACGCCTTGCTCACAGAGAGGCAGAAAAGCAAGAGAGGTATGAGACATTAGGCCGTACGTAGACGACTTTCTGTTGAGGTGGGAATAAAACCTCAGGAAGAGTTCTCAAAGCCCTGAGCAACTCACAGCATAGGCCTGAAGTCTATAGACCAAAATCTTTATTTGTTAAGTGAGAGGTATCAGTAAACACTTACAAATTACCAGTAAATGAAAACAGTGAGCAAGTCATTTTTTCTCTCTTTCAACATTGGTTTGGCTTTTCTTGTTGGAAGCTGATAAAAGCCTTCTTGTGATCATCCTGTTGTAGGCAAGAATTATTTTTCATGGTTAAAAAACAAAAAAACTGTTTTAACTGAAGCAGTGTTGACAAGCATTGCTCCAAGCAATTTTGTATAATAGAATTTCAGAGTAAAAAATTAACTACAAATCACTGACCTGGTCCATTGTCTTTCTCAATACTACAATTTTGCTGCTGAAAAAGAGGATTTGCTATTCAAGAATGCAAAAGTGTGATTCAAGAATCAAGCCTTTTCATCTCTCATGGGATATTGTCCTTTATCAGAGCATGCTTGGTGGATAAATATGTAAATTATTATGCAAAGCAGGATGGAGTAATTCAAATTGACAGTTGCCCTATTTTTAAAAAAAATTAAAATGTGAAAGCCTCGAAAATGTGTCTGCTGACAACAAAGGAAGTTCTTGTTAAGATCAACATTATTTGGTATCATTTTCATATATTTTTCAAACAGATGAATTCTTCTTGCTTTACTTTCTGTTTTGAGTTTTTTCCCCACCAGTGTATTTGATAAAGATGGTTTCAGTGGGAAAATTTACATTATATATAGATATAGATATAGATTATAGATATAGATATCTATATAGAAAATAAGATAAAATATATAAAATAAAATATATCTATATAGATATTTATATCTATAATCTATATCATCTACATCTGTATCTACAGAGAATAGAGATGATTTTCTTTAATATTTTTCTATTCTCTTGCTTTATTGGAACTTTATAAAGAACATCTACAGTCAGCAAGTATTTACAAAAGAATCAATTGTTGTCTTTGAGAGAGCACACCATTACAATTTGCTACTGCGCTGCCACTAAGTCGGTCCATTTTCATGCTAGTAGTTATCAACTCTGTCTTTCCTACTGTAACAACTGATGAGGTGACACTGTTCTTACCTACAACAAACCGTCCATTTAGGCCCTGGATTCCTTTGCCTCGTAACTTGGCCTTTGCTTTGCCAGGATTCCCTTTTTTCTTTAGTATCTTTCTTTTCTCCTTAATTTTTGGATCATTCCCACAACTATGAGTCTAATATCACCTAAACACACAATACACTAACTTCGCTCTGAACCATTATGTTTCTCTACTTCCCTCTCTAGCAAGACTCCTAGAAAGATTCTCTATATACTTGCTGTTTCCACTTCTTTACCTCCTGTTCTCTTACTCCCATCCAAATCAAGCATCCAGCAATGTGGCTCAATTTGTTGAGGTCTCCAATGATCCACATCCTGCCCAAACTATTGGTTTTTGTCTTCCTTTTACCTGGTCTCTTGGCAGCTCTTGGCAC
This sequence comes from Puma concolor, assembly GCF_028749965.1. Classification (NCBI taxonomy): domain Eukaryota; kingdom Metazoa; phylum Chordata; class Mammalia; order Carnivora; family Felidae; genus Puma; species Puma concolor. The sequence continues at coordinate 141,895,428 of NC_141674.1, read as the reverse complement.
TGGTTTCTTGGCATTCTCTGCTTTGATGTGTTCTTCTTTGGGCTTAAAGAAAGCCACGTTTTCCTTCACCTTCAAGGTCTTTCCCAGCTGTCTAACCATGGATGTCTCCAGACATCTCCTCTTCTATTACCACACTCACCCTCTGAGCTATCTAGTCTCATGGCTTTGCAAATCACCAATTGAATATTTCCAATTCTGACTTCCTTGATGAATACCAGACTCACATTTAACTGCTGACTTGACATCATCAGTTGGAAGTCCAGTAGTCACCAAAAACTTAATGTAGCCAACAAAGAGCCATTGGTTCCCTATCCCCTCACCCCAACACAAACTCCAGAATCCTTAGCTTACCAAGTCTTCAACATTTAAGTAAATGGCAATACTATTCATCTAGCTCTAGGGTAAATATCTTATCTTTAATTTGTCACTTTTCCTTCTACATCTAATTCACCAGGATAACCTGTTGCTCTACCCATAGTATCTATTTTTTTTTTTTTTATCTGAACACTACTGTTACAACCAGAGTCAAGAATATTATCTATAATCTGGCCTTGGATAACAGTTTTCCTGACCACAGTCTTTTCCACCTCATCATAATCAGAATAATTAAAAAAATTGTTTTAAACCATTGTCTGCTAGATACGTGATCTGGCACTTGTCGACCTCTCAAGCCCATCCCCCTGTACTATCTCCCATATCTGTCTGCTCAGCCACAGTAGCTTAGAGCATTTATTCCCCAGCACATGATGGCTGCTTCTCCAAATTCAAGTACCAATTTATTTTTTTTTTTAATTTTTTTTTCAACGTTTATTTATTTTTGGGACAGAGAGAGACAGAGCATGAACGGGCGAGGGGCAGAGAGAGAGAGAGACACAGAATCGGAAACAGGCTCCAGGCTCTGAGCCATCAGCCCAGAGCCCGACGCGGGGCTCGAACTCACGGACCGTGAGATCGTGACCTGGTTGAAGTCGGACGCTTAACTGACTGCGCCACCCAGGCGCCCCTCAAGTACCAATTTAAATGCCACCTCCTCAGAGAAACTTTCCCAGACCAACCTGCCTAAAAAAGAATCACTGAATACCCACCCCTGCTTAACCGTTTCTGTTTCTTACATTTTATTTGTAGCACTTAAACATTACCACGGAGTACATTTTTTAAATATTTCATTTAATTTTATTTTTCCCTTATCTACTTCCTCATATATGAATACAAACTTTTTGGGAGCAGAGATTTTGCTTTGTTTCCTGCAATCTGGGCGAGTACCTAGCATATGGCATGTGATCAATGAATATTTGGTAATGGATATTGACAGACTTAATCATTCACACTGGAATTTCACCTCTCTGGTTGTGTCTTTTGTACCTGAGTGAGGCTCACTAAACCAAAGATAGTAATTAGATTGTGTTAGATTCTCTCTTTCTCTCCCTCTCTTTGTGTGTGTGTGTGCGTGCGTGTGTGTGTGTGTGTGTGTGTGTGTGTGATTTCAGATAAAAATAAGTAGTTTTAAGTTACAACAGTCTTTAAGAGCCAATATAAAAATGCCCTAACATATGTAAGTGAGATCTTTAGATGATGTTTATCTGCATAATAAATGAAGGTACACTAAGTAGATGAACAAATAAAGTAAAACAGCTGTTACTAAATTTGAGAGATGTTGGATGCAGTAGATAACGCAATTCAGCAATGTGCGGTTTATATCATGACAACACGAGTCATGTGGCAGACGTTGAATGGATACCTAAGTGACTGGTAGGTGACAACAATGCTGCTGTTGATACACTGCCTTTACTTCTTCCACTCCCACTCTTCTCAAAGTATATACGATACTTCTGCTTACATTCTGTCACCTACAATTAGAGAAGCCAATGGATAAAGATGGTGACAGGCAACACTGTTATTGCTTAAGATATAGGGGGAAAAATGCAGTATTCTGAGAGGATTTAGAGAAAAATAGTTACCACTAAGAATGAGCATAGAAAAATAGTGGCAGCAAACACAATCATGAAATTAACTGTGTCCAAATTATGGGGAAGATGGGATATTATATATATAAACATATATGTACATATATGTATATGTACATACACATATATGTATATATATACAAATAAATGTGTGTGTGTTTGTGTGTGTGTGTGTATATATATATATATGTATATGTATATACCAGGACACTTTCTTCTAGGCAGTGGTGAATTGGGGACAAATTTTACAAAATGTTTACTGTTTCCAGGAGGAGCAAATAATTTTAGAAGGTGAAATATGGATTTTCAATGTTTCTTGAACCAGTTTTCAGGAATAAAATTGGACCCATTTATCCACATTATGTTGAGACACCTCTTTCTTGTCTATTTCTCCTCCCTTCTCCTCCTCTTCCTCCTCCTTTCTCCTTCTTCTTCTGTCAATACTGCTGACTAATCCTGTAATTTTCTGAGAATTAGTTTTTAATTGTATCAAAAGGTAGAAAACAGAAATGTTCACAGGAAATGTGGGAGAGGGGAAATCTTAGAAGGATTCTGCAGAGTATTTAAATTCATATGATTTTCTTGTGTGAGTGCAACAGCAAAGCTCACACACGGACTGCAGAGCCCAGCTAGGACCCATTATGCCTGATGATATAAGTAAATCCTAACAATCATGCCATGATACTTATTTTGTTGTTCTCTTCTCCCTTTGTATGGATAAACCAAGGCAGGACAGGCTACTAAGCATGCCAGAATTAGTTCCTGGGTGAGACACCATTATCTACTTTTTAAATCACAATGCTAACCTGTTAATCACCTTCCTGTTAAGCCCTTTGCTGTAAGTGAAAAATACATCAAGTATGGTGTATATGCTAAATACCAAGCACATGCTGTATGGGCTAGATGTCTGCCGAATGCCGTGTGGGACATTCAGGTGGCAGAAGACAAAGTGGGATCTCATTAGGACTTCAGTTTGGAGGGTGGGAGGAGGATGGAGAAGTACCTACTTAAACACTAAGAATAAATATTTACAGAGCATTTTAGAGATTTGAAAACATTTCTACATATGTTATTTCATAAAAACATTAACACAAGACATCATCCAATTAAAAAATAAACTCTGTAGTACATTTTTATTTCTCTTAAGTTTATTTATTTATTTTGAGAGAGAGAGAGAAAGAAAGAACAGGGGAGGCGCAGAGACAGAGGAAAACAGAGAGAGAGAGAGAGAGAGAGAGAGAGAGTGAGAGAATCCCAAGCAGCACAAAGACTGACATGAAGCTCAACCTCACAAACCACGAGATCACGACCTGAGCCAAAATCAAGAGTTGGATCATGAACCGACTGAGCCCTCCAGGTGCCCCTGTAGTACTTTTGTAAATGGTTAGAGAGAGAATGAACTGAGGTTGACAATAAGTGGGAAATGAAGTAGTTAGAGTTTATGAGACTTAAGCATTGTAGGCAGGAAACTCTGCTTATGCATTTAGAGCTGAGAGAAGGGTATGGGTGGTCCAAGGCGGGTTCAGAGTACCTGAAGGCAGGCGGTTCATCTCTTCAGGTACGGAGATGTCACACGGTACGAAGCAGGACTGCCACTGGTGGAAAGTGACTCAGAAGGATCTCTTGGCTCTGCAGCTGTAGAAAACTTGGGATCAAGGTTAACTGTGATAAGGAAGAGTAAAGTGGCATGTAATTGTATAGATGAATCTATGCTGGTTCTCTTACTGAAAATACTCTGTGCTTGTGTTCTTGTGTATGTGCGGGAAGGGATGGTTTTTGTTTATTTGTTTCTCAGAAAGATTGCTATCAAATGTTTGCTATGTCTTGAAATGGAGGACATCTTAGAATTGAGGAAATATGGACTGTTTTTTTTTTTTAATTCATGATAACTAATTTAATCTAACCCCCTTCTTTTTCAGTTCTGCACTCAGGAGTACCCACCAGACACTGAATGATATGTTTGGCCTTTCCGATGCACTGTTTATTGTTCTTGAAAAGCAGTTCCCATATAATTTTTCTGGAGGTGAATTGGCAGCAGCATGACCCTTCTTGGTAGAGAAGCCACACGTACTCTGGTTACCTTAGGGGTATATCTGAACTTAAGGATGCCTCCAAAGTGGCCCAGAGAGTCAGGTTCAACTCAGCATCAGCTTTACTTGCCATTTCCTTCTCTTGTTTGTCAACGGGAGCCATATTTTACTTGGGTGGCTGTGTTTTTCACATTATTTCCAACAACCAATTCGTTGCTTAAGCTATCATTTGAAAAGAGGTGACATTTTATTTGCCATATTCAAATCTTTGCTTCCAAAGCTGATGCAAGTATCCGAAAACAAACCACTGTACGTCTTTATCATAAATGTAGTAATAGAAAGATAGTCTCAGTTGAATGGTTAATAAATATATATATATAGTGAGCCTTCTGTTAAAAACAGGGTATTGGGTCATTCCTTAAAGTGTTTGGGAAATGATTTTGAGCTAGACTATGTTTTTAAGTTTAGAGCGGAATGTGTTTACTTTGGATTAGCCTGGGAGGAATTCTTAAGTAAAAATTTGGCATTTTTTCCTAAGGCAGGCAAATTTCCTAAGGAAAAAGGAGAATAAATTAATGTTAGGTGTATTCTTCCAGTGGTGCGCAGTAGCTAGCTCTCTACTTCCCCTCAGTCATAAATAAATCATCATGTTTGCCCTTCTATACTGTGCTGTTTTGTGCTATAGTGAGCTGTGATTCTAATGATGTACAACTGAAATCGGGCACATACGACCCCTTGCACAATAGGACAGTAGTCACTTAATTGCACGTCTTTTTCTATTTAACTTCCACAACAAAATTGGCTGCTAACACCCCCATTTTACAGAGGGGACACTAAGGATCGGGAGCTAAAACATCCTGCTTGTGATCACATGACGAGGGAGAGGCAGAACTGAGATGCAAGTATTATGTGCTCTCTCCAACGTCGAGATTCCCAGACCTCAGAGAATAGGTCTGAAGGACTGTGGGACCCACTCTGAGAAATGCTGTGTTATTTTATACACACCTTGATTGTACCACAATTAAATATTTACTTTTCTACTTCTCCCTCTAAATTCCTAGGTCCTTGAGTGACAGGCATTCTGGTTTCTTTGCACCTAAGTTCAGAGCCCAGTTCAGCATTGTTGAATTAATAAAGTCATTTAGAGGCATCTGGGTGGCTCAGTCGGTTGAGCGTCTGACTTCGGCTCAGGTTACGCTCTCACAGTTCCTGAGTTCAAGCCCTGCACGGGGCTCACTGCTGTCAGTGCAGAGCTGGCCTCCTCGGATCCTCTGTCTGCCTCTCTCTCTGCCCCTTGCCTGCTTGCTCTCTCTCTCTCTCTCTCTCAAACATAAACAAACATTAAAATAAATGAATGAATGAATGAATGAATGAATGAATGAATAAATAAATAAATAAAGTTGTCTAGTAAGCCTGAGAGGACTCCTCTAGATTTCCTTAGAAAATATTTATTACCTCCTTCCTAGCAGATCAAAAAGCAGTTAAGAGGTAAGAAGTAAACAGAACACAAACAATCAAGGGTCAGTGACCTGAAGTCCATGAAACAAGAAGGTTGTTCTAGGGCAGAGAGGTGTAGTCTTTTCAGAGACACTAACACCAAAGGCTTTTTGACTATTTGAGCCTTGAGTGGATCTTCTCCCCGGGAAGTAACAGGGTGAGAAATATGCCCCCAATCTCTCCTCAGCCTGTGTCCCACTTTCTTAAGAGCAGTCCCTGGGATGCCTGGGTGGCTTAGTCGGTTGAGCGTCTGACTTCAGCTCAGGTCATGATCTCGTGGTTTGTGAGTTCGAGCCCCGCATTGGGTTCTGTGTTGACAGCCCAGAGCCTGGATCCTGCTTCAGATTCTGTGTCTCCCTCTCTCTCTGCTCTTCCCCCACTAGTGCTCTCTCTCTCTCTTTCTCTCTCTCTCTCAAAATACATAAACATTAAAAAAAAAAAGCACTTCCTAACACCTAAAGAAACTTGGTGATGTTTCTTGAATAAATAAATAAATGTAAAAATGAAGTAGGTGATAATCCAATCAGTAAGTTGTTAACCACATGGGATTGGCACCCAGCACCTGAGAGCAGAACCCATGGATCACACACCCATGGACTGAGCTCTGGGTCATTTTGGAATCCTCCTCAGTGGACCACATGGGTCAATATGGCAGCCTTGAGCAGATGGGCCCTGGGCCGGACTGTGGGGTGAACACAAGTGTCCCAGTGTGTCCACATAAGAGACACAACGCCAATGCCAAATCATTGGGTGTTATTTGGTGAGGAGAACTGGATGCCCAGGAATTTATCCTCTTCTCTGGTTTTAAGGGGCAGAGTCCTGAGAGGCATACTGTGCTCTAGGAGGCAGCTCACACCTTTTGTTTTACAGTTGCTTCCAGCATTCTAATTTCTAAAAGAGAATTTTACAATTACAAAAAGTAAATTCTACCATGTGAAAAACTCTATTGTTTGCCGCCAGTGACATTATAGAAATGAAATCCACTCCCCCTCCCCGCTTAGAGATCTGCATACATGGCTAGACGAAAGTGACAGATATTGTAATTTAAATACAATTGTTCACTTAGCAACCCCTTTGGAAACCTGTCTCTTGCAACTTGCCTTTGGGTAGAGTTCTAAAGACAATTCTCTAAAAGAACAAAGCCCAACAAGATTTGAAAACAGAAAATTATAGTGGTCTTATCAAACCAGTCTTCTCCAAACTTCCCCTCCTGCCCTTCTCTGTTGTCCCAGGCTCAGAATCCTGTGTCAGCAAAGTCAGAATCCTGAGTTTATCTGTACATAAGGAATAGTGATGTTCCAAATTTTTTACCTGTGGAACTAAAGAAAATATGCACACCTCATCCATTTTTCATTCTTAAATCTCTGTGTTGTCTTCAGGAGAACTGATATTTCTTCCTCTTAAATAAACTATCTTCTTCATTATACGTTTAGCAAAGCCCCTGAGTATATCCACTGTGAGCTTTCGTCACAGATCACTCTGGAGAACAATCTTTGTAAATATTATTCTTTTGTCTTCATGAGACACCTATTATCTGATTGGCATAATCCTTTGCCTAAATACAAAACAAGGTCACTTCCCCAAAGCCCACCCATCTTTTCAGGTGGCCTGTGGATAGCTGATGAAGGGATGGCTGAGGTGTGGAACAGTGAAACTCTAAAGCAGAGCTGGGAGAATTAGGAAAAACCCAGGGCTTTTGTGTTTGGGAGGCTGGGGGTGAAAACACTCTTCTGTAAACTTAGAGAAAAGTCCTCAAGTCATTCCTGAATATTTTCTCACCAAAAATGTTTGTAGCTTTCATGAAAGCAATTTATATGCAGGTGTGCTGTGCCCGGATGGCTCCGTTGGTTTAGTGTATGACTCTTATTTTGGCTCAGGTCATGATCTGACTCTTATTTTGGCTCAGGTCAACTCAGTTCATGAGTTGGAGTCCCGCATCAGGCTCTGTGCTGACAACTCAGAGCCTGCTTGGGATTCTCTCTCCCTCTCTCTCTGCCCCTCCTCCTGCCTGTCAAAATGAATAAACAAACTTTTGTTTTTTAAGCAATTTATGTGCATGCAAAAACCTGTCTTTTCTTTACTGGAGAATCTCAGAAGCTTGATTCACTTTGGATAATCCAAACAAGGTTAAATACATTGGGCATCTTTTTTTCCTCAACTTGCCTTGATTTGTGTTTGAGGACTATTATGTGGGGCCAAATGACAGATAAAATTCATTCTTGCTTCCCTTTAAGATAGGCTCAGTCTTTATACCGAGGGATCTTTCCTCAAGTAGTACACGCCCCTCCCCAGCCTGTGACCCATCTCTAGAGACTAGGAAGGAACAGCAGCTATTTCACACATTTTTATCTTTGAAAGCTTGAAATCAGAGCCTAGGGTGTAATGCAAATAAAGACCTAAGCACGTATTAGGGAAAGCAATTTGACACTTTAAGAATTTCATCTCCTCAAGCCAGCTCACACACAGATTACATACAGAGAGGAACAGGTTAATACTTACATAACTGAAAATTGGTGCTAATTGGCTTGAGGTTTAAATGAGCAAGCTCTGTCAGACAGCTGGGCTAGTGGAGGTTCTGTATATGAAAGAACTACACAGAAATATAATTGATCTCTATGTAATGATGTTTATTCTCTAAAAATTAGGTTAAAATTGAAGAAATCATTTCCCTCATCTTCAATTAAAACAAATAGCTAACATTTAGCTCAATTTTAGTCTCCCCGGCCTTCGAGATGAATCTCCTCCATTTTGCAAGTAAGCCACTGCCTACATTTTGCTGGGACGAATGGCCTGGAGGGTCAGAGTATTTTTTAAAAGGTTAAAAGAAATTGTACCACATCCAGGAAGGCTAATTTTCATGCATCAAGTTTCTTTGAGCTGAATTTGTGTAATGAGTGCACTGGAAATTGAAAGACGAGATTAAAGTGCTGTTTGTCGTGTACAGAGATTTCAGAAATGCTTATCAGCCCTTCGCAGCTGAACACAGCCCAGATTAAAAACCGATCTGACAGAAAGGGAAGCTGACTGCAAATGTGGGGCTTTACATCCACGCTAATTACAAAGTGCATATTAAACATGAGGCCTATGATGAGAGCAGCTGCAAAGGTCTTTATCTATATTAAGAGACTGTCCACCTACATAATAAGAATAATTGCCAATGAGAGAATTCTTAAAAAGAAATTGCATTTAATGACACATCATACAATTTCTTGTAATTTCAGAGGTCTATTTTACCATCCCCCAATAAGGTATGACTTTGTCTTCTCTCTGGAACCAGGTGACAGATCAGATTTTGAAGACAAGATCCATTCACTTATATTTCTATTAATGCCAGCCCGATTGCTCTGAAAAGTGCAAGTGTGGAAACTCTTATAGAGTCCCCAGTCCCTGTCTCTAATGAACTGACAGGGAAGCAACTACAGTTTTTCCAATCCACTGGAATTTCTTGAGGCAAATGATACCTAAAGCCATTTTACTTGGAAAGTTGTCAATGTCACCAGAACTGGATGCCATTATTTTTTTTCTCGCTACTAATATATGGTAACATCAGAGCTGTAATCTGGGAGCAATCAAATTGAAGGGCTACAAGAAACTCTCCTGGAGTCTCTTTTCCCCCTTGGTAAAAAAAGACAGCTCCCATGGTTTTGGGAAATAAATCTAATAACTTGAATGAAACCATCTAGCATGCATTGAGCACTCTGTACATAGTTTTATTCCCTTCAACCTTTCTCTACCTTTTCTTCTATCTCTTTCTTCCTTTTTTCTTTCTTCATCCTTTTGGGCTGATATAAATCCGAGTTATACAACTGCTGCTTTTCAATATCTCATTTTTAAAATAAAATAGTTACACATTTTCTCTTTGCTACTTATAGTTGCTCCTGAAAAGCTAGGCACATAATAAACAACTAAAATCTAATGAATGATCACTGCAAGATACTAAAAAAAGTACTCAAGAAATTCAGCCTGTTAGGAAAGGTGCAGTGAGACAGCAAAGGTCATAGAATTTACAGAAATATGCTAATAAAAGACATGTTATTTTTGTCTTTATTATTATTAAAAAAATTTTTTTAATGTTTTATTTTTGAGAGAGACAGAGCGTGAGTGGGGGAGGGGCAGAGAGAGAGGGAGACACAGAATCTGCAGCAGGCTCCAGGCTCTGAGCTGTCAGCACAGAGCCCAGTGGAGAGCTCCATCCCATGGACTGCAAGATCATGACTTGAGCCGAAGTTGGATGCTTAACTGACTGAGCCACCCAGGCGACCCTGTCTTTATTATTATTCATATAATCCAAATTCTTTAGAATTTTAGATAGAAATTCCAAATATCAAATAGCCATTTAATTTCTTACAAGGCTCTAAAAATATGAAATAAAACATAGTTGCAAAAATGTTTATAAAAACATATGTATCGTTCACCAGTAGTTGAAAGATAAATACTCATGCAACCCCATCCAGGATAAGATATGGAGGGTGGTGGCACCTAAGAGGCCAGCATCTCTTGAATGTATCCCTTCCATGAGCCCCTTCTTCTTCTCAAGAGTCACCCTCTCATGAATTTTATGATAATAATTTCCTTGCTTCCATAAAGCTTTTCTGTATAGTGAACTGTACTTTCTCATCCTGTATTCTAAATCATTTCATGTCCTGAATTTCACCTGTCATTAATGGAAATAAAATGTTGATTCTTAGACTTGTTTTCTTGAAGTTTCTCAACTTCAATTCCTATCTCAGTCAGCTTGGGCTGCCATAATGATTAGCACAGTCTGGATGGCTTAAACAACCAACATTTATCTCTTATGCTTCTGTAAGCTGAGAAATTCAAGATCCTGATGCCGGTAGATTAGGTTTCAGGTGGCCTTCTTCTTTGTTTGCCTAGGGCCTTCTAACTGTTGTATCCTTATATGGTAGACAGAAGAGAGGGAGATCCCATGTCTCCTTTTTATAAGGGCATTACATCTGTCCCATCACGAGGGCCTCAACCTCAGGACCCTATCTAACTAATTATCTCCCAAAGCCTTATCTCCAAAGACCATCCCATTGAGAGTTAGGATTTCAAAAAGTGAATTTTGTAGATACATAAATATTCAGTCCATAATAGTTCCTTTATCTTTTCCCTTGATGGCAGTAGGGGTTAACATTTCCAGATGGGACCTTGCTCTATTCTTGGATGGTTTTAGTAATAGTTTAAATAAGACCCCAGCAAAAGGGGGAAGTAGAAACTTTGGAGGATCTTTCTCATCTACCAATGCCTGGGATTCCTATCTCTCATTTCCTTTCTGTGCCATAACAACCATAATAGCCAGTGGTACAAGAAGAGAGACAAATAACTCCACCACAAAGAGAGTGTACTGTAAGAAAGGAAAATCTATAAAAAAGAAAAACAAAGGGGAAAAAGGAAATCTGGCATAGGAGTATTACTGGGAATTCTTGAAAAACTCTAGCCCTTAGAGAAAACTTTATTTCAAAGACAGATTCACACAGACGTGTTTGAAGAGAAATTCACAGTGTAGGTCAGCATTGTTCCTAGACACCCTATGCTTTCCTCCCAAGTAATAGATACAATTTTCCTAATGATGATAAATGAAACGATGGTAAAATAGAGTGTTATTCTTTTTGTAGTGGCTAAGAACAGGTTGTGGATTGGAGCCAGTTGAGATGACCCTGCTATCCTAACCCGCTGACTCACTACTGGGGCCTGAGGATCACAGGCAGCAGTTACCAAAACTTTTTCCCACAGTCTGGAGGGGAGGCCAAATCATTGTTTGGCAATAAGAGGCCAAACGGGACCCTAGAGAAGGTTGGTGATGGTTGTAGTCCAAAGAAAGAGCCTTACCCTAAGGCTGACCCACCCTCCCTGCCCTAATGGGAGTGAATGCTGCTGCCCACCCAGGTCCTCAAATACTCTCTCAGGTTTGTCTTCCAGACCTACCACAGATGAGCCCCCTGCCCCCCACTTCCAATCCAACACCTCCAGTGATTAGAACCACGAACTTGTTCCTGCCATGCCTGTCCCATGAGAGGACCCTACGGAAGCCAAATACAGTCATTTTAGACTTTGGCATATTGAGGTCAGGCCGTCTCTCCCTCCTGCCAACTTATGATTTAATAAATATATTGTTAAATAATAATAAGTTTTAAACATATATGTGAAGTTGTTTTCTGGAGGTGGTGGCACAGCACTAGGCTGGCTTGATCTGAATGACTTGGGATTTAGTCACTAAATAATTTGTGACTTTGGAGAAGTTTCTCTGTCTTTACAATGAACAAGTTGACCGGATAGTCTCTAAGATACCATCAAGTCAAAAAATTCTATTGTATTTGTAAACAGTGTTTGTCTGGATCTTATATTAGAGATTTTTTTTACATGAGTTTTATATCATGTATTTTTATTTTTATGGTGAGGGATTAAAATAACATAATAAAGGGAATAATCAAAATTATTTTTTAGAAGAATGGAGACCTTGGGAATAATCAAAACACAATGATCAAACAAAATGCAAACAAACATAAAACCTTCGTATTTATCCCCACCTGCATTTTTGTCATATGTGGAGTGTGGGTGGTCTTAAATATTTCAGGGTTGCAAATTGATACACTCTGTGCCAGGGATTGGGCTAAGTGTATCTGTCTTCGCAGATAATGATATTCCCTTTTAGAGACAAGCAAACTGAAGATCAGCTACTTAAAACAAGTTACCTGGTGATCAGGGGCAGAACTTCCGAAAGTGCCCCCCACACACACACACACGTCAACATCCTTGGCAGTACCTAGACATTTGGTGCAACTGCAAATTCTGAGGCCCCACTCAGACCTACTAAATCCGACTCTGGAGGTGAAACCCAGAGATGAGTTTTAACCCGCTCTCTCGCTATCAAGTTTGAAAAACTCTGACCACATGAGTTATGACACAAGTGATCCATCCTAGGTCTGATATCCAAACCTGAACTGTTTGCAACACCCGCAGTTATGATGGAATTCCGATTTGCCTGAATTATCTCTGATAGCTTTTCTTCAGCTTCTTTTCAAATGTTTTCCAGGTAGGGAATACTACAGTCACCCCTTTACCAAGTCAACTAGAGGCAAATGGGAGTGAAAACAAACTCATTTCAAGTTTGGGAGACAAAAGGAAGGCAAGAATTTTTAAGAAGACTCATGACAGTAGCATATGTACTTGCAATTATGTCTAGAGGCAAGGCATGACTTGATGACCTATGAGGTCCCCCTCGTTCTGTACGTTGTCTGATTTGCTTTTAGAGGTGACTAACCACTCTTTTGTATTTATAAGTTTATAATAGTATGTGTCATTCAAGAAATGGATCTGAGAATATGTTACAATTTTTAAATCTCATGTGAAAAATAAAGCAAGAGAAGATTTTACTTACTTCCCCAGCTCCAATTCCATGGCAATTCTTAGCTGTGGGATCTGCACAATATTTACTGAATAGAGTTAGACCCTGAAATTATTTGGTAATTCCCCTTTCACTTTATTTTTTTATTTATTTATTTATTTTTTAACATTTATTCATTTTAGAACAGAGACACAGCATGAATGGGGGAGGGGCAGAGAGAGAGGGAGACACAGAATCTGAAACAGGCTCCAGGCTCTGAGCTGTCAGCACAGGGCCCGACACAGGGCTCGAACCCACGGACCGCGAGATCATGACCCGAGCCGAAGTCGGCCGCCCAACCAACTGAGCCACCCAGGCGCTCCTCCCCTTTCACTTTAAATTTTATATCTGTTGGTATAAAATTAGTCTGTATGAGATTGAAAACCTAAGTCAGTTTGCAATGGCTTTGCCGTACAATTACATGTGTAAACAAGGAAACTTGTGACCTCAAACCTTCAGTTCTTGCCAGAGTCAAAATAAGAAATAAAATTTTACTTTTCCTTTCTATTCTGCTTTCAGGATAAAAGCCTACATGTTTCCTACATCCTTCTTTGTCTTTTTCCTATACAACAAATCGCTTGGAGAGTACAGCTAATACTCATCACATTCATCAGTCCCATAGATGACAGGTCTAGAATTTATAAGGAGAGAAGGGGTAGTGATGGGGTTGTAAGTCTTATACATTTAAATTAAAGTTGCATAGTCAGTGGCAGTGAAGATTTGCTCATCACCGTGAAATTCCCAGTGCCTTTGCAAGAACTAAAGTCCAGGTGGGCATATAGGCTACGAGGGTAGATCAAGTTCACATTTTCAGAAATCATGAAATTTGCTACTTTTCTTGCACGAATTTCTTCATAAGGCAAAACGACACTTATCCAGAATTCTGAGCTGCCTGAAACCATCTTTTATTTACTAAAATATGTTACTTGACTTGCAAATGTCTTTTAGACTAACACATACTCTAACTCAGTCTTGTTATTGTGTTCACCAACTGCTGTTTTCTTTTCCTTTCCCAGTTATCAAGACTATTAGGGAAATAGAGGCATTTGGGTTTCATGAAGAGGTCTCATTACATAAGAAGTAACTTTAAAATTTTTGTAAATGTTTATTTATTTGAGAGAGACAGAGAGAAAGAGAGAGAGAGAGAGAGAGAGTGCAACAGGGGAGGGGCAGAGAGAGAGGGAGACACAGAATCCGAAGCAGGTGCCAGGCTCTGAGCTGTCAGCACAGAGTGAGACATGGGGCTCAAACCCACGAACCTTGAGGTCATGCCCTGAGCTGAAGTCGGACACTTAACTGACTGAGCCACCCAGGCGCCCCATATAAGAAGTAGCTTCATACGGAAAGCTTCAGAGAGAGCTTGCAAACTTACAATGCTGCAAAGTATTCATCCAATCATGTATTTCCTCTGTAGAGCACAGCAAATAATATTTTCATTATTCAAGCTTTCTCGTTTCTTGTACTGAGTGTATGTGAAATTTGTTTTGGGGGTTTAACAAGATATTTGTTACACAAAATCACAAAATAACTATGATCTAATCAGTTGGTGCTTTTTTTAAAGACTATAATGAAAATCGCCTCAAAACATTTAGTATTGGCTGACTGACACACTGGGTGTCAGTCAGACAGTCATTGGTTCAAAGATCACTTCAACCACTTTACTTACCAGCTATTGAGATAAAGTTATGTAACTTCCATACCCCACTTTTCACTTCCATAAAATAGAGATATAAATAGAATATATGCATGCATAGCATATGTAAGAGAACTAAATTAGACAATCCATGCAATTTACTATCCCAGTGCTCACACCTGGTTAGACTTCATTATTACTAGTTTATATAGTGTTTTAAGGAAACGCTAGAACAATAAAATATTTCTAATCTAAATATATGACTAAAAATAGCCCAATAAATTCTGAGCACAAATTAAATATAATCTCAGAATGTTAATCAGAATGATGCTTGACCTGGGAAGGAAATACCTCCAGCTGGTTCTGGAGTTCTATGATTCCTCCCTACTAAGAGCTTATCTTGGAATAAGAAAACCCTGGTGAAAGACTGTTGCTGTTTCTTTATACTTTAAGTAAAGTCACACTTTTAAAAAGAACATAGTAACTCCAGGTTTGCAGCTGTGAGGAATTCCCTTTCTGGTTAAAAGGTCACTGAGTATTTGCAAAAGGAGTTGTTAGATACTATTTGCACAGTGCAAATCAAAAGGAGTTGGGAGAAAGTCCATAGGTTAATGAGAACATTAGACAGCCTCATGATAGGAGGTGGAAAATGTGCTTTCCTTCTCCGTCCTCAGTTTTCTATCAAGTTTTATGTAAAGAAGTTGCTTAGGTAGACAAGGAGTCTCAAAAGCAAGCAATTGGGCAGCAAGCAACATGGATTTTCCAAGGAGTTCCATTGCACTATTAAAATTAATACTAAATCTTGGTGAGGCCAATTTAATGCATCGTTGCTTCTAATTGTGTGCTTAACATACACTCCTTTGAACATTTAGCCTGGGATGTAAATAAATGTTAACATTCACACATTCACACATCTAATTAATTTCCACCGGAAAATTCATTATAATATTACACCATATGGACTTATCTTCATTAACTGTAATGGAACCCTTTAAAATGAAATGTTTCCTAGAATATCGTATGTTAGGCAGTGGTAATACAACAGGCTAAAAAAATAATAACAAAAAGCAAGGCTGTCTTAGAAAGAAAATTCTGGAAACTTCATATGGATTTGTAATTCAAGTCTCACTTGCTTTGATTATAGAAAAAAATATGTAATTGCATAAGAGATGTATAATGTAATATACATCATAGTTCATAGGCAATCTTCCAGAAAATCATCAGTTTCTGATTCATCTGAATCTGTAAACACCTTTTAATTTCTAGCCTTGCTGAGTGTTTACTATGTCCCAAAACATTTTAAAGAACTATGGTGCAATTTTATTTTAAGTTTTTTTTTTCTTTTTTCTTTTAGCTTTGTATGATGTTTCTTTAAACCATATCTTAGTGGTTATTCATTAGAAGATGAAGACCTTAGGGGCACCTGGGTGGCTCAGTTGGTTGAGCATCCAACTTCAGCTCAGGACATGATCTCACAGTTCGCGAGGTCGCTGCTCTCAGGGCACAGCCTGCTTTGGAACCTCTGTCCCCCTTTCTCTGCCCCTCCCCCGCTTGTGTGCTTTCTCTCTCTCAAAAGTAAATAAACAGTAACAAAAAATTAAAACAGAAGACGAAGATCGAGACCTACTTGCACAGGATTGCATTCTGCAAATAGAACACAGGAATGACTTGGAATCGTGAGAATATCTATAATTCAGGATTTCTTTAAGTTTAAGCCACAATGTTTAGCTTCGATATCTCTTCTGGGTAGAAAATTCTATTTGACAAAGTACCACTGAATTGCAGCTGGGACATACTTACAACGCAATAAAAATAGTGTGACTGAATACCATGCCTTCACTTGAAGGAAGGAACATGTCTTAAATGCAGGCTTCTCCTGAATGCTGTAGACGTTGTGTGTGGTTTTTTTAATTCTAAATTAAATTTGGAGGCATTTTCATGGAATGTAATTTAGATCATGAATTTAAAATTATTTTTTTCCCTTTAGAAAAAATGTTCATTTTTCTTAGTAAGTCAAGGTCATTTTTTTTTCTGTCAAAATTCACATTTTCTGCTATACACACAGCTTAGAAAAATTGCAAGATGGTCTTTGAGCATCATCTCTAAATCTTGCATCAAGCATTTATTCATAGCACTCCACATTTTTTCTGTGCTTTTTATATTAACACATTTTCATATATATTATATTTTATTAAGTTCAGTTTAGAGCCAAGTGTTGAGAAAGAAAGAAAGACAAGAACTAATGTCTTTTCCTGTTAGCATTTATGTGTGGGGAAATAAAACATACCTTCATCTAGATAATTCTAAACCATATATAATCAAGGTAGACAGTGTGTGGTAATCCTGTTTGCTCTGCAGAAATATAAAGCATTCTTCTTTGTTTACTAGAAGTACACAAGTTCCCACAGTCAGCACTGTCTTAGTCTAATATTGGACAAATTGCAGTCCTCGTATGTGAAAGGGCAGCTACGCCTAACCGGCTGATCAGTTGACAGAAGGATTAAATATCATATTGCACATGCCTGTCCTATGATAGGCTCTTAAACATTCAATTCACAAATCTGAATGGCCCAGCAGGTCTTTCTTGAGAAAGTGAGATTTGAGCAGAGACGTGGAGGGTGAGGAGGATTATCACGCAAGGGGAGTGTGAGGCAGTTTTTCCAACAGAGGGATGTGCAGGTGCAGAGAGCCTATGGTGGGAGGAGGATGGCTCTGCCCAGACTCTAAAGGAAGGTCAGTGTGGCCCATGCAGGTTGTTCTGGCCAGAGGGCCTCAGGTGAGGCTCTATCAAGAAGGCAAAGATGGGGCCATGGTGCCATTAAGGAATTCAGTCTTTATGCAGTGAGAAATCAGGAACTATAGAAGGGTTTTAAACTGAGGAAAGGCATTTTAAGACATCTTTGCTTAGAGTCATGACCTTTCCTAAGTCACTGAGAGAGAAACTCAAACTCATAAAAGCAAATGAGGAGAGCTCTTATTTGTTGTTGATTTGTCCTTTTTTCTTAAAAAAAAATAACATTTATTCATTTTTGAGAGACAGAGACAGAGTGTGGGTGGGGGAGGGGCAGAGAGAGAGGGAGACACAGAATCTGAAGCAGGTTCCAGGCTCTGAGCTGTCAACACAGAGCCTGACGCGGGGCTTGAACTCGCAAACCTTGAGATCATGACCTGTGCTGAAGTTGGACACTTGACTGACTGAGCCAACCAGATGCTCCTAATTTGTCCTTTTTTAAGTTTTAAATTCATTAAATGTAATTTCATAAATATAGTCCTCAGCACAATATGTGGCCCATTGCAGGTATATTTTTTCTGAAAACTCATATTCATCTGAGCTCCTCAGAATTACCTTCTTTTTTTAAACGTTTATTTATTTTTGAGAGACAGAAAGAGGTAGCGTGAGCAGGGGAGGGGCAGAGAAAGAGAGAGACACAGAATGTGAAGCAGGTTCCAGGCTCTGAGCGGCCAGCACAGAGCCCTACGCAGGGCTCGAACTCACAGACTGTGAGATCATGACCTCAGCTGAAGTTGGATGTTTAACCAACTGAGCCACCCAGACACCCCAGAATTACCTCCTTAAGTGGTTCAAATACCAAGTCAAATTGTTTTGGAAAATGTAGTAACTTTTCAGTGACAAGGATCACTGACGTTTCTACGTAAGTTCAGCAAAGGTCTATTATAAAAATTGGGCATTGAAGAAGTGGTTTTAAATTGCTCTATTCAAAGTCAAAATACAGTCTGTGTACAATGTGTGGAGAGTCAATACATTACGAAGTAGGAAGTAAAATAGTTCCTAAGCAATTTAGTTTTTCAGTATTTTCAGTAATATATTTCCTCTTGTCGGTATCAATATAGGAGAGCTCAATTTATACAATACTAGATATCTTCTGAATTGCAGAAATATGAATTGGAACTTTCTTATAGCTCAGTTGTAAAACAAGGTTACCTTTTGCATATTCATAACTGGCTTTTAAAAATAATTTTGGAGACTATTTTATTAGGAACAGCAACAATAGCTTTCAAAAGATTCTTGAGGTTCTTTATGTAATGGGCAAAGCCACGTCCAGTGGAGGAAAGGATACTTTCAAGGTTAACCAGGCAAATGAGCAATAGAGTCCATGAGAAACTGTCTGCCTCATGGACAGAAAATGTGTTCAAATCCTGAAGTAAGTTTTGTCCAACCCCGAGGTGAGCTTAGCACATCAAAGGCTGCCGAATTGCTATTAGATGTATCACTTCCACAAAGTTGTCAGCATATCAGCATCACCTGCATTGTTAGAAATGCAAATGCTCAGACCACACCTCAGGCTTTTTGAATCAGAAACTCTGGGGTGGGCCCTGCAAACTGTGCATTAATAAGCCCTCTGGGTTCTCAAGTTTGAGAACCTCTGATCCAGGAGAAACAGTAAACTTCAAAAATCACATCATCAGCCAGTCAAGTCCTACATTATTACTAAAATAGCTTTTAGTGTTACGAAAGGTAATGTGGCAAAAGATATAGTCCAGTACCTACTCCTTTCCTCCTGTCTAGTAGAACCCTTTCCCAGAGAGCTAATATATCTCGGGAAATCTAACCGACCCCTGCTTCAGAGGTGGACCCCGATTAGGCTGAGCCAATGATGGCAATACCAAAACCCTTACCAGAGATATGTTTGGGGATATTGCAGGTCTGAACCAGTGTGAGCCAATGAGATACATAAAACATTGTTCAGGCTTTTGGGCAATGAATTTCATTATTCTTAAGAGGCAATTATTCTATTTCTTTCTTGCACTGCATGTGAATGTACATGCTACCAGCAGGCATCCATGAGCATTAGGGGAAGCAGCGAGAGGTGGAGTGAGTTTATCATGGGGTGTGCAAAACGGAGAGTCAGAACTTGAGTTCTGGGAGACATTGCTGGGCCACTGGATCAGCCCACCTCAACACCCTTCCTGACTCTTTAGTAAGTTAAAAATGGTACCTGTAATCAAAAGCACCCTAACTTATACAGGATGCCCAGTAAACCATGAGCTACCCTGGAGCAGAGGCCATGGCTTTAAACACCTTTAGATCTTGGGGGCCCAGTCCAATGTCTGGTAGATAGTGACTGCTTAACAGATTTTGTTGAATGAATGAAAATCTGAATGCATTTACATTTTACAAGTATATTCCACCCACTACAGCATCCAAAGAGATAGATATGCAATGTGAGTACCTCAAAAATAGTTTTATTCAGAAGGCAGTCATGTTGTACTATTTTTCAAACTGATTGATGTTGGAAAATGTAGTCAGGAATCCTTTTATCTGGATAGAAAGGAAGTATCTCTACCTATGCTTTATTTTTAGTATTTTAAAACTTTTCTTGAACATGAAAATAACTGCTACTTTTAATGATCAAGAACATGTCTTTAAATCTACAGCTTAAAATACACAAATGAGTCCCTCTCTGTCATTGATTCCATTACTCACATACATGTTTTTCTTTCTTGTGATGGCAGATGCTCTTAATTGCTCACAAGCATGAGTGGGAAGTGATTATAAACTTCAGATTTAATAAGAACATCAAAAAAGAGGAGAGACAGATCAAACTGCTCCATCAATTATAGGGGTGTTCTGGTTTCATTTTGCATTTCCTTTTCCCACGTTTGTAAAAGTGCCAAATAAAAGTGATCTCTACCTATGTGGTCTTGTGTGCCAGAGCCTTCTCCCAGGGCAGAAGGAAAACAAGAGACTTGAGCCCTCGCTACAGAGACCAGTGAAAGCTCATGCATGGGTAGGACTAAGGTTGAGACCCACTGCCCCATCTCATGAGAACCAGCCCACACCTTTAGCACCCCGATGTGAAATTGATTACTCCAGCAAGTGTATACCCAGCACTTGACATATCCCAGTGGTGACTTCAGACACAAAATTTTGCCCACCCACTAAATGTGCCCAAGGAGGCGAGTTTCCCTCACTTATTCAAAGATAATTCTGATTCTTTCTGAGTGGGTATTTCAATGTTATTTCTAGCTATAAATGGCAAATGTTATTATTCTAGTACTTCCACTCTTCCCGAATCACACACCATTTTAATGCCGTGATGTAGCAAGATTACTCCTTAAATGCATTAGGCATAATAATCAGTAGTTTTTTGTTTGTTTGTCTTTCATTAGACTAATCAGTTAAAGTGGCAAACCATCACCACTTGAGAACTATGGAGCATGATGTTTTGGGGAGACAATGACTCCTCCCCATCTTGGCCTTTCTTCCCTATTTAGGCCTCCCTAAATTTTCTTCATGTTCCATCTTACCATTTTAAACTGAAGCATATCAGAATGTAACTGTCTGGAAGTATACAGGGGCTCCTTGTGTGTGTGTGTGTGTGTGTGTGTGTGTGTGTGTGTGAGTGTGTGCGTGCGCGCATATGTAGGGGCTGGGCATTTGAATTTTAACAGAGGATGAAGCTTTTTCCTCTGGAACTTCTGGCATCTGCAAGGAGCTAATGGAGGAAGGCGGTGCCAGTGCCCTCTAGGCTCTGTTGAATGACCCAGCCACCAGGCTGTCCTTTGAAATGACACCCAAAACGAAAGATTCAGTGGCAATGAAGAAAGCCTCAAGATTTATGTGTTGGGGTCATGATAAAACAGGAAGGCAATTTAATTTTGCAAGTGTTATTAACTTTGTTATCAGCCACCAGAAAGCAAAGCTGGGTTCTGCCTATTGAAAACGCAGGTGTCACGTGGGGAAATGAGAACTCCTGCTTGCTCATGGATTGCTCTGGGAGGCCATCATGACACATGGATATTCCTTCATGTGCCCTCTACAGGGAATTATTTGCCTTTGCTGGTTGTGGGAAGAGTCACCACCCCAGGCCGATGAGAAGAGGCTTCTTACCCCCTCCAGACCCCACAATTCCACAACACAACAAGAGGCAGTGCGTGTTTTTCAACTGCCTTGCTCTGTGTGTTACACCTGGACCACTAAATCCATAAGAATCGAAGTTCCCCCAGTCATGCTCTGACTACACACCCACAGTACAGTGGGCTTGATAGCCATAAGCCAATTAAGGCAATTGGTTCTATTTAATGTGAAATATTCTCCAATACACACACTGGCAGAAATAGTGAAAAATACAAGCATCAAGAATTCTGATTTATTTTCCCACTTCCAGAGCCAGCTGCTGAGTGCCAACCAGAGCTGTATGTGCTTCTGGCATAACTTTATTAATAATCTTGGCAAACAAAGAATCCTTCAACAAATAGCAGTAGCCTTTTGATTATATTGTGCCACAGATAATAATTGCTTCAAATTGAGTGTAGTGAAGTCTATTTGCTCATGCATAATGAAAAAAAATCATATAACAGCTTGATTATGAAAACTAACGGCATGTTGGAAAGCTACCAAGAATTCCCCCAAATTGGACATTTTAATTGTTTTACCTCAGTTGCTGATCCAGGCCAAATTCATTTAAAACAAATTTAACCTACCAAAATCTCTATAAAACAAGTTGGTTTCCAAGCCTCCTGGCAATAATTTATTTAGAGTTAATGAATGTGAAAAATGTTTTTTAAAGCTACATAAAAATATAATAATAATATTAT
Organism: Puma concolor; assembly: GCF_028749965.1. Lineage (NCBI taxonomy): Eukaryota > Metazoa > Chordata > Mammalia > Carnivora > Felidae > Puma > Puma concolor. Next base: position 141,873,357 of record NC_141674.1, on the reverse strand, counting down.
TATTGGAACAATATTTAAATCAGTAAAATTCCAGTGCACAGGAAAATTTAAATTGACTCTTGCAGGTCTCTGAAAGAGGATTTGACCTGTACTTTACTTTTAGAGATTGGAATTGTGTGGATTTGTCTCTGCATACAGGTATTCTGCAATTATTCCCATTTACAACTGGATTGTGCTTTTTAACAAAGATGTGGAAATGTACCCTTGATTATTTCTGTTACCATAACAGCTACCATTTACTGAACAATTGCTATGCTTCAGACACTAAGCAGTTTACAAATATTATGCAGTTTAGTCTTCACCAACAGCCCTCGCAGATAGAGCTGTTCCCATGCCTTGCGCGGAGTAGGTACAGGATCAAGATTTGTTGCATGAAGAGAGAAGTAACCTGCTTCACGTCATTAAAGCCCAGCATTTATACCCCAATGGTGGCGTTCGGTAGCTGTTCTCTTAGATCCCTTATTTATGTTTTTTTTTTTTTTTTCTTTTTCCTTTCAGCGATGTTTAAAGTTTCCAAATTCTAATAGTCCCCAGACAAGGCTAAACACAATCACATCAGGAATTTCTCTAGGTACAAATTCTTCAGGAGTTCAGGCAACATGATGCCTGTAGATAAGGATACTGGTGAATCGTCGTCAGGCTCTGCTGAGGGACCGGCTCTAGTGATGTTTCAAACACGGCTCAGCGTGACGCTGCCCACACTGCAAAAACCCAACGGCCAAGCAAGTCGAGTTGGCTGGACACAGTTTGCATTCAACCAGGGCTGCTAGACTCCTGCCCAAACAATTTTCTTTTTTTTTTTTTTTTTATATTTTTTTCAACATTTATTTATTTTTGGGACAGAGAGAGACAGAGCATGAACGGGGGAGGGGCAGAGAGAGAGGGAGACACAGAATCGGAAACAAGCTCCTGGCTCTGAGCCATCAGCCCAGAGCCTGACGCGGGGCTCGAACTCCCGGACCGCGAGATCGTGACCTGGCTGAAGTCGGACGCTTAACCGACTGCGCCACCCAGGCGCCCCGACAATTTTCTTACTGAATGAACATTCCACTTAGAATAGCCTGTGATTTTGACTTTTCGGCGTCTGTGGCAGATTGTGGTCCACACTATGAATGCTGATCGTGGCCAGTGCTAGGCAACATTTTGAAGAGAATACACTTCCTGTGGCACCATCTCTACACCCTTCCAGCACCCTGTTCCCTCTCCACCTACTCCAAGCAACACCTCCACCCCAGCCCATTATCTTACCCGCTCACCTTTGTTAAAAATAAACATTTTTACCTTCATTATTTTAGCCATGGAATCCTTGTCCAAATGCAATTTTAGTTGGAAGCACAAATATAAGAAACAAGCTTAATCTTCTCCCTAGGGTATGGGACTAAAGGTCTAGAATCAAATTAACTCAATGTAAAGTCACGGACACTTAAACCTGAGTGAAGCATCTTTCTGGGTCTTATCCCAAGGCCCATGTCATTTCAAAGATCTCTCAGATAACTGCAGTGACCCTGTTGATCTCTCTAATGTCCTCTGTACTAACAGCCACTAACACAGTCTAAGCCAACTACGTCTTTGTTTTTTACATGGAGGTTAGTTTTTCTGCTCAGTTAAGCTGTAAACCGCCTATGGCAGAAACCTCCTATCTTTTGTGTTTCTCATTTAAGTAGAAGATCCCATCTATAGTAAATAATTCACCAAAAGTGCACCCAAAAACAATTCTCATCAAGTCAAAGCAAAACAGAAGGAGAAAGATGAGGCAGGAGGTACTCAGTTTTATGCGACCCATTGCTTGCTTTCTTTTATACCTCCCGCTCTGAGCACTGGTTAGTAATCAGAGAATCAGGTTTGGAATCTGGCAGTTTTAGCTTACTGTGTAACTAGGCTATTTTATTTACCTCTCTGTGCCTCAACTTCCTAACCTGTCAAATGGGGATAAAAACCTTGTCAACTAATTGTGAGAACTTGGCAATATTTTGTATAGAACACCCATAATAGTAACTTTCAGTCCCACTTCACTTTGTCATTTTGTATCCTTTGGGACATTTGGCCTAGTTAATTAGCCCACAGGAGTTAAGGAAAACTTCCTTTTACCAATACTGCCGGCCGGGTAGGCCCCAATTCTGAGATTTAATTTCCCTTATTGTGTTATCCTGGATACAAATATTATGGACTTCATTGTTCTCTGTAGCTGTGTATTCAAACTGTGAGCTGAACTTGTGCGTGAGTGGTGATTGGGGGTCGAGATAAAGGTGGTGGAAGAATAGAGAAACAGAGAAAGAAACAAGAAACAGAGCATTGTTTGTATCTCCTTACCTAGGCATCCTTCCTACTCCTGCCCTCCCCCTTCCCCTACAGAGAGATGACTGGCTTTGACCTTTCCTCCTTTTGATTATTTCTAAAAATGTAAAAAGGACTATTTGTGATCAGTGAAGGAGTTCATCATGATTTTGTAGCCCATCGCTTCTAAAACTTTAATATGCATGAGAATCATGAGGGATCTTATAAGTGCAGATTCCGAATCAGTAGGAGTGGGTGGGGCCAGAGAGCCTGCATTTCTCCCAAAGCCTAAGAGATGCTGCTGATCCAGAAACCAAAATTTGAGAAGCCAACATCTACATGACTGCATCAATGCAGTGGAAGCTAGTCGTATCAAACACAAGGAGGAAAACAACTAAAAACTCAGTCTCAAAACTCAGTTGCCACTGCCACAGGTGCATTATGGGAATAGAGAGAATGCATGTGCTTATTTACACATTCGAGTTTTTTGTTGTGGTTGCTGTTGCTGTTACTTTATTTTCACCTTCTTTTTGCTTAAGTACTAGTTCATATTCTGATTCTTGATCTCATCCTGTTTATCATTGGTAAAAGCTCTACTCTCCTTTATACCCCTCATAAACACATACACCTACTCTAACTTGCTACAAACTTTGAGAAATATTTATACATATTCTAGAAAACTAACAAAATGGGGGAAGAATGTGTTTTAGAAGATTTTTAACACTGGAGCACCTAGGTGGCTCAGTCTGTTAAGCATCTGACTGCGGCTCAGGCCATGATCTCACGGTTCTTGAGTTAGAGCCCTGCATCAGGCTCTGTGCTGACAGCTCCTTCAGATTCTGTGTCTCCCTCTCTATCTGCCCCTCCCCTGCTTGTGCGCGCTCTCTCTCTCTTAAACATGAATAAACATCAAAAAATTAAAAAAGAAGATTTTTAACATTAATCTCCTATCGCTGCATACTTCAGTAACAAGCATGTGAAAAATGCTGTGAAGGTAAGTGTGGCCCTATAATTTCCAGCACTGATCTGGAGCCAGATGGGTATATCTGAACCCTGGTTCCAGCACACGTTAGCCTGGGGCTGGCCGTCTAACAATTCTGTACATCAGTTTCCTCATCTGTAAATTGAGGCTTATGATAGTTTTTGTCAAGGGATTCAAATAGCTCTTCATATGCAGGAAACACCGTATGAGCAGAAGGTATTATATAACACACTTATATAATTCTTTATGTTATGGAATTGTTTGACTTTAAGAAGTGAGTATATACTTTGTGAGCTGTGTTTATGAAAATCAGCATTTTGGAGGGCACTCAACTACTCCAGTATATATTATCTTTGAATGATTACATGCCATGGATCCTGTTGTTTTTTGTTTGTTTGTTTGAATGTGAGTTTATAGGGGCACCTGGGTGGCTTGGTCAGTTAAGCGTCCGACTTCAGCTCAGGTCATGATCTCACGGTCTGTGAGTTCGAGCCCCGCGTCGGGCTCTGTGCTGACAGCTCAGAGCCTGCAGCCTGTTTCGGATTCTGTGTCTCCCTCTCTCTCTGCCCCTCCCCTGTTCATGCTCTGTCTCTCTCTGTCTCAAAAATAAATAAACGTTAAAAAGAAAAAAAAATTTGAATGTGTTTATAATTGTACTCAATATCTTAGTATTATAAGCCAAATTTTTATTTTTTCTTATAATAATAAGTATATCTATGAGCCAGTAGTTTAAGTGTACTCTAATCTAAGCAAATTGTATCTCACAAGCTCGTGGTGGAGAAAATCAATATATGTTTAAAGTTTCTTAACACCAAATAACTTGAGAGGCACATAATATAGTGGTAAAGAGTATGGGCTTTGCACTTGCACTATATACAAGTCTCAGTTCTGCCATTTACAAGCTGGGTGACCTTGGCAGAGTCACTTCATTTTAATTTCCAAAACAACTACAATCATAAACCCACCTTATAGGACTATTGTGAGGTGTAAGGCACACAATGTAAATTAAGTCTTCAGGGCAATGGCAGTCTTTTAATAATTTTCTAATCAATGAAATGATAATAGCAACAATAATAAATACATTGGGGATCATGAGCCTAGGGAATAAACAAATCTGAAAGGCAGTGCAAGCACATTTAATATCAGTGGAAAAATCCATAGCATCATAAGAAAAAGTCATGTATTTTCCCCATCTTCAACGTACTTCAATCATCTTTCTGCCTCTTTTCAATCTCTAAAAGTAGGGTGATGGGATGCACCAGCTTGCCCAACATTGTCCCATTTTACCCTAGCACAGTTGCTAATAACATAGTCTTTTCCCCCAAAAGCATACCAGTTAGGAAAATAAATGTCACTGTCACTCACCTGAAGGTACTGTCTAAGTTGGCCTTGGGCCTTATTAAGACACGCTTTCAGATGATAAAAAATATGACCATTTTTTTCAAGTATTACAAGTCCCAAATTTCCCAGAAAATAGAATTGAAATTCCAAAAATATATTTTCCTTGTAACAAGTCTCAGTGTATCTTTTCTACCACTATCCCCAAGACATTTATGTGAGATCATTTGATTTCCCAAAGGTGAAGATCATTGAGCTATGAAGAATTAAACATGAGAAGAATTGAGATCTGACGGAGAGAACCCAAGGTAGACAACATGGAAGGGACCAGAATCAGTGCTGCAGGGGAGAGGTGGGGCTAAAAATATGGGAAGGGAAATATACTGCTGGTGATCCATGTTCCAGCATTGCCTTTAATTTTTACCTTCTATTTCCCCTTCTCTCAATTAATGGTATTATGATTATTACACATTGAGCAGGCATGGTGGTAAAAAACATAGAATCCGAATTTAATAGCCTCCATTCACCTTCAGACAGCAACGCATACAAGCTGTGTAACTTTGGGCAAGTTACTTAACTTCTCTGGGCCTCATTTCTTCCTGTGGTAAAGTGGGACGACTAGCCTACCTCATGGGACTGATATCAAGATTAGATGAGGTAATATGTGTAAAACTCCTAGAACAGTGCCTGGTGCTCAGTAAGTGCTTTTGTGCTAATTTTTGTCTTCCTTCAGGTCTGTTATAATAAGAAGGTCTAGGATTCATCCTGATACTCGAGTTTTAAGTCAAATAACAGATCCATCTCACAGTATTGTTATTACTCTCATTTTCTTTTGTTTCATCCTACCGAATTGTTTTTATGTTGATGTGTTGTCTCGTTGAATTTCATCTTTCAGTGTTTACTTTCACACATATGACTAACAATAGCTCAAAAAGCATGTGCACCATAAAAGCGAAAGATGAGCTTTGAGTTGAGTTGTAAGAGAAATGAAAGTAACCGGTGATAAAGTGAAAAGCCTTTAATGGGTTCTACTGTTTAAAGGGAGTGGTGTTTCTATCACTATTGCATGCTATCTTCAATCACTACTCTGGACTGATGTTATATATACATACTTTGGTGACAGAAGAAGAAATGAGATGGGCCATTCAAAATTGGTGGTTTGGAAATAATCACATGTCATGGATAAAATAATGTCCCGTTTCCCAAGGAGAACAGGATAAGGAAATAATTGTTTTGAAATGTAAGATTCAAGTAAGATGGCTGATTTAAATTATATAAAGCATAATTAGCACCACTGACATAAATTACAGGTTAAAGACCTGCTGGATCATGCACGTGTCCTTTTAACCAGGTGCCATGGAGACAGGTACCATAGAAACAGGTAAATCTTATATTTTACTTTTTGAAGACATTAAACTTATTATGCAGTTGCTTTAGCTTTCTTTTTACGTATAGATCTGTAGGAAAATTATAAACTATCTAGATAATTCAAAAATTTAACGTCACACTTCATTTTCTATTTAGAAAGAGTATGAGTTTTATTCAACTTAAGGGTAATTGTCTTGGTTCCTCAAAAAAAAAAAAAGACTATAAAAGTGTGTTGGCAGATGTTAAAATCAGGTACTTTCTGTTGATTATTAGTCTTTAGGGAGTAGAATGATAAAAGAGGCTCAAAATAAGTAAATCACAAGTTATGTCCTGTTCCCTGTTTCAAGCCTTATCTAATTGTAGAAAGTACCCTCAAAACATTCAAAAAGCCATACTTTTCTCCTATAGAAATTTAAGATGGTGAGTACTGAACACAGAAAAAAACAAAACAAAACAAACCCAAGATCAAAAGTGCCTCCTGAATAATCAGAAAGAGATAAAAGAAAATTTAGTATCTTTCCATAATGTGAAGTGCTAAATTTAGTTCCTTGAAAAGTGATAATCCACAGCCCACGGCCAGATTTGTGGTGGAACTCAAGGCACTTTGTGGAACCAAACCAGCTAATATAGCTGATTCCGTAAGCATTTGCCACAAAGAGAAGTTGTTTTGTATTTTCTCAGAGTCCCATTTGACCAGTTTTTATATTTTACTCGTAGAACCACAATCATAATTTTAGCATAGTTCTGAGTTTCCTTCTGATTCTACTTTTTGATCAGATTAATCAATGGGTTCATCTATACCATAGTAGTCAGGTGCCTGGTGTTTCTGGGCCTCTGCTGACTGTGCCATCATGGAGGGGTTTAGTCTGAGGGGTCAGAAGGTTACCACCCAAAGAGCTCTTGGACTCATTCTCCTCCACCACAGCTGCCGCTTCAACTTCAAGAATAGGTTCTATATGCCATAGGTTTACATTTGTCCTGGCAGAAGTCAGTTGAGAAGTAATAGAGATCAATCTATTTTGGGGGCACTGGCCTTGTTTTTGCATATACTTGTACATATATATAGAAAGTCAGAGGGAGAGAGAGAGAGAGATTGTAGCAACAGTGTCCAAATCATGATGGATTCTATGTCTCATTCCCAGCCCTTCTGTATACATGGCTTTAGTCCTGTAATGATTTATTCTTATTAAAGAAAAGCAGTGCACTGAAACTGTAGCCATTGCTGTGAAGCAAGTTGGCCAAGGGTCACTGCACCCTTTCCTTTAAAATACCTGCTTTGTTTGCATTGAAAAACAAACAAATAATAACCCTGCTTGAAGCTCCTTTGTTTGGAAAGCCTGCTTGCTTGATATATGCTCTCTAATCTATTTAGGGAGGGACTTGTTCCTTTGTTTCATGTCCAATGGGATTTCCCCTGTGTGAAGTTTAATGGGATTAAGCCTTGGAAAGATTGTGAGATTTCATCATCAGCCTTCAATCTCTGCCCCAGAAAAGGTTATACAAAGAATAAAGGTATGTCGTTTTGTTAAAACACTCACCTGCATGTCCCTACAGAAGACCATCTATGGGTTGTGAACCCAATCTGATTTTGTCTCCTCCCATCACCAAAGAAGTTATTTGAGGTCTGAGTCCCAGGACTGCTTGAACTAGGATTTCTACTTTCTGAAAAAGACTGAAAGAAAGCACTGCAGTAAATTAAAACAAACAAACAAACAAACAAAACCAACCAACCAAACAAACAAAAATCTTATGTTTTCTGAGTGTTACATTTGAAAGGAAAGAAAAGGTGTATGAAATCACTTGACCCAGTTCTATATCTTCTTACTCTAGTGAAATGTTTGTCCCTAGTAGATGTAAAGAAGAGAAAGTCAATCATCCATGTTTTGGATGGGGGGATGGGATAAATAGGCTTTTTTCTGGATGGCGGGATGGGATAAATGGGTGATGGGCATATAGGAGGACATTAATGAGCACTGAGTCTTATACGTAAGTGATGAGTCACTAAATTTTACTCCTGAAATCATTATTACACTATCTGTTAACTAACTTGGATTTAAATAAAATTAGAAAAAGTTTTTAAAAACTGAAAAAAAAAAAAAATGTTGTAGAATTCACCTGTGGGGGTGGGGCAGGGGAAAGAAAGCTTTCCTAATTGTCCAAGAAAAAGTCGTTATATTTTTGCCTCTAGTGCGTTGGTAGCCTTACTCTCTACTGCTTTATCAAATACTTATTGCTACAACAACATCCATTCCATTGATCTCTGGCTTGACAGACCACAGAATAAAGTTGTTTCTTTTACTATTGTCTCAAAACCCACCAAAATGAAGAAGGGACAAAAATAAAGGAATGAAGCTAGGAAATGGGTATAACCATTTATCAGAGAATTATAAGAATAGCTACCAAATCCTATAGGACAAAACCGAGGGCAGACATATACTCTGCAGAGTTCTGGCAATGTCTAGACTACGGCAGACATAGCCATTCCTACTGAATAGCCATTCCTTCAACCTGCTTCCTCCCTACACATACCCCTACCCCTGACTTTATTCATTGCCAAAAGACCTTGAGTTTTTGTGTAACTATGGGGTGGCCATGAACTTCAGAGATTGTGATTAGTCTTGGCCCATCATCATAATTTGTCAGTGTCTGGTTTGAGATAGAGAAGTGGCACAATTCTAGAAAATGGACATAAGAGTGGGCTTCTGGGAAATTTTTGTTCCCTTTAAAAAGGAACATAGATAAGTAGGTAGGTGAACCCTTTTACTGACTCTGAATATTAGTATCTTGGAAATATAGTCCCAACCACCATGGGACTAGGAAGGCAGCCAGCCTGAGGGGAAAGCGAGCACACAGAATTTGGCAGTCAGAAAAGATGCAAAAGATCTGAACCTTTAGAAATGTCTCTGTTCCACTGAATAAACCACCCTGCCAGTGCCTACTTGCTGATTCCTCTTATGTAAGATAATATATGTCCTGGGGGGTTTAAATCCTCTTACTTGCAGCTAATATAATCCTTTTTTTTTTTTTTTTTTAAATTTTTTTCAACGTTTTTATTTATTTATGGGACAGACAGAGACAGAGCATGAACGGGGGAGGGGCAGAGAGAGAGGGAGACACAGAATCGGAAACAGGCTCCAGGCTCTGAGCCATCAGCCCAGAGCCCGACGCGGGGCTCGAACTCCCGGACCGCGAGATCGTGACCTGGCTGAAGTCGGACGCTTAACCGACTGCGCCACCCAGGCGCCCCGCAGCTAATATAATCCTAACTGATATAGCTTGGTCCTTAAAAGTAGGGTATAATGGACCCACTACTCCTGTATTATAATGACAAACTCTGGGGTTCAAGATGTTATGGGGAAGCATCCCTCAACTCTGCTGCACCATAGGAAGACATTGTGGGAAAATGCTGAATATAAATGGTCCATCTATTCAGAGCTAGCATTAACCAAAAGCAAATGTATGGATTGTGGCCTGAGAGCAGAATATAAATGTTTAGAACTTTGAAAATGTAGAAATAGCAATATAATTAATAAACTCTTGAAGGTGAATGGTGGAAACTAATATAATTAGGCTTAATTTTTAATCTTTCATATTAAAGCAGACAAATCAAGCAATAGAGGTGTAAATGCATTAGTTCATGATATAAAGCTATTCATAAGAAAAATTTTAATTAATAACACAACAACTAAAAGCAGGAGATGGAGTAAGAAAAGTGGGAGAAAATATGAATGTTCCAGTTTATTCACTGTTTAAAAAGAATAGACAATATGCACTCTGTATAACTGAAAAAAATGAGAAACATTAAGATTATTGTTAAAATTTATAAACACCAGGTTTACAAGACCTAAAAATGATGTGTGTGCCCTCCAAGCCATCGGTTGGAAAACATACCCAAAATAAAACACAGGCATCGTATATAAAAAATAGTCATTTAGAAAGCGGCAACAAGAGGGGCGCCTGGGTGGCGCAGTCGGTTAAGCGTCCGACTTCAGCCAGGTCACGATCTCGCGGTCCGTGAGTTCGAGCCCCGCGTCGGGCTCTGGGCTGATGGCTCAGAGCCTGGAGCCTGTTTCTGATTCTGTGTCTCCCTCTCTCTCTGCCCCTCCCCCGTTCATGCTCTGTCTCTCTCTGTCCCAAAAATAAATAAACGTTGAAAAAAAAAAAAATTTAAAAAAAAGAAAGCGGCAACAAGAAATCAAAACAACAACTAAGAACAAATGTGCCTGTTATGTCAATAAATATAAATAAGATGAACTCAACAATTTAAAAACACAGACTCTCTGAATGGAGGAAAACCTCTTGTACTCAGGGTGCTAATGAGGTGCTGTCCAGGGGTAAGTGGGAGGGGGGGGATACCCCTTCCATTGTGTTTTCAACTGTACCTTTTCATTTATTCTCCAAAGCAGCATTTCTTGAACTTAAAATCTCACAAAATCTTTCATATAATCATTTTCTTCAGCTTAAGGCTCTAACCCTTTCTGTTGATAATCAAGGCTCCATTTCAAGCTGGTTTAGAGATGTTATGCCATCCTTCTCCATTGCTTTGACTTTCCCTATCTTCTTCTGGTGCCGTACAAAAATGTCTACCCCTTTCTTCACACCTTCAAAGGAAAATCTCCAGGCACATCAAGCCATAGCCATCAGCTGACCCTCTTATTCAAAAACATAAAGACTTTGTTTTTAAAATTGGGCAGTTGGGATACCCTGTCACATTAGTATCATAAGAATTCTTGCGAATTAATTCAACCGCAGTGTGCTACGTAATGAACCAATTGCTGGCACTACAAAGCTACATAAGTCACGATGAGGCTACAGGCTGCATGTTATAAGCTATGAGATTTGCAGTTAGGTTCAAAGAGTAACAAACATGTACCATGAGTATAAAAATGAATGTCACTGAGTTCAAATGGATACATCAGCTCTAATGTCTCAACAGACTAGAGTGGGTAAATTCATTAAAATAAAACACACTTCTAAAGAATGAAGCAAGTTGACTGATTATGAGAAATATTTAAAAGCTCAGTGTGTCTATTTTCAAGCTGGTAAATCATGATGGGCAGGTCAAACTCCATGTCAGTTTAAGAGCAGTTCTCTACCTCGGTGAAGGCATCTGGATGATGCAATCAGATGTTGAGTGTGTTGCAATTTGTTAGCAATAATAGTTAAAGTGTAGATGTTTGAGAATGATTTACTGAATAAAAACCAGAATGGGTTCAAGGCTACCTATATAACATTCTTCTAACTTGTATTTTGATATGCCTTATTGAGCTTCAATGAAAGATATTTAAATATCATTTCTCTTCAGAGAATCACAAATAAATCTGTATGCACCCATGGGAATATGTGTAAACCATTAGTTTAAATACCGATGGTTGGAAAACAACCTAAAAGAAGGATTTGCAAAGGCACTGAAACTAAATAATGTAAGGATATTAGAGGATAAACCAAAACACCACCATGAGAATACTTGGATTTTCCTGTAATCTAAAGTAACTATGAATTTTCTTTTAAAGAAAATAAACACCTGGGAAAACTACCAAGAACAATGTGCAAATCCTCTTCCTTCATTTGTCCAAGTAACTGAGCTGGCCCACCCCAAGAGGCATAAAATCTGTGGAATGCTCGTTCCCCAGGAGGTGGAGTGCAAAACGCTAAATGACCTAGGACTGCCGTCTTTCATAACCAACTATAATTTTATTGATTTTCATCTGTTACCCAAGTCTTGTTAGGAGACATGAGAGGTCTGCCAAAGCAAACAGAAAGACGCCTAGACTGCCATCTGAGCTTTATGTTACGTAGGCTACGCCTATTGATGGAATTTAAAATTGGAGGTTGCCAGGAAACCAGAAGGAAAGTTCAGAATGATGTATGTTCTCAGAGAACAAATAATAGTTCTTTCTCTAATTTCTGCCTTTTCTTCCCCCATGGAACTTTACCCACCTTTTGGTAATAAAATACAATGCATGATATATTTATCAATGCAACTAGTGATTTTGGTATTATGGGATATCACTAAATATGATCAGTCCTTGACCTATGCCTTTGCCCCCCTATAAATTCCAGTGAAATAGTTTAGGTTTTATTACACTAAAGTTTTCCTTTTACGATTTATGTAGAAAATAGTGAAGACTTTTTTAAGTTAAAATCATTTAACATTTCATTACAAAAACTATTTTTACAGATAAAGCTGAATCTTTTTTTTTTTTTTTTTTCAACGTTTATTTATTTTTGGGACAGAGAGAGACAGAGCATGAACGGGCGAGGGGCAGAGAGAGAGGGAGACACAGAATCGGAAACAGGCTCCAGGCTCTGAGCCATCAGCCCAGAGCCCGACGCGGGGCTCGAACTCACGGAGCGCGAGATCGTGACCTGGCTGAAGTCGGACGCTTAACCGACTGCGCCACCCAGGCGCCCCAGCTGAATCTTTTTAAAATTATTCTTTAGGGGGCACCTGGGTGGCTCAGTCGGTTGGGCGTCCGACTTCAGCTCAGGTCACGATCTCGCGGTCCGGGAGTTCGAGCCCCGCGTCGGGCTCTGGGCTGATGGCTCAGAGCCTGGAGCCTGCTTCCAATTCTGTGTCTCCCTCTCTCTCTGCTCCTCCCCTGTTCATGCTCTGTCTCTCTCTGTCTCAAAAATAAATAAACGTTAAAAAAATTAAAAAAAAAATTATTCTTTAGTATTTCATAGATTAAAGGTCCATATTTAGAGGAATTCTCTATAAACCAATCTTAACTGGTGATCATCCAGCTTTGCTTCTGTTATTTCCATAACATCTACTCATGTATTTACTCTTCAGTATGAGCCGTATTTTCACATTAAGGATCTCAGATATTTTAAAACATTGATCATGATATCCCCCCTTGACATTTTCTTTCCTAGTCTAAATATCTACAGCACCTAAGCATTCCTCTATTTTTAAAAATCTTGACACGGTTCTACTTCTCAGTTTTAGGCATATCTTATCCCTGGATCCTGAGAACATTTTTTTTTTTCTAGAAGAAATGAGGAACAATGTTAAGATTGAAACTTTAAATCAGGTTCAAATATTATGGCAGAAATATATGGGAGAAATATATTATGAATCTGTAAAAATACTTGTAATAACAATAATTTAACACTGTGATTTGTCAGAGACTTTGCAAATGTTAAACAAGGATTATTTTGTATATTTATCTCACTACACCATGGATAGGGGATAGTGGTGGCTTTGCTGTGTGGGGGAGGAATGTCTGCTTCAAAGAATATCTGACTGAAAGGACATATGTGAAAATGCTCTCAACTTCAGTCTCTACATAAGTGATATATTTTTTATTAAATTTCAATCACTCAATAAGTATAATATGCTCATGCTTACCATATAGGTAGAAATAGAGAAAACAAGGTTATTTTAGTGATAAAAATGCATAATCTGTAAATTTGTTGAGAAAATACTTTGCTGCAGACACTCGTTGGAAATGGACAGATGGAAAGACACCATCTCTGTCTTCAAAGTGCTTAGAAAGGATCAACAGATAATTGCAATGGTTTAAGAACGGTGATCAAGGTATTCATGGTTTTGTGAGGTAACACAGAGACTCCTAAACCAAACAAGGAATCTTGGAGATTTCTATAAAAGCATGATGCCTCATCCTGAATTTTGAACGCTTCTTTTTTTATTTTTCTTTATTTTTTATTTTAGAGAGAGAGAGAGAGAGAGAGAGAGAGTGAGCAGGGGAGAAGGGTATAGGAAGACAGCTAGAGAATCTTAAGAAGGCTGCACACTCAGTGTACAGCCTGACACAGGGCTCGATCCCACAACCCTGGTATCATGACCTGAGCCAAAATCAAGACTCAGACACTCAACTGACTGAGCTCCCCAGATGCCCCTGAACACTGTCTAAACAGGGAGACAAAGATTTGGAGGTGGACAGGGTGCTCTAGGGAAAAAGGGCACCGTGAATAAGTCCCTGAGGCCAGATTCAGTGGGTCCTGTGGGGAACTCTGAACAGTTCTGAGTTGCTTAACAAAACCATGGAGGGGAAGTGGGGGGCAGGGGGAGGTGAGGAGAGTGAAAATAAAGGGAGAGCTTGTGCTTTATTCTGTACAGGGTAAGGAACTATAAAAATGTTTTCATCCAGAAAGGGTCATTGGTGGATTTGCATTTTCAGGTTTTATTAGGCAAGTCATTAACTATTTGAAGCCTCAGTTTTCTTATTTGTAAAATTTGACTGGAGAAGGGTAGAGTAGATCATTTGTGGGATCCTTTCTGGTTCAAAGATTTAGAAAATCAATGAAAGCATTTTTCCCCCTTATGTAGTTGGCCATGAAGTTTAAAACCAGACAGAGCTTGTTATTAGGTCTTCCTATGAGACTGTAATTCCATTGTTTTGATGTTCCTTAATTGGAAATCCTGTGTAAACCAAGGGTGACTTCCAGCATGCCCTGTGAATGTGGGTGGGTATGTTGGGGAGGAGAAATGGGGGAAGGGTAGGGGAGCTGGAGTTTACTGTGGAAAGAGAAGCCATATATATATCAGTAATGCTAATGGACTTTTAGAGAAAATTACTCCTAGTGATTAAAGATTTAATAATCCATGAGTATATCTATCAATACTGGCTTAGGAAAATTGGCTAAATGTTCTTGGAATATATTTTTATGCAGTCCCTTTGAGTTCAGAAATTTTTTTCCTGTTCAAACAACATCAGAAAATAATCGATCATCTGCTTCCCTCTGTAGAATTTATATGCAGGTCAACATTCTTGGATTGTTTCTCTTTTCTTCTGCCACTGCTTGACAAGTATTCATCTTCAAATACACCTTTGTCCTTCAGGGCAAGTTTTCAACAAAGTCCTGAAAGTTATTAATGCTTCAACCAAGCCTCCTTTGCCTTAACAAATGTGTGTTCAAAAACACCAAAGAATGTGTTTTTCCTTCTTTCCCTCTTCCTTTCTTTGTTACACACACACACACACACACACACACACACACACACACCCCTCCACAAGTACACTCTGGACCTCTCTTCCCATCCCTACTACCTAACCTTCTTTTGAGGTATAATGTAGTGGTTTATAATATTGATAAGAAATGCCTTGCATCATGAATTGATGTTCTTTATAAACCGATCAAAATCACTTTAAATCAAGTGTGAATTGTCTGGACCACTGCCCTATACCTGCTCATTTTGTCCCTTTTGTTTAGTATCCATTATCGTGAGATTTTCCAGTGAGTTTATTGGGTCTTAATAGCAGCTGCCTATCCTTATCATATGTTGGCTTATGTAATGTCAGAGAAATGACTTGTGTACTTTGAAGGAAAATGCCATTTTTTTGCTGAAATCGGCAATGAAAACACTTATTTTCTATTCTGTCCCTCTCTATTTGAATGTATTCCAGCTGATAAGTGTATGGGATGGATTTAATAGGGATACAAGCTACATATGCACCATATCACTGCAACAGTATGCATCTGCCTATTAACTATAGCTCCTAATTTTATCTGCAGAACCAAATGTGAAATCCCGAGCGCTCATGATTGAAGTACATGCTTACATGTACCTTTGTTAGGAAGGCACTGTGATGTTCAGAAATCACAAAAGAAGAAAGAATAAAATGGGGTTTAGTCCTTGCACAGATTGTGTTCTGTATTTCGATTTCAGTACGCACACAGCCTATCTGTTTGCATCAGAACAATGGCTGTCCGGTTATGAACTCGGTATACAAATTATCAGCCATCCAGGGTCTGCGTTTGATCCACAGCCTTCCACTTCAGGCACTGAGCACAGTTGGTGCCAAGTAATATCAATCATTCTATTTTTGCTGTGTCCCTGGTAAGAGATGGCATTTGTTTTCCTGATTCAGAAGATAAGCCAGACATACTGGGAAAAAATGCGAATGTGGAAAAAACAAAACAACAACAACAAAAAACCCAAGCCTTGTTGAAAAATTTCTGAACTAAAAATGCATCATGTTAAGTATCTTTTATAAAGCAGAATTATAATGAAGCTTTAATTATGGGAAAGGATGACCAAAAATAATACAGAATCAAAAAGAAATTTAGATTTTACCCTAAAGCCAAGCGTGTTGTTTTTATAGGTAGCTGATTTAATTGCCAGATTGTTTTCTCGGGCAGAGCGCTCCTTTGCACTTGCTCGCACGAAGACCTTCTTTGTTCCAGTGCAATCAGGTCTATTCCACAGATCTCTTCAGGCTGGAAACAGGTTTCCATTAAGAAATTAAATACTGCGTTTTCCATTTTCATACATAAATTGAAATCTGCAAATAGCTTCAGTGGTTTATTTTTTTCTTTTAAAGAAACCAATTTTTTCAACAGATATTGAGCTCAACAACTTCTTCTACAGCCTTTTCTAAGCTGGAAATTATTCGTAAGCAATCCGGGTTAGACCACATCAATTTCCCAAACAAAAAGCCCACGTGGTATGCGTGTGATGAGGGCCTTTGAACGTGTGACACCAGAATTCAACCCCTGACATTCAGAAGCAGCATCTGAAAACATCATTTATAGAAAAGTCTCTCTAAGTCTTTTGTGGCCACTGAATGGCCCCGGAACACAAACCATCTGCACTTTCCAACCAGAGTGCACCAGAAACAACCTACCTACAGAGAATGATGCTAAAGTAGCTCCAGAAGAGAGTTGTAATATACATTTCCCCAACCCGAACAAAAGCCGCACATTTCAAGGGGCTAAAAATTCCAACTAAATGAAATGTGAGTAAGAAGCTGCTTTTTCAAAATTGGACCCGAATGGGACATGACTGGAGACAGAATTCCTGGCCAAGCCAGTCACAAGACCAGCCCGGCTGCAAAGTGAGCGGAAATAGACTCTCTCCCTCTCTCTTAATGGGTGGTATGGCATGTTGCTATGGAAAAAAAGAACTGATAGACGCCATCTTTGGAGATTGTTTACCACCAGGGGTAAACAGGGCAATCTCACCAGAGACCTACTTTGCTTTTACTTTTTAAAGGAGACATAAGCAAGGGCTGGAACCACATGGGTGGTCAAAAAGTATCACCAGATTTTCTTAAAAAGACTTTAACTGTGCCCCTTGCCTCAGACTAGTTTGAGGAGGTAAGTTGTAGGTAGTTTTTCTAGCTCTAGAACGTTGTTTCTAGAAGACAAACCAGTCTGCCATACAGGGTTTTAAACCTGGTGTGTGCCAAGAAAAATTCACTCATTTGCTATTTATCCAGTGTTAACAGGGTGTTCTTCTAAGCTGCATGCCCATCTAGCTACAGTCAAGCTTCCCACTGCCTTCTCTTCCTCTCCATCATTTACTTTTCAGTGTATAATACATAGTTTCATCCCTACTACTCAACTTTCTATAGAAAACTTTCCTGTAATTTATTAGCCTGACTGTCTCACGACAGAAAATGGAGACAATGAAGTATGCCAATAAATAAAGAAAAAAAAGGGAAAAAAAGTTCTCACAGTTGTATTCCCTGCCAGATATAGTCTCAGTTTCTGTTAACCACCAACCTCTCAAAAGAGAACAAAAACAAAAAACAAAGAAACGCCCCAAAAACAAAACAAACAAAACCCCCAGTAATCTTTAGTTGATATGTCCACTTCATCTCCTATTTACTCTTCAGTTAACTGTGACCAAAAGTCCACCCTTAATCCTTGACCAAATTTGTCATCTCTGAGATCATCAATGATCTTGCTGCAAAATCCTGTTCCTACTTTTCAATGCTTAATCTTACATGATCTTTCTCTTTCCTTAGATGTTGTTGGGACTTTCTTTCTTCCGACTCTGCAATCCTTGGCTTTTAACATAGCGTTCTCTTTGGCTCTCCTTCTGTCTCTTTGCTCACCCTTTCTCCATTTCATTCACTGATGCTTTATATTCTAATCACTCCTACACAGGTGGTCCCTCATTGTTGTGTCTTTCTTTCTCTTCTCACTTTTTCCAGTGAACTAAACTATTATTAAATATTATTAAATGTCTACTGGATGTGTGCACCAGGATATAACCATGGCATGGGCTCTCAGTATATGCAGTCATTTCCTCCTCTGTTAATTCTGTATCACATTGAATAGCCCTGCTTTCTAGCTGGCCCCCTAAAGCCATTATCTTGAATTTATCCCTCTCTCCATAAAATTCCATTTCAAGTATAAGCACTACCAATTATAGCTTTTCTCTTCATCTTCACTAACACGGCAGAGCTTAGGCACCTGTAATCCTTCATCTGAATCATAGAAGAAGTACTAATTGTTTTTAAATTTTGATTGCATCACTAAGCACATCCTATCCCTCCTTAAACATTTTTAAGCAGCTTGTCATTGCCAAAGTCTCAAAAACCCTATGACTTTGTGTGGTCAACAATCTAATTCATTACTTGGCCCTTGACAGTCTGTCTCTCCCAAGGTCTTCCTCGTCTCACTCATGCTCTAATTTGCAGTCATACAAAAGTACTTGACTAAACATACTGTGTGGTCTCGCACCTCTCGCCTTTGGGTTCCAGATCTCAGTTCAGATGTCATGTGGGCACCTAGATTTTAGTCCGAGCTTACCACATACCAGCTGGGTGCTCTTGGGAGAGATATTTAACTTTTCCAATTCTTACTATCCTCATCTATAAAACAGTCATAATATAAAACCTACTTCAGATCATTGTTGTAATTATTAAAGGAGGTAATATCTCTAAAATAGTTTTAATAGTGCCTGACAGATAATAAGCACTAATAAATATATTTTTATAATATTCAGTGCAGACATATATATGCAAAGGGATTTTATTCAACTACCAGCAGAAGAAAATGTTGTTGGTAGGAATCACATACCCTAGGTTGTAAGCAAAGACCTGTAGACATGTGGCATTTGTTTATGTCATGGGACAACAAGAGGAAACAGATCATTGGTCATCCTTCTGAGCTGTAGAGAAATTAGGTTGATGTCTATTGCTCTTTTGCTCCGATTTGTTATTCTCTCTAATAGATGAAATGGAGCATGATGGTAGCTTTAGGGGCTAAAGAGCACAGTCAAGTATACCTTTTACCACGTGGACACTGAGATCGATCAGAAAATCTGGAAGATTGACTTTAGGCATTAGAGGAATTCTGGAGTGGAGTAGTATCCAGTCTGCTGTGCAAGATAGGCCTCACTGTCAGTTGAATGATACATTTTTCTCCAAGTTTTCTTCTCTCACTCCCAGTTAGTGTCAAGTATTTCTGATTAAAATTTAACAACTGCCATAGTTCATGCCCATTTATTTACTGCTGAAACTGATATTGCCGCTTACAATGGGTGTTATGTACTATTTTAACCCAGTTTGTTCCAGATACACTTTATTGTTTTAAGTGTGTTTATTGGCCGATTGCTTTATGACCATTTTTAGTATTCTTTACAATAACCATCTGTAGCTAAAATGAATTTGAAGTTTTCCATTTCAAATACACCCTAGTGATTATCAAGTAAGGAATACAGGATTTTGTGCTAAGCTGACTAGTTAGGCAATTAAACCAAAAGTAAAACTTTAAAATATAAGGTTTATAACTTTAACATTTAAACAAAAACATCCTATTAATCTATTGGCTTTTTTTTTTTCTTATATAAACATTTGTTGGCAGTATTCAAAGCTTTTCAGAAAATTACTTCCAGTTCCCAGCTTTATCTTTACATGAATTTTTATTTAGCTTAATGGATTCTAAATGTATACAAGTAATAGATAAGGTGTTATAAAATTGATACTTATGCTAAGTTTATAGAAACTTGGATATTGCCAAAGTATGTGGTGTCTAGCCAATATTTATGTTCAAAACAGACGAGTATTAAGAAAAGAGTAAGATAAATATAATAATGTGAATTAGCGTTTAGAAAATTTGAGAGTATGAGAAGTTAAGATCACAGGGCAAAGTAAAATTGGATAGTTAAAAAGTTATATCTACGCTATTATAGACCTATAAAATAGTGGCATGTGAAATTGTAACTATTTCAAATCGAGGTCATGTTATTTTCTCCTCTTTTCCATAGTAAAATGGACCTGTTTTTATAATTACTCAAGGCATGCACTCAGAACAATCAGAAATATTGTGAAATCATTCCTAATGAATAGATTAATAGGCATTATTAAACTCATAACCAAAAACTATCTGTAGTAGCAGTTCCAAATAGTGAATCATTATGTAAGTTTTATAATCAAACAACCTGGGTTGTGATCCCCCCTCTGTCATTTATTAGGTAAGAAGCACTGAACACATTATTTAACTTTTAAGCTATTGTTTTACCATTTCTAAAGTTAGGGATAGTAATCGCTGCCTCATAGTATACTGTAATGATGTAAAATCCACATGTATATGTAAAGCATATCCATATGGTACAGAGTAGTATCTCCTATGGAAGTTAATGATTCACTCTATTATAATGTAAGCTTTTATATTGTTAATATATAAAACATATTTTACATATTTTATATGATTAAGCTTTAAACACTTAAAGACATAATTTGTCTTTATATTTAACATGGGTTTATTGTAGGCAGCACATATTTGAGTCTTGGTTTTTGTTCGATCTGACAATCTTTGACTTTTAACTGATGTATTTAGACCATTCACAGTTAAAGTGATTATTTATATGATTGGATTAGTATCTAACTTCTTGTTAGCTATGTCTCTTTGTTCCATTTGTACTGTATTTCTTTCTTCTCTTTGTCTTTTCTTGGGCTAAGCATTTTTTATTACATTTGATCTTTAGTGACTCATTCATTATACCTCTCTAAAAAATGTTTTTAGTGATTACTCTGGGACTTACAATATGTGTTTCAAATTAATCTGAGTTTACCTTGAAATAATGGTACACTACTTTACATGTAGCGCAAGATCATTACAACAGTATATTCCTAATTCTTCCCACTCATCCTTTGTTCTATTATGGTCATAGGTTTTACCTTTACATATACCATAGGTATTAGTCAGTTGTCTCTTATCACATTTACAACTAGAAAATAAATTTTATCTATTTTCATTCATTTCGGTTCCTATTCACTTCATTTTTTTATGTGTAGGTCCAAGTTTCTATCTCATACTTCTATCTGAAGAATTTCCTTTAGCATTTCCTTTAGAAATGAATTCTCTTAGTTTTTGTTTGAAAATTAAAAAAAAAAATTCTATTTCTCTCCTTTTTACTACATCCTGCTTAGTGTTCTGTGAACTTCTTGGATCCATGGTTTCATGTTGTCACTAATTTTGTAAAATTCTCTGCCATTATTTCTTCAACTATTTATTTGGTTCCATTTTCTCCCTCCTGTGTATATGCTACTCTGTTTGAAATTGTCCCACACTGTTGGGCGCTCTGTTTGTTGTTGTTGTTTGTTCTTTTTTCTTTGTGTTTCATTTTGGGTACTTTCCACTCACCTATCATCAATTTCACAGAATCTTTCCTTGGCTCTGTTGAATCTACTGAGGAGCCTGTTGGAGGCCTTCATATCTGCTACTGATTTTTTTTTTCCCTTCTAGTATTTGCATTTGATTCTTTTTTATAGTTTCATCTCTCTGTTGAATTACTTATCTGATCTTGCATGCAGTCTACTTTGTTCTATTAGAGCCAGTAACATGTTAATCATAATTACTGAAAACTTTCTGTCTGATAGGTCCAACATCTGTGTCATACACAGCCAGTCTTATCCTGATAATTGCTTTGCCTTTTTTGTAAGTGTGTGTGTGTGTGTGTGTGTGTGTGTGTGTATGTATTTTACTTTTCATATGCCTTAGAATTTTTTTTGTTGTTGAAAGCCAGATATCTTGTGTAGGGGTATAGAGACTGGGGTAAATGTTATTTAAAGTTGGAGATGAGCATCCCTTTTCTTCAGCCTGATCTTAAGCAAAGGATTTGTGCTAATCTTTTGAAGAGTTAGGCCAAATTTGGGGTTTATTGTTCTTATGGTTACCCTGAGTGTACCTCAGTCTTCAAATCCTCCTAGGGATGCCCCGTGTTTATAGCGTGGGCTGGTTTGTTGGAATTTCTATCATTACCTCTTCTTTCTTTGCTTTTCACCCTCCATTTGCACTGTTGCCCAACAGACGTTGGTGTCTTGCAGCTCTCCCAGCTATATTCCACTGCTATTTTTCTCTAAGCATGTAAGGCTGTTTGGGGATGCCGGAGAAAGAGAGCATTCCCTCATGTTTGATTATGTCTCAGTCTCAAGCTCTTTTCTTGGATCTGGCCAATGGCCTTCGCAAGTGCTCTGCCCCTCCAGCTATAATACTGGACCTTTTGGGTGTTTCTCCCATAGCAGATATATGAGGATCAGGTGGTATCCCTCCCATGGGAGGGATGCAACTTCTTTGTTTTTTTTTCCTTCCCTGCTCCCTTCCCCCAGATGCAGTGGATTTCTACCTTACCCTAAGGTGATGGGTTTTGTTACTCTTCCCCCTGGAGATTAAGCCTTTCATCCCGTGGTGGAGATAGAGGAGGTGGGTTTGGGAAGTTTGGGCAGTGACTGCTATTCCCTTTCTCCAGTCGGCACCATGAAAACAAGCTTTCTCAAGAATTCTTCTAAATCTTTTCTATGAGTGCTGCCAGCAAGAATGTGCAAACACCTCTGTATCTTCAGCATCTGGGGGCTTTACACTCTCACACTAAGCTCACTCTCAGTCTCTAGCAATTTCTGAAAACATTTTAGCTATATCTTCTATTCATTTTATGTAGAGTCTAGCAGAGCGCTATTTATCTTTGTAGGCATCTGTCTCTCCATATTTGAAGTTTCTTGTTTGCCTTGAGACCTCAATTCTTTGATGGGTCCTATTTTTTCCGGTTGCAAAAGCAAGAATGACATCCTTTTTAAAAAACTATGATTTATTGTCAAATTGGCATCCATACAACACCCAGTGCTCATCCCAATAGCTGCCCTCCTCAATGCCCATCACCCACTTTCCCCTCTCCCCCACCCACCATCAACCCTCAGTTTGTTCTCTGTATTTAAGAGTCCTTTATGGTTTGCCTCCCTCCCTCTCTGTCTGTAACTGTTTTTCCCCCTTCCTTTCCCCCATGGTCTTCTTTTAAGTTTCTCAAGATCCACATATGAGTGGAAGCGTATGGTATCTGTTTTTCTCTGACTGACTCATTTCACTTAACATAATACCTCCAGTTCATCCATGTTGCTGCAAATGGCAGGATTTCATTCTTTCTCGTTGCCAAATAGTATTCCATTGTATATATAATTTTTTTTAGTGTTTATTTATTTTTGAAACAGAGAGAGACAGAGCACAAACAGGAGAGGGGCAGAGAGAGGGAGACAGAATCTGAAGCAGACTCCAAGCTCTGAGCTGTCAACACAGAGCCCGACGTGGGGCTTGAACTCATGAACCACCAAGATCAAGACCTGAGCCAAAGTCAGACGCCTGACTGAGCCACCCAGGTGCCCCATCATATATATAAACCACATCTTCTTTATCCATTCATCTGTTGGCGGACATTTAGGGTCTTTCCATAATTTGGCTATTGGTGAAAGCACTGCTTTATACACAGGGGTACATGTGCCCCTATCAATCAGCACTCCTGTATCCCTTGGGTAAATTCCTAGCAGTGCTATTGCTGGGTCATAGGGTAGGTCTATTTTTAATTTTTTGAGGAACCTCCACACTGTTTTCCAGAGAGGCTGCACCAGTTTGCATTCCCACCAACAGTGCAAGAGGGTTCCCGTTTCTCCACATCCTCGCCAGTATCTATAGTCTCCTGATTTGTTCATTTTAGCCACACTCTGACTGGTGTGAGGTGTATCTCAGTGTGGCTTTGATTTGTATTTCCCTGATGATGAGTGATCTTGAGCATTGTTTCATGTGTCTGTTGGCCATCTGGATGTCTTCTTTGGAAAAGTGTCTATTCATGTCTTCTGCCCATTTCTTCACTGGATTATTTGGTTTGTGGAGTTTGGTGATTATTTGTGGAGTTTGGTGAGTTCTTTATAGATTTTAGATACTAGCCCTTTACCCAATATGTCATGTGCAAATATCTTCTCCCATTCATCAGTTGCCTTTTACTTTTGTTGATTGTTTCCTTTGCAGTGCAGAAGCTTTTTATTTTGATGAGGTCCCAATAGTTCATTTTTGCTTTTAATTCCCTTGCCTTTGGAGATGTGTCGAGCAAGAAATTGCTGTGGCTGTGGTCAAAGAGGTTGTTGCCAGCTTTCTCTTCTAGGGTTTTGATGACTTCCTGTCTCACATTCAGGTCTTCCATCCATTTTGAGTTTATTTTTGTGTATGTGTAAGAAAGTGGTCTAGTTTCATTCTTCTGCATGTTGCTGTCCAGTTATCCCGCACCAATTGTTAAACAGACTGCCTTTTTTCCATTGGATACAAGAATGATATTCTTTATAAGTCTCTACATCTCCAACCTGACACCAGAAGTATTTTAATCTTCAATTCAATAACAATGGAGAATTAAATAAATGAATGTTTATTCTATGCAACAGGTATTATTATTATTGTTGTTGGTACTATTATACTTATATTAAAATGGAAGTCATTTGAATATGTTAAATGAGTAAGAAATTATAGGAACAACGAAGAAATATCAAGACGTATTTTGGGAATTTTTTTCAGTTGCATCAGAAAGTATAATTGGAATTTATTGTCTTTGAGAATTTTGTATAGAATTGTGAGAAAGTAAAATTAAAGTGA
Source organism: Puma concolor (assembly GCF_028749965.1). NCBI lineage: Eukaryota > Metazoa > Chordata > Mammalia > Carnivora > Felidae > Puma > Puma concolor. The sequence continues at coordinate 141,848,783 of NC_141674.1, read as the reverse complement.
TACACAAATCAATTAAAGTCAATCAATTACCACATTAATAGAATGAAAGAAAAGAATCATATAGTCATCTCAATAGATACAGAAAAGGCATTTGACAACACTGAATATCAATTCACATTAAAAATGCTTCATAAATTAAGCATAGAAGGAAAATTCCTCAAAAAGTTAAAAATGGAATTACCATATGATATAGCCGTTTCACTTCTAGGAATATACCCAAAGGAAATGAAAACACTTAACTCAAAAGATATCTACACATCTGTGTTTACAGCAGCATTATTTATCATAGCCAAGACATGGAAACAATCTAAGTGTCCACTGATGGTTGAATAGATAGGGAAATTGTGATATACACACACATATATAATAAATTAGTTATATAATTATAAATAAATTATATTTTATACCATATAGATTATATTAATATTACATACAACACTAATATTAATATATTCTATTAAGTTATGTATACCATAGCTGAAGAAATTATGAAATCCTTTTGTGACAACATAGATGAACCATGAGGACATTATGCTAAGTGAAATAAACCAGAGAAAGAAAGATAAATCTCATTTAAATGTAGAATCTAATAATAATAATAAAAAAGACCAGTCAAACGTATACAAAAAAAAGGTCAGATTTGTGGTTACCAGAAGTAGGAGGGGGAAAGGAAATTGCAGGAAGGGGGTCAAAAAGTACAAAATTCCAGTGATAAGATAAATAAGTATCATGGATATAATGTACAACATGGTGACTATAGCTAACACTGCTGTATGATATATAGGGAAGTTGTTAAGATAGAAGACCCTAAGAATTCTCATCACAAGAATTTTTTCCCCCTTTTTATTGTATCTATATGAGACGGTGGATGCTACCTAAATCTATTGTGGTAATCATTTTTTAAGGTATATAAATCAAAACATCATGCTATATACCTTAAACTTATACAGTGATGTATGTAAGTTATTTCTCAATAAGACTAGAATAAACAAGGAGTCTTCTATTGTTACATTACACCTATCAAAAAAAGTGTGATTTAATGAATTCTTAATCTGATCGAGGAGGCCCTTATTTCCCTAGCATATCAGATTGGATAATTTCGGCTGCATGTAGCAGAAAATTATGACTTAAATCATTTAAACAATGGAAAACTTGATATCTTGAAAGATGTCTGGAGATGGTGGTTCTAAGTTTGGTGAATTCAGAGCCTCAACCAAGACTCATCTCTACACTGAAATAATGTAAAGAGAATCATTTCCAGTGACTCATGGAAGCCAAGCCAGAGCAGACATGGAGCCCAGGCACTGGCACGTGTGAATGTGTCCCTCAGAAATATCAGCCCAGGCCCTGCACGCATCCCAGAACCGACAAAGTGGAGATAGCACTTTCCAGGTTCCACATACATCATTCAGATGGTCTGTGGCCATTTGTCAACTTCCTTTCTGCAATTCTGACTTTGATAACAGTGGCATGTGATGAGCCAGGATTATTCTAAGTACTTTACAAGCGATAGCTCATGTAATGCTCACAAATGATGCTCTGAGGCAGTTCCTGTTATTATTCCCATTTTACAAACGGGGAAGGTAAAGTCCAGTGGAGCCTAGTTGCTTGCTTAAGGTCACAAAACTAAGAAGAAATGCACATGGGATCTGAATATAACTTCTTAATTCAAACTCACATGTAATATGTTGTCCTGCCTTGAATATTTTCTATCCTTGATATTTCTTTTTTTGGGCTAATCTTTCTCTGTTCCACTCATCAGTTCTTCTCCTTGTTCCAAAGATAAGAGCTCTCCCCAAAGTGCTATTTTCCTCTTCCTCTCTGAGCTCTCTTGATCCCAAGGCTAAACTACCATACTACCATTTAACACTTTCTTCTCTATCTTCAAACCACCAACACATCTTCTCTCAACGCCATTTCAGCTGATGCATTGCTTCTTTTTTTTTTTAATTTTTTTTTAATTTTTTTTTTTTTTTTTTTTTTGAGACAAAGAGAGACAGGGCATGAGCAGGGGAGGGGCAGAGAGAGAGGGAGACACAGAATCCCAAGCAGGCTCCCGGCTCTGAGCTGTCAGCACAGAGCCCGACGCGGGGCTCAAACTCACGAACCGTAAGATCATGACCTGAGCCGAAGTCAGACGCTCAACCGACCGAGCCACCTAGGCGCCCCTGATGCATTGCTTCTTAGCCCACCAGAAAGAGGAAAGTACTCACAAGAGAACCTCCACATGCTTGCCACCAATCCTCCATACTTTTTTTTTTTTTAATTTCACTGGTTGCTTCTTCTTAGTGTCTTTTATTGTTTCCTGCACTCTTCAGATCTTCAAACATGAGGTCCTCATGCTCACATCTTGAAACTTGATGATTCCCACATCCATTTCTAGTCCAGACCTTCCCTCAGAACTTCTGTATATGGCCTGTCTCTTTGGTGTCTTTCCTTGTATGTAGGCATTTCAAACAACAAGCCCCAAACTGAAACCCAATTGCATTCACCACAAAAACCTACTTCCCTGCTTCTCCAACTCTTTAAAAGACAAGTGCTCAGTGCTCAGACCCCCAAACCATGTAGTCATCCCTGATTCTTCCAGCACTCTCCATTTAATTAGTCAACAAATTCATCTGGGTTTAACTTCAAAATATATCCAGAATATATCAGAGCTACAACGCCTTCCTACCTTGAATTTTATAATCACTTCTTGTGGAAAAGAGTGTCATCTGACACACAATGTATCCTTTATCATTAAGAGAGCCTGCCTTTTAGCTGGCACGTGACTTCTCTGAGTAAAAACTATACTAGTCAGGCTTCCTTGCATCTCAGCAAGGCACATGTCTAAGTTCTGGCCAATGGGATGTTAGCACATGTGCTATGCGAGCTTTGAAGAAGCACACCTAAAGTGAGGAAGCATGCCTCTGTTCTGCTCTTTCCTCCAGCTCGAATGCCCCAAGTTCTGCTTCTTGCCATCTGGAATGTGGACAGAATGGCTGAAATAAAACAATCCCCAGAACCAACCTGGGAGGATTGGAATTTTATAAGGGGAGCTTATAGGTGTCCTTACTGAATGACGTTCTTTCATTCCATCCACTTATTAGGGAGATGTATAAGAAGACCCCCAGAACCTTTCTCTGTGATTTGTATCTTTAGGACTCATTTTATTCATTCCTTTTATCTGTATTAGATAGCATAATTAAAACTGATTTAAGGCCAAATTGGAGTATGTTAAAAAGGTGACTATCCCCTATTCTGTCAAGAAGGGAGAAAGGAAAGGGAGAAAGTGGCATTTAAAATACTAGGAACTGTACTCTGGTCTTTGTTTTTTTTTTTTTTTTTTTTTAATGTTTATTTATTTTTGAGAGACAGAGAGACAGAGTGTGAGCGCGGGAGGGGCAGAGAGAGAGGGAGACACAGAATCGGAAACAGGCTCCAGGCTCTGAGCCATCAGCCCAGAGCCCGACGCGGGGCTCGAACTCACGGACCGCGAGATCGTGACCTGGCTGAAGTCGGACGCTTAACCGACTGCACCACCCAGGCACCCCTGTACTCTGGTCTTTTATCATGTTATCAAGCTGATAACCCTGCTTGGCAGGGTTATTACCCCCTTTAATGGGTGAGATATTCAAGCCCCAGCGAGGCTCCCTCAACATGGTGCTGAAATGGTAAGGCTAGGTTTGACCTCAGTGACTGAGTATGAATTTGCTGATTTAAATGGTATAGTATAGTGTAGAATATGTTGGGCTAGTGCTAAAGTTTTATGTTGTCTTGTCCCATAGAAATAAGGAAACCATCAATATGCCATCACTTTTTAGTGACGGCATCACGATATGTGGAGAGCTAGGACATGGCCTGGAACATAAAGGATGCATAAGAAACACTAATTCCCTGGCTCATCCCTTCCTTCTCCCTCTCAGTGAGATGATAGAAAGGCTTTGTGATCTATTTGAAGTAAATATTTGAATACTTAAAATATGTGAAATAAATAATTGTATGTAAGACATGTCCTAGAAATGGTTCCTAGAGTACTCACTGCTTAATGTTTGATCCAAGTATCTGCTGGTTTGCATGGTAAGCCTGAGGAACAAGTTATCAAGGGTTATAAAACAACCTCAAGAATCATTGTAACCACAGTATTCAGATCAGAATGCTCAATATGGTTCATCTGCTGATGGAAAACCCGGAGCAGTACCATTGTATTTTTCTGTGTAGAGAGCACACCTCCAAGATGCTCAGACCTTTTGTCTTCCTTAGCCTCAAATTATTAGCCAAGAGAGTTGGCATTTATGGGTTGTCTATTTGTAGGCAACTGCAGTGAGGCAGCAATTTTCTCCTGTCTGTGGCTTTCATTTGTGCACTATTATGTGTGGCCTTCCAAGTTCCAAGGAATTAGTTCAACTATGTCTCGTTTATTACAAAATTTGTTTTCGATTCAAATCTCATCAACCTGCCCAGACTCGTAAAGAAAGGCAACAAAATAAAATCCTCTATTTCTAGTTTCAATTTTTATATGTGGAATTTTTTTTAAAGAACTCTATCATAATAAACAGTAAAATTCCATTTGGCAGCACTTAGGATCGTACTTGGGAAATATTCATTAACATTCAGTAATTTAAGAATCCTCAGTGTCTAATTATCAAAGTGAGTTTAATTACCACAGGCACCCATTCATTTAATTGGCTGGAAACACAGAAGAAATTAAATGATACCAATGCCAGTTTGGCCCCAAAGTCTTCATTCCACATTTATTTATCGTATTTATAAGAAAGGTGTTCATGGTGACTGTTGCTAGTTCTGTGTGCTGAAAACAAGCCCACAAAACTACAATAGCAGCTCAACATTCTCTGTCCTAATCAGGAACCCAATTAAAATTAAAAGGGCCTTGCATCTTCATATTTCACATATTATGAGGTGTAAATACTCTCTTGCCATTTGAGGACAACAGGATAACTGGTTTTATAACAAATCACCATAAATCTACAGGATATTTACCACAGGGCAATGTGACAGGTAGTGGACACCAGACTGAGTATAAATGAGCATATACAGTATTGTTATCACTTAAGTCTGCCTAGAAATACTGCTGTGTCATTGCTTTGTTCCTTCCCAAAGCTTCAGGGAGTTCTCTGAATGTCAGTTGTCACTGATACTGATTTCACTGGCCAGAGACGCGGACTACTTTGGCTCTTTCCCTCAGGAGGTCAGCCAGAGGTCAAAAGGGGAAGCATGTCCTGTTTACCCAAAGAGGACCTCCTGTTCTGTCCCTTGGCATGGTCACTTTCATGGTTACCTACTTGGAAAGCCCTGTGCCCCACTGGTAAGGAGTACGCCGGTCAGTTTCACTGCCTTCTCATATGTTCAGCTCTAGGAACATCAGTTAAAACTTGCTTTTCAGCAACTTTTGGAGGGATAAAGTCTGGAAAAAGGGAGAGGAGAGCCTCTTAGAAAGTATGATGAAAATAATCACAGGATCTGAAAAGAATATAGACCACGCTGGCAACAAAGCTTGGCAATGTAATGCCCTCACAATGGATTCTGGGGTGGAAATGACTGCTTTCTTCCTACTGCTGCACATTTTGCTTTCCAAATCCAGTTTTTTTTCCTTTTGTTTTTCATGTAAGTTGGTCTCATTTTCATATTTCAGATTTGGATAAATCTGTTACCCAATTTTGTTAATGTATATCACAACTCCTAGGAGGTGTTCAAAAACTTCCAATTGACTGTAATTTACTACCTAGAGATCTGATGAATGAAACATTATTTTTTTTAACAAAGTGCTTTTCTAAGCTTTAACAAAAAGCCACAAATTGTTGAAAAAGTATCAGCTACTTAATCAATAAAAAAAGCTGAGGATGATCTCCTTCCTCCTGCTCAATATGAAAACAGAGTCACAATTTCAGTTTCCAAGGCTCAACATTTACCAGAGTAATTGCCTGCATCATTGTGGAATCCTGTTCATTCTGTCTCCTTGCTGGCAACCTTTTTGATTTATATACCATTGAAAAGTCAATGGTGAGACTTACATTCTTTCCAGCCCACTTTCAAAATCTTGGCAGATCTTATTTTCAAAGTGGTCTGATGGAATGAAAATAAGGCTGTGGAAACCACCTGACTTTCCAGCAGGGATCCTGTTTAAATCTTAACCACAAATTAGATAACATGTATGTCACTGAAGGATGCAGCCAAGCCTTTCCCATTATTGTTTGGGAAAGTAAGACTCTCAACATAATGTCATCCCCAGTCCACCTCTGGTCTTATGTAGTGGCCCACTAAAGTAATTTATTTTGGGTTACAGTTTCTGTGAGTTCACACATATGTCTCATTTTGATGTAAGAACAAAATTTAGGGCAGGGCTCCTGGGTGGCTCAGTCAGTTGGGCTCCTGACTTCGCTCAGGTCATGATCTCACGGTTCGTGAGTTTGAGTCCCACATCAGGTTCTGTGCTGACAGCTCAGACCCTGGAGCCTGCTTCAGATTCTGTGTTTCCCTCTCTCTCTGCTTCTCCCCTGCTCACACACACTCTCTCTCTCTCTCAAAATAAATAAACATTAAAAAAAAAAAAAAAGAACAAAATTCAGGGCTTTGGCAAGAATTTTAAAAAGGTGAAACCATCTTGGATAAAGTATTGCATTATCTAGTGCTAAATTGCTTGATAATACACAATTTAAAAAAAAAAAAAAAACAGAAAAAGAAAGGATGATCAAGAAGGCCATGGCCATATTAGACCCACTAAGACTATCACTGAAAAAATTTATTTGTGGAATAGAGTCAATTTCTGCCCTAATGCAAGCTTGCTGCATCTGGATATCAGATTTATTCTTATTGCTCTTCATCTTCAATCTGAAAAGCATCTCTTAATAGGCTGCTTCTACAGCCAAGAAAATAACATCTCAAAAAGTACCCTTGAACATCAGTATTGCATTGGGTTGACTGATGCCCCAGACTCGTAACCTTTGAGTATAATATGCAACTGTATTTTCTGGAATCCAGAGTAGCAGAGTAGAAAGGTATTTGTGAATAGAAATGGAGGTAGAGGTAGAGGAAGACTGAGAAAGGGAAAAAGTAAGGGTGAAGGCAAAAGACCCAAAGTGCTGGGGTAGATGGGTAAGCAAATTTGTTAATTACACCTTCCTACTTCAATTTTTTTTTTTTTTTCAACGTTTATTTATTTTTGGGACAGAGAGAGACAGAGCATGAACGGGGGAGGGGCAGAGAGAGAGGGAGACACAGAATCGGAAACAGGCTCCAGGCTCTGAGCCATCAGCCCAGAGCCTGACGCGGGGCTCGAACTCACGGACCGCGAGATCGTGACCTGGCTGAAGTCGGACGCTTAACCGACTGCGCCACCCAGGCGCCCCCACCTTCCTACTTCAAATAGCAAGCTGATTGTTTGTTTACCTGAGAGTCAATAGTGCCTTCAGTCTATAGACAATAATAAACACCAACAAAGGCAAATATGTTTGCCATAGTGTGAGCATATTTAAATTTCAAAGTTTATATCTATCCTCCCACAGAGGAAAGTTCAGACAATATGTTTATGTGAAACACCAAAACATAAGGCACAGTCTTTGCAATATAACCTTATAAAAGAAGAAAACACATACGAAAAAATTTTGTTCTTTCCCACCTATCAAGCAATTTAGTGAAAAGTATTCATCTGTTTTAGGTTGTCAGACTACATGTATATGTCATTATCAAGAAACTAGATATAGGGGCATCTGGGTGGCTCAGCTGGTTGAGCGTCTGACTTCAGTTCAGGTCCTGACCTGGTGGTATGTGAATTTGAGCCTCATCGGGCTCACTGCTGTCAGTGCAGAGCCTGCTGCATTTCTTCTGTTTTCCTCTCTGCCCCTCCCCCACTCTGTCTCTCTCTCTCACTCTCTCTCTCTCTCTCTCAAAACTACTCTCTCTAAAAAATAAAATAAAAAACCTTTAAGAAAGAAAGTAGGTATATAAAAAAAGGACATCGATTTTCTGTGTTGTTTATAGTAAATTATCTTATATGCATGTATTATAATGATAAGTGAATATTTATTGAATATATACTATGTACCTGGTGCTTGTAACTGGTTTATTATACATGAATAATCATGGAGCAATCAAAAGACTTGTTTCATTTTTTTCTTTTTGGTATTCCATTTTTTTAAATGTTTAGTATCTTCCCCTGCTCCTAAATGAGTACTCAGGTAGGACCATGAATTTCTCTCCTGGTGTCCTAAGACTACTTTAGGTAATACAGAGATTTGCATGTCAAAAATTAGAATAGCCAGTACCTAATGATAATCAAATTCACTGGGTGATTTAACATGAAATCTTCCCCATATGCCTGCCAACTCAAAGTAGGGAAGTGCTGTGGCCAGCTTCTGACTCATATCCTTGCTCCTGTCCTCTCCCCTGCACCCCACCTATGATGGTTCATTTTATGTGTCCACTTGGCTAGGCCAGGGAACTGAGATATTTGCTCAAACCTTATTCTAGATGTTTCTGTGAAGTTATTTTTTGGATGAGATTAACATTTAAATTGGCACATTTTAAGTAGATTGCCCCTTATAGTATGAATGAGCCTCTTCCAATCAGTTGAAGGCCATAATAGAACAGACTGACCACCCCCCACCCCCCACCAGCAAGAAGGAATTCTATCAGCCGACTGCCTTCCGACTCCTTGAACTACAACTCTACTCTGGGTCTGCAGTCTGCCACCAACCCTGCAGATTGTGGACTTGCCAAGCCCCACAATTGTGTAAGAGAATTTCTTAAAATATACAAATAGATGATTAGATAGAAAGATAGATAGATGGATATGCCTATCTATGGCCATATCCTTATGACCCTGGGCTGCAAAATATGGAGACACATTCAGACATCCCTATCTATCTCTATCTCTTTCCACACACACACACATCCTATTGGTTCTGTTTCTCTGAAGATCCCTGACTAATGCAACCCACCACTTGGTAGCCAATTTCTGATCCTTTGAGGTCAGAATTGTGGTGAGGAGAGGGGAAAGAGACGACCAGGAAATATCTTCCTTGAACAGCCCTCTATGCCTAGCAAATGGTGGAAAAGCTGGCATTTCTCTTGGGAACACTTTTTTGATTCCGTGTAGAACTCAGTGTGGAGGCTGGATGGGCCTGCCATCTTGCAGTAACCTTGAACCAACGTATGCATTTCTGTATGGAGTGGCCACATGTGAGTCCTTAAACAACCTCTGACACTTTGACATTCCTTTCCAGCTTTAGCTGCTAGGGCCCTCCGCCCCTCCCAGGCAACTCTGTCAGTACTGGTAACCAGGTGATCTTCTCTTTGGTGGTTACCATCTGATCCATGGGGAATGCTGCCACATCCTTTGCCTTCATGAATGCTGTCTCTGCAGCTGCCCCTAACCAGGAAGCAGGAGGTCCTTCCTTTGTTACCCAGGCACTGAGCGCATCTCTGGCTAGTCAGCTCTCATGAGCATTGGAGTGGGAGTCAGGTCCTGTTACACAATGCTCTCCAGGCCAGGGCAAACAACATCAAGGTCTCAAAGCAGTCCCATTGAAGACGTTTCTCACTTCGAAGTTAAAAAACAGTAGATTAAATCATAATGAGACCATACCATCAATCATTCGAAAGGAATTATGAGAACTCAAAACAGCCATGGTTATCTCCAAAGAAACCTCTTAATAAATGGTTACCCTTTTTCTCCTCTCCTTACATTTGATAGTTTCAAAGAGGCTGGGAGTTCTACAGCTGTGTAGCCAATTCATTGCACTTTTATTTGCAATTTCTAAACATCAGTTTCATAATCATTTTGATATCTGTATCTATCGCTCAGATACCTCAGTGAAAACAGCCATGAGGAGTCACATTTGGATTTTTTTCTAAACACTGTTTTAAGCACTAAAGAGTAATTGTCCCATTTCATTCCTGCAACAAACCCACAGGGAAGGTACTTTATTAGTCCCACTTCACATATGATGAAACTAAGCCAGACATATTAAATAACCTGCCTTGGGTCACCTGGTTCATATCAGAGTTGAGTTGCAGACCCAGAGAATCTGATTCTGATTCAAAATCCTAACGACTTGCAACATAATGCCAGTCACTGAATATTTACTTGGCATTGATCCAAAATGCAAGTGTACATCCTGACTGGTGAGTTTATAATTTAACAGATTTTTTTTTTCCAGTAGGAGAGAGATGTACAACTCTGACTTTCAGATATCAACAAATGCTCTATAGGACCTGGGCACTGGGGCCTCTTATAAGAACCTACTTAGCACCTATTAGGGGGTCAGGGCTGTGCTGTGATCCATTTGGAGGACAATTAAAGAAGCATAAAGCAGTATTAAACCAGTACTCTGGATTGGAAGAGGAAGAAATGATTTTACTTGGATCTCATCCATTTTAATTCTTCTATTCAGGTAAGCTAGTGTAGGAAAGGGGGGAATGAATAGGAAGACAGCATAGGGAGGCATGTTATATTGCATGATTCCAAAGGTTGGGGAAGTGTCCTGTCCTCCAAAGATAGATTCTTTACTGACTTGTGGATGATTAATAGCCCACAGTCAGAGACACTCTTGCTTTAAGCTCTCTCGGCTGAAGATTGTGCTGCACATTAAAATGTCATGCCTCTGGGAGCGTTAACACTTTACTGCTAGCTTTCTTTTACTCTTTTCTCTGTAGGTTTTCATTAGCTTCACTACAGAAAGCAAGTGAGGTAAAGGAAAAGAAGGAAAATCCATGATAGAGAGGAAAGTATGCTTTCACCAAAACTGAGCTGTGTCAAAGGCCAGTTGTACTCACTGGATAGTTTTATGAAAGTACAGATCAGCTATTTCCAAGCTGGTGTAGCTGTGGCCCACTGCCTGGGGCATGCCCTGGGGGATGTCAAGGGGTGCATCAAGCATTTCTGTAGGGCTGATAAATAATTTTCAGCCCTATGTGTGGCAGGGAGGGAAAAAATGGGATGTTACAAGTAGACTGAAGTTTGGGCAGATTACTCTGGGAGAGCAGGAAGAAAGAGACTTAATGGGACTTTTTAGATTAACCATAACACCCAGACTAGTAAAAAGAAGGGATTAAAGCTTCTATGTCTTGAAATAGAGATTTTCATTTTACCCTGATGCCAAAAACAGGTAGAGGGAAATCCTGCTTGCTATGGTGAAGGACCTTCCCGAGGAGGGAGGAAGGTTGTTGAAGGAGAGGTAGTGGAAAGGGGAGAAATTCTTGGTTAAAAGAGAACAGATTCAAGCAAAATAGATTCAGGCTGGTTCTTGAAAGAGAGAGAGAGAGAAGAAATAATACCTGCTGAGGAGTGCTGGACAAAGGACAGAACAGAGATGTTTGCTATTCAGTTTTAAACTGCTGCCTTTGCTGTGGTGTGATTGCACCCTTCTATACCCTGCAGATCTTGAATGAAAGCTGTATGTAGTGTACTGGTGATATTTTAGCAAGTGAAGAGGAGGGCGCGTCCGTGCATGTGGTGATGGACTTAGATGGATGGACAGTGGCCGTGAAGGCAAAGTGAGAATTGGAAAAAGGAGAATAGAGTCGGAAGGAAAAGCATCCTTCTCAGGAAACTTCAGAAACGTGGTGGGAGGGGCTGGACATTCTGCAGACACCTAAGATGAGGACCTGGGGAATTTTCTGGCCAACAAAGGAAAGGATGACCAGGGACTACAAAATATGGAGACACATTCAGGTGACCTGTGTGTATCCTATTTTTCAAATGTATGCAAATACAATTGCGCTTAATTACGTATATACACACATATGAAAACATACATGTACAATGTTATGTATATATAAAAACGTGATAAATATATAACATTACTGAATGCATAGGAGTTTGATCATTAAGTACTTTTTCTGAATCATGGACACCACAATTATGTAGGAGATGGCAACAGTTATTAATATTAAAAAGGAAAACACTTGAAAGGGACGAAAGGGAAGGCCTGCAAAATCTCCTTCAGAGTTTCTAATACACCTACGAAAAATCGATCCAGAAGAACTGGATTTAAAATCCATAGGAAGGTATGGTTTCCCCATGCAGAGGGTGGATTCTCCCACACTAACTTGCTATAATCATGTTTTTTCTCCATACATGTGTTTTGAGAAACATTTCCTTTCACTTCCCCACTCCTATGGTGCTCTGGGCCTTGACGTTAACAAAAAATTGTCAGAGACAAGAAAAATGTATTAATCCACTCCTCTTGCTTTTGATTATTCCCCTTTTAATTTTAATACATGCATTTTCTTTCCTAAATCGGGTATTTAACTGTGATTGTCATTTATTAACTTTTTGCCCCAATTACAACTATCCCATCAAGGGCAGGGTCTCTAAGGAAACAGTTGAGGGAGCATATATATATATATATATATATATATATACTGCACACATGTGACGAATTATTCTGCAGGCTGAGAAATTAACTAAAAATGCATAATATGCTCTCAATTTAAACCTGGCAGGGGGTATTGTACTTTCATCCTCAAAGTGGAATCATACTTCCTCCAGTGGGGCTTCTCCAGCTTTTAGCGTAGCCTATTAACAAGGAGAACTTAGTTCTTGGTGGTGCAATGACAACACTGGACTGGAGACAGAGCTCCAAGTATTTGAGCCAGGAAGCAGAGGTGATGATCGAGCTAATGGGAAAACCTTGGATTTCGCTTTTATCACCAAACAGGCATTCACAGGGCCTTAACAAAACCCATGATCAGTTCTGAATGTCGTTTTCACGATTAACACACTCCCTAAGATCTATAATTATTATTAGACACTTGGAGGGCACGTTTCATTTCTCAAAAAGAAATTCCCTTTCTGTATGACTAAAGATATCTGGGACGCATATTATTAAGATATGTATTAAGATGTGTAAGCACATTATTAAGTGCTCTTGATTTTTCTACTTTTTATTTCAAGGTGTGATTTCTCTATTTCTGCGAACTGTAACCATTTTATTACTAGAGAGAAAGACAGAGAGAGAGATACAAGAGAATGGGAAGATAAAGGAATGTGTAATTTATCAGTGGTGGGTCATTTAAGACCTTTTTAAAGTATGTCAATGAACTTTAAAAGTATATTTTTCTTAAGTAGAATCTAAAGCTCCTTGAGGGGGGTTAAACGTTGTTTGTTTCATATTCCTCTATCACAGTAATATCGCAGTAATGCTCCGTCTTGGCTGCAGACTAGAAATATACTGAGAACCTTTGATCATCAGTGTTCAGGCCCCACCGCAGACCCATTAAGTCAGCATCTCCGGGGTGAGGTGTGGACAGGAGTCAGTTCTGAAAGCTCAGGTGATTCTAACATGCAGGCAGGATGGAGAGATAGCAAATACTAGCTTATTGTCTTATGCAGAATAGGTGTCATTTGCTATTTAATAAGCTACTAAATCATTTTAATCACTACACACTTCCCATGAAAATAGGGAACAATTCATAGATACAGTGCAGCTTTTCGGTAATAAATTATCATTAACCTATTTATTCCATGGTTAATTGGATAAATCTTGTGTTGAAAACAAGCAAACTAAAAAAGAAGAAAAAGCCACTAAATTCTTTGGGTCTCTATTTCATCCTACTTGGGAAAAGTCCTTGAGATAATACAGATTGGAATCATGAGATGCCTATAGCTATATGACATGTTCCTGCCCTTTTACTTTAATACATATTTTTTAATGAAAGGGGTACAAAAGGAATAGGGTGTTTCTTTGAATAGGGCATTTCTCAGAGTGGTCAGAATATGATCAAAGAACATTTTGTCATGATCAAAATTATAAAAATATAGTTCAAAGAGATATTAGTTTAAAAACAGTTGAAACCAATTTTTATATATGTCTAAAACTACCTTTGGCACAATAGATGTATTAAAAAAGTGCAAAGCAGCATTCCTACTTTTTGTTTGCTTATGGACTCCTAAAGATTGGCCTTAGTTTCCTCACCTGACACATGAAAATATAGAACCACAAGCTTGATTATGAGCAGTAAATAGCATAATGGAAGAAAAACTGATTTGTAGATTGCAGCACAATGTTCCAGTCTGTTGTAGTTTTCTTATTATTCGCTCTATTAACCTGAAATTGCATATGCAAATAAATATTATAGGACATGATATAAACATGATCATGAGTTATAGCTTTTATTAAGCAATTACTAAGTACTCAACTTCTTATTTAGTGCTTTATATGATCTCATTAAACCATCACTGCAACCCGGTGAGGAGAGTACCGTTATTGTCTCCAGTTTACAGGTTTGGAAACTGAGGTTTATCAGTTCCAAGCCTCCCAGCAATTTCAAGTGAAGGTTTCCTTCAAATCTGCAAATACTTAAATTCTTTCTGCAGAGACTGTCTAAGAATCCATGTTGATTTGCTTCTCTTTATTTTCTCGGATAGTTTGATATCAGATGCCAATTCCATTTACATGTAGATGTGCAGTCAAAACACTGAGAGAAGGAATATGAAACTTCCTTTGTCTACCAGAGTGATACGCATCAGGCATGCTGGCTTCTAGCTCAAGGTGAAAATCATTCTGTCCATGGCCTTTCCTTAAACTCCACCAGACTCTTAAAAATGAATTAAATGCCTTCTTTTTATATGTCGATTATGTGATACACGTGTCATTTCAATTTAAAAGATAAACTCTAGATGTAAAGCTTCCTAATTCTCCAAAGGGTTTCAACTCATTTTCTTCTTGTATTTCATTTTTGGTGGAAGTATGATGATGTGGAAAAGATTTATGTTAGATGTTGGAGTTGTGTGCATTTGTACTATGGAGGAAACTCTCAGGGGAAGGTCAGAGGGGGAAGAAGGAGATGATCTGAATTGCTGTTCTGATGTATCCACCAGGTGCCCAGACCCATGTTAGAGTAGAGGGTGCATTTTGTCCAGACCCTGCATCGTACCCAGCTCAATAGATAAGCAAACACCTTTGCCACCATGTGCTCTTCCCTTTACAATGCCATCTTTGCCTTGTCTCTGTCCCCCAAGTTCTAATGATCTTAGTGATGCTTTACCAGTCTACAAAATTAGCAACCCACTGGCCTGCTTCTCAGGTGCAATGTATGAGAGAATCAACTGTGAAAAGCAAGAGAAATATATTCATTTTGATGCTGACTGAGCCCTTAGTTTTGGTTTCATTTTGGCTTATGTTTTATTTTAGTTACATTACCAAAACTTTTAAGGAATGCAGACTTATACCTTTTAACTTCCAAACTCAAAGTATCAGTACCAGGAACGGTTTCAGTAGACTTCCACAGTTTGTGGAGGATATCATGAAAAATAGTTTGCTTAAGTTTGCAAAAGCTTTGAGGACAGGACTGAGGATAGAACGATGATATTTGTTCAATCTTTTCCTATATCCTCTGTTGCAACCACACGAGGGCCCAGAAGCGGTATTGCGAACGGTCGACTTATTGGCATCGAGGGCAGCGATATGAAACAGTCAAGGTCTGCTCACTTTCTCCGGCATGAAGTCCAAACAGAGATCTGACTATGTCTGTTTATCCGAAATGTTTTCCTAAGTGATTCATCACTTTGAGTTTGTAAAGAACTGGGGTTTGGCGTGGAGGGTGTAAGTATTTAGGGGGGATGGAATATCAACCACATGGAAGAAAAGCAGGGAATTTTGCTAAGCACTACAAACCATCACAAGCAATATGAATTTTGTCTTTCGATTGCACCGTGGGTTCAAGACTTACAAAATACAAACGTCCTCCGATGTACCGTGATTAGCTTACCATGTCTGTCTTCTGCACAGCCCCTTGGAGTCTGCTGGCTCTCAGCCCACGGCTTGACATCCCGAGTCTGAGACTTTTCCATCACACCAATTTAGTACTACTGAGTCTTCTGCTACCGTGTGTTGGTGTCACCACATTTACCACTGAACTCCATTAAAAGTCACTGCATTCGGGTGGAGAAAACGTAGTTTCCAGTTCTGGCCCTGTCTTTTCCTTAACTTGACACTTTGGACAAGTACCTTAACTTCTCTGTAGTTTAACAGTCTCACCAGTAACATATAAGGAATAGGGTCTTCTCGCAAGGTGAGGTTCCAAGGAGACCATGTGAAAAGCCCTTTGGAAATGCAAAGTGCTGTCTGTTTGCTCACCACCCTCTTACACCTCCACCGGTCTCCAGCCACTCAGCAGCCTTGGAGGAGCTTGTCTGTGGCAAAGCTAAATACCACATTCTCCACGTGGCCTGACCTCCAGGCAACAATTAAGATTTGTTGAGCTTTTTCATCATATTCTTCTTCTTTTCCAGAATCTTGGATTTCAGCAGAAAATGCCTTGACTAAGACTTTAGCTGACAGGCTGGAAATCCGAGCAGGAAAGATTATGTGAAAAAACCTAATGAAAACATACACATTTCTTCAAGGTGAATTAGAACAATTTATGCTTCCAAAGCTTCTATGGGTTCTTTTCTTTCCTTTATTATCCTTTATCTTTTTTCAAAAAAAAAGTCTTTAAAATATTTAAAAAATTCTCTGTATAAGAAATTATAATGAATAAACATATAGAAAATAAAAATATAAACATCCATGAAACCACCATCCAGCTTAATAAAAAGAATGTCACCAGTGTACTGTCACTGGTGTATTAGAAGCGCCACAACCCCCCCCCCCCCCCGCCCCGGCCCCCCATCCCTCCCAGAATGCTTCTTCCTAATCATAACTACTTGCTTTCCCTCTTAGGGTTAACCACCATCCTAAATGTTCTGGGAATTGCTATCTTGGTCTGCTTTATAGTTTTACTACCCAACTATGCATCTCCAAATTAAATAATTTAGTGCTGACAATTCTTTTCAGGATTTTCTATAAAGGGAATCATAGCATGTATACATTCCTCTTGTCTTTTTTTTTTTTTTTGATTCAACATTATGTTTTAAAAAGTAATTCAGATTTATTCTTCCCTTTCCTGTTAGGTATGAGCAAGGGGAGGCAAGGAGAGGAGTGTGGATGCCAAATTTCCCGTTTTCTTTGTGCTGCCAGTGCTACTGCAAAGATCATCAATGTTCCTAAAACCCAAAGGACTTTCTGTAAGAAGTGAGGAAAACATCAGCCTCACAAAGTGACCTAGTATGGGAAGGGCAAGGATTCACTGTATGCCCAGGGAAGGAGGCGCTGTGATCAGAAGCAGTGTGGCCAGGAGGAGCCAATTTTCCTGAAGAAGGCTGAAACCACAAAGAAGATTGTGCTGAGGCTTGAGTGTGTTGAACCTACCTTCGGGCCCAAGAGGATGCCGGCCATTAAGAGATGTAAGCATTTTGAACTGGGAGGTTATAAGAAGAAAAAGGGTCAAGTGATCCAGTTCTAAGCTTTGGGATTCTTCTGTTCTGCTTTTGAGAGGAAGATATTGACACTGTAGAAACATTATGTGTATGAAAATAAATACAGTGATATTTTTACTCAAAAAAAAAGTCATTCAGTTAGTTGCAGGTAGCTGTGGTTTATCAATGAACGTCCGCTGTTGAATAACATTCCACTTCTAAGTATACTGTACGTTTCACGTATCGATATGCTGTTGATGGACATTTGGATTCTTTCCAGTTTGTGCCTACTAGGAACAATGATGTTTCTAGAAGTTCCTGCACTTGTCTTCATGTGCAACAGTCTCTCTCCTTTGCAGTGGCCATGCTCAGTGAAAGGTTGTGCACATCTTCAGCTTTACAAGATAAAGTCATACTATCTTCCAAAATAATAGTACTAATTGGCAATCTTACCAACTTTTGTCTTTTCTCTACATACGATTACTTGGACTTTTGCTTTTTTTTTTTTAATGCTTATTTAATTATTTTGAGAGAGAGAGAGAGAGGGAGAGAGAGAGAAAGAGTCCCAAGCAGGCCTGCTGCACTGCCAGCACAGAGTGTGATGTGGGTCTTGAACTCACAAACCCTGAAATCGTGACCTGAGCTGAAATCAAGAATTAGATGCTTAACTGACTGAACCATGCAGGCGCCCCTGGACTTTTGCTTTTACCTTAGGCTAGACTTAGAAACCATTCCTGACTATGATATCAGTGCCTTGTTTCTCTGACCTGGCTTTGGGTTATGGTCTAAATGAAATATTGTTGGTGATCTGGATGGGTTTATGGGATTGGTCAATGCCTTACTTTCCTAGGGCCACCATAACACATTACTACAGACTGGGTGGCTGAGAACATCAGAAATCTATTCTCTCACGGTTCTGGAAGTTATAAGTCCCAAACCAATGTGTCAGCAGGGCCATGCTCTTTCTGAAGACTCTAGGGGCTGATTTTTTCCTTGCTTCCTCCTAGTCTGCTGCTGTCTCCTGGCAGTCTTCAGGCGGCCATGGCTTGTAGTGCCACCATTCCAGTCTCTGCCCCTCTCTTCACATGGCTCCTTTTCTGTTTCCTCTCCTGTTATAAAGGTACCAGTCATTGGGGCACCTGGGTGGCTCAGTCAGTTAAACATCCGACTCTTGATTTCGGCTCAGATGACAATCTCACTGTTCATGAGTTTGAGCCCCGCATCAGACTCTGCACTGTAAGTTGCAGACCCTGCTCAGGATTCTCTCTCTCTCTGCTCCTCCTTGCTCACACACTAGGTCTCTCTTTCTCTTTCTTTCTCTCTCAAAATAAGTAAATAGATTTAAAAAAACTTTAAAAAATTCTTTCTTATAAAAAATAAATAAAGATACCAGTCATTGTATACAAGGCTCACTCTAAATCTAGGATGATTTTGTCTCAAGATCCTTAACTAATTACATCTGTAAAAACCCAATATCCACATAAAGTCACATTCCCAGATACTGGGGATAAGGACTTCAACATATCTTTTTGGAGGACACAGTTCAAACCACTATGGCCCGTACTGAGGGAGGGGAAGAAGAGGAGGGGGAAATTATCAGTTTATGAAGCAATTACCATACATACTATATAATTTTTGATGGCTTAAGATGTTAACATTTCCCACAGGAGAATGGCTAAAGGTTGCCCACTCAAAACAACATACCTGCTTTAAAACAAATCATCCTTTGATCCTATTAGGTTGCTTAACAGACAAGCAAATAGTTGACAGAAACAGGTCTGGGTCCTGAGGAGCCCTACCTATGACACGTGAGCCCCATCTTTGCACCTGAGTCTTTATTGAACCCCATGATCCAGACAACAGAGGGAGAATTCAGAAGTGGTCAAGAAAGGAGACATTTTCCCAAAAGACACTGATTTTGTATGAATTGAATTCCTAGTGTTTAGGAATTCAAAACTCATCTTGTCTACATAAGATTTTCCTTTCACTAAAAGTCTTGGTCTGCAATCATTTATGATTTGGCAGGGCTAATCTCACTGTCAGAGAAAAGGGCATCTCATGGTTTTAAGAGCTGAACCAAAACCTCCACTCACCAAAGCCAACCGTGGCCTTGAACCCAACTGTGCCCTTCTGCAGTCACAATGCAATATTACATCACAGTAAAAAGTTCTCAACTGTGGGTTCCACTAATGAGCATGAGAGCACCCTGTTGAAATTCAAAGGTGTCGGGAAGCCTGGGTGGCTCAGTTGGTTAAGCATCCAACTTCAGCTCAGGTCATGATCTCATGGTTTGTGGGTTCGAGCCCCGTGTCAGGCTCTGCGCTGACAGCTCAGAGCCTGGAGCCTGCTTCGGATTCTGTGTCTCCCTATCTCTGCTCCTCCCCTGCCTCAAAAATAAATTAACATTAAAAAGTTAGAAAAAAAAAGAAATTCAAAAGTCTCAAATGCAGGGAGTGAAGAAGGCATTAAACAATTTTCAGACATCACTCCTTGAAACATTAAGTTAGCAGATAATATCTAAAATTTACTTGGCAGTGTTCTAAGGTATTAACCTCAGACCCTATCACTTTATTGGGGATAGGGAGCATAGGGAGGAGTTAAGAAAGAATTGGATCAAAGGATACAACTTGATCAGGTAACATTTTTCATTAGGGACACCAGAACCTTTGAAGACATCAGAGTCAGAGCTGGTAGGTTGCCATCTCTTACAATTAGATCCTAGGGTATCATTCTTTCCCATGTCTTTCTTCCTGATATTCACTAGCTAGCTCTGAATCTTGGCTCCCATCCCTTATTCCAACTCTAGTGTCTTTTTCTCTAAATCCTCGGTGACTCTCTCCCAAACAACAGGTAAATGACTGAAAAACAACAAAATTGTGTTGCAGTATAATCTGTGGACAATAAACTGCATACATTTAATAATTACAATTACTTGTGTTTGGGTATCCATAGACATCCAAGAAATATCACTACAGTTGAGACATGGAACATTTCTGTCACCCCTCTGCCCCCAAATTTCATTTCAACCCTTTAAAAATCCATTCTACCCACTATCTTTGCCACCAGGCAACCACTGGTCCAATTTCTATCATTATAAATTAGTTTGCGTTTTCTCAATTTTATACAAATAAAAAATGAGGTACTCTTTTGTTTTTTCAATCGACATAATAATTCTGGGATTCATCTATTTTGTTACGTAAATCAGTAGTTCAATCTTTTCTATTGCTGAGCCATATTTCTCTGTATAGGCATATCAGTGTATCTATTTGATGGACATTTTGGACCCCCACCCCATCCCCCCTCCCACGCAGTGTTTTGCTATCATGTAAAATGCTGCTATGAACATTTGTGTACAAGTTTTGGGTGAATATATGTTTCTCTTGGAGTAGAATGGCTGGATTTTAGAGTAGATATATATTTAATTTTATAAGAAGTTGCTAAACATCTTTCCAAGTTGATTTTATCATTTTATATTACCAATAAAACATCATGAAAATTCCAGTTGCTTCATATTCTACATGCTACATTTGATTTTTCTAGTCCTTTTAATTTTGGCTACTTCAGTGGATATGTAATGTGTATCTCATTATGATTTTAATTTTTGTTTCCCTAATGACTTAAGATGTTGAACGCTTTTCATATACTTTACCGGCTGTCATATGTTCTTTTCTGAAGTTTTTCTTCAAATCTTTTGGTCAATTATTAAGCAGGTTGCTTGTCTTGTTATTGACTTGTTACGTCTTTATGTGTTTTAAATCTATATATTAGAAATACGTTCTTCCATTTTGTGGCTTGCTTTTTGTTTTCATAGTGATGTCTTTCAAAGAGCAAACTTTTGTTTTTAATTTTGTTTTAATGTTTATTTACTTTTTAAAGAAAGAGAGAGAGAGACAGAGGTGTGAGCGGGGAAGGGGCAGAGAGAGGGAGACACAGAATCTGAAGCAGGCTCCAGGCTCTGAGCTGTCAGCACAGAGCCTGACACGGGGTTCGAAGTCACAGACCGTGAGATCATGACCTGAGTCGAAGTCGGACGTTTAACAGACTGAGCCACCCAGGCGCCCCAAAGAGCGAACGTTTTTAATTTGATAAAATAAAATTTATGAATTTTTAAAATTTATGGTTTGTGCTTTCCGTGTTCTGTCTAAAAACATTTGCCTATCTCAGGGTACAAAGACTTCAAAGATTTTTATTCTGATGTGGTTTTTTTAAAGTTTTATAGTTAAGTTTTACCTTTAAGCCTGCTATCTATTTCAAATTAACTCTTTTATATAAACTGTGATGTAAGAGATGATGATCTTTTTTTTCATACAGGTATCTGTATATCTTCACTGTCATGGTGTATCATCTATAAATATTTCTATATGTAACTATCTGCATCTGTAGTAAGCTAACCAGGAGTTCATATTTTAATGTACAGCTAATAGTATGTTTTTTCCTTTTTTATGCAGAGAAGTACAAAAAAGAAAATAAGAGCTGGAGTACAATTTTCCTGCTTAGGATACCCTGTTGGTATTTTTATAAAATAAAATTAATAGGGGCACCTGGGTGACTCAGTCGGTCAAGTGTCTGACTCTTGATCTTGGCTTACTTAGATCATGATCTCAGCATCCGGAAATCGAGCCCTAATTCAGGCTCTGCATTGACAGCGGGGAGCCTGGCTTGGGATTCTCTTTCTCCCTCTCTCTCTCTGCCTCTTCTCTGCTCTCTCTTTCTCTCTTTCTCAAAATAAATAAATAAATAAATAAGCAGTTAAAAACCAAATACAAGTAAAATAAAATTAATACAGTGTCAGGCTAGAAAATGTAAAAAGGGACAAAAAAGGACAAAATGAAAAATAAAATTCTTTTTCTTTGCCCTCACCCCAACTCCCAGGTTTTCTCCAAAATGCAACTGATTGGTGGTTTGTGATGTATCTACAGTCAGGAGAGCATGGCATATACTTGCATCTCTCTCCCCTGTACATTTTCATCTTTACTTTACAGCAAAACGATCATATTACACATACTACACCACACTTTGCTTTCTTTACTTACATTATCAAATATTTCCATGTCATTCCATGACAATTAAACTCATTTTTAATGACTTTACAGGGATTAATGGTATCACATCCTATAATTTGTTTAACCCTGTTGATGGATGCTGGTTGTATCCAGTTTTAGTCTTTTACAAACATTGCTACAGTAAACGCCCATTTGTATAAAGGTACAATCACACCACACATATCCCTACACAAAATTACACATTTATTTATTTATTTATTTATTTATTTATTTATTTATTTATTTATTATTTTGTAAGTGATCTCTACAGCCAACATGGGGCTTGAACTCATAGCCCCTAATATTAAGAGTCACATGCTCTTCTGACTGAGCCACCCAGGCATCCCAAATACACACATTTATATAAATTTTTTCCATGGATATCCAGGGAATTTCTTAGCGGCAAATTTTTTACTTGCGTGTGTGTGTGTGTATGTACTAAAATTACTAGTTTAAAAAAGTATGTGTGTCTTAGATTTTGATAGATACTAGTAAATTTTCTTATCATAAAGTTGTAGCAAGTTGTTGTCTCACCTACAATATGCGGGAGCCCATATTTCCCAGATCTTTGACAGTACGAGATAACCTCAAACTTCATTTTCCATATTTCTGCAAAATGAAACATGGTATCTTACTAATGTTTAATTTACATTTTCATTAACGAATGAGACAAGCATTTTCCGTATGCTAACTGGCTAGGTGAATTGCTTTCTGAAAATGGACTCTTTACATCCTTTTTCTACCGAGGTGTAAATCATGTCTCTGTTGGGCTGATTTGAATAAGCTATTTATAAATAGAAAAATATAGCCTTTGGTTGCTCATAAATATGGCAATAGGTTTTTCCCTTGCTCTTTTGAGGTTGTTTGTGTTTTGGTACAGAGGTTTTTAATTTTCCTGTTATGTATCACTTTAGAAAAAAATTTACATAATCGTATAACCAAATGCCTTCCAAGGGGTATCTTCATTTTTTCCCTTAAAGTTATAGCTCGCTAGGTAATGATCCTGCTCCCATTCAAAGATGGCTGATTCTTTTATCAGAGAAGAGAGAAGAGAGAGTGGCTCCAGCCAGGAGCCAGCTGCCCAGGTGGAGAGCTGAGCCCAGAGTGCCCCGTTACCTCTTCATGGTTGGATAGAGTGCTGTTTACTTCCTTCCCTTTCTCAATTAATTTCGGGCAGAGGAGGTCTGAAATACCCACTAAGAGAAAGAAAAGGTATTTTTGCTTTGTGTTCACATTTAAGACTTATTATTTTAAAAAAATGTTTAATGTTTATTTATTTTTTAGGGAGCGAGACGGGGAGATCATGACCTGAGCCGAAGTCAGACACTTAACCGACTGAGCCACCCAGGCTCATATTCTATGTATTTAAAACTTGTTCTATGTATTATCCTAAATACACATTAAGATTCTCAATTCTAAACTTTTAACACTTTTTATTTTGGGTGCATGTGTTCAAAACACAGGTCACATTCTGTATGATTTTTTTCCATTTAAAGCAGCTTCAGTTTGGGACATTTTTATTTAAACGACACTTTTACCTTTGCCATTTCAAGAGGTTTGGAGAAATTGCAGATGGCAGGTTTATCTTAGGAACTCTTTGGTAGAGAACAAGATTCCCAGTCTTTCTTTGCTCCCTCCTAGCCCCAATTGTGATGAAAGATTGCCAGAAATTTTTGAGAATGTAATACAACTTTCAAAACTAATGAAGTAAGATTTTTTTTAACCAGGTGATTACATGAAGGGAAGATCATTGTTACTCACGAGACAACAGAGAAATCCACTGAGTCCCAATGTTGCTTCCCAGCTGGCCAACTCTTGGCCATGCATTTGCATGACAGGCATGTTGGGAACTCCTTAGGGTCCTGGCAGTGCTTCTAGTCTTTTTTTCACAAGCTGTCTTGCTGGCTTGAACTCCTGCATCATGAGGCTCCAACAGTTGTTTGGCCAGGCTCTCTACTCAGCTTGGAACCTTAGGAAAGGCTTTACACAAAAGTCCTCCTTAGCTAGAAGAGCCGATCTGCAATTACAATTTCTGGAGGTCTGCAAAATGTACAATTAGCTTAAGGCATGCAGTCAATTGAACCCTTCTGGAAAGAAATTTGTAGCTTCACGCTTCCTCTTACAAAGCCTCAAAGCTCAGTAGAATAGAAACTGTAGGCAATTTTTCATATGAGCTTTAGGGTGACTTGGAAATTGTTGTGATATTTGTAGCCTCCATCATGACTAACTCAAAGCATAATTTCCAAGTTAGCAAAATATTCCCTTGGATCCTTCCCATCTCCTCTTCTAACTTAACCCCTGTGGCTTTGCTGTCCCCAGGCTTGACTGCACTAAGTCCCTACCCAAATGTGTTGCTTTCCATGCTAAGTTTCATATGTTCCAAATCACCTCCCTTTTTCCCATCAGAATTTATTACCAAAGTCTCTCTTTTCTTTTCTCTTTTCTTTTCTTTTCTTTTCTTTTCTTTTCTTTTCTTTTCTTTTTTTTAATTGAATTGTTGCTGATTTGGTATTGAAATCTTCCTCTTTCTCCTCTGGCTTTGCATTCCATTAGCTGTGCTAATTAGCTATGGAAGAGTAAAGAATGTACTTGTGACCTTAAGCATGTTGCGGAATTGGCTCCTTTTCAATGTCTGTGATGAGTCAGCAGAACAAGAGGGAGCAGTGCCCAGCGGGGTCTGCAGTGGCCACCCTGTGAAACTAGAAGAAACATGGCCTAGCACACCGGAAGGGCAGCTCCTTGAGAGCAGGGGTTTTCCATATCATTCACTGCTCTGTCCCTGGCACCCAGAACGAGGCTTGGCACGTGCAGGTGGCTCACAGATACTGATGAGTGAATGAATGATGGTTCTGTTCTTGCTTGCCTGTTTTGTAAACAGCCAGGCCTCCCTATTCCCCAACTTCACTCAACCCCTTGTCCTATTCTTCTCATCATGGAACCTGGAGAGCTGCTGGGTCCCCTGGATGTTCTGTAAGTCCTTCCATGACAATGTAGCCTAGTAGTTCATAGGGCCCACCTCATGGATTTATTTTGAGGATGCTTACATTAATACATGTTCTGTGCTTAGAATGATGCCTGATCCACAGTAAATGTTAATTTTAAAAGTAGTACTAGCAGTAGTAATTCAGTGATTATCTTTTATTAAGACCCCCTTCTTCCAGAGCTGTAGGGTTACTTACCTTACTGTAAGGTTCACAGTAAAATCGAGAGAAAATACAGAGATCTCCCATATGCTCCTAACCCCAACACACGCACAGTCTATCCCATTACCAATAGCCCCCCACACCGGAACGTACATTTGTTACAACTGATAAACCTACACTGTCACATCATCATCACCTAAAGTCTATACTTTACCTTATGGTTCGCTCTTGGTGTTCCTAACTATTATTTTTAACAAGCTTATTGATGAATTATTGCTCTAGTACTTGTAATACCAAATGGAAAAAATGTATTTTTGAACAACCGATGGATCTCCAAATTAGGGAAAATGAGAAATAGGTAAGTTGTGGTTACCTGTTGCATTGTAACAAATCTCCCCAAAATGCAGTGGCTTCAAATAACAATCATTTATTTTCTCACACAGTCTCTGTGGGTTAGGGTTAGGGTTTGGTTAGTTGGTTCTGGCTCAGAGTCTTACAGAGTCTGCAGTTAGGTATCAGCTAGTGTTAAACTGGGGCTCTTGGCCAGAACATCCATCCACTTGTGGCCTTAGCCTGGACACGTGGCGGCTGAGTTCCAAAGGCAGCCTTAAGAGAGAAAGAAAGGAGAGAGAAGGAGAGAGAGGAGAGAGAGAGACAGAGAGACAGAGAGAGACAGAACACGTGTTGCCTTTTATGACTTAACCTTTGAAGTCATGCAACACCATTTCTGTCACATTTTATTGGTCAAAGAATTTACAAAGATTCTCCTTAATTTCAAGAGGAGGAAACAAAGAACCCACATCTTGATGCAGGAATGCTAACATTTCATCGTAAGAAAAGCCTGCAGAATGGGATATAAACATATACCACCGTAACCACTTTCAGACAATACAATCTGCCAGGAGCAGTGACCCCAGTTGCAGCACACAGGCATGTGCACGAGAACCCGCAAGTCCTGATATAGTGAGGTTGGGCCTCACCAGGGCCCATCGTCAATTAGCCAAGGGTTATGGGGGTCCTTCTGAACTGTTTGCCCATCGGGATGAGAACTGCTGTGTGCCACAGCTCACAAAGCACGCATTGAATTGCCGTCTGACACCCATTTGAAGGGTGTTTAAAGAGAAAGAAACCTAGGAGTCAAAATTGAAAGTGCAAATTGCAAATGCTTCCCTTCTAGAGTGATAGGGCTATAAATACCGAGGCTGTTTCTGTTAAACAACAAATGGAAATGCTCCAGAATCAATGAGAGGTGTTAGCAGCAGGGAGAAACAGCATCTTAAATCCTTTCGCTAACAATTAAATCAGACACATTTGACACTTTATCTGAGACACTCCTGGCAGTACTTTATTCTCCATGGCATGATTTGGAAACGCACAGCAGGAGACAAGCAGATTTTGGAGTATTATCGGTTTGGCTTTCTCAGCACTCTTCCCAAACATAATTCAATATATTTTATTTAAGCCAGTGTCATGTTTTTCTGAAAAAAAAGGCAATTGGTGAAAATGAATGGGTTTCCAAAAACGTACACCATGGCCTCAAGATGCCACAGGACTGACCTGCTCAATAACAGTTGAATGTTAACACGACCAGAAAAAGAGTGATTTATCTGTAAGACCCCAAGGACACTCAGTTACAGTCCCTATGAATCATGAGAAATTTGTCTGGGAGAGCATGAGGCCTGGAGATTACTCACCTCACCATATGTCATGCTTCTTCAATTAAAAAAAAAAAAAATTATCCTGTGATCATTGTAACTGGGCTGTTTGTATAAGGTAGCTAAGCTGTATAAGCTGTATAAGGTAGCTAAACAAATGATAAAATGGAAACAACATAACTTCAGAATTTTAAGAATCTCATTGCTTGAAAGTGCCCCAAATGCCTTAAGCCTGCCAGAATAGAAGTCCTAGATTGAGACCCTTAGAGCGTTGCTCTGCCATAACTGGATGGTGAGGGGTTTTAGTTATTGGAGGTATTGACACCAAGAGCGGCCGCTATTCAGAGCTTACAGGAGGCACCACGGCCAGTTCCTGAGCAGAGCAGCTGGCAGTGGGGCAGCCAGTCTGGTGGACGCCGTGTGGTAGCCTAGAGTGCAGCCTGTGACATCAGATGGAGCAGTGTCTGAATCCTGACTTATTCACCCATTAGCAATAGTCTGGGAGACAGGAGGAAAATTGTCGGCCCTAAGTCTTATCTCTTAGTCTTTGGGCACTATGCAGCTCTCAGAACAGAAACTCCTTACCTCCCAGTTTCAACCCTTAGAGTAAAAGCCAACTTTGTGCTTCTGTAACCCCCAGGATTCCTGGTTTTTTCTTTTGTTTTGGATGCCTGTAGCTTAATACCTTCATGATGGCTCAGAAAGTTTCTTGTTTTGTTTTGTTTTCAAACTATCCAGAATTTTAGTTGACTTTATCAGGAAACATATCAAACGTACTCGAAATAAACAGAATAGAAGTCCACTGTATAAAGTACAATCCATCATGACGTAAGTATTCAGACACCTTGAAGAATGCAGTCCCTGAGATGGAATCTAGCTATTACTGACTCACGAAGCACCTGCTGCTTATTCCACAGCTGTCCCGTGCCCTTTGTGTTATTGACCTCCTTATTTGGCATTCTTCTACAAGACTTGAAAAGGATGAGATTATTTTCATACGTCATTGCCTAGACAGGGAGCAGGGGATCATCTATATACACATGGTGGGAGGTGCCTGGAAAAAGACTAGAAAACAATTCTCTAATCACATGATCCTTGAATGACTCAGAATAGGCCATAAAATGTAACAGAATGGGGAAAACCAAGATGCAACAGTTTAGGAACATTGCCTCTCTTCTCATTGTCCTGAACAACGCTTTCTCCTTGGGCCATCTGACTTTTCCATGTGTTAAGCATGACAGTCACACATATTGGTAAGATTGCCTTGCTCCGCCCTTACTTCTTTGTGTCAATGCTAATTCTACAGCTAGACTTTCTCATGGAAAACTTCTGAACACTTAACTGTTTTTTTCAAATACCTCATCAGCCCTTCATCTAGATGGCCTTCTTTATTTCCTGGCAATTTATTGTGCTACAATGATCTCTTGTATCAATCAGAATTTATTGAGTGTAGTGTCTAAGAACATAGATTGGGCTTCAGATTCATGTTGAAATCCACATAGTGTTATTTAAGAACTGGGTGGCTTCAGGCAAAGGGTAAAGCATACTTTCCTTATACATTAAATGGAAATAATTACTGTATAGCTCCTCAGATTTTGAGGATGATAATAAGGATACCTCTATTAAAAAAATAAGGAAACCTATATAAAATGTTTAGCTCACGGACTAATACATAACAGGTATTTGGTAAATGAAAATACTTATGTTATAAATCAGTTTTCTTTTTCTGAATTGTGAGAGCAGTGCATAAAATGTTTGCCAATGACTTTCCCTTAATTATCTGTTACTGGACTTGAGTTAAGAGGAATAATTGTGTTTTCCATGAAATTTAGAGCAGTGTTTTGGAAACTAGGTGATACCAGGTCCAGAGGGACAGAGATTTCATCTGTCTTATTCTCCTCTGCAACACTGATCCTGCTGCACTGTCTGGCATAGGGTAAACACTCAATAAGTACATCTGTTGAAAGAATGAATAAATGAATAAATTATAGAAGGTCAAAAATATGAATGGACTGTGACAGTATACATAAGATAATAGAAACTCAGGAATGGTTTTACCACAGGTGACCAAACAAACTCTGTTCCAAAAATAAATTCACCCTTTTGGAGAATTTTATACAACAGAGCATTAATTTAGTCTAAGGCTTTTTATACTTTAAAGTACTAAATGTACACAATGTGTACCATGTTAAGATAGAGAAAGTGTTTTCTTCCGGTAATCAATATTCACTCACTTCCTTTGGAATCATGCTTTGTAATGTTCTTTCTTGAGAAAATTCTAAGTGTGTGGTTTTGGTTTTGACCTACATAGTAGGAAACATCTCTGATATCCTAAAATGCACAAATGATTGTGAACAGAAGCTTTTCACTGTTCTGATAATATGGGATGTCAGTTCCAGACTGAGACAGCAAAGATACATTTTGCAATTTGATTTCTACTTATATTTCTAAATTTTGTTTTCTGCCTTATAGAAGTGAGTATTCCAGGACTAAAAATTATCATTTTCTATGATGAATTAGGTTCATTATCTATATTAGTAAATTTTTTAAATCACAAAATCTATCTGACATAGTTTAAATTTTAAAAGCTAGTGGAGGAAACATCATGGCATGAGTCAGTTGTAGTTATATCGGCAATTGTTCTATGGGGAACAGTCTTATATAAGCAAAAAGGAGCCATAAAACGATATAATAGGTCATAGATGCATCTCATTTCCTCCCATGTGGGGAACCACCAAAGGAAGTCTTTAATACAATGGAAAATAGCACTTTTTTTTCAATGCATGAAAACAGTAAATAATGGGGTTTGAACATTAGAATGAATACTGGAAAATTCTAGTTCACTTTTTCTATGTTCCAACCATGAAGTGCTGAAGAATTCAAGGCGTATCTCAGAAAGATTTTATTATTATTATTATTATTATTGTTGTTTTATTTTAGAGAAAGAGAGAGAACAGGAGCAGGGGAGAGGGACAGAGGGAGACAGAGAATCTTAAGCAGGGTTCATGCTCAGCTCGGAGCCCAAAGCAGGGCTCGATCCCATGACCCTGGGATCATGACCTGAGCTGAAATCTAGTTGGATGCTCAATCGACTGAGCTATGCAGGAGGCCCCCAGAGAGCTTTTAAATGTTGTGGAGATAAGACTTTAATGCACTTTGTGCCCCCATACATAACCTAGCACATGATTTGTAAAAATACTTGTGTACTAAATATCCATGCATATCTAGAATCTTAGTTCTAAATCAAGATAGCAAAGACATGGCCACATATTTCCTTCAAGTTCAATTAATAGAAGGAATAAGACCAGCTCAGGTGGTCCATGATGGGGTTTGGGGTGATGGTGGGGTTCAGAGCTGATAGCCAAGAAAGAATTCTTTTTTATTTTTTTAAAAAAATTTTTTTTTTTTTCAACGTTTATTTTTTTATTTTTGGGACAGAGAGAGACAGAGCATGAACGGGGGAGGGGCAGAGAGAGAGGGAGACACAGAATCGGAAACAGGCTCCAGGCTCTGAGCCATCAGCCCAGAGCCCGACGCGGGGCTCGAACTCACGGACCGCGAGATCGTGACCTGGCTGAAGTCGGACGCTTAACCGACTGCGCCACCCAGGCGCCCCAAGAAAGAATTCTTAAAGACATCTTTGGTGCAAAAAGGTGATTTTATTAAAGCATGGGGACAGGACCATGGGCAGAAAGAGCTGCACTGGGGTTATGAAGAGTGACTGATTATATACCTTCAGGTTGGGAGGGGTTAGGGATAGCATAAGTCTCTAAGGAATTTTTGAAGCAAGGTTTCCAGGACCTTGAGGGGCTAGCTGTTGTTAGTAAAACATCATTTATTATTGTTTAGTAAAACCTCAGTCATGAGACCCTTCAGATGTATATCAGGGGCCATATGGTTGGAGTATAATTCCCAACATACACTTGGAGGTTAAAGATAAAGGAGGTTTGCAAAGGAATTTTTATGTGTTTAAGGAGACTCAGGATCCTGAGGGGTCAGGATAATAATAAACCAAGATTCCCTTTTGCCCTAGGAAAGTGTCATCATTGAGGCAGCTGAGCTCCTAGAGGAAGGTCACTCTGCCTGTTTCAAGAACTCATCAATGGGCTGTAGGCAGTAAGGAAACTTAATTTTGCATTTGCCTTTGTTTCCCATATCACAATGGCAAGCACTTAAACCCCTTTACATCTTGATGAGGGTGATATTAGGGCTCCAGGAAACAGAGTCTATAGGTTTCTGGAGATTAGGCTATGGATAAAATTGCTTTTTTCTTGCAGTTTATGAAGTTATCCATAAATGGAAGGAGATTCCTGTCAGTTTAACCATTTGTTTTCTGTCCTTTCCTTTGTTCTTAGGCAACCAGGAGTGCCTGAAGAATATCACACATATCCCACCTGGTGTGTGTGTCAGGGGGTGGAGGTGTGGGGGGGGTGCTGTTAGTCTGTACTTTGCCCTCAGCTTGTCTTATGCTCCCTCATCACATTCACCCTTGCTTTTCAGTAGAAATTGAAGTAAGTGATGACACAAGCTTTTATAATTTGCTTCTTCTTGCCTTCTTGTAAAACGTGAAGTAGGTCCATGAGAATGAAGGTTAGAGGTGAAACTGGTAAGCGGTTATTTGTTTTAACCATTTTCAGATAACACTAACATTTACTAAGTGTCTACCTCTTTAACAAATTTTGCTTCAAGTGATTTATAGAATCTACTCATTTAATGTTGAGAGAACTTCATTATCATTAGAAAGATTTCCTCATTATTCTCATTTTACAGACCTGGAGGCTAAGGCATAGACAGGTGCTTGGTTTGCCCACAGCCACGCAGGAAGAGATCAAGCCTGGATTCAACCCCCAGCAGCCTGGCTCCTTTGCTCAGCTCTTCCTACTCTGTACTGGCTTCCGTGTGGCTGCTAAATGACTTGTTCATCTTTCTCCCCTGACTAGGTTGAATCTGGCTCTTTTCACTATTTTCAGTTTAGCCTTATCTCTCGGAATCCAGTAGTTATTCAGAATGTAGATTCTGACTTACCTCTTTATCACAGTGTGGCATGTGCAAGCCTTCATCTACTCTAGGCACTGAGTATATACATTATTTTGCCCTTGTTCTCTAGAAGAATCTGGACTGGCTTTTTAAAGTGTGCACACAATATGCGTGTGCACAAAGTATGGCAGCCACGTTCACAACATGGGTCCTTACAGCCCTTGTATCTTTTCCTGTTGAATTCGTGCCCTCCAGTCTTTCTGTATTTTCTATCAGTGGTTTTTGGGTTGTTCCCTGGTGTCTTGACTAGCACTTGTGCCTACTAAATCAAGCTCTCTTTTGACAGATAATTTGTATAATTTATTGGGATGTGGGAGTCTTGAAATGTTTTTGTATCTCCAGTGACTTGGTGTAAACCGGATGGTGATGGGCCAGAAAATCATTCTCCCAGCCCTGCAGAAATCGCTGCGTGACTCACACGATGATTAAGTTGGAGGCAGCTTAAATGTTGTGTTGGACCTCTCATGCAGTTTGCTGTCAACTCATTCTGGAATAATTATAAGAACCTGCAGATCTGAAGTGTACTCTGTTCTGTGGGTGGCAGATCTGTTTCTAAACATATTTCTTCCTGGAGCAAGTTCCTAGCAGGGTTTATATCTCTTAACTACTCTTTATAGTAAACACCATCCCATAATGGTCGCATTTGCATGTCAGTAGTAAAAGTTGTATGTGTGTGTGGGACTGAGTAAACCCCGAAGTACAAATCTACTTTTATTTTTGTTTTTATTTTATCCTTCAAGATTCACTGGATGGATTCACTTCAAGATTCGGTGATGCAGAGTAATATATAATCAAAGTATCAACATACTAGATAATGATTTTGTTAATTTCAAGGGAAATTCCTGGCTATCTGATTCATTCCTATGGTAATGTAAAAATGTTTAATTAACTGTAGAGTTATCTGTTGCAATTCCTGACGTTACAACTCCAAGTCCAGAAAAAAGGTGTGGATTTGGGAGGTATACGTGTAGACATATGCCAGTGATTAGTAACTGGTATGCATTAAGTTAACAAAGTCAACATGGTAACTTACCATATCCTTTAGGTCTTAAAATGCTTAATTTGAATGTTTCTCTCTGATGATTTTTTTCTAAAATTGTGGAAGGCATAGATGCCATGATGTTTAGCTTGTATGGTATCTATCCACTTCACAATCACACACTCCAGCAGTTGTTTGTGGGTTTCTGAAAGGTTTTGAACGATAATAAAATCTAGGCCGATCACGGTTTTTTAAAAAAAATGATCCTCATGTATATTTTCTCTGCTGCCAGAACTTCAGAGATGTTACATGAAGTGAAAGCCCTATAGGGCTTCTGGTTACCATCAGGCCTTTGGAATTTCAATAGAAACCAGGAACAGTCTGTGTAAAAGCTTCTTAATATTTTATGAACATGTCCAACTTCCTACAGTTTGTTTTTTCAGAAGGTGTGTTTATTATTTCCTCTCTGATTTTCCTCAGAATGCAGCAGTAAATTCTGAAAATGAGAAGGATCCATAGTATTTACCCCAGGTCTCTCTTCTAAGTTCCAGATGCACAAATACAGCTGCCTGTGTGATGTGTCCACTTGGGTGACTCAGAAATCTCAGTGCTTCTAGGCCAGAATGGGTCTCTTGATTCCTCTCCCAACCCCCAGTGAAACCTTTCCTATTCTAGGCCTTCCCACTTGAGAAAAGGATGCTGATGTCCACACAACCGCCAAGCCAGAAACCTTACCTAAGTATTTTTCTTTGAGTATAGTCTACAGAGTGTAAAGTGCATAAAATGCACGCATCTGAAGCATACATTTCAAGAGATTTCTACTCATGAAGACACTTGTGATCGTTGCCAAATTGCCAGGAGGTTCCCTGGTGGCCCTCTGAGAGTCATTGATTCCTCCTTTTTCAAGACTAAACCTTCACCAAGCCCTGACTATTCTTTCTCCATCATTTATCTTGAGCCTTTTCACTTTTCTCCATCTCCACTGTTCTCTCCATGATCATCAATCTCCCTCAGTCTTGTCTCCCCAGTTCCAGTTTTGCCAATTCCTTATCTTTACTGAGTGATCTTTAAAAAGCCATAAGCCTGAACATCACATTCCCCTTCTTCATTAATTTCCCTTTACACTTAGAATCAAGTGGATACTTATTATTGAAGCTTAAAGTGAATGCCCTTAAAAAGTAGCCCCTTGAAACCACCAGCCTGTGCCTCCCTATATTCATCTTTGTCCCTCACAGCTCATGGAAAATACCCTGAGGGCCTTGTGCACATACAGAAAATTGGTGTGAATGCTTTCCTTCTTTCCTCTCTTTCTACCCTACTCATACCCATGCCCACACCCACACCCACACCTGTCTCTTCTCTTCACATGACCAATTCCTCCTCATGCTTCTTTCTTAGATTGTGGACAACCTGTCCATAAAGCATTTTCCTTCCCTCAGTCTAAAGGATGGCTCCCATTTAGTCTCAGAGAATCGTGCCTTTTTCCTTTATAACAGTTTGCAATGTATGTATTTAAGAGTTGCTTCCGGTTGTGTATGTATTACCTAACTTCCCTGCTAACTGAAACTCCATTAGGGAAGGACCAAGAGTGTTATTTTATTCCCTCTTCCCTAACAGTTAACAATGCACCTGGCATATGAGAAGTATTTAGTAAGTAATCGTTGAATGAATGAATAAGTCAGTGAATGTGTACTTGTCTCTGAGAACAATGCAGAAGGGAAGAATTGAGAGGAAACAGAGGCAGGTGTGGACAGTCCCTCTGAGAAGGAAAACCTAAGAAAGGATTATTTTTTCCTCAATTGAATGAGTTTCAGAAACAGTTCCTGGAAAGTTCCTCTTTTCCTGAGCTGAGTATCACTCTGAGAAAAGTATGGCTTCCTTGGATATCCCTGGAGAAGAATTCAACTGGCAAAAGTCAGTTTCTCTCCTGATTGACTCATCTGTCCTTTGACCCCCACAGCCCATCTTATCCCATTGGGTCTGGTACCAACTGGGGGAAGATTTTTGCAGACATCCTGCTGGTTCGTTTCTGTAATTTCTATAGAATTAGTAGATGATCCAATCCTGGAACAAATTGGTAGGCTAAGGACAAGGGGTAGGATGGGGTGGGGAGATTAAAAGAGAGACGGTAGGAAAATCGTTTTGGAAAAGAGTATGCGGTTGGATTCTATGAGTAGTGATTTTGAATTTTGTTTTCTTCTTCTGCATTGAAATTCACTTCTTCTGATAGTCCCAAGCCTTAACACAACTTTGTGAATACTTAACCTGGTGTCTGTTGTGCTTTGGAAAACTCAGGGAGGATACTGAGTCACTGTTTAGTGCCTAGCTCTATAACGCAGAAGGGCAGCAACCCAGAGCATGGTTATGATGTAGAAAAAGGTATTTGGCAAAGACGTTCAGAGCAGCAGATCAGAGCCGGAGCTGACAAATAACTAGAGGATGAATTTTCCCAACATGTCACCATTCCTTAGGAGATGCAGAAATACTAGGGGGAGAGAGCTGACATCCCACGGCTGTACAGGACAGGGCACATTCCACATTAGCTGGTGTTAAATAGATGAGTGAGCCCTGAAGCCTAGAGATTGTGGGACATTTGGGTTACTCTCTGTGGGTCACATGATTTAAAATTCTCTCACGTAGACCTTCCTACCTCAAAGCAGACCACAACTCAGAAAAAAAAAAAAATCAATTGTATTTTGGCCTGAAAGCTTCTTGTTTAAAAAAAAAAAAGGTAAAAAATCTGGCTGAATCAACTGGACCGTCAATCAGGTACATTTTGGACTGAATTAACTCTATTTTCTTTCCTCAAAATGCTTAATCTGATCTTTCAACTGAAGAAATGTGAAATTTGGGGGCACCTGGGTGGCTCAGTCAGTAAAACCTCCGACTCTTGGTTTTGGCTCAGGTCATGATCTCACGGTTTGTGGGTTTGAGCCCCACATGGGACTCTGTGCTAACAGTGTGGAGCCTGCTTGGAATTCTCTCTCTCCCTTTCTATCTCCTCCCCCCCACCCCCCCGCTCATGTGCATGCTCTCTCTCTAAATAAATAAATGAATAAACTTAAAAAAAATAAAGAAATGGGAAATTTAGTGGACATGCAGGGGGACAGGACAGGGAAAGGTCATTTTGGCCCCAGTGCTCTGTCAGAGTGTATGAAGGTGACAGGGTTGGGGCTTTTAGGAGTCAGAGAATGTTACAGAAAGAAGGTTTAAGCTATGAAGTGGTGAAAGAAGACAGAGAATGAGAGGTCAGATACTGCCAAGAAAATGCTGCTGACTTTGAATTTTGTTCTTCCTATATTCAATCATCTTTGAATGAGTCAGTGATGTAATTGGATGCAGTTATTAAAATAGGCCAAATAAAACCAGCCCCACCACATTTGAATAGTTTGGAAGGTCAGGAGCAAAAGAGAGATTTATAATCTGTGGCCTGACTCCCCACACCACTGGTACAGCCTGCTTTACAGGTTTGACTTGAGTTCTGAGTAATAAGGATGGGGTATTTTGCTGGCTTTGTTGGATAATGAACCGAAATCATCTGTCTATTTCACAGAATATTTCTTTCCAATCAGAGACGCCTATGTGCGTTGTTTTTGGTTAGAATACAAGCTCAGTGGAAACAGGACTTCCCTCTATATTCATGGGTTAGGACAGTGGCCTCGCTATATGCCAGGCCCTGTGCATTTTTCTTCCCCCTCACTACAATCCCTTATTTCACAGATGAAGACAGATGCCCCGAGAAATTGGAAGCTGCCCTAACCTACCCAAGTCCTCATACTAGTGAGGGGTTGGGCCAAAAATTCAATAGGTCAGAAAGAGTCCAAAGTGCATGAGCTTACTCACTAGGCATTATCGCTGCTGCAAATCAGTAGTACACATCACTATTATTATTTGCCATGGGTACATAGTAAAACTATTGAGAGAACAAGAGGGCCTTTAGTGTTAGAAATATTAATTAAGTGGATTGTAGTTCATCTGCAGCCACACACGATCAATCTCAATTTTAATATCCGATTGTAGCGAGATGTGGAACGGTGACCCAAGCCTCGAGTCAGCACGCTGATTCTAGCCCTGGCTCCTGCTGTGAGTCCTCAGACAGATTATTTAAGATCCCTGGGCATAAGTCTCCACCTCATCTGTGACATAAAAGAATTAGATGATTTTATCAATAATACCAGCTTTACCAGCTCTAACATTCCA
Organism: Puma concolor; assembly: GCF_028749965.1. Taxonomy (NCBI): domain Eukaryota; kingdom Metazoa; phylum Chordata; class Mammalia; order Carnivora; family Felidae; genus Puma; species Puma concolor. Next base: position 141,811,488 of record NC_141674.1, on the reverse strand, counting down.
AGAGTCTACAAGTCTGACGAGAAGAGGAATCACTGGACCCTCTTGGCACGTGGAATTAATTTGCAACATGTACTGTGGCAAATTCTGATGTAGCCTGATCCATGATGTAGTCCACAACTAATGGAGGTCTTGTAAATAGACTTGGGCCAAAAGAAAAGAAAAATGTGCCAGCTGGCCACTTGGCAGCAGACAAGACCTTGCAAAAAAGGTGGGCAAGAAAACGTATTATCTACCTCTACTCTAGCACCTTTTCCTCTGATGTCCTTTCTCTCACAGATTGTCTCGAAGGGCAAGCCTCAGGGTGTCTAGATGGAGTCTGCATCCTGGCTGGTCACAATGTTCCCAGTGACCAATCTTCTATCAGCAATTCCCATAGCTAGGAAAGTTTGCCAAGAAGTGTGAAGTGCATTTTGTCTGTGTATATGTTTATTGTTTGTAAATACCTTTATAAATTCCAAGATACGGGACCTGATTCTCTCCTAGCTGGGTTGCCCGATAATATGCAGGATGTCAAATAAAATTTGAATTTAAAATAAACTAGTAATAATTTGAATGTCCCCCAAAGTCCATGGAACATACTTAGAACATAATAGATTGTTCTTTATCTGAAATTCAAGTTTAACTGGCGTCCTGGACTTTTGTTTTCTAAATGTGACAACCATACTCATAGAAGGAAGAATATTTTATTTAGCTTTTGGGGTGGGATTTAGGTCAAAGGCAGTATTAACTGGAACACCAACTATTTGGATTTGTATTTACTACTTTACCCATTTCAATGCTCTAGTGTGAAACATCTGCTATGCTATCAATGTGTTTTCAGTGGGTCCATTTGTGTTTAAATTTCTCAGGTTATAAGTCTCTCCTTTCCAAAGGAAAAAAAAAAACACCCTCTATACATACACACAACATGAAAGTCATTCATGAAATCAAAGAGATCCTAACCATTGATAGAAGAACTTCTAAAGGATATAGCATATTTTGGCCCACATCTGTGACTGTGCTGTTTGAACTAATTGGGAAATATTGTATGCTGGCAGGCTTTAATTGAGAAATATGTTTCTCCTTAAGGGTGATTTGTCTAATTGGCTGTAGAAATGCTTTTTCTCTGCCTCAGAAAGCTTTTTTTCCCCCATTTGCTAATGGCCCAGATTCTCTACCTTTTTCCCACCCAGAAGCTGATGTTACACTGAGTTCACGGAACTCAGGAATTCTATGATTAAGCCAGACAAGGTTTCAGGCCTGAATTCAACTTGAACAAGGAATTTCACCTTTCTGGGCTGCAGTTACCTCTTCTAGAAAATGTGTTGGAAGAGATCATCTCTGAGGTTGCCCGGTCAACCATTTACTAATCCAAAACAGGGTCAGTTCTGGAGAATAAGAAGATAGTAAATCAAGAAAATTAAAAAAAATGGGGTGTCAGTTATGGTTTCATTTCAAGACCCCTTCTTTCCCAGGTCCTTTGGCCATGGTGGGACTAAGTTGCCCGAAGAATTTTTATATGTGTTTCCTCATTCAAAGATAAACACTTTCTGGATTCCAAAGAAGGTAACATTTGCCATGAAAACATAAAACTTAGCAATGACGTTATATCCAAAGAGATATTTTGTCTATGTGGTCCCAGTATCTGGAGTTTGAATGCATCTTAATGTTTCAGTAAAATGTTCAGCCTGATGCTTGACAAAGGAAAGGTGAACGAAATCCATGACGTCATGCAAATGAGCAGAGAAGCGAGTTCAGGTAACACTATTAAATATGGAGAGTCAAACAATTGGTTCGGTCAGGAAGCCAAATGAGTCACACTGACTCATATTTTCAATCATTGCAAAGACAATAAGTATGGAAGGACTGTGTGGGATCTGCTCTCAGCCTCGGTTCATTTCTAGTCTTATAACCTTCATTACCCTTCATGCTGTAGATAAGACAATGATGTCATAACAGGATGTGGTAGAAAAACAGATAAAAATAAGCACTGATGTCCTTCCTCCATTTAATAGTCGAACCTCAAAGCAAAGAGATGTGAGTCCCATTACTTCCTTTCAAAGGGTGAAATCAAGGTTGTGTCATTGTATTTTCCATACATTTTTGCTGGTGAGAAAATGGTTTTGGTTTCAAACTCAAAGGCCTATGTTTAATGTCATTGCAAAATAAAAGGCATATGACAGCTGCTAGACATAAAGATTCTATGGGACAGCTGGGTGGCTCAGTCAGTTAGGTGTCCGACTTCAGCTCAGGTCATGATTTCAGGTCATGTTCTCACGGTTCTTGAGTTTGTGCCCTGCACTGGGCCTTCTGCTGTCAGCACAGAACCCACTTCAGATTCTCTGTCCCCCCCTCTCTCTGCCCCTTCCCTGCTTGCATGCTCTCTCTGTCTCTCAAAAATAAATAAACATTTAAAAAAAGATTCTAGGGGTGCCTGAGTGGCTCAGTCCGTTAAGGGTCTAACTTTGGCTCAGGTCATGATCTTGCGGTTCACAGGTACAAGCCCCGAGTTGGACTCTGTGTTGACAGCTCAGAGCCTGGAGCCTGTTTCAGATTCTGTGTCTCCCTCTCTCCCTGCCCCTCCCCCGTCTCTGTCTCTGTCTCTGTCTCATCTCTCTCTCAAAAATAAATAAAACATTAAAAAATGTTTAAAAAGATTCTATATTGCTTTATCTAGAGCAATGATTTGTAGCTCATTTTCATCTAAAAGCAGATTTGTTTATTTGTTCGTTTTTTTAAAAGTGCATCTCCACTTACACCATTGTTTTGTAGAAATTCAACGATATTTAAAATGTAAACTGTGAGCACAATAACAGTTCTTCCATCTGGTGAAGTCTCTCATAGTCCTTTTTACGTTTTTAAAGTGCATGAAATGGATTTGAGTCCACCCTCTGATGAGGAAGAGGGGAGGGCACTTCTTGGGGGGACACTCAGTGGACAGGGTTGCCATGGGGAAGGTGGGGAGCTCTGAGAAGCCCAAGGTCATCCCTGCTAGGCCCTGCTGGGCCTTTGAAGTCTCTTCAATTGAATTCACCTACCTTTTTCCTTCCTCGCTCTTACTTCTCCTTCACTGAAAATAATGGACAAGTGATTTAAAGGAGGGGGTGAGAGCCTCTCTGAACCATTCCAAGTAGAACTTATCAATTACTGAGTGAGTGGTTTGTTGTTAGAATTGTTTCATTTTTAGTTATTGTATCTTGTGGTTTTCTTCCTTTGGAAAGGCAAGTTTAAAAAAGGGTGGGGGAAATGGATGATTTCCAAATAAGTGTGCTCCTATGGGCTATTTCTGTCATTAATGCTCTAAAGGTCTAATGCGGTCTTTAAAATCTCAGTAAAAAAATAACTCTCTGCTATCTAATTTTTTAGTTTATACTGAATTTTTGTCTTTCTTTTAAAGATAACCCCTCTTCATTTTAACTTACTCAACTTAAGGAAAAGTAAAAGAAAACAAGAGCATTGTATTCTAAGTTTTGGGTCTTTTTTGGGTCCTGATTGCAGGATTCAGTCCTTCATGAAGAAGAAGTATTTTCTCACTGTCACCAATTAGTTTTGTTTAACAGAGGAAGTTGGAAACACTCAATATGAACACAGTTCTTCTTCTAAGTGTTAGATAGTTCATAAATTCTTAGAGAAACAATGACCATTTCAAAATATTTTTATTTGAACATTTACAATTTCACATGGTATTGAACTTTTTAAGTATAAGCCTATAAATTCTTTATTGACTAAGCCAGTTATGGATATATACTTGTAAAACCCAAAAAAAGTCAGGGTGAACCTAATAGAAGAAAAATTATAGCACTAAACTTTGTCTTCATTGTCTTTTCATTCACTATTACTGAGTACCAATATTTGATAATAGAATTTTGAGGTTATACCTAAGGAGAACAACGTAATGTTTTGATAAATGAGAGCTACTGAAATAAGTGGAAACTAAATATTTTTAAATGGCAATGCTATTATTTGAAAACAAAAAGATAATCAACCCAGCAAGAGATTTATAGGTACAAATTTATTTCTGTCTTACACACAGATTTATTCTTCTGATAGATAGGGATAATCACTAAAAAAACCTAAGAGGGGAGTAATTATGTTAGTTCTATACCAGCAAGATGAAATGGAAAGCTGAAATAGTTATCAGTTTGAATCAAGCCACCCTATCTTCTACTTCCAAAAATAAAAACAAAAGCAAAAATAAGCACACAGACACCAAAATTTAGATCTCAATCATCAAACATTCCAGCCGGATGTCAGACATTTTAGAGACCTTAGTTCTTCTTTTTGCTTTCATAGGAAAGTAAATGGCCTTGGAAACAAAATTAAATGCTTTATTTCTTGTAAAAGCATTCTTGTTAAGGTCAGAAGAAAGCTAGTAGCTACAATTCAACAACATACAAGTATTTCCTGTCACTTCTAGATCATATTTATTTGTATGTTCATTTGCTTTCCTGTGATAAAGTCCAGTGAAAAAATGTGAGACTGACATGAAAGGCTGATGGAACACTAGGCTTCCATCTTCAGATTGTTTTATATACATTTTCCCTTGGTAATTGCTTGAAAATACGCTTCCGCAATTTACAGTGAAGATCTATTAACGGAATATGGACTGCTGTCATCGTCCTGTATTGCTACATTTGTTCTTTGCAAATCCAACCCTGACTTCTCCATCTCATGTTCTTCAAAACAAAAAGAGGTAAGAAGGGATCATTTTGTCTCTTTTAACATTGGCCTGAATGAATCTTCTGAAAAATAATCAGTGAACTGCAAATTCAGTTTGGAGGGTCATGATTCCCAACATAGGGACATCTTCTGAAACACTCATTGCCTGTATTTTATGGCCTGATGGTCTTTGTCTTTCATTCTAATAATTCTAGTAACTCACATAATGAAGACATAGGCCCCTCTCTTATCTTGTTAATTTCCAGGCCTTAGAAGTCAGGCATACTGATATTAGTAAGTGCTGGCTTTGAATGCAGTTTGATCTTGCCCTAGCCTCAAGCTGTGAGCAGCATGTGAAACATCCTAGAGATACCAGTTCTTGTCTCTCTGGAAACCTGGTGTGTAACACAATTCATGCCTCACACTTCATGTACCCCAACTTTACACTTGTCCCATCTTTTACAAAAAACTCTGATAAGTTTCAACTAAGATTATACCCCCTCTGGAACTAAAATTGGCTTGTTCTTACAAATTCCCTATTTTTATTTGTCCAGATATTAGCATTCTCTGTGTTTATTATGCTCCACTGTTGTTTCCCTCCCAATTTATTTACAATCCATTAAAAAGACAAACCTTTGGAAGCAAATCTAATGTAAATATTGAAAGGACTCTTGGTCCTAATAGGGATGTATTGACTTAGTCTTCACAACTCAAGTCATGCGTTTTGGAATTTTTCTTTTTCTTTTCCTTAAGGACTCTTTCTAAACTGCACACACACACACATTCAATCAAGAAAATGGGTCTGTGTTCAAGCAGCAAAAGTCAGAATAGAAGCAAACAGGGTCCTTGAGGAAAGGCCATAAGAGCATATAACTCTCCAACTTCACCGATCTCAGGATGGCTTTAAAGTTTTTGGACTGAAAAAAAAATTTCTTCCTTTTTCAGATCACAAAAGTAATGCATGCTCATAAAGAGACTTTTGAAAATACAGTGGAAAAATCAAGAAAAAATTTATGTACAATCTCATCCCTAGAGAAATCCACTGTTGAAATATAGCTATATTTCCCACAAATAATACAGTAGCTTAAAAAGTATAATTACTCTAGATATACAATTTGTAACCAGTTTATTTTTTTCCTTCTAGTGTTCAATAGCGAGCACTACCATTGTACTGTGAAAACTTATGGAAACTGTGGCATAGGTATACTAACATTCACTGAGCTATGCTGGGAAATTTGGAAATCAAATCTTCTCTCTAGGATAATAATTCCTTATATATGGGTAGTTCTCTAAAGGCTTTTCCAATGTAACCTTTTCCTATCTGTAACCTGAACGTGCCACCTTTCCTACATCTATCCATGTACACACAATGCAAGTTTTGCTCAAAGTAGGGACTCCGGTCCCTCTACAATAGAATCACTTGTAATGATTAAAAGATAGGTTTATGGAGGTTTATGAAGACCGAGGGATCTTCAACCTTAAATAGTAAAGGATTCTTAAGTATGAGAACTCTAGTTACTCTCCAGGCAAATTGAACTGTTTCCTTAGTAGCCTGCCCACATTTCTCTGTTTCATGGTTTTGTTTTGTTTTTTTTTTTTTTTTTCAGATTATTTCTTCTATACTGAAGACTCCTTTTTTTCACTTCCTACATGTTCAGATCCTGCTCACCCTTCAAGGCCCAGCTGGAATGGCATCTCTGTGAAGCGTACCTCTCTAGTGGCCTCTCCCCTCTCTGGGCTCTCATGCACTTTTTGCTTATTAGAGAAATCAGCCTTGCATTTCATGTCTTACTCTCCCACAGCATTTCAGAAATTGTATTTAACAGAGTAACTCTGTCACACATCCTTTAAATTAGTTATGAAACTCTGGGCAACATTGTTTATCTGGAGGAATTATTGAGCCTGTATTTATTATACACAAGAGTCTTAGTTTGCACACAGTTGGTCATTCACTTTGGGTATGTATACATTCATTTGAAGCTAGTGCCACATTTACTAGATATCTGAATATAAATTCTTCACGATGAAGTAATTCACTACTTCTCAAAAGTTTCTCATGGATGTTTTAGGAAGTAAGAGATACAAGACTCCCAAAGCAACCTCATGATTGTGCTCTGTCTGGCAGTCCAACTGGGAAGTGTTTTGTGGAGCAGGTGCACCAAGGCTGTACTAAAAGGTTCAGGCCAGCCATCATGCACAGCAGGGGAAGTGGTAAGTGGTGTTAGAGGAGACTACATGGCTTAGAGCAGGGGTCACAAGTTCAAATTGATATAGGCCAGGCAGGTCATGTAACTGAAGGAAGGCAGCTCCGGTGAAGGCACTACATATAGCTCCTGTCACCAGGCATTGCATCAAACTTATACTGGGAGACAGTGGGGACATGATGACCAGAGAAGGTATGCCCCATGTAAAGAGTCACATTGATCTAGCTGATGGGCACCTGAAGGAATGCAGGCCCAGTGTGGCCAAATAGTCAACATTTTCAGGAGAAACCACAAATTGATTTGTATGGGACACCCCCTCTCTTTTTTTTTTTTAATAGTAAAGGATTTTTTTTTAACTTTGACACCTAATTCACATTTAAAACACTGGGTACTCTGCATAGGTCAAATACATTTACAGGTAATTTATCTCACACGGTAAGTACAATGCCAGCTATGACATAAACCAGAATTCCACTGCTCTCTCTTTTTCTGCATCATGAATCAATGTTTGAGAGTCAACACTCTCCACCTAGAGAGTCTGAAAGGAAGTAGAAATTATTTCAATAGAGTTCTCATTCCAGTGAGAAGGAAAAAAAAAAATCTGGAAGGTCCTATAGTTGGATATTCCAGAAACTCTGAATTGTAGATGCTGTTAGTGGTTAGTACATCCTCACTCAGAGTCTCTGAGGAGGAGAGACAGGGTGTGGTGGAGGTGGTGGGTTCATTTGTCTCAGAAGACCGGGGTGGGTGTGCTGCTTTGTCGTGGCTCACCCCTCAGCAAGAGGGAAGTACTGAGGAACAGCACGTGGCTTCCGGAATAAGAAGTAGAGGCCCATGGGAAGCAGGCCAGGGGGAAACTTTTGAGGTGGCCCTGATACCTTTCAGCTTCAAGCTGTTGCCTTAGGATTGCAACTGTATTTTGTAGCTTTCATGATAAAATGCCAGTTAATGACTAGAGCATTGTTAGTAGTTTATTTTATAATTTGATTGACACATTTACGAACAGTGTTTATTAGTAGAAGTGATGTGCATTACTAGTGTATTGGTTAAATTTGTGGAAGAAAATGCTTTGTGGGCCTTTTAAGCCCCAGGAATCCCAATAAACGAGAGAGAAGGAATTGGTTTCAGCTTGTTTGATGTCTGTAATTAGAGGTCATTATAGGAGTTCCTGTTCTCCTAAGGATTGTCACCGCCATGTTTTTGTGACCACATACGGAGACAGCTGTAATCTGCACAAGGTCAGTAACATCTGTGCCCTACATGACAGGGGCAACAGCAATGTGTATAGTGAGTGCAGTTACATTTGTGTGTGGTGTCCATTGCTAAGGGAGTCCTTCCCTCCACGACATCTGACCGGCTCATGACACAGTTCACCGAAGTTCAGGAGTTCCTCTGAAGACAATTTTTGAGGGTTCACGAGCTTTTAGTTTAGTTTAGTTTAGTTTAGTTTTAATTTTATTTATTTATTTTGGGAGAGGCAGAGAGAGACGGAGAGAGAGAGAATCCTAAGCAGGCTCCACACCGTCAGCACAGAGTCCGATGAAGGGCTCAAACTCATGAACTGTGAGATCATCACCTGAAGTGAAATCAAGAGTTGGACGCTTAACCAACTAAGCCACCCAGGCATCCCGAGGGTTCGTGAGCATTTTAGTAGCACTCTCTTATTATTTAGACATATACTAATTTTTAAAACATCCTACTTGTTTGTTTGTTTATTACTAACCTGAATTCAAAGCAAGTAGGCAGCTTCTCTTTATACTAGATCAAATCAGAAAATCAAGACAGGATGGGGCGCCTGGGTGGCTCAGTCAGTTAAGTTCTGACTTCGGCTAAAGTCATGACCTCATGGTTCATGAGTTTGAGTCCCACATTGGGCTCCGTGCTGACAGCTCAGAGACTGGAGTCTGCTTCAGATTCTGTGTCTTCCTTTCTCTCTGCACACCCCCCCCCCACCCCCTGCTCGTGCATGCTCTCTCTCTCTCAAAAATAAATAAACATTAAAAAAAAAAAAAGAAAAAGAAAATCAAGACAGGGCTGCCATCATCAAATCTTAACCTTCAGAGAACAACAGCTCCATGAGGTTGGCCTGAAAGATACTCGGATTCTGCCAGTTTTTGAAATGTTCCATATTTAATAAGTGTAGGCACGGTGGTTACTTTCAAGTTTTTTTCCGAAGTCATTATTTGGATCCTTTTAGCAAGGCTTGTCTCCTCCTTGGCAGGAGGTGAACACACATCCTTCACTGACATGCATCAGCCCCTTCTCCTGGGCTGGTCCAGCCTGTACATAGTCGGGGCCCCAGCTTTCTCCCCATGTGTCCTTAGAACACATAAGCCAGGCAACACCAGTCTTGCCATTGTGCTGATCCACAGCCCAGTTGAAATCCTCACTTCCTCATCTTTTGGAATAGGAGGCCAGGGCAGGGCAGAGCTCTCCTGGCAGGCTGGAGGGCACGACAGGAGGCTTTGGTGCCCTACACCACAGGCCGGGGACACAGAGCCCTTAGCTAAAGGAAGCTGAGTAGCTACCATATCCCACAGGTGTTCCAATAGCAAAGAGTGAGGCCCTTTACTGCCCTACCTCATAAGCCTGGAAGTAGTTGCATGAACCAAGAAAAAGGGGCACTTGTCAATGCCTAGTAGTTGCCATGACCTGACTTGCATGTTGAGCACTAGAATCTCCCTGGGATTAGTGGAACAACTGTCAATATCTATTTTCTTTGCTGTTGCCTAGATGATCAACTAAACATACTATTTTTAGTTGGAAAAACTAAGATGCATAATTAATAAATATCTTTAATAAAAATGTAAATAGTAAGTGATACAATATTTTTAATAAACTAAAGGTTTTTGAAATTTCATTTTTTAATCAAATCAGAAATTTTTCAGAAAAAAAAATTCACATCTCTCAATTATGGTCTCTGCAGAACATCCAGTGAAGCGACAACACAGACTAGTTTATTAGGAATGAGGAACTTCAGTCCAGCTAAACTAATCTCAGTCTGCCCCTCTCACCTTTGGGAAGAGAGCCATACTGTTCGCTTTGTAGCATCTAAGGCTCTGGTAGCAAATTGGCCAATTTTGTTTGTTTCCTTTGTCTCATCTGTGAACCTGCCACATTTTTCACACAGGGAGGAAAAGAGGAAGCTCAGATTCCTCCGGGCACTTCAGGGCGCCAGGGCTCAGAGCCCACCTTTCACTGAGGGTGGGAGGCACAGTTCAAAGCCTCTGTCTTTGTAATTGTTAACAAATGTCCTCCTTCCCAGGAGGGAGACTGAGAAATGACCAGGAAATGTGAGAAATAGCTCTTAGCTGGCCGGGGACCTCAGGCCTGGGTGCACATCAAAATGTTCACCATAGAAGTTGCAATGCCAAGCCGCTGTTTCAAGACGTTGTCCAAATGCCTGGCTTCTGAAGTGAACGGTGGCCAAGTAGATTCCAGAAATCTCATGGGAATAGCATCTGCCGCTGCTGCTGCTGCTTCTCTGTGGCTCCTTCAAAGCCCTGATACATAAAAGGAGCATAAAAAGATAACCTCTGAACCACGAGAGTGAGGTGTTTGTCTTGGGCCTGGGATAACCACTCAGGCTGCATATGTTTTTGTTTTGTTTTCCTCCTGTTATCTATGCACGGAAAGCACTCAGCTCTTCCACAGCATTCTCTCGTTCTTTTAGCAAATGTTTTTAAACACCTCATGTCCCACGAATGCTGGCATGCAGCCGTTTGAGGCTGGGGCTAGTGCAGTGGCTACTGTATATTACTAACTGGTTAGACAACAGACCTTCAAATTCTCTGTCTGGATCACAAGCTTCGACTACTCAGAGCAACAGGGATAAAGACAACAGACCGGATGTTAAGCCTGGGCTAGTAGTTTTTCCATAAAACAAAAAGGAATCACGGGATCCTGGGGGACTGGGTAGGGAGACAGAATTCTGGAACCCTCCCATTCACTTCCATCATGATTATTTTTGCTACTTTCTTTTCTTTTACCCCTTTCATTCGGTGAGTCACTTCTCTCGGACTGACTTTGACTTCTTGCCCTGATTCAACAGTTTATACCTACACAGATTGCAATTGTTCTCTCCAGGTTTGTCCTCAGAGCAGAGAACTGTGGAGTAGCTACAATGGCATTAAACTTTAAGGGGGTTGGGGGACACGTAGCCCTCCTGTAAGTGTGACATCCACCAACCTAGGGTCCCCTGAGTAGGAGGGCAGGGGGGCCAGATCCCTTATGGGATTGGTGAGACCAGGAGATCCCACCACTCCCCTGTTCCATGATGGTAACCCCTCCAACAGCCAAGGGTAGGTATTTCTTCAATGTTCCTAGTAGAACATGATGCAGAGAGACAGCTGTTCTGGCACTTGACTCCAGTTCTCAATTATACCTCTCTAGTACCATCCTTTATTGGCCCATCCTTGAAAGCTGTGCTCAAGCTGTATTTCCTCAGTGAAAACAGCCTTTGTAATGTTGCCACTTTCTGACTTTTCCCACTCCACTTGTGCCTTTCCAAAGAGCCTCTCAGTTCACAGTGCTTCAGCCGTTCCTTCAGTCAGCATTTTATTATCAGTGTTCAGTGCAGACATTTTAGGAACTGTTTCACTGTCTCTCAATGATATGAGACAGTGAACAGGGGCTGTCCCTCCTTCTTTTTTTCTTTTGTGTTAGGTACACAGAAAATAGCCAAGAAACATGTGTTGTTAGATTAATTTGTGTTTGACCCATTAATTTAGAAGGGATGGTGCAGAGAGAATCTGGTCCTTGCCACTTTTTTTTTTAAAAAAAGTTTTTATTTATTTATTTTGAGAAAACAGAGAAGCAGAGGAGGGACAGAGAAAGGGAGAGAAAGAGAGAATCCCAAGCAGGCTCCACGCTGCCAGCACAGAGCCCAACACGGGGCTTGAACCCACAAAGCTGTGAGATCACGACCTGAGCCAAAACCAAGAGTCAGACACTTAACCAACTGAGCCACCCAGGCTCCTTGAATCCTTGCCCCTTTTGAATAAACTAACATGTCAGTTCAAAAATACAGGAAAGCTTGGGGTGCCTGGGTGGCTCAGTTGGTTAAGCGTCCAACTTGGGCTCAGGTCATGATCTCGCGATTTGTGAGTTCAAGCCCCGTGTCAGGCTCTGTGCTGACAGCTCAGAGCCTGCAGCCTGCTTCAGATTTTGTGCCTCCCCTTCTCTCTGCCCCTCCCCTGCTTGTTCTCTGTCTCTCTCTGTTTCTCAGTAATAAACATTAAAAAAAATAATTTAAAAAATACAGGAAAGTTCTTCCATAAATGAGGAACTATTCATCAGAGAGCATCTACTCAAAAATTCTTTGTGGGGTGCCCTTGTGGCTCAGTCAGTTAAGCGTCTGACTTTGGCTCAAGTCATGATCTCACGGTTTGTGAGTTGGAGCCCCTTGTTGACAGCTCAGAGCCTGGAGCCTGCTTCAGATTCTGTCTCCCTTCCTCTCTGCCCCTCCCCCGCTCAGGCTCTGTATCTCTCTCTCTCTTTCTCTCAAAAATAAACATTAAAAAAATGCTTTGTTGATTTAACTTGCTTGGAAATATTCACTAGTCTTCCATGCTCTGTGTTTGTGTGTGTGTGTGTTTCTTCTTATACTCTTCTTAACAGAGTAAAGTCTTACAATTGCTTATACTCCCTTTGAAAGATAGAGGAATACATCTATCTTTTCCCTTTCATTTATGTTTAAATCTTATTTGCAGCAATTTGAATATGAAAATCCTGTCACTCTTGAAATAATAGAAAGAGCTTTCCATGGCTTTCACTTCCTTCCACAGGATGGCTAGGACATCACAACAGAGGAACACTGTCATGACCTTTAATGTTTCTCTTTAATAGGGTGGGAGGAATTTCAAAGAATGATATACCCAATAACTCCCACTGAGAACTCTGAACTCATGAGTTTTTCAGTCTTTCAAGTTAGGTGACTCTTATTTTGTTGAATACAAAATAATCTTACATTTATTTGTTACCAAAAACAAAACAAAAAAAAAAAAAAAACAAAAAAAGGAAAAAGTCTTCTATAAGAAATGTGTCTGGAGATTTAATCTGCAGTTTGTAGCTGAGAGAAGCAAACTTTAATGTGGGTTTCGTGTTCCAATTGTCTCCTCCACGACTTCAAAATGTTTGCAGTCACATAGGGTTAAGATAATGGCCATCAGGCCATTCTATTCTTCACAACTCTGGTCAGAGATAAATGAGAATACGCTTCCCTGCTGTGCAAACATCCTTTTTATTAATACTGGGTGAACAAGAATGTAAGCACATTTGGCTGCAGAGAAAACGAACAGAATTGGAAATGCATAATATTAAAGCTCGGAGTCTAAGATCAGCCTTTCAAAGTACAAGTGAGTAAAAAAGAAAAAAAAAAATATTACAGAACAAACAGCAGAGCTGAAACGAAAATGGACCAGTATATTGAAACCCAAGTGTAACACCAATGTGGGCCACTGGCGTGCCCAAGTGGCCAAGGTATGTTTTGCTCACGTGGGAAATAGTTACGTTGCTTCAGAAGTGAGGACTGCTGGCACTGTCTCCAAGGTACAATATTTAATTTGAGCTCATGCTATTCATCTGAACTCATAACACTCATTGTTTATGCAAACATTTGGCAGTGAACCCCCCTTCCAATGTCTTATGACACGTATTAAAATCTCATGTGTTGTCATTTAGCTCTTAAATTATTGTTTTATCTTGTATGTACTTATGGCCTGGCTTCCCATTTAGAGTCTAAATGATTTGAGGCCAAGGACTGTGCCACACTTACGACCACAGCACCTATCCCGATTCCTTGCATATAGCGGGCCGCAGTGCTACCACATTGCAGACTCCAAGGGCACTGTTCACTTGTGCTGGGGGCATTCCCTGGAGTCGCGTGGTGCAGCCCTGGTAGGCACACAGGGAGTACTTGTCTATTTGATGCAATCCAAGGAAGGGTGGTGCGATAGAAAAATTCTTGCCTATTGCTTCAGTGGTCTGGGGAAAAGGAAAATCCCTGAAACTTAGCTGAACACAGTGTTGCTGCTTTGAATAAATTTTGCTCTTCGGATTTTAAAATATTGAGAAGAGTCATACATGTTTCCACTCCTGGGTGCGAAGTAGTCTCCACACCTGCATTCTTAAAATAACCAGAGATGTGAAGGTACAGTGGCCAACTACTCCAAGAAGCAGAAGCCTAGGAGGATTGCTTAGATTTAGAAAAAAATTTTTTTTCATGAAAAAATTTCATGAGTGTTATGTAGCTAGCTTTCTACATGACGAGGCTAGCCTCCCTGACCTAAAGATCAGCTTGGACCTAGTGAGAATTAGATTTAATAGAGATTCAGTGACATAAAAACTGCATCTGGGCAGAGAGAGAACACAGAGATTTCTGAGTAGGAGGATTCTGCCCATTTTTCATACCAGCCGTTTTTTGGAGCTTCAGAAGTTTCATTTCAACAGCAGGAAATGATATGAATTCTTTTGTGGATCCATAAAAATGTATAGCTTCTATTAAACAATATTAAGCATGTTCCCTTTGAACAGATAGCTCATGTTAAAACTGGAAATACCCACCTGTAACCATGGATTTCAACGATATCATTAATGGCCGTTGGCTTACTAGGAATAAAGCAATGTGTTCAAAGTAGACCTTATAATTAGGAGAATGTGCTGTAATCAAGGGTCCACATCCAGAAAGCTGAAAGAGAAAAGGGTCCATTTGGTGGAGAATTGGTCTTGACTCTTTTGATTTTGCAAAGCTAATAATGTTGGCTCAGTTTGACTTCTCAGGGCTGGAAAGAGACCAATACATTAGCAATGCTGATTGGCTTTTAGGAGAGGTTTCTGAAAAGATATAAATATGCAAAAGTAAATTAAAACCTAAAACGAAACTTGATTTTCATAGGTCAGCTGTCTGGATTTGAAATCATTATCCTACCTGATCATTCTCCGTGTCCATTTATCTTTGTTTTCTTTGTTCCTTTTTCCGCTTCCTGCTTTCTCTCTCATCTTTTTTTTTTCTTTTTTGTAATATGCTTCTGTTAAAATAAGATTTTCATTTTCAAATGCTGCATTTTTTTTTGAGAAAACGTAGAATTTTTACAATACAATAAGCTGATTTGCAATCAGTGAATGCACACCAGTGCAGGGCATGCTTTGAATTGTGCTCACATTCCACTGATGTGAATGGAAACATGCAGGAGCCCCAGTCTTTGTAGACTTCCGGCAGTACAAGGATAAGTAACAAAATAAAGAAAGTCTCTCCATGAACAGTGTGATCTGCAAAGATGAGACAGAGACCTTGGGATCTGAGTGACTATGAAATATCCCTAATGAACTCTCTCGCTCCGTTTCCTCTGAGCTCCCTTCCAGAGCACAGCAACTACAAAGCAAGCCATCATGCTTGAAAGTGTGGCTACCAGGAAGAAGAAAGACAAAAGTCTGAGGCTGAAAGGAGATTCTGAATTAGTGATAAGCTGCTGCATGCCACATGCAGGGGCGTTCTTTCAGTTCCTGGGGAAAGTGTTTTATTAAACACACCATACTCCTTTGCGGTGTCCTTCATTAACTTTTTTTTTTTTTTTTTTTTTTTGCTAATACAGTTCCTGGGAATAAGCAGATGAGTTTTCTATTTATCCATATGTTATGTAAACAGCTACTACAGACTGGTAAGGCAAACAGCAGGGTCATATTTGAAGGGTCTTGTTATTTTCATGTTGAATCCAGGAAAACACTCATTGGGCGCGTTCAGAGGCTGTGGATGCTACTTACAAAAGATGTGAGCTGGAGGGAAGCTGCGGCTGGAGCATATTAGGTGTGAATACAGTCTTATCTATTTTGTCCTATCTCTCACCATTGTTCTTTCTCTCTCTTTCTCTTTCCTGTGCTTCTGATTTTATTTTGTTTCCTCTCTAGACATTCTTATACAAAGAGAATGTGACTAATTAATTGGATCAGTTCAGGATCCAATTGACAATTTAGATTCATATAACCAACAAGAAAACCCACCACCACTACTACCATCACAAGGATCAGACATTTCACTGGCTTTCCCTCCTTGGATAGTTGTGTCCATGGTACTTGGGAACAGCCTTTTTCAAATGTAAATTTTCAACATCAGGAATGATTGATTTGGACCAACCTTGGTGGAGCAACCCATTCATACAGTCAGGCACTAGTGCACAATGAGCCCCCTCTGTGCAGAGAACAGCCTCAGGACTGGGGACCGGGGGTGAATTACTCACTGGAGATAATACACAGTAGCCAGTGTTCTTGCCCTGAGAAATCAAGTGTCTGATGGTGGAGAATGATACGCACAATCCATTTTTCTTTTTACAGTATGTGCACTCAGGCATACACACACACATACACACACTCACGCACGGTAATTTAGAAAATTGATTGTTCTTGACAATTGAATATCCCATCTAACAAAGGCTTGGCAATTCTCAGTGAATTAAATAAATTCTACAGAGCCTCAAAATCTACTACTACAGTTCTACTGAAGATAATTTTGCTTTCTCTCTGGTGATTCTAAGGTCTGTGAAAGCTTTGTGGCATTTATTGGCTGTGGGATCTGGGGTATGGTCTCATCTGTAAAATAGGGATAATCACAGTGTTTACTTCATACGTACATTGTAGGTATTAAGCAGGATTATATAAAGATCCAGTACAGTGTCTGGCATAATGTAAGCAGTCAAGATATGTTGGTTATTAATATATTCTTGTAAAATCTTTCATTAATAAAGAATCTGATTGTCAGAAGTAAAATAACATTAACGTTTTTGTTTGTTTTTAAAAACCTTTTGATTTGGGTGTAATTTAAGATCTACAAAGAACTTGCCAATCTACCACAGTGTTTCCGTACATACTTTACCCAGTTTCCCCTGTGGTTACCATATTACATTGCTGTAGCACAGTAGTCAAAACTAAGAAAGCAAAGCCAAGACATTACTATTAACGAAGCTCCAGGCTTTATTTAGATTTGACCAGTTTTACCATGAATACCCTTTTTTTCTGTCCCAGGACTCCATCCCGGGTCCCACCTCACACTTAGTGGTCGTGCCTCTTTAGTTTCTTCTGGTGTGTGAGTTTCTCAGTTTTTCTTTCTTTTTCATGACTTAGACACTTTGAATAATACTGGTCTTTTGAAGACCATTCATATTGTAGAATGTCCCTAAGTCTGGCTTTATCTCAAAGTTTTTCTCATGATTAGACCAGAGTCATAGGTTTTGGGAAGACAACCACAGTGGGGAAGTGCCCTTATCATCATGTCCCATCAGGAGGTATGTGATATCAGTCTGATTCAGAGCTGGTGATGTTGACACTGATCGCTTCCTTAAGGTAGTGAGTGTCTCTTGGTTTCTCCACCATAAAGTTACTATTTTCCCCTTTTAGTCTTAGGAAGCTAGTTCCAAAGTCCAGCCCAAACTTAAGAGAAGGAGAATTAAACTACCTCTCCTGGGGCTTATGTTTTTTTTTTTTTTTTTTTTTTTTTTGAAATAATGCTTGGAATTCTAAGAAAGATTTGTCCCTTCTACCTCCCTTTTATGTATTTCTTTATTCAATAATTTATTTGTATCAGTATGGACTACATTGTTTTGTTCAAATTGCTTCAGTTTGGCCATCAGGAAAATAGTGTTAACTCGTACGACACGACAAACTCTATGGGTGTCTTTTGTACATTGGCTTCAATAATTCCAGTAATTGAAGTTGAATGGAAAGAATCTTTGAGCAAAATTCTATCAAAGAAACTCCTAGTCAGGGTACAGCCGGAAGGCTGCACAAATCCAGATCGGTAGAGATCAGTGGGGGAGTGGCATTTCATGGTGATGGTTAGATATGTTAATGAAGGTAATAAAGAGTGTGGTATTTTATGCAGTGGAGAGCTGATTCTGCTTGACTGCATCTAATCACTTTGGGAAGAGGCTTTGTGTCAACTGATTACAAGTTTGTGTTTTAGACTCTTCTGCTTTGGAGAGGATGTGTCTAAATGGATCCGAAAAATTAACACAGACAGTACATAATGAAACTTGTGATTTGATGATCACTCACTATAACATAGTGAGAACCAATAAAATTTTGATCTTTGGGACAAAGAAGACACTAAACTATAACTTACAGGTCTACATTTGAACCATTAAGTATAGGAAGCTAATCAGATGTGGAAACAGGCCTTGTAAACAACATCTATGCTTTGGTTTTTATGAGCAAAAAAAGGGAAGACATGTAGACAGTTGGATGTTTATTGGTGTAAAAATTACATTAAATGCTGCCAGAGGGAGATGAAAGTTACCAGAATCGGCCTAATTTCCATATAAACCACATTGTGATGTAAGTTTCATACATACTGGATGTACACAATTTGAGAATTAATCCATATAGAGTAAGTACTTCCCCCCTTTATCTCACGTGTCCCTTGCTATTTTTGAAAGTCTTAATGCAGCCATGATTTTATTTATTTATCGTTGAAGTACAACTGACATACAATGTGATATTAGTTTCAGGTGTGCAATCGGTGATAGGACAATTCCATACATTACGCAATGCTCACCATGGTAAGTGCAGCCACCAAACAACATTATCATACCATTGACTATATTCTGTACAATGCAAACAATGTTTTCAACACCACGGGGAAGATTCTGAAAATGTTAATGCTTATAAAAATGACTCAACAGGGGCGCCTGGGTGGCGCAGTCGGTTAAGCGTCCGATTTCAGCCAGGTCACGATCTCGCGGTCCATGAGTTCGAGCCCCGCGTCAGGCTCTGGGCTGATGGCTCAGAGCCTGGAGCCTGTTTCCGATTCTGTGTCTCCCTCTCTCTCTGCCCCTCCCCTGTTCATGCTCTGTCTCTCTCTGTCCCAAAAAATGAATAAAAAAAGTTGAAAAAAAAATAAAAAAAAAAATGACTCAACAAAAGAGGCCTTTAAGAACAATGTATACACTATTCCCGCGTTATTTTACGGCACCCAGAACATTCTTGCCTCAAAGATTTTTAACGATGTTATGCCTCTACTTGGGTAGGGCTCTCTCATTCCCTCTCTCTCTCTCTGTCCCTGTCTCTCTCTCTTTCTCATGACCTGGTCTCTATTCATCATTCAGGACACAACTCAACCTTGACTTTTCCCTCCTTTCTCATAGAGTGTTTCCTGTGCTCACTTTTAAATAGGTCATCCCTCTGATTCTTTCATAAAGCACTCTATTCTTGACCTTGGTGGCATTTCTCACAATTTTGTTAGATTACTACTAGACCATAATCTCTTTGGGTCAGGAATCTTGTCTATTATTCATCACTGTATATAAAAACCCAATACAGAAACGTGCCCCATATATTTCTTGATAAATATATGTGTGAAGGAGATAGATAACACTGAAGCAAAGAATGCTTTTTGGTGCAATAAGATCATCTTTTCCTGGTTTGAGATTTTAAAACAGAACTGAGATACTTTGTTGAAGGAAATGATGATAAACTTTAAATTGTTGACATTGATAAAACTACTTATGTACTTTTTATAAAGTGTTTTATAAGTAATTTTCTACACGCAGATTCCATCTGCCCCTGGATTTCTCTGAAAAGTTCCCTCATTTCTCAAAAGAGGAAACTAAATGAGATTTCAAAAGGTTAAACAAATTAGCAGCACAACAAAATCCTTGGGAGAATAGTGAGGAACTGAGCACTGCCTTCTGGTTAAAGACTTAGCTGGTCCACATAGGGCAGCTGGCATCTGTTTGACATGACTTGATAATGATGAGGCATCATGGCGTCACCCCATGATATGTAGGCCTGTAGTTTATTTTTTTCTTGTCTGTGGTTTTAGTTTTATCCCTAAATTCAGAGACACATTGCACAAGTTCATGCTAATGTTCATTAGATACAAAAGTTTCCCTCAATTAGATTCTATCACTCTTCCTTCTGTGGTTCTAGAGTATGTTGTAATCATTAGCACTAGAAATTGGTTTACTGTATCACAGCCAAATGTTCGTATATATAATGGGTTTCACAAACTTATTTTTATAAGAAGCAGGATTTTTTTTTCTTTCCTTTAAATTTACCTAAGCCCCTCTCACTCAGCCCATATAAAGTTCTACCTCACTCCTCAGTGGAAAATCCTTCCTGTCCATTACTGTGCAGAAGTCCAACTGTCTGACATCCCTCAGAAGGTGTAAAACAGGTTCTATGGACACTGGTTATTCCTACCCTGTCAATGTTCCAGCCCCACTGGCTACTACAGGGAGAAGAGCTCTGTTATTTCCATGCTTCGGGGAAGCTGGGAGCCTCACATGACTGCAGCCTTGAACCATTTGCTCTGGGATCGCCATCTTGCCGGCATGCTGCCAAAGAAGGGGAAAGATCACTACCCCTCCTTGGAGCCTCTGCCCTTGTGCACACACTTCCTCCCAGCTGGAGGAGACTCTTCCTCTTTTCTCTTGTTTTCTCAGAGGAACACCCCCTCTCAATTTCCCCTCTGGGATACATACAACATCCTTTCGATGAGTTTAGGCATTTACAGAAGGCAAGAAGAAACACTGACATCTGCTTCTTCTGTGTTCTTCCCTGGAAAAATCCCCAAGGCAATGAAGTAATAAGAAAATTTTTAAAAAATGTTTATTTATTTTTGAAAGAGAGAGAGAGAGAGGGAGAGAGAGAGAATGAGCAGGGGAGGGGCAGAGAGAGAGGGAGACAGAGGATCCAAAGTGGGGTCTGCACGGACAGCAGCAAGCCTGATGTAGGGCTCGAAGTCACAAACTTTGAGATCATGACCTGAGCTAAAGTTGGACGCTCAACCGACTGAGCCACCCTGGTGCCCCAGGAATTAGTAAGTTATATGAAGCAGGGGAAACAAAAATATCAGGAGAACAAACACATGATATTTTTAACATAACATTTTACTCTGGATAGCTTTTCCCTGTTAGAATGTGAGCATCTTGATGGTACTAGGTCTTTTCTATTTTGATATTATGGTGTCTAGCATAGTATCTGACACCATAGATCTTTACAGGTTGTGCAAGGAAGGAAAGAAGGAAGGAATGGAGGAGGGGAGGATGAAGGGAGAGAGGGGAGGGGGAAAAAAGGAAGGATAGGAGGGGAGAGGAATATAATCATACATATCAATGCACAAGCATACACATCAATGCCAAAGTATGCCAAGTATGTTGCTACATACCATCAGTAATATTAAAATGCATCAGCTCCTCTGGAGATCAAAAATTAAAGATGAGATGTGTGTAAATATATATAAGTAACTCTAAGACTCAGGGGATGTTGACACATGCTCTACAAGATACCAAATCTCTGCCCTGTGCACGGCTTCTCTAAGAGACTGCTCTGAGACACATATTCTTTGGCCAGTGTGACTGCCAACCTCCAGTCCCAGATGACTGCATGAAAGGGGGCACCTGACCCCAAGGGATTTAGCCAGCAAACTAAGATGTGGCCTTTGTGAAAAGATGGGCTGAGCCAATCAAATTCTCTCTTAGGAGTGGAGCTACAGCAGCAGGAACTGAGGATGATAGGTCATTATAGCAAGAGTCTAAGCAGTTCTCCCGGATCAGGTAGAAATTGAGGTCATGAAGAGCAGAAATTCAGAGGAAGTAGGGACTCTGTTATAGACAAAAAAAATGAGTGCATCAAGAATGAGGAAGCATTTCTATAGAGAAGGGAAAGAAAAGCAGACATGCCACGAGATGCAGGCATTTTTTGAGAGCAATTTGGTGAGGGAGAGAGATGGAAAATGTGGCTCAGAATAGTGAAGGAACTTGGAGATATGAGGTTGCCTCATCTTGTGACAGGTTTCCAGTTCCAGCATCTGTGTGCCCTTATTATCAACTCTTTTTTTTTTTTTTTTATTAAAGTAAGTTGTGTGGGATCTTCTGTTCCTCCTACTGCAGATCCTGAACCAAAGGCAGGTGATGAAGAGCAAAGGGAACCAGTCAAGAAGCTTCCTCTCCCTTCCCAGAAACAATGGCTGCAATAATTCTTACCAGGAGTCCTCAGGTCTGGCAATCTTAAAATATACAGTAAAACCTTAGACTGGAAGTAACTTGTTCTGTGAGTGTTCTGCAAGACAAGCAAACATTTCTAATTAATTTTAACTTGATAAACAAACGATGTCTTGCAACATGAGTAGTACCTGACACCGAATGTCACATGATCACAACTGAGCCAATGGTTCTTCTGCCCTCTCTTGCTGCAGAGGAGGAGGAAAAAAGGCAGAGGAATCCCTCGCTTCAAATGAGTTTAGGGAGATGTGTAAAATATGGGCAACAGTGCAAAATTTTGTAGAAAACACCACCCAAATAAGGCTGTAGCAGTGCGAGCGATGAATCTGTTTCATGACAATGCAATGTCACATTTCCACGAAATCCTCAAAA
Organism: Puma concolor; assembly: GCF_028749965.1. Lineage (NCBI taxonomy): Eukaryota > Metazoa > Chordata > Mammalia > Carnivora > Felidae > Puma > Puma concolor. The sequence continues at coordinate 141,789,284 of NC_141674.1, read as the reverse complement.
GGGGGCAAAAGCAAGTGTCATTGGGTACGGTACGTTCCTTGTTAAGGTTGCACGAAAAGAGAAAGGTTCCACTGAGCCAAAAGATGGCAGTGATTCCGTTTGTGATAGTGAAAGTTGTCCGACACAATAACCCTCCTCTCTCTTGTCTCCCTCACACCAGCCACAAAGGTTTTCAAAGGTAAGTGCATGTTAATGTGTTTATTTTTCTTTATATTTTGTATTTTCTTTATTATTTTGTATTCTATAACAGTATTGTAATCATTTTTATATGAATATTTTTGGATTGTGGAGTGGATCATCTGAGTTTCCAGCATTTCTAATGGGGAAATTCACTTTCATATACAAGTGCTTTGGATTACAAGCATGTTTCTGGAACGAATTATATTCACAAACCAAGGTTTTACTGTACTTTAAAATACACCAAGGTCTGGAAATTCTGATAAGTTTAAAATCAGAAGATCTAAAGTGAATTCCAGATACCAACTTTTTTATGACATCATGGGTGACGCTTAAGCCCAGCTGGAGGTGAGAAGACCATAGTAACTACATTTTTGTGTATGAAGGCAGCCTTCAGCATCATTATCCTGTACAAAAGCTCAAATTTTTGCTTTATTTTGTGTTCTTGAAAAACTTATAGTCCCTGACTCTTTCCTCCAACTTGAAAGATGTGTCATGATGTGAACTGTTTTGGTGTTTATCATGTGATTAGGTATCACTACAGCTCAACTTACGAGCCACTGATATTTCTAACCATCTGCCGCACTTAGTATCCCCCTCTGTTTTCTTCCTTTCTTTTTTAATTTATCGAGTGTCTACTTTATTCCAGTAATCAAACTTGCAACCTAGCTTTGGAGAGGATGACACGTATGTATACATAATTACAAGTCAAAGTAATAGATGATATACATTGTGAGAATGATGGCATCTTAACCTTAATTGAGCTGAAGCTGCAAACTAGTATCTGGTGAAATTTCAAGATTTCTTGGTTTGCTAACATGGTTCTCGATTTTTAATTTTCTCTAAATCTTCTTCCCTGAACTGTTGCTCTCTGATTTCAGCACTGTCTGGTGATGTATATAAAATGTTTCCCACTCTGAGATACCTCCCATATGCTTCCGTCATCAAAATATTTACCTATTGTCATTATAATTGAGTAACAAAGGACAATAACATACATTATCATTTGTACCCAGTCCAAAAGGAAGGTATAAGTTAAAAATATACTTAGGCGACAGGATAACCCTGGAAACAAGTAATAGTCATATCGAGTCCTGATTCAATTTGGTAAATATTATCTGACTACTGGGAAATCGTGAGACATATTGTAGCAACAGAGCAGCATGTCTCCTACAATAACCTTTTTATTTATTTAATCCAGCTCATTAATAAAGATCTTTTCATTTTCCTGATGTACGAATACTCCAAAAACCACAGGCTCACATTTTGACAGCTAATTTTGCAGGATATAATTTTCCTGCTTAACCCAAGAGGAAAAAGAGACGGATGATTGAGATTAATCATTTGTAAAATTATAATTCTGTCACAGATAATAATTTGCAAGATCTTTCCCTTTTCTGAAATCCCCAGAATGCACCATAAATTGTCACACTTTGTAACAGAACGTGTAACACATTAGGGGACTCCTAATAAAGCAAATCTGCTAGAAAAACAAACCAATTGCCTTATAATTGGCGTGTTCCCCACGTGACTATTCTCCTGTGAAAGAACATTGTGCCTTGGGTGAAGAAGGGTTTACAAATTATTATTCAAGAGGTGGTTATCTCTCTCTCTTATTACCCTTTGAGCTGTAATATATGGTATTTCTTTACCTCGTATAAGCCTGTGAGAACATACGATTATGTGCCCAAAGGATGAATTGGCCCCTTGTGAAAAAGTAAGCAAATTTAGAAATTTTTAATTGTTTTCAATAAAAATACTATCAAAATGGACCTATAAAAATGTTGGCTTTTTGAGAATGGCTAAATGCCTGCAGGATGGACAGGGTTTCCTGTTTTACTGGCAGACCTCTCTGTAAACTTTGCTTTCTTTTCTAAATCCATTTTATAGGCATTTAAAATGCCTGTTCCAACAACAAAGACAGAACAACACTGTTCCAACAACACTGTTCCAACTACAAAGACAAAAAACGTCAAGGATTTTATGTGAAGTTGGCAGACAGTGCTTCGACTATGTGGGACTCAATGGAGGTGGGGGGGCATGGATTTCTATAGTTTCTTGGCCCACATTTAGCTAGATTGATTAGGGCAGAAGCTAATGAGATCGGGGTCATGGGTTCAATGCCTGTGTGGGCCAGCTAGCTTTGCTTTGTTCACATCTGCGGGACTACACTCAAATCCCATCAGCCCCAAGAATACATGCTGAAGGATACAGGCTAGAGAGGGTTTAAATGGATCAGGATTCATTCCCATCCCTAATTCTTATTAAAAAAATAGCACCCCAAAGCCTGCGTTCCCAAGGGTTGACCACTTCTCGCCAGTCTCACAGCCCCCACTTTGGTATGAGCTACTATCTCTCACCAAAACTGCTGGGTAGTTTCCCACCTCCCTCCCTGCTTGCTACCTGGTTTGTCTCCTTCAGATTACTCTCAATAAAGCAGCAGAGCAACGCTTTTAAAATGAAAGTCACAATATGTCACTCTTATGTTCAAAACTCTCTGCTAGCTTCCCATCCAACTTCAAGTTAGAGCCAGGAAGACCCTAGACAATTTGCACTTCTCCCCTCCCCCATCTTTCCTTAACCCTGTGGGAACCCTCCCCTCCAGTTCCCCCAACACCTGGTAAATGCTCCATAATAAGCTTATTCTTTCACAACACTTAGGGCAAAGGTTGTTTACCAGAAGATCTTGCTTTCTGAGACAGCACCTGAACAAAGAAGGGAAAAACGGCCTGGTGTCTTTTTTTAAAAATTGGAAGAAGGAGAAAGAAGAAAACATAAATAGATTCCATTTATTTTGTTTCTTTGAGGACCATAAAAGCAGAATACAAAAGAATATCTCAAATACATCTGTTAATACAAATTGTCCCAATCAATACACATAAAAACTAGTCTCCTGATTGCCACAAAAAAAAGGAAACACTTTCCTGAATTTTTTTAAAGGATGCAATACTAGGAAGACACTAGTGTTGAGTGTATTACAATTTAAAGAAGGAAGTTTGCTTTGGTCCTTAATGCTCAGTGCCTGCTCAGGGAGGGCAAAAAATGTACAGGACCAGAATTAGGATCTCCAGAATTTTTGGAAGGAAATCATACAAATCTTTCCCGAAAATGTATTGACAAACTTACATAGTGAATTTTAGTAGTTAGTTCTCTAATTAAAAAAAATAATGATTGACATGTACAAGCTCATATAATATCTCATTTGAGCATGTGGCACACGTAAGGCATTCATGCACTTAAAAACAATATAATGGGCATCTACTCTAAGGTAAGCAGTGTTCCAGGTGCTGGTGGTAGAATAATGAACAAACTAGAGAACAGTACTCTCTTCACGGGGCTTATCCTCTAGTATTACAAGACATTAAAAAAGATAATAAATAAGTACAGTAAAACCTTGGTTTGTGAGTATAATTCGTTCCAGAAACATGCTTGTAATCCAAAGCACTTGTCTATCAAGTGAATTTCAAGAACCATTGGCTCAGTGGTGATCATGTGACATTCGGCATCATGTACTACTTGAATTGCAAGACATCACTCATTTATCAAGTTAAAATTTATTAGAAATGTTTGTTTGACTGCAGAACACTCACAGAACAAGTTACTCATGATCCAAGGTTTTACTGTACTTTATATACTATATCATAAGTTGGCAAGTACCATGAATTAAAGGAAAAGTGGCCTTCAATAAGGGAAATCAAGAATGTTGGGGGCGGGGTGACACTGGAGGGCAAGGTATGTAGCTAAATGTCATACATGTTATAATACAGAACAAAAAACATTATTGTCCCCATTCCATGTATCTTGAAGAAAACAATTTCCTGGGGGATAGCTGACACTTAGCTAGCAGAGATAGATCTGAAGCCTAGCTTTAAAAAATCCTTTATATGTTTTTTATCCATACCTTGCTGCTTCCTTAGATAACAGAACAGCATAATTTTGATCAGAAACTCCCTTCACTCATACATAACACCTTGCTTTAAAAGTATGGTTCCATACCAAGCACTTGGGGCCGGGCCTAAATCCATATGCTATGATTTTATCTTTGCCTATCCATGATTTTTCCATATTTCTCTACCCAATTATGCCTGCAAAAGAAGCAAGCAATGATGGAGAGGCAGGTGCTGATACCCTATTGACACTTGTGGATTATCAGCTCAGTCTCTCTGGCCATGTACTTTATATAAGATTTTTTTTTAAAGCTTATTTACTTATTTTGAGAGAGATAGATAAAGAGAGAGAGCCTGGGTAGGGGAGGGCAGAGAGAGAGGGAGAGAGAGAGTCCCAAGCACATTTCACACTGAGCCTGACATGGGGCTCAAACTCACAAACTGTGAAATCTTGACCTGAGCTGAAATCAATAGTTGGACACTTAACCACCTGAGCCACCCAAGTGCCCATCCATAAGTGTTTTTTTAAGACAAAAAAAGTGATAAGCAAATATGATGAACAAATATATGACAATATTTTATTGAGGTGTGGCATTTCAAGAAAGGTCTCTCTAGAATTTCTCTCTTACATTTCTAGAAAGTATGGACTGCCAGGGTAGAATCCAAAGGTATTTTAGTTGATTGGGATTAACACATCCAATTCCTTTGTAGTAATCTGATAAAAGGTCCACCCAATAATGCCTATCATTTTCTTTTAGAAGTAGTTAGCTTCTAAAACAAGAATTCTCAGGAAGAGTCTCTGAATTAATGACACATTTCCTTTCAGACTTACATTCAGTAGAAGACAGAGCTTCAAAAACTCCTGTCTCTGGATAGTCTCTAATCAATATGCATTTAATACCAACACACCTATTTAAATCCCACCACAATGAGACAATATATGCAAAATCTAGCCCACGACCAAGAAGTGGTGGTCCCCTTCCTTTTCTGCTAATAAGCACACAAGGGTGACGGGAACAATGTTGTGACTGCCCTAGAAAATGTATATTCAAAGGTTGTTTCAAGTTAAAATAAGGCAGTGAAAATGAAAAAAAAAAAAAAAGACAAAAATAAAAAAGAGAGATCAGCACCCACTAGGATGCCTTTGTGTTCATTCTCTTTCTGAGTAAATTGAGTACAAAAACAATCCACCCCAAACAAGTAAATTAGCCATGATTTAGCAGAGGTCAGTAAATATGAGTCAAAAGCCCAAGTAACATTTATTTCTGATTAAGGCTAAAGTCTTAGAAAAGCTTGATTTTTGTTTTAATTAAGAGGAAACTTTTTAAATGCCTGGTGTATGGCTCAGAGTCTGGATCTTCTAGGACACACAAAAATGATCTTCAGATCATATTCTTCAGATGACGAGTTTTCTGTAGCCATTTGCCTTTGACTGTCGCTTTGTTGCAACTCCACTATTGGAAGGATATGGAATACCCCCATATTTTTATAATCAGTGATATTCCTTAACATCTGGATTTCTTGGACAGCTGCCTGAGACCACTCACCACTCTCTAGACCACCAGGGCATCTCCACCACAAACACTCATGTAGCCTTGCTGGGAATTAACTGATACACTGAGCTACAAATTCACCCTGGACAGGAGGGTCATGACACAAGGGAATCAGATGGTGAGTCTAATGGACAAATTAACCTCCACTCTTGCTATCTACATCTTTTTGTGAAAATCTGACTTTCTGGAAGTCTCTGTTTTTGAACTGGCAAATGAGGCTATGCCCACATAATCCAAACAACTGGTGGAAAACTCGAAAATTCCATCCACCAGACGTTTTGCTTACACAATCTCTTTTGGCCAGTTTGACTAATTGTTTTTACTATGTCTATTCTTTTCTTTTGTAATAAGTGTTTTTTCCTGTTATATAAGATAATGTGCATTCATTGAGGGAAATATACACAAAACATTAAGTACAGATGTGAATTTTTTTTGAAGCCCAGAATTTCTACACTATTATTTTGTTTAATTCTTAGATGTCTTTAAAAAATTTCCTTATCTATCTGTATGTATGTGTGTTTGGGTGTGTTTAACATATACTCTCTCTAACTACTATTTTGTAACTTCTTTCTCTTATGTAAAAATAAATCAGGATTACTTTCCTAGGTTATTAAATATTTTTTCCAACATGGTTTTAAACTATAGAATAGTATCATAGTTCTCTTTAACCAGTCCCCTGTTGTTATACAACTAAACTGTTCCTAATTTTAAAAGTTATAAGTACATAAAATACTAATGAAAATGATATACCTAAGTCTTTTACATATATGAGATTATTAGGATGGATTATAATCTTAATGAATTTTTACTTAAATAATATTAATGAAATTGACTAGTAATTGCATGAAAGAGCCCAAGTAAATTCCCTAAACAATTACTTATATTCTCTTAGTTCAGTGTTAAAAAAGCGGAATAAAACTATCTTAAAATTCTGCAATGAAGTACTTTTACATAGATAAGCTCATTTTGACAGCAATACTTATATCTTCTCTGTGTGCTTGCTAGGGGGAAAAGGAAGGAAACAATACTTCCTAGTTCTGGACTAGTCTTTGCATATATTATTTCATTGTGGTGGGATTTAACAGGTGTCTTGGACTTGATTAACATATCACTATTATTCAGAGTATTAAATGTATATTGATTAAAGGCAATTCAGAGACAGAAGTGTTTGAAGCTCTGTCTTCTGCTGCAGACAAGTTTGAAAGGACACCTGCCACTAATTCAGGGTGGAGTCTTCCTGAGAATTCTTGTTTTAGAAGTAAATTCCTTCCAAAGGAGAAACAAATATTTTTGGGTGGACCTTTTATCAGATTACCATGAAGGGTTCAGAATTTGTCTTCATCCCAGTCAGCTAAATATGTCTGGATTCAATACTAGTCATTGTGTATTCTCCTGGCTGTGTCACCCAAATCAAGAGGAACTTCTCCAGGGCATTACCCTTAACAAGGCAGCATGGTATGGGGCTTTTGAAAGGTCTCTAGTGGTCCAGCTAAGCTGGATTGGTAGAATAGCATCCATTGGGCATAGTTATCAGATGTCTCTTGGGGACTTAGTTGAACTAGAACTCAAGAAATAGCAAGTCCTAAAGACTTCAGTCCGTCTTTTCCTAATTGGTTCCCATATCTCCTTACTTCTAGTGAAGGCTATTAATTCCCAGTGCTGAAGTTATCAAACAACTTATCTAGAATTACCCTGGCCTTTTGCCCTTCTGCACTATTTAGAACCTGAAATGCAAAAAAACATTTCTCTTTGGTGGGAAGCAAGTCAACTTGTAGTGTGTCTTAACCTCCAGCAGAAGTCTGGAGGACACTGAATCTGTATTACAGTCCTCTGTGGATAGGGCTGCACATGGAGACCAACCATGGATTTCCAATATATGTTTTTATAGAACAAATTGCATGCTTGGGCATTATCTGCAGTAGAGACTAGATTGTATGGGAATACAGTTCGTTTTGGAAGAGATCAACTGTTTTATTAACTACCAATCAGTGAACTGGAACAAATGCTAATTATAATTTTTCTGCATACATCTTATACCAGCACCAGATAAATAGTATGTAAAGAGGGTAAAAGAGTACGTTCAGCAATACTTAATTTTACACCAAACCTGTTTCTTAATGTTTATTTATTTATTTTTGAGACAGAGAGAGAGAGAGAACAAGCAAGGAGCAGAGAACAAGAGAGAACAAGCAAGGGGCAGAGTGAGAGAGGATCAGGCACTGTCAGTGCAAAGCCGAATGTGGGGCTCGAACTCGTGAACCATGACCTGAGCTGAAATCAAGAGTCTGACGCTTAACTCGCTGAGCCACCCAGGCGCCCCACCAAACATTTTTATTAGCAGAATATTCAGTAGTCTTCACTGGAATTTTGAGTGGTGGAGAACTCAGAGAAATTGCTTTTATATACTTCAGATCTGGGTCATTTAGACTACTGAATGGAGAAAGAACGGTTCAATATTTTGAGCACTTCAGGGACCAAGAAATATGAAAGATGTGAAGTAAAAAGATACTTTATGTTTCTTCTCAAGTTTCTGTATAAATCTAAACGGCTCTTTAGTAATAAAGCATACCCTAATTGTCCTGAGGCCGTCCAGTTGGAATAAACCTGGGCAACCTTGTCTCCTTCCTGTGGAAAGAATCAGCCCCACCCCAGAGCATGAGAGAATTGAAGGAACTCACAAGGAGGCTATTGGCCTGACACCACAGTGCCCTCCGTCTTCCACCTCCACTTAAGAGGCAACTGGGCCATCTAACAAGCACTCCTTGCTCAGGGAAGTGAACATGAGAACTGGATACAGATAACCATGGCAACGATGAGTCTTAAAATAAACAGTGGAAAAGTTGTTCAACTTGAGTCATGGCTTTCAATTTGCAGGTTCATGCAGGAAGAGGAATTAGCAATGGCTAGAGAATGAATATATGAGAAAATATGCCTTCAGATTTATGGGCTAATCTTTCATACAAGGTCCCAATTCTGCCAAGGAGTGAGTTCTGCTAGAAAAGCCACATTGCAGTTTGCTCCCTTTAGAAGTACCAGTTCACTTCCTTTTTAATCAATTCTGTTATATATGTACTCCTTAATTGGCCAGCACATCTCTGTGTATACCAGTGGAACCAGTTGGTTTGTTTTACTGGTTTAATCTGGAAGACCTAGAATTCTATTTATTGCATTAACCAAAAATCAAACAAAGAAACAAAAAGCTGGCATTGCTTTGAAGGACACTGGCTGTCCTATCAAACCACTTCTTTAAACAATAATATAAGAGTATGCAGTTTTAGCATCAGGTTTAGTAATTACATGAGTGCCATTTTAATTAAACCAACTAAATGTTCTCTCAGTGCCTATTAGAGCCTATAAAGCTAGGAAGCCCAAATTTATTGTGCTCTCCTGGGAAGGAAGATAGCTTACCTCAGAAGTGTACATTGGATTTTGGCTTGATGTCTATGGTGGCTGAAGAGTATCACCTTTGGTTCCAAAAACCTGAGGTGAATTACAGCATACTTCAGTTCATGGTGATTATTAATTTAGAACAAATAAAATGGGACAATCCCATGTGACACTGTTTAAGAAGCTAAGGTAAAGAGAGATCATAGATTTGGAAAGTCAATAAACTCAACAATAAGGCAAATATCTGTTAGTAACAAGAATAACATTCATAAATGGTGGTCTTTGACTTGATGACCTAAATAAATCTATGCCTAAGCAATTCAAGTTGTGTTGTAATTAGCTGAGCCGAAATTGCCCCAAATAAAAATGTGCTACTCACATTTAAAGAGTACTGAATCCATCTATTCCTCATCAGTAGAAATGCTTTATTTTACATAAGCTACATAAAGGAGAGGGGATGAAATCATGAGATATTCACGAAAATATTTATATCTTGCTTTGTCACAAGAGCTGTTACATGCTAGTATTTTGTCATACTTCTGTTAGAAAAGAGAGGACATTCTCATCTCAGGCCCCTATTTAAGAAATGAGATGGGATTAGATGTCACCACTATCAATCATTCAAATATAAAAGACAGAGGTGGGTGATTCAGCTCCTAGAGAAATGTGATCAGAAGGTACCTGTCTCGTCTCTGCCGGCCTCTTTATGGATTTAACTCTTTATATAATTCAAAGAAAGAAGCCTCCCAACAGAAAGATGGCTGAGAATCCAGTGTGTGGCATATGTAAATAATACCTAATATTATCTAGAGTAGAAACTAAAAGAACTTGTAGAAAATCCTTTTTGGCTCATCTTGGAGCTCTTAAGTGCTCCCTCAATGCTTTTAAAATGAGCAGATTAATTAAGGCAGGGCCTGGAAAAGAGAAGGGACTCTCCCCTGATCTTTAGCCAAGAATGCTCTTTAAATACTTCCCCACCATCTGGCAAGGTAGCATTATATCATCATCATTTCACAAACAAGGAAACTGAGACTGAGATATATCAGACATTCTTCAATATTACCCTGCAGGGAGGTAGTAAAATGGGAAGCCTTGTCTGCTGGCTCTGTCGAATGCTTTTTCAAATAGAAGAGTGAGAATAGCTAGATAGTCGTGAAAGATATGAGAGTAAAGACCATGTATTTAGTTGCTTAAATAAAATGGATGACTTGAAAACTAGAGGAAAAGTATCTTCGATGTTGCTGCTAAAATCTGCAGCCCTCTGGCAAAGCGGAGCTATTTGTCTCTTCAAAGAGAAATGAGACCATCGTTGGACTTGAGATGAAGCTCCCAGGGTTATTTCCTTGCCTTCCGTAAATTAAGGTGGTGATTCCTCCTGAGAATGAGGGTATACAATGATAAATCCCTGTTGGAATTGCTGAAATAAATACAAAATTACTTAGTTTTCTGGATTTGGACTCGTTTGGGTCCCAAAAGTCAAAAGTTCTTTTTCACTGCAAACATGTCAAGCTTTGGTGAGTCACAGACCTTTTTATCTCTGATGCTAACAAAGGTCTGCACATTTTAGGAACCTTTTTTGGAATCAACCCCAGAAATATTTTTGGAGCCAGAGGCATAATTACTCTCATATTTTTGGTCAACCATACCTGATTATTGAACAACAACAAAAATGTTACTAGGCATATTGCAAATGCTCTGGACAGCCCAGGGTGGTTTTGGGTTATTTATATGTAGTAAAAACTTAGGGCACTTTCAGAGGACAAATATTGGACCCCTTATGCATATTCAAAATAATATCCCAAAGTCTAGGAAGACAGTTTCTGGAAAGGAGCTCCAACAATTACAGGACAACGTCAGGGCAGTGTGAACACTATACTCTCAGGTGACTACTTTAAGTGACTGTATTCATTTGGGTGTTTGGGTTTCAGAAATGTTTATGTAATTAATTTAAGAATTCTTCTCAGAGTGGAACTTTTTTCAAGTAAAATAATGCTTAAGGTATCATTAATTTCAATAATAATTTCCCATTTTGATTATGTCTTATTAGAGTTCACCACCATGAGCTTTTTCTTTCTGATTGAGATATATCTACAGGAAAGGACACAAATCTCATGTGAATAGCCTGAGGAATCTTCACATATGGATGTATACTTCTGTGTAATCAACATCAAGACCAAGACATAGAACATTTCAAGCACCCCTACCAGGCTCCCCAAGTTTCCCACCAGTCAGTAACCCCACCCCGGGATGACCCCTGAACAGACTTCTAATCACAATAGATTCGAAATTTTAAATTTCATATAAATGTAATCATACGATGGTGCTCTGATGTGTCTTTTCTCACTTAACATCATGTCTATGAGATTCATTCATGCTGTTGTGTGTAACAGTATTCTGTTCTTTTTGTTACTTTTAATATTCCATTTTACGACTAGACCCCAGTTTGTTGAACTACTCATCTGCGGGTGGATGTTTGGGTTATTTACGGTTTGGGGCTGTTATAAATAAAGCTGGTGTAGGCACTCTTGCATGTGCCTTTTGGTGAAACTAAACACTCATTTCTATCGGGTATGTTGCCAGGAGAAAAATTGCTCGGTCTTACTTATGTTTCACTTTCATAAGCACTACCAAAAAGTTTTCCAAAGTGTTTGCACCAATTTAACCCTCCTGTGTCTTCTAAATGACATAAAAGGATAGACCATTTGAGAAATTTACCTTCCTATAATCACCATTATTCCTTTACATAAGCTGTTTAGGTTTTTTTCTTGAGGGAAGCTTAGAGATTTTAAAACACAACTACAGCCATGTTATTTTCTTCTTCACTTTCTTAGACTATTTCTAATCCGTTGGATTTATAAAGTAGGCACCTTCTTTCTTGTTGTTTTCTCCAGAGATACAAGATGATTCCTTTAATGGCACTTTACTGTTGATTTCGGTGTCCTGTGTTTGTACTTGGGGTGAATCACTGGCAAGAAAGTGGACCATGCTCTTCTCTTTCGTCTACTGCATGTGTGGGTAAGACTGACCAACAACAGAGGTGGGAGGAGGTTGTGACTTACTGTGTGTGAGCAGATGTGAGACTCAGGAGGTTTGATGAAGGCAGCATGATATTGTCAACAGCATCTCCTACAACTCAGAGAAGCGTAGTGACAATCTCAATTCCAAATCCCATGCTCTCCAGTACCTTAGCCTTCATCTTTTCATCACTACTTAGGACTTCAGCATTAACTTGCCCAGATAATTACCCTTTGGTGAGGCCAAAGTTCTAATTCTTAGTCAAGAAAACAAAATATCACTGGCGGCTCTTCCCAGCTGTATGTTTTAGTGATTCCAGATGTGCAAATCAAAGAAATGCTGGCAACAATGCACCGTCCAAATAAAAAGGAAATGAAATGTGCAGACTGTTTTCTAAACATTTCAGAAACCCTGGAAATCCAGCCAACACCAAAATCAATATTTGCATTTCAATCTTTGCTTAATTTGAACTATTAGAGTCTGTAACGAAGATAAAAGCTTTTTGAAGTTGAATTTATGTATTTTCTCCCATTATTATTTTTGTCCTTACTACTTTTTTGTAAAACACTTTGGAGGAAGCAGGTATTTGATTTAAATCTTTCGTTTTCAAAATAAATATCCTTTTCAGGGAACATAAACCAGGAGTCCTGAACTGAGAGTTTAGTTTATAATACATTATCTTATTATATGTGGCTTAACTGTTCTGTAATTTCTTTTTTAAGTTAATGAACTTGAACTAAAATCGATTGGTACTTGTTTCATATATGTGTACTGGATGTAACTACTGTGTAACAAAACAAAGCGATAATAATTAGCAAAATGTTGTAATACAATCAAAAAATTTTTACCTTATTACATAGTAATATATTAGTAATAATAATAATGTTATATGATGTGATCATAACAATAGCCCATGTTAGTTTATAATTTGGTTCTCTGATCATTGCACCACTAGAACATGAGAATGAGAAATTAAGAAGAGAGAAAGACCCACTGTGTAGGCTAATTAGATACGTCATGTGCTTTTTAAAATTAATAAACTATTTTTTCAGTTGTATTGAGATATAATTTATATCCATCATTGTATACATTTAAGGGGTACAGCATAATGGTTTGACTCCTATATAGTGTGAAATGATTACCACAATAGGTTTAGTTAGCATCCTTATTTGGGTTTTTTTTAATGTTCATTTATTTTTGAGAGACAGAAACACAGAGTGCGAGTGGTGGAGGGGCAGAGAGAGAGGGAGGCACAGAGTCCAAAGCAGGCTCCAGGCTCATGCACAGCCATAGGGCTCAAACTCAGGAACAAATGGTGAGATCATGACCTGAACCGAAGTCGGATGCTTAACCAACTGAGCCACCCAGGTGCCCCATCCTCATGTGCTTTTTAAAGATTACTTCAGGGGCACCTGGGTGGCTCAGTTGGTTAGGTGACCGACTTCGGCTCAGGTCATGATCTCACAGTTCGTGGGTTTGAGTCCTAGTTGGGCTCTGTGTTGACATCTCAGAGCCTGGAGCCTACTTCAGATTTTGTGTCTTCTCTCTACTCTCTCTCTACCCCTCCCCTGCTCATGCTCTTGTCTCTCTGTCTCTCAATAATAAATAAATGTTAAAAAAAATAAAAAAAATAAAGATCACTTCAGCCTTCCATTCAGGGCCTTTTTTACTCCTAATTTATACACAGTCTTAACCAACTACGCAATTGACTTGTGAACTCCTGGTAGAAGAGAAATCAAAGATCAGTAAGAATTTGAAATCTTGCCATAGAAAAGGACCTGAATGGCACTAAGGAATGATAGCTAATAGCAAAAAAATAATAGCTCTAAAAAGTAAAAAAAAAGTGATACTTTAATACTGTTATTAAAGAAGCACGACTGGCTGCAACTCTTTTGTTTAGGGAAAACTGCTTACCTGCCTCAGCTACATCTTTTTTTAGCTGTAATGGTCGCAGTGATCGGCTGCAGGCAGTTGTAACCTGAAAGCCCCTTGCTTGGGATGTATCACAGGGATCCCTTTCTGCCCTCAGGCTTCTATTGTGTTGCCAAGAACATCACTAGGAGCTCACCTGCCCATTCTGGTGCACAAGGAAATCCGTATTTAACACTCCTGGAGGCCACTTTTGACCTACAGGGCAGTCAGTGGCTAAATAGCCCCCTCTTCTGTCCCTTGGGTGGATAGTATTTAACCTTCACCCTCTGGAGGTCCCCAGCCAAGATGAAGCCCAGTTGCCCCCTATGTGAGCAGCATGAGAATGATCCATGGACTGATTCCCCCTACTTCCTAGTTCCATTCTTCCCAGTTCCTGACATCTATTCCTTGCGATTGTTTCCCAAAATTAAAGACTTGCATGCAAGCACTTGTCTTGGGCTCCAGTTTTCCAAAGAACCTTCACTGAGACAGTTGATACCTAGAAATAACTCTGAAAAGCAGACTCTCAGCATGGGATTCGAGCACTCGATTTCTAGCTGACAACTGGCTTTGTCACTTGGCCCACAAGATATAGCAGACTCACTGATGCCAGAGGTATCCATGGTGATTGGATGCCATTCCCAATAGACAAATCATGGCACAGACACCTAGTAATCTAGACAAGTCTGGGCCTTATGTGGTAGAAAACTACTCACTGTTGGCAAAGCAGCTTCTAGCCTCGTAGAGACTGGGCTCCTGCCATGGGACACCAAGTGACTAACCTGAGCTTACATGACTCCATCAGATTCCCCCAAATCATAAGGTCAAACATATGTCCCAATAACTGTTTGATGGAAATAGTACATCTGCTAGTTGTGCCCTGGCAGATCTGGAGGGTACAACAAACTGATAAACAGATCATTTTTCCCCTAAGTCACCTCTTTGTTGTATCACTGCCTCTCCCTCACCTTACACTTCTGGTCTCAGAGAGGTTCACAGCACCCAACCAACAGAGGAGAAAAACCCTCGGGTCTTCAACAGAGATGGGTCAGACTTTTGTGTTGCTACTAGCCAGCAAAACATGACAGTCCCAGTCAAAGAAGGCCCTGAAATGGTCGTGAAAATAAATTCTCTCATTTGGTCAATCTGTGAGCAGAGAAATTCAGTCTCTGAATGGGGAGTATGGATTTGGGTGGACAACAGCAGTCTTACCCTTTCCTTCTCCCTACACCCTCCTTACAAATTATTTGCTACTTACTATGTGGTAAACATTATTCTATTCCATTTTTATACTCAACTCTGCAAATCAGGTATTATTTTGATATATGTATTCTGCTTTTAAGTAACTAAGATAGGTTAAGTGATTTGCTTGAGGACACAGCTGTTCAGTGGGTTGTATGCCATGGACTCCATAGTTCATGCTCTTTCTAACTGTGTAGTATGAACTATCCAGCAAAAGGGCATACGTTATAGTTTCCAAAATGATGATTCTAAGCTAAGAAAAATTAAAATTAACATAGCATACTACTCAAGAACATTAGGAAACGCACAATATACTTGAGAACAGCAAATTAAAGTTGGTTTTTCAACTAGACCAGCAGTTTGCAAATTATGTTCCAGGGAGCTTCAGGATTGC
Source organism: Puma concolor (assembly GCF_028749965.1). Classification (NCBI taxonomy): domain Eukaryota; kingdom Metazoa; phylum Chordata; class Mammalia; order Carnivora; family Felidae; genus Puma; species Puma concolor. The sequence continues at coordinate 141,773,718 of NC_141674.1, read as the reverse complement.
ATAATTGTCCAAAGCATATTTATGGGTCAAAGGCAGTCTTCACAGGTGGCAATTTGGACCCCCTTTCCGGCTTTAATGGCATTCTTACTTTTCCATTCTTAACGTTAAGGTTCTACATAAAATTACATTTGAAAGAAGAATTTACTACTGTAAAAATAAAATTCATACACTACAGTCGGAAGGGCACCTGGGTGGCTCTGTCAGTTAAGCGTCCCACTCTTGATTTCGGCTCAGGTCATGATCTCCCGGTTTGTGAGTTCAAGCCCTGCACAGGGCTTTGCGCAGACAGCACAGAACCTCTTAGGATTCTGTCTCTCCCTCTCTCTGCCCCTCCCCCACTTGCTTTCTCTCTTTCTCTCTCAAAATAAATAAGTAAACTTAAAAAAATAATGAAAACAAATAAACTGCAATTGGAATTGCCAAATACATACGTACACCATACGGATCTATCGAAACGCTGGAGCACTCCATGCTTCAGAGGTAACTCACACATCTGTTCTTTGAGTTACCAACAATTCTAGTGCAACAATGAGCTATCACTGTGTCCCTAGTTAACAGTATCTCTGCCATTACATGTTAGCATCAGAGTCACTTGGGCTATAATATTACAAAAATGTTCTCATCTAGTAACATAAATACACATTTCTTTTAAATAACTCTGTACTTGCATCCAGGCTTGGGCCTGGCTTTTTGTAGTTGTGGGAGTGAAAAGGTTCAGACAAATAACATTTTTAATTGGCATAAGCCTAGAGCCCCACCTGCCATTCCCCATCTGCAGTAAGAAGTGCCTGGCAGAGTTATCCTGTGGCATTGAACTATGCTGAAGAGATGGGGCTTGACTGGCCCCCAGGCCTACAGTGTGCAGAAAATGCTTCAACAAGTGGAGACAGGAAGGTCTTCGAGTTTTGAGGGCGGCTATTTGGAGGTAATGCACTGCCGAGTGTTTGAGTGTCAAAGCGAGTGCTTCGTAGTAGGGCAGGACACCTACAAGAGACTCCTTTTTCTAAGCTGCAGAGCGGCCTAATGAATTCATTTGGGTGCACAGTTGTTTGAATGGCCTTAGAGTTGTTAGAAGGCAGACTCCAAGGTCACACTGAGTTGCATTAGGCTTCCGGCTCACTTACTCTTTGGAAACATTACAAGAGCCTGTAGCTTAACAATAAGAACAAGCAAAATTTTCAGGTTTTATCCTGGCTGGATTTTTTTTTTTTCCCAAGGTCATCTTTTTATACTTCTTTCCTCTCTTCCTGTTTAGTTTATAGCTTTCCTCCAAACCAAGTGAGCCCCTCTTGGATAATTTGCCATCTAATAAAATCAATTCACCTTCCACTGGCCTCTGCAGCCAATTATGCTATTTTTTTTTAACTCCTCAAATTAAAAACTTTCAAGATCTGCTGTGAGCATGAAGGGATAAATCCTGTCAGTAAACAAAAGCTTCAATTAAAAAAAATGCTGCCTAAAACACAATATGAGCAGAAACAACAACAAAAATCCCACCCCACCCCCTCCTTGAGAGCTGAGCCTCCCCCCCAGAACTGCTGAGGGAAATGCTGCAAAGCCAGGTAAGCGGTGTCTGTTCTCCACATCCAGTCCCTGTCGCCAAGCCCCAGCGTGTCCTTTAGATTGGGGTCAAGAAGACTGGGGGTAGGAAATCCCAGCAAGTGGGAAGGAATTAATTTGGACTACTAAGATTCACTCTCAAAAGGGAAACAACAATTTGCTCCTAGAGAAAAGGCCCTCAGTAGGTGGCATGCCAGTAGTTTGAGCAACAGAGGAGAGGGCCTGGACGCAGCAGCTTATACCTGGATGGGCAGGTTAGGGCAGAGAGGTTTGAGAGGCGTGAAGAGAGAAAAAGTCAAGGACCCAGGAGCCAAGGAGAAGAAGTCAGTCCCTGCTGAATCCATGTGCCCTAGACCCATTCCTCCAGCTGGTGCCTCTAGAAGTCCGCATCTTGTTAAAATGCAGATTCTAATTCCGTAAGCCTGGCCTGGGACCCGAGAATCTGCATTTCTTTTTTTTTTTTTAATTTTTTTTTCAACATTTTTTATTTATTTTTGGGACAGAGAGAGACAGAGCATGAACGGGGGAGGGGCAGAGAGAGAGGGAGAGAATCGGAAACAGGCTCCAGGCTCCGAGCCATCAGCCCAGAGCCTGATGCGGGGCTCGAACTCACAGACTGCGAGATCGTGACCTGGCTGAAGTCGGACGCTTAACCGACTGCGCCACCCAGGCGCCCCAGAATCTGCATTTCTAACTCACTCCTAACTTGATGCTTCAGGGCCATGAACCAGTTTGAATGACACGTTTATACAACCACTGTTTCTATTCTCTTCAATGTTGTTCCAGAGCAATTACAGAATATACAGTCATAATAGGTACAATGAGTTTTTAAAATGATAAATGACATTCTGTATCAACCAGTGTTCTCCAGAGAAACAACCAATAGAACCAATCTCTATATATACCGAGAGAGAGAGAGAGAGGGAGAGACATTGGCTCACACAATTGTGAGGACTGGGGGACTGGCAAAGCTGAAATCTATACGTAGGGGCAGCCTGGAAATTAAGAAAAGAGTTGATGCTGCGGTCTTAAAGCAGAATTCCTCCTCCAGGAAACCTGTTTTACTAGTAAGGCCTTCAACTGATTATATAAGGCCCACCTACATTATCAAGAGTAATGTGCTTTATTTAAAGTCAACTAATTATAAATATTAATCGCACTTACAAATACCTTCACAGCAACAGCCTGATTAATGTTTAAACAAACAAGTGGATATCATGATCTAACAAAGTTGACACATAAAACTAACCGTCACACATACCATGTAATTTTCAGCAAATTTATTTTTTTTCCCTCTTAACATGTCTTGGAAATTATTTTTATCAACATCTAAATTGTATTCTATTATATGTATGCATCATAATCATATGAACAGACTTTTGTTGATGGATATTTTACTCTTCACTATTACAAAAATGCTGCAATGAATATTCTTTAAAAAAAAGTCTTTAATACGTGTGAATAAATCTTCAGTATAAATATTTAGACTTGAAAATATTGGTCAAGGCCTATGTAACGTTTCACTTTTCATAGCAATTGACAAATTGTTCTAAAAAAAATAGACTTTGCAGGTTTATATACTCAGTAGAAATGGGTAAAAGTTTCTGTTTCTACACATTCCCAATGAGAGAATCCCAAAATATTGAGAGAATCCCAAGTAAGCTCCGTGCTTAGCACAGAGCTTGACACAGGGCTCAGTCTCATGACCACAATATGATGTCCTGAGCTAATACTAAGAGTCCATCGCTCAATTTACTGAGCCTCCCAGGTGCCCCTCAATTAACCAACTCTTGGACTCAGTTACTAGTTTTTTTTGTTTTTAGTTTTTAGTTTTTTTTTGTTTCCTATTTTATAACTTGCTTATTTATATTTTCATATTTACATTTTGTCTCTCTTTCTTCATGTTTATTTTGTTGTTTTTGTCATAGCTTTTTAAATTTGATACTTCATTAATTTTTTTTGTGGGTGAAAGAGAATTTTTAAAATGGGGCATGAAATGGATTTCCTGCAGTGTTCTTTGGGATTTATAAGATGGAATTGGAAACAATTCTTTTACTCTTCATGTGATGGACTGCTTTCATTTCACTATTATGCAATACCAAAATCAGACTACATGAACCCCATATTTACTAGGGCTTTAAGCATTATTCAAATTGACTTTAAGAAGATTATACTTTTTGGGGCGCCTGGGTGGCGCAGTCGGTTAAGTGTCCGACTTCAGCCAGGTCACGATCTCGCGGTCCGTGAGTTCGAGTCCCGCGTCGGGCTCTGGGCTGATGGCTCAGAGCCTGGAGCCTGTTTCTGATTCTGTGTCTCCCTCTCTCTCTGCCCCTCCCCCGTTCATGCTCTGTCTCTCTCTGTCCCAAAAAAATAAATAAACGTTAAAAAAAAAATTAAAAAAAAAAAAAAAGAAGATTATACTTTTTTCAACACTTAACGGCACACAGTTCAATGACCTCATGAGTTTCCTAACCCCATAGTCCTTCCTTTCTATATTGCAGGTCACTTGACCTTCGCCTCCAGCTGAAGGACTATTTTTGGTACTTGGTTAGGGATGGTTAAGGAGCTCTAATCTAACACTTAAGACATGCAATAGAAAGTCTCCTTTGTCCTGCACTGGCCTTGTAACCCCATTCTATTGTGGCATTTCTAGCTAGGGAAGTCCTTATCTGATACCCCCGATCTGCAAATAGTTCACTGTCTTACTACTTGGACTTGAGTACTTCTCTTGATAACATGTCTACTATCAATCTCCATTAAAGTGGTGTTTGGTCTTGGTCTCCATGACTATCTCCAACCTGCTGTGCAGTTATGAGACTGCTGCTTCTGACACCATCCTGAAAGGGGGGGCTTGGAATTCACTGACAGACTTCCATACATTCATTTGTTTACTCGCTCATTCATCAAGCACATATTGAGTGCCTACCTTATTCAAGCAGTGAGCTAAAAGCAGAGATAAGAAAAAGTAAGATATGGTCCCTTCCTTCCAGTAGCATCCAATCTAGTGGAAAGTGACCCTGTGACATGGGCCTGCAAAATTGACTAAATCTAGTCTTTTGAGCGCTGAGGTCTGACATGATATCCTAAAACCTTTTGCTGGTTTTGCTGTTTGCTTATCCCAAGATACTTGGAAAATTTCCCAATTTCCAAAACTGTTATTAAAGTTAATTTTTTTCTAAGAAAAACATTTGTAACAACAATTAGAGAACAAAACTGTGGTACCAAGCTCGAGACATGACATTTAAACATGCATCTCAACAAAAGTGGCAAATGATTGCATGTTATGACCTAGTGGTTGTTAGCAAATAGTAGAAACTGTGATTGTTAAATCCAATGATGCCAGGGGTCTCCTGCATGTTAGAATCTCATTGTAATGTGACAAAACATTTATTTCTAAAATGGCCCAGTTAGTTTAGGCTTATATTGTTGAGAATGAGTGTCAGAAGAAATTTATCCTGCTCTTTCCCCTGTCATGTGGTTCCTAACATGCATCCCAGGGGTGGCATTTGAGTGAGACTCTAGTGTATTATTATAAAGCAGAGAGGAAGTAACACACTAACTAGACTCACTTTTTTAAACTTCTCAGAATAAAACTTTTGGCACAATGCCAAACATCCAGATGAAAACTGAAGAAAAACAAAACAACTCTCCAGATGTTTTCCCTAAGTAAATGTATAGGGATATTGTTCTTACCCTTTCTTTTTGGAAATGACTCATGCAGCATAAAAGAACAAGGACCAGATGAAATTTTCGGCTCTACAAAGGCTATGTTGACCTCTTAACAGGAAAACAGCACAGGTGACATTGGATGACCAGGACAGCATAAGGTAATCACCTAAACCTCACCTTGGTGGATCTGGTAGGTTAACTTATTTGCCCAAATTTCTCACTCCTTTGTACATCCTTGCTTTTAGCCACTTAACTCATAAAACCTTGTATTTCCTTCTACTATAAACAGAGTGCACTTCCTGGCCTCTTGACTTGGGGCCAATGGGACACGAGCAGACATGATTTATGCCGAGGCTTGAAATGTGCTTGTGTACTTGGGCTTACCCACTTCCATTTTTGCCATGAGACAAATGACCCCAGGTAGCCCACTGGTCCAGCAAAGATGAGAGACTTGTGGAATAAATCTGTCTCCAACCTAAGCTGCAGAGTGCAGAGCCAAGTCCAGCCTGGATCAGCCAGTTTTTGGATAACTTGCAGATGTGAGAAAGAATAAATAATTGTGCTTTTAAACCACTAAGTTTTTGGGTGTTTTGTTACACAGAATTATTGTGGAAATAGTTGACCTCTACCATACAGCCAAAAGAGACTAAAAATGATGGGATGTCTCTGACAGAGTGTTTCCCGTTGGCCTCAGCCTACTGATAGTGATGTTCTCAGCTAGAAATATCAGAGGGACTCACCTGAGCCCATATTCATTGTGGCAAGCCCCCACAAACGTTTCCCCAGCCAGAGCCAATGTTGTGGCTTTACCAACCCTTGTGGTTCTTATTACGAGTGCAAGAGGCAAGCCAGCAACACCTATCCGCAAACTTTGAAAAAAACAAGGTTTATTACTCATAAGTTCTTTTTTTTTAATGTTTATTTATTTTTGAGAGAGACAGAGACAGAGTGTGAGTGGGGGTGGGACAGAAAGAGAGGGAGACACAGAATCTGGAGCAGGTTCCAGCCTCTGAACTGCCAGCACAGAACCTGGTGCAGGGCTCGAACTCACGAACTGTCAGATCATGACCTGAGACAAAGTTGAACGCTTAAGGACTGAGCCACCCAAGTTCCCCTATTACTCATGAGTTCTGATGGTATGGTACGCAGCATGCCCAAGAGCTACACTGAGGTCACAGGTAGAGAGAAAGAGCAGGGACCTGGGGTTCTGTCTCTACTGGGACAGAGGGTAGGGTGGCTAGGGTTTTGTTGGTTCACTCTTTAGTAGAGAACCTAAAATGTATGAACAGGAATACAGGCATGGGATGGGAAAGCATGGACACTCAAGTGGTCAGCTGTCTAGGTTACCTAGGACTTTCTAACAGGGGAACTTCATGGGCGGGGCAGGCTGATTCCTTATCTAGGTGTTTAGCTAGCAGCTGTGTCAAACAGTTGGCAGTATGTTTATTTGAGGTAGATCTCTTTGAAATGGATGCCTTGGTAATCAAAAGCTTAATGTCAGACACTTACATGATACTAAACCAGACTCACTGACAGACAGTTGTACCACACAGAGTCAACAGGAGGAATGAAGTTGCCAGGAAGATGCAGACCTGAGCCTACGTATCTCTCTAGCTTCACTGCCTAATGTGCTCTATTTCACTTTTTGAGTCTGCGAGAATATTCTTCTTCCAGTTTCTTGGATATGCCAAGCACTTTCATACCTCAAGGTCTTGCATGTGTTGTCTTCTATCCCTGTAGAGCATATGGTCCCCTTATCCTGAATGTGCTGACATAGCCATTACCTATTCAAGTAATGGGACATCTTCACCCTCAAAGTATGCCTCCAATGTCTCGAGAAGGAAATTTAAAATACATTGGCCTGCAAATCAATAAAGATGACTCCTTTGATCGAAACATAATTTGTATAATTTCTCTTCAGTTTGAACATGATTTAAATGAACACATAAGGAAGAGCACAGTTTCATGGCAAAAGCATTCAGAACTACAATAAAGCATTTTTCTTAAATCTAAGTGGCCAGGACTTTGAATTGACCAAATTATTTTTGGCTTTCCATTGTGACAGTTAAGACACATATTGCTACAGAATGAATAATGAGAATTTAATCAAATAAAATATTAACCTTGAAAAAATCCTTTGAATTCTACATTTGAACCTCCTAGAACTATGCATATGTAGGAGCCTATGACTCACTAAAATGATCCTAAAGCAACACCTCTGTGTCCGAGGAAGAAATTTTTTTGTCAGTTACAATTGGCATCCTTTTTTAAAAATATTTTTTAGTGTTTGTTCATTTTTGAGAGAGAGAGACAGAGTGTGAGTCGGGAGTGGGGGGAGAGAGAGAGGGAGACACAGAATCCGAAGCAGGCTCCAAGCTCCAAGCTGTCAGCACAGACCCCAAGGTGACTCTCAGACTCATGAACCATGAGATCGTGACCTGAGCTGAGTCAGATGCTTAACTGACTGAGCCACCCAGGCTCCCCACAATTGGTATCCTTAAGCAGAGAAGTGGGCTATTATAATTTAGAACAACTTTATACAATTTATATACGATCTATAAGTTGATCGAGAACTGACTGCTTTCTAAATCCTCTCTGTTTTATGGCAGCTGTAAATAAGCTTTTGGTTCAGGTTTGGGGAGAGGCTGTTTAATCACTATTTAAGAGCATGAACTGTAGGTCCTGATGCTTATGCCTGTTTTCTCATCTGCCCAAGGACACAATGTCAAGGCCAGATTAAAGATCAGGAGCAGTTTCAGAGTCAGGGCATATATGCTCGAAACATGTGGATACTCTTGCTAGGGTGCTAGTCATCTGCTGAGTCATCTGAAGAGCTTTTTAAAAGTGAATTTGAGGGGCACCTGGGTGGCGCAGTCGGTTAAGCGTCCGACTTGAGCCAGGTCACGATCTCGCGGTCTGTGAGTTCGAGCCCCATGTCGGGCTCTGGGCTGATGGCTCAGAGCCTGGAGCCTGTTTCCGATTCTGTGTCTCCCTCTCTCTTTGCCTCTCGCCCGTTCATGTTCTGTCTCTCTCTGTCCCAAAAATAAATAAACGTTGAAAAAAAAATAAAATTTTAAAAGTGAATTTGAGATTGATCCTCATTTAACTAGAAAATTCCTATAAGTTGATTAACTTGTGGTTTGACTGTAAAGTTATGATGCAGAGAGAGAGAGGGAGAGAGAGAGAGTGTATGTGCGTGTGCATGCACACGCCCAGGCGCCCACACAGTTGGGGCAAATAAGAATTAGTATTTATTGAGACCTTACTCCTGCCAGGAACTGTGCTGAGCAATTTACAGACATTATGTCATTTGATCCTTATAATAACCTTGCAAGATATATATAAAATCTGCTCGTCAACAGGTGTAGTAAAAATGCTAATTTGGGCCTGAGAAGTTTATAAATGACACTCTAGAGCAGTGGGTCTCAACCTTGGCTGTACATTATAATCATGTGGGAGCTTTTAAAACTCCCCATACCCAAGCCCCACCCCAGGACATCAGAACTGGAATGTGTGAGAATAGAAGACAGGCATTGGTATTTTTAAACTCCCTAGATGAATGCAATGGGAGGCTAAGTCAATTTGTGAATCACTGGATTTATAACCCCAGTGATAACTTGAAAACCTAAGCAATGATATATCTGCTTGGTGTTAAACATGGTGGTACTTCTGCTGCTGTGAGAGAGAAGTTAACAACTCAGCCGTCATCGGCACCCATGTCATAGTGGAAGAAACATCTGCTGTGCCTGCTCCAAGGACTTCAGAGCCAAATTCAGACTGTTTCCCTCAGGAGATCACTGGGATGATGAGACTTGAACACAGGTTTTCATTATGTCCTAAGAACAGGACTGACCCTATTATCACTTTCAATGCTTTTGCCATTTAGCATTTGCCCTAATCAAGCAACAGAAGTGGTAGTCTGCATTTTATATTACCTATGTGTCAGGCAAGGGCACAATGTCAAGGCCAGATTGAACATCAGGAGCAGTTTCAGAGTCAGGGCATATATGCTTGAAACATGTGGATACTCTTGCTAGGGTGCTAGTCATCTGCTGAGTCATCTGAAGCCACCCCTTCGTTGGCCATTCTGGGTATCTGACCCACGCTGGCTTCTGTGCTGCCTCCGGAAGCTTGGTGTCAAAGGCGTGGGCGAAATCTATAGGGCCCCTGGCTTTTCTTCAGCCTCGGCCAGGCACCAGGGAAGGAAAGGGAAGGGGAAAACAAGGTATCTGCTTCTTTAGCATTTGCAGTTCCACAGCAATTGAGTATGTATCTACAAAGGGCTACAGAAGCTACAGGATCTGAGGGCTGATTGAGAGCGGACTGCTTTCTAAATCCTCTCCGTTTTATGGCAGCTGTAAGTAAGCTTTTGGTTCAGGTTTGGGGAGAGGCTGTTTAATCATTACTTAAGAGTGTGAACTGTAGGTCCAGATGCTTATGGCTGTTTTCTCATCTGCCCAACGAAAGTAATTGTGCTTATTTTTTCATTTGATTTGCAAAGTTGTTGTAATGTTTGATATATATATATATATATACACACACACATATGTATACATATATATACATATATATATATTTAAAACACCTGGAGCTTCCCTTATATTTGCAACTTGAACTGATTGAAGTCACCACCCTGGGTCATCCAACCCAAAGTCCTGAGGAGTACCCTTCCTCAGGCAGTTGCTAAATGCATAATGGTAGAGTAAATGTTCTTTCCCGAGAAGTTCTCAGATCTGATTCTGTATTTTGGAAAGGTCTCCTTCCCTCTTCTTTTCTTCCTGTTTTGTTACCCTGATATTTTCTTACCTTATTCACACTAGGATCTCTAGGCTGAAAAAGGCACAGGTTTATCTGCGTGACGTAGCATGGAGGCTGATTCAACTCCTTATTTTCTAGGCTCATAGGATGACTAGAAGAATCAACTCTCTCTTCATTTACCTCAGTCCATTGCCATGTGCTAATAAAAAATGAATTTTTTATTATCATCATTCTGATTTTATTTATTTATTTTTTTAATTTTATTTTTTAATATGAAATTTATTGTCAAATTGGTTTCCATACAACATCCAGTGCTCATCCAAAACTTAGAAATATAAGAAAGGACAGAAATGTTCATATGTCAGTGTCGTTAAAAAATCCCAACATTCATGGTGATCTGTATATACAATATTGGTCCATGCTAAGAAACAAATCCAGACTATCTTTAAAAATTCATTTTTTTCTGTATGACTTATTTTGAATTTTTAAAGATAGTCTGGAATTGTTTCTTAGCATGGACTGATATTGTATATACAGATCACCATGAATGTTGGGATTTTTTAACGACACTGACATATGAACATTTCTGTCCTTTCTTATATTTCTAAGTTTTGGTTTCCTTTCCCAGGGTTTTTATCTATATAATCCAAGGAAAGGGAAAGCCAACAGTAGCCTAGCTTGGAATCTACCAAGCTGTTTAAAAAAAAAAAATTGTTCTCATTGGTGTCAAATGGTATTGGAAAATTTGGGATTAAAAACTGAATACTTAAAAAAATCACTATAGGACCATACCATTAAGAAAGTGAGTGGCTCCTGAGTGGCTGAGTCGGCTGTCTCTTTGATTTCAGCTCAGGTCATGATCTCACATTTCCTGAGATCTAGCCTTGTGTTGGGCTCTGTGCTGACAGCACAGATCCTGCTCAGGATTCTTTCTGTTCCTTTCTCTCTGCCCCTCCCCCACTTGTGCACACAGGCACCCACTCTCTCTCTCAAAATAAATAAATAAACTAAAAAAAAAGAAAATGAGAGGACAGCTCACAGGAAGGGAGAAAATATTTGCAACTCATATCTCTAATAAGGGTCTAGTAGCTATAATACATAATGAACTTTCACAACTCAAAAACAAAAAAGACAACCCAATTTAAAAATAAAGAAGGGATTTAAATAGACATATCCCTAAAGAAGATATATAAATTGCCAACAAGCACATGAAAACAAAAATACACGGCATCATTAACCTTCAGAAAAATGTAACTCAAAAGTTTTGAAATCCCAGTTTACACCCACTGGAATGACTGGAAAATAATAAGTGTTGCTGAGAATACAGAGAAGTTAGAACCCTTGTGGACTGTTTGTGGGAATGTAAAATGGCACGGCAGCTGTGCAAAACAGTTTGGCAGTTCGTCAAAAAGTTAAACATAGTTACTATATCACCCTACAATTTCATTCTTACATGTATACCCAGAGAATTAAAACATATATTCCAAGAACAAACTGAACACAAACATAAATTCTGATATCATTCATAATAGCCAAAAAGTGCCAGCAGCCAAAACTCCTCAAATGATGAACGAGTAAACAAAGTATAATATACCCTACAATGGAATATTACGCAGCCAGAAAAAGGAATGAAATATTGATACATGCCACAGCATAGATGTACCCTGAAAACATAATGTTAAATGAAAGAAGCCAGACAAAAAGATCACATATTATGTGTTTCCATTGATAATGAAATTTTCAGATTAGACAAATCCATAGAGAAGGAAATCAGATTAGTGGTTGTCAGAAGCTAAGGGAGAAGGGGTAAATGGTGGCAGGGAGGACTGCTAAGGGGTACAGAGTTTCTTTGGGATGAAGAAAATATTCTGGAGTTAGATAGTGGCAATGACTGCACAACCTTGTGAATCTTCTAGAAATCACTGAATTACACACTTTTAATTTTTTTTTAACATTTTATTTATTTTTGAGACAGAGAGAGACAGAGCATGAACGGGGGAGGGGCAGAGAGAGAGGGAGACACAGAATCGGAAACAGGCTCCAGGCTCTGAGCCATCAGCCCAGAGCCCGATGCGGGGCTCGAACTCACGGACCGCGAGATTGTGACCTGAGCTGAAGTCGGCCACTTAACCGACTGAGCCACCCAGGTGCCCCTGAATTACACACTTTTAAAAAAAATTGCAGGACATCTGAAGTTCTTAGGCTAATTTTAATTCTAAAATTTATATGGAATTATAAAAAAAGAAAAAAACCCTGAATAACCAAATCAATCTTAAGAAAGAAGAACAAAGCTGGACACATCATACTTTCTCATTTAAAACTACATTACAAAGCTATAGTAATAAAAACAATAAGGTGTTGTCATACAAACAGATACATAGACCAATGGAACAGAATAGGGAGCCCAGAAATAAACCCATGCACATATGGCCAATTAATTTTTGACAAAAGTGTCAATAATACACAATGGGGAAATATACAGTAAGTGGTGCTGGGAAAATTGGACAGCCACATGCAAAAGAATGAAACTGGGCCACTATTTTAATACACCATCTATAAAAATTCACTCAAAACAGACAAAAGACATAAAGTAGGTCCTAAAACATAAAACTACTGGAAGAAACATAGAGGATAAGCAATTTGACATTGGTGAACATGATTTTTTGGATTTGACACCCAAAGCAAAATAAACAAGTGGGACTACATCAAATTGGAAAGCTTCTACACAGCAAAGGAAACCAACAGCAAAATAAAAAGGTAACATATGGAATGGGAGAAAGTGTTTGTAAACCACATATCCAATGAGGGGTTAATACCCAAAATATATAAGAAACTCATACAACTCAATAGCAAAAGAAAAAAAGACAACAACAAAACCAAAACCCAGTTTAAAAATGGGCTAAGGACCTAAATAGGTGCATGTAAAGGTGCCCAGCATCACTGATCCTCAAGAAAATGCAAATCAAAATCGCAATGAGATATTACCCCACACCTCTTAAAAATTTTTTTTAACGTTTATTTATTTTTGAGACAGAAAGAGACAGAGCATACACGGGGGAGGGTAAGAGAGAGAGGGAGACACAGGATCTGAAACAGGCTCCAGGCTCTGAGCTGTCAGCACAGAGCTTGACACGGGGCTGGAACTCACGGACCGCGAGATCATGACCTGAGCCAAAGTCGGACGCCCAACTGACTGAGTCACCCAGGCACCCCTACCTCACACCTCTTAGAATGGCTATCATCAAGAGATGAGTATTAATAAGGATGTGGAGACAAGGAAACCCCATTGCACTGTTGGTGGTAGTGAAATTGGTACATCCACTATGCAAAGCTGTACGGTGGCTCCTTAAAAATAATTTAGATATAATTACCATATGATCTAACAATCCCACTTCTGGATATATAGCCAAAGAAAAATAAAAACAGAATGTCAAAGAGACAACTACACCCCTATGTTTACTGCAGCATTATTCACAATAGCCAAGATATAGAAACAACCTAAGTATTGTTCAACAGATGAAAAGATAAAGACAATGTGGCATGTCTGTACAATGGAATAGTATTCAGCCAGGAGAAAGAACATTGTGATATTTGCAACAAGATGGAGAGACCTTAAGGATAATATAGTAAGTGAAGTAAGTCAGAGAAAGACACATACTGTTCGAGATCACTTCTATGTACAATCTAAAAAGGCCAAACTCATAAGACAGAGACTAGAATGGTGGTTGCCAGGGGCTGGCAGGGGTGTAGGGGGTTGTTGGTCAAAGAGTACAAACTTCCATTAAGAGGAATAATTTTGGGTGGCCCCTGGGGGGCTTAGTCAGTTAAGCGTCTGACTTTGGCTCAGGTCATGATCTTGTTTGCAGTCCGTGGGTTCAAGCCCCACATCGGGCCCTGTGCTGACACCTTAGAGCCTGGAGCCTGCTTTGAAATCTGTGTCTCCCTCTCTCTCTGCCCCTTCCCCACCCCCTCTCTCTCAAAATAAATAAACATTAAAAAAAAGATGAATAATTTTGGGGATCAAATATGCAGCATAATGATTACAGTTAATAACACTGAATTATATACTTGAAAGTTAAGAGAGTAAATCTTAAATGTTTTCACCACAAAAAAGAAATAAATTATGCAGTGTGATGCAGGTGTTAGCTAATGTTGTGGTGCTAATCATTTTGCAATATATAAGTTCATGAAATCAACAGATTGTACACCGTAAACTTACACAATGTTATATGTCAATTATATCTCAATAAAGCTGGGGGGATAAGGAAAATAACAACTGTTGGTGAGAATATAGAGGAATTGAAACCCTCATACATTGCTATAAAATGGTTCAGCTGGTGTAGAAAGCAGTTTGATAGTTCCTCAAAAAGTTAAACACATAACTACCATATGATCCAGCAAGTGTACCCCTAGGTATGTATCTAAGAGAATTGAAAACGCACATTTACATAAAAACTTGTGCGTGAATGTTCATGGCAGAATTATTCATAATAGCCCAAAAGTAGAAACAACCCAGTGTCCATAAAGCAATGAATAGATAACAAAAAAAATGTGCTATATCCTACAATGGAATATTATTTAGCCATCAAGACGAATGAAGTACGTCTCTATACTACAACATGGGTTAACCTTGAAAACATTGTTAAGTGAAAGAAGCCATCCGCCAAAGACCATGTGTTGTATGATTCCATTTATATAGAATGTGCAGAATAGGAAAATTGCTAAAGACAGAATGTAAATTAGCAGTTGTCAGGGGATGGAGAGAAGGAGGGAATTTGGACTGTTAATAGGTATGGTATGGGTTTTCTTTTGGGGGGGAAGGAAACGTTCTGCAATTCGATAGTGGTGATGGTTACACAACACAGTGAATATGCTAAAATCCATTGAAGTGGTACCAGTTTTAAATGGCTATTTTTATTTTATATGAATTACATCTCAAAGTGCTTTAAAAACAAAAATAAATAAGCTACACACTTTAAGATGATTTTTTAGCATTGAAATGACTATTTGTATAAAGTCTTCTTAAACTCACTGTTTACTTTTTTTCTCTAATACAGCTGAATACTCTCATCTCTATATTATAAACTTTATGTGTCCATGAGTATGCAGGTTTGAGAATGTGCTACTGGGACATAAAATAAAGTTCAAAAGAAAGAAAAGGAATAGTGTTCTTAAGAATATTTGCCCAAACTTTTAATTGATAAAATTATTTGTTTTTTTTTTTGGACCTTACGATGTGTCTGAAAAACTAAATATAACATAAAATAAAATAACGTAAAATAAAATGAAACATAGCGACTTTATGGTATGTGAATTATATCTCAATTTTTTTAAAAACTGCAGGAACTCTCTCAAGAGTTCTCTGGCTAATGTACACTATAAATTTCCAAGATGCAGATACAGAATTTTGTGTTTTCCATCTTATTTAATAGCGAAAAAAAAAACAGTGGAAAACTTTTTTTCATGGGGTAGCTCTCTGGGAACTTCTGTGGGAAAGACTGCTCTAATGAATCCACTCCAAATAAATATTAATGTAAGAGCATCCAGTACTTGGATTCATCACTGTTGGCTTAAATGATTCATCACTGTTGATTCTAGGTCACTGCCATTGTTCCATTTCATTTTGGCTCTGTCGACAGTATTCCCCCTCATCATATGTTAAGCTTTGGGTCCCTTCATTTAATTGCTCCTGGTGTGAGAAATGTAACTTTAAAAACCTCTTTTAAAAATAAGGCAATGTCCTGGGAAGTGAGCACAAGGTAACTAAGATGACTGTAATTTAATAGGACATGTAGAGCTTAAAATACACACAGCGTTTTTAATCCAGCTAAGGCTATAATGCACAAAGCATGACATTTTAAGTCTATTAAGTCATTCCAACAAGATTAGTCTTCAGGTTAGATGTACCACTCTGGAGACTATTGTCACAATGTCATGGGGACATTTACGCCAATGGATTTTATTGGTACTGATACACACTGGTGTCTATGCCTCACTAGGTAGAACAGCTTAAGAAAAACCGTAAATGTTTTAAGTCACACTTATTAAAAGTAATACTGACCCATGCTTCCTTCTTCCTAATTGACAACATAAATAAATTGTCCGTGGTTAAGGAAATAGCGTGAAACCAACACACAGGTGTTGTTGCAACTCAGATTGCATTCTTGATATCAATGATAAATTTGCAGAATACAAAAAACATTGAATTACAAAAAATGAAAGGAGAGAAGGGGCAGCAAAGGAGCAGGAAAAGAGGGGGCAAGGAGACAGGCAGTAGCACAACAGAGGCAACAAAGTATTCAGTGCCTCTGTTTCATTATGTCTCTCTCATGAGCACTTGTTGGACGACTTTTATGAAGAATTCAGATACTTGTGGACAAATGTCATTTCTAATTGTCTTGTGCACTATTTTGCTCTTTGTTTTATATTTGTGAGTAGCTGTAATTGATTTTCTTTTTTGCATGTTTGTATTCTAAACGTACTGTATACCAGAAAATAATTTATTTATTTTTTTGGTGGTAGTGTCGAAAGCAAAGCCTCATATCTTGTGAACCAGATGTACTTGTTTGGATGGAGTACAAGAAAACCTGTGAAGATTAGCAGTAAATCTTTTTCTGTGCTCACAAACTGATGAAAAATTGGCATAAAATGTGCTACTACTAAATAAGCTATGCATGTATATCTTACTGGCTACATAGGAGTGAATGGTCAAGGTAATATTTGCTGTTTAGTAAAAAGAGGCTTAAATAGAGCCAAGGGTATATTTCACATCCCAAAGTATGCCTTCCACTTTCCTCGCTATGTAAATTACTCTCTGATAGAACATAGCTGCCTCAGATAGACCTTTCACCCTTACAGGACATTCCCTATATAAGCCTTATCATCTGGAAATAAGGGCGTTTCTCCTTTTCTGATCTCCTGACACAATTACTGTCTAAGTACACATTCAGAAACTAATTTTACATAGTACAGGCTCTAACATGCCTTGAATTATGTTATCTTTGTTATTACTGTTCAACCTTTTGTATCTGTATGTCCTGCTTTCTCAATTAGACTATAATTTCTCTGAGATCACAGTTCATAGTTTATGCCTTTCCACATGTCCACAGCATCAAAGAGTAATATAATAACTGTACGCTAAAGTCTTTCCACTTAGAAGAGACATTTTCTCCCAAATAATGAACAGTAAAATATTAAGGAAGTGTTGAATGACTTCATTACTTATTTATCAAATATTCATATAATCCCTACCAGGTGCCAGCCACCAGTATATTAATATATTGGATACACATATTAACTCACAGAACCTCTGTAGCAACCAAATTTCGATAAGATCTATTACTTTTATTCCCATTTTGCAGATGAAGAAACTGAGGCATAGAAAAGCATTATTGCCAACAGATAATAAATAGCTGATGTAGAAATCAGACCTGGGCGGCCTGGCGCTAGACTCTGTGTTCATTTCTACCATGGCCTTGGAGAGCCATGCTGTGTTGACTCTAGTTTCTCTTTACCTCATATTAGTTTGGGTTACTGCCAATGGCATGCAGTACATACTCCTATCTACCATATTGATTGTGAGGTGTCTTGGACCAGCTTGTTTCATATTCAATATGGAACACAATGACAGAAGCACTCCAAACACTATCTTGCCACCTCCCTCATCACCTTCCTGCTAATAGTTGCCATTGTTGCTTTGACACTGCTCCGCTATTACAGTGTCACTGACAACAATGTTACTCTGTTCTTCCTTAATTATTGTTTAGTCATTGAGAATAAACATTCCTATTCTCATTTCTTTTCCTCTAATCTATTCTGGCTACATGTAGAGTGTTGATGCCTTTTGATGGAAAATAGAACACCAAGAACTTCTATCTTGGCATCATTTTCAGGCACCACAAAAACAGACCTGCATCAGCCTCTCCCTGGCACTACACTGCAGCTGAGACGGGAAATCATCATCATATCCTCAATCTGCTCCCAGAAGCTAGCTACTCAACATCTCCAGCCAAGCTGTCCTGAAACAGGAGTTCATCCTGTGAATCTGCATCTATTAAAAGCAGCCTTTTAAAGTCTCCTTTATGCTAATAAAATAATGGTCCATTGTAGAGACGCTTGAAGTCCAGAGCCGGTATCCTATGTGAATGCCGCCATCGCATTCTCTTTGGCCTGTCCACTAGCCACAGGATGCCTTTCTCCACCTCCGAGTGTCAGAGCATCTGGATAATGCAAGCAGATTTGATGTGTACCAGGGAAGAAAAGGGCCAGGGGATGGGAGAGCCTTTGTGGAGGAAACCTTTTAGTGTGTGCCCCCCGTTGAGGTTGGAATAGAGCAATGATCAAAGGGCCCACAAGAGGCCAAGTCTCCTCTAAGAGGACACATAAAGGACAAAGATTGTTATATTGAAATATCTAAGGAATTCTCAATGCAGCGTGGAGAAACAGAGCACTATCACAATGCCTCATTTATGCAGGCCAGCCTACTTTGTTTAACAGTGTTACATATGCATTTAGGGCTAATGCAGTCCTTTGGGCCATCATCCGCCAAGGTCTTATGGAAGAATCTCAGAATGCCCATGAAGCTCTTGCCCATGCAAGCCCTGCTTTTGGTAGTCCTTTAAATGGACTTACCTTAGATAACAGATAATCATAATACAATGTTGAAAACAGTGTGTTACAGAAGGATCTATTCCCAGGGTATAAGGGACAAATAGAAGAGTATACATCTTAATCAGCATGGGCGTCATGCAGGGCTCAAAGTCTCCAAATTTACTGTTAGTGAGTATATCCATATCATGGATTCCTTACTTGGTGACATTATATTACAAATAGTTTGACATGTTTAACATTTAGCCTTTAACATCTTACCCACTTTTCTGATCCTGCCATGGACAAAACTCTCCGTCTTCAAATCTGGTTGGAACTGTTACCATCAGAGTCTCCATTACAAAAGAGTTAAAAATGGACCAATCTCATTCAACAATTTTCCAATTAGTAGTATTCAAGCCAGCTTTGTCTGTGGTCCCCTGTACTCAGTACTTTTTCTTCCAGGTTATCTCACCTTACTTGTGTTTTTATATGTACTTCTCATCCTCTTTGTAACACATTTTCTTCCCTCTACTTCACTTACTGGCCCACCCCTGACCATCCACCCAACTGCAAACACACAAACACATAAACCACACACTCACTGTCACATTGCACTTGGGTGGCTATAACCTATAACATGTTCTATTCTCTCTTTTTAAAAAATGTTTATTTATTTATTTTGAGAGAGAGAGAGAGAGCGCACTAGTGGGAGAGGGGCACAGAGAGTGGGAGAGATTATCCCAAGCCTACAGGCTCCACGTTGTCAGTGCAGAGCCTGATGTGAGGCTTGGTCTCAGAACTGTGAGATCATGACCTGAGTTGAAATCAAGAGTTGGACACTTAACCAACTGAGCCAACCAGTTGCCCCAAAACATGTTCTATTCTTAAACAGTTGTTAAACACAAAGAGATAAAATAGGAAAAAAGGAGAGTCAATAGGTATTTGTTAATTTCAGGAAAAAAAGTTTCCAAATATTTTTGTCTGTTGTGTTTGTAAAAAAAGCCCAAGCTATGGTTTCCATTGTGATCCCTGGTGAAACAAAGAGCCCAGGCCACGACAGAAACCAGGGAAAATCGGGTCAGTACAGGAAATAAATAACAGGTGTAGTACATGATCCAAAAAGTCAATGGCCAGCACTGTTCTAAGTCTTTTATGTACTGGAGGGCATTTAATCCTCACAATTGCCTTGTGACATAAACACTGTAATAATCATCCTCACTTTAGAGATGATAAAACAGAGGCATGGAAAGATAAGGAAATACGCTTGAGGTCAGGTGGCTAGGGATTGGGAGAAAGAGGATTTGATGCTAGTCGGGCTGGCTCTAAAGTCCAAGCAGGGAGTGCCCACCATGCGTTCCATACAGCAAACTATCAAGGGTCACTAACAACACTCCACATGAAGCTTGTCTTAACAGGACTGAAGCCCTGACCCAGGAAGGGAGCCTAGATCAAAAGGCAGGGCAAGGACTTGTGTTCCATTCTAGGGATCTTAGAAAGACTCCTACTAAGGCTTTCTCTTCGCTTGAGGTTGTTTTGTTACTTTCATTTACTTTATTTTGATATACACTTAAAAAATTACTTCTAGGCTTCAATACATACTTCATTGTAAAATAACTACATAATCAGGGGGAAAAAAGGACACATACCAAGAAACATTGACTCTCTAAGCAGGAAGGGATTTGCTGTAATTGAGGACTTAACACTAGAGATCTTTAATCACCTATATTTTTACCTAAACATCCTGACCAGCTTTCTTAAAAATCTGCTTGGGGCTTGGTGAGCCAAAGTAATACTTCTGTATTATCACCCCATCTTATGGTTTTCATAAAATTTGAATAAATTTTTGTTACTGTCTCCTTCAAAGTTAGATCAAATTATTTCTCGGGAGAGTTTATTCTATTTTTGGATATCTCAAATATTCAGAAAGATTGTCCTGATATTGAATAAACTCTAACATAGCATTAAATTTTTTTTTTAACATTTATTTATTTTTGAGAGACAGTGTGAGTGAGGGAGGGGCAGAGAGAGAGAGGGAGACAGAGAATCAAAGCAGGCTCCAGGCTATGAGCTGTCAGCACAGAGTCTGTCGCGGGGCTCGAACTCATAGACCATGAGATCATGACCTGAGCCCAAGTAGGATGCTTAACCGACAGAGCCATCCAGGCTCATAGCATTTTGAACAGCGGTTAGTACATTATAAAGACTCTACAATTGTTAGTTTCATTATTATTAATTATGGGTGGTTTTGATTAAATGCATCATATAGGCATTTGTAGGTATTGAAATTTTTTTAGCAATCCTGTGCCTTTTAGTCTTTTGGTTGTTGACACATCCTTTTACTAGCCAACTTTTGTACCATAAGGAAAATGATCTGAACAACACATAGAAAAAAATGCTTGCTTCTAGGTGACAGATGCTGCAATAAAGTACCTTCTAATTACCCAATATAAAAATGTACTCATTCATAAACTGTCGCTATCACCAGCAGGACAAAATATGTTTCTTGAGCATAATGCTGACAATATGCCAGTCAGTAACGTTCACGTAACATGGCCTTAGCTTGACCAAAGCATCCCCTCCTCAGTCTGGAGCAGATGGAGTAGAAATTGCATCCATAATGGCCACTGGTCTCCTGGACCAGGAACCAGAGCTGCAGAGGGCGGAAGATCTCCCAGGTCAGCTGAGAAGAGAAGAGAAGAGATTTTGCAAAGGAATTTGACATCTTTCACAAAGGAGAAGCCACAGAGAGACGGAGAAAAACGATTGTTGACTGAAGTACTAATGCCGTGTCACTGGGTGATGATCCAATGGAAATAACCCAGGAGTCTGAATTATTTATCACCACCCCTTTCTGCCCCTGCACGCCCCTGCTGGCTTTGTTATGCAATGATAGTTATTATTAGGTTGGTTGCTAGAGCATCAGGCAAACAAGCTGCTATTCTCAAAACTGGTCTGGAAAATATTAATTTCAGTTTGGGGAAAGACTTTAAATGGCTGTCAGGAATGCATTTGAAGTGGAACGAAAGGATGAATTGAATAGAGCTTCAATTTTCACAGTTTCCTATAGGATAAGGAAAACAAAAGAAAACATTGTTTCCTAAAAAGCATTATTTCATTGTAATTATAATGAGCAATTCTGACCATTTATTTTTTTTCCTGCCTGGGGTCACCTTT
This sequence comes from Puma concolor, assembly GCF_028749965.1. NCBI lineage: Eukaryota > Metazoa > Chordata > Mammalia > Carnivora > Felidae > Puma > Puma concolor. The sequence continues at coordinate 141,751,968 of NC_141674.1, read as the reverse complement.
TGTCACAGTCGATTTTGCATAATAAGTAGGGGGGGACTAATCTTAAATTAGTAAATGCACAAAAGGATATTTCTTTTTGTAGGAAAGGGGCACTCAAGTTTAGAGTTTATCATGGGCATTTAAAACAGACATTTAACCTTTACATCCAGTTCCTTTTTCTCATAAAACGTCACCAAATGCCTTATATTTTTCCCTTCCGTCCCTATCTAATTGCAAAGGTGTCCATGTAATATAGACATGAACAGGTATTGATTCATTATAACCAGTGGCATTTGGGAAAGCCTATACTACTGTATAAAACTGAAATGTTGTTGTACCAGAAATGTCTTACTTCAGTTTTCATTATTTGCACTCTTTTATTAATTAATTAATTTCAGCATTTACTGCTACTGATAATAATAACAGCAACAAATCTCATTATTGGACCCTTATTCTGGGTCAGACACCATGCTAAACTCTTTTCATACCTGCTCTCTAAAACATCCTGTCTGTGATGCTCCTTCTGTGCTGGTAGAAATATTCTAACCTGAACCTTTCAATGTCATTTATTAGTCACATGTGGCTATTGAACACTTGAACTGTGGACAGTACAACTATGGAAATGAAATTTTAATTTTATTTAATTTAAATTAATTTAAATTTAAATAGCCATATGTGGCTAGTCTCTACAATATTAGACAACATTACTCTAAACCAAACAAGAACTGTACGGCAAAGGATACCTACCCCAGTAAACTTAGCAATGGTAACACACAGCCTGGACAATTTTTGATTGGGATCATCCTGCTCTCATTCTTTTCCAAAGAAATTCATTTGTTGGCTGTGGGCATCCTGACGAACACCGTCTCCATGGAGGGAGTGAGCCCATGTGACGATGCCCACCACTCCCCCACTGCTTCTCCCAAGGCTGCAGGTAGACCTGGTTCCCCTCCATTAGTGTGCATGCCCACAGTCCGCCTCTATTGCCAATTCTTTCCTCCTGTCCACCAAAATAGCACACACCCACAAATTTAATTATTCTGCTCACTCACACCTTTGGTTTTCTAAATAGTAAGGAGAACACTTCAAAACTTTGCCTCTAGAAAATTATAGTTCTCCAAAGCACGATGAAATGTTACATGCTAACACTAGTTTACACGGAGCTCTCAGCCTTGAGAACTTCACAACGAGGAGTTTAGGACAACCATTTCTCGATGTTTACTCTTGAGTCAAGCATCCACCCCATTCCATCATCACCATAGTCCTATAAGGTAAACATTAATCTAGTTTACCAATGAGGAGCCTGTCTGGGTCACGTCAAGGTCCTACATTCTCCCCACCACTCTAGCCTGCCATTAGCTTTCAGACTTGTCATTGCCTCCTACCTCTGCTGCATATTCATCTTGGTTAGGGGACAAACACATCCCACCTAAAGAGAAGCAATTAGATAAATATCAATACAAGAGAGTCCTGGAAAAGGGCCTTGTAGAATCCTAATCTTCTCTAGATCAATGTTGGCAGAACAAGGAAAAGTGTGAAGTTAAAACCAATTGAACTTATTTGGATTAAGAATGAAATCTGATTACCGCTAAAGATAAACTGCTGAGACCACATCTATGACAATAAAATTAGATTAATGGAAAGATAAGATTTGATTAACAACTTAGGATCATCCATCAAGATTTCATTGTGTGAAACTCGATTCTATTAGGTAAGGAAAAAAACATAGCAACCAGTGTAAAGTTATGCTTCTAATACACAGCCTTGCACACATTTGATGAACACTCTGGGTTGAAACTAAATGTCTCGGCAGTGCCTCCTCAAAAGATCTGCAATAGCAATGAAGAAAACAACATAACATTGCATCAACCCACCACACAGTTCTCAAATCAATCCATCTGAAGCTGTTAACCAAGAGCAATTTGCATTTGCATTTGGATTGACTTCCAGGATTTCCAAACTCATGTACAGAGAAAGATGTTATCAAGAAAATGTATCTGAATCTTCAGAATTTCTATTTCTTTATAAGAAAGCAGAGGATGGGGTGCCTGGGTGGCTCAGTCAGTTAAGCATCTGACTCTTGATTTTGGCTCATGTCATGATCTCATGGCTCATGGGATCGAGCCCCGCGTTGGGCTCTGTGCTGACAGCACGCGGGGCCTGCTTGAGATTCTCTGTCTCCCGCTCTCTTTCTGCCCCTCCCCTTCTCATGCTCTCTCTCAAAATAGATAGATAGATAGATAGATAGATAGATAGATAGATAGATAGCAGAGGATGGAAGTAATTAGTCTCTGGGTTTTGTTAAATGCTAGTAGGTCTAAAGATGCTTTCCCCCACTTAATGGTTTACCTACAGAATAGTATTTAATGTGAAGTGCGTGTGTGTGTGTGTGTGTACACTTTTTATTTTGGCTTAGCCTCTCACCCTCCTACCCCCTACAAATTGACATGTTTGCAATCATAGACCAGATCTGCATTTTTACAAATTAAAAGACAGACAGTAGAAGATTCTCTGCTTTGATCATATTCGCTCGATTTTTCCAGATAACATTCTTAACATGGGTATGAAATTATATTAACTGTTTACTAAATCTCTTTGGTTACAATTCCAAAATGTAGGACTGTTCCCCTTGATCCTAATTTCCTGAACGGTGATAGGAGGGCATTGCCAAGCATCACTGCCATATTTTTTCTTGTGCCTGCGACATTGATTTCCCTACCAACTAATCTCATTTCCGCAAAAGTCTGTATTAAACCACATGGCTGCAGCTAGTCATTTCTCTGCACCCTTCTTCAAATGTAAAAGCTCCATCTCTGGAGCACTCAGAGTCTATCGAGGGACCCATTGCAAATGAAGATAAATTGACACTGTGCCTGGGGAGCTCTGGCCAGAAATGCAATTTTGAAGAAGATGGCGACTAGCCTCCAAAAGTATTCGTTGTCAATGAAACATGACAGGTGTCACCAGGAACAGAGATCCCAGGCAAAGGGAAATTAGAGCCTCTCATGTCCCCACTCATCTGTGGTTTCCTAATTGTAGTTGTTGGCATTAATTGATGCTGGTGCCATTTTTGATCATGCAGGGCTGTCTTGAGTGCCTTACATTTCCAAAGGGCTTGACATTCTGAGAGCCACCGCATGTTTGGATCAAATTTGCTTTCAACATGCCATGTTCAAGAATCTTCTTCTCAAAGGCCATTAGTGAAAATGACCTGGAAAATTCATCAGCCCTTGAAATTGCTCGTGCTGCTGAGGAAGCCATTCATGGCCTATCTTTCCTACAGCTGTAAGAGTTATAGGAAGCGTAATAATTCATTGGTGTGGCTGTGGAGTTGTATAATCAGATGTATATTTCTGATAGCTATCTTCTCTCCCAAATGATACCGTATCCTTTCCTTTAGGTGTGCTCCGGAGGGCAATTGCATTTAATAAATGTTTTTATTGGTTTGAATGAGACAAAAGTAATTCTAAGTAGCACACAAGATTTCTTCTTTAAGGGCAGAGTAACTTGATGATTTTAGATGCAGCATAAACGCTTGTCATAAGAAAAAGAAAGGAAGCCCCTATAGCTTTTTCTATTCATCATAGATGTAGTAAAGCAAGGAATTTATCTTCAAGAGACATTTTGTTTGTCAGGCAACACGTAAATGCAAATCTCACGAAGTAAGCTGCTCCATTAGCCATGGGTGACCTCCTATTGGGTCTGTTGAAGACACACACAATTCACAGGACTAGGGGCAGTGATTTGCCTCCTTTGTCTGTGTCAAGAGCTTACAGATTAATATTGTTTCAGTACTGAAACAAAAAACCAGGCCTAGGGTTACAATGATACGCTGCCCCAGGTCATTGGCTCTGCATTTCCAATCTGTTATGTTTGCCATTTAAGATAATAAAGAATAATAGATACATCCATCAGAAGCAATGAAATCAATTACCAATGTCTTTTTTATTATTATCATCATTATTATATTATTACCAGCATCATTATGTAACCTAATACATATCCTTTGTATATTTCATTTAGTTTAATCGGAAGTACTTATTTTTCCTCGTCATATATGTAACATAATACATACCGCATCTTCTGGCACTCTGCTTTAAACGTGTTTGAAATTTAGTTGTATAAGCAACCATGTAAAGACAACTTCTTTTAAGACTACTTCATGGCAGAATAACTAGTTATTTGAATAATTCTGCTCTTTTAGGACAAAGTGTATGTTTTAAGAATCTCTTTTATAAATAAAGTCTAGAAACGTCTTTTGAATGCCTAGTAGGTGATTTAAGGAAAACAGTCCCATCCTTGGCTGCCCAATGCATTTATGTTCAGGGTCAGTGACTGTGTAGAATTTCAGGTTCTTTTTCAGCTCTCTCCTTCTCCCCACAGGCGGCTGTGCTCAGGGCTTGCCTCTACCTTTCCTTCCTCAGGCATCTGAGGTGGAGTCTCTCCTTTAAGTGGTTTCCAGGAGACAACAGAATTGTTGATTACACATGTAAAAAAAGTACTTACAAAGAATTTTACAATCACTCTTTACTGTGGAAATAAGTCGCCCCAAATCTTCTTGAAGTTCAGAGTAAAGATAATGGGAAAACTTAAGATTTTATGTGTCTACAAATTGTTTCCATTGTTCCCTCTACCCTCAGCTAAGGGTTATTGCTCCCAGGCAAAAATATGGTCTAACAAAATATTTAAGGTCTATATTCACTTCAAAAATGGACCAGGAAGAGAAAAATCCTTTAGGGAGTAAATAGCACCCAAGGAACAACCTCATTACTCAACCCTGTGGAGACAAATGAGCTTTCTGATAAGGCAGCAAGTGCACATCTGGGTCCACCAGCTGTACACTCCAAACCCTTTTTGAATATAAGAGGCTCCCCTTCCCCAAATATCCTTATTTATTTATCCTTATGTATGTGGCATGTCCTTTTGTAACATTATGTTTTGACATTTTAAAATACATACATACAATGAATTGTAAAAAGGTGAAGTAAAATATAAGTATACACAGAAGCCCCAATATTTTACGGTACAACTAAATCCGTCACCTTGTGCACACTCTGGGGTACACGCACCCCACACATTTTGGAACACTGATTCCTAAATTTTTTCATGCAGAATGAAGCCAACTTTAACCTTGACTATCTCATATTGTACTTTCACTTTTTTAGTCCGTAGGCCATTTTTAATGTACAATGAATGCTGGCAGTGATGCACTGATTTTTCATTCCTTCCAAATGGTTTGGTAGCACAAACTAACCACAGATCTTTTCCTCTCTCCTTGTGATAGTAAGACTATGCACTTACATAAGAAACACTGCAGTTTTCTCTCTTGCAAAATGACATAAAATCAAATGTTTCTGGAGAAAATGCAAGGACTCTGACCATTGCAGTTCTGGAAGGAATCTTAACTGAAATATAGTGATGGCTCACAGTGTTCTATTTTTCATCCCATCATAGGACAAACCTGTGATATTTTCAAGGCAACATGGGGGTCGCAGAACCCAAAGCAGCCAGGGTAACACATGTGGAAGCCCAGATGAGTAAACGGAGACTTCAAGTGACTTCACCAAACCTAAATAAGGGTGAGCACACAATGTGGGATGCACCTAAAACTGTGGCTGGCTAACTTCTAGAAAAGGAAAAAAAAACTAAGTGACTGTCTGTGGGGTGCTGACTTGGAAGAGGCACAGAACTTTCTTGGGTGATGAAAACGTTCTATTTCTTGATTGGGCTGGTGCTTACATGGATACTTACATTTGTCAACATTTACTGAACTGTACACTTAAAATATGTGTATTTTATTGTATATAAATTATGCCTCAGTAAAAAGCTTAGGCAAAGCAAGCAAACAAACAAAACAGGCAAGTAAAGATTTAAAAAATATGAAATAAAGGCACTAGGAAGTGAAAGTGGGTAGAACCAGGTGATATTTCTAAAATGCTATTTTGCTGTGGTAAAGTTTGTCCTTTGCTCTTGAAAGCCAATAACCTTTGGCTTTTGAGTCAAGTATTCTGCATTTTAAAGAGACCATGTTATCCAACTGCATTTTTCACAGAGCTAGAACAGACAATTCTAAAATTTGTGTGGAACCACAAAAGACCATGAATAGCCAAAGCAACCTTGAAAAAGCAAAGCAAAGCCGGAAGGATCATCACAATTCTGAACTTCAAATTATATTACAAATTGGTAGTGATCAAAACAGTATGGTACTGGCACAAAAAATAGACATATACATCCATACAATAGAATAGAACACCCAGAAATGAACCTATAACCATATGGTCAATTAATCTTCAATAAAGCTTGAACAAATATCTAATGGGAAAAAGTAAGTCTCTTCAACAAATGGTGTTGGGAAAACTGGCCACCAACATGCAAAAGAATGAAACTGGACCACTTTCTTACACCATACACAAAAACAAATTCAAAATGGATGAAAGACCTAAATATGAGACCTGAAACCATAAAAATCCTAGAGGAGAACATAGGCAGTAACCTCTTTGACATCAGCTGTAGCAATCTCCTTCTAGATATGTCTCCTGAGGCAAGGGAAAGAAACGCAAAAATGAACTATTGGGACCTCATAAAAATAAAAAGCCTCTTCACAGTGAAGGAAGCAATCAGCAAAACTAAAAGGCAATCTATGGAAAGGGACAGAATATTTGCAGATGACATATCCGATAAAGGGTTAGTATCCAAAATATATAAATAACTTATGAAACTCATCACCCAAAAAATGAATAATCCAATTAAAAAATGGACAAAAGACATGAATAAACATGTTTCCAAAGACATACAGATGACCAACAGACATGAAAAGATGCTCAACATCACTGATCATCAAGGAAATACAAATCAAAAGTACAATGAGATATCACCTCACACCTATCAGAATGGCTAAAATCAACAACACAAGAAACAATAGGTGTTGGTGAGGATATGGAGAAAAGGGAATCCTCTTACACTGTTAGTGGGAATGCAAACCGGTGCAGCCACTGTGGAAAACAGTATGGAGTATCCTCCAAAATTAAAAATTGAACTACCCTACAATCCAGCAATTGTACTACTAGGTATTTACCCAAATAAGGGTAAATTTCAAAGGGATACATGTACCTTGATATTTAGCAGCATTATCTACAATAGCCAAATTATGGAAACAGTCCAAATGTCCATCAACTGATGAATGAATAAAGAAGCTGTGTGTGTGTGTGTGTGTGTGTGTGTGTGTGTTGTTTTGTGTTTGTGGAATATTACTCAACCATAACAAAGAATGAAATCTTGTCATTGGCAACAATGTGGATGGAGCTAGAGAGTATTATGCTAAGCAAAATAAATCAGTTAAAGACAAATACCGTATGATAAATTCATATGTAGAGTTTAAGAAAAAAACAACAACAAATGAGCAAAGGGCAAAAATAAAAGAGAGAGGCAAACCAAGAAACAGACTCTTAACTGTAGAGAACAAACTGAGGGTTGCTGGAGGGGAGGTGGGTGGGGGGTGGGTTAAATAGATGAAAGGGATTAAAGGAGGGCACTTGTAGCGATGAGCACAGGGTGATGTATGGAAGTGTTAAATCACCATATGGTACACCTGAAACTAATCTTACATGGTGTTAACTAAATGGAATTTAAATAAAAACTTCAAAAAAAATAAAGAGACCATGTTAGGACAACAGGAAAACTGATGTTGAGATAGCTGTGTTCTTTTCGTTATTTTCTGAAATGTGTGTTTAAGAGACAAAATAAACTTTAGTGATAACACATTCAAGAAGAACCTATATATTTTTTAAGTTTCCTTAAAAACTCATTCCTAAATTCTCACAGATTTGATGCTACATGGATAATTCTCTAATGATAAAAATATATAAAATGGATTATTTCCAGTAACCAGCATGCCCACGTGTCAATATGCCAAATTCTGTGGTCGATGCTTTATGTACGTCATCTCATTTAACCTTCATGTTCATTCTTTGATGTAAATACTATTGTTATCTCCATTTTACTGATGAGGAAACTAAAACTTTGGGAGGTCCTTTGACCAACTAGATGAAAGACAGTGATCTTGAACCATAAAAATTCATGCTCTTAAACACTATACTTTGAGTTTTTGACTAAAGGAGGATCAAGAAAACTCAGCGCCTGCTTTCCTGGAGTTAAAAAACATATCTGGAACCAAACAAAATCCACTTCTCCTGCAGATAATTCCATAGTGATCAGCCCATTACCGTGTTTTGGATGACAATCTTCACTTAATGGACAGGACAGGTAAAGCAGCCTTTGTTCTCTTTAAAATTCTATCTATGAGACATGTCAGCTGACATCCATGCACATGCTCACCTACTAAACATTCTACCTACCTAACCATCCTGTTCCCAATAGATGAGTCGATATTTACCCAAAGTTCCTTGGATTTATTAGAGCTATTTTTCCTACTCTAATTATGAGAGTTATTAAGTATAAGAAAACTAATAAAGTATGAGTGCAAAAAACCAAACAGGTGCTTTTTGTTCAGTTGAAAACTACATCAATTGCTTTGTAGTGTCAATCTAAGAAGTCACTGTGATACTGTATTGATATGTAACCCACGAATCAGTAAGAAAACACAGAAACGTAATAAAAATTGGTGACTTGATCAGGCATTTCCCACATAAGAAGGATACTAATATCAAAAGGCACCCGACCTCCTTGATTGTCAGGGAAATATGAATTCAAACCACAATGCCATGAGATTACATGTATGCCTGAATGGCTAAAATAAAAATGACTGGCAGTGCCTTTTGTTAATGATGGTGGATAAGGAGTAGCTGAAACTCTCATACACCGTGGGAGTGTAAATTAACACAGCTACTTTGGAAAACTGACAGCATCTCTAATGATGAAAATTACACACCCTGTGATCCAGCAATTCAACTTCTAGGTATCTACCTGTGACAAAGCACAGCGTGTTCACCAAAAGACATGTACCGCAATGTACATAGTGGCACTATGGTAATAGCAAAAAATGGAAAGTGATCCAAACATCTATTTTTAGTAGAATGCAGTTGTGGTTTAACTATGTAATAGAATGCTTCAGAGAAATAAAAATGAGATTATGTTTAAATCTAAGAACTTGGAGAAATCTCACAAATATAAAATCGAGTAAAAGAAGCAAGATGGAAAAAAACTTGTTCTGTATGATTCTAACTGAATAAAGGTCAAAAACAGAAAAAAAATTATCTGTGGTGATAGAAGTTAGAGTAATGATTATTTTGGGGGAGAATAGTAGGATAGTGACTGGAAGGGGGTAAAGAGGAAGTTTTGGGAATATTGGTAATGCTGTATTTCTTAATCTAGGTGCAGTTACAAAGATGTTTTGGCTTGGGGAAAATTTATCAAAAAACTTTCGCTCACATTTACATTTTCTTCATCTATTCAATTTTAAAAACTTAAAAAGCATTACTTTCAAATAAGGTATGAGGAAAAGGAAAGCTAATCAATAAAAGACTGGGAAGAAAATATAAACACTTGTATGCAACACTCAGACTGTTTAAGCAAGTATTTTCATTTTATCACTCCACTTTAAAACCACTAAAACTGGGGTGCCTGGGTGGCTCAGTCGGTTAAGCATCTAACTTCGGCTCAGGTCATGATCTCTCCCGGTTTATGAGTTTGAGCCCCGCATCTGGCTCTGTGCTGACAGCTAGGAACTTGGAGCCTGCTCCACATTCTGTGTCTCCCTCTCTCTCTGCCCCTCCCCTGCTTGTGTGCTCTCTCTCTCTCTCTCCCCCGCCGTCTCAAAAGTAAATAAACATTAAAAAATTCTTTTAAAAAGCCACTAAAACTGGAAGAATGGATTATGAATAAGATTTGTGTTAAAAAATGTATTGAAATAACAAGTGTTGGCAAGGATGTGGAGAAAAAGAAACTCTTGTGTATTGTTGGTGGGTATGGAAACTTGTGCAGCCACTGTGGAAAACACTATGCAGTTTTCTCAAAAAGTTAAAAATAGAAATATCATATGATCCTGGAATTCCACTACTATTTACCCCCCCCAAAATGAAACACTAGTTCAAAATGATACATGCACCCCTATGTTTATTGCAGCATTATTTACAATACCTAGTTATGGAAGCCACCCAAATGTGCAACAAAAAGAGAAACAGATTCATAAATACTGAGAACAAACCGGTAGTTGCCAGATGGGAGGGGGTTGGGAGCTGGGTGAAAGAGGTGAAGGGGAATAAGAGGTACAAATTTCCAGTTATAAAATAAGCAAGTTATGGAGATGAAAACCACACCAGAGATTATCGTCAATAATACTGCAGCAATGTTGTGTGGTGACAGATGGCAGCTAACTTATTATGGCGAGCACTGAGTAATGTACAGAATTGTCAAATCACTATGTTGTATAACTGAAACTAATATAATGTTGTATGTCAACTATATTTCAAAAAAAAAAAAACCAACCAAAAACTTTCTCAGGTGGAATTGCCACAGAAATTATACCATACCGGGACCAGAAGTAAAAGTGTCTCAGTAATGACCACCAGGTATAATTTAGCACATGGAGACTGGAATTAATAATATTTTAATAATATATATGTGTATTTTCTATAACATCATACAGAGATTTTAAAAAGACATCGAACCAATCCAAACTCAAAGAAAAGATTATGGGCCTACCTCAGAAGATTGTGAAGTGCCTATGCACATATATATTTTACATTAATATAAAAAACTTAAATAATTTAAAGTACATATTGCTGGACCAAAAAGCAGGGCATAAAAGCTTTTCTTGTATTAACAAACAGAGAACTATACTCTCAAGGCTTTCAGAAATCCTGACTTTCTAGTTCCCTCCCCTACTGGACATTACACACCTCCATTAGAGTCCATCGCTTTCATCTACCAAAGGGGAAGTAGACCTTTGCCTCTGATCTGGAAAATTACTAGGTGTCATGGGCAGCTCAGAGCCTTCCTTTCTCTGAGGAAAGGAAGCTTGACTCCTTCCTTTCCGTGTGTATCTACTGATGTCTGATAGCTTTCAGGTTTTCTTAAAATGATAAGCTGTCCCTGACCTCAGACTTTATTGGTAAACATAAGCTACAATAAAAATCTCAACAACATATTTAGTAGTGAAAAGTGCCAAGTCACCAAAGTGCAAGAATAAAAATAAGTGTAATTTTGTGTCATTCAAATTATGTTTTACCTGCCATACAGTTGAGTAAATGTGTCTTTTTAAATTGAAGAAAAAAATCCATAAATAAAATTGGCTTCCCTTCCTACCACTCACTCTACCTGCAACTCCAATGCTAATGCTTCACAGAAAGCTTTCTCAGAATTTCTCTGAATTCGTTCCCCCTCCCTCTCTCATTTCTGCCTCCCCCCGACCCCCTTGCTCTTAATCTCCTCTTCTACAGCCACCCTCCACTATGCAAGACGCACATGTGATGGAGACCCCTTTGCTCATTTCTCCCAAACCCTTTTAAAAATCTATTGTTTACAATAATAAACACTGAGCTCTTGGTCTCAGACATTCCTAACTCAGAGTATTTCTTACTGGCAAGTCCTTCTCCTAAAGTCTGATTCTCCAGCATTGGGATTCCTCCTTTCTCTGCCCAAATTGACTTTCTGTCTGTACCTCCCAGGATTGCTCCAAAACTGTCCATTTCCCATAAAAAAAAAAAAAAAAGTTCCACTTTCTCTTTCTCCACCTCTTTCCCCCAACTCATTCCAGCCAGAGTCTTATTTAAGTAACTGAATTCACCTTTGAATGCATTCTTAAATTGATCATTTATTTCCGGGAGGGAAATTCTACAGATAGCTCTTAAAGTTATATTTTTAATCGAATGAAAAATATAAGGGCACCATTATTTCTACAGTTGTTCAACAAGCCTGCTTTACTGTGGATCTTCTTGGGGCATCAGTCCCAGCCATTTTCAGGATTCATTTATTTCCTCCAGCTTTTCCAAAGAAATCTGCTCTCTCTGCTGACCTGCCTCCTCCCCCTCCTCCCTGCTGCCTTTCCCTCTGCCCACCCTCTCCCTGTCGAGGACAGGCCTGACATTTTGTTCATTAGCCTAGCTGTTTAGTGGCTGGATAAAAAACTGGCCCTGAAAGTGGGATTTGCATATCTCCCAGACAAAGGTTAAAAGTGCTCTCCTACGTGGGGTTCTCTGTCTGTGCTCCAGGCTTTACCACCGTGGCTAGTGCCTGCGTGGGGAAGGCAGGAGAGATAAATGTGCTCCTTTCAAATTCCAAACCGTGATAGAATGGATACTAGTGTTTGATGGCAGAGATGTATCAAAATAATAGATGATCTAACTTCTAGAAATCTAGATATGAAAACGGACTTTGCCAAATAGGAAAGTATATTTAATTCAGGCATTCAGATTCAGATTATTCAAAAGAGCATTTCAGATAATAACAGTCTTGAGCATTATCAGTTCATCTGGAGACAGAGTGATTTGGGGAAAGCACATTAATGGAATGTCTATGGAAATCCTGTAGGGCCAGCTGGTCCCAGGAGACTTTCAAGCCTTTCAATTATTTCCTCTGGGGCGAAGGCTGTATCACCACTGTGAATTCTCCCTGGAGCAGCGAGTTTCTGCATCACACTGGCAGCTCACTGCCATGTGGTCCTTCGTGGAGATTTGGAAACCGTCTTCAACTGGCCCTGTCATCGGTCTCAGTCACAGTTTTGCTGTTTTGTAATTATGTGCCATTATCTTTATATCATCTTGTCCCATCTTCTGACCAGACTTCCAAGCCCCATCCTGAAAAGAACTTGTTACTGAAATGTCTGGTGTGTGCCCTCCCAGCTCCTTTAAAATCAAGGTCTAAAGCAGGGAGGGGTGGCATCGTTGCTCAGAAAACTACCGTCACGGATAACCAATTACAGTGTTAAAAGCTAAATCTTGTAAGCTTCCCCTCCTGCCCCACAGGGATACAGAGAAAGAGTCTGGTGTGTGGAAACAAAGCAATCACTTAAAATGTAACAAGGCACATTCTCAAACTAAAACCATGACTCACCCTGCACATGTAATATTGATATTTCAGATTATATATAATTGAACCGAGGTTGCAGTTTATTTTCCAAATGCAAACATGTGTTTAATTAGAGCAAAATGTGCATCTCTGTAACACTGAATTTTAAGTACCAGGTTCTAAAGTTTATTGATTGATGATTATTGTGGGGAAACATGAGCTCTTATGCATAAATCTTTTGACAGGAGCTGTCTGTCAAAAATAATGATCCTTTTAAAACTCATGAATAAATAATGATGCAGGTTCACTTTACATAAAAATACATACTCATTTACACTCTGTCCACTGAAATGAAATATGGTTATTTAAAATAATGACTCTGTGATGGGTGAGTAATGAAACATTATTAATTTAATACACATGGCATTTTATCCTCACTCTCAAATTACATGCATCTATTTTCAATATTAACACATTAGGCTATTTTTTTTTTTTTAAGTCCTCTCACAAAAGGCCTGGTACAGAAAATCCTTTCATGGATGAGATTGTGAATTTTAATTCTGCCACACTGGGGTCTCATTTTGGTCACAGGCTGGAAAGTAATAACCGGGCTGTCACTGTGGTGATGTTTTATTGTCTGCCCTGACGTGGAGCATCCAGGAGGAGCCACCTCCTTGTCCTCCCATAGGAACAAGCGTGAATAGTTGAGAAGGAGAGCCAGAATGCCATTTGCCTTTCTTCATCCTTTCCATCTGGAATTCAGTTCTGTTAATATGTCTTTTCTCTGACCCTTCCCCCCCCCCCCCCCCCTTTATCCCACCCTGATTTTCCATCTGTTTGCTGAGTAAGAGTTAGGGACAGTCCTAATATCTGGAAGTTTTCTGACTGATTTCCTCAGTAGCTCAGGAACAGAGGAACAGGAAATTAGGGAAAATCATGGTCCACTTTTCCTTCCTCCATCTTTTCCTAGAAGATTTAGATTCACTTTTCTTCTTCACCCTCGGACTTAATTATTCACTCCTGCTGTGTTCCTCTCGAGTCATGATCCAACAACAGGAGTGGTGATGATGGGGAAGGGGGCCTGGTCAGGACTGGGAATGGCTGCTACCAGCGTTGGAAACATGGGAGATGAAGAATTACTGCTCAGTTTCCTTTTCCCCCATTTTTCCAAGCCTTGCTGTCCACCTTGGATCTCCCAGCTGGTTTTCAAAAGCCTAGGTTTTTGAATACGAGGAATACTCACGGGGGTTTCTGTCACCATTTCAGAGATGAGGAAATCGAACCACAACGAAACAATGCGCATCACACACACATACACAGAGGGCTACTGGCACGCAAAGAAGCCCTTTGGTAGGAAACAGCGTCCTGTGCCCTGCAAATAGCATCATTCCCGGGACCCACACCGGGGACTTCCCCAGCACTGTTCCTTGATGCCCCTGCTCCAGCTGGGCCCACACAGATCTGCTGCCTCAACCACATGCCATTTTCTAAACTGGGAAATGTGCATGAGTCAAAAAGAAAAAACCTTGTTACATGGGCCAAACCCACTGCTTAAGTAACTCAGCTGGTGTTGCTCAGCCTATAAAAGGTTCCCACACTTGAAAGATGAAGTTTCAACTTTTCTTAAAAATTGAAATCAATCCGGATTGAAGAATTTTGTGAAACCCTTGAGATAATTTTACAGACCCTGTCACGTTGCACTAGAAAGTTTGGGAATCCTGAGGTCACAATGGGGTCTTGAAAGACAAATAGTCAAGTGAAATTAATTTTAAATCTTTGGCAAAAGGTTAACTGTTTCTTAAAACAGATTTCAAAAGCGTCACTTCAAACGCCTTTCAAATAAATGTTTCATACAAAAGAGTGATTCAGAGTGATTCTTAAAAATATACATCTACCAATTTCATGTTTCTCTATGCCCTTTCATAATGATAAAGTGTGAGTTTAAACATAGGATCAAGAAAGGGTTAACGGCAACTAACAATTTTCTTTTTAATTGTCTTCACATGAGACCTCAGAACTGAAAATGGAGATGGTATTTTTTCTACGTCTGTCCTTCCTACTTGATTATTTATACAACTAGATTGGCTCTTTTCCTTGATGTTATCCAACTGCCCGTTGTGTGCTAAAGTTACTCTTTTTTACACTTATACATGTGATCAATTTTCGTTCTTCCTCATGTTCTAACTTTTTTTTGGGGGGGGAGGACTTACAGATTATTTTATAGGCCTTACCCAAAGTTATTATTCTCAAATTATCTTTTTAGACTTAGAACACGATTTTTCATTGCATTTTATTGCGCAGTATAATGCGTGTCAAATTAATTAAAGTCAGTAAGTAACAAATTTTGTAGTTTGTGCTCAGTACAACAGTGAATTGAGCGAGATAAAAAGAAATAATATTAAAAAGACAATCACAAACCTAAAAAAGAACACTGCAGGATAGCACATTCACCAGTATTCTCCTAACGGGTCAGAGAAACACCAGGCAAAATAGAACATTAATAACTCAAGCATTTCTCTTTAGGAATTTTAAGAATTTCTAAATATGCATGCCATTTAGGGATTCTTTTCTTTTTATAAACAAATGGGTTCTCATTTACACCTTAGAATGATAACATTTGTCAAGGATTTTAGGTTGTCCAAAATAATGCATGGGAAATATCTGGATTTTGAAGCAAGAGGAGCACTAAAGTAAAACTGAGCTTTTAGACCATGACCAAGAGGCCATCCAACAGGTGAAGGACCGCAAGGGCATGATGGCTGACGTTACCCTCACTTTCAGTGAAGGCATACTTAATCTTTGAGGCAAAGACCAAGGAAGGCCTTAGCCATGTGGAGTCAACTTACCAATATTTTGTTTGCTTTCTCATCCATTTTTGCCACCCCATTGGTCATAACACTAGTCTGTGCAAGGATGAGAATTAATTATCAAGGTAATATGGGTTAGGATGTCCTTGGAACCATAGTAGAGGGGACGGCCATCTTGCCAGTGCAACCCCACAAAAAGCCCCTAGTAGCCAGCCAGAACGAATTGCAGGTCAACCAATCACCAAGCGACAGCACGACCTGACTCGAAAAAGGCCCACCCGTACCTAAACCTGGAACAGCTGCAGCTTAAAAACCCCACCCCACCACACCTGGGGGCGACTTCCCTGACTCCTCTCTCTCTCTCTCTCTCTCTCTCCCGCCCCAAGTCACGGAACCTCGCCCGAGACCTTAGTTCCCAAATAAAGCCTTTGACTGCCCAAATTTTTTAGCCTCTGACTCCTATCTTTACCCTGCCTTATGCCTGACCCTAACAATATGTTTATAAAGATAACTTACCTTTTGAAAATGGACAAATTAGATAAAATCAATTTTGTGGAGGCAGAGAGGAAATCAAAACAAAATCATCAAATCTTCAAAACCATAATTTATCTACATCTGGACTATACATGAAAGTAAACAGACAAAATTTGACATTCAGGCTACTTGTTTCATGTGTAATAATACATTACTTATGTAGGTGTTTAATTTTATTGTTTTTGTATCTTGAGGGTTTGGGTTACTCATATAGCTGAAACATTATTTAATGAGAAAATATGTTTTTAAGACTTTCTGATAGAAGAAAAACTTCCTAAAAGAGAAAGTGAAAATAGCTTTGGTTCAGAGATAAGAGCTGTGGCTTCTAGTATTCCTTGCTGTGTTGTTATTCCGAGGACAAGTCATTGTCACTTCCCAGGAGCCATTATTTAAAAAACATAACGTTTAACAAAAGAATTCAGACACAAAATATCACCAGAGCACGTCCAGTATCAGTTTATATATATGAGGTACAAAGACAATGCTGTTAGTTAAAAGGATGGCAGCTTTCTCTGGGAGGGTGGGGAGTAGTGACTGGACCGAAGGAGGCGGGTATTTGGCTGCTAAAAGTGATCTTCGTTCTAGGGCTTTTTGTTTCTTTGATTTTTTTGTTTGAACCTGGATGCTGGTTACATGGGTGTTTTCTTTTCTTTTCTTTCTTTCTTTTTTAACATAGTGAGCTATATCCTTTTGATATAACACTCTTCGACATGAATATTACAGTTTATTAAAAAGAAAAAAAGGAAAGGCTGAAGCAAAATTTTCCAGTGGCTCTTTTTCCAAAATTCTACTGTTCTGTGAAAATTGCCTTTTTATATTAGGATACCCACCATATGTTAGACACTGGCAGGTGGCTCAGAGACATCGTTTTGGGCACTTTGGAATGCACTGGGCATGCAATAGATTTCCAATTGCTTTGTACATTTTTCTCTTTTCTCCCTCTTTGCCCACTCTTGCTACTGTCATTATGTATGGCTCCCAACAGCCTTCTCATCCTTACTTCGTATTTACCCCAATCTGCTGGAAGCTGGAAAAGACACAAGGATTTGATAAGCTTGATTATCTGTTACTGCCAAATTTTGCAATAAAGATCCAAATGCCTACACTCTCAAAGCCGAAGATCACTAGAAGTCTGACCTTTAGAGAAGTAAGGCAGTTCTGCACTTTGCCTCAAAAACCCTTAATCTCGAAAAGGAGCTCAGGTTTCTGTAGAGAACTTCCGCGTGGACGGAGATATGTCTGTGGGGTCCTTGGAAGGTGCTAGTGTTGTTTAGGCTTTCTTTGAATACTTCCAAGGATTTTCAAAAACAACTTTGTTTCCAACTCAGATATTCTATTGCAGAATATGTATTGCTATCAAGATTACCTATTCTTCCTTTTTTTAAAGCTTATACAAATAATACCTATAATTTCTATATATCAGCCCTAAGACTTTCAATGAGACAAGCAGAATAGGTCTACACTGCTGGTTCTCAACATCAGCTTTGCATCAGAGTGATCTAAGGCACTCTGTGCACAGCAGATGCCCAGGTGCCCTCCCGGGAGGTCTGGATTCAGTGGGTGAGAGGCAGGCTGAGGCATTGGTATTCTGGCATAGCTCTGACAGGTGATGTGGATGCACCTTCTGTATGACACCCTTCCCTTCCAGTATGGGAACGTGGTTGTTTTGTGTCCTCTCCTCTCCAAGCCATGTAGCTCTGGTTTCTTCAACTGCTCATGAGCCTTGATTTGCACATCTCTCATCACTTAGATCACTGTCCCTAAACTTTAACTTTTTTAATGTGCTTTTTTTTTTAAAGCAGGCTCCACACTCAGCACAGAGCCCGATGCAGGGCTCGATCCCATGACCCTTGGATCATAAGCTGAGTTGAAATCAATAGTCGGATGCTCAACCCACTGAGCCAGGCACCCCTCTTAATGTGCTTTTTAAATGTGGCCATGGCATTTTGAACTCAAAGCTGCAGATGTGGTCTCACTAGTGTGGACTCGAACTTCTCCCTCCCTTCATCTAGACTCCAAGCCCTGTTGCTGAAGTCTAACAACATGTTTCATTCATGCTGCCCTGTTGTGCTGTTGTCTTACACTGAAGGTATGGCCAATCATCAATCGTAGGACTTTTTACCTGGTTTTCCTTTCCTTTCTGCCTGCTGCCTTCCGGCATTGCTTCTCTCCTTCATCAGTAATTGCTAAGTGATACTTGGGGTTCAGTCCTGGGGATTCAGAAAGAGTCAGAACAGACATAGTCCCTGTCTTGCCAGCGTTGGGATTCAGACAAGCAGCGTAGCAGTTATGTCTTTAGGCTCGTTCTTACCTACACTGTGTGGTGTAACTGATTTATGAACACTCCTGACTTGAGCCAGAAAGGATTTAGGACTGTTGGCAGAATTCTTGAAACAGTGCTGCTTAATTCATCTTGCTCACATGAGTATAGAGTCCTGCCTGAGTCTGTCGGGTAAGTTCTAGTATCTGTATCTACAACACCCAGAAGAGTTCAAGTCGAGACTTTATGGGTCTTTATGGCTAGAGGATTTGACAAGAAAGGTGGGACTTTGATTGTGTAGTGAGAACTGTAAACACTTTATTACATAGTCTTACCTTCTCCAATCATTACAAGGCTGGTGGAGGTAACCATCTCTGCTCTTGTTCCTTTTCTCTGTCGCCTGATGACCGCAGTGAAGGGTCTGGGCTGAGTCAGGATATATTACTATTCTCAGGGAGCCATCACCTGTGAGACTGCTCAAAGAGCCATTTTGTATTACCGACCTTTGCTGTCCTCCAAAGCCCGGTTGCCTGTTTTTGCTGGATAATAGGAAGAACTGTGGGCTATTGCTGCCGCTCTTTGGTTTTCAGTCCTGAAGGTTCTGTGTGTACGTTCCCTTTGCTGATCCTCTCCGAGGGTTAACTGTTCTCCATGTTCCTGCAGTTGGATGGGTGTTTCCACTGCCCTTTGAACGCTAGAGCTACTTGTTCACGGGAGTCCCCAAGCCAGAGCAACTCATGGAACCTGGTGTGACACTTCCACAGGGACCTGGTGACACACTTCTTGGCAGCAGATCTTGGGGCCTTCTCTGCCCCACTGCCATCAGCCAGTGTTCAGTGTGCTATGCCCACCTACCTAGTCCCTGACACATTTGCTCTTATTGATTTGGGGCTAGAATTACAAGCCTGTCAAGAGCATTTTGATCTTGATTCCATCTGTCTTGGTTTTGTGCTTCTGAAAATTTCATAAACATGGCTCCTTCAATGTCCTTATAAATCGTGAACCAAAACACTGGCAGTTTCAGATTAAGAAGAGAGGACGGAGAACACAGCCAGACACCCGTAAGTGGATATCAATCCGCTAATTCATTCCATTTGGTTATGGTCATTCAGCCAGTCCACACGTTTTTGTTGTTTTGAAGCTTTTACGTGGTGAAATATAAAATGCATCCTGAAAAGTGTCTCTCCCAAAAACATAGTTTAATAAATTATCGCAAAGTAAACAACTGTGTAATTTCTCCCCACACCAAGAATAGAAACTCCTCTCCTGGACACTACCTAATCATAACCCTCCTCATCTCCCAACACCAGAGATAGGAACTGTTCTGATTTTTATGGAAGTCACTGCTTTGCTTTATAGTTTTATCACATAACTACATACCTTTAAGTACAAGAGTTTAACTTTGTTTGTTTTTTGAAGCTTATATGAATGGAAGCATATCCAGTCTTTTTTTTTATGTCTAGCTTATGTTATTATTATTCTCCTTGTGGTATCTTTTAATGAACAGAAGTTCTTAATTTTAATACAGTTTATCAACTTTTCTCTTTCTGTAACATCGTTTCCCTACCTGGATCATGAAGATAATCTCCTCTTTTACTTTATAGAAAATTTACCTTGTTTACCTTTTACATGATCTCAAATGAATCTAGAGTTAGTTTTTTTGTATAGTGTGAGGTAAGGGGGGCAACATCCATTTACCTATATGGATATCCAGTGTCCCCAGGAAACCACGCTTTCTCACTGTTCTGTAGTCATTCTCTCTCTCATAAATCAAAACTCCATGTATGAGAGAGACTTCTCTTCTAATCTCTTCAGTTTTCTCCTTGTCTACTCACTTTACTGTCAAGACCACTGTGTCTTAGTGACTGTAGCTTTATGATAAGACTTGATACTTGAGAACAAAACCTCACCCCCTTTTCTTCTTTGTGTTGCCATACAAATTTCAGAATTGGTTTTTCAGAAATGCCAGTGTTTCAAAAACAGTAACAAACAAGAAAATCATGTTGGATTTTTTTTTTTTTATCTTCTTGAATTAACATGGGAAGCAGTCAGCTGTTAGTCAAATTTTTGCTCTTTCAAGAAATCTGGTTTTTGTTTTCTTTTGAAACTTTCAAGACTTTATCATTGTTTTTGGTTCTCAGTAACTTTGCTTTGATCTGTGTAGATATGGGTTTCTTTTTATTTTTTTTTTGCTTTGAAGTTTTGCAGATTTCTTCATGTCACTCATCAGTTTTGGAAAATTCACAGCCGTTATTTCTTCACTTGCTGATTCTATCCTATTCTTTCTCTTCCCTCCTTATGGGACTTTGATAAACATTTATTATATCTTTTCAATATGTCTGTATGTCTCATACCCATTATTTTGTCTCCCATCCTTGTATCACTCTGTGCCTCATTCTGGATTTCTTTTTCTCTCTAATTTCCAGTTCCTATTCTTAAGCTGAGTGTAATCTGCTATGAACTCCATTCATTTAGACCTTATTTTTAGTTATTTTGTTTTTCAGTGTTACAATTATAAGCTGGTTCTCTTTGTAGTTTCCAGATCTTTGTGGAAATCTTAATGTCTTTATATCTCTTTTTCTAAATTTTTTTAATGTTTATTTTATTTTTGAGAGCAAGAGACAGAGCATGAGTGGGGGAGGGGCAAAGAGAGAAAGAAAAACACAGAATCTGAAGCAGGCTCCAGGCTCTGAGCTGTCAGCACAGAGCCCAATGTGGGGCTCGAACACACAGACTGTGAGATCGTGACCTGAGCTGAAGTCGGATGCTTAACCAACTGAGCCACCCTGGTGCCCTATGTCTCTTAATATAGTAAGAAGAAGTCTGTATCTGATGACTCCATGATGTGGAGCCCCTGGGGTTCTGTAGTTGTGTTTCTGTTTGTTGTTTCTATTAATGTCCATACATGTTGGCTTATTTCCTTCTATGCCTGGTTACTTTGATTTGTTGCTACTCATTTTGTTAGCAAAAAATGTTCGTAGAAATAATTTGAGGTCTAAGTGACATTATATTTCATCCTGCTAGGTGATTTTATCAATTTCAACGCTTTCTGATTTTATCAATTCTGTTTCAAAATTGTGCTGTGGCCTCCAGTACAATATATATTTGCAATTTACCATTATTTCTAGGGTCTCAAGTTCATGATTCCAACTGTATGTGAAAGGCTTTCATCGGGACTCCCTAATATGGCCATACTAATTCCTCTCTAACTAGCTTAGTGAGATAGTCAAAAGCACCATGAAGTCTCCCCTGTCCCAGCTTTATTGAGATATAATTGACATATAGTTGTGTAAGTTTAAGGTATACAATGTGTATACATTGATTTGATACATTTATATATTGCAAAATAATTAGCACTACAGCATTAGCTAATATTTCCATTTGGTCACACAGTTACCATTTCTTTTCTTTGGTGAGAACATTTAAGATCTATTCAGTAAGCAACTTTCCATTATATAAATAGTAGTATATAATCACCATGCTCTACATTACATCTCCAGACTGTATTCATCTTATAACTGGAAGTTTGTACCCTTTGACCAACATCTACTCTATCCCCTACCCAGCCCCTAGTAACCACCATTCAAGTCTCTTTTTATGAGTTCAGCTTTTTTCGATAACACATGTAAGTGATATTGTTATACAGTATTTGTCTTTCTCTATTTCATTTGGCATAATACCCTCAAGGTCCACTCACGTTGTCAAAAATGGACCATCAAGTCTTTTAGGCTTTCAGCTACTCCCATTGATTTGGCAAGTATACTTAGGAGGAAAACAACCTCAAAATTCTGATTTCACATCCTCTGGGCATCAGTTTTCTGCCAGATTTTATGCCAATAATTCTTCACTATTTTGTTAAGTCCCCAATGTCATATAAGAAATTTAAAAGAAATATTTAGTTCAGCTTTTCAAGTAATTCTGAGCGGGAGTGTTAGTTGAATTATCCACTCTATTACTACCAGAATTAGTCTTCCAATTTACAGTAGATCCGGAACAATATGAGTTTGAACTGCATGGGTCCACTTATACACAGATTTTTTTTTTAAATATAGTACAGTACTGTACAGGTATTTTCTTTTTCTCATTATGATGTTCTTCATATATCTCTAGTTTGCTGTATTCTAAGAATATAATATACATGCATATACATATAAACAAACAAAAGGTGTATTAATCAATTATTTATGTTACCAGCAAGGCTTCCTATGAATAGTAGGCTATTAATAGTTAAGTTTTGGGGGAGATATACAAAAGTTATACATGGATTTTTGACTGTGCAGGGGGTTGGTCCAAACCCTCACATTGTTCAAGGGTCAACTGTACACGTTTGTCCCTCATCTGTAAGTATAACTCGAGACACAGTCACCTGCTTCCTGAAATCAATATACTTTGTTAGTGATTTTCTGTAATATCAGTATATAATTAGCTTTACCAGAAGAGAAGAACTAAATTGACTTGGCCTTAATTAGTAATTTTATTCAATTTCCAGTGATTACCATATTTTGCATGTGTGTATATTTGTGTGTGTGTGTGTGTGTGTGTGTGTGTGTGTGTGTGTGGTCTTGGTGTTCCTTCACAGACTTTCAAGTCTTTATTCATCATATTTTTACACTTAACTGTTTGCAGCTAGTTTTTCCTTCAGGGAGTGCTTTTCATAACAGAAATAGACAATGTTGGGGCGCCTGGGTGGCTTGGTCGGTTAAGCATCCAACTTCGGCTCAGGTCATGATCTCATGGTCCGTGAGTTCGAGCCCCGCGTCAGGCTCTGTGCTGACAGCTCAGAGCCTGGAGCCTGTTTCAGATTCTGTGTCTCCCTCTCTCTGACCCTCCCCCGTTCATGCTCTGTCTCTCTCTGTCTCAAAAATAAATAAATGTTAAAAAAAATTAAAAAAAAAATAAATAGACAATGCATACAAACACTATCAACCAGAATTCTTCATGATTTATCAGCTTTATTTTTTTTCCTGTCACATTTGTAAATTTCAGTGGTCATATAAATTATATTATCAACTTTTTCTATAAAACGAAACCACAGATTATTGTATAAAGGTGTATCTTTAGGAAAGCATGATTACTGAGAAGATAGAATATGGAGATGTGTGTTTCCCATGAGTTGTAGCTTCTCACTGTCAAGGAAGATTAAAGAAAAAATAGTACTTGCCACTTTAGACTACACAATATAGATTATCTTGGGGTAGGCTGATAAAGAAGTTCAAGTGTCATATATGATGCATGGGATATGACAGTGGGAAATGGGTGGTGGGATGGGCTGGGGCTGTGGGATTAGTCCACCCTGAAAGAGGAGAGTATTTTATCCCTGACATTATTTAAAGTTGCTGGAGTATACTACTAATACAAGGAAGCTGACTTGTCCTTTGATTTCTTATTGTAATCTTGTTTTTAAGCCCATGGCAGGTAACACACTCCCTTCATAGCCTGTACTCAGAAGGAACCCCACCTCCTGTCCTGGGATAAATGCCCTAAATCCAGGCTAAATGCTAATGAGTTGCTCAACAAAAAACTCTGAAGACTGAAGTTTTAATTTGATGGTATAATTTTGGTATTATAAAAATAGAAAATAGAATGCATTAAAGCATAATTAATCAGTTTTAATAATAGTTATACATTTCATTTAAATCTTTACATGAAGATGTATCCTGATCTAACAAATGCACTCGGGATAAATAAGTACAGTTGGCAGTAGTATGAGTCTTTTCAGAACAATGTCAGAATGTCACATGCTCTGTATTAAGATTCAGATGGTCTTTTTTAAAAAAATTCTTTTAAAATGTTTATTTATTTTTGAGAGAGAGAGAGTGAGCAGGGAAGGGCAGAAGGAGAGGGAGACACAGAATCCGAAGCAGTCTCCAGGCTCTGAGCTGTCAGTACAGAGCCGGATGCGGAGCTCAAACTCATGAACTGTGAGATCATGACCTGAACCAAAGTCAGATGCTTAACCAACTGAGCCACTCAGGTGCCCTGATTCAGATAGTCTTTTTAAACACTTAATCTTTGAGCTTCAGTTTCTTTATCTAAAAATTGATGCTTATTGATAGGATTTTGGCGTGATGGTGGGATTTGGAGCCGACAGCCAAGAAAGAATTCTTGAAGATGTCTTTGGTGCAAAAAGGTGATTTCATTAAAGTATAGCAACAGGACCCATGGGCCGAAAGAGCTGCACTGGAGTTGTGCAGAGTGACTGCTTATATACTGTGGAGTTTTGGGGGAGGCAAAGTCAAGAGGAGGTTTCTTAAAGGGATTTTCATATGCTAAAGAGGATTTACAGATTACTGGAGGCCTAGCTATTGTCAAACTAAGGTTGTTTTCCCTCTAGCAAGGCATTATCATTAAGATAGTAGGGGGTTCTGGATTAGGCTATTGATGAGATATTTGTAAACTGATGGAGACTATCAATTTAACCCTTTGTTTTCTGTCCTTTCCTTTGTTCTTGGGCAGCCAGGAGTGCCTGAGAAATATCACACATATCCCACCTGGGGGGGGCGGGGTGGGGGGAGTGCTGGGTGCTAGCTGGTGCTTGGCCCTCAGCTTGCCTTATGGTCCCTCATCACTTAGGACTTTTTTGACAACTTCAAAAGAAGGTTATAAAAATAAGAGATATATCAAGTGAAAGCACTTTGAACATTGTAGACCTGAGTACAAAATAAGCTAATATTTTATAATAGTGAACAAAGATTTTAATGGAATATTTTCATTGCTATTGAAGTATTACCAGCAGTTTCTGTGAAGTGGTTTAGTTTTATATTATGTCCTCAATTCTTAGACTATGTCTGTTTCTAAGGCTATTCCATTCTTACTCTAAAACAAAGTAAAACAAGCAAAGAAAATTCCTGATTGTCCACATTCATCCCTTTAGAAAATAGGCAATTGTCACATATTATCTGTTTAGTGTTTTATTATAGACTGAACCAAAGAAACAATACACAACAAACAAAACACTGTCAGTTCTGCTCCATTTCCACTTTTGTCTAATGAACCTCATTCAAATTGAGTGATACAGATTCAGTTGTGATTATCCCTCCAAAATGGGTCTAATTTCTTTGGCATTTTTATGTCATTGAATACTAAATTTTTGTCATTTTTTTACTTAATATTTTTATTTGGAAAATGATTTGATTTTCTCTACATATTTGTTTATGGGTTCATTCATATGAATTTTTCTGTTAATTGATTCACATGAATATTATTTTTTCTCTGTACACGGTTTTTTAATGAGAAGGTGATATTTAATAGAAAGATTTGATTAAAAAATAGGTATATGTGGTTTAAATTATATAACCAAAGTGAAAAGGGACAGAAGGCAAGTAAAACCTATCAAAGTTTTGTCAATCCCTAAATTTTGAAGCAGGTATGAATTTGGCACTAAAATGGAAAAAGTTATTGTTGATTTTATAGAACATATCACTCAGGGGATCAATTATAGGTATGTGGAAAATTTGGAGTCTGTTCTTTTGAAGGAGACATACAGGGAATGTTCCTTTTTTTTGCCCCAAGTCAGAATATCATTTTTTTTTGCAGCTGAAGATGTGTGTGTGTGTGTGTGTGTGTGTGCGCGCGCGCGCACATGCGCATGTGTTTATACTTATATTTATGTTTTCCCCAAATCTACTCATTGCAATAGCCAAAACTGTCATTTTGATTCTAGTGTTATTTTTTTTCCAACTTTTTCTTTGCCAGTTTTTCTTCTGACAATATTTCCTTTTTTTTTCTTTTTGAGCTACAACAGAAGGATTTCTAGCAATCATATTTCCTACTTAATGTCTAGAGTGGCTACATATTGTAGAACAGAAATATCCTAATATCTACAGACTGGCAAAGTTTATGTCCAACACATTTAGGGAAACTTGCCCAAGATTTGCAATCATGGAACTCTTTCAGATCTCTATTTAAATTCTTGGTTAACTTAACAGAAGTGCTAGCATGGTCTTAGTTTAAAAGGGAAACAAACTCTGTCAGAACTAATTCTCAGGAGCACTCCTGCTGAAGAAGTTTGTATTTGATCCCATGTAGAGGCCTTCAATATGAACAGGCATTACAGAAGAGTCTGGTATTTTATATAAAATTCAAGTGATCACTCAAAATTATTAATATCATAAAGAAGAGAGAATCTACCTCACTTTTTAAGAAAAATACTTACCTTCTTGATTAGAAAGGGACTCCCTCAACATTAGAGGTGTGTCTTCAATAGGAAAATGTGGGATATGCCACCAAATATGCTATTGAGATCTGGGTTCTGGCTCCCATCCTTTCACTTATATAGTCTATGTTTTGGGACACACAATAATAATTCTCCAAGCATTTATTTATTCATCTGTAAATCAAGAAGTTTAAATAGCTATACTTTAAGGCAGCTCATCTATTTCTTGGTGGAAAAAGAGAGAAGACATGAGCAAAGGTATAAAGGCGTCTCAAAATCTTTCCTCTCATTAGTGCTGAGTGGCTGACTGGCTGGACTGGCTGGACTACTTTCTCCCTGTTGGCTGTGTAAACCAGCAATCTAAAAGGCTTTTGATGCCAAAAATGGCAGAAAGCCACATATTTGTGGATCCAAATATGCCCTCAGAAGAAACATTTGACTTTTTCATTTAAGACAGATGGATCAAGTTGAAAAGGAATATGCTAAACAAGAATTTTGAATATTAAGCATTGGCACAGATTCAAACTATTTAAGAAGTAGAGAGAAAGCCATTTCCATTTGCAAATATCTTCTCCCATTCAGTAGGTTGTATTTTTGTTTTGTTGATGGTTTCCCTTGTTGTGCAAAAGGTTTTTGTTCTGGTGTAGTCCAACAGTCTAGTTTTGCTTTGTGTTTCCCCTCCCTCAGGAGACATATCTAGAAAAATGTTTCTATAGATGATGTCAAAGACCTTACTGCCTGTGTTTCTTCCTAGGAATTTTATGGTTTCAGGTCTCACATCCAGGTCTTCAGACAATTTTGAGTTTGTTTCTGTGTATGGCATAGGAAAGTGATCCAGTTTCATTCTTTTGCATGTAGCTGTCCGGTCTTCTCAATGCTGTTTGTTGAAGAGACTGTCCTTTTCCTTTTGGATGTTCTTTCCTGCTTTGTCAGAGTCATTGATCATATAATTGTGGGTTTATTTCTGGATTTGCTATTCTGTTCTGTCGCTCCTATATGTCTATTTTTCTGCCAGAAGCATACTGTTTTGATTACTATAGCTTTGTAGGATATATTGAAAGCTAGGGCTGTGATACCTCCGGTTTTGTTTTTAGTTTTCAAGATTGCTCTGGTTATGTGAAGTCTTTTGTGGTTCCATACAAATTTTAGGATTATTTGTTCTAGTTCTATGAAAAATGCTGTTGGTATTTGAACAGGGATTGTAATAAATGTACAGATTCCTTTGGACATTTTACCGATATTTCTTCTTCCAATCCAAGAGTGTGGGATATCTTTCAACTTGTTTGTGTCTTCTTCAATTTCTTTCTTCAGTGTTTTATAGTTTTCAGTATACAGGCCTTTCACTTCCTGGGTTAAGTCTATTCCTAGGTATTTTACTATTTTTGGTACAACTGTAGATGGGGTTTTCTTAAATCTGAAATTATTTCCTGAAATTGTTTTCTTTATGTTGCACTTCTGTACACTAATAATGATATAGCAGAAAGAGACATTTTAAAAACAAATTACATTTTGTATATATTTCTAAAACTTATTTACTCCTTTCTGTCACTATTGCATCCATCAACTCTCACATAGATTGCTCTAATTGTTTCTTCACTAGGTGATGTACCACTGTTCTATTCTCTCTACTCCAGTCACTGTGAAATTTTGAAAGTACAAACATAATTTACCTTTTACCCTGAACTTTTTCAGGGCCTTCCCATCGCTCTTAGAATAATGTCCAAATTCACTAACAAGTTGAATAAGTCCCCAAATGACATGCTTTGGGCCCTGCTCTCATTTCTAGCCTCGTTGCTCACCAATGCCCCTCTCCTGTCCTTATGCTCACCACACTGAATGTCTCTCCTTTCTTGAGACAAGAAATGTCCTTTCAGCTCCATACCTTTCACAGAATGGTCTATCTTATTAGAACTACTATTTCATTGCCCAGCCTCTCGTGTTTGGCTAACTATGACAGATTCTTCATGTCTCAAATCAACAACACTTTTCTGGTGAAGCCTTCCCTGAGGCCCCACCTGCCAAGCCTAGGTAAGGTGTCCGGCTATGTATTTGCACAGATCTTTACACCTGCCCTAGAAGAGTCCTGATCGTCTTTCCTTTTCTCCCAATGGCACAAACTTTCCATGGGACAGGAACAGTTTAGATCTGGTTTACGGTTGTATTTCATACCCAGCAGGGTATCTGATGCATAGTAGGTGCTCAGTAACTATTTAAGTTTTGTTTTGCTTTCATCTCATTTCATTTGTTTCATTTTCCCACTCGTTTCAGTTCGAATGAACCACACTATTGCATAAAACATGACGGAAACTACACTGCTCACCAGGGGTCATTGACCCTAAATTGTAAGATCAGTCTGTTGAAGTCATGAAAACGATCCTTTGAAAGTTGGAACATACAGACATACATGTAACTGTTAGTAGATAGGGGTCATTTCAGCCTGAGCACGGCCTAAATTGGGGTTATATCTAACATGGCAAACTGTGATTTTATATAATGATGTTGATGATGATTGTAATGATGGCCACAGTAAAATAAATGCCATCAAAGCACCAAACCTCAGACACACGTTGTTATTTTTAATCTGGCAATCAGCAACACTCAAGATATATGATTTTCAGAATGTAGTATTTATAACATGAGACTCATTATCCTAATCAAATCATGAACATTCACAGGCATTTTTAAAATCAAGTTTGTGAAGCCCTTTAAGTACATTCAACTCCTAGTTCCCCTCTCTGCTGCTTGTTTCTACTGCTAAGAAGAGCAGAAGTCAAAGGAAATAAAATTTATACCTTCTAACCTTGCTGAAGGCATTGCTATCACCTTAAAAACAACCAGGTTGTGTGTGCACAAGGATAACATGATCAGTAAATGAGTTTGGGAGACTCTCTGTGGATCTCAATGATGCTCTTCTTGCCCTCCCATTATGAGGATGACTACTCATAGTTAAAAGTTAATTTTGCTGCTGTGTCCAGGCCAGCCCTGACTCACAAACAAAATATATATGCAAAATATATTTGGGGGTTTTTCTTAAGAAATCCAGTGTCCTCTCAAAAATAAAACATAAATTATTGCTATCCATCACATTCTTTTTTACAATGGAGATTTGTAAACATCTGATAGCCTGCTCTACCTGAGGATTATACCATCATGAATGCCAAATGAAATGCTGTCTCGTTTTGTGAAAGAAAGACAATACATAGGCAAGTCAAATGCATTTGAAAACAAAGCAAGTCCCTCCCAGAACCGAGTATAATCTGATTCTTTAAGATGCCTGCACAGGAAGTAATCAAAATATTATTCAATATTAGCCGATTTGCTCATTAAAAACAAAGCTCTTCTGATTTAATGTGTGCATAGAAATCTTGATGAGATTCATCTGAGCCACATCAGCTTGAAATCAGCACCAAGTCCTTGCTTTATAATCTTTTGCCCAAGTGATAATACATAGGTGTTTCAACAGAAGTCATGGAATAGACAAACCATAGCAAGATCAACTGAAGTGCTTATAGGTATATTTTTCCCTGGAAATTAGTGTCAAAATATTTACATACAACCCTTTAAGATTCCATCTGATGTTTATGTCACCCATCCTCCATAGTACCTTTATCTTGACTCCATAACAACATGAGTCAAAAATTTTAAAAAATATGGCCTTAAAAATTCAAGCTTTAGAACTTTGGACCTTGGCTCCTAATCTTTCATTTCTGCAACTCGCAACCTAGTACAGGTGAGGCTTTGGGTTCTAAACTTCAAAAAGAAAATCAACTAATTACTATTTATTTTAAAGCACCAATGAAATGTATAGATAAGCATGTGTATTCTTATTGAAAAACAACTTTTGGGGTGCCTAAGTTGTTCTGTCAGTTAAGCTTCAGGCTCGATTCCAGATCAGGTCACTATCTTGTGGTTCTTAGGTTCCAGCCCTGCCTCTGGCTCTGTACTGACATTGCAGAGCCTGCTTGGGATTCTCTCTCTTTCCTTCTTTCTCTCTCTCTCTCTCTCCTTCCCTCTCTGCCCCTCCCTTGCTTATGCGCACAAACATTCCCTCTCTTTCTCTCTCTCTCATGAATAAATAACTAAATTTAGAAAAAAAAGCATTTAAAATAATGTAAAAAAAGAAAAACAACTTTTGATTTTGATTCTTATTTGCAGCATGTCTAAGGCTCTTTCCATCCCTACTCACGTGCCAATCACTACAAGCCACAGAGGTTGCAGTGGTCTTGGGCTTTTGTTTCTCTGTGTGATTGTTTCTGAGCCCACTAGATGCCCTGCTAGTGCTTACACATCTCTGGGTGTTACAACTAGGGAAGGGGAGGTCCTGTCTATGGGTGTAGTCATTACTGCTCCATCTTGGAACAACTTTTGTCTCCTTCTTATCTTAATTCATCTCCATGAAGAGTTCTAAGAGTGTTTGTCATCTTTTAAAAGACTCCTGATTACAGCCATAATTGAATCAAGGTACAAAATTGAATACTATTTTCTTAGACGAAGGATTTAAATAATGCAGTTCAATTCTCTTCCACTATAATACTACTATCATCTAACTTCAATTCATTATGATAACAAAAATATGCATCATAATATGTGCTCCGGATAGAAAAGTCATCTCGCATAGTCCAAATGCTGGATCTCTGTATTTTTATGTTAGAATTCTTGCTCTATCAGCTACTCTCAGAATTAATAGATGCTAAGAAGATTCTAGAAAATCTGATATTTTGAAGCAATATTTTAGCTCAAATGTGGCATTAAATATTCATCTTAGCTGTTTGTAGCCATTCATCTGGCTGATTAAGGCATTTCAGACCATTTAAATATTTATTTTAAAAATGTTCCTTGTAACCAGGAATGATATGTACTTCCTAGAGATGGGCTAGGTAGGTTGGGAGAGTTAAGAGGAAGACTTGTATAGAACTTTTGTACTTCTGATATTTGAACAATGTGGATATAACCTACTTAAAAGAAATATTAGCTTTAAAAAATGCAACATGAACTTTTTTAATACAAATTACACATATGTTTTGGTGGCTCAAAACCACTTTCTGAGAGGGGGGAGGTCACTGCCAGTCAAAAGCTGTTAAGAATTCAGATCCATTTCCCTTCAGTTATGGGCCTATAAATAATGACTATACAAATATTTCATGGGGTATCAAAAGTAAAGATGTTTGCCTCAGATTAAAGTGTGCGGTTTGATTAGGACATGAAAATTACTCTATGACAGTGAACCCAGAATCTCAGGAAGTTGTGGGGATTACTGTGCATAACCCATGAGAAGGAGATAAAAGGATTGAGGAATTCTCCCAAGACAACATTCCTGAGAATTTCCAGTGAGCACTCCCGCCTGCTGGCCTCCCACACGTGGTCTGCTTTATCACTCCGGGGCCTGGAAGCCATAAAGAACAGGAACATATACAAGAAACGGTTTTAAGGAGATAAGAGAAAGTGGCTTAACAAAAGAAAATCAAGGCCCCTGTGCACCATTATCATTTAAGGAAGGAAAGAGGAAAACGAAAACTAGATTCTGTGAAAGAGAGGCTTACCAAATCAGCATTTGGTAAAAAAAATTGGTAAAAAGTTCATTTACATCTTTAGTGAACACTACTAGAGAAAATGTTCGTGAACTCCTGAACCCCTCATTAGGTAATTACCATATGCAAGTTTGTATGGAGAGCACACATGAACTTTTGTATCCTAAGCTTTTCAAGAGAAGGTACAATGACTTTTGTTTAATAGGCCTGGGGTTAAGGAGTTAAGAGCATGTACCTGGATGAAATCCTGACTCCACTGCTTATGAAGTAGATGACCTTGGACAAGGTGGCTAACTTCTTGGATTATCAGCTTTCTCCTCTGCAAAATGGGATTATAATAGTATGTATCCAGAAACTAGTACTGAGGATGAAATGAATTAATATTTATAAAGCACAAGGAACAGTGACTCGCACATAGTGGGTGTCATATCAGTGTTTGCTAAAGAAAAATCCATGTGAGTAAAACAATAGAAGTTTGCTTAAGAAAAGCCTACTCAATTAATTCATGTCCTATTGCCTCTGAAAGCAGTAGTTGAAGCCTTAAGACTCTGGGTGTCTACGATAATTGGCTACTCTCTTGTCTACCTCTGCTTCTACCTGTAGTGTTGTTTGCTTATCAAGACTTGGTTGTACTTATTCCCAGATACATTTATGTCAGAATGTTTTGCTTTTTTAATTAAATAATTGAATCTTATGAATACACCTATGAAATATACATTCAAAAAGAGAGGTTCTTCATGTGAGAATTCAGTTAAAGACTTTGGAGGAACTTGATGAATAGAGGCCATTTAAATAATGCTTTCGGTTTCAGTGTTTATGAAGCAACTGAACAGAATTAGGAAAAATTATAAAAATCTGGAAAGAGTTTATGCAGAAAACTGTTTTTCAAATATCCTTAAATTCTGGCTCTACTTAATAGAAACTGAAACTGGAAATTGTAAACGATGCATTGTGGGTACGATTTGTGCAAGAAAGACAGCACAGGATTCCAAGGCAATGATCCAGACTCAATAGCAAAGCTTGACTCTACAGCAAAAGTTTGGTGAATTCTTGTGGACTTATATGTTTTAAGCTAAGAGAAAACATTTTTATTCATTATAGATCATTTTTTGGTGACTTCCCAAACAAATAAAATTTTCAATGCCAGGTGAGAGAATTTCTAAAGCAATTAAAACTGTTGGGTTTTAGATCAAAAGGGGGAAACAGTTAAAAACAAAAACAAAACACCACAGTCTCAAAGTGACATTACTTGGGCCAGGCCAAGTCACTAAGCAAGGGCTTAATACCCAACCTAACTGCAGTTTCAACCTCCTCCAGAAATGTAAATCTTAACCTGCCAATCAGGAATTTTCTAATAAGCACCAAAGAGATAATCTGTCACTTGGGCCTTTTCCATTTCCCAAAGTAATATGTGGTCATTTTCATAATAAGAACACCTGCCTTTCAGCCTAAGGGAAAGTTCCCTTGCCTGGAGCAATCCTTTCTTTTCTTTTGCTGATAACTTTTTTCCCCACCCTCCTTCCTATAAAAACCTTATATTTTGTACAACTCCTTAGAGCACCTCTCTAGATGGTGTGCTGCCTGATTTATATATTGTTTAATAGAGACAATTAGATTAAAACAAACAAAAAAAGAACTATTGGGTTTTAGAATACCTAGCCTAGGTTTCAGTCCAGGCTCTACTACTTACTGGCAGTGGGACCTGGGGAAAATAATTTGCTTAACTTTTTTAGGAGTCAGTTTCCCCATCTCCAACACTGGAACATCAAAGTGTCCATGAGGTTTTCGGGAGGATTCAGTGCATGGAAAGTACTCAGTACCATGCACAGCGCGTGGTAGATGTTGAACACTATTATTATTATGCTTGCCTGCATTCCATTCATCACCTAACTTGCACATGCATAATTGTTACAGAATAAATGTTTAGGGGCGCCTGGGTGGCTCATTTGGTTGAGTGTCTTAATTTTGGCTCAGGTCATGATCCCAGGGTCATGGGATTGAGCGCCGCATCTGGCTTTTCTGCACATCAATCGACCTGCTTAAGATTCTCTCTCCCTCTTCTTCTGCCCCTCTCCCATGCACACATACTCTCTCTCTCTTTCTTAAAAAAAAAAAAAAAAGGAATAAATGTTTATTACTTTTTGATGAGGATTACGCCTTTAAAAAAATAATTATTGAGCATCCAATTTGTCAAACACTAAAATGTGATTCTGAGAACACAGGCACAAATTAAGATATAGCTCTCTGCCCCCTTTAGAAGCTTTTCATCAGCCAGAAGTTAGATTAGACATTGCAATGAACCTAACCGTTATTGATCTTGTTGTACAGGCAAACACGAAGTAAAACCATTTTTGATATTGATGATGATGGGTAAGACTCTAACTGTTAGTTTTGGGCAAATAGTCATTCAACAAACATTTATCAGGCTATCCCCTAGAGGAGGAAAATGGGGTCATGTTGAGTGATAAAAACATATAAAGTGATAACTATATAGAAATGAAATATGTTATGGGGGAATAAAAGAAGGGAGAGAATAATAGCAAATTCATGTAAAGATGCATCATGTTTCTAAACGCTTCTACCTACTTTAGTTATACATAAACTTAAAGTGTCTGCTCAGAAAATCAGACATGATGTCAAGTAGGATAAGCCCTTACAAGTTGATGAAACTATATATTGTGGATATGAGTGTGGATTTCAAGTAAGACCAAGATTGGAATCTTAACCCTGATGCTTATTAGTTGTTTGACACGGGGAACATTACTAAACCTATTTAAGTTTCAATTTTCTCATCGGCAAAACAGAGGGAAGACAGCTACCCCCAAGGATAGTTGTGAAGATTCCATGAGAAAATACACCCAAGTTGTCCAGAGAAGTTCCTGGCACAGTAACACTTCAGAAGGCAGCTGGTATTGTGACAGGTAAGAATGAACACTATGCTCAGGCTGTGTGCCACAATGCCAACAAGTGTCCTTCAGAACACAGGCAGCAAAACGCTACTTGAGAATCCTTGACGTAGACTTACAAGGAGCCTGTGGCTTGGCTTGGTGCTACGCTCCTCTGTTGACCCACTGAGTCAACCTCCTGTAGGGCAACTGTTCTTATATCTGCTCTACTTTTTAGCCAAAGCACATCTATACACTCAGTCAAACACCTCAACCCTGTATTTCTAAAGAAAGCCTTTTTATGCTTTTGTTTCTTTGTTTGTTTGATTCTATTTGGAGGATGCAGTGTGATTCCTGATACATGCATGAGTGCAAGTTGCTTTAGATTTCATGTCTATCCTTCCATGAGACATGCACACTCTTACACAGACCATTTCCTAACATAGTCAGTTCCTCTGAGCGCCTCTTAAATAATTATCCACAATATTTGATGAATATTAAAAGTTTTTGAGCTTGAATTCTTTCTCTGTGGATTATAATATATTCCAGCACCAACTCTAGATATCTTGTTCTATCAATGGAGATGTCTACTAAATGTTTGTTGATTGATTTATTTCTCTGAGTGATTGAACCCTAAGGTCTTATAGTGTCCTTATGCACAGCTGTGTAAACTCTATGGAATGAAACTGAAGCTTGTCACATTCCAGGAGTAATAAGGAATGAGTTAGCCAAGTACCTCCTCTCTGACATGTCATCCATCAAAAAGCCTCAACATCTTGCTGACATAAAAGCAGTGTTAGGAGAATAAGAATATTCTGGGGAAAAAAATAAAAATCACTTCCTCAATGGATTAAAAGAATAATAGTAAAAATACGAAAATGTATGTGTCTATTAATAAGGGGAGGTGAGATAGAGGAGATACTTTCAAGTTGCAAATGAAAGTTGAACACGATTTCGCGAAGCTCCCATCATTTCAGCTTCACCAGTGTAAAATTCTAAATCAACATGCTATGAGGCTGATGCACTTAAATTAGATCCCTAGATATGCTCCTGAGTTTAACAAGCAACTTCATGCCTTCAGACAGACGCTCTGGGAGAAGGAGGACTTCCTCCACAGCAGCTAGTGCATGGCTTTAACTGCCTCGGCACAACAGACTCCAGAACCAGAGACAAACTGAAAAACATATCTCGTCATAATTAATCTCTGTGCAAATGTGCCCCCCAAAAATGGTTTTGAAAAGATTACCTTCCATGTAGGGTTCTCAGAAAATCAGTTGGTTTTCATTTCTGACTTGGAGATGATTAGTTAGATACATTGATTGAATGACTTTCCCTGCCCCTCCCCATCCTAAGCACTTTCCAATTTGGGTCCAAACTTGTTCCTTGAACTTCTGTGTGACAGAAAGAAGCAGAAATGGCAATATATGTGCTCTCTTGCGTAAGTCCAATAAAAGCAAGATGAAGTAACAGAAGAAGGAACACACCCTAAACTCATTGTGGGGCTTGCTATTTCCTGCAAAGGTATTTCCATGGGTTTCCCAAAGGATTCCTGTCTTCTCTGTACAATTTTTTAGCTTTTGACCACTTCCTTTAATTAGCGTCCAGCCAACTCCTTCACACTGCTTTGCCTCTTATCTAGAGGGAAAAATTAACTTGCAAAGGAAAGGAAAAGGGGACAAGATGGAAAGGCTATGCCCCAAATGCCACATTTTCACGGAAGCTGTTTGGAGCCAGGAAAAAAAAAAAAAAAAAAAAAAACCCTGTTAACATCAATGAAGAGAAAAACCCCATTCCTTATGATTGTCAAGGGAGTTTGGCCTTGCTTTATAAAGATCACATCCTGGATGATTTTGACTTGGAATGTAACATCAAGGAAGAATATACCTTTCCGTTTAGAAAGCACTCCTCCTCTTATGCTCTGGAACTCAGCTCAGCGTAAAGGAAGAAGGTGACATTCTGGACTGTAATTCATACTCTGGAGCCTATATTCTCCACTCATCTTACAAGCATTTAATTCACAGTGAACTCGAAGCCTGTGACATTTAGAGAGGCACAGAGAGTTCTTTCCCAAGTTTATCCATTCCTACCTCTTTGTCCTGTAGTCCTTGAGGAAGCAGTGCTGAGCACCAGGCATTTTACCTCAGTAATTCAAAGACAAGTGGGAAAATATTCCAGCTCTAAAACTGAGGTTTAAAGATTTACACTTCTCTTCTGCAGATGCTGACTGAAGTAAGTGAGTACACAACTGGAATAAAGATTATTCTTCCTTCAAACACACACAAATGCACAAATGGAGTGGAACACCTGTTCCATATCCTCATTGCCCTCTGAATTTCTGGCTTTCTTATGTGCTTTCTTCCTATTTCCTATGGCTTCCTTCCATTGTCCTCCTTTTGTGCATTACTTTACAGACTCTTATTTGAGTGAGCTTGATGAATGAGGCATTCTACCACCATCTAGCTGACAGCTCCCACATGTTGTACCTAAAGAGACTATTGTCGTGAGAATAAAGTAGAAATATGCTCAAGCATCATTGTGTTTTGCATGGAAATTCCCATACATGTCTTTACTATTTTGAGGATAATTAACTATTACAAGATAATTTAAACAATAGAAAAATGAAAGTTCTGGTTTCAAATATATGGTCTTATTATATCCTGAAGTATACGCACATAGTTTACAACATATGTCTCGATTTGGGGTTCGGAAGTTGTTTGCCATGCTCGGAGCTCCTATTTTTCCTATAATGATGGTCAGACATATTGTTTACAAACCTAAACCCTCATACACTTAGCATGTGCTTTCATTTGAGCTGTGTGAACCCGGAAGGAACATGAATGATCTGATTAGTATCTAGTCCTCCCTCTGCATTTGACATCGCTCCACCTGCAGTTCCCATGCCTCTGCATCCCACGTTTCAAAGACTTCTCCTGCAGCCAATTCAAAAACTTCATAAATACTAATGCTAAATAAGGCACTATTTTTGAAATATGGCTTTAGGACACAGCTCTACTATTACAAGTCATGTGACACTGACTTGCTGTTTAACCTGCTGGGCCTTGGGCACATCTGCAAAATGAAGGTGTTGTGATACATGATCATACAGGAGCAGTCCAACCCTATCAGGTACTTCTCTTATAGGGTCTGCTGGTCACAGTGGTCTGTTCCCACGTCCTTTGCACAAGAGTTTGATATATTTTTTTAAAGTTTTAAAAGTTTTGAAAGTTTTAAAAAGGTTTTTTTAAAGTTCATTTATTTACTTTGAGAAAGGGGGAG
Source organism: Puma concolor (assembly GCF_028749965.1). Lineage (NCBI taxonomy): Eukaryota > Metazoa > Chordata > Mammalia > Carnivora > Felidae > Puma > Puma concolor. Next base: position 141,713,581 of record NC_141674.1, on the reverse strand, counting down.
AAGGGCAGAGAGAGAGGGTGAGAGAGAATTCCGAGCAGGATCCATGCTCAGCAAGGAGCCCGATGCAGGGCTCGATCCCATGACCATGAGATCATGACCTGAGCCCAAATCAAGAGTCAGATACTTAACTGACTGAGCCACTCAGGCGTCCCAAGAATTTGATACTTTTCAAGGAAAACATTTATATAGGTCTGACTAAGCATAGCTGAGGAAGAGTTCTGTAAAACATAGTTATTAACTACCAAGAAGCATAAAATACCTAGGAATAAATCTAACCAAAGATGTAAAGGATCTGTATGCTGAAAACTATAGAAAGCTTATGAAGGTAATTGAAGAAGATTTAAAGAAATGGAAAGACATTCCCTGCTCATGGATTGGAAGAATAAATATTGTCAAAATGTCAATACTACCCAAAGCTATCTACACATTCAATGCAATCCCAATCAAAATTGCACCAGCATTCTTCTCGAAACTAGAACAAGCAATCCTAAAATTCATATGGAACCACAAAAGGCCCCGAATAGCCAAAGTAATTTTGAAGAAGAAGACCAAAGCAGGAGGCATCACAATCCCAGACTTAGCCTCTACTACAAAGCTGTCATCATCAAGACTGCATGGTATTGGCACAAAAACAGACACATAGACCAATGGAATAGAATAGAAACCCCAGAACTAGACCCACAAACGTATGGCCAACTCATCTTTGACAAAGCAGGAAAGAACATCCAATGGAAAAAAGACAGTCTCTTTAACAAATGGTGCTGGGAGAACTGCACAGCAACATGCAGAAGGTTGAAACTAGACCACTTTCTCACACCATTCACAAAAAGAAACTCAAAATGGATAAAGGACCTGAATGTGAGACAGGAAACCATCAAAACCTTAGAGGAGAAAGCAGGAAAAGACCTCTCTGACCTCAGCCATAGCAATCTCTTACTCGACACATCCCCAAAGGCAAGGGAATTAAAAGCAAAAGTGAATTACTGGGACCTTATGAAGATAAAAAGCTTCTGCACAGCAAAGGAAACAACCAACAAAACTAAAAGGCAACCAACGGAATGGGAAAAGATATTTGCAAATGACATATCGGACAAAGGGCTAGTATCCAAAATCTATAAAGAGCTCACCAAACTCCACACCTGAAAAGCAAATAACCCAGTGAAGAAATGGGCAGAAAACATGAATAGACACTTCTCTAAAGAAGACATCCGGATGGCCAACAGGCACATGAAAAGATGTTCAGCGTCGCTCCTTATCAGGGAAATACAAATCAAAACCACACTCAGGTATCACCTCACACCAGTCAGAGTGGCCAAAATGAACAAATCAGGAGACTATAGATGCTGGCGAGGATGTGGAGAAACGGGAACCCTCTTGCACTGTTGGTGGGAATGCAAATTGGTGCAGCCGCTCTGGAAAACAGTGTGGAGGTTCCTCAGAAAATTAAAAATAGACCTACCCTATGACCCAGCAGTAGCACTGCTAGGAATTTATCCAAGGGACACAGGAGTACTGATGCATAGGGGCACTTGTACCCCAATGTTCATAGCAGCACTCTCAACAATAGCCAAATTATGGAAAGAGCCTAAATGTCCATCAACTGATGAATGGATAAAGAAATTGTGGTTTATATACACAATGGAATACTACGTGGCAATGAGAAAAAATGAAATATGGCCTTTTGTAGCAACGTGGATGGAACTGGAGAGTGTGATGCTAAGTGAAATAAGCCATACAGAGAAAGACAGATACCATATGGTTTCACTCTTATGTGGATCCTGAGAAACTTAACAGGAACCCATGGGGGAGGGGAAGGAAAAAAAAAAAAAAAAGAGGTTAGAGTGGGAGAGAGCCAAAGCATAAGAGACTGTTAAAAACTGAGAACAAACTGAGGGTTGATGGGGGGTGGGAGGGAGGGGAGGGTGGGTGATGGGTATTGAGGAGGGCACCTTTTGGGATGAACACTGGGTGTTGTATGGAAACCAATTTGACAATAAATTTCATATATAAATAAAAAAAAATAAATAAAAAAAAACAAAAAAAAAACATAGTTATTAACTAAGTACATTATGTTTTCAAATGAGAGTTTTGCCTGGCAAATTAAAGCTTCCATTACAAACAGAACAAAACAAAAACAGACTATTACACTGATCTAAGAGAAAACTCAGTGTATTGAGTGTATTGATCCAGACACATATTGAACTTCAATTTAAAAGGATGGAGAAACACGCATGGCAAATGCACTATTACTTTACACAGCCCTTACATTTCCTCCTTTTTTTTTTCTGATTGTTTTTGCTAATACTAGCAAAGTAACAAAAATTATTTTCAGCATTCTTCCCATTTCTAACGCTGATAATCCTACGCATCTATACAGGGTAGTTTAAACTTCAAAATGAAAGTCACACTAAACTTACTCTCTTGCTAAATTATTTTGTCAAAATGAAAACCATCAAGGCATGCATCAGCACGCTTTTGGTACCTATGGCTATTTGAATGAAGGCTTTTGGCAATAGGGGAACAGCTCTTCTTAAGTGGTGAGTGGTGGTTACTTGTATGTAGATAATGCAAACACATCATCAATGCTTTATTACTGGTCTCAGAAGAAAGATTTTTCCTTTCCATCCTAAGTAAAACAATAGGATATATGGCACCATATTAAAACTTAAATAGAGAGGTAGTTGGTGGAGTATTACCGTAGAAGTATGTGTTGGGAAGTGAAAATTCTCGAAGCTCCATGGTCAGCCCCCAAGAGCAATGACTCCTGGGCTTAGTGTTCTTCTCAGAGGACAGCAGTAGATGTTCACTCTGCATTTCTAATTACTTAACTCAGTCTCTCTTTTTCCCATGAGGGGAAGATTGTCAAGGAGCAGAGAAATAGCAAAGGCAACCAAGCATGCATGAAAACATCATTACACCCCTGAGCCGAGATCAATTTCTCTCAGAGCTGTGTTATATAGCTATGTGTAGAGGGAGGCAAATGTTTTAAATGTGTTATTCTTTTACACATTTGTAAGAGCTCTGTACTTTAGAGCAACTTTGCTGGCACAATGCTGTCCAAAGGGAAGGTAGTAGTCTATAAAATCTGTCACATGAAATGCTGAGAACTAGAAGACATGGTTGGTAATTTCCTGGAATGACTTTTCCAAAAACCTTCGCAACAAATAAAACTTTCCTACCCTGATCCTCTTCTTCCCTTGTTGGTGAGAGGATATTCAGTTAGGAAATGTCATCTTGCTCAACATGAGCAAGGTCTCAGGCCTGTCTTTATTATCTGAAATCTACAAGCAGGCAAAATCTTGCTTCTTAATTTCAGTCGCATGCAGTGGTGCTATTGTGTGATGATATGTAAGAGGATCCTCCTTTTCCTTTCCCTTAATGCCATTTTTTTAATGGAAAGTCCTTTAAGGTTTTCTTTTTTTTCAATCCAGTATTCTGACCATAAACATATAAACTATGCTATTAAAAGATACTAATGACTGGGGCGCCTGGGTGGCTTAGTGGGTTAAGCGTCCAACTTCAACTCAGGTCATGATCTTGCAGTCTGTGAGTTTGTGCAGCTCTGTGCTGACAGCTGAGAGTCTGGAGCCTGTTTCAGATTCTGTGTCTCCCTGTCTCTCTGGCCCTCCCCCACTCACGCTCTGTCTCTCTCTATCTCTCAAAAATGAATAAACATTTAAAAAATTTTTATAAATTAAAAAAAAAATTAATGACTGAAAACTATTAGAATAACCAGCATACCTATCACCTGAATTGTCTGCATTGAAGAGTTCCACTGAATTCTCGACTATTTTAATCAAAGACCCATATCTTTTCAAAGTAAGAATATAAAGTGACTAGAGCTCATTTAATAAAGGAAATTTAAGTGTGAAGGGGACTTCCAGCTATTCATATACCATCTCAACTTGTTAGGATTTGTATCAAATATCAATAGATTTTCCCACATTAAAAGAGCAGAATTTGATTTGGAAGTGAGTTTGTACTGTGATTTTGACCAAATAAATATACTCAAGTATATCCAAATATATCCAAATATAAATATACCCAAATATATCCATAAAGTGGGTATAAAAATATTTAGTTCAGATTATTGTGAGTCGAAAATAGCCACCATTAAACAAAAGAGAGATCATCTGTTATCTTAATTTTCCTTTTGAGCTGATGCTTAAAGATTCATCACATCATCTCAAAGAAAGACAGAAAGTTAATGTTAGTGAATGTATCAGTCATACTCCAGTCAGAAAAAGAGAAATTCTCTGAAAATTGCAATCAGAGGTAAATTTAATACAAGAAATTGGTTATAAAATTTTGATTGGGTGAAAGAGTAAAGGGGGGAAGGGCACCAGATAGAGTCCAGAAATACGCATTGCTGCTGAGGTTGCCACCAATGCCACTAGAGCCTGTGGTCATCTGTCATCCCCACTGCTGCCTCCTGCAGTTCCCAGACCCACTGACACTGTTGGAGGTCATAGTCACACACAGTCACCTGTACTTTTTGGTCACAGCTCCTGCTGGAACCATAAGCAGAAAGATGTCTCCATTACTGCTGTTCTTGCAGTCCCACTGAAATACTTCCTTCTGGCAAAACTTAATTGGAACCAGTCAGCAAGATAGTCTGTGGAATGCAGTCTATGCCATCCAGACCCCTTGATACAGGCAAGGGCACAAAGGGGAGAGTGGGCTGAACACCAGCAGACAATATCCAGAAAATAAGTCATCATGTTAGTAACCATGCTAGCACCAGGAAGCCAACAATAGCTTTCGTTCAAAAGGATGGACTGTGTTTACTTCTTTTCTGAAATCCATGGAAATTTCATAAAGTATATAATGGAACTGAAAATGAGAAAGCGATCCGTGATGGTTAATTTTATGTGTGTCAACTTTGTTGGGCTAGGAGGTGCCCACATATGTTAAACATTATTCTGGGTGTGTCAGTGAGGGTGTTTGGGGGATGGCATTAACATTTGAATTGGTAGACTGAGTCAAGAAGATTGCCCTCTTGGAGCTCCTAGGTGGCTCAGTCTGTTAAGCAGTTAAGTGTCTGACTTCGGCTCAGGTCATGATTTCAAGGTTCGTGGGTTTGAGCCCTGCATCGGGCTCTGAGCTGACAGCTCAGAGCCTGGAGCCTGCTTTGGATTCTGTATCTCCCTCTCTCTCTGGCCCTCCCCCACTCACACTCTATCTCTGTCTCTTGAAAATAAATAAATAAATGTTTAAAAAACAAGAAAAAAAATTTTTTTAATTTGCTTAAAAAAAGAAGATTGCATGGAATACTACATGGCAATGAGAAAGGATGAAATATAGCCTTTTGTAGCAACGTGGATGGGACTGGAGAATATTATGCTAAGTGAAATAAGTCATACAGAGAAGGACAGATTCCATATGTTTTCACTCCTATATGGATCCTGAGAAACTTAACAGAAGACCATGGGGGAGGGGAAGGAAAAAAAATGGTTAGAGAGGGAGGGAGCCAAAACATAAGAGACTCTTAAAAACTGAGAACAAACTGAGGGTTTATTGGGGGTGGGAGGGAGGGAGGGGTGGGTGGGTGATGGGTATTGAGGAGGGCACCTGTTGGGATGAACACTGGGTGTTGTATGGAAACCAATTTGACAATAAATTTCATATAAAAAAAAAAAGAAGATTGCCCTCTGTAACATGAGTGGCCCTCATTCAGTCTATTGAAGACCTGAATAGAACAAAAACCTGAGTAAATGAGAAGTCACTGTCTATCTCCAAGATGAGACTTTGGTCTTCTGTCTTTGGACTTGCACCAGAACTTAAAACATTGGCTTTCCTGGTTCTCAAGCCTTTGGACTTGAACTGAAACTTACATCATTGGTTCTGGTTTTCCAGCTTGCTGACTATAGATCTTGGGACTTCTCAGTCTTTGTAATCACATGAGCCAATTCTGAAGAAAGAAGAAAGAAAGAAAGAAAGAAAGAAAGAAAGAAAGAAAGAAAGAAAGAGGAAGAATGAAGGAAAGACAGAGAAAAGAAAAGAAAAGAAAAAAGAAAAGAAAAGAAAGGAGGGAGGGAGAGAGGAAAGAAGGAAGGAAGGAGAAAAGAAAGACTAAGGGGGTGCCTAGGTGGTTCAGTGGGTTAAGCGTCTGACTTCGGCTCAGGTCATGATCTCAAGGCTCGTGAATTCCAGCCCCACATTGGGCTCTGGGCTGACAGCTCAGAGCCTGGAGCCTGCTTCAGATTCTGTGTCTCCCTCTCCCTCTGCTCCTCCCCCACTCGTGTTCTGTCTCTGTCTCTCAAAAATGAATAAGCGTTAAAAAAAAAAGGCTAAGGAAGAGAAATAGGTATATAAATATATAGACATAGACAAATATACAGATATCCTATTGGCTTGCTTTCTTAGGAGAATCTGGACATTATAAGACCATCAATGGATTAGAAATTCTTTCTAAAAAGAAAATGTAAATGGGATGATACTGATGATCAGATCCCAACAGAGAAAACTGTATCCCGAAGATGCACAGACTTTGGTGACACTGGGAGAGGCAGCTACCTTCTCTTGGTGGTGCCCAGCAGATCCAGCTGATACCAAAGCCAGAAAGCAGAGATGGGCTGTAATCAGTGCAATAGTTAATGGAATGTCTAAGGAATACCTTAGGCAAATTGTTCTTACCCATCTCCTGTGTGAAAAACAAAACAAAACAAAACAAAACAAAACAAAACAAAACAAACAAAAAAACCCCAAAAAGTTGTGCAAGAAAAGCAGGGCCCTATAAATATGAAGTTAAATAAGATTTGGCATGACTTTACACCAATTATGGCATATAGAGTAAGAAACTCTCCATTTGAAGAAATGCAACATGTAATATTATCATTCCATCAAAGAGCTTAATAACACGGGATTATGTTCTCTATGAGCATAATCATACTATTTGGTTCTTGCAATACATGTAATTGTGAATCCTGCTTATTGGTGTTCAATCAATTTAAAGTAGAAAATTTCATTAGAGTTACAGGGAAAAATGCATGAAATAAATTTTGGCAATGAAAAATCAAAGGTAAAACCAACCAATTTTTGGAGGAAGAGAAGTAGGAGACACTCATGCATTTATTTTCTCACCTAAAAGAGTGTGAAGTCAATAGTTCCACCAAAAGTTGATGGGTCAAGTATGTATTGTTTAACAGTTGTAAAGTTAACCCCCAGAAGAATGGGGTAAAAAAAATAACAGATGGAGAACGAAAAAAGAGATGGAAATTGGACTATATTTTTCATCTTCCATTATTTGAGAGTTAAATATATAAGGTCTAAGATTGACAAGTTAACAAACCAAGTTTCAAATATGTAATTTAGTGTCGAGAATAGAACCATAGAAAACAAGATTAGAAAGAGTAAAAGAATAAGGCTATAGGTGGCGGAAGGGGGAGATATTTTTTAATTTTTCATTTTAAGACTTTTTCCTATTTTTTATTTTGCATATATGTTATAATTTTATAAAAAATAAATATAGGGGACATATTTCTGTCAATGATGGAGGTCTAGGAAGGGGCATGCATAGAAGCAGCCCCCTTTGCCTCAGCTCAGTGTTTAGTTATATGATTTTATGAATGTAAAGCATCTACAGATGGAAAGTAGAAAGAGATAAATGCTACTGCTCAATAAAATGAAACCAACAGTATGTATGTTACCAGGGCACCATACATGAGCAATCTTTTGAGAGTAAAACCTTTCTTAGAGTCAGCTGCAAAGCAGCAAAGAGTTTTCTCTCTAGTTTAACCCTTTTCCCTTTCTTTCCTTCCCAACATTTAATTATAACATTTAAACTCAAAGAATTACTGGCAAGACAAACATAAAAATTTCTCAACAGGAAACACTCAGTTCTTTGTAGAAAAAAAAGTCATCATCATCATCATCAGAAAAGTAAATAAATAAAACCTAGGATACTTGATAAGTTTATATGGTCAACAAGCCACTTTTTTTTTTTTAAAGTTAAGGAACAATCAAGTTGGGAGCACTATTCTCACTTTTGGTAGAGTGTGCACAACTTGGGGGAAAGTTCCCTTATAGTTTGTTTATGTCTCCACAAAAAAGGTCTTTGAATCAAAGTCCCAGCTTCTCCTGCATTATAAGAAATCAGTTTTCATTGCATAATGAAGTTTCTGGCATTTGGACCATGCCTCTATCATTCCCTAGAAACATACAACAGTAGGTTACGTTCCTAAGGCAAAATAGTGACCATCTATGTTCACTTCTGAACTAATCCATAAGAAAAGTGTGAACAGTCTCCCTTCATTCAAAATTGCTATGAGGCCCAAATGTTGGGGCCAAATGGGCTGAAATGACAAGTATATATATATTTTGATCATCTTTCCATTGTCATTGGCCTCACTTCCTGTAGTTAAATATTAGCTTAGTAAATTTTTTGCCAGTTTATAGCTTATCTAGATTGCTCATAATCCTCATCTGCAAAAAATATTGTCAGTCTGTTCTTTAAAATAGAAGCCCATTACCTTTAAACAATCTCATCAAGTTACTAGACGCTGGATGCATAATGACCTAAGTGTTCAGCTTTCCAACTAAGGTTCAGAGCCCAGAGCTCCCATTTCAAGTGGGTCCTGCTTGCCTGAAGTTCTCACACACGTTTCCAACCCCATCAAGAAAACAACATGGTCAGAGAATCCTTGGAAATTCATATATTCTTTGGAAACATAAAGTTTCTCTGTTTAAAAATGAAACAGACCAAAACACAGCCTCTGCTGACACATAAGAAAAGTAATTTAAGTGTCTGTGTGTGGAGAATTTCCAACTTCTGAACGACTTGGTGTGCTCACGTGGTCAAGATTAATGTCATTCCATTCTGACCGGCTCTTCCTGTCCCTACAGTGAAAGTGGGTTCCGAAACATGTTGGATGAAGAAATTTCCCAGTGTATCACAGTTACCAAGCCAGCTGTGCAACGTCATTTTTACATGGATACATTTGAAATATTACCGATTTCTCACAGGCTTAATTATTGTACCTATTTTGTGAGCTCTGGGATCTGGGCCAGATTACAGAAAATCTGAGAAGCTTGCTGGACAGTGGATAAGGATGCTCCTGTGTGTCATAAAGAACTTGGGTCTGGGATTTAGCAGTTCCAAATCCATGGCAGCACAAACACTGACCTTTGGCCTTTGTTGTTTATCAGAACACAGCATTAGCAATTAGCCACAATGTTTTGAGAATTAGGGGTTGGGGTTTCCATTTAATTTAATTTTCTGGTTGACTTGGGATTAAACAAACAAAAACACTTTTATTATTATTATTATTATTATTATTATTATTCAAGCTTTTGGAAAGGGGAAGGAAAGAAACTAACATTTATTGACTATTGTGGCAAATGTGTTAGATTTTAAAAGTATGTTATTTATCTTCACTGTAGAGCATTATGAAGTATGTGTTATTTTAAAAAATTTTATAGATGAGGTAACAGACTCAGAAAGGTTAAGTAGGTGTCTCAGATCACAAAGCTAGTGTTCAGAAAATGTAAAATTAAAACCTAACTCAGTCTGTTTCCAAAAGACCATGTCTGTCTTATACTTTAACAACATGAAATTCTATCTTCTTGTATGTGTAGGTTTAAAATAATTAGCACATTTCAATTTTTATTAAATCAGTATTTGGGAGCATCTCTTAAATGCTAGTCACTGGGCTCCCTTTTAATAATAGAAAGGTGAATTCTAGGTGATAATACTTTCAGGAAACTTGCAGCAAAATAGGTGTTACTTAGTAATAAAAGTTTAGAATACAGAGTGTTCCTGTGAAACAATCATTCTTATGGTGTAAAGGGGACAAGTAGCAGGAGCTGGTACTATGAACTAGGGGTGGGAGGGTGACATCAAAAAAGCTTCAGAGGGAAGGCAATTTGAGTTTATTGATGAGAAAGGTACACTGAGTGGGGAACAGCCCATGCAATGGTAAAGAACCATGAAAGTTCATGGTATATTTGAGGCTCTGCAAATGATTTAGCACAGTTAGAAAACAGGGACACACAGGACACCAATAGAAAGTGAGCCTAGAAAGATAAGGAACAATAGCACATACAATATCATGTAGTCTGTGCTATACTGCGTGGATGCTAGAAACTACGAAAGTGGGTGCAAAGACATTAGTTTTACATTTAAAATGATCTCTTCAAAATGGAGGAGATCATTTAAAATTACTTAAGAGACTCCCAAAACTTGGCGAAGGATTACCAGTTGAAAAGAGAGAGAGGCTTCTAGTTCGAATGAGGACTCTACATTGCCAGGGTCATCTGCAGGAGCCTCTGCTACCTTTGGGAAATGCTACAGGTGTAGAAGACAGATGATACTGGATTGAATCTCACTGTCTCCCAGGCATACTCAAAAAGGTAAATTTTAAAAATCTGTTATTGAAGGGCATCTGGGTGGCTCAGTCAGTTAAGTGTCCGATTCTCGATTGCATCTCAGGTCGTGATCTCGTGGTTCATGAGTTTGAGCCCCGTGTCAGACTCTAGGTGGGCAGCACAGAGACTGCTTGGGATTCTCTCTCTCTCCCTCTCTGTCCCTCCCTGACTTGTGCTTATATTCTCTCTCTCTCAAAATAAATAAACTTTAAAAAAGCTGTCATTGATTTATACACCTGATATTTGCTTTTTAAATTTTTATTTATTTTTGAGAGAGAGAGAGAGACAGAGAGAAACAGAGAGACAGAGCTTGAGCAGGGGAGGGGCAGAGAGAAAAAGGAGACACAGAATCTGAAGCAGGCTCCAGGCTCTGAGCTGTCAGCCCAGAGCCTGACGCAGGGCTTGAACTCACAAACTGCGAGATCATGACCTGAGCTGAAGTCAGAAGCTTAACCAACTGAGTCACCCAGGCGCCCCTTTGTTTTTCTAATAAATGAGGAATATGGAAAACTGAGTGTTTTCATTAATAGATGTTTTACTATACATTTCAAAAGATCAGTTACTGTTACTTCTGATGCTGTTGTCCAAATCTCCTATGAGAATGGGTCTGACTCTTTATCTGCAAAGTGTCCCTAAAGGAGGGGAACTGAGTGGCTACACCAGGATGTCTGAGGAGAAGTCTAAAAAAGCTTACCACAAGCTTTATACTTCTTTGAAGTCATTTTTCTGTCAGTCATGTAAATCATATATCCTGTTCTATAATGTATGTGTTTCAAAAAAACATAAAATACTATTGTAAATTCCTTCACTTTTCTCCCCAATCCTTGAAAAAAAATTAAAATGCTAGGAAAATGTACCATGTTTACCAGATGAATTCTTGTTCCTTCTCTGGCATAACCCTACTTTACTTGGAGACTCCAGCACTATACTATTTTGTTAGCCACAGGCAGGCAACCCAGTAATTTAGGAAATTAACAAATGGATCCTCACTTCTTATGTCAATATGATATACATACTCTTTCTCAAATCTTACTCACAAGAATCATATTAGTAGTTGAAAAGAAAAATCAGATTCCTGGGATTCATCCACAGAGGCTACTTTAATTTAACACGTCCATGGAAATGACATTAAAAAAAAAAGTGCATATGTGATTCTGTTGGCATTCTGCAATCCCTACACTGAGAAACTCAGTTTCAGTGAAACGCTAGACTATGGACCATACCCCATGGCCCACAGTCCCTATTATCTTCTACCGTGTTGTCTATCCCTCTAACCCTGCAGGTGCCTAGGCCCACATCTCTGTAACCTTTGATACAGCGCAAATAGATGCCCAGGTAAAGCAGCCAGAATTTTTACATCCTCTGCACTATGGGTTTTAATGCACTCAGTAGAACCTCTAGACAGGGGAACTGTACTATATTCTGAAAGCAAATGATGCTATAAGAAAGAATAACTTTTAAAACATATAAAAGCATATTCTATTATAAAATAATGCTGAAATAAAAAGGGGGAAAGACAATAAAAAGAGAAAGCAATCTAAAAAGAAATTGCTATGGGGTACCTTCCAAAATCTGTTCAGCCGAGCCTTCTGCGATCATTTCAATTTTGTAGAGTGTGAAGGGAGCTAACAATTATTAAACACTCCCTGTCTATCAGAACCAGTAATAAGGTATGAATATTTTCCTATATTTTCCAAAGAGAAGACAAAGGCTTATTGAGGTAAGTCCAATAGTAAAGTTAAACAAAAGATTACTGGAACTCTTCCAGAATTATTATTAGGCTTTCTCTGGAAGCACTGATACCTGCTTGTAATGCAGAACTTGGCAATCTCTACTTCCTTTGAGACTGTCTATTCACATCACTTTGCAACAGCTTGGAATCTAAACAAAGTTTCCTCACCCATGGAGGTCAAAGATAAGATGACAGATAACCTGAGGGAAGCCATTCATCACTGGAGATGCCAGCAAAACCCCAGCAAAGAGGAACATTGTGCCACTCTCCTAGTTCACTTGCATGACCTTTCCTAGCACAGGCACCCACTCTGTACCACCCTGTACCATCTCATCCCCACACCCAGCGTCATCTCTCTGCTGTAAGAGCCAGAAGTGCAAACACATCACTCCAGCCCAAGGTAAGTATCTCTGGTTCTAGGGGAAGATCACCAAGCAGTTATCAGGACCCCAGGCAGCTTTCAAAATGGAACAAAAGAATCAATTAGGCCTGTATGTCCATGCCAAATGCTCAATCCTATTTCCATACTAGCATGACTGAAACGAAACTAAAAGAAAAGACCTAAATGTTTTCTGTGCTTCAACAGACAAACCTGGCCATGGAAGGTCTTTAAGACAGCACTCAATCCAGTACTTCCCTAGCTTTCTGGGCATTGCACTAGGTCCTGTGGAGAGAAAAATCCCAAGATCCGGCAGGCAGGGTCTGCATCCTCTAGCGAATTTGTGATTTAGGTGGCTTTATTCTGAAAAAAAGTTCTCGGCCCCAAAGGGCTTTACTAAAATGGCAAGTTGGGAAATGCCAAAGTGATGCCTAATTGGTCACACCCAAGTGCTGTCACTTTGTGCCTTGGGAGTAAAATCTTGCTGTTACATGACTCTGGAGTCTTGCAGTTCAGAGACATACCTGGGGCCCAAGTCATGTAAGTGATGCACCCTTTTAATAAAGCTGACAGGCGGAGCTGCATTGCTCAGCAGGTTTCTTTCCCAGCCCCCGTTGTTGCTGGCAGGGGAATCTTTGATGCTAAAGGCACAACCATTTTCTGGAGATAAACCAGAGAAAAGACGTGGTAGCTATTCTTTAAATAGCTGTCCTCTGTCCCCTCATTTTATAGTGCCAACTGTCCATCAGTTGGGCAGGAAAAGTCTTCAGGGAAACGGGGAACTGGCTCTTTCGCAATAGCGTTTTATGTACTTCAAAATCAATTACAAATTGAACCCCAAAGTATGGTGTTCTTAGTTTCTGATATGCTTTGCTAAGGTTCTGCTGAGCTAAGTGGAAACATTTTAGTCCTAGAATGTCAAAGGAATGAAGGAAAATGAAACTTACCATTTGCTCAGTCCAACAAGAGGGACTTTCAGGAACTACAATGAGGCTTCATGCAACTCTATTTTTTTCATTTATTTATTTTTAATTATTTATTTATTTTTGAAATTTATTGTCAAATTGGTTTCCATACAACACCCAGTGCTCATCCCAAAAGGTGCCCTCCTCAATACCCATCACCCACCCTCCCTTCCCTCCCACCCCCCCATCAATTTGTTCTCAGTTTGTTCTCAGTTTTTAAGAGTCTCTCATGCTTTGGCTCTCTCTCACTCTAACCTCTTTTCTTTTCCATTTTTTTTCCCTTCCCCTCCCCCATGGGTTTCTGTTAAGTTTCTCAGGATCCACATAAGAGTGAAAACATATGGTATCTGTCTTTCTCTGTATGGCTTATTTCACTTAGCATAACACTCTCCAGTTCCATCCATGTTGCTCCAAAGGGCCATATTTCATTCTTTCTCATTGCCACGTAGTACTCCCATGTAACTCTAAACCCAGAGACCTTTAGAGCCTCAAACTCACTCTACTAGCAGTTTGATACATATGGAGAACAGGTGAAGCCAGGTTCTGGTGCTAGCAGTGGGAGCATGGACAAGCCAGTGCCTATCTTTATGAAATAAAGATGTGGATGAGTGATCTCAAAATTATTTTTCTCATTAAATTTCCAAGGATCTGGTGAAACACTGTATGTTGTAAAGAGAACAAGATCAAGGGCAAGGAGCAGAAAATAATAATACTTTTCATGCAAACACACTACTGCACTGAATCCTTGCAATAGCTGTGTAGGCAGGTTTTACTACTCTCATTTTACAGATGAAGGAACAGAGACATAGAGATGTTGAAGAGGCAACCCAAGGTCTCATTGAATAGGTAGCAGAGCAGAGATTTGAACCTATGTCTGCTTAATTTCTAAGTCCAGTGTACTTCATGGCCTCCCATCACAAAAAAAGTTCTGAAGCTGTGTGCACATTACTTTCCTTCCTTGGATCTTAAGCCTCCTTTACACTCTACCCTGAAGGGACTTAAAAGGTGTACCTTAAGCATTATCAAGTGCAGGGAGAAGTCCGTGAGGAAGCAAGGGACAAATGTGCAGTCCTCACCTACCCTGCTCCTCTATTCTACTACCAGAACAGTTCAACTGTTAGATATTTATATACTGGTTTTCTTTTTTTTTTAATCTTTATTTATTTTTGAGAGAGAGAGAGCACGAGCAGGGGAGGGGCAGAGAGAGAGGGAGACACAGAATCTAAAGCAGGCTCCCAACTTTGAGCTGTCAGCACAGAGCCCAACACAGAGCCTGCCTGGGATCCTCTGTCTGTCTCTCCCTGCCTCTTCCCTGCACGTGTGTGTGTGTGTGTGTGTGTGTGTGTGTGTATGTGCGTGTATGCATGTTCTCTCTCTCCCCCAAATAAATAAACATTTAAAAAATAAATTAATTTAAAAAATAATTGGGTCAACTTTTAAAAATAAATAACATAACATAACATAACATAACATAACATAACATAACATAACACCAGTGCTTTACCTTTATCAAATACCTTTATCAAAATACCTTTATCAAAAAGGGGAGGAAGGAAGGGGGAAAGGAAGAAAGGAAGCAACAATCAAGGAAGAGGAAGGACTAAAATAAATCTAAAACTACTGAGTGGCTTATTGCTTCACCTCTTAGGATTTTTAGAGCTTTAGCACTCTTTTAAGTGGCAAATCGAGAAGAGAGATCACATTTATAGGCTACTTTGTAAAGCAGGTTGTACCCATCAACTTTTATGCTGTAATAAAATTCCCAAATCTCAATAGCTCATAGCAACTAGTGTTTATTTCTCACTCATACTACTTGTCCTACACAGAGTGACAATAGCTATGCTCATGATGTCTTCATTTCAGGACCCAAATTGAAGAAGAAGTTCCTATCCAGGACATCCAGAGAAAAAAGAGCAGTGGGAGATCCATGAGATACCATTTAAAGCTTCTGGGCAGCAGCGAATTCTGTTGCTCTCACTCTCATACATGGCCAAGCCTAGTAGCCAAAAGTGGGGAGAAATTATCTTTTTATATGGAATGGCAGCAAAAAACTAGAAACAATAATGCTTCTTAGATGACTTACTCATTCTACCATCTACTCACAAGTTTTTGTTTCTATCCTTAACCTGAGTAAAATACATTCTCCCGTCTCTATGAAAGATACTCCTAAATCCACTCAAATCTAGTCATAGAAAAGGCTCAATGTCTAAAATCTTATAATATTATATGTATCAGGGCCAGATTGGGGGGGGGGTCCTTCAACCCAGAGATTACGAGCTATCTGCCTCCATTATCACACACACACAGTAGTTGAATAAAGGACAAAATAACTACAATAAATAGTCTCACCAAAGAAGGGGAAGACAAGAGGAACACAGCAGTCACTGGCCTATAGAAATTCTGAAATTGTGGTATTCAAACTTTGCAAGCACCATGTTCCTGGGCACAGAGAATGCTCCTTGGTGAAGCCCTGGGTCTGCTCCCTGGGATCTTGGTCCACTTCCTGAAAGGGTCTTGTTTCTCATGATGATTCTTGGCCACATATGGAGACAGCATTGGAAATGTGGCTTTTTGAGGACCTGTGTAGCTTTCTCAGACTGCTTCCTGTAGAAGAATCTTCCTATAGAAGATTGGGATCACAAAATTGTTTTCAATCTCAGTCATAATCTCTAACAACAATCTCTTACAAAGATGTTGGTGCCTCTTTTGGGAATACAATTCTCTCTAAAATGTAATGCACTGTTTATCTATTTGATTTCAGATGGTACCATGTTCAAGTACAAAGAGCCACATTAAGTCTTTTGGAGACCCATCTCTTCTATAACCAAATAACTTAGGACAGTGATACAACGTACAGTGCAGAAGAAGACAGGAAGGCCCAATAGGTCATATGGAAGATAGAGGTGCAGTTGTCTCTTTGCAAGTCTACATGAAGTTTAGGAAAATTCTGAAAGCCTGTATATGTACAGGATCAAAATTTAGATTCCTCAACGTTGGACTGGCTCTTCCTAGGGTGTATGGTGGCCCATGCTGCCTTTCTCTGATAACTAACATTGATCCACTGCCCTGCCTCTGGCCCCTTCTCAGAGTTTGCTTCAAATGCCCTTAATGAGAGGGCAGCTGGCTAAGTCAGACTATATCCCCTGCCCAAAGTTTATTGGGTCAGGGTTAGATCCCTTAACTGAAGGGCTAATCAAATTTCTTTATGAGAATTTGGTTTGGAACTGAGAGACTCTAGCTGGAAGTTTGAACAAAGAGGCTACCACTCAAGTTTTATTATGCTGGGTTTAAACAAACTGATAGTCTTAAAAGAGAAAAAGAAAAAAAAATGAAATATATACATTATTGGAGAAATATGTCCACTCATGGGGTCTATGATATATTCCTATTCAGAAAGTTATTCTCTACTTGAGCTATTTTAAATGGGTACCTATTATTTGCAACCAAATCATCATTCACACAAATGTTTAAACTTAAATTCAATTTCCTTCGACAAATCCTTCTTGAATTTGTGGTTCATGATACCACAAAATAATTCTCAAAGAATAAAAAGATGAACATGACACAATAACAAGCTTTAGGGGTATTTACAAGCTTTAATAGAGGCAGGTACACAAATTCCCATGATGAAGATAATGATAGAAATATGTAAAATACTATGGCAATTCAAAGCAAATTGTAACCACAACTGATCTGATGTATCTGGAAGTTTTTATAGAAAAAAATGGCAATTCAGATATAGTTACAGGACAGACAAAATTGAAGAGGCAGAGATGACAGAAAGCCTCAGTTGGAGTAAGTGGCACATCTAAAGGCCTGGAATAAGGAAATGGGGTATGTATTATGGAACAGCATGGAGTATTATTTGGCTAGATCATGGGAAACTTATTGAAAAGAGGAGGAAAATACCTGGAAAGGTAGTTTGGCATATTGTTACAATGGGTAGTGCATACAAATATTCATCAGCTTAACTAGGTAGATAATAGAAATCCACAAAAGGAAACCCTGTAATCATTTGGACATATGATCCAGTGGCAATGCATACAGCCATTTTCAATAGGCAAGAAAAGTACAGTGAGGAGAATGAATGGTCTATTGAAAGAAATCATGAGGTCTCAAATCAGACAGTCTTATTGTTAATGGGAAGGAAATGTATACAACTGGCAAGGCATACAGTTAGAAGCTGATGAGCCATATCTGATTGGATACGAATACACAGGAAAAGGAGAACTCAGAAAGGGAAAAAGCTTTCAATTCCATCAAAGGAAATCAGGTCAAGAACAAGATGTTGGAGAGACAAGGTGTTTGGACTTGTCGAATTAAATATGCCAGTGGGACATCCAGGCTAAGGGAGCTACCTGGTCAGCCCTTGGATACCATGAAACCCTAGAATTTTAATCTAGAGAATGCTTAGAAATCATCCTGTACAAATATTTTGTTTTATAGACAAGAAAACTGAGGTCTACAATGTTTAGTGCCTTGCCCCAAATGACAAAGCTTATAAAGATAATCCAGGAAATCTGTTGATAGAGATTTAAGGAGTGGAAATTCAAGGTTGACTGGATCACGCAAACATCCAGACTGAGCATGAAGAGCAAGCAGAAAGAGACTATATGACAACTTCCCATTTTGCCATCAGTGTGGGAAGTGTGTAAATGCTGGTCATTGGCAAGATGGAGCACCTGCTGAGTTCTAAGTACCACACTAAACACTGTGCAATGCTTCAAAAGACATGAACAATGCAGACACCATGTGCCTCGGGAAGCGCGGGGCTCTAATTGGGAGGGCAGGCTAACTCTGCAAGAGCGGACTCGCTGAGGGGTTCCACCCCAGTGTGCAAACACAGATACTGGAAGCTCTTGGCATTAAGCAAGGATGAAGTATTCTAAATGCTTCTAATCCAAAACACAGACAAAAGGAGACAACTTATTGTGTCTTAATAACAAACCAAGATTTATAATTTTGTAAATTAAATTCTACCAAGGGTCTTATTGTAAACAGTTGGAAGGGACTTGCTTTCCTACATCTAGGGCGGTTAGATTATGCTTACTGAACTTACATTCAGGAAAGTTGGTAGGATTACACATGTTCTGGGGACACCTGCACATTTTCAAATTAACAAATTGAAATTAGTGGAATAAATATCCTATGTTATCTGTTCGTCTTTAGGTTTTAAGGGTGGCTAAACTATTTTGATAAGAATTTGGTATTTTTAGGGCAAAGGCAAAAAAGAAGCATCAATTATGATTAAATTTTATTAATGTCTATGCATATGTTATTTAAAAATGAAATTTAAATATATTCCTTTGGGAGATTTGGCTTTGCTACATAGGTTGGTTTAAATACAAATTTATTATTAAAAAGTCTTAAATTAGAGGGGCACCCGGGTGGCTCAGTCAGTTAAGTGTCTAACTTCAGCTCAGGTCATGATCTCAGGGTTTGTAAGTTTGAGACCCCGTCGGGTTCTGTGCTGACAGCTCAGAGCCTGGAGCCTGCTTCGGATTCTGTGTCTCCCTTTCTCTCTGTCCCACCCCCACTCGTGCTCTCTCTCTCTCTCTTTCTCTCTCAAAAATAAACATTAAGAAAAAACTTTTAAATAGTCTTAAATTACAAATGAAAACTATTTTGAGTTATGCAGTAATAGAAGCATCCTTGAAAGATTTCAGGCAGTTCCTAGAATAACATTCAGCTTTTCCACAGTCTCCTCTGACCCTCATCTTATTTGAAAGGAATAAGGAAGACAAGATAGATACACCTGAAAAAAAATTGTCATCAGTGGTCATGTAGGCAGTCTTCCTGCGTCTTGGTGATCGGTTTGACCTATTTATATGCAAAGGAAGAATGGCCCTGTCCACTTTAATTTGCACATCTTGCTTTGACAGCTGGGATTCTGCTTTCTTTATCATTCAGTACATCCTTATTCGCAGAGTTTCAGCAACTTGATGAAATTTGCCTCCTCTGTAAAGCAGTCTCTCAAAGGTCCACATCAGTGGGCACAAGGGAAAACACCTCACACAACATCACTGCTGTTCGGCAGTGCGTGGGAAGCCATGTTTTCTCTCAGGGACAGAGCTTTTCAAGGCTTCCACATTTTAAGGACACACAGATGGCGCCACTTAAGACCTGAATAAGGCATTCTTCACAGTTCCACAATGCTTTTCTTTCAGAAGCAGCTTTTCCAATCCTGCAGGTTATCAGAATGTCAAAAACGTTTGGGTCAGAAACACCTACACAAACTCTCACACAAAAAGAAAAACAGCACAGTTTCTTGATCAAACATATTCTAAGGCACTTTTCCTTTTTCTGATACTAATGATTTATTTTCTGCATTGAGGAAAAAAAACCATCCTCACATAAGTTAGTGTCAAAATATCAAGGCAGCCCTGCCAAATAGAGAATTTCCACCATGAAACATCTTTATCTTATTGCCGAAGGATTTGTAGCTACAGAATAACACTCAACATACTCCATCCAAGGTCACCTGGAGGAAAAGCAAGGAGAATTTTTTTTTTTCCATAAGCGTAAAGAAATCACAATGACATATGTCCACAACGCGGTCAGTTCAGTGTACTCAGAGGTAACAAAGAGGTAACTGGCGATTGCATTTTGGCTGTAGAACACTGATAATGCTCTTCCTCCACTCAGCATATTGATGTACGACTCACAAATCCCACAATATTAATAAAATAAAGACATGTTTTTAAAATGACTTTGTAGTATAAAATAAAATAACTGGTTTTGAAGCCAATAAAAATGAATTTAAATTCTGGCTTAGACAGATACCTGTCTTATGTAGATGTAGAATGTTGGGTAATTTATCTCTGTGAACATCAGATCCCTCACTGATATCTATGGGGCTTGTCAAACAAACATGGCACACCAAATTTAGGAACCAAGGCCAAATTTGATTTGCTGGAAAGAAGGTAGCTCACAGAACCAGCTGAGAGTTTAGAGATCCACGTTTGGAAACAAAAGGAAAACAATGGAGACTGGGTGTATAAGGACACACATGTAGCCCAGGGGACTACCTGGTTAGAACCGTATCAGGGTCACTGCTACCTATGAATACTGGATGGTAAGTGCTGCTTCCATAACAAATTTCCACCCATCCCTGCTTCTTTGATGCTTGGTATAAAAGCCACATTCCTGCCAGAAGCTCCTCAACCTTTCTCTTTTAAGATATTTGACATTTTTGAGAACAACAGATCTTCTCAATTAGGTTTATCAAACACTACTTAATTAGATTCAATCTGTGCATTTTGGGCAGAACATGATAAACGCTGGTGTTTTGTCCTCAACCCATCACTTCAGAAGGCACACAGGTGGGGTTTGTCTTATTATTGGTGATGTGAAGTTTTGAACACTTGGTTAACTGGTGTCTGCCAGTGTTTTCCAAAATAAAATAACTTTTTTTTTTCTCAACAATGTGTACTCTGTAGGGAGATACTTTGAGATTACATTAATACCATTTCCCAGGAAACTTTCACTTAAGAGTTTTAGTATCCACTGATAAGTTTTGGCTGAATCCATTACTACTATAACGTGTGTGAAATGCTGATTTTTCTACCTCCATTGCTTATTTTACATTTATTAATTGACATCCCATTGTAAGGAAGAACTTTCTCTTCTTATTCATTTATGTACTTGTGTGTGTGCGTGTGTGTGTGTGTGTGTGTGTGTGTATACATACATACATACAGTAAAACCTTGGATTGCAAGTAACTCGTTTTGTGAGTGTTCTGCAAGATGAGCGAACATTTCTAATAAATTTTAGCTTGATAAACAAGCAACGTCTTGCAATACAAGTAGTATGTAACACTGAATATCACATGATCACAACTGAGCCAATGGTTCTTGAAATCTGCTTTGACATATGAGTGCTTTGGATTACAAGCATTTTTCTGGAATGAATTATGCTTGCAAACCAAGGTTTTTACTGTGTGTGTGTGTGTGTGTGTGTGTGTGTGTGTGTGTATGTATGTATATATATATATATATATATACATACACACACACATAATCTCTGTGGGTTCATAGATTCTTATTTTACTCAATGGGCTATAATCCCTTACTATAATTATGGCAAAAGATTTTTTGTACATATCATACTATGTAGAAATATAATTGTTTATTGAATATAATAACTAGATTGATTGTGGAGACACTGCCTGTTTTAAGTTAACTGACTAAAACAAGACAGATCTAGGATGTAATTAAGGGATAATAAATAATGAATAAGACTGAAGCAGGGGGTACTAGAAGTAACCATCTGCCTGGATCCCTTTCCCAGGGAGAAGGAGGCTCTGCATGTTGGGCTACCATATGCTGGCCACGAATACAACTCTGAGCAAGATTTCAATGTGGGTCACACCATACCTAATGGCTACAGGTGTGGTAAAGAGAAGCCCAAGTGCAGGAATGCAGAAACAGTACTTCATGTACACTGTTAACAAGAAAGTAGCATGCTCCTTCAGCCAAGAATCTTCAGCTGCTGGGTGGACTGTATCCAGCACCTGGTAGTGCCATTCATAAGGCAATTATGTAGAACACTTTTAATTCCCAGAGAAATGGCTGATAATGGAAAGGTGATAATCTAAAAATAAGAAAAGCCCAAATAAAACAAAGGACAAAAATGCATCTTGACAACAGTCAAGGATTAAAAAAAAAGAATAGACTTGAAGAAGAAAGACCATTTTTTTAAAATTAACAAATGGAGAAGAGGAAAAAAAATAAAACACAAAGCAAGCAATCCTGAAACAGCTACTAATAGAAGCCAAAAAGTGAATTTAAAGTAATCCACTGGAGTGATCAGAGAGACTATAAGCCATTTCTTCCTCGAGGAGTCCTAATGAAATGTAGATGATGTGAATTATTTCTGTGACTGAGATATCAACATGGGTAGGACAGCAGATGAGGAGGAGCTACATTTCCTGCCAGTGAATGCTGAGCAGGTCCAACTAAATGGTTATCCAGACCTATCTGAAGATTTTAAAAATTTTATTCAAATATAATACACATATAGGAAAATTCCCATATGATAAATTCACTGCTCAAGGGACTTACACAATTGAGTATACCTGTGTAGCCAGCAGCAAATCGAGAAACAGAATATTACCAGAACCCATGCACCTAGAAGCCCGTTCTTGTATGCCTTTCAGTCACCATCTCCTTTCCCACTAAGTGTAACCTCTTAGTGTGGGTGAACCTACCTTTATTTGTATTTCAGATTAATGCAGTCATAGAGTATGTACTGTTTTGTGCCTACCTCTTTTTATCCAACATTATGTTTGTGAGATTCATGCAGACTGCCTGTGTTATAGTTTCTTTATCCTCAGTGCTGTGCAATATCTCATTGTGTGAATAGACTACAATTTATTTTTCCATTCTACTGATGATGAGCATTTAAGTAAATTTCCAGTTTACAGTATTATAAATAAAGCTTCCATGAACATTGTAGGACATGTGTTTTGGTGAATATATGTACATTTCTGCTTAATGTATACTGAAAAATGGAATTATCAGACCATAGATATGCTTTAGTTGATACTGACAAACAAGGAATACACATTTCCATTCTTACCAGGTGCTTACATTTTTAAAACACAAAGGTTAATCATAATAGTTATCAGTGAATTAAGCTGCTTTCCTGGAAGTAAAAAAAAAAGGCATTATGGAGTGGCATTAATTCACATGGATTACAATAAAAACACTAACAAGCAAACATAAGTATATGGTTTAAGCAAAGGTGAAAAATTCTTACTTTATAAGAGGGGTTTCCTTGAATTTACAGATTTAAAAATTCTCATATTTGTATTTCCATAAAGACCGATAGAGAGAAGGGATTCAAGAAATGTTTGCAGCTCATAAAATGCTTTTTAAAAAAAAAACAACTGTGATTTACGTTATATCATTTGCATTTCTTAATGAATGCACACATGTGCACGCACACACATACACACACACACACACAAAGATTTAAAGAGACAAAAGAGAAAGAGAGAAGCTGAGGTGTCACCAAGTGGGACAACTTGTCCATGATTAAAAGAAGTGAGAACTGGGAAGTCAGATCTGTTAGGGCTTGTCAGCAAAACTCTGTCGGTCAGTAATGACACAATACTTGGCACACTGTTTGCTGAAAGAATTAATTAGTGGATTATGACCAATGACTTTGTCCCATTTGCCTCACATGGTGCTAAAGTAGCAGTTAATTCTAAGAAATTAGCAAACTCTTACAAAAGGAACATCTAGGATTTCTCTCTTCCAACCACACGGTATGAAACACAGTGGCTACCATTCACTAATTATGTACATTGACCATCTACTCTGTGCCCAAATCATACTGAATGCTCTGATCAGTAGAATGGGATCTCAAGGAACTTTTTAAACCCAGAAGAACAACACATAAGTTGACTTTTTTTTTTTTTACAACCTAGCTGTGAAAATAAACCATAATCACTAAAAAGCACAAATGAAGGTGCAGGAGTAGAAACTAAACAAGTAACCAACAGAATGAGAACTTAGAGACCCTTCACGTGCACCAGACAGCAAATGCAGTTATGTTCCAAGATGGTGAGACCCCTGTGGGTAGCACGTATGGGAAAGGACTTACAAAGGAAGTAGAACTGGAATCAGAATTTGGAGGGAGGATGGAAGTTGGGTAAGTATATTTGAAAGGACATTTCAGCTAGTGACAATGTGACCAAAAGTGGGGAGGAATGGATCCATGTGGCCGTTCAAAGGACCCTGAGTTAAGACTCCTTTGTCTGGAGAGCAGGGTTGAGGCCAGTCTTGAGCACCAATTGCATAATCCAAAGCCAAGGGAAGATGACAGGCCTTGGAATGTGTGGTCTTTGCATTCCTGTCGGGGTTTATGGCCCAGGCAAGCCCAGGTTTCTATGAGCATGAGAACTGTGGCAGCGTCAGGGGCACACCCATGCCTTCCACCTTTGAAAACTGATCTCAAATGTGAAAGTTCATCCTCGCTGCTGAGAGCCTGCCATCAGGGCTGGATCTCCCAGATCTGTCACCTGATAGACACACAGTCAGCCTCCTGATCACATGCAGCTCCCGGAGCTTGGTGTGTTGGTGAGGGCAGATGTGGACACTAATAATATAGCATGAGCTATAGATGCAAACATGGAAAGACAGATCTAGCTGGGAAGCTTCTCCACCTGGGAGAGAAGGCCAAAAAACAGCCATAATAACCCTTGAATGGATCAAGAGGTATCATAAAGATTTCAAGGACAAGCCATTCCAAGTATGTGGGGGACTGAACTAGAGAGGGGAAGGAGTGATATATAAAACACCTAGTGGGAATAGAGATCCACTACCCGGGCAAAGCGTGATTATTTACTTTGGAAAGAAATTATCTTGAACATTTAACAGAAGATCCATTTCAGAGTTTAACCTTACGAAATGACTGCCATTTGCAGTTAAAAGGAAAATATATAGTACCATTTATTTGCATATAGTATTGAGTACATGTTCTGAATTGCTGGAGTTGGAGAACTTAATGTTCTAACTCTGGTTGAGCAAGACAATATTTCCCTATATTTTAATATATTTCCAGTGCTATAAGCCTCATGTACAGCCAGTGTTGCTCTTATAACAGTTTTTTTTTGGGGGGGTTGGGGGAACGACTCAGAATGTGAGGAGAGGAACATTAACCACAGGATATTTTCTATACTGAACAAACACACGAGACCAGACAAAACATACTTCCCTGAGACTGATCTCATAAAGATATTTAAGTTTTAGTTTAGTGGGTTTTTTGGTGGTTGCTTAACAACAGTCTATGAATCATGACTTGCAGAAAGTTAAAGTTTCTATTTTACTTGGGAAAAGTGCTTTAAAATTTCTAGGGGGAATTTAAATTTTAATATTGCCACATATAGCCAAAACTTTCCCAGACTTCTGTAGCCTATGGTCAAAATGGGGTCCCACTGATATTAATGTCCCACTGTTGCTGGCTCATTACCCCCAGGTTCCTAGCTGGGGCTTAGCTTAGAGCCCTACCTGCCAATCTCCTCATGCTCTATTCCCAACGTATCTCTCACAAGGTCACCAGGACAAATCCATACACTGTAGATACTTGCTGCCTTAAGCTCACTTGAGTAGACACTTCAAACATGCCAACACCTCAGTGAAAAACAGCTTTCCTGCCAGCACGCAATCTTGGGCTACTGAGGCTCATAAAATTATCAGGGTGCTAAGTTATACTGGTTTTCCTTGAACTTTCATAATGCTGAAGGTCAAATGAAAGAAAGTCATTCTCCCCAACTGTAAACCTTGAATTAACATTGTTTGGAGTCCAAGTTTGATAAATGTTTTTGTGAAAAATTTCCTCTTGGCCTCTGCCTGGAGAAAGCCCAAACATTAGTCTCTGTGATCCAAATAGGAGACAAACAAAAACCTCTCCATTTCCTGTTTCTAACCCAGGGACCTGCACTCAAAACTTACTCTTTACAAAGTCCCAACAGCACTATCTCCCTACAGTGTACATCAACTCATGCTGGAGGTTACAGATCATTAGTTTTGCAGGCATAGCCAGACTTTCCTTTCCAGTCTAGGTATAGCCAAAATGCCCTGGGTACTTGAGAATGTATGCATCCTAGTACTTAAGCCTTAACTGTTTTTAAAGTATGCACATAATTTACACTAGAGTAGAAAGAAATGTGGCTTGCTGTCCATGATATTCCCCACCTTGGGATATGTGCCTGTCATCCATGCTGAGAACAGAAACCTACCAAGGGACTTGATAATAGAACCTTCATAAGGTCCAGGACAGCAGTTCCCAGAATTCTGTCCTTTGAACAGCCTTCAGCATGACTCAGGAAACCGGTCTCTCACACCCAGTCACTGATCATTTGGTATTTTGGGCAAGAGGCCTAGTTGACCTTTTTAGCATAGTCAGATTAGGTTTTTTTAGATTGCTCCCAGTACTACAATTCTATTCTGCTGTTAGTCTAGAGGCTTTTTGTAAAGCTCCCCCTGACCCTTGCCCCCTTTAACATTTTTCCTTTGATACTACAGGGGAATCAAAATGCTTGCACTGGAGGGGTGTCTGGGTGGCTCAGTCAGTTAAGTGTCCGACTTCTGCTCAGGTCAGGATCTCATGGTCTGTGAGTTCAAGTCCCGCATTGGGCTCTGTGCTGACAGCTCAGAGCCTGGAGCCTGCTCGGGATTCTGTGTCTCCCTCTCTCTCTGTCCCTCCCCTGCTTGTACTCTGTCTCTTTCTCTCTCTCAAAAATAAATAAACATTTAAAAAAATTTTTTTTAAATTTTAAAATGCTTGCACTGGAAAGGGTTAAAAACAGAGCTACACAAAGATAAAGCATCAATAAACAAATACGTTGCCAGCATAAAGCTAGTGAAATGGCCTTGGTATCTAAGGGACAATCACTTCTTTAAACATGAACAACAAGGTCCTGCCAGAAATACAGCATCCGCATTTTTGTGGTCTCCTTTCTCATAGATTATTATCTTTGGATGCTCCATGGGTGGGTGGTCCCTTGTGCATAATGGAGACTGTTAATTCTGCAGTAGGGCTTGACTTAAAATAACCACAGGTTTGGTCTTTTCTAGCACTTATGGCAGATTTCCTTTCCTAAACACCTCCCTGTTTTACTGAACCTCCAAAAGGAAGTTTGGAGTCCTGCTGGTAAATCTCCTCCCTTTTCACTAAGAAATTTCTAGTTAGCCATTTGAGGAGAATTAAAGCAAAGTATCAAGGCAGCAGGGCCTTCTACTGATCCTTGTTTCCTTAGTTAACAAGAGCAGACTGGTTCTGGACCACTTCTGAGGATACCAGTTCATCTTGATTGTGAGAACCCTGGGAAGAACTTTAGACACTGACCTGAGTGAACTAAACTCTGGTCTTCTGAAAGTTAATGTAGACCAGACTTGGCTGTAGAACAAAATCACCACAAGCTTTTTTTCTCTTATATGTACTCTCAAGGTACCATATAACTGAATTGTGAATGAGAGGTGGTTGCCTACTCTAAAACAAGGGTTTGCAAACGGCAGCCCCTGGCCCAGATTGAGGCTGCTGTCCATTTTTATAAATAAAGTTTTATTGGAATATAGCCATACCCATGTGTTTAGGTACTGTCTGTGGCTAATTTCACACTTGACCAGAGTTGAGTAGTTTTGACAGAGATCACATGTCACACAAAGTCTAAAATATTTACTTCATGTCCCTTTACAGAAAATGTGTAAAGGCTGTGGTTTTGAGAACTCTAACTTCTGAACAACATTTAGTTATGTTTATTGTATCTAGGGCAGAGTCGCCCAAGCTAATTTTCCTGGAATATTTGCTAGTTCCACAGAGTGTTACCAGATTTAACAAAGGAAAAAGAGAATGGTGGTCAAATAAATTTGGCAAATTCCAGAATAAGCCAAGTGAAACAAATGGATTTTTGGTAGCCCTTTTCAGGTCATTTAATGTGCTAATATACATGACAAGTCTACAAGAGGGGGTTCGATTATACAGAACTTCTAAAGCCACTAGGCCTTAGCAAAACTTCTTTTTCATGGGGCATCTCACAGAGTTAGTGTTCAAGAACATACTGTGGGAAAATGACTGTTTAGAATTGGGAAATCTGATAATACTATATTAGATCATACCATGTCTTCAAGAATGCTTAACTTTAAGAAGAGTCTGTTGGCTGATGAGATAGGTAGTTAACACAGGTTCCACAATTACTCAGGGTTTATGTAAAATTTAACTCTTTCAGTAGCAGTTAGCTCCAGAATGCATTAGGGACAATGTGATGTTGACAACATCACTATGATGACATAGCAGGAAAGAACTCCATGCACAAAACTCCCACTCAAGGCAGCAACATTCTCAGGCCCTTTCTTCACCCCCCGAATTTTAGAAAAGCTAACCGTCTATGGAACAAGTGTTCGAATCACATTCCCCAGTGAATGCAGTTTCCTTCTGAGCAGCCAGTGCTTACTATGAGAAGGTTATGTGGGCGTCAAGAGGTCTAGGAAAGCCTATTTGTCCTCTGGGGGACATTGCAAGGAACAATGGAAAAGTTCCTGAATATCGGGAAATGTTTTCTCAAGATCAAGAGATGTATTGGTATGTGGGAGAGATTCCAAAGCAGCTCTACTGCTTGAAACATTTCAAATTTGACTGCTAGCTGCCAGGGCCAGTTTTATCGAAGGTCAATTTCAGTACAGTGGCACACAGTGTCCCGGCATGTCTAAGTAAGGCAGCACCAGTGCAACTGTGATTATGTTTCCAAAGGCAAGGTTTTTACCACCACACTTTTTTTTTTTTTTTTAAGTTCCTACTGACATTGCCACCTGTTTGCCTAACTAAGAATGTTATTGATGAGAAGCCAAGTATTTGTTCACTGGAGTCGAGCAGGACTTGGAAACCAAAACAACTACTCCACAGTCCAAAAAGGATTTGGCAGTGCTAGAGAATGACTTCCACCTCAGAGAGTGCTAGGAACCTGCCTGCTTGCTTGCAGGAAGACTGAGCTTTCACATGGCTCATGTTTCTGCAGCCATCTAAGTCTGAGAGGGAAAGTCATCTTGCTCAGAGCTGGGTGAAGAGCAGAGAGGTTGAAAGGCAGGAAGATCACTGTTGACCTGAAACTGTAAACTTCCCCAACATCACACCTTGTAAACATTAGCAAACACA
Source organism: Puma concolor (assembly GCF_028749965.1). Taxonomy (NCBI): domain Eukaryota; kingdom Metazoa; phylum Chordata; class Mammalia; order Carnivora; family Felidae; genus Puma; species Puma concolor. Next base: position 141,684,482 of record NC_141674.1, on the reverse strand, counting down.
GGAGACAGGCCCTGCCCAGGGATCCTTCGCCTAAAGTCTTTATCATGGTGCTCATTATATAACAGTCCTTGGCCGAATGCTACAAGAAGCATTCCTGATGATTGGCACAACTCAGCCTTTCCAGAATCAATAAACTCTGTAACACAGGACCTCAAAAACCAACAAAAGGGATTGTTTGGGAAGAACCAAAATAGAAACGTCAACAAATGATTCTTAGCCAGATCCATTATTAATATTAATTATATTAATGACCTCTAATTTTTGAATCCAAAGCAGACCAAATTGACAGTGCATTTGTTACCTCATTAATCCTAACAGTAACCTATGAAGTAAGGATGATTAAGCCTATTTTACATAAGAGGAAACAGGCTCAGAGATTGGTTGTTTTGCCTCAGGCCATGTATGATTCAAATCCAAGTGTGTCTATTTCAAGGCCTAAAATCTGTTGCCTGTGTTTTATGTGCTGAATTTTAATTAGGTCCAACTTCCTTTCCACTAAGAATACCCTACTGTCCAGAAGCTCACAATCGATTACTTGCTATTAGAACATTCATTTAGCAAATATTTACTGAGGGCCTGCTTTATGACAGGCAACAAACTTGGTGCTAAGGATGCGACATTGAAAACGATAGCCAAACATCCCTGCAACCTTCATGTGGGGAAGGTTGGGGAAAGACATATGCTTAAAAATACATTCATTTCAAATTACATTGTATTACATTATATTAGAACGTACTAAGCGCTGTGAGGAAATAAGCTAGGGATGAGGGACAGGGGATGCCAGAAGAATACGAAGTCGAATAAGGGAGTTAAAGAAGGCCTCTGCAGAAGTTACCATTTGAACAAAGACCTGCTGGAGGTGAGAAAATGAGCACTGGGAATATCTAGAACAGTGATTCAGGCAGCGGGAACAGCAAGGGCAAAGGCCCTGAGGTAGAAGCATAATTAACATACTTGATCTAGAACAGGGAAGGAAGAGTGGCTGGAGATGATAAGCAGAGGAAAGAGTTGAGGCTAAAGGGATGGGCAAGGTAATGAGTTTCCTTTTGTGCTGCAGTGCACCTGTCCTCCACTATATTCTCTTCATACTGCTCTCTTCTGTACAGGTGAGTAACTTAGTAACTTCCATTCTGCTAAGCTATCCTGGTCTATCTTTTGGCCATACAGTTAATATTTCACCTTTTTACATGTATTTTTTCTTTTCTTTTCTTTTCTTTTCTTTTTTCTTTTCTTTTCTTTCCTTTCCTTTTCTTTCCTTTTCCCCTTTCTTTCTCTTTCTTTCTTTCTTTCTTTCTTTCTTTCTTTCTTTCTTTCTTTCTTTCTTTCTTTCTTTCTTTCTTTCTTTCTTTCTTTCTTTCTTTCTTTCTTTCTTTCTCTTTTCTTTCTTTCTTATTTTTGCCCTGGTTCCACTATCCACTGGATATCCTAACCAGTTTGTCTGCCATTAAGACAACATACATACAAAAAATTCCAAGAATGTTATTGATTTCTCCCACCTTCACCCTCCACCTCCACGCCCCACCCCACCAACTCTTAGGACTCAACTATCTGACTTGCATTTGTGAAGGCATTGGGTACATAAATTCTGTAGGAAGTCCATGGCTTTCTGAAGAAGAGACTTATTTTCCATGATTTTTGTTTGGTGGAGTCCCTCCCCTTCCTATCATTGCTTTCTTGTTGTTGTTGTTCCCTTCCAGAAAGCAGTGAGATGTGATATGGATGGGGAGCAGCACTACCAAACAAAAACCATAGAAAATTAGTCTGTCTTGGAAAAGTTATGGGATTTCCTCCAGAATTTAAATGCCCAATACCTCTCCCTACCTTCACCCATTTCAGAATGGTTTCTTTTTTATTTAACCTAAATTAGGTTTCTTTTTTATCTATTTTTTATCTATTTTATCTATTTTATCTTTTATCTTTTTTACCTATTTATCTTATTTATCTATTCGGTTTCTTTTTTATTTAACCTAAATTTCAGTTGATTACTGCTTTCACAGTTATGATCTGGTAGTCAGACATAAGTCTCTGAAATTAGCACATGAAAAAGGAGAAATCTCCTTTGGTAGCAGAAGTTATCCTTGCCCTGACCATAGCCTTTAGAACTCCCAGATAACTGCCAACTGCCAACATCTGCATCTCTGTGCCTAAGGGCACCATTTCCCAGAAGTGCAAAAGTCACTCTCAGGCCAGCACTGGGCAGGAAGGAGTTATTAGGGAATTCATTCCCCCAAGAGTAGCCCTCACCTATGACTCTCAGGAGTTGCTACATAAATATGCCAGCTCCACTGCTCCACCATGGAGTTAAACTGAAGTGTGGGTTTTGCAGCTCTTCCCTGCAGGATTAAACTCCATTCACCCACCTTAATAGATGGTTTAATACCTCACCTTTTACTGGTCTCTTCCTTTCCTGGTATCAGTTCCTCACTCCCCTACAGCTATTTCCCATAACTTCCAAATTAATTACTTGCATTTGAATCCTTAGCTCAGGTTTTGATCTGGAAGAATCCAAACTAAGCTATTTCACCATTAATATTTAGATTATATGTCATAGGTTACTTAAATGACACTTTTCATTTTTGAGGGGAGTTAACTACATTACGTTTCATCATCTAAGCTATTTGTGTCCCAAATAAGTACTGAAACCTAACCATAAAAATAAAAATGAGTCAGTAAGAATAAACCAAAGATGCTTAGATCTAGGTATGCTGTATCTATGTAGGAGATGCTGGTCAGAATGTATGTAATTTAAAATTTGTGCTCTTAAAAATGCCAGAAAGTGGAGTATTTTTTTGAAAAACTGATCAGAGTAGAAAGATAAAGATATGCAGAGCAAAATATGGAAGAAAGAACAACTTGGAACAGATAAACCTGGGTGCCTTGCCTGGATCTACAGCTTTCCAGATGGGTCATCCTGTGCAATTTAGAGAAAAAACACTGCCTCATCCAATGATGAAATCAGATAATGTGTGTAAAGTGCTTATCACAGGCCATGGTGAATCTAGAGCTCCTGAAAAGTCAGGCAGGTACTGCCTTAGGCAGACAAACACTCCTGAATAATTTCCCCATGCACACCACAATGACAACTTTCCTGATGTCACACAAACAGTAAATGGTGCTTCCTGGTTCTAATCTGTGGTTGCTCTGGGATTGCTCGCTCTTCCTTCCTTCCTTCCTTCCTTCCTTCCTTCCTTCCTTCCTTCCTTTTCTTTCTTTTCTAATAGGGAACTGTTCATGATTTTTCTAACAATTTTTTAAATTTATTTTTCAGTGAGAGAGAGACAGAGCACGAGTGAGGGAGGGTCAGAGAGAGAGGGAGACACAGAATCTGAAGCAGGCTCCAGGCTCTGAGCTGTTAGCACAGAGCCCGACATGGGGCTCAGACTCATGAACAGCGAGATCATGTCCTGAGCCAAAGTTGGACACCCAACAAACTGAGCCACCCAGATGCCCTGGATGTATTTCTAGAAACTGCCAATTCACATTACTTATGGTATGATGAAGTGCCTTAGCTAAAGTAAAACACTTTATTATTCCAGAAGTAATTTACAGCCATGTTCCTCTGGTTCCATCTCTCCTTCCCTACTCTGAATTCAGTCTTTGATCTTTGAAACTGGCCAACATGTGTAGACATTTGTGCTGGGGCTGGAGAACGTGGCCTCCATCTGGATTTAAGAGATAAATTGGCAACTAGTCTTTAGGGCCTACATTCTCCAGCAGTTAACTCTAATCCTGCTATGTAGTCCTGCTTCATGGGTTAACCCATGTATGGCTTCTACATTAATCTTTCTACCTGCTGCCTCATTTCTAAGTAATTTGTTCCCCTTAATTTAATTCTATAGACATTTAAGGTTAGAAGAAAAAAAAAACATTTGGAAGAAAAAACAATTCAAAAGGGACTGATGTATTTAAAATCTACCAGGATTATGTGATGATTGAGGTCGTTTAATACAATGAAAGTTTTCATCTGGTTTCAGCTTTGAACTTGAGAATGTCAGATACCAAAACTATAAGCTGCTTAGGAACAGGCTGGATGAAAGAAACATTCTACTTATTTCTGAGATGCTTTCTGTAAGTATTAAACCTCAGACATTGAAATTATGTAGAACCTTCATGTTGGAAATTATAATTAGAAAGTATCATGATAAGGGCCTTTGCTGAGTTATTTATACATTTGTGATTTTTGGAACTTACCATTATTGGCTCTGGCATTGTCTGTGGAGGTGGCTGGGTTTAGCTTTCTCTTTGCATGGCTCTCAGGGGCATGAGGGTGCATGCTGAGTACATAAGGCCTTCAAGCTAACGTGCCCCTGCTTGCATCCCTTCATCCCCAACCCTGTATAATAAATTCCTTCCTTCCTCCCTTAAGAGAACCCAGGGTAACAAGTTAGGATTGATCACCTATCCTGCCTTGAAAATCCTTTTCTACAAAACATTTTGTTCTTAGGCATTTACAAGTAAATAACCCCTATGACTCTCAAGTAGAATTCTTTGTAAGTATCCTAACTCTGTGAATATATTAGTTGGCTAGTATGGCCATAATAAAATACCACAGACTGGGGGGCTTACACAAGAAAAGTTTATTCTTCATAGTCCTGGAGGCTAGAAGACCAAACTCAAGCTGCGAGCAGCATTGCTTTCGTTCTGTGGCCTCTCTCCTTGACTCACAAATGGTCGCCTTCTCATTGTGTCCTCACACAGTTGGTGTATGTGTGTGCACACAATACACACACACACACGTGCACACACACACACACACACACACACACACACACACACAACTGCCCCTGGTATCTCCTTGTACATCCTAATCTGCTCTCTTATAAGGGCATTAGTCATATAGAATTAAGGCCCACCCTAAGGGTCTCATTTTCACTTAATTACCCCTTTAAAGTCTCTATAGAGTCACATTTTGAGGTACTGGGGGTAAGGGCTTGAACACAGGAATTTTCAGGGGACACAATTCAGTCTACACTAGTGACATTTTCTCTTTGTTGTTGTTGAGGTATAAGTGACATACAATATTAGTTTCAGGTATACAACATAATGATTGGATATTTGTATATATTGCAAAATGACCACCAAAATAAGTCTAGTGAACATTCTTCACTACACCTGGCTAACGAATTTTTTTCTTGTGGTGAGAACTTTCAAGATTTATTCTCTTAGTAACTTTCAAATATGTAATACAGTATTATTAACTGTATTTGCCATGCTGTACATTACATCCTCATAAATCATTTTATAACTGTATCTTTTGATTCCCTTCATCCTTTTGCTCACCCCTCAACTCTTATCTCATAACCACCAATCTTTTCTCTGTATCTATAAGCTTGGGTTTTTGTTTGTTTTTGTTTGGTTTTTGGATTCCACATATAAGTGAGATCATACAGCATTTGTCTTTGCCTGATTTATTTCACTTAGCATAATACCCTCAAAGTTCACCCATGTTGTCAGAAATGGAAGGACCATTCTTTTTTTTATGACTGAACAATATTCCCTTGTGTATATTATACCACATTTTGTTTCTCCATCATCTGTTTTGGTTGTTTCCAAATCTTGGCTATTGTAAATAATGCTGCACTGAACATGAGGATGCATATATCTTTTCAAGTTAGTGTTTTTCTTTGGATAATTTTCATTGGATAATTACACAGAAGTGGAATTGCTGGGTTATATGGTGGCTGTATTTTATTTTTTTGAGAAACCTCCATACTGTTTTCCATAGTGGCTGCACCAACTTACATTCCTATCAATAGCATACAAGGGTTTTCTTTTTCCATATCTCCACCAATACTTGCTATTTCTTGTCTTCTTGATAATCGCCATTCTAACAGGTGTGAGGTGATACCTCATTGTGGTTTTAATTTTCATTTCCCTGGTGATTAGTGATGTTGAGTATCTTTTCATGTACCTGTTGGCCAAAATATCAGATCCTCTGCCCTTTTTTAAAATTGGCTTTTTAAACTTTTTGCTATTGAGTTGTATGAGTTCTTTATATATATTTTGGATATTAACCCCTTATCAGATATATGATTTGCAAATATTTTCTCCAATTTAGTATGTTTCATTTTGGTGATGGTTTCCTCCGCTGTGTGGAAGATTTTTAGTTTGATGTAGTCCTAGTTGTTTATTTTTGCTTTTGTTGCCTTTGTTCTTGGTGTCAAATCCAAAAAACCATCGCCAAGATGAATGTCAAGGAGCTTACTGCCTATATTTTCCTTTAGAAGTTTTAGGTTTCAGATCTTACATTCAATTCTTTAATCCATTTCTAGTTATTTTTGTTTTTGCTATAAGGCAGTGCTCCAGTTTCATTTTTTTGCATATAACTGTCCATTTTTCTCAACACCATTTTTTGGAGAGACTGTTCTCTCACCACTGTACATTCATTCTTGGCTCCTTTATCATTAGGCAACTGACCACATATGCATGGGCTTACTTCAGGGCTCTCTATTCTGTTCAATTGATCTATTGGTCAATTTTTATGCCAAAACCATACTGTTTTGATTACTATAGCTTTGTGATATAGTTTGAATTCAGTAAGTGTGATGCTTTGTTTTGTTCCAGCTTTGTTCTTCTTTTTCAAGATTGCTTTGACCATTCAGATCTTTTGTGGTTCCATACAAATTTTAGGAGTGTTCTGTTTCTGTGAAAAATGCCATTAAAATTTGATGGGGATTGCCTTGAATCTATAGTTTGCTTTGCGTCCTATCGACATTTTAATAAGATTAATTCTTCCAATCCATGAGCACAGAATATTTTTCCATTTACTTGTGTCTTCCTCAATTTCTTTCATCAATGTCTTATAGTTTTCAGTGTATAGGTATTTTACCTACTTGGTTAAATTTATTCCCTAGGTATTTTATTTTATGTTTTGATACAATTGCAAATGGGATTGTTTGCTTATATTCTCTTTCTGATAGTTTGTTAACAGTGACATTATCATATCATTAGCCTTACTAGTTGTTGCTACAGCTGGAAAAGCTATATTTTTCTGAATATTAATAGCAAAAAGAGAAGAAAGAAAAATTAGTATTGTTGCTTATTTATATGAATACATTTACTTTTTACTTTTAAGATTTTGGCATTGCTTTCATTTACAAAGTTCTGCTTTTTACAGGTACTGTAGCACATAAAGTATGCAGTATTGAAATCAGTATGCAGATTCTAGCAGGAATAATTTGAATCCCCCTACCTGTGTCAACTCCTTCCAGAAGTCAACAAGGGCTACTGGATGCAAATGGAAGGCTTTTCAGATGTTCACTTTATTTCAGTATTTACTAATAATTGAAATTCTGAGATTTTTAAAAGAAACTCATTAATTTCCTCTGAACTTAAACTTTCATCTTTGGCTGGTTTCTCTTATAATTGGCCTGGATGGAAGAGTCACATAGGAAACCAGAGCTCATCTTAAAAGTGGAAATCAGAGGGGCGCCTGGGTGGCTCAGTCTGTTAAGCCGCCGACTTGGGCTCAGGTCACGATCTCGCGATCTGTGAGTTCGAGCCCCGCATCGGGCTCTGTGCTGACAGCTCAGAGCCTGGAGCCCGTTTCAGATTCTGTGTCTCCCTCTCTCTCTGCCCCTCCCCTGTTCATGCTCTGTCTCTCTCTGTCTCAAAAATAAATAAACGTTAAAAAAAAATTTAAAAAAAAATTAAAAAAAAGTGGAAATCAGTGAATCTTTACACATTTAGCCTTCATTAAAAATACATGAACACATCAGTTTGCCAAATAGATGATTGATTAATATGGTCTGAAGTTTGCTTAATGGGTTGCATTTTTTTTATGTTTGCATAAAGAGATTTCCCAAATCTATTTTACTATAAAGTACTTTATACTGAATTCTTTGTAAGATATTGGTAGCTATTCTTGGAAGCTAGAGAAATGTTGTAAGTTTTAAGGATATTGTTCACATATCATTTTAACATGAATTTTTTGAAAATTATAACTTGAATTTTGAGCACAATTCAACATAATTTTGTTAAATTGTAAAAATTGAATTATTTGGTTTGAAATCATCTCAGTCCATATTTTTCAAATCATAGGAAAAAGTTTCTTTTTACAAGTTACAGCTAATGTATAGCATTTCAATTTTTTTATTAAAGAGATTATTAAATTGAAACTCTACAGGAATGTATAAAGTAATAAATAATGGTCTCTTTTCCTTGCCACCCACCTCACCACAGTCCCAACTTAAATCTACATTTCTTGCTCCAGAGGAAATCACTAGTAATGATTTCTTGTATGCATCTCTATGTATTAACATATCCATCTTTTTTATGCAAACAAGACTCTACTCTGCATAGAGTGCTACAACTGGCTTTATAAGCATATTTATAAAAATATATGCTTGCAAGCTTATCAATTAGATAAATCCTTTATGTGCCAAATGGTAATCACATTTTGAATTTTGGGAACCAGTACCAAATCATCTTCTATATGCCATTATACACCTATTGGAATGGCTAAAAACAACAGCAACAACAGCAAAAGAACCTGGTGATACAAAATTGTTAATAAGGATGCAGAGCCAAGGGAACTGTAATTCACTGCCTACAGGAGTGCAAAATGGTATAGCCACTTTGGAAGACAATTTGGCAGTTTTTTACAAAGCTAAACAAAGTTTTACCATGTGGTACAACAATATTCTTCCTAGGCATTTACCCAACTAATTTGAAAACATAAATTTATATTCACACAAAAACCTGCAGGTGAATGTTTATAGCATTATAGCACCTTCATTTGACTTTTAATTGACCCAAACTGAAATCAACTAAGATATCTTTTAATATGTGAATGGATAAACAAACTGTGGTACATAAGATAAAAATACATGAGCTATCAAATCACAAGAAGACATGGTTGAATCTGAAACGCATTTATCTAAAGGAAAAGCCAATCTGAAAAGGCTTCATGCTGTATGATTCCAACTACTTGACATTTCTAAAGAGGCAAATTTCAAGAGAATACAAGAACACAAATTTCTGACTTACAAATAATGTATGTAAATTTTCTATCAAAAAGTGGAACATAACTCCCAATTCCTTAAGTGTGAGCTGTAACTAATGACTTCTTTCCAAAGAAGACAATATGAAAATGGGGAGGAAAAAGACTGATTTTGCAGTAATGTGACATTAACATCAACAGTGACAAGTTGTGTTCTTAGTATGTGATCTTGATATGATATGTTGAAAATGGCACTTTACCCCTGTGGTCTCCCCCCTCATGCTCGTCTGATCATGACAGAAACACCAGACAAATTCCATTTGAGGACATTCTGCAAAATACCTAACTAGTTCTTAAAGCTATCAAATATAAGTAAAATCTCTAAAACCACCACATCTAAGAGGAGCCTAAGGAGACATGACTAAATGTAATGTGGTGTCCTAGATGAGATCTGAGAACAACAACAACAAAAAAGGACATTAAGTAAAAACTAAGGAAATCTGAATGAGGTATGGACTTATACTAATAATAGGCCATTAATTGTAGCAAATGTACCAAACTGACATAAATTGTTAATAATAGGGGAAACTGGGTACAAGGTATATAAGAACTCTACACTATCATCACAAATTTTCTGTAAATCTGAACTGTTCTAGAATAAAAAGCTTATTTTAAAATATACATGAGTATATACTCTACCAATATTTAGGGAAGTTCCTATTTCCCAAGATATTCTGCAACATTGACTATCACTATTTTTAGTTTCTATCTATCTGATAGGTTAAAAAAAATGTTATTTCATTGACTACCTTCTAAGCCTTTTCTTTTCTTTTCTTTTCTTTTCTTTTCTTTTCTTTTCTTTTCTTTTCTTTTCTTTCTTTTCAAAATTCCAGTGTAATTAGCCATACAGTGTTATCTTAGTTTTCAGATGTACAATATAGTGATTCAACAGGTCTATACATTACTCGGTGCTCATCATGCTGTGCACTCTTAATCTTTTTCACCTATTTCACCCATCCTCCAATCCATTTCCCCTCTGGTAACTATCAGTTTGTTCTCTACAGTTAAGAGTCTGCTTTTTTGTTTGTCTCATTTTTACTCTATCCATTTGTTTTGTTTCTTAAATTCTACATATGAGTGAAATCATCATATGATATTTGTCTTTCTCTGACTTATTTTACTTAGCATTATACACTCTAGATCCATCCATGGTGTTGCAACGGCAACATTTCATCCTTTTTTATGCCTAAGCTTTAAGTATGAATAAAATAAAGCACCATACCTTTTTGGGGCCATTTTTATGTTTATTTTTTTTTTTTTTTTTTTTTTTTTTTTTTTTTTTTTTTTTTTGTTTTTGTTTTTTTATTTATATATGAAATTTATTGTCAAATTGGTTTCCATACAACACCCAGTGCTCATCCCAAAAGGTGCCCTCCTCAGTACCCATCACCCACCCTCTCCTCCCTCCCACCCCCCATCAACCCTTAGTTTGTTCTCAGTTTTCAACAGTCTCTTATGTTTTGGCTCTCTCCCACTCTAACCTCTTTTTTTTTTTTTTTTTTTTGTTCCCCTCCCCCATGGGTTTCTCTTAAGTTTCTCAGGATCCACCTAAGAGTGAAACCATATGGTATCTGTCTTTCTCTGTATGGCTTATTTCACTTAGCATCACACTCTCCAGTTCCATCCACGTTGCTACAAAAGGCCATATTTCATTTTTTCTCATTGCCACGTAGTACTCCATTGTGTATATAAACCACAATTTCTTTATCCATTCATCAGTTGATGGACATTTAGGCTCTTTCCATAATTTGGCTATTGTTGAGAGTGCTGCTATGAACATTGGGGTACAAGTGCCCCTATGCATCAGTACTCCTGTGTCCCTTGGATAAATTCCTAGCAGTGCTATTGCTGGGTCATAGGGTAGGTCTATTTTTAATTTTCTGAGGAACCTCCACACTGCTTTCCAGAGCGGCTGCACCAATTTGCATTCCCACCAACAGTGCAAGAGGGTTCCCGTTTCTCCACATCCTCTCCAGCATCTATAGTCTCCTGATTTCTTCATTTTGGCCACTCTGACTGGCGTGAGGTGATATCTGAGTGTGGTTTTGATTTGTATTTCCCTGATAAGGAGCGACGCTGAACATCTTTTCATGTGCCTGTTGGCCATCCGGATGTCTTCTTTAGAGAAGTGTCTATTCATGTTTTCTGCCCATTTCTTCACTGGGTTATTTGCTTTTCGGGTGTGGAGTTTGGTGAGCTCTTTATAGATTTTGGATACTAGCCCTTTGTCCGATATGTCATTTGCAAATATCTTTTCCCATTCCGTTGGTTGCCTTTTAGTTTTGTTGGTTGTTTCCTTTGCTGTGCAGAAGCTTTTTATCTTCATAAGGTCCCAGTAATTCACTTTTGCTTTTAATTCCCTTGCCTTTGGGGATGTGTCGAGGAAGAGATTGCTACGGCTGAGGTCAGAGAGGTCTTTTCCTGCTTTCTCCTCTAAGGTTTTGATGGTTTCCTGTCTCACATTCAGGTCCTTTATCCATTTTGAGTTTATTTTTGTGAATGGTGTGAGAAAGTGGTCTAGTTTCAACCTTCTGCATGTTGCTGTCCAGTTCTCCCAGCACCATTTGTTAAAGAGACTGTCTTTTTTCCATTGGATGTTCTTTCCTGCTTTGTCAAAGATGAGTTGGCCGTACGTTTGTGGGTCTAGTTCTGGGGTTTCTATTCTATTCCATTGGTCTATGTGTCTGTTTTGGTGCCAATACCATGCTGTCTTGATGATGACAGCTTTGTAGTAGAGGCTAAAGTCTGGGATTGTGATGCCTCCTGCTTTGGTCTTCTTCTTCAAAATTACTTTGGCGATTCGGGGCCTTTTGTGGTTCCATATGAATTTTAGGATTGCTTGTTCTAGTTTCGAGAAGAATGCTGGTGCAATTTTGATTGGGATTGCATTGAATGTGTAGATAGCTTTGGGTAGTATTGACATTTTGACAATATTTATTCTTCCAATCCATGAGCAGGGAATGTCTTTCCATTTCTTTAAATCTTCTTCAATTACCTTCATAAGCTTTCTATAGTTTTCAGCATACAGATCCTTTACATCTTTGGTTAGATTGATTCCTAGGTATTTTATGTTTCTTGGTGCAATTGTGAATGGGATCAGTTTCTTTATTTGTCTTTCTGTTGCTTCATTGTTAGTGTATAAGAATGCAACTGATTTCTGTACATTGATTTTGTATCCTGCAACTTTGCTGAATTCATGTATCAGTTCTAGCAGACTTTTGGTGGAGTCTATCGGATTTTCCATGTATAATATCATGTCATCTGCAAAGAGCGAAAGCTTGACTTCATCTTTGCCAATTTTGACGCCTTTGATTTCCTTTTGTTGTCTGATTGCTGATGCTAGAACTTCCAGCACTATGTTAAACAACAGCGGTGAGAGTGGGCATCCCTGTCGTGTTCCTGATCTCAGGGAAAAAGCTCTCAGTTTTTCCCCGTTGAGGATGATGTTAGCTGTGGGCTTTTCATAAATGGCTTTTATGATCTTTAAGTATGTTCCTTCTATCCCGACTTTCTCAAGGGTTTTTATTAAGAAAGGGTGCTGGATTTTGTCAAAGGCCTTTTCTGCATCGATTGACAGGATCATATGGTTCTTCTCTTTTTTTTTGTTAATGTGATGTATCACGTTGATTGATTTGCGAATGTTGAACCAGCCCTGCATCCCAGGAATGAATCCCACTTGATCATGGTGAATAATTCTTTTTATATGCCGTTGAATTCGATTTGCTAGTATCTTATTGAGAATTTTGGCATCCATATTCATCAGGGATATTGGCCTGTAGTTCTCTTTTTTTACTGGGTCTCTGTCTGGTTTAGGAATCAAAGTAATACTGGCTTCATAGAATGAGTCTGGAAGTTTTCCTTCCCTTTCTATTTCTTGGAATAGCTTGAGAAGGATAGGTATTATCTCTGCTTTAAACGTCTGGTAGAACTCCCCTGGGAAGCCATCTGGTCCTGGACTCTTATTTGTTGGGAGATTTTTGATAACCGATTCAATTTCTTCGCTGGTTATGGGTCTGTTCAAGCTTTCTATTTCCTCCTGATTGAGTTTTGGAAGAGTGTGGGTGTTCAGGAATTTGTCCATTTCTTCCAGGTTGTCCAATTTGTTGGCATATAATTTTTCATAGTATTCCCTGATAATTGTTTGTATCTCTGAGGGATTGGTTGTAATCATTCCATTTTCATTCATGATTTTATCTATTTGGGTCATCTCCCTTTTCTTTTTGAGAAGCCTGGCTAGAGGTTTGTCAATTTTGTTTATTTTTTCAAAAAACCAACTCTTGGTTTCATTGATCTGTTCTACAGTTTTTTTAGATTCTATATTGTTTATTTCTGCTCTGATCTTTATTATTTCTCTTCTTCTGCTGGGTTTAGGCTGCCTTTGCTGTTCTGCTTCTATTTCCTTTAGGTGTGCTGTTAGATTTTGTATTTGGGATTTTTCTTGTTTCTGGAGATAGGCCTGGATTGCAATGTATTTTCCTCTCAGGACTGCCTTCGCTGCGTCCCAAAGCGTTTGGATTGTTGTATTTTCATTTTCGTTTGTTTCCATATATTTTTTAATTTCTTCTCTAATTGCCTGGTTGACCCACTCATTCGTGAGTAGGGTGTTCTTTAACCTCCATGCTTTTGGAGGTTTTCCAGACTTTTTTCTGTGGTTGATTTCAAGCTTCATAGCGTTGTGGTCTGAAAGTATGCATGGTATGATTTCAATTCTTGTAAACTTATGAAGGGCTGTTTTGTGACCCAGTATATGATCTATCTTGGAGAATGTTCCATGTGCACTCGAGAAGAAAGTATATTCTGTTGCTTTGGGATGCAGAGTTCTAAATATATCTGTCAAGTCCATCTGATCCAATGTCTCATTCAGGGCCCTTGTTTCTTTATTGATCGTGTGTCTAGATAATCTATCCATTTCTGTAAGTGGGGTGTTAAAGTCCCCTGCAATGACCACATTCTTATCAATAAGGTTGCTTGTGTTTATGAGTAATTGTTTTATATATTTGGGCGCTCCGGTATTCGGCGCATAGACATTTATAATTGTTAGCTCTTCCTGATGGATAGACCCTGTCACTATTATATAATGTCCTTCTTCATCTCTTGTTACAGCCTTTAATTTAAAGTCTAGTTTGTCTGATATAAGGATGGCTACTCCAGCTTTCTTTTGGCTTCCAGTAGCATGATAAATAGTTCTCCATCCCCTCACTCTCAATCTAAAGGTGTCCTCAGGTCTAAAATGAGTCTCTTGTAGACAGCAAATAGATGGGTCTTGTTTTTTTATCCATTCTGATACCCTATGTCTTTTGGTTGGCGCATTTAATCCATTTACATTCAGTGTTATTATAGAAAGATATGGGTTTAGAGTCATTGTGATGTCTGTATGTTTTATGCTTGTAGTGATGTCTCTGGTACTTTGTCTCACAGGGTCCCCCTTAGGATCTCTTGGAGGGCTGGTTTAGTGGTGACAAATTCCTTCAGTTTTTGTTTGTTTGGGAAGACCTTTATCTCTCCTTCTATCCTAAATGACAGACTTGCTGGATAAAGGATTCTCGGCTGCATATTTTTTCTGTCTAGCACACTGAAAATCTCGTGCCAATTCTTTCTGGCCTGCCAAGTTTCAAAAGAGAGATCAGTCACGAGTCTTATAGGTCTCCCTTTATATGTGAGGGCACGTTTACCCCTTGCTGCTTTCAGAATTTTCTCTTTATCCTTGTATTTTGCCAGTTTCACTATGATATGTCGTGCAGAAGATCGATTCAAGTTACGTCTGAAGGGAGTTCTCTGTGCCTCTTGGATTTCAATGCCTTTTTCCTTCCCTAGTTCAGGGAAGTTCTCAGCTATTATTTCTTCAAGTACCCCTTCAGCACCTTTCCCTCTCTCTTCCTCCTCTGGGATACCAATGATGCGTATATTATTTCTTTTTAGTGTATCACTTAGTTCTCTAATTTTCCCCTCATATTCCTGGATTTTTTTATCCCTCTTTTTCTCAGCTTCCTCTTTTTCCATAACTTTATCTTCTAGTTCACCTATTCTCTCCTCTGCCTCTTCAATCCGAGCCGTGGTGGTTTCCATTTTGTTATGCATTTCGTTTAAAGCGTTTTTCAGCTCCTCGTGACTGTTCCTTAGTCCCTTGATCTCTGTAGCAAGAGATTCTCTGCTGTCAGCTATACTGTTTTCAAGCCCAGCGATTAATTTGATGACTATTATTCTAAATTCACTTTCTGTTATATTATTTAAATCCTTTTTGATCAGCTCATTAGCTGTTGTTATTTCCTGGAGATTCTTCTGAGGGGAATTCTTCCGCTTGGTCATTTTGGATAGTCCCTGGCGTGGTGAGGACCTGCAGGGCACTTCCCCTGTGCTGTGGTGTATAACTGGAGTTGGTGGGCGGAGCCGCAGTCAGACCTGATGTCTGCTCCCAGCCCACCGCTGGGGCCACAGTCAGACTGGTGTGTGCCTTCTCTTCCCCTCTCCTAGGGGCGGGATTCACTGTGGGGTGGGGTGGCCTGTCTGGGCTACTTGTACACTGCCAGGCTTGTGATGCTGGGGATCTGGCGTCTTAGCTGGGGTGGGTAGGCAAGGTGCACAGGGGCAGGAGGGGCAGGCTTAGCTTGCTTCTCCTTAGGTGATCCACTTCAGGAGGGGCCCTGTGGCAGCAGGAGGGAGTCAGATCCGCTGCCGGAGGTTTGGCTCCGCAGAAGCGCAGCGTTGGGTGTTTGCGCGGAGCGAGCAAGTTCCCTGGCAGGAACTGGTTCTCTTTGGGATTTTGGCTGGGGGATGGGCGGGGAAGATGGCGCTGGCGAGCGCCTTTGTTCCCCACCAAACTGAGCTCTGTCGTCCGGGGGCTCAGCAGCTCTCCTTCCCTTTGTCCTCCAGCCTTCCCGCTTTCTGAGCAGAGCTGTTAACTTATGACTTCCCAGACGCTAAGTCGCGCTTGCTGTCGGAACACAGTCCGTCAGGCCCCTCCGCTTTTTGCAAGCCAGACTCGGGGGCTCTGCTTGGCCGGCGAGCCGCCCCTCCGCCCCGGCTCCCTCCCGCCAGTCCGTGGAGCGCGCACCGCCTCGCCGCCCTTCCTACCCTCTTCCGTGGGCCTCTGGTCTGCGCTTGGCTCCGGCGACTCCGTTCTGCTAATCCTCTGGTGGTTTTCTGGGTTATTTAGGCAGGTGTAGGTGGAATCTAAGTGATCAGCAGGACGCGCGGTGAGCCCAGCGTCCTCCTACGCCGCCATCTTCCTCTCTTCTCCTGTTTATTTTTTTTTTAAATGGGAAAACTGCTTATTCCTTTTCTTTGCCCATTTCTTTTGCTAGTTCATATTTTTTTCTTTCTTATTGGTTTGTGGATACCCTGTGTATGTCAAGGAGATTATATTATGCATTTTATATAAATTGCAACTAATTTCCTAGTGTGACATTTATCTTTGGACATATTATTATGATTTATGAAGACCTGACT
The DNA here is from genome assembly GCF_028749965.1 of Puma concolor. Lineage (NCBI taxonomy): Eukaryota > Metazoa > Chordata > Mammalia > Carnivora > Felidae > Puma > Puma concolor. Next base: position 141,668,035 of record NC_141674.1, on the reverse strand, counting down.
TATATCACCTTTCCTACTCTCTCCCATACAATTAACATTCTCAACTGAATTTTACCACTAATTTTAGTTCAAAATTGGTTGATCTTATAATAAAATAATATACTAGCTCCTTTATTTTTTGTCCTGCAGTATGAAGAGTAGTTTGATTTTATTTTATAAGATAAACATTTTATCATCTATACTATTCCTTTCAGCTCACCTACTGTTTCAATTCCAAAATTACATCATATATATTCACACACTTATATTCTTTTCTATAATCATGACTAAATTTTCAATTTGTAAATGTGTTTAAGTTTTATAACTACATAAATCTTAGTCTCTGAAGATCTGTGAATCATTATGACTTCATTGCCTTTGTTGTATCTTTTCTTGAGTTTCTAAATGTCTTTATTTTACATTTTTCTTTTCTTCCTTTTTTGTGCTTGCTTTTTCTTTTGCACAATTTATAAAAATTTCTGAAAAAAAAGGAATCAAGCAACTGTTCTATAATCACTTCCTTTTTGTGGGACACTGTTAATTTAAAGCAAAGAAAGCCAACAATTTGGCCTGAAGCCTGTCAACTGGATGTACATGTAAAAAGGCTAATGAGTTTTGTTAGAAGCAAAAGACTTAATCCGTAGAATGCCCTTTGTAAGACATCCCTGGCCAAAGGATTACCTATAAATAAATCCAGGATCTACAGATTTTGAAGCATGGCTCTCTGGAGAGTGCCATAAAAACAAATCAACTCTCTGGGATATAGAATGGAGATGTTTCATAACTTATTCTTTGCTATGTGAACAAGCCCACAAACCTCACTTAGAGACTACATCTATTATTCTAGGCCAGCTGTGCATATCCAGTCTCAAAAGGAAGGACCCAGGGACTCATATAAGTTGTTTTATTCTTTTCTTTACTTCACCTGGAGCTTATATGATCACCTGTATCCTCAAAATTATTAGTAAGGCTTGATGCTGGCTAAAATAGCTGATTTGTGTGAGTCTGACAATCCAATCCTGTGGTTTAGCTCAATTTCCATCCAATTAAACCTTTCAAATATTCTTGGTCTATAACTCCCCTCTCTGATACTCATTTATTTTCCAGGTCTTTCTGTCATGCTATAAGACATAATGAATTCATTCCAGTCCTGCCATAAAGAAGCAGGCTAATTCACCAAAATATTAATCTGCAAAGTATCAATTTAGTAAATAACCAGTTTGCAAAATTTACCAAATTGACCTAATTCACTTTATTTTCAGAAACATTTAAAAATATCACGTTTATTAACTGTACTGAAAAATACAATGCCCATTTATTGAATATTAAAGAATAGCTTATGTAATTTAAAATTTTTATTATTAAAGTATAGTTGATACACAATATTACAGTAAAACCTTGGATTGCAAGTAAGTTGTTCTGCGAGTGTTCTGCAAGATAAGCAAACATTTCTAATAAATTTTAACTTGACAAATGAGCGATGTCTTGCAATACAAGTAGTATGTGATGCCAAATGTCACATGATCACAATTAAGCCAATGGTTCTTCTCTCTCTCTCTCTCCCCCCTCCCTCTCTGCGGGATTGTGGGTAATTGTCTCCCATGCTCAGATGCTCAGTTCAGGCTGTGGTGTTTGGCAGAAATCGGTGATTTTCAGAACATTGGAAGGTGCCCACAACTGGCACTAGTGCATTTTTTGTCACTTCGAAGCATCTATGGACAGGCCTTTGCTTTTCCATACAGGAGTAAGCTTAGGAATGCTTTGTTTCATTGTAGGTCAGGCTGCCTGCAGATATACACCCTATTCTCTGTTGCCTTATTGCCAGTTACATTAAAAACAGTATATGACAAGAATGACAAGAGTTTATTAATACTGTATTGTAGTACAGTACATGTGAGCATATACAATGGCCCCATGCAGAAAAAAGTTGAAAAGAAAGGTGGTAGAAAGATGATTACAGTGGAAGTTAAGAAGGAAATCATCAAGTATGAACAAGGTATGCGAGTGGCTGAAATTGCAAGATTGTATAAGAAGTCTAAGTCTGCATCTCTTCTGTACAGGAGGAGAAGAAAAAGGTGGAGGAATCCCTCACTTCAAATGAGATTAGGGAGATGTGTAAAATGTGGGAAACAGTGAAAAATTTCGTGGAAAAGCACCACCTGAATAAAGCTGTAGCAGTGCGAGTGATGAATCTGTTTCACAACAATGCAATGTCACATTTCCATGAAATCCTCAAAAGGAGGCAAAAGCAAATGTCATTGGATAGGTTCCTTGTTAAAGTTGCACAAAAAGAAAAAGATTCCATTGAGCCAACAGATAGCAGTGATTCTGTTAGTGATAGTGAAAGTTGTTCTACACCATAACCCTCCTCTCTCGTCTCCCTCACACCAGCCACGAAGGTTTTCAAAGTTAAATGCAGGTTAATTTGTTTATTTTCCTTTATATTTTGTATTCTATTACAGTACTGTAATCATTTTTATATGAATATTTTGGAGTTGTGGGACGAATCATCTGAGTTTCCATTTTTTTTTATGGGGAAATTCACTTTGATATACAAGTGCTTTGGATTACAAGCATGTTTCTGGAACAAATTATGCTCACAAATCAAGGTTTTACTGTATTTTCATTGTAGCTGCCCAACATAGTCATTTAACAATTCTATACTTTACACTTAATGCTCACCGCAGTAAGTGTAATTATGATCAGTCAACATAAAACATTATTATGTACTATATTCCAATCCCATACTTTTCATCTCTATGATTTATTTATTTTACATCTGGAAGCTTGCGTCTCTTAATTCCCTTCACCTATTTTACCCATCCTACCGTCCTCATTCCTCTGAGAACCACCAGTCTGTACTCTCTATTTGTGAGTCTGTTTCAGACTCCTTTGTTTGCTCCTTTGTTTTGTTATTTAGATTCCACATATGATTGAAATTGTATGGTATTTGTCCTTCTCTGACGGACTTATTTCACATAGTATAATACCCTCTAGGTCCATCCATGTTGTCTCAAATGGCAAGATCTCATTTTTTATAGTTGAATAATATTCCATTACACATATATAATAATAGATAACAATATATATAATACATCAACATATATAACATAATATATAGTTAGTGTATATTATATATGTATCATATATACATATATCTTACAATGTATATGTTACATATATGTACACACCACATCTTCTTTATCCATTCATCTATCAGTGGACACTTAGGTTGCTTCAATATCTTAGCTGTTGTAAATAATGCTGCAGTGAACACAGCATGCACGTATTGTTTCAAATTAGTGTTTTCATTTTGTTTGGGTAAGCACCCAGGTATAGAAATACTGAATCATATTATATTTCTACTTTTAATTAAAAAATTTTTTTAAATGTTTATTTTTGAGAGAAAGAGAGAGAGAGAGAGAGAGAGAGAGAGAGAGAGAATGTGGGGGAGGGGTAAGAAAGAGAGGGGAGACACAGAATTCAAAGCAGACTCCATGCTCTGAGCTGTTAGCACAGAGCCCGACACAGGGTTTGAACTCATGAACTGTGAGATCATGACCTGAGCTGAAGTCAGATGCAGAGCCGACTGAGCCACCCAGATGCCCCTCTACTTTTAATTTTTTTGAGGAACTTCCATACTGGTTTCCACAGTGGTTGTACTAATTTATATTCCCACTAACAGTGCACAGGGGTTCTTTCTTCTTCACATTCTTGCCAGCACTTGTTATTTCTCATCTTTTTGACAATAGCTATTCTGACTGGTATGATATCTCATTGTGGTTTAAAATAAATTTATTATGAAAATGAATATGGCAGAATTTGAGAGGATGAAAGCACTTACTGTTAATTCTTCAAAGAATTAAACATTCCTTAAAACAATGAAATAATGGGAGTTTTGGTTCAAGATGGTGATGTAGAAGACACTGACCTCACCTCCTCTGTGGAACATACCAAATTACACCTATTTATAGAAAAATTCTTCCTGAAGAACTGAGGGCTGACTGAACAGCTACTGAACAACCAAAGATACAGTGAATGGCAAGAAAACAGCAAGAGAGACACAGACATGGTAACAAAGGGAACCCTAACCTCCTATGCTTTGAACAGCAGTGGGCAGGAATAGTGCTGAGGGACCAGTACAGACCCCTGTGTCCTTGGGCACAGAAAAAAAACCCCACAATTTAAAAGAATAATTAGCATATCAAAGATACAGCACCAGAACTCTGCTAAGCAGTGGATGACCTGCAGGAAAGTTCTCCAGGTCACAGGGACTGGAGACCACATGGTTTACATTCCCACCACATTTTAAAAGCCTAGGCTGGAGAAGCATCCAGACACTGTAACATGTGGGTCTGGTCATCTCAGTGAGCTTGTGACTTTAGTGAACCCAAGATCAACAAGCCCACGCTAGCTGCCCTGTGGTGCTAGGGCACAGAAAACAAGCTGTGGTTTTGTGGGTTTCATTTGCTTTGCTTTTACTTCTTACCATTTGTCTCATTTTGTTTTTATTTTTTTATTTTTTTGGTTTTGTTCTTTTTTGTTCTCTTTTTTTCCCTTTCATCTTTTTTCTTTTCTGTTTTCTTTTTCTTTTTTCGTTTATTATATTCTTTTTTCTCTTATTATTCTTAGTTTTTTCTTTATTCATTCTGTAAAAATTCATGATTAAAAAAAAAAACTAACATGTAGAGCCATAGCCCCAGCCAGCCAGCAAAAGTCAGCAAGCACACATAATCTGTACAGGGGATACCATACACAAAACTACTCTTCCAACTTTAGGAGAAGTAGCCCCTTGCCTAGTTCATAGAAACAAACACATAAAGTCAAGCAAAATGGGGAGACAGAGGAATATGCTCCAAAAGAAAGAATAAGAAAAAAACCTCAGAAAAAGAACTAAATGAAATAATGAGATAAGCTAGGGCACTTGGGTGGCTCAGTTAGTTGAGTGTCTGACTTCAGCTCGGGTCATGATCTCATGGTTCATGAGTTCAAGCCCCATGTCAGGCTCTGGGTTGACAGTTCAAAGCCTGGAGCCTGCTTCTCCCTCTCTCTCTGACCCTCCCCCACTTGCACTCTGTTTCTCTGTCTCTCTGAAAGATAAACATTAAAAAAAAAAAAAAAAAAAGAAACAGAGATAAGCAAAATACCTGAGAAAGAATTTAAAGTAATTATCATAAAAATGGTCACCAGGCTGGACAAAAGAATGGAAAAACTCAATAAGACATTCAATAGAGAGATGGAAAATATTAAAAAGAACCAATCAGGGGCACCTGGGTGGCTCAGTCAGTTGGGCTTCTGACTCTTGATTTCAGCTCGGGTCATGATCTCACAGTTTGTGGGTTCAAGCCCCGTGTCAGGCTCTGCGCTGACAGTGCACAGCCTGCTTGGGATTCTCTCTCTCTCTTCTCTCTGCACCTCCCCTGTTTGCTCTCTATCTCTCTCTCAAAATAAGTGAGAATAAACTTTAAAAAATAAAATAATATAAAAAGTCCCAATCAGAGTTGAAGACTATAATAACTGAAATAAAAAAACATACTAGAGAGAATCAACAGTAGATTAGAGGACACAGAAGAACATATCAGTGATCTGAAGATAGAGTAATAGAAAACACCCAAGCTGACCAGCACAAAGAGAAATGAATTTTAAATTTTTTTTAACATTTATTTATGTTTGAGACAGAGAGAGACAGAGCATGAACGGGGGAGGGTCAGAGAGAGGGAGACACAGAATCTGTGTCTCTGACAGCTCTGAGCTGAGCTGTCAGCACAGAGCCTGACGTGGGGCTTGAACTCACTGACCGCGAGATCATGACCTGAGCCGAAGTCAGCCGCTTAACTGACTGAGCCACCCAGGCACCCCGAGAAATAAATTTTAAAAAATGAGGATAAATTAAGAGATCTCTTGAATAACATCAAGTGAACAACATTCACATTCTAGGGCTCCCAGAAGAAAAAGAAGAGAGAAAGAAAGGTGTAGAAAACTTAGTTGAAGAAATAATAACCGAAAATTTCCCTAACCTAGGGAAGGAAATAAATATCCAAACCCAAGAAGTACAGTGAGTTCCAAACAAGATGAACCCAAGGAGTTCCACACCATAGCACATAAGAATTAAAATGTCAAAGGTTAAAGATAAAGAATCTTAAAAGCAGCAAGAGAGAAACAAAAAGTTATTTACAAGGGAAACCTATAAGGCTACCAGCTCATGTTTCAGCAGAAACTTTGCAGGCCAGAAGGGAGCGGCATGATATATTTAAAGGAAAAAACACTACAATCAAGAATACTCTACTCAGCGTGCACCTGCATGGCTCAGTTGGTTGAGTGTCTGACTCTTGATTTCGTCTCAGGTCATGATCCTAGGGTCATGGGATTGAGCCCTGTGTGGAGCTCAGCATGGAGCCTGCTTAAGATTCTCTCTCTCTCTCTCTCTCTCTCTCTCTCTCACTGTCTCTCTGCCCCTCTCCCCAGCAAAGTTATCATTCAGATTTGAAAGACAGATAAAGAGTTACTGAGACAAAAACATATAAAGTTTATTACCACTAAACTAGCAGTATAAGAAATGTTAAAGGGGTTTCTTTAAGTGGGAAAGAAATAGCCATAATCAGACATAAGAAAAATATGAGTAAAAAGATGTAAAATATGACAATATATACATAAAATGTGAAGGAAGGAGTAAAAAGGGAAGAGAAGGGGGAAAGGAAGGGGAAAAAGATCTGTTTTCTCTTTCTTTCTTTCTTTCTTTCTTTCTTTCTTTCTTTCTTTCTTTCTTTCTTTCTCAGAATATGTTTGAACTTAAATGACCATCAAATTAATATGGACTGCTATTTACTTAGGATGTTATATATGAACTCCATGGTAACCATAAACCCATTACCGATGAGACATACACAAAAAATAAAGAGAAAGAAAGCCAAACAAAACACTATAGGTACTCATTTATCACAAAGAAAGAGAAGAGAAAAAGAAAGAAAGAATGAAGGACTATGCAAACAACCAGAAAACAAACTTTAACAAGGCAACAAGTACATGCTTATCAATAAGTACTTTAAATGTAAATGGCCTACATGTTCCTATCAAAAGACATAGAATGGCAGAATAGATTAAAAAAAAAAAACCCCAAAAACCAAAAACGAAAACAAAAAATAAGACCCATCTATATGCTGCCTACAAGACTAACCTCAGACCTAAAGATACATACAGACTGAAAGTGAAGGGATAGAAAAACATTCACCATGCAAAGGGAAGTGAAAAAAACAAAAACAAAAACAAAAACCCCTGAGGTAGTAATACTTATATCAGACAAAGTAGACTTTAAAACATAAAACAAATATTAATGAACATAAAGAGAGAACCTGATAGTAATACAACAATAGTAGGGGACTTTAACACTTCACTAAACATCAATGGAAACATCATCCAGAAATAAAATCAATAAGGAAACAATATCTTTGAATAACACATTGGGCCAGATGAACATAACAGATATATATATAGAACATTCCATCCAAAAGCAATAGAATACACATTCTTTTCAAGTGCACATGGAACATTCCCAAGAATAGATCATATATTAATCCATTAAACAAGCCTCAATAAATTTAAGAAGATTGAGATCATCCCCTGTATCTTTTCTGATCACAACAGAGTGAAATTTGAAATAAATCACAAAAACAGGAAAAAACAGACACATGAAGACTAAACAACACAATACTAAATAACCAATGGGTCAGTGAAGCAAGTAAAGAAGACATCGAAAAATACATGGGGACAAATGAAAATGAAAACACCATGGTCTAAAATCTCTGGGACATAGCAAAAATAGTTCTAAGAGGAAAGTATATACCAATAAAGGTCTACTTCAAAAAACAAGAAAAAACTCCAATAACTAATCTAACCTTATGCCTAAAAGAACTAGAAAAAGAAGAACAAACAAAGCACAAGGTGAGCATAAGAAAGGAAATAATAAAGATCAGAGCAGTAATAAATGGCATAGAGACTAAAAAAAAAAAAAATTAAATTAAAAAAAATTAATGAAACCAAGAGCCGGTTCTTTGAAAATATAAAATTGACAAATCCTGGGGCGCCTGGGTGGCTTGGTCGGTTAAGCGTCCGACTTCGGCTCAGGTCATGATCTCACGGTCTGTGAGTTCGAGCCCCGAGTCGGGCTCTGTGCTGACAGCTCAGAGCCTGGAGCCTGTTTCAGATTCTGTGTCTCCCTCTCTCTCTGCTCCTCCCCTATTCATGCTCTGTCTCTCTCTGTCTCAAAAATAAAAAAATAAACGTTAAAAAAAATTAAAAAATAAAATAAAATTGACAAATCCTGATCTAGACTCATCAAAAGAAAAACAGAAAAGACACATAAAAATAAAATTAGAAATGACAGACGAGAAATAACTGATACCACAAAAATACAAAGGATTATAGTAGAATACTTTGAAAAATTATATGCCAACAAACTGGACAACTTAGAAGAAATGGATAAGTTCCTAAAAACATACAATCTTCCAAAATGAACCAGGAAGAAATAGAAAATCTAAACAGAATGATTACAAGTAATGAAATTGAATTGGTAATCAAAAACTACCAAAATAGGGGCATCTGGGTGGCTCAGTCGGTTAAGCATCCGACTTTGACACAGGTCAAGATCTTACGGTTCATCAGTTTGAGCCCTGCGTCAGCCTCTGTGCTAGCCTGCTTTGGATTCTGTCTCCCTCTTTCTCTGTCCCTCCTGTGTTCACACTCTGCCTCTCTCTCTCAAAAATAAATAAACATTAATTAAAAAAATAAAAATAAACTACCAATCTAAAAGTCCAGGACTAGATGAATTCATGACTTAATTCTACCAGACTTTTAAGGAAGAGTTAATACCTATTCTTCTCAAACTATTTAAAAAATAGAAGAGAAAGGAAAGCTTCCAAATCCATTCTATGAGGCCAGCATTACCTTGATATCAAAACCAGATAGACACCACAAAAAAAGAAAACTGCAGGCCAATACCCCTGATGAATATAGACGCAAAGTCCTCAAGAAAATATTAGCAAACCACATGCAACAATACACTAAAAAGATTATCTTATCAGATTATAAGCATGCAACAATAGCATTTATAAATGTTATTAAATAAATCCTTATATTAGGTATACATGAATTAATTAAATTAATTAAATTTCTGAAACTCATTAAATTAATTCAATAAATTAAATTCATTTAATTAAATAAATTAATGTAATAAATTAAATTTATTAAATGAATGCAACAACAACATTTACAAATGTTATTAAATAAATCCATATATTAGGCACATATGAATAGGTACTAGACAAGTGGATTGTAACAAAGAAGATGCACTACAGTTTGAACAAGTATTTTGCTTGACTTCTCTGCACTCATCAGTGATACTTGGTGTACAATCAAGAACAAATGTGACATTGATGGAGAGGCAGTGTATTAATGTATGTGTACATGTCCTTCTTTACTAGCACTTAGCTTCTTCGTCTCTTCTTGAAGAAAACCCTATTGTGTTTTCTTCTTTTTTCAGATCATGAATCATTTAGAACAAAATCTATATCCCAAATTTTACTTTCAGTTACAAGAATGTGAGCAAAAATCTTCTCTCTCAGTAGGAAAATTATATTTTTGGTTAATTTTTTAAAAAATTAGTAGGATAGGGAGCTATTCTGTCAAGCCCATTAAAAATTGAAGCTTGTGGCTATTTTTGTCACGGAAGAGTAATGACCAGTATAAATTTATCCCACTTGAGAAATGAATAATTTTTTATTTCATTTTATTTCCAATGGAATTTCTGATCCATCAATACATACCTACATATTTCTTAGTTCATATAATTTCTATAATTGAGACAAAAGATCTAAATAGTTTATTTGCAGAATTATCTTTTACTATGGTGGGTTTTGGTACTGTAATATTCTACACCAATAATGCTTTTCAACAGATTGGTCTGTGAAATAAATCATAAATTACATAAAATGGCTCCAAACAAAATAACGCAGTAAACTCATGACAGCTGGCCCTCTGAGTGTTATCAAAACACCAGACTAATGCTATGAGATGTCCAAGGGCAATATAAATCCCATGAGATAGAAAAATTATAAATTACTACAAATAAATATTATCTGTAATGCTTCTTTATTTTGAAAATATATTCGAATATTTCTGCATTCTGATTTTTTTTAGGACTACCTACAAACATGACAAGAATAATTGTTTTTTATTCTGAACACTTTAAAAAGGAGACTAGTAGAACAACATTTATCTGCCTTTCTGTCCAGAGAAAGATAATTTATAACTTATAAATAATTCATGCCATCTTATGAGCAGTTTTTAGAGATTCTTATAAAAAATTGTATATGAGATCTAATTCTTAACTTCAAGGAACTTACAGTGAGGTGGGAAAATGGCCATGTACACATAAAACACATTAAAATATGACAAATAATGAAACTAATAGATAAAATATATCCCTCTGAAGTGTTTTCTTTAAAAACCTGAAATATAGAAAATAAACTCAGACTTGAGTTGAAATATTCAAAATTCACATCATTGTAGATTTCCCACACTTGTGTTTGTTTCAAAACCACCAGATGGCAAAATAGAAAGATTAATCAAAGTGAGCTCCCCAAACAGCAAATTATTTGTTTCCACACATAATTCTTCCCTCCCTCTGTCAGGATTATTCCTGGTCAAAGGATAGGTTTTAGAAAACTGGAGAGAGATACCTTTAGGGAGGCAGAAGATCTCAGATTTCACACACAGACATAGGAATCTGCTGGAAGTCCATGCTCGTCCATAGTTAAACTGTTCTGATGATTTTTGAAGTAGGTGAAAAATAAGCTCACTCTTCTTTGAACATCTTCAATCTAAAGGAATCATGTAGTGTGGTGGAGTAAGAATTGGATTAAGAGGCAAAAGACAAACTTCTCATTCCTTGAATCTGTACTCATGACTGGTGCTATGACACATATATCTTAGTGGTTTGTCAATTAAACTGGAATTAAAATATCTACTGAGGAGAGTGGTTATGAATGTTAAGGAAAGATCTGTGAACACAAATACCTCGTATAATGCCTAAAACAAACTGTATATTCAATAACTATTAAACAATGTATACTGATCATATGTGGCAAATCATTAATAAATATTTATTCCCTTTGATTCAGAAAGTCTACTTCTGGAATGTTTTCAAAGAATATAATCCTAAAAGCAGAAACAAGTTTATTTATAAAGATGTTTATTGAAGTCCTATATCTATTAACTGAAAAAATTGGAAACAATTACAAGGCCCCCAAAGAGAGAAATTGTAATAAAAACTCTAGTACATTCACTTGATATATTATACAATCTTTAAAAATGATATTTATAAAGTACTTATTATAACATTAATTAAGATTATTAAGCATATATGATAAAGCATATTAAGAAAGAGCAGTATCAAAAGCTGGATATATACAATATGACCATAAATATATAAACCAAATAAAAAATATGCATTGAAAAAGGAAAAGAAAAAAAAAAAAAACACTGGGTATGAGTGTCCCAAAGCATAGCAAGAATTGTTTCTGTGTGATAAGGCAGGCTATGAATGATTTTTGCTTTTCTTCCATATGTCTGTATTTTCCAAACGCTCTATTCCAATTATTAATTACTTTTATGATGAAAAAAAGAAATGTTGTCATTTTACATATGTGTTTTATCTCCCCAACAAACAGACAAATTTCTTGAGGGCAATAATTTTATCATTTACTCCTTTGAATTATAATATTATTATGTCTAAACCAAGTGCCCACTAAAACTTTTCCAAGGGGACAATGACTGATGGATAGCGTTTACTCTCTCAATTCAAGTCTTTCTAGGACATCAAAAGGGGAAACGTGACTCAATCTTTTTTGCGTCTAAATCACATCCAAAAGATTCCATACAAGCACCAAATTATGAGGCTAAAAACTAGGCTGTTGTAAACTGTTTTGAAAGGGAAATATTAAAAAAAAAAAAAAAAGAGTCATTTTGCTAAAGCTGTGTGAATAATGTAGCATGTGTAAGATTTGGCACCAACTCATACTCTGATAGCACCAGACTCCTAGGAGAAAACCATTTCTTGTCTTTTCTTCTCTTAAAAGAAGGAATAGAAATAGCATCTCCTTTCACTGAGGAACTAGAAGATAGGTGAAAAAAATGTTGGTTGAGTATATCTACTGAAAACTCTGTCCAGTACCATGGCTGGTAGTAATACATGATCTCTGAGCCTCCTATACTTGGTCCCATCTGTTAAAATGGCACCATGCCTGACTGCCAGATGGTACACTGGCTTCATAGGGACAGAGGTGCCAAAACGATGGCTTTAGAAGACATTGTTAATACCACCCCCTTGGGCCTCCCACCACAGTAACAATTCACCCCTGTTGGCGCCCCATCACATCTCGCACTGCTTTCCTCATTTCTAGAAATAAGTGGTTCCAAACACTTACTAAGTCATTTCCTTGAGCTGCCTACTGGTTTCTGATCTTACACAAGTTGAAAAAGAATACCAAAGTGGGGGAATGAGAGACTGAAAGTATCCAAACACTTGAAGTTGCCAACACCTACAGCTTGCGCCTGAGGGCCATTAGGATCATATGATGCGTCAAACTCTATTATGTAAGGGTGGAATGTGTGGGCACTGCTTGCAAAGTTTAACCAGTCTCAGTGAAAAGAGAGCAGCTCTGTTATATGGAAGAACCAGTTTATAAAGTTCACTTATTGTAAAGAAAAAAAAAATGGCTCTAGTGGATTTAAAAAACCAAAACAAACATTTTCTCATGTAGTCAATGGAAGTAAAGAGAATTCCAGGGGCGCCTGGGTGGCGCAGTCGTTAAGCGTCCGACTTCAGCCAGGTCACGATCTCGCGGTCCGTGAGTTCAAGCCCCGCGTCGGGCTCTGGGCTGATGGCTCAGAGCCTGGAGCCTGTTTCCGATTCTGTGTCTCCCTCTCTCTCTGCCCCTCCCCCGTTCATGCTCTGTCTCTCTCTGTCCCAAAAATAAATAAACGTTGGAAAAAAAAAAAAAATCTTTAAAAAAAAAAAGAGAGAATTCCAAAATGGCTGTATTGACAGCTTAAGTATTTCTCAAAACTGTCAGGCTACATAAACATGAATGAGCATAGATTCTGTCAATGGATAATTTTCAAAAAGTTAAGACATGTCTTTTATACAAAGGATGTACAACTGATTGCTAACTCATGTATTATATGGCTAGTAGGATAGTAAAGCTGGTTCAGAGAACATTTGAGGAACCAGTTATATAGATATTTAAAAATATGAACATTGGTTGTTTAGGTAAGACTCAAAGCTTGTTCAGTTCCAAAAGGACAATGAGACCATGACCTTTGGGGTGATCTTTTCTGTAGGGAAAAAAGTCTCCAAGTAACATGTAGCTTCACAGTTACACACTCCAAAAGAATCAAATAATCCAAGGGAGGATCTGTTAACAAAATGTGTGAGTATGTCATTGAAAAAGTATGCTGTACTCTCTTTTGTCTTATTTCCAGGTTCAGAGTAAATGTCCTAACTCCTGTGGCTTCATTAGGATAGAAATTTTTTGGGAGAAAGGCAATTCTGGAGAATCACAGGAATTTTACTCAGCTACCAGAGAGATGGGGTGGGTTCTCACTTCTCTGGGTTGTAATCAGTTTATCATTATAGGCAGTTAATCTCTTTTTTCTATGGAACTCTATCCTATGCTATCCACGAATCACCCAAGAGATCACTTCTATGTCATTCTGAATTCTTTACGAACCGAACTTTAGTGACTTATTCTTACCTCAAATGTTTAGCTATCTTAGGGGCGCCTGGGTGGCGCAGTCGGTTAAGCGTCCGACTTCAGCCAGGTCACGATCTCGCGGTCTGTGAGTTCGAGCCCCGCGTCAGGCTCTGGGCTGATGGCTTGGAGCCTGGACCCTGTTTCCGATTCTGTGTCTCCCTCTCTCTCTGCCCCTCCCCTGTTCATGCTCTGTCTCTCTCTGTCCCAAAAATAAATAAAAAACGTTGAAAAAAAAATTAAAAAAAAAATGTTTAGCTATCTTCATCATGCATATTATACAAACCTAGTATAAGCATTTTCTTATGTAATTTGTATAGAAACAAAATAATTCAACATAAAATAAAATAAATATTGGCTGATTGCATTCAGAGCATACATTCCCCCTTTTCTGCCATCTGTTCCACTAACTACTCCATTCTAAGATTAAATGGGTTTAGAAGGGATCTTAAGCCCTGTGGCTGTTACATGGGATTCAGTCCTATCTAAATCTGCCCTCTACATTCTCATATATGTGTGTGTGTGAACATGCACACACATATATATACATACATATATATGTATACACATACATACACAAATATATACACACATATATATGTAAATGTATATAAATATGTATGTAGTCATGTACTTATAGACAGAGCAATTGTAAGATTTTAGCTTTTCATGTTTATATGAGTTCAATCATTCCATCATTCCATCAGACACTATTTTCTCCGTTAAGTAATATTCTTTCCGTACTAGACATTGGGCTCGGTGCTAGAGATGTAACTTTGAAAATGAAAGTAGACATTGAGACTGACTCATAGAGCCTAAAGTCTTGTGGGAAAGACACTGAAAAATGAATTCTCTCTCCCTCTCTCTCTCTCTCTCTTTCTCTCTCCCTCTCACTCTGCCTCTCTCTCTCACTATCTAAATATGAAAAGGCAATACAGGTTGCTATGAGAATGCAAATCAGGGAGACCAGAAAAGTTTTCCCTGAGGCAATGATGAGAAAGCTAAGAAAGGAAGAATAAGTAAGATTTATTCAGGATCTTATGGACCATGTTTGAAATAACACTGGAAATTATTAGATAAGGTTTTTATATCAGAAAGCCAGAGGCTTTGCCTTCCATTGTATTCAAGAGGACAGCGATGCCTGTTATCTTTGCTTTCTGATGTGAGTAATGGAAAACCCAACTCAAACTTGTTTTAAAAAAAGGAAAATTTATTGCCTCATGCTATGGAACAGTAGTTTCAGATATGGTTTATTCCAGGATTGAAATCATCTCTTAATTTTCAGGCATTACCTGTTCAGTATTGGCTCCATTATTTAACCTCCATATGGTTGCAAAACAGTAGCAAGGGCAATATTCTTCCATCTTTGAATCCAACAAAAATGACCTATCACTATCATAAGATCTGAGATTCAAATTAGACCAGCTCAGTGCACTTATCAACTCCTGAAATAGTGTCACAAAACACCAGAAAAAAACCCTACAATATTTATGCCCAACCACACCTCTATAATCTTACTATTAATCTTACTTTAAAAAAAATTTTTTTTTTAATGTTTATTTATTTTTGAGACAGAGAGAGACAGAGCATGAACGGGGGAGGGTCAGAGAGAGAGGGAGACACAGAATCTGAAACAGGCTCCAGGCTCTGATCTGTCAGCACAGAGCCCGACGCGGGGCTCGAACTCACTGACCGTGAGATCATGACCTGAGCCGAAGTCCGATGCTTAACCGACTGAGCCACCCAGGCGCCCCTAATCTTACTTTTTATGGCAGCATATTTTTGGATTGCTTCTTCACGTGATAATTCTGTAAACTTTTCTACAGACAAAATAGAAAGCTATTTCAGTATTTTGTTCTAGCATAGTGGATACATTTTTATTATTGATAGACTAGAAATTTATATCATTGTTATATAATTTATTAGTAATATTGTGAGTTTTTTAAAAGAATTATCATCAAATATGTGAAAAACTCCTAAGAGGTTAGGCCCATATCTCTTACAGTCAGCAATTGGTCCTTATTGCCAGTTCCAAAATCCCATCCTGATAGCTTTCTGGGACTGCTTTTGGTATCTCTGTTTTAATCTGGGTTTCTTCAAATACACAGCCTGAGCCAAAGTTTTGAATGTAGATACTTTAGTTGGAAAGTGGCCTCAGAGGGGAAGAATAAGGAAAAGGGCAAGTGAAAAGGAAAGGACAATATGCCAATTTTACTCGACACCACTGCAAGGAGCCAATCAGACCCTTTGCGAAGCATTATTTGATAAGTCTCTGAACTGTCCTTTGAGAGAATGAAGGCAAACACATTTACCCTTTGGATTCTATCTTCTACTCATCAAGGGTGACCATTGGACATTAGCATCCTGTTGTATATGCCTGAGTGCCAGATGAATTCCTCCAGGTATCCCATATCACTTTATTGGAGAAGCCCTGGGGCAGGTGATAGGTAGATGCATTGTGTAGGTCCAAGAAAGATTTTGCCATGTTACACCTGTGCAAAGCTGGTCAAAGCAGGTGTAGAACTAGTTAGGGCAGCAATGGCTGGAGCCAAAGTAGGGTTGAGAGGATTTGAAGGGAAACACACAAATCCCATTTCCTTTTGTGGGAAAAACAACAAACAAAAAACAAAAAAACGAAACAAACAAACAAACAAACAAACAAAACCCCTCTTAGCCTAGAGTTCATAAAATTACCAATTTTTGGAATTTTAAAAGACAGACAATTTACATATGTTTATATTTAAATATATGTCATATTCCAAGAATACTTTTCATCCATAAAAAGCAATCTTATAAAAATAAAAGTTTCTTTCCCATATCTATGATGCATTTCTGTATTATTGCTTCTTGTCTCATGTGTGGAAAGTAAAGGCTCTATCTAATACCACATAATACCATCTTAAATCATTAAATAATAAAGCCTTTCAAGAGAAAAAAAACCCACAAATTCCAAATAGAATTTATCTGGCTATTTCCGTCTTCCTATAGTAGTATTCCTCTAAAAACCCCAGCTGTCTAAACTGGAAATGTTCATACAATACTCTCAACACTTGTCTTTTGCGTGTCTCTTCTAAATCTTCTAACCATAAAATAAAAGAAAATGTAACCATCCCCACCGGGCTAAGATTTTTCTTAGACCTAAATGGACAATAAATTCTTAGTTGAAGAAGGTGATTTCCTGTCCTTGACTTATTTCTCAGCTGTTATAATCATTTGTAAAACAGATTAAGAAACACCTTTGACATTCTCCCTCGGCTTTGAGATTGCTATGTAGCTATACATCCTTCACACAGAAATTGGATGAATGAATTACTAGCATCTGAGAAAAAAAGAAATCCTCACGTGAAAAAAAGCTGGACATAGTTGAAGAGAGAAGCAAACTGTAATGTAGTTGGTAAATAATAATGCAAACCACAGTGCAATAGAAATGAAAAGGAGAACAAATAGGTTGGCCTGATGAGATTTCACAGAAATTTTTGGTACTGAACAGCTGGGAAAATTTCCTTGCTCATTCATATCAACTAAAACATTTCCTATTAAGAAAAGTATAAAGAAAATGGAAACTTTCTGCAGAGTTCTAATACTTTTATTTGCTATGCAATTTTTTGCTTCACCCGTGTAAAAGCATTAATTATTTACAACACCAGGGAACCAGGTTAACTTACCTAATTTACCTTTGCAAGTTTTGATGTACAAAGTAGGTAGGAAACCGAGCACTTCTTAAAAACCATAGATATTTTTCTCAACCTCTCCAGGAATATAAATTGATACTTTTTTTTTCAAAAAATATTTTAATTGCACAAGTAGTTCATGCTAATTTGTAAAATTAGGAAAGGCAAATGAGAAAAAAAATACTATTTGTGTATAACCTTAACACCCAGAGAGAATCATTCAACATTTTGATAGTCTGCCAAATAGCTTTAATGCCTCTATATGCACATAAAACACACACACACATGAAAATCTCCAAATAGATCATATTGTCGCTGCTGTTCTATATTTTACTTATATACTCCAGAAATCCTTCTGTAAACAACCTATACATTTATTATGTTTCTGTTATCCATATCTATGTATATCTGTATCTACAGACATATATGTCCCAACATATGTGTGTACACTCTTTTCAAATTTATAAGTTAAAAACTAGAAATCTACACTAACATTTCCTCAAAAATGGTGACCTCACATTCTGAAGTAGAAATGATACATTCTCATTTTTTAAAATTTATTCCAAATAAAACTGAAAAGGACTAATATAAAAAAAATAAATTCCATGAACTGAAAACAAGCATTGTTAACTTTGAAGATCAAACCAAACATTTTCCTTAGGGGTATATTCCGAAGAAAGAGAAATGGATAAGCATATATAAAGAAATAATTTTTAAATGAGGTAAGATAAACATTATTTTAAATAAATACATTATCCTTAATTTTCCTAGAATTTAAAAGCAAAAATGGAGCAAGTGGCATTGAAGGAAATGTTCACATTCTGATAAATGTTTTTTCATTGCTAAGGATATTGGTTCCTAAAATATTTCTAAAGTTAAAAAAAGTATGTATATGACAACATTAAATAATTGGAATTATTCATAGTTTTATATGTTCCAACCTTAAACATTATTTTATCCTGATAAAAATATTAGCACATTTCCACGTTCCCCCAATTCCATTCCCCTATCTCTCCACTTTTGTTTGTTATTTCTACAAGATTTGTATTCTGTTCTCTTGCCATAATTCCTAGTTATTGATTCTTAAATGTATTTTTAAGTAAATTCTGTGCTCACCAACTGTAGAAGAAACTATAATGGCATCAAATATTTCATTGCTGTGCCTCCATTTCCCAGCCTCCTTGCAGGGGGCTGTTGACTATTTCTGTCCAAGAACTATGAGCAAAGTGACACATGTCAATCCTGGGCTGAGGCAATGACAAGACTATGTTCAATTCCTGTCTCTTGTCTCACACCTTAACAACTGCTTAGGATGCATGTTCCAGATGGTACAGCTCAGAGCTGATGCAGCTTCTGTCAGCTCCCTATCTACAGATGAAGCTCATGCTGACCTTCAAAGACATATTACATGGGAAAAAATAAGCCTTGTTTGGTTAAGCCCCTGACATGTAGATATTGTTTATTACTACAGCAAACCTAATACAGGAATACATTAATTATTCAACATTAGTACAATACCAGTCTTTAAACCACATCTTTTCAAATTCTTAATTTTAATGTATCTCTCGATAAGTTGAATTTTATCATCTTCTCATTTTTTTCAAGAGATCTTCACAGTTGTCTTAATTCCTGATTGCAGCCATGCTTGAGAATGTCTTCCTGTTGCCTTTATAAAATTAGTTGAGGTATGAATTTACTGGGTCATGCTTTCTCCCATAATTTTTAGACACCGGTACCTATCTTGTGGCTGAGAATGTGGCTGTGTAAGAAGTCTGAGGATGACCTCATTTCTTCCTTGTGCATTATTTCCCTTTTCTGCTTGGATTCCTATACAGCTTTTTTTTTTTTAAAAAAATCATTAAGTTCAGGAATTCACAATGAATACTTTTTGGATGGCAGGCTTAGCCTTTAATATTTACAGATTCCTCTCTGTTATTATTTCAGTAGAGTTTTCTTATACTATAACTTGGATTATTTTTTTTCTCTCCCATTACTTTTGTCTTCATCTTCAGGATCTCATCTGTTACTATGTCCATGGTGTTTTCAGTCATGTTGATTCTATTTTTGTTACTTTAAGTGTGACTTTAACATCAGAACTGTTTTTATCTTGTATGCTTCAATTGTATCTCATTCCATTCCATTGTATTTCATTTCTTTGCTAAGTCCTACCAGTTAATTTTTCATATTTTTCTGTTGTTGTATAATCTCTTGCCAGAAACTTTTAACCTGCTGTTAAAGTTCCCTTCTAAAAAGTAATGAGAAAAAGTGATATGATACATTAGTATCTATATAGATATATGTACATGGTGGGATACCATTCAGTCATTCAAAAAAGAAGGAAATCCTGGGACACCTGGGTGGCTCAGTTGATTAAGCGTCAGACTTTGGCTCAGGTCATGATTTCACAGTCTGCAAGTTCAAGACTCGCATCAGGCTCTGTGCTAACAGCTCAGAACCTGGAGCCTACTTCGGATTCTGTGTCTCCCTCTCTCTCTGCGCCTCCTTTGCTTATGCTCTCTCTCTCTCAAAAAAAAACATTAAAAAATTAAAAAATAAAAAAGAAGGAAATCCTATCATTTGTAGCAAAATGAATAGACTTGAGGATATTATAGTAAGTGAAATATGTCAGAGAAAGACAAATACTGTATGATCTCTTGCATACATGTGAAATATTTTTAAACTCATAGAAAAAAATCAGATTTATGGTTACCACAGGTGGGGGCGGGGAGGGTATTTGGATGAAAGTGGTGAAAAGGTATAAATTTCATTATAAGATAAATAAGTACTAGGGATGTCATGTACAACATGATGACTATTTAGCTAACATGCCGTATAATATATTTCAAAGTTGCCAAGAGAGTAATCCTGAGTTCTCATCACCAGGAAAAACTAAAAAAAAAAAAAAAAAAAAAAAAAAAATCTGTATGAGATGACAGATTTGAACTAACTTGTGTCAATCATTTCACAGCATATGTACATCAAGTCATTATGCTATACACGTTAAGCTTACACAGTGCTCTGGGTCAAATATATCTCAATAAAAGTGAAAGAGGAAAAGGAGTTAGTTTTGATAAAGTGATGAATTGAGAATATTAACAATGTATCAGTTTTACTCACTTTTTAAATGTGAAGGCATCAATGAAAATGTATTATCCTGTTGAGGTTAGTGTTTAATAAACACATATTTTAAGGCAAATGTCCCACAGAGATTGTTACCATGTTCCCCCAAACATAATCATTAATCACTAAAAACAAAGAAAAAAAGCAATTATGTTGCCTATAATTTGTTTGAGAAAAGTGAGACTCCTCTATTTGAACCCTTCTTTTTCTTCGAGAAACTCCTCTATTCTTGTCATATGTGTTTGCATTACCATTTATTTATGATTACTTTACTTTCAAAAAAATATTTGCTTCATTTCCTGTGGTTTCCTTAAAGGAAGCAGGGTTAGCAATAAAAATTGTTTATTAATGAATATCTACTGCAGCTGCTCGTCTCTTGCTATCAGGCAGAATGAACTGGGTTTCTACAGGGACATTTTCTTCAATGCCTGTTCTTGACCCTATATTTTGTCATTCGATTCTATGCTTTTGGTTGTTGTGACTACTTCTTTCAGGAAAGCATGAGACCCAATCTAAGACCTTAAAAGTATGGATCAATTCTTAGCATTCTTGCCAGTTTTGGTCTCTGTAGTGTCACTGATCAGATATGATATAAAATTTATGATTTATGATTTGGTCATTTTCTTGTTTCATTGAAGACTGAACTACTGTTTTTATTTCTAGGTTTTTTTTTTTTTTTCTTTGTTTCTTTGTTCTGTTCTAGTTGTTCTTAGATGAGGGAAAAAAGTTGTGGACAGACAGCGGGATATTCACCAGTCCATTTCTTCTCCTTACTAAGAGGAGAGCTAGATGAAAATTTGCACATTTCCTTGCATTTAAGAGTGGTCATGTGAGAGAGTTCTAGAAAGTAAGATGTAAAAGAAAAGAGGGTCACCACTTTCCCGGACTGGCCTGGAAAACCTCCCATATCTTCCTCCTCCTCTTCTGCAGCAATGTGGAAACTGTTTTGAAAACATTAGAGCCCAAAGATGGAAGGAAACGGTCCCTGTATCACTCCTTGTAGGGAAGACACCCACCCATCAGAAATATCCATTTTGTTTATGTGACTGAGGCACATTTCTATTTTGTTAAGCCACTGAGGCATAGAGATTTATGCAGCAGCTAGCATTGCCTTTAAACATAGGACTACAATAAACTGAGGAAGAAAAAAAAAAACCCTTAAAGTTATTCTTAAGAACTGGACTTATGAAGAAGATGGCAGGGAGATCCAAAGTTCATCTCATCCCATGGATACAGGCATATAACACCTCATCAGTGTACACACACACACACACACACACACACCAGAAAAGGACCCAAAGATTGGCAGAATAGACTCACCACGGCTAAATGTAGAGAGGAGGCCACATGGAAAAAGATATGAGTCTGGAACTAAACAGACCCATGGGACTATCTGCAGGAGACAGGGATGTCATGGGCACAGAGAAGGTAGAGAAAAAGACCCTTGCACAAAGCAGCCCATGCACAAAGAACCTGTACAAGGAACATGAATACCCATAACATTTGGCTTTGAAAACCAGAGGGGCCAAAGTTCACAAGTTCTTACCATCACATAGTTTATAACCTGGAATTTTAAAAATTAGCCTACTTGGCTCTGGAATAGCCAGGAGGGTGAGAGGAAACTGAGTCCCCACCCATAAAGAGACAGCACAACAAACAGCCCCACGGAGATACAGAAACAACATTTTGAAAAAAGTCTGGGGTATACTAGAGGGAGACTTGTTTACTCATCTCAGAGCATATGCTGGAGGGGCAGGGGCCTTAGCAGGCTCCTCTATAAGTAAAGGAGCTGGAAGATGGCATTGCCTTCCCCTATCCCCCAGCCTAGGCACACAGATACCTGTGAGAACCAGTGCAGTGTCAGCACTCACCACCTAGCTTGGTAGAGTGCACCCTGCCTCTTCTCGCCATTCTCCTATGGTCCTGCCCCCTCCAAATGCCCTTGGTCAGAGCCCATCCAAAGTGGTACTACAAGTGTGGCAGTGTGCAAGCTGACAGTAGCCAGCACCACTACAAAATGACAGAAGTCACTTTGTAGTGGGGGAAGATAACCACACAAACTATTCTGACTCTGTCCCCAGCAATGGGCTGGGGGAAGATATTGGGTCTGACTGCAGGCTCTGTCCACCAATGAAAGCTTCTCAAGGGACAAAACAGGGAAAGCACCCTGAAGTTTGGTGCTACTGCATCCCTGGCAAATATCTGCTCTGACCCAACTCAAGCCCAAGTCAGCCCCAGACTGGCCCACTAATAACAAAGGGACTAAACCCTGCCCACAACAGGCAAAGAGAGCCATTGCAGATTACTGGACTGAAGGGAAATGTGGCTTAGCCACAACAGTAGGGTTCATACAACACATATGGGAGACACCCCCTAGTGCCAGGTTCAGGTGAACAGGGGACAGGGAACTATAGGACCTCTTCTTCATAAGGACACTACTTTCAGGAGCAAGAGACATAGCTGACTTTCTTATCACATAGAAACAGATACAGAGAGGTAAACAAAATAAGGAGACAGAGGAATATATCCCAAGTGAAAGAACAGGACAAAATCAAGCAAGATAGCTAAATGAAATGCAGATAAGTAACATGTCTAATTGAAAATTTAAAGTAATGGTCATAAAGATACTCATGACTTGAGAAAAGAGTGGAGTTGAGGCCCTCAGTGAGACCCTCAATAAGGAGATAGAAAACAAAAAAGAACCAGATATGTAGAACTCAATAGTTGAAATTAATAGTATACTAGATGACATAAAGAATAGATTAGAGAAAACAGAAGAATGAATCAGCATTCTGGAGGGCAGAGTAATGGAAAACAATAAAGCCAAACAGGAGAGAGAAAAAAATAAGGATGAATAAAGATAGACTTAGGGAATGCAGTGATTCCATTAACAGTAGTAACATTTGCACTATAGGGATCCCAGAAGGAGAAGAAAGAGAAAAGAGGGAAGAAAATTTACTTGAAGAAATAATAGTTGAAAACTTCCTGAAGCTGGGGAAGGAAATCCAGAAGGCACAGAGAGTCCCCAATAAAATCAACCCAAGGAGGTCCATACCAAGACAAACAGTAATTAAAATGGCAAAAAGTAGTGATAAAGAGAGAATTTTAAAAGCAGTAACAGAAAAGTCACATACAAAGGAAACCCCATAAAGCTATTAGCTGACTTTTCAACAGAAACATTGCAGGCCAGAATACAGTGGCATGATATACTCAAAGTGCTAAAAGCAAAAAACCCTGCAACCAAGAATACTCTTTCCAGCAAAGCTGTCATTCAGAAAAGAAGGAGAGATAGTTTCCCAGACAAACAAAAGTTAAAGGAATTAATTACCACTAAACAAGCCCTACAAGAAATGTCAATGGGGATTTTTTTGAGTATAAAGGAGAGATCTCAAGTAAGAGTAAGAAGGTAGGAAGCACAATAAAGTATATATATGGGGAGTCTGGGTGGCTCAGTTGGTTAAGCATCCGACTTTGGCTCAGGTCATGATCTCACAGTTCCTGAGTTTGAGCCCTGCATCAGGCTCTGTGCTGACAGCTCGGAGCCTGGAACCTGCTTTGGATTCTATGTCTCCCTCTCTCTCTCTGCCTACCCCCCACTCATACTATGTCTTTCTCTCTCTCTCTCTCAAAAATAAACATTAAAAAAAAGTATATATATAAAAGCAAGTCAAGGAATTCACAAAATAAAAGGATATAAATTATGACACCATATACCTAAAATGTGTGGGTGTGGGGAGAGGAGTAAAGAATGGGTTCAAACTTAAGTGACCATCAACTTAATATAGACTGCTATATGCATAAGATGTCATATATAAATCTAATGGTAACCACAAACCAAAAATTGGTAATAGACATGCAAAGAATAAAGAGAAAAGAATCCAAGTTTATCACTAAAGTGAGCCAGCAAACCATGAGAGAAGAAACCAAGAGAAAAAATGAACAGAGAACTACAAAAACAAACAGAAAACAAGTAACAAAATGGCAATAAGTACATACCTATTAATTACTTGAATGTAAATGTACTAAACACTTCAATCAGAAGACATATGATGATAAAATGGATAAACAAACTAGATCCATTTATATGCTGCCCACAAGAGACTCATTTCAGACCTAAAGAGAAATGCAGTTTGAAAGTGAAGGGATGGTAAAGCGTTTATCATATAAATGGAAGTGAAAAGAAAGCCAGGGTAGCAATATTTATAATGAACAAGACAGACTTTAAAACAAAGACTGTAATAAGAAACAAAGAAGTTTGACACAATATAATCATAAAGGAGACAATCCAACAATAAGACATAACAATTTAAAATATTTGTGCACCCAACATGGAGACACCCAAATACATAAAGCAGCTAATAACAAACATAGAAGAAGTAATCAATAGTAATAAAATATTAGTAGAGTATTTTAACAACCCACTTACACCAATGGGTAAATCATCCAAACAGAAAGTCATCAAGGACACAGTGGCTTTAAATGACACATTGGACCAGATTGACCTAAGAGATATATTCAGGATGTTCCATCCTCAGAGAACAAAATGCACATTCTTTTAAAGTGCACGTGGAACATTCTCCAGAATAGATCATATAGTGTGCCACAAAACAAGTCTCAGCAAATTCAAAAGATTGAAATTATCCCATGTAATTTTTCTGATCACAAAGCTATGAAACTAGAAATCAACCACAAGGAAATATCTGGAAAGAACACAAATACATGAAGGTTAAATAACTTGTTACTAAACAATGAATGAATCAACCAAGAAATCAAAGAAGAAATTAAAAAATACATGGAGACAAATGAAAATGAAAACCCAATGCTCCAAAATCTTTGGAATGCAACAAAGTTATTCTAAGAAGGAAGTTTATAGCCATATAAGCCTACTTCAAGAAGCAAGAAAAATCTCAAATAAACAACCCAACCTTACACCTAAAGGAGGAAAAAACAAAACAAACAAAACCCTAAACCAGCACAAATAAGGAAATAATAAAGATTAGAGCAGAAATAAATGAAATAGAAACTCAAAAAGCAATAGAACAGGTCAATTAAACCAGGAGCTAGTTCTTTGAAAAGATCAACACAATTGAAAAAACTTTAGCCAGACCTATGAAAAAAATAAATAAATAAAAATAATAAAAAAATAAAACAAAATAATAGACAGAGAATTCAAATAGACAATATCAGAAATGAAAGAGAAGAAATAAAACCAACACCACAGAAATACAAAGGATTAAGAGAATATGGTGAAAAATTATATGCCAACAAACTGTACAACTTAGAAAAAATGGATCAATTTCTAGAAACATAACCTGCCAAAACTGAATCCGTAAGAAATAGAAAATTTGAACAGACTGATTATGAGCAATGAAACTTAATCATCAATCAAAAAACGCTCAACAAACAAAAGTCCAGAACCAGACGCTTTCCCAGGTGAATTCTACCAAACATTTCAAGAAGAGTTAATACCTATTCTTCTCAAACTATTCAAAAACCAGATGAGGAAGTGAAGCTTCCAAATTCATTTTATGAGGCCAGCATTATCCTGATACCCAAACCAGCTAAAGACACAACAACAATAACAAAAAAAAAACCCAAAAACAAAAACAAAACAAAACAACAGCAACAACAAAAAAATAAAAATAAGAGAAAACTACAGGCCAGTATGTCTGATGAACATAGATGCAAGAATCCTCAACAAAATATTAGCAAACCAAATCCAACAATAGATTTTAAAAAATCATTCAGTATCATCTAGTGGGATTTATTACTGGGATTCAAGCATGGTTCAATATTCATAAATCTGTCAACATGATACATTACATCAACAAGAGAAAGAAGAAAAACCATTATCATTTCAATATAATGCAGAAAAAGCATTTGACAAAGCCTAAGATCCTTTCATGATAAAAACTCTCAACAAAGTAGGTTTTGAGGGAACAAACCTCAAC
This sequence comes from Puma concolor, assembly GCF_028749965.1. Classification (NCBI taxonomy): domain Eukaryota; kingdom Metazoa; phylum Chordata; class Mammalia; order Carnivora; family Felidae; genus Puma; species Puma concolor. Next base: position 141,641,509 of record NC_141674.1, on the reverse strand, counting down.
ATAATATAGACCATATATGAAAAATGCACAGCTAATATATACTCAATGGTGAAAAACTAAGCACCTTTCCCCTAAGATCAAGAACATGACAAGAAAGTCCACTCTCACCATTTTTTATTCAACATTGCACTGGAAGTCCTACCCACAGAAATCAGACAACAGAAAGGAACAAAAGACATAAAAATTGGTAAGGAAGAAGTAAAAGTTTCACTATTTTCAGTTAACATGATACTGTATATAGAAAACCCTAAGACTCCACAAAAAAAACTACTAGAACTGATGAATTCAGTAAGGTCACAGGATGTAGAATCAATATAGAGAAACTCCTTGTATTTCCATAAGCTAATAATGAAAGAAAAATTAAGAAAAATATCTCATTTATAATTGCACCCAAAATAATAAAATACCTAGGAATAAACTTCACCAAGGAGATAAAAGACCTGCACTCTGAGAACTATAAAACACTGATGAAAGAAATTGAAGACAGCACAAACAAATGAAAATATATTCCATACTCATGGATTGGAAGAACAAATACTTTCAAAATGTCTATACTACCCAAAGCGATCTACAGATTCAATGCAATTACTATCAAAATACCAACAGCATTCTTCAAGAAACAAGAATAATTCTAAAATTTGTATGGAACCATGGAAGACCCTGAATACCCAAAGCAATCTTGAAAAAGAACAAAACTGGAAGTATCACAATCTCAGATTTGAAGATATACTACAATGCTGTAGCAATCAAAACACTCTGGTACTGGCACAAATACAGACACAGAGATCTACAGAACAGAATAGAAGCCCAGAAATAAATCCACAATTATATTGTCAATTAATCTTTGACAAAGGAGGCAAGAATATGTAATAAGAAAAAAAAAAACAGTCTCTTCAACAAATGCTGTTGGGAAAACTGGACAGCTACATGCAAAAGAAGGAAACTGGACCACCCTCTTACACCATACACAAAAATAAACTCAAAATGGATTAAGGACAAACATGAGACTGAAATCATAAAACTCCTACAAAAGAGCACAGGCAGTAATGTATCTGATAGTGGCCATAGCAACATTTTAACATTGTTCTAGATATGTCCAAAATAAACTGTTGGGACTACATCTAAATAAAAGCTTCTACACAGCAAAGGAAACAATCAACAAACGAAAAGACAACCTACTGACTGGGAGAAGATATTCATAAATGGCATAACTGATAAAGGGTTAGTGTCCAAAATATATAATAAACTTACACAACTCAATGCCAATAAATAAATAAATAAATAATTCAATTTAAAGTTTATTTATTTATTTTGAGAGGGAGAGCCCAAGTGGGGGAGGGATAGAGAGAGAAGGACAGAAAGAGAAGCCTAAGCAGCCTCCATGCTATCAAGCACAGAACTGTGAGATCATGACCTGAGCCAAAACAAAGAGTTGAGTGCTTAATCAGCTGAGCCACCCACGTGTCCCATAAATAATTCAATTTAAAAATGGGCAGAAGAGGGGCATCTGGATTCTCTCTCCCTCTCTCTCTGCCCCTCTCTGCCACTCTCTCTCTCTAAAAAAACAAACACAAAAACAAAAACAAAAAGCAAACAAACAAAAAAAACAAAGGGCAGAAGCCATGAACAGACATTTCTCCAAACAGGACATACAAATGGCCCATAGATGCATGAAAAGATTCTCTATGTCACTCATCATCAGGGAAATGCAAATCAAAACCACAATGAGATATAAACTCATGCCTGTTAGAATGGCTAAAACTAAGAGCACAAGAAACAATAAGTGTTGACAAGGATGTAGGGAAAAAGAAACTCTAGTGCACTCCTGGTGGGAATGCAAACTGGTAGTCACAGGCAAAACATGGAGGTCACTCACTAAATTACAAATAAAACTACTCTATAATCCAGCAATTGCACTACTAGGTATTTACTCAAAGAATACAAAAACACTAATTTGAAAGATATATGTACCCATACGTTTATTGCAGCATTATTTACAACAGCCAAATAATGGAAGCAGCCCAAGTCCATTGATAGATGAATGAACAAAGATGTGGGGTGTGTGTGTGTGTGTGTGTGTGTGTGTGTGTGTGTGTGTGTATGTATACATGCATGTATACATGCATACACACACACACACATAATGGAATATTATTCAGCCATAAAAATGAATGAAATCTTGCCATTTGCAACAACATGGATGGAGTTAGAGGGTATAATGCTAAGCAAAATAAGTCAGCCAGAGAAAGACAAATGTCAAATGATTTCACTCATATGTAGAATTTAAGAAACACAGCTAATGAACAAAGAAGAAAAGAGACAAACAAAAAAGAGACAAAAAAGAGACAAACCAAAAAACAGACTTAACTGTAGAGAACAAACTGATGGTTACCAGAGGGAAGGTGGATGGGGGGATGGGGGAGATAGTTGAAGGAGATTAAGAGTACACTTATCATGATGAGCATCGAGTAATGTATAGAATTGTTGAATCACTATATTGTACACCTGAAACTAATGTAACACTGTATGTTAATTATACTGGAATTGAAGTTTAAAAAATATTCTTTTATTACTAATATTTTAAATTCTTAATTTATTTTAATCATTCTTAAGAACCAGAAAAGGTGTTTTAAAACAATTTATCTTACCTATGAGGAAGAAGACACAAGCCAGGGAGATACAAATTCAAAACCACACAGAGTCTACATAGGCAGATAATGTAACAAGTGAGAAAAGTCAGAAGGCAGAATATGTGAAAATATCAATTACCACACACATAATAAAGATTGCCATATTTTTGTTAAACTATCCTATAAAAGCACACAAGATAATTCAACCATGCATTTTACTGGAGTATATTTCAAATTTAAAAAATTAAATATAGAAGTTGAATACAGACTTCTACTTATTAAGTTTTTCTTTCTTCATTGTCATTACATTGATTTTTAACTGGAAACTACACATTTACGTCTACACCAAGATATTCATTGAGATCTAATATTCAAGTTATGGTATGCAATAAATAATTCATCCTAGAAAATGTTAACTGAGAATGATATTTATTTTTATTCTGTTTCATACTGTAAAACATCTGTTTCCAAAGATATATACTTTGAACATGGAAAGATTCCATGAATGGTCCCTTTTATGTTCAGGATACTTACTCCTAAGATATTTCAGAAATCTAGTATTCCAACAGTGACAGATTTAATTTTCAGTGCTGTTTTGTTCTTTAGTTGAGAAATTTCCAGTTGTATTTCTTCATTCAGACTATCAGTATTGATTGAGAAAGAAAGTTAATCAATTTTACTTCATTTTCATAAGGTCTGCAACTATAAAACCTTTTTTGAAAGTCATTTTCTTTTTAATGTCAGAAATGTAATTCAGCAATTTATTTTTATTTATTGAAATGGATTTCAGCATGGAAAAATGGACCATATTTTTATTTCCTAAAGACAATGAATTTCCCAGAGACAAGTGTAGTGGGCTAAATGGTGGCTCCAAAGATAACACGTTCTAACCCCTGGAAGATGACTATATTTGGAAAAAGTGTCTCTGCAGCTTTTAAGAATCTTGAGATGGGGAGATTATTTTGGATTGTCTGGTTGGATCCTAAATGCCTTCATGTGTATCCTTACAAGAGAGGCAGAGGAAGACTAAAGACACGGAAAAAGAGGAGACATGTGATCACAGAAGCAGAGATTGGAGTAATGCAGCCACAACCTGAAGCTTGCGGGAGGCCACCAGAAGCTGGTAGAGATGAGGAACAGATTCTCCCCTAGAGTCTTCTAAGGGAACATGACCCCACTGACATCTTGATTTCAGCCTACTAAAACTGATTTTGAAATTCTGAACTCCAGAACTGTGAGAGAATAAATTTTCTGTTAAGTCACCAAATTTGCAGTAATTTGTTACAACAGCCACCAGAAACTAATACAACATGCTTTCAGTAGAAATAAATGAGAAAATCAAATTGTAAACATTTGTAATTAATATGAATTCCTTTGTGTAGAGATATTCAAAGAACCCTTGTTAGGTTATTCTTTAAACCAGGAAAGAAAATGTGGATCTATTTTTCCATTAAGAAGCCTCCACAGGAATTTTTCTTCTTGGAAGACATGAGCACATTAATTTTTTCCCAATAGTGTAAAAAATGCTTTCGTCCTCTTACTACCTACCTTCGTGTAGTACAGCAATTTCCTTATTGTGCATCCAGTTCAAAGATCAAAATATGGGAAAGATTTCAGTTTATAATGTTAATTACTATGTCCATTATGTAGCCAATTCTCAAATATTGTAGCCCAGACTTATCCCAATAAATAGTGTGATTTTTAAATGTAAGATTCATATTCCTACCAGGTATGCAACTCTGTAACTTTTCAAACAAGTCGAACACCAACTTTAGCCATCTCAGGAATATTCTTTGTAGATAAGCTTATTGATGTTTCTGAGACAACACTAAAATTTTTCAGAAAACATAAAAAATAAGTCATTTTCTGGAATTTTGCCTATCATAGCTAAATCTCAAAAATTTGTTGGTCATCCCAAAATTTTCATCAAGACTCTGAGGTAGCTCACTAAGCAATATTTGTTATCTGTGTTGTCACCAACTACAAATTGAAAAAATGCTGAAAATTTTTTGGATTTTCTTCTTTAATATTTCCTATAATTTCTTTTTTCTTTTTTTTTTTTTTTTATTTATATATGAAATTTATTGTCAAATTGGTTTCCATACAACACCCAGTGCTCATCCCAAAAGGTGCCCTCCTCAGTACCCATCACCCACCCTCTCCTCCCTCCCACCCCCCATCAACCCTTAGTTTGTTCTCAGTTCTCAACAGTCTCTTATGCTTTGGCTCTCTCCCACTCTAACCTCTTTTTTTTTTTTTTTTGTTCCCCTCCCCCATGGGTTTCTCTTAAGTTTCTCAGGATCCACATAAGAGTGAAACCATATGGTATCTGTCTTTCTCTGTATGGCTTATTTCACTTAGCATCACACTCTCCAGTTCCATCCACGTTGCTACAAAAGGCCATATTTCATTTTTTCTCATTGCCACGTAGTACTCCATTGTGTATATAAACCACAATTTCTTTATCCATTCATCAGTTGATGGACATTTAGGCTCTTTCCATAATTTGGCTATTGTTGAGAGTGCTGCTATGAACATTGGGGTACAAGTGCCCCTATGCATCAGTACTCCTGTGTCCCTTGGATAAATTCCTAGCAGTGCTATTGCTGGGTCATAGGGTAGGTCTATTTTTAATTTTCTGAGGAACCTCCACACTGCTTTCCAGAGCGGCTGCACCAATTTGCATTCCCACCAACAGTGCAAGAGGGTTCCCGTTTCTCCACATCCTCTCCAGCATCTATAGTCTCCTGATTTGTTCATTTTGGCCACTCTGACTGGCGTGAGGTGATACCTGAGTGTGGTTTTGATTTGTATTTCCCTGATAAGGAGCGACGCTGAACATCTTTTCATGTGCCTGTTGGCCATCCGGATGTCTTCTTTAGAGAAGTGTCTATTCATGTTTTCTGCCCATTTCTTCACTGGGTTATTTGCTTTCCGGGTGTGGAGTTTGGTGAGCTCTTTATAGATTTTGGATACTAGCCCTTTGTCCGATATGTCATTTGCAAATATCTTTTCCCATTCCGTTGGTTGCCTTTTAGTTTTGTTGGTTGTTTCCTTTGCTGTGCAGAAGCTTTTTATCTTCATAAGGTCCCAGGAATTCACTTTTGCTTTTAATTCCCTTGCCTTTGGGGATGTGTCGAGGAAGAGATTGCTACGGCTGAGGTCAGAGAGGTCTTTTCCTGCTTTCTCCTCTAAGGTTTTGATGGTTTCCTGTCTCACATGCAGGTCCTTTATCCATTTGGAGTTTATTTTTGTGAATGGTGTGAGAAAGTGGTCTAGTTTCAACCTTCTGCATGTTGCTGTCCAGTTCTCCCAGCACCATTTGTTGAAGAGACTGTCTTTTTTCCATTGGATATTCTTTCCTGCTTTGTCAAAGATGAGTTGGCCGTACGTTTGTGGGTCTAGTTCCGGGGTTTCTATTCTATTCCATTGGTCTATGTGTCTGTTTTGGTGCCAATACCATGCTGTCTTGATGATGACAGCTTTGTAGTAGAGGCTAAAGTCTGGGATTGTGATGCCTCCTGCTTTGGTCTTCTTCTTCAAAATTACTTTGGCTATTCGGGGCCTTTTGTGGTTCCATATGAATTTTAGGATTGCTTGTTCTAGTTTCGAGAAGAATGCTGGTGCAATTTTGATTGGGATTGCATTGAATGTGTAGATAGCTTTGGGTAGTATTGACATTTTGACAATATTTATTCTTCCAATCCATGAGCAGGGAATGTCTTTCCATTTCTTTAAATCTTCTTCAATTACCTTCATAAGCTTTCTATAGTTTTCAGCATACAGATCCTTTACATCTTTGGTTAGATTGATTCCTAGGTATTTTATGCTTCTTGGTGCAATTGTGAATGGGATCAGTTTCTTTATTTGTCTTTCTGTTGCTTCATTGTTAGTGTATAAGAATGCAACTGATTTCTGTACATTGATTTTGTATCCTGCAACTTTGCTGAATTCATGTATCAGTTCTAGCAGACTTTTGGTGGAGTCTATCGGATTTTCCATGTATAATATCATGTCGTCTGCAAAGAGCGAAAGCTTGACTTCATCTTTGCCAATTTTGACGCCTTTGATTTCCTTTTGTTTTCTGATTGCTGATGCTAGAACTTCCAGCACTATGTTAAACAACAGCGGTGAGAGTGGGCATCCCTGTCGTGTTCCTGATCTCAGGGAAAAAGCTCTCAGTTTTTCCCCGTTGAGGATGATGTTAGCTGTGGGCTTTTCATAAATGGCTTTTATGATCTTTAAGTATGTTCCTTCTATCCCGACTTTCTCAAGAGTTTTTATTAAGAAAGGGTGCTGGATTTTGTCAAAGGCCTTTTCTGCATCGATTGACAGGATCATATGGTTCTTCTCTTTTTTTTTGTTAATGTGATGTATCACGTTGATTGATTTGCGAATGTTGAACCAGCCCTGCATCCCAGGAATGAATCCCACTTGATCATGGTGAATAATTCTTTTTATATGCCGTTGAATTCGATTTGCTAGTATCTTATTGAGAATTTTTGCATCCATATTCATCAGGGATATTGGCCTGTAGTTCTCTTTTTTTACTGGGTCTCTGTCTGGTTTAGGAATCAAAGTAATACTGGCTTCATAGAATGAGTCTGGAAGTTTTCCTTCCCTTTCTATTTCTTGGAATAGCTTGAGAAGGATAGGTATTATCTCTGCTTTAAACGTCTGGTAGAACTCCCCTGGGAAGCCATCTGGTCCTGGACTCTTATTTGTTGGGAGATTTTTGATAACCGATTCAATTTCTTCGCTGGTGATGGGTCTGTTCAAGCTTTCTATTTCCTCCTGATTGAGTTTTGGAAGAGTGTGGGTGTTCAGGAATTTGTCCATTTCTTCCAGGTTGTCCAATTTGTTGGCATATAATTTTTCATAGTATTCCCTGATAATTGTTTGTATCTCTGAGGGATTGGTTGTAATCATTCCATTTTCATTCATGATTTTATCTATTTGGGTCATCTCCCTTTTCTTTTTGAGAAGCCTGGCTAGAGGTTTGTCAATTTTGTTTATTTTTTCAAAAAACCAACTCTTGGTTTCGTTGATCTGCTCTATAGTTTTTTTAGATTCTATATTGTTTATTTCTGCTCTGATCTTTATTATTTCTCTTCTTCTGCTGGGTTTAGGCTGCCTTTGCTGTTCTGCTTCTATTTCCTTTAGGTGTGCTGTTAGATTTTGTATTTGGGATTTTTCTTGTTTCTTGAGATAGGCCTGGATTGCAATGTATTTTCCTCTCAGGACTGCCTTCGCTGCGTCCCAAAGTGTTTGGATTGTTGTATTTTCATTTTCGTTTGTTTCCATATATTTTTTAATTTCTTCTCTAATTGCCTGGTTGACCCACTCATTCGTTAGTAGGGTGTTCTTTAACCTCCATGCTTTTGGAGGTTTTCCAGACTTTTTTCTGTGGTTGATTTCAAGCTTCATAGCGTTGTGGTCTGAAAGTATGCATGGTATGATTTCAATTCTTGTAAACTTATGAAGGGCTGTTTTGTGACCCAGTATATGATCTATCTTGGAGAATGTTCCATGTGCACTCGAGAAGAAAGTATATTCTGTTGCTTTGGGATGCAGAGTTCTAAATATATCTGTCAAGTCCATCTGATCCAATGTCTCATTCAGGGCCCTTGTTTCTTTATTGACCGTGCGTCTAGATGATCTATCCATTTCTGTAAGTGGGGTGTTAAAGTCCCCTGCAATTACCACATTCTTATCAATAAGGTTGCTTGTGTTTATGAGTAATTGTTTTATATATTTGGGCGCTCCGGTATTCGGCGCATAGACATTTATAATTGTTAGCTCTTCCTGATGGATAGACCCTGTCACTATTATATAATGTCCTTCTTCATCTCTTGTTACAGCCTTTAATTTAAAGTCTAGTTTGTCTGATATAAGGATGGCTACTCCAGCTTTCTTTTGGCTTCCAGTCGCATGATAAATTGTTCTCCATCCCCTCACTCTCAATCTAAAGGTGTCCTCAGGTCTAAAATGAGTCTCTTGTAGACAGCAAATAGATGGGTCTTGTTTTTTTATCCATTCTGATACCCTATGTCTTTTGGTTGGCGCATTTAGTCCATTTACATTCAGTGTTATTATAGAAAGATATGGGTTTAGAGTCATTGTGATGTCTGTATGTTTTATGCTTGTAGTGATGTCTCTGGTACTTTGTCTCACAGGGTCCCCCTTAGGATCTCTTGTAGGGCTGGTTTAGTGGTGACAAATTCCTTCAGTTTTTGTTTGTTTGGGAAGACCTTTATCTCTCCTTCTATTCTAAATGACAGACTTGCTGGATAAAGGATTCTCGGCTGCATATTTTTTCTGTCTAGCACACTGAAAATCTCGTGCCAATTCTTTCTGGCCTGCCAAGTTTCAAAAGAGAGATCAGTCACGAGTCTTATAGGTCTCCCTTTATATGTGAGGGCACGTTTACCCCTTGCTGCTTTCAGAATTTTCTCTTTATCCTTGTATTTTGCCAGTTTCACTATGATATGTCGTGCAGAAGATCGATTCAAGTTACGTCTGAAGGGAGTTCTCTGTGCCTCTTGGATTTCAATGCCTTTTTCCTTCCCCAGTTCAGGGAAGTTCTCAGCTATTATTTCTTCAAGTACCCCTTCAGCACCTTTCCCTCTCTCTTCCTCCTCTGGGATACCAATGATGCGTATATTATTTCTTTTTAGTGTATCACTTAGTTCTCTAATTTTCCCCTCATATTCCTGGATTTTTTTATCCCTCTTTTTCTCAGCTTCCTCTTTTTCCATAACTTTATCTTCTAGTTCACCTATTCTCTCCTCTGCCTCTTCAATCCGAGCCGTGGTGGTTTCCATTTTGTTATGCATTTCGTTTAAAGCGTTTTTCAGCTCCTCGTGACTGTTCCTTAGTCCCTTGATCTCTGTAGCAAGAGATTCTCTGCTGTCAGCTATACTGTTTTCAAGCCCAGCGATTAATTTTATGACTATTATTCTAAATTCACTTTCTGTTATATTATTTAAATCCTTTTTGATCAGCTCATTAGCTGTTGTTATTTCCTGGAGATTCTTCTGAGGGGAATTCTTCCGCTTGGTCATTTTGGATAGTCCCTGGCGTGGTGAGGACCTGCAGGGCACTTCCCCTGTGCTGTGGTGTATAACTGGAGTTGGTGGGCGGAGCCGCAGTCAGACCTGATGTCTGCTCCCAGCCCACCGCTGGGGCCACAGTCAGACTGGTGCGTGCCTTCTCTTCCCCTCTCCTAGGGGCGGGATTCACTGTGGGGTGGGGTGGTCTGTCTGGGCTACTTGCACACTGCCAGGCTTGTGATGCTGGGGATCTGGCGTCTTAGCTGGGGTGGGTAGGCAAGGTGCACAGGGGCAGGAGGGGCAGGCTTAGCTTGCTTCTCCTTAGGTGATCCACTTCAGGAGGGGCCCTGTGGCAGCAGGAGGGAGTCAGATCCGCTGCCGGAGGTTTGGCTCCGCAGAAGGGCAGAGTTGGGTGTTTGCGCGGAGCGAGCAAGTTCCCTGGCAGGAACTGGTTCTCTTTGGGATTTTGGCTGGGGGGTGGGCGGGGGAGATGGCGCTGGCGAGCGCCTTTGTTCCCCACCAAACTGAGCTCTGTGGTCCGGGGGCTCAGCAGCTCTCCTTCCCTTTGTCCTCCAGCCTTCCCGTTTTCTGAGCAGAGCTGTTAACTTATGACTTCCCAGACGCTAAGTCGCGCTTGCTGTCGGAACACAGTCCGTCAGGCCCCTCCGCTTTTTGCAAGCCAGACTCCGGGGCTCTGCTTGGCCGGCGAGCCGCCCCTCCGCCCCGGCTCCCTCCCGCCAGTCCGTGGAGCGCGCACCGCCTCGCCGCCCTTCCTACCCTCTTCCGTGGGCCTCTCGTCTGCGCTTGGCTCCGGCGACTCCGTTCTGCTAATCCTCTGGTGGTTTTCTGGGTTATTTAGGCAGGTGTAGGTGGAATCTAAGTGATCAGCAGGACGCGCGGTGAGCCCAGCGTCCTCCTACGCCGCCATCTTCCTCCAGTTCCCCTATTTCCTATAATTTCTAAACCATAGCTTAAACATTTCAAGCAATAGTATTTTAGTTGTATTTACAAATGTGAATGCTTGTTCCTGTTTAGAAAATGTAGTCCTTACTGTATTCAACGGACTTTAAAAAAGATAAACATGCTATTGTAAAAAGCTTTTAATTTGGGTGCAATTTCATCATCTAAATAACCTTTTTTTTTGTTAAAATTTTTTTTTACTTTATTAAGGTTTTAGTTTGCTTCTTTTTTTGATTTTCTACCTAGTCCTTATTACTATTTGTTCTATAAATATAATTTAAGTTACACACTTTCAGCACATAGTCTTTGTTTGCATATTATGCATGAAGGAATATTCTTCAAAACCACAGGAAAAACTACACTGTAATATTTTGCTTAAACAAGGAACTCTCTCACTGTCTTTCATCCTCTTCACCTTTCAATAAAAAATGTGTGGGGACGCCTGGGTGGCTGAGTTGGTTGTGTGTCCAACTCTTGATTTCGGCTCAGGTTGTGATCCCAGGGTGTTGGGATGGAACCCCATGTAGGGCTTCATGTTGAGTGTGGAGCCTACTTAAGTTTCTCTCTCTCTCTGTCTCTCTCTCTCTCTGTCTCTCTCTCTCTCTCTCTCTCCGTCTATCCCTTCCCCACTTGTGCACACACTCTCTCTCTCTCAAAAAAAAATTTAAAAAAATGTGTATAGAATAGGCATAAAGAAATTTTATTATCTACTTAATAGTAGCATGAGAAAAAAAATCAGAAGTGTAGTAATAAAATACAACTGAAACTTAGTCTCAGGGTCAGGAAGTGGTGGGGTTTACAGCAAACTGGAGAGAAAAAGTTCCATCTAAAGACAAAAGTCATAGTCTGTTGTCACAAGCAGGATCTGAGATGGACTGTTGCCAAACCTTTTAATTTAAAGAAGCTGAAACTCAGGATTTTTAATAAATATCCTAATTTTTACCTGCTGGGAGTTGAATTAAAACTTAAGTCCTGTGACTTGGGGGGAGAACGGAACCTTATGAGAGAAGTAGGGGGAAAGATATAGAATGAGATAAGAATGAGTTTGCCGAGACAGAATTTGGATCCACAAAAGAACAGTACTGTCATGTGGAAAATCTAAGCTGTGACCAGAAATGATTTTTAAAATTTTTCCTAGCATGTAGGACAAGAAGAAAAGTGAGGGACATGACTAGAAAAAAGGATGATTGATAATGAAGAATGGAGATTAAAGATATAAACTAACAGTTATGTTCTTTGAATTTGGAACAATAACAACAAAAGGTAATTGAAAAGAAATTATAACCAAAGACAAAATTGAAGAAAATGTCCAACATTGGTATCATGATAGATTAGTTGTAAAATGTCTCCAATTCTCCATCCTCCTCAAATTTATGACCTTTGCAACCCCTCTCATCAATAGGTAGATTCTATTTTCCCAACCCTGAGTACCAGAATGAACCAACCATATCCCAGGCACAATGAATAGAAACATATTTACACTTAGATGAAAGCATAGACTATGTAAAAAAAAAAAAAAAATTCTATAAGCAACCAGACGGTGGAAGAGGATGAGAATAAAGAAGAAGGAAGAGAGGGAGGGGGAAGAGGTAGAGAGGAGAAAACATATTATTACACCATACGGTCATAAAATTAGACGGCCTCTTATTTTTCCTCTGAAAAACTAAATGCAGAAACAAATTCAAGATTAAAATGTGAAAAGTAAAAAAAAAAAATACATATATGCTACAAATCTGTACAAAACCAAGTTGTACATTGAGATGATAGAAAAAATATTTTATATATGCAAAGATATGGGAATTATTCTCTCCATTTTGGGGGGAAACTTACCAAAGATGTATCTTTGATGTGGTAAATTACACAAAATTCTATTAATTGTTTTTAAATAGCTACTATTTTACCAATTTAAAATGTCCTTTCATGTCTCCCAAATAATAAGAAAGTAAATAAAATTATTATTTTAAGTGATTAATTACTCCTGTGCCAAGCACTGTTTGTACTTTACATACAGAATTTCCTATTTACAACATCCCTAAAAATTAAAATCAAGTCTTATTTTAGTAAGAGCATCAAGAATGGAAAATTTTTGGTATAAAACAATTGGTGATCAGCATTGACAATAGCTAAAAACTGACTTACAATCAAGTAATTGTTATAAGTTTGGATCCAAATGTGATACCAGTGCCAAAATTTGCTGTTAAAGGAGAATATGTGGCATGTAGTATGTATTCATGGTTTGAAAGTCTATATTATATTGAAAATACTTGGAAATTATGGTGTGGGAGGAATAATGATATGCTAAGTTCCTCATCTTGTGGATTTCTTTTTAATTTGATACAGAAATATTTATTTAGAAATTCGTGTTTAATTAAAAATATAATACATATTTTTGAATTACTGGGTAACTAGCAAAGACAAAATTCATATGGCAAAAGACAGAAAACAAAATGACAATAAAATATAAACCCAAAACAAAGAAAACAGATGGCAAAAGCAAAACTAAGCATACCACATGTTGGCAAACACAGATGATGTATACTCCTTCATAAAAGTGAAGGATTATGTAATTGCTTTAAAAATATTTAATTCATACCTGGGATGTATCTTAAAAATTAAATAGAAATTTTGAACATAAAAAGATGGGAAAAGATTTATTAGACAAATGTTACTACAAATATAGTCACAACATTAAGTTTAAGGTGAATGTTTTTATATATATAATATAAAAGGGTCATATAAAGAAACCCACAAAGTTATAAACATTTATGCAAGACATGTCAGAGCATCTAAATCTATGAAGGAAAAACTAGAACTACAAGAAAAATTGATAGCAGGATAATTGTATGAGAAATTTAATGCCTCTTATGCTTGGAAAAACTATCATAGGGATTTACACTCTGCTGGAAGTAAAGCAATCTGAGAGAAGGTATGTAGAAATAACCCAGAGTAGGACGGGAGTTTTTTGAGGGTTAAAAACTAATTATTAGAGGAATTTATGGGCATGGTACTCTTATACTTATGTTTATAGAGGCCTTATTAAAAGACAAAGATTCTAGGGGCGCCTGGGTGGTGCAGTCGGTTAAGCGTCCGACTTCAGCCAGGTCACGATCTCGCGGTCCGTGAGTTCGAGCCCCGCGTCAGGCTCTGGGCTGATGGCTCAGAGCCTGGAGCCTGTTTCCGATTCTGTGTCTCCCTCTCTCTCTGCCCCTCCCCCGTTCATGCTCTGTCTCTCTCTGTCCCAAAAATAAATAAACGTTGAAAAAAAATTAAAAAAAAAAAAAAGACAAAGATTCTAAATTACTAGGAATGGTTTAATAAAGAAACATGAAAAACTGGGGTGGGTGTTGTTTCAACTCATCTAACTACTGTGGAGATTCTAGAGCAGAAAGAAGCTGGTGGGTCACAAAACCCTACTCAGTAAGTAAGTAATCAAGTAAGTAATCAAGAAAGTAAAGAAACCAAGAGGAATCTTGTGAAGACTGAAAGAATAGCTTCCGAGTGGTGGGAGCAGTGCCGGTTGGTGGGGAACCATAGCCTGGTCCCAGAAGGAAACGGACAAGAGAAGAGCATTCTAGGTGCATCCATGTCTCTATCCAGGCTAGCCCACACCAGTGTCTCAGAATCCAAAACTCAGATTATTCCCATCTATTCAATTCTGGACAAGAAAGCAAGAGCAGCAGCCAAAGAGTGATAGGTAACATCAGAACAGTGGCATTACTGAGCTTAAGTTGGGAGCCATGAATGAGGAATCCTTATTGCTTGGCTGGCCTCCAAGCAACTCCACTCCCTGACTGTTATATGCAGCTGTCCTGACAAAAATAGGACTGGAGCACAGGGAAGAGTTCTGGTGGTAAGAGTGACACGGGGAGAGGACAGGGAATGGTGGCACTCACTGCAATATTAGAAGTCTTGAGGTGCTCACCCCCACACATATTCAGACCACCTTTAAAAGTACAAAGCAACACTTAGAAGTTTGTCCTTTTTTTCTTCCTTCCCCAAAGCAATATTATCACTAACCCAATTGTAAACGAAGCCTGAGAACAGTGAAAAAGAAAGCCACACTTTCTGTGGAATGACACAGAAGGAAATTAACTAACAGAATGCACAGAACTGATTTTCAGAATGGGATATTGCAAACATGATGTAACAGCAAGCAGTTTTGGAGAGGATCCTATTGGAGATACTAGGATGAAACCTATTGTTACTGAAATAGAGAACTCAGTGAATGGGCTGACTAGAAGAACACTGAAAACAGTGAAAAATGAGTTATTAGCTGGACAGTCAAGTTGAAGCACTCTCCCAGAAGGCATCAACGAGGGATAAAATTATAGAGAGAATGAGAAAAATGTCATAAACAATCATATTTATATAGAGAGAAAAATAATAAATTCAAACAGTTGAAAAAATAATGAACCAGAACTTCCTAGAATTAAAGAAAGATCTTCTTAGAGAGGTCTTCTCTAAGACCTCTGGCTGAACAAATGGATAGTGTGCCAAAAAGGATGAATCAGGAAAAAAGAATATACATTTGAAAAATTTAAAACCTCAACTAAGCACATTATAGTGAGATTTGAAACATATAAAATGAAGAGAACATTCTGAAAGTTCCCGGACAGGAAAGAAGAATCAACTAAAAATAAACAACAATCTGAGTAATGTTAGAATTTTCAGTTGCAAAACTGGATGCATGAAGACAATGCAGTAGTATCTTCCCTATAAATCAAATAGGAATTACTTAAATTATTTTTTAATTTTACATTATTTCTTCAGTATTCTAGCCCTCTCCACCACTCCCTCCACTTGGGGACTATTGCAATAGCTTACCTACTGCATCCACCATGTCAGAACCCATCAATGTATTCCCTCCAGGGCAGCTTAAATGGTACTCACAACCTCCAACTCAGAGCTTGTTACCTCCTTGTTACCTCTGGGAAAATATATGAAATCCTAACATGGCTTAAGGTCTCCTGCCCGGCTTAGTCAAACATCTCTGAACACTGGCTGGACATAAAAATCCCTGGGGAGCTTTGTACTGTTGCATGGGCCCTACCCCAGTGGTTCTCCTTGAAGGGTTGGGAGCTGCCCCTCCCACCATCTCTGTTCCCCAAGTGATTCCCAAGTAAAGGATTCAGAAGTCCTGATCTTGGGGCACCTGGGTGACTCAGTTCATTGAGCCGCCAACTCTTGATTTTGGCTTAGGTCATGATCTCACGGTTTGTGAGATAGAGCCCTGGCATGGGGCTCTGCACTGGCAGCACAGAGCCTGCTAGGGATTGTCTCTTTCCCAATCTCTCTGACCCTCTCCCACTTACGGGACCCACCCCCACTTACATGTGGGCTGTCTCTCCCTCCAACCTCGCCTCAAAATAAATAAACAAACCATAAAAAAGAACTTTCAAGCACAAAACATAAAATAAAAAGTCCTGGTTTTGCCCTTGTGGCCTCTGTAGACTCACCCCTTCTTGGTGCCCCTTCATTCTAGTATTCCCGCTGCACAGATCTCCTTTTGCACCTTGAACATGCCATGCTCCCTCCTGCTCCAGGCTTTGCACAGGTTGTACCTCCATCCTGGAACATTCCCATACCCTTTAAGCAGGGTCACTCTTGCTCTGCCTTTTGATCTACCTTACTCCTCACTTCCTCAGGGTACCCCTTTTCCATCTTCCTAAGCCTGTCTCATATGTCATAGTTACTTAATAGCAAGAGATAGATCTCCTTAATCGCACTTACGACATTCATTATAGTTTAATGATTTGTATGAGTCTGGTAACACTTTCCTCTCTATATTGTGAGCTCTATGGCATTAAGGAATATGTTGTTTTTATTATTTAGTATTGCATAGTTTTCAACTGATGCAGTGTTGCCTAACATTTGTTGAATAAATGAATGAATAAATGACATCTACAAACCTAAAACCAGAAAACACCTTAAATTCACATATGCCTTGATTGCAAGTCATATATATATGTATTATATTATTTCTTGCATGTATGATTGTAAAGGTGTGGTAAATCTTGTGGGGAGATAAATTGATCCATGATATAAGGCTATATTTTGAGTAGCACAAATATCATTTCAATGTTATTGAAAAACTACACAATTCTTTTTCCCATCATTGTTAAAAAAGAACACATAAACTTTTTCCTTTTCCAGAGAAAAGCCATGATTGCAAACCTAGTGATCTGTGAACTCAAAGCTGGAAACCTATCCATTACAGAAAGTATTTCCATTTTATTAAGACCCTTTAGTTTTTTTCCTACTATGATTCTTCTAAAATTGCTTTGATATAAAATGTCATTTCAAGATCATTTATAAAAGAGGGCAAAAAAATGCTAATTCTTTTGTAAAGGAAGAATTAGATGAACAATCTATTCATGAAGTGTTTTCAAGAGTGATAAATAAGAAATATAGAACACAGGTTATCAAAATGAATCATTAACTTCTCCAAATCTGAGGAATTAAAACTAAGCAAAAACCCCACAATTTAATCACCATCACACTTTGAAAGACAAAAGCAACTGACAGCCTTTTTGAATGGCATCTGTCTTGGATTGCAAGTATCATTAATGACAGGGAAAGCATGAGGGTAATAAGGAGAGGGCCAATTTGAGCAACTGAGAGAAAAATGATATTTGATAGAGAACATCCTATTAAAACAAAATTGAGAATAGTGGATCCATCACATATATGACACTCAAACCCTGAAATACCACTGACTTCCAGGTATGTAGCAAGTGCTTCCCAGAAAATCCTCATTACACATGAAACTGAAGTTCTTCTTGCAAAGGCAGAACACTTGTGCTGTAAAAAGCTAAGAGTCATGGAGCCAAAGGGCTCATAGTAATCCATATATCCATTTACCCATATATAAAATTGTACTGTGCTTGCTTTTTAATTTGATTTTTAAATGAAAATGAATCATTATATATACATATGTAATGATTATATATATATATATATATATATATATATATATATATATATATATATATATATAATCATTACAATGGCATCCTGCTTTTCACTTAATAACATTATTTTTCCAAGTATTAATATATACTCATGTAATTTTAACACAAATAAAACAATATAAAAATATATATCTTTTCATCTGAGCAGTCTTTTCTTTTTTGCCTAGGTCTCTTTCTCTCTCTTCCCCTTCCTCTCCACCCCGGGCTGTCTTGCATGGTTGTATGAATTGCTAACTGCGAACATCATATCAGATGGAGATCTATGCATTAGTTACCTATTACTACATAACCATATTACCACAAACTTGGCAGATTAACACAATACAAATTTCTCATCTCAGAGTTCCTGTGGGTCAGGAGTCTTAGCTCAGTGGACCCTCTGTTTAGGATCTTACAAGCCTGAATCAGGGTGTCTTCTGGGGCTGCAGTTTCACCTAGAGGCCTCCCTGGAGAATCATTTGCCTCCCTGATTGCATTCAATTCCATATAGCTGTAGGACTAAGAGCTTCCATTTTCTATTGGCTGTTGGCCAGAGGCCATCCTCATCAATTCACCTGCCGTTCCTTGTCATGTGGGGTTCCCCAACATGGTTATTTGATTCCTCACAGCCAGCAAGGGTAAAGGAGATTCCAGGAAAATGGGCACTATAATCTTAAGTGACATAATCACATATATGTGATTGCCTTTGCTGTATTATATTAGAAGCAAGTCACAGATTCCTCTTACAAATAAGAAGAAGGACTCAAAAAGGGCATGAATGCTAGGAAGCATGAATCATAGGAGCTACTTAAAATCTGTCCACCACATCTATATGATGCCCCTGGAATCATACAGTGCATAACATGTGTGGCCATAGGCAGCTGTCCTGTCCATCAGTATCAATATCCCCTCAAGATCACCAAGTAATTCATGGTAAGAACATTTTCCACCTTTTCCATGCCTATATAATCATGGTTATGTAGGCAATAAAAATTTTAGTTATTGTTTATTTTATAAAGAGACTGTTTCATTCCATCTTTTCTCTGTTGCTTTTGTCACTTAGGAAGAATTCATGAAAAACACTCCAAATCAACCAATTCAGCCCTAATGTAGGCTTCTAATGGCTATACAATATTCCAAAATGTGAATATATAATAATTTATTTATTCATTCCACTGCTGAAGAATACTCATGTTGCTTCAATTTTTTCTTCATCTCTCTGCATACCCTTTAAGCTTTGGCTTCTATATGATCAATTACTACTTCTCCATCAGCTTTCAGTCTTCCAAGGAGATATTACAATCTCCACACCACTCATGTCTTCTCTCCCATTCTCTTTGCATTTGAAGCCTTATGATATTTTTATTTCTCAAACATTTATCACTTCCGTGTATTAATCTCCCATCTTTAACTGGAAATCCCAGTTGTTTGAAAATAACTTGTTTGCAGACCTCAGGTTTTCATACAGAGATATGAACATTTCCCCTGAGTTTGTGCTTCTGTGTTGAGCCAATCTTTGACTCTAAATTTATTTTAAATTTTTTTTTTAACGTTTATTTATTTTTGGGACAGAGAGAGACAGAGCATGAACGGGGGAGGGGCAGAGAGAGAGGGAGACACAGAATCGGAAACAGGCTCCAGGCTCTGAGCCATCAGCCCAGAGACTGACGCGGGGCTCGAACTCACGGACCGCGAGATCATGACCTGGCTGAAGTCGGACGCTTAACCGACTGCGCCACCCAGGCGCCCCACTAAATTTATTTTAGTAAATGTAGGGGCACCTGGCTGGCTCAGTTGGTACAACATTTGACCCTTGATCTCAGGGTCATGAGTTTGAGCCCCATGCTGGGTGTGGAGATTACTTAAATAAAAACTTAAAAAAAGAAAAAAAACAACACTTGTCTTAGTAAATATAAACAAAATCAATAAATAAAGCTGCATTAAATGTTTTTTTTTGTAAGTTGGAAGAACATATGTAATAATTAAACAAATGGGACAAAATTAACTCTTCAATCTGGAAACAAAGAGCATGAAATTTTGTTCAAATAAGGGTTAGATTTATTCATAGTATTAATGAATTGTTAATGGAGGTTATAGTACTATAAAAAACATTCAGCTTCTTTTAGAAGTTCTTTTGGGAAGAAAATTATTATCCATATTCTGTGATAAAAATAAACATTCTTTCTCCTAATATTTTAAAGAGCTTTAGATGGAGTTGGAGGTTGTCAGCCTATTTGAATCTAGGAATGTTTAAAAATCTATAATATTTCAGTGGTAGAAATGGGATGAGGACAATATTCCTTTATATAGAGAGGTTATATTCCAAGTCATGGAAATTAGTTAGTGGGAATAGGTCCCAGAATGGTAAAGGAAAAGGAAAGAAAATGTGTGTGTGTTATGGGGTTTGGAGGAACACAGGAGTGTCTCTTAAGGATCTTGAATATAAATTCTGTGAACTGTTTGAAACAACAAGGGGTGTAAGAAGAAGAGCATGCAGAATAATGAGAATGAGATGTAGGGGCTTAGGTAATCAACAAATTAGAAAAAGGAATCACTGTGAGGTAGAGCCATTTTAACGTGGTGATGAGTTCCTATTCCAGATATAGGAAGCCGGGTCTCACCAGACACTAAATCATCCTGCTCCTTAATCTCAGATTTCTTAACCTCTAAAAATGTGAGAAATAAATGTTGGCTGTTAAAGCCATCCAGTCTTGGGTAGTTTGTTATAGCAGCTCAAGCAGACTAAGACGGAAAGTTAGCCAATAAATAACAATAATCATTTCCCCAGCATTTTCTATGGGCACTGATAAAAGATCTGCTCACTGAGAAAGGGGTCCTGGAGGAGAGCATTCCTGAGTCTTGATACTTCCTGGATGCTGCCTTTGGCAACATTACTCTGTTTTTTCTTTATCAATAGTATGTTCAAATAATATAGTTATATCTTAACTAGTTCATTAATCTTTCTTAGAAACAAAAGCAATTTTTTTTCAAGTCTTGGTAACTCCCTGCTTTGCACCATAGGAAACAGTAATGTAAATAAGCCATTTTAAAGAAGGCTATGAAAAACTGCTGAACACATGACTTGCCTTTGCACATTTTGGTAACACTTAAGGCAGTTTTCCTTTTTGTGCTCCTATATGAAACTGTTAAGGTAAATACCCTAGGACTATGAAATATTCCAAGTGATTAAACAAATAAGGCTGGAGTCTCACTTGAGGCTTGAAAAGTGAATGCCATGTGAAGTAGGGTATGTTCTGGGAAAAAACATCTAAATTACTCTGAGGATATATGGATCTAAAGTACATTTAGAAAGAAAATAACATTCATGAATGAAAACTAATGAATCATTTGTTATACTCAGAAAACCAAAAAAAAATCTCCATTAAACAAGATAGTATAAAACAAGCAAGTGATGGGGTGCCTGGATGGCTCAGTTGGATGAGCGTCCAACTCTTGGTTTCAGCGCAGGCCATGATCTCATAGTTCGGGAGTTCAAGCCCCACACCAGGCTCTGCACTAACAGTGTGGAACCTACTTGGGATTCTCTCTCTCCCTCTCTCTCTTTCTCTCTCTGCCTTTTCCTGCACACACACATTCTCTCTCTCTCTCTCTCTCTCTCTCTCTCTCTCTCTCTCTCTCTCAAATAAATAAATAAATAAATATAAAAATAAATAAAATAAAAAAATAAAACAAGCATGCATTATGTATTGGACCTCATTCCTCTTGCTGAAAATCAGTGCAGTCTCAAACTTGATTTCAAATTTAGGGGTTTTGTTTTTAATTGACAAAAAGGTACTGGATGGAGGAAATAGAGGCAAGAACATTTCTTTGCTATGGAATTTTCTTTTTTGTGTGCAATAAGTAGAAATCACTTGAATTTTTTGAATTCAGAGAAAAAAACCCACAAAACAGCAATGTAAATATATTTATAGTACTTTTTGTTCTTTGTGAATTTGACAGGGTTGACTGACCTGCTTAAGCAAGAGTGGGAGGAAATCTCACAATTTCATGAGTTCTTAAACAACTATGCAAACACCTCTTGGACCTAATCACCTATAACATTTAAGAAAGATACCACAGTTTTCTGACAGATACTGAAAAAAATAAACCTTTATGAAAATATCTTAATTTGCAAGTTCATTTGATTCTGTGAGCTAGCCATGTATTAATTCATTAAACACATCAAGTGACTACTTTGTATCATAAATGCTCAAGATACTGAGGACTAAAATGAGGTCAATGCAGATAAGACTGTCACTCATTCGCCAAATTGTAAAAATTAAAGTCTGAAATCACCAAGCGCTGTGAGAATGTGGAAATAGGAACTTCCAAGCACTGCTGGAAGAAAGGTACATTGGTAGTTGGTTTAGTACAGGGAATCCTCATTCTTCACAGAGTCTGTATTTTGCCAATTTGCCTATTTGCCATCCCTAAGTCAATATTTGCAGTGCTTTTGCCATCATTTGTGGACATGCACAGAACAGTGAAAATTTGAGGGGCCCAATGCACACGTTCCCAGCTGAGAGAATAACGTAATGTTCTGCCTTCTTTTAGTTCCCTCGCTGCAAATAAGTGCCCTTTGTACCATCTACTTCATGCCATGTTTCTCATATTTTTGTGCCCCCCTTTTGGGTGATTTTTCTTTTTAACATGGCCCTCAAAGATAGTGCCAAAGTGTCATCTCGTGTTCTGAAGTGCAAAAAGGCTGTGATGGGCCCTATGGAAAAAGTATGTGTTAGGCAAGCTTGCTTCAGACATGACCTACAGTGCTGCTGACCATGGGTTCAATATTAATGAGTCAACAGTATATATTAAATAAAGTGTCTTTATACAGAAACACATGTAAAACAGTATTATATATTGATTGGTTGATGAAAATGTGACCAGAAGTTCACAGGAACCTAATCCTGAATTTCCCCTGGGAACATTATTTCAGTATTTGCCAATTCGGTTTTTGCGGTAACTATATAACATACCTAACACAGATAACAAGAATCTACTGCATGTCCTTATTCCTATATATGTTATCACCTTATTGGGAATGTCTCCTTCTGTAACAGAAGCAAAGCTTATTATTAAACATCATGTTCCCTTATTTATAACAAAATCTCATTCTCCAAAGACAGTGTGTGCCTCTTGCCATTATTTTCCTCAAAACCAGCACCTTATATTCTTAAAATTCACAGACATTCTGACACTTGGCTGTCTTTTTTTTTTTTTTTATGAAATTTATTGTCAAATTGGTTTCCATACAACACCCAGTGCTCATCCCAAAAGGTGCCCTCCTCAATACCCATCACCCACCCTCCCCTCCCTCCCACCCCCCATCAACCCTTAGTTTGTTCTCAGTTCTCAACAGTCTCTTATGCTTTGGCTCTCTCCCACTCTAACCTCTTTTTTTTTTTTTTTCCTTCCCCTCCCCCATGGGTTCCCGTTAAGTTTCTCAGGATCCACATAAGAGTGAAACCATATGGTATCTGTCTTTCTCTGTATGGCTTATTTCACTTAGCATCACACTCTCCAGTTCCATCCACGTTGCTACAAAAGGCCATATTTCATTTTTTCTCATTGCCACGTAGTATTCCATTGTGTATATAAACCACAATTTCTTTATCCATTCATCAGTTGATGGACATTTAGGCTCTTTCCATAATTTGGCTATTGTTGAGAGTGCTGCTATGAACATTGGGGTACAATTGCCCCTATGCATCAGTACTCCTGTATCCCTTGGATAAATTCCTAGCAGTGCTATTGCTGGGTCATGGGGTAGGTCTATTTTTAATTTTCTGAGGAACCTCCACACTGCTTTCCAGAGCGGCTGCACCAATTTGCATTCCCACCAACAGTGCAAGAGGGTTCCCGTTTCTCCACATCCTCTCCAGCATCTATAGTCTCCTGATTTGTTCATTTTGGCCACTCTGACTGGCGTGAGGTGATACCTGAGTGTGGTTTTGATTTGTATTTCCCTGATAAGGAGCGACGCTGAACATCTTTTCATGTGTCTGTTGGCCATCCGGATGTCTTCTTTAGAGAAGTGTCTATTCATGTTTTCTGCCCATTTCTTCACTGGGTTATTTGATTTTCGGGTGTGGAGTTTGGTGAGCTCTTTATAGATTTATATCGGACAAAGGGCTAGTATCCAAAATCTATAAAGAGCTCACCAAACTGTCTTTTTTTTTTAAAGAAAGGGAGGCACCCTTGACTTGAGGTTAGATAAGAAAGAGGAATCAAAGAAGCAAGGGGCTTCACAGACAACAGGATAATCCCCACTCCCAGGACAGCCTTGGGCCCTCTGCCTTAATTCTGACTGTGGAGAAATGCTCCTATTTCTAACTCTTGGCTTCCTTTTCTTCTGTACCTCATTGGAGCTCAAACTCCAAGTCCCCGTAGCACCATTCTCCCTGAGACCATTCTGTGACTCTGACTTTCCATATTAAAAAGCAAGGAAAGTGACTGGGAGGGAGAGGCAGGGGGATTTGTGAATCACCAGTTGGAACCTAAGCATAAAAACAAAAGACCCATTGCCAAATTGAAAATAGTTATAATAGCTGCTAATACATATTGACTTTTCCCTCTGTGCCCCGTAATATGTTAAACATTTTATATGGACTATTTTATTTAATTCTCATATTAACTCTAAAACTCTCATATTAACTTCTCAAGTACTCAGAGTATCCACAGTTTAGTTAGGAAATTGAGGTTAAGTGAATGTTCAAGGTCAGATAACTAGGAAGTAGTAGGGACTGGATTTGAATCTGGTCAAATCTAATTTCAGAGTGTTCTCTTAAACCACTTCAATTTGCTTCCTCCCATGAGATGATAAATTTCCTACTCAAACCTAAGATTTGAAACTCCCTTAGCAGAAATACTCATCTGAGGCCCAGTGCTGCAGAGCTGAGCAAAGCAAAAAACAGAACCCAAGTACTTTCCTGCTTCCTCACATCATATGGGTATGGACTTTTTTTTTTTTTTTTTTTTGAGGGGGGTGGATATCTAATTGAATGAACTTCTAAAATTACAGGGGCGCCTGGGTGGTGCAGTCGGTTAAGCGTCCGACTTCAGCCAGGTCACGATCTCGCGGTCCGTGAGTTCGAGCCCCGCATCAGGCTCTGGGCTGATGGCTCAGAGCCTGGAGCCTGTTTCCGATTCTGTGTCTCCCTCTCTCTGTGCCCCTCCCCCGTTCATGCTCTGTCTCTCTCTGTCCCAAAAATAAATAAAAACGTTGGAAAAAAAAATAAAATAAAATTATATAAACAGAGACTGGAATTAATTTTCTCACTTTCAGATATCCATTAAGTAGATGAAACCGAATCACATGTCTCCCATAAAAGGAAGTAACTTGGGGGCGCCTGGGTGGCGCAGTCGGTTAAGCGTCCGACTTCAGCCAGGTCACGATCTCGCGGTCCGTGAGTTCGAGCCCCGCGTCAGGCCCTGGGCTGATGGCTCGGAGCCTGGAGCCTGTTTCCGATTCTGTGTCTCCCTCTCTCTCTGCCCCTCCCCCGTTCATGCTCTGTCTCTCTCTGTCCCAAAAATAAATAAAAAACGTTGAAAAAAAAAAAATTAAAAAAAAAAAAAAAAAAAAAAAGGAAGTAACTTGGAGATGATTTGATATGTAAGCAATGGAGGCTAGGTGGGGAAAACTAGTACCTTTCTAAGATTGCGTTTGTGGGTAATGAGCATGGAACCAGAGAAAGGATGAAGCCTCCCACTGGTCATTTGTGGAGAACAAGGCTTACACTTATATTCCCTAGTCCTGACTCCTTGGAGTATCTCAGTGTCCATGCATATCACACTTCAGCTGAGATTTATTCTTTCTCCTCTTGGCAGCTGTTGGGACAGTCTCATACCGCACAGTAGGAACTTCCTAACTTATCTCAACAGGCTATCATAGCGATGGCCATCTACTGGTCATCCTGGATGTCTGGCACCAAGACAGCGGGAAACTGTCAAAGTGGGGTGCTAAGCATACCTGAGAGTAAGTGGGCATGTTGTTGGTTTTATACAAACATGGCCTATGAAGATTTAAGTAACTTGAAATACATTAGGAAGTTAAGTATAATGAAATCACTGTATTGTTTGCAGTTGTTCAGGACATTGCTCTGTAACATGTAATCCTGTATCCAAGCTCATGTGCTCTTGTAGAGTGCTACACGTCATCTACACACATACACATATCAACGTCCATCGCAATACATTTACTAAAACCTCTGTATTTGTTGGAACAAATATTTTATCACTGACTTCTTTTTTCAACTAGATATTGGAAACAAGATTGGATTGACTTTTCTAGATAAGATATTATCAAGGTATTTATGAACCATTTTTTAAAGGGATTCTGATAGATGAGACTATTTGTAGCATGTTCGATGTTTTGCGAGTAAGATAAGTAGGAAAAAAAATTAATGAAACACAAATGGAAACTGCTTTTTATCTGAGTTGGCTTTTTTGGGGTGCCAGAACTTTGACTCTACTAATCATGGAGACTGCTTCCTGGCCAAACTGAAAGGGATCTATAACAGCATCTCTAGGGGATCTTCAACATGGAAATTTTCATGAAGATGACCAAGTGTTTGTTGAGAGCCACTCAAGCCATGTGCTGAACTAAAAGCCGTTTGCATTTTGCGTGGGCTAGACAGAGACACGTGGGCACCTCACTACTAGTCTTAGTACTTTGGTTCAACTTCAAACAGATATTTAAAAGCATTTGTTGGATATTTTATTTAGAGGCAAAGCATGAAGACAGAGTAGAGAAAGAAAAGCACTGATGGTATCTTCTCTGTTTCCTCTGCAATTTATCTCTGCTCTAAATTTCTAAATCACATTTTGCAAAACTAGAGAAGAGCATTTTCAGAGCATATATTATTACTCATGCATGCTCATAGGGGTGCTTCACCTACACAAAAAAGCTCCAAGGGGCTTATTCAAGAATTTCTGCCACTAATTACAGAAGTCTCTAGAGTACAGTTTTAGAAATCTCACTTGCGGGGCGCCTGGGTGGCGCAGTCGGTTAAGCGTCCGACTTCAGCCAGGTCACGATCTCGCGGTCCGTGAGTTCGAGCCCCGCGTCAGGCTCTGGGCTGATGGCTCAGAGCCTGGAGCCTGTTTCCGATTCTGTGTCTCCCTCTCTCTCTGCCCCTCCCCCGTTCATGCTCTGTCTCTCTCTGTCCCCAAAATAAATAAACATTGAAAAGAAATCTTACTCGCATACAAGTACCTGGTCTCCTTCTCTTGGGAGATTTCTGACCAGCTCTCCATCTTATTGCTTATGAACTTCATGACAATCACCATGATTGAAAATACCATTCAATGCATTGTACTAACCTCCCCTTGAGAACATCCACACCCCATGTTACTTTGATTTCCTTGTTGTAGATTCTCTTCTGTGAAACGCATAGGTCTGCAGTTTTTCATTCTGTGATGGCCTGTTTTCACATTTCAGGTCCCTGGTGATAACATTTACAAGATCTTTAATCTTTACATCTGTAACTGCTTGAAACTCAATGTTTTCTTTTGGAAGGCTTTGTATCTTTCCATCACGCTTATACAAAATATGGGTTTCCTGTTTTTTTTTTTTTTTTTTTATTGATGTTTGGGAAAGTTTGGGTCATTTTACGTGGTCCAACAGATATTTTTCTCACCTATGCCTTCCATCTCTCTACCAGCTACATTCTCTGTCCTTCCATGTAGCTGATAGAAGGGGTATTTGGAATCCTGTTCTTTTCTTTCTTGAGATTATACTTGTTCTGTGCTTCCATCTACCATTAATAACCATCATTATGGCCTACCGCTAAATTAATAGCACAATGATGTTACTGTGTAATCATGTTATATCCAATACTGTTTTTGCTATATATACATAACGACATACCTATAAAAGGCCAACATTCTGTAAACACAGTGACAAAA
Source organism: Puma concolor (assembly GCF_028749965.1). NCBI lineage: Eukaryota > Metazoa > Chordata > Mammalia > Carnivora > Felidae > Puma > Puma concolor. Next base: position 141,614,011 of record NC_141674.1, on the reverse strand, counting down.
AGGGTCAGTTGAAAAAAGTGTCAAACTTTTTCTTTTCCTTTGGATTTTGAGTATGTAATTGTAACAGACACTCTTGAAACAGAAATCATGGGTTTTCAAGTTTCTTCATATCAAGTTTTCTTTGCTATGTTTCATGCTTTCAATATACCCCTTGGCTGTTAAAGAACTGCATTGGTATCCAATGTTTATGAAAAACATCGAAAGGCACCTGACTGATTCCCTAAGTAATGAAAGTGTAACTCTGAATTTTAGTTCTTGGCAGACCATTTCTTGCTTGCAAAGTTTAGGGAAGTTGGATTTACTAAACTTTAGCTCACAGCCCCCACTGTGGAGTTCTGATGGTTCCAGATCCCAGATGAATCCTGGGAAGGGGTTTGTGGTAACTGTAGCTAGGTTCTGAGACTTCTTTCTTTTACGGAAGAGCTCAGCAAAGCAACAAGTCATGTAAATGAAGGTGTTCTGTAGACTCCAATGCCACCAGGCTGGAAGCTATTATGGAATGAGAAAGAAAAGAAAAGAGGGAAGCACAGGGACTCACACTTACTGTGTTCTTACTCTGTGTGTTGGACCTGAGTGAAGTCTTTAATATTACAGAAAACTCCTCATTTAGTATGAATTTTATTAAGATGGAACAAGTTTTTTTTTTTTTTTTTTTTAATTTTTTTTCAACGTTTTTTATTTCTTTTTGGGACAGAGAGAGACAGAGCATGAACGGGGGAGGGGCAGAGAGAGAGGGAGACACAGAATCGGAAACAGGCTCCAGGCTCCGAGCCATCAGCCCAGAGCCTGACGCGGGGCTCGAACTCACGGACCGCGAGATCGTGACCTGGCTGAAGTCGGACGCTTAACCGACTTCGCCACCCAGGCGCCCCAAGATGGAACAAGTTTAATCCAAACTGATTCATGTACTTTTAAGCAATGAAGAAATCTTCCCCAATAAAACTATTATCCCAAACTTTGTGAACAACCATGGGTTTGCTGTACTAAATTAATAGTTTTCTATATAATTTATGTGCTAATTTCAATTTCAATTTCACTGTCAATCCCATCTGTTATTGCTTCAATCCTGAATTAATGAGGCAGGTTAGAGCTGGAAAATGTCAAATCATCTGAGGGCATCATTCTTTTCTAAGGTCATATAAAATGAAAGAGTACTTTTGTCGTAATTCAACAATCCATCCCATTTTATAGAGTCATAACATGTTAGAGCTGGAAGGTTTGTAAAATATCATCAGATCCAGATTTATAGGTAAGAAAACAGAGGTCCAAAGAGGCAAAGTGATTCATCCAAGTTTTTGTAGCCATTGTTCCTTGCCCATTGTTTCCAGATTTATGAAAAGGTCTAGATGTAACCTCTCAGTCATGGGAATGCCACATCCTCCTCCCCTTCACCTGCAGATTTAGGGACTCTGCCTTTCAAATAACTTCTGCTAGAGTAAAGAAGCACTTGAATTGCTTCGCTTCCTCTTCTGTTTTTTAAGGTTTTAGTTAAATTCCATTTGGTTAACATATGGATGCAATACTGTTCTCTATAGCTGACAGTCTGTTTCTTGGTTTGCCTCTCTTCTCTTCCTCCATGTTCATTTGTAGTGTTTCTTAAATTCCTCATATGAGTGAAATCATACGGTATTTGTCTTTCTCTGACTGACTATTTCGCTTAGCATAATACTGTCTAGCTCCATCCATGTTGATGCAAAGGGCAAGATTTATATATATATTTATACATACATCTTCTGTGTTCATCAGTAGATGGACATTTGGGATCTTTCCATAATTTGGCTATTGTTGATTCACTTCCTCTTCTTAACACTTACAGATTCTATTCACTCAGGGCTTGGTATGTGCCAGTCATTGTGTTTATATTTTATACTCATTACCACATTTAAACTCCATACAGATAAGAAAACTGAGGCTTTGACTGTCGGTTACTTCCCCAAAGTAGCATAGCAATTCAGGTGGAAAGGCAGAGCTCAGAGGCTTGGAGATTATGTTCATAGCTACTGTGCTACGTTGCCTTCTTCTGTGGGTTTGAACATCTCTACAATGCTGACCTAGACTAGAAGCTTCAGCACTCGTCTCTGAGCTCATAGTTTCACCCTCATCCAGTACCTTTGTTTTAATTAGAGATTCTTGCCAACAAGCCTCTGAGCCAGAATCCCCTCTAGAGATCTAAAAAGTAAAATTCATTGTCTCTTTTGATTGATTATGAATTCTTGCTGATGAATTTGTCTCACTCTCCAACAAAAATTCTGACTTGGCATTTTTTGCCTCTGTCTTCCCAAACTCCACAGCCTGAAGGCTGGCATATTGCTGCTCTGACCAGGGCCTGGGCAGAGCTGCTGGCTGGGAACATTCACTTGTCAATAATTCAAGAAGCAAAGGAAGCATTGTAGAAAGTGGGAATCAAGATGGGCAGGAGCCAGGTCATCAGCACAATGTATGTCATGCTAAGGAGTTTGGACCCGAATCTCCAGGTAGGGAATAGCTGAAGATCTGAAAGCAAGTGAGTGATAGGCCCAAGTTTCTGGGATTGTCAAAGGCCGGAAGCTCTCTCTAGAAGTGTGAAGAACATTTGCAAGTACATGAGAAAGAATGACTTCTCTTCTGCTTTGCCTCTCCGAGTTGTCCATATTCCTCAGAGTAGAACTGAAGTTCATTTTCTGGACTAAAATCTCTACTAAAAGGTCTATAGTGATCCTTCCTTGCTCCAAACTCCTCAAGTATTACGGGCTTGTGACTAATTCACAAATTAATTCATAAATTAACAACATGTTGCAATGTGACAACACATGCATATTTTATAATCTATCTTGTAGAGGAGATATTTACATGTAAAAAATATTTGTATAATAAAAGTTTTGTAATATAAAGTAGTGTGTGTAATATAAAGTAGTTTACACACACTCATATTTACATATTTATATTTGATATATATATTCATGTAACCACTACTGCAATTAAGATATAGAATATTTCCATCATCTCAGAAAGTTCTGTCATGCCCCCTTGCAATCAATCTCTTTTCACCCAAGTCACAAGCAACAACTAATCTTATTTCTCAATTTTGTCTCTTTCACAAAGTCATAAAGATAGAATCACATAGTATAAAGTCATTTGTGTCTGGATTCTCTGATTCATCCTAATTCTTTTGAGATTCATCATGTTATATTGTCTTTCTATAATTTCTTTGCATTCCTGAGTAATATTTTGTTGTGTAAATGAACCATATTTTTTAAAATACATTTACCAATGATGGACATCTGGGTTCTTCTGTTTTTTGTTTTTGATTTTTAGTATTATTGTTATTTTTTATTACAAATAAAGCTGCCATAAACATTTACATACAGGTCTTTGTGTGGATATATGTGTTCATTTCTTTTGGATAAATACCTAGGAGTGTGATTCCTAGACTGTATGGTATGCATATGTTTAACTTTATCAGAAACTGTCAAGTGTTTTCCAAGCAGTTGTATCATTCTATAAAACACCAGTGTTCTAGTTACTCTACATCCTTGTCAGCATTTGGTAATATCAATCTGCTAATTTTAACCAATCTAGTAAAATATGAAGTAATAACTTAATTTAATTTTAATATATATTTCCTTAATTACTAATGATATTATGAACTTTTCATGTGGTTATTGATACTGTATCTTTTGTAAAGCCAAATCTTTTGCACATTTTTAGTTGCATCATCTTCTTATTATTGAGTTATAAATTTTTTTAATTTGTCCTGTATAATACACACATATTATTAAATATGTATTTGCAAATATTTTCTCCCAGTCTAGTGACTTGCCTTTTCAACCTCTCTTACAATAACTTTCAAAGCATATGTTTTAACTTTGATGAAGTCCAATTTATTCTTTTTTCTTTAGTAGTTCATGCTTTTGGTTCTCAGAAATGTTTGCCTAACCCAAGGTCACAGAGATTTTCTCCTGTGTTTTCTTCAGGAAATGTTATAGTTTAGTTCTTATATTGAGGTCTATGACACATTTTGAATTTATTTTCATGTATGGTACCAGGCAAAAGGAGGAATTCATTATTTTAACATATAAATATCCTATTAATCTAGTACCATTTAGTAGAAAGCCCATTCTTTTCCTAATTGAATTATCCTGTAATCTGTGTCCCAAATCGGTTGACCACATATTTCTTCTCTATTTCTAGATGTGTTATCCTGTTATGTCGGTCTATATGTCTCTCCTATGCCAATATTCCCTCACATATTTATTTTTTATTTTTTTATTTAAAAAATTTTTAACGTTTATTTATTTTTGAGACAGAGAGAGACAGAGCATGAACAGGGGAGGGTCAGAGAGAGAGGGAAACACAGAATCTGAAGCAGGCTCCAGGTGTCTGAGCTGTCACTACAGAGCCGGACGCGGGGTAGAACTCATAGACCGCGAGATCATGACCTGAGCCGAAGTCGGACGCTTAACCCACTGAGCCACCCAGGCGCCCCTACATATTTATTTTTTATTTAATGCTTGGATTGCTTTTTGGTTTTTATTTGTCTTCTACTATGCTTCTGTGAGAAAAGAGGTAATATAGCAGGCTTCCTACTGCTCTCCTTAAAAAAACATGCTGCAAGTTTGGCCCTTGGCTGGTATCTGAAAACTTGGATTTCAGGAGTGTTTCCACTGTTCCTTATACATAACAGTGATTCTCCATAACTAAACTGTGCAAACAGTACAGTTATGCTGAACATCTGATTTCCTTCTGGAAGTATAGAATTTTGGTAGGTGCTTGGCAGATGGTCCCTACTTCACCAATCCCCAGTGAAAATCTTGGGCACTGAGTTTCTAATGAGCTTTCCTGCTAGAGATTTCACACATGTTGTCACATTTAATTACTGGAGGAATTAAGCACATTCTGAGTGATTTCATTGGAGCGAAGTCTTGGAAGCTTATGCCTGGTTTCCTCTTGACTTTGTCCCCTGTGACTTTTCCTTTTGCTAATTTTCCTTAGTATCTCCTTGCTGTAATAAACCATTGCTATTATGGCTATATACCATGTCCTGGGAGTCATCCTTACAAATCACTAGATCTGGGAGTGGTTGAGGGATCTCTGCCACAGTGTCTCTTATCTCCCTGTCTAGCTTATGAATTCTTTCTAGGACAGAGACCATAGTTTAATTGTTTTTAAATCTGCCCATGGTGTCTCATATAGAGTAGATCTCCGATAGATGTTTATTGCCTGAAATAAAGGACCTAGAGAGATACAAATTAGAGAGCTTCATCAGATCTGTACTTAGAAAGAAAAAAAAATCTAGAGAAGTATATTTATGAACTTATAGAGGGAACCATTAAATCATTACTGCCTTATAATATTTGGGGAAAAAATTTGTATTTGCTTTGTATGCAGAATACACTTCCCCTAGAATTGAGTAGAGAAAGCAGCAGTAAGTTAAGCTTCTACCTCACCTCAGGATGGCCCCACTGAAGAAGTTAAGAGTCGTGGAAGCACAAATCCATAAAAATGCATGTCCAGTAATTGCTGCCTGGTGTTTTGGAAATGTGCCCATCTCTATGCTGATGGCACTGTTCTCCCCCTGGGCTCACTCCAGGTTTTCCCCATTTTGTCCAATCAATTAGCACATGGACTCACCCAGAGTAACTGCCTGCTAAGAGGTGGGTTTCTAAAAGTTAGTGCAAAGAACAGGATAGACATTTTGCCCAGTTTGTAAATCCATAACCCTGATGTATACAATTCCAAAATGGACGTGCCCTGTTGAGACACAGTCAGTTTACTTAGAGAAGACACTCCATTGTTAACCTCATCACAAGGCTATTTTAACAAAATTACTGCGAGTAATATACAAATAAGGAAAAGGCAAAACAAACAAACAAGCAAACAAACAAAACATCCTTTGGACTGCATAGCTAATGAAAATGTGTACTGAATCAAGAAATAAACAAGTCATACTATGTTTGGAACCTTTCAGATATCATTAGTCATTTGTTAAAAATTATATGTGTCAGGAAAATTCAAAATATTCTCTCCTGCATAGTGTTTCCTTCTTTTTTCTTTTTCCTTCGGTCTTTACAAAACATTTAGGTGATCTATATCCACTGAGATAGTCCTGTGGCATGATCTAGAAACCTACATGTATTCCTCACAAATCATTATGAACTTTCATCTTCTAAGCAAGGAAGCTTTATTTGCCACAAATAAACAAACAAATCCCTGAAGATTAGAGGTCAGTGTAGAAATCAGAAAAGCTGCACAAGGTCGCCATACATTTTAAACATAGGAGGAAAAGTTCTTTCAAATTTATACATTTCACAGAACTAGTAACATTTAAAAAACATTTTGTTTTAACTTAGAACTTTGTAGCCATACGTAATCCATTATGGAGGAAAAAATAAAGTTTTAAAAATGTATAGAATTTACAAAAGAAATTTCCATCTACTGACCTATCTCAATTCAATAAATATGGAAAAACTTCTTAAGAGTAAATATTGATTTTATGATGGAAATGAATAAACTTGGCTCACACAAAATTTTTAAGTTAAATGCAAGTAAATTTTGTGTTCCAAATCTGTTGCACCAACTGGCATACAGTTTGGTTAAAAAATAGTTTTGTGTCTGAGTAATAGTTCTACTCAAGGTTTTCTTGGAAGCACTGTTTACCATCTCCCTTATATTCCAAATAACTACAGATGTTGTTATTCACATTTAAACTGGCAAATGTTTTCTATCCTGCAGGATTTCATGAAAATGCTTGGATTTTCCTTTTTTTCCTCTTCCTTCTGTTTTTCAAGCAATTTGTGCATTAGAGGAGCATGGCTGCATTCAAAATCATTGGATTTCAGCTAATTCTTTAACTATTTGTAACTAAAAATTAATGCACATCTATATAGATATATAGAATAGAACTGACTCCAAGCTACAGAACATTTTTACATAAATGCTGGCAAAGATGTGTTGCCTACAAAATTCATTTTTTCATGAAGAGAAAATTCCTTTTAGTGCATAGCTAATAATCAATATCCTAGAAACATGAATAAAATCGAAACTATATTTTTTAAAGCCATGCTATTTTAAGGCTTCCCCTTTATTAAATTCTTTCATGGCACAGATAAGGCATCATCTTGAAAAATTAAATCATCAATAATACTGTCTGCACTAAATAGTTCTCCTGAAAATTACTGAATTTATTCCTTCAGTGTCAGCTTTTCTTTCTCTACAAACTAGTTAGTTATAAATCTAGTGTATACAGGACTTCTGAGTTGTAAAATGCTAAGAGTCTTTTTAACTTTTCAAATAAATAAAATGATAATCACCTCATCTAAGCATTTAAAAATTTTCAGCATAAGTTTCTGAATCTATGTTTAGAGCACCCTGCTTTCCCATTTATAGATCCCATAAATAAGACACACAAGGCCTGGGCAAAGCATTTCTCAGTATCCAGGGACTCTGAGCTCAGGACTCCCACCAAATTAGGTCAAATGTCACTAGACTCTAGCAAGTCTGTGTACTAATGGCCCTGCTGAGAGGATTAAAATTCCAGCAAGAAGACTGTTTTCCTGAGTTACAGGGGACCCTATCACCCACACAAAATTGTTGATTTTTGATGGATTGTTCTCCACCTTAGGAAGTGCAGGAGGAAATATGGCAGAAGGGAAAGATAATAATCTGTTAATGAAGATGGACCAAGAAAGTGTTTCTGCATAATTGAGTAGCAGTTTCTTCATTGCAGAATCCACATGACCTCAAAGGAAAGATGGACTCCTTCCTTCTAGATTGAAGCCTCCTGGCCAGAATGAGGTATTCAAAAGAGAGACTCAGCTGGTGGCTATTGTTGATGTTGTTGTGGATTTTAACTATGTTACCAATGTGAAGTTTATTAACAAGTGTTGGGCTATTAGGTTTTTTTTTTTTTGCTTTATTTATCAAAATAAACATAGTATTAACTTTTCTGACTATTAAAGTAATCCATGCTTCCTATAAAAATTCAATTTAAACAAAAAATACCTATAATATCATTACTAAAAAATAAGCGTTAATAACAGAAGCACTACAACTACATTTTTTTCATTTTTCTTTTTTCTCTTTTTGTGCATGGGCACAGGTGTTTAGAAAAACCTGGACAGAACTATATATATATATATAGCTTTTTAAACTAATAAGTTTTCATTAAACATAGTAACATAGTATGGCCTTCTTGCTACATCATTCATACACACACACACACACACACACACACACACACACACACACACCCCATGGTTTTTAAATTTGCATGAACATACCATAATTCATGTACTCAATTTCCCAGTGATGTGCATTTATTATTTACAGTTTTTTTTAATTAAGCAATGCTGCAATGAACCTTCTGGTGTAATGTGCTTTGCATATTAGTCCTGTTATTTCTTTAGAAGTAATTTTTAGGAGTTGAATTCCTGGGTCAAATGGTATGCACATTTTCAAGACTTTTGATAAATATTGCCAAATTGTATTTCAGAAAACTTGTGATAGTCTTCATTCCTACGCACAGTTTAACTGGGAATGGCATTAGTTTTTCTCACTTTTTTTTCTTGTATCAGTGCTAATTTAATCTTTGCTTTAATTTGCATTTCTTTGGTTATTATTGAGATTGGCTATCATTTGATATGTGTTTTCTTCTTCTATCGATTATTCATCTCCTTTGCTTATCTTCTCCTTTGCATTGTTCCTTTTCTAATTAATTTGTTGGAGTGCTGTTTGTCAATGATATTATTAGTTCTTTGTGTGTCATATATGTCACAATTATCTTTCCCAGTTTGTCCTTTGCCTTTGACCTTGGCTTCTTCTTTTAAAGACTATTTTGTAAGTTGCTTCTAAATCACTTCTGAATGAGGTGATAGATGGCTATATATGCACAAAGACACTGTATTAGTAAATAGCAGAACAGTGATTTAAATCCGGGTCTATCTTTTTGCAATCTCCTTGCCTTCACACTCTATGTTCCCTGAAGTGTTGCTAGTCTTGAATTTGGCCTACCAGTACATGTTTCCCACAAATACAAAAACGGTATTTGAAAGTGTGGCCCTTTTACTATCTAAGGACGATATCATTCTCCTCTATACTTCTCTGGAGTTCTGGATTGTCACAAATAATGTAATTGCTCTGTACAGTCCACAAGATCAAAACCAAACTGGCTGAAGCCAAGCTACTTTCATCATTGCGTGGTGGTGGCCTGTGCACAGCAGCACCCATCCTGTAAGAATGACTATGGGAAGGTACAATTCCCAATTTAGAGATCTCTCTACCTATATGCACGGCCTTAGTTTTCATAGAGACAGAAATTAGTTCTCAGAAATTAATTCAGTAATTGTTCCTGTTCTCACTTATTCGGTAATTATTTCCATAAAACTTCTATTTCGTGATGATATTAAGCTGATATTTACCATATGTCAGACATTCTTCTAAGTGTTTTCCGTTTGTTACTCATCTACCCTTTACAACTTATTATGGTCCTGCTTTTATAGATGGGGACATGTTTTTAAAACTTTTTTAAACCTTCTTTTTGAAAGAGAGACAGAATGCAAGTGAGGAAGGAACAGAGAGAGAGGGAGACACAGAAACTGAAGCAGGTTCCAGGCTCCGAGCTGTCAGTACAGAGCCCGACGTGGGGCTCGAACTCACGAACCGCAAGATTATGACCTGAGCTGAAGTCGAACGCTTAACCGAATGAGCCACCCAGGTGCCTCCAGATGGGGACACTTTGAAGCACCGAGAGGTTACGTAACTTGCCCAAGATTGCAGTTTGTGAGTGGACTCTGGTTTTAAGAGACTTGGGTTGTTTGTCTACCTTTAGTTTGGGCTGCCTCCCAGCATACTGTACCTGCACAGCATGAAGTGCTGAATGTAGAATTGAATACATAGACACATAGGAACCTCACCATATAGTGGGAGGGACCCACAAACCCCACACTGCAGAGAAGTACTCCTTTCAGCCTGGATTTTAGAAACCACAGAAGTCAGAAAAACCTCTTCTAGAGAAGAAGTACCAAAGGAAATTAATGGTGAAATGTGGGCTTTATAATTAAAATGCAACATTTTAATGCTGACAACTCAATATATGAAAATAAAATTTACAAGTACAATTTCTTTCCAAGTCTTCCAGCCTCCTGGGATTACAATTTTTTGAATTCCCCAAAGAAAATCATTTAAGCCCTCATGCCACTTGCTATTGGAAGGTCAGTGCTTCGTATTTTTAAAAGAATTTCTGAGGAACTCCTATTTTCCTGATTATCCCCTGTTCCAAATCTCCTGGCTCATCTCCCACAGCTGGTGTCCTTCCAAGTCTACTATACGTAATCACCTTTTACTGAGGGCTGACTATAACTGAGGAAAAAGAAAGGAAACTTAACATTAAATCTTAGACATCATGGTCCTAATATTCCATAGTCACCACAGCTTGGAATTTCTCATGGGCTGTCTCCTTAGGTTGCAACTTCTGCCAAAGCCAGGTCTTCTGGTCTCTATGAGACCCTTCTCTTGTCTCTCCCCTTTATCCAAAGCCTGGCACCATACACCCAAGTGGATAGCATTCAGTACCCAAGTTCCTATCACCTCATAGTGAAAAGAAAGTTCACTCTCCCTTGGTCTTCTGTCCCACCCTATCTCCTGTAGACTGTTGTGCTAGGCATGGTGGTAGAGGAGAATACTTATCTTACAATCACTGAGAAATTTTCTCATCAAAAGAGTTCATTCCCTTCCTAAGAATTCCATCTTTCTAAAGCAACCACCTTAAAATACAGCCATCTTTAAAAAGAATCAGTTTGTCTCTTCTGCACAGATACTTTGGGGAATGACTTATGGGAATGACTTTTTCCATCACAGGGTTTATTTAATAAATAATATTTCTATTGCCCTTAGCTGCTTCATGTTTCATGCATCTGAGGCTAAAAGAAAAGAGACTCTGTCACTTTGCACTGGGTTATTAATCTGGGAGGAAGATAAGGACCTCTAGCATATAATTCAATGAAAAAACAAGATTCTGTAAGTTGTTTCTCTATTGATGCCTATGACAAAAGTCTGCAAATTGGTGGTTTGGAGCTCAGGCCATATTCTTATCAAATAAATCATAGTTAGATCTCAGATTGCACACAAGCCTATTAAACCCCCAATGTGGCTGAAAGATGGATAATGAACTCAGGGTTCTGAGAGTGGGGGACAATGTGATATAGGAGAGAGGAAGGAGAAAAATTAGTTAACCTCCACTCATGACCCTAGATAGTTACGTCCTTGATAGTTGCTATTTCTTCATCTGTACTCGTCTCCCTTCCCTTCTACCTCTCTCCTCACACAGATACCTCCCGTGTCCTTCTCAGTGGCACTCAGCCAGACTTTGTTTGTCTCCCCATAAAATGTGCTCATGAGCAATTCCTTCCTTTACTCAAAACCCCATTTTTTCAATGGTATCAGCCTTAGTCAAGTGTCAAGAACGACGATCTATATAGCCAGTGAATTATCCAGTTAATTCACAGTAAGAAATAACTGCTAGTATTGTCAATCCTTCCAATGAGTATTTTCCTTTTTAGAATAACATTTTAAATACATTTCAATGTGGTGGAATTTCAAGCTGGAACACAAATTTTAAAAAAATCAAGAATGTAGAATGAGATGTTTTCCAGAAAAGAGGAGGAAGAGGACAGCAAAATAGAGAGAAGATAAATGAGTCCTGAATGCCTGGGATTCTGTCCCTGGTGTAAAGTTGATACACATTAAAAAACATTCAGTTTTTTGTTTGTTCGTTTCACTTTGATTCCCTTAGGGGAGACAGCAACTCTTTGGACAGTAGAGATGGTTATTTCAGGATGCTATTCTTGTGTAGATGTTTTAGAAGCATATCCATTGCTTAAGTTAGAAGCATGTCCATTGCCTGGCAATGGCAAAAACTAAAATATCTTTACATATTTATTTCAATGTAACATTGAATAATGACTGTCATTTCCCCCCTACTTCCCTATCTTCATGGTATACAACATACCTGCGTATAATGTAAGCAACAGGAGGTAAAAATAACAAAGAGCCCTAGATTGTGAACCAAGGATCCTGCATTTGCTCTGAATGTGTCCATAATTAAGAAGGTGCAAAATAACGGAGATAATGCTAGATGGTTTCTAAGGTTTCTTTTGGCCTGAAAGTCACTTATGACTTGATCAGTGTATTTAACAGCCCAAACCATAACCAAGGTGCATTGGCAGGTCCCCACTTTTAAATTGATTTATTCATTCCTCCAGCTGCAGGAATGTTGCCAGGTGAACCCCACCCCATAACGGACCACTGCCAAAGGAAAGTGCCTCTTCCTGGCTCATCCTAATTCTAAAGACTGGCCAATGCAAAGGTATGAACTCTGACCTTATGTCAATTCAAGACAATCCTAAAGGCTCATCCTAGCTCTGAAGCTTGCAGTGGGAAGAGCTGAAGCCTTTCTTGCAACTGTGGCTTAGTTTAACTTTTGCCAAATCCTGTTACTTCCTCACTTCCTTACAATACCTTTACTTGCTCACAGGAGGTTGCTGAACCTCCTGAATGCAATTCTTCTTCTCAGAGTGTTTCCCAGGGAACCCAATCTAAGGAGGTTGGTGTCAGGTGTGGTCTAAGGAAACAAAATCTAAAATGGGATTTTGGAGGGGTGCCTTGGTGCCTTAGCTGGTTAAGCGTCCGACATTGCCTCATGTCATGATCCCACAGTTCATGGGTTTGAGCCCCGCATCAGGCTCTGTGCTGACAGCTCAGAGGCTGGAGCCTGCTTTGGATTCTGTGTGCCCCTCTCTCTCTGCCCCTCCCCTGCTTGCACTCTGTCCATCTCTTTCTCAAAAATAAATAAACATTAAAAAAATTAAAAAATAAATAAATAAAATGGGATTTTGGAGGTGGGTTCTGTGCTGACTGGCACTCAAGGGGTCTCATCACCGTGACACATGGAACACTGATAGTTATTTCATGGCATGCTATAGCAGTACAATTGTTAACACTTTTACTGGTAGCAAACTGGGATAGGGCACTTTTGGAAGGGCAATGCTGGCAAGTGTAATGTCACAGGTGTGAAAAAGTTTGAGACAAGCAGTAATTATAAGGACAATGAAATCTGAACACTCTTGCTGACTGCCACCTATGCACTGGAAAGAGACAAAAAAAATCTCAGCATAATTAATCACGAATTTTAGGCAAAGTCTGGAAATGAAAGGGCTGACTGGCAACATATAAAGATGCTGATCTCTAGAGGGGCAGAAAGGCTAAGCCTTTGGTCCAGGACTAATTTTAAGGGTAGTGGAGCATCAGAGAAGGTTGAATTCTTATTTCTAGCCAGTATTAGGCTAAGGTCAGGGCAACGATTGGGAGAAGATGAGGCCTTGAGACTGCAATAGGAATATCTGGATCCATGAACTTAAGAAACTTGAAACCCTGGAGTCTCCTGAAGCCTCTGCACCTCTAGAAGTGGCTTACTTCTCCCTCTGTAAAGTTAATGCTTCCCCTTTGGCTCTGCCTAGCAACATGTCCCTAACCCACCCCTAGGATTTACCCACGCCTCCCCTGCTTGTCACCAGATGGGTAACTTGGGTCATATCACATTATAAAACCAAGCTGGGGACAAGCCAGGCCTACTAAAGGGGGAAAGGAATGGTATATTGCAGCTGCTGCAGAATCCAGTCAATATACGATGGTAGGAGCTAGAAGAGGTATTATGGGACTGGATCCAGAAGGAATTAGATCAATGTGGGGGAGGGTGTGGAACATAAAGTTGGATAAGGGATAGTTTATCATTAAGAGAATAGTCTCCTGTACTATAGGTTTTAACAGCCCAGTAAGAACCCCAGAAAATCAGGATAATATGCTGTTAGAATAGCTCTTAGAAACCTGAAGAAAGTGATAGCCCTAACTAAAGTGATAGCACTAACTAAACTAGGAATTTCAGAAGTGCTGTTTTGGATGGTAAAATAAATGGAACAAATATCTCAAAGAAATAAGCATAGTAAGTGGATATTCTATGTAAGGCCTGAAAACCAATCAGCTGGTTATATTCCTTCAGGAGTCCTGGAGGACACTGCATTTACAAAAGGGATAAGAAATGTGTTTGTAAGAAGGATACTAGCTAGTATTGTGAGAAATTCACTGCTCACTGGTTGTAGATGCTATTATAGAAATTGTCCCCATGATAGCAACATGGATTATAGCAGGAATTTCTATTGCTGCTCCTGAGAATCTTTAAAAATTATTGATGCCTGGATCCCACCCCAGATATCGTGATTTAATTGGTATGGATTAAAACAAGGCATCAGCAGTTTTAAAAACTTACCAGGTGATTCTAACAGGCAGCAGAGTTTGGGAACCACTGGAATATAGGACATTAATTAATAGAGGCTAAGGGCCAGTACATAACCATCAGAATCAAGATGAATACCATTATCATAACAAGCAGCAAGGATAGAGTAGTATCCAAGAGGGCCTGAACCAGAGAGACCTATGGATATGGTTAGTAGAACAAGGCATTTGTAGGGGCAAAATGCATGCAGTCAACAAGGGTACTACTTGAACACTCAAAAGAAATTAAGTATTGATAAGCAACAAACTGAGGGTAGTCAGCCCCATAAACAGCCATGGTTCCTGACCCAGTTTTTGAATCTGAGCCAGTTTTCAGGCCTAGAACACACTGACTGAAGGAGAGAATGAGTCCCTAGATTAGAAGATGCCTGAATCACCATCGTATCCCCAATTCTTCCTCAAGGGACCTATGGCTATTTATTTGCGTAAGAATTCACTAGAGGAAAGGGAATCCTTGGACATTTCAAGGACTATTGGATAGACACTCTTAGCTGACTTTGACACCTACAGACCAGAAAAATCATAATGGCTTTCCTGTGAAAGTGGGGGCATATGGGACCTAAATAATAAGTAGAGTGCTGAATTAATTCCAACTCATAGCAGTGTACTGAGTCCACTGACCCCATTCCCATTCTCAGTGGTCATTTCTTAGATCCTTAAATGCATAATTGTAATGAACTTGGCAAGTAGCCTTATCCCCACATTGCTTTTTTTGGTCTGAAGGATTCAGACCTATTATCATAGAGAGGTCAAGTGGAGACCTCAGAAACTACCTTCCTCCTACTCCAGTCATTAAAACACACACACACACACACACACACACACACACACACACTGGCTGAATTTAGTGGCATCTTTAGGAATCTAAAGGAAACAAGGATAGTGGTGTCCATCACATCTTAATTTTTTTTAAATTTTTTTAACGTTTATTTATTTTTCAGAGAGACACAGAATGCGAGTGGGTTAG
This sequence comes from Puma concolor, assembly GCF_028749965.1. Lineage (NCBI taxonomy): Eukaryota > Metazoa > Chordata > Mammalia > Carnivora > Felidae > Puma > Puma concolor. The sequence goes on along the minus strand of NC_141674.1, from coordinate 141,598,722 downwards.
GGGCAGAGAGAGAGGGAGACACAGAATCTGAAGCAGGCTCCAGGCTCCGAGCTGTTAGCACAGAGCCTAATGCGGGGCTCGAACTCATGAGCTGTCAGATCATGACCTGAGCCGGAGTCAGCTGCTCAACCGACTGAGCCACCCAGGCACCCCCAACACATCTTAATTTAACTCACCAGTGTGGCCCTTAAAAAAGTTGAGTGATTCTAGAGGCCTGTCACAAACTCACTTAAATAGAATTCTCAATTATAGCTGCAGTGCTATAAATGGTATCTTTATTAAAGCAGATTCACATAATCTCTGAAACACAGTATATGGACATTGATCTAAGAAATACACTCTTCCTATCTCTATCAAGAAGGAAGACCAGAAGCAGTATGTATTCACAAGATCTGCAGTCTTGTCCCAAGGCTATGCCAGTTCTTCCATTCTCTATCATACTATAATCTGAAGTGATCTAGATCATCTGGACATTCCACAGACTACCACACTGGTCTACTATATCAATGAGATCATGTTAATTGTATAGATGAACAAGAATTGACAAATATATTGAAGTCTTTGGTAAGACATACGTACACAGAAAGCAGAAAGCAGAGGCCCAGCATATCAGAAAAATATTTTGGGCCAGACAATGGTCTGGGCCATGCTAGTGTACCCAATCCAACATAAAATGCAGAAACAATTTCATTCCTTCTATCACTAAGAAGGTAGCACCATATCTGGTAGGTTACTTTGAGTTCTGAAGGCAGAATATTCCATACTTGAGAATCCTCTACCTGTTTACTAAGTGGCATGGAAGTCTGAAACCTTTGAGTGGGACACAGAGCAGGAAAGAGCCCTGCAGGAAGTCCAGGCTACAGTGCAAACAATCTGGAACATACAGTCCAGCAGAATCCAAAACACTGGAGTTATTTATAGTGTAAAAGACACCATATTTATGACAAGCCCCAGGAGGAGAATCGTAAGTATTCTTCTAGAGTTCTAGAGTAAAATCATGCAATTTATAGCACAGAATTGCACCCCATACAAAATGCAGCTCTGGGAAATTACCAGACCTAATGGAAAAGTGACCATTTGGCTAGAACTGCTGATTATGAGCTGTGTTCCACCAGCAAATCATAGAGTCAGATGAGCCCAGCAATAATTCATCATTAAAGTAGAAGTGATTTATCTGGGATTGACATACGCATGGCTGGAAGATAAAATAAGTTATAGACTCCCATGTTATCTACCTCTGAGTTCTCTCCTTCAGCTCACAGCTATCTGCATGGGGCATTCCTTTATGACAAACTGACGAAAGAAGCAAAAGAAACGTAAGCTTGATTAATAAATGAATTGCCTTAGTATCTAGGTACAAGGTGAGAAAGGACTACTCGGGGGTGATTCTGAGTGACAGCAGGGAGAGAAAGTCATTTCACTGACATACCCTTGGGTGGGAGGAGCACTTGACCATCCACTTAGTCTGGAAAAAGAACTGGCCTGAGAAAGACATGGGCATTTATTGCTTCTTCTCCATTGTAATTTGAAAATAAATAAACAAGTATAGCAGCTACAGCCTAAGAAGGGAGTGGTGATCAGGTCAGACCCCTCATCGATGACAACCTGGAACATTCCACCAGGTTAGACACCTGGACAGCAGAGGTGTTGCCTGAGGTGTTGCCTAAGCAACTAAAAAAATCTAAAAATTGGCAATAATGTTGAGTGTCAGTTACAGTCCCAAGACCAGCTACTATGACAAGCACTGGGGTTTGCTCCACTAAACTTCTAATATGAAATCATAGAGGAACTTTTCTGGGATGGGGAGAAATGATCATGTAATGCAAGTGGATCCCAGCAGCACAGAGATGGACCAAGTAAGTGGACACCAATTTGCCTTATCCAGATCCCCTCTATAAGGCCCAAGGGACCTTTCTCTGGCTCTTAGGGGTGCTGCCTACTGAAAGCTCACAGCTGAATCTCTTCCCAAAGTTTATGCCCCTTGTTAGTTGTCCCTTGCACCATTTCAGAACAACTTTGAAGAACTATTTCATTCCAACACTCCCTGAGAGATTACCCTGAAGCCTTGGTACAACTGCATCACAGTGCATCTCCCTCTGCCTAATCCTATGGCCCTCACTTCCCCACAGGTGCTATTGCTGTGAATGCTTTCCGCATGCTGATTTCCATCACAGAGTTGTTTTCTGAAGAACCTAAGAAAAGCTGCATTCACTTTTGGGAAGTACAGTACCAAATGAAAAAGAAAGAACATACCTATGAAACAAATTGAGTTTAACAGCGAAGCGGGGGGGGGGGGGGGGGGAGCCTCCAAACCTTGTTTCAGTCATGGCTTTTATCTAAAATACCATCCAGATTATGAAGCTCCTTTCCTATCATCACACTTTTCTCTAAGGTTTTTCTTTGTGTCCTAGGCGTAGAGTTACACCAGGAATTAACCTTAGACTCAAGTTTCTACAGGCATAAGTGTGCTTCCTTCCTTCTAAGAAACATCCAACACGAATTTTTAAAAATCACACCTAGGGGTGCCTGGGTGGCTCAGTTGGTTAAGTGTTGGCCTCTTGATTTCAGCTCACATGGTGCTCTCACAGTTGTGAGATGGAGCCCTTCAACAGGATCTGCACTGAGTGTGAAGCCTGCTTGGGATTGTCTCTCTCCCTCCCTCTCTCTCTCTCTGCCACTATCCCACTCACACTCTCTCTCTCTCTCTCAAAATAAATTAAAAAAAATCTTTAAAAAATATTTTTAACAATTTAAAAATCATACATAGTATAATAAGCCCACTAGATGTACTTGGTAACAAATCACCCCTTGGTTTCTTGGAGTTGGAAGTTAGCTGGATTCTATACATAAAGGATTCTCACATGGAGTGATTCAAAGACAGACTTAAACCACATAGGTTAAAATAGCTCTGGTGTGCATTTCATTGGATTTCTCTACTGGATCCCATTAAACCTTTCTTATTAATATCCTATAATAGGTCTAAAAGGAGAATCTAAACTTGTATTTGCTCAAGGGTAATTCTGAAAGGTTGAGTGTGGAGTAAATATTCCCTTTTCAGGTAGTGAGAGGCACAGTTCAAAGGGGAAGGAGATTGAAAGGAGGATTACTAGAGTTTGAGGATAGTAAGGTGAGGGGATGAAAGAGAATGGTTTAAAAGACTCTGCCAGTGGAGCATGGTTTCATGCAACGAAGAGAAAAAGGAGGTTAAATGGATTAAGGTGCAGTTCACAGGTTTGATCACACCCCACTGGGAAGCCAGGTATTTCTAACATATAATTACTCTTGAATTCTCTTTTCTGAGAACCACAGCTTGAGAATGCATGCAAGTGGAAAAGCCATCAACGGGCTGCAACTAGATCACTGGGAACTTAAGTAAGTACAGACTGTTTAAATAACTGCTACTCAGCCCCAGCAATCCAACTGTTTCCAGGAGACTGCTGTGCTGTCTGGCCCTATGAAATGGGCTCTTTTCCCCACCCCAAAGAGCAAAGGTCAACTAGGTCTCTGAGTGTGACCATCCACCCCACTATTTCACCTCTCTTTCCCCTCTTCCCTCACTCCAAGTGCACGAGAAAGGAAAGCTCCTGGATTCCTTCTCCCATGGAGACTGCCAGGCCACCCCTTGGTGCTGAATGGGAAACGGTGTGGTATTGGGTTGGTGCTTATTTATTTGGTTTGGTGCATTTGCCAATCTGGGCCAATGGAAGATTTCATAAACCAAGTGTTTTCTAAATTAAGGTAGCCTCAGCAAACATAGAATATGACCAATAACCTATAACCAAGCAGTTTCTCACAGAGAGTTTCCACAGAGATTACTGTTTCATCAATCAAGATGTTTCAGCCACTGAGTGAGAAGCAAGGTATATAAAGAAAAATAAAGTACAGAACCTGTATTCAAAGGTTCAGCCTGGTTGAGGAACAGAACAGGAGATACAGCAGTATATAATGTTCAGGGAATGGGGCTCTAGATGAGGCAGACCTGGGTTCAAATTCCTGCTCCACCATTTACTCACTATAGAATCTTTGTCAGGTTCTTTAATTGTTTGGACCCTCAATTTCCTAATCTATTAAATGGAGATAATTGTCCCTCAAATTTTTAAGAATTAAATGCAACAAAATAAAAAGTTTAACACCGTGCTTGGCACATCGAAAACGTTCGGTAAATGTCAGCTACTATTTTAATGATTATTCAGGATGGGGGTAGATAGGTACTGACTGAAACTAACAAAGACATTTTAGTTAAATGTGCTAAAATGCCCAACACCAAAATCATCCATGACTTTGGATGGGATGTTGTCACACTGAGACTCATTCTCCACATTCTAATGTTACCTATTTATATGTTATCACTCCTATCAATGGTTGAGATTCTATTAGTGCAAAGAAGCAGAGCATAAGTAAAGCATCCACATGTCCTGCACTCATCCTGGATAGCAGCATCTCCTGTGGGCCTCCAATGAGCGGTATGAGTTGGGAAATGCATGGTAAAGTCACAAGGTGGAGGTCCAACACATGAGCAGAACAAGTGTCCTCACCCTGGCTTAATTTTAATCCTAATCTGTAAACTGGATTTATATGAAAAGGAAAACAAATAAATGTGCTATCTTCTAAGAAATAAATATTTTCATTTTAACGGTTACCTTCTTTGTGTACACTCTGTTTTAACTTAGAGTAATAACAACTTGTGAATGTTGTGGGTTTCTCTTGGTAGGAGACCTTCTCCCCACACTCTCTGAAGAAGCCATTGCTTCTTTTACCTACAAGCTACCCATGTTTACAAGCCCCAAATACTTCCAAATTACCACATGTGAAGAAATTATATGTATTTATTTTTTGAAAACTTTAAAGACTGCCAGAGATAATAGAACAATGCGGGAAATACAGTTCTTTTAATATGTTAGCAGTCAGTCAGTGCATATTTTATTAGTTATTCACAGGGTATGTGATACTTATATTAGATATAAATTTGACAAAAATGTATTGTAATGGAAGAAACAGTTCCATACAGATAACATACTCCACCGGGAATCAATTACTATAAAGGATAATTTTCCCCTGGAAAATTCAGATGTGTAGGAGCAGGGTTTTTTTTAATTCAGGTCTAGATTTATAATTAAAATCATAACTGTCTCAACAATAATGGAATGCTTTTCTTTAAGGCTTCAAAGCATTTGCTGGAAAACGATTAAATGGTTTTGCCATTGCTTCAGACCGTCAACTAAGATGTATTCCTTGAAAAAGAGCCCCATGTCCAGACCATAACCTTTAAGAGATGAGAGGAATAATCTGAACCTGTAACAGCACCAATCGCTGTGCTCAAAAGTATAAATATTCCTGTCTTTGACTGGCACTTAGCATTATAAAAGAAGAATGATGTCCTCTATTACTGCAAGGAAAGAATCATCAATTCTGTTTACATGAAGATTTTCTAGGTCCTTGCGTCAATCATTTCATAAAATTATTGATTAAAGGAAATAGAAAAGTAGTGAAATGGCATAAATAATAGAAAAACATTGAAAACCTGCACACACTCAGTGTTTTCAGCTTATGATGCAGATCTCAATTCAAATTTAACCTTCAAGCACAAATGTCAGGGAATGTGCCATCATTTTACTGAGCATCCAAGGTCAATCAATTATTTCTGTCTACTTAATACACAATTAAACACCCATTACAGAAAATACAAAAACCTAAGATTCAGATACTAGTTCCTCTTTTTATTTGAATGTTAAATTTATCCGAATATTAAAAGGAGAATATATTTTAAGTGTGCAATTTGAAGAAGTATCATATCACAAAGTGAACAAAATGCATATATCAGATATAGAACATTATCAGTACCTAGAAGACTTCTATCTGCCCCATCTGAGTCAGTAATTTCTCCTCCTTCTTCAAAGGTAATAGGGACAGGTTTGTAACACCATAGATTAATTTTTGACACTCTGTGAACTTTATATAAACTGAATCATATAGATGACTGTGTGCCTGGCTTCTATTAATCAACAGTATAGCTTATGAAAAGCATCCATTATATGTATATCTATAGTTAATTCATTTATTTTCATTGCTGAAAACTAATCAACTTTATAAATGTAAAAAAAAAATTAATAATTTTGCTATTGATGGACATTTGAATTGTTTACAGTTTGGGGATATTACACAAGTAATTTCACTATGGATAAACTTGTACATATTTTTCATGCACATGTATAAACATTCATGTAGAAGACATTCCAAAAGTTCTGGTTCACAGGTTATAAACATATTTAACATTCATAAATGATGACATTTGATGTCAAATAATCATCCCAAAGTAGGTGTACCAAATCTTCCCAAGTAGATATATCAAATTATTTTCCCATCAGAAATTACCTTGAATTCTTACTCCTAGTTTAGATACCTGTTTAATGTTTTAGACATTCTGGTGGGAATGTAATTATAAAATCATGGAGCTTTAAATTTGTGTGTCCCTGGTGACTAATGAAATTGGGGGGGTTTATATCTGCTTATTGGTCATTTGAATAGCCTTTTCAGGACAGAGGATCCAAAGCAGGCTCTGCACTGACAACAATGAGCCTGATGTGGGGATTGAACTCATGAACTGTGACATCATGACCTGAGCCAAAGTCAGACGCTCAACCAACTGAGATGCTCATTCTTGCCCACTTTATATTGTATATTTTCTTGATTTGAAGAAAATTTTCTTATATCCTGAAAAAGAACCCTTTTATAGATTATACATGTTGCAAAATATTCCCTCTCTTTGCCTTACCTTTTCACTTTTTTAATTGTGATAAATGGAGGGTCCTAATTTTAATAAGCTGATAAAATATCAATCTTCCCTTGATAGTTATTACCTTTTGTCTCTGTTTTTTGTTTGTTTTACTCCAACAACATGAAGATATCATCCTAAGTTATCTTTTGTAAGATGTTATTGTTTTTACTTTTATTAGATCTACAATCTAATTGGAATTAATTTTGTTCATGGCTTGAAGTAATGGTGAAATTTTATTTTTTTCCATATGACTATCCAAATTATATATATTGAAAATACTTTCCTTTCTTCATTGCTATGCAGAGCCACTTGGTCATAGTGCTAAGTGCTCATACATGCCTGGGTTAAGTTTTCATTGTCTCAATTTTGTTCCTTTAGGTGTTTATCCTTGCATTAACAGTCTATTTGCTTCATTATTATAACTTTATAATAAATCTGGATATTTATTTGTAAGTCCCTGGTTTTGGTCCTCTTCTTCAAGATCATCTTTGCTGTTATTGGTTCTCTGTTTTCCAAACCAATTTTAGAATTAGTTTATCAATTTTCATTAAATGATTCCACTTGAGTTTTCGTTTGGGTTTCATTGAATTTGTAGATAGATTTGGAACATAATTATCTATATAAAATATGATTATATGCCTTTATTTAGGTCATCTTTAATTTTTTTCAATGGTGTTTAATTTATAAGACCTCTGTAGAGGTCTTGAAATTGTTATGTTTAAAGCAATTATACCTAAGTTATTTTATATAGATTAAACCTAGCAGTTTATTTAATTTAGATTTTTTTGAGCTTTATTGAGATACAATTTACATGTGACATTTTAAAGATTTAAGGTGTACAACATGATAATTTGATACAAGTATATATTGTGAAATGATTACCAAAATAAGGTTAACACATCTATGTAACCTCATATAATTACTTTTTTTGTGTGTGCACAGTGAGAACATTTAAGATCTACTTCCTTAGCAACTGTCAAGTATATAATACAGCATTGTTAACTATAGTCACGATGCTCTATGTTAGATCCCCAAAACTTACTCATCTTATAGCTGAAAGTTTGTATGCTTTGATCAATATCTCCCCCTTCATCTTTCATGTATATATAAATGGATATATATTTTATACCTATAAAATATATTTATATTTATATATGGATATATATTTTATACCTATAAAATATATTTATATTTATATATGGATATATATTTTATACCTATAAAATATATTTATATATTTATATAATATTATATATATCCATTCATCCATTGATGGATACTTAGTTGTTTCCATGTTCCGATTACTATAAATAATGCTGCAATGAACATGAAAGTGCAAATGTTTCCTAGAGACAGTGATTTCATTTCCTTCAGATATACTCCCAGAAGTGGGATTGCTTGATCATAAGGTAGCTCTATTTTCAATTTTTTAAGGAACCTCCATACTGCTTTCCATAGTGGCTGTACCAATTTACATTCCAGTGAACAATGTAAAAGAGTTCCAATTTCTCCACATCCTCACCAACACTTGTTATTTCTTGTCTTTTTGATAACAACCATCCTAGCAGGTAGGACAATATCTCATCGTGGTTCTGATTTGCATTTCCCTGATGATTAATAACATTGAACATCTTTTCATATATTGGTGGTTTGTTTGTGTGTTTTCTTGGAGAAATGTCTATTCAAGACTTTAGGCCATTTTTAAATTGGGTTATTAGAGTTGGTGTCTTTCCTTCCTTCCTTCCTTCCTTCCTTCCTTCCTTCCTTCCTTCCTTCCCATTTTTAAATTGGGTTATTAGAGTTGGTGTCTTTCTTTCCTTCCTTCCTTCCTTCCTTCCTTCCTTCCTTCCTTCCTTCCTTCCTTCCTTCCTTCCTTCCTTCCTTCCTTCCTTCCTTCCTTCCTTCCTTCCTTCCTTCCTTCCTTCCTTGCATTAGGGTCTGTGCCTTTAAAGGAGCAAACACCTCTTCCAATCTTTATAGACAGGTTTCAGCAGGTAAAAACCTTTCCTTGTCAGTTTCCCAGGCTGATGGGATTACCAGAATTGCAGTCATGTGGGTTGGAGCCAATTAGGAGGCTGCCTTAGGGTTTGCAGTGGGATCTGCCTTCAGTGGTCTTGTCACCAGGGATTCAGGCAGGCATGGATCCTGCCAGATCCCTGGTGGATGAGGTTGCTTCCAATACCTTTTCCAGTAGGGTGGTGCTGGAACAAGGGTCCAAAGTTGGGTCCTTAGACAGCAGGCCGATTACCAGGTGTGCAGATGGGTGTGGTTCCAGCCAGGTCCCTGGGAAGGCCCCTGTTTGGTCATTGGATGGTCCCTGGGTGGGCAGAACTGGCCCTTGACTGTGGCTGAGAGGGCCTGGAACTAAGCCTCAGGACTGTGTCAGATTCACAGCCAAGAGTGAAGTCCGAAGACCTGGCTCTGGAGGCACAGACGGGCATGTCTCCCTCTAGGTCCCTGGGCAGGCTGGGCTGCTCCCTGACTGCACCTGAAGAGGCTGAAGCTGACTACAAGATCCTTTCAGAATCTCTGGGGGCTCACACAGGAATGTCTCCTGCCAGGTCTTTGTGCCAGCAGGTCTCATTGTGGACTGTAGATGGGAAGGGGCTGCAGTCAAGTTTAGGGCCATTTTAGGATCTCTCTGAGTAGATTGGAGTGTCTCCTACTGGGACCCCGGATCCTCAGGAATGTGGCAGACTGTGGCTATCAAGGCTGGAGCCAAGTGCAGGTCCTTTTTAGGATCTCTGGGAGCATAGAAAGGAGTTTCTTCTTCCAGGTCCCTGTGCCAATGGGACTGCCGATAGATTGTGGCTATAGTGGGTTGAAGCCAAATTATAGGACCCCTTCAGAATCTACAGTCTGAGTTTGTCAAGCTTACCTGTAGGGACAGCTGATTAGGGATGGAACAGCTTCACAGGCCATTTTTGTGTCCACAGATGGAACTGAGGTCTGTATGCATGGGTGTGCATGTCTCTTCCCAGGTTCCTAGGCTTATAGTGCTGGTGGCAGAACCAAGGCCAAATAGGACAGTAGTTGAATCCTCAGGATACAGAGCTGTTTCCAAGTCTGTAGTTGGGACCTCTGTTGGTGAGTTAGCTGCCTAGGTTCAAGCCTGCCTTCTTAAAACAGCTCTCCTCAGTGTTAAACTGCACCAGGGTTTCACAGTCTCCTACCTGGATCCCATAGCTCCCACAAAGGCACTTTTGGATGGATGTTAAGTTATCATTTTGAGGAGGATAAGCATGGGGGGGGGCATCTTACTCGACCATCTTGCTGATATCACTTTGGATTTAATCACAGCTTAGTGCAATTATCATAGTAATTTTAAATTTTTTACTTCTAGTTTATAGAAAAATTCAATACATTTTTGTATATTGACTTACACCTGACAGTATCTTAAACTTATGTGTTAATTCTAATAATTAACCTATAGATTCTTTTGGATTTTCTGCACATACAGTCATGCTATTTGTAAAATAATAGCTTTCACCTCACTTAACGGAAACTATAGTTGCTTAAGCCCAGAACTTTGGAGTCATTCATGACTCTTCTTGTCCTTATATTCCACATTCAATTTATTTTAAAAATCCTCCTGGTTTCCCCTTGAAAATAGTTCCAAAACATTTCCCTTTATCATCAGTCTACAAGTCACCATCATCTCTCATTGAGATTATTGCAAGAGCCCCCAAATGGTCTTTGTGCTTCCATGTATGACTCCCTTTCAAGCAATGAGCAATGGAGCTATCAGAGAGATCCTGTAAAAACACGTGAAGTCATGTCACTTGCAGTTCAACACTTGCCACCATCTCTATCCCACTCATCCCAAAGTTGTTAGGGTGGTCCACGTGGTCTGCCTTGATCTGGGTCCTCATTACTTTTCTTCATCTCCATTTTCTGCTGCACTCACTGCCTGTGCTTACTAACTTCTCTATTTCTTGAGCAAGCAAGAAACCCTCCTGCCACAGGTCATCTGTATTGCTATTTTCTCTGCTGGGAAAATTCCCTCATTTCCTTTTAATATTTTCTCAACAGGAATTACCCTGACCTATTTATGATGTAAACTCTTCTTGAATAGCAGCACTCCCTACCCTCCTTACTTTTTTTCATAATATTTATCACTCGTTGACATACTTACTATCTTACTTATTTTGTTCATTACTGTCTCCAATTAAAAAAATCTATTAAAGATCATAATTTTGCCTCTTTTTTTCCAAACTGTATCTTTAGTGTCTAGTACAATTCTGGGAACTCTCTAAATATTTATTTAAACAATTAATAAGGCATGCATTTTTGCAAATGCTATATGATTTCAACTATTCTAAAGAGATTCAGAAAAACAGTTTTGGAAAATTGTATGGCTTTCCTCATTTACCATTGGAAGCTTCATAACATAAACACTGATTTTCTTTTATATTTTTTCTGTATCTTTCTTCACTTTTTTTGAAGAAACAGATGCTCTTTTTTTGTATTTATTACAGAGAGAGTAAAAGTGGGGGTGAGGGGCAGAGAAAGAGAGAGAGATAATCTTAAGCAGACCCCATGCTCAGTGTGGAGTCCAATGGTGGGACTTGATCCCATGACCCCAGGATCATGACCTGAACTGAAATCAAAAGTCAAATGGTCAACTGACTGAGCCACCCAGACACCCTTTCACTTTTCAAACTACATTGTCAAAGAAAACATTTGTTTTTTTTTAATTTGCTGCTGCATTTTTAAAATAAAAATACTATGTATTAAGTCAAATGTAAACAAGTAAATTACAAAACAGTAGTAAACATCAGATCTCAATTGATTTGTGTAGGATTAGTTTTCTAAACATGAAGAGGAAAGTAAATAGTACCTCCTAACATTTGATATGCTGTTCACAAACTCACATAATTAGGCAAACAGGTTAAAGGTTGTACAGCAATATAATTTTTCTTGGTTCTCTTCATTTCAATTTTAGCAGGATAGATTTGTAGAATAATAAAATTGGTGATTCAAAACCATAATGATCTTCAGTGGTAGCTCAAACAGTGTGATATCCAGTCATGCCATGATGTTGGAAGGTTTTACAGATGTTAGCAAAACTTGACTTCTTTTATGTTATCAACCAAATTTCCTTAGATTAGTATTTTGACCTTTTCAAGTCTGATAAGCTCTCAGGGGGGGAAAAAGACTATCATTTCTGTTTCTTTTGAGGTGACAATTTGTTGTACTTTATAATTTCCAAAGAATCTTTTTGTGCAATAGCTCCTTTAATCCATAAATCATTCTCTGAAATTAGCATGTGTGTCCCAATTCTACTGATAGGAAAAATGAGTCTTGGAGCAGTTCATTGTGTTTTTGGAGGACAGCAAGACATGTAAAAGTCATAAGTTAAAACCAGGCCTTCTGACAACAAACATGGCCACAGCTCTTCTCACTCTGCCCCATATTACAGTCGTAACACTAGGAGGGTTGTAAACCAAAATAATGTGATGGAAGAAGTTCTCTCAAGTTCTTAAGAGTAAAAGTAACGTTTTGGTGGTTCAAAAACAGCTGTCAAATGAGAGAATAAATGGAACATTACTATGTCCCATCATACCTTGACATCCCCCTTCTGCCCTTGTAATCTTGGTAACTTTGGAAGCTGCTATCATATTTTTTAAAAAAGAATGCTAATTTTGAAATTTACAAATCCATTATTTCATTACCACATTCATTTTAGCATCAAAAAAAAACTAATAAAGAAGCTTATTTGTTCATTTGTTTATGTCTTGTTTTCCTAATTGAATAAAATGCTGTCATGACAATGAACAAATAATATCAACTGATACAAAGGAAGTCCCTCCTAATGAAGATTGTCCTCTAACCCTCCTTATAAATGACTGAGGAGAACTCACTTCATTTCTGTTTCCCCAGGATCCTCACAGCGCCCATTTGTGGAAGTGGGTGTGGTGAGGAGACATCATTATTTCCAGAGTCACATTAGAGATATCTATGACTTCATGTATTACAAGTAAAATGTCCAGGAAATTATGTTGGCTTAGATTTCTATACTTTCATAAAAGCCTATGGAGAATTTATTTATTTATTTATTTATTTATTTATTTATTTATTTATTTATTAAAAAAATTTTTTTTTACATTTCATTTATTTTTGATAGACAGAGAGAGACAGAGCACAAGTGGGGTAGGGGCAGAGAGAGAGGGAGACACAGAATCTGAACCAGGCTCCAGGCTCTAAGCTGTCAGTACAGAGCCCCACGCGGGTCTCGAACTCACAAACCGCGAGATCATGACCTGAGCCGAAGTCAGACGCTTGACCGACTGAGCCACCCAGGTGCCCCAAGCCTATGGGGAATTTAAAGAGCTGCTAGAAAACAATTAGAACCCCACATTAAGGGATTGAGGGAGCTTGAGTAACATATTTGCTGTTTGGATAAGGAAATTAAGCTATGTAAAAGAGAAATCATAACCTACAGAAACCTACACTTGACTCAAAATTCTACAGTTTTACATGAAAGTTTATTGTTTTTCCAGCCCAATTTATCTGGGAAATTTCCATGTTTGCCAAATTTGGGAAGTCACTGCCATTGGCAACACTTGCTTCAAGGACTCTTTAACTGGTATTTCATAAGACTAAATATATGTATCTTGTTGATTGAAAGCATTATGTTTCTTTTTTACATCTCTAGATTACTGCCCCAAACAACAATTACTAAATTTAATAATAAACATATCAGACTTGCATTAATTGGTGGAACAAGTGGAGACATATAAAATGTGACTTGTCATAGAACAGATTACAGGGTATTATGCTATCTTGTCCATTTAAAAAATCAAAACTATAAACAGAAGATCAATAGTACAATAGCATGTGTAAAAGAGTAAAGGCTCTAGGCAGGAGCCAGTTTGGAGAGTTAGTTCAGGAACTAAACAATGCACGTGAGACCGAAACACAAGAGCATGGGAGAGAGTAAAGTTATATGAGGTTGCAGAGGTGAGTTGGGGCCAGAGCATGCATAGTCTTGAGAGAAAGTCATGACAGTAATTTTGGCTTTCTCCTAAGAGCAGTATGAAACCAAAAAAGGAATCTAAGTTATGCAGTGGCATGATGAGAACTGTATTTTTAAAACATTGCTCTGGCTGCTGTGTGGAGATTAGAGTTTGGTGAGAAGATTCAGAGAAAGGATTTTGGAATCTAAGAGAAAGGGTGGTGACTCACACTAGAGTAGTGCTATAGAGATGGAGAGGGGACAATGGGTTCATGATAAATAACAGGGAGCATTACTCTCCTTCTAGACCACATCCTAGGCACATGTATCATGGTCCATCTGAATACAGCTACTGGCTAGTATAGGATACCCATGGAAGTCCAAGATCATTCCTTGTTATTATTAGCTATAAGAAGAACTTACTGGTTTAGGTTCACACCCCCTGTCCATGCTGTGCTCAGTTGCTTTGTAAGAGGCAGGAAAAGAACATCTTTTGGTATATTGCAATGTGTGCACTTGGCCTTCTGGAGCTGGCACATGGTAGGGGAGGAATGTTGACTGTCAGCAGGCCACAAGTGCAAATAGAAAGGCTCAGCCACTCCCCATGGACCCTTGGTTTAAAAGTTCAAACACCTGCCAAATCTGTAGCTTTAACCACCCTAGCTGAGCAGCCCTCTCTCCCACCTGACACAAGGACAATAAATAAACAGATTCAATCAGTCAAAACTTGCCTATAAACAGTCCCATGAAATGTACCATGGCCTTAGAAAGAATACATTAACCTTTTTAAATGAAATACCAACAGTTTCACACAAAGCCCAGTGCAATTATCCTCTAAAAAAATGATAATAAGGAGGGAAGGCAGGTACTGCCTATCTCATATTAGAAGGATACCAAGGTCTTCACGGGCAAGAGGAAAAAAGTGTATGATAACAGGTGTTTTGTGCATTATGCTTAGAACTTGATATAATTTACTTATTGGTGTGAATTGGATTGGCAAACTACAACCTGCAAGCTAAGTCCAGGCCAACACCTATTTGTTGAGTAAAGTTTTACTGGAACACAGCCTCAACCATTTGTTTATGTGTTGTTTTCAGCTATTGTCATGCTACAACATCAGAATTAAGTAAATGCACCAGACCGTATGGCCAACAAAGCCTAAAATATTTACCATATGGCCCTTTAGAGAAAAATATGTCAACTCTGATCTCTAAGCAGAACTTAAGAGAGTAGCAGACTTCTTTTAGGCAATCTTTACACCAAGTTCTTGATGTCTATGCATAGATACTACTCACATAGATACCTTTCAATCCAAATTCTATTTGGTGCTAATAAGAGATGGAAATGGGCTACTGATTCCTCTTGAACTCCAAAAATTAGGTCGAATGTTGCTCTCACAGTAGGTACTTTTGTGTGTTTGAATAGCACAGTCTTCCATTAAAAAAAAAAAAAAAAACATTATAAAGTTGTGGGGTAAGCTTAGGAATCCCCCAGGCTTACACCAATGGGTTAACAAGGCATAAAGAAGTACAAAGCCATAAGATACTCACACCAGAGTTTGGGCAAACAAGATCAGGACCCCATAATAGGGAGGTGCAAAGGCACCTTAGAATAGAGAGGGGGTGCAGAGCCCCCAGAATAGAGAGGGAGGGGCAAAGGCCCCAGAATAGAAAGGGGTGCAAAGGCACTCAATACAAAGCTATATGAGGTAAGCAAGATTAGGTGTTCAGGGCAGAAGCGCCTCCCAATTTAGTACTATAGCAGAAAGCTGCTTTCACAGGAGGGAAGAGGTAAACAGGTAAATTGGGCTATAGACTGCTGAGCTGCAATGAAGCAGCCCAGAGTGGAGATGATTAACAAAAGAAAAGGTGCCTTGTTAACCCTGAGGTTATTTGTCCTACCTGTCTCATCCCCTAGGCTAGCTAAGATAAACAGAGGTGGTGCCTCATATCCGCTGTAAACAGCCTTCCATCCATCTGCCTGGTGCCAATATTTTGTTTTGTATGAACCCAAACCCCTAACCCCGAATATCTTCAAGACTCCCTTTCCCTCACATCCACTAGTTAATGTTCACAGATTCATCATCTCTTTGTGCATGTCCATCGCGATGTTTGTAAATCTTCTGATCCTAATAGAAACGGGGCAAGGACCCTTATTCGGGGCTCTTGCCTTTTCCTGGACATTAGCCATCTCTTGTTTTTCATTCTGCATCCTGCTCTCTTGCTAGACAAGAGAGAACTTTAGACTTGGAGTCTATGACATTAAGTTAAGCCCTCTTTGAAATAATAATGATCTGAGGAGAAAACTGATTTTGAAAAACTCAGAAAAAGCCTCTTTAAACCAGCCCTTGATAAAGTGAAGATCTGAAATTTTCAAGCTGCATCCAACTGCCCTTGGATCCACCAAATCCATAGACCTCCAGTAGAAAATATGTTAAATAGTAAGAACCCCATAGTGGACTATGCTATTTTAAGTGACTTTGTAACACCTGTTTAACATGAAAAACTCAGTAGCAATCATCCTGCTGCTCTAGGCAAAGTGTAATTCCATTCCTACTCAATTTTCCTGTGTAAAAACAGGTATACAGGTTAGGTTTCTTACTCAGAAACTGACATCCAACTACTTGATTTCCATTCTGGCTTGTTAACCCAGTGAACATCTTTTTTTTCCCCCCGTTTCAAGTTTTCATTTAAATTCTAGTTAGTTAACATATAGTGTAATATTGGTTTCAGAGTAGAAGTTAGTGATTCATCACTTACATGTAATACCGAGTGCTCATCACAAGTGGCCTCCTTAGTACCTATTATACCCTTAATTCCTAAATACCTATTTAGCCCGTCCCCTGCCCACCTCCTCTCCAGCAACCCTCCGTTTGTTCTCGATAGTTAAGAGTTTCTTATGGTTTGCCTCCCTCTCTTTTTTCCCTTCCCCTATGTTCACCTGTTTTGTTTCTTAAATTCTACATGAGTGAAATCATATGGTATTTGTCTTTCTTAGACTTATTTCACTTAGCATAATTACTCTAGTTCTAGCCACATCTTTGCAAATAGCAAGATTTCATTCTTTTTGATGGCTGAATAATATTCTATTATATATGTATGTGTGTGTGTATATATATATACGTATATATATATATATATCTCATATATGTATATATATATATATATATATATATATATATATATATATATCTCACATCTTCTTTATCCATTCATCAATCAATGGACATTTGGGCTCTTTCATAGTTTGGCTATTGGTGATAATGCTGCTATAAACATTGGGGTGCATGTATCCCTTCAAATCTGTATTTTTTGTATCTTTTGGGTAAATACCTAGTAGTGCAGTTGCTGGATCATAGGATAGTTCTATTTTTAAATTTCTGAGGAATCGCCATACTGTTTTCCAGAGTGGCTACACCAGTTTGCATTCCCACCAACAGTGTGAGAGGGTTCCCCTTTCTCCACTTTCTTGCTAACATCTGCTGTTTCCTGTGTTAATTTTAGTGAATCTGACAGGTATGTGGTGGTACTCATAGTTTTGATTTGTATTTCCCTGATGATGTTGGTGATCATCTTTTCATGTGTCTGTTTGTGATGTCTATTTGTGTCTTCTGCCCGTTTCTTAACTGGATTATTTGGTTTTTGAGCATTGTCAAGACAGTATGGTACTGGCACAAAAACAGACACATAGATCAGTGAAACAATAGAAAACCCAGAAGTGGGCCCACAGCTATATGGTCAACTAGTATTCAACAAAGCAGGAAAGAATATCCAATGGAAAAAAAAGATAATCTCTTCAACAAATGGTGTTGGGAAAACTGAACAGCAACATACAGAAGAATGAAGCTGGACCACTTTCTTACACCATACACAAAAACAAATTAAAAATGGATGAAAGACCTAAATGTGAGACAGGAAACCATCAAAATCCTAGAGGAGAAAACAGGCAACAAGCTCTTTGACCTTGGACACAGCAACTTCTTACTAGACATGCCTCCAGACACAAGGGAAACAAAAGAAAAAAATGAACTATTAGGACTTCATCAAGATGAAAAGCTTCTGCACAAGTGAAGGAAACAATCAACAAAACTAAAAGGCAACCTACCTATGGGAGAATATCTTTGCAAATGACATATCAGATAAAGGATTAGTACCCAAAATCTACAAAGAACTTATCAGTGAACATCCTGAACCAAGTTAAATTAAATGTCTTCAGTGTTGGTGCATGGTAAGTGGTATGAATTTTATTTGTTTTCTAATATTATCCATCTCAATAGAGTTTGAGAGCAGTAAAATTTAAGACTGGCAGGTGCCCTTCAGTTTTGTAACAATGGTCACACACCTAGTATTTAACAGACCTCATGAGAAAACCCAGGAATCCTATTTTTGACTAAATCGCAGGCAAACATTAAAAAGTCTAGCAAGGGGCGCCTGGGTGGCTCAGTCGGTTAAGCGTCCGACTTCAGCTCGGGTCATGATCACACAGTTCATGGGTTCGAGCCCCACGTCAGGCTCTGTGCTAACAGCTCGGAGCCTGGACCCTGCTTCAGATTCTGTGTCTTGCTCTCTCTCTCTCTCTGCCCCTCCCCTGCTCACGCTCTGTCTCTCTCTGTCTCAAAAATAAATTTAAAAACATGAAAAAAATTAAAAAAAAATAAAATAAAATAAAAAAATAAAATAAAAAGTCTGGCAAGACCAAAATGGAGCACAATAGGGCACAACTCGCATCTACTCTTGGTGGGACTATGAACTGCCACACCATTTTGAACAACAATTTGGCATTACCATGCAAATTAAATGTGTGCATATTCTATGACCCACCAAGTTTACCTTGGTATATAATATAAAGAAAATCTTGCACTTGAACACTAAGAGTCATAATCTAAAATGTTCACAGTAACAATGTTTATAACAGGGAAAAAAGGAAATAATTCAAATGTTCTTCAACAAGAACAAATGGATTAATAAATAGTGATACATTTATGCAATGGAATACTCTTCAGTAGAAAAACTGAGTAAATTGAAGTACAGTCTGGAAAAATCTCAAAAACAAAATGGTGGACAACAAAAAAAATCAAATCCAAGAGGATTGTTTTCATACACACACACACACACACACACACACACACACACACACACACACACAAACCTATTTGCTTATGATCGAACAAACACAGAAATACCTGAAAATAAAGACACAGTTAATATTAGGTAGCTCAAGTAACAAGGAGAGTTAAGAATATTAACTTCTCAATTATACATTTTTATTGTTTAACTTTCAAAAAGAATCATATATTATTGCCACACAATCAAACAAATCTGGTTAACAAAATGAATTCAAAGATTCCCAAGGTCCTTTAACTGTATAGTTATTGATTGTATATACAAACTAATTATATATACAAACTTTGGTTATAACCTTTCTTTTTAACAAGTGACCCAAAAATGGGGCACCTCGGTGGCTCAGTTTGTTAAGCATCCTACTCTTGGTTTCGGTTCAAGTCATGATCTTATGGTTCAATGGGTTCAAGCTCCATGTGGGACTCTGTGCTGACAGTGTGGAGCCTGCTTGGGATTCTTTCTTTCTCCCTCTCTGTCTGCTCCTCCCTGCCTCTATCTCTCTCTCTAAATAAAAAAATAAACTTAAAAAATTGAAAAAAATAACTGACCCAAAATCTTTAGTTGGTGTCAAGACCCTTTCAAGTGAGCCTTTGCTTTCCATCTAAGCCTACAGGTAAATCTTGTTTTAAATCTCTCCACAGCCTCCTTTTCCCTACTTCTCAATTTGCACAAGAAAAAAACTAAGAAGAATGTGTTTATATATTTGCCTATCATTCTTCTACTTTTGTATCTTTGTTTCTCTTGATAATCTACAAGAAAATATGCATAAGCTTTTAAAAATAAAACAAAATTGGGGCACCCCAGTGGCTTAGTCAGTTGACCGTCCGACTTCGGCTCAGGTCATGATCTCACAGTTCGTGAGTTCGAGCCCTGCGTCGAGCTCTGTGCTGACAGCTCAGAGCCTGGAGCCTCCTTCAGATTCTGTGTCTCCTTCTCTCTCTGCCCCATCCAACACTAATGCTCTGTCTCTGTCTTAAAAATAAATAAAACATTAAAAAAAATAAAAATAAAACAAAATATAGAAATAAAAATTTTAATGCCAGAATATTACTTAAAATTTTGTGTTTGCTCTTATTTATTTTTAATGGAGTATGATAAACTTTCATCTCCTTTATTGATGTTTAATTGTTTGAGCTGGGTGTCACTTTATTTTGACAAAGTAACTACAATTTCCCTCAAAGGAACTATATCCCTTGCAATATACAAGATTAGTTTAAATGTTATTAAAAACACTACTTAATTACATAGACAAAAATAATACTACTGGCCAATTCTATCACAACTTTTTTGAGTTACTTTCAAAGAGTAGAAATGAATTCATGCTGGTTCATTCATACTTTCTCACTAATTTTACTTTTGAATTTAAAATCGGTATTTGGCAAAATAAGATCCATTTCTAGTCATTTCTAATAACCACTTACTTTACGGCTCTTTGTCTTTAAATCCTATGACTTAGACAAATACCTCAGGTATGAGGATGTTTGCTCTAATTTCATACATCGTTGTATCTGAAGAATACTCCATTGTCATGATATCTGTGATTGCTGGCCAGTGTTCCTCTTGTTAGCCTCCTTGCCCATGCAAGGTAGAGATCTCATTTGTGACTCCATCTCTGTGACCTACTCCTAGAACCAGTTGTGGTTACTTATTTAAAGCTACAGTGATTTCATGTTTAATCTGTGTGGCCCTTGAAATTTGGGATTTAGCCACAGTGAGCTTGTTACAGAGGCCAATCTACAAACTGCTATGGTTTGAGTCCAGAATGGAGGTTCTTCTCACAAGGACATCATCTATATAGTCAATTCACCAGGCTGTTTCAGGCTGACAAGCACTCCTATAGTGAGTCCAGGTCAATCTGACCTTTCCCTCTCTGTAATTAATATTTCATATTTCTCTACATTTCTCAAATTGCAAATCTGTTCATTTCTTTCCTTTTCAAGAAGCTACCTCATTTCTAATTCTTCTAGAGAGAATAGAAGCTATCAGATAGAAACCACCCATAACCCTACCTGTGCACAGATTCTCTCCTCCAATCAAAGGCCAGTCCTATAAACTACACTTTAAATCCTCTCTCTGCAGAAATTTTGCACTATTAATTATCCCTTCAAACCTATTACCTTCCATTTTTCTCTATGAATCAATCTCATAAAAAAGTAACATTTCTCAAATATTTTCCATCTCAAATAAAACAAAACAAAACAAAACCACACATTTAATCATATCCCCACTTCCCACCTGTTCAACAGCTGGACATTTATCATAATCATCAGAAAAGTACCAAAGACATTAGTACACAATCCAGTAACTCATCACAAAGTGAATACCTGTGAACCTACTACCCTGGTGAAGAACTAAATAAAAATTCCCAGCTCCCACGAGACTCTCTCCCAATTCATGTCCTCTCCCAATCATTACTCCCTTACCAGAGATCATCACTATTCTGACTTTAGAACACTGTGATTTAGATTTGCCAGTGTTTATATTAATTATTAATTAGATATTGCCAGTTGATCATATTAATTCTTTTGTTATTATTTCTCAACATTATATTTTAAAACTCATCCATGATGTTACAATGATTCATTCATTTTTATTACTCACAATTTTTCATGGTATGAATAATTTCAACGAGTTTTAATAAAGTCATGTATCCACCACCCCACACCAGACATAGAAAATTTCTAACATCCCCCCAATTTTTTTCATGTCTCTTTGCAGTCAATTCCCCACCCCTCGACACATACACAGTCCTGGGAAACCACTGATCTGCTGTCACTACAATTTTGCCTTTTCTAGAATTTTGCACAAACAGAGTCATATAGTATACAATCTTTTGTGTCTGTCATATTTCACCTAGCATTATGCTTTTGAAATTCATCCACGTTGTTGCATGTGTTGGTAGTTTTTTCCTTTATACTGCTAAGTTGTAGTTCATGGTAGAAATGTACTCCAATCTGTTTATCCATTGACCAGTTGTTGGACATTATTCTTTGTAATTTTTATTTGTATTTTCCTTATTACTAATCAGTTGTTTATGAGCCAAGACTTTTTCTTGTCCATGGTTCTATTCATTTGAAGGGGTTCTTTATATATCCTGAATATATGCACTTTGCTATTATTAGGATTGCAAGTACTTCCTCGCACTGTGTGTCTTGCTATTGTATTTATTACTAATGCCTTTTGATGAACAGAAATGATCATTTTTATTATACTCAAATACATCAATTATTTCCTTTTCAGTTGGTGCATTTTGTGTCTTCTTCAAAAATCTTTCCCC
The DNA here is from genome assembly GCF_028749965.1 of Puma concolor. Taxonomy (NCBI): domain Eukaryota; kingdom Metazoa; phylum Chordata; class Mammalia; order Carnivora; family Felidae; genus Puma; species Puma concolor. The sequence goes on along the minus strand of NC_141674.1, from coordinate 141,576,592 downwards.
AGGCACCTGGGTGGCTCAGTCGGTTGATCGTCCGACTTCGGCTCAGGTCATGATCTCGCGGTCCCTAAGTTTGAGCCCCGCGTGGGGCTCTGTGCTGACCGCTCAGAGCCTGGAGCCTGTTTCAGATTCTGTGTCTCCCTCTCTCTATGACCCTCCCCCATTCATGCTCTCTCTCTGTCTAAAAAATAAATAAATGTAAAAAAAAAAAATCTTTCCCTATCCCAAAAACATTAAATGATTTCCTTTATTATCCTATATTAGCTGTATTAGTTTGTGTTTCATATTGAGATCTATAATGAACCTGGAATTAATTTTTGTAAAAGATGTGAGATAGGGGTTAACTTTCTTTTTCCTTTCAATTTGTTTATTTTTTTAGTATTTTGATAAAAATATCTACTTAAACTAATAACATTTTTTGAAAAGTCCATCTTCCCCATCATCCTATGTCTCACTTTTATCATAGATCAAGTGTCTATACATGCACTGTTCCCTTTCTGGACTCTGTATTGATTTTTTTAATCCATAAACATGATGTATGGTCCCATTGTTTAATTCTCCTTAAATTTATCTCTACATACACCCACATGTGTGTAGGTGATCTTTTACATGTTTAGTTAGACTTACTACTAGGTAGTTAATATTTTTGGTTATTATAAAGGTATTTTTTAAAATTTATTTCTTTATTTAAGTAATCTCTATACCCAACGTGGGACTTAAACTTACAACCCCAAGATTGAATAGCATGCTCTTCAATTTTTCTTTTCTTAGAGATTTGTGCTAGTGTATAGAAACAATTCATTTTGTATATTACTTCTGCACATCAACCTTGCTAAACTCACTTATTATTTTAAGGATTCACATATAGATATTTTTTATTTTTCTAATTATGTAGTCATAATTAGACTGTAAATGTAAGTAATGGCATATTTAATTTCTCTTTTAAATACTATATATTTATTTATTTCTTTTTATTCACTAACTGAACTGGCTAGGAGTGCCAATATTCTGTTAACTAGAAGTCATATGCCTAACTTGAGAGAAAGCTTCCAACATTTCACCATTAAATATATTTGATTTAAGTATTTTGTAAATACTATTCATCAGGTTAATGAACTTCCTTTCTGTTCTCGGTATTCTTTCTATGGTAAGAATTATTAATTTTTCAACATAAATGCTTGCTTTTTTATCACATGCTTTCTGGAGTATATATTAAAATGAATATATTAGGGGCACCTGGGTGTCCGACTCTTGATTTCGGCTCAGGTCATGATCTCATGGTTTGTGGGATTGAGCATCACATTGGGCTCTGCACTGACAGCCTGGAGCCTGCTTGGGATTCTCTCTTCCTCTCTCTCTGCCCCTCCTCCACATGCTTCCGCCCTCTCTCTTTCTATCAAAATAAATAAATAAACAAAAATTAATCTATTATCTAGATCCTTTATTGTGTTAATTTGGTGGATTATGTTGATTGATTCTTGAATATTAAACCACCCTTGCATTACTGGAATAAGGCTAAATTTGTCATATATTGGAACTTTTGTATGCTGCAGGATTTGGCTCATGAGTTTGGTTGCCTTATTACTTTTCTTTTCTCTAGGCCTTGTTAAGTTTTAAAAATCAAGGTTATGCTAGCTTCATAAGTTGGGAAGTATTCATTCCTTTTTTCTGGAAGAGTTTGTGTAAGATTGGTATTATATCATTTTTTAAAATTTCTTTTTAATGTTTATTTATTTTTGAGAGAGAGAGTAACAGAGCATGATGGGAGGAGGGTCAGAGACAGAGGGAGACACAGAATCTGAAGCAGGCTCCAGGCTTTGAGCTGTCAGCACAGAGCCTAACGAGGGGCTTTAACTCATGAGCTGTGAGATCATGACCTAAGCTGAAGTCGGATACTTAAACAACTGAGCCACCCAGGTGCCCTTGGTATTATTTAATTCTTAAATGTTTAGTAGAACTCACTAGAGAAGCCATCTGACCCTAGAATTTCTTTGGGGGGATAATTTTAGTTACATAATCAACATATCTAATAGCTAAGAACAATTCAATGGCTATTTCTTATAATTTTGGTTAAGTATTTTTGTTCCCCTAGAAATTTCTACAATTCATCTAAGTTTATTTCATAATATTCTCTCATGATGGTTTTAATGCCTGTAGGATTTCTAGTGATATCCCTTTTTCATGTCTGCTATTGTTCATTTTTGCCTTCTCTCATACTATCTTCATCAATCTCATCAGGAATATACCAGTTTTTATAAGCTTTTCAAAGAACAAATTCATTGATTCTGTCAATTATAGCCTTGTTTTCTTTTTTGTTAATTTCTGCTTTTATCTACTTTATCCTTCATTTACTTTCTTTGCTTACTCCAAACATTAACATACTACCTAGACAAAATATATATCTTAAGATGCCAATATTTTAGAATATCTGAAAAGTCATGGTCATTATAGAACTGAAATTTAGCAAAATATGAAGGTGCCTAAATTTAATTATCATTGTGCATGTTTGGGCATTCTGTTTTGGAATTACAATGTTTGGAAAGATATAAAATAAAATCATGCCTAAATTATAATTATTATATTTTTTGAGAAAAAATTTTTACTTCTTTTCATCAAAATTATTAATTATATTAATATAATTTAAATTTTTATATAATTCATTTTCTATTGGCAAATTTAAACTTTTTTCTTGAAATATTATAATCCTTAATTTTTTTAAAAGTTTTATTTATTTATTTATTTATTTTATTTTATTTTTTTTTTTAATTTTTTTTTCAACGTTTATTTATTTTTGGGACAGAGAGAGACAGAGCATGAACGGGGGAGGGGCAGAGAGAGGGAGACACAGAATCGGAAACAGGCTCCAGGCTCTGAGCCATCAGCCCAGAGCCTGACGCGGGGCTCGAACTCCCGGACCGCGAGATCGTGACCTGGCTGAAGTCGGACGCTTAACCGACTGCGCCACCCAGGCGCCCCAAAAGTTTTATTTATTTTTGAGAGACAGAGAGAGAGAGAAAGTGTGAGAGCACGAATTGGGGAGGGGCAGAGAGAGAAGAAGACAGAGAATCCCAAACAGGCTCCACACTGTCAGTGCAGAGCCCAACATGGGGCTTGTACTCACAAACTGTAAGATCTTGATGTGAGCCGAAATCACAAGTTGGCCACTGAACTGATTGAGCCACCCAGGCACCCCTATATGGTTCTGAATTAACCTCAATTTGGAGAAATTTACTCCACTAAAAATACAGCAACTGGAATTGTCAAATGTCATATTTAACCAAGAGTTATACATATCATGAGTTGCAATGGAGTTGTGTTTGATAGATTATTGCTGCAAAAAAATTACAAAATATTTCATTTCATAAGGTAAATTATTATCACATATATTGCAATTTGCTCTATCTCTTTAAATACTCTCTAGATGCAGACAGTAATATAAAGAATCCATATTCACTTCCTAATATCATGTGCAAACATAAACTCAAAATGAGTCATAGACCTCAAGAGCTAAAAATATAAAACACTTAAAAAAATACATAGAAGCAAATCTTTGTAATCTTGGGTTAGACAAAGAATTCTTACTTATGGCACCAAAAGCACAAACAAAAATGAAAAATAGATAAATTGAGCTTCATAAAAATTAAAAACATCTGTGCTTCAAACGACACCATTAAGAAATTGAAACAACAACCACATATGGGAGAAAGTATTTTCAAATCATATATGTGGCAAGGGACTAATATCTAGACTATACAAAGAACTACATGACTGAATAATAAAAAGACAATTCAATTTTAAAAATGGACAAAGGATCTGAATGGATTTCTTCAAAGAAGATATAAAATGGACATAAGCCCATGAAAAGATTCTCAACATCACTAGCCATTAAGGAATGCAAATAAAAACTACAATGAGATACTACATTATACTTACCAGGATGGCTATAATCAAAAAAACAATAATAACAAGTGTTGGCAAGGATTAGAAGAAACTGGAACATACACTATTGGTGGGAATGTAAAATAGTAGAGCCACTTTGGAAAAAGTTTAGCAGTTCTTTAAAAGGTTAAACACAGCAGGGGGGTGGGGGGGGAGGATCCAAGATGGCAGAACAGTATGGAAGTTTTTTGTGTGTCTCATGTCCATGAAATACAGCCAGACCAACACTAAACCATCCTGCACACCTAGAACACTGATCTGAGGATTAACACAACAATTTGTACAACCTGAACCGCAGAATTCAGCAGGTATGCTGTGTGGAGAGGTGAACTTGGGGAGAGAAAAGCCATGGAGGGCACAGAGCTGCTTTTGCGGGTAGAGAGGGGATGGAGGCAGGGGGCAGAATACAGGAAAAGCACCCCTCCCCAAAAGGAGCTGAAGACAAAGTAGAAACTTGGAAAAAGCCACAGGGACTAAACTAAACAGGGAGAAAGGAGAAAGAAGAGGAATTAAATTCCATTAAGTCTGTAAACAAGGGGTACACAGAGTCTACAACTCCATAGCTCGATACCTGGCGATGTTCTGGTGGGAAGGGAGAATCCCCGGGAGCAGAATGGGGTCCGGGTGGTTCTTGGGCCACACGGGGAAAAGTGGTTCCACTGCTGGAAGGACATTTGGTAGAGACTGTTGAAGCCACCTGGTCCTAGCAGACCCCAGAGATCGGCCACATTCACTGATGCTGGAACAAGATCGTTAAGGGTGAAGCCTGGTGCCAGATGTGTGTTGTCATTTTCCATAATCCCTAAAACACTGCTGCTACACTATCTCGGGAACTTTTTCTGGGGCCTGCTGGCACCTGGCCACAGTCTCTGGGCACTGGCAGCAGCATGGTCTCCCAAACATTCCTGGGTGCAGCCGGCATTCGGCCATTGCTTAGTGAGATGTTCCACAGAGGGGAGGAACAGGTCAAAGCCGCAGTCCCTCAGAAGTAAGGAGCCAGGGAAAACAGCCACATCTGAGACAAAACTTAGGAGAGAGGTACTACCTGGATGGTGCACAACTGCTGATCAGGGAGAAGAAAGTTCCAATACTAGAGATGGGTAGCTGGGTGACGCCATTTTCACTGCTCCCGCGCATGCACGTACGCATCTACGAGAGCCACAACAATCCACCCCAGTAGGCTAACAGCACCATCTAGTGAAGAACGAAGCTGTTACACTAAGCCACGCCCAACTGGGCCAGCCTCGCTCTTCAAGAACACAAGTCTCACCGCCTGCTTAGTTTATGGACTATAAAGCACTTCATAGCCTGACTTCTATGGGAAACCATAGTAATTTCAGTCGTATTTCAATCTGTTAGCAGGCCCATCTATTTAAATTTTTTTTTCTACTTTTCACTGATTTCCTTTTTCTTGAATACAGAAAGAGAAAAAAATTCATTTTTATTTTCAATTTTATTAAAAATATTTTTTTATTTTTTTACAATATTTTTTTACTTTTGTGTAAATTTTTTCAAATTCTATTTTACTTCCATCATTTTATTTTAGTCTACTTCAGTATATTCACTTTTTCAAATTTTCAAACGATTTCCTTTTTTTTCTTTTCCTTTTTTCTTTTTCATTTCTTTTCTTTTTCTTGAATACAGAAAGAGAAAAAAATCATTTTTATTTTCAATTTTTATTAAGAATATTTTTCTTTATTTTTTACTATAGTTTTTTTTTTAACTTTTATGTAAATTTTTTCAAATTCTATTTTATTTCCATCATTTCATTTTAGTCTACTAGTACAGTCACTTTTTCAAATTTTCAAAAGATTTCCTTTTTTTCTTTTTTCTCTTTTTTGTTTCTTTTCTTTTTCTTGAATACAGAAAGAGAAAAAGTCCATTTTTATTTTTAATTTTTATTAAAAATGTTTTTCTTTAATTTTTTCTACTATATTCTTTACTGTTGTGTCAATTTTTTCAAATTCTATTTTACTTCCATCATTTCATTTTAGTCTACTTCAGTGTATTCATTTTTTCAATTTTCAAATGATATCCTTCCCTCCCCTTTCTTCTCTAGTCTATCAAGCCACTATCAACACCCAGACCAAAGCACACCTATGATCTAGCATCATTTATTTAATTTGTGTGTGTGTTTAATATTTTAATTTTAATATTTTTAAAATTTTAATAATTTTTTAATTTTAATTTTTCTACCTCATTAATTCCTTTTCTCCCTTCAAAATGATGAAACGAAGGAATTCACCCCAAAGGAAAGAGCAGGAAGAAACGACAGCCAGGGATTTAACCAATACAGACACAAGCAAGATGTCTGAACCAGAATTTAGAATCACGATAATAAGAATACTAGCTGGAGTGGAAAATGGATTAGAATCCCTTTCTGCAGAGATAAAAGAAGTAAAAGCTAGTCAGAATGAAATTAAAAATGCTATAACTAAGCTGCAATCACGGATGGATGCCGTGGCAGAAAGGATGGATGAGGCAGAACCGAGAATCAGTGATATAGAGGACAAACTTATGGAGAATAATGAAGCAGAAAAAAAGAGGGAGATTAAGGCAAAAGAGCACAATTTAATAATTAGAGAAATCAGTGACTCCTTAAAATGGAACAACATCAGAATCATAGGGGTCCCAGAAGAGGAAGAGAGATAGGGGTAGAAGGGTTATGTGAGCAAATCATAGCAGAAAACTTTCCAACCCGGGGAAAGACACACACATCAAAATCCAGGAAGCACAGAGGACCCCCATTAGATTCAACAAAAACCGACCATCAACAAGGCACCTCATAGTCAAATTCACAAAATACTCAAGCAAGGAGAGAATCATGAAAGCAGCAAGGGATAAAAAGTCCCTAACCTACAAGGGAAGACAGATCAGGTTTGCAGCAGACCTATCCACAGAAACTTGGCAGGCCAGAAAGGAGTGGCAGGATATATTCAGTGTGCTGAATCAGAAAAATATGCAGCCAAGAATGCTTTATCCAGCAAGGCTGTCGATCACAATAGAAGGAGAGATAAAAAGTTTCCAGACAAACAAAAATTAAAGAAGTCTGTGACCACTAAACCAGCCCTGCAAGAAATTTTAAGGGGGACTCTCTGAGGGGAGAAAAGATGAAAATATTAAAAAATAATTAAATAAAGACCAAAAGAAACAAAGATTAGAAAGGGCCAGGGAATACCACCAGAAACTCCAACTCTACAAGCAACATAATGGCAATAAATTCATATCTTTCAGTACTCACTCTAAATGTCAATGGACCCAATGCTCCAATCAAAATACATAGGGTAACAGAATGGATAAGAAAACAAGATCCATCTATATGCTGTTTACAAGAGACCCACTTTAGACCTAAAGACACCTTCAGATTGAAAGTAAAGGGATGGGAAACCATCTATCATGCTAATGGTCAACAAAAGAAAGCTGGAGTAGCCATACTTACATCAGACAATGTAGACTTTAAAATAAAAACTGTATCAAGAGATGCAGAAGGGCATTATATCATAATCAAGGGAGTTGACCTAACAATTTGTAAACATTTATGTGCCAAATGTGAGAGCACCCAAATATATAAATCAATTGATCACAAACATAAAGAAACTCATTGATAGTAATACCATAAAGTAGGAGACTTCAACACCTCACTCACAGCAAAGGACAGATCATCTAATCAAAATATCAACAAGGAAACAATGGCTTTGAATGACACACTGGACCAGATGGACTTAACAGATATATTCAGAACATTTCATCCTAAAGCAGCAGAATATACATTCTTCTCCAGTGCACATGGAATGTTCTCCAGAATAGACCACATACTGGGACACATCAGTGCCCACATACTGGACAAATCAGCCCTCAGCAAGTACAAAAAGATTGAGATCATACCGTGCATATTTTCAGACCACAACGCTATGAAACTCGAAATCAACCACAAGGAAAAATTTGGAAAGGTAACATACTTGGAGACTGAAGAACATCCTACTAACAAATGAATGGGCTAACCAAGAAGTTAAAGAAGAAATTAAGAAGCATATGGAAGTCAATGAAAATGATAACACCACAACCAAAAACCTCTGGGATGCAGCAACGGCAGTCATAAGAGGAAAGTATATAGCAATCCAGGCCTTCCTAAAGAAGGAAGAACGATCTCAGATATAGAACCTAACCTTACACCTTAAAGAGCTGGAAAAAGAACAGCAAATAAACCCCCAAACCAACAGAAAACAGGAAATAACAAAATTAGAGCAGAAATTAATGCTATCAAAGCCAAAAATAAGTAGAACAGATCGATGAAACCAGAAGCTGGTTCTTTGAAAGAATTAACAAAATTGATAAACCACTAGCCAGTTTGATCAAAAAGAAAAAGGAAAGGACCCAGATAAATAAAATCAAGAATGAAAGAGGAGAGATCACAACCAACACAACAGAAATAAAAACAATAATAAGATAATATTATGAGCAATTATATGCCAATAAATTGGCATATAATGGACCAACTCCTAGAAACATATACACTACCAAAACTGAAACAGGAAGAAATAGAAAATTTGAACAGACCCATAACCAGTAAGGAAATCGAATTAGTAATCAAAAATCTGCCAAAACACAAGAGTCCAGAACCAGATGGCTTTCCAGGAGAATTCTACCAAATATTTAAGGAAGAGTTAACACTTATTCTCTGGAAACTGTTCCAAAAAATAGAAATGGAAGGAAAACTTCCAAACTCTTTCTATGAGGCCAGCATTACCTTGATACCAAAACCAGACAGAGACCCCACTAAAAAGGAGAACAATAGACCAATTTTCCTGATGAGCATGGATGCAAAAATCCTCAACAAGATACTAGCCAACCGGATCCAACAATACATGAAAAAAATTATTCACCACGACCAAGTGGGATTTATACCTGGGATACAGGGCTGGTTCAATATCCACAAAACAATTAATGTGATTCATCACGTCAATAAAAGAAAGGACAAGAATCATACGATCCTCTCAATAGATGCAGAGAAAGCATTTGACAAAATACAGCATCCTTTCTTGATAAAAACCCTCAAGAAAGTAGGGATAGATGGAGCATACCTCGAGATTATAAAAGGCATATATGAATGACCCAACACTAATATCATCCTCAAAGGGAAAAAACTGAGAGCTTTCCCTGTAAGGTCAGGAACAAGACAGGGATGTCCACTCTTACCACTGTTATTCAACATAGTATTGGAAGTCTTAGCCTCAACAATCAGACAACACAAAAAAATAAAAGGCATCCAAATTGGCCAGGAGGAAGTCAAACTTTCACTCTTTGCAGGTGACATGATACTCTATATGGAAAACCCTAAAGATTCCACGGAAAAACCGCTAGAACTGATTTATGAATCCAGCAAAGTTGCAGGATATAAAATCAACACACAGAAATCAGTTGCATTCTTATACACCAACAATGAAGCAAAAGAAAGAGAAATCAAGGAATCGATTCCATTTACAATTGCACCAAAAACCATAAAATACCTAGGAATAATCTAACCAAAGAGGTGAAAAATCTATACACTGAAAACAATAGAAAGCTTAGGGAAGAAACTGAAGACAACACAAAAAAATGGAAACAGACTCCACACTCCTGGATAGGAAGAACAAATATGGTTACAATGTCGATACTACACAAACCAATCTACACATTCAATGCAATACCTATAAAATAACACCAGCATTCTTCACAGAGCTAGGACAAATAATCCTAAAATTTGTATGGAACCAGAAAAGACCCCAAATAGCCAAAGCTATCTTGAAAAAGAAAACCAAAGCAGAAGGCATCGCAATTTCAGACTTCAAGCTGTAATCATCAAGACAGTATGGTACTGGCACAAGAACAGACACTCAGATCAATGGAACAGAATAGAGAACCCAGAAATGGACCCACAAACGTATGGCCAGCTAATCTTTGACAAAGCAGGAAAGAATATCCAATGGAATAAAGACAGTCTCCTCTGCAAGTGGTGCTGGGAAAACTGGACAGCAACATGCAGAAGAATGAACCTGGACCACTTTCTTATACCATACACAAAAATAAACTCAAAATGGATGAAAGACATCTCAATGTAAGACAGGAAGCCATCAAAATCCTCAAGGAGAAAGCAGACAAAAACCTCTTTGATCTTGGCCACAGCAACTTCTTACTCAACACGTCTCCGGACGCAAGGGAAACAAAAGCAAAAATGAACTACTGGGACCTCATCAAAATAAAAAGCTTCTGCACAGTGAAGGAAACAATCAGCAAAACTAAAAGGCAACCAACAGAATGGGAGAAGATATTTGCAAATGACATATCAGATAAAGGGTTAGTATCCAAAATCTATAAAGAACTTATCAAACTCCACACCCAAAAAACAAATAATCCAGTGAAGAAATGGACAAAACACGTGAATAGACACTTCTCCAAAGAAGACATCCACATGGCCAACTGACACATGAAAAGACGCTCAACTTCATTCATCATCAAGGAAATACAAATCAAAACCACAATGAGATACCGCCTTACACCTGTCAGAATGGCTAACATTAACAACTCAGGCAACAACAGATGTTGGTGAGGATGCAGAGAAAGAGGATCTCTTTTGCATTGTTGATGGGAATGCAAGCTGGTGCAGCCACTCTGGAAAACAGTAAGGCGGTTCCTCAAACTAAAAACAGAACTACCCTACGACCCAGCAATTGCACTACTAGGCATTTATCCACAGGATATAGGTATGCTGTTTTGAAGGAACACATGCACCCCAATGTTTGTAGCAGCACTATAAACAATAGCGAAAGTATGGAAAGAGCCCAAATGTCCATCAATGGATGAATGGATAAAGAAGGTGTGGTATATATACACAATGGAATATTACTCGGCAATCAAAAAGAATGAAATCTTGCCATTTGCAACTACGTGGATGGAACTGGAGGGTATTATGCTAAGTGAAATTAGTCAGTCAAAGAAAGATATATATCATATGACTTCACTCGTATGAGGACTTTAAGAGACAAAACAGATGAACATAAGGGAAGGGAAACAAAAATAATATAAAAATAGGGAAGGGGACAAATCATAAGAGACTCATAAATATGGAGAACAAACAGAGGGTTACTGGAGGGCGTGTGGGAGGGGGGTGGGCTAAATGGGTAAGGGGCACTAAGGAATCTACTCCTGAAATCATTGTTGCACTATATGCTAACTAATTTGGATGTAAATTTAAAAATTTAAATTAAAAATTAAAAACAAATAAAATTCTGCTCTTCAAAAGGTAAAAAAAAAAAATTTAAACACAGACTTACCACATCACCCCGCTATTCCATTTCTCGGTATATTCCCAAGAGAAGTGAAGGCATACATCCATGGAAAACTTGTCCATGAATGTTCATAGCAGCATTATTCATAATAGCCAACAAGCAGAAACAACCAAAAAAGCCAACCAACTTATGAATGCATAAATAAATTGTGGTATATCCAAGCACTGGAAAATTATTTTGCAATAAAAATAGAGCACTAATACATGTGACAACATGGATCAATCTTGAAAACTTTGTGCTAAGTGCAAGAATCAGTATACATCTTTATGTGTTTCATCTACAATATGGAGGAGATGTGTCTTCCTCAGGCTTTATGCTTTGAAGATTCCTGTGGTCCTCCTTGCCTCATAAATCTGTTGAAGGCTTGGTTCAATGTCTCAACCATTCAGCCACTTTCGACCCCCAGAATCAGCAGAGGTCTGTATGGAGTTTCCCTCTTTTCTAAAATGTTGGCTCCTTAATTTATCATAGCCTTGTTATAATCCCAGTGGTTGTAATCAGGTATTTTTCTACTTTTATCCAGCTTTTCAGAACAGTAGGAGGATTTGCCTAAATTACTCTATTATTGAAATCCTCTCTGCTGATAACACCTTAAAAAAAGATTAATGTCATCATTTTTGTCATGTTATTCCCATGCTTCAATGACTTTTTTTGTCCTTACAATTACTTCACAAACCTTTCAAGTAGTTCACAGTCCCAAACTCTTTCGCCCTCTGCTCCCGAACAAGGCCATTATAGATGCTCTTCCAGAAAGGACAGTAACCCTCTGTGCACAGTGTTTCCCAGAGTTTGGGGACTGGGGTTATGGTAAACCACTAGTGGTACCCATTCAGGGCAATAAACACTTGTAGCAGATATTTATTCATTTATTGGCTTTTAATTATGCAACATTCATTTCTTTCTTTCTTGTGGTACCAGAGCTCCAAGTTCCTTTGGAAGAATAGCCCCTCTCCTTCTTTTAGTCAAAATTCTCCAGAGAACAAAACCATTTGTATATATAAAGAGATTTTTGATATGGTATTGGCTTGCATGATTATGGACCCTGAAAACCCCCACAATCTGCCCTCTGTAAGCTGGAGACCCAGGAAAGCCTATGGTGTAGCTCAAAGACCTGAGAGCTAGATAGACAGCCAGAGGTATGGATTCTAGTCTGAGCCTAAAAGTCTAAGAACCAGGAGCACTGGGATTCAGAGAAGATAAATGTCCTAGCCTGAACAATCAGGCAGAAGGAAATTCAACTCTTCTCATTCTTTTGTTCTATTCAGACCCTTACCGGCTTGGACAATGCACACCCACACTGGAGAAGGCCATCTGCCTTATGCAGTCCACCAATGCAAATGCTTATCTCTTTCAGAAACACTCTCACACGCATCACAGAAATAATCTTTAACTAGATATCTGAGCATCCCATGGCAGTCAAGTTTACAGATAAAATTATCACACTCCCATTGCATATATTCTTGTGGAACTGTTGCTCAGACTGCATTGCCCTCACTATTCAAGAAATGGAAATATTCTCTCTTGACCAGAGAGGTACAAATTGTACATGAGGAGTGGTGGATAGTGGAGCTGATTCACTGAAGTAGTGATGTTTAGAAACGACTTTACAGTCATCAGTTCACATTATCTACTTCATGTCCTCCTAATATTGGTTTTTGTTACTTGCAATAAAAAAACAAACAAACAAACAAAAAACAAAAAAAAGCCACCAAATAGTAACAATTGTATGACTCCACAAATTAATAATATGATTCAATTCACAATTTTCTTTTAAAATGACTGTGTTGAAAACAATCAGTTTAATGATGACGTAACTTTAAAACTCCTCTAACACATGTTAATCTCCCTTTCCAGCACTAACAAAAAGGTGAGGCTTCAAGATCAGAATTTAGGGCAAACAGAGGCACCTGGTTAGCTCAGTCAGTTAAGCATCTGACTCTTGATTTCAGTTCAGGTCATGATCTCGTGGTTCGTGAGATCAAGCCCCACAGTGGGCTCTGTGCTAGCAGTGTGGAGTCTGCGTGGGATTCTCTCTCCCTCTCTCTCTGCCTCTCCCTCATTCATGCTCTCTGTCTCAAAATAAATAAATAAACATTAAAAAAAGAATTTAGAGCAAACAATAGCCCACTGCTAGAATTTAATGAAATTGTATTATATTCCTTTTATACTTCTTCCTATTTATGTAAGGTGTTACTGGTTTTCCATTTATGTCATGTAAAATTGTTTTTAAAAACAATTTAAATAAAAATAATTGAAAAATTGAACAATTGAAGGTTGATATGAAAAAAATCAAGAACACATTTTGAGAATGACTGAAGTTTGGGAAGCACAGACCCACTAAAGGAATCAGGGCAGTGGCCAAATCGTCTAACCCACTCTTCATCATACTCCCACAATCAAATCTTCCTTCCCTCCAAATTCCTCTTCAAAAAGTCTCAACTTCTTTTACTAAAGCTTGTTAATTACTTTCTTAAATTTCTTTCCTGATTATCTTCTTTGGAGTTCTCAGACCGACTTTGTCTAAGTTCTAAATAATCAAGGCCGATTTGGTATATGACAGAGCAGATGCTCTATGGTATGGTTAAAATAGCAGACACTCCAAAAGCCATCATAAAAGGAAAGTCATCTAAGGCAGTTTTTTTTTTAATGTATACATTAGAGAAAAAATGATTTCAAATGATTTTGTGTGCACAAGGCCACCCTTCCATCATCTGCAAACAGCTTAGCTACATCCCAGCCACTGTGCAATTCTCAAGCTCATTTCAAGACAGGCACCAGGCTTTCAATGCACAGAAACTTAAAATACAGAGCGCGTGGGTGGCTCAATCAGTTAAACATCGGACTTCAGCTCAGGCCATGATCTCACAGTTCGTGGTTTCGAGCCCTGCGCTGGGCTCTGTGCTGACAGCTCAGAGCCTGGAACCCGCTTCAGATTCTGTGTCTCCCTCTCTCTGCCCCTCCCCTGCTTGCGTTCTCTTTCTCTCTCTCTCGCTCTCAAAAACAATAAACATTAAAAAATTTTTAAATGCAAGTGACTGCAGACTCTATCTTTCCTACTTACAAAAGGCTCTTCTGAAGGTGGCTGTTCTTTATACCCCTGTATACAATTTCTCTACATTCTTTCCACTGTCTTCCCACTTTTTTCTAATGTTTTCATTGGCTCTTAACTTCTTTATAGTCCTTTTGTTTTTCATTTGTGATGATGAAATCAATAATTAGACTACCATGTGAATCCAAATAAAGTTGTCTTTTTTTTTTCTTTACTGAGGATAAACCAATGCTTTGTTTTCATTTCTCTTCTTCAGCAGTCTTCAACTGCATTTCATCAGTGAAATTTTATCAGAATATTCAATACTTATAACACTGCCAATCTTATTTCCAAAGTTGGGGCTTTTCATGTGGGCTGTGCTTGGCACTGCACTCTGCCTGATTTGGATTTTATTTAAACACTTTGGCTTCAACTGACATTGGGAGGCAAAGAAAACCAGCAATCAGTCTGCCATGAATTTGCCATGGGACCACATACTGTTGCAGAAACAACCATATAAAGTTGCTGAGGAAAGACAAATTCACAGCTAGCAGATTACAACAGCCTGGTCCCCATGCACTAGCCAGGCTCCAGAGAAAGGAGAGCCTGAAGTAGAGCATAGAATGAGGAATGTACACTCTTCCTGAGACACCCGTTTCCCAAAAGCAGGATCTACTGCACTTCCATCAGTAAAAGAAGGCGGTGTGACAAGGTAAAAATAGCACTGGGACTGAAGTTATGAAGAGTGGGTTTGAGACCATGCTCTGCCATTGAATAGTTGTGTGGTTTGGATAAAGCATGTAACCCCTTAAACCTCAGTATCCTTTTCTAAAAATGTGAATAATAACGATTGCCATGAATAAAATTAGCACAGTCATAAAGGTGAAATATAAAAGTGTTTGTGAGAATTGCCTTGTGTAATATAAAACTTAACATGAACATAAAATGGTCTAATTAATCATTATCTTGCAATAATATTAATAATAACAATAATAACAAATACTTTGTTCCTGAGTTGGGCAAACAGCTATTAGGATTTGGGCAGGATAAGCATAAAAATAAATTTAAATGGCATCTAACTCTTAGAAGAACACATTGTGCTTTCATTTTCAAACAGGGTTTCTTCACGATGGATCATTACTGAAAAGTCTGAGATTAAAAAGACAAGATAATCCACAGGAGAAATTGAAATGGAATAAGGCGATTATAACATGCAAAATGGCTATTATTACACATGGTTATAAGGACTCATTTTAGTTCCTTTTCTAGAGGCTCACTATATATTCCTCTTCCCAGAGAGATCCATTTACTTTCTTCATTTTAATAACAATGCTGTTTTCTGAACAGTTTTATGATACTGGAAAGTTAAAGTACAAAATCAATAGATATATTTATGAAATCCAGACATGGCTACTACTAAAATGGGAGAATAAACAAGCAACCTTAAAACAGTAGAATATACACTATTCCCAAAAGGTCCTGAACAGTCAGCTCATTCAGCAGTTAGAACCAGACAATGAAAAAAGAAACAAAACAAAACAAAACAAAACCATGTGTGTAGAATAACTTCGTTAGAAAGTTTTGAAATAGTCATCAGATGAACCATAACAATGCACTACGAATTTTTTAAGTTACTTAAAAATTAAGTTGATGTTAAAGTAAGCTATTACAATATGGGGTGTGTGTGTGTGTGTGTGTGTGTGTGTGTGTGTGTGTGTGTGTGTATGTGAGAGAGAGAGAGAGAGAGAGAGAGAGAGAGAGAGAGAGAGATGGTTCTGTTCCATCATTAGTGAGGCATAAATTTTTGTTTTGTTTTTTAATCTCAGTCATAGTATAATTGTGGTCTGGCTAACCCATGATACCAGACAAATACTCAAAACACGGATTTTCAAAAACACGTGATTATTCAATAAGCAGTATTTGTTTCAACCTACTTTGATATAAATATGGTTATACCACCTTTCTTTGGTTAGTGATTCCATCCTTTTACAGTCGAACTTTCTTTATCCTTATGTTTTAAAAATATCCTTTGGAAACAGGATTTGGCTTTAAAAAAACAAAAATCTAGTCTAGTAATATTTGTCTTATACTTGGAACATTTAATCCATTTACATTTAATATAATTACTGATAAATTTGCAGTTTCTTTAACGTTACATTTTGAAATAATTATACATTTACAAGAGGTTGTGAGGATAGTACAGATAGGACCCCTGTACCCTTCATTCACTTTATATCTTAATATGATTATAGTATAATATCCAAACCAAGAATTTGACATGATTACAATGTGTGTGCATAGTATGTAATTTTATTACATGTGTAGGTTTGTGCAACCACAACTGCAATCAAAACAGAACTATTCCATCACCACAAAGTATTCTCTCATGCTACCTCTTTATAGTCACAGCCACCCCTCACCCCACTGGCTCTAACCCATGGTAACCACTAATCTGTTTTCTATCCTTATAATTTTGCCATTTTGAGAATGTTATATAAGCGGAATCATACATTATGTAACATGAGACTTTTTTCCACAGTAAGAATAATGCCCTTGACCCATGCAAGTTGCTGCATGTATCAATAGTTTCTTGCTTTTTACTGCTGAGCAGTATCCATGGTATGGATGTACCACAGTGTGTTTAACCTATTGAAAGATATTTTCATTTTTTCTGGTTTGGGATTATTACAAACAAAACTGCTATGAAAAATCAAGTGTAGATTTTTGTGTGGAAATACATTTTCATTTCTATGGGATAAATGCCCAGCAATGCAACTGATACCAGGTATGTCAAGCATATGTTTAATTTTTAAATTGCCAAATGATTGTCCAGAGTGACTGTACCATATTACACCCCCATGTATGAGAGACTCCATTTCTCTACATACTTGCCAGCACTTGATAGTGTTACTTTTTATTTTAGTAATTCTAAATAGGTATGTAGTAAATGTCTAATTTTGGTCCTAATTTGCACTTCCCTAATGGCCAGTCATGCTGAACATCTTTTCATGTGTTTATTTGCCATTCATATATCCTCTTTGATGAAATGTCTCTTCATATCTTTTGCCTGTTCTCTAATTGGAGTGTTTTACTGTTGAATTTTGAGAGTTCTTCTACATTCTAGATATGAATTCTTTGTAAAATGTACGCTTTGCAAATATTTTCTCCCAGTCCATAGCTTATCTTTTTATCCTCTTCATATGGTTTTCTGCATAGCAAAATTTTTCATTGTGATGAAGTGATATTTATCTATTTTTCCTTTTTGTGTTTGGTGTCATGTCTAGGAACTCTTCACCAAGCCCTACATCCTCAAGATCTTATTCTATGTTACCTCCTATCAGCTTTATAGTTTTATGTTTTACATTTAAATCTATGATCCATTTTTGGACAGTTTTTTCATGAGGTTTACATTATTTTTTTATGGTGTGGGATATGGATATCCGATAGGCTAGCACCATTTGTTAAAAAGATTATCTTTCACTCATTGAAGTGCTTTTGACCTTTGGCAAAAATCAGCTGGTGGTACTTGTGTGGAGCTATTTCTGGGTTTGCAATTCTATTCCATCCATCTAAATTGTCCATTCCTCTGTCAATATCACAGTCTTTATTATAGCTCTATAATGAGTCTTTAAATCAGATAAAATGATTCCCTTTATTCCTTTTCAAATTGTTTTAGCTATTCAACTTTACATTTCCATGTAAAATTTAAATCTACTATATTATTCTTTTCTTTCTTTTTTTTATTATTTATCCCACCTGTTCTATGTATTTGCTTTGTTTTATTTTCTTCTTTATTTTCTTCTTTTGGAATTATTTTCTATTACTTTAACACCTACCCCCTTACCTTGGGAGGTATATGCTTTTTTACTCATTTTTCAGTGCTCCCCTAGAGACTTATAAAAAAATTATATTGATTGTTATTTTACTCTCTTCATAGACAAAGTAATAATCTTACTTTATTTTCCCAACTTCTACACAATTGTTATAATTTTTTAATTCTCTATATATCAAATAATAAAAAAATTTATTATTTTGTACAGACAATACTAATTTATTAAGGATATATTTATCTTTCTTGTTTCTCCTGGAAGCATCTCTGAGCTTCCACATGGAGTCATTTTTCTTCTGCCTAAAGATTGCTAACTAATATTGATTTCGTTGTGGATCTGCTCATGAAGAAACAAACATCTGGGTTTTTTTTGTTTTTTTGTTTTGTTTTGTTTTGTTTTGACTGAAAATGTTTTTATTTCACCTTCATTTTCTAAGCATTTTCCATGAAGTATTGATTTATTGGTTGGTAGTTTTTTGTTTGTTTTTTTTCTTTTTCCCAATCAGACATCATGATTTGTAATGCAGTGTTTCTCCTGGCTATCACTGTTTTTGTTAAGAAGTCAGCTCTCAGCCCTACTGTTGATTCTTTACATTTACTTTGTCTTCTCATGAACAACGGTCCTATCCACAGATGATTTTAAAAATTTTCTTTGCCTTGGGGTGCCTCGGGGGCTCAGCCAGTTAAGCGTCCAACTTCGGCTCAGGCCATGATCTCGTGGTCCGTGAGTTCCAGCCCAGCGTTGGGCTCTGTGCTGACAGCTCAGAGCCTGGAGCCTGCTTCCAGTTGTGTGTGTGTGTGTGTGTGTGTGTGTGTGTGTCTGCCAATTCATTGTCTCTTCTCTCTTTATTCTGCTTATGGATGTTAAGAGGAGGCTCAACTTCTCTTACCTTATATTTCTGTGAGGGACTTCCTGCTTTTTCCTTGGCCTTTCTCCTCATTCCTTTCCCATAATTCCCTAAGGGAGAATAAGTCAATGTGGTATGAATTTGGGGGAAGCCTCTTGAGGGCTGTGCTCCCTTACATGGAGAGATGGTTGCTTATACAGAGAGGGCACCATGTTCTGCTTTCAACCATGTGGCCAATCCCCACCCCAGTAAGTGGGATGCTTGCGGTTTTGAGTGCTAGTTCAAATCCATTTTGGAGAGTAAAGAAAGATATCAGATGTCCATTTGTCCACATATTAAATTATATTCTCTGATGCAGCTTTTACTCACAGTAAAACTCTTATTTTGGTCTCTCTTTGTTTGGCCTTTGTCTTATCTTTCAGTAGGTTCCAAGCTTAGGAAAGAAAAAAAGGGGTGTTATTTATTGACTCCTAGAAGTCTCCAAATGGTCAAAAACTTCCCTCTTATTATAATTCATTCAAAGGCAAGTAAACAACCTGCACACTCTGCCGACAGCTATAATATCAAAATTTACCTTTTCTAAGCAAAGTAGCCAAATTATTAACTATATCTTATTTTTTCACAGTATGTAGGATTTTAAAATAACATATTACAAAGCCACCAACTGACACCTGATTTCATCTAAGCCAAGGGAAATATTTCTCTAACTCTTCTTGGACAAAAGGGCCTGAATAATACAAACAATAGTCAGAACAAGTCCCTGAACCCACAAAATATGTTTATATAGACATAACCATAGATAAAGCTTTTTTATCTTGCTTCCATAAGCCATGAGCTTTAATTTTCCTTTTTTTTTTTTTTTTCCTGAGAACTTTTGCTTATTTGCAACTATTTCTGGGCCACAACAGCACTTCAATAGAGCATTTTGGCAACAACCTCTGTTGTGGTCAGCAACTCCTTCTGCAGCTGGGATTTCTTGAAAGAAGTGAGTAGCATTTGTCTTACAGTGCTCCAGCAACAAAACAAGCAAATCATTCGTGGGAATCAGATAGTCACAGAGCTTAACTCCTCTCTCTCCTTCCTTCCCCTCTTCCATGTGATCAAGGAGTTCAAAGCCACTGGCGCACATTTTAGCAAGTATGTCATTCACAGTGGGGCTAATACATGGATCCAATCTTAACCACTAGGCTCTGAAACAGATCGTGGGAAACTTCCTGACTAAAGTGACTATGGGACTAATAACCTGGGTGTCACAAGTTGGAGGACTTGTCACAGCTTAAGACTGTATCCCCCTGAAGTAGAGACATGCCCCAGGGTATACTCAGGTATATATTGTTTGGTGGTGAGTGGTTCAGCTACAGAATTTGTCCTAAGACAACAAGGCCATGGATTAAATAAACATAAATATCTGGCTCTGCCTTAACTACAGGCAAAAAAACAGAGCAAAACCAAACAACAACAACAATAACAACAACAACAACAACAAATACACAATTTTTCCTGCCTAAGCAGTAATTCAGAAAAGAAGCCAGAGGTGATAAGACCTAGAAAGTAAAAGTCACAATGAGCATTTATAATGTGGGAGTCACGCCTGGCTAATCCCACTTGAACAAAACCACTACAAGAAATCAACATATCTAGAAATGTCTGGAAAATGCTGTGATATTTACAAAAAAATGGGATTGTGAAAATTTGGGTCATTGACTAAAATTTGCTATTTTCTACTAATCTTTGGACAACAAAATAACCAAAGAAACTTCTCTGAGTCACCATAACTTTAAATAAATATCTTTTGGAATCATAGAGATGGAAACAGCCTGTGAAAAATATCCAGTGGTGTCTTATAGACAACTCTCACTGAAGCCTGAAAAACAAGCCATAAGTTTCTTGTTTCTTTTTAAAAATATTAATCTTTTTTTATGTGAGCCTAAAAAAAACTTTCTCTCAGTATCAATCCCCTCCTATAAACATCTGCCTTCACTTTGAGGAACCAATGACATTGCCAATCCCAGTGCTCCCAATGAGGGTCAAACACTTCCACTTTTGATGACCAATAGTTTTTAAAACCCACATTAGGCACAGGGCATTTCTCAGAAGGAAAACATGCTGTTAGCTCTGACAAAGGCCTGTTTGTGAGGTCTCCTCCTGTTTGAAATGCCCCATAGCAAGACAGATGCTGGAAAGGGAAGTTCAAGAATCATTCTAATCCAGTTCCACTTCCTCTGCTTGCTTCCAACACAGCTGCACAGAATAAAACAAAAAGAGGAAATGGGGACACCCAGAGAATATTATTGCCTTCAGCAAAAACTTTCAGAAAGCCCTCTTAGGAACCCCTGACATCACATAGGTGTGTCATCTTCCTTACAGAACTTTGCTTCACAAGCAGATCTACGCAATTTCTTTTTCTTTTTAATTTTTTTTTTACATTTATTTATTTTTTGAGAAACAGAGTGAGACAAAGTGTGAGCAGGGGAGGGGCAGAGAGAGAAGGAGACACATAATCCGAAGGAGGCTCCAGGCTCTGAGCAAGCAGTCAACACAGAGCCTGATGTGGGTCTCGAACCCCACAAACTATCATGACCTGAGCCGAAGTCGGACACGCAACCGACTGAGCCACTCAGGCACCCCTATGCAATTTCTTAATGCAGACAATTAATGCCAAAATAAAGCTAGGGTGCAAAGCAATAACTTAGGAAAAAGGCAATACTCAGGCAAAATCTTTCCAGAAATTAAAATGTGAACTCAACCAACTTTCCTTTAAACTAACCAAATAAATAATGACATGACATGGTGACTTTGGTTCAGAGAAAGAAGCACAGGAAAACTCTGCACCGAATCTCAGGAAGTTGGTGTTTTAATCCCACCTCTGTAAGACTTTACGTGATCTTCCTAAATTTACTTCATTACTCTGAATCTTAGCACCCTCATAAAGAAAAGGGAGCTGGACTTGATAATACTTATGTTTCTAGACATCTGAATGTGATGTCCCATGTACACATAAAAGTAACATACCTAGATGTAACTCACTATTCTACCGACACCCAACTAATTCTCCCTCTTTCTCCAGTAATAACTTCAGTTTAGGATGCCACCAACTGTCCTGTTTCCCTAGCTAGAAATCTGTTGGATATTCTCTCCTCTTCCATGTTTCATAATATAGTCCTCCCTTAAGTGATTCAACATCTTTTCACTACATATTTTTATTTTTTGAAAATGTAGTCCCATCAGTTTTTAATTCCCAAATCTTTTGCTGAACCATCCAATTTTATCAATCTTCTCAGGCAAGTTCATAGCTCAGATATGTCCTCTCTTATTCAAACTTTTGCCAGAGTCTTCCTAGCTGGTCCTTGGGCATTATGTTGCATTGTGTCACATTCCCCTACAATCTAGCGTTTCCAAAGTCACCTGAGTTTCTTTTTAAAAGGTGCATACCATACATCTCTCTCCTACTTACAATCCTTCAGTCATTGCCCACTGGACACAGAATAAACTCGAGTTCCTTAGCACATTATGCAGAGTCCTTTAGTGCCATTTCCCACCAATACTCTACGCACCCTGCAAAAACTCCTGATTTTCAATATTCTCCCGAATGCTTTGGTCTGTATATATAGTGTCCCAAAGACCTTGTTGATGTCAATCTATACCTCAAGGCTCAGTGTAAGGATTTACCCTTCCTTGTGCTTCTACTGCTACTTTGCTTCTGTTCTGCAGAGTTCATTCCTGGTATCTGCTTCTAAGGGGAGAAGGTTTAGCAGTGCAAAGAGACCAAAGTGTTAGACATTCCTTTTTCTCTCTCCACATGAACAGAATTAAATTCCATTCAAGAAGAAGTAGAAAAAGAACACACCATCCAGAAACAATGATGAGCTTACAACCACAAATCCTTTAACTTAGGCTTGTTCAAAGACTTCAGCTCCATGAGTATATTCAAAGGTATATTTAATCTCCTGTTATCAAGAAATGAATATTATAATTTCATAACTGAACATCATTCTGAATATGAAAGCACTCAATCATGCACTGAGGCCTAGAAAAATTAGTATAATTTATAAGTTCCGGGTACTGAGGAAAAGAAAGCACACTGTTGTTCTTGGGGCTGTTATGGTTATGGTTGTTAATTAGTCTCAGGTAGGCAATAAGAAATATTCCTGAGAATCTGGAAACTATAGGAAGGCTACTTCTAAGAGACAAGAGAAGAATGGTGCACAGATTACTACAAAATCATGAGCAAGCTACTTAACTTTCTTGGGCCTCAGCTTTCTGGCCTGACAATGTGGGGACACAATGAGAGATGTCACAGTGGCTTCTCCTCCAATCTGTAGGAAGATCTGTAGCAGTGGTTCCAGGACCAACCACTTCTGGAAGATGGAGGTACAGAAAGGGTGGCAAATACTACTAGTTGTCTAGTTTGCATAGGACACTCCTGGGTTATGCATGCTGTCTTAATAATTTTTTTAAATGCCTCCTTAAAATTTTGAAAATGTCCCATTTTGGATGATAAATTTCATCAAAACTGTAGTTTGATTTTTAATTTTTTCTTGAAATTCTTTAGGAACTATGTACTTACCTGGCTTTTGCTAAATTCACTGATGATGGAGAAGAGTGAGACTTTACGGTCGAACTAAAAGCTTTTCCTCCTTTTAAATCTCCCTAAAAACAAGTTTCTTTTATGATTCTCAATCTTTTAGTGTAGTTCAAAGATTCATAGCATCTTGTAAAATAGTTTTCAGGTGTTATTTACTTTGGTTTAAGTTTACAGATTCCAGTGGGGCCCTCTCTTTTTTCAAAGAGTATCATTCTTACTGCATTCTTGACAGCTTCCTTGCTGAGGGAATTCAGCAAAATATATACATCGTTTTACCATCTGCAGGGTTGATAGCACTTAATTAGGGAAGCCAGGAGTATCAGAGGACATTTTCAAAGCAGCACCTCAGGTAAGAGACCCCCTTCCCTCCTCTGCTGTGACTAATAGTTCTGCAATGCGTTTTATGTTCAATTGCATCACAGAATTTCCCCTAGAGAATATGGAATTCAAATCAGATGAACAGATGCTCACAAATTAAGGCACTCTATATACCTATAGCAATCATGAAGTAGTAGGTGGAGACAAGATAAAGGAAAAAAATCAAATTTGAAACCACATATTTCTTGTCTCTCTTTTCCCTTCTCTCTTCTCATCTCCATGGACCGCCTCCCCTACCCTCTGCTACCCATCACTGCATTATTTTTCCTACAACCTCTTAGTTGCCATAGACAGAGACTCAGTGAGGGACATGTGTTTTTAAATGCCAAAAGTCAATCTCTTTTTTTCTTCTTCTCGTCATAGTCATGCACGTGTTCTCGGTAGTTTGAGAAACAGAGCTTGTAAATATGAAACTTCACTTTTTTAGGTGATGGTTCAGCAAGCAGAGAAATTTGCTTTGTCCTGAACAGAAGTGCTTCTGTAACAACCCTGGTCCCCAGTTCCTTACCCCTTGGATGTTTCCTCTCCACATCACAGGCTTTGACCCAAGCATGTTAGGTGACGATCACTCGGGCTCATCTCCACCCAAATTCTAGGTCCCAACCATCTTCCCAATCTGGACCCCACTCAAAATGTGCCCCCTCTGCTTCTGTGTCCCACCAAGCATCTGATTTTCCCCAAGAAATAGGAAATAAGAAAGCTATTCATACTAATGTGCCCGATAAGGACATTCTTTATATATCTTTTTTTTCTTTTTAACCTTATATTAAAAAAAAAAACTTCCCTTCATAGGAGCTAGCCCTTCTAAGTGAGAAATATTGCAAAGATCTCAAGGAACACTGCCTTTGGGGATTGTCTTGGTCTTTCTATATAATAAAGTAGGTATCAATGGCTCATGAAAAACAGCCACAGTTCACCAATAAACACTTTAATGAATGCTTTTTTGGGCACATTTTATTTCCTTCCATTCTCCTTTCCCAGTTGAATTTTAAAATGTATATTTGCTTTTACAAAACAATAATGATTTGTAATCTTTATTGTGAAGCCTGTAGAGTAAAAACCCACGTTTGCCTGTCCACTATCCTTCTCCACATCACATTATTTTACTCGTTAAACAATGCTTTAAAATATCCTAGATTTATGTTTTCTACTCTGGTTATAGCAGCTCCGTGTTTGTCTCATGAGAGCCATTCCTCATCTGCCTTATCTGTTTCTGAGAACCTCAATAGTAGACTTGGCGGTGCGGCCACATGAGGTAAGGTCAATCACGCTCATCTTGTCAAACTTGTCATAACCCTGAGATTTCACATAACGGAGTGTCCCCTCGTGCATTCGTAGCAATGCCACACAACAGGGGATTTTAGAATTCAATATGCAATATCATATCCTCTACCTTGAGTGTTGTTTCAACAAAATTTCCAGCATTGTAAAATTGTGGAACATAAAAATAAACAGAAGAAGAAAACAGTGTCTCACATCACTTATTCTATCCCAAGGTGGAAAATTCATAGCAAAAGGAAAGAAAATCTTTTCTACCCATGGTAGGGGTTTGGGGTCAGGAGGCTGTGAGACAGCATACAAGTCACACTTCCTCTAGCCATCCAGAAAATATCTTTGTTTACCACTGCAGTGTTGCCAAGGCAACGCCAGCTACTTATGACATCATGTTGAGATGGCTATCACAAGCACGACAGCACTGTTGTTTAAAGGTTCTAGCGAATCTTGTCCCTTCTCTCTTTTTCGTATTCCCTAAGGGAAAGACAAAAGGATCACTCGTAGCCGAAGACTGGCATAAAAGAGGGAAACCAGACTGTAGCCCATATGCAGCTTCATTTGGTCATTCTCATTTAATTTTTAGGTCAATAGTGGCAAATCGATTGTGCTTTTTGGGTTAAAAGTTGCAGTATTCACACATCTATGCTCTAACATCCTCACCTGCCATATCTTTCCCAAAAATTTCATAAGGAAATGATAGATTTTGTTGTCAGTGGAAGAAGAAAAGAAAACATCCCAACCTTTTCCTGGATCACCTCAGGTCTTTCAGAATACCCTTGTACACAGCTGTGTTAACACAGACTTGCTTATTTTTTTTCACATTTCTATGTGGCCTTGATCCCTCGTGTCCAAGAAAACACAAGTATAATAGAATGTCACCCTCCCTCTACAACTGTCCTCTCCCAGCTTCCACACAAATGCTCCTGAGAAAAACTTTCTACCCATGACCCTAAAAATGTAGGACGGACTAAAGACAGCTGTCAGGAAGAAGTGCATGGATATAGTAATGCCCAATAGTGTGTGCATGGGGATGTGAGCAGGAGAAGTGGTGAGAAAATGTCCCTCAGCTGAGGTGCAAGGTTCTGCAAAAGGAAGAAGCTAGAAGCTTCCTGCATATATCCTTTAACCCTTTTAGATTGTTTTGAAATTCCCGGCAGAGTTTTGAAAAGGAAAATGCTTATGTCTCTTCTTGGCTCTCTGAGGAAAAATTAATCTATGTGCTAGAGGGAATGTACATAGCAGGCGTGAAAGCAAGCCGGCACACTGATAACTGCAGCCTGCTCTGGGTGCTCAGAAAGGAAGGCGGAGCAGCCCCGTGGGCTCCCTGCGCGTGCCTGTGACAAACCTCCCATGACACAGGACAGCAGGGAGATCCTGAAGACTCACACGGAGCCTCAGTATGGGTCCAGGGAAGGGGGCTCTGCAAAAAGTGAAGCGAAATGGTTTACAGAAGGAGAGGAAGCTTTGGGAGAGAAAGTCGCCATGACAGGCATTTGAAAGATAAAGTATTCCTTCTGTGAGACACATGTTGTTTTAGTAAAGAATCAGGCAAAATGGGCAATAAACTTACTATGATGAGGTGCCAACACATCATCGGTAGTAGCATCTGACCATATGATTCCTTACAGCACAAAGGGAGCTGGATGTGGGGCTTCTCTTTGTTGTATAAACCCTTCTATAAGTTGTACATACAGCACTCTCTCTGCATTGGGTTTCTCCTTACCACCCTGGACAGACTAGAGGCACCTTTTGCCCTCCTGTTGTCCACACAATTCACACCATTGTCAGATCCCCCATCATGCCATTCCTGGATATACTCCTGTTTCCAATTTTTGCTACCTCTTCTCCAAGGACTCCAAGGTCTCCACCCCATGGAATACAGTTCTCTATTCTGTAAGGTGATAGGGAGAGCAGTGTAATTATAGGCCCATATCTGGAGTAACTATAATCATTTTTACCACTATTTACCTGCTCAAAGTGCTAAACATGCATCGAGCACACAGCTTTCAAGGCCTCAGAAGAATATACGGGGGAACCTACTTGGAAATTATTGACTGAAGGCAAAAATCTAAAAACAGAGATGCTACCTCCTCCTAGGTAAGAATAAGACTTTTCAAGTAGTCTGCCATATGTGCGCATAAAAGTGATATCTGTAACTCATAAATACTTTTTGTTTTATATATTGCAAGTGTTTGTGTGTTTGTTTTTGAGAGAGAGACAGAGCATGTGTGGGGGAGGGGCAGAGGAAGAGGGGGAGAGACAGAATCTTAAGCAGCTCTATGCCAAGTGTAGAGCCTGACTGTTGGGCCTCAATGTGGGGCTCAATCTCACAGATCATGACCTGAGTGGAAATCAAGAGTCAGACACTCAACTGAGCCACCTGGGCACCCCTATATATTGCAAGTTTTTAAGATGTGACACATGTCCCTTAAATGGGAAAAGAGAATGGATATATTCTTGCTATTTCAAGTTCATGTATTTTGGAAAGGCAGAGAAAATCAACTCTATATGATAAAAAAAGGAAGTTATGATTTTTAAAACAATGAATGTCAGTTCATATTTTTGTAAATTATTGCTTTCTGCAGAAACAGAAAAAATGTGGGGCGCCTGGGTGGCGCAGTCGGTTAAGCGTCCGACTTCAGCCAGGTCACGATCTCGCGCTCCGTGAGTTCGAGCCCCGCGTCGGGCTCTGGGCTGATGGCTCAGAGCCTGGAGCCTGTTTCCGATTCTGTGTCTCCCTCTCTCTCTGCCCCTCCCCCATTCACGCTCTGTCTCTCTCTGTCCCCAAAATAAATAAACATTGAAAAAAAAAATTTTAAAGAAACAGAAAAAATGTTATTATCTTTGAATAAAAATCCTCATTAAGAATTATGTTTTCAATGAGGAATAGATTATAAGCGAATAATCACATAAAGTTAAAGAACAATTGCCATGAGGAAAAAAATCAGTTACTTACTGACAGCTTTAAGAGAGAAGCTAGAAATTTTAGTTTTTCTTGATTTTAAGTTTATATTGTACTTGCTTATTGATTCCAATTTTCATGTAAGCAACTGTTAAGTTTCTTTAATTTTGTTCCAAATGATTAATTTTTTAAATTAAAATTGGTACTTTGGATTTTCCCAATTAAATTGCATTGTATAGAAATGTCACATTAACTCACGTTAACCTGATATTATGAATGCTGAGAATTTTTTTTTGCCTTGTTTACCTGATGACTATTAGATTTATGTTTCTTCTCTGAAAGTTAGAGAACTAATCAACTCTTCAAGAAAGAATAAATACAATGGAGGAAGCTTGCTAACCCCTGGGGTGAGTAGTAATAAGTTGATTGGTGGAGGATAATAAAGGTCTACCATATAACTCCAAGGATTCTTTTGCATAAAATTGTTTTACTTTGATGTACAAGGAATTCCCATTATACCCATTACCCAGATTCTCCAATTGTTTACATTTTGCCCCATTTAATTTATTCTGTAGGTCTATTTGTACATGTATCTATACATTTTTTTCTGAATCCATTTGACAAAAACTTGACAGTGTGTTCCTTTGTCCCTAAAAGTTTTAGGGTATACTGCCCAAGAGTAAGAACATTCTCTCACATAACCCCTGCATAGTTATCACAGTCAGGAAACTTAACATTGATACCAGAATGTTATGGAGTGAATGTTTGTGTCGCCTCACCCCAAATTTATATGTTGAAGCCCTAACTCTCCAATGTGATGATATTGGAAATGGGGCCCTTGGGAGTTAATTAAGGTTAGATAAGGTCATGCAAATAGGGTACTCGCCCAATGGGATTAGTGCCCTTTAAGAGACACCAGAAAGCCTTTTCTCTACCTTCCCTCTCACCTTGTGCACAAATAAGAGATTATATGAGGACATGGTGGAAGGCAGCTGTCTACACACAAAAGGGGAGTTCTTGCAAGAAACTGACCATGATGGCACCCTAATCTTGGACTTCCAGGCTCTAGAACTGTAGGAAAATAAATTTCTGTTGTTTAAGCTACCAGTCAGTCTATGGTATTTTGTTATGACTGCCCATACAGACTAAGACACTAATCCCCAGTCTATATTCACATTTCGTTAATTGTTCCAGTAATGTTTTGTATGGCTGTTTCGTTTCCTCAGTTCAGGATCCAACCTAGGATCGATCATACATTATATTTAGTTGTCATGTTGCTTTAATCTTTATCTGGAATCTTTCCTCTGACTTTCTCTGACTTTCATGATCTTGACGTTGTTGGAGAGTACCTGGCAATAATTTCAAAGAATGTCTGATGTTTTCTCATAGTTAAATTCAAGTTTTTTGCTCTGGCATGGATGTGATGGCTTGTCATTCTCTGCATCATATCTGCAGGTATTTGAGATTGGTGGTCCCAGTATTGGTGTTTACTTTGGTATCCACCAGGCTTCTCCAGTGAAAAGGTGCTATTTGTCTCTCTGTAATTAATACAGAATTTATTTAGAGATACTAATCGATGTGAATATCCTGTTCTTCAAAATTTTACTCACCAGGTTTAGCATCCATTGATGCTTTTCTAACTGTACCATTCCTTCTACATTTGTTGGTTATGATTCTACTGTAAAGAAGAGTGGCTTTGTCCTCTCTCTTTATTTGCCTGGTTTTTAAAATTTAAATAAGAATAGACTCACGAATTCTTATTCTATATAATATGGTTGCAATGATTATTATTGTTATTGTTGTTATTATATTTTGATGCTCAAATTGTTTCCATATCTGCCCAGCAGAAGCCCATTCAGACTGCTCCCATGTCATTTTGACATGCCTCTGCCATTCTTTGGGCACTTTCTTACTTCCTGCTATAATAAGATGTTCCAGGTCCATCTTGTGCTTTCCTGTTCCAGTCCTAGAATCAGTCATTTCTCCAGAAATCCCTAATCCTGGCTCCTAGTGTGCTCTTAGCTTCAATGCAGCTTTGCTTCAAGGCATCTCAGCAGACAGAGGTATGTACATGCGTGCATATATACCACCCCTTCCACACACACAATTAGTTTCTTCTCCATTATTCAAAAGTGGAGCGTGAATGAATTCTCTTTCTTAATTTTATTTCCTATCTTCTTTTCTTTTTGCCTTGTCTCTTCTAGCTACCTTTCTCTATCTTTCTCCCTTTCTTTTTCTTCCTTCTTTATATTTTCCCATGTCTTCTTGCTTCTAATCAAATGAGTCTCTGAATTGTCCAGACATAGAAATCAAGTATGCCTCTAATTTATTCAAGAAAAAAATAAGGATAGATAGGAGAGGTGCTATAGAATGGAAGTGGCCAAGAATGAGAGCAGACATACCAACTTTCAGCAACAGGCTGTGGCCCAAAAGAATGAAAATGTTGCTGCTGGCAAATGCCCTTTGCAGCATCTCTTGGTCTGGACACAATCACTACAGAGAAGTCAGAGAAAACATCCCTTAATGTTAAAAGCATCCTGAACCTAAGGATCCCAACAGTTAAACATAACCTTATTAACAGAAACAACAACATTAACAAGGACAGCTTTGCAGTTTGAAGAAATTACACATTAATTTAAGATCCTAAAGTAAAAGTTTCATAGATGAACAGTACTGCCAAAGAAGTATTTAGAGATCCATAATTTGACACAAAGTATTCTTCTACTTTTTCTCTCTAGTTAAAAATCAATTTAACAGAGTGATTTGTTTTCTTTTTCACACAATAAGTAGGTCCTGACTAACTGGATGTGAATATAAAATATACACATCTGGTACAAATGCAGGACTCACAAATCAGCCTTTTAGGTACAAACTCGGGGTTCACAAAACTCACATCTTTCAGGAATATTACAAAGGGTCCATCTAGGCTTCTTTGCCTGCCTTATTCTTGGCCTTATGGCTTTTACTAAGTTATAGAATCACAGAATTTTAGTCTGATGGATATTTCAAAATTATGCGGT
Source organism: Puma concolor (assembly GCF_028749965.1). Classification (NCBI taxonomy): domain Eukaryota; kingdom Metazoa; phylum Chordata; class Mammalia; order Carnivora; family Felidae; genus Puma; species Puma concolor. Next base: position 141,545,466 of record NC_141674.1, on the reverse strand, counting down.
CCTACCTTATCATCCTATACTCACTTCTAAAAGAATTACTTATGATGACAATTTAAAAAAACAGAGACTATTTAGAATTTTACATCACTCTGAATGAAATCCTCTCGGTGCCTATCATAAGGTGATAAGCCGAGTAGCTTTAAAATATTCAAATCAAACATTCATTTAATTGACTTATTGAATACTAACCATGTGCCAGGAACCGTGTAGAAGCTGTGGATACAGCAGCACACGTGGTGCATGGAGAACAGATGGTAGGGGATCATGGACAGAAGCAGAGAGACTCGCTAGGAGGCCATTACAAGAATAGTCTAAGCAAAAGGTATTTGTGACATGGACTAGGATAACAGGTAAAGTCGTGAGTTCGTTGGATTTAGATATATTTTGTTAGAACTCACAGAATATGCTAGTGGATAGAATGTGGAATGTGAGAAAAAGAAAGAAGCCAAAAATTACTTCAGGATTGTATCTGCTTTTTAGCCAATTGTATTGGAAGAATAAAGTTCTTTTGATTTGGGGAGAACAGGTTTGGGGTGGGAAAGAGGTCAAGTGTGTTTTGTGGGCATGATAATTTTGATATGAATATTCTATTTCAAAGCAGAGATGCACAAATACTTCAAGTGAAAAACATGTGGAGTTCAACACAGGGATAGGAACTAGAGCAGTCATCAGCCTATAAATAGGATTTGATAGCATAGACTAGGACCCAAAGGTGTATTTTTAGCTGGCACTTACTGAAGCCTTCCTTTCAGCAGTTGTTCTGAGAGCTTCACATGCCTTGATTCACTTAGCTCACACAGCAATCCAGTCCAACCTGGTAAATACTACTACTGCTAACACTACTACTATCATCATCATCATCATCATCATCATCATCATCATCATCACCACCATCATTTTTTACAAAGGAGTAAACCAAGAGCAAAGAGAGACTATATAATGTATCCCAAGTTTCGTACTGAGTAAATGTCAAAGCAGAATTTGAACCTCAGCCGTCTAAATTCACAGTCTTGCTCTTAACCAACTAACGGTTCAGTACTAACATATCTTGGCATTGACTATGAGGCAAAGGTGTTTAGAATATGTGTGAACTTCCAAGATAATAGGTCACAGCAGTAATTAGCTGCTTCATTATGATTAAATTACACACTGGAGAGCTGGAAGAATTTAGCAGTTTCCATAGATATCCAATTTATAGCCATAGATTAGCTTAGTCACGGGTATTATCAAGCTCATAATGGCTAATCATTTAGATATTGTTCACACCTTGCCCTAATGCCTAGCACTTTTGTAAAATCTCACTGTCATTTAAGTCTTTCATAATCACCCTTCATAAAGTAGCAGCAAAGAGTGCTACTAAAAGGTTCATTTCATTAACCCTTTGTCTGCTAGACAATTATATTCTATGTTCATTTCTTCCTACACGAGAAAGAACTTAGGGACTTCATAAGAGTTTCAATTAACTCAACAGATATTTATTGAGCACCAAATTGAGAGTGGTGATGTACTTAGCCCTGTGAAATTGCCTTTGCCCCAAGATTTTGTAAGTTATATACCAAATTGTGCTAATTAATTTCCCTTCTTTGATGAGGAAGTCCTTCTACTTTTCCTATGCAGAGATAACCACCTAACTTCTAGAACCCTGCTGGTATTATTTTTGTTATCAGAGCTAGAAGTTTGCATTGTGAGAACAGACTCTCTAGAAATGCTTTTCCAAGTCAAAGAATCATTTGAATAGAGTAGTGTCTATAGTAGAAGTGAATGTCCTGTGCTTTAGATCAGTTTTCAGTCAACATAACTCATGGACCAAATCACCTGTTTTTGTATAGCTGATGAGCTAAGAATGGTTTTTCCATTTTTGAATGGTTGGGAAAAAAATCAAGAGAAGAATAATTTTCATAACATGAAAAAATTATATGAAACTCACATTTCAGTGTCCATAAATAAAGTTTTATTGGGACATGCTCATCCACTTACATACTATTTATGGTTATTTTTGTACATTAAAACAGTATTAGTGAAAAAAAAAGTATTAGTGACAAAAACACATGTCCTGCAAATGCTGGTCCTTTGCAGAAAAAGTTTTCCAAATCCTGCTCTATATACTTGAAAAAATAATCAGTCATGGGCACCTGGGTGGCTCAATCAGTTAAGTGTCCGACTTTAGATCAGGTCATGATCCACGGTTCATGAGTTTGAGCCCTGCATCAGGCTCTCTGCTCTCAGCATGGAGCCTGTTTCAGATCCTCTTCCCCCCATCTCTGTCCCTCCCTTGCTTGCGCTCTCTCTTTCTCAAAAATAAATAAAGTTAAAAAAAGAAAAATGAATCAGTGATAACATATTTTGAAATATAAAAGTTATTTATTTTTGTACTTCTGTCCTTGAAAATCATGGCTACATGTAGCAAAGCTTAGTCAAAAGTAAGAGGATGATGTTTATCAATGAGCTAGAAAATAAACAGAATAGCATTGAAGCAAATCAACAAGTTAACATAATTTTTAAAAATTGATATCTGTCGCTACAGAGAGCCAAATCTGAGTTCTATTTGGCTGCTTTTTTAAATTTTTTTTAACGTTTTATTTATTTTTGAGACAGAGAGATACAGAGCATGAACAGGGGAGGGGCAGAGAGAGAGGGAGACACAGAATCGGAAGCAGGCTCCAGGCTCTGAGCCATCAGCCCAGAGCCCGACGCCGGGCTTGAACTCACGGACCGCGAGATCGTGACCTGAGCTGAAGTCGGACGCTTAACTGACTGAGCCACCCAGGCGCCCCTATTTGGCTGCTTTTTAATGACTTTCCACTCTTCCTTTAAGAGAGCCCCAGATCAGGGCACCTGGGTAGCTTAGCTCAAGCTCAGTAGGTTAAGCGTCCGACTTCAGCTCAGGTCATGATCTCACGGTTCTGAGTTTGAGTCCCACATTGGGCTCTGTGCTGACAGCTCAGAGCCCAGGAACCTGCTTCAGATTCTGTGTCTCCCTCTCTCCCTTCCCCTCCCCTGCTTGTGCTCTGTCTCTAAAAATAAATAAACATTAAAACAATTTAAATGTTTTCAATGGTAAATTCCAGGGGTCTATACACATGTTATCACTGTTGAACATTTTTTGTAGAAGAATGTGGAGAAGAAGGTTTTATGGTCTAAGGAAGAGCCCTTGGACTTAACACAAGCAAGATGATAATTTTCCAACTACATAAAGCTTTGCATAGTCACAACATTTAAAAATTCAACTATCTCTTGTCATCATCACAACTTAAGTTAACAAACTAAGTGTATTTATCCTTGGTTTGAAATGAGGAAACTGAGGTCCAGAGCATCATTGCTGTATAATGGTAAAAACAAAAACAAAAAACATTGGCCTTAGGGTCAAAATCTCTGAACTCTTTCCCACTCAAATCTCCAAGTAACAGTGTCTCTTATGTAGAAATGCAAGTGAGAATACTTGACCAGCTAACCTCACTGAGCTGCTGTAAGATTAAATAAGATTATATACACACACACACACACACACACACACACACACACACACACACATACACACTCTGAAAATTCCATAAAAGACTTTAGTATAAAACAGAAGAAAAGAGAAAAAAAAAGCAAGTGATTTGCTTAGATCAAGTAACTCTTGAATAACCAGTGGAGTTCACCTGCCTTCTAGCCTTGTGTTCTTCCCATTAGCCAAAGCTAGTGGAGGTGAAAATGAAAATCATTTGCCATGGGAGTCCATGCCTTTGGCCATCAAATGTTCTCAGCTTAGTTAGGATGAATTTCACACCAGAGGGCCTGTGATCCACAACTGCATTGCTCTCATCTATTTCCTCTGGCAAGTAGAGAGACAAAAGCTTTACACTGACTGCATCAAACGCCATCAATTCCAGATTTTGTTTTATAGCATAGCTGTGAAAACCATGGGTGTCAACACAACAGTACTCCAGATGCCACTCAATCTATGTATTTTTAATAAATTGCAAATTTACTCTAACTGAATAATATAATTGATAAAATCACCATATCTTTGGACTTCAGTGAATTGTTTGTGTGATAGTGTTGTTCTTCATTACATGCCTGAATGAACTCATTAAGCTCAGAGTGAACAATAAGCCTAAAAAAGCACAAAGACAGTGTGCCTGAACCAGCAAGAAGCCCACATTTCAACCAGCACAGAATCTGGCAGGTCCGCTCTTTGAGGAGGATGTTCCAAGCATTGTATCTAAATTTCATATTTAAAAGGTGATTTAGCTTTTTGGTTTCCAGTGAGGAATGAGAGCTGCATATCCCTGATTATGAACATAAACCTGAGATAAGAAGATTTTTCAATTGAGAATTTACCTGTTTTTCAAGTTATCAACACTTTTTGCCTGCATTGTTTAAAAGCCTAAATTCATTTTCAAACCTCATTTTCCCTCAGATTGTGTATACTCTCACCTTCAAATAGCAATCACCATGTTCCTGGGAACTTCTGAGCCTCTTTCATTCTTTCTTTGTTGCCTAATAGCAAAGGCTATGCCCAGTTAGCCTGACAAGCACTCTGCACAGGTTTTTGCAGCTACATTACTATTGGAAAGATAGCCTCTGGGCCAGATTTGGCCGAGATAAAGAGTTCAAGCAAGGGTTCATTTTTCTGGGCTCCCAAGGTTAAAACAATATGCACTCATTAATTCATTTACCAAATATCTATTGAGTACTAGATATTCTGGGTTTAGGGGATAAAAAGTGACTAGAACAGACAAAGTTCCTGTTCCCGTGATCCTCACTTCGGTGGGGGTAGGAGAGGAGAGACAAATAATAAACAGAGTATTTACCATAATAGGTTTCTTTATAATACCTTATGTATGACATAATATAGTATTATAAAGTGCTAGAAAGAAGACATAAAGTGGTAAATGGAGTTGGAAATACTATCTTCTATAGAATGCTCTGTTCAGCATTAATATTGTTTCTCCAGTATTCCTAATGCTCATCTTCTAGGAACACTGGATGGTTATATTTACTCACATTTTAAAATCATTGACTTGCTTTAGCCAATGAAATATGAATAGAAATGACATGTCACTGTCAAGCTGGAGAATTTAGGAGCCACCACGCAATTCTCTAAGGTGTTTCCTTCTGCTGTGGCAAAGCTTTAAGTCTCATGTTGAAAAAGTAGCAACTTCTAGTTTCTAGTCTGGCAAGTAAAAATCTTAGAAGCCATCACTTTCGTCCACACAATAAGAAAAAAAACTGAACCAAAAATCAACAACTCTTCTTAGATTCTACAGAGAATTGAGGTCACAGGGCAAAGAACTGTCCCCAAAATGGAAGAGACAGGTGGATATAGAGAATTGCCACTTACCGGAGCAGAAACCTCCAAGTAGGAACCTCCATCAGAACCGATATCAAGGTAGGAAACCTAAATGGTAATTGATAGAATTGCTGGAGCATCAATACGGACAAGTGAGAGAGTTTAAAAAAAACAACAACAACAAAAACAAAAACCCAGGATGCTCAGTTTTCAGAGAACTACTGCACTTCAGTGAGTTTTACCGATAGGAACTCTACCAGGTTCTCACAGTGATGATCAGGGAAAACTTCCCTGATATTTTCTAAAAGGGAGAAGGAAAATGAGCCATTTTGAAATATACCCAGAGCAACCTGTTTTTATTCACAAGGCATGCCCTCAAGAGGAACTATTTTACCAGAGCCTAACTGACTTGAGTTTTACCAGGACTTAACTGACCTGGAAGAAGGAGAATACCCAACTCCATCCCCCTTTAGCTTTCCCACTTCAACTAACTAGCAGGTTGAAGGACTGAGAAGCACTTGTAAAGATCGCATCCCAGGGGCACAGCACAGGCTCATTAATGACCGAAACCAAAGTACAGAATTATGGAATGCTTTCCTTCCTCCCACATCCTATCATAGCATCAGGACGGCTCCTGTATAATATAAGTGGATACTATGGAAAGAATTGCATGCCTCAGACTACATTTAGGAAGTCTTTAGGGAAAACTGAAGACAAAAGGGGAGACAAAAACAAGGACACCAAGGAGGAAATTTTAGCCTCTGATACCTACAGCTACAGCAAACAATAATCACCACCTAACTTGTAACCAAATAAATATAAAACCTCACACTAAATAAAGGTCTATTACAGGCATACTAAAAGAAAAAGAAACACAGTTTGAAGAGACAGAGTAAGCATCAGAACAGATACAGACATAGCAGAGATGTGGGAATATTAGACTAGAATTTAAAGCAACTATGATTAATACGCTAAGAGTTATACTGGGAAAAATGTACATCATGCAAGAAAACATGGGTAATGTAAGCAGAGATAAAAACCCTAAGAAAGAATCAACAGGAAATGCTAGAAATCCAAACTAACAGAAATGAAAAATGCCTTTGATATTCTCATCAATGACTGGATATTTCCAAGGAAAGGATCAGTAAACATGAATAAATGTCAACAGAAACTTCCAAAATGCAATGAGAAATGCAATGAGAAATGCAATGAGAAAAAGTAATAAAAAGATAGAACAGACTACCCAAAAACTGTGGGACAATTACAAAAGGTGTAACATATTAATGATAGGAATACTGGAAGGAGAAGAAAGAAACAGAAGAAATACTTCAAGCAATAATGACTGAGAATTTTTCAAAATTAATAATAGACACTAAACCAAAGGTCATGAAATCTCAGAGAATACTAAGCAGAATAAATATGTGATAAAAAATAAATACCTAAGCGTATCATATTCAAATTGCAGAAAATCAAAGGCAAAGAAAGAAAAAATATTGAAAGAAGCCAAAGAATAAAACACCTTACCTATAGGGGAGCAAGAATAAAAATTACATCAGACTTCTTCAGAAACCAGGCACACAAGAAGACAGTGAAGTGAAATATTTAAAATGTTAAAAAACAAAAAACCCAACCATCAACCTAGATCCAACCTGTATCTAGCGAAATTTCCCTTCAAAAGTGAAGGAGAAGTAAGACTTCCTTAGACAAACAAAAATTGAGGACATTTGTCACCAGTAAACCTGCTTTCCAACACATGTAAAACAGAAATTCTTCAGAAAGGAGGAAAATGGGATGTCAGAAACTCAGATCCACATAAAGAAAGAAATACTTATGTGGATCCTGAGAAACTTGACAGGAACCCATGGGGGAGGGGAAGGAAAAAAAAAAGAGGTTAGAGTGGGAGAGAGCCAAAGCATAAGAGACTGTTGAGAACTGAGAACAAACTAAGGGTTGATGGGGGGTGGGAGGGAGGAGAGGGTGGGTGATGGGTATTGAGGAGGGCACCTTTTGGGATGAGCACTGGGTGTTGTATGGAAACCAATCTGACAATAAATTTCATATATAAATAAAAAAAAAAAAAAGAAAGAAAGAAATACTATTGGAGAAGGAATAAATGAAGGTAAAACAGTATCTTTTATTTTTCTTATTCTTAATTTATCTAACAGATAACAGTTTTTTCAAAATAATAATAGCAACAATGTGTTTGGTAATACAGCTTATGGATAAGTGAAGTGAATGACAGCAATTTCATAAGATAGGGAAGAAACTGAAAATATTCTATTATAAGGTACTTGTACTTGAAATGATATACAGTTATTTGAAAGTGGATTTGTATCAGTTGTAAATGTATATTGCGAACTTGAGTACTAAAAACATGTTAAAAATAATTCAATTGATATGTTAAAAGAGGAATACATAGTAAAACCAGAGAAGGCAGAAAAAGAAGGAAGACCAAAACCAAAACAAAACAGAATAAAAGAATAAAATGAGGAACAAGGACAGTGCATAGAAAATAGTAACAAATATGGGATGTATTGATCCAACTATATCAATAATCACTTCAGCTATCAATGACCTAAATATACCAATTAAAAAACAGAGACCGACATATCAGATAAAAAATCCCACAAGACCCAACTATATATTATGTACAAGAAAGCCACTTTAAATATAAAGACACAAACATATTAAAAGTAAAGGGATGGGGGGAGTAAAGGAATAGAGAAATACATATTATTCTAATACTCATCAAAAGAAAGCTGAAATAATGTCATTACAAAATGTTGGAATCTCCATCTGTCTGGGTCCCTCATGCCCATGATGAGCAAAACTCTTCCTGATCCAAATTAGACATAGAGGGAAATGAAAAGCAAACTTTTTTTTTTTTTCATTTTAAGTCATTGAATATGAGGATTGTTATTTGGCACAGCAAAACCTAGCCTATCCTGACTAATCTAGGTAACCAGGAAGGAGCTCTCTGGTAGGCACCTGAATGATGAGTGGCATATCCACGGATCGGTTCCTGGGGCAGGAACCTCCAGGAAGGGGGGATAAGAACAGAGGCCCTAAGGCAGGAGCATGCTGGAGTGTTCCAGGAACAGTTAAGAGCCCAGTGTGGCAGCAGAAAGCGAAATCTTTACTCAATCCTTACTCATTTTATTTTTTCTTCAGCGACAGCTGGAAAGTATATTCGTTTCCTACATAACAAATTGCTATAATCTTAAAACAACACAAATTCAATATCTTAACAATTTCTGTGGGTCAGGAGTCTGGGCATGCCATAGCTGGGTTCCCTGCTCACAGCCTTCTTAGGCTGAAAGGAAGATATTGGCAGGGGCTATGATCTCATCTAAGGATTGTGATCCTCTTCCCATCTCATTCAGGATGTTGGCAAAATTCATCTCCCTGTAGTTGTAGTACTGAGGTCCCTATTTTCTTGCTGCATGTCAGCCAAACATCAGTCAGAGCAATTGGAAGCTACCCACAGATCTTAGCCAAATGCACACCCTCTCCCCCGCTGCCCCTCCAACTCACAACATGATTGCTTTCTTTCAGCACAGCAGGAAGGTGTTGCACTGACATCAAATCTCTTTAACCTCTAGGAAGACCTAGACTCCTCTAAAGGTCTCACACCATTAGGTCAAGCCTACCTAGGAAAATCTCCCTTTTAACTCAGGTCAACCAATTTGGTACCTTAATTGCATCTAAAAAATCCATTTTGCCGTATAACATTTTGAGAGTGAAATCCTGTCTTTCATATTCAAGGAAATATTATTGCAAATTATCACACAGAGTATGTACACGAAGGGGTGGGAAACTCTGGGGCCATCTTAGAATTCTGTCTACCACAGGGAGCCATCTGATGATTTAGAGCAGCAGAGGGATACTATCGGTCTTATGTTGTTAAATGAATCACACTGGCTACTGGGTAAGGAATAGTCTGCGGTGGGACATGGCTAGAAGTGGGGAGACCAGCAGAAGGTGATTGCAATTGCCCAGGAAAGAGATGATGGTATCTTGAGTTAAGGGTTAACAAGTAAGATAATAACATGAATTAAAACCAAATATTATATAGATTATCATTTCTAGTATATACCTACCAAATAATCAGTTTAATAATATATGCTCTAATCTTAGCACAATGTCAAATAAGCAACTAATTTTCAAGTATAATTTTTTTTTAATTTTTAAAAACTTTTTCTAATGTTTTCATTTATTTTTGAGAGAGAGAGAGAGAGAGAGAGAGGAGAGAGAGAAGGGGGGGAGGGGCAGAGAGAGGGAGACACAGAATCTGAAGCAAGCTCCAGGTTCTGAGCTGTCAGCACAGAGGCTGACGCGGGGCTCGGACTCACAGACCCCGCGATCGTGACCTGAGCTGAAGTCAGACACTTAACCGACTGAGCTACCCAGGTGCCCCTCAAATATAATTTTTTAATGCTAAAATTTTATCAACAGTTCTTTGCCTACTGGGCTATGACATTTCTATCTAAAAAGTAAAGGCTGAGAGGCCAAAACTTAGACATTGTGCATCTGCATGTATCTGGCTCATTTTCACAAGCTTAAAACCCAACATATGCTGGCATTCATACAAAATAAGGTCTCCTTTCACCTTTACAATGGGAACCTCAGGAACATTTTTAAACTTTTTAATCATGGACATAGAGGGAATATATTGTCATGTGCTGGCTTCAGAGAAAACAAAAGTGTGATATTACTAATTATCCAAATGTAAAGACTCTCCTCTATGCTTCCCCCTGTCATGAAAGTACAATAGAAGTAGAAAGATCTGGAAGTCTGCTGCCAATGAGCTTATGCCTATCAGTAGAGTAAACAATCTGATAATTCCTAAAGAAATCTATTCATTTAGCCCATAATTGCCCAAATATTTGAACACTGATTTTTTTAAACTTTACACTTATTAAAATTCCCCACATTATGGGAAATACTTTCAAATTATTTGGTTCCATTATGTCTCTGGCTCAGCATTTTTATTACATGTGTCATATTTTAGGTACTTATTTAGGTAATATAGAGAGTTTGGCTACAGCTAAAAACAGCTAGAAAATTTTCTGGAATTGAGGAATTTGTTTAATTCTAAACAATTACAAGGGAGAACTTAGCTCTTGAAGAAGGAGAAAACTGAGCCAAATAAAGCCAGAAACAGACACAAAAATGTCTCCCCAGAATGAAAGGAAGATTTCCATTGGGAAAATGCCCTCATAACTGGAAATTAGCCTTCTCTTTTTGACAGCTAACTACTGTATTTTAAAACATTCTCTTTAGGATAACTGGAATAATTATGGCTATTGCATCCTTCTAATGGAGAAACGGCTCATGGAGAGATAAAGATGGAGAGTAAGAAGGCTGAATGGTCCTATCTAATTAAAACCTGTCATGTAATTAAATATATTCCCAGCAATAGATGGGTCTCAGGCTAGTTTTCTGATAGGGAAACTGTAGTCCAAAGCATTAGTCACACAATCAAATGTTCTTGCTGTGTTTGGTCACAATTTTCTTTTTATGAAAACAGGACTCCAATTTTTCTATGCAAATTAGAACACTAATCTTCATAGACAGGATATCTCGTAAAAAGTACGTTATTCCCTTTTCTTTTTGAATATCTTGATGATCTTTGTAATACATAAACACCAAATTATAAATCTAGGCATCAATTATCCATTTTTTACATGCTTTCTCCATTTTACTGTTACAGGAATGACTTTGTCCCATCCTAAGACGATACCATGCAGTTTGAATTTTTAGATTCCTAAGTCCTGAAAATAACTGTGCTTCAATTTTAGCTTGTCTCACTGTGGCAGTCAAATCAAGTTAAAAATGCATGTACATATAAGAAGCTTTGACATCAAGATATCATTTGGCTATTAAACATTCATGGCACTGTGCTTTTCCAAATATTGCCTGTTTATCCATATACAAGACAGCAAGATTCAAACTCTGTTGAAAATAAACATTTTGAAATAATTAATTATCTGCCACTGGCTTCATTCCCATTACAACCTTCACTTCCCCCAAGGTTAATATAGGCTGGTCCCAAGTTCAGGGCCTGGTGGTGTTCCTCATGCTCTTGTAGAACCATCCTGACAACTTCACTTAATCATATGGTATCTAGGCCCAGCTTAGCTTGACCAAGTGCTTGCTAAGTTTTCTTTGCTGCAAGTAGCAGCAGCTACAAAGGTCTATCAAAAAGTATGTAGAGGAACTTAAGCTTTTCTCCAAATTCCAAAGCAACTACTCCCTTTTTGTGACTAAACGGGAGGCTACAATGTTAGAACTATTTAAGAAAGTAAAACTGAGCCTTTAACCTCCACTTTCTTGAAGGCCTCCCTTTGCAACCAGCCTGCTCCCACTGCTGCTGTGTTACTCAGAGTTAGACTGGGTGATTATATTTGTATGTGTGCAAGAGAGAGGAGGTCCTCAGTGCTATGGAATGCTGTCCCTCTTGACTTTCCAGGAAAAGGGGCCTGTTCTCTAGCTCCATTACAATCACACTCACGTAAGATTCTAAAATATCTCCACTTGGCAGAGAAAGAGCTCATTAGGCCTCTCTGGTTTTTTCTTCTCTAGCAATCAGAAAGGTTCAGAAGAAACTTTTGGTTATATCAAAATCCCAATTTGTCTCATTTATTTCTGTAGCCATCACAAAATCTCCATCAGTACAAGGTGATAACAATGAACTCTACTAGGTATATTGCATAAGCCCACATCTTAGTATGTGTCTGTGTGCTCTTTTATTTTCTTTATCATACAAGATAATGTCTTTCCTTCCTAGAAAGGAAAACCGAGCAAAACTTACCCTAACACCTTTAATATAAACAGGATGCTGCTACACAGTGTTCTCTTATATGAACAAAGATGTTTATCTGACTCAGAGTTTACTTCAGACTCTCTATTATTTGGCTACGTAGGCAAGGATCCTTGCTATTCATTTACCCAAATTGTCTGCTTTTATAGATAAGAACATTGATCAGTTAAGTGATTTACCTAAAATCCCATGACAGAGTAAGAACAAAGAAGGAATGGAAAACAATTTCCCTTACTACAGTTATATAATGTTTGTATTGCTGACCAATCCTGCTTCTAAGAGTTATTGAAGTACCTACCTTGAGAGCAAGAATCAAAAATGGAAAATCAGCACATTAATTTGGAAAATGGTCATAGTAATTTAGCTATTATTTGGGTGATGAATTATACGTAATTGCTTTGTAATGTTATAATTTTCTGGCTCTTTGAGAGATGAGGCCCTTCACACAAAGAGATGGTGTGGCCTTACTGAAAGCTGAGGAACTTAGCACAAACTCTCAGACCCCAGATGACTCACTGGCAACACTAAATTGAACTTCCATGATAGACTGCCTCGTTGTTTTGCAACAGTGCACTAAACAGCACCGTAGGTGATAAAGATGGAACCAGTGTTCAAATCACAAGTGACAAAAAGATGCTGGATCATTTAAAAATAAATTTGTGGTGTTTTTAAGATTTTTCCAGTCACAGTTCTTGGTTTAATTTCCTGAATTCAAACACATCGTGTTGACAATCTCTCAAACCTTGTTCAAGTAATAAATAATCATATTGAACAACAAATATTTTGTTTTCTGCATTTGATGTTCTTGTTTAACGAAGTGTGACATATTACCCAGGTGGTGTCAAGTCTGTGAAATACAAGGTGATATTTCTCTATTTAATGGCAAATGATGTGGCATTAGCATGATCCTTTATTTGCAATTTTTTTTCTCTGAATAAGATTACTTGCCTGCTTACTCAGGGGTGGTAAGATTGCTTTAAAAACATCCTGACTGTGATTATATACAACAAAAATTGACCTTCAGTAAGGCATTAGAGTAGGTTTTGCTCAGAAGACACAGTAACAAAAGCCCCATTGTGGTGGTTGGGGAAAAATGCCATCAGTTCTTCCCACTTCATCCTGTCTATCATTTTTGCCATATAACTGCTGTACCCTCCTTCCATGAATGGGCTTTTTAGCACATGACTTGCTTTGGCCAATGCATTGCGAATAGAGGCTTTAAATGGGCTTACACATCTGGGCTTGCTCTCTTGTCCTCTTTTCCATGATAAATTTGCCTTGACTAGCCTAATGGTCCCAGAAGGAGCATCAAAGTTATGTGGAAAGAGCCAATTCATAGATGCATAGGTCAGCTATTGAACTGCAGACAATAAAGTGGGCACAGTCAGAAGCAAGCTGACCTCCCAAACGCCCAAGCGTGTGAGTAAGCCCAGGTAAGCTCAGCAGAGACCCTAGTCTATCCCTGTTGATTCCAGAAATATAAATAAACACTTACTGTATGTCACCGAGGTTTTATGGCTCTTCATTACACAGCATAATTGTGGCAGGAGTTGAATGATCCATCTGTGGATCTCTTTGTTCCTCCACATCCCTTGACAATTCATACCCTAGGTCCTGCACTCAGACATCTTTCTGTCAAACAAGAAAGAAGAGTGTTATTCAGTAGTGGTCATGTTTCCAGCATTGTGGGAAGACACACAAGAAAAACAAAGCATGGTCCATGTCCTCAAGAAATTTATAGTCTCATTGAGAAAAGAAATGCACATATTCCAAGAGATAATTTTTTTTATCATTGCATTTAACTAGGGGCTTCTTTCAGTTTTACTGGAGAGCTTTAATCAAAATGTATATGTTTTTAGTGCCAGCCAGTACTTACTGAATCTAAAAACTCTGGAGATTTGTCCCAGGGATATATATTTTAGAAAAGCTGTCCAGGAACTCCAATGCTCTCTCCTGGATAACAACCAAAGGTAAGGGCTAAATAAAAACACATACTGTATTTGTGTGTAAGTGCAGTAAGGTGTAAGAGAAAGATGAAGTCAGCAGATGCAGGAGTTGTTACAAAAGTGTTAATAGGTAGAATCTGAACAAGTTCTTAAAGAACCACAGGACTTAGATAAATAGAAAGAGGGGTGGGGATTCAAACAGAGAGAATATCATAGCTCTACAATGAAGATGGAAATTAATATGCATGGATAGAATAGAGATTTACTTATTTATGGATTTATTTATTCACCAAGAACTTCAGCATTTACCATGTGTCAAGCACTAGTCTGAGTTCTTTTCCAATGTTAACTATCATAGCATCACTATGAGATAGGCACTGATATCATTCTCACTTCAAGCTGACCAGAGTGGAAGAATTCCTATACTCTCTAGTGAATGACTATGGGATCAATATTTGACAGAAAAATGCTAAATGTCTAGAATAATTTTTCTTTACAAAGAAACCTATAGAGAAATACCAAAGTCACTGCCCACTACCTGGAAACCAGACAATAATAAGAAAATTATATATTATATATAAATATAATAATGGTAATGATTAAGTAAATCAAGTTTTCTAGAGTATACATAGGTTGCAAAAAGGAAGATGATAAAAAGGTAAGGAGAGAATATAACCATTTTATATATCAACTGTGGTTAGAATTTTGTTTTAAATAAAATTCTAGTAAAATAAGTTGATTCTAATAAAGTAAGATCATTCTTGCTGGAAAACGTATTCATGCTTTATTCCATTTTTGAAGACATGTGACCAAAGTCTTTTCTCAGTAAATGAAGAAGATCTGAAGATTTTTTTCTGAATATAACCAAATTCCTAAGCAAGGTAATTATCTGAACAGAGAACAATTGGAGTTGTATGGGTGTCCAAAGCATCACATTGAATTTGATGATATTTTGCTTTGTAGGGTATGTCTTTTCTTGTTACAGTAATAAGAAGTATTTTTTCTCCATATAAATAAGCTCTGAGGATCATTCTAACCTGCTTTGCATTCTGGAAATCTCTAGACATGAACACCTACTTATTGCTTTGTTACATTGTACTAAGAAGGTTGCAAATCCAGCCAGGTTTTGTATATACTTCTCTATTTTCCAGAGCACCTTCTAAGTCCTTTAAGTCCAACTGATTGATTTCTATCTGGAAATAAATATCTAATAATGAAAGAATTATAAATTTAATAGATATCACTTATGAATTTATAGTGCTAGAATGGTCATCTGTAAAGAAACATCAGATTCCAAGAAGAATTGCATTTAGACTAACTTAACCTGATACCTCTAACTTTTCTCTAACCATTCTCAGGGGAAAAAGAAGTTAACACAAGTTCTCCCAGTAACCCCTTCTCTGGGTTTTACATTCAGCTAACAAAAATGCTATGGTAAAGAGTATGTGAATAAAACTTGCAGTTTAGGGGCGCCTGGGTGGCTCAGTCGGTTAAGCGTCTGACTTCGGCTCAGGTCATGATCTCATGGTTCGTGAGTTCGAGCCCCTCGTCGGGCTCTGTGCTGATGGCTCAGGGCCTGGAGCCTGTTTCAGATTCTGTGTCTCCCTCTCTCTCTGCTCCTCCCCCGTTCATGCTCTGTCTCTCTGTCTCTCAAAAATAAATAAACGTTAAAAAAAATTAAAAAAAAAAAAAACTTGCAGTGTACCTCTTGATAACTGGATACTTTGAAGATATATTTTTTTGATACTTCAAGAGTTTTGAAAGCTAATCAAAGTATACAATGCTAATTTTTTAAATGTTTATTTTTGATATATAGAGAGAGAGCAGGGGAGGGGCAGAGAGGGAGACAGAGGATCTGAAGCGGGCTCTGCACTGACAGCAGCAAGCCCAATGTGGGGCTTGAACTCATGAACCAGGAGATCATGACCTGAGCCAAAGTCTGACCCTCAACCACTGAGCCACCCAGGCACCCCTATCATGCTAATTTTTAAATTAGCACCAATCACTTTATTTTCTCTGGAGGAAAATTCACATATAAATAAAAGATTGTTGGGATTGATTGATTGACTCAAAACTTCTTTGGCTTCGTTTGCTTACAAATCCAGTTTTCATCCTTCTTTTGTCCTATGTCACTAGGATATTGACCCTGCAGACTGTGTTTCCAGTCCTGGGTGTGCAGGCTTCTGGTCTTGACAAAGGAGATACTGTCAGGAGACTAGGGGTGAGGGCATGGTGGGAGAAATATGAGAAATAGGATATTTTGCACTCTTTTTTCCAAAGTAGTAATTCCAGTGGCATGAATTGCTGCAAATTCTACTAGATAGTTAACATTAGATGCCCTTGACATCTAAGGTCTGGTGAGCTACCTCCCCTCCATTCATCCTATTCTTTTAAACCCAGGTATGGTAGCTGTTTCCTGCTGCTGCTGATTTTGCTGTTTCCTCCTTTCTCTGTTGGGTTTTTAGTTCTTCTGTCACCTATGTTATTAATTATCTGTAGTAAATGCCTTATATTTGAAACTTAGAGTAGTTTCTGTCTTGCTGACTAAATTCTGACTGTTACAACAACCAGTAACCTGTTCCCAAAAAGGATTTGAGACAGCTTACAATAAAGACAAAGGACCACCAAAAAAAGAAAAAAAATTGAAATCTATCTAAATCAAGAGGTAAATATGGTGGTTAAATAGAAGTTTTGAAATGTATTAATTAAAACGTCTACTGTGTGCAATGGGATTCTTCTGTCAGTCATTTTCATCATCTTGAACAAACAAACAAAACCATCAACAAAACAAAAAGGCAACCTACCGAAAAGGAAAAAAATATTTGCAAGTGATATACCCATTAAGGGGTGCAAAATATAAAAGAAATATAACTCAACATCAAAAAAATAATCTGATTAAAAAATGGGCAGAGGACCTGAATAGACATATTTCCAAAGAAGACATACAGATGGCCAACCGACACATGAAAAGATGCTCAATATCACTAATCATTGGGGAAATACAAATTGAAACGAAAATGAGATATCACCTTACACCTTTAAGAATGACTAGAATAATAAAGACAAGAAATAACAAGTGATGGAAAGGATGTGGAGAAAAAGGAACCCTTGCACTGTTGGTGGGAATGTAAATTGTTATAGCCACTATAGAAGAAAACAGTACAGAGGTTCCTCAAAAAAGTTAAAAATAGAATTACCATATGATCCAGTAATTCCACTACTGGGTTATTTACCTAAAATAAACAAACATACTAATTTGAAAAGATAAATGCACCCCTACATTTATTGCAGCATTATTTATAACAGCCAAGGTATGGAAGAAACCTGAGTGCCCTTCCATAGATGAATGGATAGAGATGTGAGATATATACGCACATATATACATACCCAATGGAATATTAGTAATATATATATATATATTATATATATATTTGTAAATATAAATATAAATATATAATATAAATTTATAAAATTTATAACTAAATACATACACACAATAGAATATTAGCAATAAAAAAAGAATGAGAATTTGCCATTTGCAACAACATGGATGGATCTAGAAAGTATAATGCTAAGTGAAATCAGTCAGAGAAAGTCAAATAATATATGATTTCACTCATGTGCAATTTAAGAAACAAAACGAATGAACAAATCAAGAACAAAAACCAAAAAAAACAGACTCTTAACTATAAAGAATAAACTGATAGTTACCAGAGGGGAGGCAGGTCGGGGAATGGGTGAAGTAACTGAAGGGGATTAAAAGTATACTTACCATTATGAGCACCAATTAGTGTATAGAATTGTTGAATTATTATATTATGCACCTAAAACTAATATAACACTGCATGATCATTATACTTCAATTTAAAAAAAAGGAAAAGAAAAAAACATTTTCTGTTTGCAGTGGGAATTTTTCTATCAGCCATTTTACCTGCTGAGTCTGAATAGTGAATATTCTCTGAAAACTATTCAGAGAAATTTTTCAGAACAATGTGAAAGAGAGCATATTGGTGGAGGTAGGGGCTATACGGCAGTCAGAAAAGCAGATTTTCTAGTACTAGTATTCTAGTCCTGCCTGAGCCAAAGTCTATCACACATGCTTCTATCAGAAACGTGGGACAAATTCAAGTCACATATACAAACCCCTCCCAATGGGCACATCCGGATTTATATTCAATTCTGTATCTTTCTCTTCCTCTCAGGAAAGTATATCATAATGCATAATAATTAATGGAATTGCTATAAGGCTAATCTTGAATCTTCTAATTTATCTTAGAAATTAAACCATTCACAACTTTTGATATTTTATTTTTGTAAAATAATTAGTTGTAGCAGAGCTAACAACTAACCAATGACTCATTACTCCATGGAGAATTTCTGGTTTGCACTAATTGCAGGAACAATATAACTGTCAGAGTTGTTACCTCACTTTGAACACATAGGCATAATCTGTATGTTTGCTAAACATTATGTATGACTAGTCAGTTCCAAATTTATTAGTAAGATCTTGCACAATTAATGGGCTCAAAATCAGATTGTATGTCCTTAAAAGGAGCAAAGTAAATTTAAAAAGGGCAGACTGATACACCTTTGTATAATCATGAATATCTAGTTATATGCTAAATTCTACAAAGACAGGAAAGAAATTCAATTAATACTTGCAATTAATTAGCCTAGGTGTTAGAACAAATAAAGTCACTATTATAAATTTATTCTTTCATACGTAATCTTAGTTCAAGACCCAACATCAAACAACGTCTGACTAAAAAGCTAATGTTAGCACAAGTAAATCAGAAACACAGAATTTTCATGGATCTAAATGAGCACATAACAAACAACAGGAAAATATCTTGATTGCATGGCCTGCTGAGAGTTATCCATAAGTTTTCCAAAATAGTTTCCCATTATTTTGCATTAAGGTGAAAGTTCCATGAAAATGAGAATATGTTTATCGTGCTCAATTTGTCTTACAAATACTTTGTGTCTGGCCTTTATAAGGTGCTCAATAAATATTTGCTGCATGAATGAATACCCTCTTTATTCTAATTTGAATGTCTCAGGTTTTTGATGTTTATGATAAATTGCTGATTTCCTAAGAATATCATTTTAAATTACAATATGTGAATTAAAATCAAGTCCAGTCTAGGGGCGCCTGGGTGGCTCAGTCGGTTAAGCGGCCGACTTCGGCTCAGGTCATGATCTCGCGGTCCGTGAGTTCGAGCCCCGCGTCGGGCTCTGTGCTGACAGCTCAGAGCCTGGAGCCTGTTTCAGATTCTGTGTCTCCCTCTCTCTGGCCCTCCCCCATTCATGCTTTGTCTCTCTCTGTCCCAAAAATAAATAAACGTTGAAAAAAAAATTTTTTTTTAAAATAAATTTCTTATAGATTTGAGAAATTAACAATGCCCAATCAAAAATAATTTTACTCCCGTGGAATATCAAGGCAAATTGTTTCCTTGCCCAAGGACATCATACTACATATTACCACAATGAAAAGGGTATCTGAGGGGAAAACCAACAACTTTACCTTATTCCTTCAACCATTCATTTAGGTGTCAAGATTCTGTCAATGGGTAATCAAACTTGAAAACTGCAGAAGAATGCAAGTACTCGACATTAGACCTGTCTGTGTAAATAAACTTCCAATCAAAACCACTTGGGTAAAAATATATTTAAAAAGTTAAAATCATGCAGTGGAAAAGAAAAACATATCCAGAAAATGAGGAACTTGAATAATTTATGTAACTTGTTCAAACATCACATTATTGCTCTGATTTCTCCTTTGAATTGCTGGGGCTAACTTTGCCTGCCAGATCGTCTTCTCTCTCTCTACCTGGCTGTCCTCTTCACTCTCAAGGCTCTTGACCTCCTTTAACCTAGCAAGCAGGTCTTTGAAAATAAATTATACCATGTTTCTGAAAGCTATAAGGTGCCAGAGGAATGGTACATTTCAGGGAAGAGACTGTTGAAAAAGGAAAGTCTCCATGCTAAAAACTCTAACTTGATTACCCAATTGTTCCTAAAAGTATGATCATGATTTCTTCCCCTAAATTCTTCATTTACCTGTTACAAGTCACCATCCACCTGGTCTTCAGGTCTAATGTAAACCAGATGATAAAGCAATTAATAAAAGGAATCATAGCCTCCAGTCACAATTAACCTACCAATGTCACACTAAAGTCCAGATATTACCTCCAGAATTCTCAACATCCCCTGACTCATACAGGAACACCACCTGTGATCTTACTTCACGTGAATCGGGGTATGATTTGTAACAATGTCTGCAAAATTTGAAAATACTCAGTTCAGAGACAATTCAAAAAAATGAGAAATCACTTTAAAAGCAAACTAGCTGTTTAAGGGTGTGCAAAGGAGACAAGTTGTTCGAATTCATTGTTTTTCAGTCATCTGTGTTGCTATGTAGCCAGCAGTACATTTTGAGATTAAGAGCCAGCCTCTGAACTCAGAAAGCCTTATTCCAAATTCTGTCTTTAACACTTGCTAGCTGTATAAACCTTGGATTATTTCCTCCCCATCTAAGAAGCAGTTTCTTCATATGTAATGGAAATCACAATAGTGCCTACCTCATAAAGGTGTTGTGAATGTAAATGAGATGATATATGTAAACAGTTTAGCTGTGCCAAGAGCATAGTAAACTCTCAATAAATATGAGCTATTATTTTTCAATAATATATTGAGAATATATTTAGTATATATTGGAAAATACATGTCTATAATGTACAATAAGGGATTAGAAGTGGGAATAATCTTTAGACAGTCTATAAACTGTACCTTATGCACAGATGTTACATATTTTCTATAATAAATTCTTTGAGAGTTTATTATTGTTTCTCTAAATTTTGTTTCTCTTAATTTAAAGGTGTTTTATTCTGCCATCTTGGGATCTGTTATTCCGTATGTCTTGTGGTCTTTATAGATTATGCTTGAATTGCTCAAAACCCAATAATTGACCTGGAATAACTGACTGAGATAAATAAGTCTTCAAATTTTTCTTCTCCACATTTCCTGTTTTATCTTGTTTATCAATATTATTCAAGATAAATTGAAGTGACCAGTTTGTTTCATTCATAAACTATCTTTTCTAGGGTAGTATTATGCAAACAAGCAATTCTTTCAAAAATTAAAGTCAAGATTTTGGAATGAAGACAAAAGGTGTCACTGACAAAATGCTCAGCTTTCAATTTTAGTGTGACAATTTGATACTTAGTTATATAACTTGAAGACCACATTTGTAAGCTCTATTATTGAAAGGACCTGGTGATTACTCTATGCTCATAGCATTTAGAAACCTCACCATCCTAGGTATTAAATAAAAGCCACTACCTGAGTGTCTTACCTTGAGTCACACTATGAGAACTGCTCAAAGCTATGAAAACTCACTCAAGAATTCCCACATATTCATGTTATAGGTGACACTCTTTGATTACACAATCCCTGATAAGGTCTGTGTCAAATGCCATTGTAAAATGATTTTTTTTGTTGAACTGATCTAAAACTAACCAACACTGTAGATTCAATAACATATCTCACAAACATAAGAATGTTCCATTCAACTCTTAGCAGGCATGATGGATAACCCTAAGATCTAAAGCATAATGATATTTCTCAGCCACTGAATCGGACATTGTCAAATGAAGAATCCTGAGGCAGTTGAATCCATTAGGCCTATGTAAAGATCTTCCTACATAGCATGTGAATGCTGATTTTCCCCTTGGAAGACTCCTTAGAAACTTCAAAAGATAGAGAGGCTCAAGAGTCCTCCCTCTAACCAATGCCTGGTTTTATCTGGTCAGCCAACCTTTTAAGGACACAAGAGTAGTCACCAATAAATCTCAGATTGTAATTATTCACCAGCACTTCATAGGCCCTGGCTACTCCTTTCATACCATCAAACTCTTTGAAGTTTTGTGAGGGTCCATCTTTAATTTAGATGAAAGATTTTACTCTGTAGGTTTCTGAAATACACTCCAGAGAAGGATGAGTTCATTTATTCCTAGAGCCATTTTTCACTCACTTCTTTGTTTTGCAGGTGGCATTTAAACCACAGTATTTTTAGCTCTAAAATCAAGGGCAGGAATGCAAACCCACTTGCCTCTGTGGCATATAATCCAGAATCTGACTTATCTGAGTTCCTACAAATATATAGTAGGTCCTAGTGTTAGTCAGAGTCAACAACAACAACAAAATCAATCAAACTAAAAGTTCCCAAAGTATGAACACAAAGCAAAACAACTAGGTTCTGAGCAGAGGACTTCCCATAAAGCAGAAAAGCAACCTTCAGACAATATCAATCACACACCAATAAACAAGGGAGATGCTAAAGGACATTTGTAAGATTGGTTGAGTGTTAAGTTAGAATCTTTTGTTTCAGTATATATAGTTTCCTAATCCACGACACTTTAATGAACCTCAACCCTGAATCTGGAGTCGTTTCCTAAGTAGTCTAACTTAACCTTTGGGTCTCTGCTTAAACATCACTTCCTTAATGAAATCTTCCCTGTCCCTCCTAACTAAATTAGAGTGTGCATTATATATTGCCATAATATTCTTTACTTCTTCATAATGTTCATTACAATTAAAATTAATTATTTCTATAATTATCTGCTTAATTATTAGCCCTTCTGCTGGATTTAACATTGCAGTAGGTAAGACAATGTCCATTTTGTTTTCTGACATACAGGATATAGCCAATGTTTATTTATTGAATAATCAGTATTTGGAGACCGAATATTAAAACTGACATATCTAAGTACCTAGAATATTAGACCTAGATCTGATTTTACATCGCAATTGGCACAATCTCTATTCCAGTGTGGGGATCCTCTCTCAAAGTGTTTAACTGATGATCATCTGGTTGTTACTTAAACATTTCCAACAAAGGGTCAGTAAGTAATTTGTGAGAATTCGTAATTTGTCTCTCACTCACCATTTATTAGAAATTACTCCATCAGGCTCTTCCTATAACTTCTGTGTGTCTATCTATCCAGTCTTAGAAGCAATTCAGAATAAAATATATTCCTTCTAAACAAGAATACTTAAAAGGTAGTCATAATGTGTTCCAATAAGTCTTCCTTCTTCCAGGCTTAACTCCTTGGTTCTTCTAAATGTTTCTCATCTGAACATAACATATGTAACATGTGAATGCTGATTTATCCTCACAATTTGGTTTTGATTCTCCTCACAGCCATTGTTTCTTTATTCAGCTTGTGTCCCAACTTAACAAGTTGGGGTTTGTGTTAAACCCCATAACACTCCAAATGTGGTATGACCCAGACAAAGTAAAGTGAAACCAGTATCTTCCTTGATCTGGATTCCATAATTTTATTAGTGTAGCTTAACTTTACATTGCTAGTAGTATCCTACTAACCCTATGAAATGTTGAATTCTACTGAGCTCAGCACCTGCTTAATAAAGCTGTGATATCTCCTGGAAATCTAAGAGTTACTTTTCTTTGCCATATGTGTATCAGTACTATATTTAATTCCCATTGCCTTGGGGAAGATTGTATGATATAAGGTACATGGAAGTGTCTTAAGGCCTATCCCATAACAGACATAAAAAAAATATATAGGTTTTGGGCACCTGGGTGGCTCAATCCGTTAAGTGTCCAACTTGATTTTGTCTCAGGTCATGATATTGTTATTTGTGAGACCGAGCCCCGTGTAGGACTCTGTGCTGATAGTGAGCAGCCTGCTTGGAGTTCTCTCTCTCTCTCTCTCTCTCTCTCCCTCTCTCTCTCTCTCTCTCTGCCCCTCCTGTGGATGCTCTCTCTCTCTCTCAAAATAAACAAATAAAAATAAATAAATAAAAACATATATATGTATATATGTGTGTGTATATATATGTATATATATATATGTATCTATATATATGTATACACAGCTTTTTTTCCCCTCTTCCTTCTGATTATTTTCATTTATCTCAAGACTCCAGCAAACAAAGCCAAGTCTTTTTGTGATGCTTGATGATCACTCCAAATTGTAGAGTCCTGAAGAACTGTGTTAGTCTGCAAAGGGCATTGATGAAGTTTTCATTTCAGTGGTGACCTATTTTCTAGGCTTTTAAAAACCATGTTAGAGAAGGATACAATGCAGCAAGTCTGAGTATCTGTGTCTATGGCTCCTACAAGCAGAGAGGTATCCTGGTGGTGTCTCTGCCTTTCCACTTCCAACAAGAATCCAATACACAAGCCTATTAGTATTCTCCACAAAGGTCTTAGTACTGTGAGCACTAAAAAAGGAACGCTGACACATTCAGTTCACTTTCTGTTTCTCATTAGTTTACAAACTGCACTATGTGACGTGCTCCAGAAAAATATTATCACCTTTCCACTAAGCTGTCAAATGTCCATGTTCCCATACTTGCAGGTAATCTGATGCTTTCTTTTACTGTATTCATTTGGCTTTATTTCATTCTTTCTTTTCTTCCTGTCTGTAAGAAAATGAATATTAACACTCTTATCTGTTTATTCACTACATTGTTATTTGTTCATTTATTATATATTATATTCATTTATTAAAGTAATACATACACATAATTTTAAAGACAAATACCTTTATAGGTAACAAAAGAAAAAAAAAGCTGTTTTTTTGCTGCATTTTTCCCTATGCCAAAGTCCTGATCATCACAGGTAATCATTTTCATCTCTTTTTGTTTTTTCTGCTACTCACTTCTTACTTATAAACAAAATATTACATATCTATGTCTTGACTTTTCCATTTTTTGTATTATCTAATGCATTCCAATGATACAAGAAGAGAATCTGAGTCTTTCTACAAGCCTCCTCTTTTCTCTTTCCCTCTCTTATTGCCATCTTCTCAATCTAATTATGTTATAATTTTTATCAAATTAATATTTAATACATATATCATTATAACTACATTAGAGCTCACCCAGATAATATAATTATGTTCCCTTCATTGTAAACATTTGGTTTTTCTGGGAGATTGTCTCCTCTCCAATTTGGACTTGCTGAGAAACTGTTTTCTTGACTTTTCTTCACCATTATCTTGAAATTCTCTTCATCATCCTTCTGTTTATTCCCTGTGACTCAGATCCCATGTTTTACTCTTCCTTAGTTTACCCCCCTTTGTTACTAGCACATTTTTTAGTGACTTCCTGAGAAAA
This sequence comes from Puma concolor, assembly GCF_028749965.1. NCBI lineage: Eukaryota > Metazoa > Chordata > Mammalia > Carnivora > Felidae > Puma > Puma concolor. The sequence goes on along the minus strand of NC_141674.1, from coordinate 141,520,274 downwards.
GTTTCATGGGAAGTAAGTTTTTGAGACATTGCATGTCTGAAAATATTTTTATTTTCTTTCTGCCTTCACATTTGATTGATAGTTTAGCTGAGTATAGTATTCTAGCTTGGAAATTATTTTTCCTTATGATTCTAATTCAGTACTCTACTGTTTTCTAGGTTTTTTTGTTTCTGTTGAAAATCTGAAAAGAGGTTGATATTTGAACTATAATGGTATGATTTTCTCTTCCCTCTTTTTCCTCTGTTTTCTTCCTTTCTTTCTTTTACTCTCTCACTTTTTCAGACCTTTCTTTACTTTTTCTTTCTTTTTTTAAGAGATTTTATTTTTTTTTAAGTTTATTTAATTTGGGGGGGGGGCAGAGAGAGAGGAAGAGGGGCAGGTAGAAAGAGGGAGGGGCAGAGAGAGGGAGAGAGAGAGAGAATCCCAAGCAGGCTCTGCACTGTCAGTGCAGAGCCCAACATGGGGCTTGAACCTATGAACAGCAAGACTATGACCTGAGCTGAAATCAAGAGTCAGGCAATCAACCAACTGAGCCACCCAGATGCCCCAGACCTTAATTTTCTTCATCACTGATGTTCTGAAATTTCATGACCCATTTCTCCAGTGTTAGTGTGGGTTTTTTTGTTTTTTGTTTTTTGTTTTTTTTGTGGATTTTTTTTTCTAGGTTCCTTGTGAGCTCTTTCAATCTGAAAACATGCCCATTAGATTTAGGAAATTTATTACCTCGTAATTTTTTACACTTTGTTCTATTCTCTTTTTTGGAATTCAGATTATTCATTAGCTTTACCTTTTGGAACAGATTCATATTATTCATTAGTCGTACCTTTTATTTTCCTAACTTTTCTCCCAAGTTTTCATACTTTTGTCTTTTGATGTTACCTCTGGGAAGACTGCCTCAAGTACATATTCCAAACATTTTACTGATTTTAAGGTTTATCCTTATCCTGTTTGTATTTTGAAAGAGTTCTTTCTTGTTCAAGAGATGCTCCCTTGAAAAATATCTTGTTCTTGTTTCAAATGCAATGTCTTATCTTACTGAAAATTTTACTTGTAGCTTCTTCCTCTTCCTCTTCTTCTTCTCCTTACTTTTCCTCTTCTCCTTCTTTCTTCTTCTCCTTCTTCTTCCCCTTCTTCTTCTCATTTAGAAACTGTTTATTTTTTGTTAACCTTATTTCAACATTATTTGCCTTTGTTGAAGAGCAGCTTAAGACCACTCAGTGGTTGTTCTTTACCCATTCAGTGGCCTGAGCAGTGGGAGCTGCAGACCAGTCTTCAGTGGCAGGCTGAGCACTTCAGTCTTCAGGAGGGAACTGCTGACTAGGCACAGAGGGCACCTGTATGCCTTCAGACCAGTCTGCAACTTCAGACTGAGTAGCAGTAAACTCAGGAGCTGGAGTGGTCCATTCACCCAGAAATTCCTCCTTGGTCACAGCCTTTTTAGTAACAGCCTGCTCTTCCTTTTCAATCTCCTCAGGACCTCTGAAGAAGTAGAGACTAAGCATGACATCCCATGGTTGTTCATGGAAAATGGTGCCACACATATGCAGAACTTCCCAGGCCAGCATCTACATCAAAGCCACTGAGTGAGATCCCTTGTTGTGGCAAGGGATAGCAAGGTACACATAGCGCAGAGGAGAGTCTGTGTTACACAGAACAATGGCAGGCCAGTTAGCATAAGATGCCTCTGTGAGAGGCTGGTAGTCAGCTCTGGGATCAGTAACCACCAGGAGTCTTGGCTCCCAGCAGGCTGCCTGGATTTGGTTAGTGAAGTTTGCAGGAGTGAAATGGCCAGCAATAGAAGTGGCTCCATTAGTAGAAGCAAACTTCAGCACAACTCACTGGCCAGTATTCCTGGATGAAATGACACTGACATCAGCCAAATTTTCAATGCAACAATGGCACAAGCTGCCAGCAGAAGCTTCTCCCAGGTTCTCTTCAGATTTATGATGTAGATACTGTCACTTTTTTTTTCCTGTAGATGTACGGTACCATTTTGAAGTCAAGGTCAGTGCCACCTAAGTGGGTTCCTGCTGCAAGGAATTTGAGGACATCCTTGTGCTTCATTTTCAGGACATCTGGGGCTCTGAACATTGTGAAAACATCTGAAAGTTTCCCTTTAAGTTACAACGGGAATGCAAAACAATGTCATATGAACCCCACCCCAGGTAGTGCAGAAAGGTTTTTTGCTTTTTAAGTTTTATTCTCTTTCCTTATCAACTTTGTTTCCTCTGAGTCCCCCTTTTCTACTTGTTCATTTTGGTCTTTGCCTTCTGCATTAGGAAATTCCAATGTTTGATTTTCCCTGGCCAACAATTTATATCGACAAGTGAGGTCCTACAACTCTGTTTGGGGGAGGAAAAAAAATGTGGATTGGTAGCTCTTACCATGAGCAATAAAGAGGGGACCATGCTCTTTCACTTGACATGTGATAGTTTTGTAAACCTTCTGTTTTGAGCCAGTCTTTTGAGCACAGGATAGGAACTCTCTAGGCTACTTCTTAGTGGTGCTGCCATCAGCGTTCTGAGTCAAAAGGGAAAAAGCTGCTGTTAGACTCCCACTACAGAACATAGATTTTCATTCAATCTTCTTGTATCGAATTCAGGGCCACACCCTATGCTTAGTTTTGCTTGCTATCCCTAAATTAACTGTTTTTAGATCAACTGTGCCAGAAATGGAAACTTCATTTCTTCTGCTGGGAAATTATTCTGACTTGGGAGTTAATCTGGCCATGATGACTTAGGGAGGTGATCTGGGAGTCTAGCTACTCCTTAGATTAAACATAATTTCCACCAATCTTTCTGATTTTAGCTTTATCTCCTAAACCCAATATAGAAGTATCTGGCACCCCAAACTCCTAAGACTTTGGGGGTTATACAGGTAAATTGGTTATCTTATTTTTGAATCCCCCAATATATTCATCTTTCTCATGTCTAATTAATTAAATGTTACTTTATCTACCGACAAATGAATTTATACAAAGTTGGGACCTACTTACACTAAAAAATTAATTGTTTACTTAAAATTCAAATTTAAAATTCCAATTTCATCCACTATTTTGTCCAACTACCCAAGTATAGTAGAAAGTAGAGTAAGGAAGTGTTAAGAATGCTGAAATTTTCACCTTACAATATCAGGAATCAAAGAATGTCTGGATTTGATACAAAAAGAAATATATTTTAATATAATATTTAGATTAGCAAAAGTTCCCAATAAAGTTACTATTCCAGAATTTTTTTAGACAAAGAGGGAAAAAAATATGGGAAGTAGTGTGAATAAAATCTTTACTATCATAGCAAAAAATCACTAACTTTCTGCTAATGTCTAAATTGAGAAATAAGAAAAGCAGTATAATATTAAGGCATTCACCAGAAGACCTAAATAGAGGAATGATTAAATATGGCTGTCAATGGGCAACAGGAAGCCACTGACATAACCTGCAGAGAATTATGGAATTTTACTATTACTCCTATAACGCTTTTTGCTTTTTAATATATGTTTACCTTAAATTAATTTTTTTCAATTGTTTTAAGAAATACCTTAAGTAAATATTTATGCTTCTAATATGGTGTCTATTATTATAAAGTAGCAAAAATAGCCTGCCTATAAGTGTCTATGGCCTTGACTTTCTAACACTTTCACATACATCTTAAATTTGGAAAAGTCATAGTGAGAATGGCTTAAGTTTCTTCTACTGAAGAAATTAAATTTTATCTTTTTCTAGTAAGAGAGACTTTTTTCCCTAGGGAAAATATCAAATATGAAAGAAAAACTCCAAGCAAGTGATAACAATCTTGCTTTCATGAAAGAGCAGTCAAGAAAAACACATTCATTTGTCTACTTCCAAAGCTTGCTGCAGTTACTGTGAGATATCTGAGCAATGTTCCCATTTTTAATAATGATTAAATAAGTAATTGTTTCATTAGTCTTAATCTTGGGGTTTACTATAATCTACGTTTCATGAATAAGAATACTAATTTGTCTGATTAATTTCCTTCTAGCAGTAATTTTAGTTAATAAGAGTGATAAAGGCAATACACAGAAAATGTAACATTCCCATAATTACTGACTAAAGTTATGAATATAAAAATATGCAATTTCCAAAATGAATAAGGTTGAAAAATAATAGAAGGGCACAGATATGATAAATCTGCATATTAATATCAAACAAACTTAATATATATCATGGTAGTCAACGAATCCACTTCAAGTCAAACTGGTTGACCTCGCACATTTAAAAAAAAAAAACAAAAACCCACAAAACATTGTAGCTGTCATGTTCAGCACTATAGGGTCTCTGATGGAGTTTCTCTGATAACAAAATAAAATTACTCCATATTCACTACACACCATGATCTTATAAATAATTAGAACTTCCTAGAGATAAAAATATGTTTTACGATCCAAATCTATGGTGAAAGTCATATCTGAAAAATATTGAAACCAATTTCCACAAAGTACGCAAAAAAATCCAACCTGTTTACCTGTTGAAAACTTACTCTTCTCTCTTGTATTTACAAAGGTACACCTCAAGGAAAAACAGGTAATGATAGCAATACCATAGCTTCAACAAAAGTCAGGATTTGCATGAATTACTTATGTTTAAAGGGTTTTTTTGTACTTAGGATTCATAATATACTGTGTCTTATTTTACAACAGAAAGAGAAATTATGGTCCAATTTACTAAAATAATTACAATCATAATCACATCTGCTCTTAAAGACTGTCAAATATCTCCAGAGTGCACTGCATACATTTCCTTTACTAGATTCCCTCTTTTATGAGTTAATTAAACAATTTCACAGCATTATTGTACAACTATTTTGTGTGACATATTGTTTGTGCAGAACATTCCCTTTAATAGCTCTATTCTTCAAACAGATGTTCATTTAACTCTTTTCAGAGATTTTATTTGAGGAACAATTAGTTCATTTATCCTACTATGTTGTCACCTTTCTATGGATTTCGAAGCAGCTCTATCTCTATCTTGTGGAAAGCCTAATATGGTCAACAATTCTAAAGGGAGGAAAAAAACACTCTTTAGCAAATAGGTCAGTTCACAAGGATTTCAGAGCAAATTACACCTGAATGACGGCTACTCAAAGCTACCTTAGTATTAGAGTACAAAATCAATAAGAAGTTTTTTCAAAGGCATAAAAAACTAAAAATACATGATAGCACATTTCCCTATTCTTCTAGTTTTGTTTTTATGAACTTTTACTTACACATCCAAACAGATTGGGTTCATTATAAACCAGAGTAAAGTGACAGATTGAAGGGAAAAGAATTGATGCAAGATGACTTAAAGTTTTATTTATCAAAAAACAACTGAATCAGTCATTCTCCAAGACATATTTTCCAGGGAAAGTGACACTATATATTGCTATGAACTTGCTTATCTTATCTAAACATTTTAAAGGAAGGAGATGCCATCTACTATGTGTTTCAAAAAGGAAACTTCCCTCCTGACTCGACTCGAATCAAGTTTTACAGAATTTGAGTGTCTGGCCAGGTCTGCTTTGTGCAACTCTCTCAATGAATTTATCTCCTTTATTCTCTCTGTCCTAGAGAGCTATGGCAAAGAGTCAGTTGTGTTCAGTAGTGTAGATGGTGATGCAAAGAAGGGTCATTTTGTTTTCCTTTTGTGAATAATCTCACTGCAATGAGGTCAGAATCACATTCTCTTACTCTTCTTTAAATATATGGTGACACAGAAGTACATTTGTCCTCACTTTTGAACTACAAATTAATGAATTATGAACATCTATTTACCACTTTGAAAGTGTAATGTGCATTCTTTTAGATGGAAATATGGTGTCAAGAAAAGTGAGGAACCAGTATGTTTTCAGAGCTATTCTTCTATTTCTCTTTCTTTCTTTAATTTTCTTTTTTTTTTTTTTTCAACATTTATTTATTTTTGGGACAGAGAGAGACAGAGCATGAACAGGGGAGGGGCAGAGAGAGAGGGAGACACAGAATCGGAAACAGGCTCCAGGCTCTGAGCCATCAGCCCAGAGCCCGACGCGGGGCTCGAACTCACGGACCACGAGATCGTGACCTGGCTGAAGTCCGACGCTCAACCGACTGCGCCACCCAGGCACCCCTCTTTAATTTTCTTTTAACCAGAATTTGGTTCTACTGGAATAAGAAAAGCTGAAAAGCTGAGGCATTAGTAGGAATTTAAAATATGTTCACAAAATTAGCATTTCACTTTCAGGTTAAAAATGCGCAAAATGTAAATTATTGCAAAGTTTCAGAACACTTGCTCTATAACATCCCAGCCTTCTCAGCAAATACAGCAGAGTTTAAGGTAGTAAGTTTTGAATTGTTCCTTTACCTGGACCGTCTTAGATCTCTAAACAGGAGTGTCTCAAGGAACATTATGTTAAAATAAGTTTCCCATTTTGGGAAAGAAGAATTCAGGGATGATTAAGATTCTTGGATGTACTGAGATGGCCGTTCTCTCTGCCATGTGAATTGTGAGCACCTGGCAGTGAACAATGATGAAATGGAATGTATATGACAGATTGCCAGAAGCAGAGCCCTCTAGTCATTGTAGAGGGAGACTATTTAGGCACTAGTTAGAATGGCAGTAATTTGAAAACCATCTAAAATATTCAGAGGAAGGTGATTTTTAAATGGATTTTAATATATCTATGTAATAAAATGCTCTTTGGACATTAAAAAATGATAATATATATTTTTATTTACTATTTTTAAAAAAAAATAAGTAAAAAAAGCAATATGCATATTATGGACACATCTATTTATACATTTATAAAAGCACCTGCTGTCCAGACGAAGCAACTTAGTTCTTACTTCATTTACTTAATTTTTCCCCTTACTTTATAGCAAATATTATTTGTTAGACACTATAATGGTCACAACGGGAATCTGAAGCTACAGACCATGGACACAAACGCTAACTAAGCTTTGCAGGCCAAATATTAGGCTACATTGTTACATTTGTGTGAGTGTGTGTGTGTGTGTGTGTGTGTGTGTGTGTGTGTGCTGCATCTGACCTTTTTTTGGAAGTACTATAAACATTCATCTCGGTGCACTAATCATAACTGAATATGTTAATGATTTTTCACTGTTGAACACATCTAAGTAACACTCACCTATGTAAGAAAAAACAATTTCCAACCTTATCCCTGCATCCTCCCAGTCACTACCACCGCCATCCAAGCCGAACCAACATCTGATTTATAATACTTTGCCTGGCTTCTTTTGCTCAATACTATCTTTGTGATATTCACTTGTTTGCATTTAGTTATAGTTCATTTATTCTCATAGCTGTAGCGTATTTTATTTTCTAAACATACCACAATTTATATACCTATTCTGTTAAAGGACATTTGGGTTGTTTCCAGTATATGACTTTTAAAACATAGTGCTGCTATAAACATAATTGTGACTTTGACTGATCTCCTTATTAACTCGCCCTGTTAAAAATGATGTTTATATATATAAGTCATGGGGATTTATATATTGTTATAGAATATATTTGCAAATTTTTAAAGATTATTCACATCGATATTTGGTTATTAATTTTCCTTTGTTGGTACTGTCTTGGTCAGATTTTGGTATCAAGGTTACATGGACCTCATAAAATGTGTTAAGAGGTGCTCCTCTTTTTCTATAATCTGGAATGGTTTTTATAAGATCACTCATTATAAATATTAAGAAGCATTCATGAGGAAGCCATTTGGTCTTGAAGTTGTCTTGTGGGAAGTTTGTAATAATATTTTCAATTTCCCAAAAAAACAGATGATTAAACTATCACTTTTGGTCAATTATGTTTCATAAAATTTTAAAATTTCACCTACATGTAGATGTCTAACATTTTTTCAATATTGCTTTTAAACCTTTTTAATATCCATGTTAATAACCACTTTCTAAATCTATCACATTGGTAATGTTTTATTTTCTCTCTTTTCTCTTATTAAAGATTTATGAATTTTATTAGTAATAGCACATTTGGTTTGTTGATTTTCTCAATTTCATATTTATTTCTTATTTCACTCATTTCTGATCTTATTTTTAGGATTTCCTTCTTTCTACTTTCTTTGGCTTTGATTTGCTTTTCCTGTGTTCTTGAGTTGAAAGTCTACATAACTCATTTTCAAACTTACTTTCAAATACAAATATAAATACTGCTTTTGTTTTTATGTTGAATTTTAGCTAGTAAATTTTAACTACAAAAAATAACAATCATATCAATATCAGGTGCCCTAATAGCTGACACTTCACTGAGCTATACAACAAATGTTTATTGAATGTCTGCCACATGCCAGAAGCTGGCGACAGTGTTGAAATGAGACGTATACGCCATCTTCATGGAGCTCGTATTAATGGAGGACTACAGGTAGCAATCACATAAACAAACACCTTTTATTTGCTAACCATTGTTAAAAGATTGTGACTTTTGTTTTAAAGTTAAGAAGGACCAGGATGACCACCAGGATGACAAAAGAAAAATACATATTTAATACTGACAACTATGCTAGAATAGGCATTATTATTTGCATTTTACAAAGAAGACAAGTAAGACTCACAAAGACCAAGTAAACAAGTTTATAACTAATGGATGGATGGAATCTCCAAATATCATATTCTTTCCACTCTATCAATACTTCTGTCAGAGAACTAGGCATTCTGTGCAGGGATTCCTCCTTCCATCCTCTTTTACACACACATATATTCTATGACTCAAAGGCAGGTATAAACAGCAGACAAGAGCAGACATTTCCAGTGAAGGTTTTGAAAATTCTGGTAGTGAGATTAACATTTGAGGTTTGATTTGCAGAATCAAAATGCTTGAATGTAATAACTGGAGGATGTTCAGAGATGACATTTTTTAATTTTTTTTTTAGTCTTTATTTATTTTTGAGAGAGAGACAGAGACACAGACAGAGAGACAGAGTGTGAGCCAGGGAGGGACAGAGAGAGAGGGGGACACAGAATCTGAAGCAGGCTCCAGGCTCTGAGCTGTCAGCACAGAGCCTGATGCGGGGCTCAAACCCACAAACTGTGAGATCATGACCTGAGCCAAAGTCAGACGCTTCACCGACTGAGCCACCCAGGTACCCCCTCAGAGATGATTTTATTTGTTCTTATTATTTATAGATTGGTCAGAAGCAGGATGGGGTACAAATGTGTAAAGGATTAGTATAGAGCTGCAAAGGAAAACAAAGGAAATACAAAGCACATGCCTTAGAGAACAACTGTATCTTCACAGAAAATTCACATTATATAAATGAGCATTTCTCACAAAATTGAAAATGCAGTTGTCAAACATCCCTTCTCCTTCCCTAAACAGTTACTTCTTTCACATTTTTTTATGCATTCCCTAAGAAAAGCCTCACAAATAAACAAAAGACCTTGAATGGGCTCCATCTACAAACAAGCTCCTAGCAAGAGTCTCAACTGCTCTGTTGTCTGTTTCCCTTTGCTTCGCTGCTTCGGGGACAGCAGACAGTCAGCCCAGTTATGCCTTCAGCAGAAGAAACCGAACAAAGAAATCCTTGGGCCCAAACCATTCAACAGATCTTCTGCAAATACTTCAGGGCCAGTGAATTTTCAAAACCTGTGATTTTGACTTAAAATGAAGAAGGGCCAGGATGAACACAAAACTGATGGCTGGAGGGTTTGGGAGAGAATGACAGTGACTGAGGAGAGATGGCTTCCTGAGAGGTTTTGAAATGGAGGAAAAGGAGGCGCAGCTATGAGGAATATTTGTGAAAGGAAAGAACAGATTTTGGTGCTTTCTTGGCATACACAGACTCACCTACATCATAGTTCCATTCCAGAGGTAGCTAACCTACTCTGACAAATCACACTGGTGGCCAAAACCCAGATTCTGCTCTGCCCATTTTAGTCTGTGTGGTGAATGCTGTTTAGAACCATCAACCTGACAGAAGAACTGTGCCTAATTAACACTCTCCTAATACCCCAGCAAATAACAAGCCTGCTGTGGGGGAAAAATGCATTCACACTTCTTTATCAAATTAAGGCCAAAAAAAAAAAAAATGCCCCTAATTAGCTAAAATCAATTAATGTGACAGCAAAATGAATGTATTTATACTGTCAGCTAAAGGTACAGTCGGAGAAGTGTCTAATATATAACAAAGCTGCTGGAACTTCTTAAAGCAGTTAATAAGGGTTTGGGGCTGAGGGGAGTTTACCAGTGATATGCAGAATCTGATGGCTTTACCTCTGAAGCAGCAGACTTCCTAGGGTGTTACAGGACCTAGGTGATGTCTAACTGGGATTATTCATTAAAACTGAGGGGGAGAAATATGTGGTTAATCAATAATGGGCAAGTAGATCTTGTTGCTTATTTGCAATCACATATACAAATGCACATACACTTGAGAATAAAAGAGGAACTTTACACTGCTCATTAGTACGCTCTGTAGTGAGCTGGTTGTATTTTCTGTAAAGTTTTCATGGCTACTATTTCACAAGCTTTTCCTTTAAAAATATGCTCAGTTCAAAACTTGAGACAGAAAAACAGGACTCACCAAATAACTCAGGTTGGGGGCCACCAATTACCTTGCTTCCATCCTCTCCAACTACAGTGTTTTGATTCCAAGAATCCTGGGCAAGTTAGGTGGCTTGAGAGAATGGTCATACTGACATGATAAATTGTTGACAGAAAAACGCCCACATTGTGATAATTAGTTAAACATGATCTAAAATAACAGTAATTACATGTATCATGACTTTCTATTCTAGACCGTATGTTTTTTAAGGGGCATTTGAGCAGGTTATACAACAAAGTTTAGCACCTCTTCTAATCATTGTTGACTCTCACTGAAATCACCTTCATCAAAGATTCCATTTGATTCCTCTCCATGTCAGAGGACACAATAGGTATCATCCTTTCCCCATGTGTGGATGATGTGGTTGTTTACTTAATGAAGTGTCTGGAGGCCTCTACTGGTGTTTAGGAAAATATCAACTGAGATAGAACAATAATGGTAAAAGGATTTTAAGCAGATGAACCTCCTTTATATATGATATATACAAAACTTCATTTCTATATTTTTAGAACTCTTTCATTACTGTTAACACTGGTAAGCTGATTATTTTCATTCCCTGATATCACCTTTTCTCAGTGAACTGTGTGGCCCCAGGATCCCCTGTGTTCTCTTCTTCAGTATGCCACCCTTCCCTGTGTATTCTAGCTGCACTAACTCATCCGTCTGAAGATTATTTTTTCACCCTCTGTCAGCTTATATCACGTCTGAACTCCTTATTCTCCAGGGATTAGGGCAGATTTTCCATCAAGCCAGCTGTTTGCTTTTTTTTTTTTCTTTTCTCAGTAAAAGCAAAACAGCTTTGTTATAAATTAATGGTGTCCACATCAGATGGGAGTAAAAATCAGCTTCTGTTTCAAATCTGTTATATTTCTAATCATGTAAAACTGATAAATACAATAAAATACAGAGAGAAGCTTCCAGCAGGAGAAATGGGTGGGACACAATACAATCTGGAACAGACAGAAGAGCAATTATAAAATTATTTCTAAAAGCATACAGGAAGAAAGGAGGTGATTACCACTGATTGTGACTTTGTTATGTGTCATACTCTTAGTATTTTCCTCAAAAATACCAAGAGTATAAGCATTTTCTTTCCATATCCAACAGCTTATGAAATTCTTTCTAATGTTTATAATACATAACCTTTGTATTCTTCCATCGATGGGAGAAGGGCATAGAGAAAAGGCAAAATACAATCAAGTAACACAGCCAGCAATCTTCATGGCTATATAGCCATCTATGTAGTTCAAAAGTGAACCCAGGCACACACTCTTGAAATATAGGCAAGGAAGATAATTTCTGATAGTTAAATTGCCACATGTCTTAAGTCTAGCTCTTTAACAGCAGATTCTGACACCAGAATTCTGCAAGTTATTTTTTAAGAAAGTGCTCTCAGGAGAGAGCAGAAGGGAAGGAAGCAAGATAAAAAGTCAAAGAAGGTAAGCAAGGAATTGATTTCTGGTACACCTAGCCTAAGTCTGACTCTAGGATTTTACCAGGCTGCTATCTCCCATATGGAGGCAAGGCAGTGAGTACTTGGAACTTCTGCCAGTCAAGAAATGACCTTGGGACTCTCAGATGTCTCTGGATGACATCTGCCCAATAGGTTTCAAGTGTGAGTCATTATCAGCAGCAACTATAGCCCTCCAAAGGGCTCTCCCAGGTTCTTTTTTTTTTAATGTTTATTTATTTGTGAGACAGAGTATGAACAGGGGAGGGTCAGAGAGAGAGGGAGACACAGAATCTGAAACAGGCTCCAGGCTCTGAGCTGTCAGCACAAAGCCTGACGCGAGGCTCTAACTCACAGACCATGAGATCATGACCTGAGCCGAAGTCGGACGCTTAACCGACTGAGCCACCCAGGTGCCCCTCTCCCGGGTTCTAAGAGAAATGTCCACAGAATCTGCCACACTATGTGATACTTTTGGGGCATTTGTTGAGAATCAGCCAGTGTTCAATCAAATATCAAAGTTTTGTGACTGCCTAGCAAACTTAAAGGCTAATGAGATCCTTTAGGCAATGAAGACATGCATAGAGATAAAAAATAAATTGTAATTTTCTTAACTATTCTCCCCATCCTGTCTACAATCCCATTTTTCTACAAGACAATGGATAACAAAATCAGTCTTTCAACTGGTTAAACAATAGAGGACTTCTTTTAATAAAGAATATAAAATAAAATCTTCTTTAATAAAAGAAATACAAAATTCTATCCATCAATAATAGCCATACAGCCATACTTTTGGCCAAGAAAATGATTTTTAAGTAGTAGATGATATTTGGGGAAGCTCTTAATCTTTCCCAAAGATTTCAGGATATTGTAATTCCATTACTGTCTTTTATTTTACAAATTTTACAAATCAAAATATTGGCTTTTATGAAATTTTGGGATTTATGCAATTTATGGAATTTTAATTGGGTGGAAGAAGAAAGATGGGATATTACTTACCTCTCTCAAGTTTTGATAAGCAGATCAGCTAACTCATGGAAATAGCAAAACAATGCTCATTCATTTTATAGTCACTTGTGTATCTGCCATATTTGAACATTTATGATTTTAGATACTGTTGCAAAGAGTTTTAGAATAAGCCTTCATGGTATCTTAAATATTTTTATGAATCTCCACCTCTCCTGGATATTCTTCTAAAATGCTACTTGACTGTAGTTCAAGACAAAATCATGCATTGTAGATTCAAGTATGCCTAGGACTTCGTATGTGCTCTACTATCGATTAGCCGTGTGATCTTGAATATGTCACTTAGTCTCTTCAACCTGGAGCCTCATCCTCTGCTTACCATAAAAAAAAAGGTACATAAAACATTACTTACCATCCAGTTATTTTCAATATTAAATAAAGCATGTACCTGATAAAGATAGCATATATAATACCTCATCTCATATAATACCATATAAAGGCAGAAAATACATACTATAAAAATCCAAAAATAATTTAGAAACAGAGTTTAATTGGCAAGTTCAAATTTTTGAACAACTCTTGAAAAACCAAAAGCTTTCAGGGGTCAATTATCTTGAAAATCTAGACTGAGGGAATACCAAGAGTTCCCTCATTCAGAGTTAATAGATAGAAGGGATAAAGAAAGTCCTGAAGAAAAGTCCCTCTCCCCTGCTGCACTGTGAAATACTTGAGAAGGTTGATAAAGTGCCAAGTTTCAGTAGCAGCTTACTTTGGATAATGCTGTCATTCAAGTTATACTGTATAGTCACACAAACTTGCACAAGAGCATTTTAGATCCCATTATTTCTGACACATTTCAAGCACAGAATGGAAATGGAAAACACAGTTATTGAAAGATGGAAACATTTCAAATAAGGTTATATCAGAAAAGAGTAGTCCTGAAAGCGTTAATGCTATTAAAACTACCTGAAAATCTGAAATTTTGCATTAAGCTTTTTATAAGCAAAGGAAAACAATTTAAAACATATTGAAGATTCATGTTCTATTTATCAGATAATCTTATACCCAGTTTAATTTTTTTCATAAGAATTGAGTGTCTAATGATCACCCAATTTAAATATCAAATTTAAGGCATTATTGTCATTAGAGATGGAAGGAATTTCACCATGTAGAACTAGTACAAGGAAGAGAACCAGCAGACTCTCCTCGTGGTACCAGAGCTAGGGTCAAAGAATCCCTATTCGCAATCTTTTGTTCTGCAAACCCCATATTTCTTCCAGTAATAAGTATTTATTTTTTTTTCTTCCATTCTCCTTAGAGATACAAAACATTTAATAACCATCCTTTGTAAAAAGCTTTCACTTGCCTAAAGATGCAAATTAATTATCATCAATTTGCATAATTGGTTCACAATAGTTTAGTAAAGTTCAACCAATGGGGAAAAAATAAAAACAAGTTTGTATGTTCTGTATTTGTATTTTTTTATGGCCACTAAAGTATTTCACTAGGAAAAACAACTAAAAAACACTGATGCAGAAACGGTAGTTAGAAGAATTCCTGCAAAAATTTTAGTTTTTTATTTTAGGCTTTTTATTTAAATGAACTACTTGAATATTCATCCTTAAAGATTTGATCATAGTTTAATGCTGTAACATTTAATTACCTTAATTTTGGGGCCACTATAAATCAAAAGATTGTAATTCAAATGTATACTAATTTATTCTTGACCTTGAAGTTAATTACTAACCATCAGAGGCTTTAATTATTGTTGGCAAGGTGGGAATATATCAAAAGAAGACCTGCTGTAACAAGAAATAGAAATGAGGTTTATGGGCACTAAGGAGGCCTAAAAAGTATAACCAAGTAATATCTAAGGAAAACCCTGATACCAAAACGTAACAAAGAAATAATAATAAAAAACAAACCACAAGCCAAATCTCTAATGAAGATGCATGAAAAATTTTGTAAACAAAATTTTAGCAAATTAAATCCCACAAATTAAAAAGTATAACACATCATAACTAAGGGGGGTTTGTGCCAGAAATACAAAGTTAGTTGAACATTCAAAATTTAATCAAAGTACTTCAGCAGATTAACAAACTAAGAAAAAACATAATCATCACAACAGATATAGAAAAACATGTGACAAAATTTAACATACATGACTGATTAAAACAAAACAAAACAAACAAACAAAAACTCCCAACAAATTAGGAGTAGAAAAGAACTTCCTTAACCTGATACAGGGCATTTATGAAAAAACAACAGCCAACATTTTATTTAATGGGGGCATCTTATCCATGAAAAAAAAATGATAACTTGGATCTCATAAAATGAAAAAACTTAGGCTGTTCAAAAGATACTGTTGGTGAAATAAAAATAAAAAAAAAAAAATTAAAAAAAAAAAAAGGAAAGGAAAAAGCATATTGTTGGTGACTTCCAGTTCTGACCAAGATAAATTAGCCCTTTCCTCCCAGAACTTCCCTCTCACCATTCATATAACACAAAACAATCACAGATGGTCTTTGAAAGGTAGAAAGAAGAGGTCTTACTGTCTAGGGACCCTGAGACTTGAGGTGAATTCTGTGTTTCTTTATTGCCTCCTGTAGGTCTCAGACAGGGCCCTGCAGAAGCCTCCAACTCAGAACTTCTAACAGGTGTAGACCCCCCAAAAAGTCTCCAAGGAAAGCTTATTCCTCCCAGCCAAAATACCAGGAAAAGGGTGGCCTAACAGAAAACATTTTTGGCAACATCTACCCTATTCAAACCAAGCACCAATGGAAAATCCACCCCCATACAAACACTCCCACTGAGTCATTTGGGCCAAGAAGAGAGCTGGTCCTTAACCCTCCATCCCCCCCACCACTTTAGCTCCCACACCCCCTGCACAGGGACATCAAACAGTGGTGCTTCAATCTCCCCACCCAATGGTGCCATCAGGGCCAAGCAGAGAGGGATTCTTCTACCTGTCTCTCCACCTCCTGCCTAGAGCAGACAAGATTCTGATTTCCCTGCCACAGCAGTATCAGCATGGCTGAGTGGAATATTGATCTTCCACTTCCTGCCCAGTGAAAGCCGGGGGTGTTTCGATTGCCCTGCCCAGCTGGTAGTAGTGGGTCCAGAAATATGCTAAGCCTCCACTCCCACCTGGCAGCAGAGATTTAATAAGCCAATGAGAAGTGGGGCTCATCACCACTCTGCTTCACACCCCCACTGCAGTGTCAATGGGGCCCAACAGAGAGCTGGCATCAAGAGATAAAAGGAGGGGATGAGAAGAAGGTGGCACTAGCTGGCATTTGGCTTCCCTCCTTCCCTCCCCTGGCATCAGCTGGGCTCACTCAGAGCAAAAGTCAGCCTCATCCAAGGCCCCACTTGCACTGGCAAGGTATCAGGGGAACCAAGAGAGGGACTGAATTGCAGTGCCACCGATTAGCCACAAAGCAGTATGAATCAGTGGCCCACATTTGCACAGTGGGAAGTGGAATATACATATCCATCCAGCCTTCGTGCTACACCTCAACACAGGGAAGTATGCCAAAAAGTATTAAATAGAACCTAGAGTTTCGTTACATAATATCCAAAGTGCCTAGGATACCCAAGTGTCACTCATCGTACCAAGAAGCAGAAAAATCACAACCAGAATGAGAAAAGACAACCAACAGATGCCAAGATGAGACGAATCAGACATTGGAATCATGTGACAAGAATTTTAAAGCCCCATCATAAAAATACCTCAGAAAGCATTTACAGGTTCTTCTGAAACAAATGAAGAACTAGAAAATCTCAACAACAACAAGTTATAAAAAAGAACCAAATGAAAATTATAGAATTATAAAATATAATAACTGAAAAAAACATTTTTAACTTGTTAAATGGGCTCAATAGTAGAGGGCAGATGACAAAGGATAGAAGCAGTGACCTTGAGGACAGATCCACAGAATTTACCCAACGTGAACAACAGTGAGAAAATAAACTGAGAAAAATTAACAAAGTCTCAGTGACAATGACAAAGAAGCTACCATTCATATCATCAGAGCCCCAGAAAGGGAAAAAAGAAAGAATGGAACTCAGAAGAAGTATTCAGGTAAAATAATGACTGAAAACGGCCCCAATTGAGAAAAGATATAAAATCACATATTCAAGAGGCTGAGAAAAATCTCATGTAGGATAAACCCAAAGAAATTAATTCTAAGACATATCACAATTAAACTTCTGAAAACTAAAGACAAAGAAAAAGATCTTTAAAAAATGACACATTACTTATAAAGGAATGCCAATTTGAATGATTTCTCATCTGAAACCAACAGGCCAGAACAAAGTGGCACAATATTTTTTCAAGAACTGTTAATCATGAATTTCATATCTGGCAAATACATTCTTCCAGGATGAAAGAGAAATAAGACATTCTTATGTAAAGGAAAACTAAGAGAATTTGACACTAGTAAATCTATCCTTGAAAAATGGCTAATGGAGTTTCTATAAACACAAACCGAATGATAAAAGAAGACTTGTAACTTCAAAAAGGAAGAAAAACTTAAAAACACGACAAATGAAGCAAGAATCCAATAAATGTTCATGGAATTCCCGGAAAGGCAATAAGAAAGAAACAGAGAACAAAAGACAGAAGAAATAAACAGAAAACAAATAATAAAATTATGCATTTAAGTCCTAACGTATCTATAATTATACATACATTAAGTCAATTTCACTATATGTAAATTTCAAATAAATTGATTAAAAAGTGAACAGGCAAGCCAGACTTAGAGAAGATATCTGAAGCATACTGATATGTATATATTTAAAAAGATTCATATTGATCACGTTTAGACGAAAGGATACCTACAATTCAATTTTAAAAACAATAAAAAGCAATGGAAAGCAATATGAAATGCATTAAAATGGGCAAAAGATTTGAATAGACACTTCATAAATAAAGATATACAATAGTTAAAAAGCATATAAAAAGGCACTTTACTACTCACCAAAGAAATCTGAAATCCCAATAACAACAAACCCCAAATAATGCCTAAATTAAAAAGACTGACAGCACCCAGTAGCAACAAGCACACCTAGCACCTAGATCTTGCTTTCTAATACTATTCTCCATTAAAAGAAACCAGGTCTCCTTAGAGCAATGGCTGATTTTAGGGTTTGAGTGGGAAATATACAAAATGAGACTGAAGCATCTTGCAGTGTCAGAAAATAAGGAACTGCTCACAACAAAAATAACACCAAAAGCCAAAAACAAAAACCCCATAATTATGGTAATGTCAAAGGGATGACACACACTGATTGAATGAGCTCCCAATGGCCAAAAGCTAGAAAAATTTGAGCAACAAAATAAAGTAGTAATAGATTATACTTCAAAGTATAAAATATCTATGAGTCAATACTGATATAAACAAATGACTGAATAAACAAATAAATGGGGCGAAGAGACAAATCTCCCATGTGTAAGAATTTCCAAATAATTTATGTAGATACTTCATTCTCAAAGAGGTGAAGCACAACTTACCCCTTAAGTATGGTCACAAATAATGACTTCCTTTCAAAGAGTACAATATGGAAAAGGGGTGAAGCATCACTTCACAGTAGAAGAACGTGACAAACACGGTCTCAGGAGATGGAGGTTAACATCAATAGTGATCAGTCATGCTGACAACAACCAGTCATGCTGCCCTAGATATAATGTAAAAAAATGACATTTTTACCTCTGTTGTCTTCCACCCCCAAATCTATAATCTCACTTTAATCATGAGAAAACGAGCAGTTGAACCCCAATAGAAGGGTATTTAGCAAAATACGCAGTATTCTTCAAAACTGACAAGATTCTCAAAAACAAGATAGATCTAAGAAACCGTTACTGCCAAGAGGAGTCTGACAGTTAAATGTAATGTGAAATCCTGAATGAAATCCTGGAACAGAAAAAGGGCACTGGGTAAAAACTAATGGAGTGTGAATAAGTATAGACTTCAGTTAATAAAAATGTATCAATATTGGTTTATTAATTGTAACAAATTCACAATTTTTATATAAATCAAAACCACTCTAAAAATACCTTTTGTTAACAAAAAAATGAACTGACAGCACCAAGTGTTAGCAAGAACATGAAGCAACTGGAACTGTCAAATATTAATGGAGATTCTGGTTCCATAAGTAAGGACTTTGGAAACTGACACACTGTCCTAACAAGTAAAAAGCTGAACAGACTGAAAAATTAGCCATTCTTAAAGGATTGTAAGTGAGGTGAAGACATCTGGCAAAGCACTGTTCCCATGACAGGAGAGACAGGCAAATGTGGGGGACAGTGTCTTACTAAAGCAGAGACTCAAAAGAAACCACTCTAGTAATCTGAACTGTGATTGTAAATTGCTGGAGGCTCAGAGTGGACAAATCTGAGAATTAAAAACTTCAAGAGAATCCAGTCATCAAAGGCCATCACACTTTTGTGAGTTTCATTTCCAGGAGTAAATATTGGGTGGGGGGGAGGAGGGGAGGTGAAATGCCCTTGTGCTTCTGGCAGAGGATAGGAAAAGGAATCATTCTGAAATACACCAGGGCATGCTGCTACTCTAAACAAGGTATGCCCTCAGGGGCAACTGGCCAAGCAGAGCCCAATCTGCTGGGGTATTATTAAAGCCTAACTGAACTTGGAGGAAAGAAAATAGCCAACTCTGGCCCACTCTAGCCACCCTCTTCCACCTAAAAGGGGAAAGGAAAACAACAACTGAGGAACACTTGTGAAGTTACCAGCCCAGAGGCAAAGGCTCACCAAAGACTGGAGCCTACTCATAAGGCTACCGAGTGCTTCACCTCACCTAACATCTCACCCCCACATTATTAAAGGCCTGTTTACAGCTATTCCTTGTACCAGTAGATCATGTCTGGCTATCAAGAAAAAATGACAAGGCATACCAACAGGCAAAAAGACAATTTGAAGGGACAGAGCAAGCATCAGAACCAAACATGACAGGGATATTGGAATTATCAAACATAGTGATTAGAGTGTAAATTGGTTCACTCAGTTTGGAAAACTCTCTGGCAGTAACTACTAGACCTAAACATAAGCCTATTTATGACTGTGAAGTGTTATTCCTACCTATATTCCCAAGAGAAGGGATTGTATATGTTAACCAAGAACTTTTACTGTACTGTTTAAAGTAGCTTTATTCATAGTAACCCCAGATGGGAAACAACCCAATATCAATCAAAAGAAGAATGGATAAATAAATATGACTTATTCATATACTAGAATACCCAAGACAACTAAAGGAAAAAAAAACAACTACTGATACATACAAATGTGAATGAATCTTGAAGACATGTTGAGAGAAAGAAGTTAGACATAAAAATATACATATTCTATTATTTAATTTATCTGAAACTCAAGAACAAGAAAAATTAAGCTATGGTAATAGAAATCATAATATTTCTTACCTTTGTGAGAAGAGCATTTTATGGATTAGAAAGGGCTAAGAGGAACCTTTCTCGGGTAAATAGAATATTCTATATATTGACCTGGATACAGTCACACGTGTGTGTGTGTGTGTGTGTGTGTGTGTGTGTGTGTGTTTAAGTTCATTAAGTTATACACTTCAGATATGTATGCTTCATGTAGGTTATAGTAAAAAGATTAAAAAATTAAAAATTAAAATGAAATACTTACCATAGTTTATATCTAATCAAGAGATAGAAAACCCTCAGTAATCTAAACAAGGCAGTTTAATATGAAGAATTGTTATAGTATGATCAAAGAGTAGCTATAGGGGGAGAGAGGGAAGATGGCGGCGTAGGAGGACGCTGGGCTCACCGCGCGTCCTGCTGATAACTTAGATTCCACCTACACCTGCCTAAATAACCCAGAAAACCGCCAGAGGATTAGCAGAACGGAGTCGCCAGAGCCAAGCGCAGACGAGAGGCCCACGGAGGAGGGTAGGAAGGGCGGCGAGGCGGTGCGCGCTCCACGGACCGGCGGGAGGGAGCCGGGGCGGAGGGGCGGCTCGCCGGCCAAGCAGAGCCCCCGAGTCTGGCTTGCAAAAAGCGGAGGGGCCTGACGGACTGTGTTCCGACAGCAAGCGCGACTTAGCGTCTGGGAGGTCATAAGTTAACAGCTCTGCTCAGAAAGCAGGAAGGCTGGAGGACAAAGGGAAGGAGAGCTGCTGAGCCCCTGGACGACAGAGCTCAGTTTGGTGGGGAACAAAGGCGCTCGCCAGCGCCATCTCCCCCGCCCATCCCCCAGCCAAAATCCCAAAGAGAACCAGTTCCTGCCAGGGAACTTGCTCGCTCCGCGCAAACACCCAACTCTGCGCTTCTGCGGAGCCAAACCTCCGGCAGCGGATCTGACTCCCTCCTGCTGCCACAGGGCCCCTCCTGAAGTGGATCACCTAAGGAGAAGCAAGCTAAGCCTGCCCCTCCTGCCCCTGTGCCCCTTGCCTACCCACCCCAGCTAAGACGCCAGATCCCCAGCATCACAAGCCTGGCAGTGTGCAAGTAGCCCAGACAGGCCACCCCACCCCACAGGGAATCCCGCCCCTAGGAGAGGGGAAGAGAAGACACGCACCAGTCTGAATGTGGCCCCAGCGGTGGGCTCGGGGCAGACATCAGGTCTGACTGTGGCTCCGCCCACCAACTCCAGTTATACACCACAGCACAGGGGAAGTGCCCTGCAGGTCCTCACCACGCCAGGGACTATCCAAAATGACCAAGCGGAAGAATTCCCCTCAGAAGAATCTCCAGGAAATAACAACAGCTAATGAGCTGATCAAAAAGGATTTAAATAATATAACAGAAAGTGAATTTAGAATAATAGTCATAAAATTAATCGCTGGGCTTGAAAACAGTATAGCTGACAGCAGAGAATCTCTTGCTACAGAGATCAAGGGACTAAGGAACAGTCACGAGGAGCTGAAAAACGCTTTAAACGAAATGCATAACAAAATGGAAACCACCACGGCTCGGATTGAAGAGGCAGAGGAGAGAATAGGTGAACTAGAAGATAAAGTTATGGAAAAAGAGGAAGCTGAGAAAAAGAGAGATAAAAAAATCCAGGAGTATGAGGGGAAAATTAGAGAACTAAGTGATACACTAAAAAGAAATAATCTACGCATAATTGGTATCCCAGAGGAGGAAGAGAGAGGGAAAGGTGCTGAAGGGGTACTTGAAGAAATAATAGCTGAGAACTTCCCTGAAGTGGGGAAGGAAAAAGGCATTGAAATCCAAGAGGCACAGAGAACTCCCTTCAGACGTAACTTGAATCGATCTTCTGCACGACATATCATAGTGAAACTGGCAAAATACAAGGATAAAGAGAAAATTCTGAAAGCAGCAAGGGGTAAACGTGCCCTCACATATAAAGGGAGACCTATAAGACTCGTGACTGATCTCTCTTTTGAAACTTGGCAGGCCAGAAAGAATTGGCACGAGATTTTCAGTGTGCTAGACAGAAAAAACATGCAGCCGAGAATCCTTTATCCAGCAAGTCTGTCATTTAGAATAGAAGGAGAGATAAAGGTCTTCCCAAACAAACAAAAACTGAAGGAATTTGTCACCACTAAACCAGCCCTACAAGAGATCCTAAGGGGGACCCTGTGAGACAAAGTACCAGAGACATCACTACAAGCATAAAACATACAGACATCACAATGACTCTAAACCCATATCTTTCTATAATAACACTGAATGTAAATGGATTAAATGCGCCAACCAAAAGACATAGGGTATCGGAATGGATAAAAAAACAAGACCCATCTATTTGCTGTCTACAAGAGACTCATTTTAGACCTGAGGACACCTTTAGATTGAGAGTGAGGGGATGGAGAACTATTTATCATGCTACTGGAAGCCAAAAGAAAGCTGGAGTAGCCATCCTTATATCAGACAAACTAGACTTTAAATTAAAGGCTGTAACAAGAGATGAAGAAGGACATTATATAATAGTGACAGGGTCTATCCATCAGGAAGAGCTAACAATTATAAATGTCTATGCGCCAAATACCGGAGCACCGAAATATATAAAACAATTACTCATAAACATAAGCAACCTTATTGAGAAGAATGTGGTAATTGCAGGGGACTTTAACACCCCACTTACAGAAATGGATAGATCATCTAGACACACGGTCAATAAAGAAACAAGGGCCCTGAATGAGACATTGGATCAGATGGACTTGACAGATATATTTAGAACTCTGCATCCCAAAGCAACAGAATATACTTTCTTCTCGAGTGCACATGGAACATTCTCCAAGATAGATCATATACTGGGTCACAAAACAGCCCTTCATAAGTTTACAAGAATTGAAATCATACCATGCATACTTTCAGACCACAATGCTATGAAGCTTGAAATCAACCACAGAAAAAAGTCTGGAAAACCTCCAAAAGCATGGAGGTTAAAGAACACCCTACTAACGAATGAGTGGGTCAAACAGGCAATTAGAGAAGAAATTAAAAAATATATGGAAACAAACAAAAATGAAAATACAACAATCCAAACGCTTTGGGACGCAGCGAAGGCAGTCCTGAGAGGAAAATACATTGCAATCCAGGCCTATCTCAAGAAACAAGAAAAATCCCAAATACAAAATCTAACAGCACACCTAAAGGAACTAGAAGCAGAACAGCAAAGGCAGCCTAAACCCAGCAGAAGAAGAGAAATAATAAAGATCAGAGCAGAAATAAACAATATAGAATCTAAAAAAACTGTAGAGCAGATCAACGAAACCAAGAGTTGGTTTTTTGAAAAAATAAACAAAATCGACAAACCTCTAGCCAGGCTTCTCAAAAAGAAAAGGGAGATGACCCAAATAGATAAAATCATGAATGAAAATGGAATGATTACAACCAATCCCTCAGAGATACAAACAATTATCAGGGAATACTATGAAAAATTATATGCCAACAAATTGGACAACCTGGAAGAAATGGACAAATTCCTGAACACCCACACTCTTCCAAAACTCAATCAGGAGGAAATAGAAAGCTTGAACAGACCCATCACCAGCGAAGAAATTGAATCGGTTATCAAAAATCTCCCAACAAATAAGAGTCCAGGACCAGATGGCTTCCCAGGGGAGTTCTACCAGACGTTTAAAGCAGAGATAATACCTATCCTTCTCAAGCTATTCCAAGAAATAGAAAGGGAAGGAAAACTTCCAGACTCATTCTATGAAGCCAGTATTACTTTGATTCCTAAACCAGACAGAGACCCAGTAAAAAAAGAGAACTACAGGCCAATATCCCTGATGAATATGGATGCCAAAATTCTCAATAAGATACTAGCAAATCAAATTCAACGACATATAAAAAGAATTATTCACCATGATCAAGTGGGATTCATTCCTGGGATGCAGGGCTGGTTCAACATTCGCAAATCAATCAACGTGATACATCACATTAACAAAAAAAAAGAGAAGAACCATATGATCCTGTCAATCGATGCAGAAAAGGCCTTTGACAAAATCCAGCACCCTTTCTTAATAAAAACCCTTGAGAAAGTCGGGATAGAAGGAACATACTTAAAGATCATAAAAGCCATTTATGAAAAGCCCACAGCTAACATCATCCTCAACGGGGAAAAACTGAGAGCTTTTTCCCTGAGATCAGGAACACGACAGGGATGCCCACTCTCACCGCTGTTGTTTAACATAGTGCTGGAAGTTCTAGCATCAGCAATCAGACAACAAAAGGAAATCAAAGGCATCAAAATTGGCAAACATGAAGTCAAGCTTTCGCTTTTTGCAGATGACATGATATTATACATGGAAAATCCGATAGACTCCACCAAAAGTCTGCTAGAACTGATACATGAATTCAGCAAAGTTGCAGGATACAAAATCAATGTACAGAAATCAGTTGCATTCTTATACACTAACAATGAAGCAACAGAAAGACAAATAAAGAAACTGATCCCATTCACAATTGCACCAAGAAGCATAAAATACCTAGGAATAAATCTAACCAAAGATGTAAAGGATCTGTATGCTGAAAACTATAGAAAGCTTATGAAGGTAATTGAAGAAGATTTAAAGAAATGGAAAGACATTCCCTGCTCATGGATTGGAAGAATAAATATTGTCAAAATGTCAATACTACCCAAAGCTATCTACACATTCAATGCAATCCCAATCAAAATTGCACCAACATTCTTCTCAAAACTAGAACAAGCAATCCTAAAATTCATATGGAACCACAAAAGGCCCCGAATAGCCAAAGTAATTTTGAAGAAGAAGACCAAAGCAGGAGGCATCACAATCCCAGACTTTAGCCTCTACTACAAAGCTGTCATCATCAAGACAGCATGGTATTGGCACAAAAACAGACACATAGACCAATGGAATAGAATAGAAACCCCAGAACTAGACCCACAAACATATGGCCAACTCATCTTTGACAAAGCAGGAAAGAACATCCAATGGAAAAAAGACAGTCTCTTTAACAAATGGTGCTGGGAGAACTGGACAGCAACATGCAGAAGGTTGAAACTAGACCACTTTCTCACACCATTCACAAAAATAAACTCCAAATGGATAAAGGACCTGAATGTGAGACAGGAAACCATCAAAACCTTAGAGGAGAAAGCAGAAAAAGACCTCTCTGACCTCAGCCGTAGCAATCTCTTACTCGACACATCCCCAAAGGCAAGGGAATTAAAAGCAAAAGTGAATTACTGGGACCTTATGAAGATAAAAAGCTTCTGCACAGCAAAGGAAACAACCAACAAAACTAAAAGGCAACCAACGGAATGGGAAAAGATATTTGCAAATGACATATCGGACAAAGGGCTAGTATCCAAAATCTATAAAGAGCTCACCAAACTCCACACCCGAAAAGCAAATAACCCAGTGAAGAAATGGGCAGAAAACATGAATAGACACTTCTCTAAAGAAGACATCCGGATGGCCAACAGGCACATGAAAAGATGTTCAGCGTCGCTCCTTATCAGGGAAATACAAATCAAAACCACACTCAGGTATCACCTCACGCCAGTCAGAGTGGCCAAAATGAACAAATCAGGAGACTATAGATGCTGGAGAGGATGTGGAGAAACGGGAACCCTCTTGCACTGTTGGTGGGAATGCAAATTGGTGCAGCCGCTCTGGAAAGCAGTGTGGAGGTTCCTCAGAAAATTAAAAATAGACCTACCCTATGACCCAGCAATAGCACTGCTAGGAATTTATCCAAGGGACACAGGAGTACTGATGCATAGGGGCACTTGTACCCCAATGTTCATAGCAGCACTCTCAACAATAGCCAAATTATGGAAAGAGCCTAAATGTCCATCAACTGATGAATGGATAAAGAAATTGTGGTTTATATACACTATGGAATACTACGTGGCAATGAGAAAAAATGAAATATGGCCTTTTGTAGCAACGTGAATGGAACTGGAGAGTGTGATGCTAAGTGAAATAAGCCATACAGAGAAAGACAGATACCATATGGTTTCACTCTTATGTGGATCCTGAGAAACTTAACAGGAACCCATGGGGGAGGGGAAGGAAAAAAAAAAAAAAAAGAGGTTAGAGTGGGAGAGAGCCAAAGCATAAGAGACTGTTGAGAACTGAGAGCAAACTGAGGGTTGATGGGGGGTGGGAGGGAGGAGAGGGTGGGTGATGGGTATTGAAGAGGGCACCTTTTGGGATGAGCACTGGGTGTTGTATGGAAACCAATTTGACAATAAATTTCATATATAAATAAAAAAAAAAAAAAAAAAGAAAATGTCATGTGATCAAAATGATAGTGACCTCACTGTATCTTTGGTGCAAAAGACTTAGCCAATAACAGGATCAGATGAAAGAACCTTTTATCCAACTTAATTCATCTTATCAATGGCCAAGTGCTTTTGAATTTCTATAAAGGAGAGTACATCAGGTAGTATCTATTTGTATAGAACAAAGTCATGGAGCCAAATTGCATATTTTAGATGATTTGGTGTTTGTAGTGTCTGTTGTGGTAATTACTGTGCTCTGAATAAATATACAGAAGTCCATGCTCATTTTTGCTCTCTTGTATCTTTACCATAACTTTTTAAAAATTACTACCTATCCACTATTAAACATTATAGAAATACAAAAAAAAAACAAAAAACAAAAAACAAAGAGTAGCTATAGGATATAAGAAAACTATATGATACACTAGGTCTAAGGGACATTACCCAAAGACGGACAACCTTGGAAGGGGACACTCCCTCCAAGGCTGGGTTTTGATGACATCATTGGAGAGAGTATAGTTGAGCCCACTGGATGGCAAAGAAGTTGACTGATTTGCCAGGTTAAGCTGTTCTACAGTCATGAACAAGCAGAAAACAACCTTCTGGAGCCCAGACAGGTATGTGAGCCACAGCTGGTGGCCAGCATGTGGCATGAGGCACGAATGGACCACCAGTGGGGAGGTGGCTTAATGCATAAAGTATCCCTGCTAGGAAGACTGCAAGAAACACACTGGAGGGTGGTAAGTGGAAAGAGAGGATCAGGGCACCAGGGTAGGCAAGAGGACTGAGGAGCAGAATGATCATTATTGAAAAGACCACATGAAGAAGATTACCAGCAACACTGGTGCTGTGAGATCCATCAAGGGACTGTATATATTCTGAGCATATGGCTGGGCAAAAGGCCACCAGAAGCCCTCACACCCACACCACCAACCCACCGTTCCACAGCTGGAAACACGGAGATACCTTCCCTCCTATAATGTCCCTCTAGTGACCTCTGCTAAGAATACTTAACATCATGCTCCCTTTAAAGCAGAATTGGTTGAAGAAGCTCCATCCAATATCACAGGACAGGTATCGAAGAATCAATTGGAAGTAGAGAGGCAATAAATTAATTAACTGACACAGTATTTATCATAAAAATAATAAAAATTAATGAAATCTAGAATAAAAAAGTAAATGAGATAATGCATGTAAAGCACTTGGCACAAGACCAAGCATATTGTAAATACTGCATAAACTGTTATTGCTGTCGTGATGGTTATAATTATGACAATTTAATTTCAGATGCATGTCCCTTTTGGGGAATAGGATAGAAAAGGTAGACAAACAGAAAAAAGCTTTTCTTTCATCTTCTTTATTTTGTTTCATTAATTGTTAAGGTCACAATACCCATCATCAAAATTTGAAATTAGGTAGAAATGTATTCAGTGAAACACATGAAATCTTTTCTTTCACACCATTAATCCCAGTCCCCTTCCCAGAAGTAACCACAGCTAGCAGGCCTTCATCTCTGTATTTAAGTTATATTAATTATTAATAATATTAAATATTTTATAATACCAATATGTTTTAGGCACTGCTCTAAGTTCCTTACAAATAGAATTTTATTTAATCCTCACAACAACCCTATATTTTTGGTTTTATTATTATCCTCACTTAATAGATAAAGAAACTGAGTCATCAACATTTAAAGAAAGACCCAGGGACAAGGGGAAAGAGAAATACAAGAACATTTGAAACAGTAGGAAGAGCAGGTACAAAGGCCATGAGAAGGTGGCAACTGAGCAAAGAACTGAGAAAGTGATAGGTTTGGCCAGGTGGGTAATTAGGAAAGAGTGCTGCAGGCAGAGGGAACAGTGAGAACACAGGCCCGAGTAGAGAGTACACCTGTGACATCTGGGGAGCGTAGCTAGAGCTGAGAGCAGAGAGAGTGGCCCTTGGGCAGATGCCAGTCCATAAACTCGTCTGCAAAAACCTTAGTGCAGACACTGGGAGGAAGTATCTAGCTAGAAACATCTATAACGGTTTGAGAGGGGAACTTTAGGTCTGCTAAATCAAATAATACAGAGGTAGGGCTTACATTTTTATATCTGTTTTTCATGTTTTTAATTATATGTTTGGTAAAACAATTTTTTACTTTTTTTGCATTTTACAAAAGTTTTGGTCCATGATGGATGCAAAGGTTTGTTGTTTTTGTTTTGCTGGATGGATGGTTGGTTGGTTGGTTGGTTGGTTAGGTGTTTTTTCAGAAAATGTAGGCAGTAATTTCTCTGACATCGGCCATGGCAACATTTTTCTACATGTCTCCTAAAGGCAATTGGGAAACAAAAACAAAAATAAACTATTGGGACTACATCAAAATAAAAAGCTTTTTCACAGCAAAAGAAATTATCAACAAATCAAAAAGACAACCTACTAAATGGGAGAAGATATTAGCAAATGGTATATCCAGTAAGGGCTTAATACCCAAAATATATAAAGAACTTTTACAACTCAACACCATGAAAACCAAAGCCAATTAAAAATGGGCAGATCACCTGAATAGACATTTTTTCCAAAGAAGACATACAGATGACCAACAGACACCTGAAAAGATGCTCACTATCACTAATCACTGGGGAAGTACAAATTGAAAACGAAATGAGATATCACCTTACACCTATAAGAATGGCTAGAATCATAAAGACAAGAAACAACAAATGTTCGTGAGGATGTGGAAAGAAAGGAATTCTTGCACATTGTTGGTGGGAATGTAAATTGGTCCAGCTGTTGTGGAAAACAGGATGGAGTTTGCTCAAAAAAATAAAAAATAGAATTAAGTATGATCCATTA
Source organism: Puma concolor (assembly GCF_028749965.1). NCBI lineage: Eukaryota > Metazoa > Chordata > Mammalia > Carnivora > Felidae > Puma > Puma concolor. The sequence continues at coordinate 141,490,768 of NC_141674.1, read as the reverse complement.
ATTCCACTTCTGGGTATTCCATTCAAAGAAAATGAAAACACTAATTCAAAAAGACATAGTGCCCCTATGTTCACTGAAGCATTATTTACAAAAGCCAAAATATAGAAGCAACCCATGTGTCCATCCATAGATGAATAGATAAAGAAGATATGGTATACATATATACATACACACACACGCACACACACACACACACACACACACACACAAACACACAATGGAATATTACTCGACTATAAACAATGAGATCTTGCCATTTGCAACAATATGGATATACCCAGAGAGTATTATGCTGAGTGAAATAAGTCATACAGAGAAAGAAAAATACCATGCAATTTCCCTTATATATAGAACCTAAAAAACAAAACAAACTAAACAAACAAAAAGTAGAAACAGACCCATAAATACAGAGAACAGACTAATGACCTTTTACCACAGATAGTCTTATAGTACATGGAGATCCTGTTAAAATGCAGATTGGGGGGCGCCTGGGTGGTGCAGTCGGTTAAGCGTCGGACTTCAGCCAGGTCACGATCTCGCGGTCCGTGAGTTCGAGCCCCCCGTCAGGCTCTGGGCTGATGGCTCAGAGCCTGGACCCTGTTTCTGATTCTGTGTCTCCCTCTCTCTCTGCCCCTCCCCCGTTCATGCTCTGTCTCTCTCTGTCCCAAAAATAAATAAACGTTGAAAAAAAAAATTAAAATGCAGATTGGTCGGGGGTGCCTGGGTGGCTCAGTGGGTTGAGTGTCCAACTTCGGCTCAGGTCGCGGTCTCGCGGTTCGTAAGTTCGAGCCCCGTGTCGGGCTCTGTGGTCACAGCTCAGACCCTGGATCCTGCCTCAGATTCTGTGTCTCTCTCCCTCTCTCTCTGTCTCTTCCCCAGCTCACACTCTGTGTCTCTCAAAAAGAAATAAACACTCAAAAAAAATTTTAAATGCAGATTGGTCTAGGGTAGGGTCTTAATGAACTCTCAGGTTCTGCTGATGCTTTTAATGCAGGGAGAAGCAGGTTTAAGAAGCACTTCAGTGCCTGGGTGGCTCAGGTGGTTAAGCATCTTACTCTTGATTTTGGCTCAGGTCATGATCTCGAGATACATAAAAAGAAATTTTTCCAGGTTAACATTTTAAAGCTCCATTTTGAAGTCACTCACCTATTTAAAAACAATCTGTGGCTTCCCATTTAAATAAATCTTTAAGGTCCTCCATAACCCAGCTCCAGCCTGCTGTTGGCTTTTCCAGCACCATTTCCCTGCATGAACTCTGTACTTCAACAAATGTGGATCATTCATTATTCTTCTAACATGCCTAGTGGTCCTTTCTTTAGTAACTGCTTTTGTTTATCTTTGATAATAAAGTGTCTTCTGTCTAGCGGTGCCTGAGTGGCTCAGTCCGTTAAGTGTCAGACTCTCAGGTCATGATCTCATGGTTCATGAGATTGAGACCCGTGTCAGGCTCTGCGCTGATAGTGTGGACCCTGGTTGGGATTCTATGTCTCCTTCTCTCTCTGCCCCTTCCCTGCTCGCATTCTCTCTCTCTCAAAATAAATTAAATAAACTTAAAAAAAAAAGGATCCCTCCAGAACCAGGTTACGAATAGACAGTCTGGGAGTTAAGGGAGAAGCAGGGAGACTAGTTAGACAGCTGGTGTAGAAATTCAGCCAAGAGATGATGGTGCTTCAGAATAGAATGGTAAGAATGGTGGTAGTGATAAGTGGTCAAATGGTAGGTTTATATATGAAAAGTAAAGACAAAGGGATAGCCAGATATATAGGGTGTGGAGTGAGAGAAGAGAGAGGTCAGGGATGAATCAAAGGATTTGGGCATAAGCAAGGGAAAGAATTGATCCTGCAGCCAGAAGGTAGAGGGGCTAAAGACTCTGACAACAGAGGCTGAGGTGGTAACTGTTTCATCACAGCCACTCTCTAGAAATGGTCCATACTGTTGGAAAATACCCAAAAGACAGATTTATCTTTTGGATCTATCTCTCTAGAAAAACAAACACAATAAGATATGACACATACAATTATATTTTCTAATTCCCCAAATCTACAACAAAGGCATCAGCAACAAGAAGGTCTGAAAATTACTCAAACCAAGACATAAGGACAAAACAAATGCCAAAATTGAATAAGATACTGTGACCTATTAACTCATCTGTTGAGTCACAAAAGCAAATGGACCAAATAATCCCAGCCTGAACTGTCTGACAATCTCTCAGGAGATTTTGTCATCAGAACTCACCAGTTTTCTCCATGAGACAGATGGTTAATTAGATTTGATAGTAAAAGATAGCAATGTATCAACACTGTGCTGATGCCTTATTAATGAATAATGAGGTCAGATTAAATATGTTGTCCAGGTGTGTGTGTGTGTGTGTGTGTGTGTGTGGTTTATGAGTTCCTAGGAAAAATTATTCCTGAAATGTTATACTCCACACTGTTAATAATGGTGGCCTCTGGGGAAGGGAGTAAAGCTGACAGAAGAGGAAGGGATAGGAAGATAAGGTGGCATCTTCTTTCTGAGATATACCTCTAATTTATTTGAATTATTTTATAACATTTCTTTTGTAAATTTTTGGGAAGTAATAATGAAGAGGAAAACACTTATAAGTCTTCCTACTTTCCTATTTCAACTTAAGAAAAATATAACATGGCCTTCTCAATAAACCTAACATTTTCCTACAACATTTTACTTATATATGCTACAGGAACTTTCTTGAGCTATACACTTCTATACAGATTAAACAACTAAAACCATAAAAACAAATACAATTTTTCCCTCTGATTTTATCTTCAGCAAACATCAACTCCTGAAATAATGGATATAAAAAGGCAGGTGGAACTTCAGCTGGTTAAAATAGCACCAAAATTTCTTCATACAGTAAAAAATAGTATATGCTCAATAAGGAAGCTGAATGCATTCATGAACAACCAGGAAGTAATCCTGTTGTAATATTTTTACATAAGTCAGACTATACTTTTAACGTAATAAAGCTTTGTGCATCATCACCAGATATTCTCTTTACACAGCTAGTTTTAAAAAGTTTACTAATATCACTTCTCTTTCCTTATTTACCTCCAGGGAGCATGCCTCACAATCTGCTCTGTAAATTCAGGAAAGATCTTTCCCTTGCTAGATCAAAGCACTATGAACTAAGTAGTTTTATCTTTATATGTATCTGACTGCAAACTGTGTATATAATCCTGTGCTTTATAAATATAATGATCTTATAATAGACCCGCTGGGCATAAGTAGGCAGCTTAATGCACACAGCCTATGAATCTTGATATTAATTACTTTTGCTCCCAAACTGTGTGTAGTGGAAATAACTGGATGGAGATTACAGTCTTAGCTTTGCAGCTTACTGGGAGAACTTCAACAGTCACTTAACCTCTTTGAGTGTCAGTTTTCTTATCTATAAAGTAAGGATTAAAATATTTACTTCACAAGTTGTCTTTGAGGCTTGGTGAGGTATAAAGAAATTGTGAAACTTCTTACTCAGTGCCAAACCAATAATAAGCCCACAATAAGTGCTAATTAATTTTAAAATATGATCTACAAAAAAAAAGAATGCATATGAGACAAATCATACTCTAGAGACTGCAAAGAAGACTGGCAAGTCTTCCATGTAGAAAGAGTAAAGTTAGCAGCTATTTTGGTAAAGTGGGATGTGAGAAAGATTTTATGTTGCCTCCTGGCCTCCTTAAGAAATGTTCCCTTTAGTTTGGTTCAGTCACTGTGTCCCCTGATAAAGGTGATCTATTAATTAGGTAATATACAAATAGGGGCTAGGTTTTCTTCATAATGAATCCACCCCCACTTTCTACAACCTAACTGAACTAAAAACTGTGGTAGTTAAGTGGCAGGAGAAAGCACCTGACACTGAAGGAGGGGGTAGAATGCATGCTAAAGCTGGGTGGAGAAACAAAGAAAAAAATATGGATTCACTTATCAGTCTCACTCAAGGACCCATAATGTAATTGTAATGTCTATATTGTAATGCCCATAAGTTTGCATGTAGGGAATTCTATAAGCAATGAGATCTGTTTTGGGTTTGACGGCATCCCGGTCCTGGCTCGCAGCCCTGCTAAGTTTGAGAAAGTGCACTTGGCAAAGTAGGAGTTCAGGTGAAGTTGTAGGCAGGTGCACTGTGCTTAGATGCTGTCCTGGAAATTGGAGTAGGTTTGCCAAACTCCATCAGTTTGTAAGGTGGAATTGTTTAGCCTTGCATAACCATGATTCAAAATGATGATTAATAGGCCTGTTTCTAAAGTGAAAAGAAAAAGAATGTTGAGAATGGAATAAGCTATGTCTTAGAAGAAAGAGGAACTCTTTCCTAGGACTAGCTTTCCTGCAAGGCAGCAGCAGGGAATAGTTCGTTGGGACCCAAATAGTGCATCATGAATGCATGCTAAATTTTAACCATATGATTTGTCACTTCAGATTCTCCTTGAGGTAATGATGATAGCATCACACTCACTTTTCTGGTATTGAAAATCAAGGTATGGGAAGACTTAGTCTAACCTGTTTATCTAGCATTAGATACCAAAAATTGAAGTAATAACTGCTGCATTTGGAACACTTATGATTTATTTGGAAATTTGGCATGAATATCAATGAAAATAAAATAAGGATAATGCTGCCCATCAATGGGGGGTGCCATGAGATTCCCACAGATGATGAACGTAAGAGCTCCCAGTATAGTCCCTACCAGACGGTAGGTATTGAATAAACATTAGTTTTCTTTCTAAAACATATTTTGTTAGTTTTGCTTGTTTTATGGCTAGAGTCTGGACCCATGTTATAGTTTAGATGGATCATGTGGTTCACTAAGAATCAAATGAAGCTCAAGTTTTGTGTAGTCACCAAACAGTAAAAGGTGAATAGTTTGGAGGAGCTTTGAGGAGAAAGGAAGGGGAATATCTGCTCTTAATATAAAAAATGTGTTACAGCTCAATATATGAAGACCTTGGTACCCACAAAGTACTATGAATTCACTTAGAATACTTGCCATTAATAGGTGGACAGATGATTTCCAATTAGTGTAATGTGACACATATGGTAGATACATTTCACTTGTGGAAAACAAGACAGGGTGCAATCAAATTAAACACATTTGATGTCTTTTTCCAGCCAAAATGGAGTAACAGGGACTGGCTTTAAGTGCCAGCCTGAAATAAACAAAAGCAAACAACAAAAGAAACAACAAAACATATAAAGAATGGTTTTCAGACACTGGACCTCAAGCTGCACAAAATCAGTATCCTTGAGAGGGGAGACATAAGAAGTGAGCCCCACAATTACCCTCCCTTATTGCCTGGAAAGACTTTCCAGGCTGCAGTGGAGACAGGGGAGACCCACATAGTCTCCCTTCATTGAGATGACAGGGCTGCGAGTTGACAGAGACCTAGAAACTATAATTTACAGTACAGAGAAGAATATTGGAAACGGAAAAGATATATAGAGAGAAAGTTCCAGATATCTGGAGAGGGCCCCCCCTTGAGTCTTGAACTGAGTGTTGATCAGTGCGTGCATGTAAGCAAATCCTATCACAGCCAGGGAAGGAGCCACCCAAAAGGAGAAGGGAGGAAATCACTGAAGCTCTCACAGTGATGGGACTTATTTGTATCCTAGTTTGTATTCCCCTCAGTCAGAGTAGGGAAACCTCACAATCCATGGAAGAAGAGTCCTCCAAAGGATTCTGCCTCAGTAGTTGCAGGCTACTTTGGTCCTGTCTAACAAAGCTTAAAAGCAAGTCTTGAAAGGACCAAACGCCTCCCAGCAACTGATCTGCGTCCTAGAACAAAGCTTAAGAGTATAAAAATATCTAGTTCCCCAAAAGGAAACATTTACAATGTCTGATGTTCAGTAAAAAAGTGACCAGGCATGCAAAGAAGCAGAGAAACAGCACCCATAATGAGGAGAAAGACCAAGCAATTGAAACTGGTGAAGCACCCACACAGACAATGAAACCAGTAGTTAAGGACATTAAAACATTTATTATAACTGTATCCCATAAGTTCAAGAAAGCAGAGTAAATCTTGAGATTACAGACTTGTGAGGTATTTTTAAAAACAGACCTAAATTTAACTTCTAGAGATAAAATAATATACATATTTTAAAAATATTGTACATTTGGGCAACAGGGCATAAATAGTGAACTGAAGGAAAAGTATTATTGCTTTCTGCTTCATGTTGAGTGTACATTTGTCTCTTCAATTTTCCATAACCTTCTCAGATCCCACCTCGTATTGTAGAATGCTCTGAGAAAATCACTTAACTTTTTCTGAGCCTCACTTTCTTCACGTAGGAAATGGTGGTAACACTGACCCAAAGGCACATTGTGAGAATTAGAAATAATCTGTAAGTTGTGGATCAGTAGTCCTAACAAAGATGTCTATGGCCACCTTTGCTTTCCATTAAAATTACAAGCAACAAACAAAACAAATAAAAAAAAACATGAAAACCGTAAGGAAATGAAAATTATCCTTTGCATGTTATGAAATACACCTGAAACTCTTCTCAGTGAGATACTTTAAGTATTTCATTGTGAATTATAATACATATATAGAAAATTACACAAAAATAAATGTACCACTCAGTAAATTTTCATAAAATACACATTAATGTCAACACCAACCTGGCCAAAGAAACAGGAAATTATAAGCACCACAAAAAAGTTTTCTTCATGGCCTCACATCAATCTTTATTCTTTCTTCTTCCTCAAAAGTAATCAATATCCTGAATTCTAACATTATAATTCAATTTTGCTTGTATTTGAGTATAAATGGAACCATCCAGTATATATTCCTTTATAACTGGTATTTTTCCATCAACATTGTGTTCAGGAAATTTATGCATGTTACTGTATGTAGCTATATTTCACTTATTTTCATTGCTGCATAATATTCTCTTGTATTAAGATTTGATAGTTTATTGATCTAGTCAACTGTTGCTTGATATTTGAGTTATTTCCAGTTATTTGGAGGTTTTAAGAGTATGCTACTATAAACCCTCTTGCATTCCTGTTATTGTTGTGTATTGATCTAATAATCAAACTGATGGGCCATAGGGCACAGTAGATAATATCAAACAGTAGTCATCCAAGTGGCTGTACCGATTTAAACTCCCACTCACAAAGAGTTCCAGTAGCTCCACATCCTTGCCAACATTTGGTATTGTTGAGAACCTGATTTTTATTTACTCTAACAGATATGCAGTTGTATATCACTTGGTGTTAATTTACAGTTTTAAGAGGAAAAAAATTTTAATGTTTATTTACTTTTGAGAGAGAGAGAGAGAGAGAGAGAAAGAGAGAGAGAAACAGAGTGTAAGCAGGCAAGGGGCAGACAGAGGGAGACACAGAACCTGAAGCAGGCTCCAGGCTGAGTTGACAGCACAGAGCCCGATGTGGAGCTTGAACTTACGAGATCATGACCCGAGCTGAAGTCAACGCTTAACTGACTGACCCACCCAGGCGCTCCATGTATTTTTTAGACTTAATGAACATTTCTTAGGATTACTGGTCATTTGTTCATCTTGTTTTGTAAAATACCTGTGCAAGTCTTTCCAGTGTTTTCATCATTATCCATACATTGCTTACCAATTTGTACTATTTATATAGTCAGGATACAAAAGCCCCTTATCAGTTATACGTGCAGCAAATGTCTTCTGTAGTTTGCCTTTACATTCTATATTTTGATAAACACTTTTAATATTTGAAATGCATAAATCCTTTCTTTGTGGTTATCTTTTTCTGTCAAAGAGAATACTTTCTCCTCTACTCTCTTCTAGAAGCTTATTTATTTTGTTTTGTACATTTAAATTTACTAACCCTGTGGAATTGATGTTGGTGTATGGTAGAGGTCAAATTTATCTTTTCTATATCATATTCACTTTACTCAGCACCACTGATAGAAAAACTTCCCTGCAGTGCACTGCGCTGGAGAATTTATCATGGATTAAGTATCCTTATGTGTTGTGGTCAGTCCATTTCCAAGCTCTCCATTTTCTACTATTAGTCAATTTGAATTAATAATGCATTAACCTGATTTGTAAACCTGTTTATTAATTTTTGATATCCTATCAAGAAAATAAATTCCATCCTGTTATTCTTTATAAGTGTGTAGTCTAATCTTAGTTCTATGTGTTTCCAAAAACATTTAGAATCAGCATGTCAGGGGCCATACACACACCTACATATAAACATATACAATTTCTTAAGGTATTTCATAATAATGCATAGAAACTATAGATAATTTTGAGAAGAAATGGCATTTTTACAATACCAAGTCCTTACAATGGTATATCACTAGGTTTATTTAGGTCTTCTTTCATTTCTATAAATGATGTTTTATGGTTTTCTTTGAAGTGATACTGCATATCTTTAATTCAATTTATGTCTAAGGAGATAGTATTTTTATCATAAATAGTATCCTTCTTAACATGTATTTTCTTTTTTTTAATTTTTTTTAATCTTTCTTTTTGAGGGAGGGGGGAGCGGCAGAGACAGAGGGAAACAGAATCTGAAACAGGCTCCAGCCTCTGAGTTGTCAGTACGAAGCCCGACGCGGGACTAAAACTCACGAACTGCGAGATCATGACCTGAGCCAAAGTCGGACACTTAACCGACTGAGCCATCCAGGTGCCCCAGAATGTATTTTCTAATTGTCCATTAATGATATTGAGAAATACAATTAAATTTTCATATTTAACTTCCATTTGGCATGTAACTAAGATCATTAATTATAATAACTTGTTTGTAGAATTTTTAATTTCTATATATGCAAGCATGTGATCTCAAAATAATAACAGCTTTATTTCTAATTTTCTAATACTTATGTATTTTACTCATTTTGTTCACTTATTCATTGAATAGGATTCCAACATGCTTGAACATCAAGGGTGATAGGAGTCATTTTTCTGTAACTCCTGATAGCAGAGGGAAAGTTTTAACTACATCGTTAAATATCATATTTGCAGGTTTTATGTAGACATCATTTACTAAATTAAAGATGAGTTCTTCTGATCCCAACTTGCTAAACTTTTTATCATGATTTTATCAGAAACTTTTTTGCATGATTTATGTGCTCACATTATTTTTCTTTCTTATTAATGTGGTGATTTATATTGGTTAATTTTGAAAAGTTAAAAAATCCAGCTTGATGGGGGCTCTGGGTGGTTCAGTTAAGCTTCCAACTTCGGCTCAGGTCATGATCTTGTGGTTTTTGAATTTGAGCCCCACATCAGGCTGTCTGCTGTCAGCTCAGAGCCCACTTGAGATCCTCTGTCCTCACTTCTCTCTGTCCCTCCCCAGCTCTCGCCTCTCTCTCTCAAAAATAAACATTAAGAAAAAACTCAAGTTGGTAAATTCTCTCTTTTCATAGTTTGCTGTATATATATGGTTTGCTATTGTTTTAGTCAGGATTTTTTATCTATGTTCAGAAGTGAGAATGATCTGTAATTTTCTTCGTCATTGTACCATTGCCAGACTTGTTGTCAGAGTTAAGCTGGCTTCATAATGTTTCTTTTTCATTATTCTTGAAGATGTTTGTATTAGCTATCTTAATTTCTTATTTAAAATATTTGGTAGAATTAAGTAGTGCAGACTTCTTGGTCTAGCATTTTACGTGTGGAAAGATTTTTATTTAAAGAGCCAATGTATTTAATATTTATAGCATTTACACACATTTACACATATTTTCCCTTTCGTGTCAGTTTCAGTAAGTTATGACTTTCCAGGAATATGTGCATTGCATCTTTATTTCTCAATGGGTTGGCATCTAATTGTTCTTAAGTTTCTCATTTCATTTTTAATACATATGGAATATATGGTAATGTCCATTTTTCATTCCTGGTATTGGTTATTTGTGCCTATTATTTGTCTATAATTTTGTGTACCTTTTCTCTCCTTTTTTCCTATGCTTTTTTCTATACACATTATTTTAATCAGGGTATTAATTTTATTAATCTTCTCAAAGAGCTAATTTTTTTCATTGTAAATTCTCTCTAATGTATGTTTGTTTCTGTTAACTAATTTCTGCCCTTTATTATTTTTTCCTTCACATTTCTTTAGATTTAATTTGTTAGTCATTTACTTTTAGAAATAGATGCTTAGCTCATTGATTTGCAGGATTTTTTATACCCACTTGAGGCTATAGATTTCTCTTTAAATATGCTATATCTGCATCTCACAATATTTAGATTAGTTCTTTTATGTTCACAATTCAAAAGATTCATAATTCCCATTTGGAATATTTTCTTGATCCATGAGTTATTTAAACAACATACTAGGAGCGCCTGGGTGGCTCAGTCGGTTGAGCGTCCGACATCGGCTCAGGTCATGATCTCGCAGTCTGTGAGTTCGAGCCCCGCGTCAGGCTCTGTGCTGACAGCTCAGAGCCTGGAGCCTGCTTGGGATTCTGTGTCTCCCTCTCTCTCTGCCCCTCCCCCGCTCATGCTCTGTCTCTCTCTCTCTCTCTGTGTCAAAAATAAACATTAAAAAAATTTAAAAAAATACTTATAAACAACATACTAATTTTTATCTGCTTGATTTGTTAATTGTTGAGAGCAGTATCTTAAAATTTACCACTATGATTACACATTTGGACAAACCTCTCTTTAATTCTGTCAGCATTTATTTTATATATTTGAGGATAGATTTTTAAATGTACAGCTGACCTCTGAACAACACAAGTTTGAACTGTAGACGTCCACTGATGTAAGAATTTTTTACAATATAGTACTGTAAAGGTATTTTCTCTTTCTTATGATATTCTTAATAACATTTTCTTTTCCCTAGCTTACTTAAAGAATATAGTATATAATACATACATATAGCATACAGAATATGTATTACTTGACTGATTATGTTGTCAGTAAGGCTTTGGGTCACAGGAAGCTATTAGTAGTTAAGTTTTGGGGAAGTCAAAAATTATACATGAATTTATTTTTAAATTTGAGAGAGAGAGAGAGAGAGAGAGAGAGAGAGAGAGAGATCATGTGTGCAAGTAGGGGAGTGGGGCAGAGGGAAAGATAAAAAGAGAGAATCTTAAGCAGGCTCCATCCTCAATGTGGAGCCCGATGTGGGGCTTGATCCCACAACCCTGGGATCATGACCTGAACTGAAATCAAGAATCAGATGCTCAACTGGCTGAGTTGCAAAGGTGCCCCCATATACGTGGATTTTTGATTGGTGGGTGGGTGGGGATCAATGCACCAACCCCCTTATGGTTCAAGGATTAACTGTATACTATAATTGTTACATCTTTTGATGAGGTCAATCTTTTATCACCATTTATCATGACATTCTTTCTCTGTGAAAATATTCTTAATCCATATGGTCTGATGATGTAATGATACTATTTTTTGTTTGTTTAATGTTTTTTGGTAGCTATTTTTCAATAGTTTTAATTTATCTGTATGTTTGTATTTGAGAGGCATTTCTTACAAACAGCTATAGTTTGTATAGCTTTTGTTTTATCCAACTAACAATCTTTGTGTTTTAATTGGAGGATTGAGCCCATTTACATATAGTATAATCACAAATATAATAGTTTAAATCTAATGTAATTTACAGAGATGTTTTCTACCAGGTTTTGTAATATTTTCTTCTCCTTTCCTTCCTTCCTTCCTTCCTTCCTTCCTTCCTTCCTTCCTTCCTTCCTTCCTTCCTTCCTTTATTTTTTTGAGCAGCAGGCAAAAGTTTATTAGAATGTAAGATTACAAAGGAAGAATAGTAGGAAAGCTCTCTTTACAGAGAGGGTACATTCAAAAGTGAATGCCCCTCCATTTAGACTGAATTTTTTATTATTCTTTCCCTCTCCCCAACAAAAAAAAATGGCTTAATTTTAATATTATTTTAGTAGTTAACTCAAGAGATTATAATATACATTCATTACTTAATATAGTATAATATTGCCTGGTACTTCTGCCCTATTCCTGGACAATGAAAAATTAGAACACTTTACTGTCATTTACCCACCTCTCAAGAATCTATTTTAATTTCATATAGCATTTTTGCCCACCCCCCAAACTTCTATCTGGGATCATTTTTCTCCTACTTGAAAAAATAAACTTTAATATTTCTTTCAGTGTGCATCTTCCATTGATGAATTCTCTTACTGTTGTTTTCAGAAATTTATTTATACCACCTTTTTCCATAAATAATATATATATCTTTTTTACTATGCATAAAAGTCTAAGTTGTTCTATATCTCCTCTCTTCAATGTAAAGATATTCTACTGTATTTCTGGCTTCCATTGCTTTTTGTTGGGTAGTCTGTTGTCAGTGAAAATGTGGGTCTTCTGAAGGTCATCTATCTTCATTTCTTTAAGATCTTTTCCTGGTTTCTGGAAGTTATACTATGATGTACTTAGGTGTACCTTTCTTTTAATTTATACTTCTTGTGACTTATAGAGTTCCTCTGCCTGGTTCGAGAAAGCAGACATCGATGCTGTGACATGGATTAAAGTGCCATTACCTTAAGAAGTGCAAATCCAGGGTGATATGGATACGCAAAAAGAAAAATAAGGCAAAAACATATACAAAGACTGTAATGAAATGTGTTATGATACTGGCCATCGTACCAAACTGCCAAGAGACCTGACAGGCTACTCAGTAGCTGAATTTACTTTCTGGCATTATAACTTCTTTATAAGGGTTGCAAGAATGAACCACACCAGAGTATTCAATAGAAGAAAAAATAAAGGGGTAATTTATCTTCCCAGATATTTCCCATTTCTAACTGTTCTCAGTTCCATTCATGAGCAGTGATTCTCCAGCTCTATCAAATTGTATTATTTGGCCCCATGATGGGCATTCAGGAAAACAGATAATGCCTAGGGTTACAATGTGTACAGCTTGAAACTAAGGGTTGGTGTCCTAATTAGTTTTGGAAAAATCTCAGGAATTACTTCAAATATTCCTTCTCTACATTAATTTTCTAGGATTCCAATTACCATGTAAGACCTTGTTGCTATATACTTTAGGTATTTTCCCTCTCCTCTATTTTCCACACTCTTTTGGTTCTCTGGGTTTCATTTCAGATATTTTATCTGGTCTGTCCTCCTATTACTGTTTTTTTTTTTTTTCTTTAGCTTTATCTAATCTACTATTACCCTCCACATGTTTTCTCAATATCAGATATTCTATTTCTCAATTTTATAATCTCTTTTGGAATTTAAAGAGTTACTAGGCTCTCCTAAAATCCCGTCTCGTCTTCTAACTCCTTAAATACATTAAGAATAGTTATTTTAAATGTTATGTCTGATTGCTCCATTTTTTGGAGGCCAAATGGGTCTCTTTCTGTTGTCTGATATTTTTAAAAAATTTTCTTTCTTATTGTCTTATTACTTCATATGACTTGTAGTTTTAATTGAGGGCTATGCATTACAGATAAAAAGTTGTAGGGGCGTCTGGGTGGCGCAGTCGGTTAAGCGTCCAACTTCAGCCAGGTCACGATTGCGCAGTCCTTGAGTTCGAGCCCCGCGTCAGGCTCTGAGCTGATGGCTCAGAGCCTGGAGCCTGTTTCCGATTCTGTGTCTCCCTCTCTCTCTGCCCCTCCCCCGTTCATGCTCTGTCTCTCTCTGTCCCAAAAATAAATAAACGTTGAAAAAAAAAAAGTTGTAAACATAATAGACCTATAATGAATTTACCTTTTCAAACAAACAAAAACTTGCCTCTAACAGGTGCCTAGAGGCACATTCAATCTGAAAGCAACAATTTTCAAAGAGAAGGCTAAAAAATAGTTCTCTCAAATATAAAATATCAAAGTAAACTTTTTTGAGAACTTTCGTTCTTTGCATACATTATTTCTTTTAATTATACAACATCCCTCTAAGTGAATTATTCTTACCCTCTCTTTCAAAGTAAGAAAACAGAGAATCAAAATGCTAACAATTCTGTGAAAAACACACCTCTAGATACAGCAGAGATGGAATTAAAATTCTGTTCTGTGATGCCAAATACTCTGTAAGTTCTGCTTCCCATTCAGACCTCCTGTAATCCTCTCTCAACATAACTGGAAGGGATGTAGTTGTAGTGGCAAAAGTCATCAGGATTGCCTAATGGGTAAAAATCCTTGTAAACTGCCAATATGTAACAAAAAGCAACCTATAAGTAAAATAAAACCTGAAGAGCAAATTAGAAGAAGAACTTACCAAGCCAACACTCTGTCATGAGGGAAGCAAACCACATGCTGACTAAATGAACATTTACTCTAGGACTGATTTTTTTTAACGTGTAAAGTCCCTCCATTCAACTACACCCCAGGAAAAACTCTTTAAAGCCCACCTTCTTATATGCTTTGGGCAGCTTAGTGTCAGCTTGCACTCTTTAACTAGACATTCTTCTCCAGATCTAGGTCTCATGGTTAAAATTACAGGGGAATTTACAGCACTACATTCCTCCTCTCATGTGGTGGGAGGAAAAGGGAAAGAGTTTCACCATCCTTTTTTAAAAGACGATTTAAACTCTTTCAAGACGTCAAGCTTTTTATTGGACAATTTATAGAAAATTTTGAAGAGGTTCAATGAATTCCATTAAATGAAACTTAAATTCAAAGGAATTCCTTCACCCTAAAGGAGTTCTATAATATTTATTTGATTCTCACATCAATTTGGCTATGAGTCACTATATTTAAGAGGCAGTTTGGTTAGGTATCTTATTTGGCCTTAATTTAATATCCTAACAATAGGCTGTTGAGCTCAGTAATTACTACCTTGAGTGATACGCTTCTCCTTTGAATGCTCCGAATCTTTCCCAAATAGAGCCGAAGGTCATGATGCTGCTATATCTACTTGTCTTTGATTCTCAGGGATTATATTATTGAAGATTTGAGGGTTTGACTAGCTTCCAAGAATGCTGATGTATATGAAGTTTGACTCCTGAGTATGAAGGCATTTCAAGATGATATTCGTGATAGAACCCAAATATATGAATTTGAGTGAGTGTAAAAACATGCAGCAACTAAATGAAAGGAAACACCAAATTTGAGAAGTTGAAATTTCCCTGTAATCTAGAGAACGAGTACATCATTGACCCTGATTCTTGGAATTAAGCCATTTCTCATGTGGACTATAGGCTTATCTCACATATTGCATGGGTTAAGGTAAAAGCAAGGAAGGTTTGAAATATGTGACTCTACCGTTCCAGCTGGTTCTTCCTGGCTCTTTTCCCAATAGCTTCAGTGCTGAGGCTAATGGCTAGGGAAACACGAGGGGGTCAGTGAATAAGAGCTTGTAAAAAAAAAAAAAAAAAAAAAAAAAAAAAACTAAAGCTGAATACAAAACAGAGGAAGAAGAGAAAATCTCCCAGCAAGAAATACTACAGTCTGGTCTTCAGGGAAGTATTCAATACACTCCACACTACCTCCTCTCAGGTGTGACATTACCAACCATGTCACAAGTGGTGTCACAAGTGTCACAAGTGTAAAACTAAAGCAGAAACAACCACCAAAAATAGTCACTCCCATGTGTTCTGGGTAACTAACAACATAGTAACCACCAAACAAATTGCACACTGCCACATTCCTGATACCCAAAGGCTAACGTCACATCATCTTTGGAAACGGAGAACAAAAATTTTTAATAACAAGAGCAAGGCAGGATATATATGTAACTATATCCTGCATATATCCTCTCATATTTCTGTGGAGTATTTCATACATATATAAAATTTATATAAAATCAGTGGGGGAAAATGCAATAGCAAAAGGACTTATAAACAAATGTTCATAGCAGCTTTATTCATAATATGCCCAAACTGAAACTAACCCATATGTCCTTCAACGGGTAAATGGATAAACACATTATAGTACATTCAAGTAATGGAATACTACATGGCAAAAAAGAGAGAGATCCAACTACTGTTAACTGATATATGCAATGATAGGGATGAATCTCAAAATCAATATACTGAGGGAAAAGGGCCAAACACAAAAGAGTACAAATGAGATATCATTTACATGAAATTTAAAAAAAAAAGAAAAAGACCAAATTTATAATGAGAGAAAGATATCAGTGGCTTCCTGGGACTAAGGTTTAGGGGGATGGGGTTGTCATTAGTTATAAAGGGACTTGAGGGAATCTGGGGGGCTGATAGAAATGTAATTTATATTGATTGTAGTGGTAGTTATAAAAGTATATATATTTGTCAAAACCCATTGAAGATTTCACATTTCAAAAATATATATTTATTTGTAGGAAAATTATATCTCCATAAAGTGTTTTGTTTTGTTTTGTTTTGTTTTGTTTTGTTTTAATGCAATGTATTACACTCAGAAAAAAAAAATCAAGCCTAAAACTTGAGTATTCTCTTTAGAGTCTATTCACATACCAGTAAAAATAAGTAAAAAATACAGATGTACTCAAACTATGAGTTGTGTAAAACTAGTGGAATGTTGTGTTAAGTGGATTTTTTTAATCCAAAAGTAAAGGAAAAACTCCTTTCTCTTTGCTAGGCTCTACGTAGATGAATAGTTCTTTTGTAAAACAAGGAATGAAAGACCCAGTTATCAGTCAGAAACTGTCCTTCATTTTCTACTAAAGATATTATTAAATGATAATCAGATATTACACACATTAGTTTCTCAGCCTTCTGCTGGGGAGTCCTCTTTCCTCAAACTATTGAAAATATTGGGCAGCACTAAATACCAGCCCCACTTCCTATTGTAGAAAGGTGAACCACCCCCATGCATCCCTAGTCAACTCTGGACACTCATCCTCACTCTCCCCATAAAATCATTGCTTCTTTTGTTAACAAAAACAAAATAATTACTAATAATTATGTTTAGTTATGAATTTTTTCTTTATCAATTGGGACACTGGGAAACAAGTTTCTCAAGTTCTCTAAAAAATATTACAAAGTAGTAAGCATACAAAAATGATCTTCACATAGTACAAAATATAAACACTAGAAAACCTCATTCTTTCATCTCTTTCCTAGTTAAAACTTAAATAAATTATACAGTAGGAATGGAACAGACTAGGCCTTGCTATATTGTGCTAGTCTGTGTGGATCAGAGTTAAATAGTAATTAATATTAATGAAATGCTTACTCTATGCCAGGCAATGTTCTGTGTGCTTCACATCCGCTAATATTTTTATATGCACAACAACCATAGAAAATAGATTTTGTTACTATCACTATTTTACATATGATAAAGTGGCAAACAAAGAGGTGAAGTAAAATAACTGGAGTTTATAGCTGGCTATTGGTAGAGGGATTCAAACTTAGGTAATCTGTCTCCAGTTTCCACATTTTTAACCATCACAATATACGGCATTATCATTTGTCAAATGGGCAAGGCTTTGACCTGACATTCAAGGTCTACATTCCTGCTATCTATTTTTTTGTCTTTGCAGAGTCATGTGCTAACCCAACTCAAAGCCCATGTGCATAGTGCTAACCAGAGGCATAGTGCTAACATAGGAGTTTCCTAAGATAGAGGGCCCAGTATCAGTGAAAATCCCAGACACAACCCTGAAGGGTCCATTTTTCTTTTATCTGATATTTAAAAAGATCCAGAAAAAGAGATATGTTCTAAATTATATAGCTGTTTCTCTTTCTTTCCTTGTAATCATAAACCAAAAGATAAAGTGTATAGATCACATAGTGTGCTAAGAGTAACACTTTCATACTCTAATTATTACATCCAATTAAATTATTATTAGAACATCTACTGCCCATTTTAGATGAACAAATGGGTTTTGAAATGCTAAATAGGTTGTTGAAGTCAAGCATCTAGTAAGTGGCAGAACTCAGACTTAAAACAAGTTCTGTCTGATTCCAAAGCCCACACTTCTAATCACTAATCTGTAAAGATTTAACAACATAAGGTCATTCACTTTACAGCCAACTATGACTCTATTGGAGGAGATATCTAGGAGATTCTTGGGAGAGAGAAGGGTACTTGATTGCTGAATCTGGCATCTACTGCCTTTTCTTCCTACTTCAAAGAGCAACAACCTCTGAGGTAATTATGCACTGTCTCTTGTTTGAACAAATTCTGGATGGTGGTTATTTGGAAAATGTTAAGATTAGGTACTTTATTCCAAAAACTTTCCTATCTGAAAATCAAGTACAAACAAATGCCTGAAAAATGTGCAATCCATACTTGAGAATATTTTGCCAAAAGGATATTCATGCAGATGACGTGGAGTGAATGCCATTATATTTCTACCCTCATATGCTCTCCACTATCACCCACAGGATACTAGACTGCTTTGTAAATATTAAATGAAAGAAAGAATATATTTTATTCAGCTCTAAATACTGAATCCAAGAAGCTTTTTGTCTTCAATTCCCTTGTGATTTCTAATACACATCAAGAAAATTGATATTATACTTTATATAGTATTATATGCTAATGATAAAAACCGTTAAGCAAACAAATATTTTATTTGAATACATCCTAATTATTCATGGATTTAAAAGAAAAGATATTTATCCATTATGAACATAAGATAGAAACATCTGATTCTAGTAAAATTTTGGCTTTGAGGTAGCTAAGGATTCACAGTTTTAAAAAAATTCACCCTAGCCTTACATAATGACACTGGTATAAAGCTTTTTATTTTCAATTTCTGGCAATCTATGTTGCAAACATTTAAGATGTGAATCAGGGGGAAAAAATCAAACAACCTAAAGAAGCATCACAGAACACCAGTGGGTATAGGCAACAAAGTCTCAAGGAAACTGCTTTCTAACCAAATGACAAGAAAAAGGACAGCCTATCAATACAGAAAACCTTATAAAAGAATCACCCTACTCAAAGCAAACATCACAGAAAACTGATCCCAGCCCTATCTCTACCAATACAGGCCAATTGGGAGATAGGACTTTCACCGCAGTAGCTGTAACTAGGTGTGCCATCAACTTCCAGCATGGTGGTGTCTGAGGAGACCAAGTGGTAAACATGACTTTCATTTCCACCAACTGATAACAAGTCTTCTCAAGCTGTGGTGTTAGTAGAAATCATGGGGGAAGGGAAGATCCTGTAATTCTGTCTGCCCGCCCCCGACAATCAGTAATGAGGTATCCTCCCCCACTCATACTCTTTCTCTCTCTCCCTCTCTCTCTCTCTCAAAAACAAACATTAAAAATTTTTAAAAAGGGGTGCCTGGGTGACTCAGTCAGTTGAATGTCCAACTTCAGCTCAGGTTGTGATCATGAGGTTCGTGAGTTTGGGCCTGCATCGCGCTCTGTGCTGACAGCTCAGAGATTGGGGCCTGCTTCTGATTCTGTGTCTCCCCCTCTCTCTGCCCCTACTCCACATGTACTCTCTCTCTGCCTCTCTAAAATAAACTAATAAATTTTTTTTTTAATTTTAAAAAGTGTATGAAATGGCAAACTAAAGACTAGGAAAAAATTTGTGCAAACCACATATCTCACAAAGAACTGTATCTAGAACATTTAAAGAACTATTAAAAACTTGATGGCAGGGGGCGCCTGGGTGGCGCAGTCGGTTAAGCGTCCGACTTCAGCCAGGTCACGATCTCGCGCTCCGTGAGTTCGAGCCCCGCGTCAGGCTCTGGGCTGATGGCTCAGAGCCTGGAGCCTGTTTCCGATTCTGTGTCTCCCTCTCTCTCTGCCCCTCCCCCGTTCATGCTCTGTCTCTCTCTGTCCCAAAAATAATAAACGTTGAAAAAAAAGATTTAAAAAAAAAAAAAAAAAAAAAACTTGATGGCAGACAACAACAAAAAAGCAAAATCAAATTAGAAAATGGGAAAAGATATGATAAAGTATTTTACCAAAGAGGAGGTACAAATGGCAAATAAGCACATGAAAATATTTCCAATATCACTAGCCTTTAGGGGAGTGCAAATAAGAGCACAATGAACCATCACTACACATCTGAGAATAGCTGATTTTTTTTTTAAGTGACAATACTAAATTATGTGGAGATACTGGAACTCTCACACATTGCTAATTGGAATGTAAGATGTAAACGACTCTGGAAAAAGTTTAATCGTTTCTTTAAAACTAAACATTAATTTACCATCTGACCTAGCAATTGCACAGTTGGGCATTTATCCCAGAGAAATAAAAACATATGTCTACACAAAAACCTGTACACAAATGTTTGTATCAGTTATATTTGTGATAGCCAAAAGCTGGCAACATCCAAAATGGCCTTTGATGGTGAATGGCTAAACAAACTGGTATATCCATACCATGGAATACTGCTCAGCAATAAAAAGAAAACTTACAACATGGAGGGACCTTGAAGACATGATGCTGAGCTAAGCCAGTCACAAAAGGGCAAGTACTGCATGATTCCACTTATATGAGGTACCTAAAGTAGTCAAATTCATAGAAACAGAAAGTAGAATGGTAGTTACCAGGGGCTATGAGGAGGGAGAAAAGGGAATTGAGGCTTAATGGGAATCGCAAGATGAAAAAGTCTAATGAATCTGTCTCACAACAATGAGAATATATTTAACATACTGAACTGTACACTTAAAAACAGTTATGGTGGTTATGTTTATGTTGTGTGTTTTATACCACAAGAAAAAAAGAAAAAGAAAAACAAAATACTGACACATGCAGCAACTCACATGGATCTCAAGGGCATAATGCTGAGTGGGAAAAAACAAAACAAAACTATCCTCAGTCATATACCCTGTAATTCCATTTATATAACATTTTCAAAATTTTAAAAATTATAGAGCTGAAGAAGAGGTTAGTAGTTGCCAGGGACTAGGAATGGAGGGGGGAAAGGATGTGTGACTATAAAAGGGTAACGTGAGGGAGATCTTTGTAATGATGACAGTTCTGCATCTTTATTGCGTTGGTGGTTCCATAAATTTCCATATGTTAAAATGACATAGAACTCTACACACATACTGTACCAATATCAATTTCCTAGATTTGATATTGTATGATGAATATTGTTTTCATTTCTTTATCGTTTCAGTAACAAATCCCATAAATTTAGTGACATTAAATAATGTAAATTTATTATCTCACAGTTTTTCTGTAGGTCAGAAGTCAGGGCACAGTATGACTTAGTTGATTCTCTGCTCTTGGTTTCACGGAGCCAAAATGAAGATGTTGGCAAAGTTGAACTCCTTTCTAGAGGTTCTGGGTTAAACCCACTGTCAAGCTCCTTCAGGTTATTGACAGAATTTGGTTCTGTGTTGGTAGGATGGAAATCTGTTTTCCTGCTGGCTATTGACTGCAGTCATTGTTAGCTTCCAGAAGCTGCCTGGATTTCCTGGCTAATGGACTCCTTCCTTCATCTTCAAAGAAGCAGTGGCAGACCACGCCCTTCTCATTCTGAATTTTCTGACCTCTGCTCTTACTTCATTTCTCCCATGTTCTTCTTCCACCACATCTCTCTTGACTCCAGTTGGAGAAACTTCAAGATGCTTTCAAGGGCTCAAGTGATTAGATTATGTCCAGTTAGACAATCCAGGATAATGTCGCTATTTTAAGATCTATAAATTTTGTGACATCTGCACAATTCTTTCACAGCACTATCTCAATTAGTGTTTTAATAATTACAGGATGGGAATCTTGGGGAGACAGCTTTAAAATTCTATCACAATTATGCATAATGCAACCATTAGAGGAAACTGGATAGAGGTTACATGGGAACTCTCTATGCCAGTTTTGAAACTTCTTGCAAATTTGTAATTATGGCAAAATAAAAAGCTTGTAAAATGCACAGAATAAAAAATAAAGGCAATATAAATATATTTTATATCAAAAAATAATCTCCACTGCCAGAAGACCTACACTAAAAGAAATACCAAGGATGTTCCTTCAAGTAGAAGAAAAATTATCAGTCGGAGATATGCACTTGTAGGAAATGAAGAACACTGAAAAGGGTATATATATATATATATATATATATATATATATATATATATGGACAATCTAAGTTGCTATTGACTTTATAATACAATAAAAATGACATGTTAGATTTAAAATATAGATAGAATTGAAAGGCACATCAAGAATAGCATAAAAAGATGGAAGAAGTTAAATAGAGTTCAAGTGTTTTGACATCCTTGCACTGTCAGTAAATTTAGAAGTACTAAATTACAGATGACACCAACAGAATAAGATGGATATTATTATCTATAGTGTAACCACTAAATGAATAATGAAACAATATGTGTTAACAAGCCAATAGGGAGAAGGAAAATAAAAGAAAATGCTACATTAACCCAGAAGGTGACTAGAAAGGAGACACTGGGAATGAATATCAGGTGGGACAGTGAGAAAACTCCACAAATTTGTTGTACATCAACAAATACATTAAACGTAAACAATCCAAAAATTCTAATAAAAAGACAAACACTGTAATAACAGATATAAAAAACTATATGCTGTCTAGAAATCACACATTTAACATAAGGAGACAAGTTGAAAATAAAAGAATGGAAGTAGAAAACCACACAGAATGACCTTCCCACCAAATAAGAAACCCTAATATAGCTATGTTAAAATCACAAAAAAAGAGGTTAGAGAAAGGTGATAAAGAGAGACATTTCCTGATGAAAGTACCAACCTTCCCAGAAGATGTAAGAATTCTTAACATGTACGCACTAACGCATAACATCAAAATATAGTAAGTAAAAACTGGCAGAATTAATAGAAGAGGTTGACAAATCCACAAGTACAGTTGGGGATTTTAGTAAGCATTTCTCAGTAATTGACAAAACAGCCTAATATAAATCAGGAAGGAGGTAAAAGATTTGAATAACACAACAAACTTGATCTAGTTGACATATGTGTAAGACTACACACATTTAAGAATACGTGTTTTAATGCCCACAGAACATTTACAAAAATTGTAAATTTCTGTATTTAGATCATGCAGTTAGTGTTAACAAATTGCAAAGGACTGAAATCATACAGACAATGTTTTTTTTACAACAGTGGAATTAAAGCTGAAATCAATAGTAAATTTTTTAAAAACATAATTAGAAAGTGGTCACATGCTTGAAAAGTAAGCAATACATTTGTAAGAACACATGGTCAAAGAGAGAAATTCCAATGGAAATTAGAAAATGTTTTGAAATGAAAATGACTAAAATATGGCATATCAAAACTCACAATGTGCAGCAAAAGCTTGTGCTTTCAGGAAAATATATAGTTTTATATGTATACATTAGGAAAAAACTATAGAGCTAAAGATCCAATTATATTTCTCAAGAAGTCAGTAATTAAGTAATGTTATCTTGTGCTTTCTTCTTTGTAAATGTTTCAAACCCTTTAGTTTTCAAGCCAGAATTTCATAAATCCATGTATTCTCTGAACAGACATCATTGTTGTTGGGTTTAGAATGACAGGTGCCGGGGCGCCTGGGTGGCGCAGTCGGTTAAGCGTCCGACTTCAGCCAGGTCACGATCTCGCGGTCTGGGAGTTCGAGCCCCGCGTCAGGCTCTGGGCTGATGGCTCAGAGCCTGGAGCCTGTTTCCGATTCTGTGTCTCCCTCTCTCTCTGCCCCTCCCCCGTTCATGCTCTGTCTCTCTCTGTCCCAAAAATAAATAAACGTTGAAAAAAAAATTAAAAAAAAAAAAAAGAATGACAGGTGCCTCTTGGAGGAATTCAACATCAGTCAATATCATGGGTTTAATAAAAAAAAAAAAAAAAACCCGTTCTGGATTTGAAATTGTTGCTACTGTATTGGGAACCTGTTAACAGCCTCTGTATCTAAAAGGAGCTTTAATGTGGATATATTTTTCTACTTTGGAATGCTATTGTAAGAATTAATACATGTTTTTAAAGCTCTTAAATATCTGTCAATGAAAATAGCAATATAAATGCAAAAGTTTGGTTTTTCAAACATCAATAGATGTTCAGAATAAGAGAGAAAGTGAAATGTGAACTGAACCACAAAATTGGAGTGTTTACTTTTCTCTGTTCATTTTTAAAACAAGCAAGACTCAGAGGAATGAAAGATAAGGGTGGGGGTAGAATTGGTTTCACAACTCATAAACAGCAGTTCTAGAAATAACTAACTGGCTGAAGACAGACATAGGAAGCTCTTAAAACAAGCAACTAATATTCCTCAAATAAACTTGATAATAAAGAGAAAATAGATATCAAATTTGAACCAAACTCTCGTGAGTCAATTTATTATTTGCTCACTATTCCATTCATTCAACTATCCATTAATCCAGGAGATCATTGTTAACTCTTTGCCAAGCACTGTGCTACATGCAGGAGAAACAATGGCGACCAAACTGAAGTGTTCTTTCCTCTTAGTGTTTATAGTCCAGTAGAAGAAGGTGGCATAAAAACAGGTAAGTAAATAAACTGGTAAGCACAAATTGAGATTCTGTCTTATGAGACAGAGGCACAGGGTGTTTTATGAACATACAACACGGGATATATTCTGGGGAGTTAGGGAAAGCATCCCCTAGAAAGCTTTATGTGAGTTGCACTGTGTAAGATAGAGGCTGGCTAACTAGGTCAAAGAGATAAGTGGAGGGGGAAAGCCTTCTGGTTAGAGGAAGTAGCACAGACAAAGGCTTCCAGTGGGGTGGAAGGGATCACTGAGAAACTGAATCAAGGCCAGAATGGCTGAACAAAGAGCCTGAGGATGAGTGTGAAAGAGGGAGAGTGAAGAGAGTGTGAAAGGGGTGGATGAAGCTGGGAGGTTGGCAAGAACAAGAGCCTTTGTAGGTCATGTTAAAGGTTTTGCCTTTCTCCCAAAAGCAAAGGGAAGCTAGGAAAAGGATTCAGCAGGGAGGTGACACAGTTAGTCCGGTATTTTTTTAAAATATCACTTCATTGAATGTAAGCAGTACAGATTGGATTCCAGAAGACAGCTGAGATCCTGTTGCACCAAATAGAAGTGAAAAGATGGTAGTCTGGAACAATGTTTGGAGGACGCTGCCTCCCTTTGACAGCTAAAGCCCCACCCAGTAACAGTCCACTTCTCTTTCCCAAATCTACCTTCAGTGATGCCTACCCCTGCCAGGACACTATGCTCACTGTCACATACACAAATCTTTCCTATTCCTTCTTCTACCTTTGCCCATGCTGTTCCTTTCTTTGTGAATATCACCTTAAGCTTTCACCTAAATCACAACCATATTACACACCCAAACTCACATTCCATTTCCCTCTACCTTAGAACATTCCCACTCACAGCCATTTCCGTCTTCCCTTGCATTAAACACATGCTAGTTCCCTCTTTTCCTCCCCCTGGTGAAATTATAGGCTTTGTAGGAAGGAAATGTGGCTTGCATTTCTCTGGATTCCTCTATAAGACCAAGCACAAATTTGAGATTAAGTGCAAAACACCCTTTACACCTAACTAAATTGCACTGCAATGTAAAATATCCCCAAGTATATGGACGACAATTTGCAGAAAAACTGTGTTCCAAATTCCACTTAAGGCCAAAAAAAAATGGTATTATATGAATATAAAGAGTTTTATAGAAGAACATTTTATAACAGGTTAAAATCCAAGCCATCTGGAGTTAGCACCAAACTTGTGGGTTACTCTACTTGTGCGCCTTTTAGTGGCTAAGCATGTCCTTTCTGACTTCTTTATATTCCTGCACCTGCCAAAATATACAGCAGTACCCACTAACGTGGGCTTCAGAAGGACTCCCACTAGAGCTTCTTCCAGGGTAGGAGGAAAGTGGGCCTTCTCCCAGGCCAGGGTATATTCCCAGTATGACCTGCATCTCTTCGTTCACCACCCGGCAGTCTTACAAGACCCGGACAGCTAAGTAATAAAGGATCAGAGAAACAGGTGTTATTAGGACAACTTGTCAAGAATTCAACTATTTATTCATTCTGTATGTTAGTCCCACAAATCTTCAATAAAGCAATATTATGTTTTGTGTACTTGAATTTTGTGAAGAGGCTAAATTTTGTGAGATGTGAAAAGGGTCAGCCTACATGCATAAGACATAGTTCCTGGCTTTAATAATGCTTCGATAACAGCTAAGAAAAATTGAACATGCCAAGCAAAAGGCAAAGTTCTTGAAACACATTGACTTTGCTAATTCTCACAACAACCTCATGGAATAATTTATATTGTTACCAATAATATGCCTGAAATTCAAAGAATGGAGATAACTCACCTCACTCAAAATCTCAGAAACCATAATGATGGGGCCAGGACTCTGATTGCAGTTTGTCTATGGAATCAGAACATAGATTTCAATTTTTACTCCCCAAATAGTGGCCACACAAGGACTACAGATGTCCTGGAGGTATCTGGGTAGGGCCCTGAATGACTGGATATCCTCTGATGTTTCCAGACCTTGGCTTTTGCTCACAGTGTTAACACTCTTCTTTCTTGTCAGAGTCACCACCCAACCTGAGGCAGCCCCTCTGCTCTTCCTCAGTTGTCTCAGGAACTTCCTTGGCTACTCAGTGCCCCTCCAGGTAGGTAGAAACTCTGCAGATTGTCATTCAATAACCACACAACACCAGGGAGGCAGAGGAGCACTGTTTCAAAATAGTTTTTGCATCTCTGAGTGCTGTGATTGAATTCTGCTTTCCCCACTAGATAGATGTGTGATCTTGAGCAACATAACCTCTCTGTACTTCTAAGTTAACAATGGTGCCTACCGTAGAGGGGTTTTCTGATTACTAAATGTAATAGAATGGGTAAAAGTGCTTTACGTAATTCCCAGCACAGAGTAAAAAGCCAAAAACTTTACTGCCTCCACTCTTACTTACCTTATACATTCTGCTCTCTTTAAACAAGCTGGATGGTTTGCTGGTTATTTCACTCACTTTGTGTTTGTCTGTTGTCTCAGGGTGAACGTCTCAGAAGTACAATCTGTTACAAGGATTTGGGTGCAAGTAGTTAATCTGGAAAGTGATTCCAGGAAGCACCCATCAGGAGAGTGGACAAGTGAGGCAGGAAAGGGAAGAAAGTCAATGTAGGGTAAGTTAATGAGCACCAAGCACTCTGGGTAACTGAGGGCAGTCCTGCTGGGTATCTCTAGGAGACAGTAGAGAATACATTCAGGAGTTGTCCCACCTGAGGGGCAAAAAAGCCCCTATTTGTCACTGACTATGGCTGTTCCTAAGGGCATCAACTCCCTGGGTTTTTCCAGCCTGCTCTGCATGCTCCCTGAGCATGCCCCATGGCCAAAGAAAGCTCTCAGGAGAGTTGCAGACCTGGCTGTGAGAAGCCGCCAGTGTTCACTGAAAGGTATGTGTCCACAGGACACCGTTTTATTGCAGGGCCCAACACAGTACCTTGCCCATAGTCAAGAGTTCAATAAACATTTCTTGGATTAAACTGTGTTTCATATTGAAAATGATTAAGCACAAAATGTACTTATCTTCTCTACTGTGCAAGTAGAGAAGATACTTCAGCCTCCTGGGAAATGTTTGCTGGAACATCTCCTTGCCTTCTTTAATGAATTTTTATCTTACATCACATTTAAATGCCTTGGAGTTCCAAAAGACAAATATATCCTCATGTAATTTAAATGACAATCAGCAGGCTATTTTTTCCTTATTAATATACAGAAAGCTTGTGGTCACAGCAGGTAACTGATGAGACTAATCTGTCAATGTCCTGATAATTCTCTGCCTGATTGCTCTCAGTCCAGGAGGCTGCATAATCACAGAAACACCAAGCAATTTGATCAGGTCCAGAATAGATCATCGATTGTCCTCAAGTGAGCTGGATGTTGGCATTGGATGAGGTTAGCAAGATATCTCAAGGGAGCCCCTCTGAAAGAAAGCATTATTGAGACTTCAAAATATTGTAGAAGAGAGCTACAGGAAGCTTCTATGAGATGCAATCCTAGGGGTAATGTTGTGGCAGATTAGTCATCATACTCTGTTAATTGGAACTCAGCCAAAGGTATTCAAAAAGTTTGAGGATCCTAATGGATGACTCAGCCATTTGATTGCTTTGGTTTCCACACTTCTCTACAGTTTTCTAAATAGTCTGAACGATTTATCAACCAAATGTTCACAAAAATATTCTCCAAAGAAAAGGAAAATAATTATTCCCATTGTGGCATGAAGAAATGAGTAAGTGGCAAGGGCTTACCAGTGATTAAAGAACACTTAATATTTTTGACAATGTCCTTTAATAAATAAAAATGTTACACACATGTTGAAACTTTATCCTTTATTTTGATAGCAAGTTTTAGATAAATAATTTACAAGATTAGGTAATTTTACTTTGTGGCTTGAGTATTTCTGAAGTTGGGCATACAAACCTTTCTTGCCCCAAGCTATTGTCTTCCTTGTTTGGTTATTTGGAATCATTATTTCTTTTATTTATTTTTATTTTTTATTATTTTTTTTAGAGAGAGAGAACATGAGAGTGGGGGAGATGGGCAGAGAGTGAGAGAGAGAGAGAGAGAGAGAGAGACAGGGAGAGAGAGAATCTCAAGCAGGCTCCACACTCAACGCAGAGCCTGATGCGGGGCTCCATCCAATGACCCTGGGATCATGACCTGAGCTGAAATTAAGAGTCGGATGCTCAAGCAACTAAGCCACCCCGGTGCTCCTCATTATTGCTTTTAATTTAAAACTTTTCAACAGCCAGGTTTCAACAGCCAAGTTTTTCTTCCTTATACATTTTGTTAATCAATTTATGACATTTGGGGAAGGAGCAGGGGAATACAAGGAAAGCAAAGGGGCACAGGAAAGTTCATGTCTGACTGGTTCTGTTGTGTGGACCTAGCATCTGAGCTTTTTGAGCCTGGTAAGAATCGAAAACTAAGGGGTGCTTGGGTGGCTCAGTTGGTTAAGCATCTGACTTCAGTTCAGGTCATGATCTCACGGTTCAGGGGATTGAGCCCCGAGTCAGGCTCCATGCTGACAGCTCACAGACTGGAGCCTGCTTTGGATTCTGTGTCTCCCTCACACTCTGTCTTTGTCTCTCTCTCTCTCTCTCTCTCTCTCTCTCAAAAATAAACAAACATTAAACAAATTTTTTTAATTCTTTAAAAAAAAAAGAATTGATGTATGGAAGCCAAATTGACAATAAATTACATTAGAAAATAAAACAGAATATTTGCAAGCAAAAATTTTTTAAAAAATTAAAGTAAATTTTAAAAAAAGAATTGAAAACTAATTCATTCTCTTATGAAGTTCAGTTAGGAGTTCTTTGTAGACCCCAATCTCTGAGGATCTCTTGCCTGCTATTCCTCTGCTAAAGAGAAACATATCTTTACCCTTCTGACTCAGCCTCTTAAGACCCAGCAGCAGCAGCAGCTTCTCTGCCACAGTCCATTCATTCTTCCCGATGGTCCTCTTAGCTAAGACCTCTCTCACAAGAAGGCTAGGGGAAACTCCCACATTCTCTACCTCAACCAACTTTATAAGTATAATTATTTTCTTTAAACAGTAGCCCTTTCTTTCGCTGCCACAGGCCAACTTAAGCCAGCCTCTCACTCTACGTGTTTCTCACACAGAAAGGAGACCCCTGTCCACTGTGTCTCTTCAAAAAATGCATTAAGCTCTTGTAGTAACATCCTTTGATGAAGGGCTTACAATTGTTCATTACAACTGCTCATAACTGGTTTCACCAAACTTTAGTCAGACTTCTCTCCTCTCTACAGATCCCTGAACTCAGTCTTGTCCCCAAGTCTGAGCAAGCACTAAAGCACTCACGTGTGAAACATCCCCCTTTATGGTTTATTCTATGCATCAGTTGATTCCCTAGAGAAACAGAACCTGTTAAACTTCCCTGATCATCCTGTACGCTTACACCTCCCACTTGTCCTGCTCCCCACAGTTTCTGCTAGTCCTGTTTTCTCTTCCATTTAAAAGAAAATCCTTTTTCTATTTAATTTTCAGTCTCTTGGAAATGCCGAGGTCAGAACGTTCTCTCCATTGCAAGTTTCTAAATGAAGTCTCTACTTACTTAAGTCTGAATTTGTTTTTGACAACTTTTAATCTCCCTTGAATGAAGGCAAAGGTGCAAATATTCCTGTAACCCCACTCCTTCTCCTCTTTTAGCAAAAGGAAAAGACCCAAAGCTCACCAACACCTCTACCTCCCTGAAAAACCCGCCAGTTATGCCTTCCATGTGGGCAGCAGGTTAAGTTTTGATGACATCACTTTGTTAATTCTGACTATAGTCTAGCACTTCCTTTGGCATATGGCATCTAATGTCCCTTGGTTTCATCTAAAAACCCTGTTACAAGTATAAATGTATTTGTCAGGGAGGAAAAACTTTTCCTCTACCCTTACAGGTTATGGTTGGTGGCCTGCAAATTAAACGAACAAAAGACAGATTAACAGGAAAAATGGTACACAATTTTTATTAATATTCATATGCAGAAAGTTCACAGAAAAAAGTGAAACTCAAGCAGTTAGAATCAGGGGTTTATATCCCCTTGTAACAAAGGAAAGAAGGTTTGGGCTTCAAGGGATGATAAATTATGGGGAAGTAACTAGGAAATATATGAGGAAACTAGAAAGATAGGGTCTATTTTAGTAAGGTCTGTTTGCACAAACTCATCTTGATATGGACTCCTCAACTTCAATGATAAAACATCACTCTTCCCTTTTGATATGGGGGTGGGGGGAGGTGGAGGGGAATTCCTTTCTCAAAGGGAAATTGATGCCTTGCTTTTAGGCAGCTAAGAGGAGAGCAAGAACTCTTCCTGCATCTGTTGATTCTCAATTGCCTTCAGCTCAAGACCCTCTTGCCAAAGTCATATTTTGGGGTAGCAAATTCTTTTTTTTTTTTTATTTTTTAATGTCTATTCATTTTTTTTTTAATTTTTTTTTCAACGTTTATTTATTTTTGGGACAGAGAGAGACAGAGCATGAACGGGGAAGGGGCAGAGAGAGAGGGAGACACAGAATCGGAAGCAGGCTCCAGGCTCTGAGCCATCAGCCCAGAGCCCGACGCGGGGCTCGAACTCACGGACCGCGAGATCGTGACCTGGCTGAAGTCAGACGCTTAACCGACTGCGCCACCCAGGCGCCCCTAATGTCTATTCATTTTTGAAAGACAGAGAGAGACACAGCACAAGCAGGGGTGGGGCAGAGAGAGAAGGAGACACAGAACCGAAGCAGGCTCCAGGCTCTGAGCTGTCAGCACAGAGCCCGACGCAGGGCTCGAACTCACGAACCGCGAGATCATGACCTGAGCTGAAGTAGGCCGTTCAACCAACTGAGCCACCCAGGCGCCCCCGGGGTAGCATATTCTGATCTCCTTCCCAATCAACATATAACTTGTCCAGGGGCTACTCTAAAAGGCATTTCAAATATAGTGTGTGCATTGTGCTATGTATTTTTGGCTTAGCACCCTGAAACCAAGCAGTAATTTTAGAACTATGAGCTTTACAGTTGTGGGGCACAGGGGCAAACATTAGAATTAAATAATTATCTGAGAAAAAAAAAAAACGGAGTGATTTTTCAATTAAATCTTCAAAAAATATTGACCATGCAAATGTAAATTTCCCCACCATGTGTGGTAGTGCAGAATATTATACTAAGGAAGAACTTTCAGCTAAGTAATGTATACCCATTGAGTAATATCCTTTTCAAATGGATATTAAAATGTTCCACCTAGTTAGGCAAAGGGCAGGTCACACAGGACCCTGAACGGCAGGGTGGGGAGTCTGCAGTTTATTCCAAATAAGATGAAAGGCTTTGGATGATTCCCAACAGGGGAGCCTCATGATCTGATTTATACTTTTAGCTGTTAGGTAGGGAAAAGTTGATAGAAGGACATGAGTGGCAGTTAGAATTCAGTCCAGATAAAAGATGATGGCTATTTGCACACAGTTGCTGCCACCAAGCAACTCTGGAATGCATCCCGGAGGGACCAAGGCTAAAGAAACTGTAAAAGCATGAAATGCTTTCCCACCTAAAGTCCGCCATCATGTATCAACAGTGAGGTGTCTGTTTACGGGGTTTCCCTCACCTTCCATGGTTTTTGCCTTCACAGATCACATCCTTACCCATCTTGTCCACATATCACTCTTCATTCCCTCCCTAGCTGGGGTCACTCTAGTCTCTCTTTACAGCAGTATTAATCCCAGCAACCCAGAAGACATTAACTTTGGGTACAAAGTTGTCAAAAATTTTGGGTATAAAATGCCGATGATCCTTTTAACCCAGGGGAAATTTAGGCTAATAACACTATTGCTTGGCGTTACTGCACTTTTGGTACCTACTCTCTCTGGGTTCAAATTCTAGGTCCACTATGTATTAACTATGATCTTTGTCAAAATGCTGAAATCCTCTATGCCTCAATTTCTTTATATGTAAAGCAGGAATACTAACAGTACTTATCTCAAATGATTTTTGCAAAGATTGAATGAGTTGACATTTACAAAGTGCTTATACCTCCACCTAATACATAATAAATGCCATTTAGATGTTTGCTATTATCATCATTTTGTACCTTTTAGAGCTGTGTGAGGAGCAGATAAATAACACCTATAAAGCACTCATCACCGGGGCTCAACACATATATAGTAAGTGTCCAATTCATGCTTAGCTATTATTACTTTGCTCAAGTATGACACAAATCTCAGCAATGATCCTGTGTTTATTTTTGCCTTTCTTGCTGTTTCTAATTTCTTTTTCAGCCCCCATGAGGTCACCTATGTCTGTGCCTGTGTCTGTGATGAGTATATTTAACCTCGGGGCCAAGAGAGAGATATTGCAAGAGAGTCAGAAGCCATTGGCTCATTTCCCAGTTTTTCTGCTTATATTAAAAAAATAAAAGTGCTTCTCCTAAGAACTAGGTACCACATTTTTGAGACTCCAGCTAAGGTAAATTAGTTAAATAGTTCATTCATTTTGGCACTCTGACCTAAAGTGAAAGCAGTTTTGGAAAGTGTCCCTTTGTCTGGGTTAATTAGTAAATGAGAACATCAGGACTTTACTACATTTTTTGCTTCAACAATTCTTGTAATTATTTTTTTTAATTTTTTTAATGTTTATTTATTTTTGAGAGAGAGAGAGAGAGAGAGAGAAAGTGTGAATGGAGGAGGAGCAGAGACAGAGGGAGACGCAGAACCCAAAGCAAGCTCCAAGCTCTGAGCTATCAGCACAGAGTCCGACGCAGGGCTCAAACCCACAAACTGTGAGACCACTACCTGAGCCGACTGAGTCCAACCCACTGAGCCACCCAGGCACCTCTCTTGTAATTATTATTTTTTAGGTTCATGTTCTACATCAACTTATAAAGACATGTCTTAATATCTATTCTGTGATACAGCAATATTTGTAGTGATGTAAGGGCCATCTAAATAGGGAGGGTATAGAGGCTGTGTTGCTACAAGATGAGAAAGAAACCGAAGAGACGGGGCTTAGGGGAAAGAAGGTGGAGCTGTCTAAATGATCAAGGCTGTGTGAAAGAAAGAGCAACAGCAAAAACACCTTTAACAGCTTGTTCCATTTTCATGTTTGACTACATGAATCCCAACTTCAGTTTAATCATCTTCATGTTTATATGGCGACCGGCATTCCTGACTTCTGTAACTTCTGCATGCCTCTTAAGAAATCTCTCCAATTATTTGAGTTTTTCACAGATATTTGGAAGTCTTCGGCAACAACATCATCTGACATGACAGCAAACAAATGTTTACTCATGCAGTGAGGAGTCTGAACGCTGGTGCTGCCAGAAGCACAAATCAGTTCAGTGGAAATTTTTTTCCCTTCCTCTTTGTTTCCACCAACTTGTTAGGACAAAACTGGCATCCGATACCCAGATAGATATGTACACCATACCCTTTCTCTGGCTCTGCTCCTGCTTACATCCCCATACATTTGATGTTCCCACTTCAATTGTAGTGCAATGTGTAATCAACCCGGATGAGGGTAAGATTCATTCTTCTACGTTGTCTAGTGCTGGCTGTGCAAAATCATGAGCAGATCAAGAGGAAGGCTAGAAAGTACCCGAAGGACACAGACTTCTATAAAACTACAGAAGGCCATCTAGTCCAAAGTAGTTTCCTTACTCCAGGTAATTATCTGGACTATCTGGCCAGTTAGGACATTAGAGTTTATTGAGTCATGAAATGTGTATCAGATCCTTTACACAATTATTTTATCCATTCTTTGCTACAGCATTGTAAAGTAAGTGTCAATAACCCCGTTTAACAGGAAAACTGAGGTTCAGAGAAATAAAATAACCAGCCAAAGGGGATGCTGCATATTGGTGTATTTATAAAATTAAATGCTGTTGGCAGATTTGAGTCTAAGCTGTCTAAGATTATCTCCTGTACCCATCTTTCTATGTAAGTGTGATCGACAAAGTGATTCTTGGTTGCAAGCACAGGCTGCAGGGAGCTACAGCATATGTTTTTAGGTAGTATTATTCAGGCCAGTGGAATGTTACCACAAAGAAAATGACATCACAGATGTTCATATGTGTCACACACTCTAGTTATTTAAGGGTTTGTAAAAGAATCCTACTCCAACAGGATTTTAGATGCATATGGCAAAACAAATCTAATCTTGGCTGGGCCTCAGAACTCCCTGTCAGTTGAGGGTGAAGTTGTTCTCCCATAGGACCCTGGCAATGGACACTCTACCCTGTCTTAGGAATCCTTGAGGATCCTGAAGCAGGCGTTGCTCTTGACCTAATAAGTCTCCACATCCTCCTAAGTCTGACCACCCCTGGAGGTAAAACAGCATTCTCTAACCAATCTCTCCCTCACACAGGCACATACATACATACATACATACATTATTCTTTCAAATCTCTCTTAAGAGTTCTTTCCTTCCTAATAGATTCCAAGAGACTCCAAGGAAGTTGGGACTGCTTCATATTCATAAAAATGTAGACACTTTTGTTTATCCCAATGACTGATGGGTACTTCTGGCCTTTGCTAGCATTTACTTCTGGCATTCAGGATCAGACATGCTAAATGTCTTCCGGCATGCAGGGCAGTCTGCACCAACACAAATCTTCCCTCCCAGAGGTCAACAGTCCCCATGGAGAAGCACTGTACCAGAGTCTCCTTACCTTCCTTCCTTTCCGCTCCTTTCCCAATTCCCTCTCCCAACTCCCACCCAACAGCTCACTCTAGCAAGTGTCTTGTGGAAGAAGAGGGGAAATGGATTGGCATATTGCCCCCAAAAGAAAACCTACCGTTCTTGGTTCTGACCTCTCTGACCCAGGTTCCCCTAATTTCTTGGTTTGATGGGAAGTCTGTTTTTTGTCCAACCTGGTGAACACTCCTTATTGGCAGCTACTCACAAGGCCACTGCTTGAATATTTTAGCCCTTGGGGTTCATTTTTGCTGCCAAAAACAGCAGTTGTTGAAGTCGGCTACATATTGCTGGGTCATCCATAAGGGTTCTTCCTTTTTTCCAATATGGAAAACATTTGTTCTGCCAAAGCCATGCCTACCCCCAGCATGGGAGTTGACAGGATTCCATTTGCTTCTAGCAGGGGGAGAACTGACCCCTATAAATTACATTCTTTAATAATGACTTGGCCCAGGGAAATCTGGCATTACCCCAAATTTTTCTCTCTCCACACTTGATCTTAGCCAAAAGTCCGAGAAGAAATAAATCTTTCTCTCTCCAGCCTCACAGATGCTAGATGAGGGGAAGAGGGGAAGAAAAAAAGAGCAATCAGGGACAACTTCTCAGGTTTTGACCTGAGCACCTGTATGAATGTGATGTTCCTTATTAAGATGTGAAAAAGTCTGAAGAAAGGAACATCATGGGTTCAGCTTTAGTTTTCAGGTTGAGAGGTTTCTTGGACATCTAAATGGAGATGTTAAGATGGCAATTGCGTATATGAGTTAAGATTCCAGGGAGTGGCCAAGGTTAGAGATACACATTTGGGAGAGATATGCAATTCAAAGTCTGGGGACTTTCCTAAAGAACGAATCAGTATGGCCTGGGGGAAGGGGAGAAGAAAGGCATCTCAGGACGGGAGGACTCCAACATTAAGTGCCTCTGAATATGAGATCATTAACAGGTTCTGCATCTGGAAATATTACTAATAGGCAAGCTGTCTAGTTATAATGCTGAAATTAGTGGCTGGAGTATCAATTTTACTTATCCCATTGTTTTTTTTCCCCAACCATGAAATAAAGCATGAGATGTATATGGCGGCAAGATAATCATTTTAAATTTCTTCCTTGTCCTTTTCCATATTGTTCAAATTCTTTACAAGGCACATGTGACAATTCTATAATGAGAAAAATGTAATAAATATTTTAAATAGTAATAGCCTATATATTGTGCACAGTGCATTTCAACCAGCGATCCTAAACCTATGCACATTCCACCACATTATGATGTGAAAGCACATTGTAAGGTTGGACCCTGCTCCTACAGTATTCAAAGAATGATGCCTATAAATATTTAAGTTTTTTAAAAACTTAGAATAATGATACCTTCGTAAAAGTGATAAGACCAAGATGTCAGCCTGGTACTGTGGACTTAATAGAAGCATATTTATTGGATACATAAAAGATCACAGCTAAAAATCACCCTACAAAAGCTTATTAGTTAGCCTGAGAAGTAGTTTACAAGCATGTTCCTTATGTCTCTGTATGTTTTCCAACTCTCCAAATGCAGAGGGATAGCAAAAATGTAATCAGGGAAATAATTCTTGGCCACAACTCACATTCCAAAGGCAAAAATAACAACAACAAAATACCCAAGCAAAACCATCAAACCACATCCTGGTGAAAACCTTTAATGTGCTGCTGGGGCATCATCTGGTCTCCATCATTACCAGCTGTGACTTGTATACCCAGGAAAGGCCAGACTTCAGCAATAGGAACTAAAATACAAGGCCCATGACAAGGCTTTGAAGTTGAATGTGGTTATTAGCAGCATTTGTGACTAAGGTGGTGACTAGAGAATTTAAAGAAGGGACAGACAAGGTCATATAAGAGAGACTTATATAGGTCCTATTGTAAAAATGTGAGGAATATTTTCAAATCTAGATAGGAATGGCAACTTTCAGGTCTGCCACAATAACCATCCATTTTCATTTGGTAGCTGTGAATAAAAACCCACTTTGAACAGAGGACATGTGGATGTTAGGGAGATGGGACAACAAAGCTGAAGAACTTTCTATCAAATGGAGGAAGAATGACTAAATACTCTAAAAATGGCATCAGCAAACTTAATCCAAATATCACAACTGTAGTAGTTGGTTCCTAGAGCCCATTCCACAGAAAAGTTCTTAGGGATGTAAATATGTGATCAAATCAGTTAATCAAGATAAGCTGCTTACAGAAAAACTTTCAAGACATGATGTTAGTCTCTCAGAGGGATATAATAAAAGAAACATGTCACTCCATTCTTTATTTATGAAACCGTTTTACCCAAAGCATCACAGAAGAGTTGTGCTCCAAAAAATACACTTGCTTAATTCTTCCTAGTAGAGGTTAGGGTCACATAGGATGAATCAGGAATAACGTTGTGATAGTTGGAGCAGAGTTTCTAGAGAGGTAAATAACTTGATGGAGAAGGAATAGGAAGGCTGAAATAATGGCTCAGAGGCTGAACTTGCTGGCCAAGGGAAAGAACAATCCGCATTCGTGGAAGAAACATAGATTTTTTTAAATTTTTTTTAATGTTTTTATTTATTTTTGAAGGAAAGACAGAGACAGAGAATGAGCAGGGAAGGAGCAGAGAGAGAGGGAGACACAGAATTCGAAGCAGGCTCCAGGCTTCAAGCTGTCAGCACAGAGCCCGATGCGGAGCCTGAACCGGCAAACTGTGAGATCATGACCTGAGCCGAAGCCGGACGCTCAATCGACTGAGCCACCCAGGCGCCCCATGGAAGAAACATGGATTCTAAACTAGGTTTGGTTGAGTGAGCTTTCTCTAGGAACACTATAGAAGCCCTAGCAAATCAGGTAACTGAAAAAGTCAACTAACACTTTGAATTATAATTATTATAACATCAATGAAAGGATAGCTGGTAAATCTTGAAGAATCTACTAATCTTATAGACAACATATCACAGATCTGTTTTTCCTAAGTTGGTTTTTAAAATTATTGTTCTAAATAATTCAAGAGTTGCCACAAAATTTTAATGACCTGAATATTTAAAAGCTAATACATATTTAATTAGTTTTCATTAATTTGTCTCTTCTATAAGCTTTACTTGCCTCTTGTAAAGCTGTACGCTTTATAGGACAAATTAACAGTACTATTTAATGCATTTGTTCCTTCTAGAATCTAGACTTATCAACCTTAAGGCAGAAATACTGCCAAGTATAATCCTATCCTTGGAAAACATCATCGAAACACTGATTCATACTGACTAAAGAAGCTGCATATTAATTACTCATTTCAATGTCAGCGTGTTCATTATACATTGCTCTTTCCAAGGGAGAGAAAGATAAGGAGATGCTGATGCTTCCAGGGCATTTCGTTAAAATGCACAATGAAGCAAAAATAAGTTACTTTTGCCCTTTAAATGAATTGTGTAGAACAAACTTGTGAAAATTATAATGGAACTGAAGGCTTCATCTTTTGGAGCCCAAAGAACATTTTTCAGCCTTTTTTCTTAAATGCTTTTGGTAGCTCAGATCTATACAAATTATATTATAGTTTCTCCAATCTGTACCTCTCTGGTCTATGCCTCTAGTTCCTGACCACATACCTCCTCTCACTAGTATGGCAGATTTTGGTAATATCTGGGATGACAAAGAGATCCTGACATACTAGAAATTCATCTTGGACTTGGGCTATGTTCCCCTACTTCAGTCATGCCTGAGCAAGTCTTACGTAAAAAAAAAAATTACATCATGCACTATTTAATTAAATGCATCCAGCTGATAAGAAGCTCTTAAATGGTAGCTATTATGATGATGATGATTATAATTATGACAAGGATGAAGATCAGAATGAGGTTGATGCTGTTCCTTTCTAGTGAACTGAAGAGACAGTACTCACCATATATTCTCAGCTTGATACCAAATCCCTTGGAACCAGAATTCAAGTGATACTTTCTTCTAAGACTTAGGCATATCTGCGTATAGCTTGATAATTTGATGGCCAAAAGGTTTTTTGGATGGAGGTTGGAAGTGTGTTCATAGGGAATTTATGCTAAGGGAAGAACCAAAGATGATGAGCTGAGCCTGT
The DNA here is from genome assembly GCF_028749965.1 of Puma concolor. Lineage (NCBI taxonomy): Eukaryota > Metazoa > Chordata > Mammalia > Carnivora > Felidae > Puma > Puma concolor. The sequence continues at coordinate 141,451,776 of NC_141674.1, read as the reverse complement.
GACAAAGGCTTAGTTAGCAGGATGGAGCAGGGTATATCCTTCCAGAACTGTCCCTATCCCATCCTCTTAAATACATGTACAAGCCCCAAGAGAGGGAAATAGAGCTATAATTATCAATTAAAATATTTCTACCAAATTGTATAACATATCTGCTGTGATCCTACCCTGCCAGAAGATTAGGCACAGGGAGGAGACTCTGTCCCCTCGCTCACCTCTGACTCCTCCTCAGGCCCCTGACATAGACTCCAAGCAGATTGGGCAGATTGGAGCTCAGGTCTTCCTCGGTGAGTCTGTCCAGGTACTAACTATGCTGAGTAGAGCCACAGGAGGGACTAAAATGGCCAGGGAAGGAGCATGGAGAAGGAGGACCCCAAGGCCATAAGAGGGTACGTGGAACTGGGTCAGGGAGATACTGTGCACAGAAGAGCAACAGGAGCGCCAAACTGCCCAGTGTTGCTGGATTTATATAGGCTGAAACTGCCTCTAAGCATATTTAAGACACCCCTTAGAAAGTTCCAGAAATACCAGCGGGTGGGCTGGCAGGGGTGCTCAAAGTCCTTTGCCAACAAGTGGGGAGAGCCAGCAACGCTAGTGGACTTTGAGTTATTACTATTAATGTAACCTCATATGTTCTGGTTAATGAGTCCTAGGAGAAGTATGTGGCATATATAAATCTGGGGAGAGGTCCCCTTGCCTGTTTCCTGTTAGAGAAGAGAGGTTTGCAAACCACCATTCTAGGAGAATAAATCTGAGGTCTTAGAGTAGCTGGTGAAATATATGAAGTTTCTCTTTTTCCTTCATTTTTCAAACTTAGGAGCAAAGCATGAAAGGTGAAGGGATCATGGAAGGCCAGAAAGGAAGATGGGAGAAGAGAAGTAGAGAGGGAAAGAGGCAATTTATGGGTCAGTGAGCACCTGCCATGCATTCATGCATTAGGCTCTTGGTAGGATTTCTTTCATGGCCATTGCCACAAAAAAAACAAAAACAAAAACAAAAACAAGACAGGAAGGAAGGAAGAAAATGGAAAAAAGAAAGAAAACCTGAGTCAAGTATTATTATCACCACTTTATAGCAAATAGCTAGCTAAATTTCAGAAAATGAAGTAACTTGTTCAGGATCACATAGCTTCTAAATGTTAAAGCAAAATTTTGAATCAAGATCTATACAACATCAAAGTCCATGCCTGAACCCCCCAAGTCAACCTTCCAGGGTGCAGAAAGAAGACTTTAAAATTCCTACTTCTATTTCGTTTTGACCTGTGCTTGTCAGTAGGACCATTTTAGTCCAGATCAAGTAGTACAGGCTCCAGGCCTGGGCCATCAGCACAGAGCCTGTCACAGGGCTCGAACTCACAGACTGTGAGAGCATGACCTGAGCCGATGTCAGATGCTTAACCAACAGGGGCACCTAGGTACCCCTAAATTTATTTTTATTGAGGATTCATGTTCAAAAAGTCTAATAGGATACATTATCAAAAACATTTTGCTGGTTGCTACACCATGCATCAGAGTGTAGTGGTATATAAAAAGTTCTTGAAAAAAATTTTAAATGAATAAATCCCAAATAGGCATGAAGTATATACTTCATAGAATAAGAAAAAGAAAGGGGGATGGCTTTAATTTTAGAAAGAAGTTGGAAGGCACTGGAGGCAACTATACATCACCTTTAGCTGTAGATTCTGTTTGTTATCTCAGCATCTCTTCAGAAGGAGCCCCTTGCACCCTCAAAGTGATCTGGTTTACATGATAAACTTTATGATCATCTTAATTATACAGAAAATGTTTAAATTTTTCAACTTCTCCATCTTACCCTATCTCTCTCCCTTTTTCTTTCTTCCCCTGACTTAAAACATCTATCTACTTCCCTATCTCTCCCCCCGCCCCCATCCTCTCTCTCTCTCTCTCTCTCTCTCTCTCTCTCTCTCTCTCTCTCTCTCTCTGTCTACCTATCTATCTTCATGAGGAGCCCTGTCATCTGTATGTGAGATCATCCTGGCTATGACACATTTATGTCATGATCTTCCTTCCTTGCAAAATTAATGTCTCCCTCTCCTTAAGTGCCTTCATTCCCTGCCTATAAACATATCTAGGTCTTGAAAAATCTAAAATAAAAAAAAAATTTTTGAGACCAACCTCTCTTTGAATTTCTTTCCCCTTTTATTTTATTTTGGAAAGTCTTTAAAAGGAAGCCCTTACCTCTTTCCTTCTCCACCTAGCACACCATTGAAACGGCTCTTAAAGATTCCTGGTGGCAGTGCCATTTCAAATATGCTAATCTCTATATTCCCCTACAAAATGTTAGTGGGAGCTTAATTAGATGCCTGAACAAGGATCCCAGCCCTTTAACCAAAGAATGGTCCTCCTCTACCCAGGAAAATCAGACAAGGTGAAGGGAGGAAGCTGCCACCTGCCTGCTCAGCCAGGTGGAATGAACTGGCGACCTTCATATGGGCATCTCACCCAAAGCCATTTTCTTAGTATCCCTCCCTCTGCATCTTTGCCTGAATATTTGACATCATTGACCAGATTTCACTAACTTAAAAGTTTCTCTTATTTTGGTATATTCCAGGACATTACAAGGTGTCGTGTAGATACTACAGAATTTGGAGTTAGAATCTGAATGTGAATTCTGATTCCGTCCCACTATATTGCTCAGTGATCTCGCCCAAGTCATTACCCTCTCTGAACCCGATTTCATTGTCTATCAAACAGAATTGACACCTCACTCACAGGCCGATTATCACTAAGAGTTACGAAAGACTACGTTCACGTGGACACTGGTTTATGTCTATTTTTTTATGATAAACTTTCCAACTGTCTTAAAGGACACAACTCATTGAGCTGACTGTGCTTTGATCCACATTAACTTGTAATAGAATCAAAAGTGCTGAAGAGTCACTTTTGATGCAGTGTTTATTCTCCACATATTTGAGTGTAGAGTCTTCAGGACAATGACACCATCTGTTTCTGTGAGAACACGAGACATGTTCTAAGAAACTTTCTGGACTGTGCCCAAGATGTGACTTATTTTTCTATAGTTAACGTTGAGTATTTTTTTTTCGAATTCCATTTTATGATATGTAAATAACAAGAAAAAAGGTATGAAAGAAAGTAATAAAAGAGTGTAACAGAAAACAGTTTGGATCTACTGCTAAATGCCTGAGAAGGAGCAAGAATCCAGCCTAAGGAAAGATACATTTAACCCTTACCCTTCTTCAGAGAGTTGCAGGCAAGAGATATTCAGTGGCTGGTGGCAGGGGTAAGGGTCCCTGAAGTGCCTTCACGGGACCATAGGAACCAGAGTCCCCTTTAAACACCTGCCAAGTCTGTGGCACACTGACAGCCATCACGGAAGTATGCACTGGTAAAAGCAGTGCTCCCTCCTCCTCCTCTCCGTCTCCCACATTCCAGACTCCATAGGAATATGGAGGGGGAAGATTAGAACTGCCAGTTTAGAAAAGCAGCTGAAGGCACCACCTTCCTCAGTCAGGGAATTCCCACCTGCAATATGCAACAATCCCAAATTGGAGAGAGAAGAGATGCCTCACCTTAAAATCAAGGTGGGAGTTTTGATAATTATGAGACTGGACATTATACTTACTTATCTGAGGATGTGTTTTATATCTGGTCAGTAAGAGTGACCATCAAAGGACTGTGTATGTTTTCACCCAGGAGCAGGGTTGTTTCGGAATAAAAAATCTGAATCAATAGGAGGCATGAATAAAACTGTGTAACTGGTTCAGTGACGTGTTACACCCCAGCACAGTCATTTGCTCTGCTGCCCCAGGTCCCTCAAGGCTTCTCTCCTCTCACTGAGACACTAGTCCTGGGCTATTCCCCAAGCTGCAGGTGCACATTAAAATCCAAAGCTGACACAACACAGCTTTTTGTTTAAGAAGCCCACTATGCGAGACACGGGAATGGGAAAGATGCATTGTGTGGGGGCTCCAAGAGCAGGATGCTGCATTTTCATTTTTACAGTCAACACTGTAAGCCAAGGCATGAAAGAGGGATTATGGTCTGCTATGTTAACTGCAATTTGAGGTGCAACAGATGGCAGAATTATGGGAAGTGGGGTTAGGACAGGGATTCCAGGAGAAGGAGCAAAGACAAGGGATTTTACAGTTGGCTTTTCCCCACTTTTATATTGCCTTCCAGCACCCTTCGGTGCATAATCCAAACCTCTGTCCTGCCATTGCCAGGCACTCATTTGTTGATATGCAGCACTGAAATTAGCTAGAGAGAGAGAAAAGGACACTTTCTTTAGTTATGGCCCAAGAAGTTAAAATTTTATCTCAAGTTGGTTCTTCAGAAAGAAGGAGTAAATGTTACCGGAAAGTTTTCATGCTCTCATAAAAGGTGAGGCAACTGTACACATGAAGCTAGCCCCCATCTCAGAGGGTGACAGGACACACTGATTTATAGGCAGGATTCCTCAGGTGGAGGAAGGTGACAGCCCCAGTGCTGTAAACCAGAGGAAACAATGCTTTATAATCTGCTGAACGAATGATAAGTCAAATTACAGAAAACAGAACTGTAGAGATAAAAGCACATTCCCTGGGGCCAGGAAATTGTAGAGCATTTATCCAGGAAGTTTAAAATGAGAGAGAATTTCCCTGAGCCCACTCCCTATATTTATCTTTCTCATTCTTATTGTTCCCTCTTCATTTCTCATTTCCTGTATCTTATGGACATTCTTTAACAATCAATCCACGTGGAGGTAAGTCATATGCATATAAATTAGTTTAAATATTTAAAAGTCGTATTTGTCTGTAAATAGTGATACAGATTTAACTTTCCATCTGAAACAAAACAAAACAAAAACCCTTAATCCCTAAAACTGTAATTAACCAAAATTCAGAGAGCCTGTCAAGACAGAAATTTTGATGCTGTACCTAAGAATAAATCATTCTGATATTAACGTTTCTTTCTGAAAAACTTCCATTTCCCGCACTTTTTTTTTATAAAATGGGAAGCACTATTTTCCTCCTCATTAAATTTATGTAGTTAATGAAATGAGTAATGGTCACTTTCCGTTTTAAAATTCAATGTATATCAATCAGTAACTGCTTCTTCAAATCACCTCCCTACATTCGTTTTGCAAGTTTTCATATTTAAATACAGGTATTAAGAAATGTTGTGCAATGATCTCTTATTTTTTAAGATTAGAATCTACTTGGGATGTAAGACCACTTGGCCTACCCTAGACAGTTCTCCTTAAACCCTATGGTTATCACTTTTAAAGTGTTGACTAAAAAAAAAATCCTTCGATTTTTAAAATTCAGTCTAGTTTGGTTATTTTCATAGCTGATTATATTTAAAAAGTCACCTCAAATTGATTTTGAGCATATTTGCTAGATGGTGTCCTCACTTAAATGTAAAAGCAATGAGATCGGTCTATCTGCATACTGAATCATCTGAGAAGCACCCCCAGAAGACCCTCAGCATCCACCATGCCACACATTGCCATAGCAAGGACTACAATGTGAAGTGGTGGGTGGTCCTGAGGTGGGGGGGGCTGCCCCCAGAGAGATGCCCAGAAGCTCCTCACAGCAGGCTGTGTGGTCAGAGCAGCTGTGACACCCCCCAGATGGTCCCCCAGGCTCAGGCACTGAAGCCCTAAGTAACTGCTAACTTACTTGCTACAATTACCCTTCTTGTCCTCCCTTCTTGTCCTCCGTGCTGGTAAGGCAAACACTGGTGTTTCTATGCCCAGGGTTTTTTTTCCCTTCATATCCTAGCATCCCAGAGTTCATTCAAGTTGACTTCTTTTACAGTTGGTCATTCCACAACACTTAATTAGAGAGAAAAATTCCTCAGCTTAAACAAAGTGTACTTAATGCCGTAAGCATGACCCCTTAGAAATATGTAAAGACTTAGTTTTGTTTTATTAACAAAGCTCTTGTGCGTTGAATTAGGTACCTGCCCCCCAAAACAGTATGTTGGAAGTCCTAACACACAGTACTGCAGAATATGACTTTATTTAGAAAGAGGGTCTTTATAGAGGTAACCAAGTTAATGCCAGGTCATTAGGGTGAGTCCTCAAAGAAAGAGGAAATTTGGACATAGAGACAAACACAGCGGAAAGATGGTGTGAAGTCACAGAGAGCCACACGAAGGTGAAGAATGGCAAATGAAGATTGCTGGCAAACCACTGGAGGCTAGGAAGAGGCAAGAAGGGATTCTTCTACAGGTTTCAGAGGCAGCAAGACCCTGGGACACCTTGATTGCAGGATTCTAGCTTCCAGAACTGTGAGACAATTAAGTTTCTGTTGTTTTTAAGTTACCCAGTTTGTGTTGCTTTGTTACAGCAACCCTAGGAAACTACTACATTAACCAAAACTTTTTCCGGTTTCCTCTTCTGCTCCCCATTGTTATTTTGTGAGTTTGACTAGCAGGAGCTGAAGGGCTGTTCTGACTTTCACTTTTAGTACATTATCTTTTCTTGGCTCACAGATAGAATTTAATCTTAATTCCATTGCTGCTGCAAATGAAGCTGTAAAGAGTTCCACTATTAAAAGAGATCCTCACTTCATGTTGTAGGACCTAAGGAAGTTAAGTGATAGGATCCACAGAGTCTGGCTCCTACAATGCCTTGCTGGGTATTGTAGCCTTAGCACAAAAGGTAATTCTCCCTCCCCCACCCTCCGAATGAACCAGAGTTTAAATGACAAAAGACTTATCATTATTTGCTTGACAAATCAGCCTCTGCCACTACCATCTTGCATCTGCGGATCTGCTTGTCATTACATCCAGAGGAGGGCTAAGGATATCTCTAGGCTTCAGGGATGCTTCCAGCAGCAGTAAAATTCATCTCCACATTATAAGCCCTGTGCCTGTAGGCATGTCAGCATTCCCAGCTACACACAAATCTAAGTGAATTAAAGATACGGAGCCCTGTTCCCATCCTTTCTAATACTACTGATGAAAATATAATAGCAAATGAAACCAGTCTTATAGCCTCTAATTATAGTGAGTTTTTTATTTTTTAATTTCTGATCGTTTAAATATCTTTTTCTAGGTCAAAATATTTATGGTAAGACCTCTCTCTCATAAAATGCTATCAAACCATTCATTTATTCATCTATTCAACAAGCAGATATTAATACATAAAATAAACAGCAACCATTTATTAAGATTTTACTATGTATCATGTACTGTGATGGGTGCTTCACCTTACCACTTTGACTCTTCATAACAACCATATCAGGTATATACTATTATCACGCCATTAATGGAGAGGAAGACTAAGTGACGTGCACCTGCCCAAGGGTCCATACCCAAATTTACATAGTCAATACTTGAAACCAAATCTCTGACTTCAGAGCCTATACTCTTAACTTTTCAGCTATTCTGCCTCTAGTGAGTGCAGTGTAGGTATCAGCTATTGTGCTAAGAACAAGAGAGAATGAGGTGCCCCCATCCCATAGCTATACATATTCCTTGCAGTCAAGGAATTTACAGTTTGGGGAGGGAAAATGATAAACAAGCATCACATTAATATTGAGTCTGATAATCCCAGAAATGTAGTTGTTTATGTTGCTATAGCTCCTATCAAAATCTTTAATTCACGAAGCCAATGATTCTCCTCTCTATAGTATTTATTTAAAACAAGGATCTCCAGAAAAAAATATTCTAAATGAATGCCAGAAAATCAGAAATTTAAAGTACATATGCTGGCTTGGAATTCAAACTGGAATAACCCAGAAGGCCAGCACACCTACGGTGCCTTGGCAAACCTAGGAAACAGTTATAAAGTCATACAGATAGTGTGGCAAGAGCAGCCGTCCCTTTTCTCTCCTGGCCAAAGCCTCCTGGAAGAGGACGTGGAGTTTTTCCTCTCTTCCCTTCCTGTCTTTCAGGCATCTTCCATATCCCCATCAGGAGTCCCGTTGCTGCCATCAGAGAAGGAAGTATCTGTTGCAACCTGGGAAAGCATGCATTCCCCATGTTCAAGCTTTATTCAAATTGTTGCTTGTCTTTGGCCTGATTTCTTCAAGCTCCCTAAGGGTGAGGGGTACTGCTAAATGCTGTCTTATCCAATTATCAGCCGTATGCAACCTTGTGGCATTTTGCAGCTGAAACAGACCTTAGAGATCATTCCCCTGAACCTGCTCATTAACTGTGTCACCCCTTGGCATTTATGCAATTAGTTTGCTCTGTTTAATTTGTATTTATACAGTTGGCGCTTTGGTAGCATACTTAAGAATTTTTCCTCTATGCATTTTCTCTCTCAACTAGATTACAACATCCTCAAATATAGGGAGTGTATGAGTATGAAGTATCTTTGTATTTATGAGTCTCTCCACTGGTTTTCATACAGTGGATGCTCAGTAAAGTTGTTGAATAGACAATCCAAAAATTGAAAAGTATAATAAATAGTCAGAAAGTACATTTGGAAGTCCTTTTTCTTCATTTAGTTGAGCACCCCACCTATTCCCCAAAGCTTTTCTAAACTAATTAGAACAGAATTCAAAACTGAGTTTGGACTTGAGGTGTTTTATCTCACATCCTAGGATGTCAATTCACATTAAACATCTCTCCCTGTTACTTTGGACTTTTTGGTTGCCAATTACAGAAACCCACTCATGATTAAGTAAGAAAAATAAAATGAAAAATACCAGGAGGCTACAAGGACAGGAAATAAACTGAACTTTAGGACAGGGCCTCTGACACCATCAATCAGAAAGACCTCCAGTCTTTCGTCTCTGCTCCCCTTTACATATATCATTTAGTCAACTCCAGCTCCATATTTCTCTCTCTCTTTCAGATAACCATACGAAGGAAAGCAAGGCGGCCAGCAGGTACCGAGTTTACATGCCGCAGGTATACCCAATGAGTTTTTTTGGCCCAATTCCAAATTTCCTAAGGAAGGGAATCTGATAGTCCCAACTTGAATCTTTTGCCAATCTCTGGACTATGACCAGAAAAACGGGATCATGCAAAATCTTGATTATGTCCATTCTAATAAGGAGAGAAGTTGATAAGAGAGATTTCCCAGGTAAAAGAAAAAAAATCAGACCTAGTCAGAAAAAAAAAAAAAAATTAGTGGGAATCTACTCTAATTTCTATGTCTATATAACCAGTTAGTCAGGTTCTCCAAATCCCAACTCAGAAAATAAAGTCCCAACAACTTAACTCTTACACATAGATGTTTCCCATGTTAGCTATATTATTATTTAGAAGAAGTAACTACTTAGTAAATGTGTACAGGTGATGACCACCATATGAATGATCATAAGTTTGTTTTTTTTTTTTATCTTTGACTCATGTCTCAACATTTTATTCATTTATTTTAGGTCTCAACATTTTTATTTAATTAATTTAACTGTCTCTAAATCCCACTTCTAATTCAATTCCCTTTTTTGCCTTTTGAAATTAGTTGATTGCTTGAGGGATAATTTAATTCTCTTGTAGAACCATAAAGATAAAGCCTAATCCTGAGAGAATTACTAAATTCTCTAGAGAATTGGAGAATTGTAGTGGTGTAGATGCAGCCAGAGAGCAAGGTTCATAGACTGCTATCATGGTGTAACAGACCAACTGTGATATTTTCAAGGCCCCATGAACTAAAAGTTGTACAAGAGCCCCATGAAAATACCCCAACAATCTAATGATCAAGTCCAGGCAAATTCTAGGAATTTTTCTTCAACCACATATTTAACAGAACAAATTCCACAAAGTAGCCTGAAAACAAAATGACAAGCACACAAGACCCAATGTTCTTTGAGTGTAGAAAATTCTGGAATGAGAAATAAACTATTTTTTGTGAAACCATGATAATATATACATGCAGGAACCAGCTAAATGTAACCAAATGAGTGTTCTGAAGAAGATACTCACTGTGAATAGTTGTGACCAAAACCTCAGGGTTCCAAATCTTCCTTCCTTACAGAGACTTGTATTTGCCCATTCATTATTTGGAGCAGAGATGACTGACTCTGGGACCCTCAAATCATGCATAATATAAAGAGACTTATTTCCCTCAGGCTTCCAGATTGTCAGGCGAGGCCATCCAGGGCATGATGGCATTAAAATCCAAACAGTCACTGAACAACAAAACGCACTACAATTTGATCCAGTCCAGGCCAGTCAAGGTCTCATTATACAGGCCCTCAGGGCTGAGAAGAGTTAGGAGAACAATGATGGAAATCTACGTTGCCATGGTGTCCCTGCTGCGTCCCTTGGGTTCACAGGGGTGGAACTGAGTCTCTTTGAACCAATTTGGTGGCAAGCATCTTCACAGAACCAGATCAACAGTGAATGATTCTACATCCCACACTGATCATCATAAACTCCTATTCTTCAGGTTTCCTAAGTGATCTTTTTCCAATCCTGGAATGGAGTTGCTTATTGTAGCTGAGAGAGAAAAGCAATTTTACCAGGAGGTTTGTGCAGTTTTTGACATGTGGGATTATTAAGAGAGAGGAGGGAGCACAATCAGGAGCAGCGTCACACATGGAGAATAAGACCAGGGTTCTTATCCTCGCTCCGTTACCAAATCACAGGATCGCCTTCAGAAAATTCTAAATTAGCTGAGCCCTCACTTTCTTCATCTTATCTAAGATATTACTGATTTAAAGAAGCAAAAGTAGGGGCGCTTGGATGGCTCAGTCAGTTGAGTGCCCGACTTTGGCTCAGGTCACGATCTCTCACTCTGTGAGTTCAAGCCCCGCGTCGGGGTCTGTGCTGACAGCTCAGAGCATGGAGCTTGCTTCAGATTCTGTGTCTCCCTCGCTCTCTGACCCTCCCCCACTCATGCTCTGTCTCTCAAAAATGAATAAACGTTTGGGACGCCTGAGTGGCTTGGTCGGTTGGGCGTCCGACTTTGGCTCAGGTCATGATCTCGCGGTCCGTGAGTTTGAGCCCCGTGTCGGGCTCTGTGCTGACAGCTCAGAGCCTGGAGCCTGTTTCAGATTCTGTGTCTCCCTCTCTCTCTGACCCTCCCCCGTTCATGCTCTGTCTCTCTCTGTCTCAAAAATAAATAAACATTAAAAAAATAAAAATAAAAAAATGAATAAACGTTAAAAAAATTTAAAAAAAAAGAAGCAAAAGTATTTTATTTATGACCAAGAAAGAAAAACCACAACCATTTATAACTGTAATATGCCATTGATTAAAAAATGCATCCTGATTGCAGAGATGTTAAAATATGAAAAAAAAATATTTTAGAATTAGCGATAAATGGTATAATTGAGGGGTGGAGGTTTGGCAAAATAGTTATTTCTGAAAGTGGTCTGCTCTGGTTGCTCACTCTTTTTAAGAAATGACTGTGAATTGTTGACTTCCCTTCTCTCCGCAGCTGCACTTAAGCTATTGAAAATAGCTGCAGAAAAGAGAGGAGCAGGGCTTTTAAGGAAAATGCACTTCTGTCTGGCATTTGTAGAGTGTCTCTGAATCAATTAGGCATTGGAAAGTTAAACTCCTTGCCTGTTTTAAACAAAAGCCAAAGTCAGGGATTTGCCAAAGGTCAACTCCCACTCCCTGCTGACCACCCAGCTTTGAAAGCACTTGTCCTCATCACGCCAGAAGTGCCTTACTTCCACCTTCTGGATTAGTTACCTCTTCCTTCCCCTTCTCCCTTCCCTTTTTCTTTCTTTCTCCTTTCTTTTCTCCATCCACCAATATTTACGAAGCACCTACGCTGTGTTTAATAAGTCACATATGAATAAATGACAGGCACATCTGAACCGTCTTCAAGAAACACACTCATGTTGAGTGAGAGGCAGCATAGGAAGTGCACTTGAAATGCAGCATAACAGGAGTGCACACACACGACCCAGACTTGGAAGATCAGAGAAGGCTTTTCCAGGAGGTGACAGGAACACTGAGACCTGGAGCATTATCAAGAGCATGCCAATTCATACAATAAAGCCCCTCACGGCAGAGAACTGAGTGCTCTGGTTAACTACATTCTGGTTAACCAAAATAACTCAAGAACATTTGACCTACACGTTTTCTATTTTCTTCCGTAATCTAACCTTATTTTAACTCCTGTCCAGATAAACTTTTGCACTAGCCAATCAGTAGCCTTTTCTCCACCCCCCTCAGTGTTGTTTCCTTATGCTTCCCACCTTTGCTCAACTCCTCCAGTTGCCTCAAGTGTCTTCCTTCCACATTCTTCCCATCGATTCAATCTGTGACTTAAAAAGCACCGATGATGCATCTCAGCACAGTTTTGGCAGGAGAAAACTAAGAGGCAGAGTGGTTTAGCAACAAGTCTGAGGTCACACAGCCTGGAAGTGGCCACCAGAATTCAAACCAGGACAAATTGTTCCCAAAGTCCCTTCTCTCCCCACTACACCATATTGGCCAGTGTAGCCACAGCCCTTTTTTTTATTTCAAAGCCAACCTAAAGTCATACCACTCCCCTGAAGTTTCCCTCTAAGAGTTGCAGCCTGTACGGGTCATAATTTTCCTAGTCTTTGGGTGCATATTTCCTTAATTTTGTTATAGATTGACATTGCTTTTATTTTTTTTTTATTTTTTTTTTCAACGTTTATTTATTTTTGGGACAGAGAGAGACAGAGCATGAACGGGGGAGGGGCAGAGAGAGAGGGAGACACAGAATCGGAAACAGGCTCCAGGCTCTGAGCCATCAGCCCAGAGCCTGACGCGGGGCTCGAACTCACGCACCGCGAGATCGTGACCTGGCTGAAGTCAGAAGCTTAACCGACTGCGCCACCCAGGCGCCCCTGACATTGCTTTTAAATGTGAATACAGGGGCGCCTGGGTGGTTCAGTCGGTTGCACGGCCGACTTCGGGTCAGGTCATGATCTTGCGGTCCGTGAGTTCGAGCCCCGCGTCAGGCTCTGTGCTGACAGCTCGGAGCCTGGAGCCTGTTTCAGATTCTGTGTCTCCCTCTCTCTGACCCTCCCCCATTCATGCTCTGTCTCTCTCTGTCTCAAAAATAAATAAACGTTAAAAAAAAATTTTTTAAAAAATAAATGTGAATACATATTTTTTCAACAAAATTGTAGACAACTTGTGGGCAGGAGTTGTGCTTTTGTATCTCTCTGGGGCTTGGGATTATCAATGTGTGACAGGTAACAGGCTTTTCTTTTTTGTACACATAGGTTGGAAGATCAGGATATTCACTATTTGAAGGAACTCTGAGCTGAGTTCCAGGTAGGGGACACTTTGGGTGATGCTGGGCTATGGAAGCTCTCAGAGGCACCAGCCAGATCAGTTTTGCTCTTAACTTATTTCTCCTTTCAGGGAGTGCCATCAATTTAGTAAGCATTCACAGGCAGTGGGAAATGAACCAAAATTAAGGATGTAAAAGGTTTCCTGAGCTTTGAACTCCCTCCTAGAGCAACCAGACCAGAAAAGTATCCCTCTTTGAATGCAAATCAAATGCCATTTTGGATGAGAAATTACATTTTTCCATTGAAATTTCTTAGGACGTGAATCCTCGAGTGGATCACAGCTGACATGTATTATTGGTTTTTATTCTTCCTCATACCTAAGTCTCTCCCAGGGTGTTCACAAGGCACTTAGAGAAGTGCATTCACCCCACCAGGCTGCCAATTGATCATTTAGTACATTATTACATAACTTATTACCAGTAAGTGGCAAAAGCACAGACAGGAATTTGATTCCTCATCATTATTTTCATGACATATATAGCACTTTTCTCCAGGCTCTGTGCAGAGAATATTTAACAAGCCACATTAACTTCCAGGCATCTGGAATTATATAGCTGAAAACAAAGGAAGCAGAAGAAAGAACAGGAAAGGTAAAGAGTTGAGATAAGAGAAAATCTGATACAGAGGGGGAAAAAAAGAGATAAAGCAAAATCAAGTCCTAAAGAGAATGAAAGAGTATGTCCTAGCTACCTGGGAGTGATGGTTTCCAAAAGACCACGAAACAAACAAAACTACCTAAAGAGTTCCACTTGTCCCATGTCCTTTTGGGCAGAAGTCAATTTGTTGACATGGATGAGGGACTATTTGGCCTAGGAAATCAGAGCAAAAAGTATCTGCATTTTGTCATGCATGTGTTAAAAGTTGAAGACAGTGAGCATAAGAAAAATTGTATGTGGACCCCAAGTACAGAGTCTATTATCTAGTTCTATGGATATAAACCATCCAGAGCAGAGAGCACAAAGCCCTGAAACTCTTTCTTATTCTAAGAGTAAGAATCACCCGGAGGACTGACCACATCCTCAGTACTCCAGGATCTTCACTTTAAATATATCAGCCTTTGTCAGTTTTTACCAGGATAGGCTTTTCTCTAGAATGTTTCCTTATTTTCAGCATTTTAATTGCCCTTTCTCTCTCTCTCTCTCTCTCTCTCTCTCTCTCTCTCTCTCTCTCTCACACACACACACACACACACACACAGAAAGAGAAGGGGGGGGTCTAGTGAATGAAAAGCAGAGGATTGTGATATCATTCAGGGTTATCATTTCCAGGTGCCTGGCTGCACACACATACACACCACATGACTTTGCATTGGTTGTGTAGACCTACTTTAGGTGTTGGATATTTTTCATTGATTGCATTTTATTTATTTATCTTTTTTTTTAAATTTTTTTTTCAACGTTTATGTATTTTTGGGACAGAGAGAGACAGAGCATGAACGGGGGAGGGGCAGAGAGAGAGGGAGACACAGAATCGGAAACAGGCTCCAGGCTCTGAGCCATCAGCCCAGAGCCTGATGCGGGGCTCGAACTCACGGACCGCAAGATCGTGACCTGGCTGAAGTCGGAGGCTCAACCGACTGCGCCACCCAGGCGCCCCGATTGCATTTTAATATATATTCTGGATGTGTCTCAAAGATTGTGTCAACTTCCAGTATACCCCAAACCCCTTAATTGAGGCCATGTAAGGCCTGTATCAGTTCATAAAGGTCTCTTTAATCACATGCGATTCTCATTACCAGGCCTTAATCTTTCCAAGAAAATGCCAAGAGAGAAGAGACAACTTGAAGAGATTTGGCAAAACTTCTCTGGTCATTTTCAAGAGATAAACACTTCCTTTACCTCATTAATTCACATTTTTTTGGCACACAGAACGCACATTATCCTTGTGGTTATCACCGGCCTCAAAAAAAACCCTGAAATTTTTGTAAAAAAGCTTAATGGCTCATGCTATAAATGGCAAAATTCCCCCAGCTGGCATCTAACCTGCTAGAGTCATTCATGGGATATTGCTTTCCAGATGAAAATTAAGCTGGAAGGTAAAAGCATCACACAGTGCCTTGCAATCATCAGATATACTTGGGAGCAGCTTAATTTCCATTTATCTAGGCTTCCCAATGTTTACCACAGAGTTTTCATTTGGGAATGGGAAACCAGGCTTGCATGATAAATAATAGATACATTGTTTCAAAGGACAGTATATACAATATCTATTCTTTAACTATCCACTCATTCTTTCAACAAATACATATGGAATATGTATTGTGGATTCTTCATATTTTGGAATATATAAGGAAGATTAAGTCATATACTGTCTGCAAGGAGCTTGCAATCCTTAGGGGAGAAGACATATATAGAAAAAAAATCTAGTTATGACCAAAGGCAAATAACTTACAACATCACCCTTTATCTTAACTATGTTGAGAGACAGTTTAGGGATAGATATCATCTCTGAGTTCATGATTTCAAATCATAAGGGTGAATCCATTGGTATCCATTTTAAAAATAAACTATTAATCATTTTTGTATATCAGTTTATTGAAATGAAGAAGAGAATGTACAAAGCATACTCATGGAAACTTTAGTTGTCAGTTTTATCTGTAGCGTAGGGAATTTGTAGAGTGTTTTAGAAGAATAAGCTTGAAGAGATATGATATAGCCACATTACAGAGTGTGTTAAAAGCAAGGTTCTGGCTAGGTTTACTTCAGTAGGTAATAGCTGCTACAGAAAATTTTTAAACAGGACCAAAGTTCAAAAACTAATCTCATTAAAAATGTATTCACGTATGTATGAATTATGAGCTGGGGACCTGGGAATCAGAGCAACCAATTAGGAAGGTATTGTATTCTTGAAAAACAGTGATAAAAGTATGAACTAAAGTAGCAATAGAGAGAAAAATAGTGAGCTCAGTTTTCATCACGTTGAGTTTGAGTCTGAGTCAATGGGTCACCTTGCAGGTGAAAATATGTAGCAAACAACTAGAGATGCAGGCCCGAGAAAGGTCACTACTGTGACAGAAAGTGTGGAGGCATTTTTTTAAGAAGTATGTTTTTCTCATGTGAGTAATGTGATCACTTAGAGAAAGATTATAGTCAGAGAGAGAAATGAGAAAGACCAAGAAGAAAGAGCATCCTCATTTAGGAAGAAGGAAGAGGACCAAAGGGCAGATCTTAATAGTAGTAATGAAAAAGTCAAAGAAGCATAGGAACATGCAGCATCACTGAAATTTTAAGATTTGTATCTTAGTCTGTTTGGGCTGTTGTCACCAAATGCCATAGCAACAAACATATATTTCTCATAGATCTAGAGTCTGGAAGTCTAGGATCAAGGTGCCTGTATGGTTGTGGTCTTGGTGAGGACTCTTTCCAGTTTGCAGATGGCTGCCTTCTTGCTATATTCTCACATGGGGAAGGAGCCATCACCTCTCTCATGGTTCTTCTCTTAAGGGCACTAATCCTCTTCATGAGGGCTCCACCCTCTTGATCTATTTACCTCCCAAAGGCCCCTCTTCCAAATACCATCACACTGGGGATTAGGGCCTCAACATTTGAATTTGTGGGGGGGGGGGGGGGGGACACAAACATTTAGCTTAAGCAATGTGGATGGCCAAGGTGCCTCAGAGTGCAGAGAGAGTAGGGAGGTTAAGAACTCAGAGGAAGTAATTTGAGTTACAGACTAATAGACGTCTGTGATCAAAAAGAGACCATTTTGAGGAGAATACTGATGTTGGAAGCCAGATCTCAAGGCATTTGTGAGTGTCAAAGAGGTGAAGATGGCAGGTGCAGACTAAGAGGCTTGTTAGCAAAAGCAAAGGGAAGAGGTGGTCTCAGAGTCAAGGAGTCCAGGGGAGTTTGTTATTTTGACCACTTGTTGTTCAGTTTGTGTGTTTGTTTGCTTTTAGGTAATAGCAACTTGAGAATGTTTGTCAAATGGAGGGAGTACATACTAAAGTAAAATTCAAAGGGAATAACCAGCAGAGTGAGATCCCAGCAGAAGCAGGAGGCAATGAGATTGAGACTAGTGATAAAGCAGAATGATGCCTCTTTCCTAGGGATTAGAAGACAAGAGTGGAAAATGGTTGAAGATGCTAAGAATATTCAGGAAGAGAAGGTTCCCTTACTCACAACAGTAAAGTAGGCTCAAGATAACTCTACAGTCAGAGGATGATGGCCAGGCTCACAGAGCATGCAGAAAGCAAGACAGTTGGGAACCAGGATTCAGCAGAATGTGAGAGGGGAACTAAAAAGAGAAAGCAAAAGCACTGCCTGGAAGGTTCCACTGAAGTAGCTAAATACATTTCACTTAAAGCTCTAGGATGAGTTTTGTGACATACTCTGTATGTTGCCAGCAGCCCATGAACAAGAAGGAAAAAAAAAAATACACCAAAGTGACAAGGCAGAACTATTAGCTGTATGTGCTGCTGTTTCCCAGTGTCCTTTGTAACTGGTGGGAATAGCAGAAGATCAAGAGGTCAAGGAGATCAAGAGTGAAGGCAAGTGAATGCTGATATTCTTAGCATTGAGGTCTATTCTCGATAGGAAGGTCAATGAGACTGAGATAATGATCTGAATGGTAATGGGAGAGGTAAATGCACATAAGGTCAAGTTTCTGCACTTCATCCTTCTAGAAATATGGGTAACAGGAATGGGAAAATTTCTCATTCCTTCTGAGGTAGACCAGCCCTTGTTATCCAAATTAACCTGAGGAACACTGCCCCATCCTCCTATACAGCTCAGGAGGATATACCTAGGTGGGCTGGCTGTTAAGTTGTCCTGGCAGAACTTTCCACACTAAACACTGATCTTTGCCTCACTAAGACAGCTCAGACATAGACAATAACTGTGTGGTTACTTATGAGGCAAAACTCCATAGTTACTGAGAATAGCAGAAAACACTAGTGAGAGTAACTCTTTGTGAAGCATCTAGATATACAACATGAATAGGATTTTTGACCCCATAGGACCTTCCCTTGTTCTCTCTCCACATGTGATTTTCTACAATACTCCTTTAATTAATACAATAAAGAAATACCTTGTTTCATTAGATTGGAGTTCATTCAGTTGCCAATAACATTTTGATTTTCAGCTGAATAAACAATAAATCCAAGAGGCTATTTAGATGCATGGTGCACTTGAAAGAAGCTTTTTAGGACAGAGAAGCCAAAGCTGTTTACTCTAACATTAAAAAGATAATGTAGCTGAGCTGAATTAACCCATTTAGGGATGCATTTCTTCCCAAGGGAAACTACAAAGTTATTCTCCACAAGCAGACATTGCTGCCCCCACACAATTAGACATCAGGGATCAGATAAAGTGTTACTGTACTTATCACTCTGAACTACAAAGCCTTCAAATAAATCCAATTTCCCACTTAGATAACCAAAGAAATGTGTTTTTTAGGGAAAATAACCTGTTTCATAGAAAAAGTTATTTCATGTAAAGAATGCTATATGAAAGAATGAAATCAGAACAAGTCTCTCTCTCTGCCCCCCTTCCCTTCCTTCTCTCCTTCCTCCCTCCCTACCGTATGGAATATGGGACTGGCCACTGGCTGAGTTCTTTCTCAAGGGGCAAGAGGATGGCTGCCTTCCAAAGGCAGCCCTCAGGGCATGGCATGGATCAGAGGCTATAGCAGAAATTGTGCAAACAACACAAGAGTCACTGGAATCCATCCTTCTGCTCTGCAGGCATGAATTTTGACTGATCCTGAGGTCAGAGGAGGTAGCTCTAGCCCAGAACCTGCTGATGGCACTTTTCTGTTTATAAAACTTTTGGAGAAGGAAAATTACTTGAAAATACTTCACAAACTAAACCAACAGTATCTCACTGTATCTGAAGGGGAACTGACTATATCACAGAGTTCTAACGATAAAGTCTTCCATAGTATGACTGGTCAATCATTGGTTGCCAATAAGCGCTATTCAGTTTAACTTCCCACCTTGATCCATGCTGTTCTCTTGAGGGGCTCTTCCCCATTCCTAGTGCTCTCCTTCACCCCCACCTCCACTCACTTCAATACTTAGCAGACCTCAGCCCTTCCAAAGTGCCTCTCTCAAAAACAAAACAAAACAAAAAACAAAGCATGAAAGTGCCTCCAGCTCTCAGACCTCTCTTCCCCTCTGAAACCTTCATATCACCTAGTGTATGCCACTCACATGTCCCATATTTATTTCACAAGGCACCATAATGTCAGTTTTTGTATATATGTCTTGACTGCTTAATTGCATTGTGGTTGTTCGGTATCATAGACTTTAGCTCCACCTCCAGAAATGCTACATTTAAAGTCACTGAGAACTAAAATTCCTTTGGGTTATGAGGCATACTTACATAAATTCCTACAGTCCAAAGAGTACCCTCTTTGGTACATGGGTGAATCAATCCAGCCTCCAATCCAGTGCAATAGAAAATAAAGGACAGCAGAAGAGTATTGCCCTTTTTTAAATGTTTGAATTAGGTTGTCCTAGATAAACAAATCAAACTCAGCTCTGAACACAGCAGGACCTAGAAGGAGGCCTCCATGACGTCAGACATAGAGACCTGGGCATCTCTGGGGTCATCTGTGAATAAAATTCACACTTGCCAAAGGTCTACTCTGTCTTAGCAGCACTATCACGGTGCTGCCATGACAAAAAAGAAGCATGGAGAATGGGCTTGGCCACAGAGGTGATGTGCCCAAACCTGTTGCTGGACTGATGCCTTTGTGAGGAACAGAATACAAAAGTGTGGTTCAGCAAGGGTTTTCTTACTAGAAACTGGGTAGATTCTTTTTATAATGTTTGTTTATTTTGAGAGAGGGTGAGCACACATATGCAGGGGAGGGACAGAGAGAGAGAGAGACAGAATCTCAAGCAGTCTCCATACTGTCAGTGCAAGCCCAACACTGGGAGATAACAATCTTAGCCGAAATCAAGAGTAGGACATTTAACCGACTGAGGAAACTGGGTAGATTCCTGAGAGCTAATGTATAAACTGCAGCCAACCCTTTGTTCTGGGATTTTCCTCCCATGCAAGATTCCTCTGCATTGACTGCTGAATCCTGAGTAACTCTTCATGAGCAACTAAAGGCATTGTCCACTCATGTCCTCATTAATACACATACTGCTCATGTGCTTTAATCCACAGTAAACAGAACCAAAAGCAACCTCAATCAAGTCCTGGTCATCATCTACTACAATCTATGAAACTGGACTCATGGCTTTCACTCACTGAAAGGGGACATGCCCACTCTTGAGACCCGGTAAGTTCATTTGTTCTGACCCTCCATGTTTTTCAGCCTTGATCCTGGAAATTTGATGGTCTCATTTTCAATTGCTAAGTGCTGCCCAATAATCAGAAACTCAAGCCTAGAGAAGATAAAACATCGGTCTGGACAGCACTACATTTTGTTCTAAGACTCTAAGTCTTTCACATGTGACCCTTCTCTAAGCTACCTGACCATGTGTTTGGAGACTACTTAAAAATTCTAACATAATGAAACCACCAGAAGTCTTGTAAAACAGAAATCTTTTAGAAACCGGGTGAAACATTTCTTTTATCTCAGCTTGCCAAAAACGAAACAACAACAACAAAAAAACCTATCAAATACATAAACACAAATAAGCACCATTCTCTTAGGTATTTCTTCTCAGATTTTATTTGTAATGAAACATTTTGTATCAAAACATACTTAAAAAGTGTTATACCATGTATTGGCAATTTTAAAAGGCAAAGCTCTTCCCCTCAAAAATCTAAAAGCTTCAGACTCACATGGCATTACCCAGCTCTTCAAAGTTTACTAAAATAAATCTCAAGAGCTTTGTATGTACTATTTAGAACTCTCGGTTGACTTGGAAACAGCAGAGCATTTTTGCCCTCCTCATACCTCCTGAGGATTGCTTCTCAAGGGCAGGGAGCGCTCCTTCAGCAAAAATGGAAAACAGAGAAACAACACTCCATGCCTCACAGGCTTTACAAGTGAACCTATTTCTTAGCCAGTAGGATTTCTTAGGCCTTCCTCATTTAACCCCTCAAATAAAGCCTTGTCTAGCTGTCAGACAATAAATACAACCTTTGACCTATGCTCCAGGAGGCCCGATGCTGGCCCTCCTCCAGCCACATCCCTCCTAACAGAGCAAGAGAAGTGCCAGCATCCCCCCCACCAACTCCACACTTCTAGATGTCCCTAGCACTTAGGATTCCAGAATTCCCTGCCCAGATAGTCCAAATCTGTTTCTGTGGCCATTTGATACAGCCCTGTCTTGAGAATCTTCCCAAGAGATAGGCACCATTAGGATCAAAGTAGGCTAGTAATTTTGAGGATGTAAGATTTATTTAAAAATCATCTTTGCTCATCGTCAAAATAAGTGACATTTTAAGAGTGTATAGACATTTGAAAATTGACTTCATTCTCTCATTTTATGGTCTAGCACTGTGGGTAAGAGCAAGGAGGGGTCTGGCCTTGATTGGAAACTTAGTTCCAACTATTAGAGATCTACATCTTTTCTGAAACCCTTGTGGCAAGACGTGTTCTGAGGTTCAGAATTCAGGGCATGTTACAAAGGTGACAGAGTACATATCACATAACACATCACACTCCTGGTGGAATCTAAGGTAGCAGTTCACAATCAAACACAATAATATTTCTGCAAGAAACACACTAATATTCACACTGTAGTGGACTGAACCAGGTCTCTAATATCCCCCATCACATGTTGAAGTCCTAATACCCAGTAACTCAGAATGTAATTGTAGTTGGAGACAGTCTTTAAAGAGGAAATTCAGTTAAAATGAGATCATCAGGGTGGGCCTAATCCAATATGACTGGTGTCCTTATAAGAAGAAGAAATTAGGACACAGGCATAAAGGGAAGAACATACAAAGACAGGAAAGAGAAGACCATCGACAAGACAAGAACAGAAGTCTTAAAAGAAACCAACCTGACACTTTGATCTCAGACCTCCAGCTTCTAGAATTGTAAGGAAAAAAATGTCTGTTGTTAAAGCCTGTGGTACTTTGTTATGGCAGCCTAATCAAACTAATACACACACCAAGTAAGATAATGAATAACCTTATGTCAGTTCAAGTCAGATTCTACTCAAAAATGAGTTATGAAAAAACTTCCTGTTTTCATAATTTTCTTGGCTTTCAGGAGAACACAGTGTGGGCCTGTCCTGTCTATGGGCCCATGGACAAGTTGCCTAACCCAGCCAAGAGCCTGGAGTCACAAACCTTTCCAAGAGCACACAGAACAATCTGTGAGTACCTTCCATGCCATGGAAGTGCCCTTACAGCCTGGCTGCCCATGTTTCCAGGCTGCATTATGAATAGACTTCAGATGTATTTGAACCCAGCCAACGAAACAACTCCTACTACACAAAGTTCCATTGCAAGGAAATCCTAAATTAGTCTCTCACTAGGTCCTCCTAAACTGACTGAATACTTCAGATTCTTTAAATTCTATAGCGTTATTACTCCTTACATTTTGACATCATTTGGGTAACTGGCATTCTATTTCTCTCTCTCTGCTCTACTAACACTTTGGATTGGTTTCTACACTGAATCAAAACAAGAAGGATTACCTCAGAGTTTATGCCAGGTAATACACACATATGTGTGTACATTAAAAAAGAAAGGCACTTGCAAATAGTTTTGTGTAACAATCAACCAGCTGTCCTTCCCTCACTTTTCCAAATCTTTGATTAGGACAAGCAGCCAGTTATAAAATTTTACAGTTTATTATTTAGCAATGTAAAACAAGCTCAGTTTCTAAACTCTTTAAAGAAACAGTATCATTTTTATTCCAAAATTCCTTCTATAGCGCCTGTTGGGTTTGTTTGTTGAGTTTACTGGTTTTTCCTAAACTGATTCATCATTCATTAAAATTCTACCTTGCATGTTCCTCATCAAGTCATAGATGGCCTTACTTTCAAAGACCAGCCTATTGCCTATTACATACTTACATAGCAATAAGAATACTAACAGTAGTGATAATGCTTCCTCATGGCAGACACTACTCTAACCACTTTTGCATGTAACTCATTGAATGATCAGAAATCTGTTACTGTTATTAAGTGCACTTTACTGATGAGGAAACTGAGACATGGACAGGTAAAATCACTTGTCCAAGGTCATACCACAATAATAATAAGAGGGGGAATGGAGACTTGACCCAAGCACCCTGGACACAGAGTCCAGGCTCTTAGACTAATAACCCTGCACCCATCCAGCTGTAAACCATTTCCATAAACAACATGGATAGCCACATAATCCCAATGAAAAATATTACTCTCAGTATATACATGTAGAGCTTTCAAATGTCTTTTTTAAGAGACTTTATTTTTTAGAGTGGTTTAAGCTTACAACAAAATTAAGAGGAAATACAGAGATTTTCCATATACCTCCTGCCTCTACACATGGCCTCCCCCATTATCAACATCACTTATCAAAATGGCATTTTTTTTTTTTTTACAAAGGATGAGCTTATATTGACACATAATAATTACCCAAAGTCCAAAGTTGGTCTTAGGTTCAAGCTTGGTGTTGTAAATTCTATGGGTGTGGACAAACATATAATGACATAGATCGATCATTACAATATCATACAAAGTATTTTCACTGCCCTAAGAATTATCTGTGCTCTGACATTTCATCTCCCCTCCCCCTAACCCCTAACAACCACTGATCTTTTATTATCTCCATAGTTTTGCCTTTTCCAGAATGTCATATAGTTAGAATCATACAGAATGTAGTATTTTCAGATTGGCTTCTCATTTAGTAACATGATTTAAGTTTCTGCAATCTCTTTCCATAGCCTGATAGCCCATTCCATTGTCTGGATGTGCCATAGTTTATTTATCCATTCACTTGTTGGAGGACATCCTGGTTGCTTCTGAATTTGAGAAATTATGAATATAACTGCTATAAATATCTCAGCGTGTGGCAAATGATGAGTCATTTCTTCTTCTGATATTTCCTTTATTAACGGACATGATTCCATTTGCACACTGGTAAGAATGTTTTTTTTTATTTATTTTTTGACACTTATTCATTTTGAGAGACAGAGAGAGACAGAGCGTGAGGAGGGGAGGAGCAGAGAGAGGGAGACACAGAATGTGAAGCAGGCTCCAGGCTCTGAGCAATCAGCCATCAGCCAATGCAGGGCTTGAACTCAATGACCGCGAGATCACGACCTGAACTGAAGTCAGACGCCCAACTGACTGACGAACCCCAAGAATGTTTTTATGGTGATGAAGATCTTCTTAAATATTCTTACTCCAATTAGTATTGACACAATGAAATGTGTCTATGGTCTTCTCTTTACACCCATCCTTTAAAACATTCACCTAAATTATATTTTTTTCCTTAAAATGCTGATATTTGAACAATAACAACAAAAAGCAACCATGAAAATAAGTAAAATATTTCAATGGACCTGTTCAAGAAAGCTTTCCCGTGAAATTTCGAGAGAACAAAGAAGAAAAAGTTCAGATAAAAACAGTAAAACTAAGCACTGTGTAAGAAAAATCAGTTGGTCACATAAAGAAAAATTGATCATGGAGAAGGAAGCTAGTGATTCTCTCAAGGAAACAACAGGGAAAAGAATCCAGAATAATGCACGTGACATACAATACTCATAAATCTATGCACATAGTGTAAGGCATAAAAAAGGGAATGCACATGTGAACACAAATATTGTTTTTTTTTAATAGGGGTAGAGCATGACGTCAAGAATCAAGTGGATATTACTTCCCCATAGATTCAGACGAATGAGGTTTCCACATTAGTTGGAAGTTCTTTGTTCAAGGAAACACACAAGTTGAGAAGGAAAAAGATCACTGTGCTGTTAAGAAAACATTCTCTATAACAATTATATACTAATATATAATTAAATGGGTATTAATAGATTGTCCTTACATATGAGAAAGTCTTATTCTGACAAAGTCTCAAAGCCTTCTTGTGAGTCCTTGAATACACTAACACATTATCTTCCCACAGTCACCACACAGAAAATGCTCTCTGGAGAAATTCAGATGGCTGGCTCCTCATCTCATTCACATCTTTACATAAGAGAAGTTTTCCCTGACTGCTCTATATAAAAGAGCACTCACTCACCTCTCCCTCCCTCATTATTCCAATTATCTTGTTTAATTTTTCATATTTAACAAAATGCATTAATTAGTTTTTGTTCCTAGAATATAACACCTTGAAAGTAGTGACTTGATTTTGTTCCTTGTTATAGCTATAGAGCCTAGAATAGCGCCTGGCACATGAGTAGGAGATGCTTAGTAAATGATTGTTGAATGAATAAATAAAAGAATGAATAAAATCCTTATAAACAAAATAGTAAATGTGAATGAGGAGACAGTACAGTTAGGTATATCCAAAGGCTGTTCATAAATGAATCCACACTAATATGAGGAGAGACCCAATAGCAAATAACTGGCCTCTATCCATTCCTGACACGTACTTATTGATATTTCTATAATAGCTTATATATAATCAAGCTATGCTTTCTCAACTTGCTTATCTCATAACTGAAGGAATAATGATAGGATTCTTTTTAAAAAGCTTGAATGATACGAAGAAAGTAGAGTAAATATAAATTTCTACATTTTAACGCCCATAAATTTATGGGAACCAACTTAACAGTGGTATGTGAAAAAGGTATGAAAATTTTCACAGCTGAGTATTTTCATTATTATCTCACTTACCAATTAGGTCCAGGCTAGCTGCTAAATACCATGCTAGACAGACACAGATGAATAAGGTATGGTCCCCACTTTCAAGGAACTTACGCTTTGTTTGTTTGTTTATTTATTTATTTATTTATTATGGTCTATTTAAAAAATACATAAGTAGATACAGTTTATACATGTAGAAATTTCTTAACTTTGAGTACAAAAAAAAAAAAAAAAAAAAGATAATACTAGAGATGAAGGTATAGCAGTTACTTCAATCTAAGGTTTCAAGGAAGAGTTCCTGAGGGAGAGGATACCTGAACTTGGTCTTAAAGGACAAGCCTATGTTGGGCAGGTAAAGAAAGATGAGGATTGTATTCCAGGAAGAGGGAACAGAATGGGCAAGGAGAATGACACAACTT
The DNA here is from genome assembly GCF_028749965.1 of Puma concolor. Taxonomy (NCBI): domain Eukaryota; kingdom Metazoa; phylum Chordata; class Mammalia; order Carnivora; family Felidae; genus Puma; species Puma concolor. The sequence continues at coordinate 141,425,555 of NC_141674.1, read as the reverse complement.
AGACATACTACCAGTAACACGGTGTTTCCAGAGCATGGAATTTCTGAGGTAGAAATGATGAGGAGGCAGAAAATATGGTTAGGAACTTATTAAAGAATCTGAACTTTTCTTGGTAAGTACTGGGAGGTTACTGAAGGATTCTGAGCAAGGCAATGGCCCATGGAGGATATATTTAAAGGGAGAAAACTAGAGACAGAGAGCGTTTAGGAGACTATGGCAATAGTCTTGAAAGGTTAAGATGGAGGCCTAAACTAACACTATGAGAATCAAGACTGAGAAGAGAACACACAAAAGAATATCAAAGGAACTTCTATGCCTAAAGAATGTTGATCATGGGGAGGAAAGAATCAAGTTTAATTCTGGGCTTCCAATAAATATAAGCTGCTAACACATCTAATACCACCCTTGACAGTGCACTATTTATTAAAAAAATAGAATTTAGATGAATGGTATTTAATATTTGTCTAATCATTCATGCTATCTATAAAACAGTTTTGAATATATCCTCATATATGTATATTTCTTCACTTATAAATGTACATGAACAACTAAACTGATATATTTATGGATCTTAGTAAGAGTACAAAAATTAGAAATTAGAAATGTGAGATAAAAATATAAAGAATAAAATAAATATAAATAGAAGTTTTAATATATTCTTCTCCTACCAGGTCTAGAATACGGTAAGAATAGTTTCATTTCATGTGCACCAGTCTGTTGATTCTCACACCGTTCTGGGGACGTTGACAAAGGAAGCACACTGTGAAGAAGATGGCCAGGATAGGGAAAGATGTGGAAATCGTATCAGGTAACTGTGGGCATTTAAGCCAAGAAAGCAAAACACCGGGAAGACAATAATGGCTACCTTCAAAGTAAAGGCAGAGATAGTTCTCAGTTCTTCTACCACATGTCTCTCTGTCCTTATTATTCATAAAAGGCAATACTAGCCTGACTAGTAATAGGATACAACCGTGATTGGGGCGTATTTGCTAGAAAGCAGTAACACTGTGGTTTTAAAGGTTACTACTTATGTGTGGCTTTTTGCTCTTCATGCCTCCATGCCATCAATGCAGTAAATTCCCCAGGATGCAAGAAAACCAGTCCGGATTCCTTTCTTTCGATTCTAGGATGGTATTCCCAGCATCAGTGGTAAAAACCACCAGCCCTATCCTGATGCCCACTCCCATTCTTCCCTGCTCATGCTCTGGCACTCTCATCTCCTCTATCTCCGGGTCACTAGTAAGATTTGGATTTGGGACATGGGACAGAGTAAGGTTCTCCTTTTGCTTTTGGACCGTATTATTTGGGCTTTATGAGGGGGTTTGGGGAAGAAAACAAGCTAAGAATTAGGTTGTTCTGTGTTCTAATTTCCTGTATATCTCTTCAGAAATTCCACAGGGAAGAGAACTGACTGGTCCAGGGCTGGATTTGAGTACTCCTGAGTCCTCAAGCCACAGTCCAGCTAGTTATACCTCAACCCTGACATTGCCTTCCACACAAACGTATGAATGCCAGTTGTGTAAAATAGGGAGAAAATAGAGTATAATGATTTAACAGAAAGATAATTTTGAGTTCTTTTTTTTTTTAATTTTTTTTAACGTTTTTATTTATTTTTGAGACAGAGAGAGACAGAGCATGAAGGGGGGAGGGGCAGAGAGAGAAGGAGACACAGAATCGGAAGCAGGCTCCAGGCTCTGAGCCATCAGCCCAGAGCCCGACGCGGGGCTTGAACTCACGGACCGCGAGATCATGACCTGAGCTGAAGTCGGACACTTAACCGACTGCGCCACCCAGGCGCCCCAAATTTTGAGTTCTTATAAGCAGATAAAATCTACTAGAAACAAGGCAAAACTTTCCAAAAATCACTGTCCCAAAAATGACTTCCTTTAGAGATGATAAAATGGATGTTGGAAAGCAAAGACCAATAGAACACTGGGTTAGTAGTAAGAATGGAAAAATATTGGATTCAGCTTTGCCAATAATTGCTTTCATGTTGTATCTCTGGGTTTTGGTACTTGTACTTGTTGACCATCAAGAACCCTTCGGCTCTGTATCGTATTGCTATGTATCTAAAACATGGCTGTCACACAGCTCAGAGACTTTTAACTAATGGGGCATGTTTTTATTTGTGTTTGGTTTTTTTTAATTAGCCTTGTAAATAATTCTACCTTTAAGCCACTGTCTCCTTGTTCATTTGTTCTTCTTAAAATTTTTTTCAACTTTTGTTTGCTGGTTTGTTTCTGGGAGCTAAGGCCCTAGAGCTGCCCTCAGCTCTCCCATATCTGCATCCCAACAAATGTGAAAATAAATGGTTGTTGAAGAGTATCTCCTACAGTTTCTTCTGATTATGAGTGGTAGACCTAGCTTCAATGGTTTTAATTTTGCCTTTAACATTCAAATACATTTTAATCAAGGAATGAATATCAACTAGTAAACACTTTCTTTTCCCTATGTGGCTAGAGACCAAGATATATGTGTTTTACACATTGCTGATGTTATGCAGAGGATATATTTACAATATTCTTTTCATTGAATGCTGAATTCTCATTTCCAGAATTTTTTAAATGCCATGTGTTTCGTCAGAAGACAAGAATAAACAATCTTGTAATACATGATGGTTCAATAGAGTTAAAAGAGCTCTAGGCTATTTATAGCAATTAGACCGTAAAGAGAGAAACAAGCCATATGTACATTTATTATGTCCATAAAATATAACATATGGCAATAAATTCTGACAGTGATGGTGGGACTATTTGCATGTCACATGTCAGCATGCACCACTGGAATTAATGAATAGGATTTGTCACACAGTCCTGTCACAACAGGTTTTCTTTTTGGATCTGGAAGGGACAAATTGTCTTAATAAATATTAGCCACGGCTAATACTGGATGACATCTTAGGGGCAGAGATGAACATGTCCTTATCTCACCTTCCTTAGTTTCCAACTCTTTCATACCACTGGAATTAATGAATAGGATTTGTCACACAGTCCTGTCACAACAGGTTTTCTTTTTGGATCTGGAAGGGACAAATTGTCTTAATAAATATTAGCCACGGCTAATACTGGATGACATCTTAGGGGCAGAGATGAACATGTCCTTATCTCACCTTCCTTAGTTTCCAACTCTTTCATAATAATTCCCAGGGATGCAAAGAGACACTTCTCACTCACACTTCTCACTCAGATGCCAGAAGAAGCTTCTGATGCCAGAAGAGTCTCCTAGGTCAGCAGAAGCAAACCCTATTCCTGGGAACCTCAGCCCCAATCATCCAGTCATTGGCAGAAATACCACTTAGTTGCAGCTGCTTCTTCACCTGACAGAGTGGTGCTGAGCACCGTGACCCTGAAGGTGAAGTAAGAAGCTTAGCTTTTCTTCTTCCACACAGCCCACCATGCCAGGTGCCAGGAAAGAAGAAAATGGGACAACTGAAGAATCAGAAAATGTGGTCCATCCCCTGAGGGAGTTAGAATGCAAATGAGAGGTAGAACACGCACACATAAAATAACTATGAGATGATCCAGAATTTTGTTATTTATAATCTCTCACTGAATTCAAAGGAGGATGGATGCTAGTCATAGTTGAGTACAGTAAAATCCTGACTCACAATAATGGCCTTGGAAAAATTCAGCATTAAGCAGTGAGTGGGAGCATTCAAGGGGATCAGTGATGCTTTGTGAGAAGGGGAGACGGGGGAAAGCAGTAGGAAAAAGCAGATGGAAGGCAGAAAGCCTGAACTACGAAGGCAAGGCTCTCACATCATGTAACGGGAGTACTTCCTGGAAAGGAGCCTCCTGCTTCCAGATTGAGGAGACAGAAAGGGGAAATAGATAAATGGAGGGGGTGGAATGGAAGGGTTAAAAGATATTCTCCCAGGGACAGCTGGGTGGCTCAGGTGTCCCTGAAGCATCCAACTTCGTCTTGAGTCATGATCTCGTGGTTCATGGGTTCAAACCCTGAGTTGGGCTCTGTGCTGACAGCTCAGAGCCTGGAACCTGCTTCAGATTCTATGTCTCCCTCTCTCTCTGCCCTTTCCCCACTTGCACTCTGTTTCTCTCTCTCTCTCTCTCTCTCTCTCTCTTAAAAATAATAAACATTAAAAAAAAATTAAAGATGCTCTTTCAATGCATGATGTAAAACCCATCTTCTTCTTCCCTATGTGACTATTGGTTATAATCTTCATTTCCTAGACATCGTGGAGTGGATTTTCTTGGGAGGAATTGCAAAGACATGCTTATTCCTCATAGTATAGTTGAGTGAGAAAAAAACTAATGCTACTTATGTGTATCTGATATCCAGTTTACAATGGAAGTACCACAAAGCAGTAAGTTGGCAGGTGTTTGAATTCTATCAGCCCACTAAGGCTCCATTCAGATTACAAACTAATTCAAGAAACCTCAATTTAAAGTAGGTTCTGTATCCTCAGAGCTCCTGTATTATTTCATCTCTACCTCTTTTGTAGCACTTTTCACTACTACCTGTGGTACTCATTGCTTACTACTTTGTAATTTCTCCTTCAAAATTGTACATTTCTTGAGGACATGATTTGTCTGAGGCATATTTGCAACTTCACGTTACCTAGCAGAGGGCTTAAATGTAGTAAATATTTGCTAAATGAATAAGCAGATTTATGAATGTTGAAATAATATAGTATACGTGATCTACATAAATCCTGAAGGAGCCTTGTATACACAGGTAATCAGGCTGAATTGGAATTGATCAGGCAAGGCATTTAGGCAGAGGTAACTTTTGAGCTGGTTCATAAATAAAATGGCGAACTGAGATCAATGTGGTTCATGAACAGTGTTCTAAAAGAAAAGAATAGCATCACTGTAAAAAGCAGTGACCACCATGGCACATGGATGTAGCTCTGTATTTATAACAATCTCCACTCTCTTCCCATGGAGAGGCAAACTAGGCTCTAGTCCTCTTGGGCTGAAGCAGAATACTCTGGCATGAGATAAGGAATAATAAAAGTTACTGATCTGTCCTGGCGGGGGGGGGGGGGGGGGAGCACCCATGCACACATATATATAATCTTTTTAGAATAGGAGTTCAACATATACTAAAAATATAAGGCACAATCATTATTAAGCAATTCCAAGAATACTGTATGATCCCCTTTCAAAAGCACAGCAACCTATTTCCTACATTAATTCATCCCATTACTAGCTGCTATAATCCTAGGACATTTACAGTAGCAAAACCAGAAGCTGTTCAGATGTGAACAAATGATCTGCTAGACTAAACCAATTCGTTAGAAACCCACTCATCTTATTCAGTGTTCAATTATTCAAATATTCGTTGAATCCCAAATGCATGTAAAGTACGTTACTAAGCAATTTGGGAAAGACATACAAGTTTAAGACAAGATCCTTGTTCTGACAGAAATTACAGTCCAAAAGGTAAGAATTATGTGAAGTACAAGTAAAAGATTTATATAATCTCTGTTCCATGTGAATGTAAGTAAACCATTTAGGAAGGACTTTCAGAGAAGGGGCCAATCACAGGTAAAGTGCTGCATGGAAAAGGTGGCCTCTGGTCCGGGACTTGAAGGAGGATATGGCTATATGGCATTTTAGAAAGAGCATTTCAAATCAACAGTAAGGCATTAGTAAAAATACACAGGGGTACACAGTTTATTCCCAGAGAACTAACTATCCAAAATTCTGGACTCATTGGAATGGAAGGTAAATATGGATAAGAGAAAACAAAACAAAAAAAGAAAAATGGATTGGGCACAGATTATATAAGGGTTTTGTTTTTTTTTTTTTTTCCTGCTAGTCCCAAGGCCTATTCCATGCATAAGACTTTTCAACAGTTCAGGCAGTCGTAGAGATTTTCCCATGACTGGAATTTACCTGCATTATTGAAAACAGCTGTTTGGTTTCTCTTGGGTAACTTTCCAACTTATTACCTTGAAGTATGGATTGTTTTCATTTTCAAAAAAAAAAATTCAAAACCATACAACATTATATTTCATGATATATTCCTTGAAGATTCTGATATTATCTTTTAGATATTCAAAAGTAAGGGAGTTCCATTAAACTACACCAGTTAATTTATTCTGTAAATAGTTGGCATAATCCTATAGTATTTACATCAGCAAAACCTGAACCTCTGAAGTCGATAAATGAAGGCTATTGTATCAGCCACAATTTAAATTTCCAGATTATAGCAAGAGTAATGAAACCCTTCAGGATTATTAAAATGCATTTTGTATAGTGTATTTATTACCTGGCACTTCTTATTTATGACTCACAGAAAGACAAAGCTAAGCAAATAAAAACCCAAAATAAATTTTAACTAGAATAATGAGATCCCATTCACTCTCTTAGCCAAATACACTTTTATTAGGTTTTAAATGGTTGTGTTGGTTTGATTCTTAGGAGCAATGCTTTTCACTTTACCTATCTTGGAGACCTTTTTAAAGCAAACTAATTTAGCATAAAGAAAACATTGTATGTAGGTCTTGGAGCTAAACTATATTATTTAAAACACCTGGTGGGTAAAGGTTTCATTGCCATGAAATCACAAGAAGCAAATGATTTCAAGTCTGATAGAATTATTAATGGCCATGCTAGGGCTAGCTGACTTGTTGGTTTGGCATTATCTTAATAATTAAGCACTACCCTCACTTAAGCCAAAATGAAGTCCTGAGAAAAGGACATCATCCTCCAGCCACAAAACTGAATTCTTGCTATTTCCCACTTACAAAGGATGGCAGAACTTCTGTTATGGCTTTTATGCCCTCGGAAAATTATTCTCACTTGAATTCGAGCAAATTACAGAACATGCCTTCCTCAAAGTGCTTCACTCACTGATGCCATGGCCTTCTCGGCCATACAGAGAAACAAACATATCATCCTCCACTCAGAGACTCTGACGCCATCATTTCTTCTCCAGTGAGTGTTTCCTCATGCCACACCATCTTGGGAAAGAAGAGGAACAATGAGATCACTTTTTATACCTAGTTACTTCTCTTACTGATAAAACCTTAGAGTGTACAAAACTTTCCCACTTCCAGGTCAAATCCTGGCTCTTTCAGAAAATTCCCTGGGATGCTGCTTGGAAAAGCATCATCCCTTGAGGCGTGGCTACTTCAATGTCTCCTGCCATGATGGTCGGTTGGCATAGCTTCACTGGACCAAGATCACATTCACAGAAATGGAGTGGGCCCTAGAGTCTGTGTGGCCAGATATTTGTACCCTCATTCCATCATTACCAGCTTTGTGATGGTAATGAGCACATAACTTTCTCTGTACTTCAGACTTCTCATCTGAAAAGTGGGTATAAACATAATACTTCAAATAAAATAAATAGTTCATACAGAGCCATAATAAATGAGAATTATTATCATTGTTTTATATGGACCCTGCTTCCCAGTTAGGCATTAGCTCTTAAGCCATGTCAAAGAGCAATCTGATTGTCTGACCCAATACCTGTACTCAAAATTGTCCTTCCTTGACAGTCATCGGCTTTGGAGCAAACTCACGTTCCATGAATTTTCCATCATTCCTTCTTTCAACAGGAGGATGAAGTCCTTCTGTTTACACAGAGGACGCTGGCACACCCTCCCTATCAGTTTTGCTTATATGGCTTAGGCTCTCACACTGGAACCTTTACCGCACTGAATTGAAGCCATAAATACTTAGGAAAGACTTCAGAAAAATACAGTGTCAGGGCATAGAATGGGATGCACATAGTAATTGAGAGCACCGCGCAGTGGCTAAGAACCTGCAGACGGTGGGTTCACTACTGTCACCAGGAATCTTGAGCAAGTTACTTAACTCTCTGGTCCTCAGTTTCTGTATCTTCAAATGTGGATAATGGTAATAATCCCATAGGCTTGGCATGACTGTAAAAGAAGTTAATATCGAAGACCCAGGACTCCAAGATGGCTTCACCTATACTGGTGAAAGAGAAGAAACTCCAGGATGCCAAACTAGGAGAGCTGCCAAGCTGGATACTGATGTGGGATGTCACCCCTCAAGGCACTTCTGGAGTGTTTCAAAGCAGTTACTACCAGTATTACAAGTATGTCCATGTGGAGAAGGGAGGCGTTGTTGGGATTTCTGTGGTGCTGGCACATTCTGTGCTTTTCAGCTAGTATCACAGTTACAAGCACCCTGAAGAGGAGCCTGAGTGGAGGCACATGCTGACCATGACCTTTGCCTGGCACCCTCGAACACTTTCATATCCTACTTGAAAATTAACACCTGATAAAAGATGACTTGTACGTGAAAGAAGAAAGCAGTTGATACGTATAAGCGCTTAGAGCAGTGCCCAACACCTGATACCTGTTATCATTTGTTTTGAAACATAATCATTTAGCCCGGGTGGCTCGGTCGGCTGAGTGGCCGACTCTTGGTTTCGGCTCAGGTCATGATCTTGTGGTCATGGGATTGAGCCCTGCATTGGGCTCTACGCTGGGCATGGAGCCTGTTTGGGATTCTCTCTCCCGCTCTCTCTGCCCCTCCCTTGCTCTCTCTCTCCAAATAAATAAATAAACTTTAAAAAAAAACAATCATTCATAAGTTTTAAAGTTAAGTCTAGGTTTGAATCCTAGGTGTTCCACTTTCAAACTCTGTAGTCTTAGATGATGAGAAGGATAACTAATATTTACTTAAATCACTTACCATTTATATATATGACCTAATTTTATTTCAGAACCATCCTATAACTATTGTTATTGTACTCATTTTACAAATGAGGCAACTAAGATCTAGAAGGAGTTTATAATTACTAAAAGGTATAGCGTTGGCTATTGACAAAATCACTTATCTCCTATACGCTTACCACTGAACAATACTGCCTCTCCATGTTACATACTTACCACCCTGCAATAACCTAAGTGTTCAAAAAAAAAAAAAAAAGGACCATAATTAAAATGTAAACCATAACACAGTGCATGAGAAGCATTAAGAACTTCCCAGGAACAGTGCGCATGTGAAGCATGCAAGTTGGCATGTTGAAGCATACCACAGGAGTCACGGAGGGAGCATTCTTTCATAGCTCTCGGTCAGCTCTTTATAGACCTGCACTAGGGCAGACGTAACAGCATGGCCTCTGTGTGCTAATCAAAAGATTTTAACAATAGTTAAACTCATACCTCTAAAACAGTAAGTGCATCCAAGGGCCCTGTAAACACGATCCAAAATGTCTTTTTCACACTTGGTATTCTTTGCTGACACCACTCTGAAGGAAATGAAATGCAGACTCAGATATGCTCTGGGAAACACTTCCTCTCCCTGGGACTCACCCCTGCAGTACTGGGGTAAACAGCCTTACTCTGTTTCAATACTGCTCAAAGGCTTTAGTTGCTCAAAGATGTGTGGAGGCAACATGAGCAATGTGGTGGGCCAAGCAGTCAGGAAGCAGAATTCTAGGGAAAACACACACTGGGTGAGGAATGCACCATCCTTCTGAAACATCTTGCCTGAGAGTTTATAAATGGAATGGATCCAACCTCCTCCTTTATAACAAGGGAAGCTCTATAATGCCAAGGGGCATATAGGAGCAGTAATTTTGTTGTGCTGCAAGGGTGTAGACTATAAATAAATGAGATTTCAAAAGCCTTATAAAAGTGGGAGAATTGAAAGAAAAGAAACAGTAAATGGAAAACCTGAGGGAAGACTGCAGAGAGAGAACAAAGAAGTGGAAAGGGAAGTTTTCTTAAGCTTTGTGATTCGGCAATTTCTGCATCTCCCCGCAAAAAAACCATAGTAATATTTATACTACCTGCTATTACTTTTGGTGTGGGCTTTGTATTTTGAGAAGGGTGGGGGCATGGGGAAAGGTTTGTGATTAACTTCAATGCAGCCCAGAGGCTGCCCAAAGGGGCCCAGCAGTTATGAGTCACTAGAAGTCCTCTGGCTGAACATTTTTATAAAAAGAATGGGGAAAAAAAGTGACCTACAAGACATTCCTAGTGTTGTGAACTGGCCTGCACAACTAGCAGATTCTCTCTAGTAAATATCGGAAGGTCTGTGGGCCTCCTCCCCCACAATCTCATTCCAGGTTACTGTATGATCTGAAGAAATCCTGTATCTGGTACACTACACATTTCACCAATGAAATATAATTTCCAGCAGTTCTTATGTTTATTGAAAACCCTCAGATGACTACTGAGATAGTGGTAGTTGATGGCTTGTACCCTCTGGCCTTCAGAAAATGAAGTCCTGATTAGAGTCTTTCAAATGTTAACTAAGCCCCCTTCAGGTATGCAGTCGGGATTAGAAAACTTCAAATGTTAACCAGGCATGGATTAAAACTAATTTACACTCTCACGCATTCATTTATTGTCCTTGCTAAAGTATTTTAAAGACAAATTACAGTCACTTCCACAGTTTATTGTCTTTGGTCCTGCAGTGGTAAGTAGGCAAACTGGAACAGGAACTTGGGGTGCCCCAATGCAGACATTACTACCATTAAAAGGACTTTATTATCCAGAGAGAGAAAAGGACAGGTACACAGATAAAATGGAGTGAGAGAAGCCAGTCTTAAATCGGCAAAGAGTAAAACTGGTCTTTGTGTTGCTTTAAGAGCCCATCCTATTTTTTCAGTGAATGAGACAACTGGCTATTGATTTAGAGAAAAACATTCTGATTCTTCTTCACATGATTCTCTAAAGCAAATTCCAGATGAGTGGCAATATGCACAAAAACATAAAATGTACAAATTATTTAATCTAGCATTTTCCCTTTCAACATTTACTTTAATGAGGCTATCACATATGTGAAATTTATCTATGTACAAATATGCAAAAGGACTACTCCATCACATTGGTATGTTAGCAAAAAATATCAGAAACAATTGAAACTCATCAATAGGGAATTGATTACACCAATTAGTATAATACACCAAAATGGACAGCATCCATCAAGCATACTGATGTACATTACTGTTGATATGGAAAAATGACCACAATATGTCGAGTGTTTATTAAGATCAATAGAGGAAAAAACAATAGTTTTGATTATCTGGATATTAAACTGTAAGCATGTGTGCATATGTGCACACAATGAGAAAGAAAGTTTGCCTAAATGTTAAGAGTAATCTCTGAATGATGAGATGTACAAAGAATTCTGCCCTCCTTTGTGTATTTTTGTAAATTGTTAAATGTTTATGATGAGTACCTCCATTATTACAAGAATCATTGGAAAAAAGTAATCCAGGTATGGCTGATGATATGGCTTATTGTTTTGGGTTTATACTCTTTAATCAAATCAGCTCATACCACTCACCTACTCCAGACAATGTAATGACCTACCAACCAAATTTAAAATAAATCCCAAAACTTTACTGTGGTCTAGCCCATGCCTGCCCTTCCAGCCTTATTCTCCATCATTCACCCCTACCACACCCCTAATGCACTACCCTTCAGCCATACTGGCCATCACTCAATTTCTTCAGGACACTAGATTTGCTTTCCATCCTACAGTAATAGCAAATGCTATTCCCTCTGCTTGAAGACATACTAACTTGCTCCTCACCTGCCCAGCTTTTCCTTATAATCTAGTATCAGATGGTTTATCAATTCTTCGAACAGGTGTTTCCCTGGCCTACAATCCAAATTGAATCTCCACTACACCCTCTCCTAAAAGCAAGTACTCTTCTACTCCAGCTTCTATGACCAGGCATGATTACATACTTGTTAATATATTTCTTTAAAGTCATATCTCCTGTTGGACTAATAGCTCCAAGTAGAAAGTAACCACCACATCCCAGTATCTGTCCAGGATCTGACACTTAGTAGAGATTCAACATATCTCTGCTGAGTGAATAAATAGGAACTGAAGAACAGGAAAGATGGAATATATGAGTTTAAATTCCAAAACAAAACAAAAAAAATGACACCTAGCATCTCTTGAGTACTTAATAAGAAAGTAGTTCTACCACCATTATTTTCATTCATTCCTGATAAAAGTGGGTTATCATGATCTATGATTTATGAGATTAAAAAGAGATTAAGTGACAAAAAAATTAAGATAACAAATGATTTTTCTAAAATATACAAATAATATTGTTTGCAATTGATTGCATTGATGCATTCTCAAAACTAAGTCTTCAGCATTATGTCCAGGCCCCACTACTCCTTCAAGAGGGAAATGGATAATCTCATCTGAATATGAGGGCAAGACAGTGCCAGATAGAGGCACAATTCTCATATTCAGGCCCACCAGCAGAGGTTATGACAGACGACCTTCCCAACTATATTTTCAAATGACTAACCAGCTAAGCAGAAAGCCTGCATATTGGAACATTTGAGAAAAAGCTCTATAATGTTTGGTAAGTGTTTTTAACTTACATAGAAAAGTTAATAATTCAGAAGATTTGGCTATCCACCTAGCAGACATCAAACATCAACAAATAAAAGTTAAATTTTCCACTTCTAGGTTATAGCCCTTGGGAACTACCCATACATATGATACACACACACACACACACACACACTATATATATATATATATATATATATATATATATATATATATATATATATATATATATATGTATACATACACACACACACACACACACATACACACACACATACACCATAGAATATATCAGAATTATTTCTCTATGAATTATCTTCTAAAGAGGTACGAAAAAAACTCATCTAATAAGAAGAATAGTTATAGCAAACAACTTTCTAAAAGCTAAGTAACAAAATTTTATAAATAAGCTTAAACTAATAAAGCGAGTGCTTCCAAAAATGGGAAACCATTCAAGAAGCCAGAGGAGCTGGGGGGCCTGGGTGGCTCAGTCAGTTAAGCAGCCAACTGCGGCTCAGGTCAAGGTCTCACGGTTCAGGAGTTAGAGCTATGTGTTGAGCTCTGTGCTGACAGCTCAGAGCCTGGAACCTGCTTCAGATTCTGTGTCTCCCTCTCTCTCTGCCCCTCCCCCCATTCATGCTCTGTCTCTCTGTCTCTCCAAAATGAATAAACGTTAAAAAAAATTTTTTTAAGAAGCCAGAGGAGTCAATTCTGCTAAAGTTAAGAACACAAAAAATAACCAGCTCCCTCAGTGTCCCCCTCTATTTTTTCCTCTTTTATTGCTTCATTGATGATGATGATGATAATGATGAGCTCATAATCTGAGTAAAACTCACAATTTAGGAGCCTAGAAATATTTGACAAACATATGTTTTAATATTTCATGTTTGAACAAGAACAGCAACTATATATATCCTAAATAACATTTAGCTTGTTCACTCTCAGAAGGGCTTTATTCTGAATTTTACTTTAGATTTCCAAAAGAGCTGCTCTTCACAAATAGAAAATGGGGAATCCCTTGTGGCAACAGAAAAATTCCAATGGAAAAGTTTTATCATTTAATTTCTGACAGAAGTAGTTGCAAGTTGACAACCATTATATTATTACAGTATGAAACACTCTATCATGTGATTGATTTTCCCCAAAATACCAAGAAATATCTAAGATATTTAAAATTTTCATTGGAAACATCTTTCAAACACCCCAGGTACTGAGTTTTCCATTTCCACCACTTAAATAAGTATAGTGTACGTGTGTGTATCCATAAGTGTAATAAAAGTGAGCTGCAACTCTAGAAGTGACAGAAAGAAATTACTTCTCTTGAGATGAGATATATCTCAAAAATGTTTCAATTACTATCAGACATAGTCTTATCATCTTTAATATTCCACAGTCTATTCTATACCTTAGAGACTGGTGTCTTTTCATAAATGATATTTCCCATATGTCAGGAAGACAAAGCTCATGATGAAATGTTAATAATTAGATGATAGTTTCAATCACTTCTGGCTTCTTTTCTGGGAAAAAAAAAGTGGGATCAGCACCTTTTTTGAGGGCATTTGTGCAGAGGCCCTTTTTCCACCTAAGGTTTGGTTATCTTGACTAAACTCAGTGTTAGCTGTGAACATCAGCTAAATTTGTGGTTACTAAATTCTTAATACTCAAGAAATATTTGAGATTTTTACATTTCAAGGTGGTTACAATTGTAAGTGAGAGATCAAAGTCCCTTCGGATTATATTTCATCTTAAAGGATTACTATAAATTTAGATTCTCATTTGGTCCTGGAGAGAAGACTCTCTAGCAATCTCCATAGATTTCAATTTTGCTCCCCAGGGCTGCTGGGACCTCTAGGGAGATAAAGCAGCATAAATGAGACCTTATAGCCGTTGGATTAATTTTGAGTGCAAGATTACAGCTGCCTACACCCTCACCCTCAATCTCTTCAGCTCTGGGGAGCCAGAGTTTATGAGAAATGGCAACCTTTCCCTTATGACATAATTCCAGAAGGATGCCTTCTCATATATATGTGCCTACAAAAAGTACCAGATACTTGAATCACTAGGACACTCCTAAACTTGTGTGTTCAAAGGGCCTAATGGATAGCCTTTCTTGTGCTGATAATGAAATCATATAGCACAGTCACAGGCCTGGGGCGGGCGGGGCCGGGAATGCCCTTGAATCCCTTCTCATACAGAGGCATTCCCTAAGAAGACCTCACCTAAAGGATTTGTGGTTGGTTGTATCTGTATCCAGGGCAGATCCAGCTACTTAAGACTTTTGAGAGCCTGTTGTGGGTGAAAGGCCAACTCTCCCTGGGCCAAACAGGCTTTGTTCTCACCAGTTCACTGCCAGAACCTCTATTAAGCAGCCCCAGCATTTGAGTTATTCACCACCGAGGTAGTTTTGTGGGAGGAGAGACTCAAACTGCAAAATAGGAACAGTTTTTATATCTTCCTGGTAAAAATATAAAAGGAATGGAATAAAAGGAATTTTATTTAAAAACATGTATCAAAGGGTATAAAATGATGGAGTGTGCTGAAACCCAACTCTGAATAAAGACAACACCCTATGTCCTTAGGGAATGACAATCATCCACTAGGTGCTCTGAAAACTATTATACTTCGAGGATAAAGAAAGATAAAATTAAATAACTAAGAAATTATTATGGAACATGACAAAAACAAACTTGAAGGAAAACTGAGCAAACATTCTTTACGTGACACGATACTACCCAAAAGTACTGCAAAAGTACATTTAGATATTTTGAAATTAAACATTAATTAGCATATGTCTTTACTACTAAACTGTTAACATGATGAAGGCAGAGACTATGGTTATCTGACTCACCACTGCACTACCAGTGTCTAGCAAAATAGCACATAGTGGGCATTCCATAAATATTTGTTGAATAAATGAATGAATCCATTATACAAAGAGATGTGGTATTCATAACAATAAGTGCGGTAAGAATCCAATTATTAAATATGTTTTATATTGTTTTTAGCATTAAACTTATTTTATTTCTTTACATTTGAAAATTATTACACATTGTGGCAGAGAGATCTCTTCTTCCAACCCTACTGCTGGACTACATTTTCCAGCCACCCTTACCATTAGATGGAATCAAAGGACTGAGTTCCAGCCAATGAAATATTAGCAGAAGTGATGTGCATCACCTCTGAGGCAATGCAGTTAAAAGCAGATATGCTGTTTCCACATTCTTTCACTTTCCCTTACGTACAACTGAATGAAGAGAAGAACAAGGTCCTAGAAGATGGTGAAACTACACAAGGAAATGAGTCTGGGTCACTGAGTGACAACATGGAGCAAAGCCCTACATTGATCTATAGTGGACTATGAAACAAAACAAAGACAAGCTTCTATTACATTAAATCATTTAAACATCTAGGCTGTTTGTTACAGCCATTAGCCTATGTTAATTGATACACATGGATGTAGGAAATGAAATATATTATTTGCTAGGATGTTACATTCCTCCAAATATTCTTTAAAAAACATGTAATGTATTTAGTATAGAGCAGAAGTAGAGAATATCAGTAATCTTAGAAATAATGAAATCCAAGTGCCTCTCCTCCTTGGCATTTTCCCCTACTCCAACCTCATTCCACATTTACAGATCAGGTAAAGGGAATAAAATATTCTGGGAAAATGGAAGTCTGAATAATTTGGCAGTCTTAAATTTTCTTACCACAGAGTTATACCAATGGGTTCTCTCATTACCTTCTAAGGCAGAACAGGATTCCTTTGGCTGAAAGTGTCTTTCACAGAACTGCACCCTTGCTTTCATACTGCCTTCATCTATATTTAGCTATAGAAAGAATTTTCTTTTCTTTCAGGATCTGTCCCACCATAGCAAATATTTAATAAGCCCAAAGTTTGAATTTATGGCTCACATGCCGCTCTCTAACTCTAAGCAAAATGGTTAAACTGATTTCTTGAAATGATACTTGCTCTAAAACCTTCCTTCAGTTTCCTTAAAGCTGTTCATTAAATAACATCTCCATGGGTTAAGTGAGCTAAGAAATAAAAATTATATAGTTATATAATTTTGGAGACAAAATAAGGATTACTCTAACACTACACAAATTATTACTTATCTTCTGTTTTCCCATTGCTATAAGTTGATGATGAAAGAAAGAAAATTAATATAAACTTAGACTTTGAAAACTTTTAGAGTAAAAATAGATGGAGTTTGTCTCAGTTATAGACACACCCATGTTTCTTTAACCTCTTGGCACTATTGTCCAAGGTGGTCAGGCAATCACCCTTCTCCTTTTCCATATGGAAAAACAGAGCTATATATAGTTCAGAAGCCACAAGTATCAGTCTGAGGCACATATAATAAGTTATCTCCCACACACAATACCCTGAAAAAATGAAAAAAAGAGAAATAAAATCATCACCTTTTGTTTTGTTTTGTTCTGAACCTATAGCCTGACTTAATTAAGTACAATCACCTAATTTCATTTCGTTCTGGTCATGTGGCCAAGTATATATCATCACAGGAGTTATATACCACGATTCAGAAGATATCATTAAATGTCTTAAACAAAATATTGACCATAATGGGTCCATTCTGTTCATGAAGTGATCATGATGGTCTAAAGGTATACTTGGAATTAGAAAAATCTGAAAGATAAAATAAATGTAAAGCTGAAAAGGAAATAGAGTTGGCATAAATCTCAAAATAATTGAACAGCCACCTTAGGAATGTAACTCTCATTGAGAATATTGTGAGATATACTCCTATTTTGCTGATAATTCAATAGAACCAAATTCCTACCATTTTTGGACAAAACAAAATATTACCTGATAGACAAGCAAAATAACCATAATGTTTTCTCCCTAAATAAACCTTCCTATTTCAATCTTCATACGCAGTGTACTCTGCTTCAGACCAGTGACCTTAAAAGGAAGCAGTATCTGCCTAGTTTTCCATTGCTGCCATGTTCCATAGATAAATCACTCCAAGAATGGCATGAATATGTAGAGAATTCCTGGCATGTAACTTGCTGCATGAACTCTTAAAACTTCTGGAAGGCTGGACCTCAAATGCATATAAATGCCCTGCCAGCAGTGTTCTATTTGCTGTGGCCTAGAATTCATTCAAAATTCGATCATTATTTATACACCATGGAATTTATGGTTAGTAGAAACTATACACAGACATTACCATTTCTCCTGGGTGTATACCTTCTCCCTCCCACAACCTCTAATCCCTGCACAGCCACACCCATCTTGAAAACATTCACTAGTGTAAATGCTTCAGCTACTTGGACCAGGTTTTAGTTCCCCCGGGTTTTAGTCAAGAGTCCCTTCGCTGAAGAGACTACTGCACCTTCACTTTTTGGCACACTGCATTCTCACCACGGTGAGCTGGGTTTACTCGAAGTGGTCAAAAGTCAGGGGGAATTCCTAGAATATCAAAGCTACTGAAGTCTTCCCAAGTATTTGGTTATTTGTTTTTGTTTTTCCTTAAACATACAATAGGGGCCTACCGATTCAGTCAGTACTTCTGTTGTGGTGTCACATGCACATGTTGTGTAAAGGAGTGTTTTTCCTCATTAAGTCAAATTCTGTGCTGGTGCATGAAGGGACTGCATGAATAAAACTCTAAGGGGCTACTCTCAGTACCACCTGCTATGCCAGCAGCCACATTGGTCCATTTCCCGTAACTGGAACTACTGCATGACTTCTGCTGCTTCCCAGACCCAATCCTGACCTGAAGACAGGAGCCTTGAGCAGCTCCAGTCTCACATTCCACATGCTGTCCAGAGATGAAAATATCCTTGTTTAAAATGCACTATGTAAAGAGATGTTCTTGACATGTTAAGTGAACAAAGCATGTTATAAGATAATTTGTACAATATGATCCCACATTTGTAAAGCAGATGTATTAGTTTGCTAGGGCTGCTGTAACTAAGTACCACAAACTGAATGACTTAAACAACAGAAATTTATTGTCTCATAGTTCTCGATACTGGAAGTGTAACACCAAGGTTTGGCAGGTTTGATTCCTTCTTAGAACTGTGAGGGCAGATCTGTTCCATGACTCTTGCCTAGCTTGTGGTTGTTTGCTGGCATCTTTGGTATCCCTTGGCTTATAGAAGCATCACTTAAAGCTCTGTCTTCCCCTTCATACAGCATTATCCCTGTGTGCACGTCTCCGTGCTCAAATCTCCCCTTTTTATAAGGACACCAGTCATATTGGACACCACTCTAGTGACCTCATCGTAAGTAATTACATCTGCAATATCTCTAGTTCCAAATAAGGGTCACATTCTGAGTTACCAGGGATTAGGACTTTGACAAAAGGATTCTGGAGGGATACTATTCAACCCATTACAACAAATGAAAATGAAAAGGCTCTGAGCATTTGCATGCCATTATATAAGCACAGAGAAAAGAGTAGAAAGATACACAGGATATATAAATTGTGAACTTTCATTAAGTAGGTGTGGAATTAGTGGGAGTTAAGCAGTAGTTATTATTTATTTTATTATTAATTTAATATTGCATCAATTAAAATGAGAATACATTAATTTTCTAATTAATAATCTAATAAAAATTAAAATGAAAACAAAATAAGAAATAAAACATGTTGGTGGAAAGCAGAAAGTTTTTCCAATTATTGCATTTCTCCTCTTTCTCTTAATCCATTTCTCTGAAGCCTTAAAATAACAATTCTCTCTAAGAACCCAGGATGCAGAAGCTGTACACTGAAAAGATAGAGAAAATTAATAGAAAAGTAGGGACAAAGCTAAATATAACAGGTATGAAAATGATAGCTATAATAACAGATTTGGTAAGTAAAAAAAAATAATTGGTTTTAAGGAAGAGGAGAGAAAAAATTTGAATAGAGAAAAAAAGGTATTCATGCATGAAAAGAGAAGATGCTATAAAGATTGTTTCATGGAAATAAAGATCCACTGAAATGTTGCATGTTCTGGGGATAGAAAATGAAGTAGAGAATGAGAACCCCAAGATAAAAAAATTAAAAGACATGATCATAATTCGCTTTCCTTAACATGAAAAGATAGTGTGAAAGGCATTACACCACCCCCGCCAAAGATTTCCACTCAGAACCCATGGCTATGTCACATTTGTGGCAAAGGAACATTGTGAGTGTCATCAAGGGTAAGACCTTGAAATGGGGAGATTATCCTGGACTCCCTGGGTGGGTCCAATCCAGTCCCATCAGTCTTCTAAGACAGGGAATTTGTGTAGGCTGCTTTAGAGAGACAGACTTCAAGAAGACAGATTCCAAGCAAGAGGAGCTGACCCACCACTGCTGGCTGTGAAGACAGGGAGGAAGGGAGCCAAGAGCCAAAGAATGTGGAGTGGCTTCTAGAGGCTGAAACAGCCCTCAACTGGCAGCCCATGAGGAAAAGATTTCACTCCTACAATCAAAAGGGACTGAATTCTGCATGTTGCTGTCCGGTTCTCCCAGCACCATTTTTTAAAGAGACTGTCTTTTTTCCATTGGATACTCTTTCCTGCTTTGTCAAAGATTAGGCCATACATTTGTGGGTCCAATTCCGGGGTCTCTATTCTATTCCATTGGTCTATGTGTCTGTTTTTGTGCCAATACCATGCTGTCTTGATGATGACAGCTTTGTAGTAGAGGCTAAAGTCTGGGATTGTGATGCCTCCTGCTTTGGTCTTCTTCTTCAAAATTACCTTGGCTACTTGGGGCCTTTTATGGTTCCATACAAATTTTAGGATTGCTTGTTCTAGCTTTGAGAAGAATGCTGGTGCATTTTGATTTGAATGTATAGATTGCTTTGGGTAGTACTGATATTTTAACAATATTCTTCCAATCCATGAGCATGGGATGTTTTTCCATTTCTTTGTATCTTCTTCAATTTCCTTCATAAGCTTTCTATAGTTATTACACCATTCACAAAGATAAACTCAAAATGGAAGAAGGACCTGAACGTGAGACAGGAAACCATTAAAACCCTAGAGGAAAAAGCAGGAAAAAACCTTTTTGACTTCAGCCGCAACAATTTCTTGCTCGACACATCTCCAAAGGCAAGGGAATTAAAAGCAAAAATGAACTATTGGGACCTTATGAAGATAAAAAGCTTCTGCACAGCAAAGGAAACAATCAACAAAACTAAAGGCAACCGACAGAATGGGAAAAGATATTTGCAAATGACATATCAGATAAAGGGCTAGTATCCAAAATCTATAAAAAGCTCATCAAACTCCACACCCAAAAAACAAATAATCCAGTGAAGAAATGGGTAGAAGACATGAACAGACACTTTTCTAAAGAAGACATCCAGATGGCCAACAGACACATGAAAAGATGTTCAACGTCATTCCTCATCAGGGAAATACAAATCAAAACCACACTGAGATACCACCTCACACCGGTCAGAGTGGCTAAAATGAACAAATCAGGAGACTACAGATGCTGGCGAGGATGTGGAGAAACGGGAACCCTCTTGCACTATTGGTGGGAATGCTAACTGCAGCCGCTCCGGAAAACAGCCTCTCTTCCAGTGCAGCCGCTCTGGAAAACAGTGTGGAGGTTCCTCAAAAAAGTAAAAATAGACCTACCTTATGACCCAGCAATAGCACTGCTAGGAATTTACCCAAGGGATACAGGAGTGATGATGCACAAGGGCACTTGTATCCCAATGCTTATAGCAGCACTTTCAACAATAGCCAAATTATGGAAAGAACCTAAATGTCCATCAACTGACGAATGGATAAAGAAGATGCAGTTTATATATACAATGGAATGCTACTTGGCAATGAGAAAGAATGAAATCTGGCCATTTGTAGCAACGTGGATGGAACTAGAGGGTATTATGCTAAGTGAAGTAAGTCAGGCAGAGAAAGACAGATACCATATGTTTTCACTCTTATGTGGATCCTGAGAAACTTAACAGAAGACCATGGGGGAGTGGAAGAGGGAAGAAAAAAGTTACAGAGAGGGAGGGAGGCAAACCATAAGAGACTCTTAAATACTGAGAAAAAACTGAAGGTTGATGGGGCTGGGGGAGAGGGGAAAGTGGGTGATGGGCATTGAGGAGGGCACCCATTGGGATGAGCACTGGGTGTTGTATGGAAACCAATTTGACAAAAAATCATATTTAATATAAAAAAAATAAGCAGAAACCAGATTTTCCTCTAACATCTCCAGAAAGGAACACAGCAGCCTGTCAACACTTCGATTTTATCCTGGTGAAACCTGTGTTGGACCTCTAATCTATAAAAACGTAAGATAATAAATTTGTATTGTTTAAGGCTGCCACATTTATGGTAACTTTTATGGAAGCAACAGCAAACTAATATAATAAAAATTATAGGATTTGTGATTATAAATATTTAAATGATGCCTTTTAAGTGTCTCTTCTGCTCAAAGCACTGTGCTTAATACATATATCCTATATCCCATTTAGCCCCTGCCATATGATATTTTTAAATATCAGTGAATTAAGGTCTGGGAAACAAAAATATCTGTTCAATGTCACAAGGCTCTTCTAAATCACAGAATTTTTGATCTGGTACTATGAGTGGAGCAATCTATGTGAAGAACATGTGATGTTTTTCTAGTAATGGAGACAGATTGCCCTATCTGATTCTCTTCTCCACTCAGTGATCAAGCCTGCTTTCAGGGAGTTGGCTGCTTGAAGTAAGTGGTGCTTTTAGGGGATAAAGAAAAGTTACATGGCCCTCACCAAGATGGACTCTGCCTCTGAATAGTTTTGAGAGTACCGGCTCTAATGGAGGGTTAGCCAAAACAGAAAGGGAAGCCAAATTTTAAGTCAGAGGTGAGATAACCCAGGTCAAATGGCACCTCCTCCTTAAAGTGGCTTTCTATCATCTTCTCAGAGACTCCTTCCTCTAAATTCATGCAGCACTTTTCCTCTAGCTCTTATTGGCTTACTGCTTGCTGCCTTGTGTTATAGCTGCTAATGCACATTCCTAATCTCTGAGTGTGGTTGCCATTTACTGAACAATACCATGTGCCAGACACTTAGCTAAATGTTATACCTGCATTATCTCATTTAATCCCCATAAAGGCTATGTCATGAGTACTATAATTATTGAGAATTTTATTTACAGAGTCTGAAGTCAAACACATCTCTCAACTTACTCAAGGCCTCACAATTAATAAGTGACAGAATCAATATTAAAGACCTGCTGTCTGCCTCCCAAGCCTGGATTCTTAACTGACAATAAATCTCTTCATGGATGAAGTGGAGACTCGTATGTTCACACCCTGGTTTATTCATTGCATCATCAGGGCATAGCAAGACTCAATAAATATTTGCAGAGTGGAAGCAAAGAGACCATGAGTGGGGAAATTTCAGAAAGAAAAGCTTGACTAATAGAAGACACTGCCTCCTTAAAATCTGGCTTGCATTCTCTCCCAAATGCTAATTAGGATTAGTTAGAGGTAAATATTCCTGAATTTATATGCTGTTTGTGAAGAACTGCATTTATATGTTTTTTTTAATATACTCTAATTTTAATTTTTTTACTATCAATGGACAAATCCAAAAGGCAAATGCAGAACATGAAAGGAGACACTGAAACTTATTAAAATGGCCAGGAGAAAACGGAGAGCCCTGAGCACCTGCTGGCCAGTCTCCTCTTACCACCCTACAGTTCTTTCTACAAAATCCAGCAACCACAGCAATCTGATCACAGTGAGACCCGAGTGTCATGGCCTCCAGCTGTGGCTGTGAGCACCTTGGCAAAGCACATTCTGAAAGAGTGGGTGCTAATGCTGCAAGTAAAGTCATCATTGAATCCACAAGGTATTTCACTCCAACTACACATGTTCAACATCTCTGTTTTCCACTGGATCATAAATCACATGAAAGGAGGAACAATATTGATTTGGTTCATGGTGCCATCTTCAGTGCTTTTAG
Source organism: Puma concolor (assembly GCF_028749965.1). Classification (NCBI taxonomy): domain Eukaryota; kingdom Metazoa; phylum Chordata; class Mammalia; order Carnivora; family Felidae; genus Puma; species Puma concolor. The sequence continues at coordinate 141,402,357 of NC_141674.1, read as the reverse complement.
TAAAGGCTCAACAACCATTTATCTGAAGGAACCCATGAATGAAAAATCTCTAAACCAATGCCTAGTGGGTTAAATAGCAAGAAAACAGACCAGTGATTGCATGTGTAAGTTTCTGATTTGATTCTAAGAATGGAATATATAATTTATCTACAATGGTACTGTATAATTTTTGACTAAAAGATAAAAAGACCCCAATTACCTCCACACTGACAGCACGGACCCTGCTTGGGATTCTCTCTCCGTCTCTCTGCCCCTCCCCCACCTCAAAACAAACTTTAAAAAAAAAGGACTCCAATTAAAATACAGTTTCTAAAAATCAGAAAATTTATAATCTTATGTCCCAAGAAGCTGGGAAGAAGAGTGGTTATGGGGCTGGTTATTTTGGCTCTCCGGGGACATCCTCAAGGTATCAGCTTCTTTCTGTTTATCTACTCTACCATCTTCAACATGCTGCCCAGTCCCTTAACTAGCTCCTCCAGTAATTATAGAACAGATGCAGAGGATCTAGAATCACCTCCTCACCCAGACTGAACTAGAGACAGAAAAGCAACTGAACTTTCTCCCACATCTTTTTTTAAAGATCAAAAAATCTTTCTCCCAGGCCCCTTCAACATAAGTATACCAATTGGCCACAATTACATCACATATCCCACTCCTGATCACTGACAAGACTCATCATGACAGAAATAGACTTAACAAGATTCAGTCCCTGGGATTTGGATGGGGCCTGGACTTTCCTGGTGACCATGGCTATCTGACCGCTAAACCAAATAAACTTACCGTGGCAAGGAAGAAGTAAAGAAAATAGCTGTTGAATAAATTGCTACCAAGAGTTCCAGATTAAGGAAAGGACAAGTCTATGCAGCTACCTTTCTGCATAGACATCTAATTGCCAGGATGATTCCCCAAACTTTCCGTCACCATTCTGCAGGTCAGCAGCCATGTATGTGGCAAATATCCTCTTTTTTCTGCCATAAATTTTGTCATCAACAAAATTAGGAAACCATAATTTCCAGTATTACAGCTCCTCTCCTTTTTTAAAAAATCAGATTCAAATCCTCCCTGGGCTTCATATTCCTTACCATGTAAGATCCAGTCCTGGATTCTGATCCATCATATATTTTGATGGGTAAAAATATACCTTAACTTACAAAAAATAAAGAAAAAAACCCTGGGTGACCCAGGAAACCTGTTGCAATGGACTGAACATTTATGTCACCCCAAAATTCATATGTTAAAGTCCTATCCTCCAAAGTGATGGTATTAGGTACTATGCAGAGCCCTCATGAATGGAATTAGTGCCCTACTGGAAGAGACCCCAGGGAGATCTTCATCCTTCTGCCATGTGAGGTTACGTGAAAAAGACAGACATCTAAGAAGAAAGTTCTCACCAGATACCAAATATGCCAGAGACTTGATCTTCAACTTCCCAGCCTCCGGAACTATGAAAAATAAATTTCAGTTGTTTATAAGCTACCTAGTCTGTGTTATTTTGCTATAGCAGTCCAAATGGACTATAACCTGTCTTTCTGGAAATGTATTAAACTCTAAACCACCTCCTCCACTAAATGGGGTTTAAGGGGAGGATAAAGAGAATCAATTCCATGTGACCTGCCCCTTGCTACAGGTAAACGTAACTTTTTTTTTTTTTTTCGGAGAGAGAGAGAGAGAGAGAGTATAAGCAGGGAGAGGGGCAGAGGGGGACAGAGAGAGACTTTTTTTTTCGGAGAGAGAGAGAGAGAGACAGTATAAGCAGGGAGGGGGCAGAGGGGGACAGAGAGAGAGAGAGAGAGAGAGAGAGAGAGAGAGAGAGAGAATCTTAAACAGGCTTCATGCTCAGTGCAGAGCCTGACATGAGGCTTGATCCCATAACCCTGGGATCATGACCTGAGCCAAAATCAAGAGTCAGACCCTCCACCAATTGAGCCACCCACGTGCCCCATAACATTGTTCTGTACCCAGACTACTACCTCTGAAAAATCATTTTTATCCTTTATTTTTGAGATCTGATATTCTCATCTTTGAGTAGATTATGCCCCCACTAACTCCAATTTGAAGAATCTAAACCAAAGTTTGATGTCTGCCTTTCTCATTTAGCTGCAGGTGTACCAATAACAGCAGCTGAAAACAGGGACTGTGAATAATACCTCAAAGATACCCAGTAGTACATCAATAATGAAGCAGCAGAAAGAGAAATCAAGGAATCGATCCCATTTACAACTGCACCAAAAACCATACAATACCCAGGAATAAACCTAACCAAATAGGTGAAAAATGTATACTCTGAAAACGATAGAGAGCTTATGAAAGAAACTGAAGAAGACACACACAAAAAATGGAAAAATATGCCATGCTCATGGATTGGAAGAACAAATATTGTTAAAATGTTGATACTATCGAAAGCAGTCGACATATTCAATGCAATCCCTATCAAAATAGCATCAGCATTCTTCACAGAGCTAGAACAAACAATCCTAAAATTTTTATGGAACCAGAAAAGAACCCAAATAGCCAAAGCAAATGCAAAAGAAAATCAAATTTGGAGGCATCACAATTCCTGACGTCAAGATGTACTACACAGCTGTAATCATCAAGATAGTGTGGCACTACCACAAAAACAGACACATAGATCAATGAAACAGAATAGAGAACCCAGAAATGGACTCACAAACATATGGCCAACTAATCTTTGACAAAGCAGGAAAGAATATCCAACGGAATAAAAACAGTCTCTTCAGCAAATGGAGTTGGGAAAACTGGACAGTGACATGTAGAAGAATGAACCGTCTGGACCACTTTCTTACACCATACACAAAAATAAACTCAAAATGGATGAAAGACCTAAATTTTAGACAGGAAGCCATCAAAATCCTCAAGGAGAAAGGAGGAAAAAAACTTCTTTGACCTCTCCCACAGCAACTTCTTACTCAACACGTATCCAGAGGCAAGGAAAACAAAAGCAAAAGTGAACTACTAGGACCTCATCAAGATAAAAAGCTTCTGCACAGCAAAGGAAACAATCAGCAAAAATAAAAGGCAACCAACAGAAATGGAGAAGATATTTACAAATGACATATCAGATAAAGGGCTAGTATCCAAAATCTATAAAGAACTTATCAAACTCAACACCCAAAAAACAAATAATCCAGTGAAGAAACGGGCAAAAGACATGAATGGACACTTCTCCAAAGAAGACATCCAGATGGCCAACAGACACATGAAGAAATACTCAATGTCACTCATCATCTGGGAAATACAAATCAAAGCCACAATGAGATACCACCTCACACCTGTCAGAATGGCTAACATTAACAACTCAGGCAACAACAGATATTGGTGAGAATGCCGAGAAAGAGGATCTCTTTTGCATTGCTGGTGGGAATGTAAAATGCTACTATCTAGCTTCCAGCCACTCTGGAAAGCAATATGGAAGGTCCTCAAAAAATTAAAATATAACTACCCTACGATCCAGCAATTGCACTACTAGGTATTTATAGAAAGGACAAAGGATACAGGTGTGCTGTTTCAAAGGGGCACATGCACCCCAATGTCTATAGCAGCACTATTGACAATAGCCAAGGTATGGAAAGAGCCCAAATGTCCATCAGCAGATGAATGGATAAAGAAGAATGGATAAAGAAGTATAATGTACAATGGAGTATTAGTAATCAAAAAGAATGAAATCTTGCTATTTGCAACAGTATGGATGGAACTAAAGTGTATTATGCTGAATGAAATTAGAGAAAGACAAGTATCATATGACTTCACTCATGTGGAATTTAAGATACAAAACAAATGAACAGAAGGGAAGGGAAGCAAAAATAATATAAAAACAGGGATGGGGGGAAACATAAGAGACTCTTAAATATAGAGAACAAATTGAGGGTTGTTGGAGGGGTTGTGCATGGAGGGATGGGTTAAATGGGAAAGGGGCATTAAGGAGGGCACTTGTTGGGATGAGCACTGGGTGTTATATGTAGGGGATGAATCACTAGATTGTACTCGTGGAATCACTAGATTGTACTCGTGAAATCACTATTGCATTATATGCTAACTAACTTGGATGTAAATTAAAAAAAAAAAAAAAAAGATACCCAGTAGCACTTTCACTTCTTCAGCTCTCACTGAGTTTTAATTTCTAGATGTTTCCTGCCTTGATGAGCCATAATAAGTTATAACACAAGAGAAAAAAAAAAAAGATGACTTCCATGCCATTCTTCCAGAGAAGTCTACAGCAAAAATAACAACAACAACAACAACAACAACAACAACAACAACAACAGAACTTTCAGAAATCAACTAGGAGAAAGCAAACAGTGTGTATGCCCAGGCTCTCATAGGATATATTAAATTTGGCTGCCTGTTGCAGAGAAGTCTGTGGGATAGGCAAACATTCTTTCAGGCCCAATTACCTCACTGGGCCTTGTTTTTGTTACTTAGGCCCTCTGCTGTCTGGTATCAGCACCCTACAACAGCCAAGATCCTAGCCAGCCAAAGAAGACTGAGAGGCAAACCTTGAACTTGAGCCTGGGAACTGTCACTCTGTGCCTCTTTAGACTTGTGACAGGGTGTGCCTTTCCAATGGGCTGTCAGTTTGACTCTTGACTTGCCAAAGCAGCTGCATGCACAGAGATCTTAAAAAAAATCAAAGAGAAGGACCTGATCTAGTCTAGCAAGTGATGACAAAATAATAAGCACTGCTTTAGGGAAAAAAAAAAGAGAGAGAGAAGTACAGCAACAATTAAATGACAAAATTAATTAACTCACTTTGTAACCAATAACTGTGATGCCAAAGAGAAAAAAGCAATCACGGTGCAAACTCACAAATTAACACTGTAAATGATCCATGTAAAAATGAACTTGAAATTAAGTCTACTTGCTGAGTGAATTTGTTGAAAAAGCATATTGGGTTGGTAGGTTCCTTGGCTTCCATTATATTGAATGTTATTGGGGGGGGGAGCTATAATTGGTACCAACTCATCCTATGAACTGCAAAGCCAAGAATGTTTTGTTATCCATGACATGTTTCCCAGGTTTAATATCCTTCTTACTTCAATTAGAGAGACAGTTACAAGATTATCCCAGGATTAGTACCTGAGCATATTATTCTTTACTGTTTTAGTGTCAAGGGTGTGGAGCAAAGAGTTTACTTCACTGTAACTATAAAGCTTTTAAAAACTCTGAGAGGAAAGGGAAAAATTCCTTTCTTTAGACAGGACAGTAATGAAAGTGTGGCCACAAACTCAATATCATTCGATGTCACCATCACTTTGTTTTTCTGACCTCCACATTAAAGGAGTCGCGACTTCTGTCTCCTCTCCCAAAATGGACATCAGAACTCCCACACGTTAGCGCAAAGTAATACCCCACCCACAACACAAGGCAGTCTGAAAATGCACAGAGAAACATGCCCTCCCATAAGAAATGAACAAGAACCTGTGCAGTGTGCCTAGGATATCAGCTCCAAATTATCAGGAAAGGAAGAGTAAGTCTGGAGACTATGACTGTCAACTAGATTTGTTGTCTGTTTTTGGATTCTTACAATGGCTACCATTATAACTATTTACATCCTTGCTTTGGGCTAGTTATATTTAACCTTTCCCTGACTCAGTCTCCTCATCTATAAAATAGCATAAGTAATAATACCTACATCAAAGGATCATTGTGAAGATTAAATGAATTAATAGTTGTAAACCACTTAGAACAGAACCAGGTAAGCAGTACATGAGTATTACCTTTTAATTTTAATCTAACAACATATAACTAGTCTTCTATTTCTTTAATAAATAATTACTTACTACTATAAATGATGAAGAAACTCCTATCATTCTGTTTCCTGGTAACTACCTTCTTTTCCCTTTGATCTTAGTTACATTATTACAATTTTTATACCTTTAAGTAATATAGTTTTATAGCATTATATATTTACATCTATTACTTGATTTATCAGCTTTAAATAATACAACACTGACATACAATACAAAAGAAACTCAGAAAACATCTATGGGGTAATTTCAGACTCACTGGGCCCACTGTTAAATGGACTTGGGTCAACCCTCTATTTATCACCCAATGTCCATATGACCCTACTTTGAGGGTGGGTATCACAGTGACATTCTGGGAACTTTAGGGAATAGTGTCACCTCAGAGCTGGCATCGAATAATCTCTTAATGATCTGGGCATCTCTGTTTGTCTTAAGTATATTTATCCTGTTAAAGATGGGAGTTTTCATTAGAAGAAGGCTGAGGGAGAGGATTTTCACAATAGCTATTTGTTCTAGGTATCTATGGCTACATATCAACTCTAAATTTAGAAGCTTAAAAGAACAAATAATTATCATGACTCAAATTTCTGTAGTTTGAATAGGCTCCAGTGGGTAATTCTTGCTTAGAGTCTCCCATGCATTATAGTCAGATAGGACTAGAGTTGGAGGCATCTAAAAGCTAGACTTGGTTGGCCATCCACAATGGCTTTCTCATTCACAGGCCTGGCACCTTGGTGCTTGTTGGCCTTTCTCTCTCTCTCATAGCAGTCTCAGGATAGTCACATTTCTTACATGGTGGCTGGCTTCCAAGAGGCAAGAAACAAGCATGTAGGCCAGTTAAGAGCTATACTTGGAACTGGTACAGGGACATTACTGCCATATTCTATTGGTCAAAGCAGTCACAGAGCCCACTCAGATTCAAGGGACTCAAGAAATAAATTCCCTCTCCACACAAAAGAGTGTTCCCTTGATGGTGGAGGTCAGATTACAGAAGAGAATATGGGTTGGGAGATCTACCACACTGTTTGTGATGTTTATACTATCTAGCTTCTCCTTCATTCCAGGGATCCTGGGTTTGTGAGCTTCCTAAAAAACGTGAATGGACAAAGGTTATAACCCTTTTGGAGGCTAAAGTCAAGCCTCAGCTCACCAAATCTCAGGAGGTTTTTGGGTTTTTTTTTTAATGTTTATTGGCGGTGGGGGGGAGGGCAGAGGGGTAGAAAGAGAGGGAGACAGAGGATCCCAAGTGGGCTCTGCACTGATAGCAGAGACCTTAATGTGGGGCTTGAACCAATAAACCATGAGATCATGACCTGAGTCAAAGTCAGATGCTTAAGCAACTTAGCCACCCAGGTGCCCGTAAGGAGGTTTTTAATCATACAAATAGGTTCTTTGGGGGTTGTCATATCCATGAACAAAATTGTCAGTCCTTTGGCAAGATTAATTAAGAATAAAGGAGAGGGGCACCTGGGTGGCTCAGTCAGTTGAGTGTCCAACTCTTGGTTTCAGCTTAAGTCATAATCCTAGGGTTGTGGGATCAAGTCCTGGATGGGGCTCCACAGCCTGCTTAAGATCCTCTCTCTCATCTGTGAAAAGTGAAAGTTTGACTTCCTCCTTGCCAATTTGGATGCCTTTTATTTCTTTGTGTTGTCTGATTGCTGAGGCTAGGACTTCCAACACTATGTGCAATAACAGTAGTCAGAGTAAACATCCTTGTTGTGTTCCCGACCTTATGGGGAAAGCTTTCAGTTTACCCCATTGAGGATGATGTTAGCAGCAGGTCTTTCATATATGGCCTTTATGATCTTGAGGTATGATCCTTCTATCCCTACTCTCTTGAGGGTTTTTATCAAGAAAGGATGCTGTATTTCGTCAAATGCTTTTTCAGCATCTATTGAAAGGATCATGTGGTTATCCTTTCTTTTATTAATGTGATGTATCACATTGATTGATTTGTGGATATTGAACCAGCCCTGCATCCCAGGAATAAATCCCACTTGATCGTGGTGAATAATTCTTTTAACGTATTGTTGGCTACAGTTTGCTAGTATCTGTTGAGAATTTTTGCTTCCATGTTCATCAGGGAAATTGGTCTGTAGTTCTCCTTTTTAGTGGGGTCTCTGTCTGGTTTTGGAATTAAGATAATGCTGGCTTGTAAAATGAGTTTGGAAGTTTTCCTTCCATTTCTATTTTTTGGAATAGTTTCAAAAGAATAGGTGTTAACTCTTTAAATGTTTGATAGAATTCCCCTGGAAAGCCATCCAGCCCTGGACGCTAGTTTGTTGGGAGATTTTTGATTACTGATTCAATTTCTTTACTGGTCTGCTCAAATTTTCTATTTCTTCCTGTTTCAGTTTTGGTAGTTTACATGTTTCTAGGAATTTTCCCATTTCTTCCAGATTGCCCAATTTGTTAGCATATAGTTGCTCATAATATTCCTTTAATATTGTTTGTGTTTCTCTCCTCTTTCATTCGTGATTTTATTTATTTGGGTCCTTTCTTTTTTCCTTTTGATCAATATGGATAGGGGTTTATCAATTTTGTTAATTCTTTCAAAGAACCAGTTCCTGGTTTCATTGATCTGTTCCACTGGTTGTTTTGTTTTGTTTTGGTTTTGATGTCAATATCATTGATTTTTGCTATAATCTTTATTATTTCCCTTCTCCTGCTGATTTTGGGCTTTATTTGCTATTCTTTTTCCAGCTCTTTTGGTGTAAGGTTAGGTTGTGTATTTGAGACCTTTCTTCCTTCTTGAGGAAGGCTGGGATTGCTATATACTTCCCTCTTATGACTGCCTTTGCTGCATACCAGAGGTTTGGGGCTGTCATGTTTTCATTTTCAATGGCTTCCATGTACTTTTAAATTTCCTCTTTATTGGTTAACCTATTCATACTTTTAGAGGATTATCTTTAATCTCCAAGTATTCACGGTCTTCCCAAATTTTTTCTTGTGGTTGATTTCAAGTTTCATAGCGTTGTGTTCTGAAAATATGCAAGGTGTTATCTCCATCTTTTTTGTATTTGTTGAGGGCTGATTTGTGACCCAGTATGTGATCTATTCTGGAGAATGTTCCATGTGCACTTGAGAAGAATGTGTATTCTGCTGCTTTAGGATGAAATGCTCTGAATATATCTGTTAAGTCCATCTGGTCCAGTGTGTCATTCAGAGCCACTGTTTCCTTGCTGATTTTCTGCTCTATGTGGAAAACCCAAAAGACTCCACCAAAAACCTGCTAGAACTGATACATGAAGTAAGCAAAGTCACAGGATATAAAATCAATGTACAGAAGTCAGTTGCATTTCTATACCCCAATAATGAAGCAGCAGAAAGAGAAATCAAGGAATCAATCCCATTTACAGTTGCACCAAAAATAAATAAATTATTATTAGGAATAAACCTAACCAAAGAGGTGAAAAATCTATACACTGAAAAGCTTATGAAAGAAATTGAGGAAGTCACAAAAAAAATGGAAAAACATTCCATGTTCATGGATTAGAAGAACAAATATTGTTAAAATGTCAATACTACCCAAAGCAATCTATATATTCAATGCAGTCCCTATCAAAATGACATCAGCATTCTTCACAAAACTAAAACAAACAATTCTAAAATTTGTATGGAACCATAAAAGACCCTGAATAGCCAAAAAAATGTTGAAAAACAAATCCAAAGCTAGAGGCATCACAACTCCAGACTTTAAGCTGTACTACAAAGCTGTAATCATCAAGACAGTATGGTACTGGCACAAAAACAGACACATAGATCAATGGAACAGAACAGAGAACCCAGTTACCAGAAATTGACCCACAAACATATGGCCAGCTAATCTTTGACAAAACAGGAAAAAATATCCAATGGAAAAAAGACAGTTTCTTCAACAAATGGTGTTGGGAAAACTGGACAGCGACATGCAGAATAATGAGCCTGGACCACTTTCTTGCACAATACACAAAAATAAACTCAAAATGGATAAAAGACCTAAACATAAGACAGGAAGCCATCAAAATCCCAGAGGAGAAAACAGGCAGCAACCTCTTTGACCCCTGTTGCAGCAACTTCTTACTTGACATGTCTCTGGAAGCAAGGGAATTAAAAGTTCATTAAAATGAACTACTGGGACCTCATGAAGATAAAAATCTTCTGCACAGGAAAGGAAACAATCAACAAAACTAAAAGGCAACTGATGGAATGAAAAAGATATTTGCAAATGAAATATCAGATAAAGGGTTAGTATCCAAAATCTATAAAGAACTTATCAAACTCAACATCCAAAAACCAAATAATCCAGTGAAGAAATGGGCAGAAGACATGAATAGACACTTTCCCAAGAAGACATCCAGACGGCTAACAGACACATGAAAAGATGCTCAATTTCACTCATCATCGGGGAAATACAAATCAAAACCACAATGAGATACCACCTCATACCTGTCAGATTGGCTAAAACTAACAACTCAGACAACAGACGTTGGTGCAGAGAAAGAGGAACCTTTTTGCACCACTGATGGAAATGCAAACTGGTGCAGCCACTCTGGAAAACAGTATGGAGGTTCCTCAAAATATTAAAAATAGAACCATCCTATGATCCAGCAATTGCACTACTAGGTATTTATCCAAAGGATAAAGGAGTGCTGATTCATAGGGGCACAGGCACTCCAATGTTTACAGAAGCACTATCAACAATAGTTCAAGTATGAAAGGAGTCCAAATGTCCACCAACTGATGAATGGATAAAGAAGATGTGATGTATATATATATACAACGGAATATTACTAGGTGATCAAAAAGAATGAAATCTTGCCATTTGAAAAAATGTGGATGGAACTAGAGTGTACTATGCTAAGCGAAACAAGTCAGTCAGAGAAAGACAAATATCATATTATTTCACTCATATATGGAATACAAGATACAAAACAGATAAACAAAAGGGAAGAAAAAAATAATATAAAACCAGAGCAGGAGACAAACCATAAGAGACTCTTAAATACAGAGGAAAAACTGAGGGTTGCTAGTAGGGTGTTGGGTTGGGGGAAGGGCTAATGGGGTGACGGGCATTTATAAAGGAGGACACTTGTTGGGATGAGCACTGGGTGTTATATGTGAGTGATGAATCACTAAATTCTATTCCTGAAATTATTATTACACTACATGTTAACTAACTTGGATTTAAATTTTTAAAGATAATTTTTTTAAAAAAAGATTCTCTCTCCTCTCCCTCTGCCCCTCTCCCCTGCTCATGTGATCTCTCTTTCCCTCTAAAATAAATATATAAATAAATAAAAGAGAAAAGATACATCAATGTTAGGAATAAAAGAAGGAGGATAATAACAGATAAAGATGTTTCAAATTGCAAAGTGAAGGTATGAAAAATTTTCTCTTAAAAAAATTGAAAATTCAGACAAACTAGAAAATTGACTAGAAAACTATAACTTACTACTGCTAGCTCAGTAATAAATAGAGAAACTTAACAGCCTTATAACCATTTAACAGGTATAATCAGTAATTAAAAATCTCCACTACTATCTCCCCTAAAAGCTTGCTCTAATAGTTTTATAGACAAGTTCTACCACAACTTCAAGTAATATGTAATTTTAATATTATGCAAACTATTCCAAAAAATAAGGGGAAAAAGGCAAAGTTCCCAGCTCATTCCATATAGCTAAAAATCTTGATACCAGCAATGTATATAAGATAATTCAAGAAAGTAAAATTATATACAAATATTTTTTAATATAAACGTAAAACCTCTGAATGTAATATTAGAAAACAATACCAGCAATGTCATAAAAATTAAAATATCATGACTAAATACTGTTCCAGGAATACATGGATTAATAAACTTTAGAAATTGTTACTAATGTAACTTTCCACGTTAACAGATTAAAAGAGAAAAACCAAACTCTTGAAAGGTTCAGAAAAATACTCAATGAGACCTAACAAATCTATAGCAAGCAAGAAATAGAGGAAGCTTCTTCAATCTGATAAGGTATACTTATTGCAAGCCAGCAACAAACACACACTTAATAGCGCACTACCTTTATAATTAGGAAATAGCCAGGGATTCTGTCACCATCCCTCCTTCAAATTGAACTGGGTACCTTTGCCAATACAATAAAAGAAGAAAAAAAATAAAATATATAAAATTGCAATGGAAGAAAAAATACTGTTACTATTCACAGAATATATAATTGTCAGCATAGCAGAGAAGACACATAATTAAATTGATAACAAAGTTTAGCAAAGCAATGAGATAGCTGTAAGATCAATATATGAAATTCTCCATAATCATACAGAATTTAAAATGTGCATAATATATAACCTAGGACTTCAACTTCTAAGTAACTCCCCTAGAAAATGTTCCACAAATATGAACAAGGGATACTTAAAGAATATTCAAAGTTCTGTCTATCAGTAGGGGAACAGGTCAACTACGACATGCATAGAATGGAATACTACACAGCAATTAAAATGAATGAACTACATATCTACATGAATACATCTCAAAACACTTTGTTGCATGAGAAAAGCAAGTTAAAAAAGAGCAGGGGTATGGCAATGAGAAAAAATGAAATATGGCCTTTTGTAGCAACGTGGATGGAACTGGAGAGTGTGATGCTAAGTGAAATAAGCCATACAGAGAAAGACAGATACCATATGGTTTCACTCTTATGTGGATCCTGAGAAACTTAACAGGAACCCATGGGGGAGGGGAAGGAAAAAAAAAAAAAAAAAGAGGTTAGAGTGGGAGAGAGCCAAAGCATAAGAGACTGTTGAGAACTGAGAACAAACTAAGGGTTGATGGGGGGTGGGAGGGAGGAGAGGGTGGGTGATGGGTATTGAGGAGGGCACCTTTTGGGATGAGCACTGGGTGTTGTATGGAAACCAATTTGACAATAAATTTCATATATAAATAAAAAAAAAAGAGCAGGGGTATGACCTTGGGCATGTTAATTAACTTCTTTGTGACTTAATTTCCTTATTTGTAAAATTAATAGTAGCACCTGCCTTCTAAGGTTAATATGTACAATATGCTTTAGAGTAGTGCCTGACAGTAAATGTTTAATAAGTGTTCACTGTTATGAAATGATGATGATGACAATGATGATGACAATAACATTTATATACTTTGTAAATATAGAACAATTCTAAATGTTGTTTATGTAAATATGTAAACATAAACAACTATACATGTTGTTTATGGATGATATACATGAAAATTGCAAAATGGAAATTTCACAATAATAATTAATTCTAGAAAAGGAAGGAAGGAGAAATAAATAGAGTATGTATCTATATAGGTCTGTAATATTTTATTTTTGGTTTTGGTTTATTTTTCTTCCAAGTTTTTATTTAAATTCCAGTTAGTTAACATACAGTGTAATGTTACTTGCAGGTGTAGGATTTAGTGATTCATCACTTACATACAATACCCAGTGTTCATCATAAGTGCCCTCCTTAATACCCATCACCCATTTAACCCATCCCTCTTCCCACCTACCTCCCTCCCTATTTATTTTTTAATATGAGATCTGAAGTCAATATAGCAAAAAGTTAAGATATTTAAGTCTCAGTGGTGGATGTGTGTTGTTTGGTTATATCATTTTCTGTATTTTTATATATTTGAAATATTTCATAAAAAAAAATCAAAGGCAAGTAATAAATAAGATACTTCAAGATGTTAACAGTAATATGTCTGGGTTGTTGGATGGTGAATGTTTTTTGTTTGCTTGAATAGCTTTTCTTAATTTTCCAAATGTTCTAAATGAGAATGCATTTCTTTTATAATTAGACCCAAAGAAAAAGAGTTTTTTTAAAGCAAAGATAAAAGTCCTTTTAATACTCAAGTCACCAGAGATCTGTTTCAACTAGATTAATCTTCACGTAGATGTCCTCTAATACAGACCAAATCTCTATATATTATAAACTGCGTAACTTTAATAGCATATTTGATTTACTACATCAAAATGTATACTTTACAAAATAAATATCCTTCTTTTGCCTTTAGTCCTTAAAGTTATAATTCACAAATAATTTATGGATGTTTGTCACCATCTTTATTATCATGATATGTCATTCCCTATAAATTTCACATTCCTGACAAAATGGTGGAAAGGGTACAGAAGATCTCTGAATGTATTTCTTAGAAAACTCACATTAATGACAACACTATAGATCTTCCCTAACCTCCTCAACTTGCTGTTTCATGTCTAAAAGCCCATCTAATCTAAAAATACAACTGATCTGCAGAGACCTTATAATTTATCTTTTTCCATGATTACAATTTCTAATCTAACCAGCAGCAGTTCAAATTGAACTCTGATCCAAATGATCAATGGCCACGTGTGACCCATTAGATGTGCGAATATTAAATCGTTTTTGGATAAGCGCTGTCCAAATGAAAAGCATATAATTACCATCTATTAACATATATGGAAGCCAATAACACAAAAATGCATAATGTGTAACACACAACCTATCAGAATTCCCTTCAATGACTATGTTAAGGTTAGATCTTATATTTTACATATGGATTAGTACCACATTATGATTTATGCCTTCAAGTGTTTATTATTAATAATATTGACCTAGGCTACACAATGGGTAAATTTGTAAATAAAATAAATTTAATTTCTTATTCCATCCTTTTTTGTATGTGTGTGCTTCCTTAACATAAAAGTTTCACTACCTACTGTAGGAAGTAGCCATGGTCAATAAATAAAAGGATAATTAAAGTAGTTTGGTAAGAAAATAATTCCAACATATAGCTTACTTTTCATTTTTTCCCTGCAAAGAAAAAGCTTATACAGTTGTAGAAGTATATAATTATATAAAGAATAGAACTTACAGAAAAATGAGTCCAATCATCTGCCCTCAGTGTCAGAAAGAATAGCAATGAAGTTCTCTAAACATCCTATATTTAACAATGCAGTCTTTGGAAATTTTTCTTTATGAAAACCTAAACACCTAGGTTTACCTAGACAAGTAACTTTTATGGTCTATTTCCCAGTCTCCTTTGCGGCTAGTTCAAGGCTTTGTGACTGCACCCAGGACAATTGGATATAAGATAATGGTAGCCTACTTCCAAATCTCTTTTTCAAAACATCTAATGGATCTTCTAGGCATCTCACTGATGGGATGAGATCACATGGTCCAAATGCTGTAGCTGTAAGATGCAAGAGTTATCACCCAGCTACATGGACTTTGCACAAGCCAAAAATAAATTTTTATTATAGTAAGCCTCTCAAGTTTCTGTGTGTGCCTGTGACTACATCATAGCCTACCCTATTCAGGTTCATTTCAGGTATGAGCATAATGAGAAAAATTTTCCAACAGTCACTCCCACTTCCATCCCTTCCTCACCTCCCTGGCTCAGACCCTGCTTCTCATCCAACAGTGCTTAATTCAGGGTCAGCAGCCTGTCCTCCTGGTCCCTAGATTTCTTTTTCTCCAACCCCACTTACAGATTTAGCCCCTAGACCTCCCTCATTTGTATTTGTATATTTCTGTTTTCTCAGGATCCTAAATTTTAATTCTCAAACCCCATTATCTCTCTTGGTCCAAAAATAGGTTTGAACAAGCTGCTCTTTACATGTCTGTGCATCTTTGCATGGAAGGGATAATTCCCTCTTCCCGTGCTCTGGATATACAGAAGCCATCTTATGGGACAAATTATGTGTCTGTTTTTAAACAAGGCAGGACCAGAGGGGCAGAGAAGTCAGGTCTTCTACTTCAGGAGATTTCAGTCTTATTGAAAAAAAGCATATGAAGCTCTTTTTTCTGGTCTTTTTGGGGCAAGGCTAAGACTCTTATCTAAAGTCACTGTCTTTGCTTCTCCTATGATTGTTTCAGTGGTGAAGGTATTTCCAACAAAGCCTATTAAAAACATAGGGGAATCTACATAACTCACCCTCCAGTCCCAGTTTTAGTGCTTTAACCTTCTGAGTGATTGCTCGAAGAGATCTCCCCATTTCCTTTGCATCAGGACTCCTTTCACTAACCTTTCACTAAGTGATCATTTGATGAGATTTCCCCCACTTTCTCTGCAGGAAGACTCCACTTTTTCCCCCCTATCTTTTTACACAGGAACCATTTCAACAAACCTGCCATATAGAGCTAAAGTCTTTCAAGCAAGATAAAGATTAGCCTGACCTTTCTTACATCAATTAATCAATATGGTTACACCACAGATTTACCTTTAACCTTGGTGTTTCCATAGTGCAATATTAAAGCACGATTTGTGAGGTTGCTCCGTTTTATATATGGTTAAGAACAACCCTCTGTCTATGTGCTTTGATAAAGTGTCAGCATCACGCAACACAGGAGCAAAAGGAGGCTTTTATTGTCTTCATCAAAAACGGCTCTGTAAATCTAAGATTGAAGCAGCAATACCAGCAAAGCCGGCTGACTGAAATTAACTGCTGGGCTCTGTTTGCAGATTCACGCTGTTGGAAAGGCCGTTGTTTGGGAATGCTCTGAAGGGTTGAATCATTTGATCTGAATTTCAGATACGAATGTGTCATCGTTGCCAGTGTCAATAACCTCTTCTCCATTGTTGAAGCTTATCCCCAAGACAAACAAGAAGGGTTTGCTCTACCCTATCCTGAACCGCCAATTGCCACTCTCCTTTCTGCCTTAATCTGTATCACAGGTGAAAAATTTAGAGAAGGCAAAAATGCTGGCATATCTCTGAATACTGGTCAAGTCCCTTCACTGAATCCATTTAATGGCAGAAAAAACTACAGTTAAGTCCTCCACAGGGTCTTTATAGATAGAAAGATTTCCCCACCAAACCACAATGTGTTTAAACCGTTTATCTCAGAAAAGAATTACAGAATCTCTTTTTGAAAACGTTGTCCAGCCCTTATGCTTCACAAACGAGGAAACCGAGCCCCAGAAAACGACAGGTTCAGACCCAATATCTATAGATACTTAGTGGTAGACTTACCTTAGAAATCAGGCCAGTTTCTCCCCCGAATGCCTCGCTGAGACATTAGTTCTTAAGAATGCATTTAATTCTGTGATGATACTTGCAAACTTACCACTTCCTCAGAAGCCAGTAAAACTTCATGTTGAGGCTGGACATTTTCTTGGCGTTTGCTTGGCAGTGCTCCATTTTTACCAGTCCATCTAGATGTACCATCTTGAATCAGAAGAAAATTCACATTACAGTTCTGCCACTTACTAGTTGTGTGACCTCTGCCTTATCACTGTCTTAAAAAAAAAAAAAATAACCACCTCATGGGGCTCTTTGGAAGGTTGAAAAAATTAATTCACATAAAGCGCTTAAAAACAGTATCTGGCACATAATAAGTATCATATAAATGTTAGCTCTTATTGCTTCCATTCTTAGATTCTTCAGTGAATCTGGGGCATCACTATAGATTTATGATATTTTTTCCTTCATGAATCCTAAGTGTTTTATAATTCTTGACTCTTTTACTCTTAAAAACTGAGAACAAACTGAGGGTTGATGGGGGTTGGGAGGGAGGGGAGGGTGGGTGATGGGTATTGAGAAGGGCACCTTTTGGGATGAGCACTGGGTGTTGTATGGAAACCAATTTGACAATAAATTTCATATATTGAAAAAAATAAAAATAAAAATAATAAAAAAAATATTTTCAGCCTATTGAGAGTCACACAATAAAATATACATAGGGTTGTTTTTTGCAAGTGTATGTTGTCATAAAAAAATATCAAACAACAGTTCACATTAAATGAGAGCCTACCAGGGATATTCAGAGTTTTCCCCAACAGTAGCCATGATTTGCTCCTTTTTAAAAAGATCTTTTGTTTTTATTTGTTCTACTGAATATGTCTAAATTAAATCTAGTGCTTTGCATGTAAAAAAAAAATAATTCTTGACTCTTTTACAGTGAATATATTGTAGAGTTCCTCAAGTTCATTTTGAACATTCACACAGGAGGCATTTGGAAGAGGTGCCATTTTTTTTGTGTATTGAAAACAAAAACAAACCACCAACACCCATCATTGCACTCACATTCTGCTTCTTTTTGGGTGATTTACAAAGACTTAAGCTATCTCACTCCCAGAACATGCTGCCAGAAGTTGTTGAATGAATTTCACTTCACGGTCAACCTTTAAAGTATGCAAAGCACCACAGAATGCCAAGATCAAGTTCCCTGTGATCAGTGCACGAAGTGAACTTTACTATGGATTCTGTGATGTTCCCAAAGGCAATTTAATCATCCCCTTTAATAACACAGCAATACCTTTCTCTGGAAACTGATTTGACCGATCATTAAAGTATGTCTGGTTTAGTCAAGGAACACTCTTAGATAATGTGACATCGCAGGCTCTAATCACAGATTTGACTATCTTTGTTTTTCTTACATTTAACTAAATGAAACTTCTTATTTTAAGGGGGTCTTTTTAAACATTATGTGCCACCACTTAATAAGGTACTGTTGATTCAAATATAAATTCATTTTTGATACGAAATTTGAAATTATATGATAGTTTAAATAATATAGAGGAAGGGTAAAATTATGTGGAAAATCAGATGGAGCCAAACATAGTTTAGACTTGCTCAGTTTCCAAACTGAGGATAATTGTTTAAGGAATTAGCAGATCCTAAAGATATTATCTTCTTAGTGATGCCTGGATGCCATTATTTTTCAGCAACTAGTGGGATGTGTGTGTGTGTGTGTGTGTGTGTGTGTGTGTGTGTGTGTGTGTGTGTGTGTTTGCGTGTAAATGGTGTAACCCAGACTCCATAGCATAAATAATCAATTTTCCAAACTGGTCTAAAGTATATGAGAAGACAATACAATATGAAACCAGTGCTTTTCTTTATAGGAAAATATGGTAAGAATTTTAGTCAAAACAAAGCAATGCTGTATATTGTTTAGGGAGTTTGTTTTTGTTTTTGCTTTTTTAAATAGGGACATGCACTCAAAAAAGATAAGGCTACCAATTCTGTTCAGTATTCCCCACAACAAACCTATCAGACATATTTTTGCATAGTTTTCTCACTGAGGCCCAAGGAGACGTTGGCATTACAACCTGACTACTCTGGCACTGATCACAGAGGGAGAAATACTGAATGAGAATGAAGTTCAAGCTAGATACAAAAGTTAGGTGACAGCAAGGCTTAGCTGCCATAACGTTTTCCTTTCCTCTGTTTTGAGAATCTACCTAGAGGACTGTTTGTCATTCCCAGTTAGGACTAGGTTATCTTAGCAGATGTGTTCTGAAAACAATGAGCTTGAGGTTTAAAAATAAAATTCAAGGATGATCTTAATAAGGTTATATAATGTTAATCCATGGGTTTCTGCCAACCAGTGTCTCAAATGCCTCTTTGGGGATTTATTCTGTTTTAGAAGAATGGAGAATATAAATATTTAAGTATGTGGAGACTTTTGTCATTGACCTAAGGAAGTTTACATTCTGTTTAGATAGTATTCTTAGAAATGTTATTATTTTATAGAATGGATAGACACAGGAATGCAAAGAAAAGCAATAAAGTCACTTTTTTAGGGGTATAATGGAGTTCTCAAAGATTGAAAGGCATGATAACCTTTAGTGTAGGAATGTGAAAACGGGCATTTTCATACACTGCTAGAGGGAATGTAAACTGCTCCTTTCTTTAAGGGAGGGAATTTGACAATATACATTAAGAACCAGAGAATGTATAAACACTAACTCATATGTTTTACTCTTAGGGAATTATCCTAAGGATATAATTGGCCAAAGGCACAAAGGTATATATGCAAGAGCCAATAGTTCATGAAAGTAAAAATTCAGAAACAATGTAAATATCCAATAATAAGGATTATTTTAATCAGGTACCTATGCCGCTGATAGAAATGATTATGTAGACATACATTTACCAATTTGGAAAGACATTTTTGAGTGATAATTAATTAAAAATAGCACATTATAAACCAAACTTTAATCAGAAGGAAAAAACAGTACATGGATAGGGATGAATTGAAGTTATGCACCAAAATGTTACCTGTGATTGTCTTTGAACATTGAGCATTCAGGAAATCTATATTTATTTATATTTCTTAATGCTTTCATAATTAATATATATTAATTGAGTATACATTTTTTTTTAATTTTTTTTTCCACGTTTTTATTTATTTTTGGGACAGAGAGAGACAGAGCATGAACGGGGGAGGGGCAGAGAGAGACGGAGACACAGAATCGGAAACAGGCTCCAGGCTCCGAGCCATCAGCCCAGAGCCTGACGCGGGGCTTGAACTCACGGACTGCGAGATCGTGACCTGGCTGAAGTCGGACACTTAACCGACTGCGCCACCCAGGCGCCCCAAGTATACATTTTTTTAATTAAAATGGGATATGTTTTTGAAGGGAATTGATGGCATTTGGAGATATAATGATGTCATCACATTTACTTTAATTTAGCGAAACGAAAATACTGTTTCATTCCATCTGATTTGTACGTCATTGTTATGAAGTTTTTAAAACAAAGTCTCTACCGTGAAGAAGATGTAACTGCAGAGAAGAGGAAAGGGGGATGGAGAGAAGAGAGAAAGAGGGAATGATTTAATTTAACGCAATGGGGCTTTGCAGCCTTGAAACCATCAAGTCTAAGTTGAACTCCTGGCTATTATTCTTGGGTTTGTTTAAACTTGTAAGAAGCACTTTACTCCCTTAAGTTTCAAGATTTTTATCTATCAATTGAAAGTCATAATATTATTCACAGGATTGTTACGAGATTAAGTAAGAGACATAAGTCAAAGGTATGCAATAAATGCCTACAGCGAACAGGTAACATGTACTAGACACAGAGCTAGACGCTTTGTGTACATTACCACATTTGATTGTCACAACAACCCTATCACACAGACATTTTATCTGCATTTTTCAGGTGAGAATATAGATTTACAGAAAATTTAAATAACTTGCTCAAAGCCAGAGGGCTGGAAAGCAGCAGGTGTGGACTAGCATGAAACTGTCCAAAATGAATGCTCCATATTAGATAGTGACAAACCAAGTCTTCAGTTCCTCCATGTCTCCCTCTTTTCTTCCCTCCACAAAAGGGAAAAGCAGGTCACTTAAACTCAAATTGTTTTCTGAAAAATGTTGACTTGTTCAAAGCCTCCATCAAACTCATTTCACTCTACAAACTAGTCTTGAAAACAGTCAGGTCCAGAGGAAAGATAGCTGAAAGACTATATATGCTACTTCCTATATATTCTGACATAAACGTCCCCCTCTAAAAATGCATTTTTCTGTATTGTTTTTCATTGCAAATTTAATCTGATCCTAATACCCACACACCTACTATAATTCTCGACAAAAGTCTCTAATACCATCAAAAAGGATAACTTTCTGATTTTTCTTGTGTTTTCTTTTTTAACTCAACCTGTACTGTATTATAATAGGATATTTTTTATCTCAAATCTGTTTGGAAATAATGATACTTCGAGAATATAGAACTCTTAACTCCAAAATAGCATGACTTAAAAATAACAAACTTGATTCAGACCCCAAATATTCTGTCTGTAGTCTATCATTTTTTCTTTCTTTATAAATGGTATATAAATATGTGTAAGCTTAATCATAATTCAGTCTTTCAAAGGGGTTATTATACATCAGACCAATGACCAAGAACAACCACAACCAGGATATACCATGAAATATGACTGTGACACTACTGTGATGGTACATTCAGATAAAAGCCACTGCATTAGAATTATAAGAATTCACCAGGTTAACATGGTGCCATCAAACAACTCTTCCCACCTAGAAAACCCACCATCACATGAACCACAGAAATGTGTGTTGTTAGTAAAAAGATCAATTAAGGGGCACCCGGGTGGCTCAGTTGGTTAAGTGGCCGACTTCAGCTCAGATCATGATTTCGCTGTCCGTGAGTTCGAGCCCCGCATCGGGCTCTGTGCTGACAGCTCAGAGCCTGAAGCCTGTTTCAGATTCTGTGTCTCCCTCTCTCTGACCCTCCCCCATTCATGCTCTGTCTCTCTCTGTCTCAAAAATAAATAAACGTTAAAAAACATGTTTTTTTAAATAAAAAAAAGATCAATTAAAATCCTTTTAGGACACTGTGCATTAGGTGTTTCTGATATTTAAGCTTCTGGAGAAATGCATTCCATTCTTTTCCAATTACTTTACTTACACTCTTCATGCCACCTATAAGCCTTGTGCAACAACCCCTTACAATTTCTGCTTGTCAAAATCACCACTCATCCTCTTTGCACATGGCATTTCTTTCATGGAGAGCTTGTGGTGAGCTATTGCCTAGTGAACCAGATTTCTTCCTCCTCTGCACTTCAGTGTAGCAGCTTTTATCTCTTATGTCACTTGTCATATTCTACAGGTCCACCCTATGGGTCCACCATCCCTTAGCCAGAAATTTGGGGACTTTAGAAAAGTAACATCATAACATCAACTGTGAATTAGACAGCACTTCCAGCAGTGAGGTGCTTAGTACTTGACAAATGACCATATTAATAACATGATCTTACTTGTATCCTTAGAAGGTTGTGTTTTCACTTGAGGAAAGAATCTATATACAAAGAATTAAAGAGAAAAGCTTTCTTTACCCCAAAGCCAAAATCTCCCAGGTGGAGAGAAAGGCTTCTTCAGAGAAACTTCGTTGTGCTCAGAGGCTTGCTATCTGGAGTCAATCATTTCTTCCAAACTAATCACTTGAGAAGAGATTGTCTAAGTTGAGAATCAGGGGGCTATGAAATCCCTTAGATCATACAGCTTCACACAACAAAATAAACATGAGGCAAAGAGTTCTGTAAGTACCTAAACTAAGTCTTGCAACAACTGACAAATCACTAATAATAGATCTTTTGTTCCATTTGCAAGCAGTCAAAAATAATGAATAACAGAATGCTATGCCAAGTCAACTAACAGGAAGTTCACGTGAGATCATTTAAAAGGAGAAAATGATGCTTGAAAAGGTCCCTGATGAGATTTGGCTTTTTCCTAAGAGACTCTAGATAGTGTTCTGCTGCAGCATTTTAAAAACCACTTTCCAAAATTGGGCACCCTCATTATCATTCATTACATCTGCACTCTCCACTTAGGTTGTTTTGAAAATGAATGGCACCCCAGTTGTATTTTTACATTAAATGTGCCTTCTCTCACATTTGATCTCTCCTTTTGTGACAGTCATTTCATTTCATAGCAATTATATTTCTTTGTCTCTGTTTTAGTGAATGTGTAGTTTTCAAATTATGCAGGGACAGCCACTTTATGTGTTGTGGATAGAGAGAAACTGAGAGGCTGACTGCAGGGTCCAGCTTCACTAGTCCCCTCAAGTAGTACCAAAGTAAATAAATTAGCACAGGGGCTTTGAGTTGGGTCATTTCCATCCAGGGTAAAATAGAGACACTGGAGAGTAAGGCCTGACATTGTTTTTCTTTACATTCTGGTTGTTTTTTTTTTTAATTGAGTGAGATTATGTTGCAGACAGATTAATTTTGCCAGAGCCAGAAGGAGTGAGGTTATTCTATATGTGCTTGGGTACAATGTGACCTCCGGACAGGATATGGCAGTGCCTAAGAGTCAATTTCAGAGGTCTAGAACTAGACAGGAATTGCTTTTTAAACACTATTCTCCAAAGAGACATAACTGTGACTAAAACATCCAATTTGTAGTAATGTGGGGCTATCTTGGGGTTTCAAGATAAACCCCAGCTTTATCTATAACCAGCTTTACCCTGGGCCACAAAATATCGTAGGCCTATGTCATTTGCTCATGTAGAGCAAGAATTCATAGAAGAAAGGGGAAAATACATACAGAAGTGTTGTATGTATATTTCATATCCATTCAAATATGTTATATTATGTTAAATATAAATAAAAAATGTATTACAATAATGTACTATAATACTCTATAATCATAGTCAATAATGATGTTAATATATTTAGTAAACAAATACGGATACAAACAATTTGGATTGTGCTGTTATGCAAATATCAGAAATTTGTTATCATTTATACCATAACTCATTCTAAAATATGAACTACAGTGGAATTCTCACCTACTTATGTCACCTAGTAACAAAAATCCAACAACATAAAAAACACACAAAGAAAACAAACTGGAATTATTAATATATGTGGACAATTCATCTATTTGTGTTAGCAGTCTCTGAGGGAGTTGCTATGTCCTATAACATAGCACAGCAGTTGATTCATAAGTAATCAAGAAAATTTTAAATTATCCACCTTATATAAACACAACCAAGAAGTCAAAAGACTGGTCTAATACAGCCTATGACCATTTCTATGAAATTATTAAAGCAAAACACAGCACAGGGCCAATTTCACCTGGAAAATCCATTAATGTAGAACACCTCATTCTTCAATGATGTGTCATCGTACTTACATTATTTCACATATTTAAGATAAGTCAGGGGAATTCTGAGAGGCTAAGGGAAATGATTAGTCTAAGGAATTTTTGAGAAGAAATAGGGTTCAGGTTTTCAAATTAGGAAAGTTAAATCCTAAGAGTCCCCTTAAGGTGGATGTGAAGAGGGCACTTGGGTGTCATTCACAGAACCTCTGAACTGCTAGAGTCAACCCGATCTTCCCGTAGGGAGACAGGCACCTGGGAGAGCATTGATGCATGAGCCCTTCTCCCCTGGTCAGGAGCTGAAGACAGGTGATTCCTCTCATAACCAAAACACAGCTGACTGTTCCAGTCACCAGTGCCACACAGAGCTCCAGTCATCCATCATTACTGCCGTAGAGCTCTAGACCAGAGGAATCAGTAGGAAGAAAACCAGAGGCCCTGACAGCATGTCCTACTTTTTCCACTCATTACTGCAGGAAAAAGGCAATTCCATAGTGAATTCACTAATTCATCCAGGTATTAGAAAATGGATCTCATACTATTTCCAAGTGGGAAGGAGAAAAAAAAGAAAGAAATTAACAATGATCTATCAAGCATATACTACAATAACATTTATAAAAACGATTTTGACTACTCCTAGACACTTTACATGGTTCTTTAAACTCATCATCTAATTTTAGTCTTTGAAATAACCCTACAGGGGCGCCTGGGTGGCTCAGTTGGTTAAGCGTCCAACTTCAGCTCAGGTCATGATCTCACGTTCATGGGTTCGAGCCCCGCATCGGGCTCTGTGCTGACAGCTCAGAGCCTGGAGCCTGCTTCGGATTCTGTGTCTCCCTCTCTCTCTGCTCCTCCCCTGCTCATGCTCTGTCTCTCTCTGTCTCTCAAAAATAAAATAAAACATTAAAAAATTTTTTTAAAAAGTAAAATAACTCTACAAGGTAGGTATTATTGTATCTACTTTACATATAAGGAAACTGAAACTTAGAAGGTTAAGAATTCTTGCTCAGGATCACAAAGCTAATATACTGGAAAACTAGGATTCAGACTGGCTCTGACTACAAAAACCAGTAATGATGAGATTATTCATAAATGGCAAAGTGGAAATATGAGACTCTTTTTCTTTAACATCTCAATGCCAGCACACCAGCTCCACTCTCCATCACAGGCCCAGGAGTCCAAGGATATTAGAATAAGAAGGACTCCTTTGAGTTTTGACCCTTTGAGGGGATCGCAGTCCCCATTGAGAATCAGATGAGTATTATGGTCCTTTGGCCTGGAGAAACAGATCAACCCTTGTTATTCACTGTAGCTGTAGTCTATCAAGTCACTAGAAAAACTGAACTACTGCGTACTGAACCATTATGCCTAGGAGAAATACAAGGTTAGGTTCCGTGAGCATCTAGACACTGTATTTTCAACAACCAATCATACCTAAGCATGTTTTATGTGTGTTTCTGTTTAAAGAAACCTTATTTAAATATATATTGTTGATTCATTAGCACTGAACCCAGCCAGCAGCCCTATAACTCAAGCCAGAATGAAGCTTGTCTAACTAATACACATATTTTCTTTGTAAGGAGCATCATAGCTTTCTTGTGCTTAGGAACACTAGACAACACTTTAGTACTATGCTTGCGGGTCACTTCAAAAAGCACAATCACCAATAAAAAGCACAAAAATGGGGAAAATGTGACACCATACAGACTGTGAAAAGGACACTTGTTTATGGTATAGTAGAGCTCAAGCAAGACACAGAGCATCACTTGGACGGACCTCCGCTGAGAGTGTGTGTTGGGCAATTTTGAATTTTTTGCTGCTCTGTGCATGTCTGTAAATGACTACAGAAGCGCTGCAAATACTGATTTGGGGCTTTGAAAAACTTTTACTGAGTAGGCAAATTCACACACACAGAACCCATGGATAATAAGCATTGAATGTGTGCATGTAAGGTTTCCTATAAGCCCATAAGTTATACAGACTGTACCAGATCCACCCATCGTCCCCTTTAATGCCTGATCTAGGTCAACTCATTTTGCACACAGGTTCCTGAATATTGGGAGAACATTGGAGCATAAAAATAAGCTATCCTTTTGAATAATAAAGAAAACGTCAACAAGATTCCTGAAATAAGTGACCCATGAATACACATTAGTAAAACTGATTATTTTTTTTTTAATTTTTTTTTAACGTTTATTTATTTTTGAGACAGAGAGCATGAATGGGGGAGGGTCAGAGAGAGGGAGACACAGAATCTGAAACAGGCTCCAGGCTCTGAGCTGTCAGCACAGAGCCCGACGCGGGGCTCTAACTCACGGACCGCGAGATCATGACCTGAGCTGAAGTCGGACGCTTAGCCAACTGAGCCATCCAGGCGCCCCTGATTATTTTTAATTAAACAAATAAACTTTACTATTATTTGAAAGTTCAAGGAATGTATGATGCTTGCTAGCTACTATATTAACTCTTTAAAACCACCAACATTACCTTCTGTTAATTTCTGCTCTATGCTTTAAAAGATACTTTTGTGCTTAAGAAAACAATCTTACTTAGAGAAACTGAACTAGATTCTGATTAACAGTTAATTTTGGTGATAGGAGAAAGCAGAAATAACTGAAAGCCTGTAACTTTGGTCTCCCAGACAATGCATTATTATACCAGTTAGCTGCACTCTCCACTAGAACAAGTTTGCCATTATAAGTTCTAGAAACTTGATCATGAGCGCATACTGACAAAGAACAATGTATAATGAAAAGATGAAATCACTCACCCAAGGGGTCTCTAATGTCAGCAGATATAGGCATAAAGTAATAGGGAGTGTAGACATAGGCAAAAGAAAAAGAAAAAGAAAGAAAGAAAAAATAATTTCTCAAGGGACACATTTCTTTCCCTTCTTTTTTTTTTTTTTTTTTTTTTTTGGTGGGGGTGGAGGGGGAGCATTCTTCAGGCCAAACAGCCAAGTGTTCAAATGCATGCACACACATGTGCATGCACGCACACACACACACACACACACACACACGGGCATGCGCATACACACACATTATTCATACCTCACAGTGGAGCTCTCTGTCACTAATTTTACCTTCTGAAATCCTACCTATTGTTGAGTCCTAGCTGCCTTTATAAAGTCTCTTCTATCCCATAGCAATGCATAATTTTTCACTACTTTGTCCATTTTAATCTTTACATTATTGACCTTACCTTGTAAATATTTTTGCCTTGCCTCAAACTAAATACAGAATGGCAAGACCAAGGAGGACAGGGCCAGTGCCTCGTGTATTCTGATATATCCCCAAGGCCCAATACATCTCACTCCTAGCAAAATGCTAATCCTGGACAGAGTAG
Organism: Puma concolor; assembly: GCF_028749965.1. Classification (NCBI taxonomy): domain Eukaryota; kingdom Metazoa; phylum Chordata; class Mammalia; order Carnivora; family Felidae; genus Puma; species Puma concolor. The sequence continues at coordinate 141,374,923 of NC_141674.1, read as the reverse complement.
TCAATAAAGATCTTTTGGATCAGTGAATGAGCTAATGAATAAGAGTGAATCAACTGCATAGCTCAGCTATTCAGAGGACATCAACATGGCCAACTGTAAAGAGCAAAAGTTCCAGCCTGGTATAATTTGGCTACACATTTACACTATCCTAGACTTTTATTTGTAATCAAATTTTGGCTGAAATGAATCTGAAGTCATTCATTTAACAAATATTCAATCAATATTTACTGAGCACCTGGTCTGGGCAAGGCTCTGTGCTAGGAATTAGAATACAGCAGTGAACAAAATAGGTATCAGGCTCGTTCTAAAAATGTAAGGATGAACATGAAGCCTATGGAAATAGGCTTTGAATTCAATGAGTAGTAATGAATTCAAAGCCATGTTCTTTGGACTATTCAAGAAACATTTCGATGAAAGAGCTAGGAAACAAGTATCGTGAAATAAAGTTCTTTCACACTAGCTTTCTCTCAAGTCTTATCTGCAAGACACTGTGTAATACGGTACGTGCCAGAAGGGAAGTGAGAACACTCCACCTGAGAAATCTTCTGTGCCATTCTTGCAGCCTGAACACTGTTTATCTTGAAAACTTACTGCTCCTGGCCTTGCTCCAAGACAAGCAATCCAATGATTCATTGAGATTTTTCTCTTTGGGGATCAGTTTTAAGCAGCAATGGCAAACAGGCTATCCCAATAAAAACATGGGTTAAGGAAAGAAAATTCCATATATTTCTCCTAATAGACAGAAGTCTCATAAATTCTGGAGTTAAGAAATTCCTCTATTCAAGTGGCACTGTCCAGATTTCTCATAAACATGATGTCTGAGATGGAAAATGCAGACCTGCTCTTTAAAACTACAAAATCATCCTACATCTACATTTAGATTTATGCTTAAAATATGATTTTGGAGTGAAGAGAAAAAAAGAACATTAATATTCCCCTACTAAAGGAGACTGAGATAAATCAGAAATACATTCTAAAACAGAGTATAGTAAAATGTGCTGATTATTTATTTTGTGTTGTAAAATATCTATTTAGATATTAAAGATCAATATTCTTTCACTCAATCACTTGAACCTGTGAATGTACATATGTATTTAGTTCAGAAAGTTCTTCAGGGATAAATATCAGTCTATTTTTACTCATACTGATGATACATATTCTACATACATTGATACTATGTATAATGTCATAACGATATGCATATTATATAGTTATTAAAATATTGGGACAGATCACATTACTTGACTAAGAGTAAGGTATAATTATCATTGGCAACTTTCAAGAACTCAAAGTATTACTGCACATAAAAGCATGATTCCCAAGTTCAAATATAAAACATTCTACAATGTCTTAACTTACCTCAAACACTGTCCTAATACTCTCAGATCCTACCAAGATTAATGCATTTAGCTTAAGGAAAAATTGAAAACCAGATGACACTTAATATTTTTGACAGAAAGTAAGAAAAAAGGAGAGTAGAACAAAATCTGTCAAATGGATGTAGATGTTAAAATGGTCAAAAGAAAGCCAAAAATCTCTAACAAACCTGGACCAGCTATCATCCATTTCTATAGAGGCCAGAACAAAAATTGGGCTGAATGAAATGGAACTTACTTATGAACGTTTTCCTGACTCTGAGATTTGTTAAACTCACTAGCAGTGGAATGAGAAAAGAAGGGTTTTGCTAGAGAAAATTCAAAATTGGTTAACAGCTCCCTGGTAAGAACTAACATATGTGACTCTGCTCTAAGTATAAGAAATTGATAAGACAGTTACTCAGGTTTCCTTTTAACTCTGAAAGTATATAGAAACATACTAAGAATGCACAGAATGACTGGTCATTCGGCTCTTCCAAGAATGGATGTACACAGAAAGCAGAAAACAAATGCATTGAATTTCAGTTCTAAGATTCTCCCTGATACTACTATGCAAATTGTTTACTTAGGTTATCCAGATACTATCTTTTCTACCATTTCACTTATATGAAAAAAGAGAAACTTGCTATCCAGATCTGAGGATTTACTTTCATCAATGCATGGCCTAATTTTGGAATATTTAAGATATATTTATTACTTTGTATAGCTAATATATGCTCAAAGATTCTAACTCCTTTTAGTGACATTTTAAAAAGTCTTGTTAAATGCAGTAGAATCTTCTCTTGTATTTTTGCCGCCGTCTCTATTGTTATGGCAGCTGGTCAGCTTATGATGCTCACTTTAACTGCTTTCTATTGAACTGACCATACTTTAAATATGGAACATATGAAAGGTGACTCCTCACTATATAAAGCTTGTTCTTTTTGATTATTATTAAGTTTTTTCTTCTAATTCCAGTATAGTTAACATACAGTGTTATACTAGCTTCAGATGTACACTACAGTGATTCAACAATTCTATATGTTATTCAGTGCTCATCACGATAAGTGTACTCTTTAATTCCCATCACTGATTTCACCCATCCCCTCTTAATGTCTGTTCTTCATAACATCCAATGTTTCGTGCCTCCTCTATAAACCTTGCTCCATTTTTCATAAAACAATTTATTTTGATAAAATATAGAAAAGTGTCCCAATGATTCATGTTACTCATTACATTTATAAATTATTCAACAGAGAAATAACAAAAACTCTATGAAGTATAATCTAAATTGAACTAAACACATCAAAATTAATGAATAGTTCATCCCTGATTTTTATTGTATTTATTCAATTGCTGCTTAATTAGAAAAATGCCATTATTTAGACTACAGATCCCTATCACTGGAAAATCCATGAGACCCTACTATAAAACTGTTATTAATTTTAGACCCAGTGATTATTTTCCTCAAGCTAACAATAATGAAGACTAAATTAATATTTCAATAAGATTGAAAGTTGCATTGCCCAACATATAAACTTTAATGGGGGTACCAATAAATATGCAAATGGTTTCCAAAATTTTCAACATTTATTTAAATCTTTTCAGAACCACTTATTTTACTTTGGTGGTTATTTGAATATAGATGATAGAAATTCAGTTGAGTTAGATATAAATTCCAAATGAGAAGAAAATGTATTAGCTCTGAGTTCCACCTCTGCCTGGGACTGTAGAGAGAAACAAATGATACAGGATCAAATCATTCAGTCATTATTTTGTGCATCCCATCTTAAAATTGCTTGGACCACAGAACCCATGAGAACTTCAAGGAACAGAGCCACAGAGAAGGGGAGTATCAAAATAAACCAGGTTCATTTTTATACCACTTGATTCATTAGCTCAGTCATATCAGCATGACTTCTGCCCATTAAAATTAATTTTGCCCAGTTTACCCCGTAACTTTGTAATGCTAGCAAAACTGTAAAGTGTCATCATAATGATATGTGATCCCTCTAAGAGTAGGTCACAATCCTCATATTCATACACTTTCAAATGATTATAATCTCAGCCTAACAGAATGATTAAGCTTTTCTTTCTTAAGTTCAGCAAATATTATACAGAAGCACAAGAAACTGGGAAACTTAAGTGAAATATAAACCCTATATGGAAAAGTCAAATGTATTTTGTGGGCATCTTTATAAGGAAGACAGCACAATCAGTCCCTAGAACTCTGAAGTGTATTGTTCACCTCTCACACATTCTGCAGCACACCAGACAGAACCTAAAATTTATAGACTCATACAATTTAACTAAAGTCAACTAAAAGCGGTTGTAAGCTATTATTACCTCCAGGTCCAAAATAGAGGTAAAAGTCAAACCAAGATTTATGCAACCATGGTCTAACTAAAATACATGTTAACAACATACAAACAACCTGTAATTCTATATGTTAGAATCTACCCAAGGAAAGATCTCCCCCTCTAGAAGACTTGAGTGTCACTAACTAAAAGAAAAAAGCACAATTTCATTATTTCCCTTGTTTAGCTTTTGTTTGTTTTCTTCTGTCATGGAGGCAGCAAAAACAAATTATTTGGGGGAGCCAGTTTGGCTTCCATAGCAGCTGCGCCAGTCAGACACATCACAGAACAAGAGGAGATTGCCAAATGTTCATTGTTTAAATATGGCCCAATTTACTAGGGTCCAAGTTATAATTAGGTTTCTTCTTTGAATTTTAAAAGGAAAAAAGTGAAGACACAAACTCCTAATACATATAATTAAGACTAGCAGCCTTAACCTAACAGGTTTTTAGAGACACTCTTACTGTCACTCTAAATACAGGTTTCCTGCTGAGAGCATAATTACAGTTTTTGTTGCACTTCATACTGTCTACCTCCTAGAGAGCTAACACTGTTTGTTATTAAAAGAAGACCTTGTCATATCGTGTTCACCTCTGCATATAATGTCTCTCATTGTTGCTGCTTACCTTTTATCTACTCTTCTGGTGTAGAGAGGTGGGAGCTACAGAGACTCCACAGACTTGGTAAACTTTAACAAGTTGGGGTTAATGGGGTGTTTTCCCCCTCTTCTTCCACCAAAAGGCAGCCTGTCTTCTCCATTCGATACACTTGCATACGGAATCCATAGCTGCCTTTTTCTTTAGTATGCCTATAAACCAGGCTAGAATGAAAAAGCAAACCCACAGAATCCTAACTACCTAAGGTAGGAGGGTGGGAAATTCCACTTCGAATTAAATAACACAGTTTTAATCCATTAAACGTTTAGACTACATTCATATTTAACACCAAGGTGGTAGCCAAATCTTTTCTACTGATAGACAACAAGTGCTTTGAGCAAGTCTTGGGTAGCCAATTACATTTGGTTTCCAAAGATATTCTATAAAAACATAGTGCTTTCTTTTTTCTTTTTTAAGAACATGACCTACAGGGGACATTTATTGGTGCTCTGATAACTACATATTTCCAGACATTTAAACAGAATGGTAGCAAATGGATTTCTTCTTCCACATATTTACCATTCTTAGTATTAAAGTCAGTATGCAGTTTTGGCAGTTTTTTAAACCTGCTTTGCATGTCTTACCAGGCTGTGACATCTCATTATGTGTTGTAACCTGCTCTGACAAGTCTGCATCAAAAAAGACTGCTTTACAAAGTGGGATATTTTTTCACAATCATTTTTTAATCTGTTAAAGCTATAATCTATCAGAGAATGAAACATCCTCTTGTTCACAAAACTGCAAGACTTAAAAAGAAAAAAATCACAAGAATTCTGGATCAGACAGAATTTGGGAATATCACTTTCTCCAAGGCACATTCAGCTATAATTATTTACTTGAAAAGAATAACATATTTCTAATGACAATCATATATAGTTAAAATTGAGGGTTTTTAAATATCCTGGAGCAGGAAACCGACATGCTTTTTAGCCAGCTATACTTCCTCTCTCTATAGGCCAGAAAAGTACATTTCAGTTTTAATGCATAAAATAATTTAATGGAATGGAAATATAATTAGGAAAGATCCACAGAATAGAAAAGTCAAAGAGTAGTTGAAAGAACATACATTTATATACACTAATAAAAAAAAAGTTCCAAGATATAGTAATGATAAGCAGAACAAGCAAGTTGCAGGAGAGTATATGCAGTGCAATTTTAAAGACACTCAAAACCATACTATTTAAACATGCCTAGTTATGTATATTGATGCATATGTAAAAGGAAGTCTGAAAGGATACACAGCATATTGATAACATTGATTACCTCTGGTAGTGGGAGTGAGACTGAGGCTGTATTAGTTTCCTATTAACACTGTAACAAATAACCACAAACTTAATGGCTTAAAAAAAAACCATGAATTTATTACCTTACAGTTTTAGAAGTCAGAAGTCCAAAATCAGTCTCATTGGACTTAAAGTCAAGGTGTTAGCAGGGTTGGTTCTTTCTGGAGCCTCTGAGGGGAGAATCTATTTCCTCACATTGTTCAGCTTCTAGAGGCCACCTGCATTCCTTGGCTTGTAGCCCCTTCCTTCAATCAGTTCAACCTCTTGCTTCCACCATCACATCTACTTTGATCCTCCTGCCTCCCTCCCATAAGAATCTTTGTGATTACCTTGGGGCCACCTGTATAATCCAAGATTATCTCTCCATCTCAAGATCTTCAACCAAGTTCCTTTTACCACGAAAGCTGACTATCCACAGGACCCAGGAATCAGAATGTGGAGATGTCTGGGGAGGCCATTAATCAGCCCACTGCAGAAGCCACAGAGGCCGGGAAGAATTTTAGCCCTTTTGTATGATTCAAATTGTATAATTACATTGTATTTATATATTAGTTGTGTAATTTGCTTAATTTAAAATAAAAAAGAAAGATAATTTCATTTCTCACTTCCAAAAATGTTTGAGGTAGTTAGAAGAAAAAAGTCAAACCTCCTCCACATACTTATTTCTTCTCTTTATTTTTTCTTGCTCCTCCAATTCCTATTCTTTCCTCTTTCCTCTTCCACATCCTTATCTCCTGGTTCTGTGCCTACATAACAAGATTCCATAACCATATTACAAGGTTCATGATCATATTTCATATCCTCCCCTAAAAATACTACCCAATATGAACTGTGGCACAATTAGGTTAAGTATAAGTACACATAGGATAAAGAATATGTCTTAGGGCACCTGGGTTGTTCAGTTGGTTAAGCATCCAACCCTTGATTTTGGCTCAGGTCATGATCTCATGGTCCATGAGACCAAGCCACACATTAGGCTCCATGCTGACAGTGTGAAGTCTGTTTGGGATTCTCTCTCCCTCTCTTTCTGGCCCTCCCCCATTTGTACTCTCTCTCTCTCTCAAAATAAATAAACTTAAAAAAAAAAAAAGAATATGTCTTAATGCATTAAATGTTAATTGAGCCCTACTATATGGAAGGTAATAGGCAAAGAACTAGGGATATTGATGTTAAAACCCCAATTTCTTGAAGAGTTCACAATGAGTGAAAAGGACAGATATGCAAAGAGACTACAATATCATATAAGATGGCATAATAGAAATACGGGCTATGGGAACCTGACAGAGAAATTAGCTCTACTTGAATTGCCGGGTAATGATGGGGGAGGAGGTGGTGGTTAGAAAACAATCATGGAGGAAGGCCTATCTGACCTGGACCTCTCTGAATGTCTCTATGTTTTCCATCCTGTCCCATGGCCTGGGCCATCAGCCCTCAGCTCTACTGAAGGGTCACTCATCCTATAACCCTGGTTAACATGGCATGTCTGCTGATACTCAACTCACCTCCCTTCCATATCCTCTCCACTCAGGGTCACACAGGAATTTCTGGTTCTTACACACAAAATACACAGAAACTCAGTATCTTAGAAACACTTGACTCCAGCAGTCCTTCTATTTATTCATGATGTCCCCCTGAGTTTACTGGGTGATAGAGGAACCTGCCAGGGAATTGAATATTAGATTCCTAATGAAGAAGGGGCAAAGACCCCTTCTGTCCTTAGGTTTCCTCCTAGTCATCAGATGGTTCTAATGGTGGAGAAAAAAAAAAAAAAGAATTCTGACGCCTGCCTTCTTCTACTCTCTATCTTACTCCTTCTCCCCCCATCTTCTTTATTGAGCAACAAGCATTTTAGCCAAGCTTTAATAGAGTTTAATCTTCACCAGACTTTGAGAGAAATTTGATCATGTGTTTTCATCTTGGTTCTTAATATGCTAAAATTTTAAAGAACTTCTAAGGCTGGCTTTAAGCCCATTGCTTTCCTAAACACATCAAGTACCAGTACCCTGTCTGTGATGTTAAGCTTCCTGTATCCTCCTGAGGCAGAAGGCTGTAAGGCAACATGATTTACTAGAGGATGGATCAATTCATGTATCCGTCATTCCAACTGCCTTCTAACAACATTAGGTGTTGAAAGATTAAAATCTACATTTCCCAGACTTCCTTTGTAGCTGGGCTTTTGAGTGAGATCTGGGTTCTGCCCATCTAACGCAACGATGCACAACTTTGTTTCACACTGAGCTACATAAGGAGAGAGGTCAAGGAACCATGGCAAAGAAAGCATGTTCTGGAGATGGAAGTCATTGAAGCAGTTCTTTGATTTGGCAACTTCTTGAAGTAAATTACCAGAAGTGGTAAGGTTCTGAGGTAGGTAGCCGGGCTGGTGACAGCTTCCTAATCGAGCAGAAGCAACAGCTCCCTGAGCAGCCAGGGGCTTTAGAAATCATTCCTGAGACCGGATTCACCCTTCTCAAGGATTCACTAAGCTATATTCACACTTAAGTCACTTGTGCTTAAATTAGGCAGACTAGATTCCATTTTCTGCAACTAAGAATCCCAACCATTTGTATGAATGGATGGGAGATGGGGTCAAATGCTTCAATTTAATATTGGAAAACGTTGCCTCCCATCATGTCTATTGGGGTGACTGATGCACCACTTCTAGGTAAGGTTAAAAGATCATTCTTGAAGCACAGCATAAAGATTTTTCTCTGGCTTTTTCTTCTACCTGGCTCTATTTAAGTTTTACAGAGTTTGCCTTTACAGTCTCCACACAGAGCTTCCTCTTCTTATCACCCTTAGCCTGATTTTTTGGGGTTTTTGTTGTTGTTGTTGTTGTTGTTGTTTTTGAAGTTGGAAAAGAAGGGAAAGAGTCTAAGGGAATGGTTCTTGAGATCTTTATTAGAAGAGAGAGGTAGAAAGTCCTTCAGTGCTCTCCAACCTAATCATTATCAGAGTGGTGAATAAAACTGATATTTTGTTTCCATTTGGCTCCTTGTGACTCTTCTTTATGACTTAGAACTTTATGGGATGGAGGGCTGAAGTCATTGTTATCCACAAGTTTCTACCATTCCAAGCTGGAACTCACTTTAGAAATCATTTATTTTAACACTCTATTTTGTCGAAGATCCTGATGCCCAAGGTCATATAACCAATAAATGGAGAAGCCCACACTAAAACTCAAATTTGCAGACTCTGAGCCCATTGTTCCTCACCACACCAGCTAAAGACTTGGGTGAATGAATTTAAGGGACTAGTTCTAGCCAAGTGGATTTAACTCCCGGGTTTTCTAACAGCCCACTTTACTCTCCTATATATCCCACCTAGCCCCTATAAGCACTCGGGTTTCTGAGTCTTGATTTAAAAGATTCCTATTGTAAAATATTTCAGGGGAGGGGGAAATTTCAATAAAGCAAATCACTGATTCTCTATATTTAATTTCTATAGTTTAATAGTCCTAAAAGCAGAACGCAGGGCTTAGAACAATACAGGAAGGGTCTAAAAGTATTTTTTTACATAATCTTGTATCTTCATCTATCCCAGCTTAAGTTAAAAATGTACTGCTTGTTCTTACAGACAGACCACATAACAAGAGCTCTCCAGAGCTGTTTCTCCTACTGAATGAACTAAGCAGGTAATGCCCCCCACTGGCAGAACTTGCCTTGTCTTCCATCTGGAATAGCATCACCAATTTTGTCATCCCCAAAGGCACCATTCTGACACATGTCATTAATTTTTACAGGGTCTTGACCCATAAGAATAAATGGTCTATGCTTCAATGTCTAAGTATTCACATAAAGAGAATAGAATTTAACTTAAGTGCTATATATGTAATCTTGGGCACAAGGAAAAATATATATGCTGAAAAGATATAAATTGTTTGAGATGGTTATTTATTAAGTGACCAAGCAAATATACTGTAGCATAAGACACTCCAAATCTATTTGGAAGAAAACTGCAAAAGACTACCAGGCATTATCGCTAGTTTCTTACACACAGTGTCATGATTCCAGCCCCTTTCTTGCTAGTGTATTCCTAGTTTATTTTAACTATACCCATCTGTGGATGGGAAGCTCAAAAAAAAAGAAAGTGGTTAAGTAATTCAAAATCCTCTCCCCAATGAGAACATTAAACCCTAAAACATTCCAAAAGTCAGAATACAATAAAGTTGGTTCTGTGGCCATAATTAAATAACTGTTCATGAGGGGAAAATATAGCCAAACCACGATGTGACTCATATTAAAAACAGACACCAAAATCAAGTAAGAAAATGCAGATATATTCATAAATCAGATCCTAGCTCCAAAATATTAACCATGTTTTCCAAATAATCTCTTTTAAAGAACTGTAATAATCAAGGAAATCAATTACCACCTCAGTATCTACACCCTTCCAGAATTCCACTTTTGGAGAGGAGTCAAGAAAAAACTGAAATAATAAAAGCTAACATTTATTGAGTTTTTGCTAAATGCTAAGTGCTTTTCCTGAGTTATCTAATTCCATCCTCATAAGAGCTATTATCATATACATTTTGGTGATGAGAGCAAAAAAGGTTTGGGATATTTAAGTGATTTGTCTATGTTTACTCGAACAGAAAGCTGTGGACCTGTCTATCTTCTCCAGAGCCTATGCTCAGAATCATCATCCTTGACTGCCACCCTTGGGAGCAACTTCATTCTATACTATTCTTCCAGAACAACAGCTATTTTAAGAAACATTCTGGTTTGGGGATTGTAAGATTTATCAAAGAGATCAAATGAAGCCTGAGGGGTTTTGTTTTGACAAACTCCCATTGGGCATGGAAAATTCTTACTGTTTGTCTTCATTTAAAAAGTCACATAATAAGAGGCCTACAGGAGTGGAAGATGCTGGAGAAAGGGCTTATGGGAAGCCTGAGCCATTCCTCATATACCCAATAAATGATTTATGACCCTCCAGTAAAACAAAGTGAGAAGAAGAAAGCAGGTATTTTTTGTCCTAAAATTTTATTTATGTTATCCATTTCTTCTATTTTACTTGAAAATAATGGGCTAAAAAAAAGCATCAGGAAACAGACTACATTGCACTGTAGCTAGACATTTCTTCCTTATGAGTGAATTGACATAAGATAGGGTACCCAGTGCCGGAAACTGGTCTGACTGGAAAATAACTGGAAGATTGACTGTAATTAGATCAGAATCCCTTCCTGAAATCTCACAGTTGATTGTTTGATTCTTCATACAGAGATTCCCACCACAAAAACTATAAAACAAAGTTAAAATACAGTCTCCATCCAGTTCTGTTTCAAACAATAATTGGCTCACATAAGTAGTCTGACCGAGTATTATTAAGTGTCCGCTATAATGAGGAGCATAGTGGTATGTCAGGAAGAAAAGAATGTAGACTGTGGAGTTAAATCTGAGTTCAAATCCCAACACCACTACTGGCAAAATTGATTTATATAAGTAATAAACTCTCTGGGTCTTGGTTTGTATACTTGCAAAATGGTAAGAACACAGGTTTGTGAAAGATTAGGTAAGAAAACATATATAAAAGACAGATTCTAGTCCTAAAGACACACTAGACTCCCCTGTAAACAGAAGCTCATATTAGTCACTAGTATTAGGTGTGCAACAGTATGCTAGCAGTGTGGGGGTTAATAAACAAAGACGACATGATTCTTGGCCTTAAAGAATTTACAATCTAGCTTAGGAAATAAAACTGGCAAGTATAGAATATAACTATTGATACACACAGTAATATTTGGAAGAAGGAATCGATGGTTGTGGGTAGAATACTTGAGGAGGTTCATGGTGGACACATATGTTGACTGGGCCCAGAAGGCTGAGAAAGATCAAGGATGTGACAATTCAACTATCCACTCCCATTTTTAAGCAAACTTTAAGAGGCATCTTCAAACAAAACTCCATCTTCAAAACAAAAGACCCAATAAATAAAGGAGCAATACTTGACATAATGGAATTCTACATATGATGTGCTTTCAACTCTTGCTCTTCAAAGTGTGGTTCATAGATCAGTTGCATTCAGAGTTTGTTGGATATGCAGATTCTTGGATCCTATCCTAGCTCTCCTGAATCAGAATCTGTATTTTAAGAAAATCCTAGGGTGATTTGTATGTACATTAAAGTTTAAGTAACATAGTTGTAAATCACAAGAATAGCTCCAAAACAATGAAGCTTAGATGTTTTATATTTTAAAAACACTAGGTTTTTAAGCCACTTTAGAGATGATAAACACTGCTCTAGAATGTTTTTGTTTATAAGCTGTAGATGATGATACCTGCCCCTCTAGACTGTTAATGAGGGTTAACTGCAATAAACATACATAAAACCTTAATTTTCTAATCCCACAAGGGAAAACCATGTTTTTAAAATCTTTATATCCTTCACCTTTAGCATTGTGCTCCATATATACTCCATAGTCAAAAAATATGTGTTAAATAAATGAATAAATGAGTCAAAGGCTTTAGGAAATGATGAAGGTCACTTTGAAATGGATGAGCATAGGATCATGAGTTAGGTCTGTAGACAAAGAATGCTGACACAGGAGAGCACTTTTCAGATTAAAACGTGCACACTCATTTAGTTACAAGATCTTTTTATTGTTAAAAAAATAAAAATGTCATATAATAGTGAAACATAAGTTATAAAATGTATTTATCATAGAAAATTAGATTTATCACTTATAATGTACTCACCTAGTATTAATTTAATTCAGTTCTAAATGTATTGTGGAGATTTTGTTATTAATTAAAACACTAGTTTTCTCCTGACAAACTCAAGTTATATAATGAGTTCATCTAAAGAATGAAATCCAAACAGTTCAAAGTCTCACTCTTCCATACTCTCAAGAAGCATATAGTCTAGTGGGGTTAGAGACAAATGTAATTAGCAGTTAGAATGAAGAAAACGTCTTAATGGAAGGATGGTCTAACGAACGGTGGTGTTGGTAACAAAAAAGCTGCCTCAGGCTCCCTGCAAAAGGTAGACCAGGCTTCAGAGAGAAGAGGCTGAGCTGAGATCTGAAGGATGAGTGGTGTGGCAGGTGGACTAATGGGGGTAGGGTACCGCATGGGCAAAAACATGGAAGAGTAACAGCTTACTTAGGAAGCCACCAACTAGTTCAGTATTTCTGGAGTATAGAGGGACAGCAGCAGCAATAAAATAAGAGAAGTAGACAGGGACAACATAATGATGGCTTTGCATATCACAGAAAAATTTTACTTTGCAGGCTATGGGGGTCATTAAAAGAATTTGAGTCATTAAAAGAATTTGAGTAGGGAATTAAAATGATCACATTTCCAAATGGGATAGGCTAATTGGGCAGCAATCTGATTGATTAAGGAGAGGAAAGTGGAAGGAATAAATAGGATGAGACTAGAAACTGGCAAACAAGTGTAGGAATTAATCATTAATTGACATGGTGCCTTGAATTGTGTCAGTGATGGTCAGAATGGAGAAAAGAGCATGAAACAAATATTAACAGGTGGAATTAATAAAATTTGGTGACTGCTTGGATGTGATGGCTTTCTAACCATGAAGAGAAACCCCAAAGAGTTTAAAATCACACAACGCTAGTGAATTCATATTCAGTTTAAGCAAGTATGCTCAATGTCCTGTAACAAATTTGATAACGTAAGGATGAAGCTGGTAGGCGTAAACTTAAGCATATGGCTGGCCAGTGATGCCACTCACTGAGATAAGAAATAGAGGATGAAAAATGAAACTTGATCAGTTGAGGGCATGTTGACCTTGAACTGCATTTGGTTCATCAAATGGTATCTGATTTCCTTTTAACTGTCAGTTGCAAATGTGGGTCAAATCCTAGTCAAAATAAATTGGAGCTTCCTTCTCCAACATGAGCCCTATATGAATCAGCTAATTAAGAACCAAGAATCACACAGCAAACCAAATACAACATTACATTTAAAAAAATCAATCATCACAATCAAGAAAAAAAAAAAGAACCAAGAATCATAGACAATTATGGTCTAATATCCCTTCCCAAGTTAGTGGGAGACCAGGGGAAAGAAAGACTGGTCTAATATGGGGTTTCAAGACAGACTTGGAAATGGGACTACATGGAGGTGGCCTAGATCTGTGATATGTGTGGTAACACAGAATATATTTATGTCTGGGTCTAGACATGGGTATCCATGATGGGAATCCAGGCAAGAGGCTGAGCATCAACACCAAGAAAACAGAGAACAAGTAAGAGAAAAGCCCAAAGAATGTAAAGAAACATCTTGAGTTTGGGAGGCAAATCCCTTTATCTCCTGCTATTCATGTGTTTTAAGCTCTAATCTTGATACCCTAGTGCCATGATTCTCAGAGCTAGCTCTACTTGGAGAGTTTCCTAAAAATATGGATCCTGTCTCCATACCCAAAACTTCTAAATTAATTGGTCTAGAGTGGGGAAATACCATCCTAGACATCACCCTGGCAGATTCTCAACCCTAGCTGCACATTAGAAACTTCTTTTTAAAAACACCATGCACAGCTCCCACTTCTCAGAGATTTGGATTAATTCATCTAAGGTAAGCTCTTGGCATCAGGTGTTTTTAAAAGCTCCCAAATGATTGTAATGTAGAGTTCAAAACTTACTGCCAGTCTTCCAAAGCAGAGAGGTTCTATATTTTCTCCCAATTTTTTCAAAACTTATTCCCCTAAACCCACTCTTAACAATAACCATATCTTTTACCTAACTTAGACTATAGGAATCTGAAACACCCAACATCATCTTTTCTTTCTCTGTTCCATCACTTTGATTTTTGTTCAAGAAATGTCTCTGTTGTCTTAATTTCACCACCATCCTTATCTGGATTACTGGAGGTAAAGATAATAAACCAAACTCCCTTTTCCAGTGGATCTTCTCTTTCTTATCACAACCATGTGAAGTCTCTCTCATGTTAACAATAAAAACAAAATACAAACAAAACGACCTTCCAAAAACTTTGTTAACTCTTGAGGCATCTCTCCATTTCTTTCCTTCCCTTCAAGCCAAACTTCTTTTATAATAATTTCTCCTTACAACCAGGATTGGTATAGTGATTCCTGATGGTTTCTAATAACTTTGAAAAGTGGAAAAGCCTGAAGAAAAATATTCTATTCCAGAAACTCTAGTCAGGACTTAGAAGAAAGGCCCTCTACTTTACCAAGCAAAGTCAGAGAAGGAGATCCAGCATTCTTGTTCAAAAGGAGAGACTTGTGTGTATTATACAGGTACAAAGAGTTAATCTGAAAAGAAGATAAATTCTTACAATACTAAACTGTGAAAGGTGGGAGACCAAATTCCAGGCATTTTTATACCACTAATATTGTATTATGTTGTCAAACTTGTTGCAATAATTCTGATGCAAAATATATAGTCCAAGCTTGTGAATTTGGTTCAATAACAGCTAGGTACAATTGAGACAGTAAATAAGATAAGAGCTGAATTATTGGCCATTGTTTAATATGACTTTAGAATAAATTTACTGGTAATTAAAGTAATTACGTGACACATTTCAGTAGTTTCTAGGGGCAAGAAAAACAACACACTTATAAATAGCCATATGGGAAAAATGCCCATCATATTGGCTAAAAGTAAATAGGAACAATGCCTAGAGGAAGGATCTCACAAAAAAGTCCACTCAACCCTTGAAAGAGGTAGCAATATCTCTGGTTCACCAGACTTCAATGTTAATTGGACTTAAGAGAAGAAAGACACAAGATTGGGAAAGTTTTAGTACTTTGTCTTATCTCAAGTAGGAAGAATTTAAGATATTACCCCCCCTTCCACTATCACTGTCAACATCAAACTGAACACACACATTGACAATTTCACTTCCAGAAAGTAGAACTCTGACATGGGTACAAAACTATTGAGGATCAAGTAAGTCTCTGGCTGGAGAATTAAGAGAGTGAAAGTAATTCTTCCTCAAGTATTTTTTCTCTTCTCCTTGGAAAACTGAGTTAGAAAACTGAAAAGGAACCCATAAAAAGAAGAAAAACGTATAAATAAAGAAGAATAAAGCTCTACTTCAGTCTGAGGGAAGGATTCTATAGTGGTCCTTGCAAGGTCACATCCTGTTCACCATGATAAAGAAGTAGATAGACCTGACTTGCAGCAAGATTTAAACATTTGCCTGGAGCAGATCTGAATATATTACCCTAAAATCAAATGATTCCAAAGGTTTTTTTCAAGATTTAGACATGTGAGGTCTTATATATCTAAGTTCTCAAGTAACTATTATGATTATCTATTGAAGGCCAACATAATTTATTAATTTCTCAATAATCATTTGTTGAAATAAAGATTTTTGGTCTTAGTTTGATTGGTATGCCATAATTAGTAAAACCTTCTTTAAAAATTTGTGGAAGAATAAGTGAAAATGCCCTTCAAAAAACTGAATACTGCATAAATGCAAGATATTCCTACAATTAATTGGAATAGGATTGGAACAGTCCTACTGTACATCCCACCAGGCAGTCTGCCTGTCGATTCACCATGATTCATTAAGAAAGCAACAGATGGACAACATAAAAAAACTGACATTTAGAAGATCCTGGTCTTTGCCCTTTGGTTCCCTGACCTTAGGCCAGAGTGTGGCCCTTAAATCTATCTCCCCAAGAGACTGAAGGTAATGTCTGTGTGGCCAAACTGGTTCCACCATTGGTCTCATTCCAACTAATGCTCTTTAGTTTTACTTTTCCCTTTAGATTTGGGGGTCAGAGTTTTATTTGCTGCATAATAGAAGGCACTGGCAGCTTGTATTTTTCTTTACCCCTTGGCATTGAATCAGCAATGTATCCATTGCATTTTCTTTATTAAATGGTGGTTCACTGTATGTCCTTAGGCCTGGTTGTCATTCTAAACATTTATTATTACTCTAATTATAATACTAGTCATTCTACGTCTCTATCAGGGTAAAGTAAAAATGAACAGTGCTCTAGCTTCAACTTTAAAAATCTAGACTTGCACTAAAACATGGTAGCCTCTAGACACGTTCAGCTATTGAGCACTTGAAATAGGTCTCACCTGAATCTAAAATGTGCTTTAGCATAAAACACACAACAGATTTCAAAGATTTAGTACAAAAAAAAAAAAACTTAGAATATCTCAATAAATTTTAAGTTGATTATTTGTGTTGAAATGAGAATATTTTGATTATACTGGGTAAAATAAAGTATGTTCTTAAAATTAATGCCAACTGCTTTTTAATTTTTTAATGTGGTGACTACAAATTTTCAATTATATATGTGGTTTACATTCTATTTCAAGTAGACAGCATTGATCTAGATGCTCAGAGTCATTTTAGAGATTTTCATTCTTAATGACTGAATAGTTTTACTAATTTAATTAATTTAAATTTACTCTTTTCTTACAGGCTTGTTTAAAATTTGTTTATTATCTTCTAGAGTTGACAAGAATATAAAAGATAAATTAAGTAAAACTAATTAATGACCATTAATCATGTTTAAATGGCACTGACCTTGATCTTCCAAGAGCTTGGGAAGTCCTTTAAACACCTGCATTAATGGCTTTGTGTCATGCCAAGTGATACTGAGTGCTGAACCAGAAATATTCTAATGTTGCTCTTGCTGTTAGGTGACCGCCTCTGCCTGGAGCTCCACTAAGCATAATACACAGTGAGTGACACATAATAGCCCAAGCACTGATATATGTGTTGGAAAATGTCACTTTTTTCCAAAACAATGTCACGAAATAGATTATAAGAAATTAGAAAAGTAGATCTGTTTCTAACCCTTCTGATTTGTTTTCAAACTCAGTTTTCAATATGTATGTGGTATAATGTATACATGAATGTATGATCACCTATTCATACATCAGAGGTATTTTTTTAAAAATGAGTAAGCACTGTATTTCTGACCTATGGGAAAAAATGAAAATCTTCTTAAGGAAAATAAGAAATAATGAGAGATGAAAAGCCCTAGTATTAAAAAAAAAAAAAAAAAAGGAAGAAAGAAAGAAAGAAAGAAAAGCCACCAACAAGCCCTCCATGTCACTGGTTTTATCCATTGAATTGAAAAGCAAGAATCATAAGAAAACAGCCCAACCATGAGAAAATAGCAATATCCTTCTGATCTGGAATGTGCAACAACAGCTTTATTAAATATCACTGAATTCAAAGGAAATGCAGGCCTAAGAGGAGCCATTTGTGCAAAAGAAACAGAAGCCTGCAAAATCACATACAGCATGAGAGCTGATAAGACTCAAAAAAAGAATAGTTGCATTAGGAAAAAAATGTTCTGTATAATTTTCCTACCCTTCACTAAAGAAGTGCACTCTATAGCTGTAACAGGATATTCAAAAAGGGAGAAAATTATTTTTCTCTAACACAAGCTTCTAATAACAAGAAATTTAATAACAAGAAATCAAAGGATTTAATAATGCAAAGATATATACTTAGAATAATGTAATCTTAAAGATACCCATATTAAAAAAAAAAAAGCCTCACAAAGGTAATGAAGAGATAACTAAAGACTGCTCAGCATTTGTGTATTGAAGCACTTAGTATGATTCTATTTTGTTAATCTCTAAGCTCCCAATTTTCCAGACAGACCAAAGCATTGAATTTAGTAAATGTCTAAAATTAGAAACAGCCTGTAGAAGGATCAGAACTAGAAGTAAATTAATTTCCAATTGATTTTATTAATTTTTCAGGGAGTTCTTTCTATCCACATTCTCACTCTAAAGCCACTATTCTTACAGCAATATGAATGAGTTTCACAAGATCTAACATGAAGTAAACAATCTTTTTTTTTCTTGTTTTTTTAAATGGAAGTATAATTAACATATACTGTTAGCTTCAGGCGTAGAATATAATAATTCAACAATTGTATATGTTACTCAGTGCTCATCAAGATAAGTGTACTGCTGATCCCCTTTATCTATTTCACACCTCCCCCACCCACCTTTCCTATGGTAACCACCAGTTTGCTCTCTGTACTTAAGAGTCTGGTTTTTTGCTTGCCTCTTTTTTCTTCACTTGTTTTGTTTCTTAAATTCTATATATGGGTGAAATCATATGGTATTTGTCTGTAATGGACTTATTTCACTTAGCATTAAACCCTCTAGCTATACTCATGTTGTAAATGGCAAAATCTCATAACATGAAAGAAATAATCTTAACAGAGAGTTCACTATCGAAATAGTCCTTGAATCAAGTTCAGTTTTTAAATTTTTTTTTCTCCGTTTTTTGTTTTTTTTTTTTTTTTTTTTTTTTTTTTATTTTTTGGGACAGAGAGAGACAGAGCATGAACGGGGGAGGGGCAGAGAGAGAGGGAGACACAGAATCGGAAACAGGCTCCAGGCTCCAAGCCATCAGCCCAGAGCCCGACGCGGGGCTCGAACTCACGGACCGCAAGATCGTGACCTGGCTGAAGTCGGACGCTTAACCGACTGCGCCACCCAGGCGCCCCTCAAGTTCAGTTTTTAAGGCATTATTCCACGAAATCATGCTAAACTCTTCCCCAAACCATGACTGCTATTAGTTAATGATATAGTCCTCAAAACATTGTATTAAAATGTATATGACCATATACTTTTTTTTAAATCAAAATGGGATGGGCAATACATAATTTACTAAAGTTTTCTTTTTTAGTTTATCATAGACATGTCCTTTTTAGTACTTTATTATTTTTCCTTAGTCTAAATAGTTTGCCACTCTATAAATGTCCCGTTTCTTCAACTACCACTGCATAATGTCTATTTAGCACTTAGGTTATAAACAATTTTTCACTATTACAAACAATATTTCAGTACTATTCCTTGGCTTATATTTTGTGTAACCTATATAAGAATTTCAGAAGAATAAATTCCTAGATGTGGAACTTCTGAGCAAAGATTATTACATTTTTGGGCTTTTGGCAGATATTGCAAAAATTACTCTTCAAATCACTTGGGCCAATCAACATCCCCAGCAGAAATAAATAAGAGAGTCTCTGTTTTCCCATACCCTCACCAACACTGAATGTTAAGGATTGTTTTAACCATACTTCATAGGATAAGAACATATCTCAAGTTTTACTCCACTTGGATTTTTTTGACAAATCAAAATTGAAAGTTTTTTTTTTAAGTTTACCGTTTATTCTCTACCCTCTTGTTCAATTGGTCTTTCCTGATCCATCTGTGTAAAAAAGAAAAACAATAATAAAAGTTCTCTGTCTTGAGATTTATGGGGTATATTTGAAAATAATCATCTGATGGGGCGCCTGGGTGGCGCAGTCGGTTAAGCGGCCGACTTCAGCCAGGTCACGATCTCGCGGTCCGTGAGTTTGAGCCCCGCATCAGGCTCTGGGCTGATGGCTCAGAGCCTGGAGCCTGTTTCCGATTCTGTGTCTCCCTCTCTCTCTGCCCCTCCCCCGTTCATGCTCTGTCTCTCTCTGTCCCAAAAATAAATAAATGTTGAAAAAAAGAAAATAATCATCTGATTCCAGGGATTGGCAGATACAATTCAGTGCTGGATATAGTATGAATCCAGAATTTTTTCTAACATCTTTAGTTTTGCTTTTCAGCAAACAAAGCAGAAATCAGTCTTATTCAATATAATGTTCCCTAGGAATAGGGAACATTTCAATTTGGCCTGTATCCAGCAAAAATTAAAAACTTTCAATATTATCCAATATAAAATTTCAACTATTTATGATTTTCTCCTCAAATAATGTCTTTCATGAACAGAGATTCAAACCCAAAGGAAATTCTTTTTTTGTAAATTTATACTTCAAAAGGAAACAAACAAAAAAATAAGAGAAGTGTTTCAAGATTGCCATGGAAATTGACATTCCTACTGTGCATCTTAGGACAACATGTGAGAGCTTTAGCGAAGCCTTTGAAGATTTAAAATGCATCAAATTAAAAACCATGTCCATTTAAATAAAAAGCTCTTCTGGCATCAATTCTGTCTACATTTCTGGTGGGGAAGAAAATGGCTTTTTTTAAGATATGAACACAGTTGGGGATAAAGATATTTTCTTTATAGAGACCATCTAGATATCTCACTGTTGGATATTAATGTTCACATAAAAGTAAAACAGATTTGTACAGTGGACATGACAGGGAAGTGAGCTACAAAGAGAAAACAATTTTCAGCTTGTAAGAAATTAGAGTGCTATAGAATATCATCAAGTCTTGAGGATTTGAAGACAACTTTAAAAGAGATCTAGTTCAACCCTTTATTCATCTAATGCTTAAATCTTCTCCATGGGAGACTGGTCAAATGTTCACTCACTTAATGTTTAAATATGTGCAATGATAGGGAACACATTACCTATTGAGGTAGCACATTTAAGTCCGGAGCAGCCCATTTAGCCATGACAACTACTAAGTCCTTCTTGGTATGTTCTGATGAAATCTGTTTTCTTATACTTAATGTTTATGGATTTTACTTATACACTGGCATTACAAGAGAACTCTTGGTTGGCTAATTCTCCATTTATTCCCAACTGCTTCTTTCTTCCACTTTCCCTCAAACAAGCAGAAAAAGTATTTACAGAAAAGTAAATACTTTCTCTGCTCTCCATTGCAGCCAAGGGGTGCCAAGGGAACCCAGTTTATGACTAATGAGACATAAGAAAAGTTTAAATGAGGGTTCTGGAAAAGATTTTTTCATCCATTCCCCCTTCTTTCTGCCTTGAGCATAAACTTGATAAAGGTATAATTGCTATTTGCAACTAGGAATTGGACACTAGCCCTTACATTCCTGAACCACTGGATACTAGAAACCACCTAACTTTATTATTTCTTTTATTTATTTATTTTGAGGGAGAGAGAGTGCACATATGCATGCGCATGTGCAAGTGGGAGAGAGGCAGAAAGAGAAGGAAAGAGAGAATCCCAAGCAGTCTCTGAGTTGTCAGCAAGGAGTCCCTTGTGGGGCTTGATTTTATTAACTGTGAGATCGTGACCTGAGCCGAAATCAAGAATCAGATGCTTAACCAACTAAGCCACTCACGTACCCCAGCAACCACCTAACTTTAGACTTTCTGTTAATTAAGACAAGGAAGCTCCATCAATCCTGAGGGATTTTAACTGAGGGACTGTGAAGCTTGCACCTGAAAACACACCTATTTAACACAAGGTCACACTGGAATATCAAATATTTATTACATTTGATAACGCCTCATATCTTAACAGAGAAAAAATACTTCAATAAACCAGTATAGCCAGATTTAGATATATTCTCACCTTCAAATGTCCACAATCTAGAGTACATTATAATATTGCAACAATTTAAAATTAGTAGGTGGACTACACCCTAGTAAATGGAAGCTAGAGACCTTTGAATTCTGATGGAAGATCACTGAAGCAATTTATTCGTTGTTCGTGGTCAATTTCTTCTCTTTTTAATCTTTTCTTTCTATTCCTATCTTACCTCCCCTCCAAATTCATATTAAATTAAGATTTCTAAACCCTGAAAAGCCTGATAGAAATTTCCAATTTGTTTTTCTTTTTTGTTTTTCTTTTTTTTTTCAAGTCTATCAGTCTATCTTGGTATGTTCTGCTGAAATCTGTTTTCTTATACTTAATGTTTATGGATTTTACTTATACATTGGCATTACAAGAGAACTCTTGGTTGGCTAATTCTGCATCTATTCCCAACTGCTTCTTTCTTCCACTTCCCCTTACACAAGCAGAAAAAGTATTTACTTTTTCCATTGCAGCCAAAGGGTGCCAAGGGAACCCAGTTTATGACATAAACCCAGTTTATGTCAGTTTTCTGCAAATTACTTGCTGCCATAGACTATTCTCAAAAAGGAGTATGGAATTTCAGCTTTCCCAGGATCAACAAATGTGAGTCTCAAGTTGCAATGTGACTTACAGATACTGATCTATTTTTTAGATTAACAGAAAAATGCCTCCGCAAGAAATATGTCCAAAACTTTGATCTATTTTTCTAGCTTTATTTAATGCATATTACAATAATGCTATAAAAGAATTAATGTAAGAAGTCTCTTACAGGAATTAAAAAAATACCCCAAGATAAATCTAAATTTATCCTCATAATTTATACCAAACTCAATCCTTTTGAAGAAAAACTATAATTGTATCATTATAGAATTTGTATTTATCAATTGTATTTCTGAATCAATCAGCAGGATCAATCATATATCTTCCATGTACTTCAAAGAAAACTAAGGAAGATAGAAAAGTAGTTAACAGAAAGAACTTTGCCAAAGTAAGATCTGAGTTTGAATTTGGATTTTACCCCTTATGAACTGACTGATATGGGCAAATTATTTAATCCCATGTGTCTTTATCATCAGTAACAGGAGAATAATTATACCTACCTCATAGGTTTTTATGGGGATAATTTAATCTGTGTGTGTGTGTGTGTGTGTGTGTGTGTGGCTTATGCACACACACACATATATGTGGCTTAGCATCATCCCTAGACAATAAGTGTTCAATAAATGGTTAGCTACCACCATTCCTAGAAAAGTGCTGTTACCCTTTGGTAACTCTTTGACTTCAACCATGCTACTCTTTTTGTACTACCCTGGTTTTCTCAAATTCTTTCTTTTGATTTGGTGGAATTATTCAAAATCATGGAATATCTAGCATGAGTATAAATTGTTTTCATATTTACACAACTTTATTTTTAATCTCTGAACCATTGCCCATACTTTTATAGAAATAGAATCTATGTGGTTTGGCAAGAGGTTTTAAAAAGACAGAACTAGTAAGGAGTAGAGATAGAGCCTCCAAACATTAGAGGTATGCCTAAGTTTGTGTTCTCCCAAGAGGATAACCTGAGATAAGGATTCAAGTGCATGTTGCTTTTTGAAAAAATACTGGGAACAATGGTAGGGAAGTAAGGAAGAGATACAAAGAAGGGTTCCTTATCAATCCAATTACCACTGTAGGTGACTTGAGCTTAATCTCACTGAAGGAACCAAGTGCAAGACATACACCTTCAAATTACAGCACTCAAAGGGCAAGGGGGCTGAGGTATTTATACCCCAATTCCTGAGATCATTAGTTGAGGGTTGTTCCCAGGGGTTGTTAATTCCCTGGTACTTCTTGCCTACTGATCATGGATCGTAGGTATGTTTTCTGTACTGCTGAGGAAAAAGAAATCAGCCACTGAGATGCAAATACTGGGGCATGGAAACCAGGAGAAGCCCACTGAATGATCAGGATAGGAGGAAGGGGGCAGTGATGGTGTGTATGTCAGGACACCAAGCACCAAATCAAACTAGGGTACGAGGAGCTAAATCCAAGTAATGTCCTATGACAGAATAAATTCCTGGAGTAAAAATATCACCAAGAAAGGAATCTGAGGGGAGGAAGTAAAAGGCTGAAATTCTTGTGGAATGAAAATGCTGGCAATTCAAAAGAAAGTCAGAATTGTGGTTTTGGGGGCGTGGTACACATCTCAGCCAAAACTATTTCATTTAGGTGTATCCTAACAAGAAATTCATGGTGTTACAAGTCTTTTCCCTAGCTACATGGGCATACCTAGGACTTTGGGCACACCTTTTTTATTTGGCTGACTAGTTTAGAGCATATGGTACTTCTCAAAACATGTAACTCAAACTTTTCAGAGGTTTTATTTATTTATTTTTTTTATTTATATATGAAATTTATTGTCAAATTGGTTTCCATACAACACCCAGTGCTCATCCCAAAAGGTGCCCTCCTCAATACCCATCACCCACCCTCTCTTCCCTCCCACCCCCCTCAACCCTCAGTTTGCTCTCAGTTCTCAACAGTCTCTTATGCTTTGGCTCTCTCCCACTCTAACCTCTTTTTTTTTTCCTTCCCCTCCCCCATGGGTTCCTGTCAAGTTTCTCAGGATCCACATAAGAGTGAAACCATATGGTATCTGTCTTTCTCTGTATGGCTTATTTCACTTACTATCACACTCTCCAGTTCCATCCACGTTGCTACAAAAGGCCATATTTCATTTTTTCTCATTGCCACGTAGTATTCCATAGTGTATATAAACCACAATTTCTTTATCCATTCATCAGTTGATGGACATTTAGGCTCTTTCCATAATTTGGCTATTGTTGAGAGTGCTGCTATGAACATTGGGGTACAAGTGCCCCTATGCATCAGTACTCCTGTGTCCCTTGGATAAATTCCTAACAGTGCTATTGCTGGGTCATAGGGTAGGTCTATTTTTAATTTTCTGAGGAACCTCCACACTGCTTTCCAGAGCGGCTGCACCAATTTGCATTCCCACCAACAGTGCAAGAGGGTTCCCGTTTCTCCACATCCTCTCCAGCATCTATAGTCTCCTGATTTGTTCATTTTGGCCACTCTGACTGGCGTGAGGTGATACCTGAGTGTGGTTTTGATTTGTATTTCCCTGATAAGGAGCGACGCTGAACATCTTTTCATGTGCCTGTTGGCCATCCGGATGTCTTCTTTAGAGAAGTGTCTATTCATGTTTTCTGCCCATTTCTTCACTGGGTTATTTGCTTTTCGGGTGTGGAGTTTGGTGAGCTCTTTATAGATTTTGGATACTAGCCCTTTATCCGATATGTCATTTGCAAATATCTTTTCCCATTCCATTGGTTGCCTTTTAGTTTTGTTGGTTGTTTCCTTTGCTGTGCAGAAGCTTTTTATCTTCATAAGGTCCCAGTAATTCACTTTTGCTTTTAATTCCCTTGCCTTTGGGGATGTGTCGAGTAAGAGATTGCTACGGCTGAGGTCAGAGAGGTCTTTTCCTGCTTTCTCCTCTAAGGTTTTGATGGTTTCCTGTCTCACATTCAGGTCCTTTATCCATTTTGAGTTTATTTTTGTGAATGGTGTGAGAAAGTGGTCTAGTTTCAACCTTCTGCATGTTGCTGTCCAGTTCTCCCAGCACCATTTGTTAAAGAGACTGTCTTTTTTCCATTGGATGTTCTTTCCTGCTTTGTCAAAGATGAGTTGGCCATACGTTTGTGGGTCTAGTTCTGGGGTTTCTATTCTATTCCATTGGTCTATGTGTCTGTTTTTGTGCCAATACCATGCTGTCTTGATGATGACAGCTTTGTAGTAGAGGCTAAAGTCTGGGATTGTGATGCCTCCTGCTTTGGTCTTCTTCTTCAAAATTACTTTGGCTATTCGGGGCCTTTTGTGGTTCCATATGAATTTTAGGATTGCTTGTTCTAGTTTCGAGAAGAATGCTGGTGCAATTTTGATTGGGATTGCATTGAATGTGTAGATAGCTTTGGGTAGTATTGACATTTTGACAATATTTATTCTTCCAATCCATGAGCAGGGAATGTCTTTCCATTTCTTTAAATCTTCTTCAATTACCTTCATAAGCTTTCTATAGTTTTCAGCATACAGATCCTTTACATCTTTGGTTAGATTGATTCCTAGGTATTTTATGCTTCTTGGTGCAATTGTGAATGGGATCAGTTTCTTTACTTGTCTTTCTGTTGCTTCATTGTTAGTGTATAAGAATGCAACTGATTTCTGTACATTGATTTTGTATCCTGCAACTTTGCTGAATTCATGTATCAGTTCTAGTAGACTTTTGGTGGAGTCTGTCGGATTTTCCATGTATAATATCATGTCATCTGCAAAAAGTGAAAGCTTGACTTCATCTTTGCCAATTTTGATGCCTTTGATTTCCTTTTGTTGTCTGATTGCTGATGCTAGAACTTCCAGCACTATGTTAAACAACAGCGGTGAGAGTGGGCATCCCTGTCGTGTTCCTGATCTCAGGGAAAAAGCTCTCAGTTTTTCCCCGTTGAGGATGATGTTAGCTGTGGGCTTTTCATAAATGGCTTTTATGATCTTTAAGTATGTTCCTTCTATCCCGACTTTCTCAAGGGTTTTTATTAAGAAACGGTGCTGGATTTTGTCAAAGGCCTTTTCTGCATCGATTGACAGGATCATATGGTTCTTCTCTTTTTTTTTGTTAATGTGATGTATCACGTTGATTGATTTGCGAATGTTGAGCCAGCCCTGCATCCCAGGAATGAATCCCACTTGATCATGGTGAATAATTCCTTTTATATGCCGTTGAATTCGATTTGCTAGTATCTTATTGAGAATTTTTGCATCCATATTCATCAGGGATATTGGCCTGTAGTTCTCTTTTTTTACTGGGTCTCTGTCTGGTTTAGGAATCAAAGTAATACTGGCTTCATAGAATGAGTCTGGAAGTTTTCCTTCCCTTTCTATTTCTTGGAATAGCTTGAGAAGGATAGGTATTATCTCTGCTTTAAACGTCTGGTAGAACTCCCCTGGGAAGCCATCTGGTCCTGGACTCTTATTTGTTGGGAGATTTTTGATAACCGATTCAATTTCTTCGCTGGTTATGGGTCTGTTCAAGCTTTCTATTTCCTCCTGATTGAGTTTTGGAAGAGTGTGGGTGTTCAGGAATTTGTCCATTTCTTCCAGGTTGTCCAATTTGTTGGCATATAATTTTTCATAGTATTCCCTGATAATTGTTTGTATCTCTGAGGGATTGGTTGTAATCATTCCATTTTCATTCATGATTTTATCTATTTGGGTCATCTCCCTTTTCTTTTTGAGAAGCCTGGCTAGAGGTTTGTCAATTTTGTTTATTTTTTCAAAAAACCAACTCTTGGTTTCGTTGATCTGCTCTACAGTTTTTTTAGATTCTATATTGTTTATTTCTGCTCTGACCTTTATTATTTCTCTTCTTCTGCTGGGTTTAGGCTGCCTTTGCTGTTCTGCTTCTAGTTCCTTTAGGTGTGCTGTTAGATTTTGTATTTGGGATTTTTCTTGTTTCTTGAGATAGGCCTGGATTGCAATGTATTTTCCTCTCAGGACTGCCTTCGCTGCGTCCCAAAGCGTTTGGATTGTTGTATTTTCATTTTCTTTTGTTTCCATATATTTTTTAATTTCTTCTCTAATTGCCTGGTTGACCCACTCATTCGTTAGTAGGGTGTTCTTTAACCTCCATGCTTTTGGAGGTTTTCCAGACGTTTTTCTGTGGTTGATTTCAAGCTTCATAGCATTGTGGTCTGAAAGTATGCATGGTATGATTTCAATTCTTGTAAACTTATGAAGGGCTGTTTTGTGACCCAGTATATGATCTATCTTGGAGAATGTTCCATGTGCACTTGAGAAGAAAGTATATTCTGTTGCTTTGGGATGCAGAGTTCTAAATATATCTGTCAAGTCCATCTGATCCAATGTCTCATTCAGGGCCCTTGTTTCTTTATTGACCGTGTGTCTAGATGATCTATCCATTTCTGTAAGTGGGGTGTTAAAGTCCCCTGCAATTACCACATTCTTCTCAATAAGGTTGCTTATGTTTATGAGTAATTGTTTTATATATTTGGGCGCTCCGGTATTCGGCGCATAGACATTTATAATTGTTAGCTCTTCCTGATGGATAG
Source organism: Puma concolor (assembly GCF_028749965.1). Classification (NCBI taxonomy): domain Eukaryota; kingdom Metazoa; phylum Chordata; class Mammalia; order Carnivora; family Felidae; genus Puma; species Puma concolor. The sequence goes on along the minus strand of NC_141674.1, from coordinate 141,346,959 downwards.
ACCCTGTCACTATTATATAATGTCCTTCTTCATCTCTTGTTACAGCCTTTAATTTAAAGTCTAGTTTGTCTGATATAAGGATGGCTACTCCAGCTTTCTTTTGGCTTCCAGTAGCATGATAAATAGTTCTCCATCCCTTCACTCTCAATCTAAAGGTGTCCTCAGGTCTAAAATGAGTCTCTTGTAGACAGCAAATAGATGGGTCTTGTTTTTTTATCCATTCTGATACCCTATGTCTTTTGGTTGGCGCATTTAGTCCATTTACATTCAGTGTTTTATAGAAAGATATGGGTTTAGAGTCATTGTGATGTCTGTATGTTTTATGCTTGTAGTGATGTCTCTGGTACTTTGTCTCACAGGGTCCCCCTTAGGATCTCTTGGAGGGCTGGTTTAGTGGTGACAAATTCCTTCAGTTTTTGTTTGTTTGGGAAGACCTTTATCTCTCCTTCTATTCTAAATGACAGACTTGCTGGATAAAGGATTCTCGGCTGCATATTTTTTCTGTCTAGCACACTGAAAATCTCGTGCCAATTCTTTCTGGCCTGCCAAGTTTCAAAAGAGAGATCAGTCACGAGTCTTATAGGTCTCCCTTTATATGTGAGGGCACGTTTACCCCTTGCTGCTTTCAGAATTTTCTCTTTATCCTTGTATTTTGCCAGTTTCACTATGATATGTCGTGCAGAAGATCGATTCAAGTTACGTCTGAAGGGAGTTCTCTGTGCCTCTTGGATTTCAATGCCTTTTTCCTTCCCCAGTTCAGGGAAGTTCTCAGCTATTATTTCTTCAAGTACCCCTTCAGCACCTTTCCCTCTCTCTTCCTCCTCTGGGATACCTATTATGCGTATATTATTTCTTTTTAGTGTATCACTTAGTTCTCTAATTTTCCGCTCATACTCCTGGATTTTTTTATCTCTCTTTTTCTCAGCTTCCTCTTTTTCCATAACTTTATCTTCTAGTTCACCTATTCTCTCCTCTGCCTCTTCAATCCGAGCCGTGGTGGTTTCCATTTTGTTATGCATTTCGTTTAAAGCATTTTTCAGCTCCTCGTGACTGTTCCTTAGTCCCTTGATCTCTGTAGCAAGAGATTCTCTGCTGTCAGCTATACTGTTTTCAAGCCCAGCGATTAATTTTATGACTATTATTCTAAATTCACTTTCTGTTATATTATTTAAATCCTTTTTGATCAGCTCATTAGCTGTTGTTATTTCCTGGAGATTCTTCTGAGGGGAATTCTTCCGCTTGGTCATTTTGGATAGTCCCTGGCGTGGTGAGGACCTGCAGGGCACTTCCCCTGTGCTGTGGTGTATAACTGGAGTTGGTGGGCGGAGCCGCAGTCAGACCTGATGTCTGCGCCCAGCCCACCGCTGGGGCCACAGTCAGACTGGTGTGTGCCTTCTCTTCCCCTCTCCTAGGGGCGGGATTCCCTGTGGGGTGGGGTGGCCTGTCTGGGCTACTTGCACACTGCCAGGCTTGTGATGCTGGGGATCTGGCGTCTTAGCTGGGGTGGGTAGGCAAGGTGCACAGGGGCAGGAGGGGCAGGCTTAGCTTGCTTCTCCTTAGGTGATCCACTTCAGGAGGGGCCCTGTGGCAGCAGGAGGGAGTCAGATCCGCTGCCGGGGGTTTGGCTCCGCAGAAGCGCAGAGTTGGGTGTTTGCACGGAGCAAGTTCCCTGGCAGGAACTGGTTCTCTTTGGGATTTTGGCTGGGGGATGGGCGGGGGAGATGGCGCTGGCGAGCGCCTTTGTTCCCCACCAAACTGAGCTCTGTCGTCCGGGAGCTCAGCAGCTCTCCTTCCCTTTGTCCTCCAGCCTTCCTGCTTTCTGAGCAGAGCTGTTAACTTACGACCTCCCAGACGCTAAGTAGCGCTTGCTGTCGGAACACAGTCCGTCAGGCCCCTCCGCTTTTTGCAAGCCAGACTCGGGGGCTCTGCTTGGCCGGCGAGCCGCCCCTCTGCCCCGGCTCCCTCCCGCCAGTCCGTGGAGCGCGCACCGCCTCGCCGCCCTTCCTACCCTCTTCCGTGGGCCTCTCGTCTGCGCTTGGCTCCGGCAACTCCGTTCTGCTAATCCTCTGGCGGTTTTCTGGGTTATTTAGGCAGGTGTAGGTGGAATCTAAGTGATCAGCAGGACGCGCGGTGAGCCCAGCGTCCTCCTACGCCGCCATCTTCCTTCTCCCTCAAACTTTTCAGAGGTTTTAAAGAGGAGTCCATTTCGGATCTCCTCAGACCTGATGTATCCTCTCAGAGGAAAATTCAGGCATCTTTTGACTAAAGAAGTCCTTTGGTGACTGACACTTAGCTCACTGGCATGACATTTTCTACATTTTCCTGGCCTGCTGCACAGAATTTGCTGGGTGCTGTCCTGTACAGTGGGCATCCAGAGACAAGTTTAGGACTGCGGGCTGAGGCCCAGAATCTAGGTGGAAGTAATCCTAAAATTGTGAGAAAACCCAAGACACTTGCAATATATGAGTTCTGCTTCCCTCACTCCTTCAGCGAACATTTATTAAGCATCTACTTTTCTCTCACTTATATATGTGGCAGAGTTACAGTGGAAAGTAAACCTGGAGCTGAAATTTCCTCATAAGACCTGTCAGTTAGTCCATCTGTGCTAAGGAGGGGAAGATTAGATTGTTATAATTAGACTTATTTTCCAATGTCTGAATGCCACAATTCTGCTCCACCTCATCCCTGCCCCATTCCCAATGAGCTTATCACAGAAGGGACCTTCAGTCAAATCCATCTCGGAGACAAGAGGCAACGTGTCCTCCTGGCATCAAACATTAGTGAGGTCCTTCTCAGACACATGGATGTCATTATCATTAGAGGGGTTGGTGAAACATTTACAGTGAGCTATTTAATAATGTTTGTTGGGCTTCTTTGAAGTATGAGCACACTTAGGAAATTTTAAGAACTTCTTAGGACTTTTGCATATAAGCATTATGGGATTTTCTTTATACAGACAAACTTTCTGTGGGAGTCATGACTGTTTATTGCATTGATTTTCCCTTTTTTATAAGCCCCTGTGGACTTGATGTGTTGGAATAAAGATATCTCTAAAGCAGGCAATTCTCACTTCAAAAAAAAAAAAAAAAAAAAAGGCTGCTGATGTGGAACTGTCCTTACAGATTAATGTAAAAGATAGACATGTTTAAAGGCTACTTAAAATTACTTTGGGGACATTCTAAAAGGAAAATAATTAAATAGTGTGTTTCTTGATCCTTCCCTAAAACAAATCTTCCATTTTATATAGTGGGATTTTTTTAAGAAAACTAAACATATAAATGAGCATATTTGGAAATATAATTGAATCTTTATCTCTTTGGGGTTATCATTACCCTTGAAATATGACGATAAAGTTGAGAATGGTCTTATTTAAAAAATTCACCTGTAAGTTATTGACACGAATAAAGAAAAACACTGAATAGTTTTTTAAGCATGCAAACAAAAAAACAGTTTACAGATAACCTCCAAGTGAGAACATAGAAACAAGGTAAGAAAGAAAAGGGAAATAAATTAGGGAAATAATTTATAGGAAATAATTTATAGGAAATAAATAATTTCCTTCATTATGTCAAGGAAACTAATGCTGTTTTAAGAAGGTACATGACAGTCCTTTCTCAGGGCCCTATTTGATCCTAATTGCTTTCTAAGTTGACCCCTGTTAGCTCCTCATGGAAAATTCAAAGTGGGTAGAATTCAGCAAGTTTTTTTTTAATACTACTTTTAGGCAGACCTTTGCTTTCCACTTTACCACACACTCCATCATCCCCTATTACTTATAACCCCATCCTGATTTAAACCTTTATTTATTCAGCCTGGTCTCTGCAGAAATGTGATTTGGGACTCCTGTCCAACAATTCTCCCACCCAGCCAAACTGTTCTATTAACTATTCCAGGACACTGTTCATTCCATAATTCCACTCTCAAGTAGCTTCCCTCATTTCCACTTTCCCTGTCTAAATTCCATTTCTCCATAAAATCCATTTATATGACAACCCCTTCATAAAGGGGTTACCATAATTATTATTTATAAGCAGAGTGTACCGGTATAAGTTTAATAACGGGCTCTCCCTGGAAAAAGGGAAAATCATTTATGTGCACTGTTTGCCAATTTCTGTGGTATAAATTTTCCTACCATGGTATGGCCAGTTTCAAAACTTACAGTTGTAAAGGTGCTCACAATCTGCTCTTAAGAGTTGATGAGAGCCAGCTCTAGCACACAATTATCAGACTAAGTGGTTCAATACTTTGAAATGTTATATCAAGGTATTGTATAAGAGAGGTGAGATACTATTGTCAAAGCAAGCAGATTGTAGCAGAAGTAAAAGGAACTGAGCTTCAGCTCTAGCTCCACAATAACCTAACTAGGTGACTCTAAAGCCACATAACCACGCTGGATCTCAGTTTCCTCACCTAATAAGAGCATACTAAACAACTTTCTAACATTAACAGATCTATGATTCTATGTAATCCTTCATATCATCATGTCCTTTATCACTTACCTCAAATGAAATTTACTTTAAAGCAGGCTGTGCCGTAACATACTATGTCCTCAACACAGCAAAGCACAGTGCCTTGCATATAGCAGGGGCTCCACAAATAGTCTTTGAGTAAATGATTTGCCAGGGTGACACTGGAGGTAGCCTGGGTACATGATGGGTTAATGGAAGACAATAGGGGATGGGACAGTATCAGTACAAGGAGATAAGATCAAGAGATTATTTTGAAAGATAATCTTCTCTGTGAATATAGATATTTTCTAGGTTGGTTACGGATATATAGGAAGTAACATATTTAGTTGCACACCATGTCTCCTCCCTCTTTCCCTCCTTTTCAGGGGTCACTCTGAACAGACACCAACCAAGCTGTCCTCTTTTGATAGTGTCTCCTAGTAGAAACATCTCTTCCCCACTATCATTTTTCTACTCTCAAGATCACACCACACTGTTTGCAGCATTTGTTTTTGTCATTTGTATTTCTCCCACCATATATCTCTGCCAGGTTTATCTTAGAGAAGAATATATTTTTTATCGGTTTCTTTCTTTCCATTTTTCTCATAGTGCTACTTGTGATTATATAGAACTCGAATTGGAGTGCTACTATTGATACTCATATTGCAAGGTACAAGAAGAGTATATGTATTGAAGTGAAATTGGACATTCAGCAGAATGATAAATGGGATTCTTTCTATCTCAGCTTTAGCCAAGTTGCCAAAGGCCTAGGTATTATTTAACAGTGAGGTAAGAAGAGGCCTGTGCAGAACTGCTAAGACTGTAAAACCACTCTGTCAGCATTAATAATCTCTAAGCAATAAAACTCCTGAGTTGGAAGAATTGGAGAAGAATCCTTTGGAGAGAGTTATTGGAGGTATTGTTGCCCCAAGGGAGAAAGACTACTTCTTTGCTTTAAGTCAAGTAAGAGCAAATTCAAAGGAAAACTTAGAGAGTTTGACAAGTATCTCCCAGAATTTAAGTGCTGGAATAAAAGGCTGTGGCTAGACTGAAGCAATGAAGAGAGAAAGACAAGACTCAGGTTTTCTGTAGAACAGATGTGGGCCACACAAGAGGGAACAGACCTAGAGCCATCTTGAAAGAACTGTCTAGAAAGACAAAGTGACTCAAGAGATGTACAGCCACAAAAAGTCCAGGAACTGAAGACAATGTCAAAGCAACCAACTGCATAGGGCATCATCTATTTCACAGGAATTAGAGTTGCAGTTGAGGGTTCAGAATGGGAATCACCCCAAAAACATGGCATGAAAGAGTTCGCTTTGAACATCTATTGAAGTCAAATCTAAATCACATCAGTAAGATCTCTACTGCCCCCTTATCAATCTTCCTTCATCCCACTCCAATGCTGGAGGGGCCAGAAACCATACCTACAGAATGGAAGAGGAGATGCCACCTCCCATCTGTGCACACATGCGCACACGCACACACACACACATGCACGCACACACACACTCTCCAGGCTTCCAGTCCTTCCTGGCTTAGGATGGGAGAAAATTTAAAGAGGACAATAGGCTTGGATTATTATAGTGAACTGTGTGTTCTTGGAAGATGGAGAACTATTAATTATCACAGAGTAACTTAAAAAGTTATGAGTTTTTCAATTCTGTCATTCCTCTATTTTGCCTAATTACCAGCATTAGGACCGTGTTTTATTTTTTCTATTGGCTTTCATTGAAAATATACAATATATTTCTACTTCCCTATAGATTTTTAAGTGAGCTATTCCTAAGACCTCAAAAGCTTATTCTTTATAAAGGAAATACGTGCATCATTCCACAAATCAATGGTTGGGACTCAACCCATTTAGAAACTGAGTTTTCCTGCAATGTTCATACTCTGGTGGGGACTGCCCAGGTAAGACTAAAATGAAAGTCTTTATTCAAAATGATAATCTCTGTATAGAACTTGTATATGGATCTCAAATCTCAAAACATGTAAATGTTTTCCCCAGCAGGTCTGGCACAGGGATAAGAGAAACTCATTATTCCATCTGTATTAATTTGTCATGGTGTGTACAATCATGTACCCAGGACAGAAATGGCACAAGCAAAGACTTCCAGGCTGACTGTCTCTTGGGGGCTCAAGACACCATATTGATAGACTTAATAAAGATATATTCTGAGAATTATGAACCTGCCCATTATTTTTCTGGAATAGCCGCCAAAACCAATAGCAAAAAAAATGAGCTAATGCTGCCAGGATGGCAGGCATTCTTTACTACATTTCATGCCAATTATTTCCTTTCACATGACAAGCAGGCATTAATTTTCAACTCCTGACCTATATTTCACATATCTGGGTTTCAGACCAAAAGAAACACTAGCTATCATAAAAATGCTACAACAGCCTGCCACATGATGAGGAATTCCTTTAGGCTCCAAGCCAACAAGTTTGTTTTGAGTCTGTGAAACTTTTATAGAGTAGAAAGGTGAGGTAGGAGAAAAAGAGGATAATTGTCCTCCCTTCCTTAAGAGGTCTTATTTATCACAATATCTACCCCATTCAGACTGGTAGATAGAAATGATTAAAATAACAACCCACTGTTTACTTGTCTCCGTGGTGTCTCAGGGGCCAGCAGACCATGCCCTTGGCCGTTTCCCCTCTCTCGAACACATACTAATCATTCAAGTAAAACCTCCAAAAAACTTACCCTGCTTGCCTTAAATATTCCAACAGCATGGGATTGGAATAGAGAACATTTCAGACAAAAACCTCATGATAGAGGGTGCCTTTTGTAGGATGTCATTGCCAAAGGCATTTATAGTGGCTGAGTAGGGATTTGAGTGTGATGGTGCACATCCACTAAATGGTTCCCTAGGGGCCCTAAAAAAGAAAAAGTAACATCCAAAAGTGCCCAACACCTTCCCAGGGGTAACTTTTTCAGAGTAAGAATCTAACTCTGTGAAGACTCACAATGCGTTCGACTGAAAAAATGTAGTGAAGATACATTCCCAGCCGTCTAAAGCAGACCCTGGATGCAAAAAAGAACCAGATCACAAAACATCCTCAGATTACAGCCAAGTTCTAGATGGTTATCAAGATCCAGAGATTTCATTTTCTAGTATAACAAAGTCAAGAAACAGAGGTTTTAAATAAAATTCTTTTTGCCTCACAACCATACCAAGTGCTTAAATAATAAGTTACTGTCAAATTCCATTGTTTCAATTTATATTATTGTTTCTAAGCATAAGAAAAACACGGGGGAAAGGGGCAAGAGGCATATTGCATTGTTATTCAAGGTAAACTCCATCATCTTTCCACACCTCATTCATTCACTGCATTCAATTATCCATTCATTCACATATATGTATTAACTATTACATTCCAGGTACTGGGCAAGCTGCTGGGGTTGAAACTGTGCACAAGATAGACAAGACTCCTGTCTTCATGGACAGGCAGATGAGAGGCCAATTGTACTCTGGGCAACAGACAAGGGCTAGCTGAGCCAAAATCCAGGGACTACCCTCTGACATACTTTAGTCAAGGCAGCCAACCTTTGTAGAAAGCAAGAATTCTTTGCTCTACCACTAACCTAATTTGTGATCTCAAACAACTCACAACTTTCTGGCCCCCAATTTGCCATCATCGCCACGAGACAATGACGCCTATTTTATACTTACTATCTACAGAGCTAAATTCTAAGGAAATAAAGCTTTATAAAGCACTGTATAAATATCTAAATTACAAATATTAGAAAACATTTGCAGCAAAAATACTTGTTAAGTGATGGCATTCTACTTGTTATCTAATTCAAGTCTAACAAAAAATACCTGCTGCGAGGGATGAGAGCCAAAAGAAGGAACTAAGTGGTAGTTGCAAATAAACATCTATACAATGCCTCCTGAAGAATACAATACTAAGTTCTGTATGAGGTCACAAGTTCGAATATAGCAGTGTTTTTCACAGTTTTAAATTACAAACTATGTAAGGAAAAGAATATGCATATTTTCCATCTAATACCTTCCAGAATTTAAAAACATAAGAGAAATAAACAGGATTTTTATGCATGAATATGGTTTTCTTTAAGATACATATAGATTTATTCCAGTTAATATTCAATGACTCCAGGGAAAGAAGGTAGAGGCATAGGCCATGAACTTTGTTTTTTGGTTTTGAGAGAGGTTTTTTCCCTGCTTTCCCTACTTCTCCACCAAAGGAAAGGAGCAAAGAATTATGAGTTAGGGGGTGCGTTTTCATTCTTCCATAATTCAAACATATTTTTTTCCAACTGAAAAGGGAAACTTCTTTTTTTTTAATATAATTTATTGTCAAGTTGGCTAATATACAGTGTGTACGGTGTGCTCTTGGTTTGGAGGGTAGATTCCCATGGTTCATCGCTTACATACAACACCCAGTGCGCATCCCAACAAGTGCCCTCCTCAATGTCCATCACCCATTTTCCCCTCTCCCCTGCGTCCCCTCATCAACCCTCAGTTTGTTCTCTGTATTTAAGAGTCTCTTATGGTTTGCCTCCTTCCCTCTCTGTTTGTAACTATGTTTTTCTCCTTCCCTTCCCCCATGGAAGGGAAACTTCTTTAGCTATGATCCAGAATGATCACTTTTAGTTTCAAAAAACATGATTAAAAGCAAGTAAATATACAGTGGATGTACAGTTGTAGTCACAAAGAGGGTTTTCTTCCTACATCTAAAACATAAATGAATCAAAATATTTTGAGTGGCTTTACCTCCAGGTAAAAAAAAAAAAAAAATGTATTTTTTTAAAAGAAAGAATGTGCAGAAAAAAGTAACTCACAGATGGGTTTATCAGGTTCCTTATGGCAACAAATGCCCAGGGGTTCTTATTTTTAGACAATTAAGACAATGGGTTTAAATTCAAAGTCACTGAGGAATCAAAACCTGCCACTGTAGAAGCAGTCAAAGAGATTGTCATTGGATGTTTTAGCACAAGAGGCATGGGGCATACACTGCAGCTCATCAAGACTGGTTTCCCTGCCTGCAAGTCCTGGCACACATATATGGGAAAGCTCTGACCCCTTTTGTAAACAGACAGCTTGACTCCCCCACCTTTGGTGTGGTGGGGCCCACCTAGCCCAGTAGCATACTTCTCATCAAGTAGAATATTAACTTGGCATGAGATGATTTATCACCTAGTTATTGCAGGCATGGCAGGGTAGCTTCAAGGAGTAAATATTCTAATGCACTCTCACTCCAGAAAGCATAGAAAAGGTAGAGAGGGTAAGTCCATTATAAGCTTAAATACTTAATAAGATTTAACACCAGCCGCTTGCCAACAGAAGAGAAAAGCAGAAAGAGCTCCAAAGAAGCAATGGGAAAACCATACACCAAAAAAAAAAAAAAAAAAAAAAAAAAAAAAAAAAAAAATTCAGAGTGACAGAAAGGCTGCAAAGGAGTAAGTTTTTATTGTTATTTATTTATTTATTTATTTATTTATTTAACATTTATTCAGTTTTTTGAGAGACAGATACAGAGTGTGAGTGGGAAAGGGACAGAGAGAGAGAGAGAGGGACAGAATCCAAAGCAGAAAATGGCTCCAGGTTCAGAGCTATCAGCACAGAGCCCAACACGGGCCTTGAATTCAGGAACCATGAGATCATGACCTGAGCAGAAGTCGGACGCTCAACTGACTGAGCACCCAAGGAGTAAGTTTTTTTGTAAAGGTTGTCAAAAATCAAAAGTATCACTGTGAAGGTAAAGAAAGAGAAGACACTAGGCAATTGGGGAATCATCAACTCACAGCAAATGTCTTATAGAAACATCAGCATGAAGAGAAAACTATGTCTTAACCAAAACCATCTGATGGCTGAACTCTAGATTCCTTGTAAACAGGATCTTTGCCTTTATTTTTTTCCCAGCAGCTGACTGCAATTTTGGTGCAATTTTGGTGATTTAAATAAGAGCTAGATTTTTTTTTCCCACAAATGAAACCTATATATTTGCTGTTTGCATTTCTGAAATCTTTCGTTAGCCCTATAAGGCCCTGCTAACCACGGATACAAGTACTATCACTACCATTACCACACACTAAATATTGATATACAAGTCTCTGATGATACAAAGCATATAATCCTTCTTATGGATTTTTTTTTTGCCTTATAAACATGGCATAGTTTTATCAGATGTCTTGTATTTTTCAGTTGGTATCTCAGCTAGACAACAAGGGACTTTTAACATGATTTGTGTGCACTAAATTTTAAAATCTATTGAGTTCACCAAAGTTTACCCTAGCCCAGCAGAGTGCATGATATATAAGGCACTGTGTAAATTTTTGTTCAATGTGTCAATATAGCGAGACCAATCAGCAAACCCATTTAATTGAAGTTTTACCATAAGATTTCTAGAAACTAAAATAATATTTCCATCTTACTATTGCTAGTTGTGAGCAAATAAAAAAAGATCTGCTTAGATTTCATAAACGTGTTAGGATTTCACACCATTCTCTTCCCCAGCGGCAGCCAAGCCTCAATCAATAATTGTATAGTGACATTTCAAATCCTCATGTCTCAAGCTAACAAATAAAACCAGCAGGGTAAGAAGAAAACTTATTAAATATTATTTGAAGAATGCTTAAAAGATTGAAAGTATTTTCTTTCATCAATTTACCATTGGTATGATCTGAAAATACCACTACCAATCTCCTTACTAGATTCAAAACATTCAACTCTGTTAATATGCAAATGTTATAGGCATAACCTGAATTTTCTCACACCCTGACACAGGTGTATTAAAATGCAGTTCTATTTAAAATAATAATTTAAACATTCCTCACTTATACATCCACTTATGTTAGGTCCTCAGGCCTTCAGCAAGCCCCCCTCACTGCCCCACTCCCCAATCTCTGCAAACTCCTTTTCAGTGTTTCTTGAATCTTCACAGGGCAACTTAGACCTGCTCCTATAATCATATTCCTGCTGGCTCCTCAAGTAACCTCAGATGGGTTCAGCCACCATTCCTACAAGTACTCCAGTCCCCAATAGAGCCCTCCAGAAATCAAATCTATGCAAGGAACTGTGTCATAGCAAAAACTCCTCACTTCCATTTTGATCCCAGGACTTTTAGAGTGTTCTATTTCTCTCTCTCCTCTCTCTCTCTCTCTCTCTCTCTCTTTCTCTCTCTTTTACCCTTTCTATCTTTCTTCCCTCCCTCCCTAACTTCCCTTTAAGTTTTAGTAAAAGTCCCTCTGCTCCCCACAGAGCTCAGCTATGTTCCAGCAGGGCTGGGGGACAGCTCTAAGCGACTGAAACCATGGTGCACACTGACCAGCCCACCTCTTGACAGTCAAAGCTCTCTTATGAGAGTTCATTCAGCCTGGCTCCTTCTTCTCCCAAGACATTCTTCAGTGTTTGTGTAAATGTGCTTCTGGCAAATACAAGATAAAAATTTGCCAGGTACACCAGAATTTCAGTCTCAGTTGAGACCATATTCACATATGAAAAGATGAAGAGATAAATATTAATACAATAGCATCCACATCTTCATGAGAATTAGATTCTTTTTTTTCCAGCTTTACTAAGATACAATTAAATAGAAATTGTACATATTTATGGTATAGAACATGATGATTTGATATATGTATACATCGTGAAATGATTACTACAATCAAGCTAATTAACACATCCATCACCTCACATAGTTATTTTGTGTGTGTGTGTGTGTGTGTGTGTGTGTGAAAGCAACTTAAGAGCTACTCTTAGCAACTTTCAATTACATAATACCACATTATTTACTATAGTTACCATGCTGTACATTAGATTCCCAGAACTTATCCACCTTATAACTGAAAGTTTGTACCTTTTGACCAACATCTCCCCCATTTCCCTCACTCTCTAGCCCCTGGCAGCCACATTTCATTCTCTGCTTTTATACTAGAAATGGAATTCTCCAATTCTCTAATCCTATTCTCAATTCTGTGAGTTTGACTTTTTTAGATTCTAAATGTAAGTGAGATTATACAGTATTTGTCTTTCTGTGTCTGGCTTATTTCACTTAGCATAGTGTTCTCCGGATTCTGAGACCAGCTGACTATTCAGCAGAGATTAGATCTCTGAATGGTATCACAAATGAAATTTGATGAGAGAAGCAAAAGGGGAGAGGGACATAAAGAATAAATTAAGAAGCTGGAGATCCTTCCCAGGGAAGAAGAGTCCCAGGAGCCAGTGCCTCTGCTGGTGTCACTGCCGAGCTGAATGGCCACGGGCAGCCTGAGGATACTGGGCCCACAGCAAAGGACATCTGGGTGCAAGGAGCTAAGATGGGAATGGACCGACATCAGAGAGAAACTAAATCTGGGCTCTGTGTTTCTGAGAATCAGTCTTAGAAATAATTATCTTTTCCAATGAAATTCCACATTAAAGTTTTAGATTTGTTACTGGTCTTCACTGTAACTGGCTCTGTTCCACCTTTAGCCAGTCATAACATCAGTCTATGTGACACCAAACATCCAGCCAATTCAGCCACAGTCAAAACTCTAGTTAACCAGCCAGCTGTTTTCTGTACATGACACCAAGCAATCAACTGGACTAATGACATGCCTGGAATGATGGAAAAGACCAGATGTTTTGGCATTATGTAAATGTTAAGTGTCAGTTGAAAACAGGAGTGTTAGCTGTCACTTTACATATAATCTTAAAATGATCCACCCTGTACTCCTCCCATGACTAGGACATAAACTCAACAAAGATCTAAAGATACTCATACACAAGCAAATGTGCTGAAAATGCCAGTGAGTGAGCATGTGTGTTATGGAACATGCCAGAGGGATGGGGAAATAAATTATTTCACATAATCTCAATTTTATAAACCTTAGTAAATGTGCCCCTCTCCTGCTACTCTATGCACTTCTCTGCCCTGTCCTACTCTCAACCTCAAGGAGCTACTCTTCCATACTCTTCTGCCCTCTAGCTTTGGCATATGGGAGACAACGCTGGAAGATGAAGAGCAGGAGGAAGGGAATAACTGGGTAGTTTTCTTCTTTCCCTGTCTCCATGGTGTCTCCAGAAGCTGCAAGTCTTGCCAGGTAGTCCCTCCATCCACAGTTCTAGTTTCCACGAGAAAGCCCCAACTGCAGTCCCTGTGTCTTCTGTGTAATCTGTCTCCCAGACTACATTTCATCTACTGAGAGACCCAAAGTGACTTCTACTTTTCTAACTGGACTCTGATACATAGGACAATCTGAAAAAGTATCTTTTCGTCCTGATATTTCAATAACAATCTGAGACCTATGACATAGCAGCCCCGGTGCTGAGTTCTCCTCCTTTTCCTCTCCTCTCCTCATTAGGTGTTCCAACTAGAAGGAAAAATAAGTAAATAAAAGTGATTTATCAAAGCCCATCCCACTCAAAGTTTCCCCTGGTGGTTCTTATGAGACAGAGCCCCAAATAAAATGTTTGCAACACTTTTCAAAATTGGCCAACAATCTTTTCTGTCTGCCTCCACTCTCTTTGTATCTGCAAAAGGACTTTTAAAAAAATATTTATTTATTTTGAGAGAGAGAGAGCATGGGAGGTGCAGAGAGAGAGAGAGAAAGAGAGAGAGAACCCCAAGCAGTGTCAGAGCTCAACATGGGGTTCAATTTCACCAACCATGAGATAATGACCTGAGCTGAAACGAGGTCAGATGCTTAACTGACTGAGCCACCCAGGAGCCCCTGCAAATGGACTTTTTATTATTATTGTGGTAAGAACACTTAACATGAGATTCACCTTCTTCAGGTTTTAAGTGTGCAATACATTATTGTTAACCATAGGCATAGTGTTGTACAGCAGATCTACAGAACTTACTCATCTTGCATAACTGAAACTTTGTACCCACAGATTCATAATTTCCCCCTCCACCCAGCCCCTGGCAACCAATATTTCTCTCTTATCATATGATTTTGACTATTAGGTGCCTCTCATAAGTAGAATCATGTAGTAGTTGTCTTTCTGTGACTGACTGGGTTATATCATTTAGCATAATGTCCAAGGTTTATTCATATTGTCACATACTGCAAAATTCCCTTTTTTAAACTAATATTCCACTGTATGTATAGAACACATTTTCTTGATCCATTCATGCATCAGTGGACATTTAGGTAGCTACACCTTGACTATTGTGAATAGTGTTTCTATGAACATGGGTGTGCTAACATTTCCTTGAGATTGTGATTTTTTTTTGGATAAATACTCAAAGTGGAATTGCTGGTTCATATAGTATTTCTAATTTTACTTAAAGGAACTTTCATATTGTTTTCCATAGAAACTTCCCCAATTTGCATTCCCACTAACAGTGTAAAGGGTTCTCATTTCTCTACAGCCTCACCAATACTTGTTTTGGGTTTTTTTGTTTGTTTGTTTGTTTTGATAACAGTCATCCTAATGTGTGTGAGGTGATGCCTTGTGGTTTGGATTTACATTTTCCTGCTAGCCATTTGTACTTCTTCTTTGGAGAAATGCCTACTCAACTTTTTAGCACATTTTTAAATCAGGTTATTGGGGAGGGTGTTGATACTGAGTTGTAGGAATCCTTACATATTTTAGAAACTAACTACTTATCTGATATATGGTTTGCAAATATTTTCTCCTATTCTGTAAGTTGCCTTTTCACTCCAGTGATTGTTTTCTTTACTGTGCAGAAGCTTTTTAGTTTTTTGCAATCCAACTTGTCTATCTTGCCTTTGCTGTCTGTGTTTTTGGTGTAATATAAAAAAAAAAAAAAAATCATTGCCAAGACCAATGTCATGAAGCTTCCCCCTATATATATTCTTCTAGGAATTTTACAGTTTCAGATCCTACTTTTAAGTCTCTAATTCATTTTGAGTTGATTTTTGTGTATGGGGTAAGATAAAGAAAGGTCCCATTTCATTCTTTTACATGTGAATATGCAGTTTCCCCAATACCATTTGTGGGAGAGACTATCCTTTTATCATTGGGTATTCTTGACACCTTTGTTGCAAATTAGTTGATGATACATGCATGGATTCATTTCTAAATTCTCTGCTCTGCTCCATTGGTCTACATGTCTTTCTTTATGCCTGTTCTATACTGTTTTGATTAGTATAACTCTGTGTTGTATTACGAAATCAAGAAGTATAATGCCTATAGCTTTGTTCTTCTTTCTCAAGTTTGATTTGGTTATTCAGAGTCCTGCATGATTCCATAAGAACTTTCAATTTTTTTTTTATGTATCTGTAAAAAAATACCATTCGGATTTTGATAGGGATTGGAATGAATTTGCAGATCACTTTGTGTAGTACGGACATTTTAGCAATATTAAGTTTTCTACTCCATGAACATTGGATGCTTTTCCATATGTTTGTGACTATTTTAATTTCATCCACCAAATTTTTTTAGTTCTCAGCATACAAGTCTTTCACACCTCCCTGATTAAGTTTATTCCTGTGTACTTTACTCTCTTTTTTGCTATTATAAAGGGATTGTTTTCCTAATTTCCATTTCAAAGAGTCTGTTGTTAGTGTATAGAAATGCAAGTGATTCCTGGGGCACCTGGGTGGCTCGGTCTGACTTCTGCTCAGGTCATGATCTCACAGCTTGTGAGTTTGCATCCCGATCTATAGGGCTTTGTGCTGACAGCTCAGAGCCTGGAGCCTGCTTCAGATTCTGTGTCTCCTCCTCTCTGCCCCTCCCCTACTTAAGTTCTGTCTCTCTCTCTCAAAAATAAATAAACATTAAAAAAAAAAAAGAAATGCAGGAATAAATCCCACTTGATCATGGCATGTAATCATTGTAATTTTACTGCTGAATTCATTTTCTTCATGATTTTGTATCTACTCATTAGGGACATTGGCCTATAGTTTTCTGGTGATTTTGGTGTTAGGGTAATATTGATCTCTTAAAATAAATTAGAAGTATTCCTTCTTTAATTTTTTATAAGAGTTTGAGAGGGCCTGTTGTTTTTTCTTCTTTAACTGTTTGGTAGAATTCACCAGTGAAGCCTCCAGGTCCTGGGCTTTTCTTTGTTGGAAGATTTTTGACTACTGATTCAAATCCATTCTTGTTATTGATCTGTTCAGATTTTCTGTTTCTTCATGATTCAGCCTTGGTAGGTTATATGTTTCTAGGAATGCATCCATTTTTTTCTAAGAATGCATCCATTTCTGGGGCGCCTGGGTGGCGCAGTCGGTTAAGCGTCCGACTTCAGCCAGGTCACGATCTCGCGGTCCGTGAGTTCGAGCCCCGCATCGGGCTCTGGGCTGATGGCTCAGAGCCTGGAGCCTGTTTCCGATTCTGTGTCTCCCTCTTTCTCTGCCCCTCGCCCGTTCATGCTCTGTCTCTCTCTGTCCCAAAAATAAATAAACGTTGAAAAAAAAATTTAAAAAAAAAAGAATGTATCCATTTCTTGTAGATTATCCAATCTGTTGACATATAATTGTTCATAAAAATCTCTTAAGATTCTTTTCATTTCTGTAGCAACAGTTATAATGCCTGCTCTTCATGTATGATTTTACTTATTTGAGTTTTCTCTCTTCTTTCTTAGACTAGCCAAAGCTTTGTCAATTTTGTCTATCTTTTCAAAAAACTAACTCCCATTTTCATTAACTTTTTCTATTTCTACTTTCTAGTCTCTATTTATTTCTGCTTGAATCTTTATTATTTCCTTCCTTCTTCTAAGTTTGGGATTAGTTTGTTCTTCTTATTCTACTTCTTCAGATGTAAGGTTAAGGTGTTTATCTCAGATCTTTCTTCTTGTTTAATGTATGTAGTCATATCACTAATAGTTTCCCTTAGTACCGCTTTTGGTGCATCTCATAGGCTTTAGTATGTTGTACTGTCATCTATAGATTAGGGAATGGTCAACTATGTCAAATGCTGCTAAGCAATTGAGTAAGAGGATAATAAAGTGACTGCTGGGTTTGATAAGTAATGCCATAAGAAATAATATACTTGAGTTTTCTTTGTTGTCTTTATTAATTCAGTCCATTATTTCAAGCTACAAATATTATTGCAAAATATGGCAAAAATATTAACATTATAGTATTTGCCAGCTTTCTAAATTTTATTTTCTTATTATTCACTGGCATGTCTATGAAAAAAACTTAATAAAGGGTGGGAAGAAAAATTGAGGACATATTTCCAAAATAGAACAAAAAGGTAAATAATAGAAGTACAAAAGAAAAATAACAAAATTAGAAAAACACGAGAAGTCAAACATTTGAACATTAGGTATTCATTGAAAACAAAGGGAAATGGATAGAAGAAAGTTACCAAAGACAGAATTCAAGAAAATTTTCCCATGTTAAAGGACTTGAATTTCCAGACTGAAAGAGCCCAGTGAGTACTAAGTATAATGAAGGAAATAAAGCCACACTACAAACACCATCACTGTGAAATTTTAGAGCACAGTTGGGAAAAAAAAAATCCAATAAAGGCCCAGAAAGGAGGAAGAAATTGCATACAAAGTTCTGAAAAGCACAATGAGTAAGATCTTTTCAATTCCAACACTGAAATAAAAGAACATTGGAAGTAGATGCCTGGGAGGCTCAATCAGTTAAGTAGTTAAGCATGTGACTCTTGCTTTTGGCTCAGGTCATGATCTCACAGTTCGTGAATTCAAGCCTAGCATCCACCCTTGCATCCAGGCCATCGGGCTGAGCACTGAGGGTGCTGAGCCTGCTTGGGATTCTCTCTCCTCTCTCTCTGCCCCTCCTCTGCTCGCGTGTACATGCACGGGTGTGTATGTGCACTCCCTCTCTCTCTTTCTCTCTCTTTCTCTAAATAAATAAATTAATTTTAAAAAAGAACAATGGAAGTATGTCTTCAAAATTTTGAGGGGGAAATTATTTGCATTCTCGAACTCCATAAGCAGTAAACATGACAATATGTGAAGATAGAATAAGGACATTTCCAAAGGTAGAAAAACATGAAAAGTTTTCATTGCTATTCAAGCCTTCTCAAAAAGCTACTGGAGAACTTGTTCCTCTGATACAAGAGAGTAAACTAATAAAGAGGAGATACAGATTTCAGGAAGCAAAGATATACTATAGGAAAGAGGAGGCATGTGAAGGAAAATCCCAGGATGACAGCTGTGCAACAGAGCTAGAGAGCAACTGGTCTATGATCAGAATAAGTGAAAGGTATCAGGAGAGATTCCTTCAAGAAGCTGAATCTGATAGAAACCTGAAAGTTTAGTGATGGTATTTCCACAATTAGGGAAGAGTTTTGTTTAGGATAGGGATAAAATCATAGAACACTAAACGAACAAAAACAGTAAAACCAGACTCATCAACTTCAGGGAGAACAAAATGTCATCTAAGAAAACTGATCATGGTACACTACTTAGCTCATCCACAATTAACAATTACATAGTCACAAAAATATAAGCCTTGACTACACACCTAATCAAATAGCCATTGTGGGAGGTAGGTGGGACCAGAAGTGGACTGAGAATAGTCAAGGCAGGTGGTGGACAAGCATTAAATCAACATCCTCCAGAGTAGTAAGTCAAACATAGTGCTAAAAATATTTTTCATTTAAATGATTTTCATTGACTTTGTAAATGCTAGCAATCTGTATTCCTATACTTATAGTACTACGTTGAGCATATAAGAGATGCTGCTAAAGAAAACAGTTTATGGAAATCAGTTACCTAAGTGTTTATTTACAGAGGGATTGTGTGTTGATAATCAAGCAATATGAAAATGTTTGAGCTTAATTTTATGTAAAAACTTCCTCAGAAGTAGTCCTGGAGTGAAGAAATTATCTTCCAAGTATATGTTAAGTTTTGAACTACTTTCTACAATTCAGCTCACGACATTCTCCTCACAGAAGAACTATTCTCAATTTAACACAAGAAAACATAATCTTTAAACACAAATAAAACTTCATGTCATCTGTCCATGTTTTCTAGTGGATGGTCAAGTAAAATAAAGAGTAACAGTATGAAAGCTACTGAAAATCCCATTGTTCTTCCTGTTTATGAGTATTTGTTTTTCTTAAACATACTAACATCTTTGTATTTACCTATGTGCAAACCTAGAATCTTACATTAATCATCAGGACCAGCTCATGTTAAGACTGTAGGAGCACAGCCCACACATTGAAATTCTGGGTGCAATGGCTAGCTGAGTCATTCGCATTTCTCTATCATCAAATACTTCAGAAATCTTTAGCTGTTATTTCTCACTGCCCCTGTAGCTTTCTCATTTTTTTTTCCCTAGCAAGTGAAAAGTCTCCAGAAATTTGAAGGAAGGAGAAGGCATTAGCCTAATCAAAGGAAGACCGATCACTTTCTTGACATTCTATAAAAACAGCAATAGCACCTTAAGGAGCTAAAAAGCTTTCCTTATTCATTCATTTTTTTTTTATTTATTTATTTTTGAGACAGAGAGAAACAGAGCATGAACGGGGGAGGGTCAGAGACAGAGAGGGAGACACAGAATCGGAAGCAGACTCCAGGCTCTGAGCTGTCAGCACAGAGCCCGACGCGGGGCTCGAACTCATGGACTGCGAGATCGTGACCTGAGCTGAAGTCGGACGCTTAACCGACTGAGCCACCCAGGCGCCCCCATTCATTTTTTAAATAAACCTGTAGGGACACCTGGGTGGCTCAGTCAGTTAAGTATCTGACTTCGGCTCAGGTCATGATCTCACAGCTCCTGAGTTCAAGCGCTGCGTCTGGCTCTGTGCTAACAGCTCAGAGCCTGGAGCCTGCTTTGGATTCTGTCTCCCTCTCTCCTCCTCTCCCCCACTCACCCTCTGTCTCTGTCTCTCAAAAATGAATAAATGTTAAAAAAACATTTTTAAATAAACCTGTAATTGGACCATTCGGTTTTAATGGCTCCTTTGATTTAGAAAAGCAGATTCATTACAATTAGTATTTATAAATTCATGTGAAAGAGAAATTTATTAAGAATCATGGTTAAAATTTGCAATTAGCCAACATAAGAAAATGTTTCTATTAATCCCAAGATGATTTTGCACAACATTTAAAAAATTATTTAACACTACAATATCGTAACTGGGGATTTGAACCATTTTTTTTAAGATAGCTAAAACTGCCACAAAACAAAAAAATCTCCCCAATGTATTATCCCTCATAATATTGGAAAACCATAGCAAACTCTGAGGAAGCAAAGAATTTACATATTATTTCCTGGAAAAATATCTCTAAGTGCACAATGACAGAGAGTAATTTTATTTGATAATTCAAGGCACTTTAAAAGACTAATAAAAAGAAAATGTTAAAATTATAATCCTTTATAGAGTCTGAAGCTATGTACATATATTCATGTGTGTACATTTATATCATTTCTGAATGGTATTATTATGTTCATAAAAATGCTAGCCTCTTTTTTAAGGGAGATTTAGATACTAAATTTTGCACTGAATCTTTAGGGATTTATGCCAAAGCTAAAGCAATATACCAAAGCAAAATTCAGGGAAGAGCAGTTTTTAAACAAAACGAATTGAAAGGCAATAAAGTGTTTATCCAGTAGAAAGTTAAGCATATAATCTAATTTGAAGTCAGAAGATTAAAGCTGCCTTTCACTTACCTATACCAGTACACAAACTATTAAGGTAGTTGGCATATTAGTTTTACTTTGGCCCTCCCTGCCAATTGTCTGCCAGAGAGAAAGGTAAGGACCTCTTTGGACTTCCATTACTCCACCTGAAATAAAGAAAGCAGTACTCTAAAATTCTAAGATCTTGCAGAGATTGTCGAAGAAAACGACTCTACATTTCATGATATTTTTCCAATATAGTCGATGCATAGTTCAAATAACTTTCTAATTCAAAGAAGCTCGGTGATTCTTCTATTTACATCGCTTGGGTGAACTACTGGATTACGTACACATAAGCAGACCTCATCATTAATTTACTGGCTATTCTCTTCTATCATAAACTCTTTAGGGTTCATTTGGTCTTTAATAGCAATACATCAAGAAATAAGAATGACCTTCAATCTCCATCAGTATGTCCAGGCACTTTTGCTTCAAGCCAAAATGGAGTAAAAAGGATGGATTTAGCACCATTGCCACCCCCTGTGTTATAAATAACTGGGAAATCATACAAAATACATGAAATATTGGCTTGGAGACATTAGATTAGAGGCATTATAAGATTCTGACCTCTGAGAGAAGAAAAAAAACCAGGCAATGACACCTCAACATTCACCAGCTTACTTCCTGGAGGCAGTTTCAAGGCAGTAACACAGAGTTAAGCAGTTTCACTGAGCTAAAGGAGCACAAATCAGACTTCATTTAACCAGAAAGGTAGAACTTGTGGAACATAGTACTACAGAGGAGAAAACTGCATAAAAAAAAAAAGAACTCCAGAGGGGTGCCTGGGTGGCTCAGTCGGTTAAGCATCTGACTTTGGCTCAGGTCACGATCTCAGGGTTCATGAGTTTCAGTCCCGCGTCGAGCTCTATGCTGACAGCTCAGAGCCTGGAGCCTGCTTCAGATTCTCTGTCTCCCTCTCTCTCTGCTTCTCTCTCTCTCTCTCTCTCTCTCTCAAATATAAATAAACATTAAAAAAAAAAAAGAACTCTGGAAATCTGTAGTGGGGCCCACTTGAGACTTTTGTTACTTATCTGTGCATTCATACAAGAAATGGCCTACGGCTGGGAAGAGAACCACAAGAAAGTAGTCAGAAAAACCCTGTGGCTCACATGAGGCTAGGAATAATTTGTTTTCCCATAAGCCAGAATACGAAAACAAAAAAAGCATCAAGTAGAATCCTCAGAAGGATACTGCATGTCAAGACACAACATAATCAAATTGCTGAAAACTAAGGATAAAAAGAAAATCTTAAAATCATTCAGAAAAATAAGATACACTGCAACATATTACATACACAGCAAGAAGGAGAAAAATGACCACAGACTCTTCATCAGAAACTATGCAAGCAAATGTATTGAAAGAAAAAAAAAATAAAATAAAACTGTCTATCCACAGCTCTTTACAAAGGGAAAATATCTCTCAAGAATGATGATAAATATGCATTTCCAGATGAATAAAACTAAGAGAATTCATCACCAACAAAACTACATTCCAACAATGTTAAAGGAAGTTTCTTAGGCAGAACAAAAATAACACCAGATAGAAAGTTAAACTTTTACAGAGGATGGAAGAAAGCCAGAAATAATATATATGTGGAGCGATATAAGACAGCTTTCTCATTTCTTAAACTGCCTTCAAAATATAATTGACTGTTTAACAAAAAAATGGGAACACTTGTAGCTTGCAATTTATAGTATGTGTGGAAGAAAATATATGACAATAGCACAAAGGGTAAAGAGATGAAAGTATACTGTTGTAAAGTTCTTATACTACAGGTAAAAAGGTACAATATTATTTGAAGTAAGAGTATAAGTTGAAGTTACATATTGTCAAACCAAGAGAAAATAGTAAAAAGTAAAACAAGGAGATAAAATGCAACAATGGAAATAAAATGTAATTATAAAAAAAAGTCAATCTCCATGAAAGGAAGAGGAACAAGAAAAAGAAACATAAATGAGTGAGGTAAATAGAAAACAAACAACGAGACAGGTAAATTTAAATCCAACCACATGAATAAGGACATTAAATATAAATAGTCTAAACATTTTAATTAAAAGGCAAAGATTGCTATATTGAACCAAATTTTATAAATGACAAGAAACAGTCTTTAAATATGAAGACACAATAGCTTAAAAGTAAAAGGATGGAAAAATATATGCCCTACTAACACTAATCAAAAGAAAATTTGAGCGGCAATATTAATATTAGACAAATATACTCCAGAACAAGGAATATTGTCATGAATAAAGAAGAATGTTTCATAATGATAAAGGGATTAATTCATCAATAAGACATAATAATCCTAAATTTGTATGTACTTACTAAAACAACTTCAAGATGCAAAATGTAAAACTGACAGAACTTAAAGGAGACAAAGACAAACCTTATTTATATTTGGAGATTGACACTTATCTTTCAGTAATTAATAGAATATGTAGTCAGAAAGTCTGAAAGACATAGAAAATTTGAGCAAGGCTATCAACTAACTTCACCTAAAAGACACTTAAAAAATACTATACTCAATGGCAGAATACACAAACTCTATAAGCACACATTGAACATTTACCAAATTCAATCATATTCAGGTCAATAAAATGTATCAATAAATTTAGCAGAACTGAAATCTTATAAAGTATGTTTCATGTCTACAAAAGAGTTAAAATAAAAACAGGAGATATTTATGAGCTGGAGATATTTGGAAAATCCCAAATTATTCAAAAATTAAACAATACACTTCTAAATAACTCATGGATAAAAAAGAAATGACAAGGAAAAATAGAAAATATTTTTAATTGAATAAAAATAAAAATACAACATATCAAAATCTATGGGATTTAGCTAAAGCAGAAGTTAGAGAGAAAACTATAGCAAATGCTTATATTAGAAAAAAAGATTTCAACTCAATTAGTAAGCTTCTACCTTAAGAAATTAGAAAAAGAATGAAAAATTAAGCCAAAAGCAAGCAGAGAAAAGAAAATAATAAAGAGCACATATCAAAACATAAAAACAGTACAAAAACAATGAAGCCAAAAACTACTAGGAGACAAAGCAATGAAATTGATAAATCTCTAGTCAAACGGATCCAGAAAAAAAGAGGAGACACAAATTATTAATATTTTGAATGAAAAAGGGACATTACAAACCCTAAAATATTAAAAGAAAGATGCTTGCCCCTGAAGAGTTTATAATCTAGTTGGTAGGACAGGCTGTGTGCACAGAAAACAATGAACAATCTTATATCAATAATAATAATAAATAACAACAATCCATTACCTATTGTATGCCAGGAAAAGTTCTAAGTACTTTATATATATTAAATCATTTAATCATCACAACCTTAATAGGTAGACACCATTATTAACCCCATTCTACAGATGTGTACCTTAGGCACTTGCCCAATGTAGATATGGTAACAGTAGATATAAGATAATTTAGTAATTCAGGAGCACCTGGGTGACTCAGTTAAGTGTCTGGCTCAGGTCATGGTCTCACAGGTTTGTGGGACTGAGCCCTGCATTGGGTTCTGTGCTGACAGTAGAGAGCCTGCTTGGGATTCTCTCATGTCCTCTCTCTCTGCCCCTCCCCTGTTCACATGGGATCTCTCTCAAAATAAATACACCAACATTTTTAAAAAAGATAACTTAGTAATTCAGATTCAGGAGGAGAAGTAAGGACAAGGAGGAGAAAAGAGGATTGCACAGGTCTTAGGAATTTGTCATGGAAGAGATAAGGATTAGGCTAGCTCTTATAAGATCTACCTTGATATCTACCAAGTTTTTTATACTAGGTGTCACAATCCAATATTATCAGAGATCTCGTACTTCAACAGAGTAATTTAAATCAATGTTAAAGCTATTTTAACAAATATTTATTGAACACTTACTATGATTTAGGCTCTGGGATCACAGACATGGACAAAAGATGGGAGATCTATTAAATATATATATATATATATATATATATATATATATATATATATACATATGCATATATATGTGATGTTGTTTTTGGAGGGCAATGGGAGAGAGGAGATAGATCTGAGAAGACGGTATCTTAGCGGTGACCTTGGCCACAGGGGTGAACTGGCAAAGGCCATATCTGTTGTCTCAGGCCAAAGACTGCCAACTGCCGTGGCCCCTTAGGAACCCGTTGCTTGTATCCTTACAAATGACAGCTCATAAAACTATGAGAATGTAACAAATCACTTTAAGAAGGAGTTCCCAAAAGTCTTCAGAAAGAAAATTCTGCAAGTCTCTTCTTGCTCTAGACAGCCATTAGGATCCCAACCGATTCCACAGAAGCTAAAACACACAGAGAGGTGGTTTGTGTTCTTGTTCAATCTTCAGTTATAAGAGTAATTCTCTATTTTTATATTGAAACATAATTACTTGATAGCTCAGGGTCTACATTTCATTCAACTTTTTACACCACATGTATATATATACATGTACCATAATGATAGAAGTCATTGAGGTACAGCCCTCATTCTCAAAAAGCTCATAACCTAGTCAGTTGCATGTATATGTGTGTTTGCATGTATGTAAACAAATTAGAAAGCAACTGAGACTAGATTATAATTATGAGCTAACCTGAGTAATACTATATGAGTTCAGGAAAACAGAAGATTAGTTGAATTATTCAGACATGGCTTCATGAAGGAGATGCTTTGGAGCTGAATACTGAAAAACTAGTCATCTACATATGTGTGTGTATGTGTGTGTATATACACATATATGTGTGTACATATATATACACACATACATACACACAGAGAAAATAGTAATATACGTATATATGTATATAACTATATCTGTATATACAGAGAGAGGTGGGGGGAGAGGGAGAAAGTGACAATACCAGCTGTTGATAAGGAAAACTCAGGTGGAAATAAGCAGTCTACTTAGCTGTAGGCAGATAATGTCAGAAGATAGCTGAAAATAAAGCTGAAAGTGAAAAGGGGGCAGAAGTGAGTAGGACATAAAAATTACTTGAATTCCAGATTTTTGTTGAGAATATAGGTTTGGTAAATTTCATCCCCAAATTCTAACTAAATTATTCCGTTTTACTCAGGCAGGAGAAAGAACATAAATACAGGAGAGAGTGCAGAGAATTCCCAAAACAATACAGAAAAATGTTTCGGTGATCATTTGATATCCATATAGTTCCCTGGGAACTCAGAAATATCAATAAAAATTAAAATAGAGAAAAAAATATACCTAATCCAAGATTTTGTTGATTTTAAAAGGACAAAAGCTTCTTTAAGCAATTAATTAACATGCATCAGTGAAACATCATCAAACCATATAAAATAGGAAGTTTTACACCAGAGAGTAATATAAGCATCGATACCCTTGTGGGCTGGTAAAGTGCCTGCTCTGCTCAAATGACAGGGCGTTGGGTCTTCAGTGTGTCCAAGGGATATCCCCATTGCAATTTGTCAGCAGACTGGCAAATATTCTTAGTGACAGGAATGCAAAGCCCAGGAATACAGCCTTACCCTCATTCATGGCTCAAAGCGCCTCAGCCAGCTCTCCTGACTCCTTCTAATGGCCCCAAATACGAATTAAACAGCTTTACCATCTCTGTATCTAAATTTGGACATAGGTATCAAGTTTGAATGCCTGATGAGATTAATTAAGTACTTTGCAGAAGTGTGAAGTAATCAGTCCTAGGATGGAAGGAAAAAAAGAAGGAAATCCCCAGAGGTGGATCTGACATGATTCCTGTCTCTATTGAAGTTTCGTAAGATCACAGCTGAAATAACATTCTACCATAAATTGAAAGGTTCTGCATTAACAGCAGGAAACAAAAACTCATCTCAAAACTCATCCCCCACTAATTCAGCATTTCCACCACAAATTCTAAAGTTGGCACATCGTCATATATCGCCACCTAGTGTCCATAGGCAGGTGTATGTTAACCTTAGCTGAACCCAAAGGTGACATTTTTCTGGAGTCACCTTCCAAGGGCTTCCTGTTAGACTTGGCTATTTACCGCATCAGGATTCCTGGTGTGATTCCTCATTCTACTTCAGGGCATACCCATGAAAGTGTAATAATGAATTTATTTTGTTGTAGTGAAGCTCCCATTTTGTGGATTACCCTCAAGTACTTTGAAACTGCAAACTGCTCCCAGGAGAACTCTTTCTTGACACCTAGCATACATCAGTCTCTCCACCTTTCCTTCTCGTTATTCTCTATTATTGGTGTGTGGATTCTGTCTCTAGAGTGCATACATTTTGAGACCATAATTTTCTGCATGAGACACAACTGGGAAGAGAGGGTTGCATCAGAAATGCATCCAAATTGTTCATAATACAAACATTTGACTGGCTTTAGAATTGTTTCATTTTGTGGATTCACCCTTTCCCTCCTTCTTCATCTGTAACAATGCGATGGAAAGGAGAAAAATATGTTAATGAATCATCAAAAATCAACAGAATAACAGAATATAACAAAAATTAAAATAAATCCAAGGATTAATTACTTCAGAGAGACCCTACTTCCTTTCAAGCAATCTTTAGAGTAGAAGCCCAAGCAAGCCATTTCTAGACAGGAAGTATGACAATTTTTGAAGACGCAAGCTATTCGATGGCAGTAAATTCTTTCAAAACATTTTTAGACCTACATTACTGTCTCTGCGTCAGACTTTTTCTGACCAGGCAAAATAGAAGATGTGAGCAATTAGATGAGGTTTGGATGTAGATCTATGAACAAGGGACAACTTTCTTAGTTTGCCTTGGAGTTAGATATGCCAGATTGCCATGTAAAATATAGGGCATGCTTATACTAAAAAATTACTCATTGTTTGTCTGAAACTCAAAATCAACTGTGTGTCCTGCATTTTATCAGGCTATTCTACTTGGTATGGAACAAAAGAACTCGTTGGAGAAAATAACTAGGTTCCTAGCAGAACTGGAGTCATTTTTATGAAAATGGTGTTTTTGTGGTGTTCCAGAGACCAATATTATGCAAAGGCCCAAGACTGTAAGCATTCAAATAATACCCAGAATTTAATACTTAAAATTTATGAAACATTTCACATTTATTACATCATGTGTATTCTCCTAATGACAACCCTGTGAGTATTTTTATGCCTGTCTCAAGGCCCACAGACGTTAAGGAATTGTCATGGTGATCCTCATGAAGCTGTACAAAAAAGGCAGAACTTGAATCCAAATCTCCCAGTATAGTACAACATCTGAAAATAAAGAAAATGTTCATGTGGACACTACATAAGACTTTCAACTGTGAAATAAGGCCAGGAAAATGAAGATATTCTCAGAGTCACTGAGCTGTCTTACATACACTCTCAGACTATAGAGTCCAGTTTGATTTCTTTTTTTAATTTTGTTTTACATTTATTTATTTTTGAGAGACAGAGCACAAGTGGGGGAGGGGCAGAGAGAGAAGGAGACAGAGAATCCAAAGCAGGCTCCAGGCTCTGAGCTGTCAGCACAGAGCACAGAGTCAGACGCAGGGCTTGAACTCACAAACCATGAGATCATGACCTGAGGCAAAGTCGGACCCTTAACTGACTGAGCCACCCAGATGCCCCTAGTTTGATTTTTTTTTAACCATAAAACAATCACTTTATTTCCCCAAGTACGTGAGACATTATTCTTCTGATGTAAGTTTATTCACACATACCCAAAATTTCTAAATCTCCAACCACTACTCTTTGTAAGCCATTCATATGTCCTAGAGACCTTTAATAAAACCACAGTATAATCCAAATCTGTTTAACCCAGAGTCTGATCTTTACATTTGAAATTTAGATCTTTACATTTGAAATTTAGAAAATGCTCTTGTAATAATTCCTTTGGCTCTTAAGGATCAGGTTTGTTTTTAAATTGTAGAGTAGTGACAGCTGGTGTTCATAGTGCGTATTACACTTTTCCCCAGCACAGTTTTTTTTCTATCTTTTACTTGTGGTCCTCCAGTTCTAGTTCTCATAAAAATTCCCTGCAGAGTTTCTTAAATGAAGCTTTCTAAACCTCATAGATTCTGATCATATACATCAGGAGTAATATACACTCTACAAGCCCCAGTGCTACCAACCCTTTTGTCCTGGTCAATCTCATGCAAGAGAACATTGTTGTAGATATGAATCACTACAGATCTTGTTAAAATATAGATTCTGGGGCAGTAGTATTGGGATGAAGCCAAAGATTCTGCCCTTCTAACAAGTTCCCAGGTAGTTTTATACCCCCAAATTGAAACCTAACCAACTCCACTTCTTTATGTAGCCAGATCACCAAAGCCTAGATCCTGAGTACAAAGTGCCCTTAATGGATGAATTTCACTCAGTGGGTAAACAGATTTTGGTTAAATCTTCTCCTCGCCCTGTTCTCTGTTCTGCCCACATGCTTTGAGTCCTAAAAGCCATAGTCACCTCAAGGAGAAGTAGCTCAGAACAAAGCAGGACAACATCCTGATGGGAGGCCTGCCTAAACCCATGCCTGTTCTTTTCTAGACCATTTATTTCCTGTTACCAAAGAGACAGGAAGGCCCAGGGCAGTATCACCCCGACAAGGACTGGGCACATATATGGAAAGCAGAGTTACAAATATAAAGTTCAGAAGAGTTCAATGATGATGATAATGATGATAAAGATGATGTCAGCTAACATTTATTGCACACTAAGTGCTGCGCACTATGCTAAATACTTTACGTGAATTATCTCATATAGTCTTCTAAATATATCTACAAAGTAGATAATATCATGGTGTCTATTGTAATGACAGAGACAGACAGATGAGCACATAGGTAACTGTTATATCTCATATCACAATTAAAGTCCAGTGATTGTACGAATCACATTCATATTAAAAATCAAAATATTAAGTAGACGGCTTCTCTTCCATTTTGTCCTAGAGACACGTAACATTTATCCCCTATAACATTCATGCATTGCCACCTCGCAAGAGATGGCTAGAACATACAAGATGTTTCCAGGAAAAGCTTAAGTTTTCTAGAAATGGCTAAAATATATGCCTATCTTAATGTATCAAATATTGCATCACTGATGTGGGCAACTTAAAAAGATGTGTTCTCAACAGTTGAGTCCTGTGACTGAGTCAAATAATAAAAACGAAGTTTTCACATACTTTTACTTTTATCCATACCTTTTTTTAATTTCTATTATCATTTTACATAGTGTTTTCTTGCAATCAGCTAATAGTTCCATGCAGCATTTCTTAAAATATCACAATATATTGTCTTCAAAACTTTTTATTTTTTATTTTTCAATGTTTGTTTACTTTTGAGAGAGAGACCATGAGCTGGGGAGGGGCAGAGAGAGAGAGAGACAGAGGATTCAAAGTGACTCTGCACTGGGAGGAGAGAGCCCAATGCAGGGCTCAAACTCACAAACTGTGAGATCATGACCTGAGCCAAAGTCGGACGCTTAACTCACTGAGCCACCCAGGCGCCCCTGTTGTCTTCAAACTTGTAATGTGCTTTAGATATGCTTGGTTGAGCAGAAAGTAGTTCATCTTGTGTTTTGGTTTTATAATCCTACTGTCTTTACAGAAAGAACTAGCTACAATACCACGGTCTTTCCAGGTCAAGCACTTAGTGATTACTATATATTTCTTAGTTTGCATAAGTATGCATCTTTGTTATTAAGAATTAGTGTTTTCTAGAATAAAAAGCCATATATTTATCAAAAAACATCAATGCAGGCAGCAGTAAGAGTGAGATGGATTACACATTGACCTCTGAATAATCTCATAATCTGGTGAATGGGTTAATTTTTACAGTTCTGTGAGGGTCCTCCTTTGTCTCCAAAGAATAAGAACAATCCAAGAGAGTGAAAAGGAGAAGGCAAATAGATAAAAGAAAACTGAAATAAGTTGAAAGACAGTTACTCACCTCTTTTCTTCTGACTTTTATTGCTGTGGAAGGCACAGAGATTTCAAAGCCACTCAAGTCCATGTTTTAATCTCGCATTTGCCACTACGTGTAGTTATAACATCAGGCAGTTTGCTTAGCCTAAATCTGTTTCTTCACTTCTGCCGTGTAGACACTATTACTCTCCCAGCCCAGTTGTTGGTTAGATAGAAGGTATGGAGCCTGGAAATAGAACAACAGAAAGCAGCTGTTGATAATGGTAGCTTGTTATTAATGATCACTACTTCTTCATCTGTTCAACTTTCAACAAATATTTATTTTTTTTTATTTTTTTAATGTTTATTTATTTATTTATTTTTGAGAGTGAGTGTGCATGCATGCGAGCAGGGGAGGGGCAGAGACAGGGAGAGAGAGAACCCCAAGCAGGCTCTGTGCCACCAGTGCTGAGCCCAGTGTGGGGCTTAAACCCAGGAACCATGAGATCATGACCCGAGCCAAAATCAAGAGTCAGACGCTCAACCAACTGAGCCACCCAGGTGCCCCAAGAAATGTATTTTAGAGGTAATCTCAGGGAACATTTGAGGGGCATAGGGAAGTGAGATGGGACAGGGAAGAAAGCCAAGGAAGGGACTGTGGTGAAGCAGGTTACTACTTTGGAAAACTAGAGTTTAACCCCACTGGAAAGCTCTGGGGGCCAGTGTAAAACACACTCCTTAGAAACCTCACATCTAAGGGGCAAGAGACCTGGGTTATCTGTCCACCAATTCCTACCAGATATTGGTTAGGGCTGCACCCATCAACAAATATTTATTGATCACCTCTCTGTGGCAGGAATACAGGGAAGTCCCAGGAATACAGTGAATAAACAGATAAAGTCTCTGTCCTCAAGAAGTTTGTTTTATTCTCTGAATACCCGGTTATCAAAATTCCAGCTTCCCATACCCTACTCCACTGAAATTTCTCTGGCAAAGTCACTGTTGCTGGACCTACCAAATAAGATGGACCTCAATAAGACCTTTTTGTAGCATCTAATAACATTGAGCACTAATAGCAATGATTCTTGATGTCTAGAATACTCTCTCCTGATTTCCTTCTACCTTCTGACTGAAACTTGCCAGTCTCTGTTGCTAGTTTGTCTTCTGTTACCCTTTTAATTAATATTTCTTAGTATTCTGGCTTTGCCTTTTTCCTTTACACTCTACACTAGTAGTTCTTGAACCTTCAGAGTCATGAACTCCTTTATGAATCTGAAGAAGTTATGCACCCTCTCCACAGGGGGGAAAATGAATCTACATACAAATATACAAAAGTGTGCATGCATTTTCAGGAGCTTCACAGACCTTTCTCCCTTCCCATAAAGCCCATCATTGAACTTCATGTTAAGGGGTTTTCATGGCTTTAACTATTCCCCATATGTCAATGAGCCTCAAATATCTGTCTCTCACATAAACCACTTTCCTGAGCAATAGGCTACTTTCATATGACTTATTGACAACTCCACATGAATGTCCCTTTAGGCACCCTAAAACTCAAGATATCCCAAACTAAAGTCTTCATCTCTCTCCAAAAACCTGTTCTCCTGGAGGACAATACCTATGGGAAAGAAAACACTACTTGTGAACCTAACATACCTAGATTTAAATCCAGCTCTGGAAGCTTCAGAAATATACTTAACCTCTTTCTGCTTTAATTTCTTCATATTTAACATGAGAATAGTACCTCCATTTTCTGTATTTTTATGAGAATTAAAACAGATAATGGGAAAATCCCTATCCAAGTGCCACTACATAGTATACATTCCACAGATATTAATATTACTGAATTCCCAATACAGCAAAAGCAACACCTTTCACCAAGTATCCTAAGTCAAAAAGTCAGGAGTTATCATTATACACCCTTCCAACCTATCTTCTAAATGGCAGCCAGAGGATCTTCCCAAGACACAAATCTGATGATGCCATGACTCTGCTTCAATCTTCCCAACTGCTTCTCGTTGTTCCCAGGATTACATCTATCTTAGTATTGTACTGAAGGCTGACTACGATCTAGTCCCTGTCTATGTCAAACTCATTCTCTTGATTACTTGTAGATCTCCCCAAAAGCGTGCAGTGTTTTTGATTCCATAACTCTCTTCACACTGCTCCCTTTGCCTGAAATGTCCTCACCCCTCCACATCTTTTCTTGGTATTCAGGAAAACACCCATTCATGTTTCAGAATACAGTTCAAGCATCACCTCTGCTATGAAGTTACTCCTGACAGCCTCCTGCCATACTATTGATCACTGACTCCTTTATCTCCCATCTGTAACTGACAGATGATTTCTATCACGGTAAAGATGAATAGCATATGGCTCCTGGTTTCAAAAAGCTTACAATCATTCAACCAGAAATCCTCTTATATAACCTGTACAAGTAAGCCAAAAAGAAATTAGGAGGCACGAAAAATTGAGTTGTACATAACTTCAACACCCAGCTCAGTGGTCCCTTCTTAGAAGCCTTTCTGTGACTCCCAAGCTCTGAGCTGTGTGTGTGCATATGTATAGTTATATGTTAGCTATATATAAACTCATTTACTCTTTACAGTGTATGGGGCAGGGGCACTGTTATTATTCCCGTTTTACAGGTGAGGAAATTAAAGCAAAAAGAGACTAAGTAACTCATCTAACATTACTTACCCAGAAATACTGGCATGAAAAAAGTATGGACTTCAATTAATTTTAAAAAAAAAAACACAATTGACAAATGAAAATTACATACTGTTTATAAATAAGTCGTTTGATATATATTTATTGAGCCTATTAAGGCCTGGTACACAAATAGAAAAACCTAGGTGCCCTATGCTCGAAAACAGGGATTCGTGCAAAATTAACAAGTGTGATATAAAGAACCATAGATTGTAGCTCTTGGGGGGCAGTAAGAACGCCTTAGGGTGGAGGAATCTACCAAATAGATCAATGAGTTGAAGAACCGAACGAAATGAAATGAGCCACTTAACCGAGACCAGAAACCCTCCTCCTTCCACGTCACCCAGCCTCACCTTTCCTCCTCCTACATCGCTTTTGCCCACTAGCCAATGGAAGGTAGGCTCTACATACTTACTGTGCGCGTGCGCATCATCAATTCGACGATCCTTCGCATCGATGTTTTCGGAAGCAACTTCTTCAGCCTGGTCACTACCGGCGTCGACGCTACCTCTGCTGCCGCCGCCGCCGCCGCCGCCGCCATTTTGACGGCGGAAAGAGCGAGGGTCTGGGACAGCTGGAGGCGGCGGCGGTAACTGGTACGGATGGTTTCCGCCCGCGTTAGCCCCTCCAAGTTCGCCGGTCTTGGGGCCACAGCACTCGGTATTGCTTTTATTCCCACAGGGTCCCGTGTCTCTCCCCAGTCTTGTCACTCTGTCTTTAGGCTGTTTTTCGCTTCCTCACTGTCAGCGGTGCTTGAACCCTCGTTTGGAGCTGTTATCAAACCCCGCCACTCCCCCCGGACCTGTGTTAATATACCCGCCTCGACGCTGGGGACTCAGGCTGGGTCACCGACTTCTCGTTCCCCGCCCTCATCCGGTCCGAGTTGCTTTTGGGGGTGGGGGGCACAAACCGGGAGGGCTGAGGGCAGCACGGCCTCCTCTGGGCAGGGATCTGTGCCCTTTAGGGGGAGGGGAAGACCCAATTCTGGCATTCTTGGGTTACGGAGAGAGCTTGGGCTTTAGCTTTAGCTTTAATGGTGGTGGAGAGAAGCATAGAATAGTCGGCGTTACCCGAGCTTTGTGTTGTTAGAGCTTAATTTGTCACTGGCCTCTTTTGTCCTTTCTCAGGAATAACTTTACGAAAGGAAAGGTATTTTGCACCCTCTCTCCCCGCTGGAAATGGCCACTGTGAGTAAATTAGTCTCTTAAGCGGTATAGTGGTTTGGGCACTTTTAGGAAATGGAGGGTTTGGTTTAATTACGGCATTGGTGGCGTAATGTTTCTTGTGAAAAGTGTCAAGGGAAGGAAGGGGTGTGAAATTCTGTTCGTATGCTTTGAAGGTAGTTTGAAAAAAACTTTCTCTTCAGTACACATGTACTTGTTTCTGCAGATTCATTTTTGGAAATAAATTCAGTGCCAGCATCCTTCCGATATTTTTTAGAGACATTATTTCAGGAAATATTCAGAATCTATTTTTAAGCTTTTTATTATTTTTATTTATTTATTTATTTATTTATTTTTTTTTTTGGTTCGCTAACCTGAAAGTTTTCTAGCAGTTTCAGTATAGGAAGTAACCTTCCAAATCCTGCAAAATGAGAGCAAGAGGTATAATTCACATAGACCAGAAATATTTATTGATTGTAATTCTCCAATAATTAGACATATCCTCCCATGAGGAGTTGATATAGGGGGACACTAGACATACATGAAATAGCTGCATTAAAAAGTATAAAGTAGGGGCGCCTGGGTGGCTCAGTCGGTTAAGCGGCCGACTTCGGCTCCGGTCACGATCTCACGGTCCCTGAGTTCGAGCCCCACATCAGGCTCTGTGCTGACAGCTCAGAGCCTGGAGCCTGTTTCAGATTCTGTGTCTCCCTCTCTCTCTGCCCCTCCCCTGTTCATGCTCTGTCTCTCTCTGTCTCAAAAATAAATAACACGTTAAAAAAAATTAAAAAAAAAAAAGTATAAAGTAATTGGGATGCCTGGGTGCTTCAGTTGGTTAAGCGTCCGACCCTTGGTTTTAGCTCAGGTCATGATCTTGGGGTTCCAAAGCCACGCATCGATCTCTGCACTGAGCATACAGCCTGCTTGGGATTCTCTCTTTCTCCCTCTGCCCCTCTCACGCTTCCTCTCTCTCAAAAGACATAAATAAACTTAAAAACAATTCTAATTATTTCTTAAAAATTACACAGTGCAGGTTCAAAGCTTTGTGGAGAAGAGAAACTAGGGGTTTGGGATTACTTAAAGAAGCATTTAATCTGAGTTTTGAAAGAAGAGTGAAACTTAGATAATCGGAGATTTGAATGGAAGAACAGGAGGTATATTCAAAGACACCCTCCCTTTCAGAAATCAAGAAGTCATTTTTGCCTTGTGGAATGTAAGATACGTGAAAGAGGTTAGTGGGAAATAATGTTGGGTTGTGGAGTTGGAATCAAATAATAGAGAGCCTTGAGTGTCGCAGTATTTAGATTTGATTCTTTAAATTGTGGTCATTTTAGCAGAGCTGTGTTAAGAAGATTAATATGGCAGTAATTAGCCAGGATAATGCAATTAAACATGATATATTAAGAGTCTAATGATGTGACAGTAGGGACAAGTCATAAAAGTAGACCACTAGTCTTGACCCCATCTTAAGGTGAATTTTTACCTAGCCGAGGGAAAGTTGTAAAAGAAGCATGTGTACTCTCAAAGGAGAAACCTTAATTAGAATAGAATATTAAGGTTTAACCTGCATTTGTGTGTGCATGCATGCTGAATGGCTGTCAGTAATGAAACATGCAAGTATGTCTTCAACAACTTAGTTAGCATACATAGCAAGAGTTGTCCATGTTTCAGAAGCTGGACAGGTAAATCAGGATGCCTTGATAGGAATTTTGACAAATTGCAGTGTTCACTACTGATGATGGGAGGAGCCTTCCATAGCTACGGTGATTTGTTGCTAACCAGTGCCATTTGAAAATAGGAATCCAGGGCTGCCAGCTCTTCCATGTTTCCAAGAACAGTGCTAAATATGGGCTTTTTGTGGAAATCTACAGTTTCTCAATGCTGATATTCAATTCAAGTTTCTTCTAACAGTGTGGATCACACAAAAATGTCTGTAGACGGATATGGATGAATTTCCTAGATGACCAGTTTTCGGTCTTTGGTATAGACCATATTTTCTGCTCACATGACCAAAAGCAGGATTTAGTCCTAAAATAGTATCTAAAAGACTGTTTCTCTTTTTATACTAATAAAGATTTTAGAATTAAACCTTAATAGCCTGTCATCTTCCCAAATTTAGAATCCTAGGTTTGAAGTAATCATATAAAATACATAGTTGTCCTCATACTAAAATAAACTGACTGTTCTAATTTTTGAGTTATTTATTGGCTCACTTTTAGTTCTTATATTTACCAGTTGACCCAATGGCATAAAATCTGCCAAGTAAAGAATTAGAGGATCAAACAAGTTAGAAGATGAAATTTGAAACACGTTAGCACTGTCGTCAGCTATTCTTTCAGTGGATAAATTAGATACTTAATGGCTTATTTTGCCATTAAAATGAAACTTGGTTAAATAAATAAAGTGAAACTTGGTGAGTAGATTTTCTTAGATTGGGAAAAAAACTCACATTTTACTGTAACTTTTGTTAAAAGCTTTACCATCAAGGAAAAATACCGAAGTAGAATTAGTGGCCTTGGTACTCAGAGGCTTAAATAATCCTTAATATTATTAGGCAGTTGCTAAAATAATTTGGATAATCTTTCTGTTTCCTTTTTTACTTGTGAAGCAATGTATTATTACACATAATATTTTAGTAATCTTAAATAATATTAAATATAATATTTAATACTTTAATGTTAATGGTATATGGAACTGGTGTGGAAATGAGTAAAACAGTGCATGTAAGCACTTAGCACACAGAACCTAGCCAACAGTAACATCCATTGATTATTTACTATTTAATATTGTCCCCTTCAGATAATATTTTATTCAATCTTTTACTTTGAGGCCTTGCCTAAAATATTTTTGGAATTTAAAATTTATATTGCCTTTAGATCCTGAGCCATATTCTGTTAAATGTAAATGTCTTCAATTGTAAAGGTAAATTTCAATTACAGAAACACCCAAAAGCCTGAGTTTGTCTGGTAGGTTAAAATCTAATAACTATCACATTTGGTTCTTTGGGCAGGTTGGGTGCTAACCCAAGGGAGCGTGCTTAAATTTTCAGGTGGGCAGAATACTCTTCAGACAGGCCTTGTACTTTGGAGACACATAAAGGAGGTTCTCTTTATCCAGATCTTGAAATTTGCTAGACCTAGAAGGAGAGGCAAAAGGGCAGAAATCTTATGGCAGTATAAAAGAAGGCAGAAAAATATGGGAAATGTTAGGTAGATAGATATTTTTATGTGACAAAAGAATAGAAAAGGGAAAGGACGGTAAAGCTAGTAAGAAATTATGCCAGAGAGGTAGAAAGACCAGTTAGGATATTCTCTTCTATTTATGATGAAAAAAAGGTCACAGAATACCTGGGTTGAATTTCAGAATACTATATGAAAGGGATAATATTCTAAAGTATCAAATGGCTACACTATTTCAGTATCCTGGTGACTAGTTTACATGCCACCTCTCTAATCCCACTCCAGGCCCTACTGCCCTGAGTGGTACGTTCCTAAAAACATTCCTTGTTTTTATCAGTTTACACTATTCTTTCCTGCCTCCAGAT
Source organism: Puma concolor (assembly GCF_028749965.1). Lineage (NCBI taxonomy): Eukaryota > Metazoa > Chordata > Mammalia > Carnivora > Felidae > Puma > Puma concolor. Next base: position 141,308,729 of record NC_141674.1, on the reverse strand, counting down.
TAAAATTCTGGTTTGTTGTCTTGATGTAATAAGTCCTTTACTGTGTAAAATACATAGTGTTTTATAATTGCCCACAACTTAACTTTCAAGCCTGTTTTTTACTGTATTCCCTTATCTATGTATCCTCATTGAACTTTTCACTGTTTCGAAAATACCTTTTATGACTATACATCTGTTCCTAAAGTCACTCACTGAAATGCCCCTTTCCTTCTCAACTTATTGCTGTTTCTTCAAAACCTAGTGTATCCTCTGAAATTTTTTTCCTACTCCCTTTCAAGGATCTCTTAATTGTTCAAATCTTTTAATAGCATTTCACAGATAATGTGGTATTTGTTCTTAAATATTGCCTACTAAACAAGGAGTTGGCATTTTAGTTTTTTAATGCAAAGGGACAGATAAGTAAATATTTTAGGCTTTCTGCAGTCCCTGTGCAACTGTTTAACTGCCATTATGGCATGGAAACAGCAGTAGACAATACATGAGGAAAATGGAAGTGGCTGTGATAGAATAAAACTTTATTTGCCAAAACAGCAAGCTATATTCAGCTATAGTTTGCCAACCCCTGCATTAAATTACTCTGACCCAAGTATTTTGCTAGAAGTTTATGCGTGAAAGATGTTTACACGTTCACCCATTGTAACTGACCTCAGAGTCCAGGAACAAAGGAGCAAAAAATGTACCACAAAGCTACGTACTAAAGGTTTTGAAGGTCCTTAAGAATGGAAAAATCTTATTTGTACTACGTTTTTAGTATTGTTCCTAAATAGGGCAACTTTTAGAAGTTCCTATTCTCTCTAATGTGGCACTCTTGATTCTGGCCTTTATTGGAAAGGCCACATTTTTACACAAAGTAACTTACTGTTTGTTTCTTAATAGACTTGTTTTTTAAAATTATATACATAATGCTTGTCAAATGGTAGTTGCTCAATAATAGAATAAAATTTGGTTTTAAAAGATACATTGCAGTGTGAGGATTTGCCACAGATTGTCTAGAAGTATAAAATGTATGTTCAGAACAAATAGTTTTCATTTTTGTGTTATTCTTAGGTGCTGTGTAATAGAGCCAGACTAGTTTCCTATCTCCCAGGATTTTGCTCTTTAGTTAAAAGGGTTGTCAATCCCAAAGCCTTTTCAACTGCAGGATCTTCAGGTTCTGATGAGTCTCATGTGGCCACTACACCTCCAGATATATGTAAGTAAAACTTATTATTGATTTACATATAATTATTGCAGAACATTTCGAGTTGTGCTTTCTGTAATGTTTCTTGAGGCTTTACAGATCTTACAAGGTTAAGTTTATGCCATTAAAAATAAAATCAGCTCTGTATACATATTTATATTGGAGAACTACAATGAAAAAGAAAAGAATACATTTGGTTTTTAAAACTTATTTTCTTGAACTGTAGTTTCTATTGTAAACACACTTAGTCCTGCCTGAAACAAATCTTTTGATCCCATAAACTACTATCAATTATTTGCTGAATTTCTTAAATTTAGCTGGTATTTTGTGTATATATACACATGCATATATTATTGAAATATGATTTGCATACTTGCATTAGATTCAGAAGTACAATATAATGATTCAGCAGTCGTATATGACACCGTCTACAGATAAATGTACTCCTAATCCCCCTTACCTGTTTCACCTATGGCCCTGCCCTCCTCCCCTCTGGCAAACACCAGTTTATTCTTTTTATTTGAGACCGTTTTGTTTCTTTTATATTTTAGTCATCTCACAAAAATTTGTTCTTCAAACTAGTTCTCTTTAATGTAGAAAAGAGGAAGGATTTTTTTTTTTTTGGAATATAATTAATAGAGTGTATGCTAGTTTTAAGTATACAGTAAAATGATCAATTTTGTACATTTCTCAGTGCGCATCAAGATAAGTATACTCTTGATCTCCTCTATTTCATCCCTCCCCCACACATGCTTTCCTTCTGGAAACCACCAGTTTGTTCTCTGTATTAAAGACTATTTTTGTTTGTCCCCTTTTTTCTTAATTCTGCATGAGTATAATCATATAGCGTTTGTCTTTTTCTAACTGAATTTTTTCTCTTAACATTATACCTTCTACATCCATCCATGTTGCTACAGATGGCAAGCTTTCATTATTTTTTATGGCTAAGTAATATTCCATTTTGTTTTTTTTTTTTATTTTTTTTTTAATTTGTTTTTTAATGTTTATTTTTGAGACAGAGAGACAGAGCATGAACAGGGGAGGGTCAGAGAGAGGGAGACACAGAATCTGAAACAGGCTCCAGGCTCTGAGCTGTCAGCACAGAACCCGACACGGGGCTCGAACTCACGGACCGCGAGATCATGACCTGAGCCGAAGTCGGCCGCTTAACCGAACTGAGCCACTCAGGCGCCCCAGTAATATTCCATTTTGTATGTATATCATATCTTTATACGTTCATCTGTTGGTGGGTATTTGGATTATTTCCATATCTTGGCTATTATAAGTAATGCTGCATTAAATATAGGGTCCATATGTCTTTTTCTTTTGTGTTTTCATTATCTTTGGGTAAATACCCACTTTGCAGTTACTGGATCATTTGATAACTCGTTTTTTAAATTTTTAAAGAGTTTCCATTCTGTTTTGCACAATGGCTGCAATATAAGAATGCAGTTTCCCACCAACAGTGCGTGAGAGTTCCTTTTTCTCCACATCCTTGTCAACCCAGGTTATTTCTTGCATTATTAATATTAGCTATTCTGAGACAGGTATAAGGTGATATCACATTGTGGTTTGGGTTTGCCTTTCCCTGATTATTGATGTTGAGCATTTTTTCATGTGTCTGCCATCTATGTGTCTTAGACAAATGTCTCTTCAGGACCTCTGCCCCTGTTTTAATAGGATCTGTGTGTGTGTGTGTGTGTAAGTTTTTTATATATATATTTTGGATATTGACCCCTTATCAGGTATATCATTTGAAAATATCTTTTCCCATTCAGTAAGTTACTTTTTTTTTTTTTTTTCTCGTGCTATTAATGGTTTCACTGTGCAAGACTGTTTCCTTTTGGTATAGTCCCAATAGTTTAATTTTGCTTTTGTTTTCCTTCCCCAAGGAGACATATCTAGAAAAAAGTTTCTATAGCCAATAATAAGGAAATTATTGCCTATGTTATTGAGGTGTAATGACATACAATGTTGTATTAGCTTCAGATATACAACAGAGTAATTCAACACTTCTGAACATTATACAATGCTTACCACAAAGGAGTTACCATCGATCACCATATGATATTATTACAGTATTACTGACTGTATACCTATGCCTTACTTTTTCATCCTTCTGACTTAGTTTATTTTATAACTGAAAGTTTGTACCTCTTACTGTCTCATACCTAATTAGCCCATAGTACTACCCACTTTCTCTCTGGAAACCACCACTTTTCTGGATTTGAGTATGTTTCTGCATTTTGTTTCTTCATTTGTTTTTTTATGTTTCACATGCAAATCATGTGGTATTTGTCCTTCTTTGTCTGACTTATTTCACTGAGAATTGTATCTTCCAGGTCCATCCATCTGTGCTACAAATGGCAAGATTTCATTCTTTTCTTTATGGATGATTTATTCTATCGTGTGTATACACAAGTTCTTTATTCATTTATCTATTAGTATACACTTAAGTTGTTTGCTATCTTATCTATTATAAATAATGTTGTGTACATCAGGGTGCATATATCTTTTATTAATTTCAACATTCATTTGTTTTGAGGAAATACCCAAAGTGGAATTTCTAGATTGTCTGGTAATTCTATTTTTAATCTTCTTCAAGGAACCTCCACACTGTTTTCTACAGTGGCTGTGCACCAATTTGCCTCCTACTAGCAGAGGACAAGGGTTCTCTTTTCACATCCTCACCAACGCTTATTTCTTTTTGTCTAGCCATTCTGACTGGCATGAAAATGCTGTCGTATGAATTTATCAATATCGGAGTGAAGGAATGCTTGTTTTGTCATTTCTGTAATGATTTTCAGTTTTTCTCCAGAAAAGGCAAAATATCTTACAATGAGAAGTTTCAAAAAAGGTCTTGATTTTCACAAAATCATACACACACACATACAAACACACACACACACACACACACACAGGTGAAACTGTATGTTATTAAAACAACACCAAAATTGAAGTTTTACACCATCTTTATACTTTTCAAAGTACTCATATTGAGAAATGAAGATGGAGATAGTAGATGCTGTATACTTCAGGGAAAATTTCTGAGCAAGCTCAACCCATGCCTCCTCAACTCATGACACCACTCTGGAGTCCTCTTTTGTAATGAACATTGTACTCACAGCAGGGAGATTGTTAGGGTGAGGAAAAATGATCTGCACATAGGGATGATTTGTGAATGTGAATATACCTGACAGACAAGGTGGAGAAGCATTCCAAGGAAAGGGGAGCACATATGCCAAGGAGGAGCTTTGAAGTTGTGAATAATTAAATTGGGAATGCTAGCATGCAGGGTGGCCTGAGGCTATTAGAAAATGAAACGGAAGAGGTAGGCACGAGGCAGATGATAGAGGGCCTTATGCACCAAGCTGGTGACTTTGGATGTCACCCTTTAGGATGGTGATGTCCACGGAGGTCCTATGGGGCTCTGGACATTCTGGACAAACTGCAGGGCTCTGAGGGTGTAGAAGAGGCTTCCAATGCTCTCTCGCTGTTCAGCCAAGGCTTAAAATAAGAACTATTTGATTTGTTTTCGCCTGCACATAAGTATGCGAATGAACGTTGGCAAGGCTAAAATCATTAACAGCTACTGGAGGTAAAAAAAAAAAAAAAATCCTACTGGAGGCAAAAGGAAACTACAGAAGGATTTTGAGTAAGACAAAATCTGGTGCGTTTTAGAATAATCACTCTCAGTCCAGATTAGAGTATTTGTCTCCAACTCGAAGTGGCTGCATTCCAAGTACATTGTGTTGGATTGTTTGTTGTCAGCTGGCACCATCGCGTCTCATGTGTCCTAAGGCTGGGAAGTAGATTTCCCTTTGATGCCTTCCCAGTAGTTACGCATTAGCTATCTGATGAGAGGAACTTGCCGAGATTTAGCAGGCACAGGTGAAGCACAGCCGGCTATACCCAGAAGGCTGTGGGAGTCACAGGTGTGGTCCCACATAGCTGATGCTGGAGACCTCTGCAGAAGCTCCCATTTCACAGTGGTCCTTGTGGTCAGACCTGTTGCTTCTCAGACGCCTATAAACCCCGATTCTTCCACTTCAAGTTGAGGAAGTCACTGTTTCTCTGACCCTCTGACTACCCCTGCTGACGGACCTTCACTTCCCAGCTTCTCCCTCCTTCAGGTAAACTGTAAGTCTTGAGTTATCCCCTTAGTCCCATAATATTGTGGCCTCCCTTATCCTGATGGAACTCAGACTGATACACATGTGTGTGAAGTAATCCACTGGATGGAGAAGATCACGTTAAAACTCCTGTGTATATTTGTGTTTTAATCTCTCCGTGTCATACATTTTATGACTGACGTAATGGTGAAAGAGGAAGCATGCATGACTTCTAAAGAAGTCAGAGTGCATGTGTTGAGATGTGTGCCCAATTTGTTCACTTACAGAGGTGTGAAGTTTTTAAAACTTGAGAATATTGGTGGAGAAAATGGCCTCAGTCGAGGGAGAAAGCTGCAGGCCGAATGTTTAGTCGGAAAGCTATTACAGAAGTCATCCAGGAGAGAATTTATGAGGGTCTGAAGTGAGGATGTGGCAGGGGCAGTCCGGATTGAAGTTGTACTTAGGAGGTAAAATAAATAGGAAGCAGTAGCTGATAGAGTACCTTTGAGAGGAAAGAGAAGGACACTTCAAAGATGACTCCTAGGTTTGTAGCTTAGGTGCTTCCATTCACAGAGCAAGAGCTACCAGTTGGTTTTGTTTGTCTTTCTTTCCTCTCATCCAGCTCAACAATTTAGAAAAACCATCATCTGCCAAACCCAAGTCGAGTTCATTTCAGGAATGTGAGGGATGGTACAATATGTAGGAAAACTATCCCTCAACTCTACCGTGTAAAAGTTATGAGAGAAAACTTGATCGTGGTCGATGCAGCTTACTGTCCAGCCAAATTTCGTGTTTTCCATTCCATTGTGTGAAGTCATTACCAGGAAGTGATACCCAGATGGGGCCATGTGACTGATTCTTGCCAAAGGAAGTGTGGGTGGTGCTGCTGGGTGCCAACTCTGGGCCAAAGTTTTCTAAGAAGCTGGAGTGCTCCTTTCACACCCTCTTCCCCTTCCATCAGCAGAATTTAGATAACAGCAAGGCCCTAGATGCTAATGCCGACACAGATGGAAGAAGTCTGGGCCCTTGAATTACCTTATGGAAGAGAGCCACCTGCCTTAGTGTTACGTGACTCAGAAATAAGCCTTCCATCATGTTAGACAACAAAATGTAGATCAGCTCATTTGGTAGAGAATGTTCAGTCTACTTTGAAAATTGCAAGGATACTATAGTAGGAGCCCCAAAGCATGCAATACCAGTAAATAATCCCTGTTGATACAAAATTTTGGAAAACTTATTACCCGCAGGCTTTCTGAATGTGGGGTCCATGCATAGAATAAATTTGGATGGAAAACATTACATTTTTCTTTTCACTAACATTCAACTGAAATTTAGCATTTCTTTTCATTGTGAATGTAGACAACACATCCTGTGTGATTAGCAGGTCCTGTGACTTGTCACCAACAGAAAACACAGATCTTTTCCTATCACATTAGAGATCTCCCTTGACTTACAGTGGCATTATGTCCAGATAAGTCCATTGTAAATTGAGCATATCATAAATTGAAAATGCACTTAATACACTAACCTGCCCAACGTCATAGTTTAGCCTCACCTACCATAAACGTGCTCTGAACACTTACATTATCCTACAATTGGGCAAACTCATTTTAACACAAAGCCTGTTGTGTAATGAAGTGTTCAAATTTCAGTGGTGGTCTTTATTGAATGTGTATTGCTCTTACACCATAGTAATGTCGAAAAATCCCAAGTGGAGCCATCATGAGCTGAGGAGAGTCTGTGTAGTTGTTGATGATCTCTCAATACCATGTATAGTTTCACTGAATCAGAATTACAAATCCTGTAACATTAAGCATTCATAACACACATATATTCTGTCACAAATTTCAAAAATATTTTGATAAATATTTAAACAGAATCAAGTCTTTAATATATGTACTGTGTGCATTTCAAAACATTATGGGGGTGACTTGGTGGTTCTGTCAGTTGAGCGTCCACATTTTGCTCAGGTCATGATCTCATGGTTTGTTGGTTCAAGCCCCTGTTGGGCTTTGTGCTGTGCTGAGCCTGCTTCATATTCTCTCTCTCTCTCTCTCTCTCTCTCTCTCTCTCTCTCTGCCTCCCCCTGGCCCTGTTTGCTCGCTGCTCTCTCTGTCTCTCTCTCTCTCTCACTCTCTCTCACACTCTCTCTCAAAAATAAATACCAAAAAGATTAAAAACATTATTCTGAAAAGAGGGCCATGGCATGAAAAAGAAAAAAACACCTTGAAATATATTTCCTCAGTGTAGCAATGAATATCTAACTTATGACAACAGGGTTACTGCTTCCAAACTTTAAATGTCTAGTTTGAATACTAGCTAAGATGTGATAAACACAGAATTATACCAGAGTGAAAAAATCTCATAGTAATTATAACCATCAAATGTTATTAAATAACATATAGAAAATACAGGAATACACCAAACTTTTTCATATTGTGTGTTTTGGATACATACACCTAATGTCAGTAATCTTTTTGTTTTTGAGGGCAACCATAGACCTTTAGAACTATTAAGACTACTGTCGGTATGTTTCTTTCTAATCATTCATCTTATCAATTTATAAATAGTAAAATTCTGGTATTTTTGTAAGGTATTTACAATATTCTTGACCTTCACTAAACCATCTAAGTAGTTGCCTGTGTTGGACAACATATATGATAAAGATTTTTCACTTTATTTATGAATCATGCTGGGGGTTGTAATACCAAGAACTTCAGTTTCATCTACATTTTATTAATGATTCTGAAAATAGTGCTCTTTTTCTAAAACCAGAGCTCAGTGGCTTAAACTTTAGTTTCCAAAGGCAGCAGAACATAATCTGAACCACTTGTCATAGAATCATGTACCATCATGTCTTTCCATTTATGACCTGAAAATACCTAAAAATAATATTTTTTCGAATCACTTTAAACACTTCCCCAGGGACACCTGGGTGGCTCAGTCCATTGAGCTTCTGACTTTGGTTCCATGATTTCACGGTTTGTGGGTTCCAGTCCTGCATTGGGCTCCACACTACCTGTGCAGAGCCTGCTTCGGATCCTCTGTCCCCCTCTCTGTCTGTACCTCCCCTATTCATTCTCTTTCTCTCAAAAATAAATACACATTTAAAAAGTAGTAAATAATCACTTTCCCATAATCAACACCCCTTCCTTCCAATAAAATACACAAAAGCTATTCCAAAGTGAGAAGCTTAACCAGTGATTTTCATAAGGTAATGCAGTATGAAATATGGGAACTTTAATATGAAAAAAACCTAAGTTGGCGTTCCTAGTCCATTACTTAAAAACTTTGTGGCCTTAATGCCACGAAGTTTTAATTAACTCATCATGAATTGAAGATAGGATCACTTACCCCATACTGTTTTTGTGAATATTAAATAAGGTACTTACATAAATTTGAACAGAAATGTCTGTGCAACAAACTGTTAATTCTATCCCTTACTGACTTCTAAAAATAAAGTCATCACAATAGCTGTAAACAAATAATGTGACCTTTACAATGACTTAGCGAAATCTCCACAAAGGGAACTATTTTGCATCAGGTATGACTTTTTAAGACATGGCTACACAAACACACAGCATCTGTCTTTATAAATATGGATACTTACCATATCACTATTTTCTTACAGCATATGTATGCATCTTTCTAAATTTTTGAATTGGAGTTCTGTTGGATCCAGTGTTCATGTGTTGGGTTTTGAAGTACTGCCCACCTAACTATAGAAAACTACCAATTAACATTTTCTGATGAATGTCCCTGGGCATGTAATGGCTGAATTAGTCTAAAGCAGTGATAACCACAATTACCTAAGTTAATGTGCTATCTGTGTATTAACTACTATTGGGAGTATTTCAATATTTATTTTGGATGTTACAAATCGTTTGTAATGGTATTCTTTTTCTTTCTCCAAAGTTGTGGCTAGATTAAGTAGTAAAATGTTCTGCCAAACACATCGCCTGAAGTGGTTGTATTATATTTTTAGGGGAATACATTTTGGGGATAATTTTTACTATTTACATGTCCACAAAATTGTACATCTTCACAGATCAGATGATAATAGCATCTGGTATTTACTGACCTTTTCCATAGGAAATGGCAGCAAATGACTTATATATGTAATTTCCCCTAAACTTTACAGTTTTCATTAGACGGGTGCTACCAGATTCAGAAAGTAATGTATCCAAGTGGAGAAACTTGTGTTAGGCAGAACTCCAAACTCAGGTGTTGTCCAAAGCTCTCTCTTTTTTTTTTTTTTTTAAAGGCAGGATACTGCACAACTCTTTGATTTCCTAATGAGTGTCTAGATACCTGAACTCACCAAATCATGGCATGATGTAATGTTGAGATTTTCAGAAGCCTCTCCCCCTCTCCCCCCCTCCCCCCTCCCCCCTCCCCCCTCCCCCTCTCCCCCCTCCCCCTCTCCCCCCTCCCCCTCTCCCCCCTCCCCATCTCCGCCCTCCCCATCTCCCCCCTCCCCATCTCCCCCCTCCCCATCTCCCCCCTCCCCATCTCCCCCCTCCCCCATCTCCCCCCTCCCCATCTCCCCCCTCCCCATCTCCCCCCTCCCCATCTCCCCCTCCCCATCTTCCCCCTCCCCATCTCCCCCCTCCCCCTCCCCATCTCCCCCTCCCCATCTCCCCCCTCCCCCTCCCCATCTCCCCCCTCCCTCCATCCCTCTTCTCCTCCCCCTGTGGCCCTCTCCCCCTACTCACACATTCTGTCTCTCTAAAAAAATAAAAAGTAATTTAAAAAAAAATTGAAAACAGAATTAGTTTGAGAAGTAGGCCAAGAGATCTGATAGCCCTAAATAATATATAACATCTTTTTCACTTTATTGCCACACCTCTAATTTGCTTGGAGGAATTTGTGTTAACTGTTGTAAACAAAACTTTCGTAACAAAATCCATAAAGTTTTCAGTAGTCTCAATTTTATTTTATTTTTTCTATTCTATAGTATTTTATTTTACTTTATTTCATATTTATTTCAGAGAGAGTGTGCAAGCATGAGCAGGGGAGAGGGGTGCCAAGAGAGAGAATCCTAAGCAGGTTCCACACTCAGCAAGGAGCCCAGTGTGGGCTTAATCCTACCACTCTGAGATCATGACCTGAGCTGAAATCGAGTCAGATGCTCAACCCAGGCCCCCCTTGATAGTCTCAGTTTTAGTATTTATTGTGTCTCTGTTGCAGATTCCTTGACCAGTGTTCATGTTTTTTCCAATATGCTAAAACAGTTTTTACCACCTGGAGACATTGTTGTCTTGAATCAGTATAGAGCTTTGGGCTTATCTGCATAAAACTACACTGCAAGGGAACTGTGGATAGAGAGCAATTAAAGTTACATGCTTATCCATTTGAGATTAATTGCCTCTTCCAAGTCACTAATTCATACCCTCAGTGTCCAGGAGAATTAATTTATTTCCCATGAGTGACCACTTGACTCTGCTAAGGTATTTTAACTCACCTGGGCCTAATATAGAACAAATTTTACACTGTATAACTTAGTTACTGCCAAAAACATAGTTTGTTTCCCTGTGTCTTTCCCACCTTGTTTACTGAATGCCAAGACAGTCTTCCTTTTGACCCTACCAGTGATTTAACTCTGAATAGTTTCAATCTGGTCATGGACAGTTAAGATTGTGTGACATTAGACGTGGGATTTGTACTATTTAAAATAATTATGTTATTTATTTTTACTCAAGCATAATTAACATACAGTGTTTTATTAGTTTCAGATGTACACTGTAATGATTGAACAATTCTCTGTATTTCTCAGTGCTCCTTAGGATAAGTGTACCCTTAAACCTTTTATCTTTTTTGCCTAAATTCTCACCAGCCTCCCCTCTGGCAACCACCAGTTCTCTGTATTTAAGAGTCTGGGTTTTTTTTGGTCATTTGTGTTGTTTCTTAAACTTTACACCTGAGTGAAATCGTACAGTATTTGTCTTTCTTTGAGTGGCTTGTTTCATTTACGATTATACCCTGTAGGTCAATCTATGTTGTTACAAATGGTAAGATCTCATTCTTTTTTAGGGCTGAGTAATATTCCATTGTCTATATCCACCACACCTTTTATCCATTCATCTATGAGTGGACACTTGGGTTGCTTCCATATCTTGGCTATTATAAATAATGTTGCAATAAACATACCAGTGCATGTATCTTTTCGAATTCATGTTTTTGGTGTTTTGAGGAGGAGGGGGTAAATACCCAGTAGTAGAATTACTGTCTCATATGGTAATTCTATTTTTATGTTTTGAGGAACATCTATAGTATTTTCTGCAGTGGCTGCATCAGTTTGCATTCCTACTAACAGTGCAGGAAGGTTCCTTTTTCTCCACATCCTTGCCAAAATTTGTTATTTCTTGAGTTTCTGATTTAGTTATTCTGAAGGTTTAAGGTGATATCTCACTGTGGTTTTCATTTGACTTTCCCTGATGATGAGTGATGTTGGGCATCTTTTCCTGTGTCTGTTGCCCACCTGTATGTGCCTGGGTGTCTGTTCAGGTCCTCTGCCCATTTTTATTGGATTATTTGGGATTTTTTGGTGCTGAGTTGTGTAAGTTCTTTACATGTTTTGGATATTAACCTGTTATCAGATATATCATTTGCAAATATTTTCTCCCATTTGCCTTTTTGCTTTGTCATATATTTTGCTTTGTCATATGTTGCCTTTTTGCTTTATCAGTGGTTCGTTGCTCCATGCAAAAGTTTACTAATTTGGTGTAGTAACAATAGTTGAGTTTTGCTTTTGTTTCCCTTGTCTTAGGATCTATATCTAGAAAAATGTTTCTATAGCTAACGTCAAAAACCTTACTGCCTGTGTTTTCTTCCAGTATTATGGTTTCAGGTCTCACATTTATGTCTTTAATCCATGTAGAGTTTGTTTCTGTGTATTAGTGTAAGAAAGTGGTTCCGTTTCATTCTTTTGCATGTAGCTGTCCAGTTTTCCAGCACCATTTGTTGAAGATACTGTCTTTTCCCCAGTGTATATTCTTGCCTGTTTTGTCATAGGTTAATTGACCATGTAAGTGTGGATTTAATTCTGGCCTCTGTATTCTGTTGCACTGATCTATGTGTCTGTTTTTGTGCCAGTGCAATACTGCTTTCAATCCTACAGCTTTGTAGTATATCTTGAATACTGGGATTGTTATACCTCCAGCTTTGTACTTCTTTCTCAACATTGCTTTTTCTACATGGGTTTTTTTTTGGGGGGGGGGGGGTTTCCATACAAATTTTAGGATTATTTATTCTAGTTCTGTGAAAAATTTTATTTTGATAAGGATTGCATTTAAATATGTAGATTGCTTTGGGTAATGATGGAAATTTTAACAATATTGGCTCTGCCAATTCATGTGCATCATATATCTGTCATTTGTTTGTGACATCTTTAATTTATTTCATCAGTGTTTTATAGTTTCCTGAGTACCGGTCTTTCACCTCCCTTGTTAAGTTTATTCCTAGGTATTTTATTCTTTTTGGTGCAATTGTAAATGGAATTGTTTTCTTAATTTCTCTTTCTGTTATTTCATTATTAGTGTACAGAAATGCAAGAAATTTCTCTATATTAATTTTCTATCCTGTAACTTTATTGAATTCAGTTATTCTAGTACTTTTTGGTAGTCTTCGGGGTTTTCGGTATATAGTATCATGTCAGCTACAGACAGTGGAAATCTTACATCTTCTTTACTATTTTGAATGCCTTTTATTTCTTTTTCTTGCCTGATTGCCCTGGCTAGGACTTCTAGTACAATGTTGAATAAAACTGTTGAGTGAATATCCTTAACTTATTCTTGATCTTAGAGGGAAAACTCTCAGTTTTTCACCATTGAGTACGAAACTGAATTTTTCAAATACAGCCTTCATTATGTTGAGATATGTTCTCTCTGAACCTACTTTGTTGAGAGTTAATCTTGAAGGATGTTATATTCTTCAGTTGTTTTTTTTACGTCCATTCAGATGATCATATGGTTTTTGTTCTTTTTTCTTTTTAATATTTTAAACAATTTAGAAGCTTATATCTCTTTCACATCCAAATCTGTCTAGAAGTAGGTTGTGGGGTTCTTGGGTCATTCAGCAAAGTTATCAGGGAGCCAAGCTCCTTCCAGCTCACTGCTCTACTAACAGGTGCAGCTCTGCTCCTCCTGGTCCAAAATGATTGCAAGTTGTACAGCCATCGTATGTGTATTCTAAGCAGCAGGTTGGAGGGAAATGTGCTCTCTCCCTTTAAAAGACACATTTTGAAATATCCATCTAATACTTTCCTTGCATCTCAGAACTTAATCATATGACTTTACCTAGGTGCAAGGGAGGCTGGGAAATGGGGTCATTGAGCTAGGTAGCCAATGTGTCCAACCAAAATTTAGAAATCCTGTTATTAAAAAAGAGGGAGAATGAATATTGGGAAGCATCTGGACATCTTTGCCTCTTCTCACTACACAGAGTTCCCAGAACCAGTGATGCTTCCTTTCTCCTTAGGCTTATCCCTTGTGTCAGATCCCTCATATCCCTATAGATAAACCCCATAGTCTTCGACCTCTTTGCCTGGTGTAGAAGATGCAATTTTCCAAAGAGGGCCATACCAATGTCTATCCCATCTCACATGTGTCCTTTCTCTTAATGTGATCTATCACTTTGATTTGCAAATACTGAACCACCCTTGTGTACCTGAAATAAGGTGCATTTAATCATTGTGAATGATTTTTTTAATGCATAGTTGGATTTTGTTTAGTAATTTTTTGTTCAGGATCTTTGCATCTATGTTCATTTGAGATGTTGGTACGTACTTTTCTTTTTTTGTAGTGTCTTCATCTGGTTTTGGTATCAGGGTAATGCTGGCCTGATGAAATGAATTTGTAAGCTTCCTTCATCTTCTATATTTTGGAATATTTCTAGAACAATAGGTATTAACTCTTCTTTATATGTTTGTTAGAATTCACCTGTGAAGACATCTGATTCTAGACTTCTGTTTGTTAGGAATTTTTTGAATACTATTTCAATGACATTGCTAGTAATTGGTCTGTGTAAATTTTATATTCCTGATTCAGTTTTGGAAATTTATGTTTCTAGGAATTTTTTCATTCCTGTTATATTCTGCTTTCTGTTGATATATAAGTTTACATGATATTCCCAATTTGTGTTTTGTGTACCTGTGATGTCAGTTGTTATTTCTCCTCTTTTATTTATGGTTTTATTTACTTGATTTTTCTCTCCTTTGGTGAGTCCGACTAAAGGTTCATCAATTTTACTGATGTTTATCAAAGAACTAGATCATGGTTGCATTGACCTATTGTGGGTTTGGGGGGGGTGGAGGTGGTCTCCATTTTACTTGTTTCTGCTCTAATCTGTTATTTCCTTTTTTCTGTTGGTTTTGTGCTTTTTCTTTTCTACCTCCTTTAGATACAAGATTAGGTTATTAGAGATTTTTCTTGCTTCTTGAGGTATGCCTGTGTTTCTGTAATCTTCCCTCTTAGAACGTCTTTCACCACATTCCAAAGATTCTGGACATTGCGTTTTCATTTGATTTGTCTTCATGTATTTTGTATTTCCTCTTTATTTCTTTTAGGCACATTCAATGTTTTCTTTTTCTGTCTCGTCTTCAGCTTGGTTGTTCTCCATTACTGTATCTTCCCAGTAACTGATCCATCCTTCTGTGTCCTGTAATCTGCTGTTGATTCCTGGTAGTTTTTTGTTTTGTTTTGTTTTGTTTTGTTTTGTTTTGTTTTTTGTTTTTTGTTTTTTTTTTCCAAATACTGAGATAACTCCATTTCATTTAGGTCTTGGCTGTGGTTTTGTTCTCATTTCATTTGGGATGTGTAGTCCTCTGTCTCCTCATTTTGTTTAACTATCTGTGTGTGTTTCCTCGTATTCAGAAAGTCAGCTTTTTATCCTGATCTTGAAAGTAATAGCCTTATGAAGAAGAGGTACTGTGGTACCCTCTAACACAATTTCCCCTGTTCTCCAGAGCCAGGAACTTCAGGCCTGTCTCCACTGCAGATTGCTTGCTCCCTACTGTTGTGGCTGAGCCTTGTTTGCCTTTTGTCCAGTAAGCTGCAATGGCCCACTTTGCTTGTTGTGTGCATTTGGTCCCTGTGCTGTCAAGGGGCCAGTCTGGAGCCACCAAGGTATTTGTAGTTGGGCAGCATCAACAGTCAACCAGATGCCTGCCCTCAGTCCATCTGCTGGGGCTGCAGTTGCACTGATTATTGGGGCACTGTCTTTGCAATGCCAGCTATAAGGTTCAGCTGCTGGGACTGAGTGTGCCCAGGTGTGTGTGATTATGATTATCTTTCCTTCTTCCTAGAGCAGGAGTCTCTTTAGAGTGACACAGGTTCTTGCCATATCTGCTTGCAAGATATTTCATGGCACGAGTTCCTTTGGCAGGATGGCTGCTAAGCGTGGCAGATTGGATAGGGTATATCTGAAAGGGAGCACTGTAGCAGGGCACATGATGGTAGCAAGACAGGTGGAAGAGTGCTTCTGCTAGTTCCTGCAAATGGCCTGCTGTCTAGACTGAGGCCGGGATTCTTGGAGAAGTCTCCTAAAGATCCCAGGCTCTTCTCAAATTGTTACTTTTATATTGTATTTCAACTGGGTTGTTATGCTTTTTTTAAGGTTGTTATGCTTCAATTTCATATCTCTTTCTGCCTCTCTTAGAGCTAAGTCTGCTGATTTTTAAAGTACCTAGAGTTAAGCCTGATTTAAATAAATAAATAAATAGCTCGCTCGCTCCTCTGCTTTTGAAAGCCAAATGTTATGCAGACTCATCTTCCTAGTGTAGGTTCTCCCCCCACCCCAAGCCTGAGGTGCTCCTTCTCTATGATTGTGGGGACCCTCTAATTTGTGGTTAGTATCTCTGCGGGGGTTGGTTCCTGACTGCATCTTTGCCCCTGTTACTCTTTTTTTGTGATATGGCCCTCTCTGTATGATTAACGGTAGAAAGTCTATTCTGCCAGTCTTCAGGATGTTTTCAGAGTTAGTTGTTCTGATGTGGCTGTTAATCTTGTTGTGTCCATGGGGCAAAGTGAGCTCAGGATCCTCCTGTCGTGTCATCTTCCCAGAAGTCCTCAATATATGAATTCTTATTGAATCAATAACTTACCCACGTCTACAAAGTCTGCTTCTTCTAATCCAGTTTGCACATCACTATCATATTAAGTCTAAAACATTTTCATCATATTACTTCCTTGATAAACCTTGGTTATTTCCCACTGCTTTCACTAGCATTTCACAAACTGTCCTCAAGCTATGCATCATTGTTCAAGTTCTAAAAACAGTTTTGTGTTTTTTTTAGTTCTGTGAGTAGATTTAAGTAAGAATATATATCCTAATATATCCTAAAGGGATTCCACACAGAAATCTTTTTACTTGCGATACATTACTTATGGTGTCACGTAAGATGACCAGGGGAAGAAAGCCTTCCCTGGTTTTCTTGCCCTGTTTTTCTTTTATAACTTCATCTCTTATTACTCCCCAGTTTATATATTCTCAAGACTAACCATATAACGTATCATAAATGAAAAATGTGTCATTCAAAATGTATAGATTGTTGAATATATAAAGAATTTTTATAGAGATCAATTGGAAAAAGACAACCAATAAAAAACCAAATTTTTTTTTAAGTAGGCTCCATACCCAGCATGGAGCTTGAACTCACAACCCCGAGATCAAGAGTTGCATGCTCCATGTACTGAATCAACTAGGTGCCCCAGAAAATTCTTTTTAGAAATGCATATGAACAGGTATTCCAAGAAGAGAAAACCTAAATAACCAGCCAACACATAAAGATATACTGAAATCTACTATTAATATGGGATATTTCTTTTCTTTAAAGAAACTTAGATCTTCAGTCTTTAAAACTCATCTTCTTCAAAATACCTGAAATCTTTGTGAGAAGGTGGGGGAGAGACATTAAAGTATCCCCCAAACTAAGGCACTTTGAGACCAGAAAACAAAACACGCCAGTTCATACAGTTTACAGAGTTTTATTCAGGGTAACTTACAGGTGGGATCAGACAGAGGGCAGTCCACAGCAGCTAAATAGTTATTCTCTGTAAAATCCATACCTTAGTGCATTGATTTTATAGAGCAAGGAGACAAGGACAAAGGTCATTATAGTGAGATCAAAGGGTTTACATGTACTTCAAAGGGCATGCATGCACCTAATTGACAGCTAACCTTCAATTAGATCTTGGGGCACCACCTGTACATCAGAAAGAGGAAAGAAATACTA
Organism: Puma concolor; assembly: GCF_028749965.1. Taxonomy (NCBI): domain Eukaryota; kingdom Metazoa; phylum Chordata; class Mammalia; order Carnivora; family Felidae; genus Puma; species Puma concolor. The sequence goes on along the minus strand of NC_141674.1, from coordinate 141,291,205 downwards.
TGTTATCTCTAACAGATTTATGGGAGGCCAGAACAAGCCTTTCCCTGTCCCAGCCTTGTAGGCATTTCTGCAATACGTATTTTAATCTCTGAAGAATCTGGAACATGTGGCCCTAAGAGAGGTGATTCAGCAAACATGAACAAAATGAAAGACCAAAATTAGAGTCCATATTGTCAGTACTCCTGCAATGTTTTACTTTGTGAACTGACTCAAGTCAGTCATTAATGGCTATCTAGATCTAGCCTTATTGGCTTAGTGTGATCTGCAGATCAGTAGCATCAGCATCATCTGAGAATGTGTTAGAAAGGAGGAATCCTGAGCCCCACACCAAACATTACGAATCAGATTCTGCGTATTAACAAAGATCTCAGGTGATTCTTAAATACTTAAAACTTTGGGAAGTATTAGACTAATTTGGGTTGAGAATCATGAGACAGGGTCTGTTAGTCGTGAAAGAAGTCCATGATTGATGGGTGATGTCTGTCATAGGTCTGCAAAAGGGATATGGTGGCACTTTAGATCTAGTGGTGGGGCAGCCATTCTATCATACCCATTTCTACTCATTTAGTTCTAGCAAAATATTAAAAAATATTTTTATTGTCAACTAATTCTGCAGCAATTATCCCTTTAAACAAAACTGCTCTACTTTTTTGTTTTATTTTCTACTTTGTTCTTTTCTAGATCTTTTTAAATTTTTCACAAGGTAAGATATTTGTCAAGATTTAAGCAATGTGGTCTGTTCTTCTGTAAGAATTTAATCCATATTAACTCCTGTGGCTATAAACAGGACATTAGGTCACATTGGTTGATATGAGATTTTTTTTCCCAGTCTATTAATATTTTGTGCCCTCAGGTAACTGCAGTTGAATGGCCCTCTCCAAAGGTAACCACTATTAAGTTCGGTATCTTTTAGATCTTTTTTCCTGTATTTAAAAACATAGGGACACTTGTGTGGCTCAGTCAGTTAAACTTCTGACTTCAGCTCAGTTCATGATGTCACAGTTCATGAGCTCAAGCCCTGCATCAGGCTCTGTGCTGACAGCTCAGAGCCTGGAACCTGCTTTGGATTCTGTGTCTCCCTCCCTCTCTGCCCCTCTCCCACTTGCACACTGTCTCTCTCAAAAATAAATAAGCATTAAAAATTAAAAAAAAAAAAAGATTCTCTCTCTCCCTCTACCCTTCTCCTAGCTTATGTGCTCTCTTTAAAAAAGAAAAATAAACTTAAAAAATAAAAGCATAAATGTAAGAATGTAGAATAAATGTCACATAGACTTTTTTTTTTTATTTAATTTTTTTTTTTTCTTCAACGTTTTTATTTATTTTTGGGAGAGAGACAGAGCATGAACGGGGGAGGGGCAGAGAGAGAGGGAGACACAGAATCGGAAACAGGCTCCAGGCTCCGAGCCATCAGCCCAGAGCCTGACGCGGGGCTCGAACTCAGGGATCGCGAGATCGTGACCTGGCTGAAGCCGGATGCTTAACCGACTGCGCCACCCAGGCGCCCCTCACATAGACTATTTTTGACTTACCTTTTTCTTTTAATGTGTCCTAGACTTTGTTCAATATCAGTAAGCATTTATTGTATTTTTTAATTCAAATATAATTAATATACAATGTTATATTAGTATCAGGTGTACAATATGATTTAAACCAAAAAATTTGGTTTTCTATACATTATTCCCTGTTCATCACATAAGTGTACTCTTAATTCCCTTCACCTATTTCACCCTTCCCTCCCAACCACCTTCCCTCTGGCAACCACCAGTTTTCTATATTTAAGATTCAGTCTCTTTTTTCCCTTATTTGTTGTTTTGTTTTTTAAATTGCACATAAGAGTGAAATCATACAATATTTGTCTTTGACTTATGTTGTTTATTATTATACCCACTGCATCCATCCATATGTTGCAGACGGCGAGATCTCTTTTTTATTGTGAAGTAATATCCCATTGTGTATATATACACCACATCCTCTTACCCATTCATCTGTTGATGGACACTGAGTTGCTTCCATATCTTGGCTATTGTAACTAATGCTTCAGTAAGCATAGGGGAGTATGTATCTTTTCGAATTAGTGTTTTTGTTTTCTTTGGTTAAATACCCAGTACTGGAATTACTGAATCATATGGTAATTTTGTTTTTTATTTTTTGAGGAAATTCCATACTGTTTTCCACAGTGACTGCACCAATCATATGGTAATTTTGTTTATTTTTTGAGGAAATTCCATACTGTTTTCCACAGTGACTGCACCAGCTTGCATTACCACCAACAGTGCATCTTTCACAAGTGTACCTTTTTCTCCACATCCTCACCAAATTTATGATTTCTTCAGTTTTTATGTTAGCCATTCTGACAGATGTAATGTGATATCTCATTGTGGTTTTTGATTTGCATTTCCTTGATGATTAGTGATGTTCAGATCTTTTCATGTGTCTTTTGACCATTGTCTTTGGAGAAAATGTCTGTTCTCTCCGTGTTTTAATTTGATTTGGCAGGGCAGGGTGGGGGGAGGCAGGTGTTTGATGTTAAATTATGTAAGTTCTTTATATATGTTGTATATTATTATTCTCTTATCAGAAACATTATTTGCAAATGTCTTCTCCCATTCAGTATGCTGCCTTTTTGATTTGTAGTCCTTTTGTTGATAGTTTTCTTCACTGTGCAAAAAAGCTTTTTATTTTGATAGAGTCCCAATAGTTTAATTTTACTTTTGTTTCCCTTGACAAAGGATATCTAGAAAAATGTTTCTGTAGCTGATGTCAAAGCAATTACTGCCTGTTTTTTTTTTTTTTTTTCCTGCCTGTTTTCTTCTAGGAGTTTTATGGTTTCAGCTCTCACATTGAGACCTTTAATCCATTTTGAGAGTATTTTTGTATATAAGAAAGTGGTCCAGTTTCATTTCTTTTGCATGCAGCTAACCAATTTTCCCAACACTATTTGTTGAAGACTTTTTCCCGTTACAAATTGTTGCCTCTGTTGTAAATTAATTGACCATAAAAGTGTGAATTTATTTCTGGACTCTCTATTCTGTTGCATTGATCAATGTGACTGTTTTTGTGCCAGTGCCATACTGCTTTGATTACTGACTTTGTGGTGTATCTTAAAGTCTGGGATTGTGGTACCTTCAGTTTTGTTCTTTTTCACAATTGCTTTGGCTGTCAAAGGTTTTTTGTGGTCCCATACAAATTTTAGGATTATTTGTTCTTGTTCTGTGAAACTTCTGTTGGTAATTTTGGTAGGAGTTGTGTTAAATCTGTAGATTGCTTTAGATAATATGGACATTTTTAACAATATTGGTTCTCCAAATCCATGTGCATCACATATCTTTCAATTTGTTTGTGGAATCTTCAGTTCTTTTATCAATGTTTTACAGTTTTCAGAGTATGAGTCTTTTACCTCTCGGTTAAGTTTATTCCCAGGTATTTAATTCTTTTTGGTGCTATTATAAATGGGATTGTTTTCTTAATTTCTCTCTCTCCTTTTATTAGTATATAGAAATGTAACAGATTTCTGTGTGTATAAACCATATACACACATATATATATTGTGTACATATATGTGTGTGTATATGTATATATGATGTGCAATTGCTGGTGTGTGTGTGTATATATACACACTTATGTGATCCAGCAATTGCACGTCTAGATGTTTACCTAAACAATCCAAACATACTAATTAAAAGTGATACATGCACCCCAATGTTTATAGCATTATCTACAATAACCAAATTATGGAAACAGCCCAAGTACTGTTAACTGATAAATGGATAAGGAAGATGTGGTGTGCATGTATATGTACATATATATATATATATATATATATATATATATGCAATCGAATACTCCACAGCCTTAAAAAAGAATGAAATCTTGCCATTTGCAGTGACATGGGTGGAGATAGCATTTGCTAAGTGAAGTAAGTCAGAGAAAGACAAATACCATATGATTTCACTCATGTGGAATGTAAGAAACGAACAAAGCAAATTTTTTGGTTGCTGATTCAGTGTCATTGCTAGTAACCAGTCTGTTTATATTTTCTATTCCTGATTCAATTTTGGAAGGTTATTGTGTTTTTAAGAATTTATTCGTTTCTTGTAGGTTGTCCAAATTGTTGGCATATTCTTTTTCCTAATACTCTCTTATAATCCATTGTGTTTCTGTGATGTCATTATTTCTCCTTCATTTCTGATTTTGAGTCTTCTTTCTTTAATGATTCTGACTGAAGGTTTATCAGTTTTGTTGTTCTTTTCAAAGAACCAGCTCCTGGTTTCATTGATGTATTGTTTTTTTAGTTTTCATTTTATGTATTTTTGCTCTACATTATTTCCTTTCCTTGGCTTTGTTTGCTCTCCTTTTTCTAGCTCCATTAGGTGTATGGTTAGGCTGTTTGAGATTTTCCTTGCTTCTTTAGGTGGGCCTGTATTGCTGTATCTTCTTCCCTCTTAGAACAGGTTTTTGAGGAATCTCAAGATTTTGGACCATTGTGTTTTCATTTTTATTTGTTTGCATGTATTTATTTCCTCTTTGATTTCTTGGTTGGCATATTCATTGTGTAGTAGCATTTTATTTAGCTTCCATGTATTTGTATTCTTTCCAATTTTTTTTTTAACCTTGATTTGTAGTTTCAGTGTTGCAATGAGAAAAGATGCATTATGTGATTTCAGTGATTTTGAACTTACTGAGACTTGTTTTGTAATGTAACATCTTTTGAGAATATTTCATGTGCATCTGAAAAGAATGTGTATTCTGTTATTTTTGATTGGATGTTCTGAATGTAGGTTAGGTCCATCTGGCCCAGTGTTGTGTCACTCAAAGCCATTAGTTCTTTGGTGATTTTTCTGGATGATCTATCCATTGATGTAAGTGGGGTATTAAAGTCTTCTATTAATGTATTGCTGTCACCTTCTTTTTGTTAATACTTGTTTTATATATGTGGGTGCTTTCATGTTGGCTGCAAAAATATTTACAATTGTTACATCCTCTTGTTGGACTCTTCCCTTTGTAGTACCCTTCTTTGTCTCTTTACAGTCTTTCTTTTAAATTGTATTTTTTTTTTCTGAAAGAACTATTGCTTCCCCAGCTTTCTTTTCACTTCCATTTGCATGGTAATGTTTTTCCACCCCTTCACTTTCAATCTGCCTGTGTCTTTAGTGAGTCTTTTCACACAGCATTTAGGTGGATCTTGCTCTTTCATCCATTCACTCACCCATCTTACTGTTTTGATTGGAACATTTAGTCCATTTACATTGAAAGTAATTATTAGTATGTACTTATTACCATTTTGTTAATTGGTTTTGGTTGTTTTTGTAGTTCTCTGTTGCCTTCTCTTTCTCTCTTACGGTTTTTGGCTTTCTTTAGTGATATGCTTGGATTTCTTTATTTTTTGCGCATCTATTATAGGTGTTTGATTTGTGGTTACCATTAGGTTCACATAGAACATCTTATATGTACAGCAATCTGCATTAAATTGACAGTCACTTATGTTTGAACCCATTCTAAAAGCATGAAGTTTTTACCCACCCCCACATTTTATGTATGTGATGTCATACTTGACATTTTTATTTCTGATTTTAGCGACTGATTTTTATAGATATAATTGATACTACTTTTGTGTTTTAACCTCCATACTGGTTTTATAAGTGATTAATCTACTACTTTTATTGTTTGTATTTACCTGTAAGATTTTTTCCTAATTTTCTTATTCTGTGTTATGGCCTTTTCTTTCCACTCAGAGAATTCCTTTTAAATATCATGCCATTCCTTTCTGGCCTGCAGTGTTTCTGCTTGGAAATCAGCTGATATCCTTATGAGATTTCCCTTGTATGTAACTATTTTCTTTGGAGGTTTAAAAATTCTCTTTATCACTCCTTTTTACATTTTAATTACTATATGTGATGTTGTGGACCTCCTTCAGTTGATTTTGCTAGGGGTGTTCTCTATGCTGCTGGATCTAAATTTCTGTTTTCTTCCCCACACTTGTGAAATTTTAAGCCATTATTTCTTCAAATAAATTTTCCATTCCCTTTTCTCTTCTCCTTCCAGGATCTCTGTTAATACAGCTGTTATTATACTTCCGATGGTGTCATTGAGTTCCCAAAGTTTCTTCATTTTTTTTATTTTTTTTTTATCTCCTGTTCAGTGTGGTTGCTGTTACCTTGTCTTTCCAGTCACTGATCCATTCTTCTTCCTCCTCAACAATGCTATTCATTCCCCATAGTGTATTTTTTATTTCAGTTGTAGAGTTAGTCTCTGACTGGTTCTTTTTATATTTTCTGTCTCTTTGTTGAAGGTCTCAATGAGATGCTACACTCTTTTCTCGAATCCAGTAAGTATATTTATGAGCATTTGAAATCTTTAGCAGGCATATTTTTTATCTCCATTTCATTTAGTTCTTTGCTTGGTATCATCCTGTTCTTTCATTTGGGACATATTCCTCTGTTTCTTCATTTCTGTGTTTGTTCCTGTATATTTGGAAAGTAAGATACATCTCTCTTGATCTTGAAAGTAATGGCCTTATGAAGAAGAGATCTTGTGGTGCCTTGTAGCACAATGCCCCCTCTTCTGCAGAACTGGGCATTTTAAGGTTGTCTTTTATGTGGGTTTGGTGTACCATACTCTTGTGGCTCAGCTGCATTTGCCTTCAATCCATTTGGCTGCAAATGTCCATTTTGCTTGTGTGGGCAGGGTTTGGTCCCTGTCCAATTCAGAGCCTGTTTGGGGCAGGAAAGGGCTTGTAGTTGGCAGCATCAGTGATCAGTCCAGATGCCTACTTTCAGCCCATTTGCAGGGGCTGCACAGAAGTGCAGGGTACTTTCTGTTTTGTTTGAGAGGCTCTTTTGGTTGGTGTGACCAACAGATGAAATGTCTGTCAGACTAGTGTGTGTAGTCATCTTCTCCACTCGCCATGGCAAGAATCACTTTGGAGTGATGATGGTCACTGTCAGGGCTGCTTACAGGATGAGAGACCTTGCCAGAGCTGTGTTGCAGGCACTCTTGCCCAGTGGAGCTGGTTGAATGGATTAAAGCAATGCAGGGGTGAGCACGCGGTGTTAGCAGGCTATGTGGAGAGTGTTTACATTGGTTCCTACAAATGTCTGGGTATCTATGCTGCAGTGGGAGTGAGAGGAATTGCACCTGCCAGCTCTTGTGTTCTCAGAGAAGTTTCCTACAGATCCTTGTTTTTCCAACACTTCAATACAGGTTGAGATTAGTTTAAAAAAAAAAATCTCGGGGCGCCTGGGTGGCACAGTCGGTTAAGCGTCCGGCTTCAGCCAGGTCACGATCTCGCGGTCCGTGAGTTCGAGCCCCGCGTCAGGCTCTGGGCTGATGGCTCGGAGCCTGGAGCCTGTTTCCGATTCTGTGTCTCCCTCTCTCTCTGCCCCTCCCCCGTTCATGCTCAGTCTCTCTCTGTCCCAAAAATAAATAAAACACGTTGAAAAAAAAAAAATTTAAAAAAAAATTTCCTTCATGTGTACCTCAGGCACTTTTCAAACTGCTGGTTCTATGCTGCCTGTAAGTGGGATTGTTTGTTACATTCTCTATTTAAGGGTGGGAACTCAGTTTCCTATCACCCTCTGGCTCTCCCAGAGCTAAACCCACTAACTATAAAAACTCTTAAAGTTAAGCCCCACTGAGTTTCAAAGCCAGATGTTATGGGGACTTGTCTTCTCAGTGTGGGTCCCCCATGTCTGGTATGGGGTCTCTTCCTCTCCCTTCTCTGTGTTTGTCTCTCCTCTTTAGGGTTAGTCTCTCAGAGTAGTATGGTTTCCAGCTGCATCTGTGCCCGTTCTACCCTGATTGGCCTCTTCTCTATGATTAATTGTGCAGTCTATTCTGCCAGTGTTTGGCTTATTTCCTGGTTTAGTTGCACTGATATGGCTGTTAACCTAGGTGTTTCTGTGTTAGGGGGTGAGCTTAGGATCCTCTGCTGTCTTCCTGGACTCCTTCCAAGATTTACTACATTCTTTTTATTGGCTATTAGGTATTACATAGTATGGATTACTGTACTTTATTAAATCCTTCTCCTTCGAATTGACTTGCCTATGAGCTGAAAACAACACAAAACTAATTTATATTCACACAGGAAAGCAAATTCCAAAGATCTATTGGTTTTATAAAAAATACCTAATTGGAAGAAGAGTATTCTTTCAGTCCACCAATGCACTTGAGAAAATGGATTCATTTTGTTGTTCCTCTTCAGGCTCTCGAACAGTATGGCCTGATGAAACTATGGGCCCATTTGGACCTCAGGATCAGAGATTCCAGCTTCCTGGGAACATAGGTTTTGATTGTCACCTCAATGGGACTGTGTCACAGAAGAAAAGCCAGGTTCATAAAACTTTACCTGATGTTCTAGCAGAACCTTTATCAAGTGAAAGACACGAGTTTGTGATGGCACAATATGTGAATGAATTTCAGGTAAATTGTTAATATCCTTTATTCTGTTTTTCTAATTATTAACACTATATTAATTTCTGATAACTGAGAGCATGTTACTTGAATTGAAAAAGTTTTTAAAAATACCTACTTAATTCCAGCATTCTCAGAAACAACATACATAGTTTTTAAAAACTTGGCACTGTTCTATACATAATGTTGGCTATATAATTTTACTTTAGATTACAGTCTCTTTGGGGTCGCTTGGGTGGCTCAGTCAGCTGAGCATGTGACTCTTGATTTCAGCTCAGGTCATGAGATCAAGCCCCATGCTCAGTGTGGAGCCTACTTAAGATTCTCTCTCCCTGTCTGCCCCTTCCCTGCTCGCTCTTTCTTAGGAAACAAAAATAGAAAAATTAGATTACAATTTCTTAAGTAAATCTTCAAAAATACATTGTGTAATAACTGCTTATTCAAATATAATTTAGTTATTTCTATATTACTAGAAATATAGATTCCCTGTTTTTCACTTTTATAAATAATTTTTTTGTGGAGCAAATTCCAACTAGATTTACACTCCTAGGCATTTAAAACTTAAATGCCTGAGAACTCTGAAATTCTTGAGATACAGTAAACTAAAAAAGATAGACTTAGAAAAACCAACTTCTGAGGTTTTTTTTTTCTTTTTTAATGCATTTTTAAACTGGTATTGCAGGGGCAACTGGCTGGCTCAGTCGATAAAGCATTCAACTCTTGATCTGGGCATCTGTGAACGCAAGTCCCATGTTTGGCATAGAGCTTACTTTAAAAAAAAAAAAATTAAAACAATAAACAAACTGGTATTGCATTGTTGCTCACCTAAATGGAAAGTTACATGCAATTCAGAGTGTCTGCCAAACTCCTGATCCTCATCATTTTTTTGAATTTCTGCGAAGTTTCAGGCTGTTTGATCGAAGCCATAATATTAAGGAACAGCCCCTCACAATTACTATGGCTTATATCAGGTAACATAACATTTGGAGACAGTTGACCTCTCTTGACACTTTTCTGTCTGCCTGCCAAACATCATTATTGCTTTAAAATACCCTAGATTTTATATGTCTAATACTTAGGGGTTTTTCCACCCCTCTGAAAACCTGTCCTCATTCCCTTGTTATCAGTAACATAAGTGACTTAGTCATTCTCCCACTGTCCCAAGGTTAGAATTCTGCCAAACTTGGCTCCCCTCTCTCCCATATCTCCATATAGAGTGACAAAATTACATTGCTTCCATCTCTGATGTAGCTTTTTAATTATTTGTGTCCTTTCAGTCTCACTAATAAAGCCAGAGTTCAAGGCCTCCTTATCTCTCCTCAGTTCTCAGAGGCATTATAGTGAGATGGACTATGGAGATAGGATAAATTTGGCTTCACAGGTGTTTGCTCTTTCACTTAATTTTTTGACCTTGAGAAAACTACTTAAATGTTTCTTTATATGTAAGATGGGGATAATAATAATACCTAGCCCATAAAGTTGCTGTGAGGATTAAATGTGAAAATGAACACAAAACACTTAAATACACTAAGTGACCCGTAAATATTTTAATTGCACCATTCTCTTTAACCATTGCATATGCTTGCACTGTTTATCTCTTGCTGGACTGTTTTTTCCTCCTCAGTTTCTAACCTGCTTTACCTAGCATTCTTTACAAACCACATAATACACATTAATTAACATGTAGCTCAAATATGAGGATTTCAACCTTTTCCTGATTTCCCCCAGCAAAGCATTTCCCCATTTAGACTGCCAAAAGACTTTCTTTGTAACTCTGTAGCACTTTTCATATTGCATTACATTTATTTGTTCATGCTGATTTTCTTCTACTAGCTCTTTTATACCTAAGAGTGAAGACTGGAATTTTTTTTTTTTTTCTTTTTAACCATTGTAGGGCTGCTCTTGTTAGCTGATGTGTAGTAGGTGCCCAGTAAATTTCAGATGAATAAAAGCCTCATCCTGTAGGAGAATTTATGTTTAATCATGTTATTTTGTTAGTGCTATTTTCCCCCATTTTACAGGTTATAGAACAAAAGAAAGGACAAGTAGATATCAAAGTATCAGACAGGGTAACGTTGTAAGACATAGTCATGGCATTTTAGTTTCTTAGCCAACTTCTACTCATACCAAGTCTTAGAATATTAATATATTTATGTGTTCATTTTTAAATTTTCAAATCTTTATCCATCATAGAGAAAAGTTTGGGTATATAACACCATTACCCCACAGCCAGTTAACTAGAATTATTTCTAAAACCTTTCCAGGAAAGACAAGTTTATAACAGACCATATATTTTATTTGAACTCCAGATTTTATTTATATTTCTCATTCTTCTTAGGGTAATAATGCACCTGTTGAACAAGAAATCAACAGTGCAGAAACTTACTTTGAAAATGCCAAAGTAGAGTGTGCAATCCAAACATGTCCAGAATTGCTGCGAAGAGGTATATTGTGCTTTTATACATTTTTACACTCATGTGTACCACTAGGCAATGTCGCTAATTTTCTAATGTGTTAAATAATGTATTCCATAGGAATTGTAATACTTTGTAACTTAATACTGTAATGTGTCTGGTCAGAAAACATTACATGGCCGAGGTAAGGTCTTCCAAATGTCCCCTGACATCTGACCTCATGCTGGCATTAGATAAGAATAGAATTTTTAGTAACTTTTTCACTGAAGTTATTCTCCTTTTTATTACAGCTGTAATTTCTTGAGCTAATACATAATACTGAGAAAAATCGTAATAAACTTTTTTTGAAAATTGTAAGATCAATAACAAGTAACCTTTACTTGCTCTTCAGAATTGATAGTAATATTTCAGCCCATCCAAAAGCTGAAGTTAATTAAAACTTCATTTCAGTATCCATTCCAAAAATAATGTGCATTTATAAATCCAACTTGGTATCACAATAATTTAACTTAATCACCATGTTTCTAAAGAAGTACTTTTTTCACTGCTTCTTATAGCAAATTCTCCCTGAAATTTTTATTGTTATTTATAGATTTTGAGTCACTGTTTCCAGAAGTAGCCACCAACAAACTAATGATTCTGACTATAACACAGAAAACCAAGAATGATATGACTGTTTGGAGCGAAGAGGTAGAAAATGAAAGAGAAATGCTTTTAGAAAAGGTAATTCTTGGGGACTCCTGGGTGGCTCAGTCAGTTAAGTGTCTTGACTCTTGGTTTCATGTCAGGTCATGATCTCACAGTTCATGAGCCCTAGCCCCATGTCAGGCTCTCTGCTGACAGCATGGAGCCTGCTTGGGATTTCTCTTTCCCTCTCTCTCTGCCCCTCCCCAACTTATGTGTGGTCTCTCTCTCTCTCTCTCTCTCTCTCTAAAAACATAAACATTAAAATTAAAAAAAAAAACCACATTTTCAATTGCTGACAATTTTATAATCTTATTTAAATACCAACATTTTAAGGTGATGGGTGTCTTTTTAGCCTTTATTCTCTGCTAATATATTTCAGTACTAAAGGACTGCATCAGGTTCTGTGCTGACAGCTCAGCCTGAAGCCTGCTTCAGATTCAGTGTCTCCCTCCCTTTCTCCCACTCCTGCCTCACACTCTGTCTCTGAAAAATGAATTAAACCTTAAAAAAAAATTGTTTTTAAAACATGTCAAATAAAAAGTGGAAATTACTCCAGTTTTCAAGGAGTAATCAGTAACTACATGCAGCACAGTGATAACATATTATAGACCCATATTTTTTTTTCCTGTCCTTTTAACCAGGTGCTTTGACACCCTTCCATAGCATTACACATAGATTTCATACTATGTAAAATCTGCATAAAATTGCATGGGCAAACTGTAAATTTTTAATTACTTTAAAAATTCCCTTAGTAGTTTATAAATTTAAAAAACTTTTTCTATTATAGGCAGTGAAAAGTATGTGCATAAACATGTATGCCCAAATATAAAATCGGTAGATTCCTAAGTAGGGAATTACTGAATCCGTGGGTAATTTAAGTTTTGATAGATGGTGCCAATTTGCCCACCAAAAAAGATTCTCCTTGTATATATCCTGTCATGCTAGCTTACCCAGAATATTAGCGTTTCTTTTCATTTTCACCAACCTGAAAAATGGTAAATGCTAACTTAAAGTCTTAAGAGTTTGATGTTGGGTTATATCAGTTTCTACAAGACAGGAAAACATTTCTTTGCCCGAGTGACAAGTCAAGATTAACTCCATTAGGCGCCTTAGCTAACTATAATTGAAAAAATTTCCTTTACTAATTTTCATGTAAGATATTAGGAATTATTTTATATTTTCCTTATGACTGGATGTATGGTTCTTTTCATTAGTAAATTATAATTCACATACTCAACAGAATGTTTTAGGATAATGACTTCATCATACTAAAATGTCCCACATACAGCTTTGCTAATTAAATTTTATGTAGTAATAATCATGAGCAAGTTATATGCTAGTTAACAAGGAAGTTACAGAGAGGGCAGGCCTTAAGACATTATCTGATTTTAAAGAGATCTGAATTTAGAGAATTGAAATTTAAATAGACAATAATTCAGACATTTTCTGTTTACATATTAAGGCAGTATCTAACATATACATTTACCATTACTATCATTTAGTCACTAGAGAGCTCTCACATGTGCATTGAATCATTGGTCCTAATTTCTCATCAGTTAAAGATTCTGAGCCTCATTTGATACTGACCCCAGTATAGTTGTGAGTTTTTTGTAACCAGTTTCAGGGCTTTGAAATGCCATATTATTTTTAATTTTATAATGATTAAAGCTATTTTCTACAAAAAAAAAAAAAATTTCTGTTTTAGATACATTAGTGGTTATTTTAGAACCACACATAGTTGACTGTCCAGTTCTCTTGTTCAAATCTGTTGTAGTTTTTTTCCACCAGATGTCAGTGTTTGCTGTTGATGTGCAGAAATCTAAAGAGAAATACTTAAACTGATTCTGTTTATGATACTTTGGGATTCTTTTAGTTAACTTTTACAAACGTTTGTATTGTTTTGTTCTCCTTGTAGTTTTGTGTATGGCAGATCTGTTCATTAAATTGATATACTTTTTAATTACTTTTCTAGACCATATTCAGTAGTTTTCCTAAGAAATAGGATTAATGAAATGCAGTAATATGTGTAAGTATTAAGTGTGAAAATAACCTAAAGAATACAATTTTTATTTAATGTTTTTCATTATTTTACAAGAAAGTGCTGGGAGAAAGTTAGCTTAAGTTTCCTCTATAGCATGGATCAGCAAACTTTCTGTGAAGAGCCACATAATAAATTTTTAGGCTTTATAGGTCATAGTGTCTACCCTTGTATTGTTAAAGTAGTCATAGACAGATATGGATATATTCCAATGAAACTGTTAACACATACAGGCACCCAGCTGGATTTGGCCTTCAGGCTGTAAATTGCTAACCTCTTAATTTTAGGATATGGCCCATCTTCCTAAGGCTTAGACGTTTGGGCATCTCAGCTGAATGCCAGATGTGCTCAGCAAGGTCTGATCATCCTGTGTTGTCCAGAAATCCATGTTACCTAGGACTGCACAACCCTGATAACACCATTGAGCTCTCAGGCCCCAGCTGGCACTCTCTGTGAGACAGATTCCTCAAGAAGTCTCACCTTGTGAGTGCACAGTTCTGCCCTTGGCTACTGAACCAGGGTGAATTGCTCTGTGGACTGCTTGAGAACCCCAGTGTGCATCTTTCTTCCAGTACCCTAACCCACAAATTCAAGATACTTCGCAGTCCAGAACTTTTGCTTTCTACCTCCTTGGCTTAGTGACACCATCACTTTGGGATCTTCTTCTTTGCCCTGTGACAAACAGTGTTCCAGACAGAGAGCTGGAACAAATATGGAAATCACTTGACTTGTTGCCCTTCTCCACAAGATTACAGTTTTAATTATTATTCAGGATTTAAAACTGTTGTATCTTACATTTTAGTCTGTTTTACAGCTTTTAGCAGGTGTTCACCAAATAGCAGATAATGTTTGGCATCTGTTATTCTGTTAATGGCCAGAAGTGGAAATGTGCCCTTGTTTTTAAACATTCATGGTTTGTCCTTTTTTTCTTTTTTTAAACACTCTGATCTGGTCCTAATATTTGTTACTTTTTCACTGTTTAGTCTGATAAAGCTAATAAAGACATCATAGGAATTACAAATGAGAATGGAAAGACCAAGATTTTGAATAAGATATACAGACACATGGTCTGTAATAATTATGTCCTGTACAAAAAATACAGAAAGGTATAATGTGTATCATGACATGTATCATGACCATGAGTATGGATAGATGTGTTTTTGAAAGACACACATTTTTAACATATGAATGGTTCATGTTTTTTCATTATGAATATTTTGTTTTCCCTTTCTTACACTATAATACAAAATAGCAATAATATTTTCTAATTCATGACAAATTTGGGAGTTAACAGCACAGAACTGATTAGAAATTTTTCATAAAACAGGAAGTAATTTAGAAGAAAAATACACAATTTAGACTTTTTGAAGGAAGTAAAAGTGTTTACAACTAATGATAAATTACGCTATAATCTTATCCAATTCTCTGAAGCAAAAGATATTTAAAAATTTGTTAAAAACTAAAACCCACAGAGATGCTATCTTCAGCATATTTGTGTCTTTTTTTAATGCAGTTCATTAATGGTGCTAAGGAAATTTGCTACGCTCTTCGAGCTGAAGGCTATTGGGCTGACTTTATTGACCCATCATCTGGTTTGGCAGTGAGTAATTACATTTTGAAAGCCAGATTAATTTGAAGTAGGAATGTTTTTTATTGTAAAACTATTTACAGTATAAAATTGTTTATAACTTTGGTAGAAATAGATGATTTAAGACTTTTGTTTTAACCTCACAATTTTACCCAGAGAATGCCACTATGAATCAGTTGCATTCACAACCTTTGAGGGACCACTATCACTTTTTATTATTTTTTACTCTAATAAATACTGTTTGATTTATATTAATGAATTAGTGTGTTTACTGTTTGACAGTTACAAATTAGCATAGCTTAAGGAAGAAAAACTTTTAGAATTAAAATATGGGTGTTATTAAATATTTATAAATGTTAACTTCCAAAAAATTACTTTTCCGAAATTATACTTTGAAAAAATAAGAACCACTATTGTCACCCACATTCTGGGTGTATCTTACAGGTAAAAATGAAATTTTTTGTAGCTTATTTTCAAAAAGTAACATGTAGTGTAGACTAGAAATGAAAAACTTAGTTTAATTCTAGATGTTTGGTTCTAGATAACGTGTATTTGCTAGATTATTGGTTTCACATTTCCAGAAGGACAGGTATTAGATGAAGAGGTGTTTGGTCACATGCAGTACCTAAACTGCCCTTTTTATTTGATTTTTTTTAATATTTGGGGTGTTAAAATAGATACGTATTCATGTTTGCATAAAAACTGTTACATCATTGCCTTTCTTGCTAATGAATATGATTTTTATTTCCTCCAGTTTTTTGGATCATATACAAACAACACTCTTTTTGAAACAGATGAACGCTATCGACATTTAGGATTCTCTGTGGATGATCTTGGCTGCTGTAAAGTGATTCGTCATAGTCTCTGGGGTACCCATGTGTTTGTGGGAAGTATCTTCACTAATGCAACACCAGATAGCCATATTATGAAGAAATTAGGTGGAAACTAACAGCAGTGTCAGCTTACTGGCAGTACTATTTGTACATAACATTTGGGTTGATCTGTAAACACTCAAAAGCTTAAATTTTTAAAATTTACTTATTTCTGGGTATTTATTTCAACATTTATGGGTTTACAGCATTGGCAAGTGGTTTGTGATTTTTAAATCTCAAATGTTCATTCATATTATCATTGAGTACATGTTGATCACATCCATGGATGTGGTAATTAACATGTAATCAGGACATGATCTCATATTGTTATTTCTTCCCTTTATTGGAAAAACCTGTTATTTTTCTCTAAAAATAAATCACATTTGGTTATGACAGTCTGTTTTTTCATTGCAATATTTTTAAGTTTTAGTTCTTTTAAAAGATGTGGTTTTTAAATAAATGCAGTTGAGAATTCTAGATTCATTGTAGCTTTAAATTTTCTTTATTACCTGTTAAGTGTTATGGTACAGGTGTATTACTTTGAAGTAGTGTCTGTACAGGAAAAGAAGAATAAGGGTAATACTACAATATGAATCTCATAAATACTTAAAAAAAAAAGAATCCCTAACTCCTGGAGGCAGATAAATGTAGTTTGTTTTGACAAAATTTGCCTCAGCAGCTAAATGAAATATATTTCTCCATTTTAGCAAGAGATAGAAACTATGATACTTTACAGAAATGCCTCATTTGTGGCTTTTTACAGCATTTTAAACATAGCATCATCATAGATTTGTGTGGCTTTTGCCTATAGGAATAGAGACAATCTCAGGAGAACCAAGTAACTTTTACCAAATCAATTAGTGAATTGGATTTTTTCTGTATTTTTCAATTAAGTGACTTTAAAAGGAACACATGGAGATGATAAACTTTAGTTCACACCTTGATTTAGAACTCTGCTTAGCTAACATGTAACTAAGTGTTGATTCAAAGAGAAATGGCTACAAAGTTTTCATTCATTATGAAAAATACAAAGCAGTATACCATATATAGCCTAGCATTGTGGAAAATGTTTATTGAAGTATATATGCAAAAAAGTGCACCTATCATAAGTGCTCAGTAAATTTTCATCTATGTAAGCAGCACCCAGATCAAGACAGAACATTACTGGCTCTTCCTCCTCTCACCTGCTGCATAAATTGGTTTTGTCTGTTTTCATGCTTTATTTGTATGAAACTATAGATATAGTATGTTCACTTTTATGTCTGGCTTTCACTCAGCAATAGGAGATTTAATCCTTGTGTATAATTATAAATCTGTTTGCATAGCTTTTGACTTCTCAGTGGTTCTGAATTGGAGCAGTTTTGCCTCATGGGAAATTTAGCAATGTCTGGAGATTTTTTTGTCACAACTTGAGGCAGGCAAAGTGGAAGGGGTGCTACTTTAGACATCTAGTAGGTAGAAGCCAGGGATGCTGTTAAACATCCTACAGTGCAAAGGACAGCTCCCACAAAAAAATAATTACTTGGTCCATGGCCTTGCAGCACTCTGTTTCTAATGTGCATGTTACTTAGGCATTTCCCACCTTGCACCATTGTTTGAGCCATGTTCTCTTGAAGTATCAACACTGGCTTTAACAGTTAGGAAGTGCCATCTACTGGTTAAAAAGATCCTCGGGCTGTGGTTCTGTACTGTGTGCGGGGTGCCAAGGCTTCTTTTGTCATGTTGCTTTGTAACAGTTTCCAAAAACAACATGAGAAGCAGTAACTGCCAGTTAAATTTTTTTTTCAGAAATGTTACTGGTAAGATTCAGTTTTGGGAAATATAATCCAAGAGAATCTTACTGATAAATAGTAGAAAGTAGTGGACTTTTATGGACTGCAATAAGAAAAACATATCAGTTTGATCATTTTTCACTTATTCAATGGACCCCATAAAGAAATCCATAAAATTATCCATCTTAAATATAAATTTGCTATTTAAAATGAAGGTGAGCCTTTGAAATTTAGACCTATCACTGAGAAATAGGTTTTGTTGTGAAATTTGTATTTTGACCAGAACTGAGGAATTTTTATATAGATGTTAACCGTGGGAAGGAGTCATTCCAATCATCTGACCCACGTCCCTCATTTTGTAATAGACAAAATGGAAACATATAGGAGCATGCATCGGGTTACACAACTAGTATTAAAACCCAGCACTGGAGGGGCGCCTGGGTGGCGCAGTCGGTTAAGCGTCCGACTTCAGCCAGGTCACTATCTCGCGGTCTGTGAGTTCGAGCCCCGCATCGGGCTCTGGGCTGATGGCTCAGAGCCTGGAGCCTGTTTCCGATTCTGTGTCTCCCTCTCTCTCTGCCCCTCCCCCGTTCATGCTCTGTCTCTCTCTGTCCCAAAAATAAATAAACATTGAAAAAAATTTAAGAAAAAAAAAAAAAACCCAGCACTGGAATTTGGAGTGATTCCAGTGTGTACATATATATATATATATATAGTGTGTGTGTGTATGTATTTCTATTTTGGCTCTTCATGGTCATTGTCAAGTTTACTAACTGATTAAAAATATCAAAGAGTTGTTGAATTTAAACCAAAAGAACTTTCAGGTTAACACTGTTGCCACATTTCATAGATAAAGAAACTTCAAATTTCATTCTGTTGAACTCTGCATGCTCTGAATTTCTTTGAAAATGTATTGAAACCTATCTAAAAATTTCAATTACAGATACTACACTTCAAACAGTTCTCTGGCTTCAAATATAAAACTTTCATTTCTTTTTTGGACTTCTGTCACTTGTAACATCAATATAATCCTTACATTTAAACAGAATTCTGCTTTTAGTTCCAAATCTATTTCCTCTTCTTACAACTGGTTTTCATGTTGCTCCAAAGCAGGTTTTATCTATTTCTACACTATAGCCATTTTGAACTGGGTGATTGTTGTGGGAGCTGGCCTGTGCATTATAAGATGTTCAGCACCATCCTTGACCTCTACTCTCTAGATGCCAATAGCAATTCCTGGTCATGACAAAAAAATCTGAAGACCTTGCTGGATGGGGGGAAGGATGGGGAAGGGAACAAAATGCATATCTGAAAAAAACATTTAACATGGTGTCCTAAATTGATCCCAACAAACCTGCCCCCAGTTGAGAACCATTGAATGCACAGTCTGCTTCAGTGCTCAACTCTGTACATTTGAAATACCTGGGAAGACATGTAAGCAGACTGATGATTTGGCTGCCACACCCAAAGGGTGATTTTATTAGTGATGAGGCCTGGGAATCAGTATTACAGTTTCCAAGGTGCCTCAGATGTGCAGTCAGGGTTAAAACCATTAGTTTTTGAAACCGTAAATAAAGAGGCATGCATCTAAGGAAATAGAGCAGGATAGGAGAGTAGATTTGATATATTAAGGAGATACGGGAAACAAAAATGAAGACTAATATATTATGCATTAAGAGTGACGTAATCACTGAGTAGAGATGGCCCTAGAATAGGAGGTCCCTAGGCTCACCCTATCCCACATTACAACTAGATATCACTCACATCTGAGTAAATAAACCAAAGAGCAATCTGAAGACTGACCGAAAACACTAAATGTAGAGAAGCAGCCACATCTGAGAGGTGAGGAAAAGGCAGAAATGGTCAGGAGCTGCCTGCAGGAGAGGAAGCAAAGACAGGGAAAAGCACCAGGGAACCTCCATGGAGAAGAAGAATCCCCAAAATGACTGGCTTTGAAAACGGCACTTAATTCTGTGACTGTATAACAAACAGGACCTGGAGCATAGAGCTGTAAAAGTCAGCTGGTTCAGCACCGGGCCAAGGAAGGCAAGTGATAGCTGGGTCCCTGCCCTTAAAAAGACAACAGCTGTTGGAGAAGCACCACAGAATTGACACTTTGCACAATGTGTGGAAGAAACAGGAGGGAGCTATTCCTTCTTTAGGAACAAAGTAGCAGGTGCCGTTATTCCTCCCTCATCCCCCAAGCATAAATACAAAGCCACCTGCAGGAGGTGGCCCTGCACAGATACTACCTAACCAGTTAGGAGTGGGACCCGCCCGTGAGTTCTGAGGACTCACCCACCCCAAGCCTGCTGGCCTCCGTGCAAGTTTTGTTAATACCACACGCAGATGCTATGTGCTCCCAGCCACCACACAACATGCCCCGGTGGCCACTGCACTTTGGGGGATCTAGCCAAAGACTAGCAGCTGCTCAGCGCAAATTTAGACACACTGCTGCCTGGGTCTCACACCACATAGAGCAAGCACAGCCCACTACAGGCAGAGTCAGTACAGACGTCTGGATTTAAAAAGCGACCCAGACAAATTAAAATTAGCAGGATGCAAGCAACACACGAGACTTCCTGCAGCTCCAGGTTTTGGTGAAGGGGGGGGGGGGGGGGGGGAACTGTACTGCAGAGGACTATAAGACCCCTACTTCATAAAGTGACTAATTTCAAAAGCATAAGATGTGGCTAACTCCTCTAACAGAAACAGGTAGAGAAAATGACACAGGCTATGTCCCCAACAAAAGGACAAAAATCACAGCAGGAGATCCAAGTGAAACAAGTAATATGATTCAGAAATTAATGATCATAAAGATACTCACTGGACTTCAGAAAAGGGTGAAGGAAATCTGTGAGACCCTTGACAAAGAGGTAAAAAAAAAAAAATCAGATAATAAATGCAATACATAAAAATGCAATAGATGGAATAAACAGTAGGCTACAGGAAGCAGAGGAATGTATAAGTGACCTGGAGGATCCAGTAATGGAAAGCAATCAAGCTGAACAGGTGAAACACAAATACTGCATAATGAGAACAGACTTAAGAAGATTCAGTGACCCCATCAAGCCTAATAACATTCACATTATAGGGATCCCAGAAGAGAAAGAGAGGGAAGAAAATGTATTTGAAGAAATAAAAACTGAAAATTCCCAATCTGGAGACGAACAGAGATTCAGATTCAAGAGGCACAGAGAGCCCCCAACAAAATCAACCCAAGGAAATTCACACCAAGACACATAGTAATTAAAATGCAATAACAATAATAATAATAAAGAATTTGAAAGGTTGCAAGAGAAAAGACAGTTACAAAGGAAATCCCATAAGGCTATTGGCCGATTTTCAGGAGAAATTTTGTAGGCCAGAAGGGAGTGGCACAATATATGCAAAGTGCTAAAAGGGTAAAATCTGCAGCCAAGAATACCAGCAAGGCCAACATTCAGAATAGAAGGGGAGATAGAGTTTCCCAAGCAAAAGTTAAATGAATTCATGACCACTAAACCAGCCCTATAAGAAAGGTAGGGATCTGAGTGGAAAACAAAAACCATAAGCAAGGGTAAGGAAAATAGGGAGCACAAATGCAAAAACAAGTATATCTAAAATCAGTCAAGAGAAGCACAAAATTAAAAGATACAGGGGCACCTGGGTGGATTGTTGGGTTAAGTGTCCAATTTTGGCTCAGGTCATGATCTCATGGTACGTGAGTTCGAGCCCTGCATCGATCGGGCTCTTTGCCGTCAGCACAGAGCCCACTTCAGATCCTCTGTATCCCTCTCTTTCTGCCCCTCCCCCACTGGCACTCTCTCACGTATGCACACTCTCAAAAATAAACATTTAAAAAAATTTTTTTAGAGAATGTAAAATATAACAAATATCTGAAATATGGAGGGGAGAAGAATAAAGAATGAGTTCAAAATTAAGCAGCCATCAGCTTAATATAGAGTATGCAGATATTATATATAAACCAAATGGTAACCACAAATCGAAAACAGTAGTAGATATTAAAAAAAAAATAAAGAGTAAGGAATGCAAGTATTTCACTAAAGTCAACTAATCATGAGAAAAGAGAGCAAGAGAAGAGAAGAACAGAGAGGAACTAAAAAACAACCATAAAACAAGTAACAAAATGGCAAATATATATCAACAATTACTTTGAATGTAAATGAACTAAATGCTCCAATCAAAAGACATAGAGTGACAGAATGGATAAAAAGAAAAAAGCCCCACCTATATGTTGCCTATGAGTCATTTCAGACCTAAAGAAACATGCAAATTCAAAGTGAAGCAATGGGGTAACATCATTCAAATGGATATGAAAAGAAAGCTGGAACAGCAATACTTAGACAAAATAGACTTTAAAACACAGGCTACATAACAAGGGACAAAGAAAGACACTATGTAATCATAAACAGTACAATCCAACAAGATACGACAAGTGTAAATTTTTTTAAAAATTGTAAATACTTAGGCACTCAACATGGGTGCACCCAAATACATAAAGCAGCTAATAACAAATATAAAGGAAGTAATCAACAGCAATGCAATAATAGTAGGGTGTTAGCACCCCACTGACATGGATACATAGTCCAAACAGAAAATCAATAAGAAAACAGTGGACCAGAAGGATCTAACATATATTCAGAACATTTTATATGAAAACAATACATGTTCTTTTGAAGTGCACATGGAACATTCTCTAGAAGACATATTTAGGCCAAAAACAAGTGTCAACAATTTCAAAAGGATTGAAGTCATACCATGCATTTTTTTTCTGACCACAATGCTACGAAACTACAAATCCACTACAAGTGAAAATCTGGAAAGGACACAAATACATGGAGGTTAAATAACATACTAGTAAGCAATGAATGGTTTACCAGGAAATGAAAGAGGAAATAAAAAAAATACATGGAGACAAAAGAAAATGAAAACATGATGGCCTAAAATCTTTGGGATTCAGCAAAGGCTATTCTAAAAAGGAAGTTTATAGCAATACAGGCTTCCCTAAAGAAGCTAGAAAAATCCCAAATAAACAACCTATACTTACTTCTAAGGGAACTAGAAAAAGAACTATCAAACCCAAAACTAGAAGGAAGGAAATTATAAAGAATAGAGCAGAAATAAAACTAATAAAAACAATAGAAGAGATCAATGAAACCAGGAGCTGGTTCTTTGAAAAGAGCAACAAGATTGATAAACCTTAGCCAGACTCATAAAAAAAATAGTAAATAAAATAGAACTCAAAAATCAGAAATGAAAGGGAGAAATAACAATTTACACCACAAAAATACAAGAGATTGTAAGACAATATTATAAAAAATTATATGCCAACAAATTGGACAATGTAGAAGAAACAGATAACTTCCTAGAAACATATAACCCCCAAAATTGAATCAAGAAGAAATAGAAAATTTTAACAGACAGATTATCTGCAGTGAAATTGAATCAAAAAACTCCCAGCAGACAGAAGTCTAGGGCTAGACAGCTTCACCAGGGAATTCTACCAAACATTTAAAGAAGAGTTAATACCTATTCTCAAAAAGAGAAGAGGAAGGAGAAACTTCCTAATTCATTCTATGAAGCCAGCATTACCCAGATACCAAAACCAGATAATGACACTACAAAAAAAGAGAACTATAGGCCAATATCTCTGATGAACATAGAGGCAAAAAATCTTTAACAAAACACTATCAAACCAAATCCAATGATACATTAAAAAAAATCACTCACCACAGTCAAGTGGGATTTATCCCTGGGATGCAAGGTGGTTCAATATTCCCAAGTCAATCAATATGATACATCACATCAATAAAAGAAGGTATAAAAGCCATGTGATGATTTCAATAGAAGTAGAAAAAGCATTCGACAAAGTACAACATCTATTCATGATAAAAACCCTCAACAAAGTATGTTGAGGGGAAACATATCTCAACACCATAAAGGCTATATATGAAAAACCCACAGCTAATATCATACTCAGTAGTGAAAAACAGAAACATTTCTTTCCCCAAGGGTCAGGAACAAGACAGGGATGTCCACTCTCACCACTATTATTTAACATAGCACCGGAAGTCCTAGATGCAGCAATCAGGCAAGAGGAAGGAATAAAAGGTATCCAGATTGGTAAGGAAGAAATAAAACTTTCACTATTTGCAGATGACTTGATACTGTACATAGAAAGCCCTAAAGACTCCACCCAAAACCTACTACAACTGATAAATGAATTCAGTAAGGTTGCAGGATACAAAGTTAATGTACAGAAATACATGGCATTTATATGTACAAATTATGAAGCAACAGAAAGAGAAATTAAGAAAGCAATCCCATTTACAATTGTACCAAAGATCATAAAATATTTAGGAATAAACTTAAGGAGATGAAATACGTATACTCTGAAAAGTATAAAACACTGATGAAAGATATTGAAGAGGACACAAACAAGTAGAAAGATATTCTATGCTCATGGATTAGAAGAACAAATAATGTTAAAATTTCCATACCATCCAAAGCAATCTACATATTTCATGCAATCCCTATCAAAATACCAGCAATGATTTTTGATAGAACTGGAACAAAAAATTCTAAAATTTACCTGGAACCACAGAAGACCTCAAATAGCCAAAAGAATTTTTAAAAAGAAAAACAAAGCTGGAGGTACCACAATTCCAGATTTCAAGTTATATACTACATGTAATCAAAACAGAGGGATACTGGCATGAAAATAGGCACATAGATCAGTGGAATAGAATAAAAAGCCCAAAAAAACCCCACAGTTATATAGTCAATTAATCTTGGACAAAGGAGGAAAGAACATGCAATAGGGGAAAAGCCTCTTCAACAAATGGTGTTGAGAAAACTCATGTTAGATGGCAACATGCAAAAGAATGAAACTGGACCACTGGCTTACACAATACACAAAGATAAATTCAAAATGGATTAAGGACATAAATGTAAGACCTGAAACCATAAAAATCCTAGAAGATAGCACAGGCAGTAATTCAACAAAACTAGAAGGCAGCCTACAGAATGGGAGAAAGTATTTACAAATGACATCCAATACAGAGTTGGTATCCAAAATACATAAAGATCTTATACAACACGCAAAACCCAAATAATCCAATTTAAAAATGGGCAGGGGCACCTGGGTGGCTCAGTCGGTTGAGCGACCGACTTCAACTCAGGTCATGATCTCACGGTCTGTGAGTTCAAGCCCCCCACGTCAGGCTCTGTGCTGACAGCTCAGAGCCTGGAGCCTGCTTCCGATTCTGTGTCTCCCTTTTTCTCTGCCCCCTGCCCGGTTCACACTCTGTCTCTGTCTCTCAAAAAGTGAATAAACATTAAAAAAAAAATGGGCAGAACACACGAAAAGACATTTCTCCAAAGAAGACATACAGATAACCAACAGACACAAGAAAAGATGCTTAATATTACTCATTATCAGGGAAATACATATCAAAACTACAATGAAATATCACCTTACACCTGTCAGAATGACTGGAATCAAAAACACAAGAAAAAACAAGTATTGGAGAAGATGTGGAGAAAAAGGAACCTTTGTGCACTGCTGGTGGGAGTGCAAACTGGTGCAGTCACTGTGGATAATGGTATGGAGGTTCTTCACAAAGTCAAAAATGGAACTACCCTGTGATCCAGTAATCACATTACTGGGTATTTGCTCAAAAAATGCAAAAACATTAATTCAAAGGGACAGATGCAACCCTATGTTTATTGCAGCAATAACAATATTGTGGAAATAGACCCAAGTGTCCATCAACAGATGAATGGATAAATAAGATGTAGTGTACACACACACACACACACACACACACACACGACTATTATTCAGCCATAAAACATGAAATCTTGCCATTTGCAATAATTTAAGACAATTTAAGAATTTAAGAAAAAATGAACAAAGAAAAAAGAGAGACAAACCAAGAAACAGACTGTTAACTCTAGAAAGCAAACTGGTGGTTATCAAAGGGAAGATGGGTGGGGGGATGGGTGAAATAGGTGATAAGGATTAAAGAGTATATTTATCATGAGGAGCACGGGGTAATGTAGAAAATAGTTGAGTCACTATATTGTGCAATGGAAACTAATATAACACTGTATGTTAATGATACTGGAATTAAAATTAAAAATTTTTAATTTGGGGCGCCTGAGTGGCTCAGTTGTTGAGTATCTGACTTCAGCTCTGGTCATGGTCTTGTGGTTTGTGAGTTTCCAACCTCACACTGGGCTTGCTGCTGTCAACACAGAGCCCACTTTGTATCCTCTGTCCTCTCTCTTTCTGTCCCTTCCCCACTCATGCTCTCTCTCAAAAATAAATTAAAATTTTTTAATTAAAAAAATTTTTAAAATAAAAAAATTAAATTTTTTTAAAAAAGAGTGACCTAGTCAAGTCCAAATCAATTCAAGGATTTGTTCAAGCCCCACTTCCTCTATGAAGCCTTTTCTAACTACTTCATTCCTCACTGACCTTTTCTTTTCCTTCATCTGTATAGCACCTGGTTTACACCACACCATTTTGCACTTGATTATATAATTGTACACGTTTTTTCTTTTAATTTCTTGTTGTCTTCAATTGTTTCTCTCATACCAAGAATCCAAATACCTACTAAATTTGAACACAGTACTGAACATGCCATAATAATCTTCATTCTCATCTTACTAGCCAAGATATTTTAAATTGTTTCATAAGTGTTTTATGCTCCCCACATTGTATCAATACATGTAAGCTATAACTTAATTATCCAGAAGATTAAAATTCAGGCTTTGAACATATGATTTCCAATCATATTTCCAAGCACTTAAAACCATGTTGCTGCTATAAAACTGTAGTAATTAAGACAGAGTGGTATTGGAACAAGGAGAGACTAACCAATGAATAGAAAAAGTCTAAGAAATAGACCTGTAAAAAAGTAGTCACTCGATTTATGACCAACAGGATACTGCCGTGCAGCTGGATCAGTTGGATATTTATATAGGAAAGAAATATATTTTTGCTTTTACCTTCTACCATACTCAATCATTTCCAAATGCATTGTAAATCTAAATCATAGGGAATATAGTCAATGATATTGTAATTGCATTGCATAGGGATATGTGGTAGCTATATTTGCAGTGAACATAACATAACAGAGTTGTTGAATCTCTATGTTGTATATCTGAAACTAATGAAAGATCATGTGTCAACTATACTCAAAAAATAAAAATTAAAAATAAAATATACAGAAACTGAATAAATACATGGAAAAAATTAAAGCTTTTAGAAGGGGGGAAAAAAGAGTCTTTGTGACCTTGCAGTAGGAAAGGATTTTGTTTTTTATAAACAGGATACAAGCCATACAGGATGGAAATCGATTGTGTCATATTAAAATTAAGAACTTTTAATTCATCAAAAGAAATCATGAAGGAGAAAGCAATTAACAGAGTTGAAGACATGCATATACAACAGTCCAGCCATACACACACACACACACACACACAGACACACACACACACACATACACACACACACACACACACACATCCAACAAAGGACTTATATCCAAAATATATAAGAACTTCTAAAGTCAGTGAAAAAAGAAAAACAAAAGTAAAAGACTTAAACATTTACAAAGAAAGATAGCCAAATGGCCAGTAAGCATGAAAGGGCGCTCTACTTTATTAATTATCAGAAATGCAAAATAAACCTCCAATAACATGTCCCAAGAATGGCTAAAATGAAAAAGTTTTGACAGATGTATAGCAACTACAAAGTTGTTGGAAAATGATAAAAACACTTCAGAAAAGAGTTTGGGAATTCTAAAGCTTAACATACCCTAAGACCTAGCAATTCCACTCTGAGATCTAAACCAACAGAAATGCACACATCTGTTAAAAAAAAAAGACAAATACTCCTATAAAAGACTATACCACCATGATATATGATAACCACAAGAAAGATATTGCTTAAATGCCCATCAATACCAGAATGGATATATCAGCTGGGGAATAGCTACATAATAGGATATTATATAATAATTAATTAAAATGAATGCTTTATCACTATGTGCAACAAAATGATGACACTAATAAACAATGCTGTGTAAAAGAAGCCAGATGCAAAAGAGCACATACTACATAATTACATGAATATGAACTACAGAAATAGAACTGCTACTAGAAGTCAGGGTGATGCTTACCCTTGGGAGGGGAAGGGGAATAACTGGAAAGAAGGACAGGGCTTCTAGGGTGTTGGTAATGTTCTCTGTTCTGAATTTGAGTATTGATTACATAGGTAATTTAGCTGTGAAAACTGGAGTGACACATTTATATGCATTTTTTGCATGCATATCATATTTAAATATAAAATTTTAAAAAATACAACAAATCCACTCTTAAGATAGTGGGAGAACCTATCCAAAGACAACCTGTACATAAAAAGACCCTTAAACTATATTGGTTAAAAAGGAATTAAAATTTATAGTTAACTCTGAAAAAATTATGAAACAAAATTATGTTTTTTTTTCTTTTTAAATAGGTATAAGTTCAACTATCCATTAATTGTTCAACAAAGCGATAAGCTTGCAAACCAATTCATTTTTCTTAAATATTATTTTAGACATATTTTACACTTTTTATAATCATGATCAATTTTGCTAAGAGCTTAAAAAGTTTTCCAAGAACCTCTTAATCCTTGGATACTTAAATCATTCTCTTTTACAGTGTCTAACCTTAAGTCATCCTAGTAGATTTTCTCTCTTTAATTATTAGTTGACCTAACAGTTGTTTCATCATACTAAATTATTTCATAAAATGTTTCATTTCTGTTACACTTGCAATTTTATTTCAGTGTACTTACATGTAATGCTATGGTTATGAAATTTGCTTTCTTAAAAGGAAACAGGCAAAACAGACAAGGTTGAAATGCTATAATCTGCTTTGATCTTATAATACAATAAAAAGAGGCTCTAAGTGCTTTAATTTTGTATTGTGTAATATTACATTTAAATTAAAACTTCCGACATATTCTAGTATAAAGAGCAATATTCCTGTATTAAAAATGAGTGGCAATTTAATGACACAAAAAACAGGCATTAAACTTTTTCAACATTGGTTTGTACTCCTAGCTTAGGCTGTTTTCCTAGAAGTTGAATTTTTAGTAGCTTTGAAGATTAAAAGCCATCCTTGTCACAAACTCCACAAACAAGTGCCTGCCAAAGGTCCAGTTCTGTTGCCGGAAGAATGCTTCAGCACAGAGCCTGTCACATAGATGTGCACTAACAGATGTTGTAAAATTGATGCTGACTAATTTAATGGTGGTTCAGAAAAGTACCCCAGCTTTGATGGGGTCAAACTGAAACTTTGTCCTAGTGTACCATTTTAATCCAAAAATCTCGTGTAGAAAGATCCCCAATTAGTTTCAGATCAGTTCAACATGTTTTACGATTGCAACACAGTTGGAACAGTTAATGAAATACACTGCCTAATCTCCCAAATATTGCATGGTACATACTTACACTTAAAAAAAAAAAGTCACTTTTTATCTAAATTCAAATTTATCTGAGTGTACTCTATTTTTGTTTGCAAAATCTGGTGATCCTAAGTGACAACATTGCTATCAAACAGCAGTGATTTTTTTTTTTCTTTTCTCCAGTTTTATTAAAACATCGACATAAAACATCATGTAACTCTAAGGTAGATGCCATAATTCTTTACTATATTAATATATTGCAAAATGATTATCATAATAACTTTGGCTAACATCTATCACCTCAAATAATTTTTTTTTTCTAGTAACAAGAATTTTTAAGGTCTACTCTGAGAAACTTTCAAATATGCAATACAGTATTATTAGCTATAGTCACCATACTGTATAATACATCCTCATAACTTATAACTGGAAGTTCATACATTTTCACCACCTTCACCCATTTTTCTCACCCCATCCATCAATGCTGGCAACTATCAGTCTGTTTCCTGTTTCTATAAAATCAGTATTCCTGATTCTGCATATTAGTGAGATCATACAGAAATTGTCTTTCCCTGTCTGACATTTCACTTAACATCACACCCTTAAGATTCATTCATGTTGTCACAAATGGTAAGATTTCCTTCTTTTCTGGCTGAATAATATTCCATATATATACACCCTGCATTTTCTTTATCCATACATCTGCCAGTGAACATTTAAGTTTTCATGTCTTGGCTATTGTATGCTGTATGAAGTGTTGAATCATTATATTGTACACCTGAAACTAATATCACATGGTATGTTAACTAGAATTTAAATAAAAACTTCTCTTAAAAAGGTGACAAAAAGAAAAAAATCAATGGAGTAACAAAGGCAACCTATGGAATGGGAGAAAATATTTGCAAACCACATATCTGATAAGGAGTTAATATCCAAAATACACAAGAAATTCATGCAACTAAATAGCCAAAAAAAAAAAAAAAATCCCCAAATCCTCAGATAATCTAATTTAGAAATAAGGCATAGTGCCTGAATAATCATTTTTCCAAATAAGGTATTCAAATGGCCATCAGGCATGGAAAGCTGCTCAATATCACTAATCAGGAAAATGCAAATCAAAACCACGATGAGATATTACCTCACACCTGTTAGAATAGCTATTATCCAAAAGAAAAAAATAAACACTAGCAAGTACCTAAAGAAAAGGGAACCCTTGAAAACTGTTATTGGGAATGTAAATTTGTGCAGCCACTATGGAAGGGTTTTGAAAAATTAAAAATCAACCTATCATGATCCATGAATTCTACTTTTGGGTGTATATCTAAAGGAAATTAAATCACTATCTCAAAGAGATATCTGCATCTTCATTCTCACTGCAGCATTATTTACAATAGCCAAATAATAGTGACTTATGATGGTGTGATTATAGAGGAGCTTTAATAGAATAGCAAACTGAAGGTTTTTTAATGTTCAAATACCTACTAACATTGAAAAGGGTACAAGATTTAATGACCCTGAATAATTAGCACTTTTAGAATTGACTAAGGCTTCCATGACTCAGCATTTTTTTATTTCAGGTTTTTGCCTTGAAAGATCATGGTTACTATAGTTCATTGATAGCTGTTTTTTTCTTTCTCCTATTTTTCTTTAAAAACTCTAAGTTATGTCTTTACTATTGGAATCAATAATATTTTGATATAAATTTTATTCCTCAGATTTCAATTTGATTACAGGGGGACATGAAATACATTTGTCATTTGCTTACACAGCATGTGACTTCATTTGCCATTATTTAAAGTTATTTTAGCACTTCTGGGAAGATGGTGAGTAGGAGGATCCTGAGCCCACCTCATCCCATGGACACACCTAGATAATAGCCATATTAGCACAACTTACCCAAAAATGACCCTAACCCTGGCAGAACAGACTATCCACAATTAATCTTAGGAGGCCACATCAAAAACGGTAGGAGGGGCAGCGGTCAAGTCAAGAACTAAGCTCTAGGTGAGACTAACCAAAACAGGAGGGGCACCACAAGTATGGAAAAGGGAGAAGAGCCGACCCCACACAAGCAGGACCTGCATCAGGAAGAGGAGTCCTTATACCATTTGGCTTTGAAAACTAGTGGGGTTTAACTTCATGAGTTTTTGCAATCAGTGAGGCCTAACACTAGGTTCTTTAAAAATCAGCAGGCTCCCCTCTGGGAAAGCCTAAAGACAATAGAAATCTGAGTCCCTGCCATTAAAGAGACAGCATAACAAACAACACCTCAGAGATACATCATAGAGGTAACAGTTTGAAAAGCACATGAGGTATATATGAAGGAGATTTATTTACTAATCTCAGAATGTGTACTAGAGGGCAAGAATCATCAAGAGACTTCTCTAAGAACAGAAGAGCTGGCAGGTATCATTTCTCTCCTCGTCCCCCACTTCCCACACTAGGTAGCCCAACCCTTGCAGGAACCAGTGGAACACTTTCTACTTGGCACTTCTAACACCTCAGGCCCCACCCCCACATTATCCTGAGGCTCCTCCCACTTCAACCACCCCATTCAGCAGGAGTTACTCCAAAGAAGCTCCTATCGTTTTGCATCCTGCAAGTAGTTCCTTCAGGGACTGGTGTCATACCAGTGACTCTTTCCCTGGGGAGAGGAGAGGATAACCATATACACAAGTTTGACTACAGCCACAATATACATCTGATCTGACTACCCATCCCAACACCAAAAAACCTCTCAGAGGGCAACACAGGGAGAGGGGCCCACAAGAAAGATTAACGGGAATTCTTTGAGTGGAAAGAAAAGGCCATAATCCAGAATAAAGAAATTATGAAAGGAAAAAAATCTCACAGATAAACAAAAGCATAATAAAAGTAGATTAATCACTTATAAAACCAGTATGGAGATTAAAACATAAAAGCAGTAAAAATCAATTATATCTACAGAAGCTAGTCAAGGAAATTACAAAATATGTCCAATATGACATCATATACATAAAATGTGGGGGCAGGCAAAAATTTAATGCTTTTAGACTGGGTTCAAACTTAAGTGACCATTGGGGTGCCTGGGTGGTTCAGTTGGTTAAGCGTCCAACTTTAGCTCAAGTCACGATCTCACAGTTCATGAGTTCGAGCCCCACGTCAGGCTCTGTGCTGACAGCTCAGAGCCTGGAGCTTGCTTTGGATTCTGTGTCTCCCTCTCTCTCAAAATGCTTATGCTCACTCTCTTCCTCTCTCTCAAAAATAAACATAAAAAAAAAAAAAAACTTGTGATCATCAACTTTGTATATAGATTGCTATACGCATAAGGTGTTAATGCTATATGCATAAGATGCTAATGGTAACCACAAATCAAAAACCTGTTCTAAATATCCAAAAATGAAGAGAAAGGAATCCAAGCAAATCACTAAAGATAGCACTCAAACAGTGAGAGAAGAGCATGAAAAGAAAGGAAAAGAGAAGTACAAGAACCACTATAAAACAAGTAACAAAATGGCAATCAGTAAATACCTCTCAGTAATTACTTTGAATGTAAATGGACTAAATATTTTAATCAGAAGACATAGGGTGACTGAATGGATAAAAAAAACAAGACATATGCTGCCAACAAGAGACTGATTTCAGACCTAAAGACACAAGCAGATTGAAAGTGAGGGGTTGGAAAAGCATTTACCATTCTAATGGGAGTAAAAAGAAAGCTGGGGTAGCAATACGTACCTCAAACAAAATTAGACTTTGAAACAAAGTATGTAATGAGGCCAAGAAGGACACTACATCAAGGGAGTATCCAAACAAAAAGGACAGAACGATTGTAAATATGCAGCCAACATGAGAACACCTAAATACATAAAGCAACTAACTATTAAGAGACATAAAGAAATTAACAGTAGTCCAATGATAGTAGAGGGCTTTAACACCCCATTTACATCAGTGGATAGACCATCCAAACAGAAAATGAACATGAACACACTGGACCAGATGGACCTAACAGATATATTCAGAACATTCTAGCAGAAGGGGTGCCTGGGTGGCTCAGTCAGGTAAGCATCCGATTTCAGCTCAGGTCATGATCTCACAGCTCTTGTGTTCAAGTCCCACATCAGGCTCTGTGCTGACCGCTCCAAGTCTGGATCCTGCTTCAGATTCTGTGACTCCTTCTATCTCTGCCCTTCCCCTGCTCACTCTCTGTCTCTCTTTGTCAAAAATAAATAAACGTTAAAAAAACAGAATACACATTCTTATCAAATACATATGAAACATTCTTCAGAAAAGATCATATTAGTCCACAAAACAAATCTCAACAAATTCAAAAAGATTAAAAGCAGCATGCATCTTTTCCACCACAATGGTATGAAATTAGAAATCAGTCACAAGAGAAAATCTGGGAAGAGTTTCATAGAAGCCAAAAAACATGCTAATAAACAATGAATGTATCAACCAGTAAATCAAAGAGAAAACTAAAAAATACTTGGAGACAAAAGAAAATGAAAACAATAGTCTGAAATTTTGGGGATGCAGCAAAAGCTGTTACGGGGGGGGGGGGGGGAATTATAATACAATCCTACCATAAGAAGCAAGAAACATCTCAAATAACCTAAGCTTACACCTATGGGAATTAGAGAAAGAACAAAGAAAGCTCAAACTGGTAGAAGAAATGATAAAGATTAGAAGAGAAATAAATGAAATAGAGACTAAGGAAAACAAGAGAATAGATCAATGAAAACAGGAGCAGTTTCTTTGAAAAGATAAAAAAAAATTAATAAACATCTACCCAGAATCATGGGAGAAAATAAGGACTCAAGTAAAATCAGAAAAGAAGTAGGAGAAATAACAACTGACATAACAGAAATACAAAGGATTATGAGAGAATAATATGAAAAACTATATGCCAACAAATTGGACAACCTAGTAGAAATGGATAAATTCCTATAAACATATAACCTTTCAAAACTGAATCAGGAAAAAAATAGAAAATTTGAACAAATTATTAGCAATCACATTGACTCAGAAATCAAAAAAAAAAATTCCCAATAAATAAAAGTTCAGGTGAATTCACAGGTGAATTCTACCAAACAGTTAAAGAGCTAATACCTATTCTTCTATGAGGCCTAACCTGACATCAACCAAAGACATTACAAAAAACAAACCAAAACAAAAAACAAACAACTAGAGGCCAATATCTTTGATGAACATAGATGCAAAAATTCTCAACAAAATATTAGCAAACTGAATCCAGAAATGCATTAAAAAAATTGTTCATGATGACCAAGAGGGATTTATTCCAGGAATGTGAGGGTGGTTCACTATTTGCAAAATCAATCAAAGTGATATATCACATTAACAGAAAAAGGGAAAAAAATCATATGATCACTTCAACATATGCAAGGAAAACCTATGCAAAGGACAACAGCTATTTATGATAAAAAAACACTCAATAAAGAAGGATTAATAAATAATCCTCAACATAATAAAGTCCATACATGAAGAATATACGGCTAACTTCATACTCAATGCTGAAAAACAGAGCTTTCCCCATAAGATCAGAATAACACGTAGACATCCCTCAAAAAAGAAAAATAGAATGATAATATGATCCAGTAATACTTCTGGGTATTCACCAACATCCCCCCGGACAAAAAACACTAATTTGAAAAGATATATGCACCCTTATGTTTATTGAAACATTATTTATAATAGCCAAGATATGGAAGCAGCCCAAGTGTCCACTCATAGATGAATGGATAAAAGAAGGTGTGTTGTATGGAATATTACTCAGCCCGAAAAAAGAACGAGATTTTAACATTTGTAACAAATTGGATTGACCTGGAGGGTATAATCCTAAATGAAACAAACCGGAGAAAGATAAATACCATATGGTTTCACTCAGGTGTGGAATTTAAGAAACAACAAAAATGACCCAAAAACTCAGACTGTTAAGTACAGAGAACAAACAGGTGGTTGCCAGAGGGGAGGCTGGTGGGCGATTGGGTGAAAAAGATAAAAGATTTTAGGGTACACTTATCTTGAGGAGCACTGAGAAATATAGAAAATTGTTGAATCATTATAGTGTACATTTGAAATAGAACACTGTATGTTAATTATACTTGAGTAAAAATAAATAACAAAGTAACTTTAATTTTTTTTTTAATGTTCACTATTTTTGAGAGAGAGACAGAGACAGAGACAGAGACAGAGGAAGACACAGAATCCGAAGCCAGTCTCCAAGCTGTCAGCACAGAGCCGAACATGGGGCTCAAACTCAAACTGCAAGATCATGACCTGAGCCGAAGTTGGAGGCTTAACCAACTGAGCCATTCAGACACCCCAACAACTTTAAAGTGTAAAAATTCCATGTCCAATGTCAGACAATCTTAACTGTAAAAGACGAGACTGACGCTTATTCAAATGGAGTTAAATAACTGGTACAATCAAAAGGGACACTCTGTTTTGTCACTGAGTAAATAAGCTGGGAAAGTACAGGGAAATCATGGTGGGTTTTTTTGTTTGGTTGGTTGGTTTTCCTGTTTTTGCAGTAACTAAGTTATAGTAATAAGATTTGTCCTATATTAAGCCCGGTGAGTTAAAGAACCTTAGCAGAGTCAAGTGGTCACACATGGGAAATAAATTAACTCTCCTGGGACACTGGGGTATGAATTAGTGACCTGGAAGAGGCAATTAATCTCAAATGGATGAGCACTTGGCTTTTAGATTGCTCCCTCTTCATAATTCCCTTACAGTCAAACATAGGTCAACATGTAGTACAATTTTATACAGATAAGCTCTACACTGATTCAAGACAATAACGTCTCCAGGTGGTTAAAATTGTTTTAGCATATTGGAAAAAACCTTAAGACTGGTCAAGGAATCTATAATGGAGATAAACAACGTTAAAATTGAGACTATCAAAATCTTTATGGGTTTTGTTATAGAAGTTTTATTTACAACCATCAACAAAAATTCCTCCAAGCAAATTAGAGGTATGGCAACAAAGTGAAAAAGATGTGATATACTATATGGGCTATTAGAACTCTTGGCCTGCCTCTCAAATTAATCCTGTTTTCCATTTTTAAAAATTTTTTTTTCAACGTTTTTATTTATTTTTGGGACAGAGAGAGACAGAGCATGAACGGGGGAGGGGCAGAGAGAGAGGGAGACACAGAATCGGAAACAGGCTCCAGGCTCCGAGCCACCAGCCCAGAGCCCGATGCGGGGCTCGAACTCACGGACCGCGAGATGGTGACCTGGCTGAAGTCGGACGCTTAACCGACTGCGCCACCCAGGCGCCCCAATTTTTAAATTAAGTTTCTTTTCACTGGTAAGTTAAAGATTGGAAGTCAAGGATTGCCTTTAGCTTGTTGGCCTTTCCACTATGCCTCTCCATTTCATGGTGTAGAAGAACCTAATGCTAATAATGACTGTCTTTCACATATATGCACAAACAAATACGCACAAATATACAGTGTGTGTGTGTGTGTGTGTGTGTGTGTGTGAGAGAGAGAGAGAGAGAGAGAGGGAGAGAGAGAGAGGGAGAGAGAGAGAGAGAGGGAGAGGGAGAGAAAGAGGAGAGGCAGGGAAAAGCAGGGAGAAGCAGGGAGAGGGAGGGAGAGGCAAGAGAGAAACACACCTTATGAATATCTTGGGAACAAAACAACTTCTAAGAACAAAACAGCTATACATATGAGGTATATTTACCTAAATTTAAAATACTACATTCAAATGTATCCATGTGAACATCTCAAATGGGAAGAACCCTTAATTCTGCACTTGGGATTTTGCCAATTTTACCCAACCCTCTGCTCCTAGATGGTTAAAATGATAGGATGCAGTGATACATTTGGCCAATAGATGTCACAATCTAATTGCCTAGAAATTCCTCAGATTTGGGACTTCCAGTTTTGCAAAGAATTTGGAGCTTCTGATTTTGTAAAGAATATCCCACCTTATCAATCCTGCCAGTTTCAAATTTAAACCATTCTGCTCAGAAAAAGGGTTTTGTACATTGATAATGACTTTGTTTTTTTGTTTCCTACTGCTATTTACCCAGGTGCCATTATTTGGTCTATGAAACTAATTATATTATAATAGGAAATGAATCTCCAGTGCAGGAAGTCAAATGGTTCAATAGTTATAATTTAAAAAATGGAAAAAAAAGGATATGTATAAGTTTCTGTGCAAGTATCAGTCTAATGGCTTGAATTATGATAGGGAGAAGGACTCGTAGCTATCATACTTAAAGAAAAGGGCAGCAATTAGCCCTGGTGTAAGTGGTCAAATTCATCCTCACCAATAAACAACCAAAGAATTCTGGAGTTGTCAGAGAATGCTGGGTTTAGGCAAAATATCTGATATATGTATGGTCCCAGGTTTCAAATTAATTCCCAGTTGTTAAACACTCACTTGCTGCCTCAGGTCCCCATTAAAAGAAACCATGTTTCTGAAATACTACGAAAGCCAAAAAGCTATTAAGAGTAACTATTCGGTTTTGGAACTGTAGTAATGGATTATGGTTTTAAGGTCATTAAAAATATACAATACTGTGTGCAATGTAGAAAATGTGTATTAAAAAATGAAGTGATTGGATTTTTTATATTACGCTAAGTATTTGGAACAGGCCATTAAAAATCTCAAACCACCTGAGTGGCTCAGTTGGTTGAGCATGAGACTTCAGCTCAGGTCATGATCTCACAGTTCCTGAGTTTGAGCCGCAGAAGGGATCACTGCTGTCAGCTTGTCAGCGCACCCCATTTGAGAACCTCTCTCTGCCCCTCCCCCACTTGCATTCTCCTCAAAATATTTGAAAAAAAAAATCCAAAGTGTCTATGAATCATAAAATAAAATTGAAAATTTGTAATTATTTTAACATTAAGAATTTATACTCTAATCCTTTGAAAAGTAAAGTGTGTGGGAATAGACACATTCAATGAGGTTTAAAGTCATGGTAAGTAACAGAACCTTACACAAATAATTTATAGCCTTACAGGTAAGAAAAAAAAGGCATAGAAAAATTGATGTGCCTTGGGCCTTTGAAATCATCTAGTCCTACCTTTACTTTTTAGATGAGAAAACTCAAGTGTTCAGAGTCTTAAGTGATTTGTCCAAGGTCACACTAGAATTCAGATTTGCTGAGTCCTGGTCTGTAGAACTATTTCTCTAATTGGCAATTTCTGGTAACTTAGCCAGGTGGTTCTGAAAGTAACATTTTCTTTTCTGTAAAAAAGAATTGTCACACTAGGAGCTTTTATAAAATCAATTTTCACTGCGTGATTATCTATTTTTGATGCAATCTTAATTCGGAACCCTCCTCCTTCTGAGAGAGGAAACTAAGATGCTCCCAGTACCCCTACTTTATCTGAGCAGCTCTGCTTCATTTATTCTATTAGTGATGATAGAAATGGTAAGAAGTTCTGACTAACAGTGGTGCTAGAAGCAACAGAGAAAGAAAGGCCAATACGTGGGATGTAATAAAACACTGGATTTACTCAATAATGTTTAGGCTTTATAATTATAGACCTACTACACTAAGGAAGCCCCTTTATTGATGACTCCTTACTCAACAATACTGCTATGATCTGACTCCTGGCTTTTCCACTGACGTTTCTTTTTGCGCTTGCAAGTTTTCTTAGGAATGCAACTATCACATTACACCAAAAGGGACAACTGAAATCATGAGGGCTATTAATTTGATCTTGTACAGTAATCAAGCATTATGTTATATACAGTAAGATCTATTTATTAAAATAAGTGACAGCAAGCCCTTTGCTAGTTACAGTCATTGCTTGCTATCACTAAATACAAAATAATCAGATAGTTTCAAAATTTTGTAATTCAGTGACTATTTCTCAAACCCCACACCTTTCCTTTTAAATAATCACCCCCAATATATGTGTACTCTGACTGAATTAATAAAGTCTGACTTTTTATTCTGATGCCCTTAATGTCTGCTCCAATTCATAGAGCTTACTGCATGTCTAGGCTTTGCAAAAGAGAAATTTTGAGCTGGCCCATGAAGGGAAGGTAGGATTTGAATAGTGAGAAGAGAATATTCCAGACCTAGGAATGTGCTGTGAAGAAGAACATGGCAGTGAGTGGACTGCTTTGCCTAGAACATCCCTGACATGCAAAAGAGGGAGAGGAGGCTAGAAAAATAGTCTGAGCCTGGAAAGACAGATTTTCTCTCCCAGAACAACAAACTTGCACTACATACGATAGCATTAGACATTGAAAGCTGTTGAGTAGGAGAATAATTCCATAAATCTACTTTTGAAAAGACAGACCTGCTGGCACAAGGCATAAACCCTAGGAGAGAAGTACAAGAGAACTCCTACTGTAATGGAGAAGATTAAAGGTAATAGAGGCCTCAAGGAGGGTAGTAGCTGTTAAAAATGAGATAAGTGCGCCAAAGGAGAAGTAAAAGACGCTGGAGGCTGACTGCTCCCTTGCTTTGCTCCCACATCCTCCCAACACCTAACAATCCAAACAAAAGACTGTAATTTTCAGCCGGGATGATTGATGATAATAATAATAATAATAATAATAATAATAATAATAATAATAGCAGCCACATTTCCATGGTGCTTACTATGTGCCCAGCACCTACATGCTTTACGCGTAATAATTCCTTTAGTCGTCGGGATAACCCCATGAATAAGTATTATTGTTTCCATTGCACAAATAGGAAGCCTAAAGCAAAGAGAGGTTACAGGATGTGGTCACGATAATGAGTGACAGCCAGGACTAGAACACCAGCACTCTGGCCCCTGAGTCTACTGCTTCTCCTGATGGTCTCATTAACAAGCACTAATTTGTGGTTTATAGTTGTCTTAACTTTAAATGTGTTGAAGCCGAGTTGGTGGTAAATACCCAAATGGGAATATCTGGATGGGAAGGGAGATGGGAATCTGGAATTCAGGGAATAGCCAGTATTGACACAGAATTGAATGCTAGGTGTACCTCATTCAAACTAACCTAATTCCTTGAAACTCTCCATTACTGAATTTGAGATCAGAATTTAGCCCACTGATTTTTCATACTTCAGAGAAGGGCCAGTGGTGGGGTTGGTAGTGAGACCATAAAGATTTTCAGCCCCATCGGAAATAGTGCCAACTCTTCACCAGAGATCACAGGAGTAATGTTCTGCTTATTTTTTGTTCTCTAATACTGTAATTCTAATAATCTGCCCTTTGATCAAGTACTATATTCATTTCCATTTGGTTCTAGGAAATCAGGTGGCTTACCATATTTTCATGCTCATTTTAAAAGTTGCAACCTGGTTTAGGCTTTTGAAAATCTCAACATTACATAATGCCATGATACGTAGAGTTCAGGCATCTAGACAGTCATCAGGAAGTCAAAGAGCTGTGTAGCATTGTGGCTTAAAAAAAAAAAAAAAAAAAAAAAAAAAAAAAAAAAAAAAAAAAAGAGTGAGAGCTTTGGAAAACACCTGGGTTTGGATCTTAGTTCTGCCATTCACAAGTTTTTCAACTTGGATACATTACTTTCTGTCTCTGGTAACATCTAATAAAGACTGTAAGGTTTAGGGGAAATGACATATATGAGTCATTTGTTGCCATTTCCTATGGAAAAGGTCAGTAAATTTTAGCTGCTATTATCATCTGATCTGTGAAGATGTATAATTTTGTGGACATATAAACAGTAAAAATTATCCCACAAATGTATTCCCCTAAAAATATAACACAACCACTTCAGGAGGTGTGTTTGGCAGGACATTTTAGTACTTAATCTAGCCACAACTTTGGAGAAAGAAAAAGAATACCATCACAAACGAATCATAACATCCAAAACAAATAAGCAGACTACTCCCACTAGCTGTTAATACACAGCGCATTAGCTTAGCGAATCGTGGCATTTACTGCTGTAGATTTATTCAGCCACTACACGCCCAGAGACATTTGTCATAAATTGCTTATTGGTGTTTTAAATAGGTTTCCTTTAGTTAAGTGGGCAGTACTTCAAAACCCAACACATGAACACTGGATCCAACAGAAC
This sequence comes from Puma concolor, assembly GCF_028749965.1. Lineage (NCBI taxonomy): Eukaryota > Metazoa > Chordata > Mammalia > Carnivora > Felidae > Puma > Puma concolor. Next base: position 141,249,955 of record NC_141674.1, on the reverse strand, counting down.
TCCACTTCAAAAATTTAGAAAGATGCATACATATGCTGTAAAAAAAGATAGTGATTTGATAAGTATCCATATTTATAAAGACAGATGCTGTGTGTTTGTGTAGCCATGTCTTAAAAAGTCATACCTGATGCAAAATAGTTCCCTTTGTGGAGATTTCGCTAAGTCATTGTAAAGGTCACATTATTTGTTTACAGCAATTGTGATGACTCTATTTTTAAAAGTCAGTAAGGGATAGAACTAACAGTTTGTTGCACAGACATTTTCTGTTCAAATTTATGTAAGTACCTCATTTAATATTCACAAAAACGGTATGGGGTAAGTGATCCTATCTCCAATTCATGAGCAAGAAACTGAAACTCAGAACTGCATTGCTTTATGAAAATCACTGGTCAAGGGCACCTGGGTAATTCACTTGGTTAAGCCTCTGACTCCTGATTTTGACTCAGGTCATGATCTTGAGTTCATGAGTTCGAACCTGCATCAGGCTCTCTGCTGACAGTGCAGAGTTTGCTTGGAATTCTCTCATTCTCCCTCTCTCTCTGCCCCTCCCCCACTCATGGTCTTTCTCTCTCTCTCTCTCAAAATAAATAAAATAAACTTAAAAATTTTTTAAAAAGAAAATCATTGGTCAAACTTCTCACTTTGGAAATAACGTTTGTATATTTTATTGGAAGAAAGGGCTGTTGATTATGGTGAAGTGATTTATTACTTTTTTTAACGTTAACTTATTTTCGAGAGAAAGAGAGTGAATGGGCAAGGTACAGAGAGGGGGTGGGGACAGAGGATTTGAAGCAGGCTCCGCACAGGTAGTGTGGAGCCCAATGCAGGACTGGAACCCACAAACCGTGAAATCATGGAACCAAAGTCAGAAGCTCAATGCACTGAGTCACCCAGGCGCCTCTGGGAAGTGTTTTAAAGTGATTTGAAAGAAGATTATTTTTAGGTATTTTTAGGTCATTAATGGAAAGACATGATGGTACAAGATTCTATGATAAGTTATTCAGATTATGTTCTGCTGCTTTTGGAAACTGAAGCTTAAGCCATTGAGTTCTGGTTTTAGAAAAAGAGCACTATTTTCAGAATCATTAATAAGATGTAGATGAAACTAAAGTTCTCAATATTACAACCCCCAGCATGATTCATAAATAAAGTGGAAAATCTTTATCATATATGTTGTCCAACACAGGCAACTACTTAGATGGTTTAGTGAAGGTCATGAATATTGTAAATACCTTAACCAGAATTTTACTATTTATAAATTGATAAAATGAATGAATTAGAAAGAAACATACCGACAGTAGTCTTAATAGTCCTAAATGTCTATGGTTGCCCTCAAAAACAAAAAGATTACTGACATTAGGCGACTGTATCCAAACATACACAATATGAACAAGTTTGGTTTATTCCTGATATTTTCTATATATTATTTAATAATATCCTGATGGTTATAATTACTACGAGATTTTTTCAATCTGGAAAATTCTGTGTGTCTTTATCATATCTTAACTAGTATTCAAACTAGACATTTAAAGTTTCGAAGCTGTAACCCTATTGTCATAAGTTAGATATTCATTGCTATACTGAGGAAATATATTTCAAGGTGTTTTTTTCTTTTTTATGCCATGGCCCTCTTTTCAGAATAATGATTTTAATCTTTTTAATATTTATTTATTTTTGAGAGAGAGAGAGAGAGAGAGTGAGCAAACAGGGCCAGGGGGAGGCAGAGAGAGAGAGAGAGAATATGAAGCAAGCTCGGCACAGTACAAAGCCCAACAGGGGCTTGAACCAACAAACCATGAGATCATGACCTGAGCCAAATGTGGACGCTCAACTGACAGAACCACCAAGTCACCCCCATAATGTTTTGAAATGCACACAGTACATATATTAAAGACTTGATTCTGTTTAAATATTTATCAAAATATTTTTGAAATTTGTGACAGAATATATGTGTGTTATGAATGCTTAATGTTACAGGATTTGTAATTCTGATTCAGTGAAACTATACATGGTATTGAGAGATCATCAACAACTACACAGACTCTCCTCAGCTCATGATGGCTCCACTTGGGATTTTTCGACATTACTATGGTGTAAGAGCAATACACATTCAAAAAAGACCACCCCTGAAATTTGAACACTTCATTATACATCAGGCTTTCTGTTAAAGTGAGTTTGCCCAATTGTAGGATAATGTAAGTGTTCAGAGCACGTTTATGGTAGGTGAGGCTAAACTATGACGTTGGGCAGGTTAGTGTATTAAGTGCATATTCAATTTATGATATGCTCAATTTACAATGGATTTATCTGGACATAATGCCACTGTGAGTCAAGGGAGATCTCTAATGTGATAGGAAAAGATCTGTGTTTTCTGTTGGTGACAAGTCACAGGACCTGCTAATCACACAGGATGTGTTGTCTACATTCACAATGAAAAGAAATGCTAAATTTCAGTTGAATGTTAGTGAAAAGAAAAATGTAATGTTTTCCATCCAAATTTATTCTATGCATGGACCCCACATTCAGAAAGCCTACGGGTAATATGTTTTCCAAAATTTTGTATCAACAGGGATTATTTACTGGTATTGCATGCTTTGGGGCTCCTACTATAGTATCCTTGCAATTTTCAAAGTAGACTGAACATTCTCTACCAAATGAGCTGATCTACATTTTGTTGTCTAACATGATGGAAGGCTTATTTCTGAGTCACGTAACACTAAGGCAGGTGGCTCTCTTCCATAAGGTAATTCAAGGGCCCAGACTTCTTCCATCTGTGTCGGCATTAGCATCTAGGGCCTTGCTGTTATCTAAATTCTGCTGATGGAAGGGGAAGAGGGTGTGAAAGGAGCACTCCAGCTTCTTAGAAAACTTTGGCCCAGAGTTGGCACCCAGCAGCACCACCCACACTTCCTTTGGCAAGAATCAGTCACATGGCCCCATCTGGGTATCACTTCCTGGTAATGACTTCACACAATGGAATGGAAAACACGAAATTTGGCTGGACAGTAGCTGCATCGACCACAATCAAGTTTTCTCTCATAACTTTTATACGGTAGAGTTGAGGGATAGTTTTCCTACATATTGTACCATCCCTCACTTCCTGAAATGAACTCGACTTGGGTTTGGCAGATGATGGTTTTTCTAAATTGTTGAGCTGGATGAGAGGAAAGAAAGACAAACAAAACCAACTGGTAGCTCTTGCTCTGTGAATGGAAGCACCTAAGCTACAAACCTAGGAGTCATCTTTGAAGTGTCCTTCTCTTTCCTCCTCAAAGGTACTCTATCAGCTACTGCTTCCTATTTATTTTACCTCCTAAGTACAACTTCAATCCGGACTGCCCCTGCCACATCCTCATTTCGGACCCTCATAAATTCTCTCCTGGATGACTTCTATAATAGCTTTCCGACTAAACATTCGGCCTGCAGCTTTCTCCCTCGACTGAGGCCATTTTCTCCACCAATATTCTCAAGTTTTAAAAACTTCACACCTCTGTAAGTGAACAAATTGGGCACACATCTCAACACATGCACTCTGACTTCTTTAGAAGTCATGCATGCTTCTTCTTTCACCATTACGTCAGTCATAAAATGTATGACATGGAGAGATTAAAACACAAATATACACAGGAGTTTTAACGTGATCTTCTCCATCCAGTGGATTACTTCACACACATGTGTATCAGTCTGAGTTCCATCAGGATAAGGGAGGCCACAATATTATGGGACTAAGGGGATAACTCAAGACTTACAGTTTACCTGAAGGAGGGAGAAGCTGGGAAGTGAAGGTCCGTCAGCAGGGGTAGTCAGAGGGTCAGAGAAACAGTGACTTCCTCAACTTGAAGTGGAAGAATCGGGGTTTATAGGCGTCTGAGAAGCAACAGGTCTGACCACAAGGACCACTGTGAAATGGGAGCTTCTGCAGAGGTCTCCAGCATCAGCTATGTGGGACCACACCTGTGACTCCCACAGCCTTCTGGGTATAGCCGGCTGTGCTTCACCTGTGCCTGCTAAATCTCGGCAAGTTCCTCTCATCAGATAGCTAATGCATAACTACTGGGAAGGCATCAAAGGGAAATCTACTTCCCAGCCTTAGGACACGTGAGACGCGATGGTGCCAGCTGACAACAAACAATCCAACACAATGTACTTGGAATGCAGCCACTTCGAGTTGGAGACAAATACTCTAATCTGGACTGAGAGTGATTATTCTAAAACGCACCAGATTTTGTCTTACTCAAAATCCTTCTGTAGTTTCCTTTTGCCTCCAGTAGGATTTTTTTTTTTTTTTTTTTTTTTTTTACCTCCAGTAGCTGTTAATGATTTTAGCCTTGCCAACGTTCATTCGCATACTTATGTGCAGGCGAAAACAAATCAAATAGTTCTTATTTTAAGCCTTGGCTGAACAGCGAGAGAGCATTGGAAGCCTCTTCTACACCCTCAGAGCCCTGCAGTTTGTCCAGAATGTCCAGAGCCCCATAGGACCTCCGTGGACATCACCATCCTAAAGGATGACATCCAAAGTCACCAGCTTGGTGCATAAGGCCCTCTATCATCTGCCTCGTGCCTACCTCTTCCGTTTCATTTTCTAATAGCCTCAGGCCACCCTGCATGCTAGCATTCCCAATTTAATTATTCACAACTTCAAAGCTCCTCCTTGGCATATGTGCTCCCCTTTCCTTGGAATGCTTCTCCACCTTGTCTGTCAGGTATATTCACATCCACAAATCATCCCTATGTGCAGATCATTTTTCCTCACCCTAACAATCTCCCCGCTGTGAGTACAATGTTCATTACAAAGGAGGACTCCAGAGTGGTGTCATGAGTTGAGGAGGCATGGGTTGAGCTTGCTCAGAAATTTTCCCTGAAGCATACAGCATCTACTATCTCCATCTTCATTTCTCAATATGAGTACTTTGAAAAGTATAAAGATGGTGTAAAACTTCAATTTTGGTGTTGTTTTAATAACATACAGTTTCATCTGTGTGTGTGTGTGTGTGTGTGTGTGTGCTCGTGTACCGGATTTTGTGAAAATCAAGACCTTTTTTGAAATTTCTCATTGTAAGATATTTTGCCTTTTCTGGAGAAAAACTGAAAATCATTACAAAAATGACAAAACAAGCATTCCTTAACTCTGATATTGATACTAGAGCATTCTCACACCAGTCAGAATGGCTAGAATCAAAAAGACAAGAAATAAGTGTTGGCAAGGATCTGAAGAAAAGAGAACCCTTGTGCTCTATTGGTTGTGAATATAAATTGGTTCAGTCACTGTGAAAAACAGTATCTAGGTTCCTCAAAAAATTGTAAATAGAAATACCAGACTATACAGAAATTTCACTGCTGGGTATTTACCCAAAGAAAATGAAAGACGTAATCAAAAAGGTATATATGCACCCCATGCTTATTGCAATATTATTTCCAATAGTTGAGATATGGAAGCAACCTAAGTGTCTATCTATAGAATAATGAATAAAAAAACATGTGTGTGCATGTATGTATACAGATACAATGGAAAATTTCTCAGCCATAAAAAAAAAAAAAAGAATGAATCTTGCCATTTCTGATAACATAGATGGATCTGGAGGATATTATGCTCAGTGAAATATGTCAGACAGTGAAGAACAAATACCAAATAATTTCACTTGTATATGAGACATAACAAATGAACAAACAAATATACAAGCAAAATGCCAAAACAGATGCATAAATACAGAGAACAAATTGGCAGTTGCCAGTGGGAAGGGGAGTGGAGAGAAGGACTAAAGAATGAAGTGGTTTAAAAGGTACAAACTTTCAGTTATAAAATAAATAAGTAACAGGGATTAAAATTACAACATGGGGGGTGGGTACCCTGGGCGGCTCAGTCAGTTAAGGTCCAACTTTGGCTCAGGTCATGATCTCATGGTTTGTGAGTTTGAGCCGCCACTGGGCTCTCTGCTGTCAGCATAGAGCCTGCCTCCCTCTCTCTGCCCACCCCCTTTCTCTCTCAAACATAAATAAACATTAAAAAAAAAAGTACAGCATGGGGGACATAGTCAATAATACTGTAATAAGGTTATATGGTGACAGATGTAACTACATTTATCGTGGTGATCATTGTGTAATGTATAGGATTGTTGAATCATTATGTTGTACACCTGAGACTAATAGAATATTGTTTTTCAACTATGTTTCACTAATTAACATTAAAAAAAATAAAAATTGCATTTTTCTAATTCAGAAAAATGACCAATAGGCACATGAAAAAATATTTGACATTACTAACCCTTAGGGAAATGCAAATCAGAACTGCAATGAGAAATCACCTCCCACCTGTTAGAATGGCTATTATCAGGAAGACAAGAGACAACAGCTGCTGGGAAGGATGTGGTGGAAAAGGAACTCTCATACATTGTTTGTGGGAATGTAATGTGTCAACCTCTCTGGCAAACAATATAGAAGTTCCTCAAAAAATTAAAAACAGATTTACCATTGGGCGCCTGGGTGGCTCAGTGGGTTAAGCGTCTGACTCTTCGTTTTGGCTCAGGTCATGATCTCACAGCTTTGTGCATTCAAGCCCCACATCATTAAAAATTGGGATTCTCTCTCTTTCCCTCTCTCTGCCCCTCCCCCACTCTCACTGTCTCTCTCAAAATAAATAAATAAACTTAAAAAATAGATTTACCATATTACCCAGCAATTCCACTTCTGGATATTTACCTGAAGGAAATTACAACAGATTTTGACAAGATATCTGCACTCCTGTGTTATTTCAACATTATTCATAATCACCAAACTATGGTAATAACCCAAATGCCCATCAATGGATGATAGGAGAAAAAAGATGCAATACATATACACAGTGTAATATTAATCAGCACGAGAAATGAAGATATCCTCCCATTTGGTAGACCTAAGCACATTATGCTAAACAAGATAAGTCAGAGAAAGACAAGTACCATATGATGTCATTTATATCTAGAATCTAAAAAAGTTAAACGTGTGAAAAACAGAGTACAAGGAATGGGGGTATAGGTGGGGGTGTGTGATAAGATAACGGTGTTCAAGGGTACAAACTTGTGACAAGTCGTAAATAAGCCATAGAGATCTAATGAACATTATAATTAGTATAGACAATAATGTGATATAATTATGTAATGTGACAAATATCACCACATTGACAATGATATTACAATATACAAATGAATCAAAGTAACACACTGTACACCTTAAATTTATGCAGTGTTATGCATCTTATGTATTCAGCAATTTTTTTTTAGTGATTCCTATTAACCTATCCTGGCTGTAGAAGCAAGTGACTTAGGAACTCTGAAGATAATTAAATTAAGGGGACCATTCACAACCAGTTAGTTTATTACTCCCTTCACTCTAGAAATAAGTGACGGATTCCCATAGGTAAAGAGATTTATGCCAAACTGCACCATTTTTAGCAGAATGGGAAGTAAAATACAATTCCCACCTGGTCCTGCAGGCCAGTTTCACTGGCAGTTGGTGAGCAAGGGGGAGAATGTAAGGGCTTGAAAACCCCGAGAGGGTGGTGGGGTCCAGCCACCCACAGAAGTTTGTACTTAATCTAAGTGCCATAATAGAAAGCCATACACCGGATGTACTTAACAATTTTTAATTTAACATACATTTAATAATATGAATATGCAAATATAGTCTTACAGAGATACAAGATTTAAGAAAAGAGACCAGTTGAAGGTTGCTGCAGTAGTTAAGGGATAGTGGTAGTATGAATGAGAATGGTAGCCAAGGTGAAAAAGAAAAATGGAAGGGTGCAGGATCTACTCTGGAAATGTGAACAATAGATCTTGCTGATTGTTTGGGAAAAGGAATCAAAGGTTATTCTCAGAATTTGGTTTAATGGTATCAAATACTGAAATGGGAAAGCTCAAGGTGGAAAATAGCAGGAATTCTACTGTATCCTTTAAAGTTGAACCAATCAGTAAACTATTTCCTGATTCCATCCTTAAGTGTCTACTTATGTATAAAGCATTCTTCTGGAAATAATACATATTCCCTTCTCTCATGTAGCTTATAACTGAGGGAAGTGCTAGCTGGGAGGTATTAGATAACAGGAGGCCAAAGACAGGATAGGATTTTCCATGACAGAGTTACTAATAAAGTGCTACACAAGTGTTGTGGGATTATTTCTTACTGGACCAAGGAAGAAAAGATATAATGAGAGGGGCGCCTGAGTGGCTTGGTCGGTTAAGCATCTGACTTCAGCTCAGGTCATGATCTCACTGGCCGTGAGTTCGAGCTCCGTGTCGGGCTCTGTGCTGACAGCTCAGAGCCTGGAGCCTGTTTCAGATTCTGTGTCTCCCTCTCTCTCTGTCCCTCCCCTGTTCATGTTCTGTCTCTCTGTCTCAAAAATAAATAAACGTTTAAAAAAAAATTAAAAAAAAAAAAAGAAAAGATATAATGAGGAAGTGTTATTTGACACGGACCTTTTAAGGAGAGAGAGAGAGATGGCATTTCAGACAGAAGGAAATGTGTTCTCAAAGACAAGTCAGTAGAGAAGTTCAAAGCATGTCCTAAAAGTAGGGAATAGTACAGGCTTTGATTGATTGATTGATCGATTGATTCGTTATTCAACAAGTATTTACTAAAAACTTAGTGTATGCCAACTACTTTTACCAGCTGGGGACTCAAAGATGGCTGAGATACAGCCCTTTCCCTCAGGAGGTTTACTGCCCAAAAAGTGGGGTTAAATGAATTCAATGAACACATAGGAAAGAGATCTGATAACAAATACTTTACATTCATACATTTTTCATCCATTCAATATACATTTATCAACCTAGGACTTGCACATTATATATCCTAGTACAAACACATGTGTTTATGGAAGTTCTAGAAAAGGATTAGTAAAGTTTTACCTTGGGGTGTGGTTAAGATTGTTCAGAAAAGACTTTACAAATAAGTCAAATTTTACACTGTAGTAGTTGGCATTGAGACCAAAATGTTAGGCAAGGACCATGGTATGGAGGGCCCCTAATGTCCATCCAAGGAGTTTGGCTTAATTCAGTTGGCACTGTGAAGTCATTGAGGGATTTTTGACCACTTGAGTGACAAAAATTAGAGTTTTAATTTGGCTTTTTTTTTTTTTTAATTTTTTTTTTTAACGTTTTTATTTATTTTTGAGACAGAGAGAGACAGAGCATGAACAGGGGAGGAGCAGAGAGAGAGGGAGACACAGAATCAGAAACAGGCTCCAGGCTCTGAGCTGTCAGCACAGAGCCCGACGCGGGGCTCGAACTCACAGACGGTGAGATCATGACCTGAGCCGAAGTCGGACGCTCAACCGACCAAGCCACCCAGGCGCCCCTAATTTGGCTTTTTAAAAAAATTTAGTTCTTATTAATTTGATACAGGCAGAGATAGATTTAGGAGAAACAGGGAAAGGGGAAGTTTTAAAAGATTCAGCAATTCCACTCCTAGGAATATACTCAAAAGAATTGGAAAAAAAAATATGTCCATGCAAAAACCTGTACAGGAGTGTTTACAGCAGCATCACTCATAATAGCCCCAAGTGGAAACAATGCAAATATCCATCAGTTGATGAATGGATAAAGAAATGTGATATAGGGGTACCTGGGTGGCTCAGTTGGTTGTGTCTGACTTTGGCTCAGGTCATGATCTCATAGTCTGTGAATTCGAGCCCTGCATCAGGTTCTGTGCTGATGGCTCAGAGCCTAGAGCCTGCCAGATTCTCTGTCTCCCTCTCTCTGCCCCTCCCCTGCTCACACTCTGTTTCTCTCTCTCTCTCAAAAATAAACAAACATGTTTTTAAAAATTAAAAATAATAAGAACAAATGTGGTATATAAATATAATGGAATATTAATCATCTGTAAAACAGAATAAAGTACTAATTCATGCTAAACATGGATGAGCCTTGAAAATATTATGCTAAATGAAAGAAGCCAGACACAAAGGGCTACAAATCATAAGATTATACTTATTTGAGTGTCTAGAATAGGCAAATCCATTAATACAGAAAGTAGACTAATGGTTTTAGGGGCCAGGGGTAAGGGTGGGGGAGTGACTGTTAATGGGTTTGGGGTTTCTTTTGGGGCCAGTGAAATTGTTCTAAAATTAGGTAGCAGTGGTGATTGCATAACTCTGTGAATGTACCAAAAACCACTGAATTGCACACTTTACAAGAGTGAATTTTATGGTATGTGAATTATATCTCAATAAAGATGTTATTTTAAAAAGTTAGTGGCTTTAAGACCAATGATATTATAACTGGGGTTTAGAGGACATGAGGAGGAACAGATGTAGGGGGAAGATGAATTTGGGACATTTTGAAGTTAAGACATTTATAAAATATCTAAGTACAAATATCCAATATTATAAATGCCCATTTGCAGTCTTAAAAGACATATATTTGTGTATTGTCTGCACAGAAATGATTACTGGAGCCCTTCAGGAATGAATAAACACTAAGTAAGAAAGCGAAAAGAGAAGAGATCAAGTCTAAGACAAAATCTTAAAAAATGTTAAAGGAAGGCAGCAAGGGAGAGAACTGAATTCCAGAAAGAAAAACTGGAAAAAGGCCTGAGGAAAGTAGGAGTCTGGAACAGGTGAAGAACTGAGGCCATTGTGGCAGAACTTAGGGGTAAATCCAGGAAAGGACAACACTGGCTGAGTCCTAAGAGGCGAGTTTGAACAAACCTTGTAGGTGCAGTTGGGATGCTTAGTCCTTCACCCAAGAATAATACGAAGCTATGGAACAAGATTTGAATTTCTAAAATATCACTAGCTGTAGTGTGGAAAATGATTTGGAGAGTGTTCAATCAAAATAATCCTAATGGGAGAGAAAAACTTGGACTAGAATGGTGATAGTGTAGTTGGTGACATTTGAGAGAGATTTTAATGATAAAGTGATAACTGGGTGATGATCAAAACTGAGTGGTGATAGAGAGGCAGGTGTCAAGTGATATGCTTCATTTTCTGGTCACTTTTATTGAATTGTGGCGCCTTTGAATGGGTTAGAAGCAGGGGTGGGGTGGGGGTGGGGGTAATGTTGGCCAAAATCTAACCAGAGCAAGTTGTACAAATATACAAGACTGTATGGCCCGCTAAATAGCTCTGAACTGGAGATGATAACTTAGGGGTCATTATCAGTAGACAGTCATTGAAGTCATGCAGTGAACAAGATTGATTAGGGAGAAAGGATAAAGAAGCAAACAGAACCATTTTAGCACTATGAGACTGATGACCTCAGTGAATCTGAAGAACACCAATGTTTAACAGTCAAACTGAGGAGAAGGAGCCCCAAAAAGAGAAGGAGAGTGAGAAGTTTGGGCAGAGAAACAAAAGGAACACCAGCATAATCCCATGCCATGGAAACCAGAGAGAGTGTTTCAAGAGAAAGAGGTGGTTGGCTGGAATAGATGGTTTGGATGATGCTAAGAGGTCAATGAGGATAAAAACTGAAAACTGTTGGTTGTGAGAATTTAATAGAATTCTATGGTGAAAATGTACCATAAATGGAATAAATTTCAAAAACTAAAATCTAGACACAACCTTTCAATGAGGAAGTGTGACCAATGTTGACTGTTGAACATGGTTCATAAATGTTAAAAGGAGCTCCTGATGATGATTAGGGGAACTGGGATTTGGCCTTCCAAATGGCTTCAGTAATGAGGTATGACTCAACCACCTGAAGGAAGTTCCTGACCTGGAGTTTCCAAACCCACAGTCTTCTGGGCCCTCTCTTTCCAGAACCTCCACTCAAAGAAGGCCAGGAATGAGGAAGCAAGATGGGGATTCCACACAATTTCTCATAGTCGCTAAAATCAGAGAGGGAAAACAGCCACATCTGACTCACCAAATCTTGTTGTAATTCAAAAACATGTGCATTTCTTAACTGATAAGTTTATCTTTCCCTCTCTCATACACCCTACTTCTACCTCCAGTAGCCTAAGAGCACATGCTCTAATTCCTGGCTGCTGAAGATACAACTAGTCTGCTCTGGGGGGTTTATCCAAAGAGATGTGTAACGATGCTGGCAATGTAAATTACAGCGTTGTCCAATCTCTTTTGCAAAATTTTCATAATCCAATAATGACTTCAGTGTTGATGGTTATCAAGTGAGGTAGGATGGTGATTTTCTGTTACTTAAGGTCATTCAATCCAGGCAGAACATAAACATTATAAAAATTTATACTTTCAGCTAGATCTATTTTATATGTATTTGAAAGCTAGCTGTATTTAATCACTTTTTATTACATAAGCTAATGATGTGGATAATGTTGTTGATTTTTTTTATTCATCTCTTAATGGGTGGTTTCAGAGCTAAACCACCTAAGTGCCTTCCTCCAGTCCAGCTAAATGACATGATCAAAATCTTATAGGAAGATGACAAATCATTCATTAAGAACCACAACCCTAAGTTACAGGAAAGAGAAAATGGAGTTGAAAGGTATTTATAGGGTCTCTTGCAATTGCTAGAGAAATATGAAAGTATCTTCCTATTTGCACGCAGCTTAAAAATATACCGTGGGTAGGGGTGCCTGGGTGGCGCAGTCGGTTAAGTGTCCGACTTCAGCCAGGTCACGATCTCGCGGTCCGTGAGTTCGAGCCCCGCGTCAGGCTCTGGGCTGATGGCTCAGAGCCTGGAGCCTGTTTCTGATTCTGTGTCTCCCTCTCTCTCTGCCCCTCCCCCGTTCATGCTCTGTCTCTCTCTGTCCCAAAAATAAATAAAAAAACGTTGAAAAAAAATTTTTCAAAAAAAAAATATACCGTGGGTAAAAGCTGGCTGCCTTACTAAACTTCTTTTTCCAAGTGTCATTAATAAAGCTTGACTTTTAGGGGGTGTGTGTCTCAAATTAATGTGTAGTCAGCTCTTCCTTTTTCAGAGGCCATAACTTGGTTATCAAGTTTTCGGATTATACCAGCTTTCTGCTTCTCTTTCTCTTTTCTCCTCTTCTTCTTCTTCTTCTTCTTCTTCTTCTTTTTTTTTTTTTTTTTCTGTTGCCTAGTTTCTAGATGTGTCCTCACTTGTTAGTAATTCCACCTGGCAAAGGAGCAGAGAAAGGAGCCGAAACTTAATTCCATTCATTTTACTCTTGCTAGCAGCAATAGTAGAAGATTTATTACAGGAAGAGGTTGAAAGTATCGGCTGGAATGAAGTTCAGGGAATATGGTATATTTCAATTACTTGTGCCCTCACTCTGTCTTTAGCCAAACAATCCAGTCCTGGGCATGCAGGCAGCTAGTCAAGTCTAATGATCTCGAGTGTGGGGTGTCCACATGCCCTGCTCCCCACCTCTTTGCCTGTTACATCTACCCAGCTTTGTCATCAGTCTGACATTACCCACTCTACGTGAAGAAAGACCGCACACGCCAAGTGTAGCTGCCCTCTGCACTCACAGCACTCTGGGAAAAGTGAGGAAATGCAGCACCCAAGCATGTTCCTTCAAGGTTGCTTGGAATCACCCAGGGCTCTTGTTAAAATGCAGGTTTTGACTCAGTAGGTCTGGGATGGGGCCTGAGATTCTGCATTTCTAACAAGCTCCTGTGCAGTGCTATTGTTGCTGGTCCCACATATTTTGAGCAGAAAACGCTTAGAAAAATAGGTAGACCTTGACAAGGAATAAATAAAAACTCATTCCACTATTATGTAAGGTTCAGGGTATATAGGTAATAAAGGTCCTCCACAGTGCATTTTTATTTAAATACAAAACGATGTATAAATCAGTGGGTTTAAAACATGTTTCCTTTCTTTTTTAAAAGTTTATTTATTTTGAGAGAGAAAGAGAGAGACAGTGTGAGTCAGGGAGGGGCAGAGAGAGAGAGAGAGAGAATCCTAAACAGGCTCCACACTGTCAGCACAGAGCCTGATGTGGGGCTCGAACTCACGAACCTGAGATCACAACCTGAGCCGAAATCAAAAGTCAGACACTTAACTGACTGAGCCACCCAGGCGCTAACAAACAGGCATAAAGTTTTGGCTAAGTAATATGATGAGTAAGTTCTCGAGAGCTTGTACACCATCGTGCCTCTAGTAACAATACTGCATTGTACACTTAAAATTTTGTTACGCGAGTAGCTCCCATGTTAAGTGTTCCTATCACAGTAAGATATATTATTTTAAAAAGGAAAAAAAAATCCTTCTTTTTAAAGACTGAATAGTATTCCATTGTTTGGATATATCATTCCCACTTCACCTATGGGAAGGAAAGTGTCAATACATGCGTCCAGTACCTCAACTTTTCTAGAGGGGCTCCCCAGAGGACTGGCCTATGTCTTGCGAGCCCCAGAGCTCTGATGGGGTCAGCACAGTCTAGCTACCTGAAGGAAGATGGAGTCAGTGCCTCGGGCTGGGAGATGCCACGGATCCTCCCCCTGCTCGGCACAGAGCAAGTGGACAAAAAAAAAAAATCTCAGCTCTCCGCTTCCTGCTGAGGGGAAAAGAGTGAAAAGCAATAGAACTTCTTTGTCAAAAGAAATACTTTCTAAAACTTCAATATATAAAACAGAGAAAAGTGGTTGTGTCAAGGGGGAATCCCCTAAATCCTGCCCATCTAGCCTCTTTCAGCTTTCCTCAGCCACACATATCTCAGTGGAACTCTATTTCTCCAAAGGACACAGACAAAAAACTTCACTGCTTTTGGCTGCCATTTATATCTCCTAGCCAGTGCTACAAGGTAGTATTCCTTCACTTATTTTTGTACCTACTATGTGCCAGGCACACAGAGGGACTTACATTCTAGTATAATTACAATAATACAAATGAAATAATTTTTATGTTATTGTGAATATATTACTGTCATATAAATACACTAATACAACAGTAAACAATAAACAGAATGAGTGAATAAATAAATGGCTCAACATTAGAAGGAGATAAGAGCTACGGAAGAAAATGGAGAGCAGGGTAAGAGGAATCAGGAGTCCCAGTTGACTGGGCCAGGGACAACTATAAATAGGGTGACAAAGGGGTCTTGTGGAGAAGGGAATATTCAAGCAAGGACTTGAAGGTGACCGAAATGCTATAATAATGGTGCATGAACCCATGGTCAAAAGTAGCTGCTGAGACCCACCCTGTGTGAAGCTGGCTTAGAGGCTGTCTAAAGGCAATCCATGACAGGTAAGTGATTTTGGAGACCACTTGGCCTGGCCTGCATCTCAGATCAGGAGACACGGAGCCACACACCGGATTTTGCACACTGTCATCTCACAGAGATCAGTCAAGACTTCGGGGTCAGTATCAATTATTTATTCATTCATTCATCACACACACATTAACTGTCCATCATGTTGAGGACCTTGTGCCAGGTGCTCGGGATACAGAGCTCAATCCTCTGAAGTCCTACCTACTCTTCAAGATGGCTTGCAATCTGGTCAGAGGTGCACTGCATGGGCAGTCTCAAAACAATGTGCTAAATGCATGATAAAATTATGCACCTGGGTGATGAGGATTCAGGGTGCATCAACCCAGGCCTGGGGCCACAGAAGGCTACCTGACATAAAGGATGAGCGGGCCTTCAGTGATAGCAGCCTATCTCCTTCCTAACAAGCCCACCTGCTGAATAAATGCCCTCTACAAGTCTGAAGCCTTTAATAAATACCAGGTTTTGACTCATGGGTGTTTCCCCCCCCCATCACTGTTAATTGAAGTAAAATTGTTACCTTCAGATATTCCTGGACTCTGCATTAGTGAGATGTTTTTCTTCATTTATAAAGTAATTTATTTTGCTATACATTCATTGTTCATGACACTTCATCATGCTGAAAGGCATTTTCTTGATTGTCTGTGGAGTTACCCAGGGGTAATAAATGTGTTGCTACATTTTGTAGTCTGAAAAATGTCCTGTGTGGGCAAGTAATAGAGAGAGGGCAGGCAGAAGGGGAGGGAGGGAAAAGGAGACACAGGTGCAGAGAGAGAAAGGCAGAGAACAAACAGAAATAAGCCCAGAGCAGGGAGGGGGAAAAGTACCTTTGTCCACATGATAGAGCGTCCAAGCGATGCTTATGTTCAAGTGATAAGACATCGTTCGTTCCAGGAAGGCCTGGGGTCAGTCTGCTGGTAGTCATTGCTGTCACCTTTGTCCTGAGACAAAGTGCCCAAAAGAGGAACTGGATAAATGGCACAATATCCCAGCACAGGGGATGTGTGCATTGTAGGGACCATACTTTTCAACTGAGAGATCGAAGAGGAAATCTCGGAATGGAAACCTGATTTCAAAGGATGTCAGCAGATCTTTGCAGACAGGCCAGGTTGAGTCCCCTGTTCTCCCACTTGCACTCCAGCTCCTCTAGGACACCTCATGGACCTTCTCCGGCTGTGGTGATCCGTTGGGAGCTAGGGGACACTCATGAACATTTTTTTCTGCTTGTAGGAAATGGTGACACTACTCTGAGGGGCTAGCGCTCTGGCACAAAAGCTGGGTGGACTGGGCTGGGGGGCTCCAGGTGCCTTTGCTCCTCTTTTCTCTCCACCTTCTGCTTCCTTCCCCACTCAGCCCTCTACTCCAGAAAGACACAGCAGCCAAAAATAACTAGTGTGTTATTCACTCTCAGTGTTCTGAACGTTAATGAATCCCCACCCCATACTCCCAGGCTGGAGAAGCTCTGTGATGATTATTCCCGGGACAGTGTTGTGACACAGATGGGCACCCTGACAAGTCTTGAGCAGGACCACCGCTCCATTATCACAGATGTCTTTTTAGATCGGTGGTCATCAATCACAGAATGTTCCTCTTTGGCCTCAGGCTCGACCCAGGAATGCTGAAGAGAAACAGTTGCCTGTTTCCCTGTCAGGCTTTACACTACATGGGTGCTTGTATAAAGGAACAAGCATGGTGGGCACGTGGGCTACTTCTCCCACCATCCTTTCTGATGGTGACATCGCGGGACAGTTCGTAGAAAGAAAGGCACAGTTTGGAGAACTTTCCCCAGGTCGCATCACATTTCAGCAGCAGTCTCAACAGAAAACCCCCGAGCATCCCTTGCTTCCCATAATAGCCATTAGTGATTCATTATCCATGAACTTATTTATACCCTCTTGGTCCTACTCATTTCTTCATGTTCTGCCTCTTAAAGAAACAAGTTTCTTTGACTTAGTATTATGTAAAGTACTTCCTCCTTTTCGGTGAGTGTGCTGAATTTAGCTCTTTATACTTACTGTTGCTACTCGGTGAATAAATCCATGTCCTATATCCCATAGGATTCGATTAATTTATGTATTTATTTAACAAACATTTTATTGAGTGCTTCTGATGACGAAAGAGTTGTTCTTTTTTTGTCGCAGTTTACGTTCACAGAGCTATATTCTTCTTTCCTTGCTCACCTACTTATCCTTAACTGTGCACCCCAGGCAACATTTTATCTTTTTCGGTGGTTTGCAGCTGGCACTCTCCACAGGACCCTAGCTGTAGACTTCCACATTTTTGTGCAAAGCCAGGGTAATATTCCATATTGTGTTCCCACTGCTCCTGCTCATGATGGCCTACATTTTGTTGTTTTTTGGTTACAACTATACCTGTTCACTGTATATTGTCACTAATTGTTACTAGAATTGTTCGGAATCAGTGTTTGAGTATTTTGGTCTCCACCACTTCTTCGTAGTACTTTTCCCCAGTGCCATTACCTTCCACTCGCTCATACTGAAATGCATTTGGTGTTTTAAAAAACTATGTGCAAAGTCTAGAAACATCTCATTGATTAGCATCTTACTGTCTGGAAGATTTCATCCTATTCTGCTGTCTAAGTTCAGGTCAACGCAAAAGCAGCTACACCTGATGTTTATTTGCATATTAAATATTGTACTAAATAAAAATTTAGACTTACCAATCAATTTTCAACCCCATCCCTTATCTACAATCACAGAGAACAAAGAGACCTATGTCATCATAACCCACAAATAATTTATCAGCCTCTTTTAAGCCCATAATTATAAGATCCTTCACTATTGAACCCTCTCTGATAGTTTTCCACTTTCTTTGTTCCTAACCTTTATCCTCCTATCAAAAGCATTGATAAAAATAGAGATGTGAATAGCTGCAAAGTTTAAGCCAAATCCTCAAGCACCAAAGCAGCTGAAGATATCATTTCCTATTGTGGATGGTGTCAGAGTGTGAAAGAGACCGCTAGCTGTCTACCAAAATCCATTTTCCCTTTCTACTGGCACACACCTAAACCTCACTTAATGGAATCCCTTCTTGTTCTGAGTGGTCGCGTGGCCAAGCTGCCGTTAACTTCTAGTGTATTGAGCCACTAAGTGTTTGATCTATTTCTTACCTTAACTTGGTCTAACCTGGCTAATAAAAGGAATTACTTCCCTTAGAGTCAGGTCTCTCTCAGCCAAAGGGTAATTTCCATAACCTAATAAGCAGATGTCCTGGCTGCCAAGTCATGAGGTAAAATTTTTGAGAGGAAAAGACACTGCTACTTACTACTGTCAGCCTTGACAGTCTGATTGTAAGAGATAGGAAGGAATGCTATGTGCATCCTCACGGCTAAGTCTCCTGGTAGATACTTCCCTGTGTCTAATTCATTGATTTCCGCCCCCCCCCCTTATTGTTTCTCTCATGGTTTCTATAACATTTACAGCTTCTGCTGAAGGAGAAATATCCAAAAAGTCAAGGCTACCATTCTGAGAGTTTTTGATAAATGATCAGAGTTATGTAACTACCATCACAGTCAAGATATAGGATATTTCCATCTATTTAGATCCCCTCCCCAAATATTCCCCATGAAAGTTTCCCCTTGTGGCCAGCCCCTCCCTGTACCCTCAGCCTCTTGTAGCCACTGATCTGTTTTCCCTAGAATGTCACATAAATGGAATCACAGAGTAGGTATATAGCCTTTCGCATGTGGTTCCTTTCATTAACACAGAGCATGTATACTTCACCCATGTTGTGTGTCGCAGTAATCTGGTCTGCATGGAATGAATTGCAATCCATTATATTGGTATATCACAGTTTGCTTATCCGTCTCCCGGTTGAAGGGCTTTTGGATTGCTTTCAGTTTGGGGCTATTATAAATAAAACTACTGTAAACATTTATTCGTGCACAGGATTTTGTGTGAACAGAGTTTTCATTTCACTTGGGTAAATAACAAGCAGAGGTTGCTCAGTTGTATGGGAAGTGTGTGTGTAACGTTATAAGAAACTGTTGAACTGTTTTCCAAAGTACCTGTTAAATTTTGCACTCCCAGCAGAGTTCAAAAATTTTTTTAATTTATCATTCTAATAGTGCCAAAGATTCACTTTGCCTATTCTGGAATACCATACACATGGAATCGTTTGTCTGGCTTCTTTTGCTTAGACATTACTGTCTTCAAAATTCATCCATGTTACTACATGTACCAGTAGTTCATTCTTTACTGCTGAGAAGCATTCTGTTATATGATATACTTCTTTTGTTTATGCGTTAGCCTCTTGATGGACGTTAGGATTGTTTCCAGTTTGGGGCTATTACGAATAAAGCTGCTACGAATATTCTTGTGCTTATCTTTTTATGGACATATGCTAACCTTCTCTTGGGCATATGTGTAGGAGTGAAATTTTTAGGTTACAGAGTAGGTGTGTGTTGAACTTTATTAGAAACCCCTACCCAAATTTTGTAGTCTCTTTTCTTCTTCTTCTTCTTTTTTAGAGAGACAGAGAGCAAGTGGGGGAAAGAGGCAGAGAGAGAGAGAGAGAGCGAGAGAGAGCTGGATGCTTAACCACTAAGCACCCCAGGAGCCCCTTGTATTCTTTTTTTCTTAAAGAGAATCTTTGAAATTATATAAGCTTCAAGTCCCATAAAGCTGAATCTGCCCTGCAAACAAGATTTCATTCAAGAGGCCAAAGTTACAGACACATCTCCTCCCAGTGAGTCCAGTCCGAATACTCATGGCGACTGCGGGAGTCCTCAAATGCCTTGTCCCTGGAGTGCAGTGTCTTGCCTTCTCACAAGCATGACAGGCCAGACCTGGGTGGGCAGCTTAGCACACGTGCCCTGTAATCAGCACATCTGTACGTCCTGAGAGAGCGGGCAGTTGCCAGGTAACTCCGAACTCGATCCTTCTTGGCTAACTCTCAGTTAATTGATACTGCAATTAATAGCCTTTGGGAGCACTGATGTATCTGGATCACTGCATCAGCTCTCCTACGTGTTGGGTGATGTCAGAGGCCAGATAAGTCATTAAGATACCTGTGACCCATGTGCTCTCAACGGCCAGGAAAGCAGTGCTCTCCTGTTTGCCCTTTGCAGTGGAAGATGCACCAGGCGGTAGGGATGTGTGGAAAGGCCAACCTGTGTTCTGAGCCTGTCCCCACCACCTCTGGGTGGAGGAGACCGGTCAACAGCTTTGCCTCAGCTAGAGGCATCTTGCACTTACCAAGACGCTAGGCACTTCCCTGTCCCTGGCCATGGTCTAATCCACCACTCGGCTTAGTTTCCAGGTTTTCAGGGTCATTTTGCATTTGGTTCATTTCTGAAAATGATCCAGTGATGAAAGACATGAAGTTTGCCTGTGGTTATTGTACTTCCTCTGCACAAAGAGAACGCTCACTCCACAGTGCTCCCTAAAGAACACACCTCTCATGCTTGGGAATCTGATTGTGATGGTCTGATTAACCCACAACGGGCTCATACCGGTTTTAGTCAGTGCAAATTGACCTAGGTCCTAGTCTTTCAGCTAATCCTATCAAAGCTTGTAGGCTGGAGGTGGGATGCGATTACAAATCCGAACATATTTACACAGATGTCCTTTTTAGCCCTGTGCACAACCAGGATTGCATTTGCATCTTGTAACAAAATCACAATTATCACAGGCCAACCTTATTAGAAACCTAAGACCAGGATATGGCAAGAAAGAAAGAAAATGGATGAAGATTAAGTGGGGGGAAGAAAAGCTCACAGGAAAGGACTTCCAGCTGCAATCAGCTGCGGACAGCAGGTTCGTGTTCAGCCCATGCGGTTATTTTCTGATTAGGCTGGATTGTCTGTCTAATCAGATTTTCTGCTCCCCGGTTCTCCATCTTATTAGGCTCTTCCCACATGTGCAGCTTGGGGTTCCCTAGCAGCCACGAGATGATTCAAAGTAACTGCCAGCAAAGCCTCTTTCTGTGGGACAGTATTTATTAGGCTTATTCTAACTCAGACCTCTCTAGTTCTGAATAAATAAGAGGACAGATTTCCTTTCTCGCACACGGGGGTCTTGTGAGAAGTCTGGGTTTCATACAAACCTAATAATGGAAATGGGTTCACGATTGATCAAAATGCTCCTCCAGGTAGAACCCGATCTAGTATGACTCCCTCAACATAAATAAATATGACTCAAGGCCCAACTATAGGCCAAGCGCCAGGCCAGGCAGTGGACATAGCATAACAGGGAGAATACGTACAGTCTGCACCTAGTATAGTCTGGGTCACAGGAGAAAATGATCTGCTTTCACTGAAAGGTATACAGGCAGAGGAGAGACAGCAAGTAGTCTCTTGTATTGCCCCTCCTCTGCCGAAGGCGAAATAACATTAGGAAACATATTTTTCCTAACAGCCAATATGGTGATCCTGGCTGCCAGGTACACAGAACAGAAGACCCTTGTGAAGTATTTATGTAAACAACTTTGGAAGACAAATCAAAATGACAAAAAGTCTTCATACAATCTTTCTATACTTTTAAACTTGACTCTTTGGGGCCACAGGAATGATAGGAGCCATTTGTAAAAATAGTATTTTAAAGAAAGTGTATTGAAGTCTACAACAACTACATTACTTAATCATACACAGAGTAATCTTATTTCAGATTCCAAGACAAGCAAAATGTGCCTGTTTAGCTGAGCAGGAAAATTCTACCCTATGGCCAAGAAGAATTGAAGGCCAAACTGAATGTGGGAAGCAAATTCACCTTCTCTTTAAATGCATCTAAATGGTTTCCAGCATGCCTGCAGCTATCTTACAAAGTCATAGAGTGCACAAGGACTTTGCGAAGACCACATCTATATTAAAGTGTTTAGAGACCCTTCTAAGAGGAATGTTATACAAATATCCTCTACCTGTGATTAAATCCAACTATGATTAGGACAGAATTTCTCATGATTTGAAAAGAAAAAAAAAATCCTGTTTACTTGTGCGTTCTTGTTTCAGAATCTGCCTCAGGCATCAAAGTTTGCCTTAGGTCTAAAATTTAAGATTATGGAGTCTATGTCCCTTTGAAGTAGGATGGGAAAGGGACAGGTGGAGGCAGCCTGAAGGCAATCTGCCTTGGGAACCAACCGCCCCCCTCCCCCCCCAGAAACAGCAAGTTCCTGCATAACAAACATGAATTCTGTAAGAGCAGGGGGTGGGGGACTGAAGTCAGGTTTCTGTTCCAGTATTTACACACACCTGGAGTTCAGAGCACTCTGCGAACTGGTACAAAGAAGGGTCCCCTTCCTGTTGCGTGGAAACTGAGGATGAGAGTGATGGGGACAGTGGGAGACGGTCCTAGAGGCATCTTCGGTAACCAAATTCTGCCTCTCAACACTCCCACTCTTCTTGCCTGCCTGACACTCAAACAGACCTTGCGATACCTGCTTTCTTAATTCTCACTACCTACAACTGCTGTCTTGGTTCTGAACTTGTCGGCCACCTGCTCTGGGACTCCTCCGGGATTCTCCGATTCAGACAACACCCCCACTGCAGAGCTCTCCACCCTGTCTCAAGCTACTTCCTATGTCTCCAATCTACTGTAGTCTCTTGGGGTGATCGAACTTTTCTCCACATATATTTTCTACTAAAACCTGCCTTTCCCTTTATCCTCTATAACAGGGGGAAATCTCTCCAGTAGTACCACTTTCTCCATTTCTTCCATCCTGCACTCCATTACCAAGCCCTGAGTATGGGTCAGCAAATCCCTTATAGCCACCTCCAGATTATCACGCCATTGCCTTTGCTCCTCAATAGTCCCTTTTGGTGATCCCACCATGTAATTATGAGACTGTCTTGTCAGCCTCCCCTCTGTGTCCCCAAGTTTCCACCATGTTCAGTGATGTCAGTCTAGGAATCAAAAATGCTAAATTCAAACTGCCTATCCGATACTTGAACTCTTATAATAATATATGTATATTCAGCCCATACCTGAAGTATATAATCAGCCCATACCTGAACACCCTGCAATAAGAAACAGCAGGAACCATGCTTTCCATTTTTAAACAGCTCTAGCTATGTGAAAATTCTTTAACAAACTGAGATCTATATTCCTATAATTAATGTTACTGATTCTAGTTCTGCCTTTTGAAGCTCTATAAAAAAGTTAAACTGCTTTTCCCATATGACAGCTCTTGGACCATTTGGCAACTTTTATCATATTCCTGCTACTTCTCTACTCCAGGGCGTTAAAATTTTTTTAATATAACACATTTTTTTTTTCTCCCGTACAGTTGCTCTCCCCCTGAACATTCTCCAGGTTGTACATATGGCATAGAGAACTGTACACATTGGTTTCATTGTGATGTGGTTTGTGGAACTAGTCTTCTCCTCCAGAGAAATTCTTTCCGTGAACACAGCCTAAGAGCTCATTAAGTTGTCATTGTGATTGGTGGTGACAATGATGGCGGTGGCAGTGGAGGTTGTGGCAGTGGTAGTGCGGTAGCGGTAGTGGAGTTGTAGTGACAATGGTGGCGGTGGTAATGGTAGTGACAACTCCATTGATCATGTAATACTGTTGATCGATCACAGTCAACTCATTAAAGCTAGAAGCTTGTTTTGCTGCTACTAAGCCATATATGTACCATCTTTCTCATGTGCTGTTAGCTTGGTGGACCAAGATCAAGATTACTGAGCTTTATCTTGGTAGATTTGAACCATCATTTCAACCTGATGAAGATGGTTTTAGACCCTGGTTTTGTCACTGTTTGTTTGCCATTCTTCCCAGCTCCGGTTCATCGGCAGATTAATGAATATGTCTTCTATATCTTTATTCACGTTGCTGATTAAATATGAATCAAACAGTGCTCACGTTGGAGGCCTATGAAAAGACACTAAAGAGTGTCCTTCAGGGTAACATCTATCTATTAATCAGCATCCTTTGGATACAGTTGTTCAATTCATCAATTTTAATGTACCTCATTTTTCTTGTTTTCTCCCCAAGGCTATCCTTGAAATTTGTCTGCTTCATTTATATCTCTTTTCTCATTTGTACCAGTTTAATAACTATGACCCCCACCCAGAAAAATATTAGTTTGATATGACTTCTTCAATAATATTTAGCAATCATCGGATTCCTTTTATATATCAGCTTTCCCCACCATCCTGTTAGAAGGTAATCCTAGGGGCGCCTGGGTGGCGCAGTCGGTTGAGCGTCCGACTTCAGCCAGGTCACGATCTCGTGGTCCGTGAGTTCGAGCCCCGCGTCAGGCTCTGGGCTGATGGCTCAGAGCCTGGAGCCTGTTTCCGATTCTGTGTCTCCCTCTCTCTCTGCCCCTCCCCGGTTCATGCTCTGTCTCTCTCTGTCCCAAAAATAAATAAACGTTGAAAAAAAAAAAAAAAAAAAAGAAGGTAATCCTAGAATTTTACTTAAAAACCTGTGAACTTTCCACGGGTCTGCAGTGCAGAAAATCCCACATCTTCATTTTGAGAACCAGAATCACACTTGGCCCTCTCATCTTTTAACGTGTCTCCTCCACTCCACAATTCTCTCATTGGAGAAACAATCCACTCTTTCTTGGGACCTCAGGATTCACTGAGACCTCATGAAGCAGATCTTACCCTGCCTCATTTTAGGGCTATTTATATAGACATCCTATTCCCTCCACCCCCACCCCTACTGGACTGTGAACTCCTTGGCAACAAGGGGATGAGGCTTATTTTCTTGCTATCCCCTGCAGTGCTTTGTACTGTATATTTAAAGGTTTGAATTGAACTGAATTACACAAAGGAAGAAAATTAGTTTGATCTATGCAGTCTCAAAATCATTTTTTGGTCAAATTGGATTCTTTTCATCTATCTTAATATCTAATTTGTGCATAGTTGAATCAGTCTTGCAGTTAATCTGATGTGGTCATTAAGACTACTGAAGACAGTAAATTCATTTTCCTGATCCGGTGATTTTTAATCATATAGTCACAGTCACTCACACAGAAAAGTAAAACAGCAGAATAAATAGCAAACTAATAGCAGGAATGATGAATGAAATTATCCCTAGGCACAAAGGCTATTACAGATAATCTGTAGTTTCTGCCAAATCATTCATTCAGTTTTGATCCAACACCCTTCTGTTAAGTGATAATAATAGTCACCAATTACTAAGTGCTTCCTACAGGTGAAGCACTTAACTAAGAGAATAGCATGTTGGCTGGGAATGTGGGGTTTGGCTTGGCTTATGTCCTGGCTATCTCAATTACAACCCGTGCGACACTAAGCCAATTACTTCAGCTATAAAACAAGTATAGTACATGTTACTTATGCCATTAGTATTTAAATGTGTTCTCTTATCTAATACAACAATCTTGCGAGCCACTATTATTTTTCAACTTTTATAAATTTGCAAAGTCCTAGATGATAGATGCTCTGGAATTCATAGAAATGGCCATGCTGGAATCAAATAGTCTTTCCCTGAAGCATTTCACAACCAAGTAAAGAGGACTGAATTTTAAATAATTAATTATAATCAAAAGCAGAATAAAGTATTTGCCATACCAGTAGGAATGCAAAACTCCACGAGAGCACAGAGGATTACATGGATGGCTTTGTATAAAAGTTTTTAAAATTTTCTTTGAAACTGGAGGGAAGAAAATGATCTCCAAAATCACAGCCGAGGTTAAGGGCAATCCAGAGTGAGAGAGCCACATGAGCAAAGAATGGCGGCATGAAAGAGCATGAGGCACTAGCCACAAAGTGTTTCTCGAACTTCCAGCTGTAAGAATCATTCTAGTGTGGACCAACCACAATTATTTTTAAGTATGCAAGACATCAGAAAGAAAATATTACAGTACATTGCACATAAAAACATGAAGATGCATTTTGTGAAAAATTTTTTCAGTGATATATGTGAGTATTGGATTACAATATAAAATATATTTCTTATGATGGGTTGTGCTCTCAAAAGTTGGAAAGGCACCCATCTAGAAAGGTTGGAAGCTAAGTGGTAGAGAGAGGCATGGCGTGGGCATGAGGCTGGTATTCTAGGAAAATAACAAGCAGCTGTGGAATGATGTACAGCTGACCCTCGAGCAACACATGTTTGGACTATTCAGGTCCACTTATAAGCAGATTTGTTTCAGTAAATACAGTACTGTAAATGTATTTTCTCTTCCTTACGATTTTTCCCAAGAACATTTTTTTCTCCAGCTTACTCTATTGTAAGAGCATCATATATAATACATACAACATACAAAATAGGTGCTAACTGACTGTGTATGTTATCAGTGAGGCTTCCCGTTAACGGTAGGTTATTAGTAGTTAAGTTTTAGAGGAGTCGAAAGTTACATATGGATTTTCGACTACATGGGGGTTGGCGTCCCTAACTCTCATGTTGTTCAAGGGTCAACTGTGTTCACGTTTGAGGTGAGAGAGGTGAGAGATGAGAGAAGGAAGGCAAGTTGGAGAGGCCACAACAGTCTGTGTCAGCACATCCTACCTTGCTGCTAAATAGCCTATTCTGGGCACCATTCGTAGGCGTGGGGAGGCAAAAAAGTCTTCTGATGAGCAAATGTGGTCATCTAAAGCATAGAGATGGTTTTACTGTAAAGCTAATAAAGCTGGAGCTTCAGAGACCCTTGTTTTCATGAGTTCCTTCCAAGCCTCCATTCTGGGTTTTGTGTTTGTAACTTTGTGTTCTTTTTCTTAAAGAGGCTCTTCAAATTGTATAAGCTTCAGGATCCTCCACACCTGGATCTGTCCTAGCTTGTATATAAATTTGAACAGGTGTCTTTTTTCTAAAACAAGGCCTCATAAAGACTTTAAGATACTAATGTGCATTTGGAATCCCCCTGAGACAATTTTATACCTTTTCCTCTGTTCTCAAATTCCCAAATCTCTTTCATAACTCCCACTCTTCAAGCAGCACTCCCTTCACATTTCAAAGGCACGATGGAAGCCGTGAGATGCAACCTCTCTCATCTTCCCAGCAACAAACCTACCAAATCACTGTCCACAGAGTCACGGCAGCCTACGTTTGGGGGAAATGGTGAATTTAATTTTCTCTCACTGACTTTGTCTTTCTCTGGTGTTCCTATTTCCATGGGGAAAATTAAAACAAATTTATTAAAAGTAACTCATCATCTTTCAATGTAAGAGAGGCTTTGGTGAAATATACAGTTTGCAGTAAATAGTCTTTCAAGGTGCTTTCCATTTTCTGTTGTCTTTCTGTCCTCCTTGGGAAGCATCTGGACATAGCGAAAGCTCCCATGCATTTACAGCAATAAGGGAGAAGCTTCTGGTCCACTCACTGTCCTTTGACCCTTCACCAATCCCTGCTGGGTTGTCTCCTTCTAATAGGCTCCCAGCCGTCCTGTGGTGACCACAGATGATGCCCTGGTCTCCTGACCCATCACAGGTTCCTCATCCCAAGCTCAGGCTTATTCTAAACCTCTGTTCCTCTCAGCACCTCCATCCATCCTTCCAGGGAGCTGGAAACAGCTGCTTTCTCATACCCCCGGGGAGGGGGTCTGTATTGGTGGGGAGGCTCTGTGAGGCAACTCTCCTGCTTGAAATCTCTTTCAAACTGATTTCAGTGCCACTCCTGTGCCTTGCTGGATGTGACACCATGTCAAATAAAGGACTTATTTCAGAGGATTTCAGCCACCCCAGGCTAGCTCCCAGGAGAGTAAATGCCAGCTGTCCAGATTCTTTTCCTGAAAATCTGTCTGGAACTTTCCAACACACATACTCTCAGGTTAGACATCAAGAGAATTCTTTCTTTCTCCTCGCCCTTTCCTCTCCTCTTCTTTCCTCTCTTCTCTAGTCTCTCCTCCCTTCATACCTCCCTATCTTCCAGGCAGGGATTTCCCTCACATCATTTCCTTCTCCTACTCTCTTTACTTTTTTCAAAGCAGTATCTTCTACTGCTTCCTTGGGGTAATAAGCTTTGTGATTTAGCCTTATAGTAGAAGGTCAGCAAGGGAAGAAAAGCCCAGATGACAGAGAAGAAAAATATATCAGGATATTGTTTTAATGTCTCATATACTACACTACAAATAGATCTGTTAATCACTATCTCTCTTTTCCCCTTACCACTGAGACCAGTCATATCAAAGGCCAGTCCTCCAAGTGTCCTGTGACAACAATCCTCAGAAGCCTCAAGGATTTCTCTGTTTAGGTTATTCCCCTTCACTCTGCCTTATCAGTCTCTTCCTCTGGGATTACTGCCCTCAGCATACAGATAGATTCCAAAATCACCCATCTTAAAATGACTCCAAATACTCAACTCCAAATACTCATCCAGCTACGCTACCATCTCTCCTGTCATTCACAGCAAACCTCTCAAAAGCATGCGTCTCCCACTGCATTTATATATCCTTGTATATCTTCAACAATTTAAGTCACTACAATCTGGTTTCTTCCCCACCACTCTACTGAATGTAAAGTATTATCAAAATCACCAAGACTCCCTCATAGCCATAGCCAATGGACACTTGGATTTTCATGTTTGTCTTCTCAACGTATTTGATATAATCAATTATTCCTACCTTCTTAAAGCATGGTCACTCTCAGTTCTATGATAGCAGTTTTGTGGTTTTTTTTTAATTTTTCTCTTACCCACTGGCCTCTCCTTTTCAAGCTCTACTGCTAGGTCTGTCTCTTTTTCCTGGCATCTGATTGTTGGAGTTTCTGAGGGTCAGTTCTGGATGCTCTGTCTCTCACAACTCTTTCTTTATGTTCATGTCTCTCAAATTTATATTGCCAGCCTGGACTTCTGCTTTGAGTTCACTCCTGTATCCATCTCCCTACTTAACATCTCTTCTTAAATGTCTCACCTATACCTCAAGCTTGACATTCTTGAAAAATAATGATTGATTCTTCTCAGCACACTATACCCTCAACCCTAATTCCTTCCTGTCTTAGTAGAAGGCACCATGTTGCAAGCAGTTGCTTAGACTCCTAGGTTTCTACCTTTCCCACTCTTCCCACTGTCATCCAAGAGAAAGTGATTTCGACTTCCCAAATGTTCTTTCCACTCTACTGCCAGACCCTCAAGTCATCCACCATCGTCTCTCAGCTGACATTATCTAGCAGCCTTTCAACTGATCTCCTTGCTTCAGTTCCTGCCCTCTCCCATCCATGTTCCATAAAATAATAACAGATACTGGCACAAAGTATATCGTAGTTCTTCTACTTTTTGCTTTCCTAGTCTTCCTCAACAATTCAGCCCTTTGGATATAATTCAGCCATTAAAAAGGAAACCCTGTCATTTGTGACAATATGGATTTCACATTAAGTGAAATAAGTTAGAGAAAGACAAATATTGAATGATCTCACTTATATGTGGAATCTAAAAAACAAAACAACACCTCATAGAAAAAAAAAAATAGATTTTTGTTACCAGAGGCAAAGGGTGAGGAGTGGAGGATTTGGATGAAAGTGGTCAAAAGGTACAAACTTCCAGTTACAAGATAAGTAGATGTTGGTGAATGTATAATATGATGACTATAGTTAACACTGTTATATGATATATTTGAATGTTGTTAAGAGAGTAGGTCCTAAGAGTTCTCATTACAAAGAAAAAAAACTTTCTTCTTTCTTTTTCTTTCTTTCTTTCTTTCTTTCTTTCTTTCTTTCTTTCTTTCTTCTTTCTTTCTTTCGTTCTCTCTCTCTCTCTCTGTCTGTCTTTCTTTCTTGTATCCACATGAGATAACGGATGTTAACTAAATTTATTGTGGTAATCATTTCACAACATATGTAAGTCAAGTCATTATGCTGTATACCTTAAACTTACACAGTACCATCTGTCAATTATATTTCAATGAAGCTGGAAGAAAAAAACCTTAATTTAGCCCCAAAGCCATTCATTCATGCTGAACAAAGGAGGCATCCATATAGTGGGGGATTAACCATAATGGCCCAGAACTAGGGATCAAAACCTAAGCAGGGCTAAGGAGGACAGCCACATGGGTGATGATGGCATGGCACATATTTCCTCAGCCTGGAAGGGCGAGAAGTATATCCACACAGGAGAGGTGGAGATGGTAATACCCCAGCATGGCTGTTGGAGCCTGAGTGGAGTCAGGAGATCATCCATACTGGGAGGTAGGGGAGTGGGGATTGGTAGCAGAAATTGGAGGTTGATAGCAAGCAGGGACACTGATCAAACAAGTAAATATACTAAAGATAATGGAAGGCATGTTTCTCACTCTGGAAGAAAGGGCTATAAATACAGAGAGGTAGAAAAATAATTTGCCTTATAGGGTTGAACTGGAAATGTAAATAGCAGTGTGAATTCATAGTTCCCTATATATGTCAATAGATGTAAAAATAAACATAAATATAAATGTGTATAAACACACACATACATACATTATACCTCCCTAGCTGTATCCTTTGAGAAAGCCTGGCAGCTGTAACACCTGCATAGCACTATGCACATATCTTGATTTCTAAATACCATTCTCCACTAAAAGGAACCAGGATTCCTTAGTTAAATGGACAATCCCAAGGCGAGGGTAGGGGAAGTACAACAAGAGCCTGGAACATGTTTTATGTCAGAAACTGAGGAAGTGCTCAGAAATGATGGAGACCTATCAAAAAAAAAAGAGGTTGGGATGCTCAGTCGGTTAAGGGTCTGACTTCAGCTCAGATCATGATCTCACAGTTTGTGAGTTTGAGCTCCATATTGGGTTCTCTACTGTCAGCACAGGGCCGGCTTTAGATCCTCTGTCCCCCTCTCTCTGCCCCTCCATCTCTCTCCTTCTCTCAAAAATAAATAAACATTAAAAAAATAGAAGCTAGCTTGAAGGGGCTCCCATCGGTCACATCTGAAACTATTAGCATCAAAATTAATAGTGATAGTAAAAATAATATCCATTGAATAAAATTAAAATCTATACTGACTAGTCTATACTGATATAAATCAATAAATGAATACATTCAATGTTTCATTGGGAATGGAAAAGCTGGAAAGTACCTCTCCACAAAATATTTATTAATTACAAGGGAGGAAGAAAGGTAATGTTATAGTGGAGAAGCCTGGGTGACATCACCTTACTCAGGGGATCAAAGTTAAAATCACCAGCAATGAATTGGTTGATCAAAACCATGTGCCACCTGGTAGGATGCAATGCATCACTTCTATGATATTCCTGCCAAAGATGCATAACCTGAATCCAACCATAAAGTAACATCAGAAAACCCCAAACTGAGAGCCTTTCTATAAAGCAACTAGCCAGCAATCTTCAAAAAATGTCAAGAGCATAATTGTCAAGGCAAAATTGAAGAATTAAGCAGACTGTAGGAAACTAAAATGACATGACAACTCAAAGCAAAGCATGATTCTGGACTGGATCATTTTGCCATAGAGGACATTACTACAATAACTGGCAAAACTTGAATAGGATCTGAGGTGAGTATCAATTTGATTTCCTAATTCTGGTGTCTGAATTGTGGTTAGTAGAACATCCTTGTTGTAAGGTGCTTGGTGTGAAGGGTCATGTGATAGGTTGCCTCTAAGATGGTCCCCGTGATACCCACTTCTTGATATTCATGATCTTGTATAATTCCCTCCCGCTGAGTGTAGTTTATACCCAGTGATTCACTTCTAATTATTAGGAAATGACAAAAGTGGATAGCATAGCACTTATGAGGTTAGGTTATAATAAGACTATGTCTCCCATCTTGGCTCTTCTTTCTCCTTTTCTTGCTCACTCACTCTGAGACAGGTCAGCAGCTGTGTTGCGAGCTGCCCTATGGAGAGGGCTACATGACAAGGAGCTGAGGGAGACCTGTGAGAAAGCCTGTGAGGAACTGAATCCTTAGCAAGGAACTGCAGGTCTTAAGTCAATAACTTACGAGGAACCAAATCCTGCCAACAGCCACCTGAGTAAGCTTGGAAGGGCTGTTGCTATAGTCCAGCATTCAGGTAAGATTGCAGCCTCAGTCGACACTTGTTTGCAGCCCATGAGAGTATGACACAGAGAAGCCAGCTAAGCCATGCCCAGATTCTGATCCCCGGAAACTCCCGAGATTGTAAAGGTTATTTTAAGCCACTAAATTGTAGTATAATTTGTTACACGGCAATAAATAACAAACACCGTGTATCATGATTCAACTTATTCTCAAATGGCTCTGGAGGAAAAGCTGTACTTTAAGTGTGCATTGTTTTAAAAACAAAAGTGTATGCATGTGTTTGTGTTTGCATGTGTACTGGACCATGTCTCTTCCCTGCTAAAAGCTCATTATGGGCTTTCGATCACCCTTGAACAGGATTCAAATTCCTTACCATGCCCTACCTGTTCTGCCCCTGATCACTTCCCCAGGTATCTTTATCCTTCTCACCACCCTTCTGAACTTCTACCACACTGTTTTTTAATTTCAGTTCTTTGAACAAATCCTGACACAGCCTTTGAATTTACTTTTCCTTCTACCTGAGATGCTCATCCCCCTTCCCCCACGTGACTATGCCATTCACATCCTTTGACTCTCACCTTAAACATCCACTTCAGAAATCCCTTACTCTCATTTATCTTCTCTTCCTCAGTCCCTCTCTGGTTTCATTCATATGGTTATCAGATTTTGCAATTATTTTATTTGTGTACTTGTTTTTATCAGTCTCTACCTTTGATAAAGATAAGCCTTGGGGGAATCATACTTCTCCTCTACACCACTGCATCCCCAGTACCTAACACAGAGTTAGTATTATTTAATATTTGATGAATAAATGTATTAACATATGTTTCATGACTTGAGTAGATTTTTCAAAAGCAAAATTTCATTTCCCTCCCTCCCAAAAAGAAATTTTAAAGCTACAGAGAGAGAGTTCAATTTCATTAACATAGGCAATCAAGCCTGATCATAATAGACTTTTTATATTCCAACAGCAAAATTGATTGTGTATATTGAACTGAAAAACCAGGTCATTGTATTCCTTTTCTGTATTACTTTCTCGTTATCTTGGTTTTCACATTTACTTATATCTAAAAGTTCCTTTTGTTTATTCTATTCTTTTAGTCCCTATTTTGCAGATATCCCATCTCAGAGTTTTATTTAATGTATAGTACAATTCCATATGCAGGTAAAAGTGTCATCACCCAAGAATCTCAAGATAGCATCCACATGGACTTAGTGGGCCACAGAGCTGGCTCTGATGGTGGGGCTGGGAACCCTCTCTGACAGCTACAAGCCCCCCTCCTGCTTCAACAATTCAGTACCATGAGGGAAGAGAAAAAAGCAGAGAGAAAGAGCCTGAACTCTCCCAGCTTGTTTCTGCCAGAACATATCAGTTCCAGGTCACGTTTCTGCAGCACACATGTCATGGTGTGAGCACAAGCTGTCAATATGGAGAAGAGAGAAGCTTCTGTGACAGGTCCCACATCTACATTCCAGACCCATTACAGCAAGAAAGCTTGTTCCCCTTGAATGAGCTGCCGCTCCTTCAGCTGGCTCCCCCAGCTGTGGAAATGCATTCATTGCTGAAGAAATTCTCAGGGTCGAGGCCCATAAGAGGCCATGTCTCTGCTTGTCATATATATTTACAGGACAGACTTGCTATAGTCATCATTGGGGGTAGGGGTGAGGAGGGACAAACAGGCAGAAACACAGCATGTCTCCCCAGAAGGTGCTACCTGTCATTTCACATTCTCACCATGTAAGTGCATTCAATTCAAATCTAGAATCATAAAAATAAGTGAGCTTCAGAATTAACTTCCTTTTAGTAAAAACCTCATACCTCCAAAAGTAGCTTTCAAGAAGTGGGTAAACAAACATTGTAATGAAAGTTATAAACTCTAATTGCCCACTACCTTTGAATTCTAGTTTCCAGATATGAGGAGGTTGAAAAGGAGATAAGTAGTGTGCCTGATAGAGAACTTAAAGTAATGGTCATACTTAATGGACTTGAGGAAGGAGTGGAGGACCTCAGTGAGACCCTCAACAAAGAAATTAAAAAAAAAAAAAAACATAAACAAGAACAAATAAGAGATGAATAACTCAGTAAGTGACATTAAAAATACACTAAATGGAAAATAATAGGCCAGAGGAAGCAGAACAGATCAGCAACTTGGAGGACGGAGTGTTGGAAAGCAATCACGCTGAACAGGAGAGAAAAAAATGATAAAAAAGTGAAAATAGACTAAGGTAATTCACCAACACCATCAAGCATAATATTCGTATTATAGGGATCCCAGAAGCAGAAGAGAAAAGGGGGTGGAAAATTTGTTTGAAGAAATAGTAGCTAAAAATTTCCCTAATCTAGGGAAGGAAACAGAAATCCAGATCCAGGAGGCAAGAGAGCCTCTAGCAAAATCAACGCAAGGAGGTCCATATCAAGACACATAATCATTAAGACGGCAAAAAATAGTGATAAAGAAAGAATTTGAAAGGTTGCAAGAGAAAAAAATACAGTTACATATAAAAGAAATCCCATAAGGCTATTAGCTGATTTTCAGCAGAAATTTTATAGGCCAGAAGGGAGTGGCATGATATATGCAAAGTGCTAAAAGGGAAAAACCTACAGCCAAGAATATTCTAACCAGCAAGGCCATCATTCAGAATAGAAGGGGAGACAGAGTTTCCCAAACAAAAGTTAACTCACCACCATTCACAACCATTAGACCAGTGTTATCCAAAATGTTAGGATGTATCTATGAGTGGAAAACAAAAACCATAAGTAAGAGTAAGAAAAATAGGAAGCACCAATGCAAAAAACAGTATGTCTGTAAAGATCAGTTCAAGAGAAGCACAAAATAAAAGGATGTAAAATATGATAACAAATATCTGAAACATGGAGAGGAGAGCAGCAAAGAATGAGCTCAAAATTAAGCACCCATCACCTTAATATAGACTGCTTTATGCATAAGATGTTATATACAAACCTAATTTTTAGCCACAGATCAGAAACCAGTAATAGATATGCAAAAAATTAAGAGAAAGCCAGAAAACTGTGAGAGAAAATAGCAAGAGAAGAAAGGGACAGAGAAGAACTACAAAAACAGCCATAAAACAACTAATAAAATGGCAGTAAGTTCATACCTGTCAATAATTACTTGGAATGTAAACATTCCAATGAAAAGACATAAAATCTTTTGGACTAAACACTCCAATGAAAAGACATAAGGTCTTTTGGATTAAATGGATTAAAAAGCAAGAGCCATCCATAAGCTGGCTAAAAGAGATTCATTTCAGACTTAAAGACACATACAGATTGAAAGTGAAGGTATGGAAAAGTATTTATCTTGTAAATGGAACTGAAAACAAGTGGACATAGCAACACTTATATAAGATAAAATACACTTTAAAACAAAGACTGTAATGAGACAAAGAAGGACACTACAATCATAAAGCAAACAGTCTAACAAAAAGATATAACAACTGTAAATATTTAGGCATCCAACATGGGAGTACCCAAATGCATAAAGCAGCTAATAACAAATATAAAGAAAGTAATCAATAGTAATACAATAATAGTAGTGGACTGTAACACCCACTGACATCAATGGATAGATCATCCAAACAGATAATCAATAAGGAAAGAGTCACTTGACCAGATGGACCTAACAGACATATTCAGAATATTCTATCCTAAAAGAGCAGCATACACACTATTTCCAAGTGTACATGGAGCGTTGTCTAGAATAGATCATATATTAGGCCACAAAATAAGTTTCAACAAATTCAAAAGATTGAAGTCATACTATGCATCTTTTCCAACCACAATGCTATGAAACTAGAAATCAACCACAAGAAAAAATCTGGAAATAACACAAATACATGCAGGTTAAATAACATTCTACTAAGCAATGAATGGGTTAACTAGGAAATCAAAGAGAAAATTAAAAAATACATGGAAACAAATGAAAGTGAAAACACAATGGTCCAAAATCTTTGGAATTCAGTAAAAGTGATTGTAAGAGGGAAGTTTAGGGCAATATCAATCAACCTCAAGAAGCAAGAAAAATCTCACATGAACAACCTAACCGTATAGCAAAAGTAGCTAGAAAAAGAACAAATAAGGCCCCAAGCCAGCAGAAGGAAGGAAATAATAAAGATTAGAGCAGAAATAAATGAAATAGAAATAAAAAAACAATAGAACTGCTCAATAAAACCAGGGGCTGTTTCTTTGCAAAGATAAAGAAAACTGATAAACATTTAGCCAGACTCATCAAAAGAGAAAGAGATAGAGAGAAAATACTCAACCAAAATCAGAAATGAAAGAGGAGAGATAACAGCTAACACCACATAAATACAATGAATTATAAGGAAATATTATGAAAAATTAAATGCCAACAAATTGGACAATCTAGAAGAAATGGATAAATTCCAGAAACATAACCTCCCAAAACTTAATCAGGAAGAACTAGAAAATTTGAACAGACTTATTACCATCAATAAAATTGGACCAGTAATCAAAAAACTCCCAACAAACAAAAAGCCAGAACCAGATGGTTTCACAGGAGGAAGGAATTCTACCAAATATTTCAAGAGTTAATACCTATTTCTCAAACTATTCCAAAAAAATAGATGAGGAAGGAAAAATTACAAATACATTCTGTAAGGCCAGCATTACCCTGATACCAAAACCAGACAAAGACATTACAAAAAAGAAAACTATAGGCCAATATCTCTGATGAACATAGATGCAAAAATCCTCAAGAAAATATTAGCAGAACAAATCCAACAATACATTAAAAAATCATTCAGCACAATCAAATGGAGTTTGTTTCTGGAATGCAATAGTAGCAAATCAATCTGGCTCAACAGTAGCAAATCAATCTCCTATTGATATATCACATCAACAGGAGAAAGGATAAAAACCATATGATCATTTCAATAGATGCAGGAAAAGTATTTGACACAGAAAACATCCATTCTTGATAAAAACCCTCAACAAAGTAGGTTGAGAGGGAACATACCTCAACATCATAAAGGCCATAAAAGAAAAACTCACAGCTAACATCACAATCAGGAATAAGACAAGATTGTCTACTCTCACAACTTTTATTGAACATAGTACTGGAAGTCTTAGCCATAGCAATCAGACAAGGAAGAAAGAAAGAAAGAAAGAAAGAAAGAAAGAAAGAAAGAAAGAAAGGGTATCCAAATTGGTAAGGAAGTAGTAAACTTTTCTCTTTTTTTTAAATGTTTATTTCTGAGAGAGAGACAGAGTGCAAGTGGGGGAGGGGTAGAGAGAGAGGGAAACACAGAATTTGAAGCAGGCTCCAGGCTCTGAGCTGTCATGTTGGGCAGAGAGCCCAACATGGGGCTTGAACCCACAAACTGTAAGATCATGACCTGAGCCAAAGTTGGATGCTTAACTGACTAAGCCACCGAGGCACCCAATATACAGAAAACCCTAAGGACTCCATCAAAAACTGCTAAAACTGATAACTTTTGAAACTTACTGAATTCAGTAAGTCACAGGATACATAATCAATATACAGAAACTCATTGTATTTCTCTACACTAATAATAAAAGAACAGAAAGAGAAACTAAGAAAACAATCCCATTTACAAGTACATCAAAAAGAATAAAATGCCTAAGAATAAATTTAACCAAGGAGGTGAAAGACCTGTACTCTGAGAGCTATAAAACTTTGATGAAAGAAATTGAAGATGACACAAACAAGTAGAAAGAAATTCCGTGAGCATGAATGGAAGAACAAATATTTTTTAAATGTCCATATTACCCAAAGCACTCTACAGATTTAACACAATCCCTACCAAAATACCAAAAGCATTTTACATAGAACTGGAATG
This sequence comes from Puma concolor, assembly GCF_028749965.1. NCBI lineage: Eukaryota > Metazoa > Chordata > Mammalia > Carnivora > Felidae > Puma > Puma concolor. Next base: position 141,212,124 of record NC_141674.1, on the reverse strand, counting down.
AAAAATCCTAAAGTTTGTATGGAAGCACAGAAGACCTGAATAGCCAAAGCAATCTTGACAAAGAAGATCGAAAGTGTAAGGTATCACAATTCCAGATTTCAAAATATACTACAAAGCTTTAGTAATCAAAACAGTATGGTACTGGCACAAAAATAGACAGAATGATCAATGGAAAAGAACAGAAAGTCCAGAAATAAATCCATGCTTATCTGGTCAATTAATCTTTGAAAAAGCATGCAAGAATATGCAATGGGAAAAAGACAGTGTCTTCAACAGATGGTGTTGGGAAAATTGGACAGCTTCATGCAAAAGAATAAAACTGGGCCACTTTTGTATACCATACACAAAAATAAACTCAAGATGGATTACAAACCTAAATATGAGATCTGAAACCATAAAACTCTTATAAGAGAGCAGAGGCAATAATCTCTCTGACATTAGCTGTAGCAAAATTTTTCTAGATACGTCTTCTGAGGCAAGGGAAACAAGATCAAAACTAAATTATTGGTACTACATCAAAATAAAAAGCTTCTTCAGAGCAAAAGAGTCAATCAGCAACTCTAAATGACAACCTACTGGTTATATATTTGCAAATGACATATCCAATAAAATGTTAGTGTGCAAAATATACAGAAAATTTACATAAGTCACCATCAAAATCACACAATTAATCCAATTAAAAAATGGGCAGAAGACATAAGTAGACATTTTCCACAGAGGACTTACAGATGACCAGCAGACACATGAAAAGATGCTCTACATCACTAACCATCAGGAAAATGCACATCAAAACCACAATAAGATCTACCTCACAGTTGCTAGAATGGCTAAAATAAAAAACACAAGAAACAATTGTGTGAGAAACGGGAATCCTTGTGCACTGTTGGTGGGTGCAGTCACTGTGGAAAACAATATGAAGGTTCCTCAAAAAACTAAAAATAGGGGCATCTGCGTGGCTCAGTCAGTTAGGCATCTAACTCTTGGTTTTGGCCAGGTCATGATCTCGCGGTTTCATGAGTTTGAGCCCCGCATCAGTCTGTGTCCTGGCAACATGGACCCAGCTTGGGATTCTCTCTCTCTCCCTTTCTCTCTACCCACCTCCCACTTGCACTGTCTCTGTCTCTCTCAAAATAAATTTTAAAAACTTAAAAACAATAAAAAATAGAATTACCATATGATCCAGTAATTCCATTACTGGATATTTACCCAAAGAAAATGAAAACACTAGTTTGAAAAGATACATGTACCCTTATGTTTATTGCAGTATTATTTACAATAGCCAAATTATGGAAGCAGCTCAAGTGTCCATTGATAGATGAATGGACAAAGAAGATGTGGTATATATATATATATATATATATATATACATACACATATATATATAATGGAATATTATTCATTTACAAAAAAGAATGAAATCTTGCCATTTACAACAACATGCATGGAACTAGAGAGTATAATGCTAAGTGAAATAAGAGAAATACCATGATTTCACTCATAATTGGAATTTACAAAACAAAACAAATGAACAAAGAAAAAAAGAGACAACTCAAAAAACAATCTCTTAACTACCAAGAACAAACTGTTGGTTACCAGTGGGCAGGTGGGTGGGGGAATAAGCTTAATAGGTAGGGGGGATTAAGAACACACTCATTACAATGAGCACTGAGTGATGTATAGAATTGTTGAATCACCATATTGTACATGTAAAACTAATATAACACTGTATGTTAACTATAATGGAATCAAAACTTAATAAATGAATAAAATAAACAGCTATATGAAAATGAAAAAGAAGAGAATAACTAGAAACCAATAGTTTAGTAGAAGAGATATTAATGTCTATGAAAAATTTTTTTTTTTTTTTTAATTTTTTTTTTTTTCAACGTTTATTTTTTTTTTTTATTTTTGGGACAGAGAGAGACAGAGCATGAATGGGCGAGGGGCAGAGAGAGAGGGAGACACAGAATCGGAAACAGGCTCCAGGCTCTGAGCCATCAGCCCAGAGCCGGACGCGGGGCTCGAACTCACGGACCGCGAGATCGTGACCTGGCTGAAGTCGGACGCTTAACCGACTGCGCCACCCAGGCGCCCCTCTATGAAAATTTTAAATGTGTGCTCTCAATGGTTCAGCAACTGAATTTGCAGGTAATATTCAAGTGTATTATGTAATTATGTAATATGTAAATATCAATAAATAAACTCCATATAAAGGCTCTTACTATATGTAGTTTTCTTAGTAAAATGAAAAAATTGAAACCAACCTATATGTTCATAGCAGTGGTAAAGCCAATTTAATTTTGGTATATTTCTATTATGGACTTCAGCTGTATAGAAATAGTCTTGAAAACACAACGTTAAGAAACATTCAGGTTACAGAAGATTATTTATAGTACAGTAAATCATTTACATAAAATTTACATATACATAAATAATCTAAGTTGTTTATCAGTATATATTTGGAAAACATATAAAAACCAGGGCAGAATCACAAAATTCATGATAGTACTTAACCTTGAAGAGATGGATGAAGAGAAATGTGACCAAGGAAAGGTTTAAAGGCAATTTCAACTTTACTGGTAATAGTTTATTTATTAAAAGATTGGATAAAATATGACATAATATTCATATTTTTAAATTCTGAGTGGTAGCTGCATGGGTATTTATTTTATTATATTTTAAAAGACTTTTTGGTATTTATTTTTCAAAATAAAAAATAAATTATGACAGTTTATAAATTCAAAAGACTAGTAAAACAAGGTGAAATGGGACAATTGTTAAAGACTATTAGGGTGGCTTTTATCATTATAAAAAGCTTAGTAAAGCCATGCATTGGGCAGGAACATGGCAGTGAGTGAACCCTAAGGTCCTTCACCGTTTCACTCCTGCTTAGGACTCTGCAGTCTGAGCCCCAGAATAAATGAATTTCCACTCCTCCCCGTCACCTGGCTGGCTCCACCTCACCCTTCATGTCTCCGTGTGCACATCATTCTTTGGAGGAAGTCTTTTTTATACGAGTTGCAATACCCTTCTTCGTATTTGAAAAGATGTGCGTCCCTCATTCTTGCAGCATTTATCAGCTTAGTATAATTTCTTGTTTACTTATTTGTCTCCCCTGTGAGATTGCTGGCTCCCTAGGCTTTGTGAGAGCTCTAGCTGGCCCAGTTCCCAGCCCTAACTACAGGCTTCCCACATTTTTGCTGAATTGTATAGATTCTTGGGCCAGACTGGGTGCTGCAGTGGGGCTCTGCTAGCAGAGGGCAGAACGAGGGTACTGATTGCCTGAAGATGCCAGTAGGAAATATTCAAAGCAAACCATCTACTGAAAACCTTTTGCCTGGAGCTGGACTTGCATTTCAGAATCATTAATGTCTGCAGCCGATTTTCGTGGGGAAAAAAGGGGGCGGGGGTGGGTAGAATCAGTGTTTAAAAGACAGCTATCTTCACTGTTGCCTTTCCTCCTTATCTAAACACAAATAGGGAAAGTTGGCTCAGAAATCATTCAAAATTGTATTTGTCTTTTATAACCTCAAAATCCCCCATGTAACAGTTTTCCACACACAAAAAAGCCAAGTCGCAGCCCTACGGAAAACATCCTATGGATATTTTCCTGTTTTTGCCATCCTGCCCAATTTTTTTAAATGTAGGACTCACATCAGACGTACCCATTGTTAAGTAATGGGGAAAACATGGGTGGTGAAAAGCACACACCCATCCAGCTTGACCTTAACTCATTCCTAGTTTTAAAGTCAAAACTTGGGGCACCTGGGTGGCTCAGTCGGTTCGGCGGCCGACTTTGGCTCGGGTCATGATCTCGCAGTCCGTGAGTTCAAGCCCCGCCTCAGGCTCTGTGCTGACAGCTCAGAGCCTGGAGCCTGTTTCGGATTCTGTGTCTCCCTCCCTCTGACCCTCTCCGGTTCATGCTCTGTCTCTCTCTGTCTCAAAAATAAATAAACGTTAAATAAAAAATTAAAATAAAGTCAAAACTTAATTTTGATGTCTCTTGGTTTGAGAGCTACTGGTCAGAACTTGTCAAGGGCATGATCTCCACTCTGATTTCTGAGGAACATAATGTACCCAAGACCCACGCATACTGTTAAGGCAAAGACCTGTGGTAGGCTGTGTAGCCACATCTGAGCGTTCACTGCCCCTTCCCACACTCCACCTGCTGGCTTGGAGGGTTCACTCCCTCCCTATGGGCAGCACCTGGCCACATGACTTGTTTTGGCCAATGAAACGTGAGCGGAAGTGAAGGCGGGCCTATGGGGCAGAAAGCTCTAAGGGGCATGGCAGCTTTCTCCCTGAAAGATCAGTCTGCTTTTTTTCCACAAGGTGAACAGCACGTGCTAGAAAGCGGCTGTTCTTTTAGCCTGAATTCCAGGATGAAACAGATCCATAGAGCCAACTTGCAGCTGATATATAATGTGAGCAAAGAGGAGAAACGAAACAGAAATGCTTTGTTTTTGAAGCCATTAATATTTTAGGGTTGTTCGTTACCGTAGCATAACCTACTGAAAGACGGTTGATGGTGAATTTAAAAAATTAGGATAAATCGAAAATATGCTCCACACAGTAATCACCAGGCTGCTGATCAGCCACCTCTCTGCCACCTACAGCAGGTGCTCTGTGAAAGGTGGGAGGGAATTTTGCCACAGGCTAGCCTCTTTTCTTCTGCAAGGCCAGTTGTAGCACATGTTCTGTTTCTGGCACACAAGCTGGCAAAAAGCCTCCTGGATCTTTTCTTCTTCTTCTTCTTCTTCTTCTTCTTCTTCTTCTTCTTCAAATTCATTTCTAAGACCCAGAATCTTCTGAGTCCAGAACAAGATCCAGTGTTCCACCTAATTTCCTAGGGAGATCTTTAACAAATTTCTCACCTGGTTGCAAGTGAGCATTAATGATTGAATGGAATAGATTGTTTTCTATCTTTTCTGTATCACTGGTTGGAAAAACTAGCATTTTCCAAATTAGAGTCATTTTTTTCCTATTGATTTCACCGCTAGTGAGTCTCAACTATTTCTCTGGGAAGATAGAAGACCTTTCATTAAATATTCCTTGTACGTGCACATAGCCAAGAACCTGCCTGTAGCCATCCTATTGTACAAGGGCTAAACCAGAGTTTTGTAATTACTGAGAGAGATTTAAAAAAGCACTTTCATGGAAACATGATGCTTGGCAGGGGTGCTGTTCTGGAGGAAACAGAAATTGACTAAAGAAGGTGATAATATATGCTCTTTACACACTGGAAACATGGAATGAACTGGTCTTGTCTCCATTTAACTTGAGTAGAATCAGTCCGTTATTTTATTCAGCACACATAGGAACATTCTGCCTATCAAAAGAATTATCTCTCAATACCAAACATGCATACGCTTCGGAGACTTCAACCTGCCATTATTAGCTATTATCCTAGGTACATATTTTAAACAAAAAACAGGGCACAGGACTACAATGATTGCTTTTTTCTTTTTAAGTAAGCGCTACACTCAATGTGAGGTTTAAACTTACAACCCCAAGATCAAGACCGGCATGCTGTATCAAATGAGCCAGTCAGGCACCCCTACAACGATTGTTTTTAATGTTTAGAATATTAGCTAATACTAGTAATAAACAGCATCTTGGTTTCTTTAGAAGCTAAGGTAGGATGTACTCTTGTGCGGTAAATCATCTGCCTTTGATACGAAAGGATTTTACTTCTTCCCCCGCCCCCTAACCTTTCTTCTTTCCTTTCCTTCTCTCCTGTCACCCATCCTGTGCTCTGGACAACCTCAATCTTCAGTGCTTGGTACCCATTTGCCACCTCCACCATCTACCTGATCTTCTCAGCCTTCAGGGGACAGTGGTGCAGCAGAAGGGGCAGTAAGCTTAGAGTCATGGGAGTTAGGGTTGAGTTCTAGTGTTGTCACTAACACACGGAGTACCTTGAGATAAGTCGCATAAGCTTTCTGTATACCCATGTACTCATCCATATAGTAAACTAAGGATGTTTTAATTATTTCTAAGGTCCACTGCAACTTTTCAATAATGTGGGTCTTCCTACTTGGGTACATACCAGTTGGTTATTTGAATCTGCTCTAGCTTTCATAATCCATTTTTGCCACTTTTTGTTATTATTACTGGCATTTGGGCTTTGAAAATAGGTATCCTGTGGTATCCAATAGTTGCTTTTTTATATTTAAAGAAAACATTTTTTAAATATAAAATATGCTTTTATGATGATACTCCTCCTTTATAGATTTAAAAAGAAAGTCCAGGGGTGCCTGGGTGGCTTAGTAGGTTAAGCGTCTGACTTCAGCTCAGGTTATGATCTCTTGGTTCATAGGTTCAAGCCCCACATTGCGGCTGACAGCTCAGAGCCTGGAACCTGCTCCGGATTCTGTCTCCCTCTCTCTCTTCTCTGCCCCTCCCCGGCTGGCATGCGCTCTCTCTCTTTCTCTCTCAAAAATAAACATTAAAAAATTTAAAAAAAAGAAAGTCCATAACATAGGGTTGCAGACTTGGATGGGAAGCTGTAGGGGATATTCTTCCTGAAAATGGCAAGTGAGTTAATCCAAGTTGCCAGAGGAGAGTAAGCTACTTTTAACAGAATCTCATCATCTGTTCTGCAAAAGGCAAGAGTGTTGATTTCCATTTTTACTCCCAAAGTTCTTTTCTTCATGAGCCAAGTCTTAGGCAAGAAAATGTGGTAGTGATATATTTACCTCTCAGCTGGCGGAGTAAAGGAGAGGAAGTAAAATCGGTCACATCACAGTCAACATAGCTTGTGTTTGGCAGAGCTGAGAAATGGTGTCCAGGCTTGTTTTATGCCATTTGAATTATGATCTGACACATGGTGGACACTGCAAGCCATCACAAAACAGTGTGCCGTGCAGGGAACCAATGGCCAGTCGAATCTCTCTCGGAAGTCGAATCTCTCTTGTCCCACATGCAGCTCCCCACATTCCCCCAAGTTATTCCAGGATTGGCAAGGACATTACTCCCTCTTTTCCACATGTCTCCTTTCCTCTACTGAATTAATTGAAACATTCTTGTTAATATGTACTACTGAGAAACAAAATCACAAAAATAAAGACTTGATAAAACCAAATTGAGAGAGAGTATACAGATGTGGACACTCTTCATAACACTGTTGGGGTAAGCCTAAAGTGGCACAACTCTCTGGAGGGTAATTTGGCAATATAGATCAAAAATTTAAATGCATAAAAACATTCCACTTCTACTAGTTATCCTAGAGTTAGCTCAAGAGTGTGCACAGGTGTTCATTGCATAATTGTTTATGAGAGCAAAATCTGGAAAAAAACTTTTAGGATATGCTGACTGTGGATCAATAGGGAATGGGTTAAATAAATTACGGTCCATCCGTACAATGGAATTCGTACATGCACTGGAAGAATGCAGTAGGTCTACATGCACTGACAACAAAAGATAGCCCAAATGGACTCCTTTTAAAAGACACATTGCAGTGGTCTGCACCTCAAATGAACTTCATGTAATTGTCAGACGAGTGACCCTTACAATGAGTAAACTGATCAACATAAGAATATGACAAATACATAATCATAAGTGTAAAAAAAATAACAGGTACACTGCAGAACTCATTTTCTACATGTAAATGGATACCACTCACATAACTGTATGAATATATTTAAAATTGCTTGTATATGTATTAGAAAACATATAAAAGCATATTTGAGTAATTATTAATAGAGGTTCCTGTGTAGAAAGGAAAGAGGTGGGAGTAGAAAGGAAGATTTTACTTTTCTAATTAAAAATTTGCCGACTTGGGGCGCCTGGGTGGCGCAGTCGGTTAAGCATCCGACTTCAGCCAGGTCACGATCTCGCGGTCCGTGAGTTCGAGCCCCGCGTCGGGCTCTGGGCTGATGGCTCAGAGCCTGGAGCCTGTTTCCGATTCTGTGTCTCCCTCTCTCTCTGCCCCTCCCCCGTTCATGCTCTGTCTCTCTCTGTCCCAAAAAATAAATAAATAAATAAATAAATAAATAATAAAAATTTGCCGACTTAACTACTTCATATTTCAATGTTCATGCATTTATTACCTTTACCCTTTTTTTTTTTTTTTTTTAGAATTTGTTAATTTATTTTGAGAGAGAGAGAGAATGCATGCATGTGTTAGAGAGGGGCAGAGAGAGCGGGAAAGAGAGAATCCCAAGCCGGCTTTGTGCCGATGCGGGGCTCAATCTCACAAACAGAGATCATGACCTGAGCCGAAATCAAGAGTCAGATGCTTAACTGCCTGAGCCACCCAAGCGCCCCTTACCTTTACCTTTACATAAAACTTTTTCAAAGTAAAAAACTAGAAACATCTTTTAAAAAGGGGGAAATGGTGAAATAACTTATGATATAACCATAAAATATAACAGTAACCAACCATTAAACATTATCTCCTACGACTATGTTTGCTGACAGGAGAACATTTGATTATGTGTTGCTATTTTTAAAATAAGTTTACAGAGCAAAAAGAGCAAGAGGGTGAGCAGGAGAACCGTTGCAGTCCCCCGGGGACGCATGCCAGGTTGAGTTCTTAAAACACCAGTGCCAGCACAGTACCCAGCATACCTGTCTCGAAAGCAGCACTTACTTGATGCACCCTACTTGCCTGCACTGTGCTACAGGCTTGTGTCCTTACATCCTTAATGGTTGATCCTCACGACAACCTCATTTCTCCCCATCTTACAAACAAGGAGATTGAAGATTATGGGGGGTGTTTAAGAAACGAAGCTGGGCTCCAAACCCAGGTTTTTCTTCCCAAACCCAACGGTTTGTGGAATAAATTAATCAAATCAAAGAACAACAGCATGAATCATGGAAAGATGATAGGACTGCACTAGACTGAATAAATACAACAGTGAATATGGAAATCATAATTCAGGGAGAAATCCTTACTCTTTCACAGCGCCTGAGCAAGGGAAGGTGTGGGCTCTAGGCCAGGTGTTGAGTCCTGATTTCTTGACTTCGGGTAGTCATAAGCACTGGAAAGGTCATTAGTGATCACATAAGTTCATTGTTTTTCCACCTGTAAATTGTAACCAATTAATGGATCCTGAAATCAGTGTAGTCAGTCACAACCAGTATTTTTTTTTAAATAGTGAACTGGAATAGAATGCAATACAGAAAAAAATCAGATATAGTGCATATTGTGAAGGTCCATATATTTTTGTGAAACATATTTCAGTTATATGTTATATACAGAGAACTGTGTGCATTAAATCACACTGCAAAGTATTAATACATATGGCAGCCAAAAAAGTTTTAAAACCATCAATTCAATTTCAGCTCCTTCGTTAGATGACAGCCCTAAGGTCTAGAGGGATTAGACCTTGAAGACCCTTAGAGGGATTAGGCTCCTTGAAGACCATAATGTCTTTGCGGAACCTGACTCCCCATCTTATGTTTTCCCACTTATATTCTTTGTGTTTTAAAAGCCCCATCTTTCAAAAAGAATTAAGGTTACTGAGCTCGCCTTTCTGACAAGGCTACTAGGAAAGATAATGTATGTATAAATATAGAAGCTGCCATGTTATTGCTATGTTAAGACTTAGCATGCTATTAATACAGGATAAGCCAGTGGATTCTGGCAAGACCCAAAGTCACTCCCTCGGCATCAGGTGAACAAAGCAGGTTTCCTGCCATGGGAGGTGAGGATTCCACAGCTGATGTCCTAACAAGAATGTTTCAAAGTTGTAAATGACCCACAGGTAGGAAGAGAAGCATTTGGCATGGTATTAGCCATGCAGTATGACAGTGAGGAGCTGTGGAGCATCTAGCATCACTGTCCTCCAAGCACCCAAAAGCAAAGTCTTTTTTCAACTCTAGTTCTTGCTCCAGCTGTACATATTTCATCTCAACAGGTATATTAAAGTCATAAGAAAATGTTCATTGTGATCCATTTTAATGCTTTTCCCAATGCATTACTCCAGTCGGTTTTGTGCTAAGTGAATGTTGTTGCTTTTCTTTAGTCTACCAATGCACTATTTCATTACAGAATTACAAGTTTTCCTCCTTTCAGGGACATTAAAAAAAATGTCCTCCTCTTCTCCAGTCTAAGGTGCAAACATTTCATCCCTCCCTACTCCTTGACTGTGATCACCTGTACTGTGAGTCCTTTTGATTTCAGCCCCTGGACCTAGTGAGGGCCCAGTTAGTAATACTCCTTTCTATAGATCTGATACCAGGCACAGTCAAAACACTGTGGCAGGATATTGTATATCTTGAAACAATATGCCTTTACCCCAAAGCAGAATAAGACTGAAAAGCTAACTGGATATTACTAGATTATTGAGTTTCCAACTTTGCTTTCGTACCACTACCAGCCCAGACGAGTATGCTCTGGGCAAGCTAAGACATCCTTAAAGGAACATAGGAAATAACAATGCTAAAATGCAATACCTTTTGTAGTTTACAACTTTTTCCCATTAATTACTCATTTTTTCATTGTAACTATTTGGTTTAGATGTGCTTTTCCTTATCCTAATTTATTCTGGTCTCATTAGGATTGGCCTGACTGAGAATGTCTGTTTTTTTAAATTTTTTAAAAAATGTTTTATTTATTTCTAAGAGCAAGAGAGACAGAGCCCAAGGGGGGTGGGAGGGTCAAAGAGAGAGGGAGACACAGAATCTGAAGCAGGCTCCAGGCTCTGAGCTGTCAGCACAGAGCCCAATGCAGGGCTCAAACTCACAGACCGTGAGATCACTACCTGAGCTGAAGTCTGATGCTTAACCAACTGAGCCACCCAGGCGCCCCCTGAGAATGTCTATTTTTAATCCCGTTTTTAACCTGTGCTTATACCCGTATGCAAAGAACAACCTGACAACCTTGATCCATTGATTTTTAAGGAAGCCTTTGCCTTGTTTTCGGGGGGGCTGGAGTGCATGGATTATACAGTAGCTGTGGATCTATTGAGACTCTGCATTTGTATCTGATTTTCTTTTCCATAATGATATTTCTATAAGACCCAAGCCTTCTGCTCTCTGTCCCCATGACAGAAATTTTAGATATCTCTTTGGTATCTGGTCTAAAATAGATTTCCCGATGGTCAGAAGCTGTGGCATCACGATAATTCTTGCATAACACTAAACATACCACAGCCCTATCTGCAATGCAGAACACCAGCATTGACAATAGATCACTTCTTTTGCAATAAGATAAACACTGAGAATGATTAACACTGGAAAAGACAAGTCAGGTACTCTTCTCTTCAAATTCATTTCCCAACTATTTGTAAAAAGTCAAATAAATAGTTTATGAACTTAAATCAGATGATACTACTATAGGTTTATTCAGTTCAAGTCAACTAAATTTAATACGCAGTTACCATGTGCCTATAAATATATGCTAGATGCAGAAGATCCAAAGGGATCGATGTTCCTCATCCTCAAGAAGCCAGCTAGGAGAGATCAACACATATACAAATCTAATAACTTGTGAGCTTACTGTGTGCTAGGTCAACATTAAGAGCTTTCCAGGACCTCCTTTGATTCTCAAAACAATATGAAGAACATTGCCGGAGGTCACTTAGCTTTTTGGTCGCTGAGCTATAACTTGAGTCCAAGCCTACTGATCCAAAGCTGTTGCTCCTTCCATTTCATAACTGTCCCTTTCCCTGCAACATATATTGTAGTTTCTTGATCTGCAGCAATGATTATAGGATGTACCACTGATTTTATAACATTCTAAACCAACTGCAAATAGCATACATTTACCACCACCCCCCCAAGTACATTCTATTTGTACAGTTTGAGTCCAAGCCTTCTTTCTCTTCAGTGAGTCTTCTGAATCACTCTTGTTCAGTGGTTTGTAAACTTTTTTTTAAAGTTTATTTATTTATTTTCAGAGAGAGAAAGAATGTGTGTGTGTGTGTGTGTGTGTGTGTGTGTGTGTTTGAGAGTGGGTGAAGGGGCAGAGAGAGAAAGAGAGAGAGAATCCCAAGCAGGCTCCACACTGTCAGCACAGAGCCTGATGTGGGGCTTGAATTCATGAACCATGAGATCATGACCTGAGTGGAAATCAAGAGTCAGACGCTTAACTGACTGAACCACCTGGGAACCCCTGTAAATATATTTTTTAAATACTTTATTTTTAAGTAATCTTTACACCCACTGCGGGGCTCAAACTCATAACCCAAGATCAAGTGTCACATGTTCTACTGACTGAGCCAGTCAGGTGCCCTGTAAACTTTTGAGAGAAGGAAGAGCTTAGAGGAGGGAGAAACCTCCTAATGCTTTAGATTCAATAGGAGCATTAAAACCTTCCTTCTTTCTTAACACAACATTCCCCTATGTTCAACCAACATAGGTTGAAGAGTAAGAAGTAGAGAGGCAAGAAATACATTTTTAAGCATTTTTCCTCCTCCAGGGAAATAATGCAGCTCACAACTCCAAGAGCCGAGCAGACATGCTGAGACACAAGTTCCTGATCCAATGTTCCCTACCACAGAGCAGGCAGGAACTCCAGACACAGGTATGCCCCGAACACCATGTCTGAAGGCCAGACTGGATCCCCTGGGCCCACAGACACTGCTTTCCCTGCAACTCAGAACTGAGGGGGTGTCAGTAACAGGTCTAGATGTGACAGATCTCTGCTGGGATCCCATCTGGCAAGGTCTCCGGGCACAGGCAATTGATGCAGAACCTTTTAAATTTCCTGTGTCTGGAGGAGGTCCTGGGCCATGGCTTCCTCAGGTGTTGGGAGAAGCAGGCTTTCAGCCATGCTTCCGGCTCGTTCAGAGCCCTAGCCTGTCAGGATATTTCTTAAGTCAGGATTTGTCAGATGTGCTCTCATGTGGAAAGATATAACACTTGTCTTCTGCCAGTTTCTTTATCATGGAGCATTTGGTGTCCTAAAAAAGAGGGAGAAATGTCCTAGAATAGCCCATAAAGGCCAAAAAGAAACACATAATGGGCCCTGGTATTCTATAAACAGTCTCAGCTGAACTACTCTGACCCAGAAGAATTCCTAGCTGGCAGGCAACTTAAAGTGAGTGGCAGACAACTTAAAGACTTTACTGGAATAAAAGGGCATTGCTTAGAAGGATACAGAGGAGCTCAAGGGATTGAAGAGAGGGTGAAAACAAACAAACAAGAGAAAGGACAGGGCTGGCTCCTGGTGTAAGGACTGGTCCCTGGGATTTTGTAGTTTTGGGTTTGTTTGTTTGTTTGTTACCAATGTTACAATTAGAAAGTAGCCGATTCCTCCATAACTGCTTTCTTTGTTGCATGCTTATTGAGAATTAAAGTATGCATTATAAAGTACTGTGTCATTGTTCGATTTCTTGACTTTGATAACTGCACTGTTGTTCTGGTAGAGAATATCTTTGTTCTTAGGAAATGTTGAACTATCGGGGTAAACAAGCATGATATATGTACACAACCTTCCTTAAGATGGTTTCATGATAAAATAAATTATTATATTATTATAAAGAATGATAAACCAAATGTGGCAAAATTTTAAAATTAATGAATCTTCTTGAAATTTTTCTGTAAGTTTGGAATTATTTTTAAATAAACAGCTAAACAAAAAGTAAAACAAAATCATGCTTTCCAGGTATTCTCATCTAAGATCAGCACAATCCAAGTCTCTGGGGGAAAGATTTTAAAGAACCCCAGGGACCTCAGTGGGCAGCCAGGGTTAAGAATCAGAACCTAGGACTCAGGTCTGCCCTTGGTTAACGACACCATGGAAAAGTAACCTCCAAATTAATAATAACCATTACTTTAACCATATATCATCTTAACTGTTTATTATATTTATGGTTTTCATTATAAAGTAATATAACCACATTATGTAAAAATTGGAAAATATTTTTAAAAAGAGAAAGTGATTACCATAACATATGCAATGAGAGCATTTTGTTCTGTTTCCTCCAAGTAGAATTTTTAATGTATATATTCACTTTCTAGATAGTATGGCACATTGAACACATGACTTTAGTGCCGTTATTTTCATTTGACATTGAAAATGTCTTCAGAGCCATCATTTTTGATGATACTGTACCAGGTGGATGTGCTGTTATTGATTTAACTATTCTCCTATGCTTGCACATTTAAATTGTCTTGAATTTTTATTTATTTTAATTTTTTGTGAATTACAAATAATGCTGCAGGGAACAAAATTGCTCATAGCAGTGTTTTCATATTTCAGGCCATTTGCAAGAGCAGGGTTATTGGGTGAGGATATGTCCATTCTCATAGCCCTCAACTCATACTGCCAAACTGCTTTGCTAAAGAGCTTTAACCATATATGCTGTAATCAGCAAGAGATGCTAGTTTTGCAGCATTTGACATTGTAAATTTTTTGTTGCAAATTTAATATGTGAAAAATATGTGAGAAACAGGTCAGGGCTGGCAGAAGCTGATTTTAACTCTTATTCTGTCACTAACTAGCAATGATTCTTTAAGATTTTCCCTTAATCTCTTTTCATCATTTCTTGTATTTATTCAACAAATGCTGATTGAGCACCTGCTGGGTTCCAGGCATTGTCCTCAGTGCTGGGACTATGGTAGCACTGTAGGTTGGGATCCCTGAAACGCGGACTCTGAAATGGAGATTAGTGTGCAAGGGAGTGGTTACAAAGTGCTTTCGGGATCAACACACACGGAAAGGTGATGACAAAGCAGGACCAGGCAGAGAGAGAATGAGCGTTGCAACAAAGTCTCAGGGAAGCCACAGCCAACCCCATGCGCAGCTATGAAGATGAGAGATGCCTTCAAAGGTACCCTAAATTGGGGTGAGGGGCTGGGCCTTTATCCGGTCACCTTCATCCGGTGACTGGATACTGGTTGCCCTGGGAAGTGGACATGGTCTTGGTTGAGGCAACTGTCTTCAGGCCTGTCAATGCCTGAGGAGGACTGCTGGCTGAGGGCCATGGGTGGCAACACTTCAGCAGTGGGAACAGAAGTCTTTCTTTCCTGAAGGGAAATCTGGGAGGTGCATCACAACACTACTAAAGCGGTGAGAAAAGGAGACAACTGTCCCTGCCCCATGAAGGAGAGATAGACACTGATATTACACACACACACACACACACACACACACACACACACACACTGACAAACTGAAAAGCACTATAACAGAAAAGTTCAGGTTCCATGAGTGTGGAGAGCAAGGGGACCTGATCTTATCTAGGAGTTTCAAGGAAAATATCCTTGAGTAAGTGATATATAGCTGAGATATGGAGGATAAAAAGAAAGGGAGGAGGACATGTGTTAGAGGAAAGAACACTATGCAAAGACCTGAACCTGGAGGGAACAGATGTTTCAAAGAATGAAAAGAAAATCAGAATGGCTGGTGTGCAGAGAGTCAGAAGGGATGAGATCAGAATGAGGTCAGGGGGAGGGGTAGGACCAGCCCAGGGCCACTTTCTAGGCCTGAAGAGGATACTATTTTTCCACACCACAAACAATACGAAATCTTTGTAAAGTATTAAGCACATGGGTGACATAGTCAGGTTTGTATTTTAAAAACTATTTTTGGTTGTAATAAATGAATTGAAATGGAGGGGAAAAGATGCAAGAGATGAGTTAGGCCAGAGTGGTGCAAGTGGACATGGAGAGAAGCAGATAGACTTGAAAGAGATAAAATTGATAGGACTTGGCAGTGGATTTGATTTGGGAGGTGAAGTAGAGGGCGTGTCAGGAATGACCCCAGGTTTCTGGCTGGTAATTCATCCCCCAACAGCTGGATTGTTCTGGTGCTGTTCACTGAGATGGGGACACTGGAGGGAGGTAGATGGCATGTTCAGTTTTAGCCTCCCTTGAATTTGAGGTAACATAGAAATGATATGTTGAGAAGGTGGAGAGTTTCTAGAATTCACAGGGGTCTGAGGGGGAGAGAGACATTTGGCAGGTACTGGGAAATGGTTGGAAATTTAAATAATGGGCATGAGGAAATCACCCAGGAGAGATTACAGAGAAGGAGGCTAGTGCCAAATCTTGAGGAGCTTTGACATTTAAATTGGGTAGAGGAGGATAATCCATTAAAGGAGATTGAGAAAACAAGGGTAATAAGCAAACTCTTGGGAGAGGGTGGTTCATGGAAGTGAAGGGAAGTGATTCAGCAAGAAGGGAGTAGTCAAAGTGTAGACAGACAGAAAAGTTAGCTGAGAGGAGAACTGAGAAGTGGCATGGGGCTGGGCAGCTTGTCTGTCAGTGAATTCAGGAACTCCTCTGTGAGCTTAGAAGAACAGAGTGAAGAAGTTTGGTTGCAGAGTGTAGTAAAGAGGGGGTAATGGAAGGGGGACCTTTGGGTCAGGTTGATTTCGCTTTGTTTGGCTTTTATGATGTTTGAATGTGGATGAGAGAGATGAGACAGTGGAGGAAGCCGAATATGTGGCATGGGAAGCAATCTGTACAGTGAGTCCCTGAGGAGGGTGGAGGGAAGGGGATCCTGTGCTTAGAAGGGAGTAACCTCATCCATGTCACAGGAGGGACAGAGAGCATTAGCGCAGATGGAAGAAGGTGCCTGGTTAAGTGTGAGTAAGCTGAAGTGTCCTCTATTGCTTTTTTCTCTAGTCATGTAAATAGGAGGGGTGCCATCTGTGGAAAATGAGGGGAGAGTTTGAAGGCTTGCAGGTTTTGAAGACAGTGAAGCTAAGGGTTGAAGTACTTTATAAAGTCCTCTGGGCCAGAGTGCCTGCGATTTTCAAGTTCAAGGCACTGATAAAGCATGCTGTTGGTGAAAGCCGAGGACTAAGATGGACTCTACAGGATGGTCCTGGTAAGGCAAGGACCTCTTGGTTGAGATGTTTACACTAGAGGGAAAGAAACATTTCTAATTCCCCCCCATGCCCAGCCTACTGTTTAGATCTATCACTCAATAGCCCAGTTTAAATTAATTACTTCTTCTTTCTGGGCAAGATATCACTGGACAGGATCAGCTAGTGGAAGATAGCCCTCCAACTCTAATGTGTAATCTGGCCAAGATTGGTATTCTTGGAGGGACTACATCCACAGGGAATATTACATAGGTAAGGTCATGTTATATCAGTTTGGTCTGGTAAGTTAGTAAGTGTCTATTCTGTGTCCTCTGTGTACCAGATACTCGGTGTAGAGCAGAGACAAAAAAGGAGATATTACCCATCTTCATGGAGCTTCCAGCACAGTGAGGAGTCACAATAATAACTAATTAAATAATTATACATGAGTAAAGTATCCTAAAGGAGAAGTTTAGACTTCTATAGCAGTTACTAACAAGAGGGCTCCACTTTATTTCAGAGGTTGAGAGAAGATTCCCCAGGGAAAATGAATTTAATCCTAACCATGAAAACAGAGCAAGTGTTTGGCTAATGAAAAGAACTACCTTATAAGGCGTCAAAGGGCTATGAACATTGAATTTCAGGAAAGCTATGAAGCCAGTCTTGGGAGGAGTTGGTAATCAGCTGTAGATGACTGTAACTGAAAGGTTAGGTGCCAATGGACTGGTCCATGATTTATTTTTCTAGATTGGTCTTGACTAAGCCTGCTTCTGTGATTATTATTGATCATTCCTGATACATGTTCAGCATTTCATGTTTGTTACCTAATGGCTGCCCATTAGAGTCACCTGGGGCAGAGGGGCTTTACTAACTGTCTGCTGTTTTAAAGCACTTAGACCAACTAGATTAGAATAGCTGGACATGGAGCCTAGTCATTATTCTTTTTAGAAAGCTCCCAGGTGGTTTTAATATGTAGTTGGTGTGGAGACCTACTGCTATGGGGCTCTGGAAGCCATGAGCACACTGGGGTTTAGTCTCAGGATATCAGATCTCAGGTCTCAGAATGAGGGCACAGAATTAGAACAAGATCAGCTTCCTTGAACTCTACCCTCTTGTTCAAGTACCACCAGGCATTCCTGCTTCCATGAGGTCTGAGAGATTTAATCCTTGCATACGTTTGAGTTTGAAAATCCTCTTATTCTTTCTTTCTTGTGCAATTTGCACTCAGTAATTTTGGTCTTATATTCTTGCCTAGTTCATTTACCGGAACTCTAGCCATTCATCCGTCCCTGCCCTTCCTGCAGAGACCTTTGTCACTGTTCTCCTTTGCCATCCAGTGGTGTGGGTGGTACGTGCTCAGCTGCTCTCTTACTGATGCTTTTTCCACTGCTCTCAACATTGGAAGCATTGTGTTATCTATAGTGCTCTATAGTCTTTCATGCAACCTACACTCCTAGGCCTTCCGAATTTTGCTCTGTTCCTTCAGGTTTATCATCCCCTTTGTGTAAGTACCAGGAATAAAGTGCCCCAGCTACCAGGCTGAAAATATGTAAGTAAAAGCATCCATGGTCATGCTCAAAAGACACATTTCCCAGGCTAAGTCAAATATTCATCTCTGTGTACCAAAGGGTGAGTTCCGTATCTTCTGAGAATTTAAGGCAGTGGATAGGACCACTGAACAGTGACCTTAATAAGATTCTTAGTAGGCTTCTTGCATTGCTTGGAGCTCCTGAGGTGGGTACACAGCAAGGCCCTTACTGTCTCCTTCCTATAAAATGAAGGTGGCCATGGGCCTGCTAATTTGACAAGATACTCACACTGACTGTTCTCAATATGTTCCACCCTAAACCCATCAGCTATGCTTTTCTCCCAGACTTGCAATACTCCAAATAGTTTTCGGTTCTTTAGATTATTTGGCTTTGAAGAGATAGTTCCTGGGAGGTCTGATTGCATACTCACATTGGTCTTGGGCTGTCTCACACGAAGGAGGGTGTGTCTCTTGGTATTTAGGTCAGTGGCAAAACACACACAGGGTAATTAATTAATTAAATGTGATATTAAAGTCAGGGATGGGCCCAAACCTTTGAGCATTTAGAAAGACTTTAAAGGTAGGGATAAGCCCAGTTCTGACATGTGCCAGGACCAAGACAGACTGAGTGAGTCACGAGTGAGCCCAAATACGTTCTCTCAAACTATGGAGGTCTACTCACCTCTTCACCCCAGACACCACAAACCACAAGCACGTCCTCAATGATTCATCTTCACACATCACTGTGTGATGTGGGCCTCTAGTTGCTCACTCCATCCTGCTTAATTGCTGGGAGTGGCTGGGGTGGAGATGAAGCCAAGCTGCTGGGCAACTGGGAAGCTGGACCAGTAGCCATCACCCAGTGAACACCAGGGGAAGGAGGTGTACTGAAGAATGGGCAGACATCCCATAATCCAAACAGTAGGGCTTCATTGTAGAGAGAATAGGGATTAGACAGTGAGTCAGTGTGAATTCATCTCAAAGATTAATGGATTTATGGAGGGTACGTCTTACTTTTGCATCATGGCTATATTCTGATGGTATGTTGTTCATTTTGCTTTTCATACATACGTTCCTGACTTTCACAAAATGATCCCTGTCACAGAAAGACTTCAGTGAAAGCCTGAATTCCAGGCCTGAACATGGCTTTTGAGGTTGGCTTCTGAGAATGGACATGCCATAAACCCTTAGAAAACCATTTCTGAATAACTGATAATCTCTAATTTAGACAAATCATTCTGTTCTTTTTAGGACATGATTCTGAAAATTATTATTTCCATAGAACATTCTTCTTTTCAAGTTAGAATGAACAACTGTGTTTCCAGAAGGCTAGCTTGCTTCCTTTGTGAAAGTGTGCTCTCTCCACATTTATTCTGTGCCCTTTCCTATATTGATGGTCCTTGTGATATTACTAACCCACAGTGAGTGTGAAGGAAGAGGAAACTGCTAACCTGCTATCCATTTCCAATGTCTTGATTACCTTGAGCATCAAAATAGGGACATTTTGATGGTTTTTACCTTTTCTTAACATAAGCAATATAGCTTTCTCGGAGACAAATGGTCTGGGTTCTCTGGGGTTCCTTTTCCTCCTGTATAAAATAAGGAGGCAGACTAGAAGCTTTCTAAGTCCTCATTCACCTCTAAGTCTGAGAAATGGCTTTTTAGTAAAAGTAGCAGAAAAAGGTGGAGCCATCATACATGTCACCCTGGTGGGGGTGGAACAGAATCCTGGATCAGGAATCAAAGTCTTTGTAATATAAACTATCAGTGGGACCTCCTTTAACCACTTCAAAGCTTTAGCTATGAAAGCTGCAAATGGGATCATGTTGATCAACTGAAGCAATGCATATGAAAATGCTTTGAAAATAAAATCATATACAAGAATCAGGAGATTTTGGAATTCGGAGAGCTGCAAAGAGTCTCCCTCAGAAACCATTTTCAGCTTCTGGATTTTAGGTCTCCGGTCAGCTTAAAATACAGCTACATAGAGATGCTACCCCACCCCCCTATCCAATTTCAGCAACTACAGTGGAGTTGAAATTTGCCAAAGGAATGGCAAGACAATATTACTTTGCTAATGGGAAAATCCATGATTTTAAAATTAGCTAATGACAGTAACTACTGAAAATAAAGGCTTGATTTGAAAGACATTTTGGAAATCTGCATTGGATTTTTAACACCAAATTAGGTTAGAAATTTTTATATTAAAAAAATCAGAGGCCTGTTTTCTAGTAGATTCCAGTGGAAAACAGTTTAGGTTAAAGCCATGATGTTTCAAACTCATGTCTTAGGACTGTTCCCAAGTTGTTATGCAAGCTTAGAAAAATGGCTGAATGTCTGAGGTCACGCTCTCCCAATTACAATGTGATTATTAGTACATGCTCAAAGAATTTTCATATATTTTACTCCTAGTAGATAAGTTAAAGGTAATTTATTAGAAACATTTGTAGGGGTGCCTGGGTGGTTCAGTCGGTTAAGTGTCTGACTTTGGCTCAGGTCATGAAATCGCAGTTTGTGACTTTGAGCCTTGCGTCGACCTCTGTGCTGACAGCTCAAAGCCTACAGTCTGCTTGGATTCTGTGTATCCCTCTCTCTCTGCCCCTCCCCTGCTCAGACACACACACTCTCTCTCTCTCAAAAATAAATAAACGTTAAAAAAATTTAAAAAGACATTTGTAAAAGTGGTTTAGGTATTTTAGCTCAAAGTTACCATAATGTAGTCAAGATACAACTGGCTTTGCATACCTGGTATGCCATAATGGTTTTTTTGTAAATAAAATATTATAAATGTGTTAGGAAAGAAATACAAAATTCCTTTTTAAAGAGAAGAATCCTTTTTAAACTCCAAATTGGGTTACCATGTAAGTCTATGTTTTCAAAATCAGATTTTCTAAAAGTACAGTCTACCTGCAGTGCTGGTGAACAGAGGTTAGTGATATGACTTATTTTCATGTACACGTGACACTGTAAAAAGCACCAACCCTGTCACTGATCCAGAACCTAACAGAAAACCTCTAACTTTAAGGAAAACATGTATTTCCCTGAAAATGTCAAAATATGGGGTATTTAAAAAGAACCAAAATTTATGTATGGTGCCCTAGTTTTTGTGGTCTGCTACCCAGGGAATGCCCCTTGACCACCTTGCTCTGGTGGCCAGGGTAGCTTGTGTTCCTGAGTCTCATGGGACTGCAACAATCAGAGAGACAGTTCTTGGCAGGCTAACATGCTCAGAGAAATGCACTGACAGCAAATTGAGGCACACCCCCCAGGTTTCTGTGGAGACTTCTTTGCTTGTCCTCACCTTTGGCCTAAGTGGCAGGCATCGGGAATGCACACATCTAGAGGGTACAGAGGTGCTTGCAAGGAATGTAGATCAGGGGCTGCCCTCTCTGTGTTCTTCCTCTACCTTACTCCTGCTCATTGGTATCTCCCAGAAATAAATGTATGCACTTCTCTGGCCCCCTGATTTTTGTGATTGTCACCTAAGGGGACACCTCCAGATTACCTGTCCTGGTGGACAGTAGGGCTCATGCTTGTAGTCCTACCAAAATGTATATATTATCATACTATAAAAGCTGCTCCCCTAGGGTCTGGCTTCCAGTTATCCTGAAGCTAGGTGCTAACTGAGATCTTTCCCTTTAGGACACTGACAGGTCTTGGTTCACCCTCAAAAAGTGGGAGCTATTAAAAATATAATAGGTTACTTGGATAATCAGAAGCTTGAGAGACAACCAAGAGCTAGGGCAGAGTTTAACAAGGTTCATCTCCTACACAAGGCCACTACTTCAAGACTGGGAGAAGTGGTTGTTTCATCTAATGCATAGAAACAACACAAAGTCAAGCAAACTGAAGAAACAGAGAAATACGTCCAGACAAAGGAACAAGATAAAGCCTTAGGGGAGAAAAGCTTAACGAAAGAGAGAAAAGTAATTTATCTCACAAAGAGTTCAAAGTAATGGTCATAATGATGCTCACTGATGAACACAATGAGAACTTCAACAAAGAGATAGAAAATATAATAAAGTACTAAAAAAAAGTACAAACAGAAGTCACAGAGCCAAAGAATACAATAATTGAACTAGAAAATACACTAGAGAGGTTGAACAACAGACTGGATGAATCAGAAGAAAGGATCAGTGAACTAGAAAACAAGGCAGTAGAATTCACCCAATCAAAGTAGAGGAGAACAGAAAAAGAGGAAAAGAAAAAAGAAAAAAAGTCAAGATAGTTTAAGGGACTGTGAAACAACACCAAGCTGACCAACATTTGCATTGCAAGGTCCCAGAAGGAGAAGAGAGAAAAAGGGGCAGAAAATTATTCAAAGAAATAATGTCTGTAAAATTCCCGAACCTGGGGAAGAAAACACATCCAGATCCAGGAAACCCAGAACTTTTAAATGAGATTAACCCAAAGAGACGTTATAGTTAAAATGTCAAAAACAAGGAAAGAATTTTAAAAGCAGCAAGAGGAAAACAACTTATTACATGCAAGGAACATCCATAAGACTATCAGCATATTTTTCAGCAGAAACTTTGCAGGCCAGAAGGTAGTGACAAGATATATTCAAAATCCTGACAAAAACACAAACTTCCAACCCAAAATACTATACCTTGCAAAGATATCAATCCAAATTGAAGGAGAGATAAAAGAGTTTTCTATATAAGCAAAAAAACTAGAGGGATTCATTATCACTAACCTGACCTTACAAGAAATGTTAAAAGGGCTTCTTTAAGCTGAAAGGAAAGAACACAAATTAGTAACAAGAAAACATATGAAACATATGAAACATATGAAAGACTAACTCTCACTGTAAAGATAAATATATTGTAAAGATTGTGGATTAATCATTTATACAGTTAGTATGAAAGTTAAAAGATCAAAGAAGTAAAAGTAACTCTAACTATAATAATTAGTTAAGGAATGCATAAGAAGACAATGTAAAATGTGACATCAAAAACATAAAATGTGGTGTGGCGGCAGGGAATAAAAATGTAGAACTTCAGAATGTGATCAAACTTTAAGTTGTTACCAACTTAAAATGCACTGTTATAGATATGTGTAGGCCTCATGGTAACCACAAAGCAAAATCCTACAGTAGATACACAAAATATAAGGAAAAAGGAATCTAAGTTACCACTAAATAAAATCACCAAAACACAATGAAAGAGAGCAAAAGAAGAAGAAACTGCAGAGAGGAATTACAAAAGAGCCAGAAAGCAATAAACAAAATGGCATTTAATTAATTTAAATGTAAATGAACTAAATTCTGAAGTCAAAAGACAGAATGGCTGAATGATACAAAAAATCCAACGGAATGAACAAAAAAATAACACCCATGTATATACTGCCTATGAGACTTACTTCATATGTAAGAACACACACAGACTGAAAGGGAAGGGATGAAAAAGACATTCCATGTAAATGGAAACCAGAAGAAAGCTGGGGCAGCAATATTTATATCGGGCAAAATAGGCTTTAAAATAAAGACGGTAATAAGAGACAAAGAAGGGCATGTCATAATGATGAAGGGGTCAATCTAACAAAAGGATATGACATTTGTAAATAATTATGCACTCAACATAGAAGCACTTATATATACATAAAGCAAATATTAATAGATCTAAAGAAACAATTATACAGCAATATAGTAATAGTAGGGGGGCTTTAATATACTCAACTTAAATCAATGGATAGTTACTCAGACAGAAAATCAACAAGAAAACATTGGCCTTAAACAACACATTAGACAAGATGGACTTAACAGATATATCCAGAACATTCCATCCAAAAGCAATAGAAAACACATTCTTCTCAAGTGCACATGGAACATTCTCCAGGATATATCATATGTTAGGTCACAAAGAAAGTCTAAATAAGTGAAGAAGATTGAAATCATATCGAGTATTTTTTTCCAATTATAGTGCTAGAAATCAATTACAAGAAGAAACCTTGAAAGGCCACAAAAATGTAGAGATAAATAACCACATGCTACTGGGCAACCAATGTGCCAAAGGTGGAATCACAAGAGAAATCAGAAATACTTTAAGTCAAATTAAAATGGAAATATAGCCAGAAAATTATTTTGAAGAGGGATACTCACAGAAATAAAAGCCTACCTACCTCAAGAAACAAGAAAAAACAAAAAACAAAAAAACCCTAATCTTGTACCTCAAGGAACTAGAAAAAGAAGAAACAAAAACAAAACAAAACAAACAAAAAGCCAAAGTCAGTAAAAGGAGGAAATAACAAAGATCAGTGAGAAATAAATGAAATTGAGACTAACAAGACAATAGAACAAATTAATGGAACGCAAAAGCTGTTCTTTGAAAAGCTAAACAAAACTGACAAAACTTTAGCTAGACTCACCAAGGAAAAAAGAGAGGATTCGAATAAATGAAATCAGAAATGAAGAGGAGAAATTATAGCTAATATCACAGAAATACAAAGGGCCATAAGAGACTACTATGAATAATTATACACCAACAAATTTGACAATCTAGAAGAAATAGATAAATTACTAGAAACATATAACCTAGTGAGACTATATCATAAATGTAGAGAAAATCTGAACAGAATGATTAATAGTAAGGAGATTAAATAAGAAATCAGAAACCTACCAACAAACAAAAGTTTAGGACCAGATGATTTCACTGGTGAATTCTATCAAATATTCAAAGAGGAACTGATACCAATCCTTCTCAAACTCATAAAAAACAGAAGAAATGCTTCCAAATTCATTTTATGAGGCCAGCCTTACCCTGATATCAGATTCAGACCAGGACACCACAAGAAGATAAAATTATAGGCCAATTTCTTTGATGAACAAAGATGCAAAAGTCCTCAACAAAATATTAGCAAACCAAACTCAACAATACATTAAAAGGATCACATACCAGTATCAAGTGGGATTTATTCCGGGGATGCAAGAATGGATCAACATCCACAAACCAACCAATATGAGGCCCCACATTAACAAAATAAACAACAAAAATCATACGATCATCTCAACAGATACAGAAAAAGCTTTTGACAAAATTCAACATCTCTCTTTGATAAAAACTCTCAACGAAGTGTGTAGAGAAGGAATGTAATTTGATATAATGAAGGCTGTATATGACAAGCTCATAGCTAAAATTATACTGACTGTTGAAGAGCTGAAACCTGAGACTCTAAGATCAGGAACAAGACAAGGGTGTACACTCTCCCCATTTTTATTCAACACAGTACTGGGAGTCCAGGCTAGAGCAATTAGGCAAGATAAAGAAATAAAAGCCACCCAAATTGGTTAGGAAGAAGTAAAACTGTCACTATTTGCAGATGACATGATACTATATAGAAAACCCTGAAGACTTCACCAAAAAACTAATAAAACAATTTTCAGTGAAGCTGCAGGATACAAAATCAATATACAAAAATCTGTTACATTTATTTTTCTTAATTTTTAAAAAATTTTATTTATCTATTTTGAGAGAGAGCATAAGCGGGGAGAAGAAGAGACAGCGGGGGAGAGGAAATCCCAAACAGGCTCCACACTGTCAGCACAGAGCCCAACACGGGGCTTGAACCCACAAACCGTGAGGTTATGACCTGAGTTGAAATCAAGAGTTGGATGCTTAACCAACTGAGCCACCCAGGCATCCCTATTACATTTCTTTCTTTCTTTTTTTAATGTTTATTTATATCTGAAGGAGAGAGATACACAGCATGAATGGAGAGGGGCAGAGAGAGAGGGAGACACATAATCCAAAGCAGGCTCTGTCAGCACAGAGCCTGATGTGGGGTCTCAATTCACAAACCATGGGATCATGACCTGAGCGGAAGTTAGACGCCCAACCGACTAAGCCACCCAGGCGCCGCCCCCACCCCACCTCACCCCCGCCCCATTACATTTCTATACACTAATAATGAACTATCAGAAAGAGAAATTAAGAAAACAATCCCACTTACAATTGCATCAAAAAGAATAAAATACCTAGGAATAAACTTAATCAAAGAGGTGAAAGACCTACACATAAAACTATAAGACATAAAAAAAAAAAAAAAAGAAAACTACAAAACATTAATAAAAGAAATTAAAGACACACAGAAAAGGAAAGATATTCTGTGCTCATGAATTGGAAAAATTAACAATGTTGAAATGTCTATACTACCCAAAGCAATCTACAGAGTCAATGCAATCTCTATCAAAACTCCAATGACCTTTTTCATAGAAATAAAACATACAATCCTAAAATTTGTATGGAACTACAAAAGACCTTCAACAGTAAAAGCAATTTTGAGAAAGAAGAACAAAGTTGGAGACATCATGCCCCTGATTTCAAAGCTATAGTAATCAAAATGGTGTAGTTTTGGCATAAAAATACACACATAAATCAATGGAACAGAACAGAGAGCCCAGAAATAAATGCATGCTTATATGGTCAATTAATCTATAAGAAAGGAGGCAAGAATATATTATGGAGAATAGACAGTCTCTTCAATTAATGGTGCTAGGAAAACTGGACAGCTATATGCCAAAGAATAGAGCTAGACCACAGTCTCACTCCCTACACAAAAATAAACTCAAAATGGATTAAATAACTAAATGTAAGGCCCCAACCATAAAACTAAAAGGAAACATAGGCAATAAACTCTTGGACATCAGTCTGAACAATAAATTTTTGGAACCATCTCTTCAGGCAAGGGCAACAAAAGCAAAAATAAACAGTAGGGACTACTTCGAGCTAAGAAGCATCTGCACAGTGAACAAAGCCATCAACATATGAAAAGGCAGCCTATGGAATGGGAGAAGCTATTTGCAAATGGTATTTCCAATAATGGATGTTAATATCCAAAACATATAAATAACGTGTACAGGTGGTGGGGCTAGGAAGATGGCGGCGTAGGAGGACGCTGGGCTCACCGCGCGTCCTGCTGATCACTTAGATTCCACCTACACCTGCCTAAATAACCCAGAAAACCACCAGAGGATTAGCAGAACGGAGTCGCCGGAGCCAAGCGCAGACGAGAGGCCCACAGAAGAGGGTAGGAAGGGCGGCGAGGCGGTGCGCGCTCCACGGACTGGCGGGAGGGAGCCGGGGCGGAGGGGCGGCTCGCCGGCCAAGCAGAGACCCCGAGTCTGGCTTGCAAAAAGCGGAGGGGACTGACGGACTGTGTTCCGACAGCAAGCGCGACTTAGCGTCTGGGAGGTCGTAAGTTAACAGCTCTGCTCAGAAAGCGGGAAGGCTGGAGGACAAAGGGAAGGAGAGCTGCTGAGCTCCCGGACGACAGAGCTCAGTTTGGTGGGGAACAAAGGCGCTCGCCAGCGCCATCTCCCCCGCCCATCCCCCAGCGAAAATCCCAAAGAGAACCAGTTCCTGCCAGGGAACTTGCTCGCTCCGCGCAAACACCCAACTCTGCGCTTCTGCGGAGCCAAACCTCCGGCAGCGGATCTGACTCCCTCCTGCTGCCACAGGGCCCCTCCTGAAGAGGATCACCTAAGGAGAAGCAAGCTAAGCCTGCCCCTCCTGCCCCTGTGCACCTTGCCTACCCACCCCAGCTAAGACGCCAGATCCCCAGCATCACAAGCCTGGCAGTCTGCAAGTAGCCCAGAAAGGCCACCCCACCCCACAGTGAATCCCGCCCATAGGAGAGGGGAAGAGAAGGCACGCACCAGTCTGACTGTGGACACAGCGGTGGGCTGGGGGCAGACATCAGGTCTGACTGCGGCTCCGCCCACCAACTCCAGTTATACACCACAGCACAGGGGAAGTGCCCTGCAGGTCCTCACCACGCCAGGGACTATCCAAAATGACCAAGCGGAAGAATTCCCCTCAGAAGAATCTCCAGGAAATAACAACAGCTAATGAGCTGATCAAAAAGGATTTAAATAATATAACAGAAAGTGAATTTAGAATAATAGTCATAAAATTAATCGCTGGGCTTGAAAACAGTATAGCGGACAGCAGAGAATCTCTTGCTACAGAGATCAAGGGACTAAGGAACAGTCACGAGGAGCTGAAAAACGCTTTAAACGAAATGCATAACAAAATGGAAACCACCACAGCTCGGATTGAAGAGGCAGAGGAGAGAATAGGTGAACTAGAAGATAAAGTTATGGAAAAAGAGGAAGCTGAGAAAAAGAGAGATAAAAAAATCCAGGAGTACGAGGGGAAAATTAGAGAACTAAGTGATACACTAAAAAGAAATAATATACGCATTATTGGTATCCCAGAGGAGGAAGAGAGAGGGAAAGGTGCTGAAGGGGTACTTGAAGAAATAATAGCTGAGAACTTCCCTGAACTGGGGAAGGAAAAAGGCATTGAAATCCAAGAGGCACAGAGAACTCCCTTCAGACGTAACTTGAATCGATCTTCTGCACGACATATCATAGTGAAACTGGCAAAATACAAGGATAAAGAGAAAATTCTGAAAGCAGCAAGGGGTAAACGTGCCCTCACATATAAAGGGAGACCTATAAGACTCGTGACTGATCTCTCTTTTGAAACTTGGCAGGCCAGAAAGAATTGGCACGAGATTTTCAGTGTGCTAGACAGAAAAAATATGCAGCCGAGAATCCTTTATCCAGCAAGTCTGTCATTTAGAATCGAAGGAGAGATAAAGGTCTTCCCAAACAAACAAAAACTGAAGGAATTTGTCACCACTAAACCAGCCCTACAAGAGATCCTAAGGGGGACCCTGTGAGACAAAGTACCAGAGACATCACTACAAGCATAAAACATACAGACATCACAATGACTCTAAACCCATACCTTTCTATAATAACACTGAATGTAAATGGATTAAATGCGCCAACCAAAAGACTTAGGGTATCAGAATGGATAAAAAAACAAGACCCATCTATTTGCTGTCTACAAGAGACTCATTTTAGACCTGAGGACACCTTTAGATTGAGAGTGAGGGGATGGAGATCTATTTATCATGCTACTGGAAGCCAAAAGAAAGCTGGAGTAGCCATCCTTATATCAGACAAACTAGACTTTAAATTAAAGGCTGTAACAAGAGATGAAGAAGGACATTATATAATAGTGACAGGGTCTATCCATCAGGAAGAGCTAACAATTATAAATGTCTATGCACCGAATACCGGAGCGCCCAAATATATAAAACAATTACTCATAAACATAAGCAACCTTATTGATAAGAATGTGGTAATTGCAGGGGACTTTAACACCCCACTTACAGAAATGGATAGATCAACTAGACACACGGTCAATAAAGAAACAAGGGCCCTGAATGAGACATTGGATCAGATGGACTTGACAGATATATTTAGAACTCTGCATCCCAAAGCAACAGAATATACTTTCTTCTCGAGTGCACATGGAACATTCTCCAAGATAGATCATATGCTGGGTCATAAAACAGCCCTTCATAAGTTTACAAGAATTGAAATCATACCATGCATACTTTCAGACCACAATGCTATGAAGCTTGAAATCAACCACAGAAAAAAGTCTGGAAAACCTCCAAAAGCATGGAGGTTAAAGAACACCCTACTAACGAATGAGTGGGTCAACCAGGCAATTAGAGAAGAAATTAAAAAATATATGGAAACAAACGAAAATGAAAATACAACAATCCAAACGCTTTGGGACGCAGCGAAGGCAGTCCTGAGAGGAAAATACATTGCAATCCAGGCCTATCTCAAGAAACAAGAAAAATCCCAAATACAAAATCTAACAGCACACCTAAAGGAACTAGAAGCAGAACAGCAAAGGCAGCCTAAACCCAGCAGAAGAAGAGAAATAATAAAGATCAGAGCAGAAATAAACAATATAGAATCTAAAAAAACTGTAGAGCAGATCAACGAAACCAAGAGTTGGTTTTTTGAAAAAATAAACAAAATTGACAAACCTCTAGCCAGGCTTCTCAAAAAGAAAAGGGAGATGACCCAAATAGATAAAATCATGAATGAAAATGGAATTATTACAACCAATCCCTCAGAGATACAAACAATTATCAGGGAATACTATGAAAAATTATATGCCAACAAATTGGACAACCTGGAAGAAATGGACAAATTCCTGAACACCCACACTCTTCCAAAACTCAATCAGGAGGAAATAGAAAGCTTGAACAGACCCATCACCAGCGAAGAAATTGAATCGGTTATCAAAAATCTCCCAACAAATAAGAGTCCAGGACCAGATGGCTTCCCAGGGGAGTTCTACCAGACGTTTAAAGCAGAGATAATACCTATCCTTCTCAAGCTATTCCAAGAAATAGAAAGGGAAGGAAAACTTCCAGACTCATTCTATGAAGCCAGTATGACTTTGATTCCTAAACCAGACAGAGACCCAGTAAAAAAAGAGAACTACAGGCCAATATCCCTGATGAATATGGATGCAAAAATTCTCAATAAGATACTAGCAAATCGAATTCAACGGCATATAAAAAGAATTATTCACCATGATCAAGTGGGATTCATTCCTGGGATGCAGGGCTGGTTCAACATTCGCAAATCAATCAACGTGATACATCACATTAACAAAAAAAAGGAGAAAAACCATATGATCCTGTCAATCGATGCAGAAAAGGCCTTCGACAAAATCCAGCACCCTTTCTTAATAAAAACTCTTGAGAAAGTCGGGATAGAAGGAACATACTTAAAGATCATAAAAGCCATTTATGAAAAGCCCACAGCTAACATCATCCTCAACGGGGAAAAACTGAGAGCTTTTTCCCTGAGATCAGGAACACGACAGGGATGCCCACTCTCACCGCTGTTGTTTAACATAGTGCTGGAAGTTCTAGCAACAGCAATCAGACAACAAAAGGAAATCAAAGGCGTCAAAATTGGCAAAGATGAAGTCAAGCTTTCGCTCTTTGCAGATGACATGATATTATACATGGAAAATCCGATAGACTCCACCAAAAGTCTGCTAGAACTGATACATGAATTCAGCAAAGTTGCAGGATACAAAATCAATGTACAGAAATCAGTTGCATTCTTATACACTAACAATGAAGCAACAGAAAGACAAATAAAGAAACTGATCCCATTCACAATTGCACCAAGAAGCATAAAATACCTAGGAATAAATCTAACCAAAGATGTAAAGGATCTGTATGCTGAAAACTATAGAAAGCTTATGAAGGTAATTGAAGAAGATTTAAAGAAATGGAAAGACATTCCCTGCTCATGGATTGGAAGAATAAATATTATCAAAATGTCAATACTACCCAAAGCTATCTACACATTCAATGCAATCCCAATCAAAATTGCACCAGCATTCTTCTCGAAACTAGAACAAGCAATCCTAAAATTCATATGGAACCACAAAAGGCCCCGAATAGCCAAAGTAATTTTGAAGAAGAAGACCAAAGCAGGAGGCATCACAATCCCAGACTTTAGCCTCTACTACAAAGCTGTCATCATCAAGACAGCATGGTATTGGCACAAAAACAGACACAGAGACCAATGGAATAGAATAGAAACCCCAGAACTAGACCCACAAACGTATGGCCAACTCATCTTTGACAAAGCAGGAAAGAACATCCAATGGAAAAAAGACAGTCTCTTTAACAAATGGTGCTGGGAGAACTGGACAGCAACATGCAGAAGGTTGAAACTAGACCACTTTCTCACACCATTCACAAAAATAAACTCAAAATGGATCAAGGACCTGAATGTGAGACAGGAAACCATCAAAACCTTAGAGGAGAAAGCAGGAAAAGACCTCTCTGACCTCAGCCGTAGCAATCTCTTACTCGACACATCCCCAAAGGCAAGGGAATTAAAAGCAAAAGTGAATTACTGGGACCTTATGAAGATAAAAAGCTTCTGCACAGCAAAGGAAACAACCAACAAAACTAAAAGGCAACCAACGGAATGGGAAAAGATATTTGCAAATGACATATCGGACAAAGGGCTAGTCTCCAAAATCTATAAAGAGCTCACCAAACTCCACACCCGAAAAGCAAATAACCCAGTGAAGAAATGGGCAGAAAACATGAATAGACACTTCTCTAAAGAAGACATCCGGATGGCCAACAGGCACATGAAAAGATGTTCAGCGTCGCTCCTTATCAGGGAAATACAAATCAAAACCACACTCAGATATCACCTCACGCCAGTCAGAGTGGCCAAAATGAACAAATCAGGAGACTATAGATGCTGGAGAGGATGTGGAGAAACGGGAACCCTCTTGCACTGTTGGTGGGAATGCAAATTGGTGCAGCCGCTCTGGAAAGCAGTGTGGAGGTTCCTCAGAAAATTAAAAATAGACCTACCCTATGACCCAGCAATAGCACTGCTAGGAATTTATCCAAGGGACACAGGAGTACTGATGCATAGGGGCACTTGTACCCCAATGTTCATAGCAGCACTCTCAACAATAGCCAAATTATGGAAAGAGCCTAAATGTCCATCAACTGATGAATGGATAAAGAAATTGTGGTTTATATACACAATGGAGTACTACGTGGCAATGAGAAAAAATGAAATATGGCCTTTTGTAGCAACGTGGATGGAACTGGAGAGTGTGATGCTAAGTGAAATAAGCCATACAGAGAAAGACAGATACCATATGGTTTCACTCTTATGTGGATCCTGAGAAACTTAAGAGAAACCCATGGGGGAGGGGAACAAAAAAAAAAAAAAAAGAGGTTAGAGTGGGAGAGAGCCAAAGCATAAGAGACTGTTGAGAACTGAGAACAAACTAAGGGTTGATGGGGGTGGGAGGGAGGAGAGGGTGGGTGATGGGTACTGAGGAGGGCACCTTTTGGGATGAGCACTGGGTGTTGTATGGAAACCAATTTGACAATAAATTTCATATATAAAAAAAAAAAAAAACAAAAAAAAAAAACAAAAAAAAAAAAAAAAAAAAAAAAAAATAACGTGTACAACTTGACACCAAAAAAACAATCTGATTAAAAATTGGGCACAGGACCTGAATAGACATGTTTACATAAAAAATATACAGATGACCAACAGACACATGAAAAGATGCTCAACATCACTAATCATCAGGGAAATGCAAGTCAAAACTACAATGAGATACCAATTTGGCAACTCTCAGAATGGCTATTATAAAAAAGACAAGAAATAACACATGTTGGTGAGGATGTAGAGAAAAGCAAACACTTGTGCACTGTTGGTGGGAATATAAACTGGTGCAGCCATCATGGAAAACGGTATGGAGGTTCCTCAAAAAAATTAAAAATACAACTACATGATACAGCAATTCCACTGCTGGGTATTTACCCAAAGAAAATAAAAACACTAATTCCAAAAGATCTATGTGCCCCCTGCCATGATAATTGAAGCTTTATTTATAATAGCTAAAATATGGAAACAGCTTTAGTGTCCATTAATGCATAACTGAATAAAGAAGATATATATATATGTGTGTGTGTGTGTGTGTGTGTGTGTGTGTATATAATGTGGTATTATGCACCCACTGAAAAATAAGGACACCCATAAAAAATGTTGCTATGTGTGACAACATGAAAGGAACTTGAGGGTATTATGCTAAGTGAAATAAGTCAGAGAAAGACAAATACTAGATGATTTCACTTATATGTGGAATCTGAAAAACAAATTAAAAAAAATAAAACAAATAAAAAAAAGCAAGCTCATAGATACAGAGAATAGATTGGTGGTTGCCAAAGGTGGAGGAGCAGGGAAGAAATGGGTGAAGGTGGTCTAAAGGTCAAGCTTCTAGTTACAAAAAACAAAGTCATGGGATTGTACAGCATAGTGACTATAGTTAATAATACTGTACTGCATATTTGAAAGATACTAAGAGAGTAAATCTTAAAGGTTCTTATCAGAAGAAAAAACATTTAGAACTATGTAAGGTAATAGATATTGACTAGAATTATGGTGGCCATTGCACAATGTATACAAATGTCAAATCATTATGTTTCACACATGAAACTAATAAAATGATATATGTCAACATGCCTCAATTAAAAAATATAAATAGATAAATAAATAAGTAAATAAATAAATAAATAGAATAGAATAACCAGAGACCACAAACAAGCTGAAGATTTCTAAGACCACTTTCAGTATCTATAATTTTACTAGGAAAAATAAAATAAATTCACTGTATAGATAAACATTTATACTATTCAAAAGTTTGTTTCTTGTTGCAGAAGAAACCATCAAGGAAAAACACTTTCTATTGGATCATCACTAACAGAACAAATGAGATTTAAAAATTAAGAGTTAATGGGGTAGTATTTAGATACACACACACACACACAACACACACACACACACACACACACACACACACACTTTTATTTTTCCTGATTTAACAAAGAAAACGCTCTAGGGAAACTGTAGACCTGATTAAAAAGTCTGGTAATCTTTCCCTCTTTGATTTTCTGCAGCACTTACTGTCTACATGAATCATTTGGCATGAGTGAATTGTCTTGTATCTTTTCATGCGTGTATGTCTTGTCTGTACAATGAGAAAATGTGCTCTTGGAAGGAAGTTCCCTGTGATCCTAAGCCCTACGCCTTATACATAACCTGAATGCCTTAATCATTGATTGACATGTACACTTACAGGGAGGAGCCTGATGAGATACACTTAAAACCTTTATTCATTGATTTACAAAATGTACAATATTTACAAAATTTAGGCATTAATCTCTATTGACATGAATGCTATGGGGAGTCTGAAAATAAATAAGTGGCACATAGGTTAATGTACACATCATGGCTGTTTGCACTTCAAGCCGTCACCAATGGTGGGATTTGAGGGAAAGTTTAATGTGGTATAAAAGTCAGATGGATGACCAGTCCTGGGCCTTCCACACGAATGGCCCTTCCTTGGCTTCTTGAGGCTGGGGAAGGTGAGCCAACCACTTTCTTTCAAGAGAATGAAACGTCAGCCATTCTGACAGGCACTCAAGGTGCATGCAGTCAAATCTGTGTAGAGTTTGCAGTGATCCCCCAGGTGGCAGATGAGTTCACATCACTGTGGACTTGGTCCCTGCACACCAGACAGGGAAGCTCTGGAGTGGTCGCTTTATGATTAAGAACCAGCATTTGGATTCTGTCTCTCACTCAAATTGCATGCAGTACTTGGCAGGTATCAGTGGAGAGTGGCCATGCACAAAAAATGGTACTTGTAGATATGTACAACATCAAGTTTTCACTGTCTTAAAGCATTTCTAGCAATTATAGCAATTGACCTGTTACCTCTTTTAGCAAGAGGAATGAACTAGGAAGCTGTACCTCCACCCCTTAAAGAAAAAACACCATCTAGGGGACCCACACAAATGGCATCCTGCAGAGGCAGGACTAGACAAACTCCACATGATCAGAGGGTCAAATTCCCATGGTCAGGTCTGGAAGTTTTCCTAGGGGTGGTAATTCCATTGTCCCTGCACTCTTCAATCCCATCTCAACCTATATAACTTAAATAGGGAGGAAAAGGCTTCATGTTATTGAGCTTCTTAGAGCCTTAGTACCTTCATCTGTAAAGTGAAAATACTAGTAATATTCCTTTCAGGGTGCTTGCAGGTTTTACAGGACTTAATACATACATACATATATAAAGTGCTTAGCATAGTGCCTGCCACATAAGAGGTGCTTAGTAAATATCTTGCTTTCTCTCCCTCTACTTCTCTCACCCCAGTTATAAGCAAAGTATTGATAAGCCTACCAAACTCTGATTTAAGGCCATTTGATGCAATTTAGATTATTTTGTATCAGAGTTACCGCTCTCAGTTCATATTTGGTAATCCCTGAGGGGGCCTCATTTTTTTATGAGCCACAGACATTTTCCAGTGCAGGGCAGATGGACCCTGACAATGCTCTCCTGTTTATCAGCAATGGCTCCACCAAATTTCATGAAAATATGCCCCATAACCCTGCAGAGAAACTCATACCAGTGATCGTCACCACCTGAATATTTCTGGGACAACACCACTGACAAAACAATGAGTGAAACCCTTGAGGCCAACACATTACTCTTGCTCAAACATAAGTTAATATTTTTCAACACTGGTGCAAGTATTATAGATAACCTTCAACAAACATATATTACAGGCTCTACCACTGTTGAAAAATAAGTATTCTAATTCAGTCATTTTGTTTAGAATAAAGAATATTTTACAATATATTTTAGTTTCTAGTTACCCCATACAAAAATAAATATTGTATAAATGATTTACAAGGAAGAAGAAAAAGTTGTAACTCAGGCCAAAAAATACAGGAAGGATGGCAAAAATTTTACCATCTACTTCAAAAGCAATCACCTAAAAGAAAAACTCCCCCTGGGTCTCCTTACTAGTCTCACCATCACCCAACTGGCTTACCTCCTTCTCATTCTAGGATATTATGTCTTCCTTCCCTATCAGTCTTGAGATAATGTAGTGTAGAACCTTCTCCCTAAAGTCACTGAGGATTTGAAAGAGGAAGAACCCCGAGGGCTCTCTGGCAGTATGAAGTGCAGAAGGACAATCTGACTAAGCTACTGATTGGGCCCTCGCGGTGAACTCGGGTCAACCTGCACATGTCTCTTTCCTTTCATTCTGATATCCTCTCTCTCCTTAGATTATCTATGCCTGAATAGACCCATGACTGGAGAAAACTCCATCCTGCTTTGGGACTCTTTGGATACCCTTTGGCCCAGGTAGAACCCAGGATCTCATGGAGCACAATGAGGTGCCCAATCAAGGTCAATCTCACCAATTTTAATGCAAGGCTATGCAAGGTACTTTATGGATAATAGTTCCATTAAGTTGGGAAAAATCTTTCTCCAGCTAGCCCTCCCCCTATACAACAAATTTATGATTGCCTTTTATTTCCCACAGAGAGCAGAGGGAATAGGATTCCCACCACTGGGAGAAAAATGTTGGGAAAATTAAATTGGACAACTGCATACTACTTTTTTAGGGACTCAGTCAGTCTCCAAGGAAACAGTCTGTTCCTTTTGGAATCAAAGTTTTAAAATTCTAAAGCTATAAATAAAGTCATATCCAAACCAGTGGTCTTTACCTTTTTCCTGAAGCACACACATCTGTGCATGTCCACATAACATATCATCTAACATCTCAAGGGTCCCAGGACCTCTTGTGGCTCATGCATGTATTCCAAATAAAGAGACTCAGACATCAATAAATGCAGAACTATTTCCTGGAGTGAAAAGAAAGGTTCGTGGTATACGACTCAGGGTCTATTTTGGGGGCAGGCTGGCTTTGATGAGGTCTTGGACTTGAAATGACTACACTGACACAACGCTTGTTCCTCATGGTAAATGGCGATGCTTGGCTGTGAAGACATCTGTGAGTGTTGTGGTTTCCCATGTGTAACTATTGTCAAGCCAACGACTCATGCATGACTATGGACCATGGAGATCCCCATGGATTGCTACTATACATGGTGTCTTTGAGCTGCTATAATGTGAGTCCCAACCACACCCACAAGCAGGACACGATCACTGACATGCAGTGTGGGTGCCCATTTGTCTGATTTATGGGTGATGTTGTGGCAAATGTGGCATCGGTTTCATTTCGGGGGAGTGGCAAGTTACAGATATTTCCTTCACAACAGGAAGTGCAGACCTGAAAGAAAGGAAGAGAAACAGAAGGGTGATGAGAAGCTAGCAGATCTTGGAAGGAGGCAGGGACTTTGGAAGGAACTGTCTCCCTCACAGTAAGACTGAAATGAAAGTGACCTATTCTACAAAAGAGGCACCGACCCTGCATTTAAGGAAGTGGGATGAGATTTCATCTGGAAGCAATGTGGCCAAAAAAAAAAAAAAAAACCCTGGACTCAGCTTCCAGGAACATGAGTTCTGCTTTTGACATCCCATCACATGCTTATTACATGGTTTTATAACCTTCCTAGGTCTCAGCTTTTCCATCTGGGTAATGGGGATTCTAATACCCTCCTATCTCAAAGAAACCCTTTCTGACTACTTGGGGAAGCTGTTCAGAGGGTAAACTTTCACTTGCCAAATTTTCACAGTGTACATGAAGTGGAAACAACCCAACTTAAACTGAACTATTTGCTTTCATTAGAACTGTCCATACAATTATCACCATTCTTGTGGGTGAGTTAAAGTTTGAAGGGTTTGCATTAATGCAATTACTCCTGCTTTATCCAACTTTATTCATGGACCATAAGAAAGAAAGAAATCTAAAGGATTGTTGACAGAAATTACT
This sequence comes from Puma concolor, assembly GCF_028749965.1. Classification (NCBI taxonomy): domain Eukaryota; kingdom Metazoa; phylum Chordata; class Mammalia; order Carnivora; family Felidae; genus Puma; species Puma concolor. Next base: position 141,173,760 of record NC_141674.1, on the reverse strand, counting down.
TGGGGCCATGGCTACACAAAGTACAGATTAGCAGCTTCCACATCACCTGGAGCCCATTAGAAATGCAGAATCTCAAACCTTGCCCCAAATTTAGTGAATCAGAATCTGCATTTTAACAAGATCCTCGAGTGGCCCATATGCACCATAATATTTGAAAAATTGTCTGATGGCAAATATCCTATTCAGTCATTATCTTGCAGGGATTTGAGTCTTGTCACAGTTGACATGGGCTAGGGAGACATTATAATGTTGAGGAGAGAAACTGAAGGTCAGAAGTGAGTTTGAATTCTGTCAGACAGAATTACCAGCTGTGTGACCTTTGCACATGATGTTACTTCTCTGATCTTTAACTTGATCCATGGTAAAGCAGCACAATAAGGCCTGAGAGCCTAGCTTTCTGGGAGTGGGGTGAGAGGTAGGTAAAACCCTTGAACATAGCTTTTATATTTCAAACCAGGATCAAGTTGGTATACTATATTTTAAAATTTAATTCTTACTGTATTTCACAAGTTGCTTGAAAATTAGGTGTCTTCTTGAAGCCCCTACTAAACGTGCCGCTCCAGGGTACTGAGAGTAGAAGTTGCTTCTGACACCAGGAAGGCAGCCTGATGGGGAGAAGTGAGCTAACTCCAAATAAAGGCCAAGGCCTGCCTGATATACAAGATTATATGTGGAGCCAGCTCTGAACCATCAGCAGGAGAGTCGGGGGCATTCTCCACTCCAACCACAAGTCAGGCTGCATTTCTCTGGTTCTTTATATTCTCCTTCAGGGCTGCACTTGAAGTTCACTTTATACTGAGTGCTTCCATATAGGCACCAGATAGAGTTTAAGAGGGAGCCAACCCACAAGGAGATGGTTCTCTGATCACCTAATCAAATTATTCAGGAGCCAATGGATACCGTCCCCAAATCAGCATTCCAATAAAGACATGAGCCTCACTTCACAGATAATTATTGATGCTCAACTGCCGTGGCCATCCTCAGCTGAATGAATTGTTGCTACATCTGCAATGCTTTATCGTGAGGATGTAACTGATCCCTCATTCCTCTTCCTTCCAGTGGCTTTACTACTTTCTTCTGAGGAAAGGAAGGGATTACAACTTTCAATATCCTCTTGGTGTTGTGTTTACATAATTAAACCGGTTTTCCTATGCTCTGCTGTACATTTTTATTCTTTTAGAGCAAACAGGAAAGGAGAATCTTCTCATAATGGTATAAAAGTACTCAAAAGCCAGGTTACACCAGGGAGTGGGAATTGGCTCATGAGCATGGGCGCACATCTGTGGTGGAGGAAGACTAACTATGCTGTACCGGTCACTTGCTTTGTTGCCCACACCTTGTGGCCTTCATGCTCAGAATCTCTGCAGCCAGTAGACAAGCACTCTTCCAGTGGAACGCAGCGTTTGGTGACAGAGATGCTGTTTCCTGTGACTTCCATTGTATGCTGAGTGTAGCAGTATCTGGTCTCTGTCAACAGAGAAAAAATATGTTTCAATTGAGATGGGAAATGTTAACCCGACCTGCCTGGAAGCGAAACAACAGAAGAGTCAACATTACAAGTCCTGAAGAGATTTAACAGCACATGAGATGTACACTGTATTGAGTTTACGTCCAATCCCATAGACGTCCTTGGAGAGATGCGCTTCACCATGGTAGGAAGAGAGCCTTCTGAAGAATATTGGTCTCTTGGCCCGTCGTCATCCTCATAAACCAAGATATAGTGCCTTTCAACAAATTTGCCTTTCAACAAATTTTGCCACTGTATTGCTTTTTATTTTTAGGGAAGGAGAGGTCTGGAGGGACGATTAGGATATGAGAATCAGAAATTTGGGGGAAGATAAAGGGGTGAAAAAGTTCAAAGAACACAGGGTTTAAAAACAAAAAGTTAGGCAGGTAACAATGGTCTTCAAAGAGTTAAAAGACTATAGCAGAGGCACATGTGTGTGTGCGTGTGTGTGTGCGTGCTTTGGAAACAGCTATTCCCAAGTAAGGGCTGAATAATTAAAAACCAATTCATTTTATCTTCAGAAAATGACTTTATCCAAAAGAACTTCTTGACAATGAGCATAGCTAGATCTTGGAATTTATTACAGAAGAAAACTAACTCAATAATGAAGGTGTTCCGAAATGGAAGGGCATCATTTCTCCCTAGTATGATTTCAGTGTCTTCTAAAATGGCAGATGAAGACCGACCATGATGTAAGTTTCTAGACATCCCTCCAGGTCTTAGGAATCCAAAAACTTAAGATTTCTTCCAAACTACCATGGAGAATTTTTCTCTTTCAAATTTAAAGACTAAAGAAAAATGGCTTTGTCAAAGTAATTCTTTAAGGCCTCTAGGCAGTGTTCAGCTTTCTAAGCCTGGGATTTAGGAGAATGTTCCTGCTCCACTTTCAGAATGAAAAAGAGAATGAATAATTCTTAAGAAATGTCACTGAGCTGTTTTTCATCCATATCTTGGATTCCGCTTTGCATGCTTTATACATTTTGGATATTTAGTGGCTAATATGGAATTATGACCTTCTATGATATTATTTATTAGGCAATAAAAATTCCCCCCACCAGATTCTGTCACAATTTTGGCAGCTTTTAACCAAAGTACTAATGTCCAAAGAAGAAAGCTTGAGAATTTTAGGCCCTGAGAATGAGCTAATACAGACCACACTGACACATCTTGAGAGTCATAAAAATCCAGGGGTTTTAATAATCTTCCTAACACCCCCCTCCCCACCTGACAGGAACCTGAGTGACCTCTGATTGAGTCTCACTATGGACAGAGATTTTCTTAATGGTTACACTACTGGTGGGTGTACTTGGGCTGAGTCTGGTCAATGCCCTCCCCAAAATGCTGTTCCCACACTGTACCCTGACCAGAATTTTATTGGTGGGAATCAGGTCAAGGCAGTCCTAGCTAGCTCAGGGTCCTGGAGAGCTCTTTGGGAGTCAAGTAAGTACAGCTACCCTATGAACTCACAGGAAAAGTTGACAATTTTGCACCTGGAAATGATTCTCCCAAAGCCCTAAAATATTTTAGAATTGGAGTGATTGTTTTTCTGATGGGAAGCAGGTGGCAGCTCTCCTCTGATTTTTAAAAAAAGATTTTAAGCCTGTGACAGGTTTTAACAAATGGAGGCCAGTGGCCTGAGGGATTTACCACATTTCCCAAAGAAGACTGGTTTACTTCTTTGATAGCAGACTTGGACACTTATGGCCATGACAGGTACCCCTTTCCCACTGCATCCCACCTTGAGATGCTCAAAAAAGCAATAAAGACAGGAATGTTCTTATCTCCTGTCTCCTCTTCATACAGAACCAGGAGCAGATGCCAGAGGTTTAACTGCTCCAAATGTAAATTGGAGCAGATAAGATCATACATTTATGGAATAAGTAAATCATTATATGGTTTCAGCTTTGGAAATCAGGTTTGTCCCCCAAGTATTAAATTCTCTTATCTTCAGTAAGCTTTGACTAACAATTGGTGAACTTGATGTAACTACTTTTTGTTCTTACTTTTATGCCCATAACAAACTCTCTTTTAATTTATTAATTGCAAATTTATTCCACTGCACAGATAACAACTAATGAGGAAGATATGACAAAGTCCAGTACTTAATAAGCTCATTCTTAAAATCCTGGGGGGGGGAGGGGAGAGGAACAAAAATGATCAGTGATGAGGCTGGATAAAAAATTGTCTTGCACTCACTAAATCTGACCCTCAAAACAAAGATATTTTGAGAACATCCCATTATTTCCAGCAGCAGAAACCTCAGATCCGAAGTGTCAGTCTCTTAGAAGTACCCATCCCACTTCTTATCTTACAAAACCCCTGGGTGAGTTATGAAATGTTAATGTAAAACAAGGTTCTGTAGTTAAATAAGTTTTGAAAATATTCAAATAAAGTTGAACAGGTTTCTTCAGAGCACAACTTAGGAGAGCCTTGAATGTGTATTGTGATCTCCAAGGCAAGCAGGCAGCATTTCCCAAGCAGAACGAGGTGGACCACATGTGGCTTATCACTGGGCTGTAGAATTGATAAAAAAAGGAGTTTCAGCCACTGAGCATTGCTCTCCATGCATCCCGAATAATCCTTGGGTTAGTAATGAGGTTATATGAGACTCAAGCCTGCTGATAACTTCACACTAAAAGGATTTCAAAGGCTTTTATCTAAAAGATAAAAGATGGATTTGAATTTCTACCAGGTTAGTTTCGGCCTCTAAAATCTCATATTCTGCAACAGCATGGTATTCCCAGAGGTTGTGAAACAAAAGTATTTTTCTGGAAGACTCACAGGCATGCAATTGAAAGCAGAACTCATTAAGAGAGCTTAATCAACTATTGGAAAACACAAAATTTATAATTTTCATGAAATACACATACACACACAAATTCCTTAACCTAGTTCTGAAATCAAAACAACGTTCAAAGCTAAAATGCAAATTTCCATTTACCCACAAATATTCAGTTTCCAATAATAGACACTGAGTTTCAACAACATATATATTAAATGATTTGAATTAAAAATGACCAATTCTCTGGTAAAAGGCTTTCCCGCCACTCAGTTATTCCCTGTGGCTCTACTAGTTTTGGTTTCTTTGCAAACATATATAAGGATTAGAGTGATGCCAGAGAACAATTCACCATGTGCAAGAAAATTAGTGGCAGGAAAATAACTGTAATCATAATATTACAAATTATGCTGAAAAACTGAAAGTCCAGTGGCATCTGGTGGCATACTTCCAGCCTGGTTCCTTACCGCGCCCTCAGTCCTTCACATCCAGCTATTTCCAGGTCCTCCTCTGCAATGACTTTGCCTAAGTGTCCCACTGGATCCCCTTCTCCCATATCTGACCCCAAAGGATTTCATTGCAGCTCTTGGGCTCTACTATGTATGTCCTCCGCGTGATTCCCCTGGGCTTCTGAGTTTTGTCTTCTAGATTTTTTTCTGCATCTCTGGTCTCTTCTCTTCCAACCCTTTCTCTAACCTGAATGTTGATATTCTCCCATGATCTGTTCTTGAGCCTATTCTCTTCTCACTGAAGTGACCTCATCCAACCTCCGACGTTGTCTTCAGTCTGATTCTCTCTCCCAAACTATAGAACCAATCTCTGGCTATCTCCTGGACATTGCAAGCAGCACCTCAGACCTCACATATCTCAAATAACTCATATTCCTCCCTCCCCATTTGTTTATCTTTCCAGAGTTTTTATCTCAGGAAGGGACATCCTGAGTCCTGAGATGTGGCATCTCCATCTCGGACTAGGAAATTCAGAATTAGCTCAGACTTCTCTTCCCAAGCCAGGTGTCTTTAAGTTCCCTGAAATGTGTTCATTACCCTAATCTTTCTGTTCCATTTTCCATTTTCCCAGTGCAGGACCTCATCATTTCCTGTCTTCTTTGTCTCTGACCTCTCCTTTCTAATGCAGGTGTCAGACAGCCATCCGATGTATTGCTGAAACCAAGGTCAGATCATGCTACTCACTGTCTATGAGAGCCTGAATGAACCCTAGCTGTCAAGCAGCCCTGGCTCAATACTGCTAGGTTTATTTGGCCTACTGGAGTGATCAGTAGGTGGTCTGTTACTCTCTCCTCCTGAAGCTGTGTGCCAGTAATATAGTAGGAGGGGCGCCTGGGTGGCTCATTCAGTTGAGCGTCAGACTTTGGCTCAGGTCATGATCTCACGTTCCATTTGTGAGTTTGATTCCAGCATTGGGCTCTCTGCTGTCAGCACAGAGCCCGCTTCAGATCCTCTGTCTCCCTCTCTCCCTATCCCTCCCCTGCTCGCAAGCACTCAATCTCTCTCTCTCTTAAAAAAAAAAAAAAAAAAAAGAGGATATAGGAGTAGCTTTGCTTCCTTGCTAGAAGTATTGATTACATTTATAACTCAGAGCTTGGCATTTGAAACTCAGCACTTATTCTTATTCAACATTACACTTAATCTAGGCCCCAGACTATCTCCTCATTGCCTACTGGATACCTTGAGACACCATGTTATATCCTTTGACCATTCTTCACAACAAAAAAATTTCCCCCTATCTTCTGCTCCTGGAAACCTTTTCTTCAAGGTTCAATATAAATGTGATAAATTCTGTGAACCGTTCCTTGATTTTCCTCCCAACCGGGTTCACAGGCCTTCTTAGCTTCCTCATTTGTTATATCTGGCTTTCCTTCTAGATCAGTGTTTCTCAACATTAGCACAACTGATGTATCTTTTTGTTTTTTACTGGTTGATTTTTTAAATTTATTTTGAGATAGTTACAGATTCACATGAGTTTGTAAGAAATAATACAGAAGGATCTCATGTACCCTTCACCCAGTTTTCCCCAAATGGCAACACATTGCAAAACTATAGTATCACAATCAGGATATTGATATGGATGCAGTCAAGATACAGAACATTTCTACCTCCACAAGGACCACTCATGTCCACTTTTTATTCTCACATCCTTGTCCCTCCTCTTCCCACCCCTCCTTAATCCTTGGCAACCACTAGTCTGTGCTCCATTTCTATAAATTTGTCATTTTAGGGATGTTATATAAATGGACTCATAAAGTACGCAAACTTTGGGGATTAGGCATTTTCACTCAGCCTTATTCACTTGAGAGTTATCAGGATTATTGTATCAACAGTTTGTTAATTTTTAATCCTGAGTAGTATTCCATGCTGTGGATGTACCAAGGTTGGTTTAACCATTCATCCATTGAAAGGGTATCTAGGTTACGGATATTATTAATGAAACTGTTATCAACACTTGTATAAATGCTTTAATGTGAACATAGGTTCTCATTTCTCTGGGGTAAATGCTCAGAAGTGGCATTACTAGGTTATACGGTAGGTCTCTGTTTAATTGTTTAAGAAACTGCCATAATGTTTTTGAGAGTGGCTGTACTATTTTATACTCCCACCCACAATATATGTATGATCTAGTTTCTCCTAATTCTTACTGGCATTTGATAGTGTTGCTATTTTTTTTTTTTTTATTTTAGACATTCTGATAGATATATAGTGTTATCTCATGTTTTTAATTTGGATTTTCTGAATGGCTAAATGATGTTGAACATGTGTTTATTTGCCATCTGTTTATTTTCCTTGGTGAAATATCTGTTCATGGTTTTTGTCCTTTTCGTGCTTATTTCGTTTCCTTTTTTACTGTTGTGTTTTCAGAATTCTTTATACATTTTAGATACTAGTCCTTTGTCAGATATTTGATTAGCAAATATTTTATGTCAGTTTGTTATCGGTATTTTCCTCCTATTAACAGAGTCTTATGTAGAGCAAAAGTTTTTAATTTTGATGAAATCCAATTTACCAAGTTTTCCTTTTATGGATCATGCTTTTTATATCAAGTCTAAGAACTTTTTGCCTAGCCTTAGATCTCGAAGATTTCCTCCTGTGCTTTTTCCCTAAAGGTCATATAGTTTTATATTTGACATTTAAGTCTATGATTAAATTTGAGTTAACTTTTGTAAGAAATGTAATACTTGGGTTGAGGTTCATTTTTTGCCCCTGGATGTCCAAATGCTCCCGCAAGCATGTTTGTTGCAAAGGCTCTTTCCTCTAGTGAACTGAATTTTGTATCCTTGTCAAAAAGTTGGGCATATTTTGAGAGTCTCTTTCTGAAATCTATTCTGTTCCATTGATCTATGTCTCTATCCTTCTGACAATACCACAGTCCTGATTACTGTAGCCATATGATGATTCTGGAAAGAGGATTGATTGGTTCCTCCCACTTAAATTCCATTTTCAGAACTGTTTCAGCTATTCTTGTTTCTTACCTTTCCATATAAATTGTATAATAATCTTGTCCAGTACTACAAACAATTTTGCTAGAATTTGATAGGAATTGTGTAAAATCTGCACATAAATTTGGACAGATTTGACATCTTTACCATGTAGAGTCTTTCAATTCATGAACGTGGCCTCTCCATTTACTTAAATTTCCTTGGAATTCTTTCATTAGCATTTATAGTTTCAGCATACAAGTCCTATATGTGTTTTGTTACATTTACCTTGAAGTATTTAATATTTTTTGAACCATTATAAGTGGTATTATATTTTTAAATTCAATGATCATGTGTTAATCGATAGTATATATGAGTACAATTGAATTTTGTGTCTTAATCTTAGTATTTTGTGACCTTGCTGAACTTAATAGTGCTAAGAGTTTTGTGTAGAAGTGTTGAGATTTTCTACTTAGAAAATCGTGTCATCTGTGACATGGGACAGTTTTATTTCTTCCTTTCCAATCTGTATGCCTTTCATTTCCTTTTCTTGCCTTATTGCACTGGGTAGAACTTTCAGTAGGACATTGGATAAGAATGATGAAAGTGATATCCTTGTCTAGTTTTTGATCTTAACAGGGAAGTATTTTGTCTTTCACTATTAAGTATGCTTGCTACGGGTTTTTTGAAATAAATATTCTTTATCAAATTGAGGAAGTTTCTCTCATACTGTTTTTCTGAAAGTTGTTGATCATGAATGGTATTGAATTTTGCCAAATGCTTTTTCTGCTTCAGTTGATATTGACATATGATTTTTCATCTTCAGCCTGTTAATATTGTGGATTACCCTGGGTAATTTTCAAATATTGAAGCAGAACTGCATTCCTGAAATAAGCTCTATTTGGTCAGGCTTATTTTTATATATTGCTAAATTTTATTTCTTAATATTATATTAAGGGTGTTTGTGATTATATTCATAAGGAATATTAGATTTCAGGCTTTTGTTTGTTTTTGTTTTGTTGTTTTTTGGTACTATCTTAGTCTGGTTTTAGATTCAGGGTAATTCTAGATTGTACATAAACTGCATAACAAAGTACCTTAGACTAGGTGACCTACACAGAAGAAATCTATTTTTTCACAGTTCTGGAGGCTGAAAGTCCAAGTTAAGGTGTCAATAAGGTTTATTTCTTCTGAGGCTTCTTTCCTTGGCTCACAGATGGGCCACTTCTCCCTGTATCTTTTCACGGTCTTTCCTCTGTGCGAGTCTGTGTCCTAATCTCCTCTTCATCATTGAACCTGAATTACTACTTTAAGGACCCTATCTTTAACTACAATCATATTCAGGAATACTGGGGATTAGGTTTCACATGTGAACTGTGAGGTCGGGGGGACACTACTGAGCCTATAAGAGGATCTTTGGTGGTAGAGACAGTAGCTGAAAGCAGTCATGTAAGAAGCCTCTGGGCTACTGAAAATAATCCATTTCTTAATCAGGGTGCTGCTTCCATGATGATATCTTGGTTTTTGTTTTGGTCTTGTTTTTTCAAAAAAAAAAAAATGTTCCATACCTGCTAAGGACAGGTCACATATTAACTTGAGGAATCTCTCTTTTAAAGCAAATCTTTGAAATTCATCAAGCTATGTGCTTATAACCAGGCAAAGACCAAAAAGGTGGTTGGGGAGGTATACAAAAGCAGTGAGGGTAAACAGGATCTCATAGAGGACAGTAGTTAAAATAAAAGTGATAAGGCAAAAGCATCAAATAGATGCTTCCTATCTGAGGCAATTATGTTAATAGAAAATACTTGGGCAAAAACACTGAATTGCAGTAGGTTAGATGATTTCAGGGTGTCAAAAGGAAGCCATCTTGTTTAGGCTGATATAACTTTGGGGTTAAAAATTACTGGAAAAGTTCTTTTTTTTAAAGTTCTTTTAAATGTCTATTTATTTTTGAGAGAGAGAAAGAGAGGGAGAAAGAAAATGAGTGGGCGAGGGGCAGAGAGAAAGGAAAACACAAAATCCAAAGCAGGCTCCAGGCTCTGAGCTGTCAGCACAGAGCCTGACACGGGGCTCAAACTTATGAACCATGAGATCATGACCTGTGCCAAAGTCAGAGGCCTAACTGACTGAGCCACCCCGGCACCCCTGGAAAAGTTCTAATAAAAGAGTAAAGAGTAAATCTGGGCATCACAATGCCAGCTGAAATGAACTAGCTTGTATCTTCTTACTGAGAAACAACAGAATAAAATTAAAATAGCCAGATAAAATTAAAGCAACAAAAATCTCTGTGAAAGCATAGGTGAGCTACCAAGGCAGATAGGATTTGAAGAGCAAGGTATCAGCGAGACGAACAGCACACTGAGTTGAGCATGACATTCTATTCTTGTTCTCCCCTCAAGGCACCTGCTGACTCAAAAGTTGCACACATGAAGGCTGAGAAGCCAAGCAGAAAGCCCTGCTAAGGGCAAAGAAGCTGAGCAGAGCCTCTGTCACTCTCAAGGGAATTGGGAGGCACAAACAGGAATTCAGAGCCAGCAGGCAGCTGGGAGAGATGGGATATATGGAGAAGTGACGCTGGCCGTCTCGGTACAGAATTCTAGGGTAACAGTTCTTTACTTGCAGCGCTTTAAAAATGTCATTCCATTAACTTCCAGCTTCCATGGTCTCTGTTAACACTAAGTGTTGGCAAGCCTGTGCAGCAACTGGCACTCTCAGGCACTGTTGTGGATAGTATAAACTGGTACAGTCATTCTGGAAAACGACTAGGCAGTATCTGGTAAGGCCAAAGCATGCCTGCTGCATGCCCAGCAACCCCACTGGGATAGACCTAGCGGAAATGCACACATACATGTACCGAAATACATGGACAAGTGCGCCCACAACGCTCAAAACCTTGAAACAATCCACACGTCCATTGAGAGTGGAAGGATGAATTTTAGCATATTCGTATAATGATCTACTATACATCTGAGAGAATAACTATGCGGCTCACAAAAACATAGATGAATTTCACGTAGAAAATGAGAAAAAGAAAGGGATACATTCTGTGATTCCATGGATACATAGCTCAGTGATAGCAGTCACAACTGTGTTACCTCTGAGAGGTAGGGTGTAATGAGTGGGGGACCCTAGCAGCCTTCTGAGGTTCTGTAGCTTAACACGGGTGACAGACACACAGCCTGTGCAGTTTGTGAAAATTCAATGAGCTCAGCACCTATGACCTATTCACTTTCTGGTATGTATGTTAAACTTTAAGTTAAAAATTTTTACTTAAAAGAAAAAGGAGGAAGTCTAAGGCTTCCATTTAGCAATATGACAAAATAGATCACCTGAACACCATTTCATTACATAGCAGCCAAGAGTATTGGATAATATATAGCCAATACTTTCTATAGATATACAAATGAACTCTCCTGAAAGTTAAGGAAATTCCAAAAGCCAGCACTAGGCTCTGAGTTCTCTACCCAGGATGGAGGCGGGGCTGGGAGAGGTTAACAGATAAACTGTAAGAAGATGCAAGGCCTGGGGTCCTCCTGGGGTTTACAGCTAGAGTACAGACCCCTAATCGAATGGTAGAAACCCTGAAGGACTATATCCTAAGATTGCCTAAAAGAGAAAAAAAATCCACCCTCAGGTAAAGTAAAACACAAGAACTGTCTCAGCCTGGGCTCCATCTGAAAGAATCAACAATAAAGAAGTCTTTCCTGGAAACATGAAACCATGGAGCTTGTCTTCAGTTATGCTGGGGACCACATTTATGTATTTCCTACTTACACTAGATAACAGACAGACATATGAAGAGTCCTCCAGGGTCATGTCCAGCTTTTTCTTGACTTCTACAGAAAAGCTGTGAGCAGCACAGAAGCCAGAACCCAAAGGATATGTGTCCCTCTATCTTGAGATTTCTCTTGGTCTGATGTTGCATCAGTAGTAATTTCAAGGGAAGATTTTGCCTCAAAGAGAGGCATCTGTACTTCATAATCAAGAAGAAACATAAAAGCCTTGGCTGCTTAGGCATCCTCTACAGAATGAGCTTTTTTGAAAATTATAATGTTTTTGACTTGACATTTAATTCCAGAGACTCTTAATAAACACTGAGACAGCCCCATTCTCAAGGAGCTTTTAATCTTGCACATAGGCAAAATCTGTGGACTCAGGGCATGTTATTAACTCTTCTTTGCTTTCACCAGTTCCTTTAACTGGTCCCTCATATAATATAATTTCAAGATCCTTTCTGACTAGAGTTATTGCACAGGAAGTGCTCAGAGACCAAAGCCTAAACAGAAGCCAACCAAGTGAAACAATGAGAGTCAGTTATGGAGGGCTCTTAAATGCTCATGTTCTAAGGCAAGAGTATGGTGTCAGGAGTCTGTTAAGTGCTGGAAGCAATAACAAAGTGATGGAGAAGAAAATATTTGCCTAACACACACTTGAAAAGTTAGAGTGACAGGGAACCTGAGTTAGCTAGAGGAAGGTGGCTGATGCCACCATTTTCCTACAGAGTGATTCTAGTTAGGATGAAGCTTTCTGGATGCTTCTTTTACCAAATGATGATTCGCAACAAGTCTCTAGAATCTGGAAGCAAGCTTACCTCAGCTGCTAAAATACAACAGTCTCTATTTACATCCATTTGATTGAGTTCAGTTTTAGAAAATTCTTAAGATCCAGGCGAGCCCCTGAGCAATTTGGAATGTGGGCTTATTCCATGGAGATAAGATTAAATACCTACATAAAATTGTGTTGTTGTTGTTGGTTTTTTTGCTTTCAACAAGTTATTTTCACATCATGTGATACTTAAAACCTAGCTAAATGTGTCATAAAAATAAACAAAAACCCAGGAATATCGCAGAAAGCTAGGATGTTTTTCCATAGCAGCTACTGAGCCCTGCTTACAAAGCCTGTTGGTAGTCCTATAGCTGCTCCAAACTAATAACAAACAGAAAAAAACAAATCTAGGGTCAGTCAGTAGTTTTCAGTAGTTAGACACAATTCATATTTTAATCTAATAATAATGATGCCATTTTCATCATTAGAAAAATCTGGAGAAAACCCAGAGGAAGAAGAAAATTGACCGTGGCTTCGTCTCTTCTCAGGTTACAGCTTTAGTCCCCATTCCTTACCTGATGTTCAAGGCCTCACAAAAATAAACAAACTCCACCACTTTGCTCCTACTATTCTCCGACACAAATTAGTTGCTGTACCCAGTTCGGGTCTCTCCCTGTCCATGGAGCACACCTGGGAATCCCATCTCCGTACCTTTGAGTCGCGTGACTTCTCAGAAGACACGTCTTCTTCAACATCCTACTTCTGCTGCCTACTCGTAGGGCTGTTGCCTCTTCTCAGCCCACAATGCTGCCACTGGCCACCTCAGTCCCCACAGAGTAATTGTCCCCATAAGCTCCCACAGCACTGAATGCCAGACTGCATTTGGTACTTGCTTTTGTCCTGATATTTTTGACATTTGATACCTTCAGATCTTATCTCCCCTAACTGGGGAGCTCCCTGAACGAAGAAACCAGATTCCTATCTTTCACTGCATGATGCCCCCCAAAAGCCTAGCGTGATGGTTCTGTGTCATGAAGCCTCAGGGCAACACTTTCCATTTATCCTTATAAATGTAAGGACAAAAAGATAAAAGTGGGAGGAAAAAAGGGGAAAGGGGGAAATTGTGTGAACGCTGTGATACTTTCAGATATCTGTACTTCGGAAGAATAGATTTTGACCTTTGAAGAAAGCATCAGAAAGGATCTTCCTCTTTTCCTGAGAGGAATTCAAGCAGAGTGCTACCGGTCACCTGTTTTTCCTTTGTGACAGGGATATACTTGCACACCATCAGACTTGGACTGGGCCTCTATGAAATCTGGCCCAAAGCCTGAGAGCACCAGTTCACGATCCCTCCTTGTCCTCTGCATCCTCTTTGCTAGGCAATACCGAGGAAAGCACTGCCACATTTCCTCTGAATATGTCTGACTTGTAGCAATGGTTTCAAAAGCTAATCTGCCAGCTCTGTCCCTGCTGGAACCATCCCAAAGTTGATTGGCTACCCAAGCAAATCACCCTGTGTTTTCCAGAGTCACTGTTTACAGTGGTTCTCAAATTTTGCTGCGTATTAGAACTACCCAGGGAGAGTTCAAAAATCCTTATGCTCAGCCATACCCTGTGCTATTTAAATATAAATCCCTGACGACGGACCGGGCATCAGTGTTTTAAAATCCCGTCCCTCCTCCCCCATTTCAATGTACCATCAAGTTTGAGAAGTGGTGGTTAAACCAAATCCATCAGCAACCTACCCAAATGTTCACTCTGCTGGGGAAACGTTAGAAAAACACTGGCTTATTCCAAAATAAGCACAGGACTGCAGAAGGCAATGCAGACAGGACTTATCTTTGATTACCGGGATGGCTGGATATCTAGCTTGTGAATCAGCCAATCTTTAGCATCTCCATGTTTTTCTCTTCCCTGTGGTCTTTTGGGGCCCCATTAACATCTCAACCTAAAAGTAAACAAGAGGAAGCTAGAAATGACAACAGTACCTTTCACTCTCTATTAGTGGGGGGAGGCGCTCCCAGTGGTTCTTGTCCCTGACCGTTCATTAGAATCACCTGTGATACTGAACTACACCAGCGCAGGGCCCTCATCTCAGAGATGCAGGTTCAAGTTCCCTAGAGCTGCATTTCTTACCATGTGGTCTCCGCACCAGCAGCATCTGTATCACCTGGGAACTCCTTAGAAATGCAAATTCTCAGACCCCATCACAGACTTACTGAATCAGGAATGGGGCAAGGGGAGAGGCATAAATCTGTGTTTTAATAAGCCATCCAGGGAATGCTGATCATGCTGGAGATTGAGGACCACTGGTCTAGGGAGGACCAGTGATTTTGAAGAGATCCATAAGTGTTTCTACTGGGCAGCCTAGATGGAAGTTCATGGGCAAAATACTACTGGCTTAGGCAGCTGACACTTGTCTTTTAATTGCACTTTCCATGTTCTCCCAATGCCCAGTCCTCCAGGGAAGACAGGATGCCTTCCACTAGGGTATGAGACTCCTGAATTATGTAAAAATATAATAGATTCAGGGTTGGTGTGTTCAGTCATTTTAACAACTGGATTAAGTCATCAGCGAAGCCCATCTACTCACTCAAACATTTGTCAATAAAATGTTCTGTCCTCACCATCTCTCCATCAAATGAACCGACTCTCCTCTAAAATTAAAATAGCCAATTAACAGTGACTCCATAGCTAAATATAACCATCTTTTTATTCAAAAGGATAAAAGAGATACAAATATGGATGTGAAGCATCTACTTCATTTTGAAATGGGCCTTTGGGTCAAAATGTCATGCTTCAATTGGGCATCTATCTCTTCCTTCAAAAAGAACTTAATGGCTTAAATAGTTCAGGGTTGTGTGTGTGTGTGTGTGTGTGTGTGTGTGTGTGTGTGTGCAATGATGGCATTTAGAATTCTAGCTTTCATGCAGTCTCAGAAGAGAAGCCTCTGGCAAAATATGCAATAAATGGGATCTTTATATGAACATCAATTCAAACTTTACATAAAGGAAGTTACTGTGTAATGACTAATGCTTCAAAGAGTGGCCAAAAGGCTGGTTGTTCTCCTCTTGTCCTCCCTTTGGCCGGGGAAGAGGGCAGCCAAAGCCAGCACTTACCTCTACTGGCACTCCAATGCTGCTTCATGAGGAAGGGGGCAATCCTATGATTAGCTGATGTCTCTGAGAACCTTTGATGATAAGAGATCTACTAATAGCCTTAGACAAGAGAAGTGGCTGAGATTTCAAGCATGCCTCTCTCTACCTATGCATCAAAGTCAACAAGGCTGTTCACTCATGAGCACCCCAATCTGTATACTGAGAGTTTACCTCGAGGACAGTAGATGTCTGGAGCCCATCGGTTGCACTCATAATTGTCTGCTGCCTTTTCACAGGTGAAACACTTAAATCCACCAGGATATGGCGTGGCTAGAAAAAGGATCAAGAGAAAAAATTAATTTTTTAGACTGAGCACAGAATCCTGAAGGTAGACATTTTCATTTTTTAAAAAGGATTCTAAAACCTGGCAGTTTCTTACAAAACTAAACATGTAACTACTATATGACCGAGCAGTTACACTCTGGGGCATTTATCTCTGAGAAATGAAAACTAAAAGTCACACAAAAGCCTATATGCAAATGCTCACAGCAACTTTATTTGTAATAGCCCACAACTGGAAACAATCCAGATGTCCTTCAATGAATGAATGGTTAAACACACTGTGGTACCTCAATACTATGGAATGAATACTAGCAATAAAAGTAAACTATTAATACATTCAACAACTTGAATGAAATCCAGGGAATTATGCGAAGTGAAAACAAAAGCAATCCAAAGGTTATATTCTGTATAATTCCATTTATTTAACATTTTTAAAATGACAACATTTTAGAAATGGAGGCAATATTAGTGGTTGCCAGGGGTTAGGGATGGGAGCGGTTGGGGGGCAGGGTGAGAGGAAGGTGGGGGAGGGGAGGCTTATAGAAGGGATTCTTGCGCTATTAAAACTATTTAATGTCTTGACTTGGTGATGGATACACAAACTTACACATGTGAGAAACTGTGTAGAACTAAATACACACACATACAAATGAACACAAGGAAAATTGGGGAAGTTTGAATAAGACCGGTGGATTGACTATATCAATGTTAGTAACCTGGTTGTGATATTATTCTATAGTTTTCAAAATGTTACCGTTGGGGGAAAGTGGGTAAAGTAAACATGGGATCTCCCTATATTATTTCTTATAGTTGCTTATGAATATACAATTGTCTCAATAAAAATTTCAATTAAAAATAGGCACTCTAGGGGCACCTGGGTGGCGTAATTGGTTAAACATCCAACTTTGGCTCAGGTCATGGTCTCACAGTTTATGCATGAGTTTGAGACCCACATCAGGCTCTGCCCTGGCAGTGCGGAGTCTGCTTCAGATTCTGTGTGTGTGCGTCTCTCTCTCTCTGCTCTTCCCCCACTTGCACTCTCTCTCAAAAATAAACATTGAAAAAAAAAATAGGCACACTAGATTTCCAGTGATTCATTTTTATGTGTCCACTTATATAGCTATGTCGATATGTAAATATAAATATTAGGTTGAATCATTAAAAATTTCCTTATGTTTGACCATTTTTGACCTATAAAAGTGACAATTTCTCTGATTCAATCTGATGTCTTTATCTGGTTGACTTGATATGGTTAAGAATGCCCGGGGACGGTAAGTATCAGCTAAGAAGAGTCTTCATTACTAAAATCTATGCTGTGCAGAGGTGACCCTCCTAAGGGCTGTCTTGGGCCCATATCCAATGTCCACGGGGCAGCATGCTGAGGGCACATGTGGATATGGAGGCATTACAGGCTTTTAGCTTGTGTCTGAGGGATGGGTAATTCCAGGAGGCCCTCCTAGCCCTCCCCCTCTCCACCCCTTAATTGGCCCTTCCTGCCTTCTGAAGAGTACAAGTACTCTAAAGGTACTTGTATCCTTGCCTTCATTTATGCTCAGGCACAGGGGGGTCTGGTGAGTCATGCTCTAGAGAGTGCCCGGCGCATGCAGGGCCTGGTGGGCATTTAAGGATGAGCATCCATAGAGGATGCCAGGAATGCCAGGTTGTCGCTGTCCTTTTCGCTGATGCGCTCTTACTTGCACTGATATGCTTTTACTTACTCAACTTAGAGTTTTGCCTCTCGTAAGCAGAACTTTCGTATTTTTTTTTTAATTGTAAAATTACCTGGCCTCTTTGAAAACTACAAACACTCAAACACTTCATCTGCAGGAGCCAACTGTTCTCCCTCGCAGATGGCTGAGCCTGCACATCCCACTGGTGGAAATAATCATCTCAGGGTAAATTGCTTTGCCCACATGGAACCAATTAAGTATGTTATCAAAAATAAATGAAGGAGGAGGCAGCAGCTTAAGGCCAAAATTATGGGCCAGATTTAACTTTGCTTTTCACCTTGCATAGAAGAGCTTGCAGTATCTCACAGAGTTGACTCTGACAACAGTCAATAACCTAACATGATCAAAACTCAAACTGTCTAAAAAAGACAAATAACCGGACATTTTTAGGGGCCAACTATGTTCCTGCAAGTAGTTGGTGAGTCAAGTTCATAAGCATAATGAAAGTGAGTGCATGGACTGCCTTAGACTGTGAGGGACAGAGAGCGGCCAAGACGTTGCCATCCAACTGCTTCATTCCCAATGAGGAAATGTCACTGTGGGGAAACACATTCTCCCTAACATACAGTTATAGTAAAACAGAAGTAACCTATTTTGTAAAACCGCACACAAATAATTTTTAGGTCTCCACATCCCACCATCAAGATAGGTGGGTTACATTTGTATTGAAAGATTCTACTTAGATATGCACACCTGAAGAATTAAACACAAATAGCTTCCTGAATTCCAAAGACATTAAATATTCTTATGGACCCTTAAATTAGCTTATTTTTACAAATATTGTTATGAGAAAACCCATACGAAATATTTTAGGACACTGTCCTATCGGATACATTAAAAAAATAGTTTCACTATCAATTTAAAAGTGTGTCATATATTGGGACAGCTGGGTGGCTCAGTCGGTGGAGCTTTGGCTCAGGTCATGATCTCATGATTCCTGAGTTCCAGCCCTGCATTGGGCTCTCTGCCATCAGCACAGAGCCCACTTCAGATCCTCTGTCCCTCTCTCTCTCTGCCCCTCCCCCACTTGCACATGCTATCTTTCAAAAGTAAATATTAAGAAAATAATAATTTAAAAAATATGTAATACATAAATAAGTTTAAAGGAACTTTAAGGCAGCTGGTAAAATTTGAAGAATTCTCCAAGTAAGAGTTTTGAAAAAAAAAGATGTAAATGATTTGTCAAAGAAAAGTACTTCTCAAAAACTTATCATCATATTCACCAAGGTTTCTGACTGCAAGCTAGCCGTACCACTTCAGCTTGCATGATTAATTCACAAGAGCATCCAATTTTATCTGTCTGTCACTGCAGCCAGTAAAACTTTTCACTGGAATGTTGGACTAGTGATTCCTGGAAACTTTCCCATCAAAGAGATAAATTAAGAACTCTGAATGAAGATTGATGATCCAGCCACTACAAGAATAAACTTATTGAGAAACTGGCACTAATAGGTTGTAGTGTTCCCAAATTTGGATTATTTAATAGATTCTTCAAAATGATCTTTTGCAAGACGAGTGACATATTAAATTAAATACTGTCATTTCTTACACAGATAGGCCTGTGTTCTGAAATTAACCCAAAGTATAGAAAAACTTAAATAGGAATATGGGCTAAAGCCCTATGGTAGCAAAGTGAAGCTTTGTTCAAATCATTTGAATCTGAATGCGTTTATCAGCACATATCATTTACAATTAATCAGATTAAATGATCTTATTTTCGGTGAGTTTTACTTTTAAATCTACAACTTCGTATCTGTGTGATTGTCAACCATGACAGCCTCGTACTGCTTATAGGAACTTGTATTTGCACCTTGGGAGGTACTACTGATCAGTGAATAATCAAACCCTTTTCTTTTTTTTTTTTTTTTTCAACGTTTATTTATTTTTGGGACAGAGAGAGACAGAGCATGAACGGGGGAGGGGCAGAGAGAGAGGGAGACACAGAATCGGAAACAGGCTCCAGGCTCTGAGCCATCAGCCCAGAGCCTGACGCGGGGCTCGAACTCACAGACCGCGAGATCGTGACCTGGCTGAAGCCAGACGCTTAACCGACTGCGCCACCCAGGCGCCCCAATCAAACCCTTTTCAATGACCTGTCTCCACAAACAGACTCAGCTTTAAGTGGCCAGTTATAGCACAATACCACATAAATGGTTAAGTTCCTCCCTCTGGAAATATTTAACCAAAACTAAGGTCTACAGATGAGCAACTGTCTCCAGTAACTTGCTAATTGATACTGCATCTGATAAAGAAGTTCTTTTTTTAAAAGGAAGGAAGGAGGTTCCTAAGAGATGTGTTATTTTCTTCTTTGTTACTTCAAAGCATTACAGAGCAAGTAGAGTTTCAAACCGTTGTGGCCCCAGCTGTGAATGAATCTAATTTGGCTCTTGATCACAGAGTTAATAAGCTTAGTGTTCTGTATTTCAGGGCATAAGTCCTTGGTCCCTCAAGAGTAGGTGATTGTAAAGAAAAAAAGAAACGCCAAAGTGCCCAGTTACTTCCTGTAATGTAATCTGTCCATTAAGTCTCATGGTCAGCCATAGTTCAACCGACTATAATTCATTCGTAGGCGATGGAAGAGATTTCATCTTTGTTTCCATCTCTTGGAACTTCTGCCTGGACAAAGGCCTTCAGTTTCCAGAACTGTGGTGAGAAGGGAATCTTGTTTTAAAATGTATGCTGATAGGTAATGCATCCAAACTTGTTTTATTCTTGCCAAGTTAATTTCCATTGTTTTTGGAAACTGGATGCAAACGTAAAATTTCTAGAAATCTAATAAATTGATCTTCTTTCTCAGTCTATCTAGCAACAAAATATTGTCAGTATAACTTGAATACTATGAATGTATTTCTGATGGCAATGCATTTCCTGGTACCTTTCCAGAAAGTGCCCTTATTCCCTAAAACTTGCATAGTCTGGAATTATGCAAAAACGTCATTGGCTCACTATGTGGGCATAAACAATCCCGCTCTAGGGATATAGCCTTTGTTCAATGTGACTAAGGAAAGACTCAGAATATGCAACCAGAGGAAACCTGGATTTCTCAGGAAAGGTTTCTAGTATAATTAAATAAATGGAGGCCAAGAACCGGTTGAAACCACGTAGGATGTTAAATTCTGTGATCTCGTGTGACATCTAGAAACCAAATAAGTCACTCCATTTCTCTGAATACTAACTCCTGTTTTGAATGTTTTATTAGTCTTTGGTATTTTAATTATAGGGTGGGAAGAAATTCATCATTTTTCACATGAAAAAGAAAACAAATTATAGAAAAGAATGTTATCGAGGACAGTGCCTCAAATTTGAAAGCCATAAAGTTGATTTCTTTTAAATGTTAGAATCTTCAAATATTAGGGGACCAGGGAGCAAGGGAGATTAGTCATGGGATGCTGAACTTTCCCAACCAGGGTTTCAATCTCAGCCCCCTTACGATCTCTTAGGGCTACTCAGAGCCCATGGCAAATGAGTTTGTTTGCCTGGTGTGGAAAACTTGTGTGCCTTCTCAACATCTCTGGCATCATTGATTTCTCCTTGGGTAGGTTCCGAGCAGTAGCTAACATTAATGGAAACTGAATCTCTCGCTGACCCCAGAAAAGCTGTTTGTGCCTCCATCTACAAAGTGAGGTGATTATATCAATAATTCAAAATCAGAATAATCCCACACCTCCCTCATGTATTTTTTATGGTCTATGTTCTACAGAAACCTGCTTCTTTGTAGAGAGATCACTCCATCTAAACCTGGTCTAGTGGGTGCTGCTCAGGGGCAGAGGACCACGACCTTTTAAAAAATCAAAGTGCAAAAACAAGCAAACAAACATCAAAAACTTCTGAAATAGTGTGGGGGAAATGTGCAGTAGGAATCACTGACAGTAAGAATTTTTACTCCCCATGACCAGTCACGGAGGCTCTAAAAAAAAACTCTGCCCAGAACTGCTGGTGAATCATCTATGTCTAATCTAGCTTCGAAATGACATCCTCTATCGTCCATATCTCAAAATCATATCAGAAAACCCCACCAAGTTTTTCTGTATGGTGAATTCTTTTTAATCAGGCCATGGCCTACTTAATTAACATAGGCCACATAAACTTTCCCACCAACTTCTAGAGAGCAGGAGTGATTGCTCCCCTGGCCTGGCAGAGCCCATGCTTCAGAGATTTCATTCCAAAATGGACTTTTCGGATAGGGGCCTACTCAACCCAGGCACTGATCCCCCCTAAGACTGGCACAGAAGTGGTGTGTGTGTTTGTTTTATTCTTGCTCACTTACATCCAATCCCCTTGATTTCCCTTCCCACTCTGTGTACAATCACAGCCTCAGAAGAGGCCTGTCTTTCAGCAAGGTGACCACTGAGTCAGTCACTGAAGCGGATGAAAAGCCCCACAGAAGCTGAAGGATTTAGCAATCAAAACCGAGATTGAAATTCAGATTTTTGTTCACCAAGTCTAATAAAAAAGCATGGCTCTTTAGAGAAAAGAACAAAAGGCAATCCTAAAAAACACAGCAAGTATCAAAGCACCTTCTTTTCATGGTTACTAAAATAAACAGCCCTCCAAAAACAAGCAGCCAGAGAATCTTCCCACACAATTAACCAGTAGGCACCAGCCTTTTACTGGTGAGAGTACACAATAGCAGTAAGACTGAAGAAACTATTTGCTGCGTGTCAAAGTGTATTTGGAGTTAAAAAATTAGAGGGATGCATTTTCAGGAACCTCAGTTTACCATCTAAGCCAATTACAACATCATAAGCAACAAACATCCAGTTGCCTATTATATATGTGCCTACTATTTTATGGATATTATCTCTAGTCCACAAAATAATGCAACAGGGTGTATATTATTTCAACCACTCTAGAAATGTGGAAATTAACAATAAGATTCCCCTAACATTTATTGAGCATTTATGTTGGCTCACACGCATCTAAGTGCTTTGTATGCATTCCTTTATTTAATCTTCACAAAGTTAGGGAATTTATTTCAAGCCAGAAGGCTACAAAGCAGTTGAGCTGGCCGCTGACCCAAGATCCAAGCCCCTGTGCATTCCTTGGAACACCTCTCATCTAAACCAGAACACATACACATTAATCATTCTAACCGTGTAGCGCTGAAGGAATCCATGTTGCTGTCTCCACTTAGTGGACTATAAGAGCCTCAAAAGCAAGAACTATGTTTTATTTACCTTTATATTTTCCATGCCTATCACTACGCTTGACACACAGCAGACACTCAAAAAATGTTTGCTGAACAGAACGTTTCAAAAGAATAATACACCTCAGGGCGAATGCTAAAGGTCCATATATACCCATTATACCCGGCTCTCACCACCACAGGGGCAATGCAGAAGAGGATTCAAACAGAAATAAAAGATAAGATGAATACAGAGATGGAGACCCAAACAGCAAGTAAATCTTCTGTGTTTCCCAAAGTGTGATCCTTAGAATATGTAACAGAAGCATCTGAAATTCTTGCTAAAAGCAAAAATTCATGGGTATCGTCCAGATATGTGCAGTCAGACACCCCAGGAAAGGGATCTGGGCATCTACATTATTATGCACTCACTCCCTAGACGATTCTTAAACACAGGAAACCAAAAGGGATAGGGAATAGGAAGTTGTGGGAGGCAATTATGCTGAAACTGAGAATCAGATGCACAGACAGGAAGACCAGCTATTATCTTGCCTATAAAGGACTGATCTTTTACAAATACCTTCCTCCTGGGACATGCCGGTTCACTTTGATAACTGATTGAGAGCTGGCACAAGTTAAAGGGAAGGGTGTTCAGAATCAGAGCGATTGTGCTGGGAACAGAGGAAACAAGCCTTAACAATTTGCCTTAAAATAAAAAAACAGACACCCTACAAAAAGGTGAGGGTAAAACATACAACATCTTCAGTAGCACCTGCACCCCCCAATTAAATCATCCAAGGTTCCCCTGCATGGAAGGCTGCCTTCTCCTGTCCATTTTCAACTCACATCTTATTCAAAGCAAAGTGACATTTCTGCAGTGAAGAGAACAGAGTCTTACTTGAAGGGTGGAGGTAGACAATGTCTTTCACTGTGAAGTCTCGCGACTGAGCGGCTTTCAGACAATCCGCCAGCAGGCTCAGGAGCAGGAGCCAGGCCAGGGCAGGGCCAGGTTCCATGGCAGACTGAGGCGTCACTCATACAGGGGGCCTGGGAGCCAGGACTTGGGACAATGGGAGAGAACTCGCACCTGAAATATAAAATAAGACTCATCTCAGTGTCCCACTCGAGGAAACCAGGAGAGACCTGGCAGAGCTCCTGTGTTGGTAGGATGGGCTGGAGGGAGACAGGGAGCCAAAGGCACAAGAAAGTGGATAGACATGGAGAGAAACTTTAGAAACAGTAACTTTAGAGCACTTAGAACATTCCAGCCCCAGTCTATCCCGAATCAGGTAGCTAACACTCCACTGGTATCCATCCCCCCTAATATCCACCAGAGATGGTATCAAGAGAGATTGAATTTTAATGAAATCCAGGAGGATTTTGCCAGAAGGCTAGGGGATGTCTGCCAGAATGCAACAATAAATAAGTACAAAAGTTCAGAAGCATTTCCTTGATAGTGGTGACAGCCAGGTATGAGAGTGCAGACGTCCTGTGTCATGGTGCTCAAGCAAACCTACACAAGGTAGGCTTTCATATTCGCGGTGGGGGGCGGGGGCGCGCGAAGAAATGTAGGTAAGTTGGCCTCTCCCAAAACACAAAGTGCCTTTACAGCTCAAAATCTCCTTAACTAATAATATTGGCCGGCTGCTGTTGAAGCCCTTACAAATATATCACTTAATTACCCCAACAACCCTATGAGGGTTACCCATTTTCAGTAAACTGAAGTCCAGCAAATAAGCAGAGGAGTTGATTCAAACGGAGACAGTCTGGCCACTGACTCCACATTTGCAAACTCTAGGCGATACTCTGTTCTTCCAAAGACTGATTCAAGGTGTATAAACTTAAACTAATAAAATGAGGTCAAAGGATCCCAGTAGCACTAAGCAATCATCATTTTATCCTTTATTCTGGTTCTGTCCTTTTCAATTAAAATTGAGAGCAATTTTTTTACTAGGGTTCAACTGTCCAACTTACTAGGAATGTAGATATATATCTTAATTTATACGTGTTATTTTCTTGCCATCTTATTGCTTTCCTGTAGAGTCTGTTCTTCAGGCTCCACTCTTTTGCAAATACCATCATTCTATTGCCCACAAAAGGGGTGATGTTAGATATTCACCTTATTTTAAACTGGTGGAGAAAAAAAACCAACACCATTTGGACATTTTGTTTACAAATTTTAACACAAAGATTCAATGAGATTTTTAAAAAGGCATAACAAAATCCTAAAATTATTTTGTCAAAATAAATAGATCAAGAGTAAATATATTACAAAACAAAATCAATACAGAAAATCAATATGAACTAATCAGATATTAATGAATACTAATCAAAACAGGATAGAAAATATAAAAATAAATACAGAAAATAGAACACTCGAATAGACACAACAACTGACATAAGTGGTTTTTTTTTTTAAATTACAGAACAGGAAAATACAAAATGAATAGTATTATGATAACTTAATTAAAAATTGTGAAGATTAACCAAAACCAAACAATACACAATGCACTCATATGAACTCCAGATGGATCGATGCATTCATTGTTCTTTAAAAAATCGACAAACTATTAGGAAATAAGAGTAGAAATCTTATCACCCTGTGGCAGCTTGATGATGCCAGCCTTGCCAATTTCATGCTCATTCCCCATCTTCCGTTTACATTTGGTTCCCCAGGCGAATGTGCATTCAAGAGGAGAATAAGCTGCTTGCTCCCTTAATGAGTGTGGCTGCCAAGCACCGTGTTAGGCACTTGTTTGAAAAACATGGTAAGAAAACAAATATTCATGATATTTCTCCTCCGCCGAATGACAGAGACCAACATGATCTCATCTTAAATGAACACAGTAGTGCTCCATTTTACATCCACTGTGGCCAGGTATGGTTGCACCTGAGGAGCAAATCTACCCTGCATCATCACGCCTCAGCTCCTCACAGTCTGCAGCAGGGCCCAATTTGAGAGGGATGGGGAGGAAAGCTATCGGGTTTTATTTTGATATAACCTAACATTAAGTATCAACGAGCTGCCAACCTAAGTTCTTTTTAATGTGAACCTCACTGTCCACACCAATACTTCATATGTACCAAACAGTGCATTTATTAAAGCATTTCTCAATCACAGTATTCCTCCGGTTACTGGTTTAAAGGTCTCCCTCTGCACAGTACTCACACTAAGCATTATTTAATGCCATCTGAAATTTACCTTACCTCCGTAGCATGGCTACCAGCCACAAACCCTCATTCCACAGCATGTGTGTGCTACATCTGAGCAAAGAGGTAAAGAGCTAGATGCCTGGATTTGAAACCTTGCTCCAATGCTTTCTTTCTGTGCAACCTTAAGTCAGTTACTTAACCACTCTGTGCCTCAGTTTCTTCATCTGCAAAATGAGGATCATAATGCTACCTACCTCAAAAGTTTATTACGAGAATTAGGTAACATAGTATAAAGCACTAAGAATAGTGTCCATCACACGGTAAATACTGTATAATATTTCCCAATATTTTTACTACTACTGTTTTGTTCAAAATGTAGTTTTAAAGTCAATGTAGTTTTCTAAGTAAAGGTAACTATGATGCAAATGTTGTCTTCTAACTGAAAGTAAATATGGTGCCATTTATTTGGGTTCAACACACAGCTAGCTCACTTTCCTTAAATCAAAAAAATATAACAATTTCCCGAACTACTATGTATGACAAATCACAATCCACACGTCTCTTTCTCCCCAGCATCTGCCCCATGGCCAGCCAGGCAGGGAGGGACAAAGCAGGTGCAAGACAGGGGAGGGCACGTCTTGCCACCAACATTATGATATTGCCTAGGCTCATGCAGACCCAGGTGACCTCCTGCCATCCTTCATCAACGAAGCAAACAGATGGGTGATGCCCATCTACACTCTCTCCATATCTCCTCCAAGCCACCCTCCAAGGTCTATGTCCCACCTCCATGACCTTTACATTCCCCCTTTAGTTAGATTTTACTTGTATAAAAGATATTGAGAGAGCATAGGTCTCTTATATCCCTTTGAAGCACATGTCTCCATTTTGTGTGCTCACACATGTGTTTGGAGTTTCCAAATTCTTAAAATAGTTGAAACTTGATTATCCCAACACACTTTACTCATGAAATTGTTCCTTTTTTAGAAAAAAAAGAGGAAGTATGTATTTTCTAGGCTTATGTATCATTAGAAAAAACACCAAAATGGTTTAGAATTTCTAATTATTTTAATGGTTTTCTTTTTGCTTAATTTGTATGCTCAAAAATTTCTGATAAGCATGTATTACTTCAGTAGAGGTTTTTTTTGTATATTCATAATTTTGTACAACCATCACTCAGTCTGGAACATTTCCTTCAAAACTCTTGTACCCATTAGTGGCCACTCCCAATTCCCTCCTCTCCCCACCCCTGCAACCACTAACCTACTTTCCATCTCTATAGATTTGCCTATTGGGAACATTTTCTGTAAACAGAACCATACAACATATAGTCTTTTGTGTCTGGTTTCTCTCAGTTAGTATGATATTTTCTAGATAAATCCATGTGGTAGCATGAATGGGTATATCATTCCTTTTTGTGGCTGAATAATATTTCAGTACATGAATATAACACATTTGTTTATCCATTTATCCCATTGACAGACATTTGGGTGTCTTCCATTTTTTGACTACTGTGAATAGTGCTGCTATTAACATTCACATTCACACTTTTGTGTGGACATATTTTTAAGTTTTCTTGGGTATATACCTAAGAGTGGGATTGCTGGGTTTTATGGTAACTCTGTGTTTAACTTTTTAAGGAACTGTCCATCAGTTTTCCATTGTGACTGCACCATTTTACATTTCCATCAGTAAAAGACCAGTGTTCCAACGTTTCCACATCCTCACCAACCCTTATTTTCATTAAAAAATAGTTTTTATTATAGCCTAGTAAGTGTAAAGTGGTGTCTCGTTGCATTTCCCAAGTGACTAATGATGTTGAACATATTTTCACGTGCTTATTGGCCATTTGTATATCTTTTTGGGAATAATGTCAACTCAGATCTTTTGCTCATTCTTTAAGGGGGTTATTGTCTTTTTACTGTTGGGTTATAAGAGTTCTTTCTATTTTCTAGACTCTGGACACTAGATCCAGACACTCAGATCATTTGCAAATGTTTTCTCCCTTCCTCTTGACTTTTCACTTTCTTGATGGTGTCCTTTGACATACAAAAGTTTTAATTTTGATGAAGCCCACACATTGCTTTTTATAAATATAGATTTTGTTCCCATATACAAGTCAAGCCCAACATAGCACTAAAAAAATCTGCACACAATGCACAGTAAAAGAACTTGTCTACTTTGTAGTAGCCAGGGCTATATTTTCCACCTCTCTTTCCCTTAAAGAAAAGAGAATGGGCAGAACTGTTTATTAATATCACCATCAACTGCTTACATTCCTGCAGTAAATCATGAAGCACTACTCACTCTATTATTATATTCTAGGAACTGAAAAATGAAAGATGAGTTACATGCATTCACAATTAGTCTAACCATTCCTGAAATATGGGCTCTGCTGAGGGGGCTGTATTTTTTCTGTACAGATTCTCAGTAGTCAATGAAGCTTTATTCCCTAAGCCTCTCAAATACGATGCTGGACATGCTCAGACAATACGAAGAGTCTTTCCTAGGACTTTGACGCTTTTCTCTGGAGTCCACAGTGCCTTTGGACTGTCCTAGACATTTAGAAAAGATGTTGCACTTCCATTTTATGTGCTGCTATTTGAATACGCACTGAGGACCCCATCCCTGACTCCAGTTCTCTTTATGAAGAAGTACACTCTCATTTTCACAGCTCTGTGACCTTTCATTTGTTATTTATGAGCTTTTGCAAATCTAATACCACTCTGACAGATTTAATTTGTGCTCTAAATTACCTTTGCATGAGTTACTCAACTGCTGGTTTTATTCCAATGGATTACTTGCTACATTCTGAAACAGAAAAAAAAAAAAATTAGTTCGAGATCTATTCGACTTCCTCCATTTGGGAGAAAGTTGAAAAGAGTTGCATTCTGATTTTCACTGCATGGTAATACTTAGTATAAAGGAGGATTTCTAAGACTAGTCAGGGAGGCAAAGAGATAGACCCATAACCCAGATCACGTTTTACAAATCCACATCCTAATTGCTATTTTATATAGAGACCATAAAACAAGATACCCCCAATTCCTTAAACTCATCACTAAGATAATTAAGCACTTTTGGAAGCTACACTGACTAAGGTGCCAATTACCAAACAATACCTCAATATTAAACCAATATATAAGTATTGTGAAGTAGAGAAGTAATACAAGTCTAAGTATTTTTCAATGCCGTTCCTATTGTAATATGAAATGCCTAATATGGGAGCAAAATGAAATTTTGAAGCCTGGAAGATCATGAGAAATCTTGACTTAATTTTCAATAATCCAGGTTTGGTGGTGTCTTAATGATCTGAGTAAGTTAATTCAGCTCCCAAAGTATAAATTCAATGCATGTCTTACAAAACTAAGACTACTTAAATATATCATTCTGACTATGGTACCTTCTCACCATTTGGGAATTGCTTATAACATGGTGGTGGTTTTCAAACATGGGTTCATTGACATGTCTCCATTGAGAGACAACATCTACATCTTCTCCCTTTTATTCTGGGACAGCCCTATAGACCAATTGAGCAGAGTATGGTGGAAATAACACTCTGGCTTTTCAAGCTAGGTCACAGAAGGTAATTAAACTTACACCCAATGTTCTGGAATGCTCAACCACATAAGCAATCTGAGCACTCTGAGTGCCATGCTGTGAGGACGTTCAAGTAGTCCACACAGAGCTATGGAGACTTCATGAAGAGGCAGTGCTGCCCTGCCAGCCCCCAGCTGCTCCTGCCCCACCGCCTTACTCCATTCCAGCTCCCGCCACAGTCTGATCAAAACTGCATGGAGACTCCAAGTGAGAACAGCCTGGGCCAAGCTCTTCCCACATTCCTGACCCACACAAACCATGAGAGAGAAATGAAATGATGATAACTACTTTATGCTATTACATTTTGTGGTGATTTGTTCTGTAACAATAGATATCTAGAATATGAAGAACTGGTGTAGGAGAACTAACTAGGAATTCTCGTACTCATGAAAATAATCCTATTTTCCACATTGGTTGCAAGGTACAGAAATCGAAATCAAACAGGCTATAATCAAAAGGGGGAGAAAGGGAAGAATTTTATGGTCTCATCTAATACTCCTGCTTGAACATGGCTGGACTTTTAACCCTCTTATCAGGAATTTCCAGCCCTCAACTCTACTTTGTTCCCTCATTTGCTTTTATTCTCATTCAGATCTTCCAGCTTCAGAAGCATTCCCAGACTGTTTTTCAACTGTTCCAGAAAACAACAACAACAACAACAACAAGAAAAAAAAAAAAAACACCTAAAAAAAAAAAAAGGGCAATCCATCCTTGGACTACAACTGGCCAGGGGAATACGGCATTCCAACTGGCCAGAGCTGGGCTATTAGCATGTCACTTGGACAGATGCATAGTGTCAACTTCATATAAATCACGTAGTTTGAGAATAGGGGAGGTATTGGTTTTCCGAAGGAAGGAAAATCTAGGTATTGTCACCTGAAGAAGATTTGCTGGGCTAGCAAAACTACACAGATGTCCATACAATTAACAATACTAACTTCTAAGCACCTGCATTAACCTAGAAGTGCAAAATGAAGTTAATGATGGCCAAATGAGTATTTCAGCAAATGGTGGGGAAGTTACCTGTTGACACGATTTCCTTCTCTAAAAATAGAATACCATGCCAGTACAACTTTGCAAATCAAAACAAAAGGTGAAACAATAGTTCTAGTGGGCATTTAGAATCACTTCTGCTCTATGTTCTCCCCTGGTTACAAGATGGCTCTCCTACTGATACCCATCATGTGGTGCTATTTGGTGTTCTTACACGGTCCATCCTACAGGGTGCTGTTGTTTTGACCAGGGTCGGACATTTGATCCAAGCCAGACCAATCAGAGTTCTTCCTGGGTATTTTTCAAGCCAAAACTGGATAAAGACAATCAGCCCTCTCTGGTACAGAAGTCCTCAAGAAGTGAAACTCAGGAACATGTGTATGCCATATTCCTCTCCACAGGGAGGAGGAAGAAGAGAAAGCAGCTTGCTGCCTGAGAGAGCTACTGATAATGGAGGTAAGAGCTGAGCTATGTGTAACCATTGCCTTTTGGGCTAATTGTTAACTCTTCCCTTAGAAGACTCAATCTCCATCCAATAAAAAACATTTTTGCCCAAGCTAGTTTGAAGTCGCTTTCTGCCCCCTGCAGCCAGGAGATCAGACCAACCAATTCAAGACCAATTCTTATAAAAGAGGCCAGCCCCCAGCTTAAATTTTTCTTTGTAACATATATGCTTTTTTACATTAATACTTCTTTAAGGCTTATCAGCTAAAAGGTTAGAGTTGGTTTTAAAAACGTCAATAATAGAGAACTAGTCAGAGATTATCTCTTTCAGGCTTCATAGACACTGATGTTTCCTTTCCTATAGGGAGACAGATGATCATCTATTCCCAGTATGAATTGAGGACCTATCTGCATAAAAATCAATGCTTTAAAAAAGTGTGTATTTCTTTTCCTGGAACCCCTTGGCAAGGCTAGAGTTATAGGGAAAAGCTGCCTTTGGACCTTTCCCCAGTCTGATTTAAAGGTCAATTGCATCAAAACCCTTCAATTCCTGAAGGATAAATGATGTCTGGCCTAGTATGCTTAGCAGTATATTCACATTTCCTAAAGATATTATATTCACTCTCTTCTGCTTGTTGGCTGTTTGTTTGTTTGCTTCTTCTATCAATTTGAAGTTTCTAGAGAACTGACGAGAAGGCATTTTGAAATACAAACAGCCACAAGGGGATGGAGTCAAAGAACTCTCCAGGCAGGAACGGAAAACTAGGTACATTTCAGTGCCGGCCTGCCATTTTTTATTTACCTAGAAGGGAGTGGTGGTTTGGAGAAATTTTTTGCTTCGTGTCTTTTATTAAATGCTTCTGTATGTTTAAGAATGTCATATTTTCATTTTACTTGTTCTAGGAATTCTAATCCCAGAGACCTTCCAAAAAATGTGGAAGTTAAAAATGTTCGAACTTATTAATTCCCACTTTCAACTTATTAATAACCACTTAACATAATCTTGATTCTCACCCAGGACAAAAAAGAACGAATCCACATTAAATATTTTGCACGCAATAGGGTTTTGCCCAGGGTTCCAAGAATCCTAACCAAGTTTTTGTCCAAAATCCTTGAAAATTGTTAATATTTAGCCATTTATAACTCAAGATCAAGAAAACTGTAATTGCTAATTTCATAGATGTGGCAAACCCTTTCAAAATTTCTTACAGGGTAGGAGGGTGAGCCTGTACTCTTCCTGTGGGAAAAATGAAAAAAAAAATCAAATAGCCAACATCAAAACAGCGACTTACGTAAAACAAAAACCTCTATGGCTGTATTTTTTTCAAATCACTGGATTCCTCAGTAGCTAAGTAATAAATCTTAACCAATTTTTCTCATTTAATAAAGAATATGCTTTTAAAAACAAATCTATCCATGCACTCATCCTCCAAATTTCTGATCAACCAATACCTTGAGCTACACAACATGTGTCCTGATAGTGCAAAGACCATCAGGGTTTCATTTTTGTGAAAGGGTATTGGGGTCTGTGAAAACTCACAGTCTAAACTATAATCTGACTATTTGCTCACCGTGGGTTTGAAGGCAAAGGAATGTATCAGATGACCTCCTGCCTCTGTATCATCGGGATAGGAATTCTTCCTTTGTAATGCACCATCTTCATTTACAAGCCTCCGTAAATAATGGTTATTAAAGAAGTCTATTATTGTAGCAAAACAGAATATAATAAGATTTTTACATAGTAGTATCCATCCAGGCAGAAAAAGATGTAGGAGTTATTAATAAAAGAAGATTGTCCTTGATAATAGGAACTTTTTTATTTTTGCATCTAAATTAACTCCCTTCTTAGAAAAAAATATTAAGTAGCTTCTTATGGATGAGGAAGTGTAGGTACCTAAACTGACTCCACTCCCTGAATGCTGATACTGAAAGAACCATGTGAGATTCCTCTCCCCTCACATTACTGCATTTTCCTACTTGTCTCCAGTTGTCCTCCTTGGTTTTGATTTTACTTGCTCATTCATTCATTCATCATCCTCTATGAGCCAGGGATAAACAGCATTATCTATTATACATGCTGTCATTAATAGTTCCAGCTTAATACTCAAATGATTTAACCCTAATAGTGAAATCATTGATGTAACTCTTAAAATTCCCCACACGGTTGCTAAGTACGTGGGAGGAAATGTTGACCTGCCTTGTATGCAAGGGAGAGATGATACATCTTTGAGTCACTGAGTCAAGAGTGATCATGGTGTGATATTGACCTCTTGTCCTTACTAAGGCCACACATTTGCAAGACACCAGGTAGAGGAGCCAGGTAACACAGTGACTGCACCTGCCCTACACAAACCTCAGGGAGGTCACCAGGCATTACCAATAAGACCCAACAGGAGGTTCAGAGTCCTTCCTAACAACCAGGGCAGCTTATCTGGAAGAAGGAAGAAAGGGAGAAGTGGAACTTGATGGGGATGACCCATTATATTTTATAAAGATCCAGTTAACATCGAAGTTCATATGAATTATTGAATAATTATACTAGTAACAGGACACTGGAAATAAGTATTAGAGAAAACAAAAGA
Source organism: Puma concolor (assembly GCF_028749965.1). Lineage (NCBI taxonomy): Eukaryota > Metazoa > Chordata > Mammalia > Carnivora > Felidae > Puma > Puma concolor. The sequence goes on along the minus strand of NC_141674.1, from coordinate 141,140,429 downwards.
TATTAAAATTCCAAAGAATCACAGCCAGGGGTGGACTTACCAAGTAGTGAAGGGTAAGCTTCAGGGTCCCTGATTGTAGGGGCCCCTGCCAAGGCCCTATTTCTAATTTTAGGATTGTTAATTCATGTTTTCTTTTCCTTAAGGGGAGCTCCTCCCTAAAAACCTGGATCAGCCACCCCTGACCATAGTAATGCAAAAACAATGTTTATTAGTCATAATATTCTTGCTTTTTCTCTGAAAAGGGTTAGATTAATAAACAGAAAAGAAATGCTGTCATTCTACTCTCATGGAAAGGAAAAAAAAAAAAGTAGGAAAGACAGCACATTAACCAAGGCTGGCCTCAGAACTGGGAAGTGGAATTATAGCTGGAGAAAACAATCAACCAATGAGATAACTACACTCCTCTGGGGCCCCTCCAGCACTGCCCGCGAGCAAATCTCCCAGGACCACTGAATGGAGAAAGAATGTAGGGCGCCCCTAAGGCAAAGGAAGAATTAAGGCGGAGAGAAAACCCCAAGCTTTAGATAATATGTGTTTCTTAGCTATTTTAAGAAGGGTCAGAGAAGCCACTTCATCTCATCACTGGACTGGAAAGGAGGCCAGTCTAAAGGGAGCAACAAGATCACACCCAGCAGTCCCGGCAGTGCTGATCAGGCCCCAGTCGATGGAGTAGAAAGGGAATTACATAGGAGGTCTGGAGCCAGGCAACCCCAGGGCCTTTTACCTACCTCCTTGGATTACTGTGAGAACAGATAAATGCCCGGAAAGACTGTGGAGCACCGGGTCTGGAGCCATTCCAGGCTATAATTCTGACTCTGCTACTGATAGCTGTGTAACCTTGGGCAGGCTTCTCAACCCTTGTGCCTCAGTTTATTCATCTGCAAATAGGGACAATCATACCACCTAGGTCAGAGGGCCCTTATCAGGACCAACAGAGATAATACACAGAAAGCACTTTGAACCATACCTAGCACCTGCCTGCTAGCTAATGCAATTCGCAAAATCAGCTCTAAGTGTCCTAACAAGGCATTGGGTTACTCATTTGGGTGCGTCAAGATGCTGGCTCGGAAACTTCTGCACCCCCAGTCTGGGAAGGAGGTATGAAAGGTCTTCAAAAAGGCTTCTGTGGAATGCTGTGTTCTATTAGGAGAAATCAAAAGCCCAGGTAGCTTGCCAGATTTTTCTAGCTGATCCCAACTAAGATCAACATCCTCAGGTGAGGATAAAAACACAGGGCAGGTGAATTAAGTGAGGCAGATCGGGGAAGGTCTACGGCAGGACTTCTCAAATTTCAGAAATGCTTTCTCCTTCAAAGAGGAAAAAGTCTCACAGACAGAATTTCATCTACCCTTACTGTCAACTAATTAATCCTAATTATAATAATTATATGCTACTTACACACACACAGATAGGAAACTAGGATTAAGCTCCTTTGTTTAAAAGCCCACACGGTACTTTAAAATCTAAACAAAATTACCAAATATAAATAAAATTACATTAAAATTAAACACACTAGTGAAATAAAATCTCCTTTAAAGAAAAAAAGTCAGGGGCACCTGGGTGGCTCAGTACGTTAAGCATCCGACTTCGGCTCAGGTCATGATCTCACGGTTGGTGAGTTCAAGCCCCTTGTTAGGCTCTGTGCTGACAGCTCAGAGCCTGAAGCCTGCTTCAGATTCTGTGTCTCTGTCTCTCTCTGCCTCCCCCACTTGCTCTCTCTCTCTCTCTGTCTCAAAAATAAACATTAAAGAAAAAAATTTAAAATAATAAAGAGAAGAGTCTCACAAAAAGAATTTCATCTACCCCTACTGTCAACTAATTAATCCTAATTATAATAATTATAAATGCTACTTACATACACACAGATAGGAAACTAGGATTAAGCTCCTTTGCTTAAAGCCCATGTAGCAGCTTTAAAGCTACACAAAATTACCAAATATAAATATAATTACATTCAAATTAAACACACTAATGAAAGAAAATGGAAAATAACAGTAATGACTAGCATTGATTGAGCACTTACTATAGGGCTGAACCCAACATGTGCAAGGCACCCTTTACGTGCTTTCTTTAATCCCCACAACACTGTGAAGTAGGCACTATTATTACCCCATTTTACAAATGAGAAAACTAGGACACCAAGAAATGAAGACACACATTTTTAAATCTACAGAACTGGCAGGTGCCCAGAAGTGCACAGACACCTCTTGGGGAAGCCCAGACCTAGGAGGTACACAGCATCTGGTGACAGGGTGATGGAGGATGAGGCAGACCCAGAAAAGAGTTTGGGGCCGTCAAGAAGGACACCAAGATGAGGATGCTGGAGGGGAGGGGCCACCCACCAAAGACCACATTGTCTGGGTGTCCTTTTGTTTTTGTTCTGGTTGGGGCATAAAGAGGGCTTTGCTGGTAATCCCAGAGGGAGAGGAACTGGCCCTCCTACTGGAGTAAGAGTTAAGATGAAAACCTGGAGAGAGGAAGTGCAGGGGAAAGATGAGAAGAGAGAGGGTAAGTAAGAGGGAAGGGGGTTGTCAAAAGAGGGCCAAGGTTTCCAAATTTGCTGATCCTAGCAAACTGCTGATGCTGGCTCTTATGCATTACAATTTCACTGGTGTGGGGTGTGACGTCAGTATGAGGTTGAAAAATCTCTCCAGGTGATTCTAATTTGCAGCAATGTTTGGGAAGCTTTATCACACTTTTGCAAATGACGGTGGAAGGAAACAGCTCCTAAAGGTATTCTGTCCATCCAGGGCACCAGCACACCAGACTGGAAAGTTCCCCTTAGCACTCACTTAAGGAACCAGTAAGCAGTCCAAAGTAATCAGTGTTATGTATTCCTCTAGGAATCCTCTTTATCCTATCTATCCTTAAAGTACTGAGGAAAGGAAGCGAGCAGGTTGTGACCTATAAAATGACCACAGCTTCCAACGTGACAGACTTCTCTTGGCCACTTTGGTAATAACTTCCCAAAAGTGGTTTTCATCCTCTTGATGAAATGACTGTCCCATGTTGCCCTTGAAAGACTCCAAGGTGAAGTTCACTCTACCTTTCCGACCCAGCACACTTAATTTTATGACAACAAAAGAGAAAATGTCGGGAGGCCTCTCCTGAGACACACATATGCTTACAACCATTACTCCCAAGGTAGCTGGAGAGACAGAGGAGTTTTTGAGAAAAGAAACAAATAGGCCAACATTTTCAGAGGCAGCATGGAGTGTTGGGAAGAGAATGGCTTTTGCAGACCGCAGACTTGAGTTTGAACTCTTGCTCTGCTACAAAGAGCCATGTGAACTTGAGCACCGAACTCCCTGTGGCTCAGTCTCCTTGGCTGCACTGACACACTGGGATGCCTTCAATTCATCAGGACCCCACACTGCCATTTCCATTATACGTGACTATGATCGTGACGCCAAGCCTCGATCATTAAGTGACACCCCCCTACCTGGCCCTTTAGAGGTGGCAAATTCTCATCCTCACTGACTTTCCAGTCACTTGTTCTGATGTTATTCATAGAAGGAAGTTAGGCTGAGAATAAAGCAAAATAAAAGAACAGAAGTAACATCATTGGGAATAAACAGGGAAGGCAGTAAAACATTCATCCTGGTTTCACTCTGTAAAGTTAGAGTAACATAGATCTGATATCAAAACCATGTAATTTATGCAGTTGCATTAGATCCTGCCAGGTCTTTCTCATAGGGGTTACAGAACAAAAACAAAAACAAAAACATGAATATATCATAGAGATGAAAATGTAGATAATTGTAATGAGCTCTCTCTTTCAATCCTCCATTATTATTCATTCCAGAGGGTTCTAAATTTCTGTATTCTAAATAACGCTGTGAGTAGCATCCTTGCGACTATAGCACATGATCTATTCCCCCATTATTTTCTTAGAATAAACTCAGACACAGGAGAAAAAAGAAAATGAAAGGACCCTGTCTTCCACTGGGTAGACCAGGAAGAATGCTGGAGGGTTTCTCTTCCCTGGAATTGTGCCATAAAACTATGAGGTAAGTATTTTCCAAGATCCTTTGTTTTCCTACGCTTGCAATCAAGAGGGAAAGACAAGAATCTCTTTTGGTCCTTTCCTCCTGCAGGATTGATTAAGCCAAAAATATCAAGTCCAGGTAAAATGAGGCAATGACTGAGTTTCCCATGACAATAAAACCCATCTCTTCTTATCCTGAGACCTGTGAACAGGTATCTTTTCTAATCCTAATTTACACTCCAAGTTCAACATTTTCCACTAATAATGCATGCTCTACACTTGATCTTAGCCAAAAGGCCGAGAAGCAATATTAATAATGCATGCTCTAAATATGGCAAAAAAAAAGCATCATAAACTCCAAATTAATCACTGGTTATTTGGGAGAATTCATTCATTTAATAAATATTCACTGTGTCAAATATGTATTGGGTATTATTCTACATTCTGGGTTATAAAATAAACAAAACAGATGAAAACAATATTTGATGTTCTGGCTCAATATATTTCTGGTTTATTACAGCTCAGTAGTTTTGGAAGAAGAAAGGGATTCAACAAAAATTAATACTGAGGTTCAGTTCGTGATCAAGCTGATTGAATGTAGCTCATTAACATTGTTGGCTCAGCACAATTCAAGTTTCTTTTAGTGGTATAGTGCTTGGGGACTCTCTACACCAAAAGGAAACAAAAAAATGCAACACATGAAAATTTTTTGGTTACTCACCAGATTCCAAAACCCCAAAATTGTTCTGGACATTTTTTTTTTGATGTGTAATAACTCCTGTGTTTTTTGATCCTACTTTCTAAATACTTTACAAACCAGTCCTACCTTCTTCATCATGTCTATGGCTGGAACTTCAGTTCAGGTCCTTAATTTTTGTTTGGACTATGGCCATAGCTTTTAAACTAGTCTGCCTGACTCTGGTTTCTTTTCTTTCCAATATTTCTGTCTTACAGTTTATAAAAACAGAGATCTGATCACATAGCTCTACATTTAGAAACTGTGAATAGTTCTCACTGCTTGCAGGATATAGTTGAAATTTTTTATCAGCACATACAAGGAGTGGGAGAATGAGTAGATAGGCCCTCAGGATTCTGGATTAAGGCCATGCCATTGGCAGCAGAGAAGTATACCCCTTTTGAAAAACAGCTCCTGGTATATGGCTGAGCCCTGCTAAAGACAGAATGCTTGCTCACGTGATAACAAGGGATCATGCATTCAGAACTTCCCATTATAAGCTGGGATCTATTAGACTTAATCATTCATAAAGGCTGTCATACCTATCAGAACCTCAGCCAGCATTATCACCTGAGGGCTTAAGAAATGCCTGGTGGGGTGCCTGGGTGGCTCAGTTGGTTAAGCATCTGACTTGATTTTGGCTCAGGTCACGGTCTCACGGTTCATGAGTTTGAGCCCTATATCCGGCTCTGTGCTGACTGTGTGGAGCCTGCTTGGGATTCTCTCTCTCTCTCTCTCTCTCTCTCTCTCTCTCTCTCTCTCTCTCTCCCCTCCTCTTCCACTGACGTGCATGCACTCTCTCTCTTTCTCAAAATAAATAAATAAACTAAAAAAAAAAAAAAAAAGGAAATGCCTGAGGCACAGGCATGGAATGCTGCATAACACAGCATAGGACCAGGACCCACTTCACAGAAAGGAGATGCAACATTGAGCCCAAGAACATGGGGTCCACTGTTATATCATATACTGCACCACCAAGAATTAGCTGGAATAGCCTTCTGAAGGTACAGCTGAAGGACCAGCTTGGAGGCAATACTCTGAAAGGATGGGGCGCCAGCCTTCAGGATGCAGCACACGCATCAGGTCACGGTCTTCCGTACGATGCTGTGTCCTGAATAGGAAGAATACATGAGTCCAAAAACCAACAGGGGGAAGCATGAGTGGCCTCCCTTACCATCGCCCCCAGTGATCCATGAAACTCTGAGCTCTGTGATATTGGAGGTCCTCATCTCCAAAGGGGTACAATATTACCAAAGGACATGGCAAGGTCCAATCGAACTACAAGTTTCATGTCCCACCAGGCTACCTGAGACTCTGTGTCCAAAGACCAACCAAATGCCATTATGGCAGGGATAATTGGTCCTACATAGGAGAAAGAGGCAGGGCTACCTTTTCACAAGAAAGGCAGGGAAGAATCCATATGAAACCTAGGTGATCCTCAGGGGTGCCTCCTGGTGCTCCATTACCCTTGTGTAGTTGTGAAAAGACACATGTGGCAATCCCAGCCTGAAAATGCATGATTACCAAGGTTCCAGACTCCTAGGAATGAAGATTTGGGTCATACAATTAGGTGGACCATCAAGACCTATCAGGGTGATGACCAAGGATGTGAGAAACTCAGAATGGATATTGTAGGAAGGAGAGGGTAAGTACAACTGCAGCCCACAGATCAAATGCAGCCAAGGATGGGGCACAATTGTCCAACCAACCTTCATCTTCTGAGTTCCCTCCCACAGGAACCACAGGGATGCTCCTCCTTGAACTTGTGTAGAGAAGGAGGTCCGTGTGGCACAAAGGGCAGACTGTAGCAGCCATGAAAATAAGCCTCATGATTTTTGACTTTGGGGGGCACGATCAACCTACAGTCCTAGCTGTGCTCCAAAATCCATCACCACATTCATACTGAGGCCACACTTCCAAAAGGCTGCTCCCAGCCAATGACTGAGGAAGGCAGGGACACTACCTACCAAAGCAGGCTCATTTTCTGGGAATACAGGAGACTCCTCTGATAGATGACTTTTGCTTGAGTGACCCCATCTTCCTCACCAAACTTTCTTACAATTGCACTATAGGCTATGATCCCTCCCTCCCTTCCAAGGGTCATCCTGTACAGCATCTGACAACTCTCCCAGTCTCCCTAGTCCATCCCCATTTCCCTCAGAGGTGTGTAATAAGTCTCCTATACATCTAATCCTGTCTCAGCATCTGCTTCACAGCCTTCATGACCTGCTTCTACCATCTCTCTAGGCTCACCCCCTACTTGCTCCCACTTGCACTCCACAGACACCACACTAATGAGCATACTACTTTCCGCATCCAAGCCTAGGAAAAGCTATACTACTCCCTCTGTCTAGAGTGCCCTTTCCCCCTTGCCTTCTCTCTGGGGTCTGAGGTTTGGCAGCCAGTATAATTGTGCACCAGACTTTGGCTTGGCTCTGTTTTCATTATTCTGTTTTTGCATGACCAGTTCAAGGAGAATCTGCCTGATCACAGAGTGCAGATTGCTCCATATCCTATACCAAGTTGTAAGGTTCCATGTGTTTATCCTATCCAGTATGCTTCCTACAAAGTGTCTCTCCCACTCAACATAAGGGCAGGGAAACAAAGTGTCTCTCCCACTCAACAGTGTTAGAGTCCAGAATGTGTCTGTCTGTGAAGAACAGCCACTACTCAGCTCCAGCTAAATGTTGCCATGAAGGATAGCGAGGCAAGATCTGTTGAGTTTTCAAAAAAACCTCAGAAAACCAGATTTTTATTGTGAGATTTCTGCATTTTAAAGGTTACAAACTGATTCAAAATTAAAACGAAACCCAACAGGAGGTCACACAAAGAATACCCACTGACTGCTATGGCCCACACCTGCCAGCTTTTGTCCACCACTCTAAAATGCACCAACGACCTCGCCCATAATGCATACAGAATGCACCCTGCAGATCTGAGCACTGGAGGCTCAGCACATGGTGATGTCTCCGAGAGTCTGCACTACTCTCTTTTAAGAAACTTAACCATTACATTTTAGCATTTTGTCTTCTTAGTTCATGAAATATTTCATAACCCCATGCTACTGAGGACTGTATTAACCTCACCAAAGAGGCAACTAATTCATTGTCTTGTTCAACAAATATTTACTGAAGACCTAACATGGGTCAAACCCTGTGCTATGTCTGGAGGTTCAGATTTGAATAATTGAACCCTTATAACCAAGAAAATTGTAATTAAGTAGAAGAAACAGAAAAGTAGAAGGTACAATATTATATTGTTTGAGAAGATTTTAAAAATACATTTATTCTCTACTAAAGCAAACAACTTGAGTTCTCAAGAAACATTAATATCTTTTAAACAAACAAAAATGAAACTATCTATAGATATAGATATAGATATAGATATAGATATAGATATAGATATAGATATTCAAGAAACACCTTAAACAGTAACCTGGCTATTTGAAAGATTTTAATGGGTGAGAAATCTTTTCATTATAAAATTGTAGAAACTAAATGAGGACTTACAAAATATAAATAGTGAGCATTTAAAAAAATATTAGTACATATTTAGTTGTAAATGCTTTCATAAAATCACTTCAAAACTGTTCCTCACTCTTACACTCTGAAGTTTCTTTTTCTGAATAGTGGCATAAAACATAAATTACTCTGGGGGAAGAAATTTTATTAATTGAATATCTACCCTATCAAGGTTCCATTGTTTATTAAGCCCTGTTTCTAGTGAGGTAAATTTGTAAAAATACTCGAATACAACAGTGGCTAGTTCTAGAGAGACTTTTGGCCATGGATTCCAGGATTCCTGAAGACCCATCTATACATTGTGAAGATACAACCGGCTACCCCTTGGCCCTGTCCCTAACTTAGGCACACCTGCACTCAACTAGTCTGACATGTGTTCTCATGCAGTAAGGTGTGGTGTGTGGATGGAGCCCAGAATCAGAGTGAGCCTGGCAATTGTTCCAAATATTTCTTTCCTTCTTCCTCACACGTCCCCAGTCACATTGCAAATCAGTTGTCTGGTACAGGCCTAGTTCCTCAAAGCAGATCTATGTACTTCACTTTCTTAATAATCCTGGCCAACCCTTCAAAATTTACAAGGTGAAGCTATTCTGTGTCTGTGAGTATTGGGAGAATTTTAACAATTGGATTAAAAAGCCAATCAAATGGTAAACTCCTAGGGGAAATGCTCATGCCAGGGAATAGATTAACTGTTACCTGATTTCAAGAACAAATGGAAAGTGCAAATCTCAGAGAAATGAGGCGGACAAGGAGAATAAAGTAAGTGGGACATGAACAACTGAAAGAATTTGGGCCACAGACACTGGTTTGGTAAGTCTATAACACAGTAGAAAGATGAAATTCTTTTTTCTTCTCAATTCCTTTTTTTTTTTAAATCAAATTTCATCTTTCTTTACACTTGATACAATTTGGGCATGTTTGTTCTCTACATCTATTCCCCTGTATAATATGATAAATGAGAGGGGAAGAAATGTATCCAGTAACTTACAAACTTGACCTCCTCTTTCTCTGACCCTGGTCTCCCCTGAGCAAGGTAAGGCTGCAGGCAAGAATGTTGGGTTCAGGATTACTCATCACCAGGGGATACCTGGAGGACCCTGCTGGAGAGTCCTACATATCCTCAATTTGCCTTGTGTGAGGATAAGGCCAACAGTTGGATGATGCTTAGCGGTATGTTAACCTTTTATACAGTCATGGAGAAGGGAAAATGCAAGCCATAGAAGAGGTTTTCTGAGATGAGTGTGACATTGTCAAAAACAATAGAAATACAGCGGAAACTAAAAGTACCAGAACCGAGCAAAGTATTGTTACTGTGCTGGGTCTTAAAATTCAGTCCTGGGGTTTCCAGGTTCAAGTGGCAGTATGGGGAGCATGAAGAGTTCACGATTATGAAAGAAGCAAACTTAATCAAGTATTTAGTATCTATCTTCCATTTTCATTCCCACCACATAAGACAGTTTGGATCCTAACATGAAATGCCTTTATATATATATATATATATATATATATATATATATATGTATATATATATATATATATATATATATATATACATATATATATATACATATATATATTAGCTTAAAAAATGGAAGCAGTTGACAGTGTTTTGGCTCCCAATTAACATAGTGCCCACAATGCATATTGAATATTTATTTCCTGTTTACTAGGTAAAGAGGACAGACATGGCTTGTCTAAGAAATCTGTCCTGGACACTGCACTATGTTTATACTGTTCACGGACTACAGTCCCATTGTGATTGTTCATCAACATTACCTGAAAAAACAGACTAGTAAAGAAACAGACTCAGGAAGTCTAAGGTAGAATTAGAAACTTTGTATTAAAACAACAAAAGCAAAAACAACTGTAGTGATTTTAAAGATTTCCAGATATAGAAACTTTAGGATTAGATCAATAAAAACATGGATAAACATCCCTCAACAGCAGTTCACAAAAAAAGAAATAAAAAATTAGCTAATAAATCTTGTTAAAAGGTTTAATCTTACCAGATTTAAAGACAAGTGAATTGAAACAATGATTCAGAACAATATAATTTCCTCACCTAAAATTGGCAAAAATACTTCCATCTGATAATACCCTATGTTAATAAATATGTGGGAAAAGAGACAATCTCATCTGAGAAGTAAATTAGTTTATCTTTTTTTTTTTGGAAACTAATTTTTTTTTTTTTTTTAACGTTTATTCATTCTTGAGACAGAGAGAGACAGAGCATGAACGGGGGAGGGGCAGAGAGAGAGGGAGACACAGAATCGGAAGCAGGCTCCAGGCTCTGAGCCATCAGCCCAGAGCCCGACGCGGGGCTCGAACTCACGGACCGCAAGATCGTGACCTGAGCTGAAGTCGGACGCTTAACCGACTGAGCCACCCAGGCGCCCCAGAAACTAATTTTTTTAATGTGTGTACTCTTCAATCAAAAATTTCCACTTCCAATAATTTACCTAGCAGATATATGTCAAAAATGTGCTAAAATCATATAGGGGAAAATGTTCAAGATAACCCAAATATTTATCACCTTATTAGGGTGAGGTTTATAAGTTAAAGTAATACCATACAAAAGAATATTGTATCACTTCTAAAAAGAAAGAAGATCTACAAGATATATTATGAAGAAAAGGAAGACACAGATGAGATTGTACACTATGGTGCTTTCTAAAATGGAAGTGAATTAATAATACACACACACACACACACACACACACACACACACAGGCTCTATGCATTATCTTTATCTTCTAAAAAGACACCTAAAAGTTATTAATAACTATGTTTGGGGAGAGGGCCTTCACTAGAGGAGTGAGGGAAGTTTTTACTTTCATTTTGTATGTTTCTACACTGTTTGCATTTTCTCACCACGTACAAATATTCAAGGGCATGCATGGTGTTTTCTGCAAGATCTGTTTAATTCCATGCTAGCTTCCCTCACTCTCTAGTATATTTTTTAGTCAAATACTTCTGTCAATCACTATGTGAGTGAGTCAATTTATTTCAAGTTATATCCCACCCACACTGCCAACCTACTTACTAGAAAAATGGATTTGAGAAGGCCTATAATAAAAGACTCATAGTAAGGCTATTAAATAAAAGAAGCAAATAAAATTCATGGAAAGGAAGGGGAGATAAAAAGCCCAGGAAAATGTATTGACTATGATTGAGCAGTCAGCATGGCTCCAAATTTCCTAAAGAAAAAGAAAAAAAAGGAAACATGATGGTTGATGTCATTCTTATTGTCTGGAAAAAGATTTCATGCCTGTTTGTCAAAGATTTTTTTACTTGGTGCTGAATTCTAAGAGACATGATCCAAGACACCTTGAAAATATCTTGACTTTATGTCCTTAGGCTCCCAAATTTGACCCTGCATCAGAATCACCAAGAGGACTTGTTGAAACAGATTTCTGGGCTTTACCGGCAGGGTTTCTGATTGAGTAGGTGTGGGGTGGGGCCTGAGACTTTTCATTTCTAACAGGTTTCCTAGGTGATGCTGATGTTGCTAGTCTAGGACCATACTTAGGGACATGGGAATTTTTGACCAAGCCTTCATTCATTAACCCTTAATGACTTCACCAGTAGTTCTGCCTAGGATCTGGAGATACTCTTCACATAAGCGTTTCAGTAAAAGATCCAAATGTAACCCAGTTTCTTATGATCTAATCAGAAAACAAAGATGGAACTTGAGACAGCCACAGATACAAAAGCATTGCATATGCCTTGGCCCTTTCTTAATACAAATTCATTCCACACCACCTGTCCCTGATAGGCTTAGACAGGAACTGATAATGCAGATTCATGACTCACATTAACAATGGCCTCATTTTACCCACACAGGAGGCTGGTCTCCTGCCAACATCCAAAATATATTATCGTTCAATTCCAAAATCCAGAATCAATGACCTTTAGACAATCTGCACTCTTTTAAAAAAAATTTTGTTTTTTGCCTATTGCCATGGGAAATAGAGGATTAACTGTACCAGGAATTAACATAGGACCTTTCTCCTGGAGAGGTAAGAGTTCAAAACACTTTTCAGATAAACAACCTCATTTGTCTTCCAACATGGGCAGCGATGGGGGTGGGGTGGGTTGGGGTGGGGTGTGTAAACTGCACTTTTATTACAGCACTGGAATTCTAGGTCTAAGGCCACTGTCTCCAGTCCCTCTTTGCTTCATGGTTCTCAAAACACTTGGTGTCATAGGAAATAACTGGCCCATTTAACAGCTGCACTCAGATAAAGATCATACACGACACACACACACACACACACACACACACACACATTCACATGTATGCTGGCACCAACAACCAGTATGTTTTACAAGATTAAAAACATCTAAAAATATATCTAACAGAGGCACTTATAAATGTATACATTGTAGCTCAAAACAGAGAAAAATGAAAAAGAATTTGAAAAAAACTAAAAGTGCTCTGAGATCCCTGAATTTCAGTAAGCTTACCTGGCCTTCAACAGTTCTGTTTTAAATAAGCGTCTACTGTGTACCAAGTACTGTTTTAGGAACCGGGATTAAAAGTTGGACACAAACCCCACTCTTGACAGTAATTACAAGATCTGTCATAAAACTGATCATTCCAGATGACAGGAATAGGTTAGGTGTGATGTTAACTGTATAGCTAAACAACGCGCAGAGAATGGTCACTTAACCCCTCCTGGGGGTTCCAGGGGACTTCCTGGGGGAGAAGACACAGCCAGAGACAGATGAACAGGAAACAGCTGCAATGCAGGCAGAGGGGTATGGTGAAGGATATTGTGCTAGGCTGAAGGTTACATACCCCAAATCCGATCACTCCTTCTTTGTTACAAATAGAAATTCTATTTTGTTCAGGGTGGCATCCAGCCTGACTCAAAATACACTTCCCAGAATTCCCACCAGCACTGGTGGTCATGGGACACATTCCTGGCTAATGAGATGTAAATGAAAACCACAGTGGTGCTTCTAAGAAAGCTGATGGCTCACCTTTGGCTTTTGCTTTTCCTTCTTTGCCCTTCACCCTTCTTGGGGCTTGCAATAGAGATGAGAAGCCCAAGAGTGTGACTATCATTTTGGGGAGTACGAGTAGAAAGATGGAATAAAACTGGTCTCTCAGAGCTGTCACATCTGCCCTGGACTGCCAACTTCCAGTCTTCTTATTAATGAGAAAAGGAAGTCCCTGTCAGGTGGAGCCCCCAGAGTGTGGATGCAGCCAGATACACGCCAACAGAAACACATCTCATACATGCAGGTGAGACTATCTTTGCATTTGTTTGTTTGCATATCCTGGGGAAGGCCCCAAATCTTAGAGCAAACGCTAACATCCAAAAGCAATCTTCTTGAATCCTCTACTTTTATCAAAACATGAACTTAAGGATGTCCTGGCACTTTTAAAAAGTATTGTTATAATTAAGCAGCAAACACTATTAACAAGTGTGTTACTGGAAAGTTTAAATATGATCTCTAATCAAGAGCTAGTAAAGCAAGATTACAATGGCCAGTAACATTTACAGTTTCCTCTGGAAAAAAAAAAAAATCCCATGAATACATAATCCCAGGGCTTAAATAAAATTTGTTTAGACAAGATTTTTTCTTCTCTCATCCTCCAGACAAAGAACTACGAACTTTCTCTTCCTCCCTCCCTTCTCTCTCTCTCTCTCTCTCTCTCTCTCTCTCACACACACACACACACACACACACACACTGCCTTTTGTTGTTTCCTCACACACAATGACACAATCAGTAGTCTCAAGCACTGATGTTGCTCTCCTTTTGCTACTTAAAGGGCCACCGAGACCTACAATCAGCAGGACATCATGCAAGAGTTAAAAAGGCTGTTTCTTTGTTATTCCAGGAAAAATGTTAAGGGACAGGTACCGCCTGAGTGTGGAGTAAACAGCAACAAGTGCTCAGGCAGAGGACATGCTACCACTGCCTGGGGCAGGTACAGATCACCACAAGTTCTTTCAGGTCTAAAAGCATCAGGTGGTTGTCCTGGGACTTTCCCACCAGCCCTCCCAGCCCCCTCTTCAGCCAAGATGGGCGGGCAATGGCATGGAGGTCTGGGGCAGGGATGCTCCAGTCCTGGCTTTGCCCGAAGTAGCTTTTCCCAATGGACAATCACACCAGCTTCTCCACCTGTGCATTAAAGGATTTGACCTGCATCAGTGATTCTGAGCCTGGGCATGGATGGAGCAAGGGTGGGGGGGATTGTGGACCGGTAAAATTTAACTTGAAAACAGGGGCACCTGGGTGGTTCAGTCGGTTGGGCATCCGACTTTTGACTCAGGTCAATGATCTCACAGCTTATGAGTCTGAGCCCCGTGTTGGGCTGACAGCTCAGGGCCTGGAGCCTGCTTTGGATTCTGTGTCTCCCTTGCTCTCTGCCCCTTCCCTGCTTGCACTCTGTCTCTGTCTCTGTGTCTCTCTCTCAAAATCAATAAACTTTAACACATTTTTTAAAAATTTAACTTGAAAACAAAAAAACTACTCCAACAAAACTTTGCCAATGTTGTGTTTTCCTTTAAAAAGCCATACAAATAAAGCAACAACACAGACATAATGTTCCCAACCATGCTTCATGGGGAAGACTTGTCCTGTTATCTGGCCTGCTCATTTTGGAAGGGTCAAACTGTCCACTAAGTCTCTTAATATCCCAGTGATTGTGACCTTTTATTTATATATATTTGCTCTTGTATTTTGAAATGTTTTTCCACTTGATCTTCCAGACCAGTTTACCCCAACAGTCCCTATATCCCAAAACTTCTTGACTTTTTTGGGCACATAGATCCCTTATCAGTCTAGTGAAACCAATGAACCTTTTCCCAGAGCAGTATTTTTAAATGCATAAAGTGAAATACATAGGATTACAAACCAAACCAATTATATTTAAATATCAACATAAAAATATTAAAATACATAAACTTGTGATACAGCAATATATATGCTTCTTTATTATAACATTAAATATCAAGCTCTACTGGTGATGCTAATAATGATTATAATTTCAAGCAATGATGAGCTTAAATGATATTTCAAGATGTCTGCAACAACTCTAATGTTATCTGAAAATGTTTTAGATTTGTACTGATGACAAAGTCACAGGTACTACGAGTCCTTTTGTGGTTTCATTAGAAGATAATAAAAATAAAGATGCATTTTTCCTTCCAAATTAAATGCCATATTTTCCTATAATTTGGAAACAGAAATTTTCCACCCTACCCTAACACCACTACTTGTTTTTTATAGCCCACTCCATTCCACATCCAACTGCATAACTACATTCATATGTCATGTGGCAATGTGATGTAGGGCCAAATATCAATGAAAAGGAACTCATCTTCTAACCCTGGTCCCCTTACCATCCCACCCCTCCTTTCCAGAGGCAATCACTGTTGACAATTTCTTGGGCATTCTTGACATCTATGGAATGTTTCATTTATTTTTTATTTTTTTTTAATTTTTTTTAACGTTTATTTATTTTTGAGACAGAGAGAGACAGAGCATGAACGGGGGAGGGGCAGAGAGAGAGGGAGACACAGAATCGGAAGCAGGCTCCAGGCTCTGAGCCATCAGCCCAGAGCGTGACACGGGGCTCGAACTCACAGACCGCGAGATCGTGACCTGAGCTGAAGTCGGACGCTTAACCGACTGAGCCACCCAGGCGCCGCGTGGAATGTTTCATTTAAAAAGCATTTTGTTGGAGCACCTGGGTGGCTCAATCGGTTAAGCATCTGACTTTGGTTCAGGACATGATATCACGGTTCATGAGTCCAAGCCCCACGTTGGGCTGTGTGCTGACAGCTCAAAGCCTGGAGCCTGCTTCGGATTCTGTGCCTCCCCTCTCTCTCTCTGCCCCTCCTCCACTCATGCTCTGTCTCTCAAAAATAAATAAACATCAAAAAAGAAATAAACAAATAAATAAGAAGCATTTTGTTTAAATTCTGGAAAACTTTATTTTGCAATGGAATTACTTTCTATCTTTTTTTTTTTTTTTTTTAAATCATCTTTCTCCTCCATCTATTCTATTTGACCAACACCACTTACCTTCTGCTTATTATTCTCTGGTGCCTGGGTCCCTTTATCTTAGTTTCCATGGCTTACTCATTGCTTTATTCACCCTCAAAGTTCAGGTCAAGCTGTGGGATGCTTTGATCAGCTACAACTTCATGAGCCTGAGGCTTGTCCAGCAGGCCAACTCCAGCTGTCTGTCCTCCGCTGAGGTCCCCAGAAGAACCTCCCTGCACATTCCTCCCCCCTCCCACCCCACCCCAGGTAGCAAGAGAGTATTCTAATGAGAAGAAAGCAGCCTCTCTGTGAAATCCCACAGGAGTACTTCCAGGACAGCTGTAAGACAAAATAACAACTCCCCCCGCCCCCCTCCCACAAACACGGCCACCTTCTGCCATCCCCACCCTATCATAAAATAGAGGACAATCTTCTAAAACAGGAAAATTAGAACCTTGTAATAAAAGGGCAAATTGTCCCAAGAAAAGGCAGTTGGCATATTATAGTTATACAAATTACAAGAACGTGTAGAAAAACAGGAGCAGACGGAGGAAAGGCAAAAATTGAAGAAATAACACAGGAAAATGGCCTTATCTTGCAAAAAGGCTGCAGTTGGAAGGTTGAAAGAGCGGGTCCAGTTTCAAGTTAAGAATCATCACTGGAGCGCCTGGGTGGCTCAGTTGGGTAAGCGTCCAAATTTGGCTCAGGTCATGATCTCACAGTTTGTGAGTTCAAGCCCCGCGTCAGGCTCTGCTGACAGCTCAGAGCCTGGAGCCTGCTTCAGATTCTGTGTCTCCTCTCTCTGCCCCTCCCTGCTCACACTCTGTGTGTGTCTCTCTCAAAAACAAAAACAAAAACAAAAAATAATGATTACAAAAGACACTTATCAATGCAAACCCCAGTACTTGCTAGAATAAAGAAAAGTTTGTTTTTATGTGTTTATCTCATAATCACTCACCTTACTATACATTTTTTTTCTTAATAGAGCCTCCTGAGTTTTCTAAATATAATCATCAACTCAAAGAGGAAATTTTTTTTCTTTTTAAATATTTCCTCCTTTATTTTCTTGTCTCATATTTTCTAACGCCTCCAAAAGCCTGTTCAAAAGTGGTAACACCTGTCTTATTTCTGAGTTTAATGAAAAATATTGGAAGCATCTAGACAAAAATAACAAGTTACCTATAAAGGTAATTAGACTAACATCAGACTTCATCTGCATGCTACTGAGAGGAAAGAATTGCATTCCCAGAATTCTGTGCCCATTGGAGACATCATTCACCTCCCACAGTAATAGGAAATATTGAAGTTGATTTAATAACCACAACAATAGTATCATTGAGTTAACATTTAATAGCACTCATTTGGTGCCGGGTTCAATTCTAAGCATTTCACTTATCGTGATAGTTTGTCTATAAGGTGGCTCCCATTAGTTCCTTCCCTCCCTCTCCATTCATGCCAGCCCAAGATGAGGTCTAGTCTCCCACCTCATAGAATCTGGTAGAAGTGTACCCATACCAGTTCTAAGCCAAGACGTTATGAATACTGCCTCTTGGAATTTCCATGTAGGAAACCCAGGCTTCTCTGATGAAAAGAGTGGTTGTATGAGAAAAACAGTCATGTGAGTGAAAAAGTTATCTTGGACATCAAACCTAGTTGAACCTTTGGAAGATCCCAGCCCCTGCTGCTATTCGACTCTGACCACATGAGAGCCCCCAAACAAGAATAGCCCAGCCAAGCCCAACCCCCAGGATCACGAGAGGTAATAGTAAGTTGTCGTTTGGGGGCAGTTCATTACATAGCAATAGGTAACGAGAATACTTACACTAACTCTTCACAATATTCCTATGAGGTAGCCATTATTGGTATTACCATTTTACAGATAAGGAGACTAAGGCCCAGCTAAGTTAAACTTTCCCAAGCTTATCTAGCTAGAGAGAAAATCCTTGGAGAAATGCAAAGTTTCATAACTAAATAAAGTTCATGTTTTATATGTAAAAAATAGCGACAGGGACCCTAATGCAACAAAAATGCATCAGAGCAGAGACCTCGAGAGAGAGGAAAAGGGAAAGGAGAAAAAACAGTGACGAGAAGTATATCTTGCAAATATATTGTGGAATCTAAGATACTACGGCTATCATAACTGGGAAAGTGTACAGTGAAGGTGAAAGTCTTCCGAAATAACAGAGAGACAGCACGAGTAACAGTAATAGTCAAGAATGAAAGGAAATGTAGGAGCTGGGAAGGAGCAAGGCTAGAGGCAGGTAAAAGAGAAAGAAGCAAATGCATTCTGATGTTCTTGGCATGAATTTCTGCAAGTTATAAATTAACAAAACTAATTCACGTAGAAAATCGAATAGATAAATTATCGTAGTAAAGATGTCAAAAGTGGTTAAATTCCTACTATTAAGAAAGAGAGCCAAAACAGAGGATTTTTCAGTGAGTTCCATACAACTTACCAAGAATAAAAATATGTTATTTAAATTATTCAAGACTATGGAAACATAGAGAAAGCCTCTAAATCCATTTTATAAAACTGGCTTAGCCTTTAAACCAAAATTGATAAAAGCAGTACAATAAAAGAAACTACAGAGAAATCCCACTTGTAAATATTTGCTTATTTGTTATCCCACTTATAAAAATTCTAAGTAAAATATTAGCAAGCACATCCAAAAGTAGACGAAAGAATACTGCCAGTAATCAAGTGGGGTTTATGCCAAAAAGGCAGTTTCTACAGTAGCAAATCCATTAACATCATTCGTAACAGAAACAAATGCATGGAGGAAAAGTGGTTGGTTATATGGATAGTTTCTAAAAACCACCTGGTGAAATTCAGCAGCCATTTTTAATAAAACCCCAAGTAAAATGTAAATAGAAACATCTTGAACGTGAAAATATCTATCGAAAATCAACTGCAAATATCATTCTAAACAATGCCAGGAATAAGATGGGATACCTATTATCATCATTACAATGCAACGGTGAACTGAGGTAAAGAAAATAGTTAATATAAATAGAGTGATGAGGAGAGAAAGTTTTCCCTTTCTCTTAATGATATGCTTACATACCTAGAAATTCCAACTCTGGTTTAAATATGAAAACTACTAGACGCAATAAAGGACTTGGATCAGGTGGCTAGTGGTTTAGAGCTTTTCCCCATATTTGCAATGAAAATACAATAGCATTACAATAGCATCAAAAAGGAAAAGAAAGATTAGAGATAAATATATAAATTCAAAATTCATACATTCATTTAATACAATGTCAATTAGAATCCCAATTTTTTAAAGTGGATATATCAGGGTGCCTGGGTGACTCAGTCAATTGAGTGTCCAATTCTTGATGTCGGCTCAGGTCATGATCCCAGGGTTGTGAGATTGAGCCCTGAGTCAGGCTCCGTGTCAGGAGCCTGTTTAAGATATTCTCTCTCTCCCACTTTCCCCCACTCATGCAGTCTCTAAAATTAAATAAATTTTGGGCGCCTGGGTGGTTCAGTCAGTTGAACATCTGACTTCGGCTCAGGCCATGATTTCAAGGTTCCTGAGTTCAAGCTCTGCATGGGGTTCACTGCTGCCAGCACAGAGCCCTCCTCCGATCCTCTGTCCCCACCTCTCTCTGCACACCCGCCCACTCACTCTATCCTTCTCAAAAATAAACAAACATTAAAAAAATTAAATAAATCTTAAAAAAAATAAAGTGGATATAATATCTGTTTAGGCAAGATTAAATGTCCAAAAATTGGCAAGAAATTTTTGAAAAAGAATAAAGAAGGAAGGGCCATACCAGACAGACTTAAATCCATTAACATCAAAACACGGCACGGGAATGAATAACAGAACAGACTAAGAAGCAATATTCATAGACTAGGAGCTTCCACGTGACAAAGTAAGCGTCGTGATCCATTGTGGAGAAAACACCTCATTGATAAATGGCACATGCCCAATGGGATGTCATGGAAATGGGAACAAAAAGAATTAGATGGAGCTCCTACCCCACATTTTATTACCAAGTCACTAGAGAGAATGAGTTAGCCATATGCCATCTCAACAATGAAAGACTATGAGGTACTGCTCAGTAAGAGAAGATTCAGAGTATGTTACAGTAATCCCTCTATTTTTGGAATGTATTGTCCACTATTTAGAATTCTGGATAATGGAGCCTGATCACATGACTAACACTGTTTTGGGGGATGCCTCTTCATACCAAAACATAAACATAAATATAAGTGTGTATATAACACATGGAGAGAAATATGGAGATACCTAGATATATAAACTAGGTTGTTTGACACTGATTGATGGGGGGGGAGGGGGTCATGGTGTGAAGGGAAGGCAGAAACAACGTAATTTTTAAAAGGTATCCAATAAATACAGAATGTTTAATAGGATCTAATTTATGAAGAACTATTTGTACAAACACACATACACACACCAATGTGTCTGTGTAGAGAAAGATACACAAAGAGAGAGATAAAAGGCTGGGCACCAAAATGTTATTTGTGGTTATCACTGAGACACGAGTTTCAGATGATTTTTACTTTATATAATCAGGAAAAAAATAAATTTCATTATAAAAAAAGATTCAAGTTATGAAATATGAATTTATGGTATAAATTTAGTTTCAAAATATATTTTAAATGGATGTCAAGTCAAAGGATTTTCATATTCTTTTTTGTGAAGCTTAAATAAGGTGAACAATGAGAGCCCATAGCACATGCCTGACACAGAGAATAGTGATGGCTACTATCATTATTTCCAGGAGTTTAGAGGTCCCCTGTTGACAACTCTGCCTAGTTGTAGCAAAAGTATAAACTCAGGGACTCAAGTGAAGGGAAGCTCATAGAATCACTAATGGCCCTAAAACCACCTTTCATGCAGCAGAACAAAGAACATTGGCTGATTTCCTCAATACAACTGTACAGCGAGAAGAAATGACATCATTGTGAATTAAGAGTTGAAGCAAAAACATTTGCTTCTGACTTTCCAAACAGCAGGTCTTAAGTACTCTTGTCATCCTGATAGAAACGTGACAGTGTAAGCTGATTACTGCACTTTTGATTCTAGACCGTCAAGCCACCTGATTTGTAAGCAGGCTTTGCGTAAAACCTCCCTACCTCCATCATCAGGTCTGGAGGAGACTATCCAGTCTTGTTTGGCACCTTGGTATTCAAACCCCACCACAAAGGAAAGCAAATCACCCTATTACTGTCATATCTTCAGCAGTCAGTGCTTCAAAGCCCCAGGAGCTAATAGATGGTAATAGATTCCAGGAGAATTTAGAAATCCCTGCAGTTAAAATACTTTTTAAAATGTATCCAGTCTTTGTAGCTGGGGAAAGCTAATCTCATCTTCTCACACGGTACAGTAGAACCCAGATCCCTTAATCTTGCTCAGATTTGTACATCATACCCTCTGGTGTGTAAGTAATGCTGTGGCCAAAAAGACAGCTCCCTAATGCACGCCTGGGTCTGCAGCCTGCCCACACAAGGCAAACAGGACCACAGTTGGCTCTGACCCCTTCCCAGTGAGGCTTCCCTGCCTACAGCGCACCCTCCACCCTCCATGCCTGCTAACTCAGTGAGCCTTATTCTTGATAAGCTGGTTATTTAGTACCATCTAATATCCTAAAAAGAGCAAGTATGAGGCTATTTATTTTGAAAATTTATGCTTCTAGAGTTGTGAGGAAGAAATAATACTATCTTCACACAGTGAAGAGCCTTGAATTCATCCGCTAACCATAGTCATTTAGGACCAGACCAACTCCCTCGCCTTGCTGCTGAAAATGCTAGAAACACAAGAATGGGTTTTAAATGGAAATTCTTCAAGCTAAATCAGCCTTCAAAATGCTTCTGATGGCATCCATTTAAGTGTAACACTGAAAAGCTATAGATGCATAAATGTATTCAGAACTCTGATTATAATTACCATGAAAAAGGGCTTTACTGTCATCACTGAATCATTCTAACTTTAGAAGTAGGAGAAGACTTATGCAAGGCTGTACCTGAATGAGGCAGGTACAGCAACAGAACACAAGACTATACACTTTTCATCACACACTTGAGCCAATGTGCAAGGATTATTTTATTTTTTCCAGGGGGGTCCTACATAAAGCAATATCCTCTCATTGACAGAGAACCTTCCCAGGGGGTCAAATTTGGACCTAAAGGTTTTCAAAAAGGATAGACATTCAAGATCTTTGTATAGCTGAAAGAAAGAAAGCCAGAATGTGAGCAAGCAAGCAAGCCAGAAAGCAAGGAAGGAAGGGAGGAAGACAGAAAGAGAGAGAGAAAGGAAAAAAGAGAGAGAAAGAGAGAAAGGAAAAAAGAGGGATAGAGGAAGAAAGAAAGAAAGAAAGAAAGAAAGAAAGGGCTAAAGAGAGAAAGAAAGAGAGATACAAACAGAGAAAAAGGAAGGAAGGAAGGAAGGAAGGAAGGAAGGAAGGAAGGAAGGAAGGAAGGAAGGAAGGAAGGAAGGAAGGAAGAATGGATGGAAGGAAGAATGGATGGAAGGAAGGATGGAAGGAAGGAAGGAAAATATAACACCTCTGTATGGCAGCATCCTGCTAATATAAATGGGAAGAAGACTCACTGCTATGCAATCACAGCTTCCATTTCCTCAGAGGGATTAATAATGCACTGCATGAATTTCCAAGATGTTTACAGAAAGGCTGACATACGTCAAGCACTCAGAAATTCTACCTTCCTTTTACTTTCAGTCCAAATAACTATCGAGAAATCGTTTTCTACAACCACATTGATTATGCCTTTTATGCCCACGTTACACACTCACACACCATGCCCTGACTCTGAGAAATAAACTTTTGTCATTTTTCTAAAACTTTGCTTTTGAGAGAGAGAGCGTGAACAGGGGAGGGGCAGAGAGAGGGAGGCAGAAGGTCCGAAGCGGGCTCCGTGCTGTCAGCACAGAGCCCAACACGGGGCTCGAACTCATGAATGAGCTCAAGTCAGACGCTTAACTGACTGAGCCACCCAGGTGCCCCTAAATTTCTGTCATTTAAGCCACCCAGTCTGTGGTGTTTTGTTATGGTAGTCAGAACTGAGGGAGACACCCTCCTCCCTCCTCACGTGGCTTCCCCTGCTCAGGTACTTGACTACAGTCAATCGAACTGCCAACTAACTCCAGTTGTTGGCCTGCTAAATGCACATTCCTTGTTCTCTACTTCCCCACAAACAAGTCAGGATATTTATAACCACATTTCCTTCTACATGATATACCTTCTCTTCTTCCAGAAAGCTTCCTATCAGCAAACCTCTTCCCCCATTGAAAAGTGGCACGTCACAGGCAGAGAACCCAGGGTCACGTCAGGCTCATCACACCCACAGGAGTGGCTTCTGAGAGTCACTGCTATGAAACAGGTATCAAAAATCAGCTCTTATAAGGATCAATCAAATAATGTACCTGGAAAGCATTTTATAGGTTAGGAGGGGCCATATAAATATAAAACATTATCATGCTGTCTTAGCTGCTTTTGTGGAATCTGACTTCAATGCAAAAAGCCAGTAAGAGCTCCAGGAACAAAATTAAATTTTTTTAAAGCCCCATACAGACATACAAAGATCCACAACACTCTAGGCCATCCCCTAAATTCAGTTACTTCAGGGCAAGAACTTTTCTTCATAAGCAGGGGAAAAAATGGTTTGGAACAAGAGAAAGCTCAAAGACAGTTTCTATAGCAGACACTAATTCAATGACACTAAATAAGAGGTTGCCTCACTAAACTGTGGGATCCTCAGGGATAAGGGTCAAGTTTTACTCACCTTTAAAACTCCAGAATCCATTTTAGTGTCTGGCACATAGCAAGAAAGAATCAATCAATCATCCAATGAAAAACTGTGGTGCCACATTCAAGAGAATGCTCAGAAGTGCTTTTTCCCGTGGAGAGTGGGTTACTAATGATCACTTCAGGATTCTTCTTTGTCAATACACAGCACTATAACATAATGGAAAGTTTTGAAGTCAGAGGCACCTGCACCAGGATACTAATTCTACCACTCACCTTGGGCAAGTGTCTCAATTCTTTCATCTGTAAAATGGGGGTACTAATGCTTACCATAAGGGCTCATTGTGAATGTCAGAGGAAATTCACCTGAAGCGGTTAGAGCACTGAGCAATAGACTATATGTACCCAACAAGTAAAGGTTGTTACCACTGGTGAACATCTCCAAACAAGAGTCTATGTATGAATACAACTACACTCACTGCATCACGTCATAACCTGCCCATCATCTGTGAACTACTCTATCAATACTTCCGTTCAACTACTGTCCGCTGGCTTGAGAGACTGTAAAACTTTGTGTCGGATATAACAATCCATAGTGTTTAGAATTCAGAATTGGCTATCATAAGACTTCAGATCCTGACATTTGAAACAATGAACTAGGACATGTACCCTGATGCCTTGGGTCAAGCCGTAGGGACAGGGCCTGCCTGGCTGAGGGGGTAGGCACTGCTGCAACAGTTCCAGGTAGCAACGTCCCCCAAAATTCTCTAGACAGTCAAAAAAGTAGGCTGTCTCTGACTAGGACAGAGGTTCACCAAGCAAGGTAAGAATGAGCCAACGTGAAAACCTGCTATGAAATGGAGCCACAGGAACTAGAGGAGTAGAAGATAGGAACAAAGGCAAGCAAGGCATCCCTAAATCTCTTATGGCAGTGGGAAGTGGACAGCACAGAGGTTCACAGCAACAACATGTGTGCGGGGCACTCCCGAGGGACAAGAGTATTCTTCCCCTTTCCAAAGAGTTGGACAAGAGATTATTCAAAGTAGACATGAAGTAAGAAGGTGCTAAGAGGAAGAGGCCAGATAGCTACACTAAACAGGAGCTACAAGGGTACAGGTTTTCAAAATTGGCCATAGCTTCTTTCAGATGTCCAGTATGGAGCATTTTAAAAATGACACAAGGTCCAAAATATGAGTAAACTTACCAGGATAGAGTATCTCCTGACAGGGAATTCAAAGCAAAATAATCATGGTCAACTGCATTTAATTAATGGGCGGTATATAATAAGTCTATATTTCAGAGTGTTTTCAAGTATATCATTCTATTTGGGAAAACGCAAGGAGGTTAAATACTACACGGTCAAGAGCCAGGGACAGGTAGGGGGTCCACCAGCATGATCCCAAAAGAGCGACACATGCCACTGCAAATGCACCCACCCAGTACTGGAGTGTACCCCCTACACGGCAGCCTCAGAGAGTAGGGCTTCAGGCTCCAGTCCTGACGAGACAGAGGCAGTCAGGAGGAGAAGGAGGAGAGACTCATTGGAAACGTGAAGCTGGCCCACCTCCACTCAAGGCCCTCAAGGCCATCTCAGGGAAAGATCAACTTTGCTTTGAACAACAGACTTCACAGGCCAAAAATAAAGACACCAAACCTAAACCCCATTGCCGTGACAGGTCAAAACCCCTAATCCTGGTGACCTTCACTGCTATTCAAATGCAACCATTGTGATGAAAATGTGCCTGGATTCAGTTTGTAAACCAAGAAGCATACAAGCACAGATGTTCCCTTAGGCCATTCAGTAATGCATGGGGCCATTTTGGCTTCTCTGTTTCTACTTTTCATATTTCCCTAATTTGGTTCTCAGCCTCCAAATGTCTGACTCAGTTATTCTCTCTGAAGCCAGTTCCAAGCCCAGTTGTGACTATAACATTTTTATGGCTTAAACTTTTAACTTCTTCAGGTACCCTGATTTCAGTAAACACAGGAAAATATTAACAAATCAATTCAAAGAGACAGGGGTACCTCCCACCCCCACTGTCCTCCACCCTGTATAACTGGTCCTGTCTCTCTCAG
Organism: Puma concolor; assembly: GCF_028749965.1. Classification (NCBI taxonomy): domain Eukaryota; kingdom Metazoa; phylum Chordata; class Mammalia; order Carnivora; family Felidae; genus Puma; species Puma concolor. The sequence continues at coordinate 141,114,364 of NC_141674.1, read as the reverse complement.
GCATACACAGGACAGTGTTTCTGCCATGAAAGAGCTTCTTAGGAAAAGACTAAGGAGATTGTTATCAGGATGGAAATTAAGAAAAGTGATCGATCAAATGTCACAAAGCAACTACAATTTCATAAGTCTTTAAAAGCTAAGACTTTGGGGTTTTTTTAATATCCCAGCCACTCTCCCTTCCCCCTAAAATGATGGCATAATTGACCTTTAAGTCCTATGCTGTAACTTGATCTGACAATGTCCACTGTAAAGCTTAACAAAGTGTGCAGTACAGTATTAACCCATTATGTTGGGCAAGGAACTTTCTGGAACTTTTCCAGTCCTTCCAGAAGAGAAGGAAGATAATCTGCCTAGCATTAGGAAGGGTTAAGATCACCAGGTTGTTGAAAATTCTTAACCTTCCTTTTAATGTAAGTCATAGTATGATTAACTTGATGTTACTAAGAACAAACATAGGGGCACCTGGGTGGCTCAGTCGGTTGAGCGTCCGACTTTGGCTCAGGTCATGATCTCACGGTCTGTGAGTTCGAGCCCCGCATCGGGCTCTGTGCTGTCAGTTCAGAGCCTGGAGCCTGCTTTAGATTCTGTGTCTCCCTCTCTCTCTGCCCCTCCCCTGCTCATGCTCTGTCTGTCTCTCTCTCTCTCTCTCTCTCTCTCTCTCTCTCTGTCAAAAATAAATAAACATTAAAAAATTTAAAAAAAAATAAAAACAAACATAGCTGATCAGCTCATAAAATAATAGCACAGAAAAGGAGAAAAAGTATTTGACTTCAGTAAAGCTAAGACTATGTGAATAACAGATTTCAAATATAGCCAATCATCTTATAAAATGAAACCCGAGCATTCGGGCAAGAATTACGCTGTCTCCAATCACCCTCTCATCACACCCTGACTCCTCTACCTCCCCATCCCCAAACCCCTGCTGTTGACTTGTGAAAACTCCCTGGCATTAACCAATTCTCACCAATGTTCTCCTGAAATATCATTTACATGAGGCCTTCATTGTGCGTGGCTTTCCTGAAACCAGGAAGATGGAGCCTAAGACTTCTCAACCTTCTTCTCTTAACTCACCCAATTACAGAGAAAGCAAATGCCTACCCAAAGGGTACTGAGATCCAGCCCAAAGGTGAAAGCCTAAATTTCTGTGATACCTCATGTTTCATTTTTTCAAAAGTGTCAACTACATTCTACTCCATAATGTATTCATCTGTTTTCATATAAAGCCAACATGCTATCTGAATCCATGTGAAATGAACGCCTGGCAGGAAGCTGCACCAGGCTAATCCTACAGCTTTGTGTATTGTGGTACATTGCCCTCTATTTCTGTAGAAGTTCACTCAAACTTTTCATCCCTTTTATCTTTGTAGTTTAGGGAATCACAGGTTAATTCCCCCACCATCTGTAAAGGGGGTGGCATGTGACCCAGACCTAGATGGAATACACATCTCCTTAGCTACAAAGATTGGTTTAGGAATGTGTGGTCAACCAAGCCAGAGAATTCCCCAGCACTTTTGCCCAGAGCTCTTTCCCCTCCCTGTATTGCTACTATGTATGTATACAAAATATCTGAAGAAATCAGTGTCCCTATCTGTTAACATGTGAGAAGTCTCTTAAGAATCAAGCCAATTTGTACAAAAGAGGTGCTCAAAGCAAATCAAGAGGAGAAATGACACAGAGACTTGTGGAGAGAAAGGCACAGACAGTGTCCCGATGACACCACTTTAACCCCTAGATTCCACTGTACCTGGAGCCAGAACACCCCTCAGACCTCCCACTTATGAGAGAGGGGGAAAAAATAAGGTAGTTTAAGTTAAGTTCATTTATAACTTAATACTTTCCAAAATGAAAATATGGACATGTGATTTCACTCCAGGTCCTTTTACACTCCCTATCAAATACTTAGGAGGACTCCAAACTCTTTAGGGTAGCACCAAGGCCATCTGCCATCTAGACCCCACCTTCCATGGGTCAAGGCTAACTGTAGGATAAGCCTTGGTCTCGTACAGTACATGCAAAGATGATTTGCAAAGATGCTTCAAAGATGCTTGAAGAAGGATGTCTTCCTATTTTCTCAATTGATGTCATTGTTTGTACTTAGAGCTCCCTCTACATTCTCTAGTCTACCTACTACCGCCTGATCTGTTCCTCTTGCTGGGAGTGTCTCATCTCATTATCTGCCTGGTGAATGTTTATCCTTGTATCTCAGCCTAAGCAGGTTCCCGTGTGAGAACCTTCCCCCACTCTTTTCCCACTGAGTTGCTCACCTCCTCCTAGCTTCCTCTGCACCACTCTCAGAGAGGCGGTGCTGTATCCACTGTCGGCAGGCCTGCCAGCCCGCAACCTGTCCTATCTATCTCTGCATCACAGGCATCTAACACAGTGCCTCCCATGTAGTGAATCTTAAGAGAATATTTATTAAACAACTGAAAGAATGAATAAGTGAAATTAACGTATGCTAGTTATTTGCATAAAGGGCAAGGTGAGAAAAGGAAGAGAATTAGATGCCGGTTGGCTTCCTTCCATCTGCAACCCAAACAAGGACCTCTGTTACTCAAAATGATTTGGCTTAAGAGAGAAGCATGAATAGGACTAAATTTGCTGTTAGAAATATTAACATGTTTTCTTCCTTCTGCCACTACCCACATTCAATCCAAGGATCAGTCCTTGATTCTACTCCTTTGAAAAAAAACATCTTGTTCAGATGTTCCTCTGGGAACTGAAAGTTTATACAAAAATAGAGAATTTCTGCTCAATGTCACTAATCATCAGGGAAATGCAAATCAAAACCACCATGAAATATATCACCTCACACCTATCAGAATGGCTAAAATCAGAGACGTAAGAAATAAGTGTTGGTGAAGATGTGGAGAAAAAGGACTTTCACGCACTATTGATGGGAATGCAAACTGGTGCAGCAACTGTGGAAAACAGTATGGAGGTTCCTCAAAAAATTAGAAATAGAAATACCATATGATCCAGTAATCACAATACTGGGTTATGTACCCAAAGTATACAAAAACACTAATTCAAAGGGATACATGCACCCTTATGTTTATTGAAGCATTATTTACAATAGCCAAGTTATGGAAGCAACCCATGTGCCCATCAATAGACGAATGAATAAAGAAAACAGGGTATAAATATACAATGGGATATTATTCAGCCATTAAAAATAATGAAAACTTGGGGCACCTTGGTGGCTCAGTCAGTTAAGCATCTGACTTTGGCTCAGGTCATGATCTCATGGTTTGCAGGTTTGAGCCCCACGTCAGGCTCTGTGCTGACAGCTCAGAGCCTGAAGCCTGCTTCGGATTCTGTGTCTCCCTCTCTCTGCACCTCCCCCTCTCTCTCTCCCCCTCCTCCCCGTCTCTGCCCAACCCCATCCCACTCTCCAATGCAGGTAGTTCTCTCATTGTCTGTCTCTGTTTCTCAAAAATAAACACACATTAAAAATTTTTTTAAATAACGAAATCTTGCCATTAGCAACGACATGAATGGAGCTAGAGAGTATAATGCTACATAAAATAAGCTGATCAGAGAAAAACAAACGCCATATAATTTCAATTATAAGTGGAATTTAAGAAATAAAACAAATGAGCAAAGAGAAAAAAAAGAGAGACACAGAGAGACAAGAAACAAACTCTTAATTATAGAGAACAGACTGGTAGTTGCCGGAGGGGAGGTGGGGGGGGATGGGTGAAATAGGTGAGGGTGATTTCAAGTGTAAGTGTAAGGTGCTCTTCAAGGTAAGAGCACACTTATCACAATGAGCGCTGAGTAATGTACAGAATTGTTGAATCGCTGTATTGTATACCTGAAACTAATGTAATATTGTTTGTTAACTATAGTGGAATCAATTTTTTTAAAAAACAGATAATCTCAAACTGAAAATGTAGTTGGCTTCCTGTGGCTAAAAGGACATTGTCACTGCTGTGCCGGGTGCACTAAGATTTTTCCATTTGGTCTCATTGGTGACCACTGTAGTCCCACACGTTCGAGGACACACAAGGTTCTGAGAAGCAGGATAAGCCTCAATTTTGTGAATACATGAAAAGGCGATTAGAAGAGACTAAGTGTTGACAAAACACATCTTCCCATGTTCTCGATGTACCTCATTGCTGATACTCAGTAGGTAGCCAGCGCGCATTAGGACTACATGTGGCCACGTGCTGCTTGGTGGCAAGCTCCCATCCAGAAAGGGGCATTAGCGCTGGTCCACCAGAAACCCCCATTCAGTGCTGACTACAGCGCAACTTACATCCATTCTCTCCTTTTCAGAAATTCCATTAGGCTTCAGATGTATTCTACAATGTTTATTTTCTGAGCCGTTGCTCTCTGCTAAATGAGAAGGCACAGCGCTTCAATGCCAGCATCACCCTGTGCTCCCTGTCTCCTTGTTTTCACCAGAATACGCCCACAAGCAAGATATTCAGGTCCAACTCTGAGTCTGATAATAAAGGGCCCGTTTCCCCCCTCCGGCTGAAGGCCATGCAATGCCAGAGACAGGAGTTTCTAGCAGCTAAAGGCAAGAGGATGAAATCAGTGAGAAGCAGAAAATCAGGCCTTTCCATGTCAATAAGCATTATTAAAATTTAAAGCACATGGTAGATGAGAAATCTGAAAATCATCTCACAAAGAGGGGGAAGTTCTACGCAGCTGTGGAAACAAAAATACTCCAAACCTAAGTGCAATAGGAAATAAAACCTACTACCCTGCCATTACTCTTCTGAAGATTCTCCTGTCCTTATAATTATAACTAAATTCAGGTTAGTCTTCATTCTTCAAGAAGGGGTAACTTGGCCCACATGCTCTTTCTCTTTCTACAGAAGATTCAAAAGGTTAAAATATATGGATTAGGTTTTCAGGACATTTTCATTTTGGAAAACACAGGCAATTATAATGGTTAATTACAGGTTTGGGGAGAAATTCTTGATCCTTTGCCAAAATGTGTGCATTCAGCTGCACCTGGGGAACAGTGGCTTGGGGAACAGTGGTGATGTTCTAGGCCCAAGCACTGCCTTTGTTGTCCAACTCCTGGAAAGGGAGCCCAACCCCATTCCACTCTCCAAAGCAGGTAGTTCTCTTGTTCTCTCTCTCCCTCTCCCCTGCTCTTCGGCACATATAAAGATACATGTATCCTTGTATTTTTAGTGCCAGAGAAAAGTCAACCCTTTTTCCCTCCCCCTTTCCCATAGCTGTCCTGGAAACAGCACAAACAAATAAGGTTTGATCTCTCTGTTTGATAATCATGGGAAAGGAAAAATTTCAATTTCTGTACAGAACCAGTCTAATTGCTTTCACTGAATTCACTGGGCATTTCACTCTAGGAAAATAAATCTCCCCAATTGCCTGGCTGAGAAGACTGGTTAAGTCCCCGGATTCTTAACAAGAAGGTCACCAAGATAGCCTCTGCAGACATGACTGATATTAGGACTCTGTTGCTAGTTATCCAAATTGCCAATTTCATTTGCACACCAGGGCTTATCTTGGACGAATACCATTAAACTCAGATAAATCCAGTATGTCCTTGCTGGGTTTGTCCTCCTGGGGGCTTAATGAAAGAAATGTGCCTTTCAGATGCTTCTGCTCTGAGTGTTGCATGCAGAGAGGGCCAGGGAGATCAGTCGGTTGAATTTATGCAGAGTGAATAAAATGAGACATTCAGGACTACCTGTCCTCACTCACACTCTGCCACCTAGAATGCCATGAGCTCTCCTTCAGGGCAGAAGAGGAATCAAAAGAGAAGCCAAGGGGAGGCAAAATGAAAGGATGGGTCCTATGAAGCCACTTGAAGGCAGAGGGTCGCTATATTTGCACCTGGACAGAACTTCATAAGGAGTGAGGGAAGTCCCATTGTCTCATCACAGAAATCCTCAGTGACAGCTGTTCTCTTTGTACTATTTCCTCTGTGGTGCCAGCTGCAATGTAACACCAGTGCCCAACAGTGGCAAGCGCCATGTCAAGTGGAATGTTTCCCTGACCAATGCCCGTGGGTATTGGGACCAGTGCTGGGCCTTGACCCAGAACAAAGCAGATGATGGGAGATTTCACACTCTGGCACTAAGGACTTGAAGGAGACATGTCCCCCAGAGCCTTCTCAATTCCCATGACAAACATACACAGTCATCCAGGAATTTCTCCAGGGAATACCATCTTGAGTCTTCTACAGCCACGGGCAAAATGTCCAAGAGTTTGTGATCAAAATACTTTGTCTTCAGTTTATGTCACAAGTGGAAACGGCTGCCACCTCAACACATAAAATTGGTCACTATATATATTTTGCCAATTTATTTAGTAGGTAAAATATAAACATCTTATAATTAAGATGCTGTCAAAAAATGAAAATCCTAGTATGGATGCTTACATTGATTCGTTCATGCATTTAGTCAGTCAACAAGTGTTTAACAGGTTTCTCTTATGCGCTAGGAACTGCGGTAGGAATACAAGTAGGAACAAGACATGGTCCCTATCCCTAAGAAGCTTCCAGTGTAGAGGAAATGAGAATTTAATGTGATGTTTTCTACAATATGGAGTTTTGTGGGGTTTTTTTTTTGTTTTTTTTGGTTTTTTTTGCAGAGTAGTATTGGCCCATAAAGGAAGACTCAATGGCTGTCCATGGGAGCTGGGAAGTCGCCACAAAAGAAATGGCATTTAATTTAAATCCTTAAAGATGAACACATGTTTTACAGGTAGAGAAAGATGTGCAGGTCATAGTAAGCACAACCTAAGTAGGGAAAGTCAGTTACATGATTTACTGGTATATATCATCAGGTACTAGGAAGTCATTACCACGGTTACCTAAAAGCAAATGCATCAATGCTTTAAGTTGAAAAGTTCTACATTTGCTCAAAGTGCACTCAGTTCATGGTAATTTGCCAAACTGATTCCTTTCTATGGTATTTACACAGTTCATGGAAGGCTCTGACTCATAATGACTTAGTAAGATCATTTCTCTTTCATTCTAGTTTTCATGTATGGCTTCTTTCAGTCATCTGTTATTTGGGATCTCTTTAAACTGAACGGACTTTAATCTTTGGACTGTACATGTGGCGATACATGGGATTGCCAAATCTCTTTGATGTTAAACTAACAGATGCCCAGATTAATTTTGTGGTACTTTGATAAAGGGATTAAGGGAAGGCTCATGAAAGCAATCACCTTACCTGAAAAACTGCATTTTAACAATAATCAATGAGGCCAAAGATGTGGTTAAGCTCAGCCTAGTAAGAAATGAACATATTACGAAATGAACACTCGTATTGGATAATTTCTGACCCAAAACTTATTTACTGACCTACTAAAACTTGAGGCAATTCTCAAGGTCAGTCAGCTGGTACAGGAAACTTTTAGTACTTTCATGTAATTTCAAAAGCACTTACTGGGCTTGGGATAATAAAAAGTTTGGAAATTGAACAGTGGTGATGGTTGTACGACATTGTGGATGTAATTAATGTTACTAAATTGTACACTTTAAAAGGGTTAAAATGTTCACTTTTATGTTATGCATATTTTACCACAATAAAAAGTATCCCCAAAACACTCATTGGAATATTTTCTTTATAAACCAGATATTGATATTCAAAGTTTTTTATTCTTACCATTTTCCTTGGACTTTCTAGTTAAAGCCTATTGCCCTCTGTCCAAGCAAAATCATATGTAAAATATTAGCAGTATAAGAAAACGTAGCCTCCCTTAAAGAATTCTAGAGAAGGTCAGTGCACAACATTTTCATAACTTTCTCTTAAAGTAATGAAGTAGCAACATTACACCAGGCTATTCATTTGAGTATCTACTACTCTTCTGCAGACATTCTGAATTCCTCCAGTTTTTAGGTGTGACAAAAATTTGTGCATATTTAAGTTGCCCTGACACTAACTGATTTTATACGAGATTTGAATCAAGCTATTGAAAGATTTAGAAACTCCAGTGATTTACGGTATGGTCAGTAACACCAAACTGAGATGCTGACTGCTGCCAGTGTGAGTTTCACAAACATGATTTAAGGCCACAGAATCAGGTCTCAAAGAGGGTGAAAAGCAGTGAGTAAAATTCAGAAGGCAGAGTATGGTGAAGAGTTCCTTGTAAAAGTCAGCATTTAAAAGAGGAGATGAAGCATTGAAAATGATTAAGATTCTAATCTTCTAATACAACAGGAAAATCATCAGTTGTACCTTAGAAATTCTAACCATACTTAAGGGAGAAGGAAAGATATTTTACCCTAATATTACTATGCATATGACACAATTAGGATCATACAAGTTGTGACTGCAGAGTAAGAAGAATAATTTCATACCTAATTCTTATTAATAATAATACTTTGCACTTAAGGAAATTACGACTTCCCATGTTAGCAAAAGTATTTCTAAAAACGTATTTATGATCTGGAAAGCAACCAGAATTTCCATTAACAAGGCCATGCTTTTCCTATTAAGTAGACTTCATTTTTAAGCTCTGCAAGGATTTTCTCACCATTAAACTTGCTTTACCCTGGACTGCAACCCCAAATGATAGAAATCAACACTTGATAGTGACGAACAAAGAGCACTGAGTCTGATCTCTCTGTGGGACTATTTGGAGCAGTAAAACACGGGAGGACGAATAGAGATCCTGTGAAGTACTTTCATACCTGGAAATCATTGCCAATTAATACTCACTGAAAAAGAGAAGCTTGACAGGGAAAAAGAATTCTAGATTCAACCCAGAGGACTTGCATTTGAGCCCCACGCCTTGACTTCCAGCTGTGTGCTTTTAGAACACCCGCTCTCTCTGCCACCTGGCAGGGTTGCTGGGACAGTCAGCTTATGAGAAAGCACTTGGTAAATGGAATAGCATGGACAAAGGTACATTAATACTGACAATAAAGACCACCAGCAGCGTTAGAAATTAGTCCACAGCATTAGACATTAGTTCATTCATGGCTCCTATTCTCCTGGATGACAACATGATAGCTTCTCTTTTCTCCCTCAAACTTCCACCATTCTCCACTCTAGCATCGCTCTCTGCTGGTGATTTGTTTTCTCACTTCACTGAGAAATCTGAAGAAACCAGAAAAGAATTTCTCACCACCACCTCTACCCATCTGCCAGAATCTGTGCCTCCTTGGCTCCACTCCTGGCCTCACATTCACACCTTATCCATTTGTAAATCTTCAGAATACATCCGGAGTGATCTCTTCTCACCACTCCAGCGCCCGGTCACCTCTTACCTGCAACATTGCAATAACCTTCCACCTGTTCTCCCTGCTTGCACCCTGGCCCCTCTAGTTTCTTGTCAGCACAGCAGGCGGTGATTCTTGTAAAAGATACATTGGTTGTCCTCACTCAGAGTCAAATCCGGATGTGTCACAAAGGCCTCCAAGGCACTATATAGTTCAGCTCCCATTACCTTCCTCATCGCATGTCCTATCACGCTCCCCTGATCACTGCTTGCTATCTCTCAGAGTTGCCAATAACTCCTGCCTCAGGGTATTTGTACTTACTCCTACATCTGTGAGGAGTGCTCTTTCCCCAGAGATCAATACGGTTTGCTTCCTCACCTCCACCAAGTTTTTGTGCAATGTCACCTTTCCAGTGATGTCTTCCCTAACCTTATTAAAACTGCAAATCTCTCTCCATCCCCCTATTCTGCTGTATTTCTAGGTAGACCTCATATTACTTAATTTTACCTCTGAATACACAGTCTCATTTATTGATTTATTTTGCTTATTGTCTGTCCCCCCTCATCCTGCAGATAATGTAAGCTTCTCAAGGGTAGGGATCCTGTCTGGTCCCTGTTGTGTGCCTGGAACTTAAAATAGTACCTGGCACTTTGTAGTCTACGCTTGACAAATACTTGTTGCATTAATGAATTAAATTGGTGAATCACAGATATTAGCCATAAATTTCAGCTATCTAGTCAATTCTCTTATTCTCAGGTAGGTAAGAAGATAGAATTCCTGTATTCTAAAAGACATAACAGATCCCAAGAGGACGACGGCATACCTAAGCCTAAAGGGGTACAGATGACATGGGACAGAGCAGAGCCCAGAGTAGGGCTTCTTCAGCCCCGCGGCTCTGTTGCAACAGACACAGACCTGAAGTATATGTGAGCTTGATCATGCACATGAGAATAAACTCTCCCACTGCTAATTGGGGTTAAATCTGATACCACTCCAATCCAGAATTTTTTCAAATACCAATTTTTAAAATGGAAGTCTAGGGGCCCCTGGGTGGCTCAGTTGGTTAAGCCTCCGACTCTGGATTTCAGCCCAGGTCATAATCTCACAGTTCATGGGGTTAAGCCTCGTGTTGGGCTCTGCGCTGACAGCTCGGAGCCTGCTTGGGATTCTCTCCCACTCTCTCTCTCTCTCTCTCTCTCTCTCTCTCTCTCTCTGCCCCTCCCCTGCTCACATGCTCTCTCTCTTTTAAAATAAATAAACATTCAAAAAATTTTTTTAAATATTTAAAAAATAAATGAAGGTCTAGTCCACTCTACTAGGCACTGGGCATCCTTTGGTAAGATATTTTTTTACTCTATACTGTTATTGCCAAACATTTACAGTGAGTGGTTTGTAAAGACCAGGCTTCTGATGGTTTACCCGTTTTGTAACAGGTCTCAGTGGTCACTGGTGGTCTCTACTTCATTCACTTTCCTCTACCTCTTGGGCATTAGTCCTCCAGTTCCCACCTGCTCTGAATTCCCAGCTGCTTATTTGATACCAAAGCGGCTGCAGCCTGAATGTATTCTCTGACGACACCGCCTCTGCCCTTTAATTGAGGGAGCCCCTATTCCATACATGCACGCCCTCCTGCTTGCTCAACCCAACACAAACTCTGATTTACAAAATGCCCAAAGGCTCCTGAGAGAGCAGGTTTTAGTCAATTCAATGATCAAATAAATATCTTCCAAAAACAGCCCAAGATGATCATTAAAATGTTTGCTAATACTCAGTATCCTCAAATAGAATCACTCTATTATAAAAATCAGCCAATCATTCAATCAGTATTTTTTGCGTATCTATACTCTCTGCAAGACACTTTGCTGAACACTGTGGAGAAAAAGTGTAGGCACAAGATTCTTAGATGAGGCACTTAAGACATACACACACTGCAAGACGAACCGGGATGCAAACGTGGGGGAGAAGTGCCCTGTTGACAGGAAGAGTGTCCTGCAGCACGAGTCAGAGAGGCCTCATGTGGCAACTGCAGGGTTGGATGAGGAGCTGTATGACCGAAAAGGGTAGCCGGCTTATTAAATCAAATTGCTGAGTGCAAGGCCTCCTTTCTACCTTCTGCAAAAAGACTTGTGCAAATCAAAACAACCACTCATCAGTAACAGGAACCATATTGTATCTGGAAGATAATAGGCGCTTAAAAAATATCTGAATATTAGATACCTAAATGAATATTAAATATCTAATGAATATTAGAATAAGTTAAAATATTGAAGCTCAGTTGACTACTTAAATTTTTTTAATGTTTACTTATTTTTGAGAGAGACAGAGTGTGAGCAGGGAAGGGGCAGAGAGACAGAGGGAGACCCAGAATCCAAATCAGGCTCCAGGCTCTGAGCTGTCAGCACAGAACCCGACACGGGCTCGAACTCACAAGCTGTGAGATCATGACCTGAGCCGAAGTGGGAGGTCCAACCGACTGAGCCCCTCAATTGGCTACTTAAAAACAAGAGCACTAAAGTGAAGTGACAGGGCAAGTACTATTATTAAAAGTTTGATCACATAAGCTCCCTTGATTCTTCCTATGAATTAAATACAGCTAGGAGAGACCCTCCCAAGAATGCGTAAGACTTAGGCATCGCCAGTTTTAGAAGGTGCAGAGAAAAGTGTAGACACGAAGTGGTCTTACTGGATCCCCTAGGTCCGGCCCAGGGCCTGGCACGTGGGAGACTTGGTGCATTTGTAATGAATGAACACAGAGGCCGAGGGAGGCTTTGGGGCAAGGATAATACAGAGCCAGCAAACAAAGATGACAGTATGAAGGCTGGAAGGACAAGATGGGGCCTAACACAGTTTTCCTTGCTTTGCTTTTCTCCACTTACATAATTACTTGGCCCACAAGAGCCACTGTGCCTTCTTCTATTGAGGAGAGAGCCTGGGAGGAATGCTCTTGTCTCCTGCAGTGCTCCTAAAAGCCCACGAAAGCAGCTAGTGTCGCACAGTGCCCACTGCAACCTAGGGCTTGTTGTTTAGCAACTGCAGCTTTCCTACGTCATTAAACAAAGCAGGCAGACTCCTGCACCGTCTCCTTGCACCAAGACTTACCTACAGACCCAAGAGACCACATTTTTCAGCACGTTTCCCAAAAAAAAAGGAAGAAAGAGAAAACAGTAAGTCACCTACTTTGCCACAGGGAAGTCACTTGCCTAATTCAAAGTAGAATAGACTCTTCATGTTTCTTGCAGACTAAGTTCTAACCCAGGCACCATCGATTTTCTTAGCAGCAGTGGTCTAAACCCAGTTAAAACATGGAACCCTGGGGTGCCTGGGTGGCTCCGTAGGTTGAGCATCCGACTTTGATTTCAGTTCAGGTCACGATCCCAGCATCGTCGTGGGATCGAGCCCTGAGTCGGGCTCTGTGCTGAGCATGGAGCCTGCTTAAGATTTTCTCTCTCTCTCTCTGTCTGTCTCTCTCTCTCTCTCTCCCCCCTTCTCTGCCCCTCTCCCTCTCCCCCTCCCCTGCTCATACTCCTGTACAGTAGAAGTCTGATTTAATGCCACCTCCTGGCACCAATGTGACAAAGAAGACGGGAAGATATACTGTTTGGGGACTGCACTGTGGACAGTTTGTTTAAAACCAAGAGAGAGGAACACACATGCTTTGGACTGTGCTATATTTAATTAAATGAATTTACTCAGCACTGTACCTATCAAACAGGGATATTAAATATTAGGAATAGTACCACTGGTTGGTTGGTTACACAGAGGCTTTACTGTGAGTTCTAAGGATATCAGATCCCAGTTCTGCTCCTTGTGAGCTGTGTGAACCTGGATGAAGCTGCCCCAAATGAGATATTGCATAAAGCCGGCAAGACAGGAGGTAGGACATGAGCACATGGTGATGTATTAACATCAGACGCTTTACATACGTATGGTGACTGAGGATAATACACTTTTACATTACATTTAAGTAACACAACGAATTGCATTTACTTCTCATTACATTGCCAAGCAGTGGTCCTTAGTAGCCGCAGTTCTTTGAGCATTCCTGCAGTGTTTTCTCCAGGTTAGAAGGACCCTGCCCACTATGGAGAAGGTCAGAGGCAGCGGAGAAAAAAGAGCTCAGGTCAGTGTGGGGCGGAAGGACCACCACCTCTATTTATTTTAATAGTGTTCAGATGAAAGGTGGGGCATACAAATAGCTTGCATAACGTGAGTTAACAGCCAGAAAGCTCTTCCATATTGCCCAGTTAGAGAGAGCTGTTTGTCCTGTACGGGTTTTGGATTGCAAATCTGGGGTTTATCTGCAGGGCTGTTTTCCCAGAGCCTCCAAAACAGACCCAGGGTGAACCACACACCCAGGCAGACTCTGCTGGACCTTGGCTTCTGTTGTTTCAGCCCTGGGGTGATTTCCATGCCAGCAGGCAGCCCTTTTGTGTTTTTGCAGCTCCATCCAGGGTCACATTTGTTTAGGTGTGTTCCATATCTCCAGTTCAGCTGCCTCCTCTCAGGCTAAAATAATGTTTGGCTTATGTACTAAGAAAATACTGCAATTGTAATTTTGCAGCCGTAGCATTTTCGGAACTAGATGCCCAATTCCATATGCTCTGCAGGTTCATGAAATTGTTCTCATTAGTGATATCCTATAGAATATTCTCATATCTCAGTCAGAGGGCTTCCCCTCACCCCAGCCACACTCTCTTGTGGGGTCCCCCCTCCCACCTGTCAAAGCCAATTCCTCGCCTCTAATGGTAATAATAACAACAGCAATAATAGTAACAAAATGGTCCCTTCAGGGCACTTGGGAGGAGATTTAGTGTGTCGGTATCAGTTATAACTGCAGGCCTATAAGAAAGCATGATGGAAAAGGCAGGGAAACAAGAGGGTAAAAGAACAAACAGGAGAACTCCACTTTCCTGACCCTGTTTTAGAAAAGATACATTCAAAATCATGTTTGAGATAGTTGGGACTCCAGGGTCAAAGAACGCATATGGATTTTCTGGGCCTTATTTTCATCAAGCCAAGACAGAGAGCAGGCCCCCATTTCAGGAGGTGACCAAAAACCAGTAGACGTCATTCTCATCCTCAACTAACCTTCAGAGGTACAGAAACCTCTCACTCGTGTTTCTCCCCACTCATACCCACGTCTACCTCCAAGAGCTGCATGACTCAGCCTTACGGGCCCAGAATAATTTAGTTTGATGCCACTTATATGTAAAAATTACACAAAAATACATATGCTAGGGGCACCTGAGTGGCTCAGTCGGTTGAGTGTCCAACTCTTGATTTTGGCTCAGGTCATGATCCCAGGGTCGTGGGATCGAGCCCTGAGTTGGGCTCTGTGCTGAGCATGGAGCCTGCTTAGGATTCTCTCTCTCTCCCTCTCTCTCTCTCTCTCTCTCTCTCTCTCTCTCTCTCCCTCTGCCCCTCCCCCACTAGTGTGCATGCGCGTGCTCTCTCTCTCTCTCTCTGTCTCTCCATTTCAAAAAAAAAAAATACACATGCTAACTACATGGGCATTTACATACAAGGTTCTTTTACACTGATGAAAAATTCTCAAGAAATCAAGGCAAGTGCTATTTTGGCCACCTCCAAAATAAATCTACACATACCCCACCTCCATCTAAAAAAAGATGTGCAAAGGCCCTATGATTCTAATCTAAAGTAAATCCTAAAGTAAGTTTGCAAAACTGCTCTTCCAATGGGTCATGAACACTCCCACAAGTCTCTCTAGATTCTTGAAGATTAAAATTTCCCTGGACTAAGCTGAACATCCAACCAACCCTGAAACTTTGGCCCAGTGCCAGAAAAAATTAAGCTCTTTGCTATTTTCTCTCCTCCGTCATCCCAGCACAGGCAAAAAAGAAGAAACAAATGGATGTGTAACATTTGGTAAACATGAGTATGCTGCGAAATCAAATTTGATCCTAAAAATATTAACCACCTATAATAAAAGCCTAATGTATGCCACCTTTCCATTAAGCAAGATAACTCTTTCTTTTCCCCTTGACATCACGGTATGAAGAACCTCACTATAGATCTGACCTTGCAATTCTCAGCAGAATCTCCTAAGTTGAATAAGAAATTTAATACAGATCATTTCTCTTAAAGGCCTGAGACTCAGAAAGAAAGCAAGAGAAAGGAGATTGCCAGGGATGGATTTTCCATTCTATGGAATATTATTCAACATTTAAGAACCGTTGGGCACCCACTACCTCCTGGGCTCCAGGCAGTACTCACATCACGCCTTCATTCCCAGCACGGTGGAGCACTCAGGATCCAGGTGCCATCACCCACCCTCCAAGATGTAAGAGTCACACTTTTACTGTGTACGTCCAATGTTGTTGACCAAAACAACATGATGCATCATAATCACAAAACATTTCCCACACCAAAGACCTGGGCGTAATTTTGAGACTGTTTTTCTTTTCCCCTCACCTTTTTCTCAACCTATGTATTTAAGTCAACAAAACAGTGTATTTGATTTCTGAAATAATGTGACATGAGCACTGACTGCCCTGGTTTCTTTCAATTATTGGGATTTCTATAATAGGTTTAAAAAAAGATGCTGGTCTTTTAGCCTGGAGGGATACTTACCCTCAATATCAGCTAGGGAAATTCTAAATTTCCCAAGAAAGTTCACTCAACAGTTTGCCCTTTAAAGCAACATGATTCAAGTATCATACAGTTCACTTCTGTGCGGGGGCAGGAATGGACTGTGAAAATGATCTCTTTAAAAATCCTACAGAGTAAATATACGGACTTGAAAATAATTTCCCACAGCATTTTCTAAATTTAATTTCTTTGACTAAAACAACTAAGAAACTGGGACCCCAATTAATCCCTTTTATGTTGTGCTGTAGAATTAAACGCCAATTTAAATGTTGTTACACAATTAAGTGTTACAGAAAGGATTGTTGTTTGGAATATACACTTAACGCAATAAATATCCTGCAGGAAAAAAAAATCTGTCTTTGCCTCCCTCATTCTAGTGTGGCTTCGACCACCACACCTCCACGGAAACCATTCTTGCTGAGGTGAAGTGGCCTCCGTGATACTAAATCCACCTGAGGAGTTCAGTCCTCAACTTACTTGGCTTTCTACAGCCTTCACCGCTGTTGACTACTCTGCTTCTAGAAACACTCTTGCCTTGGATGCTGTGGCATCATGGCATCGCAGTCTTCTTGATGTCCTTCTACCTTTCTTGCACTCCTTTGTAATCTCCTGTTCAGATTCTTCCCTGCCTGACCGCTGAATATGGCAATTCCCCAGGACAGTCTTGGAATCCCTGGTCTTGAAACTCTATGCTCCCACCCAAAGTGACCTCATGCACTCCCACTGCTTTAAATACCACACCACTCCCAAATTTATAACCTCAGCCCAGACCTATATTCTGACTCCAGACTTATTTATTTAATTACCCACTTTCATCACTAAAGCTGGCTCACAGGCATCTGAAACCTACCCTGTCTCCAGCTGGCTTCTTGATCTCCAGGCAATGGTCCCTCCATCCACACTACTGGACTCTTGGGAGTCATCCTCAACACCTCCTTCTCCCACAGCCCACCTATCCCTCCATCTTCTTTCCCCCTCCACCATCTAATCCAAGGACCCATTATCTCTTCCTGGACCACTGAATCAGCCTCCTGAGCCCTTGTCACTGGTCTCACTCTTGTCCCTGCCCATCCTTTCTCCAGCACCTACCAGAGAGAGCTCTTCAAAGTACAAATCTGATCGTATAACTCCTATTCAGTCTTAAAACCCTCCAAACATCTACACTGAGGATTTGTAACAGTCTGTGATCTTGGAGAATGATGGTATAAACTCCTAGATGAGAATTTTTTTTCTCTTTTTTGCCGATGTATAGCTCTGTGAAAGTTTACATATGTGTGCCCCTGTGCAACCCCCACCCTGAGCAAGACATGGAACATTTCCAGCACTCCAGAAAGTTCATGCCCCTGCCCCGTCCCCACCCTCTCCTGAGGTAACCACTCTTCTGGCCTTTATTACAATGAATTAGTTTTGTTTGTCCTTTAACACCATATAAATTGACTTATAGAAATGAATACTTTTTAAACTAAACCAAACTCTTCAAGTGTTCCTGCAAATTAATGATTAAACCAGCTTTAAGAAAATAACATTCTAGAGTCACCTGAAGTCAGGTGTTCAGCTCTAGAGTCTCAGCTCCCCAAAAGAGTTTGTTAATTAACAAGTGAGAACAAAATCCCCATAGCACTACAGATTAAGTTGTTCCCATGAATTATCCCCAAGTATTTAAGATGACACAGGAACTACTACTTCTACTCATGGACTTTGAGCCAATCTAGATAACTGTCGGCCAGGCAAATTCAAAGAAAGTACTTTTTTGATTCAAAGACTTCAAAGTGAAAAAGAAATGTGACAGCATGAGCAAAGTATACAGTTAATAGAGGAATGAGACTTTAGGAGGCTATTGGTCTTACCAGGAGAGTTGTGTTGCAAGTATTAGGAATTAGTAATGGGCTATGGGGGGGGGGGGGGGGGGGAGGGGCAGCTTAAAGCTGGATAAAGCCGCATCTGTACCCATTCACCATTATAACTTCACCCTGGAGGAAGGCCATCAAGTCTCTATTTTCAAAGTACAGTCCCTGATTTTGTCCCTCTGTCCAGAATAAGAGCCAATTCCAATACAGGGCCCGGGGAAGCCCAGCCCCTGGGATGCATCAGCCCCTCCTGAGAATTTATTCTGCTGCCTGAAATTCAGACAGACCTCTCCCCAGGGTTTGGAACTTCTGAAGTTTATGTTGGGCAGGAGGTGACGAAAGGGGGAGCAGGCGGGCAGTAGCAGAGTCCCAGGGACTTGTTTTTGCTCTCTTGATGGTCCAATGCCCCTCCCTAGCATCAAGAAGAGAAATCCTAGGGGCGCCTGGGTGGCGCAGTCGGTTAAGCGTCCGACTTCAGCCAGGTCACGATCTCGCGGTCCGGGAGTTCGAGCCCCGCGTCAGGCTCTGGGCTGATGGCTCGGAGCCTGGAGCCTGTTTCCGGTTCTGTGTCTCCCTCTCTCTCTGCCCCTCCCCCATTCATGCTCTGTCTCTCTCTGTCCCAAAAATAAAATAAAAACGTTGAAAAAAAAATTAAAAAAAAAAATAATAAAAAAAAATTAAAAAAAAGAAGAGAAATCCTAAACCTAAAATTAGAATCAACTGGGAGATGTGGGGAGATTTTACCAAAGTCTGGAAGAACTGACAAAACAGGTCTCACCAAGCATCCCTGTTTGCAGAGAGTCTTGCTCTCTGCACCCATTGACAACAGTTAGACATCTGCTATTGACATATGTATGCCCCTGCATAACCCCCACCCTGAGCAAGACATAGAACATCTCCAGTACTCCAGAAAGTTCATGCCCCTGCATGGACCAGTGTACCAACTGGTGACCCTTGCCCATGCCAGCCAGCCAAGTGGCAGGGGTGGGTTTTGATGGTACAGTTCCTGTCACATGCAAGGCACTCAAAAAAATGTCGGGGACTATTACCATGAAGGGATTCCCACAAATTATAGTTCTGCTTCCTAGACATAAAAGAGAAAAAGAATTGCTCACTCTTCAGGTGAAGTGTTGGGAGGGTGGAGTGAAGCAGAAGATAAGGAAACAATTTGGGTAAAATCACCATCGTCCCCTCCTTTTTTTTTTTTTAATAAACTAAACCCAGAAGATTTCCCAGAAGATGAAAAACATATTTTAAAAAATATATATATATAATGACATATAACATAAGCCTACTTCCTCTTCCTTTATCTCCTTAAATTTTCCTTGAACCCTATCCTAGTAAATTTCATTTAGCCTCATTAAGGTTCATGGAAAAAACCTCCCAGGTCCTTTGGTAAATAAAGTGATGATTGGGAGGGTGAGTCCCAGGCAGGGCCAGACATCTTCAGCTATGTTCTTCAGCAGTGACTGCTGTGGAACTTGGGAGCAAGGCCACCTAAGATAGTATCCCAACCCTGAATTGTCCTCACACAACCAAAATCATCCCAGTGAGGATGAAATCCATGATGTGGAGATAGGAGAAAGACAAACTTTAAGTGTTTTAACTTACATGGTTACAATCAAGCCCTTGACTCGTAGTTTCATTTGTTGGCTCACATTTTGATGTTTGCTCCTCACAGGATGTTCTTGGGTTTACATAGGGATGTAGAAGTATTTGCATTGGACAGGGACACCGGACCCAACTGGAGACTCCTATAAGGACCCCCCCCACCCCAGTCCTGGCTGCAACTCTGTGTCAGTCCCCTGGTGCATGGAAAAACGAAGTTTTTGTTAACAAAGACATTCAGTATATTCAAGGAGTGAGAGAAGAACCTGGTGTTTTGTAGAGTGTGAATGATTCCGGGTATAAGGACCTGGACTTATTCTGGGCAGCTCATCCTCTTCCCTCCACAGTCCAAATTACCTACATTATACCCCTCCTGTCCTCCTACTTTGGCAAGAGGTGTGGCCCCCTCCTTGTCCGGGTTCAACACTCCATCTACATCCCCTCTCACTTCCGCAGGAACTCCATTCCTCAGTAATGCTCTCTTTCAGCTGTATCTTCTCAATCCCGATTTGATGACTTTTACCTCTTCCACCACGGGTAAGTATATTTATACCTGTGCCATCTAAATAAAAACCAACCGACCAACAGAAAATTTCCCTCTTATTTTCACAAATTTAGCTTCTCAGTGTCATTAAGTCACCGTCTTCACTCTTCCTCAGTTCCACCTCTCTGTGGGGTCAATGACATCAAACACTGTGGACCACTTCTCCTTGAAGCCCTCTCCTTGTCTGGCCCTCCTGCACCCACACTCTCCTAGTTTCTTTGGGGCAGTTCACCATGCATACCCTTCTTACCACACTGCTGCTTCTCTAGAGGCTGACCCCAGCAGGAGTGGGCCTTTGTTAGCAATATTTTTACTATATGGCATCACAGGTACCTTCCCCAGACAGGAGGAGAAACTAGGTTAACCTTCCCACAAAAATGGCACTGAGAGGAGGGGCAGCCTGTCAGATTGGCCATCTCATCAGGGGAGGTTTAACCTTGGGAGCTATGGGTTTGTCATGTGCACAGAGCAGCAGAGGAAGATGGTGTTAAATAGAAAAAAGAAACACCATTGCTGAAATATCAGAAACTAAGAGTGATAGAGTCTCACTGGGCTCCTTATGACTCTATGGTCCCTAGTTTCACATCCCTGAGTGCCTCAGATAATTCATTCAGCCTTCTAATAAATTCTAAACACACACACACACACACACACACACACACACATATATATTTTTTTTTTTTTTTTTTTTTTTTTTTGCCTGAGCTAGGTTGTGTTGGTTTCTGTGACTGGCAACCTTAAGAACTTTCATTACCACACAACTTAGTGCTCCTCGTCTCTTATAATTTCGCCTTCCCTTTAATGGTAGGTGTCACTCTATCCATCTCTTAGCTCTCTTCTGAGTCTGTACACTCTCTCCTGGTGATCATTTCCACACACTCAGCTTGAACTGCCACCTCTAGGCATATAACTCTGAATGAAATCTGTCACCCAGCCAGACCTCTTTTTCTGAACTCCTGACCTACAGACCCTGGAACATACTCATTTCTGGGGAATGTCCCACAAGCCCCTTACAATGAATAATTACAAAACTGAGCACAAATTTATTGCTTTTCTCAATTTTTCTAGACTGATGAATCACCTCTACCATCCACCCAGTCACCTCAGTCAGCAAGGGGGAGGCAAGCTTCACTTCTCCCTCTGCTTCACCCTCTATAATCGATTTAATCCCTGTATCTTAATAATTCTGCATCCTTAGTATTTCTCCAATATATATATCCTCTGTCTCTATTCTGACTTCACTGTATTTTAGAGCCCCATCACTTCATTCTATTTGGCCTTCTTATCTCCTCATACCCCCTTATCCTTCTCTATTTCTAAAACACAAACCTGTTTGGTTTATCCCCTGATTCCTTCAAGGTAAGGGCCAAACTCCCTAGACTAACATCTAAGAATCCTCATGATTATCTGACTCCTGCCTCCCTTGACAGCCACACCTTTTATCACTTTCCAGTGGACCCCTACACTCGGTCTACACTGAAGAACTTGCAATTTCATGAAGTGCCAAACTTCCCACTCTGTTGGTGTATGGCTTTCTAAACAGCCTTCTGCTAAAGAGTAATGTCAGTTTCGTGTGTGTACCACTAGTTACACGTATATGCCAGGTTCATCTGTAAGTTCTACAACCCACCTCCCTGCCCCAACAGCCAGAGGTAAGGTCATCTCAGTTAGTTTGCCCATTAACAGCATTTCAGAGCCCCAAGATGAAAACACACAACTTTAGGACACACAACTGAGCCTTCACACCCAATGCCCCCTGCCCTGCAAAGCCTGTCCACGTTTCTTCAAAGCCTAACTCAACTAATTCAGTTCAGCATCACCTCTTTCAGGAAGCCTTCCTTGAACGTTGCTTAATACCCACCCACCTGCACCTTGGGATTAGGTTTACAGCCTCTGTGCTCCCACTGAGTAATGGTGTCCCTGCTGCATAACTTTTCCATAGGCCTTTGATGCCATCGAGTCATAGTGACTTATAAGCCATCTGTGACTTATCCACAACACTGGAAGTTCCTTAAGGGAAGAGACAATGTCTTTCACATATCTGTATTCACAGTGCCTGACACGCTTCCTGGATATCTTGTCCTAGAGCATCCAGCTGGGAATTAATGAGAGATAAAAACTGAGAATCTCTAGAACTAGAATACATTGTCCTCTTTCTGTTACAGCTTTGAAGACAAGAAGGAAAAGATGAGGGTGTGTTTTCTGCCATTGTTTTTGATAGAGCTATGGGGCTTTTTCTTTCTCTTCCTTGGGATATCTCAAGGGGGTGGTTTTCTACATACATGTATTTAAAGAGTGGTCTTGTCATACATGCACTGTGCTGGCCCAGGGCTGCAGAAAGTGCTGACCACCACTTAGCAAAGACTCTGTAAATATTTTAACTCAGAATGTACAAGGTCCCTTCCCTCAAGAAAGGGAACCCAAGGTCTTAAAGGCTTGTTAGAATGGAGCCAGGTATCTTTTTGGCATAGAATCCTAAGGCGGTCACATCTGGTATTAATGCCCTGTGTAACCTCTTTCCCATTAGTGTGGGAAGACCTGGTGGTATGTTTCTAACCAACAAAATATGACAAGGTGTTGGGATGTCTGCTTAGCAAACTGTATCCTTTGCTGGCTTTGATGAAGCAAGTTGCAGAGTTGGCGAGGCCCATGTAATAAGGAACTGAAGGTGGCCTCCAAAGCAGGTAGGAACTGAGGTTCTCAGTCGAAATGTCTTCAAAAAACTGAATTATGCCACAACCATGTGAGCTTAGAAGTGAATCTCTCCCCAGTTGAGCCTTCTGATAAGATGCCAGCCCCGGTGAACAATTGATTACAGCCTTGTAAGAGACCCTGAAACCCATCCAAGCCATATCCCACAAAAAATGTTTTAAGCCACACACTTGTGGCAATTGGTTACACAATGAAGGGTAACTATTATAATCTTCTTTACCCCTATTGAAGTCTAGCTACCTGGAAAAAATGTTTTCCATTTTTCAGCAGGTTGAATAGAAAGCTGTCAGCAAATAAACGTTTCACTAAAATTGAAATCCCCTCTAAAAACAAACATCAGCATTCTACAAGTTGAGGCTACAAGAATCCATACAAAATGAAGGAGTGGGGGAGGAACCAAGGTTAAAACTTGTACAGGGGCTCTGGAGAAAACTGCAGGCTCCATTGGTTTATTTAACTTTTAAATCTTATTAAATTTGCTAGATGCATGTTAGCATTCATGGTTCATTTACTTTTATTCTGACTTCTATAAATAGGTACTCTATGAGCCCTGATAAATGACTTAAAATCTTGTTTGACTTCAATAAAGAAATTAGCATGTTAATCTTAAAAATTCTACCCATAGAAATGAAGGAAAGCCTCCTTTTCCACCTTCGTTTACTCCCTGCAAGTACACCTCCCTAATTCCTGGGCCCCTCCTTGCCATCCTTGTTCTTTTCTTTGGCTCTACATGCATAAAATCTGGCATCCTCTCAAATTGCTTCGATCAGGCTTTCCTGCAAAAACAAACAGAAGCTACCTGGGGCCCCTGATTCCTGTTCATTTACATTCTTTCTGTGCCAAGGGTCAGAGGATGTCGGAGTTGGTGGCAGCCAGTCAAGCCCAGCATGGGACAGTACTTATCTACCACTGCAGTGTTTCTCTATCTCTCAACAAGCCAGCATTCATTTCTCTACAATTATAAATGGAAACATGTAACTGCCACATGTCTGATACTAGTAAATCTAAAAGTTCAGTCCAGAGTTGTAACAGACAGGAGCCCATACAAAGCTCATTAAAATAAAGCAGGCAGTGGGTGTAGGAGAAAGACATAATGTATACGACCTATACAGTATATGGAAAACGAAAGAAAGTTGGAAATTCCCAGCGATTCAATTACACGGAATGCATATTTAAATTATTAGCAATTCACATTAAAGTACTGATTCTTTGTGAGTAGCTATTGTTGTATGGCTTTCTAAACAGCCTTCAGCTAAAGAGTAATGTCAGTTTCGTGTGTGTACCACTAGCTACACGTATATGCCAGTTTCATCTGTAAGTTCTACAACCCACCTCCCTGCCCCAACAGCCAGGGGTAAGGTCATCTCAGTTAGTTTGCCCATTAACAGCATTTCAGAGCCCCAAGATGAAAATTGGTTTTTAGGACACACACAAAAAAATCTTATACAGACCACCAGTTTGTGACTCTCCAAAGCTCATTGTACTTGACAATATCTTATTCCTCAGTATTTAATTTCTCTCATTAGGAAGAATTTAAATTAAATTATTTTTTTTCCTCGGGGAGGAAGAGATAATGAAAAAAGAAGTTGAGAAACACTATTCTAGGTGCTTAGAATTCTAGATGAGCCTATAGGGAAGAAAATGAAGATAAGAAAGGCACAGTAAAACCTGCAGACGCTAAATGAAATAGCCTAATAGCAATCTAAGAACCAGATGCATTTGTATATTATAACAGGAGCAGAATTCGAGAAATCCCAAAGACAAGTTATGACACAGAATTAGAAACTCTGACCTTGAAGTCAGAAGAGCCGATCTGAGTCAGTTCCTAATACATGATTACTAGTTGTGCAACCTTAGAGAAAAGTTATTTATTATTTTCTTTTTCCTTTTCTGTAAAAAGAATGAAAATGTCATTTTT
Source organism: Puma concolor (assembly GCF_028749965.1). Classification (NCBI taxonomy): domain Eukaryota; kingdom Metazoa; phylum Chordata; class Mammalia; order Carnivora; family Felidae; genus Puma; species Puma concolor. The sequence continues at coordinate 141,089,969 of NC_141674.1, read as the reverse complement.
ACAACGTTATTGCAATAGTTAAATGAGATAACATTAGTGAAGAATTTTGCCAACAAGAGCATGTGGGTCAGTTAAAAGGTAGCACCATGAGCACAATTACTTGAACCTTGGAAACCACTGCATGGGCACAGGAGCACTTCAATAAGCCTCTAGTTGGCACTACCGTGAACTGCTGCTTCAAGGTGGTGTTACACCGACAGGAAGGGTCTTCTCATTAGGAATACCACATCCTGGGGCACCGGTGTGGCTCAGTTGCATAAGCGTCTCCCTCTTGATTTCAGCTCAGGTCATGATCTCACAGTCTGTGGGTTCAATCCCTACATCAGGCTCTGTGCTGACAGTGCAGAGCCTGCTTGGGAATCTGTCTCTCTCTCTCTCTGCCCCTCCCCCACTTGCTCTCTATCTCTCAAAATAAAGAAACATTAAAAAAAAAAAAAGAATACCACATCCTATGTTAAAAAAAAAAAAAACAAAAAAACAGGAATGACCTAATGCAATTGATCTACTCTATTCCAAGGGAACAGTAAGAGATACTCAGACCACAGAGAAGTGGTGTGAGAGAAAACTTCCTTTCTTATCTTTCTCCCATCAACTTGGGCTACCTTTCTAATCACCTGGTTGTTTTTATAAACTTTTGAAAAATACCTGAACCTGGAAGATTATAAGAACTCCATAAATATTTATGGAATAAGTGAGCACAGACAAGGTTGCAAGGCAGTAAGTATTCTCATACATGGTTGTGGGAGTAGAAATTAACACAGTCTTTAGAGAAAGCATTCTGCTAATATGTATCAACATTTTTTGTTTGGTTTGGTTTTTAATTTTGTTTTTGTTTTAAGTTCATACCCTTGGCCAGCTAATTCTATGCCTAAGAACCCATCCCAAGGAAATGATCAAAAAGAGAAACAATAATGTATCCATAAAGATTCCTATCACAGTATCATTTTATGTTTGGATGTAGCTTGACTTGCATGGAACATGCATAAAACACTTGTGCTGTATGGACTCCATGTTATGGGTGCGGATATCTGACAGGTAAACAAAAGAAACAGTAAATCAAAACAAGGTCCTACAAAAAGTCAGGTATCATCTTAACCAAAGCCAGCAGCCCTGAAGCTTATTAATATTTCAAAAAGTTGAGAACCTGCCAATCAGTGCAGGTCTGGTCATGTCAGATCTTAGCCTCCCATCATCCCGGTGATCTCAACTAATCTCAAAATCAAAACGGCAGACAATTAGCAATTAAAGCATCTTAAACGAACAAGTAATGTTGCAGGCTAAGGCAGAACAGGGAGAAAGAGAATAAAATTCACCTCACTGGCTTTCTTTTCAAACTCCCAATCTTCCTGAGTCAGGACTCCCCAGGATCTGCAACTCATCACCAGACTAAGTTTCTCCACGACAAACAACAAGCATTCTCAAGGGACTAATTGTTCCCTTATCTCCAAAAACCCTACTGAAAAGGTGCTGAACTCATTGCAAGTCTTCTATAAGCCCTACCTTCTTGGGGGCTATGAGATACAAATATTCTCTCAAGAGTGCAATGAGAAAGATTCATTTAAAAAGGGCAAAAAATTAAGTTCTGTGCAGAAGACTAAATTGTAGCTCTGATTTTTAGTGTCAATGATCTAAAATATAAGATTGATAACCAAGAGGGCAAAACAGCATTTTTATCAAATGCATGTATCAAGGATTGCGGAGCACCTACTTCTCAAATGAGTCAGACATCCTAGCTATCAGGTGCCCCTGATAGAGAGGAATCTGTGGATGATAATGCAAGCAACCAAATGTATACTGAAATAAAAAAAGCATATGTGCAATGTCTGATACTTCTCAAGGCACTTTCACTCATGATTTATCATTTGATTCTTGCATTAACCCTGGGAGGTAAGCAGAAAAAGAAAGATTTGATGAAGATAGGCACACAGATCTAAGTTAGCTAACTTGCCCACATTTGCAGAACCAACTGATTACTGGAGGCATCGATACTCTTATCTAGCTCTTTCCATGTTCTTCATGCCGTAGCACATTGGGCAGCACACACAAATGCTATACATGTGAAATAACTAGATGATCACACAAGACAGGCATAACCAAGACCCCCAGGAGCCAGGCTACTCACTTCAAGTCCCAGTGCTGTCAACTGTGAGAGTATGATTTGAGGTCATTTATTTAAAACACTCTGTGCATCAATTTGCTTACCTGTGAGGCAGGAATAATAATAGCACTCAGCCATTTGGGCGATTAGAAGGATCATGTATAAAGTGCTGTAGTGACCGACACATAGCAAAAGGCTCAATAAATGTTAGCTACCATAGTAATGAGCAGCACTGACTGGGGATCAAGAAAGATTCTCTGCTTAACCCAGATGCGACGCAAACATCCCGAATCTTTCTTCGTGTCAGGTGTGAGTTAGGTGCTGTATTAGTTTCCTGTTGCTGCTGTAACAAACCATAAATTCAGTAACTTAGAATAACATTACTTTATTATTTCATAGTTCTGAGGGTCAGAAGTCTGAAATGGGTCTTGCTGGGCTAAAATCAAGTGTCAGCAGAGCCGTGTGCCTATTGGATGCTCCATGAGAAAATCTATTTCCTTCTCTTTTCTAGCATCTAGTGGCCACCTGCATTCTTTAGCTGGTGACCCCTTTCTCCATCTCCAAGCATATCATTCCAATCTCCGTTTCTATAGATTATCTCCTCCTGCCCCCTGCTTCCCTCACCATGTTTTCTGCCCCTGCCCCTGCCCATTCTGCCTCCCTCTTAAAGGACCCTGGTGACTGCATTGGGCCCATGAGGATAATCTGAATAATCATCCTCTCAGGATCCCTAACTTAACCACAGCTACAAAACCCCTTTTGTCATTTAAGGTAACATTTGCAGGTTCTAGAGTTTAGGATGTGGCCATCTTTGGGGGTCCATTATTCAGTCTACCACAGGTGCCAAGGATACAGAAATGAATTTGATATAACTGCTGAGTTCAAGACGTTCACAGACTATTGAATAAAATACGTATTTAAAAAAAAAAAAAAAAGAAAACTAACTCTAGTGTACATCAGACTCCATCACTCAGCGGTATTAGAGAAGTATAAACAAAGTACCCTGGGGTAACAGAGGAAAGATCCATTTATGTCAACCAAGAAAGGAAAAAAGGCCTCATGAATAACATGATACATGCAGAGAACCGGTCACTGGAATGTGTTTAAACTTGTCGTGATGAAGGTAATTCCAGGAAAACACATGGAAAAGTCAGGAATATTGAATAAGCAACTGTTATCACAGCCAGGGAGACAAAAGAAGGAGCAAATGGGAGAAGGAAAATGTTGAAAAGGGACATGAAGGCTAGATCATGAAGAACCACCGCAAGGGTGGGGGACTTTACAGAATGAAAAGCCATTGAAGGCTGCTGAACCCGTCATTCCGATTGATATTTTACAAAGAAAACTCCAGAGGCAGAAAGCAGAACTCAATTTAAGAGCTACTTCAATAGCGCACAGAAAAAGGGAAGAAGGACTAAATTAAGAAATACAGGAAATGAAGGCAAAGATGGATTTGAGACACATTCCCAAAGTGAAATCAATAGGACCAAGTGACTAAGTGAATATAAGTGGGAGACAAGAGTGATGCTGAATGTCTAGCTCTAGCAACTGGTGGATGCTGATGTCACTAAGTGATGCAGAGAACAGAGAATAGGGGTCAGCTTCAGACATGCTGATTAGAACCCTTAAAGGTGCTAACTCTGACTGTTTAGCAAAAAGGAAAAGCGTACAAAAATGACATCTATGTGTCTGAGAATCTAAATAGAACAAATATTTGGCATCAGCAGACCCCGGCTCTGGTACTTTTCTGACATTTATTTAGCTTTGTGACTGTTGGACAAGTTGTTTAACCCCTCAGGGCCTTGGTTTCCCCATTTGTGAAGTAAGAAGTTGGGGGTGTTAGATAATCATTCAATTCCCTTCTCATTCTAACATCACATCGGTCTAATACCTGAGTCATTATTTCCTTCTCGGTTTCAATCACTTCTTCCAGCCACTAACAGAAAATCTGATGGGTCTTAATTTTCAAACAAAAGGGCTAGAGCTAGAAAGGTAAAGACAAAGGCACTAACAATCACTGCAAGCCTACTATGCACCAGACACCATTCCTGCCCTGCTCTCCTCCAGTCGCTTGTCCCACTTGGCCCAGACACCCCTATGGGGTCCTAGAAATGACCAACAATTTTTATTTCTTTATAATCAATAATTCAAGAACATAACAAAGGAATACTGGAGGTGTTTTTGAAATATAATATATACACCAAGGGGATGGAGAATGAACCATGCACACAATACAAGTGGCAAAAATTGCTTGATTATATTTTTTAAATTCTACTTATTCTGCCATCATGTCAAAAAAATAGAAATTGAACTATCACCACCTTAAATTTCATGTTGCCATGGGATTATAATTTGTAATACTAAAAGAGTGGGACATTTATTTTTGTTCCATCTGTGCTGAAGCAGCTACAGGTTTCCCCTTCAGGGATGTATTTATGGCCATATCACTCAATAAGCCCAGAGAAACAGCTCTCAGGGAATATAATCACCACTAACGGCAGAAATAAAATAAGCATGTTAACATGTGCTTGGTGAGATTCTTATAAATGTGTTCACCTATGCAGCCACCCAGAAGGACACTAAATTGAACCCTAAAAAAGAATGTCAGGTAACCATGTCCAAATCCTCCCTTAATCCTAGGAGACAATGCCTTTTCCAGCAGAAAGTGCTTACTCAGTGTCAATTATAATGCAAACAACAGACTGTGATACAGGCACTTGAAGTTAAAGCTCATAAAGCCCTCTTTAGCAGGAGAAAAATCTAATTCAATGGTCAAATGCCAATCAGGGTGGGATAACTAGGCAGCAGCTGAAAATACAAGATTTCAAAATCAACTGCAACTCCGTTGGGAATGCATTACTACTGAATGCCTGTCAGAGCACAACATGAGTGAGTTAGCACCATTAACGTGGGAAAAAAAGAATGACTCCTATTTCAGTGAACACAGGTAGATTCCCAGTGAATTTTTATTTATGTTTTCCTGAACAATAATTGACATACAATATTATATTAGCTTCATGTGTACAACATAGTGACTTGACATTTGTGTATATTGCAAATTGATCACCCCAACGTTTAATTGCCTACTCTCACCATACCGTAGGCAGTATTACTGGCTGTATTCCCCATGCTGTCCTTTATATTCCCATGACTTATTTATTTTATAAGTGGAAGTTTATAACTCTTAATCCCCTTCACTCATTTTGCCCTCCAATTTCCATTCCCTCTGGCAACCAATACTCTGTTCTCTGTATCTATGAGCCTGGATTTTGTTTTCTTTGTTGTTGTTGTTGTTGTTGTTGTTGTGTTTTAGATTCAACTTATAAGTGAAATCCTGTAGTATTTGTCTTTCTTTTACTTATTTCATTTAGCATAATACTCTCAAGATGCATCCATACGTCAGAAGTGGCAAGAGGTGCCTGGGTGGCCCAGTCAGTTAAGCATCCGACTTTGGCTCAGGTCATGATCTGTGGTTCACGGGTTTGAACCCTGCGTCGCATTTTGTGGCGCCTGGAGCCTGCTTCGTGGATTCTGTCTCCCTCTCTCTCTGCACCTCCCTGGCTCTTACTCTGTCTTCTCTCTCTCAAAAATAAATAAAATATTAAAAAAAAATTTTTTTAATGGCAAGATTTCACTCTTTTTATGGCTAAGTATTCCAGTGTACATACATAGAACATCTTTATCCATTCATCTATTGATGCACACTAAGGTTGTTTCCATATCTCGGTTATTGTAAATAATGCTGCAATGAACATAGGGGTGCGTATATCTTTTCAAGTTAGTATTTTCATTTTCTTCAGATAGAAACCCAGTAGTGGGATTGTTACATAATGTGTTAGTTCTATTTTTAATTTTTTGAGGGACCTCCATACTGTTTTCCATAGTGGTTGCATTTTTGTATATGGTGTAAGACACTGGTCCAGTGTAATTCTTTTGCATTTAGCTATCCAGTTTTCCCAACATCATTTACCGAAGAAACTGTCCTTTCCCCATTGTATATTTTTGCCTCCTTTGTTGTAAATTAATGGACTATACACGCCTGGGTTTATTACTGTGGTCCCTTCTGTTCCATTGATATGCATGTCTGTTTTTATGTTAAAACCATATTGTTTTGAATACGATAGCTTTGTAATTTAATTTGAAATCAGGGCATGTGATACCTCCAGATTTGGTCTTCTTTCTTAAGATTGCTTTTGGTAGTCAAGATTTTTATGGTTCCAGGGGCGCCTGGGTGGCTCAGTCGGTTAAGCGTCCGACTTCAGCCAGGTCACGATCTCGCGGTCCGTGAGTTCGAGCCCCGCGTCGGGCTCTGGGCTGATGGCTCAGAGCCTGGAGCCTGTTTCCGATTCTGTGTCTCCCTCTCTCTCTGCCCCTCCCCCGTTCATGCTCTGTCTCTCTCTGTCTCAAAAATAAATAAACGTTAAAAAAAAATTAAAAAAAAAAATTTAAAAAAAAAAAAAAAAAAAAAAAAAAAAAAAAAAAAAAAAAGATTTTTATGGTTCCATAATCCTAAATTTTAGGATTGTTTGTTCTAGTCCTGTGAAAAATGCCATTGAAATTTTGACAGGGATTGCACTGAATCTCCAGATTGCTTTGGGTAGTATGGACATTTGGACAATATTAATTCTTCCAATCTAGAAGCACAAAATATCTTTCCATTTCTTTGTGTCTTCTTCAATTTCTTTCATTAATGTCTTACAGTTTTCTGTGTTTAAGTCTTTCACCTCCTTGGTTAAATTTATTCCTAGGTATTTTATTCTTTTTGTTGCAAGTGTAAGTGAGATTGTTTTCTTAATTTCTCTTTCTCATAATTTATTATTAGCATATAGAAACACAAATTTTTGTATATTGATTTTGTATCTTGCAATTCTACTGCATTCTTTTATTAGTTCTAATAGGTTTTTTTTTTAATGAAATCTTTAAGGTTTTCTATATATATAATATCATGTCATCTGCATAGAGTATCCATTTTACTTCTTTTCCAATTTGGATGCTTTCTATTGCTTTTTTTTCCCCCTAATTGCTGTGGCTAGAACTTCCAGTAATATGTTGAATAAAAGTGGGGAGAGTGCACATCCTTGTTTTGTTCCTGATGTTAGAGGAAAAACGTTCAGCTTTTCACTACTAAGCATGATGTTAGCTGTGGGCTTGAGGTTGTCATTTATGGCCATTATTATGTGAGGTACATTCTCTCTATATGCACTTGTTTGAATTTTTACCATAAATGGACACTGAATTTTGTCAAAAGCTTTTTCTGCATCTATTGAGATGATTGTATGATTTTTTAATTGTTTATTTTGGTTTTTTTTTTATTTTTTTTTCAACGTTTATTTTTGGGACAGAGAGAGATAGAGCATGAACGGGGGAGGGGCAGAGAGAGAGGGAGACACAGAATCGGAAACAGGCTCCAGGCTCTGAGCCATCAGCCCAGAGCCTGACGCGGGGCTCGAACTCACGGACCGCGAGATCGTGACCTGGCTGAAGTCGGACGCTTAACCGACTGCGCCACCCAGGCACCCCATTATTGTTTATTTTGTTAATGCAGTGTATCACACTGGTTGATTTGTGGATGTCGAGCCATCCTTGCATACCTGGAATAAATCCCACCTGATTAGAGTGTGTGGTCTTCTTAATGCATTGTTGAATTCAGTTTGCTAATATTTTGTTGAGGATTTTTGCATCTATGTTCATCAGAGGAATTGGTCTATAATTTTCTTTTTTTGTGGTGTCCTTGTTTGGTTTTGGTATCAGAGTAATGCTGGCCTCATAAAATGAATTTGAAAGGATTCCTTCATCTATTTTCGGGAAGAATTTGAAAAGGACTGGTATCAATTCTGCTTTGAATGTTTAGTAGAATTCACCAGTGAAACCATCTAGTGCTGGACTTTTGTTTGTTGGTAGGTTTTTGATTACTGATTTAATCTTCTTGCTCGTGATGGGTCTGTTCAGATTTTTTCTTTCTTCATGAATCAGTCTTGGTAGATTATATGTTTCTAGTAATTTATCCATTTCTTCTGTGTTGTCAAATTTGTTGGCATATAATTGTTCACTGTAGTCTCTTATGATCCTTTGTATTCCTGTGATATCAGTTGTAACTTCTCTTCATTTCTGATTTTATTTAGTTGAGTCCTCTTTTTTCTAGGTGAGACTAGCTAAAGTTTTGTTAATTTTGTTTATCTTTTCAAAGAAACTAGCTCTTCAGTTCATTGTTCTTTTCTATTGTCTTTTCAGTCTATATTTCTTTATACTCTGATCTTTGTTATTCCGTCTTCTGCTAACTTTGGGCTTTTTTTTTTTGTTCTTTTTCTAGCTCTTTGAGGTGTCAAATTAGGTTGTTTGAGTTTTTCTTCTTTCTTGATGTAGGCATTTATTTCTGTGAACTTCCTTTTTTAGAACTGTTTTTGCTGCATCCCATAAATTTTGGTATATTTCCATTTTTATTTGTCTCCAGGTATTTTTTTTATTTCATCTTTATTTTCTTTGACCCACTGGTTGTTTAGTGTCATGTTGTTTAATCTCCACATTTTTGTGGTTTTTCCAGTTTTCTTCTTGTAACTGAGTTCTAGTTTCATACCATTGTGGTTAAAAAAGATGCTTGATATGATTTCAATCTTCTTGAACTTACTGAAACTTGTTTTGTGGCCGAACATGTGATAACTCTCATGGAGAATGTCCCATGTGCACGTGAGAAGAACATCTATTTTGCAGCTTTGGGGTGGAATATTTCACACAGATCTATTAAGCCCATCTGGTCTAACATATAATTTAGGCTGATGTTTCCTGTCTGCATGATCTATCCATTGATGTAAGCAGGGTGTTAAAGTTCCCTACTACTCTGACATTGCTGTCAATTTCTCCTTTTAGGTCTGTTAATAGTTGCTTGATATATTTTGGTACTTGTATGTTAGGTGCATAGATATTTATAAATGTCATGTATTGCTGGATTGATTCCTTTAGCATTAGGTAATGCCCTTCTTTGTCTTTTGTTACAGTCTTTGTTCGAATTTTTTTTTAGTGTTTATTCATTTTTGAGAGAGAAAGACAGTGTACAAGTTGGGCAGGGGCAGAGAGAGAGAGAGGAAGACACAGAATCCGAAGCAGGCTCCAGACTGTGAGTCATCAGCACAGAGCTTGATGTGGGGCTCGAATCCACAAACTGTGAGATCATGACCTGAGCTGAAGTCCAATGCTTAACTGACTGAGCCACCCAGGTGCCCCACAGTCTTTGTTTTAAAGTCTATTTTGTCTGATATGAGTAGAGCTACATCAGGTTTATTTTCATTTCAATTTGCATGCAATATCTTTCTCTGTCCCTTCATTTTCAGTCTTTACTTCTGTCCTTACTTCTGAAGTGAGTCTCTTTTAGGCAACATATAAATGATAACCACTCTGTCTTTTGACTAGAGAATTTACTTCATTTACATTTAAAGTAATATTGATAGGTATGTACTTTTGCCATTGTATTGTTTTCTGGTTCTTTTGTAGTTCCTCTCTCTTCCTCTCTCCTCTTTCTTCCTTTGTGGTTCAATAATTTTCTTTAGTGTTATGTTTAGAAGTCTTTCTCATTTTCTTTTGTGTATTTATTATAAGTTTTTGCTTTGTGGTTACCACGGGCTTCACATATAACATCCTTTGTATGTGACAGTCTATTTTAAGTTGATAGCAACTTCAATTTACATACATTACAAAACTCAATATTTTCAGTCACTCACTCCATGTTTTGGTTTTGATGTCACATTTTACATTTATAATTTTATGGATCCCTTAACTAATGATTATATTTTTAGTTTATTTTAGTACTTTTGTTTTTTGACCTTCATACTAGCTTTATAAGTGATTAATCCACTACCATTACTAAATATTTACCTATTCCAATTTGATTTTTATTTTCATACGTTTTCTTGTCTTTAGTTATTGACATTTATTTTCAGCTTAAAGAAGTCCCTTCTTTTTAATTTTATTCATTTTTGAGAGAGAGAGAGACAGAGACAGAACATGAGTGGGGGAGGGGCAAAGAGAGAGGGAGACACAGAATCTGAAGCAGGGCCCAGGCTCTGAGCTGTCAGCACTGAGTCTGATGTGGAGCTTGAACTCACAGATCGTGAGATCATGACTTGAGCTGAAGTTGGACGCTTAACCGACTGAGCCACCCAGGCGCCCTTTAAAGAAGTCCCTTTAACACTTCTTGTAAGGCTGGTTTAGTGGTGATTAACTCCTTTAGCTCTTGCTTATCTGGAAAACTCTTTATCTCTCCTATCCTGAATGATAATCTTGCTGCATAGAGTAGTCCTGGCTGGACGTTTTTTCCTTCCAGCATTTTAAATATGTCATGCCACTGCCTTCAGGCCTTCAAAGTTTCTGCTGAAAAATCTGCTGATAGCCTTATAGGAGTTTTTCCATTGTATGTAAGTTTGGTTTCCTCTTGCTGCTTTTAAGATTCTCTCTTTAACATTTTAATTATAACGTGTTTCAGTATGGTAAAGGGTGCCTGGGTGGCTCAGTTGGGTAGGCATCTGACTCTTGATTTCAGCTCAGGTCATGATCTCATGGTTCGTGAGTTGAAACCCCACATCAGGCTCTGTGCTGACAGTGCAGAGCCCGCTTGGGACTCACTCTCTCCCCCTCTCTCTGCCCCTCCCCCATTAGTTCTCTCTCTCTTTCTCTCAAAATAAATAAATAAACTTTAAAAAATAAAAAATAAAAAAAATAGTGTATCTTGGTAAGGATCTCTTTGGGTTTATCTTACTTGGAACTCTCTAGGATTCCCAAACCTGGGTATCTGTTTCCTTCCCTAGATTAGAGAACTTTTCAGTCATTATTTCTTCAAATGAGTTTTGTGTCCCCTCTACTCTCTCTTATCCTTCTAGGACCTATATAATGTGAATGTTATTCCATTTGGTGTTTTCCATAGGTCTCTTAAGGTATTTTCTTTTTTTTTCTTTTTAATTCCTTTTTTCTGCTCTGTCTGGGTGACTTCTGTTGCTTTGTCTTCCAGCTCACTGAACCGTTCTGCTTTTATCCCACCTACTTTTGAACCCCTCTAGTGTATTTTTCAGTCCAGTTATTATATTCTTCAGCTCTGTTTGTTGAAGTTCTTACTGTGTTCGTGCACTCTTCTCCCTAGTTTGGTAGGCATCTTTATTACTATTGTTTTGAACTCTTTATCAAGTGGGCTACTTATCTTTGTTTCAGTAAGGTCTTTTCCTGAAGTTTTGTCTTGTTCTTTTGTTTGAAACATCATATTCTTCTGTCTCTTCATTTTGCCTGATTCTCTGTTTGTTTCTAAGTATTACATGAAGCAGTTACCTCTCCCAGACTTGAAGGAGGGTCCTTGTGTACGTGAATAAACTATGAATACCAGAATACAATCCCCCTGGTCACCAGAGCCAGGTGCTGGAGGGCTGTCCCCTGTGAGGGCTGTCCCCTGTGTGGGCTGTGGATGCCCATCAGCTGTGGCAAGGCTGAGGTTGCAGCACAGGGGAGATGGTACACTTGCCCAGATGGCTGTGGCATTGGTACCCCATGGGGGGGGGGGGGTTGGCAGTATGTTCATCTGGCTCATTGTGGCACAGCTGTAGTACAGGAGGGTGAGGCTTCTCGGCCTGCACTAACAAGTTAGAAGGAGGCTGTCAAAATGGCACCCACCAATGCCAGTATTAGCAAAGTTGAATAAGATTAAAGAAAGTGGCACCTGCCAGCACTTCCATCCCTGGACAGAGTCCCAACAGTTTCCTGCCCTCCAGTAGTTACTTTAAGATTAGTAATGGGTCTCCTTCACATATGGTCTAGGTGCTTTTCAAACTTGTGCTTTTGTACTAGGTCCCAGCGTGAGTCAGTCTGTGTGTCATCCCCTTAAGGGTGGCTTCTCCATCCCCTACAGTTTTACAGTTTTCCTAGAGATAATCCCCATTGGTTTTATGATTTGGAGGCTGGCCTCTCCAGTGCAGGGCCCAAGAGTTGGGGTGCCTGATGCAGGGCACAAATCACTCACTCCTCAGGAAAAGGTTCATATTGTTGAGATCCCTCCTGGTTGTGTGCTGCTACACCTGGGTTGGGGTTTTTGGCAAAACCCATTTCTACCTCTCCTACTCATCTGGATACGGTCTCAATATGGCCCTTTTATCCTGTGTTGTGCAGGTGCTGTTCATCTAGTTTTCAGAAAATTTTTAGGGGAAATTATCCCTATATGTAGCTATAGATCTGTTGTGTCCATGGGAAGAAGTGAGTTCATAATCTCCCTACATTGACATCTTGAACCACCTTCAGAATCCCAGTAAACTTTTGAAGAGTTACATGTTAAATTGGTTTGGAAAGCTTTCTTAGCCTAAAAAGTATGCACAAACAAACTTGGATAATGAAGACAAATTAGAAAATAAGAAAAATCACAAGTGCATTTCTCCAACTATTATACATGTTATACATACATAAAGAATCAAATATCTCCTAAGGCAGTCATGAAATTTTGGACTCATGACTGATCCATTCATCCCAACAAAATATTTAGCCTTTAGAAAAGGGCATTATCTCCTGAGCCAAAAGAAGATTGTGAGCTTCATCATTTGACCTTTTCATTTGCCTTCTCCCAAGCTGCCACTTCTCCCTGAATTCTAAAAAGGAAAATGAGCATCATTGGGGCTCAAGGAAAAAGACCAGAAGAGACTTGCTCTACACCATTGACTCAGGAACTCTCCTCTCCATACATCTTGCCCCAAGTTATTTACCAAATCAGGAAAAGCAACATCATGCAAAGTAGAAGTGAGGGGGAAAAAAGAAAGTATGTGGCAGAGGCCAGGTAATCACGTTTGGGAAGAGAGATATGATGTGTCCATAAGGAAGGAAAACATTTCATGTGTTTTCTCTAGTCTACACCGATTCTCCTTTTGCTGATACATAGGAAAAGGGCCACCAACGGCAAGTACATGTGGTTCTACCCCCAGCCACAGCTTGATTGGTCCAAGCTGATATCTGTCCCAGGCTGAGCCAATCAGCTCTCTTCCCCAGTACTGTTGGTCTGGGACCAGAGAGAGCATGAGTCAGTCCTATATGCAGTGGCATAAACTATTAGACGTATGCATCTTAGGAGGATTTGAAGTCATCTCTCCCATCTTATCTGCACCTGGTCTACAGTATGAAAACATGAAACCAACAAGCTGGGAGATACCAAGAAATAAGGAAAGAGTATCAGATGCATTCAAGTCCCTGCTAGTGAGGCCCAGCTATAGCCCTGGTCTTCTAGTCATTTCACAGTCTGACTCTTCCTTCAGTTATTCTACACTTAATCACATAAGAGAGGGATGGCACAGTCCAGCACCATAAAAATTTACTCTTAGTTAAGTACACAGACCCAGCATGCAAAGGCCAGTCCTTACAGAATACAGGGAGAATAAATTAGGTGCGACAAAAAGATCAATTCTGCTCCACACATGAGATAACCTTTTAAAAATAAAATTTCTTAAGTTGATTTGACTTGGGTTTTTGCTGCTTATAAACAAGAAAATATAAATACTTGATTTAAAAAAAAAGATGTGATGCCTAGGTACCTATGAATGTAATAGGGGACTTGGTGGGATGACTTGTTTGAGAAGCTAAGATCTCCATGACATTTGCCATCTGAGTGTGCAAGAGTCCTTTGCCTTGCTGACACTGGAGCTCTTTGAAAACTGCCTACTCACATACATGGATATATGTACATATGTGTGTACAGATGTTAATGATGATCAGGCCTTTCCTCAGCAACAGAGGTTAAAACTAGTATGTCCTCTCCCTGGGTCAATGCAGTCTCAAGACAATGTGAGATTATTGTGGGGGAATAATAAAAACCACTTGGCAGCCCTCAAAGAAGTTTTGAAAGGTTACAATTTTCTACAACTATATGCAGACTTTGAGAAAGTATATAAAATGCTAATGTGACCAGCATCATACATGAAAGCATATAAAAGGTTTATGTGATAATGTTGATTAGAAAACCAGGTCTCATGCAAGCAATTATAACTGACACTTGGAGACAGATTTAATTTCTATCATATCAATTTAAACAATGCACCTGAGCAAAAGGTGATCTTCCCCAAAACTGTATGATGGTTAACTAACAAGTTTTGATATTTAGATATTGAACACTGAGATTCATGCTAGTTTTCTTGGTCATCTCCAGGTAGATTCTTCTACCAGTCTGAAATATTAAAAACATCTAAACTGACATTCAATATAACTTTGTAAAGAGGAAGCCATTTACCAGGAATAATTTTTGTCCTACAAGGAAAAATATATAGTTAATTTTACATAAAAGATTGTAAAATAAATTTCAAGATAAAGTATATAATTTTATACACTATTTTAAAATAAAATATTAATTAATGTAGGCACTTTTATTTAAATAAATTCTAGTTCTCTTCACATCAGCATCTCAAAGGCCACTTCAAAACACAAGTAGGTGCCTACAGGTCCCTGGTTCCTCAAGCTTCCCAAATGCCTAATTCTTGGGGCTCTGGAGCTCCAAAAGCAAACAAATCTGCACCTTGTGAGTAAGTGGAAGAGGGAAAAATTTCAGCTGGGCCTGCCATCTTATTAACCAATACACCAAAGTTAGCTTCTTCTCCAGATTTGGCAGATCATTAATATCCCTGAGCCTCTGTTCAGACTTGAAGCAGATTGGCTTTTTCATACAGTGAAAGGTCAGCTTCTCTCCCAGCCTCCTTCTCTCCCAGCCTCCTTATATACCACAAAGTGGAGGGAGAAGGCAAGCACAATGACTGAAGTTGAGGGAATCACTTCATGTGTTTCCCAACAACATAGATGCATTCCTTAATACAAACTGGACAAGGGCCAGAAAGAGCCAGCTGTAAGCCCACTAGCCTCTTGTTCCTTCAGGTGCTGATGTTCTGTGTGTCAAGTTTCAATGGCTCTGCCATTTTCTCTTAAAATGAAAAGAAGTTAGCTAATGTAGCTGAGATACGAGGAGCCACCCTCCACAGCCACCATTGTCACCGCTGCTTCCTCTTACCTGCCCTAAGCACCTGTGCAACCTGTCCATAGAAATGTTGCACAAAGTGTGTGTGTGTGTGTGTGTGTGTGTGTGTGTGTGTGTGTGTGTGTGTGGAGGGGTTTGGAGAGCGGGGGGACAGGGAGGAAAGAAGCACGGCATCTTCTGTTTGCATCTTTCCGATACCAGTCCCTATCCCTAGTTATAACTTTTCATGCCAGGCATCATGATAGAACTCCTTTGAAAACTAGCAAAATACACCACTAAGGTGTGCTCAGTTTTCTGAGCAAAGCTTCAGCCCCCTGCATGGAAGGCAGAACCACCATGTCTGGTTCCTCATTAACCAGAGCTCATTATCACGGCCCCCCTGCTTTCACCATCATCTGACTGATGCCAGAAAGTTTTGATTTACAAGCTGGAGGGTCAGAGAAAAGAGCCTTGAAAAGGTTTCTTTTCTTTTTAATGAGCATATTTAGGTTGTTATGAGTCAAGTTCAAAATTCAAGTCACATATGAACAATTTTTATAGGAGAAGGAGTAACCTGATGTTCAAATTCATTTGCCTCCCATTTTGAAGTAATTCATCTTTAAAATTTCTGTGAAAATTCTACAGTTGCCCAGAAAATGGCACCAACCATCTGTAAGTAAAAACAAAAGCTCTCTATAGTATATATCACAGGTTCAAAGCACTTTGGCATCGGCAGATTGAACACGTTGTTAAAAGAATTTAACTGCAAGAAGAGCTACCATAATTACATAGCAGCTGGTCTAATGTTGACAAAACAACTTTTAAAGGCTTTCAGAAGCCTTAAAGGCTAATCAATTAAAAAGGCATGAATAGTAATGTGCATCCTCTCCTTAACACTGTGAGCTGCATCTCCCACAAATGCAGTGAGGTTTTCATTTTGGAACAATCATTTCTTATGTCCTACAATTAAGCCGAACACGTGAATAAATTCTAAGTTGTGTCTAGGTGAGACCATTATACTTAAAATAAAATAACTCCATAAAACTCAATTATAAACATTGAACTTAATGAGCATTTCCATACCAGCAAAGTTATTATCAAAATACCAACAGCTCATGCCAGAATTTGTGCTTACTTTACCAAGAGCAGGCAGAGGAAGTGTTTTAGATTGTCGTCTACACTGGCCAAGGATACGCTGGAGGCATGAAGAATAAATGAACGGATGAATGGATGGATGTTGGGACGAGTCTGTACTCAGCATCCAAAGAACACTGACTTAATCCCTTTGGGATCAGCCGAGGGGTCATGTTGGAAGGCCTCCTCTGAAAGGACCAGCCAGTTTCCTTGAAGGTCCAGCTGGAAGTCCATCTCTCACGGGCACCTTCCACACGCTTCCCACAAGGCTTGTTTCTTTACCAAATCCCTCACCTTCAGAGAATTAGAAAGGATTTTATATATCACGGGATCCAATCCTTTTTAGGACCCAGCTAACTTTTCCTATAGAAGGCCAGATAGTAAATAATTCAGGCTTTGTGAGCCACAGAATGCCACCACACCACTCACCTCTACCATTGTAGCATGAAAGCAGCCTGCATGAGATTTACACAAATGGGCATGGCCAGGTTCTGATAAAACTATTTACAAGGGAAAGCAGGAAGCCAGACTTGGCCCACGGTCGGTAATTATCTGACCCCTACTCTACCAACGTGAGTCGCCTTGTTCCCATTCGGGGTCCAGGGAGCCTCTTTCGGAACACCTCCAGGGAAGAAGGTCAATCCCCTCAAAGCGGCCTCTCCCACCTTCTGAAGATTTCCCTTCTATCGACTGCAATGAATCTGTCCGCAACCTGTGGGCACTGTCACATCTGTGCACCCTGTCCTCTCCTAAATCATTCTCCCCCCTCAGTGTGCTCTGCACAGATAGGCCTTCAAAAATCCTTTCTATAATTAAAGAAAATACCACCAGTGTTGCCTTCTGGAGCCCCAGAGAGTAAGCCGAATACCTCTTCCACCAGACAGCCCTTCATGTATTTGAAGACAACTGTGGGATATGGCATTTTCTGTCTGCGCCGCTCATTTGAGATCTATCTCACAGTGCATTTGATTGTTAGTTTTCTTCCTCCATGTACACACTTTTTTCCTCCTCATTTAGATGGCAAGTGAAGCATAGTCCCTGGCACACAAGCTCCATTTAGTTTTACGAGACAGAGTGGCAGGACGACCACAGAAATATCAATCAACACATCTTTTTAAATGCCTTTCTCCACAATGGGGACCTCTTCCACTACGGGAGGTGGACAGCTCACCACAGCCGCTGGAAGGCTGCGAGTATGTCAAACGTCTTCAGATGTAAAAACTGATCTTTGAGAGGCAAAAGGCCTCCTTTTTCTGTCTTCTACCCCCCACCGGGATCCTGGAGTAAAATTTTAACGTGGCAGACTGCGGAACACCAACGTTCCAGCTGCGAATTCTGAGGCCGAGTCCGTTGTCCGTGCTGGTTGCACAGCTTCCTGAGGCCCCATCTTAGTCATGTTCATATCCTGTGCTATTTACCTCTCTCCTTAACAACCACTGCCCCAGAGCAACATGCCCACTGTTGGTATTTATGTGAAGGCACACTGTAGGACTTCAATAATGCACTCTCAAGTGCAAAAAGATTAATAAAAATCTTGAGTGCTCCTTTTAAATGAGCAATCGTCCTCAGGGTAAGAAATTGGGTCCCTCACAGAAGTTTTCAAGGCACTGGTAAAATGAGTTTCTCACCATGTTACCTCTAACTTCTACTCCCCAGGCTAATTCTCTTTCACAATCGGTAGTAAAATATTCAAATACGCTGTGTTTTACTATCTTAGTGAGAAAAGAGTCTTTAAAACCATTACAAATACTTCATCGCATTTAATGTCACTTTACCTTTTTATGTTCCTTCTCCCCACTCTTGGGAAGGACAGGAAGGACACATCTCACAAAGTCCTGTACTATATGCACTCTTTAGCAGTGACCCCAGGTGCAGAATCCCTGCGTGAAAGAAAGACCTGTTTATGGACACTCATAGAGGGGTAGAGACACCCCAGCAAGGGGAGCCTGGGCACCTCCCATTCCATCCTCCAGAAAGCCCAGGACAAACCATCAACTCTACCGTATTGGACAGTGGACGTTAGACACTTGTGGCCACCTAAATTTGAGTTAAATACAATTTAAAATATAGCTCCTTAACCGCATTAGCCACATTTCAAGTACTCAGTAGCCATATGTTGGCCAGTGCAGATGTAGAACATTTGTCACCACAGAAGAGACTAGAAAGTTCTACTAGACAGTGCTAGTGGGCCCAGTGGGCCTCTCAGTGATGGCCACTCTCCAGCCAACACCCGTGGGGCTTGACCAATAAGCTGTCAAAGCCAACTGGAGCTGCACTCTGTACTTTCTTAAAGCCCAAAGAAAAAAATAGGGTATGGAAATGTCATACCTGGTTATGCCAGACAATTAATACCACACTGGTTTAAAGGTATTCTTTAAATAAAGTGAAAAAAAAAAAGAAAGAAATCCATAATTTGCTCTTATCTCAGGGAGTTCTGCCAAAGTCCCCAGCCTTTGCAACTCCATGAGAAACTTTTATACAGAATAAAAAAGCTGGATTCTCATCTGGATTCTAGTAAAAAGTAGGGGGGGAGGGAACAAGAGGCACAATTTCTCTGTTTTTCTGAACTCAGCATCCTTTGTATTATTTTATGAAGTTCATCTATGCTTTCATCATCATTTTGCATGAAAAAAGAATGGGGCTTTTTGCCTTTATAAAGTAGGACTCCCAAGTTCTAAAGAAAGCATTAAAATACTTCTGTGCCTTATATTTATCATCAGGAAGTAAAGTTGTTCAATAATCTGCATCTAGATAGCACAGCATATAATTGTTTTTTTCAGATTACTAGAATCACCACCTCTCTAAAATCTAAGAACAAGACAAAGTTGCTAATAAATTTTAAATTTCCCACATAGTTACTTTGGAGAATGTAAAATTATGAGAGTAACTAAATTCAAATTTCAGACTGCTTTCTGAAACATGAGATGACCCCCTGATAGTCTATAAAGTCTGTGGAACATCTGTTTTGATAACATATGTACTTAAAATTCCCCACATGTCAGTTTCAAGTTACTACAAAATATAAGGCGGCACCAGCTGCAAGGATAAGGAGGAAAAGCTGTTAGCAAAGTGCCAGGAAATGTTCAAGATTTTAATGGGACCAAGTCTCTTTACCATTTGCATATCATCATCCTAGGAAACAGACCAAACAAGAGACTAGAAATCCTACCTCTTCCACTTGTGAGAAAATTCCACCATGATCTTGCTACATTTTCCTTTACTACCTTCCTAGTAAGGAACTATGGTATGTTTAATTCTGGTAACTTTTTTTTTTTTTAATTGAAGCATAATTGACACACAATGTTACCTTAGTTTCAGGTATACAACACAATGTTTATACACACAAAGTTTATAGGTTACGCTATGCTCACCACAAGTGCAGTTACCATCTATTATCACATGACGCTGTTACTGTCGTATTTCATCCCCATGACTTATTCATTCCATAACTGGAAGTCTGTACCTTCCATTCTCCTTCTCCCATTTTGCCCATCTTCCCAGCCCTCTTCCCTCTTGCAACCATCAGTTGTTCTATGTATTTATGGGTCTGTTTTTGCTTTGTTTCGGTTTTTAGATTATACACTTATAAGTGAAATCATATGGTATTTGTCTTTCTTTGTCTGACTTATTTCACTGTGCATAATACCATTTAGGTCCATCCATCTCCTCGCAAATGGCAATATCTCATTATTTTTATGGATGAGTAATATTCCATTATATATATATATATATATATGTAATCTATATAATATAATCTATTATATAATATAATATATATAACATATATCATATCTTCTTTATATATTCATCTATTGATGGACACTTGGGCTGCCTTCACCTTAGCTATTGTAAATAATGCTACAATAAACAGAGGGGTGCTTATATCTTTTCACATTACTATTTTCATTTTCTTTAGGTGAATATTCAGTGGAATTACCAAATCATGTGATATTTCTAGTTTTTATTTTGGGGGGAATCTGGACACTGTTTCCCACAGCGTTGGCACCAATTTACATTCCCACAAACAGTGCATGAGGGTTCTTTTTTCTCCACATCCTCACCAACATTTGTTGTCTTTTTGATAATAGCCATTATACCTGGTGTGAGATAATACCTCATGGTGGTTTTGATTTGATATTTCTGGTATCTTCAACCAAAATGCTCTCCCCTCATTATTTCTACCCCTCCAAATAGTACCCATCTGTAGGGACCAGTTTAATTTTCACACTTTCCATGAAAGTGACTTCATCTCTTCTAGCCTGCAAATTCCTACTTCTTCTGTACCTACAGCAAATAATAAAGGGTCATACAACTGCAACTTAATTGTCCTCCTTCTGCTCTGACACCCTGATCTAATCTCCTCATGTTTGTGGATCTGCTCCCATTTCATGGCTTTTACAGACATTGTGAAGCTCTCAAAGTTACCTCTCCCCAGAACTCATATCCATATGCCACCCACCCATCTACTTCATATCTCCACTAGAAAGCCTAACAAGTATCTCAAGTGTAAGATGTCCAAAGCTTATCTGATCCTTTTCCAAATCTGCTCTTCCTCAGTCTTCCCATCTCAGTAAATGATAGCCCTACCCTTCCAGTTTATCAGCCATCTTTGACTCTGCTCTCTCACGTGTGCCCTGTATCCTGTCCTCAGCAAATCCTACCTCCTGCACACTCTTTCCAGATAGATGAAGCATGCCCCTTTTCACCACCTCCACTGCAACCACATGGATATAAGCCAACATCATCTGGATTATTCCAACCTTGTCCCCCCTTCTATTATTCATTCTAACTGTAGCCAGTGGTCTTCTGAATCATACAATTAATCAGGTCATTCTTTAGTGCAAATTCTTCCAATGTCTTAATTTACTCAGTAAGGAAAGAGGAAGGAAGGAAGGAAGGAAGGAAGGAAGGAAGGAAGGAAGGAAGAAGGGAGAAAGAAGAAACGGAGGAAGGAAGACCTTTACAATAACCTCTAAAGCCCTGAATTATGGATGGCCTATCTCTTATGTTTTTGAGCTTTCACTACTCTCTCTCTCTCTGGCTTACTTCACTCCTAGCACCAGTCTTCTTGCTGTTTTGAGAGTGAGGCATGATGCTACTGCAGGACCTTTGTGTTTCTGTCTGGAAGGCTCTTCCTGCAGCAGCCCCCAAGGCCCTTTCCCTTACCCGGCCCAGGTGTTCAGGTGTTCATGAGACCTACACCATGAGGTCTCCTATGACCACCATGTTTAAAGTTGCCAACTGCCAATTGCTTCCTGTCCACCTCAGACATTCCCTCTTCCCCTCTTTGGTTTCTCCAAAGCACTTAGGACCATCTAACATACTGCATATTTTCTTATTTATGACCCCCTGATAGAACGTAACCTTTATGAGGACAGGGATTTACGTGAGCCTTACTCACTGCTTTATCAGAGACTTTTGCCTGTTTCAATCACTTCTGTGTTTCCACCTTCAACTATGATCAGCACAAGGCGATTCTCAAATATTTAAAGACAAAGACAGAGAGAAAGTCAGTTCCAAGCTCCATGAGGACAGTTTTCCATGTCTACCCTTCTTTTTCATATCCCTGGCTAGCACCCAGAAAAAAAGTACTTGTTGCCTAATTATTGCTATGTTTACATTGGCAAATGTAAAATATTAGGTCACTCAAACGGCTGGACATGTTAAATGTACACAGTGGTGATGCAATATTAACAGAAGTAACTATTTTTAAAAGATTTCAAAGCTATTTAAACTTAAGCTCATAATCTCTATTCAAGTATGAGCAATCCTCACAATCACCAAGAAGAGACAGATTCTTAAGCGCTGCTAAAGAAAGATACAAATACCTGCCCAAAAAAGAGAGGAAAGGAAGCCTCGATACTATCTATCATTTACTGGGTGAATTACAGCAAATAAAACTTCAATGCCAAGCCCCAAAACAAGTCGTTTGGGGATTTTGGCCACTAGGTTGGTTATTAAAATGGACAGGTGCTTTTAATAAATCAACAACGCTTTGCCAAGCAGTGATAATGATGATGGCCTAGACAAACTGCTATGAAACACTGGGGTAATGCAATAGAGAAAGAAAGAGCCCTTCCCCCCACCCCATCTACAAAGAGAAGGGTGTACATCCGTCATCTCCCAAACAGATAGTCTTTAAACAAGGGAGACTTACTAGTCAATACGTCTAAGAAATGGCTCAACCTTTCTACACACGCAGAGCGTTGCCTATAAAACATCAACAGTCAACTACAGACCAAATACACACTAGATTCTTTTTCACATAAGATAATTTGAAGACTATGCAGAAAGCTTTATGGAAATCCTTCATCCATAAAATGATTGAGCGTCCCAAAAGGGGAATGCCATAACATGCCAAAACAAATCCTACCTAGTTTTTTGTGGCACTTAGGTTCAGGCCCATACAGAGCATCTCTTTCCCACGTGAAAGGACCCACGTCTCTTCCAAAGTTCACTGAGCTGCTGCAGCACAGAAACAACTGCGGGGATACATCTCTTCTGCTTTATAAATTCTGTACAAAAAATTCTAAGTAGAGTTATTTCTGTGGATACTTTTTTTTTTAAAAAGGAAAATAAACATTAAACACTAGCATCATATTTGCGGGTTAAAATATCCACCTTTGATTGTTAAGAAAAATAGTGTTGTATGTCAGGTCATGAGTCCACGATGGCTTGGAAGTGGTGATGATTATAGGAAGCACCATTCATTAACTAATCTGTTCATTTATTCAGCAAACACTGACTGAGTAGGGAGAGCCTCTGCTCATCAAATACCTACCGAGTATCTATCCACTTTGTGTCAGGCCTTGCGGTGAGTGATGAACTAAGGCACCGCACATATGTTTAAGGGTACAGGAAAGATGGCCTCTAAAAGATGAAGCTGGATTCAAAAACTGGAGCACATTGTGCTCTGGAATCCTCATCAAGACAATTCAACGTGAGGAAGGAACCACAAGACCTCCCAATTGAGCCAATGCTATAATATGTCTCTTGTCACTTGGAAAAAGAAATGCTTAGCAATTGTCCACCAAATATCAAAATTCAATTTAGAGTTAAAAAATACAATTAAATGGGGGTGAAAAAATATAATTAAATGGGGGCGCCTGGATGACTCAGTTGGTTAAGGGTCCGATTTCGGCTCAGGTCACGATCTCATGGTTCATGAGTTCGAGCCCCGTGTCGGGCTGTGGGCTGACAGCTCAGAGCCTGGATCCTGCTTCGGATTCTGTGTCTCCCTCTCTCTCTCTGTCCCTCCCCTGCTCATGCTCTATCTCTCTCTCTCTCAAAAATAGATAAACATGAATATATATATATATATATATATATATAATATATACAATTAAATGTATGCAACTAATTCCAATTTTTTAAACAAGCATAACTAAATAGGAATATTGATGTTTTATTAGACACATGCTTGAGTTCGAATAACAGAACATTTGACAAAGGCTCTTAAGAATTTAGAATGGTGGAAAACAGATAACTAAAACTTAGAAACAGACATACAAATTTAATTTAACAGTAAAGTGAAATTGGTATCAGATTTTGGCTTTTGTATCCTAACATTACCTAATAGATTATTTCTTTAAAAACATGAAAAGAGCCAAACTCATAGGCCACTATAAGTTGTTGGCTGTAGATTGTCTTGTAGATTACCTACTACAGCGATCCAGAATAGCCTAACTTCAGAGAATTCACAAAGTGCAAGGATTACAATATGAAAAACAGCCAGGGTGAATCTTTACTTTTCCTTTGAACCCAAGAGATTACAGATGGCCACCCTGTATTCCTCCACCCCTTACAACCTCTGCAAGCGGAACTATTTCAGTAGGAAAAAGCAAAATCCAGACTCAACCATACTATCCCCCTGGATATCTATAAGGGCTTCCACTCTCTCCTGAGACACTACGGCTTTTACCAGCTCCTCATCAAGCAAAGGGTGAATCTGGCAGGAGCCAAATAAAAAAAAAAAAAAGCCAAGACTGGTATTGGGGGCCAAGGTGAGATAAACCTCTTCTGTAATCCTGAAGATGAAGGGAAGAACTGTTCACATTTTGTATACATTCAATATTTGTCTTTTCATCTTGATGTTTCAGCTCTGTGATTAATTGCGCTGCTTGGCTCAGAATGCCTCTGTCAGAATAAAATCTGGGTCTTTTGCAAATTGTTCTTTTCTGAAATGTTATCCCCTCTATTAGCATAAATGTTTCAGTGTTTTGTTAGGGGTGTGGGGGGCAGTGGGTGTGCTTGGCAAAGTTGTTATTCGTGTTTTGACTGCCTGTGAATTTATGCAGTCTAAAATTTAAACCTACAGGGGAAAATGCACACCTTGCAGGTTTGGACTCTCTCAGCATGCTATTCTCTTAAAGTAGATGCAGGGATTTTCTAACAGAGTACATTTTTGATCAATAGGTTTATACACAACACACACTCTTCTAGATGAGAGGCAAGGGGCTAGCTAGAAAAGAAACAGAA
The DNA here is from genome assembly GCF_028749965.1 of Puma concolor. Lineage (NCBI taxonomy): Eukaryota > Metazoa > Chordata > Mammalia > Carnivora > Felidae > Puma > Puma concolor. Next base: position 141,065,313 of record NC_141674.1, on the reverse strand, counting down.
GAAAGACAAACTATTGAATTGTAGATTCACAGAATTTAAAACCCAGAAGAAACTCAGACATCAGCTAATCCAATATTTTGTGTTGTACAGAACACTACACTGACCATCAGGATGCACCTTCAAAGGGGGTGCTATTTTCAAGCAGTTTTGGGCTTCACTGAGTAGTACACCTCCTTTCAGATATTTAGAGTGACTATTCAGTTACCAAAAGTCCTGCAATGTAAAAAAAAAATACATATATATTATTTAACCCACTGTTTCCCAAACATATTGAACCATCATCCCCTGTTTCTGCCTTTAACATTCCACAGAACTGGTGTTTCTTCTTGCAGATCCTGTCCTAGAAGTGCTGATCTCATCATACAATGATTTTCCAGATGAAGAAACGGACATTCAAAATTAACTCATTTGGCCAAAAACCTGGAATTAGTTAGTGGTTGATAATTCAGAAAATAGCATGACTGGAGTTTGGAGAAATAAGCAGAGATCCCAACATCTTTCCTTTCCACCCATACCTCACTACAAAATAGTTGCCTCTCCTGAGTCCCTGCCTCACTCTCCTCAGACTCCTACATTCCCTCAACTTCTATTTATCTACTTGACCAATGAGCACCTCTTAACTGGCTCAGATTCATTCATTAATAAGTGCATCCTTTCCCCATGGGAAGCCTTTTAACAATGACTTACCAGGCAGTGGCTTTAATGGAGGCCATGGCAGGAATAGGACAGATAATTTAAGGCAATAGAGCTTTGTGTTTCTCAACTTTATATATGTTTATTGTAGGGATTTCCCGGGAAGGTCTGGAATCAGACAGGATAGGGAAAGTTTTCTCAAACTGATCATAAAGTAGATGATCCTCTCCTTAACTGTTAAGTCCTCTGGTTCCATCTTCTCTGCACTCTTTTCCATTTTCCACATCCAACCTTATTCAGTACACGGTTTCTCTTGGAGAGATAGGAAACCCTCATGCAATGTCAGAGTGGGCCAGAAGCCACAGGAAATGAGTTTACCCACTTGCCTGCAATGCCCTTCAGGTGCTACATAGCACTCTGCATTTCCTTATTTTGTTTAGCCTAACTGGAAACTACCTCTCCTGCAAAGGTCTTTCCTAGATAGTTCCCAAGCCTAGAAAACAGTACCCCTACACAAGGTATCTTTCTTTGAAATGCTATTCCACTATAGCTATGTATGTCCTTCATTTAGAAAGTTGAGCCTCTAAATAGCTTTGGTGGGAAAATATCTTTTGCATCATGTTGATCATCACTCGCCAGGCTTGGCTATACCAAAGAACAACACTGGCAACAGTGGAAGATGAACCCTGAGTTGTTTCTCAGAACTGGGTGGAGTGGATGTTGATTCTGCCATTATCTCACCTGGTGCTTCTTAAAACAACACTTTCAATCAGCTGGCTGTGATTCCAATCTATGACAATGGAACAGGAAGAACATTGGCCATTAGAGATTAAATCTTGCCTTGTCTCAGTCTCCGTTTAGAAAGTGCCAGTCCTCACTATGTATGTTCCTCTCTTCTATGAGAAGGGGGCCATATGGGAGATGGCTCATGAAAGACTTTTTCAACAGCATAGAAAGATTTTGTATATCTTCACCTATATATAGCAAGTCTGATATATTGTCCTCTATTTTATTCTACCAGAATAAGGATCAAACACACTGAACACATGCTATATACATAGTTAGGCAGCCACCATGTGACCTAGAGAAAAGCAATACTATTGAGGTAGTAAGAAATTACATATGAATAATAAATCTGGGTCACAGGAAGAAGAATGATTATTTTCTTCCTTCAACTTTTCTGTTGTTTTTGTTTAACAGAAATTATCAATGCACCTTAAAAAGCATAGTTCAGCTTAGTGTGGAAGTGTGAAGCACGCCAGTTTTTATTTCCACCGGTGAAGATGGCATACCTCACTTCCCCAAGTCCTAGGTCATGGTAACTAATGACTTACAGTCTGTTCTGTATAAACCTCAATACTAGAGGGTATTTCTAGAAAACAAAAGCAGGGAAGTGTCTCTGAAGAGAACAGTCAGTTTATGGGATTTGTTCTTCATGGACATCCAGAGATTAAATTAGGTGGTACTTGTTATAAACAACTAAAACTATCCTTTCCATCTAAACCAATCTTTCAGGGCACCTGGGTGGCTCAGTTGGTTATGCATCTGACTTCAGTTCAGGTCATGATCTTGTGGTTCGCGAGTTCAAGCCCCACATTGGGTTCTGTCCCTCAGACAGCTCAGAGCCTGAGGCCTGCTTTGGGTTCTGGGTCTCCCTCTCTCTGCCCCTCCCCTGCTCGCACTCTGTCAATCTTCCTCTCTCTCAAAAATAAATAAACATTAAAAATAAATAAATTAAGATAAATAAACTGATCTTTTGTGCTGCTCCCATCATGATCTCCACAGCTTTTTCTCTATGAAAGTGCTAATTCTATTCAACATGTTTATTGAGGTATTACTCTATACAAGACACTAGGCTCACACTAGCATTCAAGAAAAATAAGACGTTATGTAAATAATAAACTAAATGTGAGAAACACGTCAGTAAAAAAAAAAATACAAGCCTAAAATTTTTTTTTCAACGTTTATTTATTTTTTTTGGGACAGAGAGAGACAGACCATGAACGGGGGAGGGGCAGAGAGAGAGGGAGACACAGAATCGGAAACAGGCTCCAGGCTCTGAGCCATCAGCCCAGAGCCCCACGCGGGGCTCGAACTCACGGACCGCGAGATCGTGACCTGGCTGAAGTCGGACGCTTAACCGACTGCGCCACCCAGGCGCCCCAAAGACTAACATTTTTACTGATGGGAGGAGAATCAGGAGAAAAGGTTTCTGGGGGGAGGTTGCACTTTAACAAGGCCTCGAAAGATAAAAAGGATTGTCCATTGGGAAGTAATGGATGTAAGGACACTCCTGACCAAAGATGTGTCTGACCAAGAGTCAGAACTGCTGCAAAAGTTTTTGGGAATTCACTCAGTTGAGTGATTAGGAATATGAATTAAAAGAATTTCATAAAAGAAATTCTTCTATGAAGTTATACATAAAAGAAAACCATGTACTTCTAATACCCGTCCTTTGATCTTCTATGGAAAGATACTACATAAGTGCAGAATATTACTTCTATTAAAGTCAGTATTTTTAAGTGGTAATATTTTTAGAACACTTGAAAGTGGGGTTTTTTCCTCTTCAAGATAGAAATATTGTAAGAAATTAAATGTATTCTGCATGAATAATCAAGTCAAAGAACAGTGAAGATCTACAGAGCGAGAAAAGAACAAATTCCAGGGAGATGCGCTAGATCTTTTAAATTATTTATTATAGACCTCATGCTCTTAGAAGCCAAGAACTCTGTTTCATTTAGTTTGGTCTAAATACCAACATTTTGCCACTTTCAGTTGTTCAAAACTATTTTATTAGGTCAGCATTAATGAGTAGTTTTAAATGTCAAAAAATACATATTGGTGCCTACTCATCTCGGAGCTTAAAGTTTAATTGGTGCAGCCCCTTGGTTTTATAGTTGAAGCAAATGAAGGCCAGACGGTGGGTGACTAACTTGCTAAAGGTCACCCCGCTAGTTCACAGCAACCAGTTAAACTGGAAGAGACTAAATAACTTGCCCAAGGTCACAGAGTTGGCAATGGGTGGGCAGAATTACAACACAGGAGAACTTGGCCTCTAACCTTTACACTGCACTGCTCCTCTGCCAGTGGAAAATTAGCATAATCCTGCACAAGTAGGTAGGGTCCTGTAGATGAAAAGCCATACAAACAAAAAGTAGAGAGTAATAAATGCTATTATTATAAGTGCAAGTAAGTGTATACATTATCTAAATTGCTTTAATGGCATAAAGGAACCAGTATTTCTAGATGTCTTGATGGAAACTTAAATAATATGTACATTTTCTAACTTATTATACAATTCAGTACTGAAAAGGGAAAAATGGGATGAGAATAATGCAATCCTTATTTCTCCTGCTTCTTGCACGTAAAAACATTAAGGAATATATTTTTGAAAATGTTCACCCAAAATCCTGCCACCCAAACACAATAACCATATTGTTAATCATTTAGGATGCTTAAAGAGACTTGCTTTGATAATTCAGATAACAATCTTCATTTTCTTTTTCATGGCAGAGACAGTAGGACAATCCTGGGTTTAAGAACTCTTACATCTATGGCCTCTGACAGATCTATCAGAAGACAAAGATTCCATAGCCAGTACTTCTGTGTCCCCTAATAACCTATTATGTAGTAATCACTCACACACACACCTATATGTTTCTTAAATCTACTTTTGATTTTAGCCTGCATGCCCCCTTGGCAAGACAGAGAGTGAGGATGGGCAGGTGAAAGGGCAGGGCAGGGACAGCAATTTTAAATATTTAATATATTTATATATTATATTAATATATATATAAATATATAAATTTAAATATATAAATATTATAAAGTCCTTGGGCTTATTACTTTCTGCCCCAAATCCCTTGCTTTCAAATGCCAACACGTTTTCTAGTTCTAATTTTCCACTTTCATGAGAAATGACCAAAGTATGCTCTATGTGTAAATGTGTGCATGAGAATCTGACTTCCAGTATCCATCTAGCCCTTCTTCTGTAGCAACCTGAGAAGGGTAAAAAAGTCAACGAAGTTACTAGTTATGGTAACTAGTCACCAGTTATAACTGTGACCTCTAATTGGCAGACTGAGTGAAAACTAGAATAACCTGATGCAGAAATGATACTTGCAGTATCCCTGACCACGGCAATTCTGGAAACTGGTTACATCCTTTATGGAATCCTGGGAGCTTTGTCTATACAGTTGTTACAAGAAGATGCCAGCTCCAGGGGGCATGGGGCCTCTAGGCAAAGATGGCTCCCACGCCTGTCCAATGTGACCCTCATCTCCTCATACCTGAGCTGTGCTCCCTGGGCGGCTGCAAGGGCTCCCACAAAGGAATGCCTGATGGCAAGTCATGGTTCCTGTCCTATGGTCTTCTGGTTACACTGGTGCCATGGGTGACCAGTGGTAGTCCTGCAGTCAGATTAGTTGAATCTTTTATTTTTTTTTTAGTTTTTTCTTAACATTTATTCACTTTTGAGAGACAGAGTGTGAGCGGGGGAGGCGCAGAGAGAGAGGGAGACACAGAATCCGAAGCAGTCTCCAGGCTCTGAGCTGTCAGCACAGAGCCAAGTGTGGGGTTCGAACTCACGGACCGTGACATCATGACATGAGCCGAAGTCGGACGCTCCAGCGACTGAGCCACCCAGGTGCCCCAGATTAGTTGAATCTAAGGAGATATTCTAGTAGACATTACAGTAACTTCATAATATATAGACAAGGGTCTTATCCCTTGGGGCTTTTTCTTTCCTGGAAGAGTTGTTCTCTTTATATTCTGTCATCAGATACTAGCTACCTTCCGCAAGTACTCATTCACAATCCTGGACACTGATTTGATCATTTGAGTGTTCATATCTGGTTCCTTCATATCTATCTTTCTTGAGGAATGACAATAAGAGTTGCATGCAGTGACATATATACCAGATTTTATATAATAACAAGATACAATAATCTGTTCTTCCACTAAGATTCTGACAAACCGGGTATATTATTATCTTAACAACAGCAACTTATCAAGCTGATGTTGGCATAGAATATACATTGACTCCCAGGTTTCTTCTAGGGATCTAGTATTAAGTTCAATTATGAATATTTAATAGTTTGTGGCATATATTTTTCTCCTGCAAAAATTATAGCTTACCAGAAAGGGGCAGAGCACACTGGGATCATACACCCTGGGGTCCAAATTGAGGAAGGAAGATGGTGATCCCAAGTCTATGCCTGACAGAAAGGTAAAATCTAGAGCCAATGAAAGAAACAAAACCCTAGTCCAAAAACACAGGAACAAAATGAAATGAGATGGAATCAAGTGGTAGGATTTGGATCAAAAGTTGAGAATAAGCCAGAGGATCCTAGATAACCAACCCAGACCATTTCTGTGGCCCAGGGGTTGTGTAGTACAAGGAGTGTCAGGATGACTTATAGATCATATAAGGTCATATGACCTGAATGAATCACATGACCTCAAAGAACAAAGTGGGCCTTAGGATCTCTTCTTATTTATAATTTCTGTGAGTCTATTGGAGTTTTCATCCATTTCATTCAATTCAAACATTGAACGTGTTTATTGGGAGACTGCCATGTGCCAGGCCAATTGTGGAGTCCAAAGGGAAAGAAACAGACTTGGTCCCTGTCCTCCTGCGGCTTACAGTCTACAAAGGAGTCAGCAACGCTTCTGATAGGTTCGTTCTTCATATCCTGATAGTTATGGCAAAAATGGAATGAATCTCTTTCAAGTTCACAGTTCTCACTCCCTAAAGGAGAGGACCAGTGCTCTTCAGCCACACTTTTTCCTAATAGTAAATACAAGGAAGTTATTTACACACACTGTATATACAGATAATTCGGGGCAAAATTTGCAAGTACAGATTTCCGAAGAAACAGATATGATCATCAAACAAGCCTTTCTTACAGTAAAACAGTATGAAATCTGAGGTTATAACACTACATTATATTTTCAGAGCACTTTTTCTCATAAGAGCAATGCATGTTCATTGTAGAAAATTTGGAAAACAATGGGGTAAAAGAAGACAATAAAAACATTTGCAATCCCATACTACCCAGAGATAGTCACTGTTAATGTGGTAATGCATTACTTTCTATCCAGATAGATGAACAAATACGTAGCAAGGATGTATATAAACTTACTCAACAACACATTTTCAAAAAATGGTGTCACACTAGTACAGAGTTTTATATCCCCCCCCTTCTCTTAATATTGACTTTAACTTGGTAGATACACTTTTCTTTAGACGGCTGAGAGAATATTATCTGGCTCTGTTGACTACTGATGGGAATAGAATTTAAAACCATCTCCTATAAATGTGCTTGGGATTGCTTTCCCCAAGTACACTTATCTTCAATCTTCCATTTTGCCTTTAATCTTCTATTATTTTTCTTCCCACTTAGGTTGTCTTTTACGTTATTCCTATGGTTCAACTTTATCAGCTTGATTTTTACTTACTCATAAGAACTACATGCCATCTGTGAACATTTATAAAAGTTTAAATAAAATCATCCCCAAACTACTTCCTGGAAGAGCCCATTTGTCCATGCAGAGAAGTGTCTATTTATCTTCACTCTGTTTCTTATTTCTTGGCCAGACAAAAAAGGTCATGAATTGGGAGGGAACTGGGATTTGAAATCTAGCTAGGCTTTTTCAAAGTTTAAAAATATTACATTTTCTGTAACACTGTAGCCACATACTTCCTCCTTTAATTTGAATACAATCCTCCCCCTTTCTACAAAATATGTTGTATTTGATATAATCTGTGTTAGCTTCGAGTACTGATCTCCAATTGTCCATGAGGACACAGATCTGGTTCAAGGGCTCCAGGGTCCTCCCTGAAACCCTCCTCCTGACAGAAACCCTAGGGATACCAGCCAATGCCCCAGAGAGCTGTCACTTACACAACGGAGTTTCTCCATCACACTCGGGTAATGGCCACCTGGTCTTAGTGATTTATCTGTGTCTAGTCTGTTGATTAGGTCTGGAATATCCTGAGCACTTATTTTCTCTATTTCCTGCAATGTGATTATTGCTTGAGAAAGCCTGGGTGTAAGAATATTACTCAGCAAAAGGTGAAGCAAAGAATTCATTTCCCCTATGTTCTCTTTTTATCTCTGAGTATATGTTTGGTACAATGTAAGCCAACTGCTTCTACAATTCTCATTTCACAGTATTTAAGAGTCTTTGGCTATTGTTTTAGGAATCTATTGCAAGGATTTTTTTTTTTCAAGTTCATTTTGGCTATCTCATTTTTGTGTGCCTGGGATCTGTCACCCTTTGTGAGTTCAATTCAATAATCTGACCCGTCAAAAAATTCTTTCTCATTATATATATCTAAATAAGAATTATTTTTTCTTTATTTTTTTCCTATGTATTCAATGTTTCAAATAGCTTGAATACAAGACCTTTATTTTCCTTATCGTAAGTTCCCATAAGGAAATCCATATACTTACTCCCCACTTTCTAATGGCTAATTTAATTTTTAAGTATTTATTTCCATTTTTTCTTCTTCCATGTCTGCACTGAATTATCTTTAGAGAACTGATTATATTTGACATCTTTCTTTGGAGTTCTCTCTCTCTCATTATAATATCAAATTGAATTGAGTTGAAATATATATATTCATCATTATGTGTTCCAATATGCACTACATCTCCTAGGTACTCAGTGAAATTTCCAGAGTGAACGTATGATACCAATAGCTAACAATCATGGGGCATTTCCTGGGTGTCATATTCCACACTAAGCATTTTACACATATCAAGTCATTAATTCTCAGGCACTAGATTGTAACCATAATTGCCAAGGAGTCTGTCCATGTATCCCTAGCATCTGGAGCAGTGCTGGCACTTAGTAGGTGCTCACTAAATATTGCCACATGAATACACTGAAAAGCTGCATGAGGTAAGCATCATTGTTATTCATGCTCTACACATAAGAAAACTTATGTATTTTCTTATGTGTCTCTCCAAAGCACACAGAGGTTCAATCACTTTCTGAAGTCCTACCACAATTAGTATATGTGAAGCCGGGACTTGATTCCAAAGCCAACATACTTAACTAGGAATTATTACTAGTCAACTCATTACCTACCTACATTAATGCAAACAAAATTAATTCTATTTATCTTAAGAAATATTATGCAATGTCACAAATAAACATTGTGTGCAATAATTTTCCAAGAAAAGATTTGCAAATGATGGGGTTTTAATAAATAATCAGAGAGGCAGTAGATATCTGTATGCTCCTTAATGCTAACTGTGCAAGTAAAAACAGGATTTCTCTCTAATCAATATCTTCTGTTGCATGTGTACACTTGTTAATGACGATTTCAGGACTTTTTGATAAATGGGTATTTGTTGTTGTTTTTTTCCTGAGTGATTCTGGGTTTATATAAGTAATCTGTTTTGTCAATTCTTTTTAACATAAGAATGGCACTAATGAAATAATTGTTTATTAGTACCTCCTTGTAATTGTCTATAGAGCTTATGAGTAGTTCCTGCTTATAAAGGGGGAGACTTACATATTTCTGTCACTGTTACAAGCATCTCTGTCACTACCAGCCCTTAATTTTCCTGGAACCCTATCATTAGGACATCATTCTTTAGGGTTTTGTTTACTTGTATATTTAATAACTCATTAACAAAAATAATATACCCCTTTGAAAAAGGACAGTTCCTTAAAAACATTATTAGCTTTCTCCTTAAATCCTCATCACCCTACATCCTAGTGGGAGTTAAATGATATTTAGCAGAGAGCAAAGTTTTTTGGGAATGGTACATAATGGTCCCGAAGCCACAGGTTGAATAGTAAAAAGAAGTGCAGAAATTGAAAGTAGGAAAACACTGAACATATAGTCCACACGAAGGAAGGACGGGAGGGAGAGAGCAAAGGAGGTGTAAAAAAAAAAAAAAAAAAAAATGAAAAAGAAAAAGAAAAAACTTGGCTCGAACTCTACTAATTCACCTTGGGAAAAAATCATAATCTCCAAGAGCCTTATGTATCCCCCCCTGTAAAACTGGGGGTGACAAAAATGTGACTCCCTCACAGACACTTTAATAGGACATCACAATGTGCCATGTAAACTGTATAGCATGATGCGATACACAAGATTTTTTTTTTACTTGACATTATTTGCCTGTAATCAGCCCCATTCTGTAATATAAACATTCATTTTAAAAACATTGTCAACAGCTTTAAAATATAGGCCCATGAATCCTATCTCCCTTTTTTGCTCTAGAAGCATTTCTGATGTTGTTAACCCAAAGAACCATTCACAATTTTTAACAGGCTTTGTGTACCTACAAGCTCAGAAAGCTTACTGTGTGCTCTGAGGACTAGAGTTCTGTAAAACCTCTGTTTAAACAGGACCTGTTTTTAAGTCCTGTTTCAGTCTGGTGCCTTTGGTCAAGGTGGAAACTAAAATTGAAAACAGATAGATGTTTTACATTTAAATGGGTTTAACATAAATGTGCATTAAGCCATTTCATGGACGATTGCACAAATATCTTTCGCAAACTTGGTACACGTGAGCACATATACAGTAACCATTAATGTCTTCCAGAGAAATAAGGTGCAGATCCAAAATTTTAAGCAGCTATCTTGAGTCCTCTCACTCGAGAGAAAATGTAATGGCTTTAAGGGAATTGCTCTAATAATATCATGGCATCTGCAATGGCTGGCCAGAGCAGAGCAGAACAGAGTATATGTCACCATAGTTCAATTTAACAAGAAATAAGCTTCTCTCTGGAGAATCTAAACTCCCTAGTCTCCCACAAAGAAAATTGAATTTTGGAGGTCACACTTTGGGTAGGTTACCAGAGGGAGAAGCTTAACATTCTTTTTGTGATATGCTCTGGGAGGTCAATGCTATTCCACCACCAAATCGCTACCAAAGATCTGCTCCCGCCTCAACCCCCCTCCCCAAATTATACAAGCCCTTGTAGTTCCCTAGGAAATGGCAAATGATTGTGGCACTTAAGATGCCTGAGACCACGCCGGATGTCATCATATTGAAACACCAAGTTTTGTAAGGCGAAGTGATGAGAGGGGTGGATACTGGAGGCAGGGTGTGGGGAGGGGAGGAGAGCTAGTGAGACTGTGGTGTGGGGCAGAACGAGTCAGACAGACCCACAGAGAGAGCGCTTTAGGCTAAAATTCACTGTTTAGCCAAATGTAAATCAACCGAACTGCTGTTACCAGAGAGAAAAACACATCGCCAAGTCAAGCCCAGGCGAAGCCCGGGCTCCGTGGGTGGACGGCCCCCTCGCCCAGTCGCCCGGGTGGGTGGTCGGAGGGCCTGGCGAATTCCCGCAATGGCTGGAGGCGCCCCAGCTTACTGCATCCTGGGCAGTGGCCCTGGGTGGGCGCAGCCAGGCCATGGACCCCCCACCCCCACCCCCTGCAGCAACATGTGGGGCGCTGCCACTCCGCCGCCCAGGAACTCCCTCCGGCTGGAGTTCCTGGTGGACGCACACTTGGCCCAGAGAAGGTGCTGAATTACTCCTGGGAGAGATTCCTCCAGCGTTGAACTTGGCAGCTCCTGACATTTCCATCCCACCCTCTGTGAGCCAGCGCTACACACAAGCGCACACACGCCCCTCCAGACCTGCGCGCAGTGCTGGCTGCCCACTCGGGGACAGAACACAGAAGCGGGATGCAGAGGCGAGCTCCCCAGCTCCCTCGGCCTCGGGAAGGGGGTTGGGTTCCTAGCACCGGGTAGTTCCAGGGACTAAGCCCACTCCCTGGTTGGCCCAGAACCCGCAGTAGTTAGAGCCGCTGGCACCAACCCAGTCTCCTTTTGTGTTCTCCCGGGAAGCCCGCCTCTACTCACCCGGGCTGCGCGCGGATTCCGGCCGCCAGCGGCAGCCCGCTGCCCCATCCCACGAACACTGCGGCGCCCCCAGAGTGTGCAATGCGGAGCCCCGCCAGCGCGCGGCCGGAGCCGGGGAGTGCGGGGAGGGAGCGAGGGAGGGAGGGAGGAGGAAGGAGAGAGAACGCGGCGGGGAGGGGCGGGGGTCGGCGGGGGGCGCGCGCGCCACTCCCACTCGCGCCGGGCACTCGCCTTCGCCTGCAGCCCTGGCCGGCCAGCCCTGCCTCGCGGGCCGCGGGACCAATCAGCGCGCGCGGGGGGGAGCCGAGCCCTCCACGGGGCGCGCTCATTGGCCCGGCGCGCTAGACCCAACTCCGGGAGAGTCGGCCTGAGAGCCAAGTCTGCAAACTCCAGCCCGCAGGAGCAGACCGCCCGGCGCAGGTGGGGCGCCCCGCTCCGCGCTCTGGCGGGCAGGGGGAGTCGCCGAGTTCTACCGACTGAACGCAGAGGATTTCAGACGTGCCCTTGAAGCGCCTTCCCAGTGAGCGTTCCAAACAACCTGAGCGTTGCTCAGGTTGCACCGATTTCTTCCTGTGAGCGACCCCCTGCGCGGCTCGCCTCGCCTCACCCTCACCCTGGCTAGCAGTTGAGTGGTGGAAAGCCTGGCAGTGTGAAATGGCCCCAGCCAAAACTTACTCCTGGCCACCCTCGCGAAAGCCGCAGCACCTAAGAGCTGAAAAGCAAGTCGCGCTCTGGTTGAGGGCAGACCTAGACCGCTTGACGTTTGCAATAGAAAACAATACTGCGGGGTGTAGGATGGAGCGGTGGGAGAGAGAGCCTGGGAGGCAGGTCTTCGTGAGAAAGTAGGAATCTAGTTGTGAGTTTTGGTAGGCAAAATTCTCCCACCCTCTGACAAACCCCCCTCCCAGGTAAAGCTATCCCCCCCCCCGACCCCCTGCCAATCTCTCGGAGGTATTGATTTTTCTCTTCCTTGTTGTAAATCAGGTTTCACTCTCCTGAACTTTTCAATCCAAAGCCTCAAAGTGGAAAGAGAGCACGACCTTACCCTCCTCCCCTCTTAGCAAGGCTGGGGCTGGCGGGTGGGGGTGGGGGTTGAGAGAAGGTCCCAGGAAGGTCCCCCACTTCTGCCCAGGGTACCTGGTCTGCAAGACTATCTTCGCTGTAAGACCCGCTCCAGGGGCCACATTTGCCCATCTATGAGGCCCCTCTTCTCCGTGGACTTTCTATTTTTCAAGCTTCTTTTCAGGTGGGCCTGCTCTGAATCTTCCTGCTTCTGCTCTTCCCATAATCTACTCCCCCTCAACATATCGGAGCCCAGTATCTTTCTTAAAAAACTTCCATCCCTTTCCTTCTATTTGTAAGGGATTTGGATAAGATATTTTTGATTAAAGCTCCTGGACCTCAGAAAATTTTTCTCTTACTTAGTGTATGTGCACAGGTTTACACAAGCTCAGGGTTCCGGTGGGCAAAAATAATTAGCACTCCTTTAGAACCTCTGCACACACCAGGTGATCACTGCCGTGCTGTCTTCCTGCAGGGCTCAGCACGTTGAATGAGCTGAACACGAATTAATCAAACTGAAACTGGAAATGTCTCTCAGCAAGTAGGCAGGTTACCTCTGCAAGTTAGAATCTGGTACTTACAAGAGCGCGCGCGTGTGTGTGTGTGTGTGTGTGTGTGTGTGTGTGTGTGGTGCTGGGGGGGGGGGGGGGGGGGAGTATCACTGCTACTTAGTCTCCAGGGAAGAAATTCCTTCTTCCAGGGTTCCTGTCCATGTACCCGGTTCACTTGATTTTTTTACAAAGCTGGCTCACTCACCTCATAGTTTAGTCAAAACTTAATATTTGGGTTCAAAATGAAGTTCAGTATATTCATGCGGTTTATGAGACTCTCAGTTCCTGATGGAGATAGAATCTTTAGGATCTCTTTTTAAAAATGTATTTTAAAAGAATGATAGGCGCACCTGGTTGGCTCAGTGGGTTAAGCACTGAGCTCGGTTTTGGCTCAGGTCATGATCTCATGGTTTGTGAGTTCGAGTCCCACATCAGGCTCTGTGCTGGCAGTACGGAGTCTGCTTGGGATTCTCTCCCTTGCTCTCTGCCCCTCCCCCACTTGCACTCTGTCTCTCTCAAAATAAATAAATAAACTTAAAAAAAAAAAGAATGAGATTTGTCCTTGAAACGTCAGCAGTGGTATCTCTGTGTGCTAGAATAATGGATGATTTTTTTTTTTTTGTCTTCTTCCTTATACTTTACTGTATTTTCTAAAGAACATATAATACTAATCAGGGGGAAAAAATTAAATATGTTAACTCCCAACACACAATACTCTTCAGGCATCATAAGAGCTAAAATATTAAATCCTCCTTCTACTTTACCCTTCACATCTTATCAATCACTAAGTCCCACAAATTCTGTCTCCTAGAATAGTCCAGTTCAGAACTGTCCTGTTCAGCCTCTCTACTGCCACAGTAGCACCCTTGTCGTCTCTTACCAGGTTTCAGCAACAGCCTTCAGTCCTCTATCATCCAGTCAGTAGCCACGCTGCCTTCTATCCTGTCACAGAACAGCGTAAAATCCAGCAGTCCCCCAAACTCCATTGCTATGAAGTTCAAACCCAGCCTGGTTGGCAAGGCCTTTGCCTCCCAGCCTGAGCCCAGCCTTCCATGTTGGCCTCATCTCCTGCCCTGACACTTGTTTCTCCACGCAGGATGATCCTGCCTCCCTGCAACTTTCCATCCTTCCCTCTTGTGTCACGTGACTTCACATGCCCATGGCTAAGGCTATACAGTGCTGGAATGCCGCTCCACTCTCCTTCCCTTCACCCTCCCCTGCCCCCAAGCAGCGGGTTCCTATCTCTGCTTCAACACTCAGTGCAGGGGCCCCTGGGTGGCTCACTCGATTGAGCATCCGACTCTGGATTTTGGCTCAGGTCACGATCTCACAGTTCATGAGTTCGAGCTCCTCGTTGGGCCTACTTAGTATTCTCTTTCTCTCCTCTCTCTCTCTCTCTGCCCCTCCCTTGCTTGCCGTCTCTCTCAAAATATATAAATAAGCTTAAAAAAAACATTTTAAAAGGCTCATTTCAAATATTACCTTTTTTACGAAGTCTTCAAAACTGACAGAGCACAGGCAGCAACTCCTCCTCTCTGTACCTCAATGGCACGTACTCTAACAACTATTTATGTAGCTCCTATTATGTGCCAGCCACAATGAAACAAACATACATCACATTTATACTCCTGGAACACACCCTGAGAGAAACAAACATTAAACCAAGTCACACGAATAAATGATTGTAAACTGAGATAAGTGTGATGAAACCACTACATGCGCAAAAAAAAAAAAAAACAAAACAAACCTGCATGGTTTACTTTGGACATATGCCAACCATAACTCTTACCACATTGTGTTATAATCTGTTGATTTTTTTTTGTGCAAAGTTCTATCTCCCATCATATTCGCCTGTGTAATCCCATGTAGAACACATGCTCATAGTATGTGCTTAGTAAAATTCTTTAAATAAATGGATAAATAAATGAATGGGTATTTAAATCCCCATAAAGCATTTTATTTCATGTATTTACATGTTATTATTGTATAAAATCTAAAAGACTTTGGTTCTGAGTTTTCTTTTTTTTTCTTTTTTTTTTTTAATATTTTTATTTATTTTTGAGACAGAGAAAGACAGAGCATGAGCAGGGGCGGGGCAGAGAGAGAGGGAGACACAGAATCCGAAGCAGGGTCCGGGCACTGAGCTGTCAACACAGAGCCTGATGTGGGGCTTGAACTCACAGACTGTGAGATCATGACCTGAGCTGAAGTTGGATGCTTAACTGACTGAGCCACCCAGGTGCCCCTGGTTCTGAGTTTTCAAAATTCTTATCATTAAGCCCTTGTCTCATCTTTCTAATTTGGTTTCCCCAACATAAATTATCTCATTTCTTCTCATTTGATGTCACATTTAGAAGATATATCTAATGTACTATTTGTAGACAATTTATTGTTGCCAGAAGAAATTTATTCTTTTGTTTTTTATAAATTTGGCTTTTAACATATAAAAATCCAATTTTAAGATCCAAAGCTAAAAGACACAAAGCACCATCCATAAAAGCACCATCCAAAGCACCAACCATAATAGTGTTGTAGCTTTGCAAACAACACTATTGAGAGAATGAAAAGAGAGACTGGGAGAAAATATTTGCAAATCATATATCTGACACAGGACTTGTAACCAGTGTGTTTAAAGAGTTCTCAAAACTCAACAACAATAAAACAACCAACCAAACTGGCCAAAAGATTTAAACAGACATTTTCCCAAAGAAGATATACAAATGGCAAATAGCACCTGAAAAGATGTTCAATATCCCTAGTCATTAGCAAAATGCTAATTAACACCTCAGTGAGATGCTACTATACACTTATCAGAATGGCTTAAAACACACACGTGCACACACACACACACACACATGCACACATACACAACTGATAATACCAAATGCTGATGAGGATGCAGAGCAGTGGAACTCACGTCCATTGCTGATGTGAGTGCAAAACGGTACTCTAAAAATTTGCACACCTTTCTCTGTCTCTCTGTGTCTCTAAAAAAATAAACAAACATTTAAAAAAATAAGGGGTGGTGGTGCCCAGGTGGTTCAGTCTGTCAAGCCTCGGACTTCAGCTCAGGTCATGCATGATCTCACAGTTCATGGGTTCGAACCCGTGTTGGGCTCTGTGCTGACAGCTCACAGCCTGGAGCCTGCTTCCGATTCTGTGTCTCCCTCTCTCTCTTTGTCCCTCCCCCACTTGCACTCTGTCTCTGTCTCTCTCAAAAAATAAATAAATGTTCAAAAAAAGTTTTAAGTGTCACAGCTGTTCTAAAGCTCAATATATACTTAGCTATATGACCCAATACTCCTACACCTAGATATTTACCCAAGTGAAATGAAAGGCCTATGTTTGTACAAAAACTTGTTAACAAATATTTATAGCAATTTTATTATTAAAATCTTGAAACAACCCCAAAGTCCCTGAACTGGGGAATAAATAAAACTATAGTACATCCAGAGAAGAGAATACTACTCAGTAATAGAAGGTACAGACTATTGGTACAAACATTATCTACCTCAACACATCATGCTAAGTGAAGGGAAATACTCAAGAAGCTTAAATGCACACGCTGGTGGGAATGGCAGAGCCATGAGATAAAAGAACTCCAGGTTTCTCGTGACAGTGGAACCATGGTTTGAGGTCTGGATGCTCTGTTTTTACATGAAGGCAGTTGTTTAAACCATGGTTATTCCACATTTCCTGTCACACAGAGCTAAACCTCATTTCACCTAATATAACGAGGGCGGGAATTAATCAATTAATGAAAATTTCACTAAACTGTAGTCTTCGTGCAAGAAGAAACTGTGACTCTCTTATTCACTGAAATATCACCGATGCCTCACACAATGCCAGTACACAGAGTGGATACTCTGTAAATATTAGTTAGGTAAACAAACAGAAAAGGATAAAGTTGGGATTTTACAGGAATGTAACAAAATTTTCCATTCAAAAGAGTGTTTTCCCCACTCAAAGTAGCTACTTTGGTGCATTACATTTTTCATTCCAGTGACGCTGCTCCTATTTCAAAATATATTCATTTTCCCCCTTGTGCTTATTAAAATATTGCCCTTTAAGTAAAATTGTTTCCTTTAAATAAATTATTCACTCTCTTTCTTTCTCTCAATGAACAAACAATAAATTTAACATGTTTTCTTTCACATTTTACTCATTTTTCAACATCCCAATGTCCAATTTATCTTCTTTTCCTCTATCACAAATATCAGAAATTTATATAACAGGCACACAGTAAAAATAAAAACCCAGATTTTATGCAAAGCTTGAGAGATTTTTGGCTCAAAAAACCGTCATATTTCCAGATGTATCACTAAAAGTAATTTTCATTTATTGGACACTGATGGTTGACATTAAGCTCTTGAAATATCATTAAAATATTTCTGCTCTAACCAGTTTGCACAGTCAAGTGACTTTTAAAAAATCATTTACAGCTAAGCTGCTGTTATGGAATTTATTATAAGAACTCAATTTTCTCTACCAGTTTTTCTACCCGGAAACAGTGAGCCTGGCTGCCAGTAGAGACCCCTCAGTTGCTTTAAAACATCAATCAGTTTTATCACTTGTTTCTATCAGGGAGCACTCTTTGCATAAACACGATACGATTCTGTATGGAATTGATGCTGTAATTCTTCACATAAATAAGGTTTTCTCTTAACGACCATCTGACAATGAAAATACTAGAAGTTAAGGAGAGGAAGTCGAGGGAGATGGACAGATATATGTAAAATAAACAGGATAGTGTAAAGAATGAAGCCAGAGAAGTCTAAAAGTTTCATTACTTTCATTTTTCCAAGTTTCTATCACTGTATCTGAGGTCAGATTATGCAGTACTGGTTGAATTTTTCCCTCTGCTCTTAATTCCACATTCAGGGCCAAGAAAAAAATGAGATAGGTAAGATTTCAAGAGGCTGGGTTTCCATCATGTCATTAACTTCTTCCCTCATCCCCATTGCTGATACCTATACTTCCATAATGAGAGCAAATTTCTTAGCCAGATGGCAAAGAGGGTTTATCCTGCGTTGAGTGCTAATCTGAACCACAGTAATGGCTGCAGGAAACACTCTTGACAAGGATCATGAAGGCAATCTGATGAGTCCATTAGCAAACCTTTGGTGAAGGAGAGTAATTATAATTTCAACTTTAGCCATGTGCAGATTGAGGTGGTTGCAAACATCCAGATAAGGTTACCCAGTGGGTAGATGGATATGCAGGTCCAAAGCTCAATAGAGATATACATTTTTGAGAGTTGTGTATAAAATTCAAACTCTCGGGGCGCCTGGGTGGCTCAGTCGGTTGAGCGGCCAACTTCGGCTCAGGTCACGATCTCGCAGTCCGGGAGTTCGAGCCCCGTGTCGGGCTCTGTGCTGACAGCTCGGAGCCTGGAGCCTGTTTCAGATTCTGTGTCTCCCTCTCTCTGACCCTCCCCCGTTCATGCTCTGTCTCTCTCTGTCTCAAAAATAAATAAGCACTAAAAAAAAAAAATTTAAAATTCAAACTCTCACTTCTGTCCACCTGTGCCCACAGCAGACATTGTGAACCAGTCATGTGCTTGTTCCCTCCAAGCCCACACATGGCGTCTGTACCCTTCTGAGTTCACTACTCTTCATAGCTATCATGACAGATAGCTGTTGGAACAAGATATGAAAAACAATTTCATCACAAAGTATAGGATTAATCCAGGTTTAGCACTGTGTGGGTAATACAATACTGTGTGGGTAGCTAAAGAAGTTGTCTATGCTAACAAGTCACTGACCATGTTGTCTAGGTTGGATGAAGAAAGAAAAAAAATCAAGGATGGATTTACAAATGAATTCTTTTTTCTCCCTTGTCAGTCCCAAGAAGTGAAGCCAACACAACTCTCTGTCCCTGTGCTAACCAATTCTTGGACTAGGCATACTTTTCTCCCCATATGTTAAACATTACTGAGACCAAACAAAAATAGCCTAACTATTTGCTACAGGGAATACCCGCTCCTAGAAAATAAGACAATGAGCCTATTAAACTGCTTCAATTTCAAGGCTAACTTCTCATCAAGTGAGTACTTCAAGACTCTCCCTTCACTGTGCCTTCCAAAAGTATTATGTCATCAACTCTGCCCATTCCAACTAGTTCTTGCTTTTCAAGACTTGCCTTGAAATCCCAGCCAAGACTCAAAACTTCATAAATACCTGTAGAAATAAATGAAGGGAACCCGCAGGAGAACAGAGGCTATTTATTCAGAGTTTGCTACAGCAAGAGAGTCAGCCACCATCACTTGTATTTGGCAGAGACTAAGCACTGACAGAGAAGTGGTAAAACTTTATAGTTAAAAAAAAAAAAAAAGGAGGCGGGAGGCTTTGGGTATGTTCTGATTGGAAGTTGTTGTCATGGAGAAGCTGGAGGCAGGCTTCTCCATGAAAAAAGCGGGGCACACTATGTGACTGGTTTGAGAAGCGTATATGGCTTTCTGTGGCTGGTCCTGAGTTGGGGCAGAGGGGGCAAAATTCAGGGAGCTTTTAGTCATTGACCAGTCCTGATCATTTTGGGCTAGTTGCTGCAGAGGTTGTGGGTTAGGTTTCTGTTGTTATATATGCTCTGACCATTGTCACTTTGTATGTTCAGTCTCTCATCCATACCCTAATTTTCCAATTTTGAATCTCTATTAAGACTGTTCAGGAGGTGTCCATATTGCCGTAGAGCTCATAAATTTAGCCATGCTTGATCTACAGGTGTTCCTGGCGGTCTTTTGAAGAGTCAATAGTGAACAGTTCATACACGTAGTACTACATGTTGAATGTTGTCATAACCATCTATCTCCTGCTTTTTCCCAATGACATATTACTTCCAACAAGGAAACAGGATTTTCCAATAGTATCGTAGAGTTCTCTAGCAGCCAGTCCTTCCTTTTTGGTGAAAAGGCATAAAGACACAGTCTTGCAAGTCTAACACAAAAGAGCTCCTTTGCTAACATTCTCCATGACAGGTAGATTGGGTAAATGTAGAGATGTTCTAAGAGTGACACTGTGAAAGTACATAGAATAATCAAATCTTCAAGTGTTAAAGTTCCCTGGAATTCTGTGTTAAAAGAGTAGCAGTGGGTTTTGCTGACACGGTAAATTCATTCTTTTACTAAATATTGAACAAAAGGTACATACTAGAAGCTGAAAAGACAATGATGACCAAAACAACACAAAGCTGATGCCATGTTTCGTTGAGCTTTCAGTCTCATGAGGGACAAAGTCTTGATCAAATAATATAGCAAATAACATGCTCATATGAAATATGAGCATGTTAACAGGAGAATCTGGGAGGTCTCAAGTCCTGAGGTCTCAGGAATCCCAAGGGATTCAACACCAAATTTATCATATAATGTGCCCGAGCAGAAAGTATTCATACATAGACGTTTAAAAACTCATCAAAAACAGGCTTAGTCGATCTCTGCTTCCAGCTAAGACAGAACAATGGGGATTGAATTCACCCTCCCACTGGAAGCAACCTAAAATTTGACAATATCTGTATGAAACAATGATTTGCAAGATACTGAACACCAGACGAGAAAGGACAGCAATCCCTGAGGGATGGGAAACATTATCTACAACATATTTACTTACTTGCCAGATTTCTCTCTGTTGGGGATGGAAGTTATAAATCTGGAAAGAGTAAAGAACAGAATGGACTCTGAAGTAACTGATTAAAATTTGAGGTGTTTATATAAACTCATTTTAAAATTTAGATAGATAGATGAAACGTATGCATATATGTGGTTGCACGTTTGCTTTGAGATAGACATAGATACAGATATACATATCAATATAGATATAGTCTTTTCCCCTAGTTCTATTTGAAAGGGCCTAGAAGCAATCACTTGGATCATAAGCAGCACACATGTATGGCCAGCACGCTCAGCATCCAATCTTGATTTTTAAATTCCATTCTGCACCAAAGCACCCAGGGCTCCTTAGAAAAATGGCTGATTCCTGAGCTAAGGTATGGAAAATATATGATGAACCAGGAATATCCTGCTGTGATAGAAAGGACAAAAAGGCTCAGAAAATAGGGGAAACATGTCAAAAGGACACAGGAGCCACCTTAAAGGGGCTGCCGCTGGCCTAATAGAGGACAATTTGAACATTAAAATAAGTAACAAAACATTATAGCTATAAATTAAGAATAAATGAGTAACAATATATAATTTATATAGTTATATATAAATAATAAAATGGTCACAAAAACAGAGTCCAAGCCCCCAACTCCCCCACCTTGAACTTGGGCAAGTAATTTATCTTCTTCAATTCCTTCTTCCTTTAACTTCTTTAATTTCTTCTTTTAGAAAGTGGTGCTAGTAACAATGCCTACACTGGAGAATAATTTAAGAATTAAATGAGATAATAGACGTGAGAAGTGCTTGGGACCAAAGCACCCAAGCAGGCGTTTATATGTTATTCCCAGGACTTGTGTACAAGAAGAGTTTGCAGCAATGTGCTAAGCACACCAAGCTGAGAGTGGGTTGTTGCTAGAGTACCTCACCAGAGCCACGGCATGTGTATGCATGCGTGTGAGTGTGTATGTGTGTTTGTGTGCTTGTGTGTGTGTGTGTGTGTGTGTGTGTGTGTGTTAATGGTGGGATTGGATTTTCATGCTCCAAAAGCAATAATCATGATGAAGAGCCCTGCAGTGAAGGTGGTGGCTCTGAAAGCTGAGTTAAGAGTTGATTAAGAACACACTCATTCGCCTGGGTGGCTTAGTCGGTTAAGCATCTGACTGACTCAGGCCATGATCTCATGGTTTGTGAGTTCCAGCCTCCAGTCAGGCTCTCTACTGTCAGCACAGAGCCCGCTTCTGTCTCCCTCCCTCAACCCTTTCCCCATTAGCACTCTCTTTCTCTCAAAAGATTAATAAACATTAAAAAAAAAAAAGAACATGCTCGTTCAGTAATTAGTATGCAAGACATGTTAACTATGGCTAATTCTATGAACCACATTTCCAACCCATCTAATGGTACTGAAGGAGAGGGAGTTAAGTTATCCTAAAGAGATGGCAGCTACAGACCTTTTCCCTGCAAAGGCCAAACAAGGTAAATAGCTGTGAAGTATGTTCCCTGCAAACTAACCACTTCTGTCACCTTCCTCTCCAACCAATCACTTTAAAAGGATGACTTCTGTCTACAGTTAACATCATTTTCTTTTGCTATTAAGAAACATGAAGAAAACGTATGAGCAAAATCCTTTATACATATAACCTCTATACTAACATTTATTTAAATATTTTAAAAAGCAGAAAATAAAAGAGGAAAACCACATATACTCCCCTCATAAAGAATCCCCAATAGAAAATGCCGTCGATGCTTCTGTTCCCTGGAAGAGATAATAAAAAGAGCCCCCTCGCCATTGTGTAGGGAGGCCTGGGTTCTGGGGGTGCCCTTCAGGGGTGCACAGGTGGCCTCAGAGACTGGGAAATGCTCATCAAATGCCCAGCGCTCCTACGTGGCAGGCAGGATGGCTTCCCCCTCTCATGTCCTGTCATTCTTCTATCTCAGCAATCTCTTTGCTGTCTCACTGGCCAAGTGCACTCTTTTATTGTCTTGTTTCTTGCCCTTCCATCTCAAATGCCTTTTTCTGTTCTTGCAATAAACCTTCTACCTCAATTTCACAGAGCTTCATAAGGTTTGATGAAGTGAAGAAAATATTATTTGCCAAATTTTTAGTGGGACCTGCCAAGAGCTACCATTATTTTGTGGAAGAGTCAGTAGAAGTGAAGGACTAGAGCCCGTTTTCCAGAAGGAAGGGTGACATGTGAGGCTTTTGTAAATGGGGGAGAGTGAAGAGCAGGGTCTATGAGACCATCAAAGACTGGGCTGTGTGTCATGTCATCTCTCCTTGTGCCACTTCCAAATCAAGGATCGCAGGTGTGACAGGTCACCTTGTCCTTACTAACTTTGATGACAATCAGGGCACTTACTTTAAAGGTCTTCAGGGGTGGTGGTGGTGGCTTGGTTGGTTAAGTGTCCAACTCTTGACTTCGGCTCAGGTCATGATCTCATGGTTCCTGAGTTTGAGCCCCACGTGGGGTTCTGTGCTGGCAGTGTAGAGCCTGTTTGGAGTTCTCTCTCTCTCTCTCTCTCTCAAAAATAAGTAAATGTAGAATTGTCTTTTAGAAAGAGAAAGAGAGAGAGAGAGAAAGGGAGAAAGGGAGGAAGAAAGAAAGAGAGAGTGAGAGAGGAAGGAAGGAAGGAAGGAAGGAAGGAAGGAAGGAAGGAAGGAAGGAGAGTACTTGGAAGGAGGTGGGTCTTCTCTGTTACTGCCAGTTCATGGGTTTCTACACTGCTTAAGGATAGTTAAAAGTATCTCCAGCCACCAACATGGAGTGAGGGCAGGGCTTTCCCTCTCACCTTGTCTCATCTAAAGCCTCCACAATGTGTGTATGGGGAGGAGGGTAGAGAAGGAATAGGGCCAACACATAACTAGTAATCTCCAGAAAAGAAGCCACCTTCCTGGGTGGCTCAGTCAGTTAAGTGTCCAACTTCAGCTGAGGTCATAATGTCAGGCCCGTGAGTTCCAGCCCCGCATCAGGCTCTGTGCTGACAACTGAGCCTGGAGCCTGCTTCGAATTCTGTGTTGTCTCCTTCTCTCTCTGCCAGTCCCCCACTCACACTCTGTCTCTCTCAAAAATAAACATTAAAAAACATTTTTTAAATTCCCTACTAAAGAATTGGGTAGCTCACAAGTAAGTTCCTATGGGAAGCTGGAAATTTCACTTAATCAATCTCTGGTTCTACATATGGAAGTACTTTAAGACTTAGCCTTTTAAATAACAATGCCCCCTATGAATTTCTTTTTATCTCTTTAATACCACTCTTTCCCTGAACACCTTTAGAAGGGGGAGTTTCAGTTCATAAAATCTTTGTTGTACCCAACAAACTTGAAGGCCTTGACCTTCTGACGGCAGTTTATTGAGGCCTCTTTGGTTCAGCCATTGCTAGTTCTGCTAAAATATAACTCTCACACGGTTAAAAAAACATGACTCTGATGCAAACATAAAATGGGTATGTGTCAAAGACTTATTCAACTCATTAGTTAATAAGGAAGAAATAAGGTAGTAAAAGTAACCCAAAGAGCATTTGAGAAGTGGGAATGTGTGTCCACATGTGTGTGTATACATGCATATTTTAATAAAGAAATACTAGGATAAGATTGCTAAGCACAAAACTGGTTAATAAACCACAGCCTTAAGGGTTATCTTTCCCTCTGGACAGAAATCATTCATATTTCTACCAGAAAAAAATCTACACGGTAACATGGGAATTTAATCAATAATAACGGCTGAGTGTAACTAAGTACATTTCCCAAGATAATCTGAGGTTGGCTTTGCCCCTGTGTGGTGCTAAAAGGATGTGCTAGTCACATTTTCTCCTTATTTCTGTTTTACATAATTTTTGTGATATTTCTTTTTTTTTTAACAAGAATTTTATTTTTTTAAGTTTACTTATTTTGAGAGCGAGAGAGACAGAGAAAGCACAGGGTGGGGGGAGAGGGAGGGGCAGAGAGAGAGAGGGAGAGAGAGAATCCCAAGCAGGCTTCACCTTGTCAGCACAGAGCCTGACACAGGGCTCGATCTCACAAACCGTGAGATCATATCCTGAGCCGAAGTTCAGAGTTAGACACTTAACTGACTGAGCCACCCATGTGTCCCATTTTGTGATATTTCTTAGGGGAAGGAGATATGCAACAGTCCTGTGAGTCATGGGAAAATGAGTGTTTTCATGCATTCCAGTCTTTTCGCCAGAGAGAGTTGCAGCTGGCTTCCTCAACCATACACCCAAGAAACTCACCACGGTGAGGTTATCCTTTCACAGAAATAGCACATTCTTAGAACTAGGGTTTATACCATGGGTTTGCATAAATTTAAGGAGCAATAGGAGTCCAGACATTCATGGTTGAACATGTTTTAAAAGTTATAATTTGGGAGGGATATAAAGAAAAACAAAGTGGGCTTACTTCATCAATTTGCCCGAGTCATCCAAAGGATTAAGCAAACAAAGTGTTATTTTTATAGATCCACATGAAAACCTTAATGACCTTAAAATGAAGCAACTTAAAGGAAAAAAAAGAAAATAATTCACATTCTAAGGAGATATTTAAAAATATTAAAATGACAGATGGATGAAAAAAAACATAATGAGGCTTTGAAAAATCCAGAAATTAAAACATCAATTCCTGGAAAAATGGCAAGTTGACTAAGCTGTATTAAAAGCTCTCCAAATAAGTCATTGTACAGGCACCCGAGACTAGTTCAGAGGCCAACAGAGTGCAGTAGTGCATATTCCAGGCCTTTCTATGACATCATTCATTTCATTTTTCTGAACAGATGAAAACCCTTCTCACAGTGCTTCCTGTTCCACTCACTTTTTCTCTTACAAACTATGCAAAAATAAATTGAAAGTAGAGCAGGGCAAAGCAGTGACAGCTCATCTCTCATTCCCCTGGCACCAGCGGGGTGGCTGGAAGGAGGGCTGGCAGCTGGATACATCTGCTCACTCACACTTCCACCCAGTGGCTGCTGGCTTCCTCACAGCATGGCGGCCGACTACCAAGGGTGGCGGTCCCAAGACAGAGCCAGACGGAAGCCCTTTGTGACACACTGCCTTCTGCAACTTAGCTTCAGGACTCATGCAGTGTCACCTTTGCCAAAATTGTCCAGCTTGATGCAAATCACCAGATTCTACTATTTGACTGGAAGAGTGTTGAAGAATTTGAGAACGTGTTTTAAAACCACCACCAACAATGCTGCCTTGCTAGTAATCTTTTTTTTTCATTTATTATACTATGTTTGGTAACAATGGTGGGAGTGGTGAGGGCTCAAACTGGAAACTCATGTTTTTGCAGTTTGGGGAAATTTTATTGATTTGAAATTTTCCTATCCTCTATTTTGTATGTTATTTCCTTATGTAATGTCTCTTAGATTTTGAAACTTTTAAATCCACCTCCCAGTTTTCATATCTCTTCTCTCCAATTTTCCATCTACTATGTCACTCCTTGTTCTAGATTCAGGGAAATTCCTTCAATATTACCTTCCAATCTTTTTAGCATATTTTGAAACTTCTCCTAATCTACTTTTCATTTCTAAGAGCTCTTTTCAGTGCTCTGTTCCGATTTTATGGTAGCCTGTTTTTGTTACACAGATATAATCTTTCTCATTTCTCTAAAGATATTTACTAATTTAGCTTTTGATTATAAAATATTCATATATATGCAAACTTAGAATAATACAGTGAATGCCTCCCTCCCCCCCATGTGCTCATCACCTTACTTCTCTGAGGAGCTAAAAGGGAAGCAAGAGCAAAGGCTGTCGTGCTGCAAACAAGGGGTTAAATGAACATCTGTATCCTAAAGCTGGATCTCAGCCCTTCTTCCTGTTCAGTTATCAGAAGCCTACCCCCCATATTGGTTTCCTAGGGCTTTCATAGCAAAGTACCACAAATTGGGTGGCTTAAAATAACAGAAACTTGTACTCTCATAGTTCTGGAGGGTAGAAATCCAAAGCCAAGGCATCCTTCTGGAGGGCTCTGAAGGAGAGTCTGCTCTGTGCCTCTCTCCCGGTTTCTGGTGGCTGCCAGCAATGCTTGCCACTCCTTGGCTTGTTGTGTCACTCCAATCTCTGCCTCCCCCGCCACACAGAAATCTCCCTATGTGTCTTCCATCTCCTCTATTTTCTCTTCCATAGAAAGACAGGACACCAGTCATTGGATGAAGTCCCACCCTCATCCAGTATGGCCTCGTCGCAACTAATGACAAAAACCCTGTTTCCAAATAAGACTACATTCTGGCGTTCCTGGGCTCAGGACTTCAACATCTCTCTCTCTCTCTCTCTCTATTTTTTTTTTCCTGGATAAAATTCAACCCATAACACTCCCCTTTGTAGGAGATCAAGTAGTGGGCTTCACTGAACTCTTCCAAACCCTGTGATTTTTCCCAAGTCAAGCAGCACTGGCCCCCTGTCTTTCAGGCCTTCCCCTCTTAGAATCTAAATCTTCTGGCAAACATATTCAACAATACTCTTTTCTATAACTACTCTCACATATGTCAATGCATTTCACCCTTGAGTACTCACTTGGAAAAAAAAAAAAGAAAGAAAAAACTTTAAAGCATTTCCTAGTGTCCCAACCCTAACTCACCCGTGTCTCTAAAATCTGCCAGTCAGTTTTAAGTCCATTTTACAGCAATGTAGGAATTTGGTAACTTTCTACTTTGTCTTGATAAGCCTGAGCTGAAACTTGAAAGAAAACCTAGAGTATAGGATAACCTTTCAATTACTTAGCAAATTACGTTTTTGTTAAGTATTCCTCATTTTTTTTCACACAGGCACATGGATACACATGTCTTATCGTGGATTTCTGTAATTATAGCCTGTATTTCTAAGCCAGGAATGGCATATGTGTGCCTGAGTGTGTGGTGGCTTCACACAGATTTCACATCCCTCTCCCCATTTTATAATTAAAATGCAGATACCATCGGGTGGGTAGAATCCTGAGTAATAGCCTTTTGAACAGGAGCCAAATTTCTACTATTGTTCTGTGAGCAGCCCTGTGTCTACTGGTAAGTACTGAGTGGCTAAACGGCTTGACTATATTTCTTCTGCAGATGTCACACCTTGTCACCAGCCACCCCCACCTCAGTAAGAACACCCTGCAGGCATTTGTTCCCTTTGAGTAAATGCCACTCTCCACAGAGCCCTTCTACAGGATAAAACATGCTTTGCACAAAGTCCATTCCTGATTCAATAAGGGGAGCATAAAAAGCATTCTTCTCGGAGGTAAATAGATGATCTAAAGTGTAGAGGATACAAAGTTTTGCATTTTTTTCCACTGACTGCATCTTATCAAAGTGAAGATTCTTAATGCCAAATCATTAGCAACTAATGGTGTGCATTAGTTAATTTACTGGACTGAAAAGAAAAAAAAGAGGGGGGAACTAATAAGTGTTTTGGTCGACAGACATAGGAGTCTTTCTATGCAATGAATGGAGTAAAAAAGCCTAGAAAGAGGTGTAATTTTCTGTATTTCTTCACTCTTTGCCTGGGGCAACATAGCCCCTGTCTTTGAACAAGGTCAGGTGCATTGTGCATGCCCAGGGTTTGAAGAGCATTGAAAGATTCCTGGAGGGGGTGTATCCCAGTAACAAATGGCTCTGTGGGTGAGGAAAAGGGACCCCACACAGGCTGCCTCTTTATTCCCCAAAAGAAGAGGCCTTGCAGACTCTTAACTAGCTGGGGTGGGTTAACACCTGCTCTGAGAAAGAATGTACTCTCTCTCTGGTCACAGGTAGCTGACTTCTTGATGGGCAGGGCTGGAGGCCCTTTACATGGGGAGTTTTTCTCCTTAGATATCACTGGAAAATGGATAGTAGACAACTGTGCAATGTTTTCCAAGTTGAAAGTCAGTAGGCACTAACTCTCAAAGCATGTAGCAAAAAAAGAGAAAAACCTAACAATGTCAAATATATACATATTTGTATATTGCATACATAGAGTGTATATTGAATACAGCTGCCCATTTTTATATTTCAACATTACATTTGAATATATAAATACTTTTTAAACATCATGGTGCACTTGTTAGAGTAATTAAAGAAATCTGAGATGGGTGGAGCAAATCAACCTGGGTTGAGACATATTGAGGCTCTCTGTGTATGGCTACCAAAAAATGTGTCATTTGGGGAATATTTTAATGATAAGTCATTTTCCCTGCCTTTAAGCAGTTAGAATATTATCTTGGAGAACGGGACAAGCACACACATAACATTTCTAACAAATCAGTAAGTACCAACTTATACAATGTGCCACAAGTATTAATAGAAGACATAAATGCTCAGGCTCTGCCAAGTGGAGGAATAAATAAAAGTCAATCATGGTAGAGGATGTGGATCTTACTCCAGAGACTTGGGGTTGGAAGAAATGTCATTTATTTACCATTTTGAAATGAATTAATTCAGACTTTCATAATGATGAAAAGGCAGTGAGCTCACCTTTCTGCTCTGAACACAGAGCAATGACAGATGAAATATTTAAAAGACAGGAAGAAAGAGAGAGAGAGAAATAGAAAGAAAGGAAGGAAACCAGGAAGACCCAACCATGCTTTGGTATCAGATAAAATCTCCATGGGCCAGACACAAAAGGAAAATATAAGTTGTGTACTGGCTGAGCCTTAGGAGTAGGCAATGGTGACTGGGGGCTCCATTCCTACTGGACAAGGAGTTCTAAATGTGAATGAGGTGACTTGGAGCAGAGCCAGGCTTCCTGTTTGATGCCAGAGGCAGACAGGGCTCCTTCTCTACTGGGACTATTGCTTCAGATGACGCTGTGAGCAGCCAGGAGACAAAGGGCAAAGACAAAGTGTTATTCCCAGGAACTAAGCCAACTTCCTACATTCTGTAAATAGATCTGCTATATCCCTCAATGACCCCTAGGAGACCCTAGGGGCTGTACCTCCCAAGTTCAATCATAAAGGCTGGTTCTGGTTTAGGGGAAGGAGGGCTGGGCTAGGTAGAAACAACCACCAAACTGTCAAGGAAGGAAAAGTGTGGAGGGGATATTTGAAATGAGTTTGCAAACCAAAATTCCAAAACACAGGAAGAAGGACTAATTTCTCAAAGGACAGCCAATAAACAAAAGACTTGGAAAGAATAATTCACTCCAACTGAAATTCAGTTTAGAGACTAGTCTGATGTCAACATAAATTTCTTGAGGATGTTCAAAGAGATACATAAAGGCATTTATGATCAAAGAAATAAATTATGGAACAGAAGTAGGCAGAAATGAAATGAAAATGAAACAAACTAAATCACATCCTGAGTTCCTACATTGCTAGAAGGAATGGAAGTCAGTCCAACCTCGGTCATAATCAGACGTCATCCACAACCTAGGAAGCAGCGATACATCTCTGAGGCTTCTACAACATAAATGGAAGGTCTCTACCATTAGTCCTCTTGGTCATTGCCAATATTGCTATTGTCCAGGCCCGAGAGCCCCCATGATGACTTAACTACTGAAGTACAAAGGGAAAGAGATCTCACTGAAGCTGAGGGCCTCCTAAGGCAAGCCTTTCTAGCCTGCATGCCCTCAGAACTGATGTCATTGACTTGACTTGAACACCGCCAAGGATGAGGACACGGATCCTACCACTCTAAAACACCTATCACTTCAGTGTTTAAAATGCATATGTTCTCAGGCTCTACCCAGAAACTGTGATTCCCTATATTTGGCTCAGGGCTTAGAAATTAGTGTTTCTAACAAGCTCCCTTGGGATTCAAATGCCATAGGCACAGAATTTGGTAAACCCTGATATTGTTTACAGTCCTCATTTTTCAAGTGATGAAACCAGACAGGACCAGGGGGAACAATGCCCTGGTCACACAGTTAATTTATAACAGAATAAAACCTAACTCTTTCTTCTGTTTAATTTGGGTTTAATTCCCTCTTCCTTTTCTAGTATCTTAGAAACTAAAGTTGTTGATTTGAGACCTTTCTTTTCTAATATAAGGGTTTGCTGCTATAAATATCTTCTCAAGCCCTGCTTTCGTGTAATCTCACAAATTCTAATAGTTGTGTTTTCATTTTCATTCAGGATAAAATACTTTCTAATTTCCCTTTGGAATTCTTCTTTGACCTAGGGTAATATAGAAGCATGTTATTTATTTTCCAAATATTTGGAGATTGTCCAGATATCATTCTATTATTGATTTCTATTTTGATTCCTTTGTGGTCAGAGAACACACTGTATATGACTTGAATCCTTTTTAATTTATTGAGATTTGTTTTATAGCCCAGAATGTGGTCTCTCTTAGCAAATGTTCTCTGTGCCCTTGAGAAGACTGTGCATTCTGTTGTAGATGAACAGAATGTTCTAATAAATGTCAGTCAACTCAAGTGGGTTGGGAATGGGTTCAAGTTTCCTTGCTGATTTTCTGCCCACTTGATCTATTAATTATCGAGAAAATGGTAGTGAAATCTGCAACCATAACTGTGGCTTTGTCTATTTCTTCTTGTAGTTCTATCAGTTTTGGCTTCCTAGATTTTGAAGCCCTGTTATTAGGTGTATAAATGTTTAGGATTGATATCTTCTCTTGTTGAATTGATCCTTTTATCATTTTGAAATGGACTTTTTTGAGTACTTGGCAATATTCTTTGTTGTGATATCTACTTTGTCTATTATTTATACAGACAATCCAGCTTTCTTTTACTTCATATTAATATGCCATATCCTTTTTCACCTTTTTACTTTTAACCTATTTGTGTTTTTATATAAAGCGGTTTTCTTACAGACAGCCTATAGTTGGGTCTTGCTTGTTTTATCTATTCTTATTATTTCTACATTTTAATTGAAATGTTTAGCTTATTTTAAGGTGATGATTTTGATAAAGTTTAGGTTTAAAATCTGTTATCTTCCTACTTGTTTTCTATTGTCCCTTTTCCCTCTTATTCTGCCTTCTTTTGTATTACTTTTTATGATCCCCCTTTGTCTCCCATGTTCACTTATTTAGATACATCTCATTTTTTAAGAAGTTTCTTTGCAGTTTACAGTTTATGTCTTTAACTTGTCAAAGTCTACCTCGAATTGCTATAATACCATTTCACATATGAGAACCTTAAAAACAGCATAGTTTCAATTCTTCTCCCTTCAGGTTTTGTGCTATTGCTGTCAGACATTGTGCTTCTGGCTGTATTTAAAAACCCACATGACATTATTATTATTCTATTTAAATAATCAATTATTTATTAGAGGTATAAAATAACAAGAAAAATGCTATATCCTTACCCATGTAGTAACGATTTCTGGTGCTCATCATTCCTTTGTGTAGATCTATATTTCTGCTTATCATTTTCCTTCTATCAAAATGGCTTCTTTTAATATTTTTTGTAGCATGCAACTACTGGGGGTCCACTACTGAATCCTTTCTACCTGTGTATGTCCACCTTTATTTCTGAAAGAGGTTTTTGTCATGTATAGAATTCTAGGTGGACAGTTTTTGCTATTAGCACTTTAAGGATACTTCTCCACTGTCTTCTCACCTCCACTGTTTCCTATGAGAAATCTGTTGTCACCCTTATTCCTGTCTCTCGGTGTGTAATGTGTCTTTATTCCCTGGCTGTCTCTAAGATTTTTATCACTGGTTTTGTGCATTTTGATTATTCCATGTCTTACATCTATTTCTGTTTCTTGTGCTTTTGATTCTTAGAGCTCCTTGCATCTGTGGCTTTATAGTTTTCATGAAATTTGTAAAATGTTCAGCCATTATCCCTTCAAATATGTTTTCTGTCTGTCTCCTTCTCTGTCCCTTTGGGGACTACAATTAAACACATATTAGACTGCTTAAAGTTTTCCCATAACCCACTGAAGCTCTGTTCATTAATTACTGAAGCTCTGTTTGTTACTTTAATTCCTTTGTTTCCCCACCCTCTATGTTTCATTTAGGATTGATTCTACTTCTGTCTTCAGGTTTGTTTTTCTTTCCACAATGTCCAATCTGCCGTTAATCCTACCCCGTGTATATTTTTACCTCAAACATTGTAGTTTTCATCTCTGGGAGTTCAAATTGCATCTTTTTCATATATTTCACTTGTCTACTAACAATCTTTAGTCATTTCTCTAGCACTTTGAACATATGGAATATAGTTATAATAACTGATTCAATGTCCTGGTCTGTAAATTCTATAATGTGTCAGTTCTGGGTTGGTTTTAATTGATTTTTCCCCCTTCTCATTATACTTCTTTGCATACCTGGTAATTTTTGATTGGGTACCAGAAATTAGAATTTTGCTTTGTTTTGTTTGGTGTTTGGTATACATATCATACACACACACACACACACACACACACACACACACACACGTATATATATATGGTACATAATATTTTTGAATTTTGTTCTGGGATGCAGAAACAGTCTGATCCTATCAGGTTTTGCCTTTAAGCTTTAAGTGAGACCTGAGCAGAGTTAGTCCAGGGCTAACTTTCCCCACTATTGAAGCAATACCCACCTGACTACCTGATGCTCAGTGACTGATGAGGTCTGTGTGGTGAGAATAGGTGCAAGTCCTTGCCCTTTATGTTCCCTCTAATACTTTCAGATGGTTCTTTCCCCAGCCTTACAAGCATGCACTGATCAGTACTCAGTTGAGAAGCAAACCTTCAGATCTCTAGAATTTTCCCTCTCTAGCTATTTCCTGGCCTCCCTGACTCCCAGCTCTATTTCCTCAACTTAAGGAGATTTCTAGGCTCTGTTGGGATTCCCCTCCCTGCACCACATCTGAAAACAAACAAAGCAAACCCTACAATTGCCCCTAGCTTATTGCTTATAAAGATCTGGAAACTCTTTCTGAGAATTTAGAAGCTGGGGCAACTGTAGGATTCACTGCATTTTTTTTTCCTCTCTCTCAGGTATCACTGGTCTTTGTTACCCTATATCCTACATCTTGAAAATGCTTGCTTCATATATCTTGTTCGTGTACTTAGTTGTTTTGGGTGGGAGGTAAACCTGCCCTCTGTTATTTAATTTTTACCAGAAGCAGAAGTCTCCTCAAATACATTTTTAGTGTAAAGAATGGAATTTATATAAATGAAAGTATTATGAAACTATTGGCCTGATGTCACATGAATGTGGCAAAAACCACTAAAAGCTTTGTAAATGACTGAAGTTTACAAAATACCCGTGTATGCCAAATTATTTACTACACAGGGAAGTAACTGAGGCCTCCGTGAGGCAAGAGATGTGAAGTTCACATACCTTCTTAGTGGGAGGAGTAAAACCAAATTAATTTTTCCTCAAATATGTGCAGTATTCTTGCTAACAGTTTGCTGTTTCAAACTACCCCAAACGTTCCTATTAAAAAGGAGAGATATCATACTCTTATAAAATAAAAATATACCTGATGAAATCAGAATGTCTTTGCATTCAGAAGCCATAAAAAAATGACCATTGTTTCAATCTATTTGAACCATTATAAAAACTTTTTTAACCTCCATACAGACACTTCAGGAACAAAATTATTCACATTCTTTCCACTGAAATAAAATACTTTTGCAGTTCATCTGGAAAGGAAAGGATCGTGTCATGTTAAGTGATCGAATCTGATACCAGCCTAAGTCACCTGTTGCGAACTGTTTTCATGAGGGACAGGAAGACAAGTCAGCTGCCTCAGAAAGCACATGCTTGGCCACTAGCTCTCCAGCTGGGCAGGTCCTTTAATCTGGTACGATCATAGGTACAATCTCCTGAAACCTTCAAGGTTTCCAAGGGCCCGTGGAAATATCTGAGATGTGGAAAAAGAATTGATTGCTTCCAAATGTAAAAAAGAAAATCACCAAATTAAAACTAATGCTTTTATTCCACTAATGTCACAGTGGAACGTGTGGATACAGCTCAACTATTATGTTTCTGTCTGCATTTAATTCAATGTGGGTTGTCCGTTCATTTTAATTTGCTTAATATTGATGTGAGTGGGAAGTCCACAACAATGCTTAGGGCCAAAAGGGCTAAAAATCTTTAAAATCCCCTAAATTCAGTTACTGAAATTCCAGAGAAGTATTCAGTGTTCCTAGTTAAAAACAGTGATAAATGCCACTAAATACAAGTTTAGTTAGGGTTTTTTGGTTTTCATTTTATCAAATGGGAACGAGGCTTAGGTGATTCCAACTTGGTTTGCACTTTTGTTAACTTTATCTGTTAAGCCAGTTCTCAAACGGGATTAGAGAAATCCACATCCCAACAAAAGTAGGTCTTTTTAAAAAGATCTTCTGTTAAAGACTTATAACAGATCTGAATTTCCCCCACAGCTTCTGAAGTATAATAGCATTTATATTTCTTAATATGTCTAAATAAAATTAAGTCTGTTTCCTACATGCCTTCACCACAGTTAATGAGAAGTTTGGTTATCAGGGCTTCATCGCCACTGTTAGATCTTAGAAGAATCCCAGGTTTATGTCATCCAGAAGTATGGAGGACAACCCACTTGGGGGTGGAAGTTTTCCTTAATTTCAGAGACCTTTAAGGATATAAAACAAACAAACAAACAAAAAACTAGTACTGTTTGCAGTCTCTCCAATAATCCTTCACATCCTCACCAAACTCAGCTAAGGGAACCCTAGTTGGGACCCCTACCTCTATGCTGATTGACTCCTTGTTCTGCAGGTACAGTCATCCCCATCTGAGGTTCTGCCTCTCCAGAATGTTGCATGGCAGCCACCTCATTCTTTTGCCCAGTTTTGGGGAAAAGGACCACACCCCA
This sequence comes from Puma concolor, assembly GCF_028749965.1. NCBI lineage: Eukaryota > Metazoa > Chordata > Mammalia > Carnivora > Felidae > Puma > Puma concolor. Next base: position 141,029,961 of record NC_141674.1, on the reverse strand, counting down.
GGGTCAGGCTTCTTTCTTCTTCCACACACAGAGCACCAAGTCGTGTCTGCTTTTACACAAGGCAGCCCATTCTATCAATGGGTCCAGAGCAGTGTTTCTTGTAATGTGACCCAAAGAACCCCGGCTGGTGCCAGGTAGCCACACCAAATAATCTGCACCAAATAACAGTTTCATGTGAAAAAGCACCTGAGCAACTTTGTTCCCTTCCAGTTCACAATTTGGAAATGTAAGGGCGATTACGACTTTTACTGAAATCCCATGAGATCCTTTACAATAAGCCCAAGTTTACCAAGAAGCCCCTGATGAAATAAGTGCCAAAGGGAATGTGAAGAGACATAAACTAAGAAAAGACAAATGTAAGAGACAAGTCCTTGGTGCTCTAGTCGGTAGCATTGAGCATTAACTAATGAGCCCTCTTCCAAAAGGCTGGAACAGCCTTCTCAAGCAACGTCACTCAGAATGCTCTGTTTTCTTCAGCTTCCCCAGTGAATAGGACGAAAACCAGCTGAAGAAGTCTCCTTGTTACTCACAGGGAAATGTGAACACACCTTTGAGCCAATGAGATGAAGAGCCCAGCTTTATGCCGCTAAAGTAGTAATGTGGTTGATGGTAAATGAAATCGTGTGACGAAATCTACTCTTTAAAAAAGCCCCCTGTCACTAGTACTCATGAACATAGTTAGACATTTTAGGAAAAGCTAGGGAAATTTCTAAGAGAAAAGAATGAGCTTAGCAAGTAGGGCACGACCCTAAAATCCGGTAAAAGCTTAAATTAGTACCTCTTTTCTCATGCTAAACCTTCCCAGGAATGCTCAAACTCAGCCTAATACATTACAATATTGGTTATTGGTACATTCTTTTTCTTCCAGAATTTAGGGTAAGTAATAGGATCTGATATCAAGAACCATGAACTATTCTCAGAGCAATGCAATATAACCAAGAACAAGATTTTTTAGATGCTTCCAAAGAGCCGCTTCCTCAGTAGCTCTTAACAAACTGGGTGCATGGTTGTCTCTCTGTGACTATTTGGTCTTTTTATTCTATACTATGCAATTAACACCTCATTCTACCCAATTCTGTTCTCTATACTCGACCCTTTTACACTTTATTTTGTCAGTATAAAACATAGTTAATTATCACATTGTCTTCTCACTAATCACTATTTGAGATTGTTTTCCTCACTAAATGTTAAACTTCTGTAAACAAAAAATATTGAAACTCTTTGGCATACCATCATAACTAAAATAGGCCTAAGTGCCTAAGAGTTACACAATTACACAATCAATAATTAATGGACTCTTAGGTTTAAACCACACATTTAAAAAAATGGACCAGAACTGCGCTATTTCTTAGTCCTGCCTCTATCCCCAAAATTAGCTATAGCCTCAGAGATATTGCAAAATAACAGATCATCTGTTATAAAATATTTTTTCATTTTTTCAAGTTTATTTATTTTTGAGAGAGGCAGAGGGAAAGAATGCCAAGCAGGCTCCACACGATCAGTACAGAGCCCAACGTGGGGTCCAACTTAACTAACTGTGAGATCATGACATGAGCCAAACTCAAGAGCTGGACACTTACCTGATTGAGCCACCCAGGCACCCCCTTTTTTTCTTTCACAAATCCTTTTTGGGGGCACCTGGGTGGCTCAGTCAGTTAAGCGGCCGACTCGAGTTCGGCTCAGGTCATGATCTCGCCGTCGTGAGTTTGAGCCCCACATCTGGCTCTGTACTCACAGTGCAGAGCCTGCTTTGGATCTTCTGTCTCCCTCTCTCTGCCTCTCTCTCTGTCTCTCTCTCTCAAAAATAAATAAACATTAAAAAAAAATTTTTTTTTAAAGATTCCTTTTTGGAAAACACTGGTCAGGAAAGTTCAATACCCCAGAGAGACGGTGACATCATAGGAAAGTAGAGCTAAAATGGACTTTTTCACTGGAATGAAATCGTCTTAGTTCTAATTTGAGTCCTTAAATTGGACTGATTAGGTTCAGAAGGACAGAATTGTTTCTCAGGCCTATCTGGAAGAGTTAAATTTGGGGCAGGCAGGGGTCCAAAGATACAAAGAACATAGCCCTGGTCAAAGGTCCTCCCAAGACAGAGTCTATCACTCAGCCTGATGAAACCTTTAGTGTCTGTCACTACCTCCAGAGTCCCTGGTCCTATCTGCTCTGTGTTTCAGAGACAAGATCACTGAATTGCAGGCAGATGAGCTCAGTCGCTGAGTGAATCTGTCGGGCTTACTTTTCATTGTCTTAGTATGCTTTTGGGAACCAGTTTCCCTCCTTCCCTTCCTGTCTGGTTTGCATCACTGACAAGTTCCACTTCTCCTCTTTTGAAAAAGACATTCTTCCTGAGCCCTGCCCGCGCAGAAGAGGACATTCCACTTCGAGATGAGCTGGAATGCAGCCTTCATCATAAAACAATTGTAAGTGGTTGAGATAAAGCACCCAATAAAGCAGCTGGAAGTAGAAAAAGGCAGAAAGAATGTGTGCCTTCTTGTGGAGCAATACTCCCCATCCATCAGCTGAAAAGGAAAATCTGGGACATGGCTTAAAGTTTTCATTAAAATGCAGTAGGGCGTCAGGAAGTAGGATTTGGACCGACAACAATGAGATATTTTTCTTACAGCTCCTTTCCTCTGAACAGCCTTCCTGTGGGCTTCAAAGTTCTCTCTCTGACCAAATTCAGTGAAGTTGCTTTTTCCTCCTCTCTTTGATTGAACCGGAGCTTTGGGAAGGGCGGTGAAGTAAGCCAAAATGAAATTGCCAAACTTATGGTTCTCGAGTAAATGAGATTTTCTCTAATGCTTACCGACTGTCACCAGGTCAGATGGATTTTTCTGCTTGAGGTCCCCTGATGCATTAATTTCTCTGCTGTCTTATAGTATCCCTCTGAAAGCAACCCAGCCGCCATAAAAACATAAAAAGAAAATGCACGACATAACTGGTGGACAAAAGGACAGTAAGAAATAAAAAGTGAGGAGTGGGCATTAAGAAAGGTCTTTAGAGGAGCATGCCATTTGCTTGGTTTTCAATTCAGGGGACAAGTCACATGTCACTCTGCTCGCACCCACCGGAAAATGGCATCACGTGCAAGGTCTAGGCCAGTAAAACCCAGAAATCCTAAATGGTAGCTGTGCCTTCTCTGTTCTTGATTCATCTAATGCGGTGATTTAAAACACAAACAAACACATAAACAACAACAACAAAAAACCTTTAAAGTGGTGAGACCATAATCTGTAAAGAAGCCGACGGTGGAGCTGCGCCGGCTGAGTTACAGGGTCTCATCCATAGTGCTTCCTCTCCCCACAGTAGCCCAGACAAGCGTCCAAACAGATGTACCGTTGGAGGCACAACTGGAAGGTTTTAGTGACCCAAACAGTGGCAACACAGGATTCAATGTCTCTGAATACAGATGGCCATCATCTAAGTCGGAGAGCAAGAAGACACTCTCTAAGGCATTCATGTATGGCTTCTTACTCTGGTTTCTTGAGCCAAAGGTCAGTATAGTTTTTCACAGATACCATAAGTCACCTCCCATCGCCTACCATCTAACCGACCTCATCTTCCTTCTTTCAAAAAACATGTTAACCAATGTGTATTGCATGCCTCTCATATCCAAGGTACTGTCTGGTCATGAAAAATATATATAAGTAATAATAAGAACAGTAGTAGTAGTAATAGCAAACACTTATATAGCACTTACTAAGTGCCGGGCGCTCCCCTAAACTCTGTATATGTATTACGTATTATGTATTAGGAAGTCATTCAAGGAAACAACACTCTAGGAAAGATATGATTATTATCTCCAACTTACAAAGAAACTGAGGCACATAGACGTTAAGTGATTTTCCCAAAGTCACATCCAGCAAATGGAAGAGCTGAGATTTGAACTCAGTCAGTCAGGCTCCTGAATTTGCACTTTTGGCATTTGTTGCTTCATGCGTCACGTCTTTGTAGATAATAAGATGAATGAAAACATTCTCAGTCATCTCATTATCTATGCTGCAAAGGAGATGTTTTTGCTCCTAGAGTTCCAAACATCTTCTCCTATTTGGGACTTAAGAAGGAACTTACATAAGAAGACTGTATCTCTCTCAACCAAATTATTCACTGAACACCTATTCTTTGTCAGTCATTTTATATCATCAATATCATTAATAAATCTTTCTGAGCAGATGTCTTTGCATTAATACAAACTCTTCAGATCAGCTTTAGGTCACAGCAAAACTGAGGGGAAAGCACAGAGATTTCCCATATACCCTGTAGCCCACACAAGCAAAGCCTCTGGAGTACATCAATTAAAGAACTGAGGGTTACAGGAATTAATTTGCTCACTGATCTATAACTCATGAGGATCAGTTGTGACTCACACCCATCTCACTGTCAAGACCATGTCCTAACACTTTCCTAGGCTGTAAGTCTTGCCTGGGAAGTCGTCAAAGTTGCTCATTAATGCCCCTGGTTAATGTTACGAATGCCATGAATCCCCTTCTCCAATTTCCTTCTCACACCGTTTATGTCCCCAGGTAATCATACACCTGTGTATATGTTTTGAAACATACATCTGCAGCCTTTCACTTGGGCGCCGTTGGTCGTCTAAACCCTGAGATGTGGAAGAAGGGCAGATGCTTCCCTCCCTACATCAGATGTCATGAAGAAGACACATGGCAAGATCAGAGACTTGTGCACTCCAAGTCCGGCAGCTTCCCACTGCTTCCGCCTAACCCCTGAACTCTCACCTGCTCTCAGAGGCATCTGAATGTCTGAATGTTTACAAAATGCACCACAGAGTTCTGAGGACTTGACCGAAGCCAACAGGCCATGACAAGCCAGGTCACACCAGAAGGGTTGAGCCAGTTTTGAAACTGGACAAGAATAATGGATCTGCCTCCATTTCAGTTGGTGTTCACTTCTCTTTCCCACCAAACCAGCAAACAAGAGGTGCAAATAACAGACATGTGATTAAAAACAAAGTGAGGGGCACCTGGGTGGCTCAGTTGGTTAAGCATCCAACTTCGGCTCAAGTCATGATCTCACGGTTCATGGGTTCGAGCCCCGCGTCGGCTTTGTGCTGACAGCTCAGAGCCTGGAGCCTGCTTCCGATTCTGTGTCTCCCTCTCTCTCTGCCCTGCCCCTGCTCATGCTCTGTCTCTCTCTGTCTCTCTAATAAAATAAACATTAAAAAAATTTTTTTTTAAAAACAAAGTGAGTAGTTCTTTCCATGATAATCAATGGTCCAACTGGAGTCTGTCATGTTGGAGGACCTCGACCCACGGGCATATGGATTTATTATATAGCAGTGCCCTGGGCTGGGCCTGCTCCACATGTAAATGCCATCCTGTCACTATGTGAGAAATTTCTTACCCCAGTCCTACTTCTTGAGTTCTATCACTTACTGTGTCACTGGGCCTACAGCAGGCCTGGGCATGGCCTACTGTGCCAACAAAATCACTAAGGTTGCATGTGTAGGTTTAAAAAGCGCTGTCCCTTCCAGATGTCACTGAGTGTCTTGTCTGGGCTCGGGGTGAGACTCGGTAGACTGTCAGCTTAAACAACACTTCTCCCTAAAAATCTGGGTTTTAATTTTTTTTTTTTTCAACGTTTATTTATTTTTGGGACAGAGAGAGACAGAGCATGAACGGGGGAGGGGCAGAGAGAGAGGGAGACACAGAATCGGAAACAGGCTCCAGGCTCTGAGCCATCAGCCCAGAGCCCGACGCGGGGCTCGAACTCACGGACCGCGAGATCGTGACCTGGCTGAAGTCGGAGGCTTAACCGACTGCGCTACCCAGGCGCCCCTAACACAGCCGTTTTTGTTTTTGTTTTTTTTTTAATTTTTTTTTTCAACGTTTTTATTTATTTATGGGACAGACAGAGACAGAGCATGAACGGGGGAGAGGCAGAGAGAGAGGGAGACACAGAATCGGAAACAGGCTCCAGGCTCCGAGCCATCAGCCCAGAGCCCGACGCGGGGCTCGAACTCACAGACCGCGAGATCGTGACCTGGCTAAAGTCGGACGCTTAACCGACTGCTAAAAATCTGGGTTTTAATTAACTGGGATTTTCCTGGACATAAAGCCTCCTGTCGTAGATGTTCAGTGACTTCCTTCATTACCCGAGAACTTGAAGATATTTAAAACAGGTGCCCACTAATTTCCCTTGATTTTTATGGGACCCTGGAGACTCACGTCAAAGAACTTGAATCCTGTGTGCAACAGGCCTGAGACAATACAGACTCATTGGATGCGCTAGGCATCTTCAAAAAGAAGAAAGGCTGGGGAGCCTGGGTGGCGCAGTCGGTTAAGCGTCCGACTTCAGCCAGGTCACAATCTCGCGGTCCGTGAGTTCGAGCCCCGCGTCGGGCTCTGGGCTGATGGCTCAGAGCCTGGAGCCTGTTTCCGATTCTGTGTCTCCCTCTCTCTCTGTCCCTCGCCCGTTCATGCTCTGTCTCTCTCTGTCCCAAAAATAAATAAATGTTGAAAAAAAAAATTTTAAAAAAGAAGAAAGGTATAGGAAATGAAAGTTAAACCTTTAGAGAAAAATCCCCCTGAGGGATGAAGTCTACTGAGCGAGAAGGGCTGACACTTTGGTTCTGAGTGGGGGGTTCACGTCCTCACAAGCCCACCCAGGTACAACCCATCATGACCCCAGAATGCCTGAGATCTTTGTGAAGGAGAGGGATGGGGAAGAGAGAGCTTTGTCCTTAGAGCCCCCACAGCTCTGAGGTAGGAAGCGCTATTGAAAGAGCTGATCAGGCAAAGAGGAAAGTACTTCTGGAGTGAGTGGCAGGGAAGAGAAGCAATGGTGGTGGTTAGTTAGAGGGAGTCGAGAACTGTGTGAACAGGACCCATGGGCAGCCTGAAGGTCAGTGGTCTCTGGGGCAGGGTGTGCATGGTCAGTGGGCTTGTCCCAGCTCCCATGGTGACGTACATGCGGTCAGCCCCAAGGAGAACTGACAGCAGTATGGGCAGTGGCAAGGGCAGTGTCCAGGGGTCCAAGTGACAGCAGAAAGGCAAAGTGGTCGGGCTGCAAAGCTGCAGGTCGTGGCCCTGGTCGCCTGTGAGACAAACCCCAGCCTGGAACTTCTGGAGGAGGAGTCACTCTGTTCTGTACCCTTAAAGCCTAAGGAAGAAGTGAAGAGGGAACTAGGGACATTCAGGTGACACCTGTAATGCATTTAGAGATTCTCCACCACTAGGGGAGAGAGGATCATAGGAGAAGATCGGATATCTTGCCAGTTAGGCAGGCAGGGACTTTGGAGCACAGAGGTTCAAGCTATTACTAAAATATGACACACGTACAGCCATCACTGTGTGAAACCTGGGACTTACAAATTATGTACATGACATTTGAGTTTTAGTCCAAATAAATATGCTGTCTGTGTTATTTGGAAGGAGTGCTGGTAGAATCATATTTCAGCAGATAGGTCTCTGGAGGCCTCTGTAATTCATACTCTTCTTAATTTGGCAAACGTTGATTGTACATCGACTGTATGCCAGACAGTAGGCCAGGGGTCGAGAATACAATACTACATATACGAAAATCACTGTGGTAGAATGTCTGACCTCAGTAATCTCAGCTTAGTGGGGAACTGACCTATTAAAGCATAAACATGGTGATAAGTGAGAAGTGTCACAGGAGAGGTATGGCTGTGTATAGGTCGATTCAAAGGAAAGGCTTGGGGATAGAAAAAGGTGGCAGCATACTGGACGTGCTACACAGGTCTTTATAGGTGACTCTGAGTTTGCTCTGACAACAAACAGGAAGAAGGGCGTTGTAACTCTAGAAGCACATAGAGAATGTCCAGCATAATTTCTAGGGTCCTTTTCTCTGCTCTGTAGCCTGGAAGTTGAACTTCTTTTATTATTATTGTTATTATTTTTTTAATGTTTATTTTTGAGAGAGAGCATTTGTGAGCAGGGGAGGGGTAGAGAGAGTGGGAGACAGAGGACCCAAAGTGGGACCCACACTGACAGCAGAGAGTCCAAAGCAGGGCTCGAATTCCTCAACCATGAAATCATGACCTGAGCTGAAGTCATACGCCCAACCACCTGAGCCACCCAGGCGCCCCCTGTGGAACTTCTATGTACTGCATCCTCCCTTGTTCTCTGTCTTAATCTGGAGGTGAGAGGACAGCTCCCTCTGTGCCTGGCCAGGGTTTTGCAGAGCTGTGTTCCTCCATCTAAGACCACAACGGCCCCGCCCAGGGCGCCTGGGGGGCTCAAGTGGGTAAGCATTTGACCTTGGCACAGGTCATGATCTCACAGTTCGTGAGTTCGAGCCCCGCATCGGGCTCTGTGCTGACAGTTCAGAGCCTGGAGCCTGCTTTGGATACTGTGTCTCCGTCTCTCTCTCTGCGCACCACCCCCCCCCCCTTGCTTGTAATAAACATTAAAAAAAAATGTTAAATTTAAATAAGGCCACAGTGCCCTGACAAGTTCTGGTGACAGAAGGGAACAGTTACCAAGAGGGGCAAGTTTAGCAGCTGCCTGCTGTTGCTGGCCATGGGCTAGTTGCCTTCCCTTACTGTCCATACCTTTATAAAGTACTCTTGAACTTTCATCACCTCTGTGGGTGCACAGCCGTTCCTCGTTGGGACCCTGCATGCTGCAGCCTTCTAAGCACAGCCCAGCGGATAGTGTATGCAGAGGAGATGTGAAATGGCTCAGCTCATTTCAAGAACTGCTACTAGTTCAAATGGCTGGAGGTGGAACTCAAGAAGCAGAGAGAGGGACTGACACTGGAGAGGCTCTGGGGGGCCAGGCTGCAGGGACCCTCCTGCTGGGAGAGGAGTAAGAGACCTTATCACACACTCGGCTAATACCAGTGGGGTTTATGTAGTTGGCTTTCTGGTGACTTCCTCAGAGTTCCTCAGAAACTCATATAATTCATGGCTTTGGATTAAAGGCATTGCCCTCCCACTGAAATACAGAATAAAGCTTTCAAATAACCTGCTTGAGAGGCAATAGAACTCCCTCTGTGTTATGCTGAGAAGCCCCATGATTTACTCTTAGGGTTGAAAACATAGGACTTAGTTGAAAGAAGTAGTTTTCCCCCTCTCAGTACAGAAAGTCTTTAAACAAATCATCTGCTGTGGATGCTCCAGAGTTGACTGCTTCCCTAGAATTAAAAATAGTCATTATTCTTCATCTTTCCTCTAAACAACCCCTGAATTAACCTGGGAACACGAGCCAGGTGAGAGTGATTCCAAGCTTGGAGAATAACAGGTATTCCACATTCCTTCTCGAACTCAGACCTTCGTGTTCTCTGAGACTAGGAGGAGAATCAAGTGGGAGTGCTGTTCTTTGCTATTGAACACATTGTATTTCACATAATAGGATATTGTTGGTGGGCTGACTGCTCTAAAACAAAGATACTTTAGATAAGCCCTCCAGCCAGCCCTGGATGAGGCAGATATTAAAGGTGGGCAGAGCCAACACCCATTCCCAACCCCTTTATCCTTTGTAAACTTCTGTCATGGAGAGTAGGAAAGTTAAATATTCACTTTACCCCCTTCCGTTACAGAAAGGATACGTGATGAGATTCTGGCTCATGCACTGTAAGTGGAAGTCTGCTGGGGGGTTTCTGTGAAAGCTTTTGCTTTTCTCATAAAAAGGGACGATTGCAGTTGGCATCATCCCCTCCTCATTTCTTCCTAACTTGAACCAGGAAGGGCTGTCTGGAGCAGCAGCAGCCATTCTGTAATTCAGAGGTAATAACTATGAGGACAAAAAGGATACAAAGAGACTGAAATGAAAATGGCATTGCTGAGCAGTTAAAAAAATTACCATAATTCTACCTCTACATTTCTTGTTATATTAGAAACGATGCAGGCTACTGTTTGTTGGGCAATCTGTTCTTACGGCTGAACACATTCCTAACAAATACACAGGAATCACGAAAACCCACAGCTATTCCATACCTCTCATTTCTCAATTAGAATCAGTGCTTTTTTAAGATAGCATGTGCTCCCATAATGAGCCAGTATTTTTTTTCCAGAATTACCTTAACCTGTTTCTTCACAGAAATTAATGGTATTACCTTAACTGGCCAGCTTGGAGTCCATGGTCATCATTACAATCAGTTTTGAAAAGACCTTCCCCTCTGTAATCCCTCTTCCCACTCTCATATTCAATTGGCAAAATCCCAACACTCTAGAAATCCAACTATCCCCCTTTTCCTTGCAGGCGGCCAAGCTGCCCAATGTTGTACAATGGTTTTACATTAAGTTCATAGTTAGAAACCTCAAAAGGGCCCACAGCTCTGCCCAAAAATCTAACCAGGGCTTGCTTTTCCTGATGGCTTTCATGCCCTCTACTCTCCTCTCAAATTTGCTCTTCAGTGTTCTCTCTCACTCTCATAATTTACTCAGAAACTAGGAACTGTCAAGGAGCAAACCAGGGAGGCCTCTGGACCAGCAGCGTCAGCATCACCTGGGAAACTGTCAAAAATGCGGAGTCTCTGGGCGCCTGGGAAGCTCAGTGAGTTAAGCGGCCGACTTTGGCTCAGGTCACGATCTCAGGGTTCGTGGGTTGGTGCCCTGCGTCAGGGCTCTGAGCTGTCAGTGTGGAGCCTGCTTGGGATTCTGTCTCCCCTCAGTCTCTCTCTGCCCCTCTCCCACCGGTGCACACGTGCACACTCTCTCTCTCAAAAATAAATAAAACTTAAAAAAAAAAAAATAAGGGCAGCCTTACCTTTTTGGAGATCTCAGTCCCACAGTGTGATGGTGGCTGTGCTGTTCATATCACCCATGGTATCTTGTAATGGCTGTGGAAGCTTCTGTTAAAAAAAAATGCAGAGCCTCAGGCCCTTCCCCCACCCCCACCCCCCCACCCTGCTGAGTCAGACTCCCGCATTTTACAACCCCTGCCCCCCGGGGTTTTACGTGCATGCGGACACTAACGTTTGAAAAGCACTACTCTTGACTTTATCCCTTCTTAAGAACTTTGTTCCCTTTGTTATTCTCATTCTCCTGAGCCCTCATTTGCTTTTCCCTACTGATACAATCATAATCAATTCTGTCTAGTACTTCGGATCTGAGAGAATCAACACACCCCAGGGGCCTGTATTCCTTTGCAATGACTACTCCCTTCCCCTGTCTCCCTTCACCACCTCCCTGGGTTAGTCCTCCATGGACACTGCCTCTGCTTGCTCCTCTCCCATTCACTCCCTGAGCCATTCTGATTTCTGTCTCTTCCATTCCACCAAAACGGCTGTTGTTGAGGCCATCCATCACCTCCATGCAGCAAAACCCAATGCTCACTTCTCTGATGGCTTCTCCCAGATCTCTCATGGCTGGGCGCTCCTGCCGCAGGGATTCTCACACTGGCCTTTTCCAACCTGCATTCTTCCACTTTTCCTCCTTCCTCCTCAGTGGTTCCGCCATAGTTGTGTTTTGGCCAATTCCTCTTCCTTTACCTCCCCACTAATTATTGGGATTCCTAGGGCTTCATCCTGGGCCTCTTCTCGACCACATCCTCTGGTGATCTCATCATGACTTTAAATATTACCAAAATACCGATGTTTCCCAAATGTGTATCTGTAGGCTCTGAATTCCTGATTGTTTCATTGCTTATGTGACATCTACATGTGGAGATCTTGTAAGTATCTCAATGCTGTCACGTTGAAAACTGAACTTTGGATTCTGATCCCCTCCACTCAAAAGCTTTTCATCCCTCATTATTCTCTATCTCAGTGAATGGTACCACCCCCATCCAGTGGTGTAAGTCAGAGACTTAGGAATCATTCTTGATGCCTCTTTCCCTCACTCTCTACAATCAATAAAACTGTCTCCTTTATCCCCCAAGTATATCTCAGATCAGTCTCCATCTGTCCATTTCACCACATTAGCCAAGCCACCATCACCTTTCACCGGAATCACTACAAAATCCTCTTAAGTGGGCTCCCTTCTTTACAGTGTTGCTTCCTCTAACCTATTCTCCATACAGAAACCAAACTTGTCTTTTAAAAATATAAATCTGATTAAGTACCTGAGCTGTGTAGAACTCTTCAATAGCTTCTCACTGCATTTAGAGTAAAATTCAAATATCTATAAACTGTCCACATGATGTGATTCCTGCCTACCCCCCTGCCATTCTTCCTCTCTCCTTCTATACTTGGCTTCCCTTCACTTCCTTGAAAATGTTGTCTTCTGCACATCAAGGGACATACTGTTTTCTCTTCCTGCTTTAATTCTCCAAGGACCAGCTTAAATGTCTCCTCTTTAGAGAGCCCTCCCTTCCTTAACCACTATATTTAAATACTCCCCTACAGTCGCTTTATTGTCTCTTCATTGCATCCTGTTTATTTTATAGCATTCATATGTGCATATTTACTTACCTGTCTACCCACTATAAGCTAGACTATGAGCACAGAGATGATGCCTGCTTTATTTCCCAACATGAATCTGGTACCTCACAAGGTGCCAGGCACAGAGTGCCAAGTACAAGGTCACCTGTCAAACTATCTCCATCTTTCCAACAAAATAGGCCCGCTAAACATGTGTTTTCCCATGAATAACAATTTAAATGTAACAAAACACAGTGACCTAGCAAAGACTTTTGAAATTGGAATGGATAGAAGTTGGGGAAAATGCCTTAAAAGTTGCAGGAATTGTTCTGTTTCTCAAGGGGTGGAAGGGTGCTTTAATCTTTGGAGAGGCAGCTTTCTTGATTTGAGAGAACTGTTAGAAGTGAGCCCTTTGCTTTGACATTAAAAAAAAAAAAAGCAAGTACCTACCAAATTTTCCTTGGATAAACTTTGGTTTTTTTTTTTAATTTTTTTTTAACATTTATTTATTTTTGAGACAGAGAGAGACAGAGCATGAACGGGGGAGGGTCAGAGAGAGGGAGACACAGAATCTGAAACAGGCTCCAGGCTCTGAGCTGCCAGCACAGAGCCCGACGCAGGGCTCGAACTCACGGACCGGGAGATCATGACCTGAGCCGATGTCGGCCACTTAACCGACTGAGCCACCCAGGCACCCCTCCTTGGATAAACTTTGAAGTGATCATTACCTAAAGGCAGATGTTTTAGTCTGGACACCAAGCACTCCAGGTGAGCTGAATGACGGACTGTGATCACAGCTGAGCATGTGCTTATATTATTGTTCCCCCTCGTTAATGGGTCAGGAAACTGTGTTACTGTGCAGCCCCTATCTTGTGCGTTGCCTGCCGTTATCTCTTGTTCTTTGGAAGGCATGGCGTATTGCGTGTAAAAGCTCACTGCGACATGAAGACGGTAGGAGTTAAAACAGCAGCAGCTGCCATTATCAAGAACCTGCTCCAAGTGAGTCAGGCACTGGGCTGAGAGCCTGATATATACTGCCCCTGTTCATCTTTCTTAGTCTCCATTTGACATTAGGAGAAAATGGGGCTCAGAGTGATTCAGTTATTTTTGAGATGTAATGCAGCTAGCTACCTAGCAGCAGAGTCGGAATTGGAACCTAATTCTAGGCAGTGTTAAGGGGTGTGTCTTAACTAAGTAGCATGAAGTCTGTGTCGCACACTAAGCAGTGATCTTCACCTCTCCCAGGGGGACAAGCACTAGAGGAAGCAAGTCAACAGGACTGGACTGGACTGGTGTCCACCCACACAAGATGTCACTGTAGGCTGAAAGCACGGGTGTTAGCCAATATGAGTTGGCTGAGTCATTCTCCTACTGGTGCCAGTGGGCGAGGCCTACTCTTGCGAGGGAAGCAGGCTTTCCCTACACAGAGAGTGCATTTCCACTGTCAACTATCCAGGAAATACGTTGCTTCTGGAACAGGAAATAAGGTTTGGAGAGGTGGCCCTTAGACTAAAGAAACTAGAAATTGCAACCCTTCCCTGGGCCTTGGCTCTGAAAGTTGGACATGCTTGGAGAGGTTGGAGCAGCCTGGCCTCTCCAGTGGGCCAGTGGCTGTGAGTATTGTTGAGTATAGCCAATCTAAACACAGCTGTTAAATTATTCTCTGCTCACAGTTGTGGCATCCAGATCAAGAAAAGACTCTTCTCTCAGATTTGAAGAGGAATGTGTTTTTAAAAAACAAAAAGGAGTCAACAGGCACAATGTGAAGTTGTGCTAAGCCCTACCTCAGCAAACCAAAATTTAACAGCTAACTTAATTGTAGTTTTCAGCCCCTCCCAGAAATGTATCCTCCAACCAGTCAATCTGGAATTACCTGGTCAGCACTAATGAGGTAATCCACCCAATAGACCCCTTCTGTCCCCCATAGGAAGGAGACTTGTCCTGAAACAATGTGCTCTTTCCTTGCCCCTTCCCCATTTCTGCCTATAAAAGCTTTCCAATTTGTACAGCTCCTTGGGGCTCCTCTCTATCTGGTACATGGGATGCTGCCCAATTCATGAATTGTTGAATAAGGCCAATTTTATTTTCAAATGTATTCACCAGAAATTTGTTTCTTTAACAAATGACCAAGGGAAGAGCGGCTACCCCCGCCTCCCTCACAAGGCCAGATCAATGTTTCATACAGTGATCTGAGGGAGACAGAACCCTGGTGCTTTCAAAAGTGTCAGAAGCAGTGGTGTGGCAACATGAGAAAGAATAAAGAATGCTAGGGACCTCCTTCAGGGACCCGTTTCTGAGCACTGACGAGAGAGCGCTGCAGGACCCAATATAATGGGACATTTTGTCTTCACCTCCTGGATGACAAGAATCTAGTCCCTCTCATTCATAATTTATTACTTAATATATGTGAAATTATATTTCTAGTCACAGGCTGGTGAGACCTTTTCCTGTTTAAGGTGGCATTCCTTGACTTACAACTGGCATTTTGTGTTTGTATTTCAGTCAGAAATCATTCAGGTGCCGTGACAGAAAACCCAGCTCAAACTACCTTATGCAGAAAAGGGAACTTGCTGGCCCATGTACCTGAAAAGAAGTGGCTAGGAGCCTGCAGCGCAAATATATCTAAGGACTCAATGCAATCCTCTTTCTCTCTCTCTCCTGGCTTTGCTTTTCCCTGTGCTGTCTTCATTCTTACGTAGACTCCCCCTTGTTGTACCAAGACAATCCTTGCCAGTCCTAAGTTTCACTCTCCTTACAGCCAGCAATCCCAAAGGAAGTATCAGAAAGGGCCACTTCTCCAAAAGTTTTCACAAATATACTGGAGTAGACTATGATTGGCTTGGCTTGGCTTGGGTCACATGCCCACACCCGAACCAATCAGAGCTCAGCTAAAGGGATGGGCTATTTTGGCCAGCCGGAGTTGTGTACCCCAGAGGAAGTGAGGCCATGGGATTGAATAGCTGCACCACTTAGGGAAAGGCAGCTAGCTCTTGAAAGGAAGAGATGCTGAACTAACAAAATTCACTTATGTCCCTTTTGATGAAAAGTACATAATCAGCTAATAATTTAACCAAAGGCTTTTACCAGTAGGAAATGGAGATGCTACATGGATGTGTGGACACAGGGAATATAGCAGAATGACTAGGAAGAAAGGAAAAATCCAAGGGATAATAAAAGGAAAGGGATGACAAGAATTAAAAAATAAGGGTGAAAATCTGTTGATTTCAAGGCAGTTGAAAATACACTATAAACAGTATAGGTATACATGGTTTCCTAAAGGTACAGAAATGATTCCCAGAGGTGAAGCCCCGGAATGTACAACCCAAGACAAAAATCATCCCCTTCAGTCCTAAGGGAGAAATGAAGGCCATTCACAGACTGGAATTTAAGATACAAAGAGGAAAGGTGGCCGTAAGAAATTTGCAGATTTTAGATTTGTTCTCTGTTACTTCCTGTAAATTAAATTTCTATGCAGGGGATCCATATTTTAAAATAATCACAGGAGTTCTGGGAAAGGGAAATAGGCCAACAGTGGCCACTTTCTTTGAAGCAGGCTACCAGTGGGATCTCTATATAATCAAACTGATACAGTGTTTTGCATGCAATACCTGGCATGGCCAAAGACAGAAAAATTCAATCTATGTGTTAGTGATGATCTTGAGACAGTCTGAAGAAATCTTCCCAAAAGTTTTTGATCAGGTCCAACTGTTAAAGACAGCCTGGATGTGGAATCCTGTTACACAGATAAGTATCTGGAATCAGGGCAGATTTCATAAACCATAAACCATCTAGGAACAAGCATATAAGTGTCTTTACTTCTGAATCCCTTTAAAATAAGCATGAACGTACAGAGAGTGAGGCGCCATACAGAGGAGAGAAAGATTTTAGAATATATTGCAACTGACATTTTATTTTTACAAAGAAACCGGCACGACATAACATAGCAACATGTGTTTAATTCCGTACGGCACGTGGTAGCCATAAGACTGTGTTGGAACATAATCACGTGACCGAAGGGTGATCACGATGGCTTTAGCTGAAGGAGCAAAAGAAAGATATATCTTTTCTTCAACATTTCCACTCATCTTCTTTCCTCCACAATCCCTCTGTACCCTTATCTACAGTCATCTTCATCTTCAGCATCTACAATGCTGGGATTTTCCCTGGCCGATAGCTCTTTCAACTGCCATGACATCTAGTGATATGAAAAAGAACAGAAGTCTAGAATAGGTGAGGAAGATCCATGGGGCTATGTGAGTGACAGAAAGGAAAAAAGGACACCATAGGTGTCTTCCTCTCACTCAGCCCCTCAAAGAACTAATCAGTTCCATTACAAGTCATCAAAATAATTATTTCATTGAAACTTAAATGCCAGCCATCATCCCTGTTACATCATTCTCCAGGCGCCCCTCATCTTTTGACTTCAAGAGCTAGGATGTTATATCATGTGGTTCTGAAAATAAAATACTAATAAATACCACACCATGCAGATTCATTTTAATCAGCTCTGTCTTGAAATAGCTGTTTACCAATTTTGCATAATATAATTAAATGCCCAAACACTATATTTAAGAAACATTAAGGGTATCACTTATCCTCATGGGAGTTGGGAAATTCCAAATTTAGAATGTCTACAACCCCTGGAGTTGTGAAAATAAGATTCTCCATGAGGACAGCAAATTGGAACGGGAATTAGATAGTACAGCTCCCTTTCTATTAAATGCTGTGATACATAAAGAACACAAAAGGCAGGAGCTCAGGAAGGCTTAGAATCTGGTTCAACATTTCCTCCTTTAGTGAATCCAGTCCACAGAGACTGAATTTAATATTAGGTTTCAGAAGCTCCTAGCCATGAGGGTTTACAGAAAAAGGAAGAGGAGTGTGGTAAAGCAAACTAGTTATTTATTCTTCTTTCTAGACTATTCCTTCTCCATCATTTGTTGTCTCCCCATTCCCTCTAACACCAGGTGGGAAACTTTAAGGTCATCCTTGATTTCTCCCGCTTCCCTGATGCATAGCTTTGACAGTCTCACGTCTGACCATTCCTGTTCATTCCACACAGCATTTACCCTAGTGAGGTCTACGTCGTGTCTTCCCTTATCTAACATATTGCAAGGGTCATTTGATTGGTCTTCTACCCTCTAATATAATTTTATTCCAGTCCCTGCTCTTCATGCTACCTCATCTGCTCCTAAAATGGTATGTGTTTCGCTCCCTCTACTCAACTCCCACCAATATACCTCAAACTCTTATTGCAGGAATTCAAATTTCCAGGCCACGTTCCTAATATGTTTTGAATGCTCCTTGACTCAAATATCCTATTTCAATCGAATCAATCTACTTCTCTCCTAACACAGTAGGTAAAAAAAAAAAAACCCGGCATAGTGCTTAGCACATATAAGGGAGGCTAGGAAATATTTAGTTTAACCTACTGGGAATAAAATAAAGCTATTCTACTCCTCAATTTGTGCCCACACCACTCCTCCTATTTAATGCTCTCCCTTCTCTTTGCCACTTACCAAAATCTGATTTTTCTTTTAGGAGGTCAAGTTTCAGCCTCTTTCTTAAAGCCCTTTCTATCCAACCTGTTTTGGTCATTCCCTCTCTAAACTGCAGCAGTTGCCTGTTGCAAGAAGTATTTGTTTTCCTTGCGAGAGAAAGCTGGAATATTTATCCACCAACTCCCATCTATCACTGCTTGAGATCTGCCTCCAGGAACATTGAGTCTCTGGCATTTTGGCCTGCGCCATGCATGGGCCAAGAGTGTTTTCACTAAGGAAAACCCTCAGCAAAACCCAGCAGGTCTTGCAGCAGAAAACTTCAGAGGTGAGTGCCTGGGGATATGGCAGGGGGCATCCTTTCATTGAGTCACAGTGCAGGGCAGCACTAAGGGCTTCCCCACTGAATACACCTCTTTCAGATACACCTCTCCTTGCCCTCCTGTTGTAGCAGTAACCCTATTTCCTCAACATGTCAGCGTCCATAACTCTAGTGGCTCCTATCCCTGATGGCCAGCCTACTGGCATGAGGAGTCCAAAATAACTAGCGGCAGCAGTGGATTAGTATGATGTTCTGTGGAATATCAAGATAACTAAGATCCTTTTGGATTATAGCCTGTCAGAGAGCTGGACAGGTAACATAGCCCTGGGTATAGCTGCCATCCCAAGTGAAAGGAAACTACTTTTGAACCTACTTCCTGATGCATTCTGAAATGTGCATGTGCCAGATAGTCATATACCAAGTTCAATAGGTCATGTTGATACATTATGGTAAAGATACCACATCAGCAAAATTGCTGAGACTGAGGATACTACTCGATTAAGTTTATGGTGGTCCTCCATACTTTGCCACAATCCACCTGGATTCTTCAAGGGCTACACTGGTATATTATAGAAAGCAGTATAGGAAACACACAGAATACCCTGTGTTTATACTGTGCCTGAAGCTTATCTACAGAATCTTTGGCATCTTAATGGAGGTCATAGGAATGAAAAACAAATCTTCTTTCAACTGGCAAGAGTTGGAGACCTGAATCAATTTTTTGGCATTCTATTGTTTTGCTCTGGGAAAACCACCAGAATTGATTATTAATTCATGCAAATGATAGATAAGATTGTTAGAAATAAGAGTTTTTGAGAGTCTCTGGCTATACATTGCTAAACTATTAAAAAGTTACCTCTGTTAGATAACACTGAAGAGATATGGGGCTGAGACCTCAAAATATGAAACGGGGGTGGGGCGAGCCTATATCCCATTTTCACCAGGAAGGAGGAATGGTGGTCACCTCTGGACCAGGCTGGATGAAGCTTTGACTGTTAATGTCTTATACATGATGTTAAGACTGAATACCTCATACTTTGGGGAATTTAGCTGTGGATTCTGATATTTCTTTGGTGAAGATAAAAACCCAGGACCAGGGCTTTCCTTGGGAGGAACTAGCTCTTTCTATTCTCAGTGGTCCTGGGAAGAGTCAGCTTCTAGGACAAGATAAAGACAAAAGAGACAGACTTTCAAGGAACTAATACTTTGAAAAGGAGATAAGCATATAAACAAATGATTACTAAAATGAACAATTAATAGTAAGAACGGGAGAACTGGGTTATCATTATTTTCGTTACAAGTTAGCTGCCCAAACAGGTTTAGCCTGAAATCCTATGAATCAGTTTCACAAAAGGGAAACACACAACCCATATCAAGGACCCACACAACTAGAAAGCATCTTATCCTGAAAAATAATTTCCAGGGTGATAGAAACTATGCCAGGAAGAAATGGGCTAAAGTCTAGGAAAAAGGAATGAGTAAAAGAGCTCAAAACAGAAGCCGTGTTCGTGTTGGGCTTATTCCTCTCAAAATCTTCGATAAGACTGATGAACTGTCACATACTTATATTGATGCTGCTTGAAGTTTCCTACAGTACTAAAATACAAGTTACTCTCTAACCAGACTGGGCACGGGTTTGGAGGGACATGTCTATGACTGGTGCTCTCCTTGTCGTAACCTTCTTCTACTGCTTATGAGACCCAGCGGGGACCCCTATAGTCCTTTCACCAGAATGGGAAGTTTTCTCTCCACACCTCTCAGGGAACATTTTTTGTAACGTTTTTTGATTTGCTGTATCCCAGGTCCCTCGATCTCCAAGGAAAATACATGTACTGAAGCTAGTTAGAAAACCAACACTTCATGCGGTGACATGTAGTCACCCCTACCTACAGAGCACATGGTCTTAGACCCAAAAGATGCTTTTATTATTCTACTCCCACTGGACAGATCCTAACTATTGCCAAGTCTGTTATAATACAAAGTAAGTATATTGGTCCACTCTTCACATCGCATAAAAAGATACTAAACATCACACCTGGGAATTTGGTACCTTCTTTTCACAAATGTGTCCCTTTTTCCCTTTGCTCACAGTGCTGCTAAGTGTTATCCTTTAGTCTGAAGCTAATGGATAAAGCCTCCACTCCATCTACTCTCAGCAGCTGTGGCCATCATCCAAATGAATATATGAATTAAATTAATGTGCAGTGAGTGCCTACAGTGTCCCAAACTATATTAAAAATGAGGAGTGATGGCCCCGAGGAATAAGGTCCTATTTTCTTTGAAGCTCAGAATCTGCGTGAGGAATAGATTAAAACCACTGAGTACATAGTTCACATACCAGCTGTGAAATTCTGCGAATTTGTAAAACTTCAATCAAAATAACAAAACCACAGTGTGAAGCACTGGCTCTGCTAAGAAGGTGTTCAATTTCTTCTTGGCAGTCCATTCCAGCCTCAAGACATTGTCACTGTAGCAGTCAGGGGCTTGCAGAAAAGAGAAGGCATGCTCTGGGTGGATTCTGGAGAGTCTGTAGGGAAAGGACTCTTTACAGACCCTTGAGTGTGATTAAAGAAAACTATAGGCAAAGAAGAGGATCCCAAGGGCAGCACCAGGGGAAGTCATTACCACCCTAAGACCTGATAGGAGGAGTGGGGGGGGAGGGGAGAGGACATGGTATTGGAGGCTGGGTAAGCTAAAAGAATGAAAGGGGATCCACAGGGGGAGGAACAACTGCCATGGAGGGCCATAGCCCTGACACAACCACAGTGCCAAAGTAGAGGGAGGGGGGAAGAAATACTCTGACCTCCCCTTCCTCCTGCCCTTTGATCTCTTGCATTGCCTCACATTGGCCAAGTCCAACCAGAAACCAGAAGTGAATGGAGCCCAGATGGTGTAGCCTATAGGGTCAGGATAGAGGAGGGTGGAAAATGGATTTGGGGAAAGACAAATAGTGAACGACCAGCCAATCACCATTTAGAGCAAGACCAAAAACCAACCTCTATTGAACTCTCTTTTCTCAGTCTCAGAAAATATATCCCAAAATGTAGCGGAAGGAGGGAGGTCTGTGCACAAATTCATTTGGGAAACACTGGATTGATACATATACATAGGCTTCACTACTCCAGGAATTTTCAAGTCTGCAATTTTCATGATGAAAAAATTCTTTTTTTTTTTTCCAATAAATAATTGTTTAGAGCTAAGATGGGCCAGGCACTAGGCTGGGTGTTAGGAATATAATGGTGAACAAGACAGACACCTACATTTGCAATAGTTACAATCAAGTGGAAGGCAGACAATAAACAGTAAACAAAAAGCTAATTAACTACAAAGTGTTTATAATGAAGTTCTCAGATAAGGATAAAATGTGCAGCATGTCTCAAACAAAAAAAGTATTTAGCTACAGAAATCTTTGTTTCTAGAATTTTTTTTTTTTTAGGGCGTGAAAGGCTCTCTTTTAGAGAGTCCACCCTAAGATTTCTTGACTATCAGCTACATATTTTGATCTGAAATTTATATAACTAAATGCCTAATACCTAGTTTTTGATGACATCTTTCACCTTGACAGTCCTGGACAGTCAATTGGAGAGTAAATCTGATACTTATGGAAAATGGGTAATGGGAGGATAACATGAAAAAGGAGAAGCAATATCTTAGTTGTCAAACCATTTAAATCAACCTAGCATTTTTCTTGCAGCATAGACTTTTTCTTGGAATCTACCCTGTAAGGCAAGATGATACTGAAATGGCCATGGGTGGATGTGTTTGAGGAAGAGAAACATACACACCAGGTTTTCAGGCAAAGTCTACAGTGGTTGGACAAACATGAGACAAAAAGCAGAAAGTCACTTTTCAGGGAGAATTTGTTCACAACAGACATTTACTTGACTTTCTGTTAGAGAGAAAAAAGCTTTCCATAAGAAAATGTGGGGCCAGTTGTCCTGGATACTGCTTGGTGCCCCCCCTCGATGCCTTTACTGGGCTGGTGCATGCTGCCTCAGGTGCTTTCAGTGTTGATTGCCTACCATGGGCTCCCAGTGGCCCCTTCTCACCTGTCCCCAAACCCCATAACCATGGGTTAATGGTTTCCACCAGAGACATGAGGCCAAGGCTCAACTCTACCAGAGATCACATCCTGGCTGACTTTCTGTGTTTCACTGCCTCCCTGGTAAATTTTTCCTACAGAGCACCTCAGCTAGCTATGACCCCCTGTCTTCACTCTTCATCAAGCTCCACAGGCAACTGGGAATCAGAAGGGATTTAGAAGATATCACACAGCAAGTTAATACAGAAAGAAAGACATTATTAGCCTTTTTACTACTCTAAGGTACAATCTTAAGGAAATGTGGCCACATGATATTAACTATTGTCACTAATACTTGCCTTGCACATTATGGTTTATAATATGCTATCACAAAATATTTTGTCTTCACAGAAACCCCGTGACCTGAGTAAAATATTGGGATCCCTGTTTTATAAACGAAGAAACTGAAGTTCAGGGATATTAAGAGACCTGCTCAGTGTCTAATAGTTATTAAGTTGCATAGTGAAAATTTGACAGAGTTGGGTTTTTTTTATGAGCACATTTGGAGCCTTTCTACTTTATTGCCTGTTTTATCCACTTGATATCATGTTTTGTCATTTCCTAAATTATTAGAGTTTATAACATCAGTTTATGGTTTATTCATCATAAACCTCTGTAGTACTATTTGTATTTTAGAATACAAGACCTTCTAGAATTCCTACAAGTTACCAAAATAGGCTGCATAATTAAACATTTACCTAATTTCTATGTAGTTGAAGTGTCCAGATTTTTATTTCTCTCTACTTATTATAAATTTGACTTGTGGTTCTGCAAAATTAATGTCCATTGATTTCTCAGAAAGCTGTGCATTTGCTACATAAAGAGTTTGGTTTTTAGAAAAACCAAACAGTACATCATTATTGATTGTGTATTGTCTTCCCTTAGGAGCTGTTGAGAATGTGAATACTCTTCTAAATGGGTGCCCAGACATAACATTTTATTTAACTCATTTCCCAAACCCAGCCTGTCTCCCAGCCAACTACAGCATAGTTTACTTCAGAAATATCAATATGTTTTTCTCGGCCAAAAAAAAAAAAAAAAGTCAAACAAGAAAACATTGCCCCAAGGCTTAGCTTTTTTACTTGGAGCAAATCTATGATTTCAGCTTAGTGAGAGAGAATTGAAGCCATCTCTTCTCTGTGGCTAAAAAGAATATACCCTCCATTTGCCTTATCTCCTTGAGTTTGTGCAGTTAAAAGTGACAATGGAAATATTGATGAGCCAGAGAGGGAACACAGAGCTATTGAGGGGCTCAGGCATATCTTGGAAATTATCATTCCAAATGCCTTGTGCATTTATTTCTAACTCTTGGCATGCATGAAAGAGTCAAGCAAATTTCATGTAATTGCCATGCTCTAAGGGTTCCAGAGGGAAATTACTGATCACAATTATTTACTTAAACACAAATGGGAAACTCAAGTAACCTCAGGGTCACACTGAAGCAGCTCCAGACTTGGGTTACAATTTCTAAATTAATGGGAAAGAACAAGCAGTAAGGCCATCAGGGTGCATTGAGCAGTCTCACCATAATTAAAGATCCACTTGCAGCCAAATGACATTATCCCCTGATCTGGGAAGGGAGAGGGTTTAGCCATTCCAGCAAATCTCTAAACATCAGGTGGTTGCATGTTCTCACCATACAATTCTATGCCTATAAGAAGGCAGGGTTCCTTCGGTGATGTTGATGAACTTATTGTCATGGGCTGTTGTTTTAGTTACTTTTTGATCCTCAATAATCATGTTATCAAAGGATTTAAATAATACCCCATGCCTGGCATGGGATTTTAGGCACCACACACATAAGGTATCACTGTACAATTAACTCTAATGAGTGTAGAGAGCTTAACTTTGCAAGCTTCAAACAAACAATTTGCAAGTCGATCAAAAGTCACTCAGAGTTGGAGATCTGTTAGATTGTTGAAAGGTACAATCTCTTTGGAAGGTTATTACAATAACAAGATGAATAAGGATTTAGAATGGAACAAGAAACACACACGGAGCCCCAGATGACGGAAATTTACTACTGCAAATTGGACACATACATTCAGGCAATGATTTCGTCTGTGGATGGGCTGAGACCATAGTCGTCATCTGAGCATTTCATTTATCTGGGTTTGGGTTACTGTGTTGTTGGTCAAGGTCAAGTCTCTCCCCAGAGATGGGTCTTCAACACAGAAAACAGACAGCCCTGCTTGGCAGCCTCCATAAAACTCTACTTTGGCTACTGGCCCTTAAAAGATGGAGCCTCCACAGAGCTTATTTTTGTGAGAATTGTAAAAAATAAGTAAAGAAGAGAACTTGGGCGAGTAGCAATAGTGGAGAGAGAAAAAAAAAAAACTTTTCAACATTTCCTTTCAAGATAACTGATGCAATTAACCAGCAAAAATGAGGAGTGGGGTTTTGTTGTTGTTGTTGTTGTTGTTGTTTTAGTTTTTAGCTCTATCTGCATAATTGCTTCTGAGTCCATCTGCAGGTCTTGGTGGTGACAGATCAGACATCTGGGTCCCTTCTCAGGGTCCAGAGGGATCTCACTAGAAACCAAGGTTGATATAGCAGCAGCTAGTTTGGCCGTGAGCAAAGCCACACATCCCTCAGTTATTCTGGCATAGAGGGGGTGACAGCATCCTAGAAAGCCAACATAACAAGAGATTTCATTTTCACTGTACTTTCCCACATGATATTTGAAAGGAATAACTGCTATGAGAAGTTGGACGATGGGGAAACTGAGGCAGAGTTGAAGAATTATTTGCCCCAAATCAGAGAACTGGTAAAGCCAACTATCTCAGGTGCCATGTCTTTGTCAGCGAAGTGTTTGGGATTAACCACTCACAAAGATGCTTACTGTGCAATCAAGCGGATTCTCAGCAAACATCTGAAAATGACAACCAATGTTTGGGAGTCTTTCTGACTTACCAATACCTTCCTTTGTCATGGATTTCTATTTCAGACTTTTTATGTGTACATTGTCAAACTGATTTAAAATGATTAGAGAATTCTGGGTGGAATATCTGGAAGATTTGAGTTTTTAAAGTTTCCCATTCTCAATGATTAATGTTAAATCTATCTTCCCAGTGTAACTCAGACTAATAGATACCACTAGGATCCAAATACCCATATTGTTGTCAGAATACAGAAAAATTTGCTTTTTCTGATATAACAAATATTTTGTATTCTTGCTATCCAATTATCAGGCATTGTGTTAATAAATATTTATTTATTTTTTTAATGTTTATTTATTTTTGAGAGAGACAGAGCACAAGTGTGGGAGGGACAGAGAGAGAGGGAGACACAGAATCTGAAGCAGGCTCCAGGCTCTGAGCTGTCAGCACAGAACCCAATGTGGGGCTCGAACCCATGAACCATGAGATCGTGACCTGAGTCGAAGTAGGATGTTTAACTGACTGAGCCACCCAGGTGCTCCTGTGTTAATAAATATTTAAAATCTGGGGCACCTGGGTGACTCAGTCAGTTGAGCATCCAACTCTTGATTTCTGCTCAGGTCATGATCCCAGGGTCGTGGGATCGAGCCCCGAGTCAGGCCCTGGGCTGCTCATGGAGCCTGCTCAAGATTCCCTCTCTCTCCCTCTGCCCCTCTCCCCTGCTCGCTCTCTCTCTCTCTCTCTCTCTCTCTCTCTCTCTCGCTCTCTCTCTAAAATAAAAATAAAAGAAATATTTAAAATCTGTCAAAGTAAACTGTTAAACGTGTAATGCTAGCTTACTTGCAGCAGAGGAGAAATGCAATGTTAAGGCACTACCTGGGTTGGCTAAGCTATGTATACATGGGACAGCACAAGACAGGCATTCAAGATAAATTGCCTCAGGCCTAGGGTCTGCAACTACCTCCCTAGATAATAGGATCAGATGCCTCTAATTCCTTTCAAAATCTGAGGCTTTCTAAATCAAAGCTTTAAAGAGTATACAAATTAAGCTACACGCAGAGAAAGGCATTTAAAGAAGTTGAAGATCAACCCTAATATTTCGCCATTCCTGTTCTCCAGAAATCCATCGTTTCCTTTTATAGTTGAAAAAAAAAAGAAAAAAATTACTCACTTCAGAAAAGTAAAGTTAGATCATTTGTATTTGTCTTAATGTTTTCAATGACTGATAGGCAGGTTTGTTTGTTTGAATGTCCTTTTTGTTTTTTGAAATCAGTTCATCTGTTCTAAATGTAACGCTTCATTTTCAATTATTCTAAGACCTGAGAGCATTAATTATCCCAGCAGCAAGTCAAACCAAAACACTGGTTACAGACATTTAAACTCTGACCCTAAGTAGTAGTTTCCCTTCAAGATGATTCATTTTATTTTTTCCCTCTAGAGGTCTAATCTTTCAACCCTTCCCAGACAACCTATAATTCTGCTCCTTTGCCCTCTCTAAAATTACCCAAGTGCTGTCTGCCTTCAAGGGAGATTTACTGCTCTAATGGTAGAAGCAGTGAAGGTCAGCTGAAAACGTCAGGTCTATCTGCCTGGGGACAGGAGATTCCTAAATAATTTCAGCAGTCCCCCAAAATAATGACTGGTTTCGGTAACCCGATGACAAGCAAAACTACTACCGCGTTGTCGCAAGGAAGCATGTTTCTTCACTGGAAAGAATTCATTTGCGGAGTTTGCGAGCATAATGACAAGGAACCACAGGGCAGAGTCAACATGGCCGGCTGTGTAACACCATAAACAAGCCATTAGAAACAACAACTGCAGAGTGTGTGGGGGCACTTGTTACCCTTTAAGCGCGCACGACGTTTGATTCTCATTCCACATCTTTCCCTGGCTTTTCCTCAGGGGCGTGCACTGCAGGCACCTGTGTTTTATCGCTCATCATGAAACCTCTTCAGGCCCGGCTTCCTAACTTACCTTAAAAGATTTATGAGATTATTTCAGCTAAGTTCTTTTGAGGGTCTGGTCTCAAACTAAGTTAATATCTGTAAACTCTGTGAGCTAGAAACTGACTCTGATGGTGAAAGTCAATTGTTCATGGCCTGAGAGGGGCTTACCTATGCCTGTCCCCTACTTCCTACCTGCCTGTGGGTCAGCCCATCAAACACCGGAAGGACACCAGATGGGGGTGGAATGGCAGCCGGAAGTTATCAGAGGTTGGTGTGTGTGAGCACACACTGCGGCTCAGTACTCTGCCCATGGCATTGCTCAGGCAAATATTGACAGCCATTCTTTCAATATTCACTAAGTCCATTTATGATTAACTCCTTAGCATTTTCCAGATTTCATCCCCTACTAATTACACGTTTAAATTCTAAAAATAAAACTTGTCCATGGGTATTTTGCTGCACAGTGGCCCTCTTAATCAATTTGCAGTCTCAAGTGGACAAAAAGTATAAAGGAAAACATACCAACAGCAGAGGGCAAGGCTCTGGGAGTATCAGAGTTGAGTTCCTCTGATTTTGTCGTTGGCCTCATAAAGAGCATTATTTAAAAAGAGAACTAGAATTTCTTCCAATCCATACCATCTCCTTTCAGATTTCAATTTCTGTAATTAGGATCATTCAAAAAGCACCAAATGAGTATCCCAAATGCATCACTGATGCATATTAAAGAGACATGATTTCTACTCTTGAGGAACACATAATTGGACAATTTTCTACAAAACAGCCTTCCAAAATCATTCGCTTCCATTCCTTAGCCCTCATTTGCCATTCTCAAAGGGCAATATTGGCTTCCTCCCTCGATCTGTACGAAGTCAGAGATTCTCATCTCAGTCTTAAAATGTCTTCAAAGAATTGCTCCCTCTTAAATCTCTTTACTGTCTTCACTGTTCCATTTATGTGCTGCTTCTTTAGGTTTCCACAAACTTCCATAGTCATTTAGTATCATTCTTTCCTTCCTTTCTCTCACACTGGATTCATGAACAAATGAAATGATACAAACTATATGCATTCTTAAGCTATTTGGCTTGCATTTGTCCTCATTTTAAGGTAAAACTCATTCAGTTTTAACAGCTAATTTTTTTATATCCTAGTGCTGGTATGTCTACACTCAGAAAACACACAGAGAAAAAGCTATTGGTTTTCGAAATACGAGGCCATTACCTCACTAATTGCTATTCTTGTTTGGAGCTACTTATGCAGGCTTGAAGGACATAATTTAGTCTAGCTTCCTTAAATAAGTTTCTGCCTCATTTTTCTTCCTTTATTCAAACTTGCTTCACCCCTTTTTCATCCTTCACTTTGATTATTAATCACTTGTCCTTGTTTTCCACCAAACTTAGATTAAATTTCTTAATAAAAATCTCCCCAATACTAAATCAGCATTTCCTGTGCTGCAAAAGACACAATGACTCACGCTGTGCTGAGGATTTGCCATCTACCCACAATAACATCTGTCTCCGAAAACAAAGTCAGACATATTACTTTTGTTGATTTTTGTATGTTACTTTTTGGCTTTCTCAGAGGCTCTGGATTTATTGCTCCATTACTGTGACTTGAACCCTTGTTCATCTTTGCGTTGTTGACCCTTCCATGTACTCACTGATACAATTACTTTCCTTCAGAAATGGAAATAAATCTGCCCAACCTTGGGATGGAATTATAATTTATTCCTTTGGCTGACTTCCGTGATTAGTTTCTCCCTTTTCTTGAAAAGTAGAGGATGACTTTACACACCATCTCTTTGTCCTTGCTTGTCTACTAGACTCAACACCCTATAGCAATTCGGTAAGAGTCAAGGCGGCGTTGGTTACACATACATTTTTCCAACCCCCAATCAATTCTGCACTAGTTCTCTAAGGTCTCATCAATATAACCCGTCTGGTACTTGGCTAAGCAAATGGGCCCATTTTGAAGTTTTTCAAGGAAGGAAACTTTTTCCGAGTGCCTGTCACGCAGCTGTCACCATTACCACATTAACCCATTTGAGTGTTACAAACAGTCTCAGGAATTATGTACTATTATCTCTATTTTGCAATTAAGAAATCAATCATATCACAGGTGAAGTGACTTTGCCCGAACGATGTAGCTGCTAAGTAGCAGAAGTGAAATTAATGCCCAAGTCGGCCTGACTTTAAAACAGCTGTTTTGTCTACAATACACCATACCATTCTGTCTCTAAACAAATTCTACCCTTCCAAGAAACAGAATAAGACCCACCAACCCACTTTCTGTCCCAGTCAGAATAATAAAATAAAATCCATTTTTTTTTTGTCAACAGCCCACCATGTATCAGTCCCTGGTGCTGAGGCCAAGCAAGTCAATCCATGAACCCCAAGAGGGTTCATGATAGAGAGACCTTCTACAATCATTTTCTTTTTTCTCTTTAAGTTTATTTATTTAGGGGCACCTGGGTGGCTCAGTTGGCTAAGCGTCCAACTTTGGCTCAGGTCATGATCTCCCAGTTTGTGAGTTCAAGCCCCGCATCAGGCTGTGTGCTGACAGCTCAGAGCCTGGAGCCTATTTCAGATTCTGGGTCTCTCTTTCTGCCCATCCCTGGCTCTCACTGTCTATCAAATATAAATAAAAATTAAAATTTTTTTAAGTTTATTTATTTATTTTGAGAGAGAGAGAGAATGCACAGGAGAGGAGAGAGAGAGAATCCCAAGCAGGTTCTGCATGTCAGTGCAGAGCCAGATGCTGGGCTTGAACTCACAAACTGTGATATCATGACCTGAGCCGAAACCAGGAGTCTGACACTCAACTGACCAAGCCACCCAGGTGCCCCTAAAATCATTTTCTATCTTTAATTCCTAAAGTTTATTTATACCTCTATCCAAACTCTCCCCTTACAATTTAGCATCACCACTAACTAGCTCCCAAATCCAGTCAAAATTTATTAGCTTGTTCTTGAACGCCATTGACTTTGAGTGTACATAACATGTTTGCATCTACAAAAGAGTCATCAACCATCAGAATGCAAAAACAACTTTTTAAAATTTGATGTGTGGCTCATCTAGCATTAAATAATTGAATATGTATTTGAGAACATCTGGATTTTCAACTACATGTCTCCATTTTCTCCCAGCTGTTTAAGATTGTGAATGTAAATACTGTCTGTCATCATCTCTTGTTTGTTCTTCCTTCAAAGAATTCCTTGGTTTTGCCTCTTTCTGTCTATTCTCATGAACCTAGTCCATGGCTTTTCATTCTTTTGTTGCTCTAAAACTTTCCTAAATGCACCTTCTCGGTCTCCAATTCATCCATCACACCCTAATAGCCAGACTAATCTTTTTAAAGCTTTGCTTTCATCCTTTTACCCCCTTGCACAAGCATTTTTTGATAGTTCTGTCTGTTCTATCAGATATAAAATTCCCCAGTCTAAATGCCAATTTTCTTTGAAATTGAGCCTTGCCTCCATCAAAGACCATGCTCACTATTCCCCAGCAAAACCCACCACTCCAGGAATGTCAGTTCTTTCTTTGGTCTTTGGTCTCCACTGGAGCCTGGGCTGCACAGCCTGAGCCCCACTTCTGTCTTATGGCCATGTGGATGCCACAGTCTGGGGCCTTCTGCACATCCCACTCACATTTCAAAACTGAATGTGTGTTGACAGAATGGCCTGTCGGTGGACAGCCAGAACCTCAGGACCAGACACCGGGAAGACCCGAGAAAAACCACAGGACCTGTGCTATCACAGGAACTGACAAGCCCAGGGAGAAATGAGGAGTGGAAAGGAGGGAAGAAGGAAAGAAACTGATGTGGAAGGGTTTAACCAGTGTTAGAATTGCCGGAACAAGGATGGGAGGGAAACCAGTCTTGGGGAAGTAAAGCATAAGCTTAATTCTGGGACTGTGAGAAGTAACTGCAGATCATCAGCAGTCACTGAACTAACTAGAGAGATTTCTATTCAGCTCATGTGAAAGCAGACTTACAGATGCCAAAGAGTGGCCTACCGGTAGCTGTGGGCAAAAATCAGTCTGCAAAGTTCAAAAGATGATGCCATCAGGACACCCAGTAGAGCATCACAGCACTGAGATCCCCAGGGCTGATGTGGCAGCTTTCAGGAAGACCAGACCACGAGACTAATTCCTCCTTCAACAGAGGGCATATATGCTCAATCTCACGATGCCCTGCATCTCTTTGTAACTTCAAGAATGGTTTCTTTCTTGGCTTACGTGCAATTTACCTCTGCTTATGTGTATGTGCAGTGGTGGGGTGATAATGGTGGGATCTTTATTATAAATCCTAAAGGGAACATAGCTAAGCTAGAACCATACCTTGGGAATTTTTTCCTCTCTTCCTTGAAACTCATGCATCTTTTCACTCAAATCTATGTGAGTCGGGAGATCTAGGGGAGGAAATTAATCTTCCTATGGGCTCCAAAGCACCAAGAGGAT
The DNA here is from genome assembly GCF_028749965.1 of Puma concolor. Classification (NCBI taxonomy): domain Eukaryota; kingdom Metazoa; phylum Chordata; class Mammalia; order Carnivora; family Felidae; genus Puma; species Puma concolor. The sequence goes on along the minus strand of NC_141674.1, from coordinate 140,998,493 downwards.
TTTCCTTTAGGAGTAGCTGGATAGTAGCAAGGCAATCCTAAAGTTGTTACCATATGATTATGTAACCTTTTCTATGGTAGGGGAAGTTGGAGTCAGAATTTGACAGCAAATACTACATCTCAGGCAATGACCTTAACCACTCTAGGTCTGACCACATTCTAACCTGGAACAGGAGGTTTGAAGAGACTCTTGACCATGTCATCAGCACTGGGAATTCAACACAAATTTATTTTCAATGTGATGCTCCTGAGGCAAAGCCTGGGCATAGCTGTCAAATTACTTAGCCTCCTTAAGCTTCAAGTTCCTCATCTTTAAACTGAGTGTACTTACAGTCATAGTCTGCCTTATAATGTTCTTGTGAGGATGAAATAAGACCATGCATGCAAAGTCCTGAGCATATTATTTGACATACGGTGAGTGCTTTAATATTAGCAGCTACATATTGCTATTGTGTATAGTAACTCCTTTTCTTGCAGCATTGCTTGGAAATAACAATGTAATTTGCAAGTAACTAAAGCCTAATTCTGTATTAAAACTTTTACATGTTTGTTTTTATTGAAAATATTTCTAAAATGTGCCCCACGCTTGTCTATCTTCTGAATTCCCTAACGTGAGCTAAGTTCTATTCTGGGAACAGAGCACAAGGGGCTCTGTGGGAAGGATGTTGTACTTGGCACTTTAATCTCTGGGTTTTCAGTTGCTGTATGCTTTTAGAAATTAGATCCCAAAAGGACTCTGACAAGACCTAAGCATCTCAAAATTAATACCGTGTTTGTTTCAGTCTGAGTCTTTGTTTCCATAGCCCCAGAACACCTTGCAAGTCCTGGAGGGAAGGAATTAATTTGTCCATTTAACCAATATCTATAGAGTGTCTACTATGGTTCAGAAATTTCTCTAGATGCTGAATAAACAGCAGGACACAAACTAGGCAATAATCTCTGTTCTTACAGAGTTTACATTCTGGTTGGAGCTATATTCAGGCAATAACCAAGCAAATAACTTTTATATAAGATATTAAAAGGTGATAAGTGCTTGGTGGGGAGGATTATGCTTTCAAACAAATAGTCAGGCGCGCTGTCACTGGGAAGGTGGCACTGTGGGAGGGAACCACGTAGAGTCATTGGGAAAGAGCATTTCGGGCAAAGGGAACAGCAGCCATAAGGTACTCAGGTAGGGCCTCACCTGCAGACATGGAGCAGCAGTAGGGTAGGAAGGCTGATGATGAGTAAGAGGAGAAGGGAATGGTACGAAATGAGGCCAGACAGGGTTTGGAGGATAAGAAGGTCATTTTTAGGTCTGTGTCTTCCCTTCTGCACAAAGGGAAAGCCCTTGGAGTATTTTGAGCAGAGGAGTGATTTGACCTAAGTTTTCAAAATTTCTTAAAACTCCAGATCTTTGAAAGTAGACTCTAGGGGGCAAGGGTGGAAGAAGAGATCAGTATTGTCATGATGGTGGATAAAGAGGTGGTCATGTTCTGGATGTATTTTGAAAGTAGTCTTGCACACTTTGGAAGTATAAGTTGCAAGAGAGAATATCCATAATGACTCCAAGAGTTTTGGCCTGCATGATTAAAAGAATTGAGTTACGATAAACCAAGATGGGGAAAGCTTATGTAGAACAGGTTTGAAAAGGGAGAAAGAGTTCAATTTGGGCAGATGTTGAGCTTGAGATGTCTATTAGATACCCAAATGGCAATGTCAAGTAAGGCATTTGAATATCTGAGTCTGGACTTCTAGGGAAAGATCTCAGAAACAGCCTCTCACATTAGCAGTCAATTCTTACAAAGGCACCAAGATAATTCAACAGAGAAATTAAAATACTTTTGAGAAATGCTGCTAGAAACAGCTACCTATGTGGAAAAAAGTAACCCTGGATCCCTAACAATAAACCATGCCTGTACATTAATCTGAGATGCATCATGCAATTCATTGTAAAAATTAACACTAAAACCTTGTAGAAGAAACATAGCAAAATGTCTACACCATCTTGAAGTAGGAAGATTTCTTAGACTGGACACACCTTCCAAAAAACAAAAACAAAAAACCTACGGGAGAGAGAAGAGATTGATAATTTAGCCTTCATCAAAATGTTTAAGTTCTGCTCCTAAAATAAACATTAAATAATTTTAAAACAAGTCTCAGAATGGAAGAAGATATTTGAGATCGATAATAGAATGATATCTATTTTTTCGTGGAAAAAATCTTTAAATGGAAATTTTTAAATGGAAAAAAGTCTTGAACACTCACTTTATAAAAGAAGATATAAAAATAATCAATAAGCGCCTGAAAAAGTCCTTAACATCCTTAGTCATCAGGAAAGTGCAATAAGACCCATGAGATACTACTGCCAACCCATTAGAATGGTTTCAATTAAATTTGATAATACCAAGTACTGGGAAGGATGTGCAATAACAGAACTCTCTTTCACACATTCTTGTTGAGACATTCAGATGGTACAACACTATGGAAAATCATGATGGCAGTTTATTAAGTTAATAATACGTCTTCCCCTTGACCCAGAAATTCCATTCTCAGAAATTTACTCAAGATAAATGAAAATGTATGTCCACAAGATATGTATAAAGATATTCACAGCAGCCTGATTAACGAGAGCCAACATTCAGAAGCAACCCCAAATTGTACCAACATGTGAATGGATAAAACCATGGGGGTATATCCATAGAGTGAAGTACTACTTGGCAATATACAGGAACAAATTGACACACACAACCACATAGATGCATCTCAAAAACATCTTACTCACTGAGAGAAGCCAGACTGCCCCCTGCAATCTATGATTTGACTTACATGAATTATAAAAATTGGCAAAATTAATCTATGACGTTAGAAAAAGCTGCCTCTCTAGTAAAGTAGGGTTCACTGAGGTGACAGAAATGTCTATATCCTTATTTGGGTATTGGTTACATGGTATACGTATTTGTCAAAACCCATCAAATTCTTTTTTTTTAATGTTTATTTGTTTTTGAGAGAGCACATGCAGGGGAGAAGCAGAGGGAGATGGAGGCAGAGGATCCAAAGCGGGCTCTACTCTGACATTAGAGCCCAATGTGGGGCTCAAACTCATGAACTGTGAGATCATGACCTGAGCTGAAGTTGGACACTTAATGGACTGAGCCCCCCAGTTGCACCAGAATCCATCCAATTCTTCACTTAAGATCTCTATGTTTTATGCATTGAGATATACTTTTATTTTTTTTAAATTTTTTTTAAACGTTTATTTATTTTTGAGACAGAGAGAGACAGAGCATGAACGGGGGAGGGTCACAGAGAGGGAGACACAGAATCTGAAACAGGCTCTAGGCTCTGAGCTGTCGGCACAGAGCCCGACGCGGGGCTAGAACCCACAGATCACGAGATCATGACCTGAGCTGAAGTCGGCCGCCCAACCGACCGAGCCATCCAGGCGCCCCGAGATATACTTTTAAATTTAATTTAATTTTTAATTTTTTAATGTTTATTTATTTTTGAGAGAGAGACAGAGTGCGAGTGGGGGAGGGGCAGAGAGAGAGAGGGAGACACAGAATCTGAAGCAGGCTCCAGGCTCTGAGCTGTCAGCACAGACTCCGACGTGGGGCTTGAACCCACAAACCACGGGATCATGACTTGAGCTGAAGTCTGATGCTTAACTGATTGAGCCACCCAGGCGCCCCATTTATTTTAAAATAGAACTATAAAACTGGAACTATAAAACTTCCACAGGAAGAGAAAGTTCTCTATTCTCTCAGCACTATTATCCTCAGAGCAATCAAAAAGTACACAAGCTGAGTATGAACCTCCCAAGCCCTTAAATGGGTGTTGCTACTTGTTCTTGGACTTCGTATTGATGGGGGGGAGAAGAGAAAAGAATTTTTAGAAAAGGTAGAATTAGTTGTTATGGACTCGGTGTGGCTGAGTTAGTTCCTCCAGGAACCAGTTGTACCCAAGGTTAAAATAGCTTGGTTTAGGTAACTATTTCTTGTATAACCAGTCCAAATTTGAATGTTCATACTAGCAGTTTCCAAAGAGAAAAACACACGCTTGCCAAATCATTGATTCAATTATTTTGCGAGCTGATTTAAATTTTAATTCCAGTTTATTTCTTCCATTTTGCACAGATCCTAAATAGGGACTGAAATCTATCACATAACATGCAGCTGGCAGAGCAGGATCTGAGTTTTCTCCATACTTTACCATGACCCAGTTCAGTCCAACAGATTGGCTCTGAGTCTATGAATATGTGAATATTGATTTTTTTCGAACTTGAGTTCTTTATGAGTATCCATCACTTAGTGAAAGTCTCAGATGTTATTGAGATATTTAAAGAATTTTGACTTACATTAAGTATTCCCAAATTACTTTGATTAGGTTTTCAAGACTACGTTGAGGTGTTTTCTCCCTCCCACCTTTTTAATCAGGCTGATCACAGTCATTTCCTAATGTGCTCACGCTCCCTTTAAGAGCCTTGAGGTTGCATCTTATAATTTGCCAAGGGCCAGGAGACTAGAAACCGAGTCCAGTATTGCATGAATAAGTGTAAATTAAGTTCATACCCAACAATAATCAAAACTAGTATAATACTGATGCAAAAATGTACTTATGAAACATCATAGAAATCACAAAAGAAATGTGTAAATCTCAGAAATTAGAATATTTCAAATAAATGGAAAAGGGGTGGATTTTCCACCAGATGGGTGGGTTAAAAGCCTAAATGTTGGGGGGAAATAAAGAAGTCTGGGGAAATTCACCAGAAGTAATTCCAATTTGCTTAAAGTTTCAAAAGCATAAAAAAGACACTATAAAAACAGTAGAAGAAATAGACGTGAATATTCATATATTCTTGGCATGGCGTGTACTTCCTGTCATACTCAAGGCAGAAATAATAAAGAAAAAAATTGATTTTACTATATAAAACTATAACAATTTTACATGTAAAGAATGAATAAAATTACAAAGCAATCAACAGATAGAAAAACAGCTGTATATTTATGACAGCCAAAGGACTGATAGGCTCAGCATGTAAAGAGATCCTGCAAACCAGTTTAAAATCACAAAAATGAAGAATGGACAAAGAACCTGCAAAAATAACTGATAAAGGAAATGTGTCTGCCAAGAGTAAGTATTCGAGGAATGCTCCTAGACAGATACAGGACATGGGCTTTATGACTGCCACTTGGGTCATTTTATGGTCTCCCCAGTCTCCCTTCTTGCTTCTTGAATGGTTCAATTTGCCAGTTATATGCTCACAAGTAGAGAAGGATTTTCACTGATGAAGCCACATTTTCACCAGGCTTCCACTAAGCCATGAAGCCAAGACTGCACTTACAAAACAAATAGCTTAGGCTAAGAATGCAGAGTATGCACATAGGATAGATAAAAGTTTCTTGGCTTAGCTTGGAAACCATGGCTCTGCCTTCATTTACATATTTGTCCTAAGTTCCTGAGGTAAGCAGCCACAGACACCAAACATTGCCTTCCATCTCTCTGATGCAGGGAGCAGGTGTCTGGAGGCCGTTCAGTGAAGAGGCCAAAGAGAAGGACCTAGACTATTCTAGAGTCATGGCTACCTCATTGGAAATCCTGGCTCACAATTTCCAATCTGAGTTCTTAACTTCTCTGAGCCTTACTTTCCCAACCGTAAAACAGGGGTAACAATAGAACCTACTTTATAAAGTTGCTCTGAACATTTAATGAGAGTATATCTGTAAAGCACTTAGTATTGTGACTGAAGTACTTAGGAACTTCTCAGGAATTGTTGGCTATTATCTCCATTATGGACAAAGGACCTTAATTCCCTTCCTTTTGAATAAAAACGTGCAAAGATATCAAAGGATAATTTAGTTTCCCCTCATGTGGACATTCGTGTGGTACACCGGGACAAGTATAGCACTTGGCACCAGAAGATCTGGGCCTAGTCTCAACTCCGCCCCTAACTAATGTTAGAAGTCACAAGCCCACTCTGGACCAGTTTGTCCATCTGTTAAATAACATAGTTCAACTACATTTTTGCTATACCCCTTTCTGTCCAACACTCTGCCCTAGAGAAATACAAAGCAACAGATAAATCAGGGTCATTAAATATGGCTATAACTTACAGGAGGTAAAAATGAAGGTCTTTGAATGAATAAGTCATCGTTTTTAGAGCCTAGAAAGAAAGTATGGATTAATTTGCTAAGCAGCTGGAATTATATCAATCCATTATAGCACTGATTATGTCACATCAATCAGAAGCTCCAATTGGCAGTTAAGCATGTGTAGTTTTTTTAATTACTTAATAAAAGGAGTTCATTTAGCGTACACAAAGCATGGAGAGCTCGTTAGTCATGAAAAGTTCGCAAACTACCAGCCTTGGTGCTTCATATCGATGAAGATATCCCAACTGTTCAGAGTTACACAGGAAAGCCAAAGTCGATGCTACTTTACTCTCCAGAGTAGATAGCAATGGTAATAATGAAGATACCCAATAGAATTGGCCGTTTGTAGTGAGCCATGAACTGTCCAAATCTTATGTGGACTATCTTCTATAGTCCTCACAACGACCTGTTTCTCTCCATTTTACAAGTAAGAGAACTAAAATTTAAGAATGGGACCCACTGTCATTGAAAGAGATGCATCTCTTGGGGGTGCCTGGGTGGCTCAGTCAGTTAAGCGTCTGACTTCGGCTCAGATCATGATCTCGCAGTTGATGAGTTTGAGTCTTGTGTCGGGCTGTGTGCTGACAGCTCAGAGCCTGGAGCTGCTTCAGATTCTGTGTCACCCTCTCTCTCTGCCCCTCCCCCGCTCGTGCTCTGTCTCTGTCTCAAAAATAAAATAAACATTACAAAAAAATTTTTTAAAAAACAGAAGAAAGAAAGAAAGAGATGAATCTCCAGAACTGTAGCACTTCAAGAATGAAGGAGTCTACAAAAAGTCACGTGAAAACATTTGAAACTAAACCCCTCTTTTTCCAGGCAAAGCACTGACAATGTGCAAGTCATACACACGAAGTAGCTGCTTCCTTTGAGGCCCAAACATTTTGGAGGGGCACCTATAACCACATAGGTGGCATATGCTGGCATTTAGAAAAATTAGCTGGATTTCCCACTCAAGAATTATCACTGGAACATTTTTAGTTTACTCTTGATGCCTCCTTGCTATTTAGCACCCTCTATGCTTGTAAATTCACAGAATTAGTGTGAAAGCACTAAAAAAAAAAACAAAAAAAAACAAAAAAAAAAAAACAAAAAAACACATACATGCATTTTAGTATTCACTCAAGCAAAAGGGAATTGAGGAAGTAAATCTACAAAAGAAAAAAAAAATCATATAATGGTTTGCAATGTCCAAGAAAACGTTTTTCAGATTATATGTTATTAGGAAATATTTTGGTCATATAACTTTCTCTTCTGCTCATCCATTTATTCACTCTGTGATCATATGGAACCTGCTAACTCCCTGGGACTTAGACCCTGACCTGAGGCAGATTGTGGAAAACTTGGATGCTGAATTGATGTTGAGCAATTATTTTCACCATTATCGTCGGGGTCTCTTTCCAGGGGTGTCCTTTGATCTTTCAGTACAGATGCAATAAAGATGCAGGAAAAGGACAAAAGTCAACATTGGCCACACTCAGGGCTTTGTCTTCTGGCCAGAGAGTCCAAGGTGGATTTCCAGATCAGTCTTCTACAACCAGATGCCAGTTATCCATCAGAGTCTCACCCACCATGGATGTTGTCCTCTTCTCCCCCAAAACACAAGGGTCAATTTGAAAGCACCTCAGACCCTAAATGGCCAGGATTACTTGCTCTTTCTGTGAAAATGCCTTTCATGTGAAGATGCTTCAGAAACATAAAAGTTAATCACCCCCTATCATGGCTTGCATCTTGCAGCAGGGTAAAGAGGAAATTAAATTCTTCTTCATTCTTTCTTACAAAATGAATTAGAACCTCACTCCATCTTTGCCATCCCTTATGTAGAAAAATAGAGCACATTCCAGTGATTTACCCTCTCTGTCTTTCTCCCTCTCAAAAAGGAAAAGGTGAAACACGGACTGTTCTAAAACTCAAAGTTGGAGACGAATTCAGGGACAGTTACATCCCACCAGTGGTATATTGTGAAGTTCTGGAAATAACAAGCTCATAAGAGGCTAGGCGTCTAGCAAATGAGATGTAACTTACTGACGTATTCAACATAAACCACCGAGGCCTTCATAATGCGTAATGTTACTCTACATATTTTATTATCAATATTCAGCAAATCCTTTTTGTTTATTTTTCATGAGGATGCCCAACCCCAAATTTTCCTTCTGTTTCAAACTTTTTCCCAGGCTGGCCTGAGAGTAAAATGGAAGCCTTGCGTTTTACTAACTCCAGGGCGCTCAGCTTGAGCTCTATGAATAAATTATGACTCTGATCATTAAAATGTAATAAAAGCTAGTACTTTGAAACCTTACCCTAAACAAGCCTGCTCTCTGATCTTGGGGGCAGACTTCAGCTGTTCTCACAGCGGGGCCTCCTCTGCAGAAAGCCCAGGCCTCAGAAAAACCATCAAACCTGCTAATCTGGAACACACAGAGCTAAACACACAGAGCCATTTCCACAGTGGGGAGCTCCTGGTGGCTCTCAGTGCTGTCATTTTCAGGCTGCCAGAGCCACCGAACTCCCTCTCCTCCCCCAAAGAACAATGTGAGATGCAGGAGTCAAAGTTAGGTTGTAAAGAGCCTACATTTGCAGTTGAGCGCCCCTCAATTTGACTCTTCAAAAATCTCCTTGCAGGAGAACGGAACAAGGTGACTTCTCTGTCAGCTCATTCTTTGAAGGAAAGCTGTCAACCCAGAGCCCTGTCTGAAGCAGAAAAGTGTGTGTGTGTGTGGGGGGGGGGGACATAGTTCAAAGCAGAAAAGAATGAGAAGAACCACACTGGCTTTCCCCTTCCTCCAGCCAGTGTCTCCCATCAGCTGAACCTAGCCAGAAGCCAACTGATCTGGGAACCTGGAAAACAGCAGAGGAAAGGGTGGGGAATCAAAGACAAACAGGCCCAGGAGGGCAAAGCATACTTGAAGATAACATCTCTTCTCTGTTTCCTAGTGTTCTCACGAAGCTCAAATTTAAAAATAAATAAATAAATAAATACACACACACACACACACACACACACACACACACACACACACATATGGGCAAATACATGTCAAACTGTAAGATGTGATCAAAAAGTATTTAGTGCAATTCCCAATTATGATCCTTGGTTTATGGTTTTCCTGCAGTTATTTTTACATCATTTTCCCAAGTCAATCTGTTATTTATTACTTCTTTTTTTTTTTACATCTTTTTTTTAACGTTTAATTATTTTTGAGACAGAGAGAGACAGAGCATGAACGGGGGAGGGGCAGAGAGAGAGAGGGAGACACAGAATCCGAAGCAGGCTCCAGGCTCTGAGCCATCAGTCCAGAGCCCGACGCGGGGCTCGAACTCACGGACCGCGAGATCGTGACCTGAGCCGAAGTCGGCCGCTTAACCGACTGACACCCAGGCGCCCCTATTACTCCTTTTAACTTAAGCAACTTAGCGCACAGCAAAGAATAAAATAAAGCAATACCAATCTTATGCAAGTTATCTTCCAATCTTTATTAATGGACACACAACCCTACATTGGAATTAGCTGTTGTACATACACCACTTTATGTTCTGCTTTTTCACTTAACATCATACCCCATTCTCAGGCATTAACACGCCATGTACATAACTCTGTTAGTGCAAACTGTTAACTTGCTGTGAATTGCAGCATCATTCCTGAATAGGCCTTAGCCTTAAAATAATTGACCAAGAAACAGAAGGCTTTAGAGATGAACCTGTGTGCTAGATACGCCCTTGCACAAAAGTGACACACTATAATCTGGGAACAGAGGCAGAGTCCACCTTCTTGGCTGAGAGAATTTTGAGGTCATACTCTAAGGAAAACAGAAATGATGAATGTGGTAAGTGACAGTCCTGCAGGAAAGAGAACTAAATGTTGCCAAGTTATTAACAAAGAAGCACGGCTAAATTTATCACAAGTGATAAACCAAAACAGTCAAGTGAGTAGGGAACCAAGCAAGAGTAGGAGACAGTACACAAAGTGGCTCACAATTTCAGCAGCCATCTCTGAAACTTGGGCTTGAGTTCTGATTCTGCCACCAACTAGTGCCACTTATTTATCACTGGGAAGGATGCTTAACCTCCACAAATCTCCATTGTCCCATTTATAAGAGGAAATGATAGTAGTATCTAACTTATAAGGTTGCTTAAGAAATTAAATGAGATAATACACAGAATGCACTTAGTAAGTGCTCAAAAGTCACTCCCAGAAAATTGATCATAGGTTTCTGTATCTTAAGTATTCACAATGGTAAAGCTAAATGAAGTCTCTGTAGGGCACTCAAGGTGTAGCAACCTTGTGAGAGTCAGACATCTGCAACTAGGAAGTGGCAACTCAATTCCTTAACTGTTTTTTTTTTAAATTTTTAATGTCTATTTTTAAGAGAGATGGAGAGACAGAGTGTGAGTAGGAGAGGAGCAGAGAGAGAGGGAGACACAGAATCTGAAGCAGGCTCCAGGCTCTCAGCTGCCAGCACAGTGCCCAATGTGGGGCTCGAACTCACGAACTGCGAGATCATGGTCTGAGCCAAAATCAGACTCTAAACCAACTGAGCCACCCAGGAGCCCCCTTAACTGTTTTCAAAAAGTAGCACTTCATTTGCCTTCACTGTGACACGATGACACCCATACCTCCTACTCTAAACCCTTGACTGACTCCTGGGTGCAAGGACAAGTATCTACTATCTGCAAAAGCCTGACCTTCTAGCGTTAAATAAAGCAGCATAGCAGCCAACCCTATTTCAAGCCTCAAGTACTTGAAATTCATCTTTAATTAGATAGCAGTATCTACTGGTGATGAAAAATACTAAAGTCCACTTCCGGACGTTACAAATTCTAAACTAATTGAAAATATTTCTAAAGCTGCTAATGAGAAGTAGGTTTATCCAAGTGTGAAAGCAAATCTTGTGGTCTGAGGAAGGCAAGTGGCACGAAAACAGCAGGAGCCTCGCCAGGTACCAAATTCTAGAGTCTGAAACCCCTGAACATGCCACATACCTGGCAGCTTCAAAACACACATTCATTCCTCTTCTTAGTGTTGACCTAGGAGCAAACAGTGGCTCCTTGTTTCCTGTGGCAGAAAAGTTAGTTTCCAACAGATAGAGAACATCAAGGAGTCAATGTGAGGAAGGAAGCTTATGCCATTTTCCTGTTTTTCCAAACTTTCAGTTTTATAGGCATAATTTATGCCCCAGCAACTTAAACCCAAGGTGTAAACTCAATACAGTTATCCATAGGTGCACCAAAAGCATGTACAAGCTAATAAGAGTAGCTTCATTCATAAGACGCCCAAAATGGAAACAACCCAAATGTCCATAATTGAAACGGAAAAATAAATGGTGAGGGTTGATGGGGGTGGGGGAGAGGGGAAAGTGGGTGATGGCCATTGAGGAGGACACTTGTTGGGATGAGCACTGGGTGTTGTATGGAAGCCAATTTGATAATAAATTATTTTTAAAAAAAGAAAATGGAAAAAAGAAAAAGAAACAGTGGTATATGAGTATGAAGGAATAATGAATGAAGGAATAATGAATGAAGCAGTGAAAATAACTCAACTACCACTGCATGTAACAACATGAATGAATCTCACAAATATAATTTATTTTATGGTGCGATTACTTTTTTTTTATCATTTTTATTTTTATTTTATTTATTTATTTTTTAAATTTGTTGTCAAGTTAGCTAACATACAGTGTATACAGAGTGCTCTTGGTTTTGGGGGTAGATTCCCTTGAGTCATTGCTTACATGCAACACCCAGTGCTCATCCCAACAAGTGCCCTCACAAATATAATTTTAAGTCAAGAAGTCAGATATCAAAGAATTTATACCATATGATTGCTTTTATTAAAAGCTCAAAAACTGGCAAGGCTATTCTATGATGTTGGATATTGTGAGAGTGATCATCTTGTGGGAGATGAAGGGGACAGTAATTGGAAAAGCGCCCAGTTGGTAATGTTCTATTTCTTGACCTAGGAGGTAGTTATAGGAGTGTTAACTTTGTGTGTGAACTGTAACTTTGATTTGTGCATTCCTAGATGTATATTATACTTCAACTAAAAACATATTAAAATAGATTTTTACCAAATTTACTAATATGAAAAATGGAGAAATTGCCTTTCTGAATCAGACCGATAGACAATTCAACCTAACTTTCCTATAATGAAATTATGAGATAGGGGTTGTGGTTGTTAACTATGATGTCATCAGTAAGTTAAACTTCCTTCTTTTGTCCAAATAACCTGTTCTGAAGCTCTAATAATCTAATAGTACTTCTTAATGTTATATTATTTTTACTTATCTGATTTAACAAGCTTCATATATTTATTATTGCTATGAAAAATATTTCTATGTATTAAATGAGCTCTTTTAAGCCTCAAGTGGTATCCCACCTATCCTGGTAGCCCAAAATTTAATCAGTTAAGTTCGCTTTCATTTTTCATAATATTATCAGTGTGTTTAGTATATTCTCTCCATATTAATATTTTCAGCATCAACAGTTATAAGGTTTTAGTCTCTGGTGGTAGCACCTCAAATCTGGAGTTCCTTTTTATACATGTCCTTCTGGCTTCCTGAGCATTTTAGTTGCCCTCTATGGACCCGTTCCACATTCATTACAGCTTTCTTACTGTTGCAATGTGCAGTGATTCTTTACATTTTTTGAATGTTTATTTATTTTGGGGAGAGAAAGAGAGAGAGAGAGAGAGGGACAGAGGATCCAAAGGGGGCTCTGCACTGAAATCAAAGAGCCCAGTGTGGGGCTTGAACTCATGAACCATGAGATCACAGCCTGAACAGAAGTCGAAGACTTAACCCACTGAGCCACACAGGTGCCTACAATGTGCAGTGATTCTTCTAGAAGAGGTGAATGAGCCCCATAGTACCTTCTTTTTACGTCCAGCTTGATGGGCCTTTTTGGCAGCTCTAGGGAAGATAACAACTGCCAGCCTGACCAGCCTGTTAGCTCACCTTCCATATGTGTTATTGTGAAGTATATTATTTGTATTGCCACATTGAAGCTTGTCTGTCTACCTCATTTTGAAACTCTCACGGAGCCTTCCATTAGCTTTCTAAATTAAATGCTGCTAGAGAGTCCTGGAGTTTCTTGACTCTCTTTGCAAAGTTGACAAGATCAGTGTGCATCCCTGCCTTCAAAATAATTATAAAACACTTTAAAATACATGGACCCGGCATTGACTCCTGTATGACCCCACATTTTAGCCCTGTTGATCCAGAGAAGTACTTAATTCTTAGTTTACATTTCCTGGCATTAGTCTGGTGTCTTCTCCTTGATAATGTATCTTCCGAAGTCCATAATAACATATTTCTTAAAGATTTTGACATGAAACCTAGTCTATGACTTTTTGAAAATCCAATACACATACCCAATAGTTGACACTTATCCAAATAATGACAACAAAAATAGCTAACATTGGGAGCTTACCGTGTACTGAGGACCATGCTAAGTGATCACAGGCTACGTCTCTCTTAATCCTTTCTAATATCCCACGAGGTGCGTACTAATACCATTCCAAGTTTCACATTTTGGGTGAGGTCACCACCCTCTCCAATGGCAGAGACTTGATATCAGTTCAGGTATGTTTGATGCTGTCCACATTCTTAACAGATTACTACCCTGCTTTAGCTTATTTAATTTCCTTAGATAATTAAACTAGATACAACACGTTGTGTGAAATATTATGAATCTTGGGGCGCCTGGGTGGCTCAGCCGGCTAAACGTCTAACTTCCACTCAGGTCATGATCTCACAGCTTGTGAGTTCGAGCCCTGCATCAGGCTCTGGGTTGACAGCTCAGAGTGTGGAGCCCCCTTCAGATTTGGTGTGGCCCTCTCTCTGCCTCTCCTCTATTGTACTCTGCTTCTCTCTCCCCCACAAAAATAAATAAACATTAAAAAAAGAAATATTATGAATCTTCATTATCGTATATTAAAATGAAAGCACCAGGGTGCCTGAGTAGCTCAGTCAGTTAAGCTTCAGATTCTTGATTTTGGCTCAGGTCATGATCTCACAGTTTGTGAGATCGAGCCCCACATCAGGCTCCTCAATGAACGTGAAGACTGCTTGGGAATCTCTCTCTCCTTCCTTCTGCCCCTCCCCTGCTTGTGCACACATCCACACACACGCTTTCTCTCTTTCTCTCTCAAAATAAATAAACATTTAAAAAATATATAAAAAATAAAATTAAAGCACCGTAGTATTTCAACGCTAAATTTAACTTATTTTGGGGTTGGGAGACACTCTTAAATTAATCTTCCACCACTGCTATTGGTAATCAAGGTTTGAGTGTAAACAGCAACAACTTAAATAGTTGGAAAATATATTTGGCCCAAAGTTTTGCCGCAGAGAAAAGAAGAAAAAAGAATCCACTTTTGTCTGACTTTACTGGTGCAAGTTAATGTGATCCTGTTGCTCTGAAGTTCCTGCTAGTAAACAAATATGCAGGCAGACACGTTAGCTATCTTTAATTATACTTTGACTTTATTTTTTTCATTATCCTCCGTTCTCAAATGATAAGACAACAGGATTAGTGTGCCAGCCACATTTTTTAATGTCAATAGTATCACTTGTGCTTTAATTTTAAAGGACTAAGATAAACACCCAGATACACTCTGCAACAATCCCAAGAAAGCAGTACTTAAACTTTCAGAGAAAAAAGGGCCAAGGAGTCACTGAGAACATTATTCTAATGTATATAAAAATACATAAACAGAGTCTACTAAATTGGAAGCTTTGAACTTAACAGGTAAGGTAAGTTAGGGTCACTGTGCAAGTGGCTAAGATTGCTCCTTTGAAAGGCTCAGAGGAGGACAAGGAGATTTTAAACAGCTTCATTTGAAAGGAGCGGCAAGAAGTCTGATAATGAAGAACTTCTCTACAGAAGTGAACTGGCATGAATTTCATTCCAGAAGAAATATTTTTATCTTCAACATCATTAGCACTGTGGCTGAATCAAGAAGAACGCTTGAAAATTAATTACACATAGATTCAAAAATGGAGATGAGCCAATGCACACAGGCCAAGAAAAGGCTTATTAGCCGAGGGTGTTAATGCAAAAGTACTGAGGTCATGTAATGCTCAGTGAAAACTTCACTCACCTTTGGGAACTGGGCAACGAAGAAAGAGGGCTGATGGGACCTGGAAGATTTTTATTCATTTCAAGCATAAGCCAATTTCACCAAGGTTGAACTATCTCATTGGAGGTGATAATAAAATACTCACTAGAAATAAGCTTTTCTGTGAAAGAAAAGAAAAAATAATCCTAGCTCTCCTCACTCGGACTGCCTTGTCTGTCCTAACAGCAGTTGCCAAAGGAAGAGGGCAGGAGGGAAGGAGGGAGAAAAGGAAGGAAGGAGGGAGGGAGGGAGGGAAGGAATGACAACTCTTCCTTCTTTGTCCAGAAGACACTATGACATTTCCGGTGAGGCTGAGCGTGGTATCTACATACGCCCACCGTTGTCACATCATCTCCCTGCTATATCTTTCTGCACAGTGCTTACCAATACTAGGAATTAGCACGTATCATTTATCTACCTGCTGGTCGCCATGTATCTTCTCCACTGCAACATAAGCCCCATGCAGGCAGGGGGGTCATCTTATCGCAGCTGTACCCCCGGCTCCTAAAATGGTGCCTACAACAGTAGGCACTCGGTGTGTATTTGTGGAATGACAAATGGATAAACTGATTGGTTCAATGATTCTTTTTAATTTTTTAACGTTCTTATTTATTTTTGAGACAGAGAGAAACAGAGCATGAGCAGGGGAGGGGCAGAAAGAAAGGGAGAAACAGAAGCTGAAACAGGCTCCAGGCTCCGAGCTGTCATCACAGAGCCCGATGCAGGGCTTGAACTCACAGACCGTGAGATCATGACCTGAGCTGAAGTCGGATGCTTTGCCGACTGAGCCACGCAGGTGCCCCTTCAATAGTTAATTAATTACCTGGGGTATCAAAATATCTTGATTTTTTCCAAATGTTAATATCTGGGCTTCCTTTCCCCCATCAAACATGTGGCCATGGAGGTAGGGTGATGCTAACATTATTTCACCATGCCTAAGCCCAATTTAGGACCGCGTCTTAAGCCCGTGCGTGCGCGCGCGCGCGCACACACACACACACACACACACACACACACACATTTTGTTAATGCAAAGAAATTCAAGCTAAAAAGAGAAAATACACTCTGATAGCAAGTGAGAAGACAGAAACAGACAATTAAAACAAAAAGTAAACATATACTCTCTGTAATGATTAAAGAAATAAATCTAAAATAGTCATGACATGCCAGTTTTTTTAAATCTTTGCCACTTGCGGGTGCCTGGGTGGCTAAGTAGGTTGAGCCTCTGACTTCTGCTCAGGTCATGATCTCGTGGTTTGTGAGTTTGAGCCCCCTGTCAGGCTCTGTGCTGACAGCTCAGAGCCTGGAGCCTGCTTGGGATTCTGTGTGTCTCTGTCTCTCTCTCTGCCCTTCCCCCGCTTGTACTTGGTCTCTCTCTCTCTCTCTCTCTCTCTCTCAAAAATAAATAACGTTAAAAAATTTTTTTCCACTTGGATATAAAGAGGCAATATTCATTTTTGTGAGCATACAGTGAAATGAGCACTTTTCCATGCTGCTAGTGTGTGAAGCACATTCTCTTTACTACATCTCATCTCTGAGTGGACTGTCAGTCGTGACCTCTGCCCTGCCACACAGGTAAGCCCAGGATGACCACAGCACCCAGCAAAAGGTGGGAAATTGTGCTGGGAAGACTTATTCTGATTGCTGCAGATCACTATAGTGATTTAAAGATGTTGAAGTCACTTAGACAAATCAGTACCCTAGGACTGACCCACTATAGCACTCTTCAACTGACCATAAGTGCGGCATCTGCTATGGGCTTGTGGAGAAGGAGAAATAAAACGAACACTGTCCTCTTTAAGAGGCAGGCTAAGAAGGATGCAAAGAAAACTAGCCTGTAAGTATCCAGGTCTCACCAGCCACAACCTCATGGAATCCCATCACTATCTAATACACTCTAATAACTAATAATAATATCTAATACTGCTCTAAGGAAGAGTGTTAAGATTGGAATGCCCCATTAAACTACATGCCAGGCACAGTGCCAGAGACTGGATATATAGTGGTCCTCTCCCTGCTTGCTTCTCCTTTGAAAGTCAGTCGCTTTGGGGAGATCTAGGTGGCTCAGTTGGTTAAGCATTCGACTTTGGCTCAGGTCATGATCTCACAGTTTTTGGCTTCAGCTGCCCTGCTGACAGCTCGGAGCCTGGAGCCTGCTTCAGATTCTGTGTCTCCCTCTCTCCCTCCCCCTCCCCCACTCATTCTCTCTCTCTCTCTCTCTCTCTCTCTCTCTCTCTCTCTCAAAAATGAATAAACACTTTAAAAAAGAAAAAAAAAAAAAGAAAGTCAGTAGCTTTGCTTTGTAAGTTATAACAGGTATTTACCGATATACATATCGGAGAAGATCTGAACAACTTGGTGTCTGGTATCAACATTAAAACAATTTTTAAATGGGCTTCTGGTTTGCTTTGTGTGAACACAATTAGTTAGACAATGAATCATTTTTCAGTCAAAGCCATATGGAATTCTCATGGTTCAGTCACTGTTTTCCTAAAGTGATTTCAAGTAAGTAAATGGAAATATGTTTTTTTCTATATATTTTAAAGAGAATCAAGAATAGTCTTCAGAGTTTCTCAACAAATATCCTCTTCTGAAATAGTGCACAAGGAATGTCATATGGTTAAAGTAAATACAAACACTGCAAACATAAAATTACTGAGTCCCTAGATCTAGTTGGGCTGATGGTGGCTCAGTCATGTAAGAACCTTTATCCTAGACATACTGCTACCAACTGCCGGTGGTCCCAAGAGGGGCCCACCATAAGGGATGAGAAAAACAGTTCTTCTTTTTCAATTTCTACTCCTCTTCCCTCAGCAGTAGACCATGGGTCTATTTTCTACCATTCTCTTAAGCCAAACATAATTTCCAGAATCCCTAAGGAGGAATGGAGAAAATAATACAAAACATAACTAAGAAATCTTACCCAAACCGATTCAAAATCCTTTCCATGGAAAGGCTTCATCCGTCTTTCTCCTTTCCTCTATACTCTTCCCTACAAGTAACAGAATGTTTTTCTAAGAGTCTAAAGTGAGAAAAAAAAACTTTTACTCTTAAATCCAGAGGCTCTGGAATTCCAGAATCAGTTCTGGATCTGATGCTCTGAGTTTATCTTGGCTCTCATCCTTATAATCATAAAATGGCACCTCACCTCCAAGCATCACACTCTCCATCACTCCAGCACTATCTCAGGAAAACTGGGATGTATGCTGGTCCTACTTAATTAGAGAGTAAAGAATTTCCCAGAAGTCCCAGCAGTTTGGAAGGGGCTCACCTTTCCTGAGCATATTGCCACCCACATAGGCTTCTGTGATGTGAGCAAGGAAGGTTGGTTAGCTGTTGAGTAGGCAGCAAAGTATCCCTGCCATCAATCCAGGTATGTGACAATAAAACTGAATTTCTTCTTCAGGTCTTAGAAATGGAGGAGACCTGATTTTCTGAGGATGGAGCCAGAGCAGAAAGTAGACCTGTGTTGGTGGTTACCATTCTTCCTCCAGACTTAAATCCTCGCGAATCCCATTATTAGACACAAAATGCCGTACTCTCCCGCTTGAGTTAGTGTTCTCAAATTGCACAGAGCAGTGCCACATCCTTGGCACAAGTATCCAACTGGTTTCCAGTGAGTGGGCATCCCTTAGTCCAAAGCATAAGCGCCCACATGCAGGCGAGGATCCTCACGCCAACAGACATATTTCAGCCTGAGCATCGGGTTGAATGGCATTTATATTCTCAGAGTTGAGAATTCAACAATAAATACCTGGAGACTTTATTCTAGTTTCACTCTCCAAGTCATAACAATGAAGTGCTGCCTCTTATGTAATCTCTAACCGTTCCATTCTTTAAATAAGTTGATGCACCTTTTACCAAAATGCCTGAAAGTTTATTCAGAAGAATAGCAAGCAGTCAGACAGATGCACAATTAAAATCCTTGTCATCCTTTTTTTGGTAGCACCTAAAACATCTGAAAACATAAAGTCAACATCCTGCTCCAAGACTCTGGTTTTTGATGGTGGGAACACATATGAAACCTGCCCTAAAAACTCCAAATGCTGGGGGCACTGACCTAGTTCAAGTTCAATATGTTCACAACCAAAAGAGAAATACTCACTGTCAGATTCTGACAATGATGGCCAAGGTCCAAAAACCAAGCCTTTGACATTCAAAATGAAAAAAAATGCTTTAAACCCTTATTATATTTCTGTTTTTAAACCTTCATTTCTATAAGGAATAACTGACATTGGAAAGTATGGATGAGAAGAAATTTTTTTATAGTTTTTATATCATGTCTTATGTCTAACGTAAGTCAGGAGGTTAAGATAGCAAAGACCAGTTGCTGGGGCAAATGGTTTTCCGAGGAATGGCATGGGATGCATTCCTTATGCATGTGTTGGTAGGGTGATGATGGTCATTCAGGGCGAATTAGACCCAATCTCCACACTTCTAGGAGTGGCATTTCCAAAATCCACGAGGAGAGAAAATTGATCTCTGTGTCAACTGCTGATCCTCTCCCCTTGTGATGTATTGAAAACCTCTAATTTTGGGGCGCCTGGGTGGCGCAGTCGGTTAAGCGTCCGACTTCAGCCAGGTCACGATCTCAAGGTCTGTGAGTTCGAGCCCCGCGTCAGGCTCTGGGCTGATGGCTCGGAGCCTGGAGCCTGTTTCCGATTCTGTGTCTCCCTCTCTCTCTGCCCCTCCCCCATTCATGCTCTGTCTCTCTCTGTCCCAAAAATAAATAAACGTTGAAAAAAAAAATTAAAAAAGAAAACCTCTAATTTTGTAGAAGGCAATGGAAATCAGACAAGATTCTTGTGTTTTAACAGAATTGTAATCCCATTATTCTAAAGTGACATGTTAGAGCAGTACCTCCCTTTCCACGAATGTATAACATGCCCAAGAAAAGAGGGACCTAACTATATTTTAGACTTTGCCTCCTGTGACCATGTACCAAGGAGGATTGAATTTCTCATAAATGTGCTCCCCAAATGATGGAGTGTGTACTCTAATTAATCTCTTCTTAACTAAAGCTTTACTATTTCATTATTATTTTGGTCCACATTGCATTGCTCAGAAACAACAAGAAAATCAACTCAAACGTTAGAAAACATTCTATTCCTCATGAAATAAAGAAAAGGGAAGCTGTAACTTTACAGTGATCCCCTTTATGGCTGATTTTTTTTTCATGAGACAACAAAGATATGATATTATAGGGAAAGATAGTAATTAGGAAAGTGCTTTCCAGGAAAACTGATTTTCTGACTTAGATCATTGCCAATGGGGGGTGGAAAGCAACTTTGTACCTGTCAGACAAAAGGAGTTTCATTCTACACGTTGCAGAGTGAACTCCTAACAGTCTCCTGCTAAGGTGTCAGAGAGAACCCTAATGTTACCACTTACAGCCCACCTGCCACTTTGGAAAACCTTGCCTATTTCTGTGCTTTGCAGTTCCTTGTGCAAAGATTGCATATCAACTGTGTCATCCCAGGAAAGGCACAGACATAAAATGCAGTCTTAAGATCCCGTCCAAGCATATTAGATGGTTGACAAACAGTAAAACAGATTCGCAGGTAAAAATCTTTCCTCTTCTTCGATAATGGTCTCAAAAAACCTCAAAAACAGGAAGATGCTCTGTGTGTGTGCTTTTAACATGCCCCATTTATCTAGCCTAAAATTGTGCATTGCTTCGCAGAGAGGCATATTACTTTAGCCTGAGGACAAATTTCATCAGACAATGGATGATTTGCCTCAAGCTTCCCAGGCAGCAGTTAGCTCAATGGGGTTCTCGGTAAAGGCACACCTCATTCAGGAAGGCAGCTGAAGAGGAAGGGATTAGAAGACCAAACAATTCCAATAAGGAGGTTTTTGTTCCTGAGCTGCCTCCACACCCTTATATTAAAAACTAAAATCCCTAAATGTGTTGTTCTCCGTACGTAAATTCATTCTGTCCTCTTCTCGATATTAATAACTCTCTTCTATAGGATTAAAGATTAAACATAGATGGGGGGGTCTAGTTTTCGCAATTCTAAAACTGAATTTAAGAGCTTCATAGCCAAGTTACCCTTCAAACCCACAGGAATGACTCTTCCATTCGAGCACTTTCACCTCTGCATTACATAGTGGCATTAAAAAAAATACTAGTTTTTTTTAAGTAAATGGAAAACTATGATACATAGAAATAACAGTATAAGAAAAGATAGTAATTCTTGTCTATAAAACTATAAGTACTATTTATATTTTGCCTTATTTTTCAAATATTCTTCGAGATCTTCAGTAAGTATGTTATTTGCATAAAAATGCACAGAAAATAGTCATAATAATTATATTGTTGACATATTCTCTTTCGAAAAAGCTTTCTAAAAAGCTTCCGGATTTTTCTTAATGCAAATTGCATGTAGTTCCCCTTCAGGAGGTTAATTTTCTACTCAACTTATTTCACATTGTTTATTTCTTTAGATTTTCCAGATTAATTTTACTTTAGTTTGGGAAGAGCTGTCTCCTTGGACCTCTTCAATAGAACCCTTAGACGTTAGTTGAATACAAATAGGCGTTGTAACATGTAAATGTCTTCCAAGCATCTACGTGTTGCTCCTTTACAGAGAAATGTCTTGAGAGCAGGGGAATTATTTGTCTATGCATTGTGTACACCTGTAACTAAGGCCTTAGGTGGAAAAATAATACAGAACCTGTTCTCTTCCTTGAAAGTTACATGTATTCATTATCTGTTCAAATGTTCCAAAAACTAATCAGCTGAAGTCCCAGGGCCCTAAACGATAAAGTGTGGAAGAGATGTTCTAGATCTGCAAGATTCTGAGGACAGGGTTTATCAACTTTCCGCCGCTTCCAAAATATAACTTTAATAGTGTTCCCGTAGAATACTTGATTTCTGAGGAAGGCTGCATACCAATGAGTCTGCCAGGTCAGTCAGCTACAAAATGTACTTCCAGGTAAATCATTTAACCATGCCTTTCAATGCATTCTGAGAGCCTCCTTTAAACAGTTTCTGGATTGAATTGTAATTATTCACGTATGTCTAGCCCTTGGGATACGAGGGCTCCATGAGGGCAGAACATTTGCTTCTTCTTCCCATACAGTCCTTATGAGGGTGCTTAGTGCAGAGTAGATATTTCTTAAATATTTGTTCAGTGATTCATTTAGCAGCATATTGATTATTTTCATTTTGGGATAAACAAAGCTATAATGAAAAATTCTGTTTTAAAGAGAACTGTGTAGGGGCGCCTGAGTGGCTCAGTCGGTTAGGCATCCAACTCTTGGTGTCGGCTCAGGTTGTGAGATCCAACCCCACGTCCGGCTCTGTGCTGAGCATACAGCCTACTTGGGATTGTCTCTCTTTGTCTCTCCCTGACCCTCCTCCCCCCCCTCCCCAATAAATAAATAAATAAACTTAACTAAACTTAACTAAACTTAACTAAAATAAAAAGAACTATAAAAAAAAAAAAAAACCAACAAAACTATGTGATAGACACAGGTTAGCCATGGCATGATATTTCAATATCTCCCTCTGCCCAATCCTGCTCCCCTCCCTTTCTCTCACAGGTGCTGATCCCTCATTAACATCATGCATCCTGAAGCCTGTTTCAGCATCTCCTTGCAGAGGATTCAACCCATGATTGCCTGGAACTCAAATATAAGACAAAGCAGACTTCAAGGCCAAACATTTTAACGGCCTCTGCAGAAATGTCACATCTTCAAAGAGGCCCTCCCTAAAACCTCCCTAAAACAGGTTCCCTTGATCACTCACACCCACTCTACCCCTCTTCATTCCCCTGAGGTTGCTTTAGTTTTCTTCTTAGCAATCTCCCTTCCTGGATTGTGTGCCTGCTTACTGTCTCCCTGCACTAGAAGATAAATTCCATAAAGCAAAGACTATGACTTGTTCATTGCCACACACCCAGCACCTGAGAGCATGCCTGGAATATAGTAGGCATTCAAAAAATATTTATTCAATGACTAAACCATTGCTTGATTTATTATCTTAGAAACATAAAGGGAAAACCTAAAAGCCAGTTTCCATATATTGAAATTTTAATAAGAGTTTCTTTCAATGATTAAAAAAAAAAATCATCGAATGTACCAAATAGTTTCAGCAGTTAATTGGATTCAACAGTTATGACGATAAGCCTTTGTGCAATCATGGAAATAATTACTAATTCATAAATCCCCAACAAATAAAAATCTGAGGCAGACCTAAGAGGATCATCATCTACCTTCCCTTTGGTTTGGTTTGATTTCCATAACCTCTTTTGTGTGTTGTTTTGTTTTGTTTTGTTTTAAGAGAAAACTCTCAAGAGTATTTGTTTCAGAAAGATCTCATTCTCTCATAGGCTACAAAGGGAGCTCAGAATACAGAAGAAAAAGCAATGGCCAGGAAGAGAAATGTAGAATGTTATTTGATGTGGACTCGACCTATCCATTAACTCACTTTAAAAGTATGTATTTAAAAGAAGGGCACCTGGGTGGCTCAGTCAGTTAAGCATCTGTCTTACGATTTTATGGACCCCCAAAGCTGTGTTCATTTTTCTTCAATCTTTTTCTCTATGTTCTCCAGATTGAATACTTTTTATTGATTTGTCTTTAATTTTTTTTAACATTTATTCATTTTTGAGAGTGAGAGAGACAGAGCATGAGTGGGGGAGAGGCAGAAAGAGAGGGAGACACAGAATCTGAAGCAGGACCCAGGCTCTGAGCTGTAAGCCCAGAGCCCGATGTGGGGCTCAAACTTACAGACTGTGAGATCATGACCTGAGCTGAAGTCAGATGCTCAGGCAACTGAGCCACCCAGGCACCCCTATTGATTTGTCTTTAATCTCACTGACTATTCTGCCATCTTCAGTCTGATATTAATTCCACCCAATACATTTTTTATTTAAGTTATTATAACTTTTTAGTCCTAGATTTTCAAAAATTATATAATATAGAAGGAGAGATGGAAGGTGCAGAACAAAAGGGAAATGGGATCTGGTGAAAAAGAGGAGAGATTTACCTTTAGCAATTCCATAATGAAAGCGAGCAAGAAGAGAAGACTGGTGCAAATGATGATGGGCTTTCAGATTCTTTCGCGAGGCTATTTCAGAACGCTGTTTGATAGCTTCTGATTTTCGGTGAAATATGAAGCATGTTGTCAACTAGAAAGGAAGGGAGAAGCTTGAGATAGAAGATAGTAATGAGTTGCTATCTTCAAAAGTAGGAAGTTTTCTTTTTTTTTTTTAAGAGAAACCTTTATTTTTTTAAGTTTATTTTGTGAGAGAGCGAGAGAGAGAGAGAGAGAGAGAGCAGGGGAGGGTCAGAGAGAGAGGGAGAAAGAGAATCTTAGTGCAGGGCCCAGCTCAGGGCCCAGCATGGGGCTTGAACTCACAAACCACGAGATCATGACCTGAGCCAAAATCCAGAGTCAGATGCTTAACCAACTGAGCTACCCGGGTGCCCCAGAAGTTTTCTTTATTAAGGATATGAGCACAGTTTGCTATATGAAGACTGTTTTCATGATGTTCTCATAATACTGAGCTACATTAATAGAGATAATTTAAAGTTTTTCAGAGGGGTATGACAGAGGTAGAGAGTGGTAATGGGCTTGAGTGCACTTGATACCCAGGATAGGGCTAAAGTAAAAAAAAAAAAAAAAATGGATACAGAGCAAAGTGAAGACACAAAAGAACTGATCACTTATGAGAAAGTGTTAGGATCAGCGAAGTGAAAGTCACGATGGGTTTGAAGACTGGTGCAGTGAGGGTAGAGGCACCAGGAAGGAAGCCTTGGGCACAACCAAAGGATGGGATGTTTAAAACTGGTAATTTAAATTCGGTACAGTTTTTAACGAAGAGACATTTAGGCTATGAACACGGGAGGGGTTGTGGTGCAGTAGGTCAAGGAACTGAGATGTTAGGGTACCAAGTGGATAATAGGGCTTGGGGGGTGAGAAATTCTATGAGACAAAAGGTGAACCAGGTACCAGGAAAGGACGTTGAGGGAGGAGAGAAACTACATGTGCCAAGCTGTATGCAGAAGAGTCCAGGTGATGATAGATCCTTGGAAAAGAGAATGGGACGTCTGGAAAAATCTGAAACAAATAGAGAGGAAACATGATAAGACAGGTTTTGAAAGTCCCTGAGAAGGTAAGAACTCACTTCTAGAGTTACAGACCTAAATATTTTGTTCCTTCGGCAGCAAAATGATTTGTGAAAACTATGAGTGATTCTTCCAAAGGTCTCTGACACAGGCTTGGATAAGCTGATGATAAACTCTACTTTAATGGCAATATCTAATCCACCGAAAGAGTTCTTTAAAAAATTTTTTTTTTCCAACGTTTATTTATTTTTGGGACAGAGAGAGACAGAGCATGAATGGGGGAGGGGCAGAGAGAGAGGGAGACACAGAATCGGAAACAGGCTCCAGCCTCTGAGCCATCAGCCCAGAGCCCGACGCGGGGCTCGAACTCACGGACCGCGAGATCGTGACCTGACTGAAGTCGGACGCTTAACTGACTGCGCCACCCAGGCGCCCCCGAAAGAGTTCTTTTTAACTCATGTCCTAGGTCTAGATTTGAGGTTCCCCAACTATCCCTAAACCAGGTCAACATAATAAATTTGACAAATGTAGAGAGGGATATCTGTTTTTCAATTTAAAGGAGAAATTAGTCTTAGAGCTATTGTTATCAATCAGCATGCATCTGGGTTTGTTCAGGAACAAAGCAGCAGCATGTACCCAAAAGCCCTATCACAATGAGTTAAAAAAATTTTTTTTATGTTTTTAAATTTATTTTTGAGACAGAGAGAGACAGAGCATGAGCAGGGGAGGGGCAGAGAGAGAGGGAGACACAGAATCCAAAGTAGGCTCCAGGCTCCGAGCTGTCAGCACAGAGCTTGACACGGGCCTCGAAGTCACGAACCGCGAGATCATGACCTGAGCCGAAGTCAGACACTCAACCGACTGAGCCAACCAGGCGCCCCCCCCACAATGAGTTTATCACACTCAAATGTGTTTTACAAATACAGAAACTTACTGTACTCTGGAGAAACTTACTGTACTCTTCATATTTTGGACCAATGAAGTAATATTGAAGAGCAGCATACATGTTAGAACTTGAACTCAACTTGTCCAGCACAAATCCTTAATAAAGCAGCCCAGCCTCCTTCATGCTTGCATGCTAAACAAGCAAACTACAGTATGGTGTTTTCTTTTGTTTTTTAAGGCTCTTCATTACACAAAGGAAGAGCAAAAAAGTCAATCATCTCATATACATTTGCCCAAAAGGACCGTCTGAAGGTAAAGCCATTCCCATTTATAAGATAGGTGCCCATTCCATGTACTCTGGTTTTTTGACAATTTGTATTTTGATTATTTTATTTTATTTTATTTTATTTTATTTTATTTTATTTTATTTTATTTTTTTTATTTTATTTTATTTCAGTCTTCCCTGCTGCTCTTAGAGTAGAACCTGTTGTTACAAAGACCAATAAAACCTTGTTATGCCCTCAATGTCTGACATGTAGCATGTATTTAAGAAGGATTTGTTGAGTGAATGGATGTAGGCAAGCAAAGAAGACAACTAATGTCTGGTAAGAAAATTAAAGCTGTAACCTCTTAAATCCAAGATCTGTGATAGGATAATAGTTCATCTTCTCCATCTGTTTTACATAAAAAGTAAGAGTTAAAATAATGTCATGAGTAAGAAAAATGATCAGACCCACTCTTAAAACTAAGTTTTGGGGGCGCCTGGGTGGCGCAGTCGGTTAAGCGTCCGACTTCAGCCAGGTCACGATCTCGCGCTCCGTGAGTTCGAGCCCCGCGTCGGGCTCTGGGCTGATGGCTCAGAGCCTGGAGCCTGTTTCTGATTCTGTGTCTCCCTCTCTCTCTGCCCCTCCCCCGTTCATGCTCTGTCTCTCTCTGTCCCAAAAAAATAAATAAACGTTAAAAAAAAAAAAAAAAAAATTTAAAAAAAAAAACTAAGTTTTGAATAGCACTGCCCTAAAAAAGAGAGTCTCAATGCTTCCAGGACAAAGGAAATAAAAAGAATTTACTGACTTCCAAAAATGTGCCAAGGAGTTGACTAGATCAAAATGTTGTAAGAGTTCTTACAGAACTTGTAGAAACAGGGAGGCATTTGATAGCTGGTCTCTGTCTTGGCTCGGGCTGCTATAACAAAATGACACAGCTTGGGTGGCTTATAAACTACAGATATTTGTATCTCACTGTTCTGGAGTCTAGAAGTTTGAAACCAGGGAACCAGCATGGCCAGGTTCTGGTAATGGCCCTCCAGATCGTAGACTACCATTGTATCCTTGCTGTATTCTCATGTGGCAGGAAGAGTATGAGAGAGCTTTCTGGGGTCCCTTTATAACTAGTAAGTGATATATAACTAATCCTATTCGTTTATAACTAGTTATAACTAATACCATTCATGAGGATTCCACCCTCATGACCGATCACCTTCCAAAGGCCCCACCTCCAAATACCATCACACCGCTGGTTAGGATTTCAACATATGAATCTGGGATGCGGTGGGGACATGCTCAGTCCATAACAGTCTCTACTGACACTACATTGAGCATAGCGTGTCTTGGCATATTGCAGAGATTCACTCCAGAGTGACAAATAAAACAGAGATGTCGCGGTTGGCAGTAGCAGCACCATTGGGAGTTTCAGGTTCAGTTCTCTCCTCCTGGATGCTATTTCATATGGCTGCGTGTACCAATGGCTTTTCTAGTCACTTCAACAGAAAACGGAAAGGGGCAAATTGTATCTCAGTTCAAAGGGAAGGAAGCTGGTATACGAATATACACTTTTAAAGGAAAAAAATACTGTGAATTGGCAATATATTCAATATATAGAAATCACTGTATCAGAAATATTAAAGGACAAAAATCCAGATTTTGCTTCCGTAAATGATACAGCTAGGCAGCCCAAATAGTAGCAATGGTAATACTCCCCCTGTGCCCCGCCACACATCTGTGATCCCAGAGTAATTCTCTGCATGGCCCTTTGCGGCCACAGCACTTCGCACTGACTTGTGTATTTCTTTTGTGGACATTAAAGTATTTTCATATATATGAGTCCTGTTTTTCTCATTACCATAAAGATTTACAAAAGGAGATGTGCTTCTCCCCTTTCCTCTGTGTCTCTGCCCTTCCAGCTTCTTTCCAACTTTCTCTTTAACTAGTTTCCAGAGGGGTTGTCTCAATTCCTAGGTCTCTATTTATGAGCACCTCCTCATCCTCACCCTTAACTTCCCGGTTCTCTCAGAATCTGAAGACTTTACTGGGGAAAGGGGAAAGCGTTCCACTCAGAAGGAACAGCAAGAATTGATCTTGGAGAAGGGGAAGGAGTTTACTTAACCCTACCTCTTCTTCAGTGTATCCCTGTGAAAAGATGGTGGTTTATTTTTAAAATAATGTCATTCACCCCAAGGCAGGAAAAGAATGTTGGGCCTTGGACTGAAGAGCAAAAGATCATATCTGATCTCAAGGAGGTGGGAAAAGAAGGGCTCATTCTAGATGTTGTATGTAGCCAAGACTAGAAATCCCTTAGGCCCATCTACCTGCCACGGTACCATAAGAGTGCCAGGGAAGACGTGTGTACTTATAACCCAAAAGAGCCAGTAACTTTTGGAGCCCAGCTCTGGGGAGGCTTGGAATGACTTTAAGTGAGCAAAACAATTGAAAATAAGGACTTCAGATAAAGATACGTTAGAAGATGAAGATAAACATATGATCAGTGGCCCTACGTCACCAAAATTCTCTTCTTTACTAGGCAGCTATCACCCCAGGCTGCCCGGCTATTGGACTTCAGTGCTGTGCACATCTCCATGTCACTGCAGTTTCCAGCAATGGCTGGCATGGCACCAGGTGGCCCGATCGTCAGTGTTCCAACAGCATAAAGGCAGCAACAACTACCCCCAAAATAAGAGGACTTTTAGTGGACCGAACAGGTTTCTTGGATTTCTGTCAATAGAAGATTATCAACAACAACAACAACAAAAGACTATATCCTGGGGCAGAGTGAATACTGCTGGAGTTTTTGGAGAAATCCCAGGAAGGAGAACATGTGGGAGAGAAGAACGATATATTTGTAATCGACAGAATGAGACTCCGTGGCATTTAATATGACTATTTAAAGTAATGAGCTGCTATTCCGGGCCTTGAGCTGAAGCTGGGGCTGGGCTACCCATTGCCCCTGGCAGACCCAGAGGTCATGTGCAGACAACTCCCCCACACAGCAGAGCTTCCAGAAGCTCTCTCTGGAGGGAGCAGGAGCATGTTCAGTCAGCACGCAGGACACCCCAGAAGGTCTGGAGTTCACACCCAAGAGTGACCTCAGCCAACAAATGGTGGGAATTGTTGGAAAAATGCCTCAGGTTCCTCACTTCTCAAGGAGACCATTCTGAGGTATAACCCACACGGTTTATCATAAGGTCTGAGGGAGACTGAGTCCCAATTGCCCAGTGGTAACCTGCTTATTCATGTTCTCCAGCGTGGCTTTGCCCTCTTCCCTGTCCTGCTTCCCCACTCCCTCAGAGCTTTCTGGGACTGTCGGGCACCTGGGTGGTTCAGTCAGTTGAGCCTCTGACTCAGCTCAGGTCATGATTCCAGGATCATGGGATTGAGCCCCAAGTTTGGCTCTGTGCTGAGCAAGGAGCCTACTTCAGATTCTCTCTCTCTCCCCCCCTCATCCCCTCTCCCCAACTTACATGCTAACTCTAAAAGAAAATAAGGGCCCCTGGGTGACTCAGTCGGCTAAGCGTCCGACTTCGGCTCAGGTCATGATCTCGCGGTTTGTGGGATCTCAGGTTTGTGCTGACAGCTCAGAGCCTGGAGCCTGTTTCAGATTCTATTTCCCTCTCTCTCTGCCCCTCCCCTACTCGTGCTCTGTCTCTCTCTCTCTCTCTCTCTCTCTCTCTCAAAAATAAATAAACATTAAAAAATGTTTTTAAGTAATAATAAAATAAAAGTGCTTCCTGGGACTAGCTCCCCTCTGGAAAGGGAGAGGGAGAGGCTCCCACTCAAATTCCTTTTTCAGGGTTTGGTTTTGGGAAAACAATTAAACCTCGGGGAAGCAAAATTAAAAACAAGTGTAAACTGTGAAGGGGGACGTATCTGTTTAATCTCTCCTCTATATCTGGCTCTCCACTAGACTCAGCTCTTTGGGGAAAGGAACTTTTTTTTGTTTTTTTTTTGTATTTTTGGCACCTTCCATATCCTCATACTTGTCAGGTTCTTAAATATTTGCTGAATAAATGAATGAGGTACCAGAAAATATCCATTTAAGCTATCACAAATTCAGGTTCTGGTTCAAGAAGGCAACGTAGGAAGCCTGACTCGCCTCTCCCCTCAGAAATACACAGTGAGTCTATAGCTACAGACGGAAGTTCCTCTGGAAAAGAAACCTAAAGGCCACTGAGAAGGTAGAAGAGGCTGGGACGCAATCTCGGCATAAACCCACTCCCGGCACAGCAACCTAGAGCCTCTCCTTGAGGAGCCAAGGATGTGAGCCTGATCTCATCACCAGAACTTTTAACACCTGCACCAGAGAGACGAACCCCCAAAACATCTAGCTTTGAAAAACAACAGGGCTCTCGTCCACAAGACTCGCAAAGCCCACAAGACCTACTAGACTATACCCATCAGGGAACCAGCTCTCCCAGGCCTCTGGGACTCACCCCACCCTAGGGCCCAACTCACCTGCCCTAGGGCCCAACACAGACAAAGCAGTCAGCCCCGCTCACACTGAAAGAGGTTCATTTGCTTATAGTAACGAGAGGCCCCGAGAGGCAGACTGCTAATTTAACTCACACTTGTAGGAACCTGCTGGAACACCCCGAGGTCAGAGACTGGTAAGCGCCATCTTTATTTTTCTTCCTTTTTCCTTTCTTTTCCTTTTTCGTTTCTCTCCTTTTGTTTCTCTCTCTTTCCAGTGGGCGCCATCTTCACACTCTCCCTCTGCCATGCTACAGAGCACCAGTCCCTCCCAGAAGAAAGCTTTTACACACATCCAGTGCCCCAATATTTGCGGCCACGGCCAGGGGACAACCCTAGCTCGCCTGGCTGTAGGCGCCAGGGAAGCTGGTGTTCCTGAGCCTCATGGGATTGTAACGATCGGTCTCACCCAGAAAGAAGCTGTTACCTTTGTCTGGCACCAGGACTTTCTCACCTCCCGCCAGGGAACTCCTCCACTAGCCCCAGCTCTGGAAGCCAGCAGGGCTTGCTAGCAGGCCCCACAGGACTTTAACCAGTGGAGAAAGAACTCTTACACCACTACTGCCCAGGGCATGGTGAGAGGCAGCAGACCCAGGGGCCCAGCTGTCCTGTGAGGGAGGCCTATTAGCTAATCCTCATGGCTGCGGCCTGGGGGGCAGGCTTCTAATTAACTATGCATCTAAGAGTTGACCGCATTCCTCCTTTCCAGAGACCTCAGAGAGGGGCGCTAGCTTCGGGCTCTCCCTCATGGCCTCCCCCTCCTCAGAGCTCCAGAATGTCAGTGTTTCCTGGAGGGGAGATTTTGCATGTGTCTGGTGCCCTGTTTGTTGTGGTGCCCGCCCCCCTCCCAGGGACATCCCTTAACTGCCACTCTTTGGTGGCCAAATGGACTTGCATTGTGGGTCCCAAGGGGCTCTAACAATCACAGACAGTTCTCAGCAGGCTACCACCCTTAGGGCACTGCGCACAGACCACAGGCTGAAACACACCCTCTGTCTTTCTTTTTTTCCAATGAACAAATTTATTTTTGTAATCCTATTTTTATTTATATTTATTGTCAAGTTGGCTAACATACAGTGTATACAGTGTGCGCTTGGTTTCGGGGGTAGATGCCCATGATTCATCACTTACATACAACACCCAGTGCTCATCCCAACAAGTGACCTCCCCAATGCCCATCACCCACTTTCCCCTCTCCCCCACCCCCATCTCCTGGCTCTGGTGGCCAAAGGACTTCGGTTTGCAGCCCCACAGGACTGCTTCTAACTAGCCTGGATCTAGGTGCTGAGATCTCCCCCTCAGAGACACTAACAGGTTTTAGCACATCCTCAACTACTGGGAATGTGTTATGAAAAATAAACTGGGCTGCCTGGACAATCACAAAAATTCAAGAGACAGCCGAGAGTTGAGGCAGGGTTGTATGACAAGATTCATCTCCTACATGAGGCCACCCCTTCAAGATTTCAAGACTGAGAGAGGTGGTAGTTTCATCTACCGTGTGGAAACCAACCAAGAGTCAAGCAAAAAAAAAAAAAAAAACACAGAAATATGTTCCAAATGAAAAAACAAGATAAAACCTCAGGAAGAAAACTTAATGAAATGAAGATAAGTAGTTTACCTGATAGAGTTTTTTAAATAGTGGTCATAAAGTTTCTCTCCAAACTTGGGAGAAGCTATCATACTTTCTTTCTTATAAGCACAATGCTCATTTTATTGAGTAAAAGCAAACGGGTGACAACTATTGTAGCCAATGAAAAGTGGTACCTACTTCAAGAAAAAGACATCCACTTAGTTTTTTATAATGAGAAGCAAAGATGATCTCACAGCCTAGGCCTAAGAGTTCACTGAGGGATTTTTCACCACACACACACATATACACACACACGACCCCCCCCACCCCGGTGCTATAACAAGGCAACACCAATATCATGCATGCAATGAAGGTATACAACAGAGCTAAGGCAAAATGCCTATACAAAAACATTCAGCAAAGCCTATCCAGGCTGGTGAAAGACACTCAGAGAGAGTTTACCGCCCACTCTAGCAAGTAATACCTGCTGTCTCAACTGACTAGCTGCTGCCACAGGGGAGAAACATCTGAGACCCAATGCTGAAAGACAATAAATAGCTCCAAATATCATTTCTATCCTTTCCTACTCTCCTAATATTTGCATCTTTCTCTTTTTTCCACTCCCCCAAATTAACATCTGGAATAGGTCAAAGAATGGTCTGACATAAGTGCATTCTTAGTTTTTCAGTCTTAACTAGCACTATGTTTTATATAATTCTTTTTGAGGTGGGGCACCCGGGTGGCTCTGTTGGTTAAGCGTCCGACTTCGGCTCAGGTCATGATCTCGAGGTTCACAAGTTCAAGCCCCACGTCAGGCTCTGTGCTGACATTTCAGAGCCTGGAGCCTGTTTCAGATTCTGTGTCTCCCTTTCTCTCTGCCCCTCCCCGGCTTGCACCCAGTCTCTCTCTCTCTCAAAATAAATAAAAACATTAAAAAATTATTTTTGAGATCAACAGACCGCAATGTGCCATAAGAAGTGGGGGTGGAGTCTCTTAAATGAAGTAGACTTTCCTATGTGGTCATCCTGGGGCAGCCACAGAGGCCTGGGAGACAGACTGTAAACAAAAGAGAAGACACCTTCCTTTCTCCGTGCCGGGTACAAATGGATCCTCAAATAATTAAAGCATTAAGATGCCCACTGGAGTTCTGGATGTTGAGATGTTGTGGGCCAGGTAGAGAATGAGCAGTGGCCATGAGCTGGCTGCTGGCACTAGGTAAGCAAGCCCGGGGGGAGTCAGGACTCCATGGAGTGACCCTATGCAGCCTCTTTGAGTATCAGCAGTCGGTCATTTGCACCTCTTCTCCAAGATCATCTAACTTTCAATGAAGTTTTGCTCAAATTGGCAGCATGGTCTTAGCTATGGAGGATTAAGGGAGAAGATTCACATGGGGGGTGGGGCATGCCCTGCTCTCTAACTACTAAATGGTGTTAAGAGGATCAGGCAGTAGAGCGGATTGTGTTGGGGGCAGGGGAAATGGAGCAGAAGGACTTAAGGGACTAGTTCCTACAGAAAACAACACTTTGGGAGAATTTTTAGAAATGACTAGAATCACTCTTTATTTGTTGGTCCCAAGTCCCCTCAAAGTGGGTGTGCTGAGCATCTCGTGGGTATCTTTGGTTACATGAGATTACATCTATTAGTTTTGCATGGTGATGTGAACACTGTATAACTCAAGAGAAACCTTTAGTAGCAGGCCACCTAGAAGTGATTGCTCCCTCTCTTGAGTGGCGATTGCAAATATTGTCTAGACACTTCTCATCTCCTACTTGGTGGGAAAGAGCAAATACCATTTATTGATTATGGTGCTGGTTCATTGCAGTGACCAAGGTTAATGATTTGTTCCTTTACACTAGTATGATGTGTTTGTATTAATCATTAAGGTCCAGAAGCAAATATTAAGGAATTTGAACTTTCAAACATCTACTTGAATTTCTCCTTGGCCTTGGCATTTGAAAATGTAATTCCTCAATTTGTGAATTCTTTACTGCCATTTGGACATTAACTTGTTGGACTTTGTCTTTTACTTAAATGTTTTACTGGGTGTTAAATTCTAATTCTCTTCATGAATTTCTAGAGCTTCTTGCTCTACACCAACCGAAACAAAACCTACACACAGATTTTCGAAATGCTTTGAAATTTGAATAATGAATGAGACAATATTTCTAAAATTTTGATCTTGGAATGTTTTTCTGAAAAAGGTCTTATCCACTGACAGTCCAAATCTCTTAACCTTCAGGGATCAGGAGAGACAACACTTTAGCCAGTCCTTGGCCTAATTCAGTTGAGTCTCAGAGCTGACATTATTTATTGAAACATAAGCAGTTGGTTGGATGAATGCCCAGGGGCCTTGGCATTATAGATACTTAAATAAATCAAATGATCCAGAAAACTGGTATTATGTGAGACCTCCACTTGAACTGCCATACCCACTGGTAAATCCAAAAGACAGGGAGGACCCTCATCCATTATAAGGGAGAGCAAGGCCAGGCAGAATGAGAGGAGGACCAACAAGTCATGTCTGGTGATAAGTGACACGAAGACCTTGTAATAATATCATGATGGGAGTAGAAAGAGACCCTATCCCTGAAATAAGAAATGCTACTTAGATGGTTTCTGGTGCAGACTTAACTTCCAGAATTCAGGCTGTTCCTCAGGACCTTGCCCTGAAGCTTTACCGACGCATACACCACAAGGTCAGGCAGAAGCAAGAATTTACATTTTAATCAGGTTTTCATTTTCATTAGTTCTATCATTTTACTAAACATCCTTAACCCTGTGGTTTGTTTTGCAAAAATCTGGTTATCTTGCAGTCAGAGATTTCCCAGAAACTTTCTCCTAGGAAAACTAAATCCTAGTTGAGAATAAAGAAATGCAATCCCACCATCTAAAACTTTGGGATAAAGACAAAAAGGCCTAATTGAATATTGACCAAACAAACTATCTTGTTACTCTTTAATACTCTTTCTTAAAGCAAACATTATCAGTCTGGCTTTTGTTCTCAGTTAGAAAGACCCACCAGCAAGATGAACAGGAAATTGGAAATGCTGCATTAAGATATTTAGAGCGTAAGTCTCCAGAAGTAGAGGCACATTTATCTTCCAATTTAGTATGGATACTTGGAGAGACCGATGGATATTATATCAATTATCACAACAGCAACACCAGCAAACAGGCAGTGAGTTACAGCTTGAGTACATTCAAGATGGACTTCACCTCTATGAGATTTAATTAAATGCTATGCATATAAATAATCTCACACATTCTAATTCCCTATTGCAGTCAGAGTGACCCTGGGCTTGCAGCCTCTTGCTCGGCTGCATGAGTAGGTGTTGATTTGAAAACTGAGAGCAACTAATAAAAGGGTCAGGCTCAAAGGAAAAGCAAGCATTCTGGTCTGTCACCTCTATCATCTCCCTTGTGGCTCTGGGATTTTATCCTTTTATAAACATAGCTCCACTGTGTAGAACATTAGGACACAGAGTGTTTCCACACCACTTCAAAATTTTAAGCCATTGAAAATGTGATAGCTGGCAAGTCATGGTCTCCTTAATTGAAATTCCAATGCCGGTGGAATGAATTTGATGTTGGGGAAGGTTGGGATGTGAAGGTAAAAGAGAGACCAGGAGAGAAAGATGTACCTATATTGTCATATTTAGCTTTAAAAAGATCCTCCAAGGTATGGCCTCACATTTTATTTGGGGTTCTGACCAATCATAGTAGCTAGCTCACCCATCACCACTACAAGGGAAACTGCCATGCCTCACTGCCTTCCAGAGAGAGAACCCAGGGAGCCTGCTCTCACACCTGTGAGCCATGCTCCCCCTGCCCACTCGTGGACCGCAGTTCCCTGGACTGAGGTGGCCAACCTCTAAAAGGACAAGGGCCCATGGAAGCCTGGCATAGAAATGACTTCCAAAGCAGGGAAGTGCTGAGCAATTAAGCTTGTGCAGCAGGAGTAAATGCAGAAAGGTCATGAGGTTGAGAAGTGACAAGGGTCCGGAGAGCCAGAGTCATGAAGGATTCAAATGTCTGAGTAAGCAGCAGCCACACAACAGAGAGGGTCAGAGAACCGGTCCTCAGGAGGAGGGGCAGAATGAGAAGACACCAAAAAGCGGTGTGATGGGAACGTCACATTAAAGGCAGCACAGTAGACAGAAGATCCAAGTTCTTCTGCTTTACGTGGGTCTTGAATCCCAGGGGGTCTTTAGTTCCAGGCTCAAAGAGATCTGCCTAAATCAGGTTCTGTTCTGCCGGGAGGCCTGATTCCTACACTGCCTTGTAGCCGAGAAAGTTTCTTTTCCCCACATATGCTAAGATGCAGATAAGTTAGGCTAATGCTCTTCTAGTGGGCATATTAAAGTCTCCTTATGTGACAAGCATCAAGGGCAGTATAGGAACACTTGAGATGAATTTACTTTTAACTGTCAGGTGCAATAGAACTGTTACGCATCAACATCTTGAGATGTAGACACACACAAAGAAAGGATAATTAAAACCAGCCTTTCAAATCAGCATCATTGCAAAGGTTACAAAACACTGCAGTATTGCCAGACTTGGTGAAATCAATTTCCATTTTGTTGCAGTGTGTGTCATGCAGAGATTGCTGAAACCAACAAAATGAAAAGCATTAATAATTGGATTAATAGCTTGTATAAATTAATTTGCTTATTTGCCTAAAAGAAAATTAGGCAAACAATTAATGGAATGGAAGCCCTGCACATTGCATAATGTACAGCTTACACCTCCTATTATTTTCAAAAATGAAAACAAGCATTTGAAGTTTCAGGAAATCTAACCTCAGTGAAAAGTAACTGAGAATCTCTCTGCCAATAAAATGAAATCAATTTGATGAGGGTACAGGAAGAGCATCTTAGTGACTTCAAAACCACAGAAAATATAAAGAGTAGTGTATAGGGCGCCTGGGTGGCTCAGCAGTTAAGCATCCGTCTCTTGGTCTCAGCTCAGGTCACGATCTTGGGTTTCATGAGTCTGAGCCCCACGTCAGGCTCCTCCGTGCTGACAGCGCAGAGCCTGCTCAGGATTCTCTCTCCCTCTTTCTCTGCCCCTCCTCTGCTTGCTCTGTCTCTCTCGAAATGAACAAATAAATTTAAAAAAAAGGGTAGTGTATAGAATGTAACAGATAGACTTTAAATAAGATGGAGATAAATCAGTTCATACTTGTTTGCAGCACTTGCTGACTACCAGTACTTGAGGGTCATAACTATTCCTCTGCAATGCCTAGGAGGAGGATGAGGAATAAGTAATAAGCACAAATGGGACATCAAATGCTGGTGATATTAAGGACTTTGTGAAATGTACTTATTGTTGGGCCAAGCCATGGTTTCCCTGCCATTGGCCCTATTACAGGAATCAATGCTGGGCATGGTGGGAGGGACAGGAAGTTGAGGACCCTCTGTGCCCATGTTTTTGTTCATAATCATATCTCTTGTCATATGCCCAGGCCACATCCGGTTCTTTAAGAGCTATGCCAGAAGTTTTGAAGACTGTTGGGCTCTAGGCTTTCTTGATTCCTCCTCCCTTCTTGCCTGTCCATCTTTATTAAGAATTCTGCCAGAGGTTGGTTTCTACCTGCTCCCAATAAAGGACAAACACATCAGAACCTGGGTACAATATCAAAGTCTTAGAAACTTAACTTATCATAAAAATTGGGAAGTTTAGTCTCACGGAACAAAACAAGGGGTGGGAAGAACCTAATTCTCAAATGGGATAATATATTACATTGCAATGCCATTTCCTACTCCCATCTTGTAAATAATTCATGTTTACACCTACTGACCCACTCAATGTCATCCACTCATCCTCGGTCAGAGAGAACCACAGGGAATAAGAGCCATGCCCATTCAACCACCTGGTCCTGAGTATGGTTAGGATGTTAGGGCATAAGTCATTCAGACCCTGACCACTCCTAGAGCTAAACTGTCTAAACAGAGCTGCAATGGCTAAAGCTCCCCAAATGTATGTGACCTGTTAGGCCAGCCATGACTGCGTCCCGTAAGGTGCCATTGAACCCCAGCACAGATTCCAAGAGAGCTAGCACTGTGGAGCCCCTCCACACTTGAGGTTTTCTGTGCAAATCTCAGATTACATTTCCCTCAAGGCACTGTGGGCTGCTCTGAGTAAAAGAGGTAAATGCTTATTAGGATTCTGCATGTGAGCCCCGAGAGCTGCACCCTGAGTACCTAACACTGCCCTTACGTCGTTGGCACAAACATGTCCCCACGTCTGACAAGGGACACCAAACCACATCAGTAACTACATTTGCAGAGCAGTTGATATTGAAATGGGGAAGGCTAGGCCTTGCCCCTTCCCTTGCTCCACAAGTAGATAAAATCTAGCATTCTTGCTTTAAACAAAAATAATAATAGTCAAGAAGGTTTTGCCTCAAACTATTTGACTATTTTCTCCCTAATCATGAACTCTTAAGTTTTTACCATGTTCCTTTGTTTGCAATATGTGCTTCATTATCTTATTTAATCATGGATTATCTTTCCACTTAATTAAACTCACTTTTCATTTTGAAACTTTGCATTAAAAAGCAAAATACAGATGTCATGTAGAATTATTTGACTAATCTATTATATCAATCAAATAATTACTCCCTGGCCCCAGGTAGTTAAAGATGAGACATTGTTGATCAAAATCTCCCTCATGTCTTTCTTCAAATTCCAGAATTTTTAAAGCCAACTAAGTATAAAAGACCCAGATCATGAACACTGCTGAAAAACATCTTCTAAAATCAATGTCAGACACTTGTATTTCTGATTAAATGCAAGAAAAGATCCATCAAAAGAAATGCAGGTTTACCTAACTTAGGCAAAATGCTATGTTTTTCCTTTGCTTTCAACTTAGTTGTATCTTTGTTTTCCTTTGTTGGATAACATATGGAAGAACTTGCCTTGAGAATCTGATCACATCCCTGACAAATCTTCGTCTTCAGTTCACTAATAAATTCTAGTTTAAAGTAATTAGTTAAAAATGAAGATAAATAATATTCAAGACCCATCTCTGACTCAAGATTGATTTCATAACAAATCAAAAATATTTACAAATAACAAATGACGACTTCAGATAATTCTTCAGGGGGCATATGGAAAGAGAGACAACAATAAAACATAATCCTCTGAAAACATGGTATTCTTGATTGGTTTAGAGTGGAGCCCAAGGAGCCGTGGGCTCTCCAGACCTAGAGGAAACTGCTATGAGTGGAATTAAAATCCGCTCAGGACAATGAATAGGTCAACAAACATGAGAACAAAGCCGAAGACAAAGTATTTGAAGTTACCCCCTTTTAAGGTGGGTTTCTCAGTTTTCTACCTCTGCTCAACTAAGGATATCGGAAATAGGTCTGTACAGGACAGAGCCCACAGTCTTGGAGAAATGGGTGTTTCTGAAGGGTTCAAGGTTCATGCACTGAAAACACTCATTAAAATCCCTAGGATATATGCATGTTTTAGGAGTCAGTGTCTTACCTATCCCCATGTTCTTATTTCCTTTCCCTTATTTCTCTACATTTGCAAAGTACTATTGGCTAAACAAAGTATGTTCTATGGAATCCAGATGCTCAAGGAAGAAAAGCTTCTCTCATAGAATAGTTGACAAAGTGTTGCAAACCCTCTCCACTCCTTGGGGATTTACAATGTACATTAATCAACAATGTGGTGGAAATCACAGCAGGTAGGAGAGTAGATAAGGTCTCCGTCTAGCTGGCCGTGTGGTTAGGGCAAATCTGCACAGCTCTGGAGGGCTCAGCTCTCTCCTCTCTAACATGAGAGTATTTTCTCAGCCACCTTAACAACTGCCTTGGGACATGGCCTGACTGTGGGGCTCTGGAGCAGACATTTCTGGCTGCCCACCCAGAACCATTTCTTCCTTCCTCCTTTTAAATTCCTCTTTTGTTCAATATCTACCCTCTGCCAGGCACCCCACATGCCTCAGGGAACAGTGAGCTCCCTTTCGCTGAACTAAGCCAAGGGTGACCACATCCTGATGGGTACAGCTTTCTATTAAAGGTACACACCTTGGGGACCCTTACCAACCTTATCAGAACCTGTCTCTAGGACCTACTTCCCCTGTGTTGCCTATCCTCTTTTGAAGAATATTTGCATTGGATTTGAGTTTTAGTCTTTGGCCACTCTGGACGAGCTCACCTTGCCCTTCGCTTTACATTGCTTCTTCCTGCCTCAGTCAATGGTCAGAACCACGGACATCCAGCTTGCGTGGAAGAGGCCCCAGGTTTCCCAGAGTTCCCATTTGTCCTAGCCTCCCAGGACCCTTCCCAGCATGACAGCTCTGCCAAACCAAGTGTCCTCCAGGGGCAGACCTGTGTCCTTCTCTTAGCTGAGGCCAAATTTCATAGACCAAAAAAGCACAAATATGGAGGCGTGGGGGTTGTGCAGTGCTCTCAGCTTACTATTTCTAAGATGATGCCCTCAAATGACCAGTATCCAAATCACCAGTCTCATGATCAGATGCTGGCTGGAAATGCAGATCCCCAGACTTGCTGAGTAGTATTCCCGGGTTTAAGCCATGAAAGCCCTCATTTTCACAGCCTAGACCATGACTAGTTCACATTCTGGATTACTCCGAAGATAGTTTGGCTTCCAGCCTCAGCCTCTGATGAAATAGAGGCCAAAGCAGTGAGAGAGGGGGTCTGGGAAGGAGACAGAATTACGAGGTGAAGAGAGAATCAGGAAGCATGATGGGAAGATGCTGGATGGTTTCGGATGCACATAGTGGAGTTGTGCCCAGAGGCAGGTGCAAATTATGACAGCCGTGTGCCTTCCAGCTTCACTACTTTTACCTTTGTGCATGCTCTACTAGCTTTTGCTTCTGGCAAGATTTGCACCCAGACATGCCCAGCAGCATGATGTATCCGTCCACAAATCATAGAGTCAATGACAAGTAGGTGAAGAATAAAATGTCCAAGATCAAAAGGTCAAAGTTTTATAAAATGGCAATCTACATGTCACAAAACTTTTGCCTAAGAGTTAGTACTCTCACAAATGTGAAATACATTTTCCCAGTCCCACACCACACCTCATTTCCCAAGTCCATGCCAGTTCATATCGCTCAATTCATGCTTCGTGTGGCTTTAGAAATTCTTTCCCAGTGAAGAGAAAACCACCCACCTCCTTCCCTCTTCTTATGAAATACATATTTCACAGTGACTGACACAACAGAATGTAGATTGTATGGAAAATAACACCTATAACTTCTGACTGCTAACTTCACTCAGAAATGGATGTAGGAAGAGTTTAGACACAGATGGGGAAAAAAAGTGTTCAGTACCATTCTTTTCTTTTTCAGAAAATGAGTCATGGAAGGGAATTGAAAGTTTATTCTAGAATCTATTTATTCGGGAGCCTAGACAAAACAGACTTTTGAGAGTTCATTCTCTCAGACCCTCCTAT
Source organism: Puma concolor (assembly GCF_028749965.1). Classification (NCBI taxonomy): domain Eukaryota; kingdom Metazoa; phylum Chordata; class Mammalia; order Carnivora; family Felidae; genus Puma; species Puma concolor. The sequence goes on along the minus strand of NC_141674.1, from coordinate 140,956,546 downwards.
TTATAATTAATCCTCTTTTCTAACAACAAACCTACCTCTTCTTTCCTGCCCCCACTACTCCAGTTCTCATTGGATATTTTGACACCCAAGTATTTTTCAGTTTCTTGCTCACGAGGGGCAAATTAGTACAAGGTCTGGGACACTTGGCCACCATTCCAGATTCTTATGCAATGGACTAAAAAATTCATGCAATGGACTCTAATGATTGGATTTATGTCTTGGATTCTAGTTTTAAAATTACCCTGGAGACACCACCAAGAATCAACTTATAATGCATAGGGCTTTCATGTTAGAACTCAAAGGCCAGGTATTAACATCTGGGCCTTCTGGTCACCATTGCCACTTCCAACTCTACTCTCTAGTAGCTCCCAAAGTGGCTGTGTATCAGAATCACTCAAGGATTTTGTTAAAAATAGATTTTCTGACTCAACTCCAACATAAAGAATCTGAATTTTTTTTTCTTTTTTTTTTTTTGCAAGCTGCCTAAGTGAATCTTATGCAGTCACCAAGGACCCATTTACTGAAGACATTTGGGAAGCACTTCTCTGGTCTAGTGGTTCTTGAACTTGTATGTGCTTCAGAGAGACCTAAAGGACTTATTAAAATACAGATTGAACCCTCAGAGTTTTCAGTAGGTCTGGGATGGAGTCTGAGAATGTGCATTTCTAACACGTTTCCAGATGATGTCGATGCAGATCTGGGGCCATGCTTTGAGAACCACAGCTCTAACCTAGGTTATTTGTACACATGTTTATTATTCATTAGCTCTTATATTACATGGCCAAGCAAGGCCTGGGCTTCAGAGAAGGAATTATCCTCTCAGATCAAGGGTAACACTTGGCTGAGCATCATAATCACCTAGGAGCTTTTATTTTCTTTAATTTAACGCTCAGTTATTGGAATTAGGCTTCTGCTTCACCCCAGATCTACTGAATCGACATCTCCAGGATGCTCTGGGAATTTGTATTGTTTTGAAGTAAACCAGAAGTTTCTGATTACAAGGATTTGAAAACACTGCCTTAGATGAGCCAGATTTGTGACTTTATGAATAACTTATACTAAAAAAATCATTTATCTGAAATTCAATTTTAATGGGGTATCCCATATTTTTTTGTACATCTGGCACCCCTAGTGACTGAGCTGTATATCTATGAAGAGTTTGTTTCCTCTGTGTGTTCCCCCTTTTGCTTAACACAGCCCTATTTTAAATGCTCAAGAGGGTGGTGGTGAGGAGTAAAATCCATGCAAACAGGATATGCAGGGTGAAGAAGAAAAAATGATTTCCTCAGGAAACACACACACACACAGAGAGAGAGAGAGAGAGAAAGAGAGAGAGAGAGAGAAACTTCATTAATCGAGACAGCAGAAACAAAATCAGGAAGGAAAAAAATACTGTCTGCTAAGGGCTTTTTAGCAGACGATTCGTCAATTATACAGTCAAAAGAAACCCTGGGGAAGAAAAAGACACCAAAGATGCTATTAAAATGTTCCAAGTGAAGCCATATATAATTAATTTCAAACAAGCATAAGCTATGAAAACTCAAATACTTCAAGGTGCTGAGTGAAAGGAAGGATAAATCTGCACCAGGCTTCAAAACCAATGCTTCCAGGTGAGTCTAAGATTAAGCCAGAGACAGGGAGATAATGATGTCTGCTCCCTCCCTGTTTTATTGGAAGCTCAAGAGAGCCTTAAGACGAGATGCTCCCAGTGCATCAAGGACAAGACAGACACATATAGGCCAGCACCTGACATCAGCACATAACAACTAAAAACTGAATCAAATCAGTGGAACAAAATCAAAACAGAGAAGAAAAATTCACTGACGCAGAAGACAAAGAATATAAAGGATGCAATTTGGCAAACCACTGCACAGGCTGAGTAACCACCATATAAGAACCATGGTCCCTGCAAAGCAAGCAGGTTTCTCCCTATTCTGTTTTACCAATCCATAGGTTAGGCATCAGCAAAGTTTTACTGTAAAAGGCAAGAGAACGAATCTTTTAGACTTTGTAGGCCATATACTGTCTGTTGCGTCTGCTCCTCCTTGCTGTTGTAGCATGAAAGCAGCCATAGACAACACGTAAATGAAGACATGTCTGTGTTCCAAATAAAACTTTATTCACAAAAATAGGTGGCTGCTGTGGAACTGAATGTTTGTGTCCCTTCAAAATTTATATGTTCAAGCTTCAATTCCCAATTTGATAGTATTTGGATATGAGGACTCTGGGAGTTAATTAGGTCATGAAAGTGGAGCTCTCATGAATGGGAATAGTGCCATATAAGGGAATGAAGAGCCAGTCTCTCTCTGCATTCTGCCCTGTATGAATACAAATGGTGGTCTGCAAACCAGAAAGAATGCCCTCCTCAGACACCCGATCTGCTGGCACCTTGATCTTGGACTTCTCAGCCCCCAGAACTGTAAGGATTAAAATTTTTAAGCCACAAAACTAATAGTGTATTTGTTACAGAAATCCAACAGGCTAAAAGTGGTAGGACGTATGTGGCTGATGAACCATAGTTTGTGGACTCCCACCATAGGTGAGCCCACATGGTAAGGATAGTGTCATTAATGGACTGACTTGATGGAGTACTCAGTCTCCCGATGGTAGATGCTCAATTAACAAACAAACAAACAAAAATACTCCATTATCACCATACATACAAGGGCAGAGTGTTTAGAGCTCACCCCAACTGCAAAGGCAGGAAATCAGGATTCTGAAAACAGAAGTTGCTGAGACTATTATAAAAGGGAAAGAGGACACAAAGGGACCAAACATTTTAGCATGTTTTTAGAAAGGCTCTCTTGGTGGGCCTGACATTCAGAGAAAAGCTGACTGTATGGGGGAGGGGCCCTCTGGCCAGTTTCTTTGAAGTGAAGCTGCTACCCCTGAGGGTACAACATGTGGTAAGGCTTCATCCTCTTCCATCAGGAAGGTTTCCTGACCTTTTCAATTGACTAATTACCGTTTAGCATCCTAAGAAGTATCCTTCCTGAAATATAAAAAGCTAAGTCACTTTGGCAGAGAATTTCATAATTCAAGCTGGAATAGATCACCCATGGTGCATGGAAACTTAACTTCAGTGACCTCCTTTACGACACTGGTAAATGTTTTATCCGAGGTCACCAGGTCAGTCAAGAAACACACAAGCATGCATTCTATACCGTATAATTTAAAAGCTTTATTTCTCCTCACAATAGTAAATGGGTTTCATATTAGTTCAACTGAAGTTTTCTTCCTATAGTTAGCTGCCTTTCTCACTTACATTGCTTTCTTATGATGGAAGAGTTGATTTCATAGGGACACTCTGAGCTAATCACAGAAATGAGAGAGTCTGACCCAGCAGCTTCTGAAGGAGTCTTGAGGTCAAGCAGTCCATTCAGCTAAAGGCCTGGTCAGCAGGACCAAAACAGGCTGCTGCAACCTCTCTGTTGCAGATACTGGCAGGATCCTCCCTGCAAAAGAGACAAGATGCAGCCCCTCTGACCAGGAAGCCTGGAAGCCAGACAATCCCCTCACTTCCTGCCACATGCCCTTCCTCCATCCTGCGGCCCGACATAGGAGTGCTTTAGCTCAGCGAACAACTGGCTTCTGCTTTGGGGTCGTCCAAGGTGCACTCTTCACCAAGTGCAAGACTGGTCTTCACTCAAACGTTCAGCGTTCACACAGTTTTTGGCTTGTGCTTCGGAGGGAAGTTTCTGTCTCTCTTAGGAACAGTGGCTTCATGTCAGCAGAGGCACGGAGACCCAGGCCAGCACTGGTAGGTAGAGCGTGGGGGCACTGCTGCCGGATGTTCTCTGAGCATGCATCACGGCGAAGACTGCATTAGTGTGGTTGGTGGGTAACTCTACATTACAGATCATTCCTTCACAGCAAGACCTACACTCCTGTTACAGAAGCAATGGGAGAGGGGAAAGAGAGTAAGTAATGGGAAGGAGTGGGAAGGGCAAAACAAAGAACAAAAGAATGCTTCCACAGCGCTGAGGACGGACAGAATTAGTTACCCAACTCATCCGGTCTATGAGATACTCAGGCCCTTGAGTACCTTTCCCCCACTAACCCGAAAGTAAGGACTATCTTGAGAGTCTTTTCATTTTAACAGCGATTTATCTGTAGCAAGCCAAGCATAAGCAAAGGAAAAAAGAGGAGGAGAAACTGAATAAGACTGCTTGATTGAGTCAACAAATCTTCTAAGGTTTGTAAGGAAAAACACTGACATGAAAATGAAAGCTAGGAACCTTTTGGACTGGCCATTGATTTTCTTTCTCAGTACTACTTGTTAAGGGATAATAATGACTTTGTATTGTCTATACTAACAACTGATTTCTATCATTACAACAGCAAAGGCTTGCTAATTATGGCTGCTGAGGAGTGGAAAAGGCTTGCTCCCTCACAGCACAAGGTGTTTTCAGAGGAAGCAATCTTCTGTCATAATACCTGGTACAAGGCTTCAACCTGATAAACTTAGCCATTCCAGGATGGCTAAGAAAAGGGCAGCAACTCTACATGTCTTTATCAGCTGCTTTCAACCCTGGCAGCAAGAACATCAGAATCTCCTTGGAGAAATTTAAAAAAGAAAAGAGAGATGCCTGGGTGGCTCTGTTGGTGGCTCAGGTCATGATCTCCCTGTTTGTGAGTTCAAGCCCCACATCAGGGTCTGTGCTGATGTCTCAGAGCCTGGAGCCTGCTTTGGGATTGTGTATCCCTCTCTCTCTCTCTGCCCCTCCCCTACTCGCACTCTATGTCTCTCTCTCTCTCTCTCTCTCTCTCTCTCTCTCAAAAATAAAAATTTTAAAAAAGAAAAAGGAAAGAAAAAAGAGCCTAATGCCCAAGACCCCACGTGAAGTTCAGTTTCAGCTGATCTGGGATGTTCCCTGACCACCACCAATATAGCTGTGAAAACTCCCCAGGTGACTCTCCAACGTTGCCAGAGCTAAAAGCTACTGGTATCAGAAGCACTTTCTGTACACAGTAACTAAATCAAATTCTAAAATCTCATAAAATTAACATACTTTTCAAGTAATTTTTTGTCAAACATTTCACAATTCCAGGCATATAAAAGAGTGAAATTGCTCATTTTAGAATGACAAAAAATTAAGGAGATCAACTGATCTGAAATATATCTATACTTCATCATATTAAACTAAGATCAATTCTTTCAGACTCTCATGTCCCCATCTAAGCAGAGGTAGGGGTTAAGACCAGGTTTCCTTAGTAAAAGGCATCCCCATTTCCCTCTTTCCACAACCCAGCTACCCTGTGCATTGTTCTCGGTGATATCTGGCCATAAACAAAATACATGAGCTGGGTTCTGTAACGTTCATCACTCTCTCATGGATGGTTGGCTCTTGGGCTTCCAGAACAGACTTCAAACAAATCAAGTTCGAGGTCTAGGATGGAGCTCTGTGGTCCGGGAATTACCATTTGTTTTTAGTGACATTTTTTGTTGAAGGACAGGAAGTCTTCAATTTCTCTTTGGTCTCCACTACATCACTGTAAGGGAGTCTTTCCTTAAAGACTACATGTATACAACAGGTTACTTTATCCTTCCTGCCTTTCCATTATGTATAACTAATGACCAGTAGGAAAAACCTTAGGACAGTAACCTTACACATACACACACACTCCTTACTGTATGTTCAGAATCTCGGCTGTGGTGGCAGCCAACAAAATGACATTCACTTCTGGAGGCACATTTTTTGGTAATGGATGTACTTCTTCCGTGGCTGGTGAAGTGGTGAACTGTCAGACAGTACTGTGTATCTAGGCAGGGGGAGAAAAGGCAACGTCATGTTTCACGCTGCAAAAGAGAAACTCAACAATCACTTCAGGAAAGACTAAAACTCAGGATGATCCTTAGGTTTCTCGGCAAGAAGTTTAATGGCAGGAGTGGATGCCTCTCCTTTGGTGCCAGCTAAAGCTGAGAAAAAAGTTGAACAAGCTTTTCATCAGCACCTCCGGTCTGCTCATTTCATATGAGAGTGCCAGCATCTCTGTCTCTGTCTCTCTCCCTATGAAGCACGTGTTCTAGAACTCCAAAATAAAATGAGAGTTGTAAACGTAAAATGCAGTGGGTTAGAACACATCTTGGTGTATTATTCAGCATTTGTTTCTTGTATACTAACAGACATGTGGTGGAACAGAATGAAAACAGGTGCTTCAAAGTATACATCAAGACCACCTTCCTGACCCATCCACTTCTTACTCATGCTCTAATCCTCCCTGCATGTTTGACTTTTCCGGAGTATTCCCATTTTCCTACTCTCTCTGCCCCTCCCTGCACACAGCTAGCTCATGTCTACAGTTTTCCCTATAGCTTTAAGTACTCACATTTTACTACTTTTAAAGAAAGTGATTTCATTCAATATGCTAGGACCCGCCACTTCAGTTTTGCATCTCTCTCCAGTTATCTCAGACCAATGCAATGCTCCTTAGTTTATTGAGAAGGGACTATAGCAGCAATGTCATAAAATGGGGGGAAACCTTACTAATGTGGAGAGCACTTGGTTTTAGAGAATTCTGTCACATGTGAGCACTATTAGGTCCTTAAAGCTCATTTTCTTTTGAATAAAAGATGATAACAAGTGTCCGACATTTTGATAGGGTTGTGGTAAGCTTCAAATAATATTAACACGCCATCAGTGCGGCACTCTAACAGGTATTCACTCAGTCAATCCTTACAATAAGCCTTAAGGCAAGTCATATTAATATCATTTTACAGATAGAAAAGCCAAGGCACGGTTTCTTGCCCACAGTTACATTAGACAGAAGGTGGTGGAAGATAGGATTCTAACCTAGGCAGTTTTCTAGGGTTTGTACTCTTAGCCAGAACACTATTCCGCCTCGCAGCATACCTAGTGTTAAACTAGATGATGCTTTGCTGTGCTCTAGGAGAGTAGCTGACTTCTGCCTTTAGAAAGACAGGGAACCACTGAATGTTTGGGAAAGGCATTTCGACCTATACTTCACATAAAGAAGAATCGGAAACTGGTAGCTGCATGTGTTCGTATAAAATGCTACACATGCTAAAGCACCCTAGAAAGTCAGAATAGAAGCCAGGGTAAATAAAATAAGAAATGTCATTCTTGTCATATATCCTGTTACACAGAGAACCTCTCTTAACAACACTGACAGACCACAGAAGTAAAGCTCTAAGGTGAAAAGGAAACCTGAGCTGACAAAGAACAATAGCTGTGGGCCAGTCTGCCCCCGAGAAATGGTTGACTATCACGCCCCTAAATGATGACTAACTGAAAAGCAAGAAATTATACCCTCAGGTAGAATTCCAGATGGTTAGTATCTTTGGGGCTTGACTGGAGCACAGTCAAAAATGTAGTGTCATGCACACTGGAATGTAGGGTCGTTCCGTGGCAGTCTCGTTAAGAGTCAAGTTTTCAAGTTGGACTTGGAAGAGCCAACTTCCTTCACCCTTCCCATCTCTGGCGTTTCCTTGCTGATGGAAAGCTGCAGCTCCCTTCTTCTGCTCACGTGTTTCAACAGAGATGAAACTCTGCAACCCGGAAATATCCATGCACATTCCCATTCAAGACGGCTTTGATTCATGAATGACAAATCAGAGTACTGTGCTGTTCCTAGCAGGAACAGGGTTTGGATACAATTCAAAATAATATAGTCCATGAAGACGAAGTACAAGGAGTTGGACATCAGTGCCGTAATTTGCTACTGTTAAAATCCTTACCACCCGGTTTTCAGGGGCATTTAAAGCAAATAGCTAAGAATGGTACCCACCCTCTGAAGTAAATTAGTAAAGAGAGGCATCGGCCAACCTTAAAAACTTTGCAATTACTAAGATAAATTTCTGTGCAAAATGTAGAAACAAATCTCCAAATGCACAAGATACATAAATGTACTCAAACACACACACACAATTTAAGGTCACTCTACAGAAATGTAAAAGAACCTCAAGACAAAATTAAAATAATTAATTACTCTTGAAAAGAAATCATGAAAAATACTGTCCAGAGGCACGTGGGTGGCTCAGTTAAGTGACCCACTCATGGTATCAGTGCAGGTCATGATCTCGTGGTTGTGAGATCGATCGCCACATCTGGCTCCATGCTGAATGTGGAGCCTGCTTGGGATTCTCTCTCTCTCTTCCTCTCCCCTTCTCACTCATGCTTGCTCGCTCTCCCTCTCTCTCCAAATAAATACACATTAAAAAAAAAGAAAAATACTTTCCAAGTAGATGTCACAACCAATTGTGCTAATTTACAGCCTAAGAGTCTCAGGCCCCATAGAGGTCTGCAGTGTGTACTAATCATTGGTACCATACACTGGCTTTATCTGGAAGAGGTAAGGCTATTTTACTGCTTTATAGAATATGGTACAAAGATTTCCAAAAGAGTCAAGGTAATAGTACACCAAAACTGGTAATCTTTAGCTCTAGAAGAGTTTGTTGGTTGGTCGGTTTGCTTTTCTTGGCCTTTTATGTCTGAAAACCTAAAAAATAGTACTTCCTAAAAATCTGAATAGCCTCATCTTATAGCTCTGAGTAGAGCTTTCCAATTCCAACTCATCCCTCAGCACATCCCGTCTGCTTTACCTCCAAGTTTATATATGTTAAATCATTTGACTTCTTGTCCCTCTATCCCTACCACCATAGTCCCGGTTATCATCTTCTCCCGCCTAAAGACAATAAAAGACCCCACTTAGTTTCCCTTCTACTTTTGTCCCCAACCACTAGGGATGTATCCGGGAGCTAAGCAAACTAAAAAGTTCTCAAATGTTTGTCAAATGAATGAATGAGTTACCAAGGCACCAATGTATCTCAAGAGTATAAAAACCCTTCTTTGCTTTAGCCAGTAAGTGTGACTTTTCTAGAGGTATCAAGCATTTCTGAAATTCTTAGAATGCCTTGGACAACACTGTGGACTATTTGTTCTGCTTGATAAATACTATTTAAGAAATCCTCCCTGGAGGCACACACAGCACACACAAACTGAGGTTATACCATCAGCTTCCAAGTACTCTCGGAGTAGTCTGATACCTGCACAGTCTACTAAAAGAAATCTGATTTTGATATAACATCATCAGCCTGTTGATATATGCTAATCCCATTATATAAGGCAGGTCCGCTCACGGCCAGTTAAGAGAGACCTAAATGAGGTATAATCACCAGAGAGTGTTCCAAACTCAGTGCACTTACTTTGTGGGCACCATTTGTCTTCTGCCCATCGATTGCAGTTATAATTATCCCTTGCATTTTCACAGGTAAAACACTTGAAGCTATTTGGAAATGGCGTAGCTTTAAAGAAAAATGCACAGTGAAACAGAAAGGTTAAAAAAGACAAAAATTTTAAACATCAAAGATGGCACAAATTAGCAACTTTTATCAGATCAAACGAAATTTACAAACCATCATCCTTAGAGTTTTCATTGCCAAGGAGCTGGAGTTAACTGCCAGACTTCGGGGCATATTTATTCTCTTTTCTTTAAATATTTTGTCTGTGCTTATCTACTATAGAGTAATGAAAATGGTTCCACAAGCCACTTTGAAACACCCATGGTATTGTTTCATTACAATTTATAACTTGGGAATAAGTGGGGGTTGAGAGCACAGGAAAGGGTGGTGGCGGGATTGGAACCAATGATTTGGTTTAGTGTGGCCCCTGAAAAGAACTGGAGTCAGATTAACCTGAGCTTGAATTCTGTTCTTCCTACTGCGTAGCTTTATCATTTTTAACTTCCAGGAAATAATAATATTTAGAGAAATGCTAACAGTGAAGATCCCCATGACTTGCAGAGGAATCATGAAGATTAAACAGGAGGCTGCAATAAAAAATATCTAGCATAGTCCCTGGCACATCAAATTCTGCTAGTTTCTGTCTACACGCACTTCCATTACAGCCATCTTCAACCTCAATCAAGCAATCTCACTTGATATACGTCAATTATCACAACATTAGACCTCAATCAGGAATGTAACTTTTAATGTAAGGATGATAGCAATTCTCAGGCTCTTATGCTCATGCTGGTGTTACAGAAAGCAGGAATTATGACTGCTGGCAGTCTGGATTGAAAGTAACTAGAATGTCCTTTTGGTCTTTAGGTTTTTGTGTTTTTTTTTCCCCAACCTTGTATCTTGTTATTTTAATGGGCAAGAAGTCAAAAGTGTAATAAATTTGACATTTCTTTATAAGCCATGGCATAAAGCCTTACGTAAAACTTCCAATTCTTCCATTTTTGGAGAATAAAATGGATAAAGATTAAGGAAAATGTCCGACCATCCTAGTAAACTGATCATGTTAGTCAAATATTTCTATTTTTTAATGATTTTTTTAATCATAAAATTTTATTAGGCTTAAAGTTTCAAAATTTGTCTATAATTTAGATTTTACGAAAATCTCAATGTGTTTGTGCCATGTCATTAAGCTATTAGTATACAATCATTACCAGTTTAGAAACATATAATAAATGACAGTTCAAGGTGTGCATGGTATATATGCAATATATGTGTGTATGCACACACGCACACGCAGTGTCACAAATAATAAAGAAAGCACAAAGGGAAGAAAAGTAATATATAGGCTTCATTTAGAAGTGGTATAAAGACAGTGGGTCCCAAACCTGGCTGTGCATGAATAGTATCAGGAGAGCTTTTTTAAAAAGAAGAGGGTTTGGGGCAGGGAAAGCAAAGAATATAATTTACATCCCACCCTTCTGACTACTGAACCTCTGCAGAGGAGACCAAGGAATATGTAGTTTTAAAGGCTTTTATCATGATTTTGATACTCTTCCAGGTGTGGGAACTACAGCCATTCATCTTTATACCAATTGGTGTCTATAATCTTTCTCTAATAAAGTATATCAGAGAAGTCTCACTTGTCTGAAGAGAGAAAGGAGATGATATACGTATAAAAGTACAAATATTCACATGTATGCATATAAAATATATTATCCTATAGATAATGTTCACTGATATTTGCTTCTGTGTAAATTATTAGTGGAAAAGTTGAATTTTATACAGCCTTTTCTAATGGTGACTATGCATATTAATGAAAATCCAAGTATTATTTCCCACCTAATTTCAAATATACAAATCTGTTTCAAAATTGTTAATGGTCATTTGAAAGAATATATCATTTAGGGGTGTCTGGGTGACTCGGTTGTTGAGCATCTGACTCTTGATCTCAGCTCAGGTCTTGATATCGGGGTCATGAGTTCAAACCTCATGTTGGGCTCCACAACCATATATAAATTATATACGGAGAAACTTCCTTCCTACAGCCAATATCCTTCTCCATTAAAGAGATCAACAAAGAACACTGTCTGCTAAGCCATTCGTGGTGACAGTGTTCAAGAGATTATTTTACTTTTTCATTTTTAAAAATGTTTATTTATTTTTGAGAGTGAGAGAGCGAGCGAGTGCACGTGAGTAGGGGGAGGGCAGAGAGAGAGAGGGAGACACAGAATCAGAAGCAGACTCCAGGCTCCGAGCTGTCAGCACAGAGCCCGACGCGGGGCTTGAACTCATGAACCGTGAGATCATGACCTGAGCCAAGTCAGATGTTTAAACTGAGCCACCCAGGCACCCCAAACAGAGTATTTTAACCAAGAACCATTTTGAGACTTCAGCAGAAATCTAAAGCATTTTAAAGAAATGGAGAAAATTTCTGTCATTATGTACTACTCCTCCTCACCAAAGTAGTGAAGACTCTCTGGCTTATTCTAGGTATAAACCAAATATTCCAGAGCAGGCAAAGTTATTATAGGTGGAAAGAGGGACTTCGAATTGTCGCCCTGACCCTACAGTCGTGAACCAGGACACAACCACTACTTACGGTCCAGAGGAGGCCTCACGTTGTAGAAGTTGATGTTCTTGGCCAATGCCCAGTGTTCTGACAAGATAAAGATCTGGACAACAGCTACAGCCAGAGCATGACGGAGGGGCAGCATTCTGACCTTGGTTATGGGAAAGTCCAAAACTCACATCTACAATGAAAAGAGAGACTGGTCGCATTTATCTGCATTTTGTTTGTCAGGAGGAACAGGCTTTGCTTCCATTTGGGAAGTCTGATTATTCAAATCTATCCAACCATCTACTTGTTCTATAGGGCCCGTACCCGTAAGCAAACTGCATTCTTTTTCACAGAAGAAAGCTAAGTAATTACTGCCTTCTACTGGTCAGGCCTCTGCACTAGCCAGTTAAGCTCTAGCAGGACACCCAAAGGCCTTTCAGGTTCCGGAAGAACAAGGAACAGCATGGGTGTGGCCGCACCCCATTCCCTCACTGCCTGAGGCTAGCCAGCGTACTTTGTGCTGAATCAGCCAATCACTTAACAAACAGGGTTCAGAGGCACGTTCACCTGAAGTTACTGAACCACCTATCTGTCAAGTCCATACTCTGAGTAAACATTTATGTTTGAGAAATTTTGCAACGCTTTCAAAACCTGGAAGAAACCTTAAGAGTCAGAGCACTAGGAAGGGCAGTGCATAAATGTACAACGAGTTTGGGAAATAGAGTCTCTGCTGGACCCCAGAGCACAAAGACAATGCCATCCCCATCTGTGTCTGTCACACTGGGTGCAACAAGCTGCCAGGAGGTTCTAGAGAAAACAGAGTAAGAGTTGTTTGAAATGCTGATGTGATGTTAGTCCTAGCCCACAAATACTGCTTCTGCTTTCAAAGAGGTGAAGTAGTCAGGTTTGATACCCAGTGAAACAACAGACGTCCACAGCGCACCGAGGAAGACAGTACATCTTAAGTCCCACTGGTTCTACCCTCTAGAAGCAGACCTGGTAGTAAGAAAATCTTCAGGAGAGATGCTGAGAACATACAGGATCACCACAAACAGGTTCTCTTTGGCAATGGAGAGGTGTGGGAAGCAGAAAAGGATGTAACTTGGAGTCCAAAGACTTTGGTTCAGGTATTGGCTCTGCTATTTATTAGCTGTCTGACCTTGGGCAAGCTCTTTAAGCTCTATTAACCTCAATTTCCTCATCTGCAAAGTGGTTTAATAACACCCATTCTGCCCACACTTTGGATAATTGTAAGCATCAAATATAGGCTCAGGTAGAATCACATAGGATTGTGAAAGTAACAGCACTTGTAATACAAGTCTGTGAAAATGCTAGAACCTTAGAGTTCAATAATATTGCCTGAACTCATTTTCTTCTTGCTGAATCAGCCGGTCTCTGTGGGTTTAGGAAATTTTTCAAAGAAGAAAAGTTTGATCTCTGCACATATGAGCATAATCCTTCACATGGATATTTTGTTTGAAGCCAGGATCATAACGCACAGAATCTAGGGATTTTACCTCCCCCTGTTGTGTTGTGAGTATATTGGTTTTGCATGTATAGCTAATAATGCCTACCTACAAAGATGGAACTAGATAGCAGACAAAATATAGCCAACAGCATCCCCATCCCTATAGATGGCTTCTGCCACCAATTGAACATAGTCTCTAAGAAGTACTCAGTGTAAAGGAAAACCTGGAAGGTTTCAAAAGCCAATAGGGCTAAACTTCCTATACTGCATTTCAGCTCACGACAGAATGCGACCTACTGATATGTAAATACATATATAAAATTCTGTCCTGGTTCATTTTAGAAACCAAAATTGATCGTTCACAGTTATTAGATTTCTAAATCTTATTTTTATGCTCTTTCTGAAGAAATGGACGTTTCTAATAGCTAACTATATTATTCCTTACAGACGAGTCATTATGCTGGTACAAATTCTCCTTCTCCTATTCCTTTCTCTAAGTTGGACTGCTCCATATTCATTGTGAATCTGGAGCCAAGGAATGAAGACCCCTGCTTTACACCAGTGGAGAAACTTTGAGTAGGAGAGACTCGTCCCTTTTTCACAAATCTCAAATTCATTGTGTTCCAATAGCAACCCATATTCAAGTAATATGGAAATAATGCCTAAGATTATACATTTCAGAGTCGTATCATCTACATTCAGTCCCTTTTCCATCACTAACAAATATGGGGCCTCAGACAAATTGCTTCAACTTTCCAAGCCTCGGCTTGCCCATCTGTAGAAGAGGCACAATAACAGTCTCTACCTCAGAGTATAGAAGCACAGACTAAATGACATCATGTGTATGAAGCACTCAGCCGAGTGCTGGGCACATGGGCACTTTCAGGTAGAGTACAGGCTCAAACACCTGCTTCTAAATCTACTCTCTTTATAGACTGGTGCAAGTTCCTTGACCTCTCTGTCCCACAACTTTTGCATCTATAGAATGGAAGTAATGATATTAATACCTACCTCATAGGGTTGTAGGAATTAGTTAATACACATAAAGCACTTATCTAATTAGCTGTGTTCGCCAGTTTTCAATCCTCACTAGGTAGCATTCGCTGTTAAGAACATATCTCCAAACAGGAATCCCAAGTCAGAACCCCTGGTTTTCCTCATGTAATCTCTATGTGAGACAGAAGCTCATTTATTCATTCAAATGTCATTACTGACATGTAGTGCATAGAAAGAAATTGTTATTACTGGACCTCCAACACGGCCTTTGCTCTCATGAAGTGTGCATTTTAGAAGGAGAAGACAGACACTAACTATGGGGAAAATGTAATTTCAGATAGTCATGATTCTGAGATAAGTACAATAGAGAGATGTGTGGGTGAATAGGAGGACCTACTTTACATATACAGTGGACCCAGTATGAGAAGAAACCACCCAAGCAAAGAATCAAGGGAAAAGACACTAGGGTTCCAAGATAGGAAGAAGTGCACGTGCAGGGGGGAGGGGGCAGGGACAAAGTCAGAGGTGGTGGGACCAGATCATACAGGCACTTACTTACAAGCCATGGCAAGGATTTGGGATCTAACAAAACCAAGGAACTGTTTGGTTTTAGATTATCTGATTTTGAAAAAATGCTTGGTCTCTGCAGAGCAACAGGTACCAAATCCCTAGCCTTATTTCTCACTCCCAGAATAAAGGGATGCCAATAACAGACAACATAGAGGAATTTAGGATTCACAAAGGTTTCTCTGAATAAAAGAGTGATTGGATGGCAGACGACTTTAAAACAACCAAATGAACAGCAAGCCCAAGGATTAGATTTGTATTTTGTTTTTTCCATTCTTCAAAACAGGACTGTAGGGAAAGTGGCATCATTACCATTGTACAAGTGAGCTTAGGAGACAATGTGTGTAAAGATCCTAGCACACTTCCTGGAACAGAGTAACCCCATCAAAACAACAGTGAAAAGTCGCCATATCGACTAGTATATTTTTATTTCCATTTTTAGCTAAAACAGCATAGCCTTACTGTATCAAAATTCGCCAGAACTGCAAAGGTTTTACCTATCAAATGAAACAAACAAACAAAACACTAAATAAAAATGTCTGCTATTTTCCAGAGCCGGCTTTATAATCTATTACCAATACTGCTTTCCCCTAAGTACCTATATCTATCTCTATCTATTCTGCAGTGGATAGGTTTGTGTTAACATGACTGTTTTATCTTTCACAACCAAAAGACATTAGGATAATGAAAAAGCAAATGACTAACTATGGTATCTGAAAGTTGTTTTACATTTAGAATCATTTCACGGAGACTCTGAACTAAAAATTATCTGCTGAGACTTTGCTGAGTAGGCTCTCACTGCAGTCTTTGTTGCAGAACAAGGTTACAGTAGAGCTTGTATTTTGCTCCAGAAGGGAAAAAAAAGAAGTCTTTAAGATGAGTCAGACTAAACCATTCTGGTATTTTCTCCAGGACCATCACACAGAGCAGAGTTCTTCAGAGCAGGGAGGGGTGACTTGTAAGCTTGTTAGGGTTATTTGCAAAATATTGTGTCTATATAGATTTTTCCCCCTGGGCTGAGGATCTCAAAAGGAATCTGTTAAGGAATCTGTTAATCTTAACATAACAGTTAAGAACTGCTGCTTGCTGTTTCAGAATACAACTGTCAGGATTTGGCTTCCTGTGACTTAGATGGTTTTATATTTGACACTAAGAAAGTTCCACATATACATTAGGTATCTGGTATACACTCAAGTTCAAGGATGGCTCAAATCATTCCTCCCCAGCAGAGCACAATATTTTTATCCATTTTTCCCCACAGATGGTAGGCCTGGTCAAAAACCCCTCACCTGTGGTGCTGGCCTTCCATTTGGTTTATGATCCTCTCTTTGGCAAGTAGGATATGCTCCAGAATGTCAAAAGAAAGGGGTGCTTTCTGCAAAGGCAGATTCAACAGAGATGGGCAACTCTCAGGTACTCCAGGGAATGGCAGGTAGCCAGATGTGTACATTTGCAAAGCCCACCTGGCCTATTACTGCCCAGAGTAAAGGACCTACATGGCACTTGGTCCAGAAGCGTGACTATTTCCCAGGTCTGAGTAATAATCAGCATCTTATCCTACATGTGGCATTTTCTGCCTCCACGGAAAATATGCAAAGATGATGGGGGTTTCAACAAGCAGCATGTCCTTGACATCATAAACTCTCTTTTGGGGTAGGGAAATGACCTACATCATTTTTTAAACTATTTTTTAAGTCCCTAGGTCTAGGCTCAGTGCATGGTAAATATCCAATAAATACTTTTTTAAAAATAGAACCAACATCTTAGCTATGATCTTAAGGAACTCTTTTCTTTTTTTTTTTTATTATTTTTTTTTTAATTTTTTTTTCAACATTTATTTATTTTTGGGACAGAGAGAGACAGAGCATGAACGGGGGAGGGGCAGAGAGAGAGGGAGACACAGAATCAGAAACAGGCTCCAGGCTCTGAGCCATCAGCCCAGAGCCCGATGCGGGGCTCGAACTCACGGACCGCGAGATCGTGACCTGGCTGAAGTCGGACGCTCAACCGACTGCGCCACCCAGGCGCCCCAAGGAACTCTTTTCTTAACAAGACAAAGATTGTGGGCAGTAAGGAGTTGATGGAATGTCCAAAGATGAAGAAATGGTCTCAAAAGGAATGGACTCAAAGGGAGATTTGAAAAAGAAGAGACCAAACAATGTGGTAAATACGGTACTTCCTGCACAGTTGCTAAAAATGAGTCAGCAAGCCAAGGCTAACTCCAACTGCCAATAAAACAAATGAAATGGATAATTTAGAGGAAGCAGCTCTACTAAGTCCAACATGCCCATCAACACTCATATTCACACTTTCCTGAAAGCATCACTTATCCCGCAGTAAGACACTTTAACGACAAACTTTAATAGGCCCGGCTTCCCTTGTAAAAAGAATAGAAGGCCAAGTGGAAATTCAAAATGAGTGCTGAAATTTTACTAAGAAGGACAAGAATAGATGAAAACACTCCTCTCAGAAGAAGAAATCTGCCCAAACAAAAAAACTTTATCATCTGCAACAAGGATTGTGTTACTTGCTTCTGGCTATTAGGCCAGGTTGGCCAACGGAGACACTCTGGTTCCTGTTACATTTAAGAACAGTGTTCATGGGATCTATGCTGAGACCCTGTTGTAGTTCCCTTCCTTGCAGGGGGACTGGGGTTTCAATTGCTAACCTGCCTGGGCATCGAGAGCCCAGCTCCTACGCTGCAGCTTCTACCTTCTCTAACAGGTGTTCTATTTCTGGTACACAAAAAGTTCTTTTGTCCTCCTAAGTTTAAATATGGATTTCCTTAGAGATATTTAATCTAGCTTTTTTAAGTGCCGGAAGCAAAATACAAGAGAGAATTTTACCTTATACCCACCCAATCCATTATCATCCTCTGAAAATACAAAATACCCACAGAGTACCATGGACTTTATTCTTAACAACATTCACTAGGAAAAAGTAGGATCATGATTCAACCACTCATACCAGCTTATCCAAATCTTGAAAATATTAGGATGATAAATCTTGCATTTATACCAGGCATTCTGCTAAGCACTCAGAAAACAATAAATAAGAGATACAATGTCTGTACTCACATACATTACTGGGGCCAAAAACTCAATTTGAGATGTGTCTGCCAAGGGTTAATACAATCATCTTAGAGAGGAGAAAAAACAATGAGCTTTAGATTCAGAAAGGGCACCCAGAATAAAATTCTGGTTCTCCTTTTTGTTTTACAGGATCAGCATTTTTTAAAAGTTGTTGTTTAAATTCCAGTTAGGTAACATACAACATAATATTAGTTTCAGCTGTACAACATAGTGATTCAACACTTCCATACAACACCCAGTGCTCATCACACCATCATCTATTTCACCCATACTTCACCTACCTCCATGCTGGTAACCATCAATTTGTTCTCTATAGTTAAGAGTCTGTTTCTTGGTTTATCTCTTTCCACCCCCACCTTCCCCCCGCTTTGTTCATTTGTTTTGTTTGTTAAATGCCACATATGAGTGAAATTATATGCTATTTGTCTTTCTCTTATTTCAGTTAGCATAATACTCTCTTGCTCCATCTATGCCATTGCAAATGGCAAGATTTCATTCTTTTTTATGCCTGAGTAATATTCCTGTGTGTATGTATACAAAGAAGGAGATATAGAGATATATATGTATACACGTATATATATATACACACACACACATACACACCCCTCCAATCTTTATCCATTCATCAGTTGATGGACATGGAGGCTGTTGCTGTAATTTGGCTATTGTTGATAATGCTGCTATAAACACCAGTGTGCATGTATCCCTTCAAATCAGTATTTTTGTATCCTTTGGGTAAACACCTAATAGTGCAATTGCTGGATTGTAGGGGAGTTCCATTTTTAACTTTTTGAGGAAGCTCCATACTGTTTTCCGGAGTGGCTGTACCAGTTTGCACTCACACCAACAGTGCAAGAAGTTTCTCCTTTCTCCACATCCTTGCCAATACTTGTTGTTTCTTGTATTGTGGATTTTAGCCATTATGATAGGCGTGAGGTGATACCTCACTGTAGTTTTGACTTGCATTTTCCTAATGCTGAGTGACATTGAGCATCTTTCCATGTGTCTGTTGGCCATCTGTATAGTCTTCTTTGAAAAAAATGTCTACTCATGTCTTTGGTCCATTTTTAAGCTGGATTATTTGTTTTTGGGTGTTGAGTTTTATAAATTCTTTATAGATTTTGGATACTAACCCTTTATCAGATATGTCATTTGCAAATATCTTCTCCCATTCCACAGGCTGCCTTCTAGTTTTGTTGACTGTTCCCTTCACTGTGCAGAAGCTTTTTATTTTGATGTGTTTTTTTTTTTTTTTGAAGTTTGCTTTTGTTTCCCTTGCCTCAGGAGACACATCTAGAAAGAAGGTGCTACAGCTGATGTCAAAGAAGTTGCCTGCGTTCTCATCTAGTATTTTTATGCTTTCAGGTCTCACATTTAGGTCGTTAATCCATTTTGAACTTATTTTTGTGTATAGTGTAAGAACATGGTCCAGTTTTCCCAACACCATTCGCTGAAGAGACTCTTTTTCCCATTGGATATCCTTTCCTATCCAATGGGAAAAAGAGTCTCTTCAGCAAATGGTGTTGGGAAAACTGGACCATGTTCTTACACTATAATCTTACACTATAATCTTTCCTGCTTTGCCAAAGATTAATTGACCATATAGCTGTGGGTTCATTTCTGGGTTTTCTATTTAGTTCCATTGATCTATGTTTCTATTTTTACACCAGTACCATACCACTTTGATTAGTACAGCTTTGTATTATAACTTAAAGTCTCAACTGTGATGCCTCCAGTTTGCTTTTCTTTTTCAAGGTTGCTTTGGTTATTTGGGGTCTTCTGTGCTTCCACACAAATTTTAGGATTGTCTTTTCTAGCTCTGTGAAAAATGCTGATGGTATTTTGATAGGATTTGGATAGGTATTTTGATAGGATTGTATTCAATGTGTACATTGTTTTGGGTAGTACAGACATTTTAACAGTATTTGTTCTTCCAATCCATGAGCATGGAATGTCTTTTCATTTCTTAGTGTCATCTTCAATTTCTTATGAAAACTACAAATTGTTTCTACATTTACTAGCCACGTAACCCCATTTGTCAATAAGATAAGTGAGGCTTAGAGCCATGTAGATAAATTTCTTAAGCTGTTGTGGGGATTGGGTATAATTACATAGGTAAAGTACCTTTCACTTAGATGGCATTAAAGAAATGTTAAGTGTCTGCTTCCCCTCATGTATCTTCCTTCCCAGTTCTTCAGATATCATTAGCAGGAGAACAGAGATAAGATCAAGAGATATAACTGTCCAACTCCATTCCATACTAGCTGGACCAAATCTGGCAAATAGTGTTGAGTTCTATGCACTAATTTCTAAAGGGGATTCAGGAATTATCTTTCTTGCAACCAAATGAAAAGTTGGAATGAATGACTGACAAGGTTCTTTCCCCTTCTAGGATTTTGATTTCTATGGAAGGATATTAATGAAGAATTTCAGTTATACCATAAAAAGTCATATGTAATACAGTATTCCTATATTTCAGATCCCTGCTATAATGTTTACAAGGATAACTTTAAAAATCTCATCATAGGATCAAAACTTCACAGAAACGAATATTTCATTTCTAAGCATAAGGCTGTACATTTTGTAGTGCTAAAGATGTTTTTTTCTACTACATACAACCTGATAAAATAATATCTAAAAACAGTGCTAATATTAAAATGTTATTATGGAAATCAACCTTAAAGCTAATCATGACTTAATACGGGGCAATAAGTGTTCAATGGGTAAAAAATAGTCTAATCAATTTTAAAGGCAACTTTCTAAATGTGATTCAAATGTTAAGAAAAAAACTTAAAAAAACCTTCCCAAGTAATAGCTTTTCAGCTGCATTTTTGACAAAGACACAAGTTTACATCTTTTTTGAGAAGGCTTTGATGACACTAGAGGAGAAGGTTAAGAACTCCACATGAACAAGATTAAAAAGCTTAGATGATTGGGAATTGGAAAATGTACTCCTTTTAAAAAGAATCCAGATGGGTTTGCCATGTATTATTGAACTATTTAGACAAATGGTAGGAACCTAATAAGTATATGCTAACTGATTAAATTTGAGAGCATCCTTCACATAGGTGAAATAATTGTTGCCCAGTTTGTATCCACAAACGATTTTTAGGAGGCTTATGCCAAGTCATTTCGACATTAAGGCCCTCAAAATACAGAGTAAAAACCCTGAGAGAGGAAAGATCTGAACCACTAAACGTCCATGCATGGTGTTCCTCTGCTGTGCATTACATTTCACTTTGTACCTTTCAGGCGTTAAGGGAGATGCATATGGGACACATATTCTCATTATTTGATAAAAGGAAACTCTTCCTGGTATTTAATTCTCAAACTAATGGGCGCTATGTGTTATACAGAGAGCACCAAACAACATATGGATAATGCCTGAAATTTGTTTCAAAGAGCTGCAGAGGCATCCTTCAATTGGCCATTTCTTAAAAAAAAAAAAAAGCCAAGGGCATATATTAATTCTATAGAGGTATTTCTGCTATCAGGGAGGTAAATGAGAGAGATTATTTTCTTTTCCATGGAAGCAGGGGGTCTTTAAATTTGAGAGAAAGATACAAGTGGACTGAAGTTCTGCAGGAAAGCTGTGGGCGCACAGGTGTTTGGTACTGTTAACGAGCAATTCCACTGGCAGAACTACATAGACATAAACCAAGCAGCAACAAAGGCTGGGCATGGAAGACATTGTTTTTATGTTCCATATCCTTGCTTGCTTTGCCGAACCCATTTCTTTTAATAACCAATCAAAGCTCTCATAATAGAAATCTAGGCTGGAATGTCCAACAGCTGGCTAAGAATCCATTATTCTACATTTGTTGAGTGCAGGAATGTTTCATGCGGAGCATGCATTCTCTAATATGTGGCATACACAACTCAACTGAGAAAATTTAGCTTTCAGGGTCAGCATACAGGCAATGGCTAGGACTTTTGACTTCATTTAGTCTCAGCTGACATAAAAAAGGGACCATAAAAATAAAGCGTTCATACAGATGTCCTTCTCATTTGAACCTCTCTGTATAAATTCTAACATAAGAGAATGTCTATACTAAAACAGAAATCTTCGGCAATAAATTCATTTGGATATGTGTGCATGCATATATGCACACCCACATACATACGTGTACGTATGTGCTTCTACACAAACATAGATCTATTTTATTGAATGACTTGACTGTTTAAGTGCTAATTATGTGCCAGGTTGTAAAAGTGTCCCTAGAACTCTGTATAAAAGACTGTATTGCCAATCATGTCAGCTGTTTCCAGGACCCATATTGTTATCTTTCAGTTGGGAGATCTTCAGGATATAGAATTGTTACTATACATTTGGCTTGTCATCTTTCTTCTGTGCTAGGGCTTAATGTCACTGACCATTGTTTATAGAGCTCCCACTAGCTCAACTTTATTCTCAATTCTACAGCTAAAAATATATCACACAAGTAAAGGACATGTTCGTGGGTTTCATTCTGAAAACAGGAGGGCATTTTAAAAAAACAACAATAAACTATGTGCTTTGGCAAAGGACTATCATGCTGACTTTTGCATAGTCACAAAATTCAGGACAGATTATTCAAAGAACTCTCTGGAAGCTGACAAGCTTATAAAAGCAATCCTAATAAAAAATTTCTGCATTCTGCATATATAACAAAGTTACAGCATGTCACTTGCTCTATAAATTGTCACTATTACCGCTTGGAGCAGAAGGAAATGTACATATATAAAGATATATATGTGCATAATTTCATATTCCCAGAGGAAACTGAAAAATTATGTGCATTAAATAGTGTTTTAATTGCAACAAGAAAAACTGCATTTAAGCAGTGGTTCATAATCCCACAGGGATAAAGTCAAGTGTAAATGCTGTCTAGTATAATGGGGGAAGAATGGCCTTTGTAGGCACGCAGGCCTGGGTGCAAGTTCTGATTCTGTCACTTGTTTGATCTACTCTAACAAACCCCTCTATTTCTCTGAGACTCTGTTTCCCTATCAGTAAAATAGAGATATTAAATATCTGTTTTGCAGAAAGTCATGAAAATTGAAGGAAAAGAAATAAGTCCCTACCCATTGCTGTTTTTGTCAAATTATTAAATCAGTTGGAAAGCTAAAAGTAGAAATTTAAGGTTGGTTCTTCTATGGATTACACACTGGAAAATATTAAGATCATGCAACACCTACTCAACACTGAAATTCAATACACGTTTTACAAATATCAAATTCTATGATTGTCTGAGCATATATGAGAGAAGTTTGTAAAATTCCCCTGAAGAACAATTTTAGGAAAACTACCCTAGAACACACGTGGCACAATGGGCCTAAGTTGAGCATTTATCTGTTTTCTGATAAATCTGTATTCTTTGTGCTTACATAAGATGCAATGGTTCTTACAAAGTCTGCTGTAAAAAGCAACAAGTTCTGTGCTCTCACATGCATCCTTACCCATACTGACAACTCCTCTTTAAAGGCCTAGTTCCAATATTTCTCATTCATTTAACCTTACCGTGTCTGTTCCAGCCCATGGGTTAGACTCTACTCTGAAAAAAGCTTGGGTTTGTCTGGGGACATAAGACCATATCCTTTCTTGCTTAGCACTGGGTTGGGCACAACGAGTTTTAGTCCTTACTTGTAAATAAGCTAAAAGTTTCTAAAGGTCTCACACAACTGTAGGCATTACCAATAAAAATAAATTGAAAAAAGAAAAAAAAGGGGTGTCTGGGTGGCTCAGTGGGTTAAGCGTCCGACTTCAGTTCAGGTCATGATCTCACGGTTCGTGAGTCTGAGCTGCACGTTGGGTTCTGTGCTGACAGCTCAGCCTGGAGCAGGTTTCAGATTCTGTGTCTCCCTCTCTCTCTGCACTGCACCCCCCCCCCCCACTAGTGCTCTGTCTCTCAGAAATAAACATTAAAAATTTTTTAAAAAGTTTTCATTTTCTCTACCAATAGAACTTCCATTTAAATTGTTTGTGTAGATTTTAGGTTAACCATGTGGAGATTGTAAGAACTCTATTTTCAGCAACTGAAGGTCTACTCAACTACAACCTAGTCTATTTACATGTTGTTCAACACACACTATGTCAGGCTTTAAAAACGCTATGACCATCTTCCCAAGCTATCCTCACAGGATGGAAGGGAAGTGAACCCTGCCGGGTTTCACCTTTTGCCCCTTGAGGCCCAACCTCCATCCCTCTCCATGCTGCTCTGTGCCTTGGGAAGCCAAGTTATGAAGACCACTCATAGTTTTTTTTTTTTGTTCCCATGGGCTTCTAATTTGGTTTGGGTAATGGCAGAAACTGGGAGGTTGGAGAATGGGAAGAGACTGAGACTGGGGTACCTGTTCCCTGACTCACTCCCTGCCTGGTTATTAGCACATCCCTCAGTTCCTGTCAGGTGGCCAACTCCAGAGCTACCTTCTCCTGGGTTCTGACAGCCATTCTCTCTCCTTGTCCTATAAGCCTACATAACAGAAATAACTCTTCTCTGTTGCTAACTCTGGCGTCTGGTACTATCTCCTGCTGGTTTTCCCAAAGCTAGCCATACCATTATAAATAACCTCCTATCAATTCACCAGACTGAATATACCTTTGAATGTGCCATCTGCCTGCCTGGTGTCTGACTGAGCCTTGAATCTAGTCTTAAAATACCAAGAGTCACTTTGGACCAAAGTATCATGGCTTATTGTTATAGCAGACTTAGAGTAGGAACAGCTGTAGTGAATAAACAGTACTGCTTTACTAGGAGAACATAAGAGCGAATATTACTGTTGGCTTATAGTAAAGCAACAATTGAATTTATGCTATAAACCAATCGAGGTAAGAACAAAGGCTTTCGAAAGAAAATGGGAATATTAAATAGATAAATCTAGCTGAAGAATATGTTATAATCTCATGCAAATATCACAAACCCATCAAAATTCAGCTTTTTCTGCTCCTACCATCACTGAAGAATATCATTAAACAAACAGAGGGATAGGGGCACTTGTGTGGCTCAGTCCGTTAAGCGTCCTCCTCTTGAGTTCAGCCCAGGTCATGTTCTCATGGTTTGCGGGCTCAAGCCTGGAGCTGTTAGCCCAGAGCCTCCTCGGGATTCTTTCTCTCTGCCCCTCCCCTGCTCAAGTGTGTGTACGCAGGCTCTCAGAAATGAATTTTTTTAAAAATTTAAAAAATAAGTAAGCAGAGGATAGGCAAAATTCTTGAACTTCAATCAAGAAGCTGCGAAAAAAGAACACACGTTGTTATGGACACAGCACTGAAGCCCACTGAAGCCTTAGTACATTCAGGTTTCAGTATAGTACCTCCTATTGCATTGTAGCACCTGTAAATATCTACACAGAAATGTAAGTGTACTTGAGTATAATAAATCCACTGTAAACTGGAATCCCATATTAATGTAACGGTGCTTTGCCCTATAGTCTCCTTCCTAAGATCTTACATTTTGAGAAACAACACTAATTTTTACGTGACTATGTTTTCTTGAAATGCCCCCTTTGGTTAGGCATCTGGTAACCTCTCATCTTCTGTGGTACCAAACCTTCCTACTGGAATAATGTTCCTGGTAGCCTCATTTTCCCAGAAAAGCCCTTTACTTCACCTCCCAAGGTTACTCATACCCACCTTTCTTAATTTTCTTTCCCCTCCTTCTCTTCCATTCCCTCCTACCCTCACTCAAGGACAACCGAAAGAGGGTGGAGGAAAAGTTCAGCTCAAAATGTACACGGAGATCTCATCCATATTCTGTACCAATTTCCAGACCATAAAACTCCTTACTGGCAGAGAAAGTGTTCTGTAATAATGCCTAAAATAGTCCCTTTTACCTTGTACTTAAAGCACACCTTGAATGTAGATTTTAAAACAGTGGCATGCAACAACAAAGTCAAAAAGGCCAAAAAAGGGAGTCTTTTCTAGTTCCCTTTTGTTAGTGGATTCAAAGACTCCCTTCACTGAAAGCATCTTAAGGGGAAGACTAGCTTAGGGATGTGGTAAGGATAGCACCTGAAAAGTGAAGAACTGAGTAAGCACCCATGACCCTACTTACTACTCAGTACGCCGGAACATGGAGCCCACCGTAATTGATGCTGAGCTCACACTATTGATGGCAGATGATTTCTAGTCCAGAGTTGCAGTTCTGGGCTTTTGTTCACCACTGTGGGTAATAACCACTCTAGCAGTAAGTACAGTGCCTGCATTTCAGGTTTATCACTCCTTGGTAACCTCCCCCCCGCCAATGCACACAGCACCCACTATGACTGCCTCATACTGTTCGCACAGGGCAGACAGCTAATAGGTGTTGAATAAATGCTTGACTAAGGTTGACTTCACACATTCATTCAATTTGCAAAGTCCATATCCTTGACGCTGAGGCAGACCGATTTCCACTTACCCTCTAGTGTCAGGGTTTGGGCAGCAGGCTGCTACCCCAAGTCATGGCTGTGCAGACTCAAATTAGCACACTATACCACATGACTGATTGTCAAAGAACTTTCCCATTGAAAACTAATTAATCTTCCCCATACATCCCTGTGAAAGGTAAGTTTTCTGTGCTCATCTGCAGGTTATAAAGAGGAAACTGGAGATGAGAAGGTCATGGGCTGTGCCAAAGGCTATTAAGGGTGTCTGCTGGGGAATGAAGTCATAAAGCAATGATCCAGGTTCAGTATCTATACCCACTCCAAACCTAGGCCTTTTCCCCATGTTTTGACCATCTTAACATTCTCTGGGCTTTAATGTGGGTATAGACAGAGTATAGCAGATATGTGCATTTCAAAGGGGGGAGAAATTATGATTTGACCCTACTAAATACTTTGGATATATTTCCAAGGAGAATTCATAGTAATGTTTTTATTTTTGAGAGAGAGTGCAAGTTGGGGAGGGGCAGAGAAAGAGACACACACAGAGTCCGAAGCAGGCTCCAAACTCTGAGCTGCCATCACAGAGCCCAATGCAGGGCCTGAACCTACAAACAGTGAGATCACGGCCTGAGCCAAAGTCAGATACCTAACCGACTGAGCTACCTAGGCGCCCCCCAAGGAGCACTCGTATTAGAAGTCCTCGCTCTCAGATCTTTTTCAGCAAAGATATCTTGTTAGGCAGATTTAGTACTGTCTCCTGGAAAGAAGGCTGAGAAGTATCATCTTCACTGCCCTTCCTGAGATATGCATGGGGGGCGGGGAAGGGGAGGGGGTTCACCCTTGCACCCACAGAGACACAAACCTATGCACAGACTACCCACAGAGTCCAGACCTGTGAACTGCCCAGAGCAGAATGACAGCATGGGCTGCTTGCCACACTTCACCCGGGCTGTTGCTCTGCGACAGATTTCAAGTCTCTGACCAGTTCCCCGGAGCATACATACAGCAAATATTTCCACCTTCTCTATTATCAGCCTTCCGACTTTGCCAAAGAGAACCAGGATTGGCTATTTAAAAGGGCAAAGCAAGCTTCAGCCACCAGAACCATGTCCTTTTTCCTTCGTGGGTTCCTCTTCCTCATCCCACCTTCTAGATGAGGACCTGCCCTGAGTTTCATGCTCTTATGTAATTACTATTTACCTTCCTATAGTATGTTAATAGTACTACTCTCCTTGGGGACCGCCTTCACTCGCACAATTCCCATTCCTTGTCAACTTCTAAATCAAGTCTATCCCTGACCTGAGGAGGTTGGATTACCAACTATAATTTTCTCCCATTTTTATAGAGCATGACTTGGAGTAGATGACTATCTCATTTAGGGAATAACTACTCTGGATAGACATTAAAACATTCTCTATTGCTATAGTAATTAAAACAGCATAGTATTTGCACATGAGTAGTTAGACAAATGGAACAGCAAATCCAGAAATACACTCAAATACACATGGGAATCTGTTATTATCTGTTATTATCCTAATTTATCTAATGTGCTTAAAATTTTCCATAATAAAATTTTCTTAAGGTACCAGAACAAAATATGAGTGACTTCCTTGGAGGGGGGAAAGGCCTTTCCATTTGTAATTCAAAACTCAGAAAGTATAAAATTAAAGTTTGATACGTTCAATTACATTAAATAAGTTACGTATGACCAAAAGATAGTATGAATCGAGAAACAAGTAACAACCTGGAAAAAAATTTTTTTTCAACTTACGTCACAGACAAAACAATGGATAATCTCACTAATATGGAAAGAGCTACTAGAAATCAATAAGAAAATTATCAGCAACCTAACAGAAAAATAAGCAAAGAACATTAACAGCCTTTTCATAGAAAAATAAACAAAATGGTCTTTAAACACCAGGAGAAAAGTTAAGCATCTTTTCAAATAGGAGAAATGAGAACCAAAAAGTATACTTTAAACTTTCAGATTTTGACTAGTCTCATATAAAAATGTATTCTAATTCTGTGTTTTAAGGAGACCATGGGAAACCAGTTATTTGCATACATTGATTGTGGAAAGATGACCCCTTAGAAGCAATTTGGTAACATTATTAAACTTTTAAATGTATTTACCCTTTACCCAAAATCTCACTTCTTGGAATTTCTTCAAAAGATGGCTTGTACACATGCACAATGATAACACTGTCATCAGAGTCATAGCAGCACTATAATAGCAAAGGATTGGAAACAATCTGTGTCCATCAAAAAGCGCGTGTGTGTGTGTGTGTGTGTGTGTGTGTGTGTGTGTGTGCATGTTTAAAACTCTGCATACACAATGGAATAGAACACAGCAAAGACGTTCCCTGTATGATGCTGTGAAAAAGCCCTAGGATACAGATTATATATACATATATATCTGAATGGAGAGAGATATAGAGATATGAATATCACGTTATTTTTGTGTGTTGGAGAGAAAACAATAAAAATTACTATATGGGGGCGCCTGGGTGGCTCAGTTCGTTAAGCATCAGACTCTTGATCTCAGCCCAGGTCATGATCTCATGGGTTTATGAGGTTGAGCCCCACGTCGGCCTCTGTGCTGACAGCATGGATCCTGTTTGGGATTCTCTGTCTCCCTTTCTCTCTGCCCCTCCCCTGCTCATGTGCTCGCCCTTGCGTGTGCACGCTCTCTCTCTCAAAAATAGATAAATAAACTTAAAGAATTACCATATGCATTTACTTATATATGCATAAATACACTCAGTAACAATATGCAGGAAACTAATAGGAGCGATGAACTGTAGGTGAAGGAACAGGGTAAAAAATAGTATAAGGGATGTCTGGGTGGTTCAGTCAGTTAAGTGCCCACCTTCGGCTTGGGTCATGATCTCACGGTTCATGGGTTTGAGACCCACACCGGGCTCTGCAAGTGCAGAGCCTGCTTCAGATCCTCTGTCTCCCTCTCTGTCCCTCCCCCACTCGAGCTGTCTAAAATAAATAAACATTAAAAAAATAGTAAGAGGGGGCAAAAGTAGGAAGAAGACTTCTCAGAGTATACCCCATTTTATTGGTTTGGTTTTTTTACCCACATAAATCATAAAAGACTCAAAATTTAAATTCAAACAAAGAATTCTTTTGGCTCTATAGTTTATGATTGAGTACCTACCATCTAGTTAAAGCTCAATAGTTCTACTGGACCAGGGGCTTGGAAAAGCCAAAGATGAGATGACACAAAATAGCATTTTTTATTTGGCTTTGAAGTGTATCATGTGATGGTAGGGATGTGGACATCAGAGAATTCACCAACCTGATTACATTTTACAGATTTCATCAGTAAAGTCTCCCCGAGACCTTAGTAAGAACACGGTCACAGTGATCTGTAAGAACAGAAAAAAGTAGGTAAGATAGATAAACATGTAGAAAGCACTGCCTTCCTACAGAAGAGAAACATGCTATCCATTTGAGTATGTTGTGGTTGTTGAGTATAAGCAACACATCTTCTGCACAATAGTCCAATAGGGGCTAATGTTTCCATCTCCAAAGTCCATTTCTATTTTGCCCCTACTCCAGACCCTAGATTCCGTGTTTAGAATGATTTAGCTAAACCATATGTAGAAGATAGTTACCCATCTTTAAGATTAAAAACATACAATTGCCATGAAAAGTACCTGACCCACACAAGATAACTAAATTATTAACATGATACATAATTTTGACAAACGCAAAACAAAATGTTTTTATACACTTATTAGCCCAGGTTGTTTGGCTGCCCGTAAGTGAACAATTTCTGTTAGGTTCCTTGAAATATTAGAAATAGGTCATCCCCATGACTCCGTTAGAGGTTCTGAGATTCCAGATTTCAGGCTTTCAAGTAGAAAAGAGGCAGCAGCCTGGGAACCCTTTCTCTTAGTCCCTAGCATCAAGTCTTCATGGTAAGAGGGGGCTATGACTCGCTTCCATAGGAAAGGAAGCAATGGTTCCTTGTGCACCTAAAGCAAGGGGCAGATTCCTGCTCTTTGGCTGAGTGACAAGCTAAATATTTTTCTATACCTGGTCTATTTCTCAGGATTTCCATTTCCTTACACGTAATCAAGCGTTAAAAGTTAGTGCAAGCATTGGACAAGTCATTTAACCTCCTTGTGCCTCAGTTTCCTCATTGTAAAAAGGAGATAAACAATAATGACCTCAAGTGAGTGACTTAATATGTCTCAAACACTTAGAATAATGTCTGGAAGATAGTATGAACTTACGAACTCAAATATTAGCTATCCACATGTAACATCTTAGAGGTGAGTTTGAAACTCTCTCTTTAGAGCCAGGGCTACCTCCTGAGAAGTTATAGAACACATCCCCTGCCACCATTTCCTTAGACCAATTAGCTGCACTACAAATGGAAATTACTTTCATAACTTAAGCTTTACTAGTGTTGAATGATTTACATAATCCTGTAGCTAGGAGGTCCCAGAACTGCATTCCTTTCTTTGGCAAATTTGTATACCTTCCTCCAAAGGCAGTATTTGTTCATCACGTCTGGTGTAAGAAATGACTTCAGGCTAGGGTTAGGTGGAGAATGCCAATCCCTTTCCCCTCCCTCTGTGCAAAAGCTTGAAACCCCAGGGACCAGAGGAAGACACTGCCCCCAGATAAGGGCAGAACCAAGTAGCCCATGGATGGTTGGTTCAGAAGAGACCCCCCAAGTGGGGCCTACTTACATATGAGAGAGAGGTATTGCACCTCTGAGCCTCTGCCCTCCATCACAAGGGGATACTAAATTGTCACACTCTGGAAGCAAATGGAAGAAGAGTATTTATCATCAGTAGTTTAAACGTGTGCTTCTCTCACTCTTACACAATCCAAACAGAACAGCAAAAGAACGGGGAATCCGCACCTAGGAAGAGACCATCTAGAATGTTACAAAAACGCTCCCCAAATCATTTGGTCTTAGGGAAAAAAATGGAATCAAACTCTGTGTCCCTGATGGGCAAAGGGAGAAGGAACATTTTCCTGACTAAAAGTTTCAAAAATACACCTTTGCCACACTTGAAATTTTCACCCATTATTTCCTTATAGTTATTTAAAATGCACATTAATTTCATCAATAACCTAACTTAAACACTCTAAATGGACTTACTACATTTATTTAGTTATTCAATCAATATTTATGGAGCACCTTGGTTCACAGCCATTGCATCAGTGCTTAAAATAAAGTTCCTTCTCTCAGAGAGCCGATTTTCCAGGGACTGGCTGGTTTTCTCCATGTGTCCCCCCGCAGGATGACTTCCTTTTCCAAGCTGACATCTGTTGAAGGCTATGGGTGTCAGGTACCTAACACCATTAGTTCATTTAGTTCTTACAACATCCCTGTAAGGTGGGCACTGTTGTCCTCCCCACTTGACAATGAATTTAAAGTTTAAAGAGAGGATAAGCAACTTGCTCAAGACTACAAAGTAAGTCATGGATAGAATTTAAATTGGGCTCCAATTCCAAACGCCTCCATTTCGGTCCCCACCCTAGAGTACTTTCAAAACTTCTCAAAGACAGCTTGCTATGATGGATTTCTGGTTTGAAATTGGTCTCCTTCTGCATTTTCCCTGTTTGGTATGCTAGGATTCTTCTCTTTTTCTGTACAATGCCTTTCTAGTATCTAGAAAACGATCATTTAAAAGCAAGGGTATCGGGGCGCCTGGGTGGCGCAGTCGGTTAAGCGTCCGACTTCAGCCAGGTCACGATCTCGCGGTCCGGGAGTTCGAGCCCCGCATCAGGCCGTCAGGCTCTGGGCTGATGGCTCAGAGCCTGGAGCCTGTTTCCGATTCTGTGTCTCCCTCTCTCTCTGCCCCTCCCCCGTTCATGCTCTGTCTCTCTCTGTCCCAAAAATAAATAAACGTTGAAAAAAAAAAAATTTTAAAAGCAAGGGTATCAAGTCATGGGACCATGGCAGAGCAGGCTAAGAAATAACAGCCAATTATACATAAATATTTAAATATATGCACTACACTCCACTTAGTGCATTATTCAGATTCTGGGCTAACACAAAAAGGTTTCCAGAACTTACCAGCTGCTTCCTTTGTGATCTCAATGATTCTCACCCAAACGAGACTCAAAGGACCCATTTTCCAAATCAGCTTCCTCGTATTTACACCTTGTCATTGATGTCATTCTCCTTTTCTGCCAACCCTAAACTGACTAGAGAGGAGACTTCGAATTCTCTCTCTCAAATTGTTTCCTTTCTCTTTCCCCAAACCTTGCATTTTTTTTCTTCCCCTAAAACTCCCTAAGCCCAAGGCATAGTCCAGTGAAGTGAGTGTGATTAAGCAAATTAAGAACCGGCCCAGGGAGCTGCTCTAATTGCTCTAATCAGGGGTACTTTCCTGGTCCTGCTCATGGGAGGCCTGGCCGGCCTAGAACATTCACTGTCTGTCTGTGGGTGGCATGTCAGCAGATGGCAATCACTGCTGCTATTTTTCCAGGTTAATATGAGATTAAGTTTGGGGCTTTGGACCCTAATTATTCTTCTCAGTGATTTCGTTTAATTGGTCTACCGAAAAACACTTGGCTAATCCCTGAATGCCACACAAGCCCATGCAGCCATTTGGACCAGGTGGTCAGATTCTTCAATGGGGAGAAGAACGTGGGCACAAAGGGAGGGGGTCCTATCTCCCTCTCTTACCAAATTCAAGCTCCCTGAAGGCAGGCCTAGTCTAGTCTTTCATCTCCAGCAATGGGCTTGGCACAGAGCAGGGCTCCAAATGTTTGCTGACTATTGTGAAATGAAGAAAGGAGATGTGAAAGGCACATTTTAAGGAGCATTTTATGAGACAACGGATTTAACAAGGGGGAAAAAAACTTGCACAGGGGATATGCACGTTATATACTACACTTAGAATGTAGAGAAGACATGGCCAGTACTCAGGACCTACTTTACAGCAACATCTGATTTCTGACCATTAACCCCAAATAGTTAAAGGTTCAAGTCTATATAAGAGATAGAGGTTGATATACAGAAGTATCAAACTGACATCAAATCAGGAGCTTCCGTGAGGAGAAAGCAGTGGCAAGAATAATCAATATTCCAATGAGCTTGATTTGGCTATGAAATCCTTCAAGGAAAATTCCAGAACCGCAGGAATCTAATAGCTAAATGAGGGCTACTAGGTGGTTGTATATTTAAATATTGCTACCCCTGCTTAGGCTTTTTGCTTAACTTTCTATAGCTTTTGGCAATAGTAGCTCATGAAGGACAGTTGGGAGAGCTGTCATAAGAATTCCTTTAGGCCTGGGTTCACTGGGCCCTGCAGGACAAATCTAAGAAAATGTGGCAATGTTCTGCAGCTGCAGCATGGTCACATAATGTATTCCTCACTTATCTGGCTTCCTTTCATGTGGGTAATTATGTTGAGTATTGGATTAGAAGTGTTATGTTTTGACTTAATCAATCCACATTTATTTTGGAGGTTTTTCTTAGCTGAGAAAGTAGTCATCAAATAAACTTTTAAAATGGAAAATTCATACATATATACACATATCTGCAGACAAAAATATATACACATTTAAAATTCATTTTAGTCATTTTTATTTCATTTTATTTTTTTATGCATTTAATAAGCATTCTTGAACACCTACTGTGCACCATATGAGGAACCAGAAATAAAAATTTAAGACATGGTCCATGCTCTAAAGTGGTTTGAAGAGAGTGATGAAGGCAGTCCGTGTACAAACAGCAAACATGCACCAGTTGCTATGGAAACAATGGATTATAGAGTGTTACTAACTCTACCACCATCACTTTTCTAAAATGCTAGTGATTCCTATAGCTTGTAGTAGGTAGGGAAGCATATTATTTATGCTGAAACCACGCAGGGAGGATGCCAGAAATAAGCAAATCTGAAAAGAACAGATCTAACACATTTAGTTTGGCCAAGTAGAGGAAATGCCTCAGGAAAAATGTTTCCTCTTAAAAAAAAAAAAAAAAAAAAAAAAAAAGCAGCCTGGGTGAGACTTTCCAAAGATATCCCCAGAATAAATGAAAGGGTGCACTTAGGTTTGCAGCCTATTATGTTGATGCTCTGTTTCCATATCCTAAACTAGGGATTGGATAGCCTGGTACTTTGAGGATTTCCAACACTTAATACCTCCCATGTCCCCAATTCTTGGCTCAGAAATTTCACCTGCCAGGGGCACCCGGGTTTTTCAGTCAGTTAAGAACCCAACTTCAGCTCAGGTCATGATCTCATGGTTCATGGGTTTGAGCCCCACGCCGGGCTGTGTGCTGACAGCTCAGAGCCTGGAGCCTGCTTCTGATTCTGTGTCTCCCCCTCTCTCTCTGCCCCTCCTGCACTCACGCTCTGTCTCTTGCTCTCTCTCAAAAATGAATAAACATTCAAAAAAGAAACAAAAAGAAATTTCACCAGCCAACAAGCTCATTTCTTCCAGAAGCATCAGGTACACACTAAGTCAAGTTTGGAGGCAGGGAAATCAAGTTTTACTGATCACCAGCTTACCCACTTCAAATTAAATCTCCAGTGTAGTGAAAGGTATCCCGCATTCTCCTGCCCCCTGAGAGTTTATACCAGCATGTTCACCTTATCTTCCTGAAGTTATTCCAGTTATTAAAAAAAAAATGGTATCTTCCCTGATGATTCAAAGTGAAGTAATTTTCACTTCCATGAAGAAGTATTCGCCCTCCACTTACTAAGACACTAACAGCACTCACTCTTCTATTTCGGAGACAGAGCCTCCTCAGTGAATCCTGGTGCAGTCTGACAGCCCAGGTGGCATCGTCACTCACTGGAACTTTCTCCTTATTCGTTGTGAGCATGCAGAGTTTTTTTTTTTTTAACGTTTTATTTTTGAGACAGAGACAGACAGAGCATGAGCAGGGGAGGGCAGAGAGAGGGGGAGACACAGAATCCGAAGCAGGCTCCAGGCTCCGAACTGTCAGAACAGAGTCCGACGCGGGGCTCGAACCCACAAACCGTGAGATCATGACCTGAGCCGAAGTCGGACGCTCAACTGACTGAGCCACCCAGGCGTCCCAAGCATGCCAAGTTTTTAAAAGGCTATGCTGACCAAGGACTGACTGCCAGCCTCATTATGACTGGTCCCAGAACAGAGTTCTACCTTCAGTTAATCTTCAAAAGAGTATCTCACCCAGATAACTTATTTACCCTGCTTCTAAGATCTTCCACACCCATTTTATTTATTTATTTTTATTTTTTTTTAATTTTTTTTTTTTAACGTTTATTTATTTTTGGGACAGAGAGAGACAGAGCATGAACGGGGGAGGGGCAGAAAGAGGGGGAGACACAGAATCGGAAACAGGCTCCAGGCTCTGAGCCATCAGCCCAGAGCCCAACGCGGGGCTCGAACTCACGGACCGCGAGATCGTGACCTGGCTCAAGTCGGACGCTTAACTGACTGCGCCACCCAGGCGCCCCCTCCACACCCATTTTAAATCCTTAGAATTTCAGTCTTGTTTTGGGAGGATGCCAGAATTTCAAGTATCCTCTGATAATTAAGTGACCTCTTCTGCCAGCACCCAAAAATGATTAGCTCTTGGAATTTTGACCTCCAATATTTTCCATTTAACAAATCCACACGAACTACCTAATATGTGATCAGCACTGTGATAATCACCGTAAAGTTGCACTGGAATTAAATTTTAAATTTAAGAAAAATCTTTGACCTAAAGAACTGGCCAGACTAGATATCACACATGAAATGACTGCAGTGGTGCTATAGGAGGAGACAGTAAGGAATAATAATACCCTACTATTATTTAAGAACAAAAATGAAAAATGAAGAGCCCCTAATTAGATAAAGTGCATTTACCTATAATTCTTTTTTTGATTGTTACAACTGCATGGTGAGGTAGGCAAAGGAGATATTAACCCCATTTTACAGATGAGGTAACTGAGACCCAAAGAGGTCAAGGGGGTTGGCCAAGGACATCTTGCGAATAAGTGGGAGAATTCCAGGATTGTAGTTCTAGTGTGGTCTCCCTGTTGTGTGGTTTTGCTGCCACACCATGCTGCCACCTTGCTGAGTATCACGGGAGGGAGAAGACGGAGCAGGGAAGGACCAGAAGGATGAGCTATAGGCAACAGAAAGGATGAAGGGTCTTTATGGGGAAAACAAGACAGACAGAGATGGGCAAAGAGCATGACCACAGGTTTGGAGGCAGAGACTGGGGGAAATAATGACTTACCAAAATAGAATGTATATTAAAACGAAGTGGGGAATAGGGTTTGAGAGGAAATTAAATAATCATGGATCTTTCAGAAAGTTGGTATCAGGAGGTGAGTTTGGTCTTTCAAACAATGCGGTTATTTTGAGGGGGGAGACTGACATGATCTATGCAGAGGTTGAGAAAGTTGATATACTTTTTGTATAGTACAGGGTTAGAGCGGGGGGTGGGGTACGGCAAAGAGTCTGGGTTTCTGGAATCCAGGCGGGGGTGGGGGAAGGGCTAGCATCGTGAAATGTTGACATGGGTATACTTCACAGAATTCATCACCCACGTTCATTTGCACATCACTGAACAACAGCAAAGCTAAAAATACTCTGGTTACAAGCAACAGGGTATATAAAAGAGAAGAATGATTGGTGCTTTCAAGTTTATGATGGATTAAGCCATTTTAGGTTGGTTGACTTAAAATTTGTAAAATACACTGTCTTCAGGTTTGACAAAGGTAAAATCACCCGCTTTTTTAGGCTTTGCATTAATTCGACTTTCTGCATTTTGTCAGCCTGTTATCAAATTGGAATGGAGGTGGCCCCACAGGACTGCTGGAGTTCTGACAGATTAAGGGGATTTGATTGGGGTAGGGGGAACTCTGGGTCCCTCACCTACACTTAAATGAGAATAGGTCAGATTTTGTAAAACTGCTTTTATTAGGCTAGATTACAACATTTCATATGCGTGAAAGGTTCCATAGATTAAAACATCTGAAAAGCCACGGATCTAGTCTAATCTCATCCCAAACAGAGGAAAAAGCAGAGATAGGCCCTTGAAGGGCTTTGTTCAAGGTCACAGGGCAAGGAAGACCACCTGAGGGGCGTTTTTGTATAGCAAAGAAACTTCAGTCAACAAAATGAAAAGGCAACCTCCCAACCTGCAGCATGGGAAAAAACACTTAGAAAGCAATGTCTGCTAAGGGATTAATACCCAAAATACAGAACTCGTACAACTCAATAGCGAAACACCAAATAATACAATTAAAAAATTGGATCATTAGGGAAATACAAGTCAAACTGTAATGACATATCACCTCACACCTGTCAGAATGGCTGTCATCAAAAAAGACAAGACACAAGTATTGGTGAGGATGTGGAGAAAGGAGAACCTTGTCCACTGTTGGTGGGAATATAAATTGGCCCAGCCACTATGGAAAACAGTATGAAGGTTCCTCAAAAAATTAAATGGAACTCCCATATGATGCAGCAATCCTACTTCTAGGAATATATTCAAAAGAAATGAAATCATTATCTCAAAGAGATATCTGTACTCCCATGTTTACTGCAGCATTCTTCACCACAGCCAAGATCTGGAAACACCCAAAGTGCCCATCAATGGATGAATGAATTAAAGAAAGTATGGTATTCATTTCCTTGGCATATACATATGGAATGTTATTCACCCATAAAAAAGGAACCCCTGATATTTGTGACAACATGAATGAAAGTGGAGGTGTATTATACTAAGCAAAATAAGCCAGAAACAGAGAGACAAATCCTGTATGCCATCACTTATAGGTAGAATTGAAAAAAGTCAAAATCATAGAGTAGAATGGTGGTTGCCAGGGGCTGGGGCATAGAGGAAATGGGGCACTAACTTCCAGTTCTAAGAGAAATAAGTTTTGGCACTGTGACGTGGAGCATGATGACCATAGTTGATAATGCTGTATTGCATATTTAAAATTTGCTAAGAGTAAATTTTAAGCGTTTTTGCCAAAAAAAAAAGGGGGGGGGGTGCAACCCTGTGAGGTCAAGATGGAGGTGTTAACGGACTGACTTGTGGTAATCGTTTCACAATGCATACATATATGTATCAGATCCTCACGTTGTACAGCTTCACACAATTTTGTCAATTTTATAGACAATTACATTTGCCGATTTTACCTCAGTAAAGTTGGGGGTGAGGGAGAAGAATTGGGGCCACTGAGAACTCAGAAAACAAAATCATTTCACAGCCTTTGGCACCCAGGCTTCCCTCCAGGCCCGTTCATGTGCCTGCAGCAGAGCCGGTCCCCAATGCCCCAAGTGGGCCAGCCCAGGCAGCCAAGGGCCGCCATGGGGAAAACATGGCCAGGCTGGGCCCAAGCAGCAGAAGCTGGTTTCAGTGGGAAGCCTCCCACCAACAAATGAAACATAAGGTGCTTCTAGTCAGAAAAGGGTCTGCTTAACACTCTTCTCCAACTCATTCATTTTTCAATATTTGCTTACTTCTCCTTTTCCCTCACTTTAGTCCCCTTTTGAAGACCATCTAAGGTCGACCCCCCCCCACCCCCATACTACAACAAAAAACCAACCAACCCACCAGCACCACCCAAAAAAAAAAAAGCCACCTTGAGAAAGAGAAGATAAAGAAGTGCTGCAGGTTTGGAATTTTCACTGTTTCCAAAGAATTATGACCCAGAAGCAGAGAATCATTAAACCCGCTGGTTTCACTTGTACAACAGCACATAACATAACGCCGTACCGGAGACCGCGCTGCCCGCTGAATCAGGAAGTTTAGAGGGAGAAGGCCCGGCAGAGCCCCTAGTAAATCTGTCTTTTTGTATTCTAATCATAAAAAAGTATTCCCCTCACTTTCTCACACAGGGCCTAACGTCACCTTAACAGTGTTTATCAAGACAGACAAAGTGTCTTCACCAAAGCTAGAACATTTGTCTTCTTTGACAGCAAATGCTGATTAAATCTTCCCAGAGAAAAGTTAGGCAGACCAGAATCCACCTTCTTGCCAGGTACAAAGGGACGGACTACAATTCTGGTGTGTCCTCTCCTGTTCTCCTTGTCAGGAAAAATAAATAAAGGTGATAGAATTTGGTAGAAAAGGTCTCCTGAAGATACAGCTGTCTCCGTTTTAACTTAGGTTCAACTATTTCTTGCCAGCTTTGTGAATTATCTCAGCTAACTAAAAGAACCCCTAAAGGAACCATGCTACGGACTGTAAACTGAGGAAAACCCAAGCGCACACAGATGGCACACAAACCGGCCATTGCCAGATGAGCCTTTTCCCTCGCGGGGCCATTTCAGGGTGGATCCCAAGGGGACTATGACTTCGCTTCCAATGACATTAGTGGTGAAAGAGGCTGTGAGTTATGAATTAACAGCTCTCTGTGAACTAACTCTTCCATATTCAGAACGCCCACTTAAAAAAAAAAAAAAACAACAACAAAATCCAACTCACCTTTCCAGGACTCACTGACGTGGCAAACAGAAACACACCCGGTTGGAAATCCAGGAAAGAGAATCATGTCTGTGGCCTATGTGCTGATCTGAGCAATAAAGCCTGTTTTTTTTTTTTAATCACCCTTGTCAGAAATAGAAAATCTCCTTAAAATATGGGACATAGCTCTCTGTGCTTCATGAGCAATTCTACACAAAAGCTGTAGACCTCACAACACAATGTGGTCATCAGCACCATCAGCTCACCGACAGTCATTCAGATGGTGGACTTGGTGAAATCTCTCCTGGGGCCTTTGTAACTCATCTGCATAATTGCAGAGCTTTCTAATCCCTGTCGCAGAGCTGTAATTGTGTCAGGATAAAGTAAGGCTCTCTGATCCCCGGCCTGGTAACTGGAGGCACAAACCTCCCATTCAATTATTCCTGAACGATGGCACTTAAGCATAACTGTGGGAAAGGGAAGCAGACCCCCCCCCCCCACCCCAGCACGTACTTCTCTCTTTTGCCTGCCACTAGTGGAGGAGTCTGACTTCAGTGGGCAC
The DNA here is from genome assembly GCF_028749965.1 of Puma concolor. Lineage (NCBI taxonomy): Eukaryota > Metazoa > Chordata > Mammalia > Carnivora > Felidae > Puma > Puma concolor. Next base: position 140,916,372 of record NC_141674.1, on the reverse strand, counting down.
AGCCAGAACGCTCTTTCCTGACCTCCAACCTCGGGTATTTACCAACTGGCTAATGAAGAAACAGTAAGTAACCTCCTGCCCACTGGAGAGCCAGACAAGAATGAAAAAGGATATATGTACACTTTTATTCTAGAGCTGGAGAAGAAAAGTAATTTCCATCCCACTGAGCTCTAAAGCGCTGCCTTTCATCCCACTGGGGAAGGTGTGAAGCCTGCTTTGTCCAGACTGGCCTGGCCTTTGATGGATTTATTGACCAGACCTACTGGCTGGAGGAAGTGTAGGGACACACCTTTTGTTGAGAAAGAAGAACGTACACCACCAACAGGCTTCCAGGACCTCATAAAACAGTCGTTCGGCTTAGAAGATCAGGTCTCCCATGTATCAGCATCGGGAGGAAAGCATTAAAGGCATTTCTCAAGTTTAAAGGAAAACAAAATTTCAAAAGCAAGGTGAGTTAGCTGCCAGTGTTTGTCAAATTGCTGGGGATGCAGAGTCTAAGTCTGACAGACTGCTCTGTGAACAGGGTATAGCTTCTGCATAACTTCATCAATTATGTTATTTGTCATGGGCTAAAGGACATGACACATAGGGAGCACGGTGTAGTCTCATCTGGAAAGGGCAGGAGAAGGCGAGATGATCAGAAACTGTGAATTAATTTTGCGCTGATCCCGAGATCCCAGCGGTGACAAGATGCCTTCTACTATTCTACAATTTCAATAAAGCTCTGACATTACTACATGGCAACAAAGGGAAGAACAAGGAACGGCTGCCTATATGCTGCATTCTGCATAAAAGGCTATGCTGGAAGCCTAATTGCTTCTCAGCCGGAGTATTTAAGTCTCTAGCCCCCAGTGGAACACAAGTCATTCTCAAGGTGTGGTATGTTCTGCATTTAACTGGAGTCAGGGAACCCTCGTTCTGATCCTGAGCTTAGGTTCTCATCACCACTGGTAGGAACCGATTAACCTCAACAAGCTGCTTAAGTCCTCAGAGTCTCCACTTCTTCATCTGTAAATCATGACAGTGCACTTTAAATTTCAGGACAGTAGTGAAAAGGAAATAAGGGACAGTGAAAATTAAGTGAATTAACTATAGTTAAGTACTCAATAAATGTTAGTTCCCTTCCAATTTTTGTTTTTCCACTTTTGATTGCGGCAGCAGAGAAATTCTTGGAGGAAGGAGACAGAGCCAGGTAGTGTAAGAAGTTGACACTCTTTGAGCTTTCTTGCTGCTGGGGCAGCAGATTTAGCTGAACCACTATCGGTCCTGTAAACAGGCTCTGTGTACCACCTACTGAAGTCTCTCATGACAGGGAAAGTGCAATAAAATGCCCAACAGGCAAGAGATTGGTTCAGAGCATTAGCCATCTATCCCAACCCCTTGGGGACCCCACGGCAAAGCTTCTTGCTACTGACTCCCAAAATGTCCACCCTCTAAGCCAAAAAGCAAGGCATGAGCGATTTCACTGCCATTGGTCATTTACATCCATTTCCTATATAAAAAGCAATGCTACTGACTCCCCAAAAAATGAAGTGAAGAAGAGTAAGAGACAGGAGGAAATGGCCAGATGAAAGAACAATGAAGGTGCCCGATTACAACAAACATCACTTTCCTGCCAGGACACCAACAACAGGATCCCAGCCAGCCTTGTAAGTTGCGATCTCAGCCAGCTGGCTACATAACTGATGGAAAGAGAGGCCCAACAGTAGAAAAACAAAAGCTCTTTCCCACCAAATGGGGAGTGGTCAGAAAGGCATGGGAGGAAAACCACATTGTGGTGTCCCAGATTTATTCTGTCTACACAGCACGGAATGCATGTACATAGCTCACATGCTTGGGGGCCGTTTCTCTAACTACCGATGCTGCCGATTCCACCTGCAATCTAAAAACCAGGCTGTACATCTGCTGCCTCATCTCTCCACATGTAATAACTGAAACACTATTTTTCACGCTCCAGAAAAATGCAAACACAGCTCCACCGATCCACTTCAAATCTCCCCAAACAATTCAACTGAGGACGAAAATCAAGGAAACATTTCAAAGCAAAGAGCGTTGGGTGTCTCAAGGCATGGGGATAGGCGGTGTGTGTATAGGGGAAGGTCTCTTTTTAATAGAGTTACTGTTGGTTTCAAAGACAGGTGCTACCCTGATTTTAAAGTTTGTCAGATATGCATCCTATATGACTGGTGATACCCTTTAGGGTTATAATATTACCGCCTTCTGTAGAATCCACGGGTTGGCTGTCATGCTAGGATGTAGGTGACTATCAGACAAGTCCCGTCAATCATCTCTACTTACCTGATTAGACTAAATGTCCCTCCAAAGTCAAAAATCAGACATAGTTTGGAAGTCTGTGAGTCAACTAATTAAGGTAAGGGCAAAAAATCAATAGTTAACATGACCAAGTACAAGTCACACGTCTGGCAGGCAGGAAGTTACAGTGGCAGACAGAGGGGCCTAGGCACATGAGGGTCCGGAATCTAGGCACCAGCCACTTAACAATAGAGTCTTTATTCTTTTCTTTGAATGCTTTCCCATTCTTCCTAAAACTAATCATCAACTCCTTGAAGGATCTTTGAAGGTAAGGACCCTGCATTCCCTTTCAATTCTCTGGTCTTCACTGGAGCTGATGGGGGAGGGACCTGAGGGGCAGGAGACAGAGATCTCAGACCACTCAGTTGCACACTAAACTCACTAAACTCAGTTGCACACCCTCACGTGCTGCATCAATTCAGACTTGAAACCCCGCTTCCTGGAGAACAGCTTTGCCCCTTATGAACCCACATGTGGTGGAGTAGCTTTTGTGACTCACAATGACTGGTCTGAATATCCTGCTGCTGACACCTTAATGCAAGGAGCCATATGGAAAATGAGGCAGAAATGAGAAAAAGGGGAAAGAGTAGAAAAACTGAGCCTGCCAGCTATAAAGCAGGGAGCTGGGGTGCAGACCTGCAATTCAGAATGGAGAGGGGTAATCACAGTGCTGTGGGCTCTCACACAGATCATTGGTTTTTACTGTAGATATGGGAAAGAAACCACAGAGCAAATATCAGCTGTAGAGAATTTTCTTCTTAAACCAGTACAACCCACTACATTTCACCACCAATGGCGCCACAGTTTTTATACCTTAAATAGTGGAGAACAGCTTTGAAAGAAATATTTTTTTCTTAATTGAAAACCTTTCCCTGCAATTCACATGACCTTTCTCGAGTCCCCCTTTTCCCATCCCCCGTCTCTTCCACCCCCTCCACACACAACAGGCTTGAGGATATAGACCCTACTTCCCCTCCCCCCCCAAAAAAAAAATCACATAGGTCCGGGAGTGGGGTGAGCCTTCACATAAGAAATGAGAAAAACAGGATTCTTTTCCTTGAGTTATAAAAACTGAAAGGTACGAGGAATTTTATAGACCCAGAAAGTGATGAAATGAAGAGAAAGACATCAAGTCTACCCAAAAGGTGATAAAATATTTTATTTGTTTTTTGGTTGTGAAAAAGAAAATAAATCATTAAGATGACTGCCAGAATGCCTCAAGGAGAAGGGCATCGAATAGGACTTGGCTATAAATGTTGGAGAGTGTAATAAAAGAGTTGGGTTTGTTTCCTTAGCATTTGTCTGGGTTGAGCCTTCCTGTTTCAACACAGGAATCAGGGGCAATGATAAAAATCCATCTACCGTGGGGTATGCATTATTGCCTTTCCATGCTGGCCCCGTCCAAAGATCCCAGAGCAGCTGCTCCTGCCTTTACCCTGGCTCCCACCGAACACTTACACTACAGGACATGTTGTCAAATGCCAGGATGTCAGGATCACAATTTCCTTTATTGTCATGATTACTTTATACCTGCTTATAAAACAGAGTTGGGACAGGGCTGGGTGGGTGATGGGGGGCAGGGGGTGTTATTTTTCTTGGTCTTTCTTGGTCCTAGGAATTCAAGATGAAGAAGGCAAGGTTCTTGCCCCAAGCAGCTCAGTCTAAAGTACTTTGGGTTAATTCTGATATTGTTTAGTGATGTATTACAAGTGCCTGAAAGACAGAGAAAGGTGACAGAATAGCTGTTATTAAAGCAACTGCTGATTTTATTTAAACCTGGAAAGGATTAGTTATGAATATGTAAAAGAGGTAGGATTTTAAACTAACCCACAAACTTGCATTCAGCATTTTGCTTTATGTTCTTCTTTTCTAGATATCAAGCTGTCCTATAAACATGGGATGGCTCAACTGAGCCTTAAACGTTAAGACTCAAAGCTAAGTTTCTATCTGTAATGAATATAAATATTATGAACTCAGAAATCGGGGCACCTGGGTGGCTCTGTCAGTTGAGTGTCCAACTTCAGCTCAGGTCATGATCGCACAGTTCATGAGTTCGAGCCCTTCATCAGGCTTGCTGCTGTTAGTGCAGATCCTCTGTCTCCCCCTCCCTCACACTCTCTCAAAAGTAAATAAAGCATTAAAAAAGAAAGAAAGAACTCTGAAATAAACTGAACTTTGGAAAGACCTGGAACACATATGCCAGTCAATACTGATCTCCACAGTTATCCATATAACTAAATTTGATCTGGGACAGTCTCATGTTTGTCCTCCAAATCATATACAACTGGACCCATGAACAGTACCACAAACGGCACCATGAAAGGGGACGGGTAGTATCTGTATAAAATGGAAATGACTCCAGCTGCCTTGCAGATGTACCCATCTATGATGGCACAGGTCTTCTTAAGTGTTAAGGTGCTCTCCCCACCATCACAAGGACAAGGCCTTAAAGTAGCTTTATGGAGATGACCACTGAACACTCCATGATCAACCTACAGGACCACTAAGCAGGCAGAGATGCTCCAAATCCCCATTCATTTTAATAGCTATATCTTTGCCCTTTAGATCCACAGCAGGCAGGCTAGAGGTCTGGTAAGTCATATAATCATTTTATACTGACCATTATAATGGCCAATTTTGAGTATACCAGATGATACAAGGTGCCAAACAGACACACGGCTGAAACCTGCACCTATGAAGTATCGTTCCAGAATGAGACATGACTCCATGTCCGAGGTACGTTTATATAACTAATATTACCAGACAGGTACCTTGGCCCTCAAGTCCACTGCCTGAAGACTCTTACTCATTTGGAACCAATATGAGCCAGCCTAGATGACTCAGGGGAATGGTAATGATGGGATGAGTAATCGTTCTCTTGAAGTCACCAGTTAGGATAAAAGCAGTTGTTCATTACCTGACAAGACAGGTTCCTCAGGCTGGCCAAAAACAGAACAAATAAATCAATGTCACTTTCCTCCCTAACATATCAGAACTCTGTATTTAAAGTCTGCATTTCAGCTCATGGTTCAAGGAAAGCTATCCACAGAACTATGAAGGAGATAGGGGAGAGGTGGCAGAGAGGACATCTGGAATCTTAGTGGAGCAAAATCCTATAGGAACAGCATCTGGCTCTCTGCTCTTGGTCACTGCTTGGTTATTTTAGGAATCCTTTATATAAAACTAATACAAGGCCTTCTTCTAACAGAGTAAACACAAACCGATGTACGAAAGCCTCTAACATGGCAGTTCATTTTAAAGACTTGAAAATCTTTCTGAGTATAACCCATCTCAGGAGTAAATCCATGAGTGCATTAGGGATTCTCATTTCCTAATTAATCCGCATCTCCCCACTATTTTCCATGTTGCATTACTCTAATTTACCCTTTTGAGAGAGACGTTAAAATACTGTTTACTTGCAACTAGCAGACAAATGAGTCCTGGGGAGCTAATGCACAGCATAGTGAATATAAACAATGGTGTGTTATATTCAAACTTACTGAAATACTAAATCTTAATTATTCCAACCACTAAAAAGAAATGGTAATTATGTGACACGATAGAGATGCTAACTATCACTACAATGGTGACCATATTACAATATATAAATGTATCAAATCAACATTTTATACCTTTAAATTACACAATGTTATATGTCAAATATATTTCAATTGAAAAATTTTAAATACTGTTAAGTTACAAATGAAATGCTACTGAAGGCAGGCAAAAAATAAACTGATTTAATAGATGGCAGGTAACTCAGAGTTCCTTTGGATAAGAGCGGTATAGGGCTTTTTTTTGTGAGTTTTATTTATTTTTGAGAGAAAGAGAGAGAGAGAGCACGCGCGTGAGTGAGCATGAGTCAGGGAGGGCCAGAGAGAGAGGGAGACACAAAATCTGAAAAGCCTGAATCTCAGGCTCTAGGCTCTGAGCTGTCAACATGGAGCCTGACGTGGGGCTTGAACTCACAAAGCACAAGATCATGATCTGAGCCAAAGGTGGATACTCAACTGACTGAGTCACCCAGGTGCCCTGAGCACTGAATAGGTTTACATACGATGTGCGATTTTGGTAAAAATCTGATTGAATATATTGCTGAGACTAAAGTAAACTTAAGTAAAAAGGTTTGACCACACATCCAAAGTATACCTGAAACTTAATAGCACAAGAGAAGCTAGGCTCCTGGGATTGAGTACATGTTGTGGGTAATATTCCTGTGCAAAGACATTTATTCATCACCCAGCTGGTGGTGCCACACTGGGTGGTTAATGCAGATCTGCCACATAGGAGTAACCACCTCACTTTGCCTTTTCCTAGCAGGTACCCATTTGGAGAAAGGGTGGAAAACATGGCTAAGAAGTAGACAGGACTTGATGTTCACAGTAAAAATATGGAAAGCGATCATGGTGAAAACAGGAGAATCATGCATGGGCTTGCCACGTTTAGACACAGAGGAAGTTTTCATCTCTCTTCTGGAAAGATTTCCTGAAGATGCAGTTGCAAGAGCTGCTTAAGGTTAAATTTGAAATGCTCTGCTTTAGCTGGACTACTAATAACAACCTTCCAAGGAGGAGCCACTGAGGATGACAAGAAAGTTACTGAAGTGCCTGGTGCTATGGGTTAGAAGCTGAGGGAGGCATGTGCGGATAGGTAAACGTGCATTCTAACCACTGAAAATGCCTTCTCCAACTCAGACTCCCTTGCCAAGAGCCAGCCTAGAGCAAAGCTCTGTCTCGTCTCTCTCTCTTTTTTAACTCCCTTTCTGTGTTTATTGTTAAGCAATCCTCTTCACCGCTGAGGGGAAAAAAAGGGGAAAGGCTTATACAAACTTGCAGGTATTGTCTTCCTACAACATTGGTCATAAAACCAATGAGAAAGGCGAACAATGAAACCCAGCAATCCTAGGGTGGAGTCAAAACTGTAGTGGATTCAGGCTAATACCATGTCTGAAATGTCCTCTGTGAGGACAAGGTGACTCAACCTCCCCTTCGGGAAACAGGAGGACTTTTGTGTGCACTCAAGGACCCTGTGGCAAACCAGTTTTCTAAGCGCACTACATCATCCTGTCCACCGCTGACGCAGAAGGCCCACCTGCCTTTCACCCACCCCCTCCATCCTCCATACTCACATCCCACTCCTGTGCATCAACAGTGCCCCAAAACAGGCAATGTTAGCCACAGCCAAAGGAAAGCTAACGTTCATCAACCAACCACGCCTACAGGAAAACAAAGGTGCAGGCTTTGGTAGGCCCTGTTGGCCACACAGGTGGGAGCTAACGAGGTACTGGCCTGCTGGACAGATCCATCCCAGGAAGCAATTAAGTTTACAGCCAGGAAAGAACAGCCCCAAAGGCCTTGGAAACAAAAGAAGCTTCCTGCCTGTGTTCCGTTCCCTAATTCTATCATAAAGACAGGCTGAACCATTCAGTTGTAACCACGGACAGTAAGGCACTGTCTGCAGCATGTCTGCTGTAGAGACCTGCCTGTCAGGTTTTCATTCCTATGGGACAGATTAAACTGTCCCAGCTGGTTCAAATCAGAAAAAAAGGAAGTACCCCAAAAGGAAAAAGTATTTGACGCAGGACACGATTATGAACTCTGTTCAAGATTGGCTGAAGGAGAGGCACCTGGGTAGTTCAGTCAGTTAAGCGTCTGACCTCGGCTCAGGTCATGATCTCATGGCTCGTGAGTTCGAGCCCCACGTTAGGCTCTATACAGACAGCTCAGAGTCTGGAGCTTGCTTCAGATTCTGTCTCCACCTCTCTCTGCCCCTCCCCTGCTTCATTCACTCTCTCTAATATAAATAAACATTTTTTTTAAATTTTTTTTTTCAACGTTTATTTATTTTTGGGACAGAGAGAGACAGAGCATGAACGGGGGAGGGGCAGAGAGAGAGGGAAACACAGAATCAGAAACAGGCTCCAGGCTCCGAGCCATCAGCCCAGAGCCTGACGCGGGGCTCGAACTCACGGACCGCGAGATCGTGACCTGGCTGAAGTCGGACGCTCAACCGACTGCGCCACCCAGGCGCCCCTAATATAAATAAACATTTTAAAAATTAGAAAAAAAAAAGATTAGCTGAAGGAAAAGACTATAAATATAATGGTTTCCACCAGTAGGGAGACAGCATCGCTAGGATATCTTGACAGTCAAGAGATTTGGCTTTCAGGGAAGTTCCTGGTGTGGGAAGGTGAGAGGTGGTGGGAGGGGAGGGCAACCAGCAAGGTCCTCTCCATCGTCCCTACCCCACGTTCCACCCTCCCTGGTGGGCTGTGCACGTCTAGACTGCCGACTGTTCTGCTCCAATTCTAGATGGAGTCTGTATTAGGGTGACCATGCAGGTTCTCACATATGCAGAAGTTGTGGCAAACACCTCCTAGCAAGGGGAGCAGTCAATGATGCTAACCTGAGTCAAAGTAGGAAGACAAGGACATCAGAAGGAGGTGGCTAGTTGTGGAACCAAGCAAGAGGCAACAATGAGATCTGATGGGGAGAAGATGCTAGGTGGTGGGAATAACTGCCCTCAAGTCTTAGCCTGGGAGTGTCTCCCCCATTCTAGTGCCAACTGCAAAGTCCTGGCCCCTAAATGTGTTCTGAACCTGTCAAACTAAGGAAGGGGCTATGGGCCACGTTGCCCATGGTGACAAGGGTAATCTTAAAAATGTCAGTAAAATTTGTCATTTTCCTTGCATAAACCACCTGACGCCACCTAGAGACTGGACTGGATGTAGTTCCACAAATGCTGTATAGAAGCGGCTGCCAACCCACCCTTTCCCTGGGGTCATCCTTAAACAAGAAGCTGAATACATTCTTTTCTTTTGAGCTTAGGCCGATTACCTGAAGCCAAGAACAAGAGACTATCTGGAAGGCTAGCGAGGACATTATTAAATATTCTTGTCCTTCAAACATCTCCCCAGAAGATGAGCAGAGTGACAGCATGACCATGACCACCATCACTAGACATCTCCACCCACACCCACACACACACCCTCTTTCAGGAGAGTTAGTCTCCATTCCATAGGACAAGTGTCATTACTATCTCCAACTAGGGATCCATTTTTGGCCACATGTATATACCCAGAAAGGTTATGTCTCTCTCCAAATAGCCAATATCCCTGCCTCTAGAAAAACTACATGTCCAAGGGAGATCTCTGCCAAGAGTCAAGAAGATTTCATTTCCATTAACCTGAGAAGCACTTCGGGTTAATGCAGACTCTGGAGCCAGTGTGCCTGGGTGGAATCCCACTTCTGCCACTGACTAGCTTTCTGACATTGGGGGAAGTTACTTAAGCTCTCTGTACCTTGGTTTTCTCACCTATAAAATGGGCATAAAAATAGTACCTACCCATAAGACTGTATAATGACCAAATGCGTTATGATATGTAAAGGACTTAAAACAGTCCTTTTGACATATAGTAAGAACAAGTTAATATTTGATGGTACTATTACTATCTCTATTATTATCATCATTATTATATTCTTGAGTATGTTACACAGCATACTGTTTCCCAGACTTCTCTCAGGTGGGCTGACAATACCATCCCTACTCCAGGATAGTTTAAGGCAAAACAAAAAAAATTCAGATTGCTTTCAGATCAAAGTTAAGAACCTATGAGAACTTTTACCTGGCCATGAATTCTTTGCAGCTATTCCATTAAGAAGTGAAGTCTATTTTCAACTCCCTCAGAGGTACCAGCTGGGTATGGTGGCGTGAGGGATGCCGGACAACATGAGTCAGAACCTAGCCCAAACTGGTGACCCACGGTATCATGAGCAAATAAAATGGTTGTTGTTTTAGGCCATTAAGTTTCTGGTGATTTCTTATATGCAACAGATAACGGACACAGAGCCCTAAACAAATGAGGCTTTATTATCAATAGCATTTCAAACACAAACGTTCACATGAAACCAGGCCACTTGTCTGTCAGCAGGTTAACCAACCTCCACATGGTGCTTCCAAGATCTCATCCCACTCACGTAGGGCCAGTAAGGCCACCACAGTCAGCACATTAACTTGGGAAAAGCTAAGACCAGTGCATGATCAAATCTGGAGACACAGAGGCAAGCCTTCTGTGCCAAGGAAGGGGCCAAATTAGGTCCTTGCAGAGGGTAAGGTGGATGGCATGGAAAAAAGGATTTTGTTCCCTTTAGTCCACGATACAATCCAGGGCCCGAAATGGCAAGATATGGCTTCCCTGGAGGTAGCTCTATACCATGTGTCTTAGATATTATATGATGAAGTGGGTAGATGCCTTCAAGGCACAAGCAAACCAATTCAAGGTCAGCATCACCAAGTGAGAATAAGGGGGAGCCAGTCAGAATCAACCATATAAGCCCCATGGTCCTGATATGTGGCTCCAAGAATACAGGGAGCCCAGAACATCTTCATTTTTTCTGCTGGTCACAGCAAGAGAATGATCACGTTCCAAGCTTCGATTTTGCTGTGACCAAACCAAAAAACCTATCTCACCCCACAATACAAAAGGGGGAAAAAAAATGCCAAGTTCCATAAGTCAGTGTTCTGTCATCTGTAACATGTGGTAAGAACTGATAATCAACTTTGTAGGAGAATCACTCTGAAATACATTAGGAGAGACTTCGGAAGCTTAAGTTCCTGTCTGTTATAAGCAAAACCACCACATCTAAATGAAAGCAATCTTATTAATCTGGTACGTTGGATGACCCGTAGTGCTAAAGTTTCTCAGGTGAAGACCAGTAGCATTTATCCGTCCATGTATTTGTTTATTCATGCCATATTTGTTGAGCACATACTTTGTACCATACAGTTCTGTGGGTGTCTAGAAATGAGAAAGTTGAGGAAGGAGGAAAGCACACGAGTGAAGATAGCAAGGATTATATAAAAGTAGCTAAGACATTCCACGTTCCAAGAGCTTACAGGTCTGGTTATCTCAAAAAACAAAATTTCCTGCTTGAAGCAATTCAGAGTAATCCAGCTGAGCCATGCCCAAATTGCTGCACCGATTGGAACTGATCACGTTATAAATCAAGGGAGTTCAGAAAACTGATTTCATGAAATCACAGAGCTGAGTGGATGTAACTGGTCTGCAGATGAAGATACTAAAATGAAGTAATTTACCCAAGAATTCACAACTGGTTTCAATGCAGAGCCAAATCTGGGTCTCCTGGTCTCAGTCCAATAGGACTTCCACCAACCCCATAGAGACCCGTCTCAAGACACAAGGTATTTACAGTGTGAGAGCACAGAGATACCCCACAATTCTAACCCATCTTGCAGTAGACACACTAGCTATCCAACATAATGAGCAGAAACTCTGCACTTGTCACATGGGAAGAACCCAAAGATACAACTTCTTGTGGAATTAACTAAAGAGCCCTCTAACCACGTACACTCAAATGCTCAGCAGCCCTTAAAATAGGCTAATGAGACAAAGGCACAATACTTGTTCAATTTCAAAACTTAAATCCATAGGAACTATGTGAACAAACGATACACAAAGGTAAAAACAGCAGTAAAACACACTAACATGTTCGTGACTGTAACGCTGGCATCTTTTAAAACTGGGAGAATTCTTCATCTTTCTGCTGTTCCCTAAAGACCAAACATTCTTTAACATTCTTTTTTTTTAATTTTTTAAGATGCTTATTCATTTTTCTGAGAGAGTGGGAAAGAAAGAAAGTGAGCAGGGGAGTGGGAGATAGAGAGAGAGAGAGGGAGGGAGGGAGGGAGGATCCGAAGCAGGCTCTGCACTGATAGCAGAGAGCCCGATGCAGCATCTGAACTCACGAACGGTGAGATCATGACCTGAGCCAAAGCTGGATGCTCCATCGACTGAGCCACCCATGCGCCGCCCCCCCCACATTTTTGGACTACTTATATATTTTTTAATGTCTTGGCCAACTCACTGGGAAGAGACACACTGTCAGTGACAGGTGGTGGTCAGGAGGCAAAGGGCATGTGAGCAGGGGCAAGCGTGAAAGTCAGGTGGAGTGCCAGCCCCAAATGTCTGCAGGTGGGTCAAAGCCTCAGCGTGCTTGGACTCTGCTCTGTGCTATTCCGTCAGTTATATTTCTGGTCTGCCACTTCCGGCTTGGCTAACTTTTGGGCAGCTCACCTACTTCATTTAATCCTCCACTTCCTCAACCGCAAAAGGTGGGCACTAGTAGGACCTTCTTCATAGGAAAGCCGTGCATATGGAGAGAGAAAACAAAATGCTTAGTCTAGCGCCTGGCAGAAAGTAGGAGCCAGCCAGTGTTAGCTGTCATGATGATGGTGATAGAGGTGCTAATAGAGTTATTATTTTTTATTGCCATTGTTATCATTATTATTATGCTTATCAGTATTATGATGTTCCTAATACTGCTTAACGCTGTAACTAAAAAGGCATTAAGTTTCCTTGCTTTGGAAGACAGCCCAAAGCTCTCCATATATCTCACTGTTGGCCTGTCCCTTCTCTCATCTCCATATTCTTTCGGTTTATTAGCAGTAGACTCTTAAGTTGAAGTAACAGTTTGCACACCACCCAGTACGCCCTGGGGGAAACAGTGATAACATACAGATTCCTACATGTTTTTGGGGGCCTAATTAGGATAGTACAATGTCATCCTTTTTACAAAGGCAAGGAGCAAACCATCTTAGTAGATATTCTACAGAATTCTCCTTTGTACTTGAAACATGTAATTATCATTCACAAACATGGGTGCTAATAATTCTATCTGCTCTTTAGACAAGACACAGGAAGATTTCTGGCCCCATCAGCTCTGATGGGAGACAACCTCCCTTGGAGGCTGCCTCCCCCATGCATCAGATGCAAGGTGGGAGGTCTGTTTGCAAGGCAAAAGGTTTCTGGGCTAGGAGCTAATAGCCCACACCAGGAAGAAGATTCCTCAGTAGATCAGGTTCAGGTCCCTGAATCCTCAAAGAGACATTCTGAGGCCTTGGCTGCCTGACATCAGAAAACCAGACCTCAGATTCAGTTTTGTTTTTTGTTTTTTTTCACTGAGAAAAGAGAGGCCTGACAAATGAACCTGGTCAACATGTGTATTAAGCACCATACCTAAACCCACAAGGGCAAAAACGAATGAAATAAAAAGCAGTCCTCAGTAAAACGTACAACTTTAAACATGCCCAAGTAGACAAACATGCTCTTGCCTCTTCTTTGTTGGGGTAACACCTTCATCCTCTTTTGGATCAGGAAATATTTTCTAATCTTTAACATTTAAATGTTCTATAATTACAAATGCTCAATAATTAATGCACACAGTTAACTAAGGAGAGTTAGCAATGTATTCCACTTGATATAGACATTTCTGAGCATCACTCCCTATCCCCCACATATTCCTGCCCCCATCAGTGGAATAGTTCCTCTAGAAGATGCTCTTGTAATTGACCAAATTAGTATGTGGGAAACAGAGAAGTCTTTCATCCACTAATCATTCCCTGGGCATGGGGACTCCCTCCTTGGGTTCACCAGAAACAGGACTTAAACCAAAATCTGCCTTCCAAATCCCAGGACCAAGTGAGCAACGCATGGTTAGGATGGACTAGAAAACATGGCAAATCACCCAGGAGACGGGGAAAAGGTAGAGTCCCAAGATGTTCCAGAGTCGCGTGGATCCCTGATCATCTAACCCTGAGCTCCCAAATGAAAAGCCAACGACTGTCTGTAATCGCTTCCATTCTTACCTCAGAGAGAACACGGCTGTCAGGCTCCTCTCTCCAATGGTGATGAGGTCTGTGCCCAAACAAAGTAACCAGCCTACCAAAGATAAAAAGATAAGGTAAGAACCACTGCTGGCGAAGAGTTACATTCCTCCACATCTGGAATGTTTTCTAACAAAAAGCAGGTCTCTGGATGTTTGAAGACCTTTCAGACTACAACAGCAGCAACATAATCAATTGAACAATACAAATGAATGAAATCCCTGGAATCAAGTCAGGTGAGACTGTTAAAGTTACAGAGAGTGAGCTAACTTTTTTATTAACATACACCTGGGGCCTAATTGGGAATGGTAATAACTGGTGAAATCATACACTTCATCACGTCCCTCCACAAAAATGGCTATTTACCAAGGACCTGGCAGTACTTTGTGTAACACTTACATATATCAGGGTATGTTGGCAGGTCAGAGCATTCACACACTCAACACGTCCACACACAAAGAAGGCTCTATGCCATTTAACTAACCCTGCTTTGGAAGACAGCCCTACCAGCTGATGAAATAATGACAACACGAGACTTGAACCCAAATAAGGGGGTGGGAGGGAAGTGCAATCTTCTTCTACAAGCACTCAAATCTTTAAATGTAAAAGACAACAATTGTGCCCAATTCTAAGGAAATCCTATTATATATTTATAGCCCTCATCTGTGATGCCAATTTCATGTGTTTAATCAACTTGACTGGGCTATGGTGCCCAGTTGTTTGGTCAAACACAAGTGTAGACATTGTTGTAAAGGTATTTTTTAGATGTGATTAACATTCACATCAGTAGACTGGGTAAAGCAGATTATCCCTGGTGGCATGGGTGAGCCTCATCCAACCAGCTGAAGTCTTAAGAGAAAAGACTGAAGTTCCTTTAGGAAGAGAGAATGCTGCCTCTATGCACCTTTGGACTTGAGATTAGGACATGAACTCTTCCTTGTGTCTCCAGCCTGCCCTGCAAATTTTGGACTTGCCAGCCTCCATAATCATGGGAGTCAATTCCTTAAAAATCAATCTATTGATCAATCGCTAGACACACACCCACACACACCTTATTGGTCAGGTTTCTCTGCAGAACTCTAATATACCATCTAATGTCAAGAAAAAAATGCCTTAATTTATAAAATATGTATACAACATGAGGACAACACAGAAAAGAGACTAGAGCATGAGGAAAATTAGTCCACAGAAATGTATTTTGTAAGGTATTAAACTATTTCTTGATGTGGTTGATAAATTAGGTTCTGAGCATCCTATCGGCCAACACAATGAAGAAAAAAGACACAAGATAATCACGTGGACTTGAAGATAAAATACAATGTAAGCACTTCAAGACCGTTAGCCTTTTTTTGTTGTTAAGAAATTTCTCCCAAGGTGGGTGCCTGGGTGGCTCAATTGGTTAAGCATCTGACTCTTGGTTTCGGTTCAGGTCATGATCTCACGGTTTGTGAGTTCAAGACCCATGTTGGGCTCTGCACTAACAGCACGAGCCTACTTGGGATTCTCTATCTCCCTCTCTTGGGATTTTGTGCCCTCCCACCCTCTCAAAATAAACAAACGAAGAAGAAGGAGGAGGAGGGAGGAGGAGGGACAGGAGGAACAGGAAGAACAGGAGGAGTAGGAGCAGGAGGAAAAGCAGGAGGAGGAGGAAGAAAGAAGAAAGAAAATCTCTCCCGAGGTGTTAACCTTCCCCTCCTTGGGTAAATTCTTCAAGTATCCTTTAACATCCACACTGAAGGGTCAGGAGGCAAAGTAATTAGAAGGGCCTCTACGTATATAGAGTCTCTCCTATAATGCCTCTTACTGCATCCCTCAGTGAGACACGATGCCAAAGCACAATTCACTAACGTGATTTAACAAGGTCAAAAAGAAGCCCAAGCACACAGCAGTCTGATCATCTGGCTTGATCCAGGGATAAAAATGAGAATTTCTGGAAGAGTTAATGAACCCCATATCCTTTGAGATATTTCCCAGAAATATTTCTCCCACTGCAAAGCTGGGTGGGAAGTGGCCTACATTACCTTAGGCTGTGTTCCCTGGCAACTGCCTGGAGTAAAGGTTTTCTCTACTGATGATCAGGGGCAGAGCCACCAAAAAACTGCCTTCAGACAGGTTAATAAAGCTCAGGCAATGCATGTCTAAAAAAGGGAAGGTTTAACTATGTTTGAGTCTGTAGAAGTCTTATAGATCCTTCCTGCACTGGAATCAATTTTCAAGACTTTTTTATTGTGGTAAAATATACATA
The DNA here is from genome assembly GCF_028749965.1 of Puma concolor. NCBI lineage: Eukaryota > Metazoa > Chordata > Mammalia > Carnivora > Felidae > Puma > Puma concolor. The sequence continues at coordinate 140,900,132 of NC_141674.1, read as the reverse complement.
ACAAAAAATTTACTATTTTAACTATTTTTTAAGTTTTTGAGAGAGAGAGAGAGAGAGAGAGAGAGAGAACGCACACATGCACATGAGGGTCAAAGAGAGAGGGAGAGAGAAAAACCCAAGCAGGCTCTGCACTGTCCACACAGAGCCCACGTGGGGCTAGAACCCACCAACCGTGAAATCATGACCTGAATCAAAATCAGGAGGCAGACGCTTAACTGAGCCGCCCAGGCTCCCCTATTTTAACTATTTTTAAGCGTAAAACTGTGTGTGGCACTAACTATATCTACAATGTCATCCAACCATCACCACCATCCATTTCCAGAACTTTTTCATTATCCCAAACAGAATCTCTGTATCCATTAACAATGAGACCCCACCACCCCCTCCTACAGCCCCGGGTAACACCTATCCTACTTCCTGTCTCTGTTAAGTTTGTCTATTTGGTACCTCACGAGTGAAGCAATGTAATATTTGCCCATTTGAGTATTTCACGTAGCATGTTTTCAAGGTCCATCCATGTTAGACCATGTACCAGAATTCCATTTTTTATGGCTGAATAATATTCCATTGCTAGTATTTACCATGTTTTGTTTACCCTGGAATGATTTTTTTAATATAATTAATTCAACAAGTATTGAATATTTACAATGTGAGAAGTTTGATTTTTTTAAACATTAACTTTATTCTAAGAACAGTATGTAAGAGCCAGAAGTGCTACTCCACAAGGAGCCAATTAATCACATGAATCCTTGTTTCAGAACCGGTAGCAGCAGCAAGGAAACAAAAGTCTAAGTAGTTTTTCCTCCCTAAGGGCTAGGGGAATCTCTCGCACAATCTTAATGAATGTTCTTCATGTTCAAAGCTGAAGTGAGACCAGAGTACCCCCACTATGCGGCCAGTGTGCTCCACAGTGCTTATCATGGTGCCCACAGCTTACACAGTGTCATTCTTGACCCCCGACCCAGTGATAATGAGCTTCTAGCCAAGCAGCTGATGTCAACAGCCAGAAACTTCCATCCCTGCAGATAAAATACCCTGACAGAATCAACTAGAAAAGCACATCTTCCCGTAGCTGGCTTGCCATGCATCAGCTTTGCATTTCTAGGCACATCCATAAGGGAACAAGCCTTCTGTGTGGAAACATGGGTGTTTCCACAGCACCTCCCCAGCAAGACAGTGTAACAGTTGAAAGAGAAAGCGAGAACCTGCACCTCACTCCGGTTTTCACCTTTCGAGGGTATAAAAGAGCAGGTGGTGCCAAGGGGGGACGCCACCACACACCTGAATTCACAAAAGTGGCCCAGGATGAGTCATCAAAAGACGTCCACGGGACGTTGACGAGAAACAACCAATTCTATACACTGATGAGGGAATCGCAGGCAAAAATCAAGAACCACAGAGGATCGAGGCCACTTTGTTCGGCATGAACTTCTCAGCTGGGAGGATCTGCTGTCATCCCAGATTGTTAACAGTTGGCTGAGCTGAAGTTCATTACTACTTTTGTGTTCGGTTGACGGGGACTATGTCATCCGACCAACAAAAGTGGTTTTACAAAAATATAGACAATTTAGCCTGGAGTTCCTCCTGTGTGTTTTTAACGTTTTATTTATCGTGAGGGGCACCTGGGTGGCTCAGTGGGTTAAGCGTCCGACTAAGCACACGGTCTCTCTCAAAAATGAATAAACATTAAAAAAAATTAAATACTTATTTTGAGAGTACACAAGTCAGGGAGGGAGAGAGGGAGAGGATCTGAAGTGGGGTCTGAGCTGACAGCAGCAAGCCCGATATGGGGCTCAAACTCAACAAATGAGAGATCGTGACCGGAGCCGAAGTCAGACACTCAGCCGAATGAGCCACCTAGATGCCCCCTTCCTGTATGTTTTTTAAGACAGACTTCAAAAGCAAGAGTTTTTTGTAGATAAACACAAAATGAACACTGTTAAGATTGTGCCTTTTAGTATATAGGTAAAGAGTCCATTGCCTCTGAAACAAGAGATATTTCCATGGGTTGTAGAAGCTGGCCCCAAACAGGCTGAAAGTAGGATGCTAAAGTGAAGGATCTCCAACTAGTCTAATCAGGAAACCCCAGCATGAGAAGGCACTCAGTTCTCTGTCACAAGTAATTACTCTACCCCTCTTCCAAGGGCATCAATAATATGCATTTGGGATGTTGATGGGGGCACAATTTGAGTATGAAAATTTCATCTGTGGTAATCATTCGGATCCTCCAACTTTTGTTAAGTTCATTCAAACCTTTCTTGTGTGTAAACACACACATACTCTCAAAAATATTGTCCCGTGGCCTGGATCCATTTTCAAAGATGAGAACCCAATAAGGCAATGAGGGTTCATCAGAAGATACAAAATTAAACTTGAACTTGGTAGAATGCCAATTACTTTCTGTTATGGGCTGAATTGTATCCTCTTTCCTCCAAAATTCATATGTTGAAGTCCTAACCCCCTGGTACCTCAGAATGTGACTATACTTAGAGACAAGGTCTTTAAATAGGTGATTAAATTAAAATGAGGTGCTTAGGGTGGGCCCTAAACCAATACGACTGCTGTCCTTATAAGAAGTAATTTAGACACAGAGCTGTACAGAGGGGAGATCATGTGACGACACAGGGCGAAGAGGACCATGGGAAGTGAAGGAGAGAGACCTCAGAAGAAACCAAACCTGCCTACACGTTCATCTCAGACTTCCAGGCTCCAGAACTGTGAGATAAGAGATTTCTGTTGATTATGCCACCTAGTCTGTGGTACTTATTATGGCAGCCCGAGACAACTAATACTCCTTCCCCTTTTCTTTCTCCTCTGATTTCCAGAGAGGAGACTGTACAGGTGGCAAGGACACTCTGTCTCCGACTCCTCTTAAGGGCCTCGCTGTCATTCGTTTCCTTATCCCCAACCAGGGCAATCTCTAAGTCCAAAGTGACAAGTAAGAACACCTCACAAATACCCTGAGGACCCCAACTATAAAACAGGGGACCAATGCCTTTCCCAAGACCTCTGACTTCCAAAACTATAGGAACTCTCTCTGCCTTTCCCAAATGCTCTCTACTAACCAGAAGTCAGCCTACAAACAATTTTTAAGATACTTTCCCAGAAACCATGTCTAAATTTCTCTTGCCTTAATACCTAAGGCTGGCTCAGATGCCTTAACCCACATTAGTTCCCTCTCTTTTTAAAAGGAAAGGAGAGGTTGGGCACCAGAGAGCCTTGCACATTACAGAAACAAGTCCAGAGCAAGAGATTATCAGGGGCAAGAGGACTCCCAGTTGCCTCAAGACGATTACAAGTAATTACTTTCTACTTCACTGGAGAAGTTCATACAGGAGAGCCGAAGTCCTTTGTTAGCGCTGGGAGCCATGAACACCATAGCCTAATTTTCGTTCTCCATAGACAATGTTTAGCCTATAGCATAGGTAGGCATTGGGTCTGGCTCCAGGTGCTATGGCTTGAAGGAGACTGCATTGCACTCAGGGGAGGAACCACAGATTGAACCAGAGACTGGACTGTTGGCAGTAAGTCATCAGTGACAGAGGAGGCACAAGGGGGCACCTAGCCTGTGCTCATGTTCCAGCTCCGTTAGTTTCCTCCAGCTCTCAGTCTCACTCTGGCCACCTCCCCAAGCCAACACAAGCTCGACACGGCTTTGCCTGGAGTGTCCTGAAACAAATGTGAAATCTATTAGAAGTAATACCCCCCAAGCACTCCTGGGGTCAGCAAACAAGGCTCCTGGGTCCTCTCTGGACTGTGGTCATGGGGTGGGGGCTCCTGTCCAGGGTGCATTCCAGCGGCAGGGGACCACTAACACTCAGGCTAACACTCAAGCCTGCCAAGTCCCAGCCCCATGGAAGAAAAAGGAGAACAGACTGATGCAATTAGCCAGGCGAATGGGAACTTGTCAAACCATTTAGATAAGACAGCACTTGAATTTATTCAGTTCCCATTACCGGAGGGTGATTGTGCTCCCACCCCCTGCTGATTCTGCGGGCTGCACAGCATTTTCCTAGCAAGGAAGTGAGAAAAGGAAGGATGATTTCTCAGCCTACGAATTCCAGGGCTCTGCTGTTAAATCAGCATGCATCGTGCCTTCAACCAAGGGGTAATTTGACCTTAATGGAATCAAGGGACACATACTGTTGAGTGACTCTGTCACAGAATCTGAAACTCAATGATGAATATTTAAGTATCCAATTAATAAAAATACAATACAATACAATACAATACAATAAAATAAAATAAAATAAAATAAAATAAAATAAAATAAGGTTCCTTATCCAGGTCAATCTTTCTTATACCTCTAACAACTTATTACACATTCAGTTTGCTAATGGCTCTGTTTCAAGTACTGAGTTGTGAGCACCTCAAGAGTCTATAGAGAATCTTATTCTTATCTCCTTTTTGGGGCCGAGAATAGTGTTGGACACAAAATGCAAACTCGGTAAGGGTTCATTAACTTTTTTTTTTTTTGCTGCTTGCTTTTGAAACAGTTTTCCCTGGAAAGGAGAAAATCCACTCTACCTGCTTCATTTAATAAAAAACACAACTCCCTCCTCTCTCTGACCCCCACCCCCTCACCGAACTGAGAACACCAACAGGATCGTCACAAGAATGTCCACAGAGGATCCAGTGGATCGATCATAGAAGACAGCAAAATTGCAGATGAGCAAGAAGACAGCAAAATCTGAGCATATCTGTATGTTTCCTCAGACTGCTGTAACAAAATACCACAAATTCAGTGACTTGAAACAATAAATGTTTATTTTCTCACAGTTCTGAAGGCCAGAAGTCCAAAATCAAGGTGTCAGCAGGGCCAAAGCCCTCTGGAAACTCAGAGAGAGCCCATGTCCCTCCTACTCTCTGGTGGCTGCTGACACTCCGTTGTGTGTGTCTGTATAACTGTACCTACACTCTGTACCTCTATCTGCCCATGCCCTTTTCCTGGGGTTCTGGTCACATCTCCCTCTTTCTTCTCAGGACACCTGCCGCTGGACCTAGGGCTCACCCTAAATCCAGCATGAGCTCATCCTAAAATCCTTAACTTGTTTACATCTGCAAAGACTTTTTTTTTTTTTTTTTTTTTTTTGAGAAAGAGAACACATGCTAGTGCATGAGCAGAGGAGGAACGGAGAGAGGGAGAGAATCTTAAGCAGTCTCCATCCCCAGCAAAGAGCCTGACACGGAGCTCGACTCAGGGCTCTATCTCATGACTGAGAGATCATGACCCAAACTGAAATCAAGAGTTAGACCTTTAAATGACTGGGCCACCCATGTGCCCCACAGAGACCCTATTTCCAAATAAGGTCACATTCACAGGTACTGGGGGTTAGGACCTAGATATATCTAGTTTGGAGAATACTATTAGACCCACTAAAATTCGAAGTCAGAACATATCCTCTGTACCAGAAGACCCCATCTTCTTCCCAATGCTCTTCTTCATATTAATGGACTCATTTCCTACTCAGGACCCAGGCTGAACTCTTTGAGTCACGGTCAAGGGCGTTCACCTACTTGCTCCCTAGTTCCAATCAGCTCCATAATTCGCAGTGATGAAGTACAGTTCAATCAGTTCTATTCTACAAAAGTACTTATGCCTGTCCCCCGTTTTCCAGGCCTGATGCCTAACCAGCCTGCCCCCAGCTTGAGTCTCCTGTCTCCTACCTGCTCTGCCAGCTTCCTTAACTACCATGCCTTACGCTGCTGCTTTCAACAGAGCCCAAGCATGCCGCAACCCTGTCCCCAAACTTTCAGTGGCATCTAACCAAATGAAGCCCAATCTCTGTACAGTTTAGCATCCAGGTCCAGTAGAAGGAGCCCAAACCCACCCTTAGCCTTATTTTCCACTGCTCCCCTCCACTTGGTCCAGTGGCAGTGGAAGTAAATCATTGAATGATCTTAAGTAGAACTCAAAGTTCCTCCAAGACTTTCAAGTCCCTCCGCCTAGGATTTATTCATTAATTCAACAAGCTTCTATCTTGACTTAAGTCCCCCTGTCCATGTCTTACACAGAATAGCTCAACTCAAAAGACAACTCATCTATGAGTCTTTAGGGAGTTTCATCAACCACATTGGACTTTTAAAATTTAAAAGTCTGCCAGACAGAGAAGGCATGTTCTCTCCCCTCCCTGTAGAGACTTGAACACTTGTCACAAAACTTGTAACAGAGTCTGGGTAGAACTCTGCTTTACTCATGTCCATCTCCCCCATAATCTAGAACAGCACCTTGCATGTCACATGTGCTCAGAAATAGCTGATCAATAAAAGTTATATTGAGGGGCACCTGGGTGGCTCAGCCAGTTAAGCATCTAACTCTTGATTTTGGCTCAGGTCATGATCTCATGGTTTGTGGAATCAAGCCCTGCGTCTGGCTCCACACTGACAGTGCAGAGCTGTCATCTTGGGATCCTCTCTCTCTGTCTTTCTCCCCCTCTCTCTTCCCCTCTGTTACTCATGGCTCTCTCTCAAAATAAATACACTTAAGAAAAGATACATCAAGGAAATAATATAGTCTCTGCCTTCAAGCAGGTTACATTTGAAGACAGGGACACACAAAGGTGGGTAACAAAGGCTAATACAATATTATACACATCATAGAAGCAATATAGATGAAATTCTGTGGGAAATACAGAAAGGGAATTTTAAAAAGGAAAAGAGTTTCCTAGAAGAAGTAGAACCTAAGAGAGATCTTGAAGAATAAACAATGAGTAAAAAGTGGTTCGTCAGGGAAGAGAATAAAGTACAGAAGCAGCAGCATCTGTACAAGAGCCCAGGGAAAGCAAACAGCATTTTCCAGCTTCCATGAAGAACAGAGCTTTCTGGCCCACTGACTGACTGAATGGTGGGTAACGGAAGACAAGGCCAGAAAGGTAGTCCAGCATCTCGAATACTATGCCAAGGAATTTGAAATGGACTCTGTAGGAGATGGGCATCATGGAAGGCTTTCAAACAGGTGTGATGTGGTCACATCTGCATCTTTAGATGAGCACTTATACAGTATTACAGGACCTGAACTGGATAGGTATCAGAATCATCTGTAGAATTCCAAAATTGCTTAATATAGAAGGAAAGTACACGTAATATGACAATTCTCCATTCGCAATAAAATCACGTTGATGCTTCGCCATTTTGGCTTTAGAATTTTTAAGATAAATAAGACAAATATTCTTGAGCTCCTTTTCGCTCCCTTCCCCAGAAATAAACACTTCCCTTCAGTGCATATCCTTCTGGTCCATGTTGATACAAAGAAAGAAACACATAGATACATGTATATGTCCATAAAAACTATATAATATTGCTTTTTGTGTTAAAATCACAATACATTTAGCAAATATTACTCTAAATTTGCCTTACTCACTGGAAGAATCTTTAAAAATTCAGATCCCTGCATCCCACCTAGATCTAATGAATCACAGTCCCTGAGCAGAGGTGTCTAGAAATATGAAGTTTTTAAAAACTTCCTGTTCATTTTGATGTCACCAGACCTGGACTGGGGAGTCACGGGAGTAGATGATGAACCAAAGAGAAGATCAAGCAGAGGTAGGAAGAACAGCAAGAGTGATAATTCAAGCAGGGGTGACGCAGTCCTAAGCAAGGTCAATGCAAATGTTAACAAAAGACAGGAGACATAGAACTACCCTACAAACCAGAAATTGTACTACTAGGTATTTATCCAAAGGATACAGGAGTGCTGATTTGAAAAGGCACATGTGCTATATTTATAGCAGCACTATCAACAATAGCCAAATTATGAAAAGAGCCCAAACGTCCATTGACTGATGAATGGAGAAAGATGTGGTATATATACACAAATGAATACTATTCAGCAATGAAAAAAAAAAAAAAAAGAAATCTTGCCATTTGCAACAACGTGGATGGAACTAGAGGGTATTATGCTCAGCAAAACAAATCAGGCAGAGAAGGACAAATGTCATATGATTTCACTCATAAATGGAATTTGAAAAACACAACAGATAAACGTAGTGTAAGGGAAGGAAAATAAGATAAAAACAGAGGGAGGCAAACCATAGGAGACTCTTAAATACAGAGAACTGAGGGTTGCTGGAGTGGAGGTGAGTAGGGGGATAGGTTAAATGGGTGATGGGTATTAAGGAGAGCACTTTGTGGGATGAGCACTGGGTGTCCTATGTAAGAAATGAATTATAGCGTTCTACTCCTGAAGCCAAGACAGCACTGTTGTTGACTAAATTGAATTAAAAAAAAAAAAAAAAAGACAGGGACAGATTTTGATACCCTGTGAAGGTAAAAGCAATAGAAACTTGCAATGAATTAGAATCTGGGGTAAGAAGTTGTAAGTAATAAATGGCCCTAAGATTTTAACTTGAATGAGTTGGAGGACAGTGACATGCTTAACAAAAATGGAAAACACAGAAACCCAAGAGCTGCCCATGGGAGAAAAGATGGATTCGGTTTTAGACATGTGCATCTGAGATTTCTGCAAGTTCTTCACATAAGTATCTCTAATAAGCATTTATAGGAGCTAGATTAAATCAAGGGAGAAGGTTGGGGATCTTAACACAGATCCAGGATTCCCTACTTAAAATTTAACAGCCATGCACTTGGAGCTGGATACGTTTGTTTCAGAAGAGAGAAGAGACCCTTGGGCATGTCCTTCAGGGATGCATGTATTTAGGGCAGAGCACATGAAGAGCAAGCTGATGAGACAGAGAAGTGGCCAGGAGTAGAAGGGCCACCGGAATCAGGAAGCCACAGGAAGGTTCAAGGGTCAAGAATCCACCATGACCTGAGTGTGATAAAGAGGAGGACCGAGAGAGATTGCAAAATTGGACAATCAGGACCTTCCACGGAGTAGTAGCGATCATGACGGGAGAGGTCACAGTGTGACATGGCCTGAAAAATACCAGAAGCAGCAACATTAAGCTACTCTTCAGTGTTGAAACTTGCAGTCAAAAAAAAAAAAAAAAAATAGTGGAGGGATAATAATTTTAGGGTTTAAAACAGGAGATCTAAGTAGAATATGAGAAAGGAAACAGCAGTAAAGAAACTGAAAAGATCTTATTTCTGTAGAATTCTTCAGAGATTCAATGCCTGAGGACACCCAGTAGCAAGAAGGCGGGGGTCAATCCCAGGTTGAAAACAGCAATTATTTAAAAGCAGAGCAATTTAGACCTTTGGACCATCTCCTCATCTCCTACAGAAGACTAGGGCTTTGTTTTTTGGAAAAATTTAACAAGAAGATTCTCTGGATTCAGAAGCGTTGGGCACACTGAACAGTGGGATGAAGTATAAAACTGAAAACTGGGAGTTTAGCAATAATCTACATACTAAAAAAGCTGCTCCTATAACAGTAGCATCCAACTATAGGAAGACATGCATTCTCCCTCCCAGTCTCCCTTCATGTCCCACCCCACCCCTCCTCCCTTCTTGACTGGATAATTCTTCTCTGAAAAAGAGAAGCATCTGTATATACTCCTCACCCATTCACACTGAATTTTCAGTCAAGGATCACCACACATTTGAAGAAAGCCTCCCACATGAAAAAGTGAAGCGAAACTAAACAAACATCACATGGAACTCAGAGACCCTATGGAAGATGAAGACTCTAGAACTATCTAGAAACTACAGTGGCCTGGAGAGAGATTAATTTGGCCACTTTTTTTTCCATTAAAGAGATGAATTTTTTAAAAACACACACACACAAATCTGTATTTCTAACTTGTCTTACAAAATCAAAAGGCCTGGCAGTTCTAGACTCACGTGGAGCCTGGAGCTAAGAGCAAGAAAGAGACAGGCCAAGGAAGTATGAGCCTAGACATTCTTTCGAGGAGAGCACTCAGAGGTATTACCAGACTCGCAAAGGGGTCTATGACTCAAAAAAAAGGTAAGAGCCTTGAAATAGGCCCTCTTCCTTTCTCAACATCTTCTAGGGAAAATCTAACAGTTTAGAGTGTACCTAAAAGCTTTTTAGAAGGAATATCCAAGATTTGATGTGTTAAATCAACTTCTCACATGCAGCTACCCAGTTCAAAAGAGAAAATGCAGAGCACTCCAGGGAATGTGAGGAATTGGAACCTTGCATACAGATATTACCCTATCACTACTTGCACACCGAAACTACATAGATTAATGGGTCAGGAGAGGTCTGCTCTTGCAGCCATCTAGAAATATCCTAAAGGAAAAAGGAAGAATTGCAAGTACTCACAGCTCAAACACGTGACTACTAACATCACTGACTTGATTAGAGAAGAACACGAACACACACACACACACACACACACACACACACACACACACACACACACACACACACACACACACACGGGCTCATGTGCATACATTTGCAATCAGCCAAACCTGCTTTACCCAATCCTAAGGCTTCCTGTCGTCAGACAATTTGTTCTGACTGGAGGTAATCACAATACATAAATAAATTCTGCCAAATAAGAATTAATTTAAATTCTGTTCAAAGCTTTTCAAGAGATAGAAAGGCTGCCCTTCAGAGATACCTTCTCCTGGGCTAATGAGTTGAATTACTCTGTTTATCACAAGCCAAAGGTAACTTGGTAGTTACACTGAAAAAAATTCTTTCTCAAATTGCTTCACCATGGGTTTCTGCTTTGCGTTGTTTTGAATGTACAGAGTTATGGGCCACAAAACAATCCCCAAAGCTCCTAGAAGCAGAATAGGCGTTGGGGGCTCAGGCACAGTAATTCTCAAACAGAATTTGAGTCAATGCTTGGGAGGAAGGAACCATTAAGAACCTGGGATTGTGCACCTTCTCGTGCAGAGTCCTGGTCCAAGACTGAGTAGGAGAAGCCTTTCACCTGCCCATCACCCAGCATTACCACTGGTGAGATGGGGCCTCAGAAAGAGGTCTGTATTCCACATTCAGTTCTAGAACTTTCCATGTGGGCACCCCCAGTTTCTCTCCCTACTAGACAATGTTGCTAGGAAGTCTAAGAGATAATAGTCTTTAAAAAAAAAAAAAAAAAAAAAAGCTCTGTATCACTTTGAAAAATGTTCCTAGGGCCAGCAAGTTAGTGTGAGGGTCTCCCACAGCTATCAGTCCAAAAGTCTCTAATGCCTCTTGTTTGTTACCTCAGGGATTTTCCTGGAGTTGTTTTTCCTTCACATCCTTGGGGTCGTTAATATTTGAGTTTTTCAGGAATGGCTCCAAAAGCCACAGTTCTCATAGGACAGTCTCAAGCTCAGAGGGTCTACAATATCTGGGGGTTTTCTTGCCTGGGTTTTCCAAATTACCCCTAATGTGATTGTAACATTTTACTTAAATTCCTCCAGCAATTTCCCGTTGCTCCTCAGAGAAAAGAGAAACTCCTTTCACACAGCCTGGCATGGCCCGGCCACATACACCCAATCTCCACCCCAACCGTTCTCCTTGGTGCTCTATCTGCTCTGGTCACATTGGCCTCCTCCCTGACCTTCACCTTTTCCATGTTCCACCCTACCACAAAGCCTTTGGACATGGTGTCCCCCAATCTAGAAAGCTCTCTCATCTCTTTCTCTTGCCCTTAGCTCTTACCAGTCCTTCCTATTTCAGTTTGTGAGCCATTTTGCCTGGAAAGCCTTCTCCGACCTCTCTCACTGTACTCAACTCTATCTAGTAAAGGCTCTCAAAGAAGTCTACTTTTCATTCTCCTGGGAGTGCTTAACCCAGTTGCAATTTTACATTTGCTAGTATGATGAAGTGATTAATATCCATCTCTGGCACTGGATTTTAAGCTCTGTGAGAGGAGAGACCATGTCTGTTCTTGTTCACCCCTATACCCCCTTGGCACAGACTAGAAGCTTAGTAAATATCACATGGACGCATAGGAGGAGGAACACACAACCTCAGCAGGACTAGTTCCTTGCCTCTCCACTCTCTTACTTTTACTTTTGGTAATAGGTTTCCTCTTCCCAGAAGGTTCTGCCCCCATTCCACCTGCTGCTTCTTCAGAGGTCCACCTTTTCTGTTACTAGAAACTAAGCCTCGTGTACCTTCTCTGATTCCATCAAGTCTACCCCCAATTTCCCTTTGTGTGACTGTCATCTCCACTTTCACTGGTCACCCCCACACACACACTTTTGGACTAGACTGCCACACTGTGGAGTGCAGTACCCAGCTTCCTGACCAGGTCGTGAAGGGTGGAGAATGCCAGCTTCAGACAAAGCAGAGTTGCCGCTTCACGTGAAAAGTCACCAACACGAAAAGGACACGAAGTGAGGCCAGCAGATAAACCCATTCTCCTTTCTCCCTCCTAGGAACGTTTGGAGGGATAGCCCCTCCGTGGAACCCTCCTAGAGAAGTGCTGGGCCAGGTGAACAAGCTACTGGGAGACAGATACAGTTCTTCATGGCTTGTGGAAAGGTACCAGCCAGCACACCCGAGCAGCACCTCCATCCCTGTCCCACTGCTTTTCCCTGGTGCCCACACCTGGAGCTTGCGTCTTCCAAATAAATTACTGACACCTTGATCCTTCTCCATCCTGCTTTCTCGAGCATCCAGACCGACATCCTCTGATAACCCCTGTATCCCCAAAAGACACAAACTGAACCTGGAGCCCAAGAACATAGTACTTTGAGAGGAGCTTCTCACTACACATCAAAGGAGAGAACAAAGCTATTGTAATCCTGGCCTGGATTAACAGAAGGGAATTCACAATCCCTCTGCTTGATTCTGCACTGGTCAGACCCAGCATCAGCAGGACTGACTGGGGTTTTGAGAAATCCACTTTAAAACAGTTTCTCAGGGTCCCTGGGTGGCTCAGTCGGTCAGGCGTCCGAATTCAGCTCAGGTCACGATCTCACAGTTCATGAGTTTGAGCCCTGCGTCAGGCCCTGTGCTGACAGCTCAGAGCCTGGAGCCTGCTTTGGATTCTGGGTCCCCCTCTCTCTTTACCTCTCCCCCACTTGTACTCAGTCTCTCTCTAAGAGAGATAAACATTAAAAATATTAAAAAAAAAAAAGGTTCTTAACATTTTTGAATGACGGACCTCTTAAAGATTCTAACAACAGGTTCATGAACCCTCTGTCCAGGTCAACATGGGTGCATCGGTTGGCTTTCACTTTAGGGGTTCTCAGAACCCCTGAAGCCCCAGCCATAGATTTCATGTGCAAGAAACCCTGCTTTAGAGAAACAGAGAGAAAAAGGAATACAATCAATACACAGCAACAAGAACAACTGAAGCCATGTTTTCTAAGGAGCAGATGAAAGAATAAGTCTTAAAAGGAAAAAAAAATCAGAGGAGGAAAAGAGGAAAGTTGGTATATTTGAAGGCATACCAAGTGGAAGGACTCAGATGTTTAGTTCTGCAATTCCTCGTATGGGGTTACTTCCTTGACATCCCCAGTCTGATCTAGCCATGTCCATGTAGCCCACGAGTTTGCTGCAATTCTAACCCATAAAACACTAGGCTATTATTCTAAAGGGGCAGATAGGGGCTCTGCTTTAGCCAGAAGCACCCCCCCCCAAAAAAGCAGTGGTGGGGGACCCCATACCCATCTCTGTATGCTCTTTGCCCTATAAAAATCATTCTCAGCTCATGGGCCACTGAAAAACAGGTGGCAGGATAGCCTGGGTCCCACGGGCCACGGTTGGTCATCCCCTGCACTAGGCTGCAGCCACTGAAGCATCAGTGCCCCCCCAAACTGGGAGCTCCCCCAGGGAGAAAGGCATAACTTATGCCCCCCAAGGGTCCTGGTCCTAACAGTGACGGGTACACAGTCCAAGCTTAATATATGCATATCAAGTGAAAAATCCTGCTCATCTTTCAAGACTGAGCCCAGGTGATACCTCCACAGAGACAACCCTCACCCTCCAGGTTGAACGGATCTCACCTCACCTGGCACTGCCTGCTGACCACCATCAGGCCCCCACCTAGGCTGTGGCTGTGTGCTGTCCAGCTGCTGAAGAGATCGAAGATGAGCGGACTGGGCAGAAAAAACAGAGAATTCTGTTCTTGCCAATCCTCAGGCTGGTTTCTCACTTTATATGTGAAATATAAAACAAGTACTCACTATGTGTTTCCATGAAGTAGCATTGTTTTTTTTTAATTTTTTTTTCAATGTTTATTTATTTTTGGGACAGAGAGAGACAGAGCATGAACGGGGGAGGGGCAGAGAGAGAGGGAGACACAGAATTGGAAACGGGCTCCAGGCTCTGAGCCATCAGCCCAGAGCCTGACGCGGGGCTCGAACTCACGGACCGCGAGATCGTGACCTGGCTGAAGTCGGACGCTTAACCAACTGCGCCACCCAGGCGCCCCTGAAGTAGCCTTTTTAAAAGTCCCATCAAAAGTGGGGATGGCTCCAAGAAATCCGTTAAATATTCTTGTGCAGCTGTTCACATCTTAGCATTTCATTAGTTATCATTGCAATTTTAAAAACAATTAAACTCTGTGGGTGTTATTTACTGCCTCTCATGATGATTCCGTCTTTCTGCTCCTCAAAAGAGAATCAGACAGAGAAATCAGGGTCTAGAAACTACCGGCATTGAAAGGACAAGTTTTTGTCACACACAGTTAATTTCCTTTGCCATTCTTGTGGAGTGATTTGAGAAAACATCATTCTGTAGTTTCATAAGACAAATTTCTAAAACGATCAAACAGGATAGCCAAAACTTGGTTGGTGTAGACTTGTGGTTTTTACTGACGTCCTCCGTACAGGAAGACCAAGAACAGCCATTTCCCACCAAACATCCTTTTGCCCTGATGAACAACTCAATGGCATTTATGTTCTGAAAACCCAATAGGAACCAAAATTTACATGACACTAGCCAAGAAGCTGGGATGCAAAAACCAAGGGGAGTTAAAGTGTGTTGATGTTCTTGTTTTATCAGAAAGACAGCTGCTCAATGACTTTATGAATAATTTTAAAAGACCAGAGATAGTCCACAAATGTAATGTGGCATCCTAGATGGAGTCCTGGAACAGATAAAAGACATTAGGTAAAAACCAGGGAAATGTGAATAAATATGGACTTTAGTTAATTATAACTTATCATCATTGGCTCATTAATTTTGATGGATGTACCACATTAATGTAAGACAGTAATAACAGCAGGAAGTAGGTGTAGGGTACATGGGAACTCACTGCACTATCTTTTCACCTTTTCTGTACATCTAGAACTTAAAGTAAAATGTTAATTTTTAAAAACAGAAGTCCCTAAAGAAAACAATTAAGATCTGTAAATTTTAATCAATCAAGTAGAGAGAAAGGATGAATTTGAGAGTTTTAGTCCAAGAAAATGTAGGAAATAAGAAAAGTATATCAATGGGGTGTACAGATGGGTAAGCCTATCGCCCAGCAAACAGAAAAGTGGCAAAAATAAGGAATGTTAAGGATGCAGTATCTCTTATTTCCCTGACTAAATGCTGGGATGCCACCCTCCAACTCCCTTCACCCTCCTAATTTTTTTCACTCATATCGCAGGTAGTTGATTAGTGACTTGTGATTAGGTCAACCGAGTAAGAAATGTTAACTGAGTCTCAAGTAGAGACCTTCAGAAAATGCTATGGGACCTCATTCCCAGAAAAAGCAAGGACCTTCCTCAGTTGCACCCCCGCAGACCTAGCACGGCCTGCAGATGGCAGGTGCCTCACAAACATGTGGAGAGATTAGCAAGGCAATCCACTGGCTGGGCAACGAACTCACCTGGGGAGCTCTTAATGAAGACCAAAGCCCAGAGGCACACCGACAGATTCTAATTTGATTGGTCTGGAGTGGGGGCTAAAACATCAGTATTTTTTAAAAAGCATCCCAGGAGGTTCTAACATGCAGCAGGGTTGAGTATACAGGATAAGCCTAGAAGATGAACTAGAGCAGGGCAAGCCTGGATATTAAGAGATCAGTTAATTTTTTATGGATGTGGGAATTTCAAATCATTACTATTTTCTCTTCCTCCACAGCGTAATTCACGGTGTTTCTCTCCATCAGCTGACACGTGTAGTCTGCTTTTGACTTAAGGGTGTAAGGAGGGGAACATCGCAGTCACCTAACCCCCAAGGTCTATTGGACGGTCAGATAAGAAGTGCTCCTTATAAATTCAGATACTATTTTAGTCCTCAAAGAGGAGAAATATATTCTGGGGTAAAAACTTTTAAAAATGTACTCACCCTCCCTCAATTGATAGAGCAACTAGACAAAATATTGGCAAGGATATAGAGGAATATAAAAGGACAATATCATCAACCAACAGAATCTAACAGACATTTATAGAACACTCCAACCCAAAACAGAACACCCATTCTTTTCAAATTCTCATGAAGCACAGACCAAGAGAGACCAGATCATGGACTATAAAACAAGCTTCTACAAACTTTTAAGATTTTATATCAGCCAGAGCATATTCTCCAACCACAATAAATCAAACCAGAAACCAGTAACAGAAAAATACCAGGAAAATATTCAAATAATTGAAAACTAAATAACATAGTTTTAAATAATCCACTGGTCAGGGGTGCCTGGGTGGCTCAGTCAGCTGAACATCTAACTTCAGCTCGGATCATGATCTCATCTCAGTGCTCATGAGTTCAAGCCCCATGTCAGGCTCTGTGCTGACAGCTCAGAGCCTGGAGCCTGATTTGGATTCTGTGTCTCCCTGTGTCTCTGCCCCTCCCCTACTCACTCACTCTCCTCTCTCTCTCTCTCTCTCTCTCTCTCTCTCTCTCTCTGAAAAATAAACATTAAAAGTAAATAATCTGCTGGTCAAAGACAAAGACTTAAAGGAAATATTAAAATATATTTAACTGAATGAAAATGAAAATACAATATATTAAAATCTGCACAACAGTTAAAGCAGTTCAGAGAGGAAAATTCATAGTATTAAATACAAATATTAGAAAAGGTCTCAAATCACTCTAAGCCCCCACCTCAAGATTCTAGAAAAAGAGCAATATAAACCCAGAGCAAGCAGAGAGAAGGAAATAATAAACTAAGAGCAGAAATCACTCAGGGACCCATAGGGAACCAGGAAGGCAGGGATTGTAGCGATGCAGCTGCAAACCAAGGAATGCCAACAACTTCCAGGAAACTACCAGAAGCAAAGATAACCCAAGAAAGGATTCCTCCCCCAGCCTTCAGAGGGAACAAGGCTGAAACCTTGATTTCAGACTTCTAACCTCCAGAACTGTGAGAGAATAAATTTCTAGGGTTTTGAGCCACCCAGTTGGTGGCACATTGTTACAGTGCCCTAGAAAACTAAATGAGCTTCTAATGAGGTGTGTGGGGGTGGGGTGGGAGTAGGGGATCAGATTAATCCAGCAAAAGCTAGAAACTATTTTTTAAGTAGCGAAAGGGAAAAAAGGGCTTTATATAACAGATACAAAATACAGCAGAAAAATATTCAATGTATCAGTAATTCAGAAATTATGACCCTATTAAACTCATCTATTAGAATACAAAATGCTAAATGGGTTTACAAATGTGATTCATTTATAGTCTTCAATGAACGCTTCTAGAATATCAGAACAAAGTGATAGAAAGTATGTAAGAATGTGAAAAAAGATACCAAAACCACCTGAAGAGAGAAAAAGCTGGTGTAACAATATTAATATCTAAGACAAAAAGAAAACAATTCATGCTTAGAATACCCCAAGAAGAAATAACTACAATGTTCCTAAACTACATAGCCTACAAAAATATCCATCGAAAGCTGACAACTGTAAGGACAAATGGAAAGATGTACTGAGTGGTAGATGTTCTCTTCTGAAAGAGGTAATCTGAGAAAATATGCAGAAAACAAATAGTAGGGTTAGAGACAATGTGAACTTTGCCAGTAAGATTAATCTAAAAATGTGCTCAAAACCCTATTCCCAACGAAACGAATTCACTTTTCTTTTTAAAGCACAGGGGAGCATTTATAAAATTATCCATGTACTAGGTTTCCAAGAAGTCTCAACAGACTTCAAAGAATCCTGGTCATACACACCACATTCCTTGACCAAAATACGATATTGTTTATCTCTGGGGCACCTGGCTGGCTCTTCAGTAGAGCATGCAACTCTGGATCTTGGGGTTGTAAGTTCCAGCCCCACACTGGGTGTGGAGATTACTTAAAATCTTGAGGAAACAAAACTACAATATTGTTTATCTCTGAATTCAACTTCACTCTAAGAGAAATGCAAATTAAACTACAATAAAATAGCACTTTCTGCCTATATTAGAAACACAAAATAGGGCAAAACAAGGTGTTGGTTAGGTTGTAAGAAAACATGAACTCTCAGCCAGGGTGAGAATGAAAATTGATATGATTTGGCAGTATCTATCAAAATTTTAAATGCACATTTGCCCTGTGCCCGCCAATCCATTCCCAGGATTTTCTCCTTATAGATACTTACAAATGTGCAAAAACAGAAGAGTGTGCAAGGATTTTCATCACAGTATTGACTGTTACCACAAAAGACATAAAAACCTTAATGTCCATCAATGTGGGAATGATTAAACTATGGTCTTGTCAGATAACCGAATATTAACAGAATGAGGCAACGCAATGTTTATGATATGGAAGAGTTCTAATATCTGCAAGATGTGAAACAATGTGTACAGTCACAACATTAAACTTTTTTTTTTTTAATAGAGGGGAAGGGTATTTGTTAGAAGGTTCTTTAAAGCCAAAAAAACGAAGCAAGCCATTCCGTACTGTTTACACAGTTTTGTTCAGGGTAACTCGCGGACAGGGGCAATATGGCGGGTGGGTGGGCAGGAGGACAAGCAGACGATTGAGGCGGTAATATGTGGCTATTCTCTGCCCCTATTCTCGGCACCCAACTTTTATGGAGCTAGAGACATGATGGTGAGGTCACAGGCTAGTTCTCTCAAGTGGCACCACCTGTGCATCTGAGGTGAGACCAGGATGGAGGGCCAAAGATGGAGTCAGTGTTGTCAATGCTACTTGCAGTCTTCACATTCTAGAAACACACCCCACTAACACAGTCTGCTAAAGTAGTTGTTTCTGTAAGTACGGAGAGACAGGGAAGATTTAATTTCACTAAAAGATGGTATCTGCATTTTTATGATGTTCATATTACTATTCAAATAAATAGGCAGAAAGCTTTTAGTCACATTATTCATTTAAAATACAGCACCTAGGGGCACCTGGGTGGCTCAGTTAAGTGTCCAACTCTTGATCTCAGCTCAGGTCATGATCTCATGGTACCACAGTTTAGCCTCACATCTGGCTCCCTCACTAACGGCACGGAGCCTGCTTGGGATTCTGTCTTTCTCTCTGTCTCTTCTCTGCGCTCATTCGCGCTCATGCTCGCTCGCTCACTCTCTCTCTCTAAATAAATTAACTTTTAAAAAATACTGCATCTAAATAAAATGAAGTCTCTAGTGATAATCCTAATAAACTGTAGAAATTCCAAATTCCTTTGCACATTCCCTTTAAATTCCTTCTTTTGATGAACTGTCAAGGCTAACATGTCTGTGCAATTAAACCAGTGAACATGTTCAACAAGGTTTCCAAGAGGTTCATTATCTGACTGGTATACGTAAAGGTGCTCAGTCAAAAACTGCAAAACAGAACCAGTACAAACAAATGGAAGACTGCTTCCTTTCATTCCAAAACAACTTGATGAATCCTGGCTACCTTTCTGATCTCTTTCCCCTGCCTACTCCCAAAAAAACATATCAAGTACTTTCTGGCCCTGCCTCAGGACCTTTGCATGTGCTATCCTGTTTCCTGGAATGATCCTATCCCCTCACACCCCCACTAAACAATACATGGCTTACTCCTTGGATTCACTGAGATCTCTGCTCCAAAGTCACCTATTCAGAAAGGCCTCCCATGACCAGCTGATCTAAAACAATACTACCTTCCCAGACCCTCTGTATCTCCCTATCAGCTTTATTTCTTTTTTCCTTACTTATCACTACCAGACATGATTTCACTACTTATTTGTTTGCTTCCCACACTAGAAGATAAGCTCCATGAAGGCAGGGTTAACTGCTACCCACCAGTGCCTCGTAACACACAGTAGGCACTAAATGAATGTCACATAAATAAAATTTGCAGATGGTAAACCTATAGCATAAATTTATGTTCTAGCTATAAATCTCACATTTCTCTCACATATATTTATTTTTTCCACCTGTAGCTTTTTCTCCTTCTATGCATAGCCAATGATCAAAACTGGGGCAAACAAAGAAAACTTCTCCCTGGAGAAACAGCAGACTCAAGAACAGAGAAAGAACTTGTACCATGATGCTGGATTTTGTTGAAAGTCGCCAGGCTAACATGTTACAAGTTCAGAATCAGCATTTATTTTCTCAGTCATCCAATCATAAAAGTTAGGGGAATCCTTTTCAGACAGTATGAGGAATAAAAACCCAATGCTACAAAAGGATTCTAAAACAAGGCTAAGTTTGAAGAAGTTGTTTGAATCTAAGCATGTGGAAGGACCTTGACCTTCATGGTCCAGCAGGTGAGTCAGATCTGGCTAAGGCTCTGAGAGTCAAGGATTCAGCTTCCTGTCCCTTGGAGGACACCCCCCAATCCATATAAAATTCTGCTCTTTATTAGGTTTTTCCCATTTTCCTTCTCTAGGCTTCACTTATCAGAGAAATGGCACTAATCTAGGCCAGAATCCATGGACACATAGAAGTCTCTCTACCCCGTTGCTTCCAGACAGGTCTGTTTTGAAGGCAGCCCCCACCATCCTCTTAAGCATGGAGTCACAAGTTCATCCGTTACCCTGTTTCCCAGCTCCAACCTAAATAGAAGATGGTGTTAGCTCTATGGCACTGAGCCAAATGTCAACTGTCCCCAGCACTTCCCACTACATCCTTGTAACCCACTAAACAGAGAATGACCACCCCAATTCCCACCACACCCATGTGGTTCTCTGAGGACAGGTTATATACGTTGGTGAGTTAGCACACAGTCTGGTATCAACCCCCAAAACCACTCCTGAAACCCAACTCCCATCAAGACAGTAACTGCTTATTATATATTAATATATATAGTATATATAGTGTGTGTATATATATATATATATATATATATATATATATATATATATATATATATAAGGAATAGTTGAGTCTGCATCACCCCCCCACCCACAGGCTTCTCTAATCTCTAGTCAGCGAGCTCTCAGTCTAACCTAATTCCTCCTTGAATCAGTTTAAGACTTAGATTTCTGTTTTCACTGGAAAAAGAGAGAAGTTCATAATTATTGCCTATCTTATATATCTTCAAGTACTTAAGGGCTCCTTTCTGCCTTCTCTTCTCTAAAATAAATGAGCTCTCTTCTGTAAGTCCATGGCAATCATCCAATCTCCTTCACTGTCCCCTTGATCTTGAAAAAGTACAAGTGTGAATCAGAGATAAAAAGTTATATTGCAAGTTCTCCTCCTCTAACATTTAAACCTGCCCAATTATTTTTTTTTAATTTTTTTTAACATTTATTATTAAGAGACAGAGCGTGAATAGGGGAGGGGTAGAGAGAGAGGGATAAACCTGCCCAATTATTACACTTCTTTGCTAGCTACTCTTTAAACAGAGCAGAGAATGAGAAAACAATTGCTTTTTCGAGCATCTTGCTGCCACTGACCCTGGGCTACCTCAGCAGTGCATGCTTGCAGCACTTACCTAAGATTATTAAGTGCTCCAGTGACATTATTACAAGAGGGGGCAGGAACAGTGTCAACCTAATGAGGTGGCAGATTATATCTGATGGTCTCCATCTGAAAATCAGTGCAGTCCAGGCTGTGTGCTAATCAACTCACCAAAGGCCCTTCACCCTGGAACAACAGTAGCCTTTGTCTACACCTGAGAGGAAAATGAGCTGCCTCCTTTCTAGTGCTAATAAGTTTAGTGGAGAGAGGGGTTATGTTCCATGGGAAAAGCTGGGCTCTCCCCTTCTAGGGCAAGCATCCAAAGCAAGGCTCAAGGAGGCAAGATATTCCTTCCTGAGTTGGAACTCGAACCACCTTGCTGGAAGGCAGACGTTGTGTCCTCGAGCTCATAATCACAAGCACTGTTAGAGTGCTTGGTATGTAACAGGGACTCCATGTATATTTACTGAATAAATGAATGAATGAGTTATTAAGATTTACATTTGGTTCAGAACTTCCCAGTAACCAAAGCAAAAATGGAATATATTGGTTCACACAGTTTTCGTGTGTGAATAAAGGAAGAGAACACTGCTCCGGAAGATAAAGTACAGCTAACATTGTTTTGAAGCATGTTGAGCACAAGTTTCTGTGAGTTCTTTAAAATCCTCTGCGGGGAAAAAGGCCAGCAACAAGTCTGTGCTCTTTACAGTATTTGCTAGATGGAAGGACCTATTGGTTACCCATATATTTTCCCATCCACTCTGCTTCTGGGACAAGTATCAAGGTCAGGTATCCTTAATAGCCAACAGGAACATCCTATGGTATCTCATTCATTCACACTGGTTGGCTAGGCTGGGAACAAGAGAGCACAGGGTCCCACAGGCAGATCATTCCCCCAGTTTAGAAATGCATTCATGGTTTCTCAGAAGGTGGGCAGATTCCACTTGTTAATGACATATAGCGAACTCTAGACCAACGACAAGAGACAAAGTCCCTGTATTCAAACAAGGGTGCACAGAGTAATAAAGAGGACATAACTTATCGAATAATATCATCCACATACTTTCAACCCAGGAGGGAAAAAGCCATACTATATCGTCCTAAGCTTCTAAGCAGGACAAATAGAAACTTAGATGAATCATGAAGCCTTCCAAATTTTGAAATTTAAGGATACTGCAAAAGAACAAAAAGAGAATGAGCTGAATTAAAACAGCTTTCTGAACATCCATCCAAATGAGATCTGTGCTATATTTTCAAACATGAAAGCTCTACAGTAAAAGTTATTTGAAACATGGGTCGCTGCCTTTGGAGTAAAATGATCAGAGAACATTTCATGTAAGTTCAGGTGGGGAATTTTTGAGTTATGTCCACATTCAAGTGGAGATCAAAGAAACCTAACTAAAAGCACTATGGATTGACTGACAATGAAAACTGTGGTTTGAGCAAAAGTTCTTTTAGAAGGGCTATCTTAAAGATAGGGACTCAGACTTTGGAGGAACTAAGGTGATTGGCAGTGGGAGAAACTACTTGTCAAAGTCCTTAAGTAAAAACTTATTGACTTAAAAAAACCATACATGCATACATAAGAAGGAAAAGCCTGAGAGCTCCGGATGTCAGCCAGGTTGAGGAACAGATCACTTACATGCTGTAAGAGGTAGTGTCATTGATACAGTGTGCCTAACTGCCCCCCAAAATGTTGTATCAGGACCTAAAATAGGTATTCCTTTGACCCAGCCATCCCACTCCCAGGAATCAATTATAATCAAATAGAATATTTGTTTATAAAGGGCAAAGATGTATATATAAAGGATTTATTTGTAGCAGGTATTAGTACTGCTTTTGGAAGAAAAAATGGAAACAATGTAAATGTTATTAACATGAAGTTGACTAAATAAAGCATGTTCAATGTCTGACTCTTGATTTTGGTTCAAGTCATGATCTCACAATTTGGTTTGTGTGTTTGAACCCTGCGTCCGGCTCCACAGGGACAACACAGAGCCTGTTTGGGATGCTCTCTCTCTGCCCCTCTCCCCTCTTTTTTTCTCTCCCTCAGAATTAATAAACTTAAAAAAAAAGCATGGGATAAACAACTATAATGATTCTTTCACTTCGAGTGCACAAGCATTTATTAAGCCACTATGATGTCCAGCCTGGTTCTAGGTGCTTGAGTTATAGAACACAAAGCACAAAACAATCCCAGTTCTTGTCGAGTTTCCAGTCTAGATGGAATGCTTGTAAATAAGTTTTTAGTGGGAAATTCCAAAATGGCTACATATTTTTGAGACACATACATACCTGTATCTGTAAGACATGTACTTTTGTATACACAGATAATGCTAGATGTGTCCTTCAATGAAGCTCCTTGCAAGAGCTCTGAAGCCCCAGTGGGTTCAGAGCAAAGGGGAAGCCACTGGAGTATTTTTAAACTTTAAAAATAACACCAGCCTGAGCTCTAGAACACAGGAAGCGGATGTGATATTGCCTTTGATAAAGTACACGCTAACAATTTCCTTACCCTCGTTAATGCAGTTTTCCCTTGTGTGACTCACAGAATTACCCTAAGAGTTCAGAGGAAAAGAAAAATGTCTCAAACTCTTTACAAGATGCCTGGAAAATAGTAGATACTCAATAAACATCTCTTTCTCACCCCTTCGTAGGATGCCTTGGGATTCGGAATGGTTAGCCACTCAGTGTCTTCTGTACTAGTTGATCATCCAACTTAAAAGAAAATACATCCTTTAAAAACATGTCAGTAAATACTACTGCTGGATCAAAGAATTTTTCCAGTATCCCCTTTCTCCTCTCTCACCCACACAAAAAGCAAGCCATCCTCTTTCTCTCCGCAACTATATCTTCATTGTTCTTAGCCCTGCACCCTCTTCGCAGAGGCAATTGGTTAAAAAATATTTCATTAGCAGATATCCTGCAGCTTACTCTCACCTGTATTCCGCTATCCACATTTGTCTCCACGAACAGTCCTCTCCTCAGAAAGCCTACAAGTCAGCAAGTGCAGTTCGTCTACAGAAACAGGAGGACCCACACCCTGCTCAGGCATGCTGCAAATCCTATACTGTCGACAGCAACCTCACAATTTGCTTCCTTTGGATGTTTTCGCTTAATTCACACGCATCAGTTATAGTAATTACTCACACACACAGTCAGCCTACAGGCACAGTAAAATCTTTCAGGAGGATATCTGCTAGATAGTTGCAATCATGAGAATAACATCCAGGGGCATAAGAGAAGCCGCCTTGTGGGGCCACTGCCATCTGGGAAAGTGACATTCTGGCAGGGAATCCGGTTTGAAGCTAATGAAAACCCAGATTCTCTTGGTGCCAGAGCTGGCCTCCAGCTGCAAGGCTCTACTGAAGCAGCTTATGTGAATTCCTTCACTTAGTCCAGGGCCGGAGTAGCATAATGCATATGGAAAATGACATTTCTTGAAACTCACCGCCTTGATACTGTGTTTCATCAGATAAATACTTTCAGGAACTTAGCGCCAAGAAAAGAATTGTACCTTCTGAAGTAGTGCTGTTTAATCTTCTTTGCCTAGGAGAACTGGACAATTGATATATATACATTGTATACATACATACACACACACACACACACACACACACACACACACACACACACACACACACATTTTTTTTTTTGCTTTGGTTACCAGGAAGTTCAGAACCAGATATATCCCTTAACTCATTCATTCACTCATCCATTCAATAAACATATATAGAGTCCCTTTTACATGTCAAGTATCACATAAAGTACTGGCAATTCTGTCCTCAAGGACATAGTTTTTCAGAAAGCCTTGGACAGATACAGAATTAACAAGTGGCCAGGGTGCCTGGGTGGCTCAGTCGGTTAAGCATCTGACTACAGCTCAGGTCATAATCTTGAAGTTCATGAGTTCAAGCCCCATGTCAGGCTCTGTGCTGACAGCTCAGAGTCTGGAGCCTGCTTCAAATTCTGTGTCTTCCTCTCTCTCGCTCTGCTGCTCCCCCATGTGTGCTTACTTATGCTGTCTCTCTCAAAAGTAAACAAACGTTAAAAAAAAAAGTGGCCATTACTATCATTGGGATATACATTAGTATGCTCTGAGAGCTCAGGGGAACGGCATCTCATGAAGCCTGGTGGTGGAGGGGGGATAGGAGATGGAAAGGAAAAATCAAGTGAGGTACCTGTTAAAAACATTATCAGCTCTGCTTCTTGGTAAATTAGCTATTATTTGACTTCTGATGTTTCTGAATCTTTCTTTTAAAATGTCTTAAGCTTTCATAGAAATAGATTGAAAAATACATATTTATTCATTCATAAGCATGTTTAAATACACACACTAAACAATATCCTTTTAGGGGCACCTGGGTGGCTCAGTCGGTTGAAGCATCTGACTTTGGCTCAGGTTATAATCTCAAAAGTTTCTGAGTTTGAGCCCCACGTAAAGCTCTGTGCTGACAGCTCAGAGCCTGGAGACTGCTTCACATTCTGTGTCTCCCCACCCCCTCTCTCTCTCTGCCCTTCCCCTGCTGGTGCACTACCTCTCAAAAATAAAAATAAACAGTAACAGTATTAAAAGGTTAATATCCTTTTAACCTAGAGGAACCCTCAATATTTACAAAATACAGCTTACAATGGGGTATTACAAGGGACCCTGGGAAAAGTCAGATGTAACTAGGAGTAATCTGCTTTGAGGAGTTGATTCTTGAATATTCCATGAATATTTCCATGATTCTAAAATGACTTTGGTTTAAAAATATGAAGGTATCCTCTTATTAATTTAGCATAGGCTTAACTTTGTCTGCTTCACTACTGTTTACACCAGTATGCCAACCCCAAAGATCTCGATTCAATAGCTCTGGGCTGGTAGATAGTGATTGACAACAAGGATTAACTACATGGTTTCTAGATGGATCCTGGCTTACTTCCAGATTTGGCTAATGCTAAACCAGTGCATTCCTTTGCCTCCCCCTGCACCAACATTTCCCTCTGCCACAGCATACACTGTGAGAGAATGGGGTTGCTGGCATAATTTCAAGTTATATCATTGATTCAAATCTACCCCCAAGCAAACCTGCTTTTATTTCAGATGAACACTCTAGTGATCTGAATCGCAGGGGCAGTAAAACAATTCTACATTTATGTAGCATTCCCATCCCCAAAGGAATAGTTTTCTATGCCGACAAATACCTTAGAAGCAATAAGGAGTTTGGTGGGTTGGAGTCTCTTTGTGCCTGTGGTTTTTTAAAAAAATCAGAATTCCATGTAATAGAAATATGATGAATTCGGTGCTTAACAACAACTGCTCTAATAAAGTATATTATATGCATAATTCTCACTTAATAGTAACTACTGCACAAACCTATGGTAAACCTGATAATATTCAGCTTATAAATCAGGAGCAGCAAGGAAAATAAGTTGTGCCTTTAGGGAAGAGCTGCAGGGAGATGCGGACTACTTCCTGGGGCTTCCTCTGGCCAGAACATTCTCCAGCTGATATCCACAGGGCTTCCTCCCTCTGGCTCTCTCTGCCCAAGTGTCCCCTTATCAGAAAGACCTTTCCTGACCACATTTCTTTAAAATAGCAATCTCAGCATTCCCCAACCCCCTTTCTCTGCTTGCTTGTTGCTTTGAATGCTTTCTTTCCATTTATGTATTTGTTTGTGCACAGCACTTACTACCACCGGAAACATGCCTGTTTTCCCTCTTCCCCGGATACAACATATGCCCAGAAAGCAGAGGCTATGTTTTGTTCGATATTTTATCTCCAACACCTGGCACCAAGCGGGCATTCAATAAATATTTGATGATTGCATGATTTTTATTTATTTATTTTTACTCTTTCAGCTCACAGCGCTCCCACCTGAGAATCCCAATACAGCAACCAAGGCCCAGAGAAGGTAGAAATTTTCCTAACATCTTCTTCTCCCTTATTCTAGCAAAGAACAGCTCTCTACAAAAAAGAGAAATCTGATTGAAACGAATGCCCCAAGAATTTCTGTTAATCCTGCAGCAACACATCTAGAACTACCTGTACCTTACGGAGCAAAAACTGAATGTATTTTGACTCTGACGGTCTTGAAACCTGCCCACTCGGCACGGTTCCCGAAAATGTTCTCTAAGCGTTCCTCCAAAGGAGAAATCAACCACTGTATCTAGTTATCACCTTAAAACAAGACTAATTTATACTCACCCCACTGATTCCCTGTCCAGCATTTTAATAGGGAGCAAGGGACTAAGACCAGTGATTATCCATGACACTGTATGTGCATGAACTTCATTAAATTGACAACACAGCTCCAGTTTACTACAGCTACTTTGCACTTCAGAATCTCTCCAGCTAAAACCATTCACCTTCCTGAATACGAGTCTGTAAGGCCCTTTAAGTCTTAAGTGTAGCTAAGAGGAAGCAACCCAGATATGCAAGAAGTGAGAGGCCATGGGGCACCTGGGTGGCTCAGTCAGTTGAGCATCTGACTTCAGCTCAGGTCATGATCTCTTGGTTCATGAGTTCAAGCCCTGCATCGGGCTCTGTGCTGATGGCTCGGAGCCTGGAGCCTGCTTTGGATTCTGTGTCTCCCTCTGCCCTTCCCCTGCTCGTGCTCGGTCTCTCTCACTCTCAAAAATAAACAAACATTAAAAAATTGTTTTTAAAGAAATGAGAGGCCATGAATCACTTGAATTACAGAAGGTCTAGAATCTACTAAGAACTGTGAAATACAACTAAATAAGTAGTCAAGTGTCTGATCCATAATTGTTCTTGGTTCTGTTGCTACAAAGGCACATACCATAGGAAAAATTTGAAGAATGAGTAAATAAATAAAAACATCAGTCCACAGAAGCTAGGGGGCTTTGAGCAGACCATAATTCTAAGTCTCAGTATTCTCTCTTGACGTTTGCTACTCAAGTGTTCTACTAAACTGCCTTCCAAGGAGCAATGAAGCAGAGCCCTAGCAATTCTTTCAACAAGCTACTGAGATTGGAAGGCTAATTTAATGGGGCAGGGCCAAGTGCACTTAACAAACTGCCCATCTGTAAGATGGAAATACGTTGTCCTCGTCTTTAGCAGTAACTCTCCTCACTAAGTAGCTCTCAAAGAGTTTTGAAGCCTTTCTCCTTCTCAGTGTGTAGCTGCCAATGAGTTCACTTCCATCTGTGAAGAGAAGAGGCTGCCAAGATGTGGGGCTTTGCCTAGGACCCACTGGAGCTACCATGAATTGAGAAATTCAAGCTGCATCTGATCCCTTCCCTGGAGAAAGAATACACGGAATCCTCTTCTACATGTTATTAACCTAGATACCTTTTCTAAGCCCCCTTCCTCTTGCCCAAACAGAAATCAAATGGTGGTGGGTGGAAGGGAAGTGCATTTCCACGTCAACCTTTCGAGTGTAAGCCTGGGCTACGCTTACAATGTTGCTTCTGTTTGCTGTGCCCGGGGAGAGTCTGGCTCAGCCAAGAAAAAGAGGAGTTTAAAATGCTATCATCTGCTCACAAAGATGAACTCCACATTACCATAGCTATTCTTTTGATGTAATGAATCAAACTCCTGCCTGCCCAGTTGTATGTGATACTGTGCAACACGGCTCTGACTTGCCTATGATTACATTTCTAGAAAAGTCAGCATGACTGTATGGAAAATGCTCATGATACACAGCTTTGCTCATTCCCCACTGGGCAGCATTGGGCACATCACTGCTCTTCTTTTGGTCTTGGTTTTCCCATCTCGAAAGAAAAAAAAAAAAGTGAGACCAAATGTTATCTGAGATTGCTGTCGACCTTAAGATGCTCTGGTTCTGTGGGTTTTTCTGGGATCTCTCTTTGAAGGTAGTATTTTCATCATCAATTCTTCCTGGCCTTTCTATTTAGACCTTATTTATCCCCAGATTGGACTAGTAGATGTCCTTTGCCTTATGCTGGAGAATATTCTGTATGACTCTTCAAGTCACAAAAGAGACTGACCTAAGACACATACGTATACTTTCTTTTGGGAACCTTCAGAGAGACCCTTGCTAACCCTTGGCTTGTAAACTATGATGCAGGAGACTTGTAGCCCTTAATTAGTGACCTTCCCAGAATGATCCTCTCTTCTCTCCCTTCTCTTTAGTTTTCTCATGTTTTCTCGATCTTTTTTTCCCCTCCATCTTTCTCATCTTTTCTCACTTGGTCCTGCCAGCACAACTAAGGGAGTTATTTAGACCCACCGGTAACCCAGAGGAAAATAAGAAATTGCTGCTTATCTTCACTGAACAGAACCACAAGATTAGGACTGAAAGTTATTTGAAATGCATTCATGTTGACAACATTAAGAAAGCCGTAACATAAAAGCACAGGAGATGAAATGAATTCAGGATCGCAAATTGAGATCAACAACCACCTTCATGTCGAAACAGTCTCAGACACAGCTTTGTGTCACAAGTTCTTTCATAAAAAGTCGATGATTAGAGTAAGATACAGAAACCACAGTATTTAACCCATGTGCAGGCAGCAAAACCCCTGCGATTAAGGTAACTCCAGATCACAACTGTGTAATATATCTTTGCTAAGCAGGAGTAGCTCGTGTGGTGAGGATTTGGAGTTCAATCAAATTATGTTCTCTACACCCACTTGTGAACATAATACTCACAACATCCAAGTGATTAACCAAAGCAGCCTAGTTCAGGAGGACTGCCAACAGCAGGCAGAAGTGTGGTGTATCTAAACAAGTGAACATGGAAAGGTATCATTATAACTGGTGTTACAGACATCTGGGATAAAAGTTTATTTTAAGGAAGTAGGAAACTTTGGGCAGAGGACGAGTCTCAAGGAGGTCCTAAGGCTCAGTAACCTTCCCCAGCCACGCATCAGTTGTAAGAATGACCCGGACTTCAAATAGCATCCTTGTGTCCCCAGGTAGAAAGATCTGGTGGGATGTAGATGAAGTGGATGGAAATTTCAAGTGGTGGTTAGAATAGGAGGAGGAACACAGTGGATGCTCCTCTACCCCCCAGTCACAGAGAATAACTTAATCTGGCCCTGCTGTAACTCAGTGCGACCTTCTCTTTCAGAGGCACAAGTCTTTGGTTTCCCAGCAAGCACCTTGATCTGTACCTGCAGGTGTGAAACAATTTGCCAGGTGCCTAAGATGGATGACTAACTTTTGTCCCTCCTTGATTAATCACTTTGCAAATGTCTGCCTAAATAAACTCCTATGGAATGGCTACAGGACACAAGCCAAACCAGTCTGATGTCCAAATTAAAGCACTTGACTTTTCCCCCTTCCCCTCCCCTTCAAAAGGCACTTAAATTTTTACTTCCTAGAACAATAGGATCATAATACATCTGGAAATTTGCCATTATGGCAGCAGGGGCTGGAGGACAGATCAACAGAGCAGCACAAACTACGTGCTGAGCAATAGCCAAAGCTCCTGGCTGTGTCCTGGGTACATCCAAAGCAGAGAAAGGCAAGGTGTGTCCTAAGGTGTGGAGGGAGAAGAGTTGCTGCTCAAAGTCCTGGTGCAACAGACCTCTTGAGGGCATCCAGAAGAGACAGATGCATTTACTATATTTGAGCACAAGGTCCTCCTGGACCCAAGATGAGGGCCTGGGATGGAGCAGAAGTGTAAATCTGGGGGAGTAAAAACAAAGACTCTTTTTTTTTCCCCTCGCAAAAGGGAAAACAGTACCAAGAAGGACTGGGACCATGACAAAAGGAAGACCACAACAAGGTTTGTGTTCAGCATGCCAGCCCTCCATGTCAGGTACCTGTCTCTATGCCTCCTTCTTCCTCCTTCCCAGGTGCCTTAGCCCTGCTGGCAGGCCGTGAGCTGACATCCACTCAATAGTACACACGGAGCCCCTACCTTGCACCAGGCATGGAGTTAGAAACAGAGGACACAGAAGAATTCTACGGTTCCCTGAAGATACAAAGCCCAGCAGAAAAGCTGGATAAAGTCCACCAGGGTCTCCTCTAGCTCATGATCACCACCAGGTGCAGATCCTGCCAACATCACAAGAAAGGCCTGGGACTCTAGAAAGCACTCAGCCCTCCCCACTCCTTCTTCCCAAGTTAACTTCCCCTCCCTAGTAGATATCCTTGCTATTACACAAAACTGGAGTTGCATTCCCTTACTGAACGATTATCAACTTTTGTACCTCTGTACAAAGGAGTTAACTGGATCCATCCAAAAGAGAAGATTTTTCAGATGGCAAATTTGAGCAGTGGTTCCCTAAAAGTAGTGGAGTGGAAGCGAATACAGAGGGCAGCCCAGGCCTGGCATCTGTCATAATTCCTTCAGGCCATGCTCCTAAAAAATACCCTTCTTGCTATATTTTATATTTTCTCAAGCTTGGAAAACCATTAATGCTTTAAATAATCCCACATGCAGTAACTCTTAGATTTGTTTTCTTATGAGGGTCTTAGAAGTCTAGAGGAGATGGCTTTTTCAAGAACCTTACTAAATTACAGATTTTGGTCATTCACGCCCTGCATGTCCCCAGGAGATAACCAGCAGAGGACCTCCCTGTGTTTGAAGTACATTCCCCATATACTCAGCTTTAGGAGGCATGCAATGGACCCAAGGTTGCATATACTTTTTACTATTCACCCACTCAGGATATCATTTCAATCAATCAGGAATTAACAATTTATCATCAGAAAAGAGAGGAGACTCCCCTGGCGAGTTCTCCCTTCCTCTCATTGTGAGGTTAAGGGAGGTGGCCTACATAATTCTCATCAGATTTTCTTCTGGTGTACAATCAAAAGGATCAGAACACTAGGCAAGATTAGAGCAGCCTCTCAAGAGAAAATAAAAGAGAGATATGTTCTTCCTTAGCATGTCCCTATTTTTTTTTTAATTTTTTTTCTTATTTTTGATAGTGAGAGACAGAGCACAAGTCGGGGAGGGGCAGAGAGAGGAGGAGACACAGAATCCGAAGCAGGCTCCAGGCACCGACCTGTCAGCACAGAGCCTGAAACGGGGTTCAAACTCACAGACTGCAAGATCATGACCTGAGCCGAAGTCGGACGCTCAACAGACTGAGCCACCCAGGCGCTCCTTCCTTGGCATGTCCTTGAGCACCTGAACAGTGAACAGATACAGAACTTTCTACCACCCAGCCTATTGCTGGGTAGTGGCTCTGTAATTGGCCTAAGAAATTCTGACTTGTTTGGCTAAGCATCTGACTTGTTGGCTCAGGTCATGATGTCATGGTTTGTGAGTTCAAGCCCCGCATCGGGCTCTGTGCTAGAACCTGGAGCCTGCTTTGGATTCTCTCTCTCTCTCTCTGCCCTTCCCCTGTTCTCACTCTGTTTCTCTCTCTTTCAAATATAAACAAACATTGAAAAAAAATTTTTAAAGGAAATTCTGACTTGTTTTGAAACGTTATTTTTGAAAAGAGAAAATTTAGGACATGTTCCACATTCAAAGACCCTCTTACCATTACTCACTGAGAACACAGAGTACCTTGCATGCTCCTTTCAAAGGTCTCTATCCAGACGAGGCAAAAAACACTGAAGATTGCCTTGATTAACATCAAATAAAAAAATGCAGTTCTATCTCCACTTTCCATCCTTGTGAGACTCTCCCAAGTAATCCTACCAGCTGCCCATCATTAATATGAAGGGAGATGCAGTACCAGTAATTAGAACCAGGACAAAGAATCAGTTTCCAGGAAATATCCCTCAAGTCCATGATTGGGATCTATAACTGAAGCCAAATAACCTGCTGTATTGAGACTGGCCTATCGGGAGATTTCAAATGCTATCTGAAGATACAGTTTTTGTGTCTGATTTCAATAAAATCTTGCAGGAAAAAAAAAAAAAACCTACATGCCATACCCAGACCTCTGAAAAGCCAGCTAGAAAAATGTACTTCAATTCCAGAAAAATCTATCAAATGGTAGGCAAAGCCAGGTAGAAAAAAAATGAGACACACACCTAAGTTTCAAGAAGCAAATGATGGCAATACCATATCCAAGTAGAAAGAGCCATTTGGATAATGGGCTATGTTTTTTCTTCTAAGTAATCAGTTACATGGCATATGTTAGCTGAAAATAGATATTTTAAAGAAATTCAATACCTAATCATGGGATCTGATATTTTTCCTTGGGGAAAAAAAAAAAGTCATTTGCCTATGCAGTACTGTATTTTGAAAACATCCCCTGACCAGTGACCTCAGGGATATCAGTAAAGAAGATGATAAGGTAATATGTGAAATGTTGGGTGATTAGGGCACCATTATACCCCATAAGCCAAAAGTAGTTCCAGGATTCAGACTATAATCAGGCACAAGTTAGCTATAACTAATGGCTGAGGACACAAGGAACTGGGGCATCCTCTAAAGAGATCAGTCAAATTTTCTGCTTCTAGCCCATACTCAGAGAGGCCCTCTTGCTATAACAAAATCCCGGATAAATAGAACAAACTTTATCTTGCATTCCTGACCACCAAAAAAGTACAGAAAGTATGCAAATGGGCATATGCACAAATACAAAGAATGAGAGAAAGTGAGAGCACACACACCAGACAATGAGACACAGAGACACAATTTAATCAAACATAAGCCCCCCCAAAAAATTCCTCAAAACACAAGAGAATAAACCAACATAAATGAGAATTTCCAGAAACAGAAGTACACCCTTAATTTCCAAATATTCAGCAGTCTCACATGTAGAATACTTCAAATTAAATACTTCATGTAATAAAATATGGAAAAATGAACAGTAAGAGACTTTTAAAAAAATGACCAGAAATATTTGCAAATTAGTCAAAAAGAATTTTTAGAAACAATGTAAAATCACTGAAATTGAAAATTCAATGAACAGGTCGTACACCTCATATTGACCATAGCTGAAGACAGAATCACTGAACTAATAAGAGTTCAGAAAAAAAGTGATCAAAATGCAACAAAGAGAAAGTATTAAAAGGATATTAAGAGGCATGGAGGGTAGAATAAAAAAATTAACATAAGTCCAATGGAAGCCCTAGGAGAGAAGTGAGACTGGAGGACAGGCAGTTTTGAGACATAATGGCCAAGTTTGGTGACAGACACCTATACAAAGACACAGAAAACACTAGACACTAAGCAGAATAAAAGGTATTCCACGTCTATGTGACACTGCAGAATACCACAATGACATTATAAAATCCGCCACAAAAAAGATCAACAATTAGACTGAAAGATTTCTCAACAGCAACAACTGAAGTCAGAAATGATCCAGTCTTCAAAGTGCTAGGAGAAGAAAACTAACTATGTTAAAAAGAAACCCACAGGTCCAAAATGGCATCACTTAGGCCAAGTCACCAAACCGGGGCTTACCACCTAACTGCAGTTTCAATCTCCCTCAGAAATGTAAGCATTTAACAGGTCAGTCAGGAATTTTCTGATAAGCACAAATGAAGTACTCTGTCATATGGATCTCCCATCTCTCAAAAGAAGATGAGGAAAATCACCTAGTAAGACCCCTAGCCTTCTCCTAAGGTATGGTGACCTTGCCTAGAACAATCTTATCTTTTCTTTTGCTAATAACTTTCTTGAGCCATTCTCCTTCCCATAAAACCCTTCTGTTTTTACAAAATTCTTTTTAATGTTTATTTTTGAGAGAGAGCGCGCACGCACACGTGAGCAGGGAAGGCGCAGAGAGGAGGAGACAGAATCTGAAGCAGGCTCCAAGCTCTGAGCTGCCAGCACAAAGCCCGATGCAGGTCTCAAACCCACAAACCATGAGATCATGACCTGAGCCGAAGTCAGCCGCTTAACCAACCCAGGCACCCCCCCCAAAACCTTCCCTTTTGTACAACTCCTCAGGGCTCCCTTCTACTTACTGAGCTTGAGGGGATGCTGTCCAAGTCATGAACCCATTAGTAAAGTCAATTAAATCTTCAGATGTACTTGGTTGAATTTTTTCTTACTATAACACCCAATGAAGCCTTTTTTTTTTTTTAAGGAGAATGGAACAAATACATTCTTATAAACAAAACGGAGAGTTGACGATCAAAAAAAAAGTTCCCTGAAGAAATGCCTTCAAGGATGCACTTTAGGAAAGAAAATGAGGGGCGCCTGGGTGGCTAAGTTGGTTAAGCATCCAACTCTAGATTTTGACTCAGGTCATGATCTCATGGTTCATGAGTTCAAGCCCCACATCGGGCTCTGCACTGACAGTATGGAGTCTGCTTGAGATCTTGTGCTCTCTCTGTCCTTCCCCAGTTTGCTCTAAGTAAATCAACAAACTTTAACATTTTTTTTTTTAAAGGAAGAAAATGAACTCAAAGGAATGTGTGACATACAAGAAATGGCAAGCAGAAAAGATGGTAAATACATAGGTAATTTTATACAGATATTTTTACTGGTCTCTATAAAACAATACTAAAGCTAAAGCGGATCTTGTGGTGGTAAAAGAAGTCTGAGATAAAATACTGGACAATAGTGTAATTCACGGGAGTGATTCAAGTATTCGGAGAGGCTGTGCCGTTTTGTGAATGAACCCCATGCACAAAGGGGGCACCAGGGCCCTCATCAGCCTGGACCACACCAGGACTCCCCCCTTTCCCTCTCACCTTAGACCTGCCCCTCCCCAGTGTGTGATCTAGGTGGGAAGAGCAGGGAGGTGGGGGAAAACCAGCAGAGTTGACAGGTTTCCTGACAGAATGAGATTCCTGGGTCAGATCCTGAGAGAAGATGAAGAGTCGGAGCCAAGAAAAGGCCTGAAGGTGGAGGACAGGACAGTGTTTTGGCAGCCAAGCTTTCAGCTGTGTCTAGAAAGTAATCCACTTACTCACTTGCAGACTTGTGAAGGGCTTTGTGGGGGCTAGACATTGTTTGACTTCAACAAACAGGCTTGGAGACCAAGGATTTGTAAAGTCATCGCACTAACTAGTAGGTAAGGATGTGTATGGGCTCCTGGGTCTCACCAACAGAAGAGTTTTGGGGTGGCAGGAAGGATGTGACATGAGAGGTCTACATCTGGCTGAGAAAACCCTATTTCCTCCTGGAATTTTTCTGCTCGATGTAATCTGACCTCATCAACCCACATTAGGCCACAGCCTTCCTTCTTCAAAGGCATCCTTGGGATTTGGTTACCGAGCGTGGGTCTTGAGAGTTTGGGTAATTTTCCTGGAGGCCAACCCTAAGAAGCTTCCTGTGGCCAGATCTTCCTCACTTTTCATCATTTGGACAGCAGGGTGATACAGGAGGAGCAGGTGAGGAGCCACCCCTACAAGTGCAATTCTAACTTATGGAATGCAGCCTCCTTTTCACATAGTCCTCAAGCAAACAGTAAAAGGTCCACTGGCAAGGGAGCAACTGAATAACACGTTTCAATGCCAGTTCCAAGTTATTTATGAGTTATCTATTATTTAGGTTATCTCTGCTTCTGAGCATCTCCATTAGAAGAATCAGTGAGCAGAGACAGCAGTTAATAAACACTCTGTTACTACAACCTGAGAAGCATTAGAAGCTATTCTAGTCTTGAGAGCAGCTAAGGACAAAAATGTATTGCCCAGTTAAGACTACCAGGCCACTCCAGCATGTGCACCTGTTCATCGTATCATGCAATGCCTCCATTACATTATGTGTTTAATAACCCCTGTCTAAAAACTGGACCCATACATTAATACCAAACACAGCTTTACCTGTTTTTACCCCAAGTGCTTGCAACATTCTTGGCTGTTAATGTAAATTATCTGCTATGAGCACAGAGAAGACAATGCCCAGTAGAAAAATTGTCACTGGTAACTATAAGGCAGTTTCTCCCAGCCCCAAAGAAGACTATATATTGGTATCCCTTAAGAAGTGCTGTATTCAAAATCCACACAACATGGCAGGGGAGTGGGGCAATACAATGAGGAATTAAGAGACATTCTATAATATTTTCCACCAATGAAATTAATGCTTCACAAAAATCAGTCACCAAACATTTACAAGATTTCACTATACTACGTGGTTATGGCAGCAATAGGAAGAATCAGCCTTGGATTCCACAGCAAAGAGTCCTGAACAAGAAAATCATGAAGGAAATGAGCCACGGGGATCCTATTGGCTAGTATCCTATTTCCTAAATATGCACTACTAAATCATTCAAAACCTCACAAATTCTTGATATGAAGATTCATAAAGTCTTCTTAGCACTAAAAGAGGTTTTTTTTAAAAAAATTCAATGGGGAAAAACAGAGCTTTTTCCCTGAGATCAGGAACACGACAGAGATGTCCACTCTCACTGCTGTTGTTTAAGATAGTGTTGGAAGTTCTAGCATCAGCAATCAGACAACAAAAGGAAATAAAAGACATCAAAATTGGCAAATATGAAGCTTTCACTTTTTGCAGATGACATGATATTATACATGGAAAATCCGATAGACTCCACCAAAAGTCTGCTAGAACTGATACATGAATTCAGCAAAGTCGCAGGATACAAAATCAACGTACAGAAATCAGTTGCATTCTTATACACTAATAATGAAGCAACAGAAAGACAAATAAAGAAATCGATCCCATTCACAATTGCACCAAGAAGCATAAAATACCTAGGGATAAATCTAACCAAAGATGTACAAGATTTGTATGCTGAAAACTATACAAAGCTTATGAAGGAAACTGAAGAAGATATAAAGAAATGGAAAAACATTCCGTGCTCATGGGTTGGAAGAATAAATATTGTTAAAATGTCAATACTACCCAAAGCTATCTACACATTCAATGCAATCCCAATCAAAATTGCCCCAGCATTCTTCTTGAAGCTAGAACAAGCAATCCTAAAATTCACATGGAACCACAAAAGGCCCCGAATAGCCAAAGTAATTTTGAAGAAGACCAAAGCAGGAGGCATCACAATCCCAGACTTTAGCCTCTACTACAAAGCTGTCATCATCAAGACAGCATGGTATTGGCACAAAAACAGACACATCGGCCAATGAATAGAATAGAGACTCCAGAATTGGACCCACAAAAGTATGGCCAACTAATCTTTCACAAAGCAGGAAAGAATATCCAATGGAAAAAAGACAGTCTCTTTAACAAATGGTGCTGGGAGAACTGGACAGCAACAGGCAGAAGATTGAAACCAGACCACTTTCTCACACCATTCACAAAAATAAACTCAAAATGGATAAAGGACCTGAATGTGAGACAGGAAACCATCAAAACCCTAGAGAAGAAAGCAGGAAAAGACCTCTCTGACCTCAGCCGTAGCAATTTCTTACTTGACACATCCCCAAAGGCAAGGGAATTAAAAGCAAAAATGAACTATTGGGACCTCATGAAGATAAAAAGCTTCTGCACAGCAAAGGAAACAATCAACAAAACTAAAAGACAACCAACGGAATGGGAAAAGATATTTGCAAATGACATACCGGACAAAGGGCTAGTATCCAAAATCTATAAAGAGCTCACCAAACTCCACACCCGAAAAACAAATAATCTAGTGAAGAAATGGGCAGAAAACATGAATAGACACTTCTCTAAAGAAGACATCCAGATGGCCAACAGGCACATGAAAAGATGCTCAACGTCGCTCCTCATCAGGGAAATACAAATCAAAATCACACTCAGGTATCACCTCACACCAGTCAGAGTGGCCAAAATGAACAAATCAGGAGACTATAGATGCTGGAGAGGATGTGGAGAAACGGGAACCCTCTTGCACTGTTGGTGGGAATGCAAACTGGTACAGCCGCTCTGGAAAACAGTGTGGAGGTTCCTCAAAAAATTAAAAATAGACCTACCCTATGACTCAGCAATAGCACTGCTAGGAATTTATCCAAGGGATACAGGAGTACTGATGCATAGGGGCACTTGTACCCCAATGTTTATAGCAGCACTCTCAACAATAGCCAAATTATGGAAAGAGCCTAAATGTCCATCAACGGATGAATGGATAAAGAAATTGTGGTTTATATACAGAATGGAGTACTACGTGGCAATGAGAAAGAATGAAATATGGCCCTTTGTAGCCACGTGGATGGAACTGGAGAGTGTGATGCTAAGTGAAATAAGCCATACAGAGAAAGATAGATACCATAT
Source organism: Puma concolor (assembly GCF_028749965.1). Classification (NCBI taxonomy): domain Eukaryota; kingdom Metazoa; phylum Chordata; class Mammalia; order Carnivora; family Felidae; genus Puma; species Puma concolor. Next base: position 140,860,603 of record NC_141674.1, on the reverse strand, counting down.
GTTTTCACTCTTATGTGGATCCTGAGAAACTTAACAGAAACCCATGGGGGAGGGGAAGGAAAAAAAGAGGTTAGAGTGGGAGAGAGACAAAGCATAAGAGACTCTTAAAAACTGAGAACAAACTAAGGGTTGATGGGGGGTGGGAGATGGGTATTGAAGAGGGCACCTTTTGGGATGAGCACTGGGTGTTATATGGAAACCAATTTGACAATTTCAAATATTTAAAAAAAAATTCCTTCCTTCCTTCCTTCCTCCCTTAATTCAGAGACAGATTACCAGTACAGTGTTAATTAACTCCATGGTAATTGTCCAACTCAAATTATATACAGACTTTTTTTGAAAAAGAAAAAGGGGTGCCTGCGTGGCTCAGTCGGTTAAGTATCGGACTTCAGCTCAGGTCATGATCTCACGGTGCATGAGTTCAAGCCCCACACTGGGCTCTGTACTGACAGCTCAGAGCCTGAAGCCTGCTTCGGATCCTGTGTCCTCCTTTCTTTCTGTTCCTCCCCCACTCATGCTCTCTCTTTCTCTCTCTCAAAAATAAACATTGAAAAATTTTTAAAAACAAACAAGTTCCCTTAATTTCTCTAATGTTAACTTTATTGTTTTTAGTGTGTTCCTTAGAAAACTGGGTACGAAATCATTACATGCATCACCCTTTATCTATACAAACCAAGGCACATGTATAAGCAAATGTGACTCAAACTATAAAATCAACAGCATTCAAATTAAAACTGTAATTTAACATGCTAGATGATGTTCTGCTGAAACCACCCTGCTGCCCCAATGAGAATATATATGGTACCGGTCCCTGAGTGCTGCGGCATGGGTTCTTTTGAGCTCAGCATTTAGTGCCATGTTCTACATGAAGTCTGCATTCCTCATTCACTTCTCCTTCTAGAACTACTGTGAAGTCTTTCTTCATCAGCCTACTCTGCAGGCATTTGGTCTTTAAATGTGAACAGTGCTTTGGCATCAAATTAATTCTACCCTGATTTTTCTTAGGAATTCTCCACATTTAAATAGGTTCTATTCAACACTCATTTGAAGACAAACCTAAATGTAGATTGGAAATCATGTTCCAGTGCTCAGTTTTAAGACAGTTATCTCATGATCATGATAGGTCTAGATAAAATTTTTATTGCAATCCAACTGAAAGCAACATCTTAAAATTCTTACATAAGACTCAAACCCCCAGGGTCACAGAGGCTCAGAGGTCTTCAGCTCCCAATGTGAGAAACTGCCCTGTGGAATGTTGTCTGTGACCAGGTTCCTACAGATAATCTGCCTTTGGTGTGTCCTTGAAACTAGAAACCTACTGGGATCAAAACCTTGAGGGGTGAGGGCAGGAGCTGGAAGAGATGTGGAAAAGCTAGTGTAAGGAATAACATCACATCTGACCTAAGGTAACTACAAAGACTGCCAAAAAAGCAAAAACAGCCTACAGACTCAAGACTTATTCTCGTCAGTGCCGAGTGTTCTTTCTGAGTCCCCTGCGCTCTTACCGTGACCTAGTTTTCATAATAAAGGAAATGCAGTATTTAAGGCCTTTCTCAGAAACTAGAGTCCAGAGAGATGTTAAATATCATCCATCCAAACTTAAGATTCTACAAAATAAGCCCTTTGCTGCCATTGAAACAAACTTTCCATCATCACTATGCTACTTTTATTTGTTTTGGGTTTTGGTTTTTATTTTTTTTGTCATATGTACCTTCATCTCCACCAGCCTGAGATCCATGGTTTGCCCGGTCTCCCCCTCCTGGGTGACCCTGCAGACCACATCACTCAGGCTCCTGTGGCAGCTGACTTCTGATTGGGTTTGGCTAATGGAGGCAGTGGCAGAAGACCAGAGCCAGGGAAGAAAGGGAGATTGGCTGGCGGGGGAGGGGGACGGGGGTGTTAGTTGGTCAAGTCCAGCATCACCAGGTAAGTGGCATCCCTCTGCAGAACCAGCCCTAGCAGGCAGTGCTTCCTCCACAGCCACGGCTCTGAGCGTTCACGAAACACTGTTTCCCTCCCTTGTCTCTTCTGTCCAGAGCTGACCATAAGCCCTCATGGAAGGTTTCTTCTTTCTCTTGTCCCCTCAGCTTGGGATTCACATGGATTTCTACTGCTGTACTCCCCTGTCCTTTCACCCTGCACTGACTCTGTGGGTACAATCCACTGAATTATTTTCATTTGAACCAATGGTGTGAATTCTATGTCCTGCTGCGGCCATTTACTGACACAATCATCAAATTTGGCCAGGCAAATCAGTACTATATTAACCCCTAGGTACAGAATGGACTCTTAAAAATAAAGAATATAAAAGAGAAGAAAATCACCATCTTTCAGGGAAGCAAACCCATGAAGATAATCACATAAACAATGAAAGTGGCCTTGACCCTTTAAATCCAGTTGTGAAAATTTTAGCTACAAAAATAATACCTTGAGAAATAAACAGGCTATATTCATGAAAAAGTTTATTATGTTATCATCTGTAGCAGAGGAAATTTTGGAAACAACCTATATGTTCTATAGTAAGAAAATAAATTATGACATATCAACTTGAAGGACTAAGATGCTACCATGAAATACTACTAAGACTTTATAGCAGCAAAAAACTTTATAAGATGGGTATTTGAACAGATTTTGTCCATACATTTGAACATACAATTTAATTGTGCAAAAACAAACATGCATGTGCCTAAACATTAAATAATTAAATAAATTAAATAAATTTCACAAAACTAAATTCCATGCTGGAGGATTCCAATTCTAAGTACTGTGTATTTATTTTCTAAAATTTCCTTAAAAACAAAAGAAATAAAACAAAGGGCATAATATCCAGAGACATCATGGCTACAGCTAGTGATAGGAGAGGGACACTGTGAGAATTTAAATCTCCTCCAGATTATTTCCCACCCTCCGATCAATAAGCAGCCTTCAGCTAGACATTTAACGTCTGTCTCCGTTTTTTTCCTCTGCAGCAGGACTACTGGCCCACTTACAAGAATGTGAAGTTAACAAAACCTAATAAAACTGCAAAAATATAAATGTGTGTGTGTATACATATATATGTGCGTGTGTGTATATATATATACGTATATATATGTATATATATATACGTATATATACGTATATATACGTATATATATATACGTATATATATATACGTATATATATATGTGTATATATATATAGCTTTTGTATATCTGCCTCATTGTATGTACTAACTGCATATGCCGACTCTAGCTGGGACAATTTAAAACGAAATCATTTTCTTAGACAAATTTCGTGGTGCAGTGACTGTGAACTCTGCTTCAGAGACTGAGCACTTTCATTAGAAAGCGGTAAGATGAACATTGTCATTTGGGGGCCTTCATTGGAGGTTTTAAAATATGTTTCATGCTCCTCCTTAAAGAGATCCCATCTAGCAGAGTGATAACAGATTGATGGCTATGACCTTCTTCACATTCTTCCAACTCCTTTTAAAATGAAATCAAGGCTCTTGCTGCTGCTAGTGTCTGTGGGCCGGGTGCCAAGGAGCAATAATGAGGACTACACATCGTCTCCCACCCTCAGGACCGCCATCTCAGTTCATCATTAATGTGTTAATGCCACCAACAAACACATCAAAAGAGAGGCAATCCAGGAGAAACCTGCTTTCCCCATTCCCAAGGCTGGTTTTCTTTACACAGCAGTTGTCAGAAAGACAATGTCTTCGTACTGAAGATGAATAGGACACCATATCAACACTACAACAAAATGCTTTTACAGACATAAAGCTCTTTATGCTTTAATTTTAAACTGATGATTTGATATCTTCCTAAATTATACATTTTAGCAGAGTTTCCTGATCTAAAACGTTTATTTGCCTAGAATATATATTAACTTGAAATACTGCCATTCCTATTTCATAGCTAAGCAGATGATAATTTTCTTTAATTACACATTAATTCCAATGTACTACCTGGCGAGGCAGTTACTGTTTTAACGGGGTAAGGATTAATGGGCAGGTGTTCTGCTATAATTGGACTAAAGAAATAGAGGAATTACACATGATTCATTTTCTTCTCTGATCTGAATAATAGTAATAACACTGCCACCTTACATTTATAAAGCACTTTTCATTTTCAGAGTGCCTTCATATCTGGGATTGCATTTTCCTGAATCTTTTACCTTTGACGAATTTTTCCAGATAACACACAACTCTAGTTTTTCAACTTTCTGATGCCCAAAGGTTTTATGTGCCTAGGTTTATATCAACAGGATGCAGTGAGAGGCAGTAGAATAACCATGGCCTTTGGAGACCGACGAACCTGGGTTCAAATGTCAGCTCAACCATCTTACTACTGCATGACCTTGGATGAATCACTCTGATCAGCAGTTTTTCCATACTTACAAGGAGGATAATACCCACTTCCATCAATGGCGATTAGAAGACTAAATAAGATGTAGTTTATGAAGAGTCTGTTCTATATCTGGCACATAGCAGGTAGTTAATAAATAAAAGTTATTGCTATTATTAGCAGCTATTTTCCTCTGTCTTAAACATTGTCTTGTCCCTATGGGACTTATTTTCTTCAAAGTATTTGGATTCAGAGAGGTATGGAGGAAGTAGAAAAATCAAGAATAACGTTAGACCCCAGTATTGGGGTCCTACATTGGTGCAATCCCAAACACCGGTCCTGATGACATCTACTTAGTCTCCCGACACTCATCCACCTCGTATCTTTTAATAGAGCATCAAGTTAACAGTGCCTTGGATAAAACCCAATACTCATCAGTTAGCATTCCTATATTTTAAGTTTAAAAGTGTGTATCAAACCCAAGAAAACATCTCAGACACATAATACCCTTTGGTTACTGTGGTACCCCAGCCTCACCTCATGGTAGTTGTGCCCTTAGCAGTGCCCTCCCCAACATCCAACACATACTCTGAAGCAGAGCTGGTCTGTTATACAACCAACCAATGACATGAGGTGGAAGTGATCATGTCTGACTTCTGAGGCTAGGTCATAGAAGACCTTGGAGTTTCTGCCTTGGTCTCCTAGATAAATTGCTCTGGGGAAAACCAACAACCATGTCATAAGGACACTCAAGCCCACATGAAGGGAGACCAACTTGCTAGCTACATGAGTCACCTGAAATGTAAATAAACGTGGTGGGAAACACTGCTCCAGAATTGCCCAGCTAAGCCACTTTTGATTTCCTGATGCACAGAAACCATGAGAGATAATAAATGAATATTGGTGCTTGACACAGCTAAAATTGGGGGGCTTTGTTACACAGCAATGAATCATTATAGTAACAAGGGTAATTTAGCAAGAATATGGATTGCAATGACAAGATTCTTCACCAGGTAACTACCAACCCAGAGAACATGTCCAAACTATGATGCGTGAGCAACATGTCCTTGATATGTGGCTTTAACATAGAAACCAATTTCCTATTTGAAGCATCATCACATCACACATTAACTAATCCCCCAAATCCCACACTAATTCTGAAAACCTTTTTTAAAATGACATTATATAGAAATGTAAAGTGCCTACATGGACAAACTGTAAAGTAAAAATCTAGTGACAAATGAGGAAAATTATCAGCAATATATGATAGAGGGCTAATACTCTATATAAAAGAGAATGCCAAAATCCATAAAGTCATTCAATAATAAAACAAACAGCAGATAGGACTGAAAGATTCAAATAAAAAAAGCTCCAAAGACTGAGCTCTGGGGCACTCCAATATTTAGATATTAAGAAGAGGATTCAACAAAGGACATCACAGAGTAGCCACTAGGACAGAAGGAAAACTACAAGATTCTGGTGTCTAGGTAGCCAAGGATCAAAAAGAACTTCAAGAAAATGGGAGTGACAAAACTTGCCAAACCCTGCCTTCAAGGCCAAGTGCGTGGAGAACTGAGTGTTGACTACTTGAGTTTGCCACATGGGATCACCGGTAACAACTATATCATCCTGTTTCTCTTCCTATTGTCAATAAAGTTTTGTTGGCTATTCATTAAATGCAGATACAGTACTTCTTGCACATACCACCCCTTTTTTCATGTTACAACTTCTTTATACCTAGACCTGTCTGGATGAGTTGGGTTATGCTGCCGTAACAAACAATCCTCAGTGTCTGATTTGACACAGTAGGTCTACCTCTGGCTGATTCGAAGCCCAAGTGGGTCCAGGAAACTCTCCCAGATTAACGAGCTTCCATGTGCTGTCTTAGCATTCCAGACAGCTCTAAATGTGGCACCACATTTCCACAATCACCACGACAGGCAAAGAGCCCTAAAGGGTCTTACATTGACTAATCAGTCTGGCCCAGAAGTGACTGGTGTCCAACTACAAGCCACTGCTCAGGAAGAGTCATATGGCCTGCCCAATTGCAGGAGGAGCCAGGGAGAGAACTTTTCCCATGAAGATGAAACAGATACAGGTGAGCACTGTAAGTCTACCAAAGCCAGGATTCTACTTTTCAAGGGATCTAATCATCCATTTGATCATGAAAATATTCCAGTAAAGCAGAAAGTGAAGTGATTAGAATCTCAGGTTACAGATGTGAAAATTGAGATAACAGATTTAAAAAACTTGTCTGATTAGTAATAATATCTAATTTAAATTGTTGTAGTAAGGATTGCCTCCCAGCTCCATGAGCTTTCTTTTCACAAGTCCATGCTGCCATCAACTTGGAAAAAAATCATTAGGATCACTGATATCTGTGGTCATGTTATAAATAAAATATGCCAGAGAACAAAATACTACATGATTTTCTAAGTACCATATACAAAAGCAAGCCCTTTCAAACAGCTAGGATCAGTCCCTTCAGACATATTCTTGGCAATGACTGGCTGATGCCTAAAATAAAAGTCAAAAGTGCTCAGGAGGGAAGGCTTGGGTTTTCGTAACAACACTTCAGGCTCCTGTCTCTGCATCTGTCACTAAAGATTAGCCCTCAGAATAGCATTGTGTGAACCCCCTTTATGTTAAAGATGAACTTTAAGTTTCAACATTCCCTAGAGTGCTAATTTGCAGGCTGCTGACAGCCCAGCTTTAACAGAGACCAGCCTTTACGACTTCTGTATTAAATCTTAAGGTATAATTTCCTTCTCTCAGATATATCGGGTCTTGATAGGATTTCGGGATAGCAGGGAAGAACTGTATTGGAGTTTTTCTTTTTCACTACTTAATTTATCAGGACAAAGTAACATTTTGCAAAAATAAATACATATCCAAGCCCTGAATTCCTAGATCAAAATGAAATATCACTTGGCATGGAGATAAAAGCATTATTTATACTGATAAGACTTCTCCAAAGACTGTGCATTTAGGGAAAAAAGTTGAAAGAACAATTAGTGATAAGCTCCTATTTTTCCTTTCGATCCTTAAATTCCATAGTATAATCCCTTAATTTAGAATTTGGTATGTGAATAAAGTACTAAGCAAGAGCTTCAGATTGTATCAAGTCAACCCTCTGAAGCTCTTCTAACTGTTCTGTCCACAGCTTTCCTTCCCTTTGCTTTACTGGGCTTTTGGGAGGAGGAAAAGGGTGCAATGGAATTTCCAAGGTTAAAATAAATAGCAGGTACCCAAATCTGACAGTAGTCAACCAACTGCTATTCTGTTTGGTGGCTCATTTGTATTTAAAAACATCTTGGAAATGGGCAAGGATTTCCCGTCTAAAACGCAACTTCTTCTCAATACCTTATGTAGCAAAGCCACCTCAGGGAGTGAAGTTAACCTGGTCTCCTAAACAAGGAACCAGGCAGTCCACTCCCAGGAAGCCACCTAAACTCACTTTTTGTCCTAGTCAGAAAAAAAATCTTCCCTGGAGAGCACGGCAAAGGCTTTCCGACGTGTGTGTTACAATGGAAAGAGCATAAGGAGATTTGGGTTTTGTTCTAAGATCAGTTACTAGTGATTCCCAAACCTATTTAGAACACCAAACTAGATATTATGGTGAGACTCAAATGGAACAGTCCAGATGACAGCACTTTTCATTTGAACAGAGCCTTACTGTCTGCAACGTATCATACTTACCATGGCTCCCTCTGACCTATATTAAGAACCCTCACTTATACTGCCCATCTAGCCAGGACAAAAAAACTGCACTGTCCCATCTCAAGTGTTACCTTTCTCAATTTCATCACAGAATTGAAATCTGGAAGATGACCTGGACATCCTTTTTTTTTTTTTTTTTTACTTTAATTTTTTTTATTTTTTTTTTTACTTTCATTTTTTTTATTTTTTTTTTTATTTATATATGAAATTTATTGTCAAATTGGTTTCCATACAACACCCAGTGCTCATCCCAAAAGGTGCCCTCCTCAATACCCATCACCCACCCTCTCCTCCCTCCCCACCCCCATCAACCCTCAGTTTGCTCTCAGTTCTCAACAGTCTCTTATGCTTTGGCTCTCTCCCACTCTAACCTCTTTTTTTTTTTTTCCTTCCCCTCCCCCATGGGTTCCTGTTAAGTTTCTCAGGATCCACATAAGAGTGAAACCATATGGTATCTGTCTTTCTCTGTATGGCTTATTTCACTTAGCATCACACTCTCCAGTTCCATCCACGTGGCTACAAAAGGCCATATTTCATTTTTTCTCATTGCCACGTAGTATTCCATAGTGTATATAAACCACAATTTCTTTATCCATTCATCAGTTGATGGACATTTAGGCTCTTTCCATAATTTGGCTATTGTTGAGAGTGCTGCTATGAACATTGGGGTACAAGTGCCCCTATGCATCAGTACTCCTGTGTCCCTTGGATAAATTCCTAGCAGTGCTATTGCTGGGTCATAGGGTAGGTCTATTTTTAATTTTCTGAGGAACCTCCACACTGCTTTCCAGAGCGGCTGCACCAATTTGCATTCCCACCAACAGTGCAAGAGGGTTCCCGTTTCTCCACATCCTCTCCAGCATCTATAGTCTCCTGATTTGTTCATTTTGGCCACTCTGACTGGCGTGAGGTGATACCTGAGTGTGGTTTTGATTTGTATTTCCCTGATAAGGAGCGACGCTGAACATCTTTTCATGTGCCTGTTGGCCATCCGGATGTCTTCTTTAGAGAAGTGTCTATTCATGTTTTCTGCCCATTTCTTCACTGGGTTATTTGCTTTTCGGGTGTGGAGTTTGGTGAGCTCTTTCTAGATTTTGGATACTAGCCCTTTGTCCAATATGTCATTTGCAATTATCTTTTCCCATTCCGTTGGTTGCCTTTTAGTTTTGTTGGTTGTTTCCTTTGCTGTGCAGAAGCTTTTTATCTTCATAAGGTCCCAGTAATTCACTTTTGCTTTTAATTCCCTTGCCTTTGGGGATGTGTCGAGTAAGAGATTGCTACGGCTGAGGTCAGAGAGGTCTTTTCCTGCTTTCTCCTCTAAGGTTTTGATGGTTTCCTGTCTCACATTCAGGTCCTTTATCCATTTGGAGTTTATTTTTGTGAATGGTGTGAGAAAGTGGTCTAGTTTCAACCTTCTGCATGTTGCTGACCTGGACATCCTTTTAATCTGACTGACACCATCCAACTCTCCATCTCAATAAACAAATCTTTGAGCAAAACCATCCAAGAGCATTAGTGAGTCCTGCGAAAACTTCTGCAGGTTCCACATCCCTTAAACAGGGGGACCTTTGAATTTATCATCCACACTGGGACACTTCCAGAAGTAAATGGCGACTTTATAAGTAAGGACACCAGGGCAACAGTTAAACTCGAACTGTCCTTACGAGGCACCCTCTTCACAAGCCCCACATTAGACCTCAACTCAGGCAACAGATGCAGGCCTTGAAGGCTTTCTATAAATGAAGTCACATTTCACTAACCTATTTTTTGATGCATTGGATTTTCTCCAACTAATTTTTCAGATGGTAGGTACCATCTGAGCTTGCAGTCCCTCCTCCTTTTCTATACACCCTCTGCCCTTGTTCAACAAAACAGTGGTGACCTGGACAGAAAAAAAAAAAAAAAAAAAAAAAAAAAAATCACCTACTGTTTCTATTTAAAGAAACTATTTGTTGGCTTGTTTTTAAAAGCACAGAAACCATACTGAATGGAAAATCACCTAGAACCAAACACTACTAACTGCTGTTCTGGTCTGTTTTCAATGTTTCTAACTTTTAATTATACGACTAACTCATGAATATCTTGTTCCTGTTAAAACATGAGAAAATAGGGGGCACCTGGGTGGCTCAGTTGGCTGAGCATTCAACTTCAGCTCAGGTCATAATCTCATGGTTTGTGAGTTCGAGCCCTGCATTGGACTCTGCTTTAGCTCTTCTGTCTCCCCTCTCTCTCTGCCCCTCCCCTGCCCATGCTTTCTCTCAAAAAATATTTTTTTTAATAAATAAAACATGAAAAAATATGGAAAATTCAAAGGAACAATAATGACCCAGGAACTACCAATTTCCAGGCACTTAACATATTATTCCAGTTGAGTTTCACACTAACCCTTGATGATAGTATTTTTTTTTTAATTTTTTTTTTTTAACGTTTATTTATTTTTTTGGGACAGAGAGAGACAGAGCATGAACGGGGGAGGGGCAGAGAGAGAGGGAGACACAGAATCAGAAACAGGCTCCAGGCTCTGAGCCATCAGCCCAGAGCCCGACGCGGGGCTCGCACTCACGGACCGCGAGATCGTGACCTGGCTGAAGTCGGACGCTCAACCGACTGCGCCACCCAGGCGCCCCTGATGATAGTATTTTTATATATTACTTACAAACAAGGAAGCCAAGGCCAAGAGGCATGAAGTGATTTGTATGGAAGCTCCTAGTACTTCAATTCCAAAGTTCAATGCATTTATACATTTTAAATATTTTATGCATTTTCTTCCTGTCTTTTCTCTGCATGGTTTTTTCCAATGGTTTATCCTAATCACACTATGTATACCATATTCCATATTTATACATATATTCATGTATTGATATGAAGAGCACTGAAAGCTTGACGAAGGAACAAAAAGAAAAATCAAACAATACACAATGTTTTCTCTATGTAGTCTGTACTCAAGTCTGCCCATCCTGTCTTCCAGAGGTAACCACGAGGTGCCCTTTCTTGTGTCTCCTTTAAGACATCTAAGCATGTCAGGCATATATATCTGCTTATACTCCATTCCTGTATTCCCATTCATAAGATGTTCCAAAGACCATCCACGCTCACTGTTGCCAATTCCTCTCCCCGGTCTCTCTGGAACTCGTCCCATCAGACTTTCATCCCTACCACTTCCAGAAGACTGCACTTGTCAAGGCCACCAATGTCCTCCACATTGCCAAATCCCAAAGTCAATTCTAAGATGTCATTTTCTTCAACTCTGAACAGTAACTGACATAGTATATTCCATCCTTTTTCTTGCATCACTTTCTTCTCTTCCCTCCTAGGATGTCCCTTTCCCAGGTATCACCCTTCCTCTTTGGCCATTCCTTCATGGTCACCTTTGATGGCTCTTCTTCATCTTCCTAATCTCTACATGTAGGATAATCCTAATCTTCAGCCTTCTTTGATTCTCCATGTATACTTACTCCCTACGTGATCTCATTTAGGCCTATGCTTCACATGCCTTCTACATGTTGATGGCTCTCAACCCACACTCCAGCCCAGACTTTTCCCTTGAACTCCAGATTTGTATGTTTAACTGGACATCGTATAGGGAATCTCAAACTCAACATGTCAAACTTGAACTCTTGATTCTCCTCCACCAGTATTCTCCATCCTAGTAATGGCAACTTTTTTTTTCTTGTTGTGAGCATTAGGAACGCAAGGAGAAGAGGCAAAAACCAAACAAGAAAAGTACTGAGGAGCCATTCTTAATTTCATTCTCTTTCTCTTAATCCTACATCTAACCCATCAGCAAATCCTGCTGGCTCTAACTTCTAAATATATTCTGAATCTGACTATTTCCCTATCACCTTTACCACTACCAACTCCTTTGGCCCAAGTGATTTTAACAGCTTTTGATCTAGTCTCCTTGTTACTGCCCTTTACCTATAGTCAATTCTCCCTATGGCTACATTACATGCCTTTAAAAAGGTAAAGCAGGTCATGCCATTACCTTTGAGGTCATACTCAAAACCCCTAAATTATTTCTATCACCCTTAGAGTAAAACCCAAAGTTCTTACCACATGCAGCAAAGCTTCCTACGATCTCCACTGTCCTGATGCTGTTTCTCTGCCCTCACCCCCACCCTTCCTCCCTTGCCTTTCTATCAGCCCCCCAACCATACTAGCCTCCTTGAGCTTCCTCCAGCAAGCCAAACCCATTCTCCTCACTTATTCCATCTCAGCACTTATTATTTCAAATACCTAGAATGTCCTTCCTAGAATGGTATGTTCCCTTACCTCATATTCTAGTCTCTGCTCCAATGTCATCTTTTCAAGGAATTTTTCCCACTCATATTACTGTACCCTCTCCCACTCCCCATCATGTCCTCTCTCCTTACTCTGCTTTACTTTCTTCAAAGCACATATCACTACCTGACCTATTATTTACCTATTGCCTTATTGTAAGTCTCCAGTCATAGAATGTAGACTCCTTGAGGGCAAGGATTTTGTTTTATTTGCTCTTTTAGACCTGATTCCTATCACATTGTATATATATTCATAAAACAATCACTAAATAAGGGAAACATCTGTAATATGTGTATATTTTATATTAAAATGGAGTATAATATATAACGTTCTACCAATTGCCATTTCCATTAGTTACATTGCAATACCTCAGAATTCATGGGGTATAGAATATAGTCCTCAGAAGCATCTTCACTCAACAACGGGGAATACTTCACTCTAGACTAAATGCTACTCGGGGCACCTGGGTGGCCCAGTCAGTTAAGCGTCCGACTTCAGCTCAGGTCACAGTCTCGCGGTCTGTGAGTTCAAGCCCCATGTCAGGCTCTGGGCTGATGGCTCAGAGCCTGGAGCATGCTTCCGATTCTGTGTCTCCCTCTCTCTCTGCCCCTCCCCCGTTGATGCTCTGTCTCTCTGTGTCTCAAAAATAAATAAAGGTTAAAAAAAATTAAAAAAAAAAAATGCTACTATGGTCCTGACTAGCTAATAACAAAAGAGTACTAAAAATGGTCAAACTTTCCAAAAAATTTAACTGCATCCTAGAACAAAGCTCAAGAGTTTGTATAGGGATACAAAAACATCCAGCACCCAAGAAGGGAAAATTCACAATGTCTGGCAAACAAAGATTATCAGCCCTAAGAAGCAGGAGAATACAACATCATTCAAAACCACCCAGAAGAGACACAGATGTTAGAATTAACAGAGATATTAAAACTATTATAACTAAAGTCTGTATCTGCTTAAGTCAACACATATAGGAAAAAAATTTAAAGCCCCAAGTCAAACTTCTACAAAAGAAAATTTCAACATCTGAGATGCAAAACACATTGAATGCAATTAATGACTAAACATTCCAGAACAGAAGATTAGAAAATCCGATAACATAGTAATAAAAACTACCCGAAATTAGGGACACCTGGGTGGTTTCGTCAGTTAAGCATCTGACTTTAGCTCAGGCAGTGATCTCACTGTTCCGGAAATCAAGCCCCACATCAGGCTCTCTACTGTCAGTGCAGAGTCTGTTTTGGATCCTCTGTCCTCCCCTCTCTCTGCTCCTCCCCTACTCGTTCTCTCCCCCCCCTTTCAAAAATAAACAAACATTTAAAAAATTACCTGAAATGAAACAAATAAAAAGCATTTTAAAAACAAAAAGAGCATTGGGGCACCTGGCTGACTCAGTTGGTGGAGCATGTGACTCCTGATCGCAGGGTCGTAAGTGTGAACCCCACACTGGGCATGAAGCCTACTTAAAAAAAATAAAAATTGTTTAAAAAAAAATAGACCATCAATGAACTACAGAACAACTTTGTTGCCTAAGATACATATAATTGGAGTTCTCTTAAGAGATAAGGTTAGGAGAAATAAACATAGGCTAAACATTTTCCAAATTTGATGAAAACTATAAACTTAGAGATCTAATACACTCAATGAACCTAGAGCACAAGAAAAATGAATAGAAGTATAGCAAGACACATAATTATCAAACTCCTCAAAACCAGTTGTAAAAAAGAAAAAGTTAAAAGCAGTCAGAGTAAAAAGACACATTATGTACAGAGGAACAAAGGTCAGGAGGACAGAGATTTCTCACCAGAAACAATGCGAGTGAGAAGATGGTTGAACATCTTTAAAGTACTGAAAGGAAAAAAACATCAACATAGAATTTTATACCCAGTAAATATTTCAAAAACAAAGGTGAAAAGCTTTAAGAATTACACTACAAAAATTGTCAAAGGAAGTCTCTCAAACAAAAGAAAAAAGATACTAAATGGAAGATGGATCTACACAATGAAAAACATCCAAAACGATAAGTACAAGAATAAATATATAAGATGCACTTATAAAAGAGATTTAAATAAAAAATATTTAAACAAATTCTATCAATGTAATAATGTGGGGTTTCTTACATATACATAACTAAAATGTATGAAAAATAGCATTAAAACCTGGGGAGAAAAATAGAAATAAAAGTATACTACGGTTTTTACACTGAATTGACATATTATCACTTTGAGATGGACTATAAGTTAAAGACATAATTTAAAACCTAGCATCCATTAAAACAAATAAAGCTAATAAGCTTTTAATTAGCTAATGAGCTAGTAAGCTTTATTTAGCTAATAAAGCAGCTAAAATGAAAACATTTTTTAAAAACCTCAGTCCAAATGAAGCCAGAAAAACATGAAAAGGGAACAAAACAAAACAAAAAAAACACCCAAAAGGACCAATTAGAAAACAAACAGCAAGCTGAAAGACTTAAACTTTGCCATATCAATGATCGCATTCAATAGAAGCAGTCTAACACCCCAAATGAAAGTCAGAGGTTATCAGCTGAATAAAAAAGAGACACACCCAACTATATACTGTTTATAAGAAACACAATTTAGATATGAAGACATAAATAGAATAAAACTAAAATGATAGAAGATACACCACACTAATAAAAAAAATAAACAACAAAAAAAATAACAAAAAACAAAAAACCCAAAGAGTCAAAACATCAGACCATGTACATTTCAGAGACAAATGTGTATGTGTGTATATATATGTGTGTGTACATGTATATACACATATATACACACAAATATATACATACACACACACTTACACACATATATATACATACACACACATATATAAAATATCAGATCATCAGACCTTGTACATTTCAAAGAAAAACCTTTTATGTATATAAATTTATTTCCAGGAATAAAAATAGCCATTAGGTAATCAAGAGGACAGAATATTCCTAAACATTTATTAGGCTATTAAACAGAGCTTCAAAGTATGTGGGGAAAAAACTGCTTGAACTGCAAGCAGAATTAAACAAATCCATAATGATAACTGGAGATTTCAATATCCTTCTCTCAATAATTGATGAAACAAATAGAAAACCATTAAGAATATACTATCAATTTGGCCTAGTTGGCAATTACAGAATACTCTACCAATCAAAAGTGGAATACATTCTCTTCACATGCACATCGAATACTTAGCAAGACAGAACATATTCTGGGCCATAAATCAAATCTAAATAGATTAAAAATATTTCAAGTCATAATTCTCTGACTACATAGAATTAAATTAGAAATCAGCAATAAAGTCCCCCAAATATTTGTAAACCTAAAACATAAACCATGGGTCAAAGAAGAGGTTAAAAATAAAATTAGAAAGTATTCTGAATTAAGTGAAAATGAAAACAATGCAGGGTATACGGGATTCTTAGAAAAAAATTATAGTACTAAATGCCCAAATACTATTTCAAGAAAGCCTCAAATCAATGACTTCTGCTTCCACCAATGACCTCATTCCACTAAAAATGAGAGAAAATTAACACAAAATAAGCATAAGAAAGGGAAAAAAGCAGAAATTAAAAGAATGGAAAGCAGAAAAATAGAGAAAAGTTTATTCTTTGAGATCAATTTTACAACCCTGTATATAGATTAGGAAAACAGAAAAAAAAAATTAAATATCAAGGAATAAAGAGTTGACATCACAACATATTCTATAGATGTTAAAAATAGAAGGAGAGGGGCACCTGGGTGGCGCAGTCAGTTAAGCGTCCGACTTCAGCCAGGTCACGATCTCGCGGTCCGTGAGTTCAAGCCCCGCGTCAGGCTCTGGGCTGATGGCTCAGAGCCTGGAGCCTGTTTCTGATTCTGTGTCTCCCTCTCTCTCTGCCCCCCCCCCCCCCCCCCGTTCATGCTCTGTCTCTCTCTGTCCCAAAAATAAATAAACGTTGAAAAAAAAAATAGGAGAGAATATTATGAACTTATGGCAATAATTTCAAAATCCTAGATCAAATGAAAAAAAATCCTTGAAAGACCCAACTACCAAAGCTTACTTACTAAGAAGAAATGTATGGCTTTAATAGCTCTGTATCTATTCAAGAACTTAGATTTGTAGTTAAAAACATACCAACAAAATACCGAGATGCTTTCAATAATTAATTCTACCAATCATTAATGAAGAAATAGTACAAATTCTACACAAACTCTTCCAGAAATACTAAGAAGGAGAGAATACTTTTCAACTCATTCTATGAGACCACAATTCTCTGGTACCCAAAGCAGAAAAGGACATTAAAGAAAACTTCAAACCAATACCCACAAGAACAGGTGCAAAAATTCTAAACAAAATTTTTGCAAATTGAACTTAATATATAAAATAATGTATCATGACCATATAGGTTTTACTGCAGGACTAGAAGGTTGGTGTAAAAGTCACCAGAAAAATAAAAACCAATGTAATTTACTATATTAAGAAACTTTAAAAGAAAAACCATATGTTTATCTCAAGAGAAAAATCACTTGACAAAATCCAACATCTACTGCAGATAAAAAGAAAAAAAAAAAAAAAAAGCTTTCAGCAAACTAGTAACAGAAACGAACTTCCTAAAGCTGATAGAGTATCATACAGTGTCTATGAAACACCTAGAGTTAACATACTTAACAGTGAAAGACTGAATGTTTGCCTCTATGATTAAGTATATCTCTTCTCATCTCTTGTGTTCCACACTGTACAAAAGGATGTAGCCAGTAGAGCAAGTCTAAGAAATAAAAAAAAAAAAAAACAAAACATCCAGACAGAAGTAAAACTATCTTATTGTAGAACATCATGACCAAACATGTAGAAAACCTAACAGCTCAAAAAAGCTGCCGCTGCCACTACTAACTACTACTACAAAGACATGACTTTAGTAAGGTTTCAGGATACAAGATCAGTATTAAAAATTTGTATTTTTATATACCAGCAGCAAACAATCAGAAATTAAAACTTTTTTAAGTCATTTAAAGTATCATTAAAAACAAAACCACTGAAGGATAAATCTGACCAAAATGTGAAGGGATGGTTTACTGAAAACAAAACATTACCGAAAGAGAGCAAAGAAAACCTGAATAGAGAGTACCGGCCTTATTCATGGAAGACAGACATTGTTAAGATGGCAATTCCCCCCTAATCAGTCCATAGATTTAATACCATCCAGTCAAAATTACAATGGCTTTTTATATAAAGTAACCGGCCGATTCTAAAATTCATATGAAAATGTAGACGACCCACAGTCACAGAAGCAAATACTTAATTTCAAGACTTACTACACAGTGAAGTAATCAAGTCAGGATAGGCACATAGATCAATGAAACAGAATAGAGTTCAGGAATAGACATATTAATATACGAACAATTGATTTTTGACAAATGTGTAACGGCCATTCAATGGAGAAAAAAAACATTTTAGCAAATAGTGCTGGGTCAAATTGGATGTGTATTTGCAAAAAGTTTAACCTTGATCCATACCTTGCATGAATTGAGAAAAATGAAAATCACCACAGATCGCCGACCCAAATGTAAAATTTGAAATTTTTAAATTGCTAGAAGAAAATATAGGAGAAAATATTTGTGACTTTAGGTTAGGTAAAGATTTCTTAGATGTGAGACCAAAAGCAAGGTCTGTAAAAGAAAAAAACAAATCAATAAAATGGATTTAATAAAAATTTAAAACTTCAGTTCTTTGAAAGACACCATTAGAATAAAAAGACAAGGGCGCCTGGGTGGCGCAGTCGGTTAAGCATCCGACTTCAGCCAGGTCACGATCTCGCGGTCTGTGAGTTCGAGCCCCGCGTCGGGCTCTGGGCTGATGGCTCAGAGCCTGGAGCCTGTTTCCGATTCTGTGTCTCCCTCTCTCTGTGCCCCTCGCCCGTTCATGCTCTGTCTCTCTCTGTCCCAAAAATAAATAAACGTTGAAAAAAAAAAAATTTAGAATAAAAAGACAAGCCACAGTCTAGGAGAAAATATTTACAAAGCACATACCTGATATAAGATTTTCATCTTGAATATATAAAGATACTTACAAATGAATGAGAAAAAAAGACCCATTTTTTAAATGTTTACACATCAAAGAAGATATACAAATGGTAAATAGCACATAAAGAATGCTCAACAACATTACTCAGGAAATATTAAAACCACAAAGAAATAAAATGGCTTCTAGGTTGTCAAGTATTGGCAAGGATTCAGAGGAACTAGAAAGCTCATACACAAGAAATGGAACATTCATTTTAGTGGGGACATAAAATGGTATAACTCTCAAAAACAGTGTGGTAGTTTATTAAACCTACAACTACCATATGATCTATTCCTAGGTGTTTACCTAACAGAAAAGAAAATATACATCCATACAAAGACTTACACATAAGTGTCCACATTAGCTTTATTTGTAATAGCCCAAAGCTACAAACAACCCAAGTGTCCATCAACAGGTGAGTGGATAAACAGACTGTGACGTAACCATACAATGGAACATTACTGACAAGTAAAACAAAATGAACTAATGATGCACACAACATATATGAATCTCAAAATAATTATGGTGAAAGAAGCCAGACACAAATAAGCATATACCGTACTTTCAATACAAAACTCTAGAAAATGCAAA
The DNA here is from genome assembly GCF_028749965.1 of Puma concolor. Taxonomy (NCBI): domain Eukaryota; kingdom Metazoa; phylum Chordata; class Mammalia; order Carnivora; family Felidae; genus Puma; species Puma concolor. The sequence goes on along the minus strand of NC_141674.1, from coordinate 140,841,620 downwards.
CTAATCTATAATAACAGAAGGCATTTCCCCCACCACGGAAAGGGGCAGGAGGTTGAGATAACCAAAAAACACAAAGCATTTGGGGTGATGAAGGTGTTCATTATCTTGATTATGCTGACAGTTTCACAGATATACACATGTCAAAACAGCAAATTATACTATAAATATGTGCAGTTTATTGTAGGGCAATTTTATCTAAAAAAAAAAATCTGTTAAAAAAAAAAAAGGAAAAAGATGAGATTGCCAATTTGAGGTTGCCCTTTTGCCAGCCCAAGTTTTGGCCTCATTGCAAAAAATTTCTTGAAGAGCATTTAGGAACAGACTGACATTGTTAAGCTTAATGCTCTGTGAAATAGTCTCAACTAATTGTTTCAAAGGCCTGTGGCAGCAGTTTTCTGAGATTATATCAGACGACACTTTTTTTCTTTATGTAAACATAAGCTAATGTTGCCACTGGATACCAAACAATGCTTTTACTGCAGTTATCTCAACCATATGCACACTAACAGCTGAATGTGTCAGTTCACCTGAAGAGGTCTGAAAACAATGCCCTTAGTTCTGCGTGTCAGGAGGTCCCTTGTGAATAAAATTCTACAAGGAAGACTGCAGATCTGATTCACTGGTGGACTAGCTGAGGGGTGTGTGGGGAAGGGAGGGGGTGTGTGGGGAAGGGAGGGGGTGTGTGGGGAAGGGAGGGGGTGTGTGGGGAAGGGAGGGGGTGTGTGGGAGCACACTCATGTGTGAGAAAGACAGAGAAAATGAAGGAGACACAGAGGGACATATGAAGTCAAGTATCAAATAGCTGTGTTCCTCTTCTCGAACTTTCTGGCTTTAATCCAGCCATTTCTTCCCTACAGAAAAAATGTGGGGTCAACTATTTAACATCTAAATAAATGCATCTCCTACATCTTCTAGTCTCACCCTCAGGAATTCAGAACATTCAGTCTCTCAGTTTTCGTTTATGCAACAAGTACACACAAAAACAGCAACACACGTGCATACTTGCACATTGGAACCCCAAACCCCTCCAACCACAGTGCAAATGTTTCCTTTTATTCTCTTAGCAGAAGTTATCAGAAACCAGTGTTAAACTGTAAAGACCTCTCTTTTTCACACTCAAATAATTCCTTCTCACATTTGGTCTTTTTACATGAAATCGGAGGTGTGTGCTAAATTCAGTCCATGGGAGTGACAACTTGGCTTGGACTAAAACGAGAAATCAACTCACTGGCAAAGATAGCTCATTCTAAATATAAACACACCGAATATTAAAGCTGGGAATAAATGCCTACAAGAATTTCCTGCAAAGCCTCTGGCTCTAAGTCCACCTCTCTTTGTGGCTGGTGTGGCTAACTAAAGCTAGCACTTGCTGATGCCTCCTTGTAGCAAACAGGCACTTTCTTCTTGACTAATGAGTAGAACTCAAAGAGTTAAGGGAAGGAACTCCTTACACGTGTTGTCATGTGCACACTGAAATCGTCTCGTGCCATGGGGGTTCTTGCCTTCGGGGATCTCTGAGATCTCCTAAGCTCCTGAGGCCAAGATGGCTTCCGAGTTCAGCTAACAGTCTGATGTACTCTGAGGACAAGGGAGCAAGCATTAGGGCCCCCCATTAGCCCAAATGGCACTGTTATGCAAATTAGGAAAAGGCACCCAACCAGGGGCAGATGAGCTCTGCGCGTGTGTACACAGCTTGGTGAAACGACAGTGTCTGTGCGGGCATTTGAAAAAGGCCTCCCTCCGTCCAGGCCAACATCGCCTTCTGCCAGACAGAGAAAGGGTTGGATCTTGGCCCCACTTAACCCGTTGGCTTGGTGCCCTTGTGCATGAACAATAGGTACAACTCTACTTGATGGCTTGCCAAGCATTACCTAAGCCTCAGCATTTCCACTAGTTGCTACAAAAGTCGTAAATCAGTTGCTGAATTTCTAGGGCTACTTGCGGTGACCCTCCCCACACCGAAATTTCTTTTACTTTCCAGCCTTTGACCTGTGCCAGGGCTTCCATGGGGATGCAGAAGGGGAATATATTGGAACAAAAGGAAGCCACCAGTTTCCTTGACGGTTCCAGATTTCCTCTGGTTTTGGCACATCCTTGCTAACCCCGTCACCGTCACCTGCCACATTCAGGGCTGGCTCTGGCAGAAAAGCACCCCTTCATGAAGATGGCTAGGTTCCTTTCAGCTGTGTGGATATTGGAAGCTGAGTAATTAGCCGAGTTTGGAGGTACTCTACTTTTGCCAATGGCATGCACTAATGAACATCGAGTCAAGATAAATTATTGAAAGCAGCAGAACTGACAACAAGAGCGTCTATTGTCTAAGTGAATGTGTTCTAACTGTGTGAAGACACAGCTCAGCATTGCAAGATTAGAACATGGACAAGGGTAGGTTCAAACAACAGGAGAATTAAAAATGCCACAGAGAGGGGCACCTGGGCGGCTCAGTCCGTTAAGCGTCCAACTTCAGCTCAGGTGCGGGTTTGAGCCCCACGTTGGGCTCTGTGCTGGCAGCTCGTGTGTGCTCTCTCTCAAAAATAAAATTTTAAAAATTAAACATTAAAAATTTATTGATGTTTATTTTTAAGAGAGAGAAAGAACACAAGCAGGGGAAGGGCAGAGAGAGAGGGACACACAGAATCCGAAGCAGGTTCCAGGCTCTGAGCTGTCAGCACAGAGCCTGATGCAGGGCTCAAACTCACCATCTGTGAGATCATGACCTAAGCCGAAGTAGGACACCCACTGACTGAGCCACCCAGGTGCCCCAATAAAAACTTTTTTTTTTTAATACTACAAAGAGGTGGGTAGCAGGAGGTTCCTGGGTTACCGGTAGCTCAGACGGGAAGCAGAGTTTTATTGCTTTGCTTTTTACACTCCAAAATTCTGGGCAACTCACAGCCCAGCCTGCATGATAATTTTGAAAGGAGGATTTTAAACTGTAAGGTCAACAATGGATTCATTTAGCTTTTTACAATAGCTTACACCTAGCTACTGTTTTAAAAGTCCATATAGTAAGACAGACTTGGTTCCTAAACCCCTGGGTAGGGAGGAGGAACGACCCCAGAAGTGGGGATGGTGGCTGGTTAGTTCTAGTTGATACTAAGCCTCTACAGGGTCCTCCGGCCCCAACACAATGGCCCACCACCCACTGGTAACAGGACAAGGGTTCGTTATGCCCGATCCCTTTTGAAACAGACCACCCTTCTGTCTCCAGACCTGGCCCTTTTCTGCCAAGGCTGAAGGCCTGCTTTTTAAAAACCCACAGAGCTGCTTTTGGAGGCAAATTTCTAGAGAAGTCAGCAGAGAAAAAAAAAAATCTTTCTAAACTCCAAATGGCAAACTGGCATCAGCTCGTGTGTCAAGGACAACTAATTAGCAGTGACTATGTGGAACACGGAGTTGAGAAGCATTCTGGGGACACACCTGGGCCCAAAAGGGCTACAACTCTTTTAATAACTTTAAAATATAGTATGATCCCGTTTAGACTAGCACACCCTCTGCCACACCCCATCCCTTCCCAGCAGCCCCTGGCAGATATCAATAATCAGTCTTTTCCTGACAGGAAGTAAGTTGGCATAAATGGTCCTTTTTACAACAAGAATGTAAAATTCTGCATGCTGAACATAATGAGGACAAACTGCCCATTCAGAGCAGCAGCCCTGAAACAATGGAGAGACCACTCCTATTGAGAATAGCTCTCTGTGGCCTGTATGAATCTAAGAAGTAACTTTTGACCAAAGGCCCTGGCCACTTAAATTTTTAACGTTTATTTTTGAAAAAGAGAGCATGAACAGGGGAGGAGCACAGAGAAAGGGAGACACAGAATCCAAAGCAGGCTCCAGGCTCTGAGCTGTCAGCACAGAGCCTGACACGGGGCTCAAACTCACAAACTGCAAGATCATGACCTGAGCTGAAGTTGGACTTTTTTTTTTTTTTTCAACGTTTATTTATTTTTGGGACAGAGAGAGACAGAGCATGAACGGGCGAGGGGCAGAGAGAGAGGGAGACACAGAATCGGAAACAGGCTCCAGGCTCTGAGCCATCAGCCCAGAGCCCAACGCGGGGCTCGAACTCACGGACCGTGAGATCGTGACCTGGTTGAAGTCGGACGCTTAACCGACTGCGCCACCCAGGCGCCCCTGAAGTTGGACTTTTAACCTACTGAGCCACCCAGGCGCCCCCCCCCCGGCCACTTATTTAGTAAATACTACACTGCTGTGCCAACAAGCTTACAGGTGCTCTAACTCAGGTTGAGCAATCAGGTGTCCCCTCACCCATGTGCTAGCTGTCTTTCCCATCTTTCAGAAAATAAGGTTTTTGAAAGTCCCTGGGCTTAAGACTGTATTCCTGAAGATCAGCCACCACAAAAAGCAGCATTCAGTCCTAGACTGGGCACTGCTCCTGGTGCTACACACAGAGCTTTGGAGATCTCTGAGAAGCCTGAGATGGGCATCGTTACATCCTGGTTACCAGGACACTCCATTATTCGGAAGTATGGTATTCAACAATGGTATCTATTGGGTTCCAGGCTCCTCACGGGGGATTGAAGGCCGGGCGTTCGAGATCTTTGAACATGTGTTACCTCTCACTGGCACTAGTGTGGCCCTCCCGAGTCTTCAGGCAGTTCAGAGATCCACTCTAATCTCGGAAGAAATAGATGCCAAAGAAGTGCTTCTGTCCCTCTGAGGGGCTTTGCCTACCTTCCCTAGTCCAGTGGATGACCCTCACCAATTTTTATAGATTTCACTAAAGTATAGACAGTACAGCTTCAGAATCTCAGCTCATAACCAATTGTATAGAGGGGATATTAATGGTGGTTGGACATCAGGAAACATTTACTTAAGCAATTGTTCTGGCAGCTGGTCAGGAATTCAGGAGGCATTCTGAGCCACTGATCATTGCTGTGACAGTTCAATATGTGGGAAAGGCATTTGAGAGCCTTGTAAAAGTGCAGGACGTGGCAGTGCATCAAAGTCCCGTCGTCTCACATCTGTCTTAAACTTTTCACTGTTGAAGCAGTGTGACTTTAAAATATCTATCTACATATATCTCTATCTCTACATCTCTGTCTATAGATATAGACATGTCAAGGTTCTACTGTACTCAAAAAGCAAACAAGCTTAACTTAGAAATTAGTGCAAGAAATCCAACCCATTTTTAATCCCCCTTGGTCTATGCACTATACAACTCACATAGGGAAAATAGGCTTTTGAAAGATGGATCCAAACCCATTTGAGAACGTAAAAGTTAGGGTAACCTCAGAAGATTTAAGTCTCAGGAATTCACACTGAAACTCAGCATGTATAAACACTGATAGCTGTTCACAAAGAGCACTGGGGCCAGGTTTCTTGACTCCTAGGATGTTCTACCACTCTATGTTAACTCCCTTAAGCAAACAAAAGGCAAGGTTACAACAAGGAAGCAATTACTATTTTCATTTGCAAGTTCTTTAAAAGATACTGCCTCAAAGTAATGAGAAAAAACAGTATTGACCCCATCATTTTTTTAAAAATTATACTCCCTTCCATTTCCTTGTTAAATAACTCTTGTGTCTGTGCATTAAAAATCATGTAGGGTAGTATATGATGGAATGACCCAATAGCCAAACAAAACAAAACAAACCTGCTGATGATTAGATTCAAGCACACTTGTAATTCTTGCTGATGAATCAACAGCCATGGACTTTTCCTAACGTCAGTACAGCAACCTAATTTAAGAGGCTTGTTTCATTGCCTGCTCTAACTTGTATAAATCTCTGATGAGATCCAGTCCAAAAATTCTGCCTTCTTCCTTTTATAGTTATTCCCAGTTATATCTATGCTACCTTCTGGAGGAAGGTATAAGGATTCTAGAACAGATAAACACATCATAAGCCTGGGAACAAAAGGCTCACTTGCTGCCGAGCCAAGACTGTCAGGGTCTGACACTCCCCAAAGGAGGGGATGCAACCTGGGTTGCCAGTTGAGCCAACAAAACAGAGGGTGTGCAGTTAAAGTCCATCCGGATGGGTCAATAGCCATTGCCTTTTACTGAGAAAGCCAAAGTCTAAACGGGATCATACTATGTTTTAAGTACTTTTTTTCATTTACTGGGAATTGCAGGTAAACAAGGAGTAAAACATTTGTTTATCTGAACTTCAAGTGTAAGTGGGTGTCCTGCATTTTATCTGGCAACCCTTCCCCATCTCCCTCAGGAGTTTCTGCTTATGGCGCGCAGAGAAGGAGATTCCTAACACCCTGCTGATACTGGAACTTTTGCAAGTGTAAAGTTGAAGAACTGTGCCTACATCTACACCACGTCCTTGAAGGCTTCCTATTTGAATGAGTTTCAAAGGGGCTTTGTCCTGCTGTCATGATGGAAGAGGTTCTCTTTTGGGGGGAGGAGGCGGGGAAGCAGGAAGACAAGGTACATGGTGCCACCAGAGCAGCATGCCTACAGGCCTTTCAAGTTCTACTTCTGCAGTGACGCAGAGCTCCATGGCACTTTACAGAGGATGACAATAATAATCATGTGTTGCTATTTTTGAGCACCTGTGTACTAATTGCCAGAAACTGAAATTGGCTAGCATGTTGGGTTGGCTCCCACTGAGGATGGAGATACAGCTCCATTTTTGAAATTTGGCTCAAAAAAATACACAAACATGAAAACAAACGGGGTTTAAAGTTTCTATTCACACTTATTTAAAAAGACAAACTTTCCTTTGGGCAAGAAAACAGCTGATCTTTTAGTTTTCAGTTCTAAAACATTCCATTCATTCCCTTCTCCTTTTGACCGTACCTTACCTACTATTCCAAAGAAAAACGCAGCAGCAACTGATTTTTTTTTTTTCCGCCTGCAGAAGTTTGGAAAAGAAAAAAAAAAAAACTTAAAAAAAAAAAAAAATCAACCACCTAGAGATGCCTGAGAGGTTTAATTATTGCCTGGAAAGCAACACCTTTTCACAGCCTCTTTAAGACTAATTTTCATAATTACTTACTGATTGAAACTGGGACTTGAAACAGGGTAAACTCATTTCCATATTAATATCCAGTAATGATTAACATGGCTCAGGACCCAAGTTCCAGATCAGAAAGCATGGACTAAGTGGAAATAAATTTAACTCATAGGGTAATTTTGCTACTGGACTCAAATGGTTTTCCATTCATTAACTGGCTTCCAATAAACTTACATTTGCTACATGAGGACTCTCCAAGAGGGCATGTGGACAGTAACAAACACAAGACCTCCTCAAACTTGTTCACTCCCTACCTCCTACTTTTCTCCCCGCTCTGTCCTTCCCCCGCTTGGGCTTGTTTCTGCATATTCACTCCCTCCTTCCCTCTTCTCTCTGTGACCATCACCTCCTCCTCCTCCCCACCCCATTCATCTGTGGGTCCCTCTGGTTTCCTTCATTGATGTATTCATCACTTTCTCACCCTTTCACTGTTACACTGGCCCTCCCTCCCTTCTACTTCCTCGACATCTCTTGCTAGGTCTTGTGTTCTCTTGCATGGCCCCATTCATGTGTTGGCTGTCAGTCTGAATCCAATGGCTTCAACATCAAACAGAGCAATAATTAACCAGATTAGCAAAGATTAAGTTTTATTATGCAAACCAGGTACATACAAATCACTACTGTACTTAACCAAACTCCCATTTGGGAAGAAAAAAGTCCCCCACCCCACCCCCATTTTCACTGACAGAATGAAAGGTCTTTAACTGTATCTGGGAACATGCTATCACATGGTACTGCACACCACCCTTGTAAAGAGGGAAATGTCCTTTCAACTTCTGTCTTTCTCTTAGTCCATCAACTATGGTGTCTATGCTGTCATCTTCTAAAACAAAATTTCTTAAACACTCAAAGTCATACAAGGGGCACTCGGGTGGCTCAGTCAGTTAAACGGCCGATGCTTGATTTCGGCTCAGGTCATGATCTCACAATTTATGACACGGAGCCCCATGTTGGTCTCTGCACTGACAGCATAGAGCATGCTTTGGATTCTCTTTCTCCCTCTCTCTCTGCCACTACTGTTCGCATGCTCGCTCTCTCAAACTTCAAAACATAAAAAATAAGATGCAAAATTATTTGTAAAGTCACACAATCCAGAACAATGCATAGATATGATTTTTTTTTTTTTGATAACTATTTTTGGAGTTGCTACTTGATAGCTAATCAAGTGGTTAGCCCCAGAGTGGCCATCGCCTCTATTCATTTCCATCTGCCTGGGGTTCAGGAGATACTTTTCGGACAATCCTTTGGACATTAGCTTCAGCAAATCTAATTGTGATCTCTACATGTAAAGTATGTCCCCTAGATTATATCATATCCCTGGCATTCTAGAAGTGAAGTTACAAAGCCTGATTCAATTTTTTCTTATGGGAGCCAGAGTCCAATCATTCCTATGTCAAAAGTTCATTCACATTTAGTGAAATTGCTTTCTGGTATTAAAATCCTCACATGAACATTTAAAAAGGAAGAAAAAAAAGTTTTACTCTACATACTATTTATTTATATCTATTCATTCACACACAGGGACCAAAAATAATTAAATTTTGGTCCTGATTTAGGACCGAAAATTAAGTAGATAATTATTTGCTGGGAGAAATCTCCTCATTCATTATACATGTTTATTCTACCCATTTATTGCTTCACCACTTTATATCAACTCCATGATACCAAAGTAATATTCCATTAGAATCTATCAGGTACCAAAAAAAGTCAAGAACATTCTTATTCCATTATAATTAGAAAGACAAAGTTGATGTAAAGGAGTCTCAAAGTGATTGATAAGAATCACAGATGAAGAAGATCACCAAACCAGTGGAGTTGGTAGTAAGTGGGGAAAAAAAACTAAATCAGCAAAAAAAAAAAAAAAAAAAAAAAAAAAAAAATCAAATTATTCACCAACAAGAGCTGAAAAAGTAAAATACAGATTCCTAATATATGCAATAAATATCAAAGCAAAGTCTTAGGGAAAGACAAAGACAGATTTTTTTTTTTAAATTTTTTTTTTTCAACGTTTATTTTATTTTTGCGACAGAGAGAGACAGAGCATGAACGGGGGAGGGGCAGAGAGAGAGGGAGACACAGAATCGGAAACAGGCTCCAGGCTCTGAGCCATCAGCCCAGAGCCCGACGCGGGGCTCGAACTCCCGGACTGCGAGATCGTGACCTGGCTGAAGTCGGACACTTAACCGACAGCGCCACCCAGGCGCCCCCAAAGACAGATTTTAACAGCCATAGGTAATGACAAAAATATGATGTTAGCATATACAGATGGAAAGAGAATAAAGACATCTAGTCCTGTCCAGATAACAAACAGTGAGCCATGTGCAACTCAAAATGTCAAATCCAAGGTAAAATACCTACCCTTGATCTTTAAAGAGATGGCCTATAAGCATTTGGAGAAAGAGTAGAGATCATGAGAAACCACCAGAGATTATCCCAGTACACTGGGTACTGTATTACCTTTATTTCCTTTTTGAACACTGTTCCCAATTTTATCCACAAAAATTCCAATAGGGTATCTTGACTATCATGATATCCCTTTAGACCAGGGCTTATTCTTGTCCCAGGCCTCAGCACGAAGAGACGTTACTTCCAATTTGCTATGGTCGTCAGGCCTCCCACCTGTTTAGGGTTGGCTGTATCTGTACCAATACCCACTACATCAAACATGGAGTCCTTGAGGTCAGCTTCAATGACCTGCCTTGCATCCTTGACTTCTTTGATCTCTGCCAAGAGGTAAATTCCTATCTCTGCCTTCCCAAACTATTCCCCATTCTTGCTTTCTTTGGCAGCTATTTCCCTCAAAGCTTTCCACTGTACCTTCTGGCAACCCTGTTCCCAAGTAAAATAGCTGTTCAGCATCCATAAGCTCTTCTCAGAATATGGGTTGCACCTTACACTGAAATCTGGTTCTCTTAGAGCTATTGCTTCTTCCCCTGCTGAGGCTACCTATCCTCTCCTCTCAGTCCTGAGCTATGTGAAGGACTCACTTGACTATGAGGGATAGAACCCCAGAACCCCAAGATAGAAATGGTTATAGGAGATATTGTTTCTCACACACACATAAGAAGTATCTAGGGGTGGGCTTCACAAAGTCAGGAGGAGCCAAGGTTAGCTCTTATCTTACTGCTCCACCACCCTCAGCAGTATCTTCTACCTCGTGGTACAAGAGGGCTATCATTTCACAATAGAGCACAAGCACATTCAAGTTTGCAGAAGGGAGAAAATTGCCTTTCTAAGGAAGCTGTGTGTCCACTGTAAGCAGCACTCCCCTACTTATAGTCTATGGGTCAGAACTTAATCACATGACCTTACATAGTTGCAAGGTAAGCTGAGAAATGTAGTCTTACTCTGGGCAGCCATGTGCTCAGCTAAAACTCATGATTATATTGTCAAGGAAGAACAGATATGAGGAGTCAACTCACAATATCTGCCTCCTATGAATCTCAAATTCCAAGGTTGCTTCCACAGCTGTACACCTGCCTTGGCTTACAAAGATTGCCTCATCACTTCCGTATTTTCAGTGACACTTGCTTGGTTCAGAGTCTTCATGACATCCCAAGTCCTGCTATTATTGAAGATTACCGTCATTCATGCAAAAAGCCTACTCAGCACCTTAGCATCACAATTATTTGGCTCCTTTAACACCAACATTTTCGTCTTCCCTGCAGTTCTGCTGTTCTATTCCTATACTAGATCTTGTCATGATCTTTGACATCTTAAACTCAACCTCCCACACCAATCCTCACCTCCCATCCTCCTAGCTTTCTTACTTTTCTACACATTAAGATGGCTAGGCCCTAAAACCTGCATTCCCCACCCCCCCCCCAAGTCTGTCAGGATTTCTAGCAATCTTTTTCTCCTACTTACTCTTCTTCCCTCCCTACCATCCCCCCTTTAACCAATCTGGACACCACAGTTGCTCACATGAACTATCACCCTACCTTCCCAGCAAATCGCCATCCTGAATCAACTGTGGCTAAACCAATAGTCCTCAAAATTGGATTTGGATGGTCACATAGTCAGGATGCCTGGGTGGCTCAGTCAGTTAACCATCTGACTTCAGCTCAGGTCATGATCTCACAGTTAGTGGGTTAGAGCCCCACGGAGGGCTTTGTACTGACAGCTCAGAGCCTAGAGCCTGCTTCGGATTCTGTATCTCCCTCTCTCTCTGCCCCTCCCTTGCTTGCGCTCCAGAGCTCTCTCAAAAATAAACATAAAAAAATTAACACACAAAAAGATGGTCACATAGTCTAAGGGCACCTGGGTGGCACAGTCAGTTAAGCATAGAACACTTGATTTTGGCTCAGGTCACGATCCCGTGGCTCAGGAGATTGAGCCCCACAGTGGGCTCTGTGCACAGGCCACAGAACCTGCTTGGGATCCTCGCTCCTTTCTCTGCCCCTCCCTGCTCACTTGCTCTCGATCTCTCAGTCTCAAAATAAATAAACATTAAGAAAAAGAATTGTGACATAGTGTCAAAACTATCCTTTTAAACTACTTTCACCTGTATTTGATTACAACCTGTGTCTTTTCTAGCTTTTAGTTCAAAAAGTGGCAAAGTATGTGATTCACAGGAATCACATTGGTTTATGGGTAGATGTTCATTAGTTTGTGGGTAGAATGATGGACAGATGAGTGATTTGATGACAAGAAGAATATAAACTGGACTGTAGTATACTTAGGTGGATTTGTAATGATGTGAAGCAAAGAATGCCAATTATGATTAATATAAGCCCAAGGGAAGCTCATGAAAGGCATAACTCAAGACTTGATCATTGGACTTGTCCTGCTAACATTGAGGATACAGTTGACATGATTATTAAAAATACCAAACACTTGAAACGAAAAGAATGAAATAAATCTAATATGCCAGAAGCAAGATCCAAAGACTTTCAATAGGCTAGAATGACGGTCAAAAATCAATCTATCATACCTAGATAGATGGATAGATACATATATAGTCTTTTTAATCACGTATTCATTCACTCACTTATTAAACACTTTTTTCTTTTTCTAGGTGCATTATGTGGGCCATGACTGTGCTGGGTTTATTTTTTTAATATATGAAATTTATTGTCAAATTGGTTTCCATACAACACCCAGCGCTCATCCCAAAAGATGCCTTCTTCAATACCCATCACCTACCCTCCCCTCCCTCCCACCCCCCATCAACCCTCAGTTTGTTCTCAGTTTTTAAGAGTCTCTTAGGCTTTGGCTGTCTCCCACTCTAACCTCTTTTTTTTCCTTCCCCTCCCCCATGGGTTTCTGTTAAGTTTCTCAGGATCCACATAAGAGTGAAAACATATGGTATCTGTCTTTCTCTGTATGGCTTATTTCACTTAGCATCACTCTCCAGTTCCATCCACGTGGCTACAAAGGGCCATATTTCATTCTTTCTCATTGCCACGTAGTACTCCATTGTGTATACAAACCACAATTTCTTTATCCATTCATCAGTTGATGGACATTTAGGCTCTTTCCACAATTTGGCTATTGTTGAGAGTGCTGCTATAAACATTGTTGAGAGTACAAGTGCCCCATGCATCAGCACTCCTGTATCCCTTGGGTAAATTCCTAGCAGTGCTATTGCTGGGTCATAGGGTAGATCTATTTTTAATTTTTTCAGGAATCTCCACACTGTTTTCCAGAGTGGCTGCACTAGTCTGCATTCCCATCAACAGTGCAAGAGGGTTCAGTTTCTCCACATCCTCTCCAGCATCTATAGTCTCCTGATTTGTTCATTTTGGCCACTCTGACTAGCTTGAGTATTAAACACTTTTTTAATGTTTATTTATTTTTGAGAGAGAGAGAGTGAGCATGAGCAGGGGAGGGGCAGAGAGAGAGAGGAAGACACAGAATCTGAAGCAGGCTCCAGGTTCGATGCGAGGCTCGAACCCAAAAAACATGAGATCATGACCTGAGCCAAAGTCAGACACTTAACTGACTAAGCCACCCAGGTGCCCCATCACTCATTTATTTATCATCTAAGCACAAACAAAGTCCTTCATTTCACTTAGGTCGTTTACTTAGATCTGAAACTCCAACTTCACAAGATGCAGAGATATAATCGGACAAAATTATACAAGTGAAAATATGTGTAAGACTCTACTGCAAAACCTCAGTTTGAATGAAGAGTTCTCCCAAACTTACTTCTACTTTTTAGACACAAGGCATCAAGAACTGAGTGCCAATTTATTCCATATGTAATCACACTTCAAGCGCTGTGTTCAATGCAGGGCACCCAGACATTTTCAGGATAATTCTGACCATTGCGAGCAAATTCAAAGACAAGTAACTTCACAAAACTCACAGGAAAGGAATGCATCATTATTATCTGTCCCCATGCTTAGTGCACTGATGTTGCTGAATGCTGGAGTATATATACTACCTGTGGGTTTCAAAAAGATCAATGCCTGTCATGTAACAGGCACTTTTTAGAAATCAGTGAATAATTACTTGAATAAAGACAGGGGCACCTGGGTGGTTCAGTCAGTTAAGGTCCGACTTCAGCTCAGGTCATGATCTGAGCTGGGTTTGAGCCCCATGTTGAGCTCTGCTGACAGCTCAGAGCCTGAAGCCTGCTTTGGATTCTGTGTCTCCCTCTCTCTGCCCCTCCCCCCTGCTTACACTCTGTCTCTGTCTCTCAAAAAAAGGTTTTATTTTTAAAAATGTAAACTCGGGGCGCCTGGGTGGCTCGGTCGGTTAAGCGTCCGACTTCGGCTCAGGTCATGATCTCACGGTCCGTGAGTTCGAGCCCCGCATCGGGCTCTGTGCTGATAGCTCAGAGCCTGGAGCCTGTTTCAGATTCTGTGTCTCCCTCTCTCTCTGCCTCTCCCCTGTTCATGCTCTGTCTCTGTCTCAAAAATAAAAAAACGTTAAAAAAAAATTATAAAAAATAAATAAATAAATAAAAAATGCAAACTCTTAGTGCTTTTGTATCAAGTTTGAAAGATTTGACATGCCTTCACTTGCCTTATATAAGCAATATCATTGGTTCTCCTGAATTATCTTCTCTAATTGTCTGAGATAACCTTAAGAAACAGAGTATTCTTCCAAATAAGATTTTTATAGGAGGTCCACTTATTTAAGTCTTTTAAAAAATTTTCTTTAAGGTTTATTTTTAAGAGAGAGAAAGAGCACGAGTGGGGGAGGGCCAGAGAGAGAGAGAGACAGGAGGACCCAAAGCAGGCTCCAGGATCCAAGCTAACAGTGGAGAGCCCGATGCAAGGAACTCAGGAACTGTGAGATCATGACCACAGCCAAAGTCGGACACCCAACAGACTGAGCCACCCAGGTTCCCCCACTTATTTAAGTCTTATACGTAGAATTGTGTTATGTCTGGTTTAATATCAACAATCCTGCATGAAAAAGCTAAGAGTACTGATCTTATCAATAAAGATCATTTCCATTCTTAACATTCTATGAATACCTCTGACCTCTGGCTTGAGCCAAAACAAAACAAACCTAAAATGGAAAGCAGTGATCCAGAAAGACTGATTTAATCATATTATTTAAGTGCACATTGATTTCATTTTGCCATGTAAGTCATTAGGATCCAGTGGCCAGTTGAAAATTGAACCACTCCCAGAAGGTCAGTCTGTTTGCTAAAAAGCCTATATAACTGCATGTGAGTCTGTGTTATGTTAATGCCTTAGGCCAAACTTAAGTCCTTCGAAGGATGGATTCATTTATCTCTGAAATATTAAATCTTTTTTTCACGATACACTTGGTATCATTAATTCAGCATCTTGTGAGAACACAAAATTGTCACTCCAGGGAAAGTGGGAATATATACAGGGAGAACCAAAAATTCCCTGACTCCTCCAATATACAAATCAAGGCAGAGACACAGATTTTAGGTTCCCAGAAGAGGTGGTCTCCATCCCCATCATACTAAGGGAAGTAGAATAGGAGCACCAAGGGCCGAGATTTCTCCCACAGCTACGGAGGATAAATGCACTTGGCTGCCACAACCACGTTCCAAACACTCCCTCATCCAGCTTCTGCACAATTAAGCAATTCTTGTCTTTTCAACAGTTTTTTTTATTGCTTTTTATTGAATCACTTAAATATTTTGAAGTATGTGTTTTGAAGAAAAGCCTTACAACAAGCTATAAGATGGGCAAGACTGCACAGGGACAATCAAAACCAACAACAAACAAAAAAACAGGGATTAACAAGAGGAGTAACTTACTTCTTCCACTTATTCAAAATGAGGCTTTCCTTACATTTTCAAGCATATCCAGTGAGATGTAATATGTTCAAACCATAAATATATGTATTGTGGAGGATCAGCCAGAAAAAATATGATCAGAGTTTAGTATTTTAATTATCTTACAGAATCATTTGTTCATATCAAGTATAAAAGGATATGAAGAAAACATTACTAGATCAAAGAGCTTAGCTGTGAGTTAGGAGACTGGGAAATGGATGCATGCCACCAATCTTCCCTCTGGGACTGGAACAGACACAGCCAACCCCAGCACTTCCCATGGCATCCAGAAACAGCCTCACCATCCCAACCCAGCAGGACATTTAGCCCCTCTCAACCTGAAAATCTATTAACTCTGAGTTGAATGTGTAATAGATTTACAAACAACTTAAGATGAACGAATTGCCCAAAATGGTCTCTATCCATGTTTGTTACACCACACGCCAAGTAACCATTTCAATATTAAAAAATAACATTCACAGAATCTTGGACATACACACAAATGCACTTATAACATGCCAGGCAAAGCATGTGTTGGATCTTTTGATCCTCACTATTTTAAGTATGGTTACTGTCCCCATTTTGAGGGGAGGAAGCAAACTTTGAGAGGTGAAATAGGTCCTCTAATGACACCCAGGAACTATGTGGTAGATCTGTTCAGTACTCATTCCTAGAACTGTGCTCTGAGCCACCACAATGTACCGTCTCCCCTTTTCTTCTCAAAAGCCCAAACTGTCTACTTGATACTACTTACCTCTGACAGTAAAACTTCACACTCTTCGTCTTACTATCTTGGCTCCAACAAAGTTAAGGAGTGCTATGAAAATCTCCTAAATTGTCAGGCCAACTCCACAACACTCTAACCCTTGCATGTGGTCCTAACACTAAAATACTGACCGCTCAGTTTAAATCCTATTATTGTATGTACTATCCAAAATGAAATAGTGCTTCAGAGAATTCCTTTACCTAAAAAAAAATATACTTTGAGGAGGGATGTCAGTGTGGTAGAGATGCACATGGTGATCACGTTCTTACGCTGTTAAAAACATGGGTACCACCACCAAGAAACAGGAGACGAGGCACTGTGGCTGGCATTTCCTCTTACACGTTATGATTTTCTAAGTCACCAATGGTCCAAAGAAGAAATTATCAAAAAGACAACATGCTCACATAATTAAAATTTAAAACTAAAAGATAAACTTGAGACAAAAGAACATTTATTATATTAACATATCCATTGATATTTTACTCCCCCTACCAGGACAACCATATTGTGAGATGGTGTAGTCTAGCCTACACTGAACACAGACAAGTAATTAGAAAAAAATGTACCCAATTAACCTTGGTCCTTTTCAAAGAAAACCTCCAAAAGAGTTACATGCCTACCGTTTTCTAGATGCCCTAGAAGGTTCTAGAAGCTACCCACCATCACAGAGAAGCATGATCCCACAGAAATGGAATACTTGCAGAGGCAAAGAGCAGGGGTGTGAAGGCAAGAAGACATCAACCCTGTTCCAATTAAAGGTAGATGTGAAGAGGAGCGAGACCAGGAACCAAAGCATTACATAATTTCCCTGCAACAGTATTTAGGAGAAGTGAGAGAACAGTCACCACCTCACGGTGACACAGAACAGCACATCCTGCCACGAGTGCAGTCCTCAAATTCTATTTGCCCGAGAATCTCCTGAGACATGTTTAAAATGCAGATTCCTAGGCCCTACTTCCAAAGACAATGATTCAGTAGATACGGTGTAGTGCCCACAGGTGAGCATTTTTAAAAAGCACCACATGTGATTCTGATACAGGTGCTACCAAACGGAGAGGCCACAGAATTTCCTTTGAGCTTTAGGTCCTAATTCTGATAGCTGCTACCAAGTAACTGAGTATCTGTCCGGCAAGGCTCTCCACTGTATGAGGGACTTACACAACATACATACGCGCACTCTCAGACCCACACTCACAGTGAGAAACTTCTGTTGTTCACCCAGTACCCACCTGTGGTACTGTTATAGCAGCCTTAGAAAACTAATCCATTTCCCCACACAAAAAGCAAAGCAATTCTTTTACACTTAATACCTTAAGACAATGTACCTTGTCCTAGTTCTGAAAGGAGGCCAGTCTCGTTCAGAGCAGACACTCTGGAGTAAAACTGAAAAAAAGAAGGAGAGAAGGAAGCACCAGATTTTAAACTTGTCACTTCGTGATACCTTGATGCTCAGGACACCATGACGACTCATTTCCTGAGGCTCTCTTCCCCTCCTAGGTCTGGAAGGACAGAGTGGGATGTGTGAGGGGGAGGACTGCAAGAAAGCCCCCAATTCACAAACCAAACCAACTGGCTTTCTCCTTGCCTTTCTCATCAGGGAGACCAGGGGAGGCTCCTTTCCATTTTCTAATGTGGCCACCTTTGGCTTTATTATTACTAAATGTATGAGAATAGGGATAGGCTGGGGCACCTGGGTGGCTTGGTCGGTTAAGTGTCCGACTTCGGCTCAGGTCATGATCTCACGGTCCGTGAGTTCGAGCCCCACGTCGGGCTCTGTGCTGACAGCTCGGAGCCTGGAGCCTGTTTCAGATTCTGTGTCTCCCTCTCTGCCCCTCCCCTGTTCATGCTCTGTCTCTGTCTCAAAAATAAATAAACGTTAAAAAAAAATTTTAAAAAAAAGAATAGGGATAGGCTGTTTTACTTTGGGGAATTGTTTATGTGTATGAGGGTGGGGAAGTATATTTTGCAAACATTTTGAAAGTAAAAAAAAAAAAAAAAAAAAAAGGCTGCATTCCATTCTGGTCTAAACACTTCAGCTGAGATATACCCATGCATGGAGAAAGCCCAGGCACTGCACCTGAGAACATTCTGTGCAATGTCTTGGAGGTTGATGGAATTGTTTAATGGGCCTTCCTCCTGCTGCCAGTATTAACCCAGAGGCATGGAGAGCCTAACTTCCTCCTTGGGGGAATCCCAGTCCTCACTGATGAGCTTTCTGAACAGAGCTACCTTCCTGTCCCCTCCCATGGGCCTCTCCTCATTCTTCTGTATCCATGACAAAAAAGTTGAGAAAGGATAATGCTTCAAATCACAAACATACTGAAGTCACCTTAACATAAGTCACCAGATGAGGGGCACCTGGGTGGCTCAGTTGATAAAGCACCCAACTCTTGATTTTGGCTCTTGGCTTTGATCTCACAGTTCCTGAGTTCAAGCCCCACACTGGGCTCCATACTGGCAGGGCAGAGCCTGCTTGGGCATTCTCTCTCCCCCCTCCGCCCTGCTTTCTGTCCCTACCCTGCTTGCTCTCACTCTCTCTTCTAAAATAAGCTTAAAAAAAAAGGAAGAAAGAAAGAAAATCACTAGATGAAATCCTCACTCTCCTCTTTGCTTTGGCAAATTCCCAGGATCAAAGCTCTTCTTGGGTTCCTCAATTTTATAACTGCCCCCAAACAAAGCTGATTTTTTTAAAATGTTTATTTTTGAGACAGAGATAGACCATGAGCAGGGGAGAGGCAGAGAGAGAGAGAGAGGGAGGGAGACACAGAATCCAAAGCAGGCTCCAGGCTCTGCTGACAGCTCAGAGCCTGACACAGGGCTCGAACCCATGAACCATGAGATCATGACCTGAGCCTAAGTCAGATGCTTAACCCACTAAGCCACCCAGGCACCCACAAACAAAGCTGATTCTTAAAGAGAACCCCCCCACACACACATATACACCCCATGGCTGGAACATTCTAAATACTTTTGAACAAGCCAGTTTTTAAGCCAGTTGCCTACAATTAACAAACTACCTGAAAGGGCTCCACCTTTATATAAACAGAACTTGTCAGTTTATAAAACTTTGTGCCCTTCAACATAGAGGGCATCTAGAGGATCAAGAAGGACAATGGCCAAAATTGCTTACAAAGTAAATATACAAAAATCACCAATCTATAGTGATACTCAGAAGGGTGAGTGAAGAAAATTCTCTAAAGAATGCCAGCAGCCATGTAGAAGCAATGAAAGAATTACAAAATCTCCATTTTGCAACTCCAGTGTAATAGCTGATTGAGGCAGGGATCAAAGGAAGCTAAAATCCTGTTTGAAAAGTTGTTAGGAAACAGGGTATTTGCACTTTGCCAAAAACCACCCCACAAATGCTTACTAATTGCAAAGGAAAATGTGCTTTTACAGTAGAAAGATCTGGCAATTCTATCAGTTAACACTAGGACAGCGGGACATTCTGCCGTAGCAAATTCACAGCATCACCTACAACAGTTTGGGCAAAAATGTTTGCTAGGGTCTATAATATGTTTGTGTCCCCACAAATTCATAGGTTGAAATCCCAACTCCCAAGGTGTTATTATTAGAGGTGGGGCCTTTGGGATGTGATTAGGTCATGGGGGTAGAGCTAATCCCATGGATTAGTGCCTTATAAAAAAGCCCCCCCAGAACTCCCTAACCCCTTCTACCATGTTAGCTACAGGACAGTCTGCAACCCAGAAGGCGGCCCTCACCCAACCTGCTGGCACCCCAACCTTGGACTTCAGCCTCCAGACCCGTGAGAAAAATTCTTGTGATTCATAAGCCACCCAGTCTATGGAATTTTTGTTGTAACAGCCTGAATGGACCAAGATAATGTTTAACCTGAATCGATTCCCACTTCTAGACCTAACTTCCACTTAAAAGGAAATACATAAGATATAGGAATATGTAAATAAAACATGAAGAATCCATCAAGAAATCCTAATGTAGGACACACTCCAAAACAACTAGCCTAAACTCCCCAAAAAGTTAAAGACGAAGGTGTACAGGATGTTCTGAGAGAGATTAAGGACACATGACAAATGTAATGAATGAACCTTGATTAGATCCTAATGTTAAAGCTCTAAGACATTTCTGAATTAACAGGGAAATTTGAAAATACTGGGTATTACATAACAAAACAGTCACTGTTAATTTTCTTGGTATAGCATTATAGTCTGGGCATTCCTGGGTGGCTCAGTTGGTTAAGCATCCAACTGTTGATTTCAGCTCAGGTCATGATCTCATGATTCGTGGGTTCAAGCCCCGCATTGGTCTCTATGCTAACAGCATGAAGCCTGCTTGGGATTCTCCTTCCCTCCCTCCCTCTCGGCCCCTCCCCTGCTCATGCTCTCTCAAAAATGAACTTTAAAAATACATAAAATTTTTTAAAAGTATTATATCTGGTAATGAAGGGAAAATGTCCTTATTCTTAGGAGATGCATTCTGAACTAATCTAGGGATGAAATGCTCTGATGTCAAACTTGAGACACAAGAGCAGATAGAGCAAAGTGCTATTTGCTGTTGTAGTGTAGTGGCAGGGTATGCATGACGTGATTTCCATTTGTCGTAACTGCTCTATAGTTATGCCCCCACTGTGCCACTTTATTCCCATTTAATGGTACTCCATCCAGGGTCTCCAGAGTCTAACCTGGAGACATAGATGTCTGCGCTGGCTTCAGGTATCTAACAGCAGTTGCATCTACTCCCTGTGCTGGCATCAGGTTTCCTTTCTGGAGGCACACCCAGGTGCACCCAGGCAAGCAGAGAGAAAGCTGTTCCACACCCTGGATTCCTTATTTCCTACAGGCAATGAGGTAGAAAGGGAGGCCTGAATTATGGCTGTAGCCAGCCAGGTTCAGCTGACAAGCTTTTCCAGCTGCCTAACTACGTGGTAATTATTAACCACACAATGGAGTCCAACCAGCCTTGGGCCCCCTGCTGGCACAAGGAAAATCCCCAATAATTTCAAGTAACAATGATACACACAGTTCTTGAGTCCTTACTATGTGCCAGACACTGTTCTAAGTGCCTCATATGTCCAACAATGTATGGATTTCCAAATGTGGTCAACCTTTATCAAATCATCATTAAGTACTACTATCAACCACTGACAAACTCATTGTAAACAAAGGCTAAAAAGTAATTGGTAATATCATTCCTACTCCAAAGGCTGAGTAAATCACTTTGCTTGAAAAAAAAAAAATAATAATGGTAATTGGTACTGGTGGGCAGAAGGAGGTTCACTATTTCTCCCCTAAAAACCATTAATGCAAATCGCCCCTCAAATTCTTGCATGTCTAGGCATCCATAACCATTTATCATCGGAAAGAATGTACCACAATTAAAATCACAGCTTGCTTCCTGACGGCTACCACAGCAATCAAAGCACGAGAAGCAAAGATGTATTACTTTACCCAGTTGTTCCTCCCGGCCATCGCTAATCGGGCCATTGCTAATCGGCCACTTGCCATTGCTCACAGCTCTTCACACATTAGTGGCAGAAAATTCAGAAGACTAGAACAGATGTTTCCCTCCTCAAAGTTACTGCAGATAGTTATTAAGAGGGTAAAATTAAGCTTCAAATATGCCACGAGGATAGAATAAAGAGGAAAAAAAGACCTTCAGACACCAAGGAAGCGAGGCAGGCATTCGAATCTTGGAGGGCAGCAGCTGAATTACGTGAACACGTACAAAAAAACGGTAGCAAGCCATTCAGGAAGTGACTGCAGTATTTATCTACATAGGAACTATACAGAAAGCAGTAACCAATAGGAAGGCCCCGCTGGAGTATCCTACAGTGACTAGAACTGAAGAGCTGCAGAATATGGCACCTCAAAATAGGACCATGGGAGTTCAGGACTTGCCACTCAAAGTATGCACTTAGGATGTGGTAAGCTTGAGCCATAGGCTCTTGAAAACCAGCAAATGCAAGGAGAGGCTGCGTCTGAACTCTCCTATCTGCTTCGTCCTCCACAAGGAGCTCAATTGCCAGAAGTCCCTTCCTGGAAGTTTCATTAACTAGGAAGACTGACAGTTATCACAGGAAAGAAGACTGGAAGTTAACACCACACCCAGACAGACTTTGTCACACACTATCATACCTCTCATCTGTTCTGTTAAGGCCCTTTCATCTTTCCTGAAAACCACTTGCCTTCCCCTCAGAGGCCTACATCTCACCTCCGTTTTCCTAAGATCATATTTAATCCTGAATTCTGAACCACTTCAAGGAGTTACTTATTTTTCCCCTCGGTGTCTCTGATGTATGTATGAGGTGTACATGTTAACAAACCACTGTTTTTCTCTGGCTACTCCTTTATTACAAGGTTCTCAGCCAAGAACTCGGAAGAGCAGAAAGAAAAGCCTATATCGTCCCTTATAGAATAAATGGATATCCTCAGAACCAACAACATGGAGAAAATCTCCTATAATGATGACCAAAGGAAGCCAGGCACCATAAAGTACATACTGGGACTATATAAACAAGCACTTCATTTAAAATTTTAAGAAATTTTAGGGATGCCTGGGTGGCTCAGGTGGTCAGGCATCTGACTTGGGCTCAGGTAATGATCTCATGGTTCAGGAGTCCAAGACCCACATCAGGCTCACTGCTGTCAAACACTCTTCAGATCCCCTGACCCCCTCGCTCTCTGCCCCTCCCCCCACTTACACTCTCAAAAATGAACACTTAAAAAGCAAGTTTTAAAGAATTTTAAGATACTTTAAATGTATTTTTAAGTATGCATATAAATAAAATTCAAACCAAGAAAAAAAAAACACTAATGCTGTTAGAATTCAAAATTATGGTTATTTTCAGAAAGGGAGTAGTGAGTAGGAAGGGGCATGATGGGCAGGGGAGGGTCTCAGGGTGATGGTTACACAGGTATGTTCAGCGAGCAAAAAATCATTAAACTATTCTTCTCTGTGCACTTTACCATTTATAGGTTATACTTCAACAAAAAGCTTAATTAAAAATATGAAGACAAAACCACATTGCAGTATCACCTCACACTTGTGAAAAAGGTTATTATAAAAAACAACAACAACAACAAGAAATAACAAGTGTTGGGAAGGATGTGGAGAAAAGGGAACCTTTGTATGGTCTTGGGAACGTCAACTGGTGCAGCCACTGTGGAGAACAGTATGGAGGTTCCTCAAAAAGTTAAAAATAGAAATACCATATGACCCACTAATTCCACTTCTGACTATTTACCCAAAGAAAATGAAAACACTAACTTGAAAAGATATATGTGCCCCATGTTCATTACAACATTATTTACAATGGCCGAGACAGGAAAATAACCTAAGTGTCCATCAACAGGTGAATGGACAAAGAAAATGTGGTACACATTTTTATGTATAACACTATTATTCAGTCATAAAAAAGAATGACATCTCGCCTTTTGCAACAACATGGATAGATCCTGAGGACATTATGCTGAGTGAAATAAGTCAGATGAAGAAAGAAATTCCTATGATTTCATCTACGTGTAGAATCTAAAAAAACAAACAAAAAACCAAGCTCATTAGATACAGAGAACAGATTGGCAGTCGTCAGAGGCAGGGGTGGGTGGTAGGGAAAATGAGCAAAGGGAATTCAAAAGTATAAATGTTGGGGCACCAGGGCGGCTCAGTCAGTTAAGCAACCGACTTTGGCCCAGGTCATGATCTCATGGTTCACAGCTTCAAGTCCCGTGTCAGGCTCTGTGCAGACAGCTCAGAGCCTGGAGCCTGCTTCAGATTCTGTGTCTCCCTCTCTCTCTGCCTCTCCCCTGCTCACTCTCTCTCTCTCAAAAATAAACATTAAAAAAGATTAAAGTTAAAAAAATAAAAGGTATAAATGTCCTGTTATAAAATAAGTCATGGGGAGGTTAACATACAGAACAAGAACCACAGTTAATACTATATTGGAGGGGCGCCTGGGTGGCTCAGTTGGTTGAGCGTCCAGCTTCGGCTTAGGTCATGATCTCACAGTTTGTGGGTTCGAGCCCCGCATCGGGCTCTGTGCTGACAGCTTAGAGCCTGGAGCCTGCTTCGAACTCTGTGTCTCCCTCTCTCTCTGCTTCTCTGCCGCTCATGCTCTGTCTCTCTCCTCCAAAAATAAAAACATTAAAAAAAAAAAAAATACTATATTGGAGAGTTGCTAAGGGAATCTTAAAAGTTCTTACCACACACAAAAATTATTTATTATGTAGTATAGAATATTAACTAGACTTGTGATCATTTTCCAATCCATACAAATATCAAATAGTTACAGGGGTGCCTGGGTGGCTCAGTCTGTTAAGCATCCGACTTAGCTCAGCTCACGATCTCACGGTTTGTGGGTTCAAGCCCCTCACTGGGCTCTGCACTGGCAGTGCAGAGCCTGCTTGAGATTCTCCCTCCCTCTCCCCCCACCCCGTACCCCACTTGGACACATGCATGCTCTCCCTCTCTACCCCCCTCCCTCTCTCTCAGGATAAACTTAAAAAAAATCATTACATTGTGCATCTAATGTGTAATGACTAATGTTTTATGTCAATTGTATCTCAAAAAATGTAAAATGTAAAAATTAGGAAGTCAATTAAATATGCCACCAAGAGACAAGACTTCTGAAACCACCTCAGAGATGTTGTTACACAACATCATACTTTTAAAATTTTTTTTTTTTAACGATTTATTTTTGAGACAGAGAGAGACAGAGCATGAACAGGGAAGGGTCAGAGAGAGGGAGACACAGAATCTGAAGCAGGCTCCAGGCTCTGAGCCGTCAGCACAGAGCCCGACGCCGGGCTCGAACTCACGGACCGCGAGATCATGACCTGAGCCGAAGTCGGCCGCTTAACCGACTGAGCCACCCAGGCGCCCCCACATCATACTTTTAAAGCAAGTGAGAGTTCAAGGCATGTAGGAGCCAACATTTAAACCTGTATGTAAAGTGAAATTAGACACAGTGCCTGCAATAGCCATATAAATAACTCTGCAGGCATTAGCAGGAATTGCTGGGGGTGGGGGACAATAATTACAAAGGCCTTTGATCCTCTAGTGTATCTTCTATCTGGGATCTCAAAGGAGCCAGCAACAAACAAAGCCCAGAAGTGCTCTGGAAGAGGCGGCTGTGTCTCCACCTGTTTACAGCAGCAGACCCAGACCCTGCACCCTTGCACAGTAGCAGCTGAAGTCAGAAAAAGACTGGATGTTACTAAGGCCCTGATATAAAAACATCCCGATTAAATCAAGACTCCACATACCTTAACTTCAGTATGTTTTGTTAAGTTTATTTACTTACTTTGAAAGGCTGGGGGGAAGGAGAAAATGAGTTGGGGCGGGGGAAGGGCAGAGAGAGAAAATCCCAAGCAGGCTCTACAATGTCAGCACCCAACCCGAGCCAGGGCTCGAACTGTGAGATCATGACCGGAGCCAAAATCAAGAGCTGAACACTTAACCCACTGAGCCCCCAGGCACCACTTCTGTATGGTATCTTTAGACAGGATCCCAGTCAGATAGCAAACGCATGTATCCCAGGTTGGCCATTCTCCTATTATACTGGATTCTTAAAAAGCAAGGAAGAACAGAGAACTTGAGAGAAATAACCCAGCCTGCTATTTCAGATCTCCCAATTCTATTTGCCCTTCTTGCCTAATGTTATGGGCTGAACTGTGTCCTCCCCGCAAATTCATACACTGAAGTCCTAACACCTGGTACCTCAGAATGTGACCTTATTTGGAGGTAGAGTCATTGTAGAGGTGACTAGTTAAGATGAGGTCATTCTGGGGCAGGGTGGGCCCTAATCCAACATGACTGGCGTCCTTATAAAAATGGGAAAACTTGAGCACGCACACATACACACATACATACACACCCCACAAAGAACACCGTGTGACGACTGGAATTAACGCTGCCCCAGAAAGTACCAGAAACTGGGGGAGACACAGGAAACACCCTCTTCCTTAGTGCCTGCAAAGGGAAGCACAGGCCTGCTGATAGCTACATCTCAAACTACCAGCCTCCCAACCATGAAAAGATACATTTCTATTGTTTAAGCTGCCCAGTTGAGTTGCTGTTAGGACAGCCCTAGCAGACCACACATCTCCATAGCCCAGGCCTGGTACTGTCCACTAAGAGCGCGGCTCTAGCCTGATCTTGGAGATGAAGACACCAGGACAGAGAAATAAAGGACTGCTTAGACACCAAGCCTTCACTGACCAAGATTAGAACTCAAATCAAGAAAACAAAAAATCTGCTGCAAAAAGTTGTGAGAAGTAAAAGCATGAAAGAAATTACAAACTCCCTTCCCTGGAAGCCTGCTAACTCCTCTGAGATGGCTTAGGGTGGTTCTGTCTAAAGAGAAAGGTGCCTCCTAGTCCTACAAATCTCACCACCCCGACCCCCCCCCCCCAAACTCATAATTTCCACTGCAGGAATGAATTACTTTCAAAGGCCTAAATCTACTAAAAAGAAGGCAGCTACTGAAAATTGAGGCAAGAAAAAAAAAATGTGAATAGAAATGGCATTTTAATAAGTAATAAGACTTTAAGGGAGGCTAGGAGTTCAGACTCACTTCTGAACTTTAATATGGAATTAATCCACAATGTCTTCCAAAAACATCCATCCAGCAAACCTTGCACAATGGTGTCCATTTCAAATGCAGCCATAGAAAATACAAATGAACCTCTAAAAGCAATCAGTGTTAGGGTGGGTTTTATGAATTGATCTCTGGTATGTGCCAGCTATGGCTAAAGTCCAAATTACAGCAAGTGTCAGTGATATCTAGACTAAATTTAGTATTAGCTAGAACAATATGGTTAGAGTTAAATTTTATGAAATGGAAATATACTCACGGAAGAAATATGGAGCACATGTGAATGCTGGCTACCAGTCCATGCACCGAAAATCAGATCCAGGGGTGAATAAAATAGACCCTAGCCTGCCCTCATAGAGCTTAGAACAGAGTTCACAAATAGAATTCAGTGGTACCCCCACAGGGTGATAATATCTCCTGGTCTTTAAGGGTGAAAATTTCAGGGCACCTGGGTGGCTCAGTAGGTTAAGCGTCCGATTAGGGCTCAGGTCACGATCTCCCAGTTCATGAGTTCGAACCCCGCATCAGGCTCTGCTGACAGCTCAGAGCCTGGAACCAGCTTCGGATTCTGTGTCTCCCTCCCTCCCTCTTTCTCTCTCTCTGCCCCTCCCCACTCATGCTCTCTGAAAAATGGTTAAAAAAAAAAATTAAAAATAAAGGTGAAAATTTAATGACTGCTATTTTAGAAATTTCTATTTGCTCTTCTGAATTTTAAAATTAGTCAGTTCTCATGACTCTCCTTGAAGTTAGTAGCAGAGGCTGGGCCCTAGGCTCCTCTCAGGTAGAATGTACAGGAGTGTTCCCCTTAGTGTGTGTGCCAACCTTAGAAGCAGACCAATATATAGCTTGAACAAACCAAGGTCACTGATTTAAGACCCGAAGGACCAGGTAACTTCAAGAGACTGCACTTATTACTCTGGCAGACAACTCCACATTTCAAATCACTGCTTTACAGAAAGGAATTATGGCCCCCAACATACAGACAGATGGTATGGGCAAAGCATTTCATGAACAGAGAGGGAAACAAAGATCAATACAGATGCGGATCTGGTTACAGAGGGGGAAACAGGCCTCTATCCAGGGATCATGGTACCTTTGGAGTGGTGGGGGGGATGGGGGGGTGGGCAGGCAGAGGGCAGTGGTGCAAGGTGAGGGCAGCATTCACCTACATAGGAGATTCTCTCAGTCCTTCCAGGACCCTCTTTTGGCCTGACATTGTGGAACTATGACCGACCTTGTCCAGCCAGCCTACCAGGCAAACTAAGTGTTCACGGTCACATTCATGTGACTTCTAGGATTTCCCTTTCCCATGGAGGGCTGAACAGTTCATAAACAGCCTGTTAAACCAGCAGCAGCCTTTTGCTTCAAGGTACACCGGCTCAGTTTTAGCCACAGGCTACACCACCAGGACTGGATGCATTCCAACCGCCCTTCTTCCTCAATGACATCAGATCACTTTCAGCAAATGACAAGCTGAAAGGTAGATGGCAGTGTGATTAAGTTCAGTTTTATGTTTTTAAATTCACAATTTATCCACTGAAAAGATAGCCAGCACTTGGAGGATAGGGGCTCACACACTGTGCTAATGATGTTGATTTTTCACTGTGGCACAGGTAAGCCCAAACATGGGGCAATCCTCTCTGCATGTGTTCATGTGGACATGCTCGCAGGCATTAAATACACAGGAGAAAAAAGGACAAAAACCTTAAAAGCCACTCGCTTCAAATCACTTTAAAGAACAGCCCTTAGAATGGCTCCTGTAGAGTCCTAGAGAAATTTTTAAGAATCATAGTTACTACTTCTTGCTCTATGTCACAGTCTTTTTAAATAAATAAAATAAATAAAATTTTTTTAAAAAGTCAAAGTGTTACAGAAATACAATGGTCTCCCAATACAAAGGGAACATATTTCTTAAAGTTAATCTATTATGTCCAGATGGCTATTTAAGCCACATCAGACACCAAAGCCCTCACCTCCCCGGGCTACTGCAAAGTCCTGAAGTTGCACTGCTCTCCAGAGCTTCCTGCAGACATCCCTGGGGGCCGCTAATGCTCGAGTGCACCCCCACTAGGATTTCTTGCCTCATCACTTCAATATTGCAAGGGACTTCCTGGGAATTAAAAAGGAGCTGTCAGAGCATTCTGTGGCATTTAACAGGACACTGGCCACGAAGTCGTCTGTGGCCGTCCATTCCAGCCAGCCAGCGGCTTGGCTATCCACAGCCAGAAGCACATGGGGGTCATCTATGTGCATTCTAGGTTAGGAGGGTTCTCACTTCTCCCTATGGAGAGCTTCTTCCTCTTCCCACCTCTCTACATAACTAACTCCAACCCCAGCACATTCTAAGGAATTTACAAAAATGCCTTGAACACCTCAGATTTCAAATATTCATTATAACATCTTCCACTGAATAATGACACGCAAGTTTTGTCCATTTTCAACTCTTAGTCCTTTTTTAAAATTAGGGTGAGGATTTCTTTACTTTTTCACATAGTACATTCTCACTATAGCACATTAGATCCAGAATGGTCTTTAGAAAATCCCATCACACAACCACCACTAACATTGCTTCCTGTTTTTCCAAACAATCGTTGTCCTGCTTCACACCTAATTTAGAACACATCATAAATATTGCAGTAGCTGTAAAGCATCCCATCCTATGGCTGTACAATTTACTTATCCATTCCCTTTTGGTTAGACAATTAACTCACTTTCCATTTTTACTGTAAGTTATACCTTAAAGAACATCTTTATGACAAAGATTTTTTTTTTAACTTCAGACATTGCTTGAAAATATATTTCTAGAGTTAGAATTAGTCCAGGTGTGAGTAATTATCCAAATGAGCAAACGATTTTGCAGTTGTCAGTAACACACAGCCAAAAAGGTTCTCATGCATTTCAGTGTTAAGTCCTGACATTTCACTTTCCCATATTTGAAACTCATTCTTCCCTATAAAAT
The DNA here is from genome assembly GCF_028749965.1 of Puma concolor. Classification (NCBI taxonomy): domain Eukaryota; kingdom Metazoa; phylum Chordata; class Mammalia; order Carnivora; family Felidae; genus Puma; species Puma concolor. The sequence continues at coordinate 140,812,122 of NC_141674.1, read as the reverse complement.
CCCTTCCTCTCCTGGACTTGCTCCTCCCTTCAGCCTCCTGCCTCCTTCTGCAGAATTGGCCCCAACTGCCTAGGCAGTAGTTGTCTCACCTGTAAGAGGGTAAGGTTTCCTTACTGCTTGCTTTGGTTTCTGCCGGTTTTCATTCATCCTCCAACTCTGCCACGACCTTCCTCCAAAGTATTCCATTAGCATGGTTTAGGATACTTATGGATTATATATGTATCTCATATGTATCTCTTACATTCTGTAGAATATAAATCCTTTAGTGATTAGAAACATTTTTTTAATTACCCACCTTCCCTAAATATAGTTATGACCTACATTCTTACTTCCTCTTTGTTAAATTTTTCACAAGTTCCTAGTCAAACTCAGTCATAGTCTAATTGTTTGCACTAGTTTACAGGTACATCCATCATAGGCTTCCAGTAATTTTGGCCCTCTTTCTCCATTCACAAAGAACAAGTTTCCTTCTCCTCCCAACCCCGCCAGAAGTTTGATCACTTTTTAAAGGTTGGTCTTTTTTCAGAATCCCATGACCTATTTAATTCCATCACACTGAGATTAGCCCAAACATATACACTAATGGCTCATCTCAGAAACATGAAGTTTAATCAAAAGTACACATACTGCAAAACAATACAAAACCACAGTCATAAACACATGTATCCATCAAAATACAAGTTGTCGATGTAAACCTGACTGGCTGTTTTTTTCTATTATTTGTTTATAGTGTATTTACTTAGCACCAGCACGGCCCCATAAGGAAGTTACAGCAAGTGCCAAAGATTTGAGAACTCATGAGAAATGAAGGAAAGGGAAAAATTTTCAATTTCACGATCATAATCACAAAATGTATAGACCACCTAGATCTGTGGCCACAAATTAAAAAGCGATCACCATCATTTAACTGTAGCAACAAATATGAAGAGTGATGTGGGGAGAACTCTACTTCTTTTTTCAACTTTTTTTTTTTTTTTTTTTTTTTTTTGGGACAGAGAGAGACAGAGCATGAACGGGGGAGGGGCAGAGAGAGAGGGAGACACAGAATCGGAAACAGGCTCCAGGCTCCGAGCCATCAGCCCAGAGCCTGACGCGGGGCTCGAACTCACGGACCGTGAGATCGTGACCTGGCTGAAGTCGGATGCCCAACCGGCTGCGCCACCCAGGCGCCCCAGGGAGAACTCTAAGAGGGTATCCCTCTCCCCATTCCATGTGGACCTCAGTCACTCTGCCACCTGAGACCAATACTGTGGAAATGAATCACAGCAGTGGCTTCGAAACTTCCATGTGCCTCTGAATCACCTGTGATCTATGAAAGTCTGATTCTGATTCAGGAGGTTGGGGGTGGTGTCTGAGATACTGCATCCTAGCAAGCCCCCAGGGCTCAGAGTGTAGACCACACTCTGTAGCAAATATATAGATTTCAGCATCTAGGAATTTTATAATCAGTGGAATTATAATTAAGTTTCCAAAATGGCTATAAATGATTACCTCCCTTTGTTTTATTAAAGGCAAGCTGCTTAGAGAAGACATTTTTTTAAGTTTATTTATTTTTGAGAGTGTGTGTGCATGCATGCAAGTGGGGGAGGAGCAGAGAGCTAGAGAGGAGAGAAACAATCCCAAGCAGGCTCTGTGCTTTCAGCACAGAGCCTGACTCTGGGCTCAAACTCACGAACTGTGAGATCGTGACCTGAGCCAAAAATCAAGAGTGGGATGCTTAACCCACTGAGCCACCCAAGTGCCCCACACTGTTTTTGGTTTTGTTTTTTTTAATATTATTAACACTGATAGATTCTGAAATACATCAGAAAATGGTAACATGGGTTGCCTTGAGGAAGGAACTGGCCTACTGGAAGAGAGAAGTGGGAGGGTTTCACTGAATATTGTTTTGCAGCTTTTATTTATTTTTCTTTCTTTCTTTTTTTCAGTAGGCTTGACATCCATTGTGAAGCCCAACACAGGGCTTGAATTCATGATCCTGAGATCAAGATCTGAGCAGAGATCAAGAGTCTGACACCCAATGGACTGAACCATCCAGAAGCCCCTTTTGCAGCTTTTAAACGTTGAACCACATGAATCAATTACCCATTCAGAAAACAAATTATATTTTAAAACCTTAAAGCATTTCATAGGATATTCTGAAAGCTCAATAAACATTAACTCAAATTAATCCATTCCCAGGAAAGTAAATGGTGAACCCAGGAGACCACATACCTTAAATAATCTATCATTTTTCTTCAAAGAGGGAACATGCCGGGGCGCCTGGGTGGCGCAGTCGGTTAAGCGTCCGACTTCAGCCAGGTCACGATCTCGCGGTCCGTGAGTTCGAGCCCCGCGTCAGGCTCTGGGCTGATGGCTCGGAGCTTGGAGCCTGTTTCCGATGCTGTATCTCCCTCTCTCTCTGCCCCTCCCCCGTTCATGCTCTGTTTCTCTCTGTCCCAAAAATAAAATAAAAAACGTTGAAAAAAAAAATTTAAAAAAAAAAAAAAAAAAAAACAAAGAGGGAACATGCCTTAGTTCACCCATCTTCTAGAATCATGCCAACATTACCTTTTTATTGTCATAACCCTTTTCAACCCAATTACTCTTCTCCAGCACTGGAAGGGCCCCATAGCATACCTTCCTTCATACTAGATTCATAAAAAAAAAAAAAAAGCTTCTATGTGCACCCTAGTAACTCCAGTCCCACTGCTGGGAACAGGGAGAAAATGGCAGAGAACTTTAGATCACCCAACCTCTGTTAAGTTTCTGAGTTGGACCGATTTGCTCTATAACTGTTCCTACAAACAGCAGTCAAGTTGGACTTTTAGATCAATACAGAAGCAACTGCAGCTGAAATCAGAAACCAAAAGTAGGAATGGGCGAGACTATGTGTGTCAGTATGTGTTCTCATGGGTGTGTCCTCACAGAAGTGACCCTCCAGCTGACCCTTACAGTAAACATTAACTAGACCATCTGTTTTCATCTTAACCCATATTGACCTGGCCCCACCTGCACCCTCACAGGGTCTCCAGGGTAAACACAATCTTCTTAAATAACTTGGTCATGACTCAGCTCCAGGACTTTCTGAAAGTGCTCACTGCATTAGCAACTTCTGAATCGATATTCATCGGTAAATCCTGAAATGCCTGCTTTGACTCTATTTTTTACCAAGTCACCACAAAGCAGACTCTACCACATTCTGTTGAGGCTTCCTTCCCCCAGATCTCTCACTTCCGCCCTCTTTCTCCACTCACACTGCTGTCGCCCTGGTGGGGGTCTTCATCCTCCACCCCAGGTGGAGTCCCTCCTGGATTCCCATCCTCTCCCTCTCAGGTATGGTCTGTGCTTGTGACTGAGCAGACCAGCTGCACCGGATAAAGGTAAAGGATCAAAGACAGACAAATGCAGGCTGGACGGAAACCCATGTCATAGCCCTGCCTAAAGGGGTTATGGCAACAGTCCAGCAGGTGTGTCTAAAGACCCAGAGTCAACCACACCTAATTCCAGTCTCCACGTCTGTTATCTAGGGAGACACGGCAATAGTAGAAAGAGAACTAAAATCATTGGTGGAGGGGAGGGGGAGAGGGAAGGGAAAGAAGCCCCTAGCAGCATAGTGGCTCTTCCTAACTCTCCCCAGAGACCCCAAAAGCTTCAGATAACAGCCCAGAACCAGCACTAACTCCCAGCAACAGAGGAGTAGGCCTGGCAGAGAGGATGGTGAGAACCAGACAGAGCCAAAGACCCAGCCAAGAGGGCTGTGGTTCCAGCAGGAATGCCTGTGCCAAGCAGGAAATGGAAGAAACGCAGAATGAGAATATATTGTGAGGGTTGTGGCAAGGGTGTCTCCAGCGCATATGGGTGCTCTCACCCAGGGCCCGAGCTTGTGTGGCTGAGTTCTTACCTGCCAGGCAGTGGGTATGAAGCTGCCAAAACACCTCTGCCCACGTCAGCAACGGATCAGGAACTGAGAGCTGCTGCCGGTTAAAAGCCAAAGGAGCTACAGCTGCACGTGGCTGGAGAAAGTAGTTACAGCTGTGGAAGACCCATTCCACTTACTCAAAACTCTCACCAGGGGGCGCCTGGGTGGCGCAGTCGGTTAAGCGTCCGACTTCAGCCAGGTCACGATCTCGCGGTCCGTGAGTTCGAGCCCCGCGTCGGGCTCTGGGCTGATGGCTCAGAGCCTGGAGCCTGTTTCCGATTCTGTGTCTCCCTCTCTCTCTGCCCCTCCCCCGTTCATGCTCTGTCTCTCTCTGTCCCAAAAATAAAAATAAAAACGTTGAAAAAAAAAAAAAAACCTCTCACCAGCTCCTCCTACATCACAGCACCACCAAAAGCAATGGTGACGAGGCATGCATTGCCTATGAAGACGTCACCTGCTACCATTCTCCTCCCTGCTTAGTATTCTGTAGCCACTCTGATGTTTCTTGAACAAATCAGGGAAGTTGCCACCCCAGGGCCTTTGCACCCACCATTCCCTTGGCCTAGAAAGCTCTTCCCACAGGAGAGCTCTTTCTCTCTCCTCCAATCTTCACTCAAATGCCTCAGTTAGTGTTCCCTGACCACCCTATTTAAAATTACAGATCCCCTCCTCCACCACCTCAGCACTCTTTCCTTTTTCTGTCTTTGTTTTTCCTCAAAGCACTTATCACACTGACCTCCTGTATCTTTTGCCTACGTATTTGTTTATAGCCCCCTTCAGCAGAAGCATGTGTGCTGAGAGTCTCGGAAGACTAAAAGAACTTTCAAGAGACACAAATGATTTTACAAGCAAAAGCAACAAATGCGCATTATGCCCTTTTTTTTCCTCCTTCCCGTTACACAGCCATTCCCGGTTTTCAGATGTAGATTGAGAGACGTCCTTCTTAAAGTTTTCCTTCACGTGTTTCTGCTTCCCTGGTCCCCCCTTTCCCCAAACTCCCACAGCACTGTCTATTTATGCAAAATTCACTCTACGCCAGTAGCGCCTGCCTCACTGGGCTACTGGAAAGACAACATGAGTGAGTTCGTGGTTAGAAAACCCCTAAGACCGTGCTCAGTGCTATTCGTCATCCAGCAATGTAGCCATCATTATTATTTAGCACATGAATCTTATCTCACATAGACTGATTAAAGCCTTATTCCCACAGCTAGATTATAAGCCAACTGAGGGCAAAGATCTTATTCTGTATTTTGAGATCCCCCGAACTACTTAACCCAGTTTTTAATAATTATTTGTCAACTGGTTGAAACAAAAGGTTTCCACTGTTAAAGATTTGTTTGAAACTCCTTAGAGTCTCTATTTAAACAGTGATTCTAATCCTTCCAGGACTGACCTGATGTGTAAATACAGCAAATCCTTGAAAATGGCATTTATAATAGGAACTTTGCTATAGCACGAACAGCAGAGCCAAAATACTATATGAAAGATCAAACAAATATTGACTCAAAAGAATTTTCCCCAAGGCAACTGTTATAGTCTTATCTTGAATAGAATGTTTGCAGTTAATTAAGTATTGCCAGGGACTCAGAAAAATCCCAGGCAGACCCTGCCAAACTGGGTTTTACACTCCTATCATCTTCTTATTTACAAGTCCCTCTCCTCACACACCCCTCACCTATCACTACTGTTAATGCTGTGTGTGGGATTAAATGGTCAGTAAGTCATACACCTTTTATCCGTGGAGAAAAGATAATGGAATCTCAGTGCCAAAGATTCCATTTACCTATCTCACAGCAAATAGACTCTGTCTTTACCCTTCCAGAAATCAATCAGGCTGTATCTATTACTACCTGTTGACTTCTTGGAAATGTATGAAATAGTAGAACCGTGTAGAGAGGGGGCGTTTACTGGTTTCACGGAACATGCCTCTATACACCAAATACTAATGACAATTCACCAACCGTGAAGACTGCCAGAACCTGGGAGCCTCCAAATTTACCTCAAGATCAGGCTGTGCCGTGTAGGGAGTGGGCTGATTGCTAGCTTACACTGGGTTGTCTAAAATGTGGGGGAGGTCCATTATGACAGGGGGAAGCCAACAAGAGTCACTCACAGCCTTTCTTCCTTCCCTCCAGCCTTCATTTGTCAAGTACTTTATGTGATGACATCATAGTCATTCGATGGTACAGGCACCATTCTAGGCACTGGGAATACAAGAGGGAATAAACCCTACCATGCCCTCAGGAAAGTTATAGTCCAATGAGAGACAAAGAGAGATCAACGATAAGTAAAATTTATACAGCTGGACCTTGAACTACAGCAGGTTTTAACTTCTCTGGTCCACTTACATGTGGATTTTCTTCAATACAGTACAGTACTGTAAACATATTTTCTCTTTCTTATGATATTCTTGACATTATATATATACTGAACAATATACATAACATACAAAATATGTGTTAATCGAATGCTTATGTTATCAGTAAGGCTTCTGGTCAACAGTGGGCTATTAGTAGTTAAGTTCTGAGGGAGTCAGAAGTTAAACATGGTTTTTCAGCCCAGGGGTTGGTATCCCTAACCCCCTTGTTGTTCATGAGTCAACTGTACTGTGTTAAATGCTAACAAGTGGTAAGGAGAAGAAAAGAAAAAAGAAGGAAGAAGGATATAAAATATTACAGGGCCAAAGAAGGGGGTGAAATTACAGATGAAATTACAGGTAGCCAAGAACAGTAAGAAGCTCATATTTGAGTCTGAAGAGTGGGAAGGAGCCAGCTTTGCAGATAAATGGGGAAGACCATTCAAGACAGCATTAAACACAAAGGTCCTGTGGCAGATCACGGCTGGCATGTTGGGGAACATCAAAGAAGCCAGTGTGGCTGGAGCCTAACATTCACAGGGAGAGATGTAAGAAACAAAATCAGAGAGGAGCAGAGAGCGAGATGTATGCTTCTAAAACACATACCTGTTTATCCATCACAGAGAAAAGCCACCCATTTACCAAATTTTCATTTACTTAAAACTCCACAGTGGTTATTTTTCAAAAAATGCGTATCTCTATATTTCAAGAGAACAACAAAAAGAAGAAAAAAAGCCAACCTACAAAAGAAAAGAGAAAGAAAAAGCCAACATATTTGCCTGGGAAAAAAATCCTAAGTTTCTATTAATAAAAATGAAAACTGTTTGTGGCTTTGAGAGTAGCTTCTATAGAACTGGGACCGAGCACTACAGTGGAGAACACAGCTTAGCACCACGGGCAACTGGATGTGCAACAAGGCTATAAAAAGATGTCACGCTGGTATAAAAGAATAACATGCAGAATTACAGGAGAGAAAAGCATTGAAATTTACCACAGGGACATTTGTTTAAATGTTGCAATGCCCCAAAAGTCTTTGGCAAGTTTAAATGCCAAGCTGGCTAATGCAATATCCAGACCACACATCCTTCCTGCCCAACCAGCTTCTCCACATGAAGAAGATGCTATCAGCCAAGATCTGTGACACAGCAGGGTTTGGGGGTGGTACCTTAAGATCTGCTATCTTTCAATTCCATTCAGTCCTAATCAACCAGTTTCGTGTATCTCGTAAACAGTATTCCAATGAAAAAACACTCATAAATTCTTAATAGTTCGGTGCAGTGACTCCACTGTTCTTAAAGAACACACAGTCTGTGTCACCAAGGCAACAAGCACGGACCACAGGGCATACTCTGAAGCATGTGTAACAGAAAACAGCTATTATTAATCACTAGTCACAATCCTTCCCCCATCAGGTTCTTCAAGGCCACGCCCCCCTCCCCACCCACAAAATGGACAAACTCCTGTTGGTGGGTCATTTCATGACTATCTCTAGTTGGAAATTATCAGAAAGAAAACTAAAAGAAGTCAGAAGGACTAAAGCGATCTACATAATAAAGACTGCAGGTAAAGATGTGACTGGAACTTCAGAAAGGTACGAAGTGATCTGGAACAGTGCAAGGCAGGAGAGATGGGAGAGAATTTTTACAGATATTACTTAGAATTTTTAGAAATATACATTAAATCCCTATTAGTATTCTCTGAAAAAAGTCAAATAAAGTTCGAAATTTGGAAATACCTGTTAGTTAGTTACTTTAGCTTCTGAACTGTGTTCCTCTGGATGGTAAATTGTATGAAGTACACTTGCAACAACCAGACTTGGGGAAAGAGTCTAGTCCATGGACATAAAAAATGCAGTGAATTCTTTACTTAACATAATACATTCTGCAATATCAAGGGCAATGATGTATTTCAAAACAAAGCATGGTAACGATGTTACAGAGAAAAGCACAACCAGATGTCCCCTGCCCTGCCTCAAACACTGAAGCCAGTTATTCTACAGATGTTAAAAGTCACATGCCAATTTATTCCCAGGCTACCTAAAAAAGCAGAAATTTGGACAAAGATTGTCTTCCATTTTTCCAGTCTCAGCAAAGCACCCAAGTAACAAAAACCCTGCTTCCTCGCAGTGGTGTTCCCCAATCATCTAGAAGTTTCTACTCAGTAAACCTAAGAAAAAAAAGGATTTTCTCTTGGTATCATTGAATCTTGGAATCCAACCAGTGCCTCCTTTTCTCCTTCAGAAGACAACCTATCAGGCAAGTTGAGAGCAGGGTAGTTACACATTGTCAAAAGCAAAGGCTTTGCTACTCAGCAAGAAGATTCTGGGGCGCCTGGGTGGCGCAGTCGGTTGAGCGTCCGACTTCAGCCAGGTCACGATCTCGCGGTCCGTGAGTTCGAGCCCCGCGTCGGGCTCTGGGCTGATGGCTCAGAGCCTGGAGCCTGTTTCCGATTCTGTGTCTCCCTCTCTCTCTGCCCCTCCCCCGTTCATGCTCTGTCTCTCTCTGTCCCAAAAATAAATAAATGTTGAAGAAGATTCTGGTCAAAGAGAATTCATAAATAATATAAAACAATGCCCCATGGTAAGTAGTCAATTAAATTTTTCAATTGCACAAAGAAGTTAATAAATTCTCCATTCTAACTGGGAAATAACTACTTGAGGCATTAATTATTATAAAATAGATTATATAAAATTAATAAATAGAAATCTATTTAAATTACATAAAATTTTTAAAAATAAGTGGAGGGCCACCTGGGTGGCACAGTCGGTTAAGCGTCTGACTTCAGCTCAGGTCATGACCTCATGGTTCGTGGTTCGAGCCCCACATCAGGCTCTGCGCTGAGAGAGCCTGCTTCAGATTCTCTGTTCCCTTATCTCTCTGCCCCTCTCCTGTTCCCACTCTCTCTCTCTCAAAAATAAATAAATGTTAAAAATAAATAAAAAATAAGAACAGAACCTGTAAGTCTCATAAGAACTAAAAACAGAGATTATCTGAGAAGATCCTCTAAAGCCAAAAGAAAGAAGCAAAGACTGAAATACTGCGTCATAATACTATGTAACCCCCGAACACCTGTATATAAAGGATGGTTTCTGTCTCTCATGTTTTCCTCTTTCCTTTATTTTCCACAAGCGTAATATAGAAGGTCTACAATTGGTGGGCGGGGGAGGGGGGTGGGGAACAGAAACATGAAGTTTTAAAAAAAATTATGCATAGAGAAGACAGAAAATGTCCCTTTAAATGTTATGAGTAAGTGTACTTGAGGGATAAATTGCTCCTTATGCTCACTTTTCTGTATTTTCTGAAGCTTCTATAATAAGAATGTGGTAATTTCTAATAAAAAGCAAATTTTAGAAAGATGTTTAAATTATTAAAATGTCAAAGAACTAAAATGTCTATTAAGGGTCAAAATGTACACATGAAAAATATGACCAGGAGAAAGGATTCGGCACTGAGAAAGCTACCTTCCACAGTTAAACAACTCAGATGCTCTATACCAGTGCTTCTTATACTTGAGCATGTCTTATGCTTTCTGGGGTGTTGTTTGTTTGGGGTGCCTGGGTGGTTCAGTCGGTTAAGCATCTGACTCTGGATTTTAGCTGAGATCATGATCTCATGGTTCATGGGTTCGAGCCCCGCATCGGGCTCTGTGCTGAGAGAGTGGAGCCTGCTTCGGATTCTCTCTCTCCTCTCTGCCTCTCCCCTGCTTGTGCGCACTCTCTCTCAAAATATATAAATTTAAATTTTTTTTTTAATTAATAAAAGAAACACAGGTGAGGGGACCTGAGGAGGTGCACTTCTAACACACTCTCAGGTGATACTGACACTGCCAGTCTGCAGACCTCACTTGGTGTAGCCAGGTTTGAAGCAACAGGAAGTAAGTAGAGTCCAGCCTGTGTTCTCCCAGGAAGCATGCCAAGCTCATTCTAGGCTGAACAAAGAGAAAATGAACTCAGAATTTCACCTTCTTTTCAACATTCTAAAGCAAGGGCATAGAGTCCTCGCTCTGGCGAACACTTGGTGATTAAATACTTAGCTATGTTCTTTAAAAGGGGGGTGTCAATGAAATTAAGATCATCATAATTCCAGGACCGAATGAGTTTGTTAAAGCAACCAATGGAACCAGCCTTTGGCCCAAGCATGGCAGACAGTCTCTGAACACCCTAGAATCCACAAACATACCAAATCTCTTGGTGGTACTTTTCAACCACATTGTTTCCTACAATGATTTTGTTAGATACCTAAGAATAGGAGGCAGTCCACAAATTCAGAATCTGTCATTCACAGGGAGACAAAACAAGGCAAACATGCCCTCCATGAGCTTACCAGCACTTGCCAGGCGACTCTGAGAACTCTGGAGCATGGGAAAAGGGGTGAACTTGTAAGGAGTCAGAACAGTGCCTGCCCTTTCACTACCAACCTCGTACTTCTTGCCACCTCAGGGTCCATCAGGAGCTAACAGCAAAAAACATGCTCACAAACTCCGTAAAGCCTCAGTAAGAGATTGCACTGCCTAAGAAATGACTCAGGTCCACACCCAATATCCTCTACCTCGACAACCCATCAAAGCAATAGAGGGTGACCGTGGGGGGATTCCTTTCACCCTAAGGAAGAAGGCACCTGGCTGAGAGGCCTCCAAGTTCTGTGCACTGAGAACCTCAGCAAGAAACTAACTTAATGAACCACTCAGAAGAGCACAGAGAATTCCCACCAGCCTCCATGTCCCTAAACACAATGCCATTTATCCCCAATGCTGTCATTTCCTGCCTGCAGTGAAGTAATTACACACAGTGGGAATTCTGGAGCTGCTGGTTCTAATGTTTACCTGCTGTTAACTTGTTGTGTGACCTCAAAGATATTTCTCTAGTGCCTTGATTCCTCTGCTATAAAAACAAGATAAGGGAATGACATGCTTGACAAAGTGCCCTCGTAGAATACTCAAGTCATTGCTATCCTAGAGATGCTCACAGGGATGGTAATTAACGTGTCTCTTTCACTAAGGCCTTCAGTAAATATGATGGCACGTTGTGTAAAGCACGGGATCCCAAATGATATTTCCTTTCTTGCTAAACCAGGTTTCAGTGGCAGATGCTACCTATAAAATTGTTGATAAAAACTGTATAGAATGTGCTTCTTTGTAAATCACTATTTCATTCACTGAGATGTATTTTTCCATAATCCTGGCTCTAACAACAGCCATGGCTTCACAAGTAGAAGAGACACTAGAAAAATCACCTTAAGGGGCGCCTGGGTGGCGCAGTCGGTTAAGCGTCCGACTTCAGCCAGGTCACGATCTCGCGGTCCGGGAGTTCGAGCCCCGCGTCGGGCTCTGGGCTGACGGCTCAGGGCCTGGAGGCTGTTTCCAATTCTGTGTCTCCCTCTCTCTCTGCCCCTCCCCCGTTCATGCTCTGTCTCTCTCTGTCCCAAAAATAAATAAACGTTGAAAAAAAAAAAAAAAAAAAAAAAAAAAAAAAAGAAAAATCACCTTAAGTTATATTTCTATAACCTTAACATCCAGCATTAAAAACTTAGTTAAGTAAAATTGGGCTGTACTTCTTTACCAGTGAAATAGTTTGTAACCACTGAACACCATGTTTTAGAAGACTAATTAGTAACATAGTCTGGGCATGTGAGAAAAGCTGGTTATAAAACACTCTGTATGTAAAACAATCACTATAATCTGATTTTGTAAATCTATGCAGGCATAAAAAATACTCAATAAATGGTAGCTATTATATTTTACATCTCTCTTTAGGGCCCCAGCCCTTTTCTTATATATTTGAGTAAGTTATATATTCAAGTTATGACACATATTAATCATTTATGTGTCACAAATGTAATGTGAATTTTCCCAGTCTGTTGTCTCTTCATTTATATAGAAGTTTTAAATTTTAATATATGCAAGTGAATTTGCTTTTTCTTCACTGGTTGCTTCTCTTGCTTTAAAGCCATAAAAATCGTCATTCCTAGGCAGACCTAATAAATATTTTCTGCTAGCTTTTCTATTATTCAATTTGTAATAGTCAACCCTCTGGACTTTATTTGTAAGGTATCCTATGTTTGGTGGGGTACAAAGTGATACCTCGTTATGTCCAAAGCATGTCTTAATTAATCTATTAGACAATGCCTCCTCATTGCCTTATTTTGAAAACTTTAGCACATTGGTGTTATACGTAGTTAGGAAATTATTCCAGTTCACTTTTTAAATAACAAGTACAAAAACTTCAAAGGAAAAACCCAAATATACATAGTAGTTTCATAAGAAATCTCAGTAAAAGATTATAAACAAATGAAATCATTGTCATCATCAAGCCATTTCATCTTCAATGGGGCATCAGTCAACTAAGTAATAATTGCTATTTAAAATTAGTTCTTCCCATTTAGTCGAAGGCTTTGAAAATATATTTGTAAGGCATATAAGTACATGGTAGCTGAGTCACCAACCGTTGGTTGAATTCTCTGCTTATTTTATGGGTAGGGTCTACTTCTTGGGTCTCAATGTTATTCTCACCCCAATACACCTGAAAAGAATGCCCCATGGCCTGAAAACACAAAAAATAAAAGAAGTTGAAGAATTCATTGCTTAATTTAGTGAAGATTTAGAACTATCATTTTCACTCTATTGATTTTCCCTCCAGATATATCAGAAGCCTACCATACACAGTATGTACTATATAAATTTGGATGTGTTTTTTTTTTCCATTTCTAATGTCTGCATCTTGCCATTTCCATTAAGATATAAGCTCCTGGAAAGCAAAGGCTATGTTTATTGGAGAAGGAAGGAAGGAAGGAAAGATGGACTCGTTTGCTGAGCCTTGCCCACAGTAGACACCCAGGAAAGGCTAACAATGGACCAACTATTTTAGCATTTCAGCCATAAATAGTGCTTAAGGGGAAAAAAATTATATATATATATATATATATATATATATATATATATATATATATATATATATAAAATATGCCACTGAATGTTTTCATCTGAATTCATCTCTCCTACTAAGTAACATGGACAGATTTTTGCCATCAACTCACACCCTGAAGCACAAGACATGATGATCTTTCTTTTCATTTGCATAGCTACGACTCGTCATTATCCAGTCCTATTTTTTGACTCAACAAAATAGAATTGCACCATTAGGCTTTCAGCATGTCTGTTCTTGCACTGACTATTTTGAATTGTGCCTTTTAGAAAAAAACACTTCAAGAAAAAAGAAAAATTGTAACTCGTTAAAGTACACAGCCACTTGGCTTGGTTTTAGAACCTGAGCTTTTCTGGGTTCATTTGCCTGTTGCTTTTCCATGTAGGGAAGGAAAGTGTGAGAGAGGTTCCTCTGGAGCAAGGCAGTGGGTGAGAGTCCTCAGCCTTGTAATCTCTGTCTGTAGTCCCCTCCACCCATGAAGGGACCAGTTCTCTAGACACTATGCTCATCATCATCATCATCATCAGTGCTACAATTTACTGAGCATTTTATAGATGTCAATCATACTGCTAAATGTTTTACTTGTTATTTCCAGTGGTGTTTTCATTACCAAAAAATTTTAGTATTTCCTCCCCATTTCTAAAACGATTGCTCAGTGTGATACTATGCATAATTAAGTGTAATTTTAGAGATCTTGCTTAATTTTTTAATCTAATAAAGGACTAGCATGTTAAGAAATTTGATATTTAATTTCATAATATACTTCTTTCTCATACATAAAACAGAAAACTCTAACCTATAAGAACATCTCACCGACCCTGTTTCTCTCTTCTCTGTTGGAGAAGAATGGATGTGTCTGTCAGGCAGCAGAAGGAGGCCCAGGAAAAGCAGAGAGATTATCTTACACGTTGGCAAAGCAACTGTATCTGACTCCTCCCACCACTGTCCCTATCCTGCTCCCAAGCCCCGAGGAGTATGGGAGACCGGGGCAGAGTTACATCCTCATAAACACTAACCAGACTGCCTCTCCCTTGCCTCTCTCTCAGCATTTGCCTACGGGTGTCCACTGGAGAGGCAGGCACGCCTCACAGGAGGTTCCCAGGGAATAGAAAGCAAATGCCAGGGAACCCAGGGAAAAACACAATTCCTTCCATTGTATCAGGAGAGAGGCATCTAAAAACACATATAAACACACACCTAGTGTACTCTTGGGTTTAAGCAGTAAGCCTCCTCATTGCTGTTCATATCTGCTACAAACCATGTTCCAGAATATCACTGCAGCCTGCGAAGTCTGAGAGGGTGCGGAACAATCCTGTAGAAACACCTCTGCTCCTTTCCGATGCATATTATGGGAGAAAATTAGCATCCCCGTTTCATCCCACAGAGTCTAGAGTCAAACCCACACCACTACAATGTGCGGTCTCCTCCAAAGACTCTGAGAAGCGGGAGAAACAATGCATTTGCAAGGCCTGGAGGTCAGCACTGGGACGAGGGCAGGGCAGTCGCTAATTGAAGCCCAGGCCCCTGGGGTTCAGGTTTGCCCAGGCTGAGTGCTGACTTTACTCCTCACGGAGCAACCCCTTGGAAGTCGCAGTTGCAGGAGACACGAGAGCAGCCTGCAGAATCTCACACTGTTGACCTCGGTCCCTCGGCCTTCCCTGTGTTCATGCCCTTCCCCAAGTAGCTGTGCAGCTCCTCCCACTGATGGGAGTCAAAATAATCGCTTGCCTCTTGATTTCAGGCTTGGCCTGTGAATGGCTTTGGCTGGAAAGAACCCAGGCGTTAAGAAGCCTTGCAGGTTTCCTCCTCTTACCCCTTCCAGTTCTGCCGCTGCCTTGGCAAGAGCTGCCCTCAGCTTGGATCCCACCTGAAGCCGATGAAAACCCAAATGGCATTCCCAGCAGGGCCATAGCTTGAAGCACAACTGCTCAGTGAAGCCCAGCTAAGATCAGCCAAGCCCCAGAGCCAGCCGCAACTGCAGGAGCCTTAATGAATAATAAGGTGACTGCTCACGGAAAACACAGTATGCCCCCATCGCCAAAAAATGACAACTAAATTTTAATAAGTGCTTACTATACACCCATTTTTATGAGACCTTAAGGTAAATTTAGTTATTCATTCCTCACAAGAACCGTATAGGACAGATAGGAATTTTATCCCTATTTTAAAGGTGAGTCAACAGAGACACAATTAAGGAGCCTACCTACAGCTAGAAGGTGGTAAAGGCAGGGTTCAACCCCACTCACTTGCATCCAGAGCACTTGCTCATAACTGCCACGCTAAACAGGCTTGCAAACCTCCTGTCCCAAGCTGCCTAAAATTTAGCTGTGGCTTCCCATACCTTGGGGTAAAATCCAAATTGACAAGCACATTAGTAAAATATTCCAGGTCATTCACAGCCTGATCCGTGCTTATCCCATCCAGGCTCCTGCTCTCTCCCCCTCACCCCTCCCTCAAGGTCTGCCCCAACCAACCACACTAAGCCCCTACACTTCACCAAACTCCCCAGCTCCCTCGCCCATAGGACCCACTGCTCCCTCTGCCCAGAATGCCCTCCCCTCTAGTTCTAGAATACAGGTCCCTAGGGTTCCTCCTGCAGAAACCACTTCCTGTCCCCAGCTAAGAGCATGTGGCTGGCTGCTCATCCTGAGTGTTCTCCCAGCTTCCAGGACCTTCTCCAAAGAGCATGGACCACTTTGTGCTATTACCATCTGCTTAGCTATTTCTGAGCCTAGCCATGAGCTCCTTAAGGGCAAGGCCTAGGTCTTACTCATCTTTTTCAGCCCAATGTTTAACAAGGTGCCTAGTCTCATCGTGGGAGCTCAATAAACGTTTGCTAAATTAAAAAGGGGGCAAAAGGAGCAGTGACATGAGGGAGAAATGGATATGGAGACAGGAGGTTTAAAGTTTCATTTTTAAATAGCAAGTCTCGTTTCTAATAAACATTAATTAAACTGCTCAACACCCCTGGGTCTCCAGCTATATATTCTTCAATTAAAATAGTTCTTTCATGACGGCTTCCTCTGCCAAACCTTTCCTCGCAGGCTTCTGTGTTCACCAGAGCGTCTTGGGACGAGTAACAAAAGGCACTGTATTTGCTTGAAACAGAAGGGAAATTGAAGGCTTACTCCCTTACTTCACTCCTGGCAACACAGAAGTGCACACAGTCTGGTTTCAAAAGAGATGGAGGTAAGCTTGTGGCAGAGGGAGGCACATTCCTAAGGAGTGAAAGGAAAAGATTCCCAAGACAGGGCCCAGATAAGTAATGACTTGACATGGGGAGAAAAGGCTTATTTAACCCGAACCAGCGAGTGACTCCCAGGAGGGGCGGCTTTCAGAATCCCAACTTGCAGCTGACAGGTGGTTATTATTCCTTAACCTCAGGGACACCCAGTAAAGATTCAGAGCTGGGCAACCTCATAGCACCTGTGGAGAGCTGACAAGAGCCACAAGATGGAGGCAACAGGTGCCCTCAAAATCACACGTCTCCAGGAGCACCTGGGTGGCTCCATCAGGGGAGTGTGCAACTTCAGCTCAGGTCATGACCTCGTGGTCCGTGAGTTCAAGCCCCACATCAGGCTCATTGCTGTCACCACGGAGCCCGTTTCAGATCCTCTGATCCCCTCTCTCAGCTCCTCCCCTCTTGCACTTTCTCAAAAAAATTTTAAAAATAAAACGTTAAAAAAAAATCACGTCTCCTGGCCACTTACATTACCCAGGCCCTGATCTTGGAGCCACAGAGAATCTATATCAATAGGAGGGAAGAAATGGTGGGCTCCTGAAGTCTCAGGCTGAAATCCTATATGCACACACCCCTCTCCACCCTGCAGCTTTGCTGTGACTGAAGAATGGGGTTTCTGTTGTTTGTGTCTCCTGGGAAAGGTGGGAAAGACCAGAATAATGGGTGTTCCTTGATGGCTGCCACCTGCAACTAGGACCGGATGTCCAAGTTATAGATGAAGGGAATGCAAGAACCATAAGATCTTTGAGATCAGGCCATCCAGGAGTTTTCAAACATTTTCTGGTGACCACTTTGTTCACACAACAACTTGCAGAAGGGAGGAAACTGAGGCTGCTCCCTTTGGGAAGCAGGGGCCAGGAACCCCGACTGTTGGTGCAGGGACAGCCTCTGAGATGGCTCGGTGGAGGCTTGGGAATGTGGATTGGACATCACAGATTTAGTCCAAACCTGCATCTTGCAGTATGGAAACCATGGTTCAGAGAGGTAAGGTGACACATCCAACGTCAGATGGTCTGAAGGCAGAAGGACCAAGTACAGGATTCAGGTTCCTGATTGCCAGTCCAAACACTCTTTCCTCTACACACTGCCACCCCCTTTTCTAGAAAGGGCCCTCCACACCCTAGCCTCCCCCCTTCCCATCAGCAAGTCCCAGGGCCATTCTAGGGCTTAGACTGAGGTAATGAGTAACTTAGTGACAGTATGTTTCACTGGTGTGTTTACCATATGTATTAGGGAGAGCTCTGCTGTAAACACCAATCGATCCCCACCTCTCGCCACCCCAAGCCACCCTCAACATGGACAAATAGTCAGAGGCTTTTCAACGACCTAGAACTTTCTCAGGACCTGCTCCCATCCCCTCTCCTTTTCCGTGGCATTCTCTCAGCCCTGAATCAAATGACCACCTGCAATGCCGGCATTCTTCAATTTGCTGGGTTTGTCCCTACACGGTATTTGTCTTTGGTCTTAAAATGCTGCCTGCTTCACTTTCTAATTTCATTTTAGACACCTGCAAGGAGAGAAGCCAACATTTAATCGTAGGGACTGGAGGGGACTGTACAAACCGCTTACAAGGCACAAATAGAGTAGTTATTTTCCTATTTCCCTTCTGATTGAATTGTCTGCTGTATCATATGCAGTAAACAATGTGAACCAGAAAGCAGTTCTGCATCCTTATCTCACCCCCTCACGTAATCAAAAGAAAAAATGCCTTGTAATAAAAAAGGAAAAAAGGAAACTAGAACTTCAAATTTGTTTAAAAGTTAATTAAACTTGAAAGGTTTGTGGGGGACAATTCATTTCCTTTTGTAGCCTAAGACCGTAAAGTTCGCATTCCATTTTACCAGTGGGATGATAAAAAGTAACCTGATGTTATTTTAATTGTAATAATAAATAATAAAGCTGGAATAAAAGGTTTCTTTTTAAATAGCAAAGTAAAAATGGAAACACATGTAGCATACAATTCTGACTTAACTTACAAAATAAAAACTGTAAACTTTGCTAAGGTGTGTGCCTATTTCATTGCTTTTGCTAATAACCACTTTCATTCTTTTCTGAAAAGATGACTTCACAGTGAGCATACAGGTATGACTTTATATGCATCCTACTTAATCTCCTGAATTGACAAGGTTAAAATGGAATATGCTCTTTACAAAGAAAATTCAAAGTACAATAAAATAGAACAGGCAGCCTCCTGCAAGCTTTCTGAGTAACTCAGATCTGGGGTCGGATAACGTCCCCATCCTTGTCAGTTCCACGTCATAAGCACCCATGGAAAGGACAATGCTGAGTCAAGAGGAAGCAGGAATCCTAGATGAGTCATACTGAAGATGAGCACCGCGGCTCATGTTCCATCACCAGACGCAATAAACAGAGCCAAGAAGTGGGCTAAACATGGCCTGCCTCCCGCTGGAAAATGCTGTGTGAGGGGGTGTGTGTATATGTGTGTGTGAGATCAAACATTTCAGAAAAAGACTTGCTGACGGGAGACAACAGCAACTGTTGAATAAGGTAAGAGGTTCCTCCTATTGAAACAACGTTGCATTGGATAAAAGGATTTCCAAGCCTCCAGCTCTATAATTCTTTGATTCTGTGGAGTAAAAAGTGAATGTTCCATCAACAAACTGAGACCCAAAAACTCCAAGAAGGAACCCACATGTTACCTGTTTCCTTCTGACAGGTTACCCTGGATAGAAACTGCTTGCCAGAATGTTAAACTTCCTATTTCCTGTTCCCTCCAAGACTTTTCAATGAGTATCCTGAAGACACAGTGTGCATTTAACTCTTCTTTGTCATCCCAGAACAGTACCTGCAGCATACAGTGGGCCAAGCATATGGAAAGGCAGGAGAAAAAAAAAAAAAAAAAACTAGCAGGGAAAATTTAAGTTTTATTTTTAAATAATGAATGCTTCTATCCTAGAAAGCATTAATCAAACTCCTTGGCATCTAATGTCACATGAATAAATTCCTCAATTAAATTTTCTTTTTCCTATTAGCTACCATGCCAAGCCTTCAAATGCAGAGAACAAGGCAATTCTTGTTTGTTCCTTCCCTAGGAGAAACCAGGCAGCAGCTCTTGTTCCATCACTCACATTCTGAAGATTATAAAAAGAGTCATAAAGTAGCGTAAAAAGTACTGACCACCTTGTTAATCAGGAACTTAACACAGGAACAACACAAGGATGTCTGCTCTCACCACTTCTATTTAACATTGTATTCTTGCTTCTAGCCAAGGCAATGAGGCAAGAAAAAGAAATAAAAAGCATCTATATTGGAAAGAAAGAAGCAAAATTATCTCTATTTGCAGATAACACTATCTCACATAGAGAAAATCCTAATGAATTCACTAAAACACCAGTAGAGCTAATCGCCAAGTTCAGCAAGGTTTCAGGATACATGATCAAAACCTAAGAATCAATTGCACTTTTAGGCACTACTAGCAAACAATCCAAAAATGAAATTAAGGCAGTTTCATTGACACGGCACTAGAAAAAAAATATGGTCAGTAATAAATTTAAGAAAATTTAAATGCTCAGTAACAAAATTTAAAGGCTCAGTAATAAATTTAACAAAAGTACAAGACTTCAACACTGAAAGTTACCAAACGTTATTGAAACAAATTAAAGAGGACCAAAATAACTAGAAAAATATCCCATGTTCATTATCGAAAGACTTAATATTGTTAAAATGGCAATTATCCTCAATTGTCTATAGATTCAATGCAATCCCTATCAAAATCCCAGCTGGCTTCTTGCAGAATTTAACAAACTAATCCTAAAATTCATATGAAAATATAAGGGACCCAGAATAGACAAAACAATACTGAACAAGAACAAAGTTGGAAAATTTACATTTCCCAGTAACAAAACTGCTACAAAGCAACAACAATCAAGATTAGGTGGTACTGGCATAAGGACAGACATACAAAATCAACCGAATAGAATTGAGATTAACAGAAGTAAATTATATATATTTATTGTCAACCAATTTTTGACAAACTATGACAATCAAAGGGGGAAATAATACTTTTTTCAATAAATGGTGCTGGAACAACTGGCTGGCTATATGCAAGAGGATAAATTTGGATCCCTAACTCACACCATATACAAAAATTAACTCAAAATATTTCAAATATCTAAACAGAAGAGCTAAAACTACAAAATCTTAGAAGAAAATATAGGTGTAAACCTTTGTGACTTTGGATTAGGCAATGGTTTCTTGGATATGACACCAAAAGCACAAGTGAAAAAAGAAAAAAATAAATAGGATGTTATCAAAATTAAAACATTTGTATTTCAAAGGATACTATCAAGGGAATGAAAAGATAATGTACAGAAGGAGGCAAGATATTTGCAAATCATATATCTGATAAGGGTCTAGTACCAGAACATATAAAGAATTCTTACAATTCTACAGTAAAAAGACAAACTACTGGATTAAAAAATCAGCAAAGGACCTGAGTAAATATTTCTCCTAAGAAGATACACAAATGGCCAATAAGCACACGAAAGATGCTCGACGTCATAGGTTATTAGGAAAATGCAAACTGGAACTGCAAAGAGATACTACTTCATACTCACAAAGATGGCCATAAGCATCAAGTTAGACAATAAACAGTGTTGGCGAAGATGTGAGGGTATTGGAACCCTCACAACATCGCTGACAGGAATGTAAAATGGTACAACATCTGTGGAAACAATTTGGAGGTTCCTCAAAAAGTTAAACAGAATTACCATATGATCCAGCAATCCCAAGTGTATACCAAAGAGACCCCAAAACACATGTCCACACAAAAAACTTGTGCATGAATGTTCATAGAAGCATGATTCATAATAGTCCAAAAATGGAAACTACCCAAACCTCCATCAAGATGAGTAGATAAACAGAATGTATTATATCCATACTATAGAATACTTTTCAATCATAAAAAAGAATGAAGACCTGATTTATGCTATCACCTTGAAAACATTATTAAACTTAAATCTTGAAAACATCATATTAAGTAAAACTAGTCTAGTCTAACTAGACACAAAAGATCACATAACTGATTCCAATTATATGCAATGTCCAAAATAGGCAAATCCATGAAAATGGCTGCCCAGGGGCTGAGAGGAAGCAACGGGGAATGATTGCTAATGAGTATGAGATTTCTTTGTTAAGTTATGAGAACATCTTGGAATTAGATAATGTTGATGATAATTCACAACTTTGTGAATATACTAAAAACCACTGAATTATATACTTTATTTTTTTAAAAATTTTTAATGTTTTACTTATTTTTGAGACAGAGACACAGCATGAGTGGGGGAGGGGCAGAGCGAGGGAGACACAGAATCTGAAGCAGGCTCCAGGCTCTGAGCTGTCAGCACAGAGCCTGACACAGGGCTCGAACCCACAAACCGTGAGATCATGACCTGAGTCAAAGTTGGATGTTTACCCAACTGGGCCACCCAGGTGCCCCTGAACTGTATACTTTAAAAGGGTACATTGTATGGGATGTATGTTTATCTCAATTTAAAAATAACAATTATGGTAAGATATGTGCATATACAGCTGGTGAAAGTGTTCACTGGTAAAATGTCTTGAAAGACAGTTTTGAAAAAAGGTATAGAATTTGATCCCATAATTCAAAGTCTAAGAATGTACCCTCCATCAGTAATTACTAATGCCACAACTTTAGCTATAAAGATTATCTGCAAAGTAGTTTACAAGATCAGAATATTGGAAATACCCTAAGGCACAGACCTTGCCCCACACTGCAAACTGAGCGAGTCCCTTTGATCTGGGCAGCACAGGGGCTGGTCTGCACAGTCTCCCTCACTGAGGAGCACACCTCTGAGCCCACCGAGCTGGGCAGGCAAGATTGCCGTAGACTCCTACTGTTCTTTCCCGAAGTTCAGCAGTTTTTCAAGAATAAATGCTTCCCAGATTGTTATATGCCTTTGATAGATTACCAGAGTGACAGGCTGTTCATTTTGTCCAGATTCATAGTTGTTTTACGGGGTCCTTCCAAATCCTCCACACCTGACCAAAAGCCAGTAATCCTGCTTCCTAATACAGATTTTCACAAATAATAATCCTGGTACTGGAGGAGGCTTGGGGAAGAGGCACTCTCAAAACTTGAGGTGATACAATAGATTAGTTCGTGCTTTCTGCTGGCAGCACAGAAATATATATCTAGGACCTTTAAAATATTATTTATTTCATTTAATTATTTAATTATGTCACTTCTAGAAATTCTAGAGGCACCTGGATGGCTCAGTCGGTTGAGCGTCCAACTCAATTTCAGCTCAGGTCATGATCCCAGGGTTGTGGGATTAAGCCCTGATTTGGGCTCCCCGCTGGGCGTGCAGCCTGCTTAGGATTCTTTCTCTCTCTCTCTCTCTCTCTCTCTCTCTCTCTCTCCCTCTCTCTCTCTCTGCCCTCTCCTCCAAAATAAAATTAAAAAAAAAGAAATTCTATTCTAAGGAAATAATTTTGGATGTGCTCAGAGATTTAGCTATAAGAACATACATGACAGAGTTGTTTATAATGGCAAAAAGCTGAGTTCAAGCTAAATGTGTACGATACATCCTCATGATGAAAATATCAATATACCAGCCATCACAAATAATGTTTTACATGAATATATAATGACATGGAATATGGTTATAAAGGTAAGCTAAAAAAAAGAGTTTTAATACAGTATGAAAGGTACCATTTCATGCTTAGGAGGTATACATACATGCTTAGAAGAAATGAGAATGGTTAAAACAGTGACTGTTGGAGCACCTGGGTGGCTCAGTCGGTTAAGTGTCCAACTTTGGCTCAGGTCATGATCTCATGGTTCATGGGTTCTAGTCCTGTGTTGGGCTCTGCACTAGTGGTGTGGAACCTGCACTGGGATTCTCTCTCTCTCCCTCTCTCTCTGCCCCTCCTCCACTTGTGCATTCTCTCTCTCTCGCTCTCAAAATAAACAAATAAATAAACTTTAAAAAAAAACAGTGACTATTATTGTGTGGTGGGAAAACAGCTGATTAATGGGGTAATCTATTATTTTCCACATTTTCCATAATGAACATGTATCATCATGGTAATAAGAAAAAAAAAATTTTTTTTTATTTTTTTTTCAACGTTTTTTTATTTATTTATGGGACAGACAGAGACAGAGCATGAACGGGGGAGGGGCAGAGAGAGAGGGAGACACAGAATCGGAAACAGGCTCCAGGCTCCGAGCCATCAGCCCAGAGCCTGACGCGGGGCTCGAACTCACGGACCGCGAGATCGTGACCTGGCTGAAGTCGGACGCTTAACCGACTGCGCCACCCAGGCGCCCCAGAAAAAAAAAAATTTTTAAGGTAAAATCATATAACTTAAGGCAGGAAATCTCTATACTCAGAACTTGAAATAAAATTATTACTACAGTTGAGTATTTTTGCATTTGGCTCTGGGCTTCCTGGCTGACGAGGCAAAAAGAGAAATATAAGAACTATCTAGATCTCTACTGTTTTATTTCCCAGTTCTTCCCAGGAGATCAACTACCATTCCAGCACTGGATTCTAAGAGAAATGTATGATGTATCATTGCTCGGTAATGCTAATACCTACCCTGCAGTACAGCACAGCAGGCGGTGACTCACAACCCTCCCTTTTGTTCTAATTCTTGTTGTTATTGCTTAAGAACTGTAGTCCCCACCCCTTGCTCAAGGACAAGTAACACACACAGTGCCTTTTTCCTAATGTACTTCCATCCCTATTTCCATCATAGCAAATAGTCCCCAAATGAATGTTTTCAATAAGACACCAATTGTGCATTATTTTGACAGTGTCACTGTTTCACTACCAACAAGAATACTCAGAAGACAGTCTCCTAGACAAAGTTGATCTTGAAGAGTGGTAGATGGGGGCGCCTGGGTGGCTGAGCCCATTAAGCAACCGACTCTTGGTTTCAGCTCAAGTCATGATCTCGCGGTTCATGAGTTTCAGCCCTACTTCGGGCGCAGTCGAGCCGCGCTTTGGGCTCTGCACTGACATTGTGGAGGCTGCAGGGGAGTCTCTCACTGTCCCTCACTCACTTGCGCCCTCTCTCACTCTCAAAAAAAGAAAAAAAAAAAAAAAAGAATGGTAGATGTGGCATACTTTGAGAATGTACATTTCTTTTTTTTTTTTAATTTTTAAGTTTATTTAAATCCAAGTTAGTTAACATACAGTGCAATAATAATAATTTCAGGAGTAGAATTTAGTGATTCATCACTTACATATAACATCTGTTCAAAAGGCCTCAGAGAAGGGAAAGTAGAAAAAAATTTAGGTCAGTGGCTATGGATGGTGGCTCCAAAACTTGATGGAAGTCACAAAGAGGCACTGCTAAGGCTACCATCCCTGAAATGACCTCTGGAAAGCTGAACCTCGTGATGACGAGAAGTAGTCCCAGTGATACAGACACATAAACTACATTCGTCAGAGTCAGAGTCCCTGAAGGCTCAGACCTGGGGGGCAGGGATGAGGGGCACTCTGCATATCACCTTCCGTGGGTGTCTGTCCTTGCTATAGAAACCATTTAAATTAGATTTTCTTCCATATTTTACCTACAGTTTCTCTCAGATCCTATGGATCCAAGTCACTCCCAGAGACAGCAGAGATTTTGTAGAGCTTGGGAGACTACTAAAATAGCTTACTCCTCTCTCCAAATCCTCCCTCCCCAAAACACCTTCCATTCCATGTGTTGGATGCTTACTTACCTTCAAGGCCCAAATCAAGTCTTTCCTGACCACCTGTGTGACCTTTCTTTCCTCTGTGACCTCTAGGGGCACATAACCACTACAGTACTCATGACACCCACCTTGCATGTCCTGTGTCCCCAGTCAAGCTATAAGCTGTAAAATACTATGCATCTCACTGAGCACCTGCCACAGTGTCTTATGCATGACTACTAAGGTGACAAGTTCATCTAAATTACCCAGTTTATCTAGGGGCACCTGGGTGCCTCAGTCAGTTAAGCATCCGACTCTTGATCTTGGCTTAGGTCCTGATCTCATGGTCGTGAGATCTGAGCCCTGCATCAGGGTCCACACTGAGCGTGAAGCCTGCTTGGGATTCTCTCCCTCTCCCTCTCCCTCTCCCTCTGCCCCTCCCTTGATGCACTCTCTCTCTCTCTCTCTCTCTCTCTCTCTGTCTTAAAAAAATTAAATTAAGAATTACCCAATTTATCTATTTCCCAAAGGAAATACACGGCTATCAAGCTGTATGTCGGTAAGGAGGTAAGGCTGATAGCACAACCGTTAGCAAGGCAATAATGCTAAAAGGCCAAAGTTTCTTGACTGGGAATATCATTTTCTGAGGTTATTTCAACAAATTAATTTTATTGGGCTGATCACTATGGACAAAAAGAATGAAATATTCTTCTTGACCTCAAAGGAGTTCATAGTCTCTCAGAAAATCAAGATGCAAATAGAGCTAATTAGGATAATGCCTGATTAACATGAAAACGTGGGAGGACACAAAACAATTACAAAGCCATCAACAATGTTCCTCAAGAACCATTCGATTTACCTCCCGCTAAATTGGGGCCACAGGACTAGAAATGGTGTCTAGAAAAAGACAAAGAACCTTCTTCTACTCTGAACTGATCTGCCCTCCTGAAGAGCCCTGGCCTCTTAACTCAGCCACCAATTTGCAGAGGACACTAGACATTGCAGCCCAACTAATGCATGACACCGGCTGGAGCAGCAAGGAAGCTGAAACTCAGCTAAAGGAACCAGCATCATACCACACACAGGAAAACTCTGAGGTACCAGGGGAGCTGTCCTGAAGCCTTCGGAATGAAAGCTTGTCTAGTGAAAGATGGGCTGGATGAGCATTTTCCACATTGCAAAAAACAGCCCATTGGAGAGTCATGAAATCAATCTAGAGGTACAAGACTTCGAGTAAATGTTGTTTCATAAAAGACCCGTCACGAGTATGAGTGTGTGTGTATGCATGCACATGTGAACACGTAGTAGATCGTGCAAACAGATATTTTTTCATACAGCTTGCAAGGCTGTGAATTAGGCAAACTATTTGGGAGATTGTAAATGGATATATTTCTAGTCAATAGAAAGAAAACACCTCTAACAAGTAAAACTATCTCACACTGGAGTTTCCAGCCCCCAGAAGACTTCAAGCAGTGCCACCAAAGCTATAGATTGTCATGGAGAATATTCATTTAAGTAGAAAGTGCATTAAGAAGAACTCTGCTCCCTTCCTATTCTATGAGACTATCAGTCTAGATCACAGGCAAGTAACTATCACTGAACACACAATTAGGAGAAAATAATTTCATGGAGTCACAAGGGTGAATGTATATAGCCTGAATTTTATTTGGTTGTTTATGCTGGAATAATACCTCTGTGAAAGGAAAAGTTTTAAGACCATGGTTCTCAGCCTGGATGTATATCAGAATTACCTGGGAAGCTTTTAAAAGATACCCATACCTGGGTCCCAACATGTATTAATTAAAACACTGGCACCCAAAATTTATATTTTGTTTAATGTTCTTCAAGTAAGAGTTGAGAACCACTGATTTGTAGATATAAAATGTATAAATGACATTTTATAAAGCACAGAGGGAAGGGAAACAGCCCCAGGACTTACATGAAGATCATAAAAAGAAAGGGCTAGAAAACATTATACCAAGGCTTTTAATTCCTGCTCAGGGTGTAAAGAGCTGAAAAGAGCATCACTCTGATGCTCACAACAAATAAAAAGCCAGATAAAGGGCAAGTCCAGAACCTTCTTGAATCCACTAGAAAGCTGAGGTCACAGGGAAACAAACTAGCCCTAAATCTGAGGAGAACCAAATATCCACAGGAAGAAAGAAGGCAAGCACTTGTGTCCCTGAGACAGATGTACGTGGACACTGGCTAACACACATCCAGTAACAAATAACAACAAAGTACTTTTAGAAAAGTTGAAAGAGCACGGAGACAGACCACTCCGAGGCACAGTGCAAAGGCTGACGCTGACAAACCAGCCCCAACTCTAAAAGCAAACTATCACAGGAGGAATTTAAAGTGTGTGGTGCACTGAGAATAACCATACCAACAACAAACCTCAAATCCAGTTCAACTCCTGACTATAGCGATCAACACCCCACACTAAAGATCTAGCAGAAATAATAGAAAGGCACTCCTATTTCCACACATAAAAACTGGGAGGCATCTGGGAGGCTCAGGTGGTTGAGTCTCTGACTCTTGATTTTGGCTCAGGTCGTGATTTCATGGTTCATGAGATGGAGCCTCACATTGGGATCTGCGCTGAGTGCAGAGCTTGCTTGGGATTCTCTCTCTCTCTCTCTCTCTCTCTCTCCCCCCCCCCGCCCCTCTCCCACTCACTCTCTCTTTCTAAAAATAAAAATTAAAAAAAAACTATCTCAGTCTCTCACATACTGTACAAGATGTCCAGTTCTCAACAAAACATACAGAGCATGCAAAAAGCAAGAGAAAAACAACACTGCCAAGAGATATGGCAACTAACCGAACCAGACTCAGAGATAGCACAAATGTTGAAGCTATCA
Organism: Puma concolor; assembly: GCF_028749965.1. Taxonomy (NCBI): domain Eukaryota; kingdom Metazoa; phylum Chordata; class Mammalia; order Carnivora; family Felidae; genus Puma; species Puma concolor. Next base: position 140,784,176 of record NC_141674.1, on the reverse strand, counting down.
GACACTAAATTTTAAATAGCTTTAATTAATTGTAAAGGCGGACAACATGAAAGATCAAATGTATAATTTTAACAGGAAGACAGGAACTGTAAAAGAGAATTAAATGAAATAACTTGAAAGGCAAGCACAGTAACAGAAATGAAGACTGCATTCAACATGCTTCTGCAGATTTGACACAGCCAAGGAAAGAATCAGTGAATTTGAAAATAGGCCAACAGAACTACCCAAACTAAAACAAGAAGAAACAAAAAGAATGAAACAAACAAGACAAAAGTGTTCAGTAGCTGTGGAACAAATCAAAACTTCTAACCTAGATGTAATCAAATTTTAGAAGTGAGAAAAGGGAATGGAGCAGAAAAAATATTTGAAGAAATACTTGTTGAGAATTTTCTAAAATCAATGACAGATACCAAACCACAGATCCAAGAAGCTCAAGAACACCAAGCAGGATGAATCCCAAGAATGTGCACACATGCCACACACATACACACACATACACACACAGAGAGGTATAGCATATTAAAACAGCTGAAAACCAAGGGAAAAAAAATCTTCAATGCAGTGGGAAACAAATGAAACATTAAATATAAAAACAAATATAAGGATTACAGAAGACATCTTGTCAGAAGGCATGCAAGTAAAAAGACAATGAAGCAATATCTTTAAGGTGCTAAAAGAAAAAATAAACTGTCAACCCAAAATACTATACCAGTGAAAATATCTTTGAAAAAATAAAGGAGAAATAAGGATGGTCATAGACAAACAAAAACAGAGAATTCATGGCCAGGACACCTACACTACAAGAAATGCTAAATGAAGTTTTTCACACAGAAGGAATATAATGTCAGAAATTTGGATCTACACTAAGACCTGAAGGGTGCTGGAAATGGAATAAATGAAAGTCAAAAACAATTCATCTTTTTCTTATTTGTAATTGCTACAAAAGATAACTGAATGTTTAAAGCAGGAGTCAGCAAACTATGGTTTATAAGCCAAATACAGCCCATAGTCTCTTTTAGTATCACCTATGAACTAAGAATAATTTTTGTATTTTTTAAGGGTTGTTGAAGAAAAAAAGAAAATATGCAGCAGAGAACAAATGTGGCCTCAAAGCCAAAAATATTTACTTTCTGGTCCTTTGGACAAAAAGTTTGCTAACTCCTGGTCTAAAGCAAAAATAATAGCAATGTTTTATTTACAGCACATGTAAAAGAAAAATGATGATAACCATAAGCACGAAGGATAGAAGAGAAGGATTAGAAATATACTGTTGTTAAGGTCCTTACACTGCATGGGAAACAGTTTACTATAATTTGAAAGCAGATTCTGATGAATTACAGATATATATGTATTTATTTATATAGACACACACATTTTAGCATAATCACTTAAAAATGTTAAAGAAACATAAATAAGAAGTCCACAGTGGAGATAAAAGGAAATCATAAAAAGGACCCAATAGGAAAAAGAAAGGGCACCTGGGTGGCTCAGTTGGTTAAGCATCCAACTTTGGCTCTCTTTCTTTCTCTCTCTCTCTCTCTCTCTCTCTCTCTCTCAAAAATAAATAAGCATTACAAAAGAAATAGGAAAAAGAAAGAAAAAAAGAACAGCAGAAAAATGGATGATCTTAATTAAGTTTAATTGCATAGTAAATGTGAATGGTTTAGCACACCAGTTAAAAGACAGATATTGTCAAATTGGTCAAAAAAGTAAGACCCAACTATCTGAGGTCTACAAGAAACCTGCTTTAAATATACAGACATAGGCAAATTAAAAGTAAAAAAATAAAAGATACAGGATGCAAACATTAGCAAAAAGAAAGCTGGAGTAGCTATATTATTAACATCCAAAGTAGTAGAACCCAGAACAAGGAATACTAACAAGGATAAAGAGAAATATTATATAATAGTAAAAGGATCAATTCCCCAAGAGGACATAACAATCCTAAATATGTATGCTCTTAAGAACAGATGATCAAAATACATGAAGGAAAAAGTGATAGAACGAAAAGAAGAAATGGAAAAATCAACAATTGTAGCTGAAGACTCCAACATGCCTCTCTGTTATTGAGAAAACAAGTGAAAAGAAAATCAGTAAGGACACAGAAGACCTAATATTTCCAGAATATTCTACCCAACAATAGCCAAATACACATCCTTTTCCAGTACACACTGAGTATTCACCAAGAGAGAGCATATTCTGGAACATAAAATAAATGTGAACAAATTTAAAAGAACAGAAATTATGCAAATTATATTGTGAAACAATAAAGGAATAAACTAGAAGGCAATAACAGAAAAACTTCTGGAGAATTCCCAAACACTTAAAAAAATCACGTGACATAGTTTCAAATAACACATGGGCCAAGAAGAATTCTCAGGGAATATTTTTAAATATTTTAATTTTAAATAAATGAAAATGAAAGTAAACATAATAAAATTGTGGAATGCATCTAAAGCAGTGGTGAAAGGAAAATGTATAGCACTAAATGCTTATATTAAAACAGAAGAAAACTCTCAGACCAGTAATAAAAGCTATCCCTTAAGAAAACACAAAAGTAAATTAAACCCAAAGCAAAGAGAATGATGTAAAAAAGAAGAGAACAAAAAGCAATAAAAATGAAAGCAGAAAAACAGACAAAATTAATGAAACCAAAATCTGGGTCTTTGAAAAGATCAATAAAATTGATAAACTTCTATACAGAATAAGAAAAAGACTGAAGAAACAAATTACCAGTATGAGGTATGAGAGGAGAAAATCACTAAAGATTCCATGGACATTAAGTGGATAATATGACAATACCACAAACAATTCTATCTCCATAAATTTGACAACCCAGGCGAAGTAGAACAATTTCTTGAAAGATATAAACTACCCAAACTCATCAAGAAATAGGTAAAGTGTCCTATACCTATTAAAGAAATGAAAGTTGTAGTAAAAACCTTCTATCAAAGAAAACTCTAGGCCCAGATGGTTTCATTAATGAATTCTACCAAATGATGATGGAAGAAATAATACCAATCTTGCATAGTCTCTTGCAAAAATACATCACAACCTAGTCAAGTTATCCCAGGAATACAAGCCTGGCTCAACATGTGAAAATCAATCAATAGAATTTGCTGTATTAAATATGAAGACAAAAAAATCACATGATCTTGTCAATCGATGAAAAGGCATTCAATAAAATTCAAAATCCATCCATAATAATAACTCTCAGTAACTTAGAATACAAGGGAAATTCCTTAACATTATAGGCATCTATCCTCAGTTAACATCATACTTAATAGTGAAAAATTGATGATTTCTCCCCCATGACAAGAAACAAGGCAAGAATGTTCTCTCTCACCACTCTTATCCAACAGTGTACTAGAATTCATAATTAGTGCAACAAGGCAAATAATAAATAACTAAAAGGCATCCAGACTGTAAAGATTTTTATTCACAGATGACAAGACTGACTATGTAGAAAATCCCAAAGCATCTACAAATAAACCCTCTAGAATAAGTAACTTTACTTACTGTTAGTAAGGTAACAGAATATGTCAATATTTAAAAAAATTGCATTTCTATATTCTAGCAATAATAGCAACCCCAAAAATGAGATACTTAAGTATAAATCTAACAAAACACATGCAATATCTATATCCTAAAAACTACAGAATGTAATAGAAAAATCAGAAAGGATAAATAAAAAAAGAGATAAGACATATCATCTTCACGGACTGAAAAACTCAATATTGTAAAGACGTCAATTATTCCTAAATTAAACTATACGTTCACAAAGATGTATAGGATCAATTCCCCATTCTAAGTCCCAGCACGATTTTTTACAGATATTGACAAGCTGATTCTACAATTTACATGGAAAGGACTAAAAGAGCCACAAAAAATTCTGGATAAAAATAAAGTTGGAAGACTTATACTATCTGCTTTCATAACTTATTATAAAGTCACAATAATCAAGAGAGAGGGAGTGTTGGCACAATATAGGCATATAAATCAACAGAATAGAATCGAGAGTCCAGAAATAAAGACTTATATTTACGACCAATTGATATTAGACAAAAATGCCAAGACAATTCAATAGGGAAGCATAGTCCCTTCAACAAATAATGCTAGAACAACTGGACTTTCACATGACAAATTGAAGAAGAAGAAGAAGAAGAAGAAGAAGAAGAAGAAGAAGAAGAAAAATTCCTTGACTCACACTTTACAACTTATACAAAAATTAACCCAATGGATCACATTGGTGTAAAACATAAAATTATGAAAGTTCTAGAAGAAAACATAAAAAAATTTTCAAAATAATTGGTTAGGCAAAGAATTCTTAGATATTACAACAAAAGTCTTCTATCAAAAATTGATAAAATGGTTTATCAAAGTTAAAAACTTCTATCCTGAGAAAGACATTGTTAAGGGAATAAACGTATAAGGCACAGCCTGGGAGAAATCATTTGCAAACCACACTTCTGACAAAGAACTTATATCTAGATTATGTAAAGAACTCTCAAAACTCAACAATAAGAAAACAAACAATCCAATAGGCACTCAAAATTACCACTGCATAACATTTAAAAGCTAGAAACTTTTATTTGAATGTGTATATTTTTTTCCAGTCCATTATGGGCCCAAACATAACTTCTCACCAACTTTTTTTTGTACCATATAATTTGACCCAGAATTAGGCTTTTGATCTCTGTTAACCTTTGATGTACTGTATATTGACCTAAAAAAAAAGAAACTATTAGTTTTCATTCAACTCGGGAGATAAATTTTACATAAGTCCTTAGTAAAGAGACTAATTTTCCCATCAAATAAAATTGGCTCTTTAAACACACCCCAAATGAGTTATAACTTTCTGAGGCATAAAAATGTACTTTCTCACCTTTTAAATAATGACCCCTGAGCATGAATCACATTTTTAATCACGTACTTCCTCCTTCTCCTTGATACCAAAGCTAAACAATTTTGGAATCCAATGATGAAAGAAAAGACTTATTTCCCCTTTGCTCATATTTCTACACTTATTTCTTGTCACCTGGTACCATATTTTGTAAGTCACCGTAAATCACGTTTGGGAACAATGCGAGGTACAACAAAGAAACAAAGAGATTCTGCATGAAAGAAATCTTTTAAGATCAAGTTATTCAATATGTAACCCTCTTCCAAGTGAATGTCTTTCCCCATCCCCCACCCCACCCCCATCCCCACCCCAATATCATACCTGCTCAGGCCATACTTCTCTGTTGGAAACCAGAGAGAGAATAAACCTTGAAGATTTCCAGCACTATGCCCAGCTTGTTTCCAACTATTGCACTCTTTTCTTACCCTATTTTATTTTTTTAGAGTCTTTTTTTTTTTTTTTTTAGTATATTTGACACACAATGTGACATTAGTTTCTGGTGTACAACACAGTGATTCAATAAGTCTGCACATCACCACTAAGCTCACCACAAGCACAGTTGCTGTCACCATATGCCACTATTACAATATCATTGACTATGTCCCTTATTTGTACATTTCATCCCCATGACATTGGTTCCATCACTGGAAGCCAGTATCTCCCACTCCCCTTCGCTCATTCCGCCCATCCTTCCACCACCCACCCCTCTGGCAAACTTATTTTATTTCTCTTATAGTACTTCTCAACGCCTGAAATATGAGATAAAACATAAATAAATAGGTCTCCTTCTAGCAGATTGTAAGTTCCATGAGAAGAGAGACTTTGTCTTTCTCCTGTACTCTTTTATCCTCGGCACCCACAACAGGGTCCGGCACAAGTCGATGCTCAATAAACAGCTGTGAATCAACAACTTCCCGAGGCATCTCTCCCTACCCCGTCCCTTCACGTTTTCCCAAGGATCCTGGCCATCCCATAGCAGCACTGCCGGTGGAAACAACAAAATATGCTGCCCTCCACTCCCTCCTTTCTTCCAGATTAGTGACCGAGTCTTTTTGCCAATTTCTGTGCTAACGAGATACCGAGGATGCATCCCTGGTTGCCCACTGTAACTCCAAATGCCCACCAGTGTCCACCATAGCAAAGGGAAACAAAAAGCAGCACTCACTTCATACTTCAAATGAAAACAGCCTAAAGGCTTTAAAAGCAATAGGCAATAGAGTGGTTTCCTACTAAAAGAACTGTTGAGTATTCATCCACTGGATTTACTGTCAGGAGAACTGTTTTCTCATCGGAGATCTACCACTAACTACATGTGCACCAAGTCCCAGCCTGTTAGTTTGAAGACAGCTAACGATACTGAAACGAAGCCATGATTTAGAGCAAGCAAGTGTTCTTAGCAGGGGATATGGGAGAGGGTGAAGGGGAGTTAGTGGGGAGTGGAAGGCAGAGAAGGACAGCTATGAGGCTTTTTCAAACCGTACATGCAGCCCCAAACCCCCTACCCTAAGCCACCCCTACAGAATCATCACCACGAAGTAAGCCACTGTTGCCGTTCTAACAAGACTATGAAAAACTCAGAAAAACTTCTCCAGGTTCTAAGTGTAAGTTCTTGGAGAAATGGGACCAAGATTTACACTTCTTAGTGACAGCCAGCGTGGTCTCTAACATGGGGTACTCCTGCGTCTGCCTGTCTCCAGCCTCAGCTCCTCTCTCCCCTCAGCCACGCCCTGTACTTGTATTGTACTGAACTTCTCCTGACTGCCCGGACAGGCCAGGCCTTTCTTCATCTGTGGGAGATGTGGGAGAAACCACTGTGGGAGAAACCACCGCCTGTGGGAGAAACCACTGACTGACGGCCTGACGAGCAGCCTGGTAGGCAGTCTCGCTTCCTTCTTGGCCAACTGAGCTCCAGCTTTGTTCAGACAGGGGCATCAATGTGCTCAGGGAAGCCGAGCCCCTCTCTCAGCTGCAGAAGATGGCTTGGACAACACAATCACAGCCCGCTTTCTTCTCCTTTATCAGTGACCGATTCAGGGTGGGCATGTGACCCTTCTGCCTAATGCCATAGTGAGCTTCTGGGAAATTTCATCCTTTGTTATCTACAGAAACACTGAGAAGCAAGCCCTCCCTTTCTGCTTGGGATGTTATCACCTGAAGCCGTGACGCAGCTGCAGTCAACCTGTGGCAGAGCAGGGAAAACCGAGAGAATCCAGCCTGGAGCCGTGACCGCTTGAACTTCCTACCTCCGTACTTCTTAAGTGACGCAGTTAAGTAACTCACCTACCGGTGTTATTTACAACAGCAAGCACTGACATCCCACCACGTGGCCTGGGAAGCCCCTCAGGCTTTTTCTCCTAGAGTAGCCCTGCCATCTCCCATTTAGAGCTCAACTACAGTTTCCTCGGGAAGTCTTCACAACATCCCCAGTTAAACAATTCCAGGCACCGTCATCTCTGCATCTGCTTTCTGTGAGCTTCTCAAGAGCAAGCATTTTCACCCTTGGCAGAGGCCCTGGGATATTGTAATTAAGTCTCAGTTTGGGCTTAGCACGAGCGACTCCATTTTGGGTCTGTTGAATGAATGAACAGCAAAACAATGAATGAAAAGACGAACACACAGGATGCCTTCCATGCCTTAGATGAAGACAATGACTGACAGACTGAATACGGCACCCAGGCTGTCTACACTCTACTATGGACTTCGTTCAGGTGGTCGTGAGCAAAGGCAGAGACAGTCCAATCAATGGACATGTCCTATTTTCATCTGCCCACTGGGAACTGCCCCTCCTCAATCTCCAACAGCTGAATTGGAGCTGAACTAATGCCCCAGGCACTGGTGGCACCAGGGTGAAATATCCACCCCTATCATAGAAACCCACTCCCTATCCACCGAGATGGCTTGGCCTGGCTTTGGTCTAGTTTACCAGTAAGATTTGCTATAAGGATAAAGGAGCTGCAAGAAGAGAAAGACTCTCTCCACCCCCACCTCACCCACCCCCTCTCTCTGAAGAAGCAGATAAATCTGCAGGTGCCAGTGCTATTTGTCACGCCATACCAAAAACCTGTCAACACAGAGGGTGAAAAGAGCCAAGATATGTATGAGAGAGAATGAGTCCTGCAGCCTTATCTGAGCCCCTGGATATAGCTATGCCTGAAGCTAGAGCCCTCAGCCTATTTCATTCATGTAACCCAATCAATTTCTGTACTGCATCAGGCAATATTAAGTGCCTGTGTCCTGGCACCTCTCCTGCCTCTAGGATGGTATCAGGAAGACTGCAGGGAGGCGGCCTAGCAATGAACAAATCAAGAGTGGGAAAAAAAAGGGACCCCCAAAACACACACACCACCACCACCATCAGGGGTTCCCCCTAAAAAAGGGTAATCTGAGCCTCCTGGATCTCCCTTCTGCTCAGAAATGTGTGGCGACCTCTGGGAGGCATAAAGTGTTACATTATCACATAGGGGGGAAAAAACGGAGAGAACTTCCAGCAAGCTTTGTGCCATGGACTTGATGAATATCACATAACTTAAGGCTATTTTAATGATTATAATACCCGTTTTGCCTTTGAGGAAACGGAGCCTCAATCAGCCAAGTTAAGTAAGTTGCTCAAGGCCACACAGCTAGCAACCGGAATTTAAACAGCACTCTAGTCCTTTCCCCCTCTCCCTCGGCTGGCCGGGCCGCCCATCCACCCGTTAACCCCCAGGCACAACGCCCCCAGGCACAAAGCCCTGCAGCCTCCCAACCTCAGGCCCCCGAGTCAGAGCTGCCGCGCACACTCAGCCATTCGGAAGCCCCGGGTAGAGAACTAACCCCTGTGCATGTGTCGCTTATTCACCAGCACCAGCAAAAGTAAGGAGTCGGGCAGACAGCAGCGGCGCCGCAGAGGGAGAGGCGGGAGTTCTCTCGGCTCCTCCGCGGCGCGAACCCCCGCCCCAGCCCCGCGCTCTCAACGGCAGCCCCGTCGCGCAGCCTCTCCTCTCCCCACCAGCGCCACGCAAGCGGTGCTCGGCGGCGCCCTGGCCACTCAGGAGACCCTCCCGGGCCCCCCTGCCCCTGCCCCCCGTCCAGTCCAGATGTTCCCAGCTGTTCGCCTCCCGGCGACTTCGGGACCCCCGCCCTCCACTGCTCCGCGGGCCCTGCACAACCCGCCGCAGCCGCGCCGCCCGGCTCACCTGCCCCGCCGCCCCCAGCCGACCACCGCCCCCAGCTGGCCGCGCCCGCCCCGCTCACCTGCGCGGCCCGCGCCCGCCGGGCCTCTCCGCGCACCAGCCCGGCTCCCGGCCCCGGCTCCGAGCGCGCCCGCCGGGGGCCCGCGTTGGCTGCGGCCGCGCGGGGCGGGGCGGGGCGCGGCTCCTCCCCGCCCGAGCCACCTGGGGCGCCCGCGAGGGGACCCGGCCCGGACAGGTGGGCCCCGCCCGCGAGCGAGCCGCCAGGAGCCCCGGCTCCTTTGGGAACCTCAGGGATCTTTTGATGGGGTCGGTCAGTGCCTGGGAGGCGGCAGGGAGCCAAGGCACGGCCTGGTCCCATCCTGGCCCGCGCGGGAGATGGGCCACAGAGCGTGACCCGACCGACCGACAGACCGACCGACCGACCAAGCCAGCGCCAAGAATGGAAGCCAACCCCTTTCTTTGTAGGATGCATAAATCGAGAACCCAGAACTGAGACCTATGGGGTGAAAATGATTGGGCCAAGGGCACAATGAGTTCAGAACTGGAAGAACTCTAGCTTTTTCTGACCATCCCTCATTTAAGCCATCCCCGCCTCACCCACGTGGGTTCAGATGAGCCCCAAAACCTTTTGTAAAAGAGCATTAAGCTATAAATAAGATCATTTCAGATCGTGGTGCCCCCCCCCCCCCACCTCTAGACTGTAAGCCCCAAAAGGGGAGGAACCTCCTCTGTACACTGTTAAATAACCAGAGCCTTGAACGATGCGTGTGCTCACTTAATTTCTGGTGCACAAATGAGGTGTGGCCCAGTCTTCTGAGTCCAGCCTTCTGATGGTCTCTCCAAGCCAGAATTGTTCCAGCATCTCTCCTGCTTTACCAGCAAGAACCCAGAGTCAAGAGGCTAGGCTTCCAAGCCACCCATCCTGTCTGTACTGCTTACCACCCTCCTGTTGCCTGTCAGGCTTGTGGGAAGTCTATACCCCCTGGACATCTTCATAAACTGTTAAGCAAATCTTTAACTTCCGAAGATGTCATAGGCAGCGGTACTCAGAAATACGATGCTCTCCTGCCAGCCTTGCACTTGTGGAAACAGCCCAGAGTTTGTGTGACTGACCCCGGATCCCACAGCTAGTAGCTGAGCCAAGCGTGGGGCATTCGGGGTGCTGGTGAGTCCTGTAGCCAGGAAGCCTTGACTGGGGATAGAGCTTCTACAGAAATGGGACTTGGGGTTGGTCCTCTGCTGAAATCTCTAATCCGTGCTCTTTCCAGGCCTCTTAGAGCTCATGACCTGAGCCACTTACACTCACTGAAGCCCTGACATTTTAAAAAAAGGGCGGGGGGGGGGGGGATCTGCTGGCTCAGTGGGTAGAGCATGCAACTCTTAATCTCATGTTTGAACCCCAAGTTGGGTGTAGAGGTTACATAAAAAAATTAGATAAAATAAAATCCATGAAAAAATATGTGTCAAATAGGACACAAAGAGTCTGGTGTATTTTTTCCATTGAGCAAATGAATGACCTTAAGACACACGTGCACACACACAAACACACACAATGCTGTGTGATGCTGCTATTCATACGTTAATTTGCAGACTCATTAAAGAAATCCATTCTAAGCCCACTATAGGAAACATTGTACAACTTTAAAGGTTCGTGGAGAACATTCCTACTTAGAACGATTTCAGTACACTTCTATGACTATTAAACCTCAAAGGCCATAATTAGAGCCTGTCTGCCAAGGTGAGGCCAAGGCCAAGTGGCCTGCACCACTGCCACCCCCAACAATAGGCTCAACATTCTTGGAGCCCGGACCGCCTCCCCCCCAAAATCCTGCTTCATCGGTGAGTCCTGCACAGATGGGTGTTTAAGATGTGGTGTTGCCTGGTTGGTTGCTTCACACTGGGCAAGGCTGACCTGGTAAAAAGTTACAGAGAATGCCGCACCTAGGTGCGCCCTATTCCAGCTGCACTCCCTATATGGTGGGTGAGGAGGCTAATGTCCCAGGGTGGGGCTGTGGAGGGTCCTGCCGTTGGGATAGCCACTCGTACCAGCACGTGGGGCTGAGGTCAGGAGCCCCTCCAGGTCTCACCCACACAAAGTGGGCAGGGCCCTTCTGGTGTATTGGTTACAGTCAGTGGAGCATGTGATCTGTGATTTAGGGTCCCCCCACTATGTGTGTGATCTTGGCTGGGTCAACCTGAAGTGATGCCACCCAAACTGGCCTGGGAATCATCATCAGGAAGGCACAAGTTCTGCCCTGGCGTTCATTCATTCTCTCTCTCTCTCTCTCTCTCTCTCTCTCTCTCTCTCTCTCCCTTCGCTCCCTCAGCTCCACCCCAGGCCTGCTGAGTAGCCCTGGGCATGTTCCCTAATTGTGCATTTCTCCCACTTGGAAAACCCGTAAGCATGAAATCAGACAAGATCTCTGCTTGAAGTTCTTCGCCAGAAAGGGATATCTGAAATATGCAGGTCTGATATGATTGTGAGCTTAAGTCAAATAAGGCACATGAAGTGCACAGGGCCAGCACAAAGCACCTGCTCATGGCTCAGGCTGGCAGGGCAAAGAGAGCCAACTGATGTTTGATGGTATTAAAGTGCTGAAAATAGGATAAAACTATGGATAGACTTAAGAATCTAGAATGAATTAATCCTTGCAAATGATCATGCGTGTTATTTTCTGCTGGTACCTAGGAAAATAACATTTGAACTAGGAAGTCTTCAGGGTTTTTTTCTATCTCTAGTTTTCTGATTGTATAGTGGAAGAGAAATTATCCAAATAACCAAAAAACTTTCCGAGCCTTGGGATATAATTTACCTTTTTTCCTACCTTTACACAGGATTGTATATGTGTGTTAATACTGTACATCATTTTCTGAGCACATTTTTCAATATGCATGGAAAGTGCCTAGGATAGTTCCTGGTACATAGTAGCTGCTCAGTTAATTGAAACTAATATGGGAGAGGTTTAGGGAACAGGTCAGCAATATTAGGGTCGAAAAGAGCCATGAATTCAGGTAGGCAAACCTGATAACCACTTTATTAGCTCAGAATTTAAGTTCACTGGCTTTGGAATCAGAATGTTTGGGTACAAATCCAGCTGCCTCTTAATAAGGTATGTTAATCTCTCTATGCCCCAGTTTACTCATCTATAAAATGAAGATAATACTAGTGTATCATAGGGGCTGGGAGGCATGCATAAAATTCAGTGAGTTGCCACTTTATGCCAGGCACATGGCTACAGGCTTAGATTCTCTTCTGAGAGCTAACTGCAGGCTATGAATTGTTAACCAAGGTCCACAGACCCTGGAACTGAATTCGGTATTCTGTGTCTACACACATTTTTTTAAAGAGAGAATCCACAGTTGTCCTTAAATTTGCAAAGACGTTAGGGTCTCAGAACTGGTTAGGAATCACTGTCTTCCAGACTTAGCCAAGGGTCTTGAGGCCGGAAGACTTGTCAGAGATCCTGCAGGCTGCTGTTCCCAGACATCCTTCTGGAGGAAGGTCACTGGGGATGCCTGCTCAAGAGGCAGATCACTGCTCCTGAGAATTCTGATTCCGGAGAGATGAGTGGTGTTGAATAAGCACTCCAGGTGCTACTCACCTACAGGCAAGCCTAGGAAACGGATCTCATCCAACTTCTCATTTCTCAGGTGCAGAAGCAAGCCTGGGGAGAGGTTGAGTTTGGAACAGCTCCAGCCCCACATCCACCGAGAGCGTCCCTCCCCTCTAAGCCATGCCCTCACCTCACCTGAACAAAGGAAGAGAAATGTTAACTCTCTCCACAACCCAGGGTTCACATGAGTAGTGCTCTAAAAACAACAAAATGAGGCTTCTTTTTTTTTTAAGTTATTTTATTTATTAATTTATTCATTCATTCACTTATTTAATTGAAGTATAGTTGACACACAATGTTACATTAGTTACTGGTGTATGATACAGTGATTCAACAAGTCAACATGTTCTGCTGTGCTCACAAGCGTAGCAAACATCTGTCACCATTTAACTACGACAATGCCATTGACTATATCCCCCAGGCTGTACATTATATCCTCATGACCTATTCATTCCATAACTAGAAACCTGTACCTCCCACTCACCTTCACCCATTTTGTTTGTTTGTTTGTTTGTTTTGAAAGAGAGAGAGAGAGAGAGTGAGCAGGGGTGGGGGAGAGATAGAGGGAAAATCTCATGCTGGGTCAGCACTGTCAGCATGGAGCCTGATTGGGCTCAAACTCACCAACGGTGAGATCATGACCTGAGCCGAATTTAAGAGCTGCATGCTTAACCAATCAAAAGCCACCCAAGCTCCCCTCCCTTTCACCCATTTAGAAATCAGCCTTCCTTTTAGAGAAAAATAAAATGTGCAGCCACCTCTGTGTTAGCCCTTTAAATCTCAGAGAAACCCAGACCTTTCTTGCCCGGACTGCTACCTCACTCTGGGACCCACCCCCTCCACATACCCCACTGTATCCAGCTTTGCTATTTGAACAGCTGACGCTATTCAGCTCACACTTTCAAGTGACATCCTACAAAAATGTAGATCCTTTGTCCCACTTCCTAAAGCCACGGGCTAATTAGTCACTGAACAGGGAACTTCAGTCTGGTGCCATTTAGTTGTGTGAGGCCCGCAGCGGGAAACACTTCTTTCCTGGCGGATCTTGGCAAGAAATGAGTCTGAACCAAGAACAGAACAGGCAACAGCTACAGCAAGAATGGCTATCAGAGTTACGCTTCAGGGACACCCAAAAATGTCAGCGCAAGAATTATCTGACAAAATCCAGAACCTTTGCTTTTTGTCTGGTGAAATTCTCTCCACGCTTACCAAGGGCGGCCAAGGATACATAGGTTTCTTTGGGTTTTGGAAGTCCACCAATCACAGAATCCTAAAGCAGCAGCAAGTTGAAATAACCTCTCCAAAGTGTGTTGGGCAGCGAGCAGAATTTCCAAGTGACACACTGTAGAGGCAGTATGTCCCTGAGAAGACTATTAAAAGATACAGGTGGCCCCTTCAGGCAAGTGCTTGGCCCTGAGGCTGGGCAGCGAATCAGCTTTTCCATATTTATTCCTCAGTATGCTGCCTTACGCTCTCAGGGACCACGGATCATCGTGAATTTGCCGGGCTGTCTAAAACACATCCTCTTAGGGTTGCTTGCCCTCTTTCCCTCGGGTTTCGGAGCAAGCACTGAAACATGGACTACAAAGCTATGGGTCTGCTTACAAAATTGCTGGCTACAAAAATGTCCAAATGCCTTTGGTGGTGGGTTTCTAAACCCAGGATAGAAGTTCTTGATTATTCCGAATTTAGTTTCTACTTTTGAAGGTAACACAAACATATGCATCATCTTTTTAATTTGCTGAAGGTCAATGAGGAAGTGAAATGCCAGTGTGGAGAAAACTCTTTGTGTAAAATCAGAGTTCTATTACCGCTAACACACCAAGCAAAATCTTCCTCAGGACCTTTGCACTTACTGTCCCTTCTGCTTGGAACTGTCTCCAGATCTTTGCATGGCTGGCTCCTTCAGTCACTCACAGAGGCCCTCCCTGACTACTTGGTTCCAAGGAGACCAAGCCACCTGCTACCACAGCAGCCTGTTTTACTTTCTTCATAGCACTTAAATGTATTCGATCATATTAGAAAGTAGTGTGCACTCGTTCGTCATTTGCCTGTAAGAGAATAAAGACTGTCGTGCCTTATTCCCCACTTCTCTCCAGCTCTGAAAACAACGCTGTGTACAAAAGAGGTGCTCAAGTATTTCCAGAAAGAGTGAATGAATGCTAACATTTTGAGTTTATCACATAGAGATTGCAACCGTTCCTGTATGTCGCTCAGGTTCTGTGAATAAGCTCTGGTCTAAGAGTGAAACATGATTGCAGCCTCGTCTCTCTATGCTCCTTGGTAACCATGTAAACCTGGTTAAGACTATGGACTAGAGTGGCTCAGTCAGTCAAGCATCTGACTCTTGATATCGGCTCAAGTCATGATCTCACAGTTTGTGGGTTCAAGACCTTCATCACACTCTGCACTGACAGTGCTGAGCCTGCTTGGGATTCTCTCAGCTCTCCCCAGCTCACACACTATCTCTCCACCACGCCTCTCTAAAAGAAAAAAAATTAAGGGGCACCTGGGTGGATCAGTCAATTAAGTGGCCGACTTCAGCTCAGGTCATGATCTCACGGTTTGTGGGTTTGAGCCCCGTGTCGGGCTCTGCCTGGAGCCTGTTTCGAATTCTGTGTCTTCCTCTCTCTGCCCCTCCCCCGCTTGCACTCTCTCTCTCTGTCTCTCAAAACTGAATAAACATTAAAAAATGATTAAGAATATGGACTGTACAGCGAGTTCCACCACTCCCTAGCTCTCCATACCTCAGTTTCTTTATCTGCATGTGGGGAAAATAACAGTACCATTCTCATCCATCCCTTGTTAAGAGATTCCAGAATGCACATGAAAAACTAGCTATTATCATGAGCCATGCATGATCTACTAAGCACTTTACTTCCCAGAGAGCCACTCGGTTACTCCAGAGAAGAGTGGGAGCTACCGGAACTCTGGACTATGAACTGCCAAGGTCCAGTCCTGATCGCCAGGTTCCTGGCACACAGTTCACATGTGTACAAAACACTTCCACGCGACTAACCGTCACGCAATGCTTGACCCAGGGACGTCAGGGAGGCGCCCACCGCCATCAGTTACCGTCACTAGCCTCTGTCTTTGCAGGCCGAGGGTTGGTGCAGCGGAGTGAAGTGTGGGTGGAGTGAGGAGCTCTGGGCTCCGGCTGTCCGTGTGTGACGTGAGGGCAGTGTTTACCCTTGCTGGGTGGAAACAGATGATTTCTAATGTGCCTCCGTAGCCTTCTTTTCTACTCCAAGTATTGGTGATGTACACTTTATTTCTTCCAAGAACTCCCCACTTTATTGGCTTAATATAGTAAAGCGAAAACCACTTTAAAAGACACTATTTACTTACAAGTCATAGGGGAAATTAGGAATGAGAAAATTGAGATGGGCAAACAGAGGAGACTGTAATAGAAGGAATCTGAGCTCGAGAGCCAAGACCAACCATGTGACCTTGGACAGCTTAGTTCACCTGTTTGGATTTGTTTTCTCTTGGGTTTACAGCTGAAAGAAGACGAGTAGAAAGCGGAGGTCACGGTGGTAAGTCATCTGTTTATGAGCAGCAGGCCCACGCAGAAAGGACAGAAGAGCTTGCCCCGCACAGTGAGTACCTGCCTCCAGCGTGGTGCCAGGAGGAGAGCTTTCAGATACCAGGCTCTTTGCAGCAGAAGCAGCAGAGAGCTTGTTTCCAGATGCTGCCAGCAGCTGAGTAGGCTTTTGTGTCCCGGCTTTGGCTAAGTGACTCCTTGAGTGCCTCTCATCTCGTTTTGGGGAACTTGTCAAGCTCCTATGAAATGCTGCTGGGACGTAGACCCTCCGAAGTAGCTGTGATTTCTGAGATGCAGAATGGACTTGATGCATGAGGTGTCAGGACCTTGAGTGCAGCTGAGCCCTGATACGAACAGCCACCAGGCACAGAGATGGGACACCAGGCACAGAGGTGGACACCAGGCAGAGAGACAATGGACGCCAGGCACAGAGATGATGGACACCAGGCGCAAAAATGGGACACCAGCCCCAAACCCTCCTCATTGCAGGTTGAGGATACTCTTACCCTGTGAAACAGCCTAAGAGCAGCTTTTCCCCAAAAGGAAGGGCGGGGAGGTGTGGGAAAGGAAGAACCCTAAACGAAAAGCCACAATGAGATTTGATCTCACTGGGTAGAATCAGACAATTCCCAGGGTCTGCCATACTCTTCTCTGCTACGTATCGGGGGTGATAGGTAAAGGCATCATCGGGGTCCAAGGTGCGAATACCTTCTCCTAGGAAGCTTTTTATAATAACTGCTAAAAACAATACAACAGGCCCCAAAAGGAGTCACTTGTGCTAAGCCCAAACCGTCACTCAGTTTCAGCTCTTCCAGAAATGGAATCTTAAACCAGTCAACCAGGAATCACCTGGTCAGCACTAGTTAGGTAATCTGCCTGAGGGACCCCTGCCATCCTCTAAAGGAAAGTGACCTTGCCACAACCACTCTGCCCTTTTTCTTTTTCTTCTTCTTTTTTTTTTTTTTTTTTTGTCTTTGTTCCCACTCCCTTCTGCCTGTAAGTCTTTCATTCTGTACTGCTCCTCGGAGCTCCTTTCTATCTGCTAGATTCATGCTGCCCAGTTCATGAATCATTGCATAAGGCCAGTAAGATCTTTAAAATGTACTCAGTTGAATTTTGTCTTTTAACATAACAATCTCTTATGTTTAAGTGGCACTTTCATAGAATGCTGGCACACAATTTCTCATCTGATCCTCCAACCAATAGTGAAGGGTAGAGAGTAGTGGACCAGAAATCTCCTAATCCAGGTATGGAGACGAAGCCATTGAGATGCTGTACAGCCAAACAGCTTAATCATAATCCCACAGTGGTCAGTATGAAGTCGACTTGGATCCAGGTCCCAAGTCCATCATTATTTCTATTTTGGAATTAACTCAGAGGTTCTATAGTGGAGAGCCAGTGCTCCAGGGGTATTTTACTGTTGCGTGCATGTCCCAGAAGGGGGCACTGCAGAGCAGCAGAGAAGCCAGGCTAGTGCTTGGGGTCTGCAGGCCAGCAGCCATGATGGCACTGGCTGAAGGAGGTAGCTGCCCAGGACCTAGACAAACCTGCCATCAGCCTGTCCTTCTCAACTCTGTAGTAGCCCATCAGAAGCACCCTCAGACAGGAGAGGCAGAGGTAAAGGGAGTCTGTGGTAAAGCAGGGTGGGGGGGTGCTCACAAGGACCCCGCTTGTGCTTTCCTGCCCCTTTTCTGCAGTCGGACTTGCATATGCATGTGTGGTATGGTTGGCATGTTTACTTTTTTGAAACCTAAAGCACTAAAATGAGGCTCTATTAATCATCCTGACAAGGCTGGAGGTGAGGTAGGGGTAGCTACTATCAGCAGGGCTCCCTGAGCAGCCTCCTCCAAGGCCTCACACAGACCTGGGGGGCGGGGGGAGGGGACCCCACCAGTGCCCCTCAGACCTCCCGTTCCAGCTGGCCCAGATGAGGCAAGAGAGCCCTGCTTTCACTTGGAGCTTAAACAGCAGAGGACATAGGTTATATATTTTAAAATGCAACCAGAGATAATTAATGTCCTAAAGAGGAAAAAAAAGTCAACACGAGTGAAGTTAAATTCTTAAGGCAAATAGTACGAAACTGACAGGAGTGACTGTAGCTTCTGAGTGTCTGTTACACAGAAAAAGAGTCTGACAATTGCAGTGGCTGCAGACTTCCTTTAGAAGGTGCATTAGCAGGCACTCCTGCTGTGGGGCATCCGCTTTCATTATTATTTTGATGATTCTTTACTAGCATTTGATTGCTTAATGTAATTCAACTAACAAGGAATTCTCAGATTCCTCTGAAAGGAGAAAACACAGAAACGTTGCAAAGGTATAAAACTTTGTATAAATTGTTTACAAGAGGGTTTTTGAGGCTGGTTGCTGGTTATCATCACCACCCCACCCTCCCCCAAACCCCCACCCAGCCCACATCACACCGAGCACTGTTCTGGGAGATATTTGCCAGCTCTTGAGAACACAAACCTTGGGACCAGACTGCTTGGGTTTCAAACCTGACTCCTCCTCCCAGCTGTGAGACCTTGGGCAAGTTACCAAACCTCTCTGGTGCCTGTTTCCTCCCCACTAATGTGGAGATAATGGTGCCTACCTCATGGGGTTATTAGGAGGATTAGATGGATTCATACATGTAAAGCACTTAAAACAGTATCTGGCACACAGCCAGAATCATCTCTCCGAATTAACTGATTGCTTCCCGCAGCTCTCTGGGCATTTTGAGGTTCTGATGCGGTTAACATGTCATCTGGGGCAAGTTTGCCAATTTCCCTAGTTTCATGTATATGTTTTGAAGGAGTAAAGTATCATTTTAGGTAAATTTTCTTTGAAGAGCTATCCTATGAGAATCATTTGCAGTATGGTCATAGGGAGGGGTGAGAGTTTGGAGGGTGCCAGACAGGGAGGACTCCCAAACAGAGTAGTTGGCACTGAGGAGGCAAAGCAGATGGAGAATTCCAGCCTTTGCCATCCACAGTGTTATAAGTGGAAAGATCCGTGGGGATACCTGCAAGTCTTTTACTATTTTGAGCCCGACTAACCACACAGAAATTGATGTGTTCTTTGCAGATTGGATGAAGAACCACCAAACGCCAAAGGGAAAGTAAAAACCCCATGGCAGGATGCCTTTTGTCAAGTGGGCCCACATTCTTATTTGATGTGTCACCTGAGAAATGCCTCCTACTTCTCTTCAATTTATTATGCACATAAGACAAATCACAAGATGTAACCTGTCACAAATGCCAGAATTAAAGCTGCCAATACACACGTCACCAGTAATTACCTTTGCAGCTTACAGCTTCAGTTCCACATTCTCCCACAGACACTACAGCTCTGAATGTACTTCCAAGTCCTAGCTGGAGCACCATTCAGAGCTCCATGGAACCGGAAACCTGGAGAACAACTTGCAGGACCCTGGGGAACAGCAAGGGGGGGAGGTGGGGGGGGGGGTTAATGCAGCCCTCCTGTGTTGCAGAACCCCTGCTTTCAGGGACCTGTGGGGTCATTTCCCACTGATCCTGCAATTTGCTTTGTAATTGAGTTCTTTCAGAGGACTGTTTTTCCACCTCAAATACGCAGGCTTCAGCCTAAATATGATCCACGTGTAAAGTTTTACTATATAAGTCACCTTTAACGATCTGCTATCTAGAAACTGCCTCTTGCAAGTTCTCGGGAGAATAACAATTTCAAGAAAGATGGATAAGACATCATAAAAGCACATCATCAGAAGCAGTGCCCTCAATCCCACTTAGAAACGTTGATTTGGCATCCATCCTTTCCATTTTAACTGATTAAAGCAGTTTACTGTCTGGCTCTCATGCAACATTAACCAAACCAAGAATGAGAAGGAGGGTATTTTACATACACAGTGCCTGCAGGGCTACAGGATTCCAGTGACCTGAGGTATAGAAGGCTCCTTGCTGAAAGCAGATGAAATCATCCTGCATTCTGCCTTTCGTTATTCTCCAAAGGCATCACAGTCCGGAGTCCTTTCATAAGCTCTCAGACCTATACATTAATACTAATATTCAGGTTAAACAGGAACACAAACAGGCCAACCTTTCTCAAAAGATGCCAATAATCTTTCAATATACACAGGGCTCTACTGCATTAAAGAATGCCAGTGTGCTAACATATTGTTAGAGTAAGTGCCTTACTTGGGCAAGAAGAAATTCAGAAATCCAGCTATGACACTGGTCTATTGAGCTGTAACTCAATCTTACCTTAAAAAAAGTTTAAGATACTTATTTATATCAGTTGCCATCTTTTCACCGCTTAAGGAACAAATGCCAGGTTTTCTTGGTTCCTCGATAAAAAATAAAAATGGGGGGGGGGGCGCCTGGGTGAGCGACCGACTTCAGCTCAGGTCATGATCTTGCAGTTTGTGGGTTCGAACTCTGTGTCGGGCTCTGTGCTGACAGCTCAGAGCCTGGAGCCTGCTTCGGATTCTGTGTCTCCTTCTCTCTCTCAAAAATAAATAAATGTAAAAAATAAAATAAAATAAATGAATAAATAAAATAGGTATTTGAGCAAAGTCAGAGGCAAAAACGTCAGTGCTGAACTTTACTCATGCTTTGGGTCTGAGCGGCTGTTCGCTGAAATGTTCTTTTGAGGCCAAAAAATGGTTCCTCCTAACACTGGCATTGAGGCCTTAGGTGAGAATACCTTTAGGACGACTCACAAAAGAAAAAAAACAGACCAGACAAAGTTTAACTCAATTTTATTTTCCACTTTTAGTATTTTTCAAATTATACAACATGCAGTCTGCCAGAGTATCCATACATCTTCATTTTAGAACCTGGAGGATAACCAAAGTTTTCCACGAGCCAGGGGAGGGTTACTTCCAGATCTTTTGTTACATGTACTATATTACAGCATCATCACTTGATATAAGCGGCCATTGTCCCCTTCAAACCACCAAAACAATTCTGTCCACAAATTTTTTTAATGAAAGCTACTGTACAGAGACATAAAGCCCAGAGAAAACACATCTGCAGTACACATTACATACTTACACACTAAACATGTACAATCCTACAGGATGCCCTATTCCCCTTGTATCTGCACACAATGAAAATTATTTAAAATTGGTACACGATATGTAAATGTGTAAGCAGACTTCATGGAGCAGTGCTTCTTTCAGCAGTGACCTAGCCCTTATTCAATACTTTTAAACAGTCTAAATTGTTAGTGTTAAATGAAACCATTTTAGGCTACGATGGTTCCTTTAGTTTACGCAAGTTACTCAGGGTGAGACAATGAAGTGAAATCCTCCCCCTGCTCCCTTCCAGGGAAAAACTTCCCTAATATGTCATGTAGCCAGACTCTCAATGTCTCCTGCCCTGCTAAAAAAAATACACTTCAAAGAGGGGACTGTCAAGACTTTTATTTGCTTTCAGTTATTCCTCTAGGAAAAGAGAACTGATAATTCTCCCATGAGTCTTGGGGATGGCTTGGTCTGGCCTTGGACAGAAATGTCCCTTCTTCATGTGAAATTAGGGCATCACAAAGTCACTAGATGCTACGTTCCAGACAAACATTTTTCTTCATTTATCCCAATATTACTATGAATTCTAATTTTTTATAATCATGGTACTATTTCCTTTAAAAGTCTGAATCCACATTTACTCTCCCTACTACCTGCCATTCAAACAAACCAACCGTACAGCTTTTGAAGAGATGAGGCATTTGTACAGAATTGTCTAGTAAACGATCAAAACATATTTGGCATTAATATATTTTAGTCTCCACCTATAAATCTTTTTAAGTCTTAAAAGCACTTTATGAATTGATAATACAGTCAATGAAGGAACATACTATGTTACAAGAATGCAATTGGTAAGTTAAATGCAACCACAAATCTTGATATCCCAACCAACATTTCTCTAATTTAACAATCCACCATCCTGCAGGTAGAGATTATTTGTATAAACCATCTGGCTATTCCCTTATAGCATCAAAAAGTAAACTTTCAAGAAGTAGCATGAAATATAAAATTATTCACAGAGGAGAAACACACACATTCTCTCTCTTTCTCTCTCTAGCAAAAAGCAGCATACAACCAAAAATATAATCATAGGCGCAGCCATTCAGAAGTGTGGTTTTTATATTTAGAGTACAAATGGAAAGGAGTAATAACCTTAAAAACCAAGGAAAATTGCATCAATGTGGCTTTTTAAAAAAGTGGCCTACAGAGAATATGGTCCTGATATTAATTATACCAAGTAATATTTAGGGATCCACTTGAATATACTGTATTCCCCAATAATCTATCTTTTAGTCACAGTGTGGGAAAGTTAGCTTAGAGGTCCATAAAGATTGAAGCTAGGTGAACTGACTGGCTGATCAGCAAGTAGCAGAATTATCTTTAAGAGACATCAAAGCCAACTTTCTCTGTGAATAAAAGTGGTGTGAATTTTGTCAGTCCCTTGTGGAGATCAAGAAATATGGAACTACAAGTGAAACACGTAGTTCTTTTTGAAACATGAAAGGACCAAGCGATTCTTGAGAAATAGAAAAGGGGTAACCACAGAAAAGTTACTTTGGAAAGAATCTAAAATAATCTATTAACAAGGGAGCCCCCAGAAAGAATTACTGACCTTTGTCCAATTTCCAAACATAAAGTAATACAGTTGCATGATAGACAGTAGGGTCACTCAACTACTAATTGGCAATCCTTTCCAAGACCAATGCTTCAGCCTCTAAAATCAGAGCCAAACATATTAATGGCAAGATTATAATCTATGGCATATGTTATTACCTGATAAGGTTTGCAAATGCTGCCCTACAAAGCCCCTTCTATCAGACCGTAAATAGCCATTGAGCATGTATAGCAGGCAAGTTACTGGCAATATAAGAAAATCAAAAGAAGAATTTTTAAAATGTAAATGAATGCAAAATTGTCATTTTAATGAAATAAATACTTCAGTAGAATTTGTCTTCTTCTTTCTCCTTAGTCCCCCCCCCAAAAAAAAAACCAAAACACATAAACAAAGTGCAACATTTAACAAATAAATTAAGTCAAAGCAGCTTTGCTGTGTTAGGGAAATTTTACACAAGAAAAGTCTGGAAGTTAATTCACAGTCCTCAGTGCTTTACACACTCACACACACACACACACACACACACACACTTCAACTACGACTCACACAGCAAAGAGAAAACTCCATGTCTACCCGGCCTACATTTCATTCCTGTGGTGACAGCAGCAGGGACAGTGCCAGCTTCCTCATCGTGGGCAGGCACAGAGATAGGATGGATGCTTTCACTGAGATTAGTCTGGTCGTCACTGACTTACCCTCCAATTTGTCAAAACTAGTAGCAGCACACAAGACCAAGTTAATTGAACCTTTGTCAGCTTCCCTGAAGACTTTACTACTTGGAAATCAATCATTCTAAAATCCACAACTGGAAGTAAGAGTTGATTCAGCTTTAAATTCATGTGTTAAATAAACCAATAGTTAAATGTAAAAAAAAACAAAAAAACCCATCCATACCGAGTTCTTCTAATTCTGCTTAAGAAGATGAAATCTATCAATTTGAAGCCACAGAACAAACTCAAAAAAACAATCCGCAATGAAGGGTTAACATAACAATTTACAGCAACTTATTCACAGGCACAAATATTTGTCAATTACTCCCCTGCCGGAGGGCTTCCTTTTTCAACTGTGGGAATGAATGATCCTGGATTTCATCAGCAGTACCCCCTCAAGGCTTAAGATGGTTCCCTACAGGAAGAAGCCATCCCCAATGCGAGCTCCAGTAGGGTCAGGGAGGAGGAAGCGAGGAGGGGGCCACCGCATTTCCAATCACCTAACTTTGCAGCATTTTCAACACTCCTGAAGAAAGGATGTTCAAAGTGGGCTGGCTGAGACTAGTCGCTGCAGGTTCACTAGCAAGCAGCTCAGGTGAATTTTATGACTTTTCACATTTACATAGATGTGTTTGAATGAACAAATTCTACATTGCTACTGTCAGATTGTTTTTCTGCCTTGAAGAAATTTGTTTTGCATTTTAACAGGTGCCCTACTAAAAGTGTATTTCACAGATCCAAAGATGTGACCGGGATATTCAAAATGCTTCTTTGGGGTAATTTGTTTCAGAAAAGTGTTCAGAATGAAAATTTTGAACCTTATAGCAGCACTTTTTTTGTTGTTGTTCCCTAAAAATATAAAGTAATATGTTTATTTTACAGGAGACCAGACAGGTGCAGTGGAGCGTGATTCCCCGCCTCCAGGGCACTTGGATGTTCCCCCCAGGGAATGGCATGGAGGGCGTTTGCTGGGACTGTGCACTATGGAGAGAGGAGGCTCCAGGGACTGCCCAGAGACCACCCAGCACCCTGAAGCCGAGTCGTGGCAATGGTTCCCAGGGGTAAGTGGATCTTCTGTTAGTGTCCCCTTCAGATTTCTCAGGAAAAGCCCAAGCACACACCTCTACACACAGAAATTCTACACAGCTCAAATATCTGAAACTGGTGTACTGCAGATGGCTGGGGTAAACAAATGTAAAAGAAAATGGAAATTTTGTGTAGGAGGGGAAAAAAAATATATAGGAATTGGTGATTAATGTAGTCCTTGACATGCTGCGTGGAGAGCCGTATCTGTTGAAAAAGAACAAGAGAGAGAACATAGGCGTTAGGGAACACAGTGGAAATACACTCCTCAAAAAATGTTTTCATATTTAGAATATCTAGAGTATTTAGATATTTAGATGAATATTCTAGATATTCAGACCTGAGCTGTCCAATATAAATACCATGTGAGCCACATATTTAATTTTAAATTTTCAAGTGGCTCCATTAAAAAGCGGGAAGAAAGAAGTCAAATGAGTTTTAATAATACAGTTCATTTAACCCCATAAATTCAATACATTGTCATTTCAACATGTAATCATTATTACAGGTTGAGCTATCTTATGTTACAATATCACTATTGAGATACTTCAATTTTTTTCCCACAGTGTTTGCAATGTGGTGTATATTTTGCATTTTGACCACATCTCAGTTTGGACTTGGCCACATTTCAAGTCTCAGTGGCCACATGTGGCTAGTGGCTAGTGTATCAGACAGCACAGCTCCTATTTACTGCTTTTGATTTAAGCATTTAGCCCTGACCACAGTCTCTTCCAAAAGTCCCGTATCTATTGACACTGGTGATAGAGGAACAGAATGCATTTTCTCATTCCTAAGGAGTACTCAAAACACCTTTGCACTTGCCAGCACTTGGGATTTTAAGGCAGCTCAGACATGACCCCTAACCCAGGCTCTCTCAAGAAACAGATTCCCAGTCCCGGCTGAAAGGTAGGTTTCGCCTCCCTGGGCTGAGGAAGTTACTCGGAGGAGACATCCCCTTTGATTTTGCCCACCAGAGGTCCATCTGGTCATGCTCAGGTCTCCAGGATAAAAGTCTGGGCTAAGTCCTGACTCAGAGGCCAGCCCCAAGTGGCCTCTGTCGCCTTTGGACCAACTCTAATAAAGTCAACTTTCAGGAAGAAAGCAAAGGGTTCAGCTTCTTCCCACCAGCTGGAAGCCGTGGGTCTGCCAGTCATCTTCCTATGGGTTTTGTGCAGAGCTCAAGGTGCTTGTGGGATGGGGAGGGGGTGACAGCAGCGATAAGTAGAGCCTCGTCCTGGAGAAACAGGGAATTGCCTGGCATGGAAATATGACACACATAAGAAAAACCCACGTGTCCATCTGGTTTTAAAAGGAACTCCATAACCTGACACATCGCGCTGTTTTTCCCTCTAGAAGAAGGCTTACATCCAACTTTAGTGCTCAACTGTGCTAAACATCTCAGATTCCTGCTATAGTGCTCTCTCCCTCTCTAGTTTTTTTCTCTTCACTCTCCTGACTCCTGTGTTATAATATTGTAAGTAACCTCACATATTTTGCATAAATAAGCAGGATGCAAATTATAAATAAATAGTAAAAATTCAGCATGTGTAAAGGGATTATAAAAAAGGTAGGAGCAAAGTGGGTAGGCGGGAGGGAAGAGGAGAAAAAAGACAGAAATTGTGTAGGAGAAAAGAGACAGACACAAAAAATAGAAAGCTCATTTGGTAGCTACCACCTCTTGCTCCAATGGTGTAACTCCACAGGTAGAAATCTGCTCCATTAAAAATGGCTTCAAGAACCCTACATGATAATATTCATGTCCTGTTTAGAAGTTACAGAGAAAGATTTGTCTCTGGGAAGAGCATCTTGAATGCTTAGCCTTTCCGGTAAGATTTTGTGCTCATTATTAGGACAAGAGATGAAGACTCTAGAAGCCTGGTCATAGTTGTCACTTTAATTCAGTTTGAGCTGAAAACCAATAGGCTCTTGGATGCTTTCGGAAGACCACCACCTGGAGGCAGGGAGGTAGGAGCACACGCCTTAAATTGTAGGGTTAGGGTTTAACGTGAGGATTGCTGCCAACCTTGCTGACAGAGCCTAGGATTAAAGACACATACTTGGTGGGGTGGCCTCTGAAATGCCAGGGGACAACGGCCTTTCATTCAAACCCCCCACCCTTGCATGGGCAAGACTCAGCACGTTCTGGCCAGCAGTACGTTAGAAACAGGGGGCCACAAAGGAGACCCAAACTGCTTAGTCACCTCAAGGCGGGTGAAAAGCCGGAGACGTGACAGGCTGTGGAAAGGAAAAACACAGGAACGCCCCCAATAAAGAAAGGGTCCTTTACCATGAAGAAGTCATTCTGCATTCTGAATTAAAGATCTTTACAGCCCATCTGCCAAAGCAGTCTTTCCAGCAAGCCCAAGAAAAAAGGATTCCCAAACATCCCCCAACGATCTGAATGCTCATCTCTTCTGATAAATCCAGAGCGGGGGGACATGGATAGAATTTATAAAAGTAAATGGGTTGGCCCCTGGAGAAACCATTTCTGACTTCCGATGGCAGAGAGCAGCCACCCAGCGAGGCCGGCAAATCTGGAGAACATTTAACACCCAGTTCTGTGGACCCTCTTGGATGGCTCAGAGTTGTTCCTCACTCAGCTGCAAGCACAGTACTGGCTGAAGTGACTTGCTACGAGGCTGTCCCTGGGCCTCTGCCAAACTGGAGATGGAAATTCAGAGTGGCAACGTGTGACCAGACTTAGAAGGAAATAAAATCGCCTTTCTTTAGAAGGGGTGGGGAGGCTGAAGAAAGAAGCTAATTATACAAGAGTTTTGCAAGAACGTATTTCGAGATTTTTCTCCCCAACTTTAGCTTTTGCAATTGCTTGCAAGTGGATTTATGCTTAATCCAAACAGTACATAGTTTTATCTTCTCTTTTGCCTTTCTACAGTTCAATCCCCACATTATAAGAATTACCAATGGAACTTCACGTACCACTGCTGAATAGAAGTGGGTTTATCTCACAGGAGCAGTAGTGCAATCTGCTGTGGAGGGAGGATCGCTCTTCCTTCCGGCTCCTCGTGGTTGCTTCCTTTGAGCTCACAGTGCTGGTTTCTAAGTCCTGTGCCATAGGGCCCGTCTGCAGTCACTTCTGGCCTCTCTCCCCGAGTCCCACTTTGTTGATGCTTTCAGGCCTGTCCCCACATCCACCACAACACTGGCCCTAGTTCTTGCCACACAGCATTCCATTCCCTTCCCCTCCTTCCACTAGGACCTTCCACTCTTCTTTCACATCACTCATTCAACACCCAGCGAACCCTGGGTGAAGAAGGTGCTATGATCATAACTTCTCCATGCCCAAGAATCCTGTCTGGAGTGACAAGGCTGGGCTTTTTTAATTCAACTAAAATAAACACACTGCACGGACAGAATGCAGGAGCAGAGAGGGGAATCCAGTCCTGTCCATTAAGCCAAATGTTAAACAGATTTGCAAAACTGCAAAGCAATGCCATTCTGCTGTTTTTGTTTTGGAAAATAATTACTTTTCATTAAAAGTGGCATTTTGGTTGACAGTAGTGATATCTAAAATTTTTGTTTCAATTTATATCAATAGTATAAAACATATCAAGAGACATACCCCAGGAATGTAGAAGCTTTTTGATGTCAATACTTTTTAAGACTATAAAGGGTCCCAAGGCCAGGAACTTTGAAAACTGCTACACAGCCGATCGGACTTCTTGGTCCAGGATCCACAACTGACAAGATGTGTGATCCTGACAGTTCAGGATCTCTGTAGAAGATAGGATGGCCCTGGACGAGATAATGTCAACACGTGCCCGTTCTGTGCCAGGCCCCCGCCCGAGCTCTCTGTGTATAGTAATGCATTTAATCCCCATAGCCACCCTGTAGGTCAACATAGTCATGTGGCACATTTCACAGAGGGCAGGGAGGCACAGACGGATGCAGTAACTTACCTAGAACATGGCCAGGCTGGGATTCAACCCCAGGCAGCTGGGCTTCATATCCTGAAGCCACAATCACCCCGCCTGAAGCAGAGTCCCCCGCTGCAGGTACATTCTTGTGACTCAATCACTTAATTACTAGGGTTTTCCAACAGCAGTAGCAAGTTGAACAGCCCAGTGGCTCAGAGGTAGACCACATGTGTGGCTGACTTAAGGATCCCACATGACCTGCTGTAAAGGAGGCTCCCTGACTGATGTTGTTGGAGAAGTAAATAAAGTACGCCAAAATGGCCAACAGGACTAACACAGACTCTGGTCTCTAGCTTAGAGACCCCTCCTCCGGGTTCTTCTTTTGTTTGCTGTGCATTCAAAAACCCCCACAGAAATGGAGGCTGTCGGCTATAAATGACCCTCCCCACTTGCATTCCAGGCTCAGACTGTGGAGAAACAGTTTCCTCTGAGCCCACCAGTGTTAAATAAATCTCCAATCCACCAAGATCTCCAAGTGCCGCTTGGTTTTTCTGCCAGCGTTCCAGTCTGGTTCCGTAACATACTTGGTTCCCTGACCAGGAAACCCAACCGTGCTGGCTCATTGTTGCCACCTGTTTGGGAAAACAGCGAGGCGGTGATGGAGTGAGGGATCGCAAGGGAGAAGGTGCGCCCTGCCTGAATTTCGGCAGTCTCCTTCTCGGTTGCCTTGGGCTGGCCCCACTCCATTGTTCCCACCGGACTCAGACCTGGTAGATGAGGACCTGGACCCGACATCGGAACCGGTAAGGCCGGGGCCCCAAAGAAGTCAGGCCCACCCAAAAGGGTGGAAGGGGGACCTGATCAATCCTTGGAAGCCTTAACAGCTCTCACAGGTAGAGAATTTTTGCAGGAGGGAATGTAATAGACTCTGGTGTGTGTGTGTGTGTGTGTGTGTGTGTGTGTGTGTGTGTGTGTGTGTGTGTATGTGTGTGTGTGTGTGAATGTGTGGCTCAGCCAGGCTTGCCAGTCGAGTTCGAGTTTGTGGCTCCACGGACAGGCACCCTTAAGGTCCCCAAGAGTCTACGGAGTCTAAATGCGCTCTCCTGTGCGTGGTGAGCGTATAAGGTCCAGGGTGGTATTGGCTCAGATTCCGATTGCAAGTCACAAAGCTGAGTCCGCTACAGCCAAACCTCACCTAAAGTTTCCCTCAGGAATGCGACCAGAGAGAAGTGTCTGATTGGTCCTCTCATCCAAGGGGATACCCTCCCTTTGTCTTTGCGACACCGAATACGAGAAAGAAATTAATAATGGGAAAAAAACAGAGTAAGCCTACGATTTTAGAGGTCATGCTCAAAAATTTTAAAAAGGGATTTTCAGGCGATTATGGGGTGAAAATGACACCCAGGAAGTTAAGGACCTTTTGTGAACTAGAATGGCCCATATTCAATGTAGGATGGCCCCCTGAAGGGACATTGGATGCTCAAATAATGCAGCGGGTTTGGCTAATAGTCACTGGGAACCCAGGCCACCCTGATCAATTTCCATACATCGACTCCAGGCTTGAAATTGCCCGAAATCCCCCACCTTGGGTGTGATTCATCCTTGGGTGTGATTCATCGTTAGCAAACAGAGCCAGGCAAAGGTTTTAGCCACTTTACCTGGAGGCTCACCCAGGGAGCCAAAGAAGCGACCCACCGCTCCTCTAATATTTAAAGGAGACGAAGGAGACCCGGAGGAAGATAATGTCTTTCCACCTCCTTATGACTCGCCAAGCTCCCTCCCCCCTCCCCCTGAGCCTGAAACTCCTCCCCCATCTCTCTCTCCACCAGGGCCACAGTCACCACGCCACCGCCACCGAAGTCACTGCCACCGCAGTCACCGTCACAACCACCAGAGTCGCCACAGCAGTGGCACCACCCATCTCCCCATCCCTCTGGACCCGGAGAACCCTCCCCCACAAGGGCCAGCAGCCAGACTGCACCCCAGACCCAGACCTAACGCTCTCCAAATGCCTGTAAGGGAGACATGAGAGCCTGAAAGACAGAATGAGGATGGAATAGTCCAGCCCAGCCGTTCCATGATGTATTATCAACCTTTCTCCACAACCGACCTCCTCAACTGGAAACACAACACTCCATCATACTCTGAAAAGCCACAAGCAATGGTCAACTTGATGGAGTCCCTCTTCCAGACCCACTGACCGACTTGGGAAGACTGTCAACAGTTACTCCGTACTCTGCTTAATACAGAAGAAAGAAGAAGGATAAGAGAAACACGACAGTACCTAGAAGATCATGCACCTCCAGGGATTAATGACCCTGCTGTCTGGGCTCAAGCTGCTGCACCTGAAGAACGCCCAACAAGGGATTTCACCACAGAAGAAGGACAGGCCCACATCTGATGATATCAGGAAGCCCTCCTCTGGGGAGCCTTAGCTGGAGCCAGAAAGCCCATGAACAAGACTAAAATATCATCAGTCATGCAGCACCCTGGGGAGTCTCCCGGAGACTACTACGAAAGATTATGTGAAGCATACCGTGTATATACCCTGTTTGACCCCGAGGCACCAGAAAGTCAACAGATGGTAAATACCTCTTTTGTGGCACAGGCTGCCCCAGACATCAGAAGAAAACTCCAGAAGTTGGAGGGCTTTGTTGGGATGAATATCACTCAGCTGATAGAGGTCGCCAATAAAGTTTTCATGAACCGAGAAGTTGCAGCCAAAAGAGAAGCAGAGAGAAGACTAAAAAAGAAGGTCACCCTTCTCACAGCACTAAAAGAAACAGACGCTGCAAAGATGGGAAGACCCCAACCACCCAAAGGGGGGAAGGCCAGAGCCCCCTTAGCAAGGGACCAATGTGCATACTGCAAAGAGAAGGGACACTGAAGAATGAATGTCCAAATCGGAAGGGGCCCTCAAAACCCAGCCATATCGGGAAGAACCTCAAGGTGAGAACCGTGTTTGTCTGGCTGGGGTAGAATTGGACTGAGGGGGACCGGGCTCTTTCTCTCTTGGCCCCCATGAGCCCACAATTGAAATGAAGGTAGGGGCCGAACAATAACTTTCATGGTTGACACTGGGGCTGAATACTCCTTTGTTACTTCCCCAGTGGCGCCCTTAAGCCAAAAGACGGCAACCATACTTGGGGCTACTGGGACACGGGCAATGCAGCAGCCCTTCTGTCAAGCTCAACAATGTGAACTTGGGGGTCACAAGGTCCAGCATGAATTCCTGTACTTACCCGACTGCCCAATTCCTCTCCTGGGCCGGGATCTGCTCTCCAAACTTGGGGCCCAGATAACTTTTGAACCCACTGGACACACTAGCCTCCAATTAAACCCAAGGCAGAAGAAAACCCTGGTCTTGGCGATTACCCTGCCAAGGGAAGAAGAATGGAGACTCTTCTGCACCCAGGCCTTACCCTGTAGCCCTTCAGAATTCAGGCTTACATTCCCCTCTGTATGGGCTGAAGATAACCCACCTGGACTAGCTTGGATTTGGGCCCCCATCATTGTTGACCTGATTCCTGGAGCCCAACCTCAGAGACAAAGGCAGTACCCCCTTCCACTCGAGGCTAGAATGGGTATACAAGAGCACCTGACCAAGCTCAGAGAAGCAGGTATCCTAACTGATTGCCAATCAGCTTGGAATACCCCATTCTTGCCAGCCAAGAAGCCAGGAGGAGGATACCGACCAGTACAGGATTTGAGGGCCATTAACAATGTGACTGTTTCCTTACACCCAGTGGTTCTGAACCTGTATACTCTCCTCAGCCAAATTCTGGGGTCAGCCAGATGGTTTATATGCCTCGACCTAAAGGATGCTTTCTTCTGCCTCCACCTGGCTCCTCAAAGTCAACCATTGTTTGCCTTTGAATGGACTGAGCCCATTACAGGGCGCCAGATGCAGCTGACCATACGACTTCCCCAAGGTTTCAAGAACTCGCCCACTCTTTTTGGGGAGGAAGTAGCTGCAGACCTCGCCGACTTTCCAAGGGAAACCACAGGGTGTGTCCTCCTCCAATATGTAAACGCCCTCCTCCTTGCCAGCGACACCCAAGAAGACTGTAAGAAAGGTACCAAGGCCCTCCCCTCCTGCAGCTCCTGTCCTATTCGGGGTATGGGACCTCTTGGAAGAAGGCACAGATTTGTCAGCAGCAGGTCCGATACTTAGGCTTCTTCTTCACAAAAGGAAAAAGAGAACTAGGACCGGAAAGGAAGAAAGTTATCACCACACTGCCACAGCCCCAAACAAAACGAGGCTTGCATGAATTTTTAGGGGCCACAGGGTTCTGTCGCATTTGGATTCCTGGATTCTCAGCCATAGCAAGGCCCCTCTATGACTGTTGAGAGGGCCAGACCGGAGCCCCTCGCAGGGGCTGAGGAGGCAAGGGCCACTTTCACAGAAATAAAGTTGGCTCTGGGATGAGCCCCAGCCAGCCCTGGATTTGCCTGACACAGAAAGGCCCTTTAACCTCTTGGTACAGAAAAGGACAAAATAGCCCTTGGAGTGCTCACTCAGAGTATGGGGCCTTGGCAATGGCCAGTGGCCTACCTGTCAAAAACACTTGATCCTGTGGCTGCAGGATGGCCACTGGGCCTCAGAGCACTGGCAGCCACAGTCCTGCTCATCAAGGAGGCAGACAAACTCACGCTGGGACAAACACCTAATGTTAAGGTCTCACATGTGGTCATGTGAGCACCCAAGGATATCGTTTCCTCTCCAATGCTCGGCTGACACAGTACCAAGGCGTTCTCTATGAAAACCCAAGGGTCACTCTCGAAACAGTAAAAACACTAAATCCGGCCACCTTCCTTCCCACGGAGGAGGGAGGACCCAACCATGACTCTTCCGAAGTAGTGGATGAAGTCTATGCCAGCCTCCCAGACCTCCAAGACCAGGCTATAACAAGCCCGGAGATCACCCTGTTCAGCGATGAGAGCATCTATTTACAAGAGGGCAGCCGAAGAGCAGGATATGTGGTAACCACAACCACCGAAGTTCTGGAAGCCAAGGCCTTGCCGGAAGGATGGTCAGCACAATGGGCTGAACTGTATGCCTTAACCCGAGCCCTCATCCTTAGCAACGGTAAACAAGTTAACATCTACTCTGATTCCTGGTATGCCTTCGCTACTGTGCATGTACACGGGGCCATCTATAAAGAAAGAGGCCTCCTTACTGCTGCAGGGAAAACTATCAAAACCAAGGAAGAAATACTAGAGCTTCTTGAGGCTGTATGGCTACCAGACAAGGTGGCTATCCTACACTGTAAGGGACATCAGAAAGGAGATGACCCCGTAACTCAAGGAAATCGCCTGGCCGACAAAACAGCCAGAGTGGCCGCCTGTGGTAACCCAGGCAAAGCTCCTACCTACACTATGACTCTTGCGCCCCAGAGGGAATCCTCCCCGCCCCTGTACACAAACGAAGAAAGAAGTTGGGCCTCGACAGAAGGGGGCACACCAAGCAAAGAGGGATGGTGGGTCATGCCAAACGGGCACATCTTTGTCCCGTCGTCTATGGGAAAACACTAGTGAAGGAGAATCACCAACTCACGCACCTAGGGAAAACTGCACTGGAGGCCCTCCTCAAAAAGAACTACTGTATCAGCCAGCTGCCGCCATTATGCCCAGCTGTCGGTGAACAATGTGTGACGTGTGCCAAAAACAATGCTTGGTCTGCCCCATGGCCCCCTCCTGGCAGGCAAAGGATGGGGGCCGCCCCTTTTGAAGACTTGCAGGTGGAATTTACTGACATACAACCAAATAAAGGGTTCAGGTACCTTCTTGTAATAATCTGCACACATTCGGGATGGGTCGAAACATTCTCCACCAGAATGGAATGAAGTCGCGAGGTGGCCAAAACCCTTCTACGGGAGATTGTGCTTCAGTTTGGTCCACCCTTAACCATACACAGTGATAACGGACCTGCATTTGTGGCAGACATTATACAAACCCTGACAAAGTGCCTCGACATTACTTGAAAACTGCACACTGCTTACCGACCCCAGAGCTCAGGGAACGTAGAGCGGATGAATCGCACCCTCAAGGAAACCCTCGCTAAGTTCCACCAAGAGACTAATCTCCCATGTCCAGATTTACTACTGCTGGCCCTCCTGTGTGCCCGATGCATGCCTGGAGCACTAGGATTCTCCCCTTTTGAGTTATTATATAGGCGCCCCCCCCACCGCCCCCCACCATGTTCAGGAAAACTCCCAGGAGACCTACACCAGATTGGAGACAAAGGAATAAGAGAACAGCTTCAGACCTTGAGGACAGTCCTAAACAAGTTACAAAGATACACCACAGAGAGGGCCCCAATTTCCTTAGGGACCCCCGTTTACCCCTTTCAGCCAGGAGACTCTGTGTGGGTCAAAGATTGGAAGAGGGAACCTCTTAGACCATGGTGGACTGGGCCTCATACTGTTATTCTAACAACTCCTACAGCCCTTAAAGTTTCAGGTATCACCCCCATGGGTCCATCACTCCAGAGTTAAGAAGGCCAACTCAGAAGAACCCACAATCTGGCGAAGTGATCCAGATCTAGTCAACCCGCTTAAACTGACCCTCAAAAGGGAAACTGGCCCCTGAGACCTCCAGCCCTGCTCCAGCCACACCCCGGAAGCTGGCTGACCTGCGCACGGCAGAAGCCTGAGGAATCAACGTGTGAACCTAGCCTAGGGGTTTGGATGCAACTCTGCCAGCCCTTGCCCCTTCCTGGTGCCATAGCCCTGATTTTACTTCTTACTGTTGGGCTGACAGAGACTGCACCAACAAGCTGGACATGGGACAAAAGATGCATGCTGGGTCTCACATACCTCCTCTGGATGGGAGGATTATTAAGTATTGCCTGTATATTATGATAACCTCTCTCACCCTCACAATGGCCGCTTACCCACTTTGCCCCCAGGATTGTTATATGACAATAAGGGGGTCAAGGGCGTTCAGCGCCTTCACCTCCCTCCACAAAGATTGCTACAAGGGAAAAACACCCACTCTGTCAGTCCCTCGGTGCCCCAAGGGCTAAGAATTGGACCACAGAGATAACCCAAGATGTCAGGACCCCATGTCACAACAAGGGCCTCCAGAGAGGGAAGTGAGCTTGCTACACTTACCTTCCTCAATGGGGGATCTTGGATGGGGAGGGGTGCAAGACAGGGCCCTTCAAAAAGCTATAAAGGATACCCAGGATAGGGTAATACAAGCCATAAAGGCAACCACCCCCTGGGCAGCCTACCAAGGTTGAACCTTTCAGCCTTCAATCAGATGCTTAGCAATTCCCCACTCCAGCCTTGGGCCAACACTACACTACAAGTCCTCCACAAAATAGATAATCACACCCAAACCTGCTGGATGTGCTTGCCCCTCAGCAGTAGGGCTTACTTAGCCATTCCTATCCCTTTGTCCTGGGAAGCTCCTGAAAATCTCAAAACCAACACGTCTGTCTTAATTGGACCCCTGGCCACTGGGGTCCCTCTCACTAATGCTGACAATCTAATCTGTATGTCCCTGAAGGTATGAATGCTACCACTCTATGCAGAAGAAATATAACCTTAAAGAGGAATGCAACCCTGTGTTCAACCCCTGGGGTGTTCTATCTGTGTTATAATTTGGCCTACCGATGCTTAGAGGCCAACTGGACTCAGATATGTTATTCTGTCTTCCTAACCCCAGAGATATCCGTGTACACTGAAGATCAGCTCCTAACAAACTTTAGCCCCAAGTCCCGGACTAAACAGGCAATCCTGCTACCCGTTCTGATAGGAGCAGGAATTGCGACAGGAATAGGAACTGGAATAGGGGGCATAGGCTCATCTGTAGGACTATACCATAGACTATCTCAAGAGCTAAATGAAGACATGGAACGGGTGGCAGATTCTCTGGTAACCTTAAAAAACCAAATAAACTCTCTGGCGGCAGTGACCCTCCAACATAGTTGAGCCCTCAACCTCCTCACTTTAGAAAAAGGAGGGTCTTGCATCTTTCTGGGGGGAGGAATGTTGCTATTTCGTAAACCAGTCAAGAATAGTTACAACTAAGATTAAGGAACTCAAGGAAAGAATTCAATGTAGACAACAGGAAAGTATCAATCAATGGAAAGGATGGGATCTCACAGATTGGGCATGCTGGCTTCCTGCCCTGGCAGGGCCCCTCCTCTCCATAATTTTACTTGTATCCATCGGCCCTTGTATACTGAATGCTGTGGTACGTTTTATTGAAAACACTGTTGTTCGCCAAACTACTGCCCATATCTTAGCCCTCCGAGAGTATCAACCTGTAAAACTGAAAGGTGATGCCTACTAAAAGTTTTTTTTTTTTTAAGGCATCAAAGGGGGGGAATGTTGGAGAAGTAAATAAAGTACACCAAAGATGGCCAACGGGGCTGAAACAGACTCTGGTCTCTAGCTTAGAGACCCCTCCTCTGGGTTCTTCTTCCTTTGTTTGCTATGCACTCGAAAACCCCCACAGATATGGAAGCTGACAACTGTAAATTACCCTCCCCACTTGCATTCGGCGCTCAGACCTTTGGAGAATGAGTCTCCTCTGAGCCCATCGGTGTAAAACACATCTCCAATCCACCAAGATCTCCAAGTGCCGCTTGGTTTTACCTCCAGTGTTCCAGCCTGGTTCCGTAACGATTTCACCACTTCAGGGGGTTAAATTTGGTAAAGCAAATTCTCACCTACCCTCTACGTACAGAGTGAACTCATTTCTGCTATGAGCACGAGCCAACTTATGCATTTTAAGTACATTTTTTATTTGTGATTAAATGGACATAAAAACCGGGAGAATGGTCAAAGTAGACCCCGTCACTGATGCCACATGGATGGATCCAGTTATTCAGGACAGAGAGAAGAGTAACAAGCAGGAAAGACAGTGATTTAGAAAAGCAAACAGAGGATAAACGAAGTGCCAGCTTGGGAAGCTCAGCCTGAACCTCAGGATAAATTAAGGGCCAAACAATAAGGGCCTTTTTGTTCTGCAAGTCAAACGCTCAGAAAGAAAACTATTCTGCCTGAGGTGGAGTGAGGAAAACAATGAAGGGAGAGAGCAGGGTGGGGGGTTGAGAGAAGGTGGAATTTCTTAGATCAAAGATAGAGGCCCAAGTGGACCCAAAGTTCAGGGCTTTAGCTGAGGGTAGTAAATGAGGGGAAATGGCCGGGGACATTCAGAGGCAAATAAATCTGAGGTTTAAGTGCTAAGCTAAAAAATACTGGACTTCCTGTCTCTAATGTACACGTGGAATTTCCCCTTTTGGGTGTAGCTTACTGTGACAAGACTTCTTAGACTAGAACATTATTGATGCATTCCAGATGTCCAGGC
The DNA here is from genome assembly GCF_028749965.1 of Puma concolor. NCBI lineage: Eukaryota > Metazoa > Chordata > Mammalia > Carnivora > Felidae > Puma > Puma concolor. The sequence continues at coordinate 140,746,355 of NC_141674.1, read as the reverse complement.
CAAGCCTGAAGGTCCCTAAAAGTGTCAGGCATGCAGGCAACATAAGGTCCAGGATGTCAGGCTCTCAGTCACAGATGACCATTATGGCAACAAAAGGGGACAGTTGTGAAAGCCTGTAGATCTGTGTTAGGTGTCCGCTTCCAGCCCACAAACATTTAAGAGTTAAAGATACTGTTTTTTACTAACAACAAACAAATATATTCACAATGAACCTCCTGAAGTAGTAAAACCTGAAGAAGACAGAGCCATCCCATAGTGACTGTCACTGACCCAGGGAATGTCACACAAATCAGGGATACAGAGGCCATAACAGAACACCTGGTCTGCTTTGATGGTTCCATCTGCCAGGTGGCCCTGCTAGAAACCACAGTCCTGCTTTTCCAGCGCTGTTTTCTTTATGCCTCAAAACACGAAATCACAGTCTGAAAACACGGAACTGCTTCTTCTTCTTTTCTTTTTTTTAATGTTTATTTTTGAGAGAGAGAGAAACAGAGTGTGAGCTGGCAAGGGGTACAGAGAGAGGGAGACACAGAATTGGAAGCGGGCTCCAGGCTGTCAGCACAGAGCCCAACGTGGGACTCGAACTCGCAAACTGTGACACCATGACCTGAGCTGAAGTCGGATGCTTAACCAACTGAGCCACTCAGGCGCCTGGAACTGCTTCTTCTGTAAGAACCCTAGTGGGTCCCTATTGCTGTACCATTGTGATTTTACCAAATATTTTATCAAAGCTTATCAAAACTTTATTAAATAGGCTACAGTTTCTAGATTTAATATATATGGTTTTTAATAAAAGTACAGTCCTCAAGATATCAGAGTCTTCATCTACATCAGCAAAGTGAGGTGCATCCTGGGCCTGTGGTTCATTTCACAATTATTTTCTTTCTTTCTTTTTTTTTTTTTCATGATTTTCAATTTCACCTTTATTTTTGTTTGTTTGTTTGTTTGTTTTGAGAGAGAATGCATGTGAGCCAGGGATAGGGGCAGAAAGGGGAGAGAGAGAGAGAGAGAGAGAAAAATTTTTTTAAGTTTATTTATTTATTTTGAGAGAGACAGAAAGCTAGCAGGATGGGCAGAGAGAGAGGGAGAGAGAGAATCCCAAGCAGGCTGAGCTGTCAGTGCTCAGAGCTGATGTGGGGCCTTGATCAACAACTGTGAGATCACAACCTGATCCAAGAGTCGGACACTTAACCAACCGAGCCACCCACCCGGCTACCCCAGAGAGAGAGAGAATCTTAAGCCCAACTCAGGCTCACTCCCCGGACCCTGGGATCACGACCTAGGCTGAAATCAAGAGTTGGATGCTCAACTGACTGAGCCACCCAGGTGCCCCTCACAATGTTTTCAATTTTACATTTTCCTTGCCACAAAAATCTGAAGCATTAATATGTGCATATTCTAAATTCTCTAGCTGACTACCTTGCAACCAAACATTCCTGCGTACCTTCAGCCCCACATGCATTTTCTGCTACGACCAGACCAAGTGGGGTCTACTCCTTATCACTTAAATAGCCTCTGGCTAAAGCTTGACCCGCAGGATGATAATGAGTTCCAGCCACTAGAAGGTGAATTGGCTGGAAGGTATGGCAGTGGTTTTCTTTTTTTTTTTTTCCTCTCTTTTTCTTTTCTTTCTTTCTTTCTTTCTTTCTTTCTTTCTTTCTTTCTTTCTTTCTTTCTCTTTCTTTCTTTCTTTCTTTCTTTCTTTCTTTCTTTCTTTCAGACTTTATTTATTTATTTACTTATTGTAAGTTTATTTATTTATTTTGAGAGAGAGTGCAAGCTTCAGCCAGGTACGGGCAGAGAGAAAGAACCCAAGCAGGCTCCATGCCTTCAGCGCAGAGCCTGAGACGGGGCTTAAACTCCAGAACCGTGAGATCATGACCTGAGCGGAAATCCAGAGTCGGGTGCTTAACCAACTGAGGCACCCAGGTGTCCCAAGACTTTATTTTTAAGTAATCTCTATATCCAATGTGGGGCTTGAACTTACAACCCCAAGATCAAGAGTCACATGCTGTACCAACTGAGCCAGCAGGCACCCCTCACAGTGGTGTTAGCACAGAAAGGGGGTAAAAGAAGTGAGTCATGTCATGACACACGGAAGTAACTTGGACAAGCCAAACTCCTCTGGAAGCAATGCATACCAGAGTCGCATTGCACCCAGCTCTTTATTTTCAGCAAAAGACCATCTTTCATTGCATTATGTTAAGGCTGGTGATTTGGATTTTTGATTTGTGCTTCATTTCAATCTAACTCCTAAATCTGTTTTGACTTGATAGCTGCATAAGACTAAGTACAAGAGTATATACTGTTTTAAATTTGCTAATACTTAACTATAATAAAACAACTTAAACTCTGGCAAATATGTGAGAACTTTATCCCCTTAAAAGTATTCTATTTGCTATTCAAATCTGAGAAATAGTGGTCTTAATATAAGAAAGGGAAAGGAAGACCATTTTGCCTGGAAGCCTTTTAGAGAAGGGCCAAGGTATCAGCAGTGCCCCACTGGCGCCATCTGGTGGACACATTGGAACAAGCGCCCAATGGCTTGGCAAAGCACTGCCAGGAAAGGAAGCCCAATCCAGGACGCTCGGAACTAAGGAGCCGGACAAGTATTTAAAAGGTGTCCACATTAAGTGTGGGCCATGCATAAACACTCAGGACTGCCTCAGAAGTCTATTTCACACCTTATCTCTTCTCCCGCCCACAACCCCATTTCCCTGCCTCCCTCAGCTGATAACGGGGCTTCCTGCGAGAGAAAGCAGGCAGAGATGAGACCCATTCCACATCCCTGTCACCCCACTACCACCTACCAGCAACTGTCCTTTCTACTCTGCCTTCTCATCACCTCCACCTATGCTCCGGATGGCAGCACCTCTCAGGTAGCCAGTACTCTGTACCTGTAATTCTGGGGTCTCCTATGTTATCACTTCTCCCGCAGTGGCCTCTAGGGGAGCCCTGCTCTGGCTCTCAGCCACCCCGTCCTTTCCCAGGGGTCCAGCACAGGGTGGCCTTTGCCAGTCACAAACCAGGCCCCACCACTCCCAGACCCAAAGGCCCCAGTGGCCTTGCACACTCGGACTGCACCCTGAGCTGCCAGCCTGGCCTCTAAGGCCTCATTTATCTGTCCACTACCTTCTTCCCCAACAAACCCTGATTATGCAGGTCTCCGCATTCTCTGCGCTCCAGCCCCATCAGGCTTCCCAAGGTTCCCCAATACGCCAGCCATTCCCACCTTCCAGCCAGTGGCTGTGCCACTCTTCCCCAGTCACTGTGTGGCTGGTAATTGTCCTCAGTCAGTGCTCTGCTCAAATGTCACCCCCTCTTCTAAATAAGTGTCCCCATTTCCATTTCATTAACCTGCTCTTATTTTCTTCAGAACCTTACCACTATTTGAAGTTATCTCGTTTATTCACTATCTCCCTGCAAAAAAAGAGTAACACTGCACAAGACGTTGTAAAACCAAGTACGGAACAGGTTTTCCATGCCTGATCCCATTTTGCAGATGATGAAATTGAGGCTGAAAGATATCAAGTAACTTACCAACATCACGTGGAAATAAAGCCAAGGCCAGGGCTTGAACCCATGCATGTCCAGCCATCCCCGGATTCCATGTCCCATTTTGTGGTTTGAAAAAGATGTCCCCTCCCCTAGGCTGCCCCCCTGGATTTGAACTAGCTAAGATAAAAGCCAGCATTATCCCGAGTTCTGATTTCTACATGTTGGCATCTTTAGTTGCTCTGAAACTTTGGGCATAAACCAAAATACTCATTGTGACTATTTTCCTCGAAACCTGAAATGAAGCAGAAGGAAACCCCAGAGATACCCGGATGCTGCCCATGTATGAAAGGCTGTGGTGGCTTTAGCAAGAGGGCTGGGAAGAGTCAGCACCTGACATCATTTCTGCCTAGCACAGACACACTTCGGGATGAGCGTCCCAAAGATCAGGAAAGATCCTCTCAAAATGTTTTGATCCCAACTAAGCAATGAATTCCACATTTGCAATTAGGTTTTTAAAAAATGATTTTGCATTTTCTTACTTCCAATTTTAATTCCCCACTCCGTTGGTTACTATCCTTTTTTTTAACCTCTCCTGACAAATGCCCAGTCATTTTCTTAAAAATAGTCAATGTTCTTATTCATAACCTTTAGATGAATAAATGAGAATATCTTTAAAACACCTTACATCTGGTCAGAGCACCAGAGCTGACTCATGGGCCCTCCCCACTTAGCGGTCAGAACTTGGGGCCCGGGTGGGGCGCCTGGGTGGCTCAGTCGGTTTAGCGTCCAACTTCAGCTCAGGTCATGATTTTGCGGTTCATGGGTTCGAGCCCCACGTCGGGCTCTGTTCTGACAGCTTGCGCAGAGCCTGGAGTCTGCTTCAGATTCTGTGTCTCCCCTTCTCTCTCTGCCCCTCCCCTGCTTGCTCCTGTCTCTGTCTCTCAAAAATAAATAACTATATTATTTTTTTTAACTTTTTAACGTTTATTTATTATTGAGAGACAGAGAGAGAGAGACAGAGCGTGAGCAGGGGAGGGGCAGAGAGAGAGGGAGACAGAATCCAAAGCAGGCTCCAGACTGAGCCATCAGCACAGAGCCTGACGCGGGGCTCGAACTCACGAACCGCGAGATCGTGACCTGAGCCCAAGTCGGACCCTTAACCCACTGAGCCACCCAGGGGCCCCAATAAATAACTATATTAAAAAAAAAAAAAAGAACCTGGGGCCAGAGAGGGACTAAAAACTATTTTGTAACAACTACATGACTTAGAGATGACAGACCAACACTCATCAACCACCTGCTGTGCCCAGTATGCACTGCTTGCTACTCCAAACTACAGCTGACATTTTTATCAAGTACGTGCTATATGCCAAGCAGCTTAAGAAGCGTGACCTCATTTTGTCCTCATTTCAAGACCAATGATCCAGGGAAAGGATTCTTCCCATTTCATAGACGAAGAAACCAAATCAACTGAGGGTTACTGAGCGGAAGTAACGTAAAGAAGATAGGAGACCTGGGTGGCTCGGTCATTGTTAAACGTCCAACTCTGAATTTTGGCTCAGGTCATGATCTCATGGTTCTTGAGTCTGAGCCCCACACTGGGCTCTGCATTGACAGTGTGGAACCTGCTTGGGATTCTCTCTTTACTCTGTCTCTGCCCCTCCATCCCCACCCCCAAATAAATACATAAACCTTAAAAAAAAAAAAAAAAAAAAAAGGAGAAAGTAGAAGACCTAACGCTTGACCCAAGTCTCTTGTCCAAAGCCAGGCCCCTCTACCACACCAACATCCTGATAACCTGGAAGGGGGCCTACCTGTTTTGTGATGTGGAGAAAGTACCCAGCTACAGGAGTCGTAGGTACGGACAGAGTTGGTTAAGAAGGTTCCAGCTGCAGATGAAATAATCAAACTTGCCTACAACATTTTGAGTTACAGAATGCGATGAATCACCAGGAAGGGTGAGGACAGTGCTATTAGTTCAAAGGTCCTCAAAAGTGTTACCGGGCCTACCGCTTCTCAATTGCAAGCATAAGAGAGAACATCTGCTTGTACGTACCTTCCCCAAAACATGGGTCTGATGAACCTTTACGGGACTGCACGAGGCAAGTGGCTGTCCATTGCACCAGATCTGGACTCCAGAATCTCTGAGCCAGTATATTTATTAAGAGCTGGCTAGGACCCAAGCACATATCCCTCTCTGTGCTTACATTTTTAAAAAGTTTTTTAGTGTTTATTTATTTTTGAGAGAGAGACAGAGCGTGAGCAGGGGAGGAGCAGAGAGAGAGGAAGACACAGAATCCGAAGCAGGCTCCAGGCTCCGAGCTGTCAGCACAGAGCCCAACGCGGGGCTTGAACTCACGAACCGCGAGATCATGACCTGAGCCGAAGCGGGACACTGAACCGACTGAGCCACCCAGGCACCCCAACTCTGTGCTTACATGCCATGGGGTAATGTAATGTAATGTAGATATTACATGCAGCACAGCACTGCTGCATAGTAGGTGCTCAATAAATGCAGGTTCTGGTTGCTCACCCAACATCCACTGCCCTGTCCTCAGGTACAGAACACTACTCTTGCGTGGGGCAGTAAGTGACGTGCCACCTCAAAAATTACCCTTTTCCAGGCCTCTTGCCACTGCGCATGGCCGTGTGCCTCAGTTCCGGCCAGAGGGATGCAGGCATTAGTACAATGCAGACTTCAGGAAGGCTACTAAAGGAAGAGGACTCGGCTAGGAGGGCTGCTTCTGCCTCTTCCCAGCTTCCTCTCTGCTTGCTAACCATGGCATGTAGGCCTGAGAGCTGGACCAGGTGACCTTGAGGGAGGAGGGTACTTCTGAGGACAGTGAGTCTAAATTTAAAAGGCGAGCTTTCTGTAGTCACGGTAGAGTTCCCTTACCAGCCTCTGACAGGCCGCCCTCAAATTTTCTTAACGTGACAGAGAAATTAACTCCCATCCTGTATGTAAGCCACGGTTACTTCAGGATAGGAGTTCTCAAACTTTGGTGGCTAACAAAATCAGCTGGGGTACTTGGTAAACATGCAAAGGCCCAGGCCCTATGCTCCTTCAAGAAGCCTAGGTCCCTGGGGACCAGGTGATACTGACACCCTCCCACCCACCCAAGTTCCAGAACCACACTTTAGCTTTTCTATTCCAAGCTGCCTAATGTGGTCGTATAGCTCCCTTCAAGTGCCAACTACAACACCAGGAACATGCAGTCAAAAGCAATTTTATAACACCCGATTTTATTTTATTTGTGATTGAAAGTGATCGGATCTGAATGGGATGGCCCACTGCCAAGACCACTTCCCATCCACCTTTTAGGGTATGGCAGATGGTGGTGGACATGTTGCCCGCCCGTGGGCCCCCTTGGCCTTCCCTCCCTTTCCCTCATCTGACCAGTGCCTGTCCTGCTCCTTGGCATGCTGCCTGGGGCGGTGCAGGAGAAAGCTCTGGGTGCAGCCACCAAGCTCCTTCCTTGGAAGTTGTTGCATGAGGCTTAGCAATGCTGTCGTATCGCCTGAGAGAGGGCTCCAGCCCCATACATTCACTTTCTTCACCTTGATCCAAAAAGAGCTGGAGAGGACTCAATGCTCCCCTGCGTCGCCCTTGATCATGGTGGCTTAAGCCAGCTTCCTTAGTGAGGGCTCAGAATCCAAGGGCAACATTTGGAGATACTCTCTTCTATCCAGAGGTTACGGGTTTAAAGAGTTTTCCTAAACGCTTTTCTGGCCACCCAGCTGTCTGTCCGCCCAGCCCCACCCATGACCTCTTTCCTCTACCTCAAGTACAAAAACACAAGGTCTCTCCTTCTCTTTTCCAAAGCATATCACTTCTTGTTTGTTTGTTTGCTGCTAGAGCAATATCAAGCATGTGGATTGTAGGAACAGAAATTTCTAGACCACTGTCTCAAAGAAAAAAGTGGTCTGGACCTACCTAGCTATAAATTAGCACACTCTTAAAAACCCTATTTGTTGAGTTCAGATAGCAATTATAAAAATAGACTTTCTGTATCTGGCTCTTTCTTTATATTCAGCTCCTGCAACTTGAAGCAACCACCCACATCTGTCTGCTCTAGGCAAAAGCAGCTGACAAACAGGTACTGCCCTTTTGGATGCCAGCTGCACAGGGAAACCCCACAGACAAAAGAAAGCTCAGGTGAATCATTCACCACACCCTCGTCTATCCCCAGAGGGTCCCCGGCACCAGGTGGCCCTAGCTAAGAAGACCCTGAGGCTCCGAGCTGAGCTGAGGGCAGGTAAGCTGCGTCCCTAGGGTCTGCTCCAGGAGAGCTGAGCCTCTCACTATCACAGGTGCACATGGATGTTGCTGGGAGCCAGGCAGGGGCACAGATCTGCCCCAAACAGAAACCACCCAACACCAGGGACTCACTTCGCATTTATTTCTGGTAATGAGTGGAGTTTGAAGAGCCTCCTCCTCCCCCTCGGATGGCGTGGACGGCCGTTGGAGATGATGCTGGGTAGTGTCCAGGGCGGATGGGCTTGGCTGTATTCGACAGAAAGGACAGAACGTTCAGATTAGGCTTAAACAGCCATACTCAGATGCCCGTGGGTCACATGTGAAAACCGAGACCTACAATTTGCATCATTACAGTCCTTATCAATCACCACAGCTTTCTGAAAAGAGGATGTTTGCCCTCTTGATAGTGCAGTTAACTAATTTAGGGCGCCAGATGGTTAGGGGACGGAGAGAATTTATGTATCAATTATGTTAATTATGGCCGAGGAAACTTAGAAGGACTTTCCATTTTATCTGCGGCAGATCCGTAGGCACCCCTGGGGTTTTAAGGGCATCTGGGCAGCCCCTGAAACTTGATGCAGAAATCTGCCTATGATGCACTTCTCTGGCGACAAGATCCATAGTTTCCAGATTTACAAAGAGCGTAAAGTCCAAGAAAAGCAATAAAACACTAATCTAAGGTATGATCTTAAAACTAGAAACATGAAGTTGTTGGTGTGCAAAACAGCTGCACGGCAATATCTGATGGGAAATAATATCACATGTTATTGGAGGCATTTCAATGGAAGAAAAAAGCTCTCTAGAGCACATCCCTAAATCCAGTTTATGCCTGCGGCTCCATCCTGGGAACTATGACTTAGCAGCTACACCCTCTTCCCTGCATGGGCAAAATACCCAAACCCAAGCCCGGGAGGGGCTGGATGTCCAGGCCCCTTCCCCAGTTTGGAACCACAGCCAGCTCACCGATGCCAGGCCTGGCTCTTTCCAGGGCACTTCCAAACCTGCCCTTGCAAGTGGCTTTCCCTGAGGCTTCTGGTTCCATAGGGCCCCTTCACGGGCCCACCTGCTATAGGGCCTTTGGGCTTTGCTGAGAAATAGCCATACATTGCAGGACTTCTGAGAAAGTACCTCTGTTTACAGCCACAAACCTTTACCAACAGCCTAGGCTGGCCACCTTCTCTGCTCAGCTCAGCAGCTTTGAAGACCACAATGTACATGGCAATCTCTCAGTATAAGGAAGCAGGTGCCTGACATACCCATCCTCCCCGGATGAACGCAGGTGCCGGGAGGTGCCAGCTAGCCTAGGTCCTGCATGCCTGCCCACAGCCTTTCAGATGTTCTAGACAGACAGCCCAGAGCTCCATCGCTGCCTCGGAGCATCATCAGTGCTCCTGGGCGGCAGAGTCCTGCCTTCCATCAAGGGCCCTGGTGAGAGGCACACATACCAATCTGGGCTGAGTGGGCCCTCCTGGCCATATTCTTGGCTCGAACAGCCTCCTTGATGCGATCCACCTCCTGCTGGTAGCGCTTGCGGTCCCGCATGGCGTTCTCCTTGGCCTCCTTCAACGCGCTCTCCAGGGCCTTGACACGCTCCGCCGTGGCACGCAGCCGCTTCTCCAGCTTGGGCAGCTCACAGCGCAGGTCTGCATTGTCCCGGACCAGCTGCGGCGGGAAGGGATAGGGGTGACTTACCAGGGAGGCAAGGGGGCCGGCAGGAGGGGCAGACAGTGATACAAGGGCAGCTAGAAGCAGTCTCTGCAGCCAAACAACCAGCCCGCTAGGTCATCTTGGAAAGTCCATGTGACCACAAATGCTGGCAGCACCGACGGAAAATCAAGATCCCATACTCTGGGACTCCAATTTGCTACACACGGTTCATGGGTGCAAGGAAGTGGGGAGGGGGTGTAGGATGAAATTAAAAGCCATTTCCAGGCACAGGAAGCTTTCAGACTTGGGCAGGATTTACTTCCTCTTTTGTTTGAGTGGGTGGGGGAACTAGTGTAAGGAAAATTGACTAGTCAGATGCTAGCATATGGAAGCTGAGAAATGTAAACAAAGCAAATTCAAAAGCACCGGTGAAAGGCATGCATGTTCTAGAGCTCCCTGAAGGGCTCCTCCCTGCAGGACATGTTGTCTACACCAGCATGTGGTTTGGACCCCCTTAGCAACATATCCAAAGGCTAACAGGTAACTCCAGGGTACTTCTCATTTTTTCATTACCTAAGACCCTCAATTAAGAAGCAACAGGTGAGACTGGGGGCGTGTGGGGTGGTGTGGCCATAGACTGGTGGTTGACAGAGGGCAGGTGGGTGGGGGGATGGGTGAGACAGGTAAAGGGGATTGAGAATACACTTATCGTGAGGAGCACTGAGTAATGTATAGAATTGCTGAACTGATATACTGGACACCTGGAAGTAACAGAGCACTGTATTAAGTATACTGGAATTAAAAAAAATAAATGCATACAAATTTTTTTTTAAATAAAAAGATAATGAAGGAAAACAAAAAGAAGCAACAGGTTTGGCCCCAGGTGAAGAAAAGGTTCAAGAGTCAGTTCTATTATTTCCTGACATTGGACTTGCTAAGTCATCCAACCACCACAAGCCTCAGGTTTCTCACCCATAAAAAAGGATAGCATATAACAGGACCATTGTGGGAATCCCAGTGGATCAAGAAAAGTTTAGAAAATCAGAAAGTGCTAACGAAGGTTACCTATCCCGAGTCCACACCTGCATTCTTTAACCCCATAGGCAAACCAGCAGCTCCAGAGTAGATTTTTAAAACATATTCATTGAATTCATAAATAAAATAATTAATCTCAGAGCCCTATTTCAAATTCCCTTGCAGTTTCTGCTTTTATATTTCTCATCAACAATTTGCATGAGTGACTTCAACCATGTAGAATCTGCCGTCCTCCCTTTGGGGAAAAATGCCACCATCAGTAATATCAAAGAGGACTTAAGTCAAAGAGAGATGACATCACCTTATCCATGTGGTCTAACAAGTTGGACTGTTTTTATCATAGCCCAAATCTTTAGGATTTAGGAAAAACATGAACATTCCAGCATTTATACAGAGAGAAGACAACCGCCTAGATCACCAGTAGGCTTGGCCGTGAACTTTGCTGTCCCTCTAGACAAAGTCCAGAGCATCGTAAGAACCTGACAGGGTGCTCAATAAATAGGGTGACAGAGCAGAGAGAAAATGAATTAAGTTACTTCTAGTCCTAGTCTGTTTCCTCATCTGTAAAAAAACAAGGGGCCTGAACCAGCTCCATGGCATTCACTTGACATTCTGTGCAGCCTGTAGGTCCAACGCTGGGACTGGAGACAGGATAGAAAGACAGGGTTCTGAACACCCCACCTCCCAAGGCCCAAGAGCTCAAACTCAATTCCTTCCATTTGCCTTTGACAAAAGAATTTTATATATAAGGGAAGTCACTGAAGACTAAAGGACTTCAAGTCTGGCACTAATGTCTTGTGGTGACAGAGTCCCTTAGCCTTCGATGTCAGAGCCTTCTCCCAGAACTGCGGCCACATCTTTCCAGGAGAATACGAGAAGCAGAAGGAAGCTGGCACGACTCTCCTACCTGTTTGTGAACCTTCGTGAGCTGCTCCAGGTTATTTTCCAGGAAGGAAATTTTCTGCTTCTGGGCAGCACTGCCCCCTCCATCATCGTTGTCCAGCTCTACACTCTGCACCAACATGAGGGGTCAGCGGGCAGGCCAGCACACTGCCCGCCCGCAGCCCCAGCATAAGGTGGACAACACTCTAAATCTTCTTTAAAGAAAACAAAAAACAAAAAAACAACCCCAATCCCACCAAAGGTTATTCTGAAAGTGAAAATAAAAAGAGGTTCTGAAAGCTGAGACTCAATGACCTTCCCAATTAATTTCCTTGCTCCGTGTCAAGGGTTTCACGAGTGTTATATTTTAGAGAACTGAAAAACAAAACAAAACAAAACCTCCAATCTTCCTTTGAAAGATACAGATTAGCCCTGTGAGATTCACCTCTCTCTTCTTGCAGGTGAGCAAATAGACTTTTCTTTTTCAAAAGAACTGTTCCAAAACTCATAAGAAGAAGCAGTATGAAGATATAAACCCAAGACCGAAATTTAATTTCAAATATCCCAACTGAGATAAGTCAGTAAGCTGAGGGCAATTGTATGTGGTCCTGCTGGGAAGTCTCAATGGCCTGTGCTTATCGCCTGAGCTTCCGATTCCATGAAATTACTTAATGAATCTACTTCAAACTAGTCATGGCATCTGAGCATGGCATCTGCTGGAAAAACTCTGGAAATTCAACAGATCTTAAGATTGACAGAAACCTCCCTCCCGGCAGGGCCACGCTCAGTGGTCAGATAAGTTGAGAAACACATGTATAAGCACATCTTGGAGCCCAAAATGGTGAGACATGCTTGTGCCATCTGATGATGGACAAGACCACCATCCCTCCTTCTTCTGAGAGGTAACAGCTGTACATGCATCTCAGACCCGTGTCTCTTCCATCTATATCCAGGGTTCTCAAATTTCACCCAGAGGGAAATTAAACTCAGATTCGGTTTATTAAAACTCAGATTGCTATGCCCCAGCCCCAGTCTCTGCTTCAGTGGACCTGAGGTGCGTCTGAGAACCTGAGAATCTAGCAAGCATCCTGGTGATGCCAAGGCTGCTGGCCAGATGATCACACTTTGAGAGTCACTGGTCTAATAAAACTAGGTCCTTCCTCGAGAGTTTTACATCATGAAATCAGGGAAGTCTGATCTTAAGCTTCCTTGGACCCCCTCCTCCCTCTCACTAAGCCTTTTCAGATCTTGCCTAACCTCCCCAGTCTCCTTTTCTGTCCCCTGTGCTCTGGCCTCTCCTGCCTACCTGGTCCAGGTCTGACAGTCATTTCTATTTTGATGCCTGTGGTCACTACCTACCTGCCCCGCCACTGCCATTCAGCCCTTGGACTCTCCTATCAGGCTCTGCCTTCCTTTGTTTCCATTTGCAGGTCCCCAAACTCGCTAGAACCAAGTTGTCAGAGGCCACGGCAGATTCATGCTCTGAGCCTCAGCTGGACGCTCACACCGCTGCTCAGCAATCCTTTCACTCATCCCTGACAAATTGCTCCACGCTGCTGGCACCTGCTCTAGGCTCTGTGGCCTCGCCATTCCTTCTCTTCCTTCTCCATTGAGGACTGAGCCTCCACATTAACTGAGAAGATCGATGCATCATTGGATGCATCTTTCCACTGTTATGCATTTTCCTGCAAATGTCTCCCATCTTGACTTCTCCACTACTCCTCTCTGGGAGACTATATCCCTTCCCCTTATACCAAGCCCAATATGTCCATCTGTGCTATTAATTCCTTCCCTCTCAGATCTGACCCCATGAATCACTTCCTCTTTGCTTATATATTTCACCTCTTTCCCTTGGCTCCTTCACAGACACATGTGCGCGCGCACACACACACACACACACACACACACACACACTTTCAAATACACCTTCCTTCCGTCCTACTGCACATCTGCATATGGACCATTGCTCCTCTTCCATCACGTTTAAACATTTTTAAAGAGCAGTCCCCTCACTGCTGCCACCTCTCCCTCCTTCCTGAAACTTCCGCAAGCTGCTGTGGGATCTGCTATACAGTGACTCCCCGAGATCGCCATGTGAGGTGTGAGGATCAAAGAGGCCCAGATTCAGAAGTCACACAGAGCTGGATTCAATCCTACCTCCGGCTCTTCCAGCTATGTGACCTTGGGCAAGTTCTTTAACCTCGGAGCCTGTCTCCACTAACAAGAGAACAGTAAGAACCACTTACACCAGTGTCGAGAAGAACAAATTAGACACACGTCAGGGTGCTTCACACACTCTGACCTAGCCCCTCATGGCCTCATCACAGGCAAACAGGGTGCTCTCGCCTCCAACTGCTACAGGTTTCTGGCATTGCTCACCGGGCTTTGGGGCAACTCTGCCTGATAAGACCCCTCTGGATTTTCCCCGCATCATGCACAGCAGCTCTCACACTGCGGCCAGGTAAATATGTGCTCGTTTGAAATGAGGGCCAGGGAGAGGATTATAACTTCCTTTTACTAAGAAGAAAAAAATCAGATGGAAAAATATTCCCAAGTTTTTTGTTTTTTTTGGTTTTGGTTTTGATTTTGGTTTTTGTTTGTTTGTTTGTTTGTTTTGTTTTGCCTCTGGTACATTCTTTTAATACATTCTCTGGCTTGAAGTCATTCATTTTTAAGCATAACCAGCCCCAATTTAAGGAAGTGATGTTTCAACTGAAAATGATTCTTTCTGGCCATCTTTTCTTTTCTTCTCAGTCCTGTTCACACAAAAGAGAACTCACCTTCTTGACCCGGGCAGTCAGATCCTGGACAAAGAGTTTCCGGAGGTTATGAAGAGTCTGCAATTCTCGAGACTGGAAGAGAAGATTGTTAAAATGCCACTTAGGTGGTGGGGGAAACAGTGAATTCGTGACGGATTTGGTGCCACACCATCAACATCTGGTTGACCCAATGACCCAGACCTTTCCATACATGCTCTATGAGTCCGCCAGTAAGGCCACAGCGCTCCCACACTTCCCTGACTTTCTCACCAGCTGTGTCTACCCCCTTAACTGTCTCAAGAGCATCTCAAGGGCCAGAGACGGGAACTCAAACAATGAAATGTAAACTAGAACAAAGCCTACTCATTTGCTGAGTTCTAAATAGCACTTTTTCTCTCCCCTCAAAAACAAAAGTTAAAAGGCTTTCTCATGGGTAAGGTCCTTTGGCACAGGCCATGATTCCACGGTTTGAGGTTGAGCCCTACGTCAGACTCTCTGCTGTCAGTGCAGACCTGCTTCAAATCCTCTGTCTCCTTCTCTCTCTGCCCCTCCCCTGCTTGGACTCTCTCTAAACAAACAAACAAACAAACATTAAAAAAAAAAAGTTTTCTCATGTGCCACCTGGGTGGCTCAGTCAGTTAAGCGTCTGACTTCCGCTCAGGTCATGATCTCACGGTTTGTGGGTTCGAGCCCCACATCAGGCTCTGCCCTGACAGCACGAAGCCTGCTGGGGATTCTTTGTCTTTCTCCCTATCTTCCCCTCCCTCACTTGTTCTCTTTCTCTCTTAAACAAACAAACAAACAAACAATCTTAAAAAAAAAAGTTTTCTCCCCAAAATTCCTAATAGGCTGCATTGTACCAGAAGGGACTCCTTTTTTCCTCTAGTTTATCACATACACATTATACAAAACGCCAGTGTAAAAGGAAAGTTACCCACAACCTCTCCCATCCTAACTGACGTTTTTCATGCTTCCACACCCCTTGCTGGTCTCAGTTCATGTTCGTTTGCTTTACATCACGGAGCTCATGGATGAAGCAGGTGGTGGGCCTTTTATCCACGTGACCCTGGGCAACTTACCTAACCTTCTTGTGCCTTAGTTTTCTTATTTGTACAATGAGGATAAATATACTAGTTGCCTCACAGTTGTCAGGATTAAATGTGATAATCCTTATAAAACTTTTACAACAGTTCTGGCACATCGTAATGGTCAGTAAACACTAGTTAGTATTAACTTACTGATGCATCATATTTGACATCCATTTCTTCAGTAGGCTTTTATCGTATACTTTTGTTACTGTTTCCCTCTGTTGTTATAATATTGTTATGTTGTAATTAACTTCTTGGGGGTATTTTTTTTCTTCATTTTGAATTATTTTCTACAAATGAGTCCTTAGGAACTAGACTGCTAAGACAAGGGTGTGAGTCAAACCTGGTGACCTTTGTTAACAAGATCAGAATATCACGCTATTTACTTTCATTTAATTCTCCATATATTTACTACAGGAGATATGATTAGTTCCTTGCAAAATATTTTCCTATAAGGGAGGAGAGAGATAAACTTACATTTATACTTTTTAATTTGTCTAAGTTGACTTAACACAGAATGTCAAGGGATGCAGCTCACACATGCTCACAGAAAAAAAAGAAACAGGCCATATTAAAGAAAAAAAAATTTTTTTAAAAAGGTGGCGGGGGGTTGCCTGGTGACTCAGTTGGTTGAGCGTCCGACTTCGGCTCAGGTCATGATCTCGCGGTTCATGAGTTCAAGCCCTGTGTCAGGCTCTGTGCTGACAACTCAGAGCCTGGAGACTGCTTTGGATTCTGTGTCTCCCTCTCTCTGCCCCTCCCTCCTCTCAAAAATAAATAAACATTATAAAATTTTTTTAAAAAAGAAACAGGCCATAAAGACACAAAAACACTAAGTTTCTTGGAATAACAGTTCTGTGTTAATTTAAGGTCTTTTTGCTGGGTCCAAGTCTGCAATTCTGTGTTGAAATAAGCAGCAGCTGAAGTCAATTCCTTCCTCAGATGTGGCAAATTCCTTTCTGCAGGAAGCCAAGCACGCCTGTTATTCTGGATGCAATGCCCATCGGACCTGTCCAAGGCTTAGCCACCTTCCAGCACAGGCACAGGGGCACAGCTCAGAGCCCACGTTTATGCAGACACTGTTTCAGGCCCCTGCCCACAGAGCTCAGACCCCCAGCCCCTGTTCTGTACGCTCTCTCTGCTGCTTCAGGGATTTTATTCCTGGCTGAACTGTAATCACAGCAAATATTTTCCATAAAAAAAAGCCATCACACCAAAGGGAAATGGGAAGAGAAGACACGGGGGCCTTGTCAAAGGGCCAGACATTTCTTTGGGGCTTAAGTACCAAATACTATGGAGTCCTGAGTTTGGCAACTGTATCTCATTTTTGTTTGCTCTTAGGTGAATTCAGCAGTTCAGGAGGGGCAGGTACAAGGAACAGGCTTCAAGATGTTTAAAATATAAAATATGCTACAAGATGGGGCACCTGGGTGGCTCAGTCAGTTAAGCATCTGACTTCAGGTCGGGTCACGATCTCATGGTTTGTGGGTTCAAGCCCCATGTCGGGCTCTGTACTGACAGCTTGGAGCCTGGAGCCCACTTTGGATTCTGCGTCTCCATCTCTCTACCCCTCCCCTGCTCGACTCTATCTCTCTCTCAAAAATAAATAAGCATGAAAAAAAAATTTTTTAAATAGTTTACAAGTTGCGCATTTAAGCTTAGGCAGCTATCATTTGGCTTTCCTGCAGCAATGAATTTTCCACCAGCAGATTATCATTTCCTCACTCTACCTGACTCCCTTCTTTCAAATTGTCCATGTTACAGGCTGCTGCCCTCTGTGTAAAAGTTACAGGCTTAGCTTCCTGTCACGGGGGACAGTGAGGGCG
Source organism: Puma concolor (assembly GCF_028749965.1). Taxonomy (NCBI): domain Eukaryota; kingdom Metazoa; phylum Chordata; class Mammalia; order Carnivora; family Felidae; genus Puma; species Puma concolor. Next base: position 140,729,362 of record NC_141674.1, on the reverse strand, counting down.
AGACCAGAGAGGCAAAAACACAAGGCCCATCAACACAGCAAGAGAGGACCAGCCCCGAAGCCCCATGGCTGCCTCAACATCTTCCAATGTCATCTGCTGGAGTGGGCCTCACACTCCTACCCCTGGACAGCAGGTTCCACCCCCCAGCTTGCCCAAATACTCAAGCCAGCAGAGGCCTTGAGCTAAGGAGAATTCTAGGAAGGTCAATCAAGGGCAGCGAGCCTGTTCCTGAAGAACAGTTACAGTTTAGGGAAGGTTCTGAGGGCAGGTTAAGTGACAAGATGCCATGAGGTTCCAGTTTGGGGTTTAAAACGTGAATGTGCGTAATGTGTGTGATGTGAGTGCTGAGTGAGAGCAAGAGAGAAGAGCCACATGGGTGAGTGTGAGGGTGGGAGGGGCCAGCACGCGAGGAAGTGCACAGACACGAGAACATGGAAGTGAATGCCCGTGAGTGTGAGGAAGGGACTGCAGACTGTGGGGTGTGAGCATGCGCCAGAGTGCACGAGAGGACAAGTGACTTTGCACGAGTGTGAGTGTGACCGTGAGAGAGCACCTGTGGGAGGGCATGAAGGGCAGGTATGGCAGGTGAGCGAGTGGGGCAGGGGCAGTTCACGGGTGGAAAGGAAAAAGGTACTGAAACGTCACTTATATCTGGCTAGTGGGAATACGGTACCATTTTAAAGTTCCATATTTTCCTGAATTTTTACAATCATCTATAACTGTGAGTATCACTTCTGCAATTTCACAGCTTCATTTCAGTCTCCCCCACAGCCAGCAGCCCCATCTACCATCTTCTCCACCATGCTGGAAAGGCCCAAGATCCTTTGCATACAGTCATCTTACTTCTGTCCTGAGTGGACTGCACCAGGACTTCTGTCCTGAGTCCCTCCACCTGGCTTTAAGGGGCAACTAACATCAACTCAGAAGCCAGAGTGCAGAACGAGGCCCAGCCCTACAGCCTAGCGTCACTAGATTCTTGGAGATAGGCACAATACCACATAAATTCACATGACACATGAGTGGAATCAAAATGTATGACTTTATCTGAACAATTGTATCTAAATGACCGGACATGTTTTCACCAAACTGAGAGCCTAGGTTGGGATGGTCTGTCTTCAAACACAGGCTGTGTGTGGCACTTCAAAGGCCTCTCGAGGGCCCTCAGAGCAGCTGAAATGGAAGTCAACCAGTGGAGACAAACGTCACGAATTCAGATGCAGGATGAAGAAAAACAACCAGGATTTCAAATAATAAGCCCTTCTGATCTGTCACTCTTTTACCCCAAACCCTGCAAGTCTCAAGTCCCTTCCCAGCTTACACCTGCTCTCGCCTTGACCTCTCTGTGCCCACCTCCTAGCTCCTCCTTGCTTCACTGACCTCCCTGCTGTCACTCCAAAACACCAGGCACGGGCTCACCTCAGGGCCGTGGCATGGGCTATTGCCTATGCCTGGAAGGCCCTTCCAGTCTTGCCCTTTCACCTGCTTCAAGTTCCTACTCAAAAGTCACCTTCTCATGGGACCACTGCCAGCAACCACCCTGTGTACTTTCCAGAACCATTTAATGGAGGTCATGATTTCCTCCCTTATTATTCACTATCTGTCTTCCCCATCAGCCGAAGGTAAGCTTCACAAGTGCCAGAATCTTATCTTTGTCATTTATTGATGCAACCCAACCACCTAGAAGAATGCCAGCCCTTAGTAGGTGCTCTTGAATGTTGAATGGAAAAAAAGCTATAGTGTGCAAAACCTGTAAACTTGCAGTCATTGATTTGCAAGTCAGTTTCATTCTCACTCAGGGTCTGCATGGTCACAGCACTAAGCATGGATGGATGGACTGATGGACAGACAGACGGACTGACAGACTGATGGTTAATCATTGTGTCAAAAGCTGGGGAATAAATTCTACAATTCTCACTTTTCCACACAATGTTCTTTCTAAATGGAATGTCTAAATATATGGAATTTGCCTAAATGTTTTGTCTAAGATGGTATGTGAGAAAGGTGGGCACAGGTGATATTTTAGAATAAATAAACGCAACAAATCACAAACTCATCAGGTCTCTGAGACGACAGTGAGTTGGGAAACATGTTGACATACCACTGTCTCCTCCAGCCCCTTGAGGTCCTCTCTGGCTTGTTCCCTTTTATCATTGAGCAATCTAAAACAAAAAACAAAACCAAACAAAAAAAGGAATTATGAACCAGCAAAAGGGCATCAGAGATTTCCATTTGCACCTACGGATAAATCAACAAAACAAACCAATGCACACAAACAGCCTTGGCCCAACCTAACCGTAATATTTAGGAATCTGAATCACGGACGCAGGCTTGCAGAGACCCCGCGGGGAGGAGAGAAAGCCGGGGAAACATTTGAAGCACACTCACAAGAGCTTCTCCAGCTTCATTTCCCTCTCTTGGTCTTCCACTTTCAGCTTGTTATAATCAGAACTGAGCTTCTCCTGCTCTAGCTGCAGCTTCTGATTCAAACTGAAATTGAGAGGAAAAAGCAATACAGTCCACATTAGTCTGAAATTCCGAGTCACCCAGCCGAAGACATGGTTCTGTTCCAACCCCATTAGTTCTGAGCAATAAAGGCGGCAATTCTAGAGGATTTTGAGGGATCAGAGAACAACCTCACAGCTTCCTCCCTGCCGAAGTGGAAACTAATTTCTGGGAACATCTCAGAGGCATGAAACATAAGGCTTTGAGAATATATTTATAGTTGGCTTGTGCAAGAGCTTTGGGGGGAAAATAATGAGATAGGAAAAGGGCCGATATTTTAAAAACAGAGAAAGACAGCACAGTCAGAAGAATTCTGCTTTGTCTGCCCTACAGATGGCATGCACTCACTCGGGAAACCTTATTTGGCCATTTCAACCTTCCTTGCCTCTCTAGTCCGATGATCTGAGAACATTTTCTAAGTCCAAATTCCTGGCTGACACAGGTACAGTTGTGTGAAGTCTTCAAGGAGTGGGTACAGAGAGAGAAAAATACAAAGAAAGCCCAGGGGCTGCTGCAAAAGGGAAACTCGCCATCTGGTTGGGGGCACTTTGTCAACATTTGCATGCAGTATTTACAAAATCTTTTGTATGGCCAGGCCTGTGCACCTGTAAAGGAACAGACTCTACACTATCTGAAGGAAAAACTCAGAGTCTGCTTGAAAGGCACAGGCCAACAAAACTTCTACACCTACTGACTAACTCATTTACCAACCCTCCCTCTTCCCTCCTTCCTTCCCTCCTTCCTTCCCTCCTTCCTTTCCCCTTCCAGTTAAACATGTCAAGGGTGATTAATCAGAATAAAGAACACAGGACATGCTTGAAGGGGAAAGAACAACCTGAATAATAGCACGGGGATGGTTCAAAACGAGGAGAGGAAAGACGACACGAAATGCTTGCCTTCGGTAGACACTGTGCCAGGATCACAACACTTACACTTTGCTTCGTTACCATTCTCCTCTTTTAAAATGCAAATACGCTGTGTGAGCAGCTTGCAGACACTGAAGAGCGATTTGGATCAGTAGCCTGGAGAATTAAACTCTAACTTCAGTTTGGTTCCTACTTAGTAGTGTGACCCTAAGTAACTCATTTAACCTTGACTCCCACATAGAAATCTGGCTCTTCATCTACAGAAAGCGGGAGTGGAAGGAGCCTTTAGTCTATATCTTGGGGGCAATGAGCAGGGGGCAGGGGGCGGGGGAGGTGTTAGCGAATGGAAATGTATTTCAGCATAACTGGTTTTCTTTGTTTTCCTGCATCTTTTATTTGTGGCATTTAACAATGTTATTCTAGGGGTACCTGGTTGGTTCAGTCGGTCAGACATCCAACTCTTGATTATGGCTCAGGTCATGATTTCGAGGTCGTGAGATCAAGCCCCGTGTCGGGCTCTACACTGAGTATGGAGCCTGCTTGGGATTTTCTCTTTCTCCCTCTCTCTCTGCCCTGCCTCATTTGTGTGCTTGCTCTCTCTCTCTCTTTCTCTCTCAAAATAAACATTAAATAAATAAATAAGTAAACAAACAAACAAACAAATAAAAATATTATTCTGCCAAGGGGTTCAAAGATTGCCAAGGGACTCACTGTGCAAAAATGTTAAGAACCCTCAAGGAGAGGATCCTGAAAGTACTTCCCAGCTTGGTGACTTGTTTTGACAATGAGACAGGAAGGTAAGAGAGGAAGAGGGGAGAGATCATTATGGAGCAGGGGTTCTTCAGTGGCCATCTCAGGACAGGAAAATGGCCCTGAAGGGGGGGGGGGGTGTCCCCAGAGACAAGCTGCAATGAAGCCATTCTGGCAAATGCCACAGGTCCACGAGCACAGACACCGGTCCCTACAAAGTGTGCACATGTGACCAGGTGGCTCAGGGTTGTGCAGGGTGCATTTATGAGTTCGGGTGAGGAGGCAGCAGGAGCTGACTATCTTTTCTGGAGGATTTATTAACCTATCAGAACTCCAGACTCAGGACCAACTGAGGGTTTTTTTAAATATGTTTTTTCATACAGATGGTGTTTCCGCCTATGAGGGCAGCTGAGTCACCAACATGACCCCAGCTCCTCGGGCACGAGGAAGGACGGCTGCACCCGCCTGCCACCTGCCCCAGCAGAGCCCCCCGAGGCTCAGCTCCAGATGGGAAAACAGACGTCGGAAGCCGCGTGTGTAGCCCACTGCGGCCCAGGGCAGAGCCCAAGGCCCACAGGGCGAGGCGAGCAGACCTCGGCTCAAAGCCGCATCCTTCCAGGCTGGCCGAAGACGCCATGCCTGCCCCCACATCCCAAGAGCCCCTGAGCCGACTCACTCCCGCATCTCATCGATGATTTTCTGCTTCTCCTCGATCTCATCTCGAAGTCTGGACAGCTGCTTCTGGTGAGCTTCCCGGTGACTCTCCATCTGCTGCTCCAGCGCCTTCTGCGAGCCAGGCCAGCAGAGATGTGTCATCCACTCGTTGGCTCACAGCCCACACTATGACAAGCCCTGGATTGCTTCTGCCTCCTACCCTACATCCCTCGGCTGTCAGGTCCCAAAACTGGGGCCGCCAGAACCCGCCTTGTCGTACTGGCACAACAAAACCCAAAGATCTATCATAAAACAGAGTGGGCCCTGGGAGCAAATCAGTCCATCAATTAAATAAAAAGCTTTATCCGTGACCTTCTACAGCTCACCAGGCTACATGGCTTCTCTAGCCAGGTCAGAGGGCATGGACCTCTGACTACTCAGGTGACCTCAGACAAGCCATGTAACCTGTGTGAGCTACACTGCCTCATCTGTAAAATTTAGATAATTGCCCCAGTCCTGCCCACTGCACAGATTTGTGGTGATGTTCAAAGGAGAGCTCTTCACCAAAGCCATATGAAACCAGGAGAGGGGCCCATCAAGGTGAGCCTGGGGCAGGATCATACCACGGGCACTGTTTTGACTATGGGCTCACATGCAAAGGGACTAGTAGTCTGCCTAAAATGAAGTAAAACTCAACATTTTCTCATATCTCACTTTATTCACCTAAAAATCTTATTTCCCAGTCATTCATCCTACATTTTCCTTCACTACTTTACATGTGACCAAACATAAAGATCTCTATGTATAAGATGGAAACTCAAATTTGGAGTGCTTCTTTTAAAAAGTCAAGGAGAGGGGGCATTTGGATGGCTCAGCGGGTTGAGCATCTGACTTTGGCTCAGGTCATGATCTTGCAGTTTGTGAGTTCGAGCCCCACTATGGACTTGCCGCTGTCAGCACAGAGCCCGCTTTGGATCCTCTGCCCCCCTCCCCTCTCTCCCTGCCCATCCCCTACTTGCACTCTCCTGAAAATAAAATCAATATTCAAAAAAAATGAGAAAATAAAAATGTCAAGAGGAGAAATGTTTTCTTTCATTCAAAGAAAGGGCAAACACTTCAGAAGTTAACCTCAACAGTGTGGCCCATGTAGGGACTGGGGGCTGGAGAGGGGAGGCGGGTTCTGCTCTTTCCTTCTGCACCAGGAACGGGGAAGGAACACGTACCAAAGCAACGTGGCTATTACTACGGACTTCGTGGGGTTTCTGGACACTCCACCTCTATCTCAGTCCTACGCCGGGCCACGCCGTGAGAACAGCTGCAACTGCCCGGCATCGGCACCCCCACTCCCCTCCCCCTCCCGCACTGCCGCACACATCTCTGAAGGAGACAGAGTTCCCTAGAACAAGAAAGTGCGGTCCGAATGCGTGCTGGGCTCCATGGGAGGGGTGGCATACACACCTTCATTTCCTCAGCGTCCTGCAGTCGGGTCAGGTGTTCCTTTTCCTTATCCTGGAAGCTGACTTCGTGCATTTTTTCTGTTTTGAATTTTAAATGATGATTTAAGATTTAACTGGTAGGACTCACATCCAAAAGTTAAAAAAAAAAAAAAAAAACTTAAAAGAAAAAAGATAAAAAAAAAAAAGGAAGAATGGCCACAGAGTGAAACGTGAGCTTACATCACCGACTACACCCCATGGTATGTATCCAAGACTGGGAGGAGGACTTCTGGCTGAGGAGGGCTCCAGCAGGAGGGGCGACTGTCGGGGACAGGTGCTAACTTGGAGTGGGCCACTCTAGGTCAGAACCAACCTGGCCGGTTATGACCTCACACCTCAGACAACCGGTCCCCACCTGGCCTCGGTGAGCAAGCCCCGAGGCAGTACACATTAACCTGCTATGTAGATCACAAAGCACCATGTGAATGTTAGTGGCATTTGGATTCATGACACTATTAGAGTTCCAGAAAGAGCTAATTTACCTCCCATGGGTAAGCTGTTTATTCTCTAAAAATCTAGAGCAGGTAAACATAATCTAAGGCTAAGAAGAGAGAAATAGAAATATAAAGTAATACTCTCCAGATTAAACAGGAAAGCCCCATATTTGGGGCAGGGCTGCTGCATGGCACACCCCAGGGGGAGCCAGCCCAGCCTATTCTTGCTTTTAGGAGCACTCCCTGAGCATACCATGGCAGGCTGAGGTGGGATGGCGGGCAGGAGCAAAATGGTTTAAAACAGTGACTTTCAAGTCATTATGCTTTCTATCTAGTCTGCTCCACTTTATTTCAGATCTTCTCACCCCTGTTTTATTTCTACTCAGTGGCCCCACTGCAGAAGTCATTTACAGGAGAGAACAGTTCTTTTCTGTGTGAAGTCTTAGGGGGAACACTCTGTCTCTAACATTCATCCATTATCACATGAAGAAAACATTACAAGGTCATAGCGGGGGTGAGGATGTTCTTGATCTTTTTAAATTTGCCTTGGCATTTGAAAAAAGTGTATTTACTGAGCAAGTGACTATATTAACAATAAGGGAAATAAACACAGGGTAGCATCATCACCAATCCTATTACCCTATCAAAACCATTTTCGTTTTAAATATTAATCCACAGGCCTTGGAACACAAGCATCCATTGATTCCTACATGCTATAACCACAGTGAAGATAAGATTGCATATTATGATCTTTACTTAATTTAAGGATGCATCGTAAGCATGGCTGTACAGCCTCCACATACTTCACCCCCAATACATGTTCTGTTAAAAAACATACCGTAGCTCAATTAACTGTTGGGCATTTAGGTGGCTTCCTGTCCTTTCCTTTTCTTTCCCCCCAACTAATACAAGGAATTCTGCAATGAATATTTGAGATATGAGGATCAAAAGGTGTAAAAAGTGTTACGATTATTAATATTTGTTTTCAAAATGCTTTCCTAAAAGGACTAACAATTTTCATTGCAGCTCATAGTACGTGTGGTCCATTTCACTGCAATGCATACATTCTTAATCCTGTTCTGGCTTCTGCATTTCTAGTTACCTCTCTTGAATGTTTCTATGTATTCATATCTTTTGAGTGTTTCCTATGTGTCAGGCACTTCCCTAAGCAAAGAGTATCAGAAGGCTGCCTGGCAAAGGGAAGAGCTTGTTCATAGGATAAAGGTAAAGGTAGCCATTGGTGGAAATTCAGACCTTATGTTAAGAGCGGCGGGACACCATGGAAGGGGCACAGGCATGGGGCTGGCACAAGATAGAAAGTGATTTTAGAATAGTCCGCTGGGAAGCAACACGGTGGCTGGCCAGGAGAAGATGGGGTGGGACTGTCCGTAGATGGATGTAGCCACAACTCTTAATTAGGATTAAGGATGGTGAAAATGAAGGCAGAGATGAGCAGAAGCAGAGAAGCATCTGGCAGGTCAAATGGACAGGCCATGGTGACAGACTGGAGGCAGGAAGTAGAAAAGAGAGAGGATTCTGACTCGGGAAGCAGGGTGGACTGAGGAAAAAAGGGAAAAGGAGCAAATATTGTGTGGGGGCAGTCTTCTAGATATTTCTCTTTCTCTTTCTTTCTTTCTTTCTTTCTTTCTTTCTTTCTTTCTGCTCACCCCGCAATTATTCCATTGTTTTCAGTAGATCTAGAAGTGCTGTAATTGAGCAAAACTAAACATCATGAGTTCAGCCAACTAGAGAGTATCTGATGTGGGTCGAGAGCTCAACACCTGCAAAGTAGTCAATTATTTACCTTGGGCTCGGAGTTTGGCCAGCTCTTCACTAAGTGAGTCTTGGGACTCTTCCAGCTGCCTCCTCTTCTGTTCCATGTTCTGCATGTAATCCGTCAGGGATTTGATCTTGGCTTCATGCTTTAAATAATAAGCAAATAGATATAAAGGAGGCATGAGTGACCATAACTGCCATCCTGACTTTCCTGGGACTGTCTGATGGGAAAATGCAACAGAGGAGTTCTTGGGTCCCTTTTTGGAGTACCAACACCCAAAGGATGCATATTTGCCCTCTGCTTGGGATTTGGGATCACAGACTAACATAGTCCTCTGTTTCTTCCTTGTGCTTCTCTGCCCCTTTCCTTACAGACCCTTCTGATGGCCATCCCCCTCCTCACCATCCACTTAAGCGAGATGCCAACATCCAAGCTGGTTTGTCTCCTTGTAGAAAACAGAGTGTGCTAGAGAGAAAGGACTGGGAAAATGTGTAGGGAAGAGGGCTTCATTCTTTGAACCAACACCTGTGGATTCTGTCTTCGGAACTCAAACATTGTGTCTTTTCTTCTTCTGTCTCTCAAGCACACCAATTCCTGTGTCGGGGACCTTGCATTTTACATTTTCCTCTCCTGAGGAAGTGCTCCCGCCTACCCTCCCAGAATCCTTAACACTCAGGTCCCAACACTTTGTTACAGCATCCAACTTCTACATGACTTATCTATTTCTTTTTACTTGTTAGCTCCATGAGGGTATGGAGTAGATACCTAATAAATATTAGTGGGACCAATGAATGAATGGGAGCTCATTGACTGAATAAAGACAGTTGGCCCTTCTAAGCAGATGGAAATAGGTAGACACCCCTCCCTCAAGATGTACAGTGTTCACATTAAGGAAGGAAAACCCTGGAGAATGAGCTCTAATCTAATGAAATAACCTCTGGGAAATGGACTCAGGTGGAGCAGTCATGTTATAAGTGTAGCTTTTGGTGAAAAGGATGAGTGTCAACGAAGAAGATAATAGCATTTTAGCTGGAAATATTTTGTCAGATTCCTTAGATCGTGTCAGAAAATAAACAGCCAAGGTCTAACCTACCCCAGGAAATAATGATTGAATATTTGGCTTTGTGTAAATTGTAAGAGACTACAAAGCAGCATCCAAAAGAAAGCTGCATTGGTCGCTAATGTAGAAAGCACTAACGTAGGTATCCTGTAACACTGAAACATTCAAATATTCTTGACTCTGCTCTCATATGCCCAAAGTCAATGTCACTCTAAGACCTGGGCAACTGAGCCCTCAATCCTGAGCCCCATACTTTAGAGCACCCCATGTGGGCTGGCCTCTGGCTACACTCATTCCACTGAGCCAAGAGTCTGTAGGCTAAGGGGGTGTGCCATGTAGGACCCACGTCTCCTTCTAGACCACACTCTGGGTACTGGAAATGCAGAAACTCACTACTCCAGTGGCCCTAAAGCCCACTCCCAGGGCTGACACTGCAGCTTCTGTCATCAAGTTATACAGATTAGAGTTGACAGTGACACAGTTTCACCAGTTCACAGACAGTGCAGAAGGGACTTAGACATGGAAGCTGGTGTGTCAAGATGAAAAGAGGAGACAGCAGGGTGCAGACTGAGGGACCTCGATTTGCACTCTTGCCTTGGTCTTCAAATGTTAGGGGTGGGACCTTCCAAAATCACATGTTATCAGTGTAACAGGTGACCTGGATATCATGCCCTAACGTTTATTATTTTCTCAAGTTTTTTAAATCATAAAAATGTCAAATAAAGCAAATCCAGCAAGATTTCACCCATAAACCACTCTTAACTTATCGACTATTCCTGATCTTTAACTGTATGAATGCATATTGTATAAAGTTGCAAGGCATAAGCATAAATATAACTCTGCATTTTCATTTTCGGTTACCTTTATATAATTAAACTTTTCAAATGGCTGAATTTCATAAATACTTTGTAAGAGCTACATAGCATTCTCCCATGCAACTTTATGTTATCAGTCTATGAATAGGTATTTGGGTATTTTATTTTATTATAATGTAAGTAACATTGCACCTAACATCTTCCATACAGGCTTTTCATATTTTAATCAGGAAATGATAACATATAAAATAAAATTTTTGCATTTTCATTATCAGTGAAAATACCGTAAGTGAAATTCCTGCACCAGAGTACTTACATTTGTATGGTTTTTGATTCCCAAGGTGCTTTCCAAAAGGACTGACCCAATTACACTTTTCTCAGCAATGTACATAAATTTCACTATCACACACCAGCACTAAATAATCTTTTCAATACATTTTTGCTTATTACATCAGTTATAAAATGAAAACTTGATGCGTTAATTTGCGTCTCTTAGATTACTATGGCGGGACATGAGGCGGCTAGAGCTGGTTCTATGATTACATATTACTGTGTTTACAAGCATACCAGAATGAAGTATGCTTTTGTCTGCCTCTCAGTATTATTTGATGCTCCACTCCATGCTGGTATCAGATTCCTGCAAATGATTTCAGCTGTTTTAATGCCTGGTGTAAGGCAGTGAGCAGCTCTCCCTGTACCACTCAACAGAAGCCTCAAACCCCAAACACCCAGCTCAGATATCAGTGGCAGACCAGAAACTAGACTGCCGTCTTCTGAAACCAACTCCCTAAAATGAAAATGCCATTCCAGTGGGAAGAAGAACAGTGTTGCTCCCAGGGCAGAGGAAACGTGCCCCGGGGCTTGAAAATCCCTTCAAGCCTTTGCGTTCACACAAGCTTTGGTTTGAGTCCCAGATCTGCCTTGCACTGGCTATATGAGTTTGGGCAGAATATATTTAATCTTTCTGAGTCTCACTTTCCTTATCTGAAAAATAAGAATAATAATAATAAAACCTGCCCACCAGGATTTTTTTAAAGATCAAGTGAGATAATGCATGTAAAGTGCTCAGTGCAGTGTATGGAGCATTGTAAACACTCAATAGAATGTTACCTGCCACTATTATTAATAATAGCAGTAGTGGCAACAGTTTCTGTTTTCACATATTAAATTGGACCTGTGGTAGGGATTAAAAGATGAAGGAATGTTGCCTTAGGTGATAGGAGATTTAGATTCTATCCAATCTCATCCATTCATTACAGATTTCTACCTACCTACCTCTGTATCCATACATAGTTAGGGATATGTAGACACATCCTTTAAAAAGGGATTGAAGGGAATTCGTGCAATTCACACAACAAAATCTAGCCTTAAGAATAAGCCTGGGCTCTCGTTGCCTGCGGAGGCCACGGACAAGTCTTACATAAAGCAAAGTACACCGACTATCCCTATCGTGTACCCAATCGTGTACTGTCCCAGTAAGAGCACAGAGGAAGCAGATTTCAAGAGGTCAAGGGAGTGACATAAGGGGAAGAGGGGTGACCTACCTGGGAGATGAGCAGCTGGCAGGCTGCCAGCTCCCGCTCACTGGCATTCATCTTCCTGTTGGAGTCCATCTGGGCGCTCTCGAGCTGTTTGCTGCGGTTCACCAGGGATTTGACCTCCGACTTCATCTTGCTGATATACAGGCGGGCCATGGTGAATTCCTCCTCAATGACTCCGTTCACATCTGCCAACTGAGCACAGGAAGGAATATGCTCAACTATTGCCTACAATTTCCAGAGCTTCATGGGGCCCCTAAAATCTGCCCACGAATCCTCAAGATGTCTCTGGATTTCTGATTAAGGATCCCTAATTATAGGACCACAAGCTGAAAATGAGCACTAAAAATTACTTGTATGTTCACTGTGTGTGCATGTGTGTGTGTGTATCCCCCAGGTTTTCTGAAACCTCGGGGAAGACTGACTTAAAAACCTCTCTAAATATAATCCTTAATCAATGAATCCTTAATAAAAAAATTAGATTACATTTAATTTGTAAGATAAAAGACATGATATCAGAGGAAAAAGACATTGAATACTTAAAAAGAGCTAACTTTGATGAGGTATTCCATTCAATGTCTTATACCTTACATTTCTAGAATAACTACAAGCACCAGTGTTCCTAAAGGGGACTCTGAGTCCCTATAAGAACTCAAATAAAAATTTCAGTTATGTTCTCTATAGTCTGCTATTCAGACAGAGAAGTAGAATAATGTTGTGAATATGCTTCTATAAACAATTGTTGAAACAAAAAAGGATTTTCTTTATAGTCTTCAATTAAACAAAAAAAAATCTAGTAAGAATGTGTTGCTACCAAAAGAAGGTTTTCCTACATGACTTTTCACTTACTACCAATCAATATTTCCATCTCTGTGACTACACCCCCCCTTTTAACATATATTCATTTTTTGAGAGCGAGAGAGACAGAGCTTGAGTAGGGGAGGGGCAGAGAGAGAAGGAGACACAGAATCAGAAGCAGACTCCAGGCTCTGAGCTGTCAGCACAGAGCCTGATGCGGGGTTTGAACTCATGGACCACAAGACGATGACCTGAGCTGAAGTCGGACACTTAACCGACTGAGCCACCCAGGTGCCCCTCTGTGCCTGCCCCTTCTAAGGAAACAAGAATTTAGTTTGCAGTATTTAAAATTACCTGAGAATTTAACAGTCTGAATCCACCTTTAGAAAGATAGATTCTGACAGCCAGCATTCCTGAACGATCTCATATTTGGTGTCTGAGTTTCAGAGCTCAACTGGAAACAAAAACTGAAGCAAGGTACTTGGGATAGAAGCTCATTTGCAGAGAGGCAAAGATGCTCTTGAAGAGCAATGGACCAAATAAGCAAAGTAACTGTGTGCATATTTTGTTTAACCACCAGAGGGCATCCTAGCACCTCAAGAGAAAACAAGAGAGCTGTCCAGTACCCAGCCCACAAATAGAGGCTTCAATTGGTTCTAAAGACAATGATTCCAACTATGGTTTTAATGTTCCACACTACAACTGCCTACTTTTGTCAGTATTGCTGACAAAATACTGTAATACTGTACAGTATTGTAACCTGGGGTCAACCTTCCCCTAGGAATTCCACAACAGTATTTGTTAAATGACTCCAGTGTCAATCAACACAAAGCAGAATCTATGTTAACAGAACGAAAATCTAGAATCTTATCTACCATCTTATTTTAATGGAGTTTCTTGCTAAGCCAATTATAATTCCGACTGCCAATAATGATTTGCCTCCCAACACCATTCCTCATCACATTACTTTTTCAACCCAATAGCATGCATGGAGATAACGGATGAGAAACACCCCTAATCTTTCCATGCAGTTTTGTTGTGCCTTTGTGATTGGTCCAACGTGGAGCAGACATGAGAAGCTTGTTCTTGAGCCTCACCAGGTATGTCCTATATGTGGTCCAGCTTACCAGAAAGGTAAGCGAACATCTATCTCTTTCATGTGGAATTCACAACCTACACCAGCTCCTCATGGAAAAACACTGAACCAACAGGCATGGAATTTTGGGAAGGGAACAAGCACTTCCTCCTCTCCAGCTCTGTCTGTAGACGAGGACACTTTGTATACTCCATGCCCAGATGTGTGCGCTGGGGAAGAGTAAAAGAGCATATACAATAATAGGCTTCCTCCAATATGAAAGCTGGATGTTCTTCCGCCCAAACCAGAACCATAACTTCTGGAGCCCACTCTTGTCCTAGGAGGTCTAAAAGGTTTTTTATTTTTTTTATTTTTTTTATAAATTTTTTTTTTTCCAACGTTTATTTATTTTTGGGACAGAGAGAGACAGAGCATGAACGGGGGAGGGGCAGAGAGAGAGAGGGAGACACAGAATCGGAAACAGGCTCCAGGCTCCGAGCCATCAGCCCAGAGCCTGATGCGGGGCTCGAACTCCCGGACCGCGAGATCATGACCTGGCTGAAGTCGGACGCTTAACTGACTGCGCCACCCAGGCACCCCTAAAAGGTTTTAAGTCTGATGAAAACAAAGCAAAACAAAACAAAACAAAAAACAAACAATACTCCAAACAAATGGTTTTACTATCAGGTTGCCTTTTTGTTGTTTTTGCTTTGTTTGTTTTGTTTTGTTTTAACCACTTAAGAGTTCATATATTCAGTCATGTAAATGTAAAGTTTTCAGCAAGCCCAGTACACTGTTATTTCAAAAAGGAGAATCAAGAGGGGCGCCTGGGTGGCTCAGTCAGTTGAGCGTCCGACTTCGGCTCAGGTCATGATCTCATGGTCCGTGAGTTCCAGCCCCGCATCGGGCTCTGTGCTGATGGCTCAGAGCCTGGAGCCTGTTTCGGATTCTGTGTCTCCCTCTCTCTCTGACCCTTCCCCGTTCATGCTCTGTCTCTCTCTGTCTCAAAAATAAATAAACGTTAAAAAAAAAAAAATTAAAAAAAAAAAAAGAATCAAGAAGTGTTATTTATAACTCTCCCCTGGGTTTGACAATGACTCCAACAGTACACACTAAACTGCATGATCCAACAGAGATGACTAATCCAGAAGAAAAGACTGCCTTCACATGGGCATGATATGCTGCCTGCCCGCCTACTAGAAGTCTCCTCCATACCCACCACTCCAGGTCCCTAGAGCATGGAGTGACTACGCAAGGTGCCATCTCAAGGCCAAGTAAAAGGCAGGTGAGGTGACTGTTCACATTCTAACACCTAAGAGTCAGAATGGGACTAGGAGTCCTTTTTTGCTGCTTCTTCTTCTTTTTTTAATGCCCAGAAATGTCCATTTGCTTTGTTAGTGCAGTACACAGCTAAGGCTTGAAGCGGTTGCTTCCGAGAGCTTGAAGGACAGGAGGGGACTGGAGACATTAGACTTCCTGGGGGCCACCCTTCTGGCTGGGGGCTGGGACCCCGAAACCCTGGACCCTCCAGACCCAAGGCTGTGTTGAAGAGGCTGACGGGAGTGGCGCTGTTGGTGATGAGGGTTGATCAGGCCCAGGATCTGGAGCATTTATCCTGCTCTCTGCTCAGCCATAGCAGGGTCCCTGATGCTTAAAATTCTTCATCTCCACCTCCCCAGACCCAAAGTCAAAAGAAAAATTGGCAGTTAATCCAATCCCTTTCATTTAATCTGCCTCAACTTTCTATTTGGTGTGTGGTTAGACTTCTGGAAATCTTTGTTTTAAAGAAAGCCTGATAAACAAGACAAGAAGAGGAAGCTCACTAATAAACCCAGATAAAGTCAACTCTAGGCTCATGGCATCATTTGTTGGTCTCATTTTGCTGACTAAACAAAGTATTGCCTGAACTCTAAAAACGTTTGAAGACATGATTAAGCTGGATAAATGTGGGTTCTTCTATTTCCCTGCTGTCTGAGCCTGTTGTATTCTTGAAGTGAGGACATCTTTTCCCCTTATCCCAAGGTACGACCAGAAGGACCATGTTGGGGGCACCTGGGTGGCTCAGTCAGTTAAGCGTCCGACTTCAGCTCAGGCCATGATCTCTCAGTTGGTGAGTTCAAGCCCTGCATCAGGCTCTGTGCTAACAGCTTTAAGCCTGGAACCTGCTTCAGATTCTGTGACTTCTTCTCTCTCTGCCCCTTACCTCAATCATACTCTGTCTTTTTCTCTCTCAAAAATAAATAAATATTTTTTAAAAATTATTAAAAAAAAAAAAAAAAAAAGAAGGGACTGTGGGAACTGAATAGGGTTTCAGGAACAGAAAACAGGATCACTGACAAAGTTTTCCCTGATCTGATCATTGTTTTAGATAAAAGAATTACTTTAGTTGAATACTCATAACCAATACTCCAATTTTTAAATACATAGATTTAAAAAATATATGTATAACTCATGACATTTCTGAGCTGACCTTTAAGATAATGTGGGCTCATCTCGTTAGTTTACAAATCAGGAAAGTGAAGCCTCAAGAAGTGAAGTGAAATTGCCCAAAGTCCCCTAACCCCTCCCCTTTAGTTCTCATTGCCCTAATGATTAAATCATAACTGTAAGAAAAAACAAACTCCATAATGATTAAGAATATGATGCTCTCTGAGTGAGAGTTATCAATGAAAATAACTAGTTATCAATGAAACTAACTAAGGCATCCAATGTCTGGAATCCAAAAATATCCGGAAAACATCCAGTTGAGCATTTAAAAATAATCTCAATCATACTTCAGATTCCCAAAGGTAAGGACTCTTTTTTTAATGCCGAAGCACCCAGACACTTCTTGATTTCATTAGCATTTCTCATTAGCTCTATTTTAGAACTTAGCATAAAAATATCTTCCCTTATCGTTATCAGCAGCAGGCACCAACTTCTCATAAATCAATTCCACCTTCATATTGCAAGGGCCATTTAATCACCCAAATCTCAGAAGTTTATAGCTCAACACCAAAGCCAGCATGCTTCTAAAAATTAAATCCCCATATATAAAATCACCAAACTGGATCTTAATAGGGTTAATCTTGTAGTATTTGAGAATTCAGTGCTAAAATTAGATTCATTTGCAAAGATTCATGAGATATGCAGTTACAAGAGAGGTTCTATGAAAGAATGATTAGGTTTACAAAAGGTTGTATACGCTAAGCCTAGATCTGTTATGTCATCTAAGAAGGGATTTCTACGTTTCCCAGAAATGTCTATAAACAGAAGGAATCTGGGGAGCCTTTTCTAGTATTTAACAATCCCAACTCACACCCTGAGTGTGCCCATAAAGGCTGAGGTAGAATTCAGCCTTTTAAAGGGCTAACCTCAAAGAATTTGATTTTAGGGCCTTGTGAAGTAGACGTTAAACAATATAATGTTATTCCCTGGCTTGCCAAAATCCACCACAGCTATCAATGGCTATTCTGTACAAGGTGCTGTATTATTATCATAAAGCTACAGTAATCAAAACAGTGTGGTTTTAGCATAACGATTAGATCAAACAGTCCCACACACTTTTGGGGGTGATGGATATGCTCATTATCTTACTTGGTAATGGTTTCATGAGCGTATAATATGTCAAAACTCTTCAGACTATGCACTTTAAATATTTGCAGCTTAATTTATGTCAATTATACCTCCTTAATAAAGCCATTTTTTAAAATCTCGATCTCCTTATACTGCGGCAATTGTTAACCATTCTTGCCTGATAACATTGCACACACTCTTTTGTCCCTCTATTCCTGGCTCATGGAAAACTTCATACCACTCCCATTCTTCCCACCTCCCTTACTCCTTGCTGTCAGTAGCACCAATGTGCACAACTCCAGGGGATCTATCACGGTTCGTTGAAGCCAATTACTGCAATACTATTTCCCTTTGCTTTGCCAGCCTCCCTTGCAATTTGGGGTGACCATGTAACCCAATTCTGGCTAGTAAGGTATAAGGGGACATCTCTCAGGGACTTCTGGGATATAATTCCATCCTGGATGGAAACTGGCTGCCTTTTCAACCCATCCCGCCTTGGATGTGGTTGTGCGAAGATACGATGCTCGGTGCCATAGCAGCTATCTTGCTACCACGAGACAAAATTCTAAGAATGTAAAAAGGTAACAAGCTAACAAAAGCAGAAAGGAAACAAAGAAAAGATCTGAATCCTTGACATCATTGGGACACTGGACCAAAATTTGCTTCTGAAATTTTAATAAGGTTAGAATGACCTCGACAATCTTGTTAAAATGCAGATTCTAATTTCAGTAGGTCTGCAGTGGGCTTGAGAGTCTGTACAAACTCCAAGTTTCCAACAAACTCCCAGGCGATGCAGATCACAACCTGAATAGCAAATTCTAGACTTCTCATATTGTGAATAATTAAATGTGGATTTATTTCTTAAGCCACTGTTAGAATCCTATTACTTTCAGCTGAAAGCTTTCCTAATTCATACCAATTGGTTGGGGAATTTTCATTCTGCTGGGTTCTCACAGAAAAAGAGAAACACAATTCTGAGATTAGAAGTGTTGTTTAACCTATCCAATCCCAAACTTCTGTGACATTGGCATATAAGTTTGAGAAATAACACAATTGAAAGGTAATTTTTTTCTTCTTTTCCAAACCCAGTCATTCTTAGTCATTCATTCAGCCCTTGGTTCATTTGTTCAAATAGTAACAAGTAGGTGGCAGGTGCAAAACACTGTACTGAGCATTAGATACTGAGGATAATAAAACACAGACACCGCTTGCTTAGGATCACACGTTATAAGCACGGATTGGGGGGGGGGGTGGGCAAAAGGAAGGGCTGGCTTACAGTCTTCACATCATTGGTGCCGATAATTCCACCTATCTCCCCCAGATCCTTCAACAGCAAATTCAGGATCTCAGTAGCCCTCTTCTTCTGGTGGTTGCTAAGCTCTTGTAGCTGGCTCAGCTCTCTCTGTGTGGTTGTCAATGTAGTCTGAAAAACACATTTTAACAGCAAATTAAAAGAGCTGCCCATCAATTCATACCCACGGTACTACAAAGAATGACAACATAATGTAGAATGGAGTTCTTTCATCATTTCATGCGATCTCAACGTAAGTTGAACTGTAGTGGAACACTGCATTCTCTGAGAAAAAAAGGAGAATTTGTCATGGCCTGGTACGTTGCATCGACATATCATGTGACAATCTCTGGGGTGGTGAAATAAGTTATTAAAAAATAAAGCCCAAAGGGAGCCCTTAGGTTGACAGCATGTGATCACATCTTCCTACCCACAAGATGTTCCATTTTGGTCCTCATTTTCCAGGGTCCAAACATACCTGCAAACACCCCACCCCCATTTCCAAACCAACCTGCTCCCTAGGCCATTTCCAGATCCCCATCTGACTTCGCAGTAATAGATGGGTCTGGAAGGCCCAGAGAGACATTCATCAGTTTAGAAAACAACTTATGAAAAGTTTTCTAACCTTCACAGTGAAGCTGAATTGAACACTCTCATCTCTTTTTAAAATGAGTCAAGTCCTCGTCTCAACATATAGCAGTAGCTCCATTTTATTGCCAAACATTAACAACCCATCTCTTTCCCATCCCTCGTGTATGTTACCAGAAGGTAGATATTTACAACGAACTTAACGAACTCTCAACATCAGTAGAATAGTCATATTTTGGTGTCTTGGTATTAACTCAGCCAGCAAAGAAAATAATTTCCCTAAATTTCAGAGCTGTGGAGGTCAACGCAAAGACACTTATGAAATTCTTCCATATGCAGCTATTTTCCTAGAGCACTTTTTAATGATCTGACTGAAAATAGTACCCCATACCAGTCTAGTAATACTTTGGCTTGGCAGAAAATAAGGACCTTATTATGGAAAATGTTCCATCATTTTGAGAAGCAAATAATATGAAGGACTAATTAAAGAATCCTGTAGAAAAGAGTAAGCAGAGAAAATCTAAGTCTCCTCCTTTCCTAAGTGATTTCTGGTTTGTTTTCTGTTTCTTTTTTGGTTTTGCCACCACTTACTTCGTTTTGTTTTTAAAACCCACAGAAGCAATAGTTCACATCTTGGAAAGCCATTTAAAAGTCTTCCTTCATGCAGTTGAATATACGGAGTTAGGAGTCTTTTTCATCAGCTGTACAGTCAGCAGGTTAGAGCTTTCCTGCACCAACTGCTACCCCTTGCCTGGGAGGACTGGAAGTCTTCCATAAAGCAGGCTAGGCACAATCCTATGATAGCAGGCCATTGGGCCAAGGTGCCAAGGGCAGCCAGTTAGAGCCACTCGGTTTCCCACCACCCATTTTCCAAGTAGAAAAGGACAAAATGGAAACATCTTGCCACCAGCCACGTCACCAAGTGCTCCCTGTCCCTGCTGACACTAGCTCATTGTGCAGAACCTGTGGCATCTTTGACTGGGAGAATCTGAAATTTAGGAAATGTGCAGACTGAAGCACTGGTGTAAAATAGGATGACAAACACACCAGGACAATCAGTCCTAGGCTAGGACAAGAAAGCGTGTGGAAGGAATGAGTTTCCATCAGGAGGGTACAAACAAGAGTGAAACCCACACCTTCCTTCGGTCACCTACTCTCACTTGTTTATATAACATTTTGAGATTTATCTATTGGTATTGTAGCATATGCACAGGTCTGTGCTAAGTGCTTTATACAAATTGTCACTAATTCTCATGCACTGAAAGGTGTATGTTATTAACGGATAAGGGAACAAATACTCATGAAGTTTACTTGTGTTCATTAAGGCCTAATAGTTATAAAGTCGAAATTTTAACAAGGATTTTTGTGGCTCCAAAGTCTGCATGCTCTTGACTATTCACAAGGCATCCGCGCTAATGTTATAAATCCCCTGGATATGAAACAATATGCAGTTCGGGGATGTGTAGACAAACGTCACCTACATGAACTACCATTTCAATTATTGGAGGATTTCAGAGAATGTATCTAACACTGAAGAACCATTCTGCCAACTGCCTTCCTATATAGTGTCTGTCAACAGATCAACATAAGTACAGGAACAGCAACGGAAAAGTCCCACCCCCCCTAGACACAAATGTGCCAACCGTCTTCTGGGCCAGCTCATCTGTCAGCTGCTCATTGGCCCTGGTCTTGTCCTCTACTTCCTGGGACTTCTGGTCATAATTGACAGCCAGCTCTTCCAGAGCCTGGAGAACTTCTTTCACTTCATCTTTGGCTGCCTCGTTTTCAATCTGGAGACGTGTCAGTTCTTCCTGGATCTTCTCATAATCTCTTCTTGTGGAAGCCAAAAGCTGGGGAAATGAGATGGCATAGAACTGGTGAGTGTAATGTTCAAGTGTTTATGTTCTGGGCTCGCTCCAAAATAAAGTAACTTTAAAAACAGATATAGGATGCTCAGGATGCCTAGAAACCTTATTGTATATACAGATGCCAAAAAAAAAAATAAAAAAAAAAAAATAAGAAAATAGCATGAGGTTTCAAGTATCTGTTTCTTTTTCTTTCTAGTGTTTTTAGGTTGTTTTTTGTTTCTTTAACTTTATTTATTTATTTTTTTAAATTTTTTTTTTTTCTTCAACGTTTTTATTTATTTTTGGGACAGAGAGAGACAGAGCATGAACGGGGGAGGGGCAGAGAGAGAGGGAGACACAGAATCGGAAACAGGCTCCAGGCTCCAAGCCACCAGCCCAGAGCCCGACGCGGGGCTCGAACTCACGGACCGCGAGATCGTGACCTGGCTGAAGTCGGACGCTTAACCGACTGCGCCACCCAGGCGCCCCTTGTTTCTTTAACTTTAAAGCTAGGTAGGCTTCACTCAAAGAACTGATAACACATCAAAAATCACCCCACTCTGTGGCTGGCTGGCTATTCCAAATGGTGAACAAAGAATGAAGGGAATCATCTCTGAGGATGACAATAATACCACTTGGCTTTTTAACGTTACCATTATTTCACATTGTAACAGGTCCATTTCAGAGCCAACCAAAACAGTATAAAGCAATTGCCAATTTTTCTTAATACTGATCATGAGTGTATAGAAGGATATATCCCAAACATTCACATTAGTTAAAAGTGAATGAGTAGGCTTGTGGATATTTTCATTATCTTCGTGCTTACTGTGTTTTCTGATTTTCCTATCAGAACAGATATTGCCGTGGCTGTATAGAAAAACAATACTGAGTTTTAAATGTAACAACAAGGAAGTTTATCATAGGCAATTGTACCAAGTTGGAGATGCAAAGGAATCAAAAGGGAGGAAGAAGGCAGGAGACACTGAGCAGATGAAAAACTCAACTACAGGCAAGAGGAAACTCAATTCAGGAGCCTGGGTGGCTCGGTTGGTTGAGCGTCCAACTTTGGCTCAGGTCATGATCTCATAGTTCATGGGTTCAAGCCCTGAAGCCCTGAGCCTGCTTCAGATTCTGTGTCTCCCTCTCTCTGCCCCTCCCCTACTCGTGCTCTATCTCTATCAAAAATGAATAAATGTTAAAAATTCTTTTAAAAATTAAAAAAAAAAATTTTAATTACGAAAAAAAAAAAAGAGGAAAATCAATTAAATATGGTTGGTCTGACTGCAAAGGCATAGATGATCTCCCTGCCAAGGGAAGTGTTTGGACAGGTGGCATAATCATTGTCCTGAAGTGATGAAGGGAAGCAAAGAGGAAGAGAAAGGAATGGTTATAGAGAGAAATAGGTCTATGGGAAGGCTGGGACTACGGACATGAGCTCAAGCCACCTGCTGGAACTGTATCATGTAATCCAATCCGTAGCACTTTTGCAACAAAGCAGAAAGTACCCTAAAGCACAAAAGAGAAAAAATACTTAGGTGGTCCTCAGCAAGAGAAACTAATCATCTATGTTTGACAGACTGGCTATCTATCCTTTGTTTGGGTTCCTGTTTGTTAAATACTTGGCAAAACACAACGTAATAAGGACATTCACTGGAGAACTCAACACCATCCAGGGAAAGACTGAAACCAATTTGCCTCCTTTTTACTATCTCAAACACATACTAATTGAGCCCTTTCCTCTTTGCCTTCTCCTCCCCTCTATCTCTACTTTTGTTTTTTGGTTTTTTACCTCCTACAAGGTAGCACAAGAACACAGTATATATCAAAGACCTGAGCCGGCTGATTTGCAAAGCTGAAAAGAACTAAAACAGCAAGAAATGGGAGTGCTAGGCGCTGGGTATGAGGAGTTAGAATCGTCCTTGTCCAATCACAGAACTCCTTTATCTCTGCTCTTCAAAGACTAAGTGTAGCAACCAGCTATGCACTCTCAAAACCTCAGAGGTCTACAAAGTCAGACATTCATTTTCTAAACTCAGCTTTTAACAGGCATTCAAAGGAAATCTACCAAGAAATGTCCACATGATTCAATGATTTTTGAAAAAATTCTGTGCAAATTAAATTTCTGGAACAAATGTCAACAACAAAGAGTAATAAGAGAACTTCATAAAAAAAAAAATTTATTGCATTCTTTACCTCGTCCTGATCCAACATCTGTTGCTTTAGCTTTTCAGCCAGCTGGCTCTGCTGGTTAATTTCATCATCCTGAAACGAAACATCATGTTTAATGTTTTGGGGTTAGTTATGTCATTTTTGATATCCTGGCTTCCCGACGACAGTCAGATAGCAGGACGCCAGCTGTAGGCTTGCTAATAAGATGAAGGGAATGGTGTGATTCTTCCCCCATAGATGAGAGATTGACTCTGAGGTCCTGATTTGGTTAAAGTATCTCCTTTCTCCGCCTTTCTCAGCAGATGAAACATCTGGGTACTCTGGGATATATAATATCCTACACATTCAACTCAATTCCTGCTCATCCAGAAATCAGAGATCCAGGGTTTGGGAATCAGAAAGGACTTTGAAGCTATCCCTCCCAATTCAAAGATGCTAAGAAAAAATAAGGGAGTGAATTTCTAACCATCTGCACTGTAATATATTCACGTTCCAAATCTCGTCAAACACATCAATGACCAGGAATGCTGCCACGTGATCGGTAGGAGAGACCAGTATTTCCACTTCAAATCTCTTACTTACAGACACTGGAAAAACATTCACTAGAGAATTAATCTTCAGCATGAGCAGATCTCCCCCTTGATTAGAAGTTAATTTTCTTACCACTTGAAAAAAACAAAAACACTGAAGGAAGTGGGGGATGCAGAAAGTTAAGGCTTACTTTCCCGCCTGTCACTGAAGTGGGAAATGATCTGCCCACGGACAAATCTGCTTCCCTCACTCTCATTTTCTGCCACTAGGTGCTGCTGCCACAAAAGCCAGAGCTGTCCGCCTCTCACTGCCCAGCGCAAACGTCTCTGCCTCTCCCAGACACCAGCCAGCCAGTGTGGGCAGAGCAGCGGGCAGACAACATTTAACAGCAGGAAGCTCAGTCTTCACTACAAAGATTTTCATGAGTTCAGATGCAAATGTGAAGCCTAGCCTGTGAAGAGCAACTTGGCTTCCCAAGTGCGCCTCCCGTAAACACAGGAGGAAATCCTATTGGATAACACTTCCAGGGTCTAAACCCCAAGCAGAGTCAGATTCGGTATTATGGGGTCGCTCTTTGTGCCAGGTGTGGCCCAGGCGTTCTCACAGCAGCCCATGAAAACCTGCACTGAGCCTTCCGCCTTTTCCGGGGGTCAGGTGAGAGGGGTGAACTCAAGGGCCTGGCGCGCAGGACCTCAGTTTTCCACAGGATATTCTCTAGACTGTTTGGTCCTGTCTATGCTTCCATTTAAATCAGATTGACTCAGCATCACGACGAATGCTTTCCACAGAGCAAGAAAATTCCAAAATCAGTATTACAGGATCTGTATCTCGTCTTCCTTTGTGTAGAACATCTTTTGGTCTTATTTCCCTGTTTGGGGAGACCCCGTTTCTACTGAACTTTTTACATCAATGTTTCTTTAATGGTTCAACAAAATACTCATGACTCTCCTCCCCAAATTCGGTTTCTGGCAGGAGAATTAGGGAAATTACACCAGAGTGAAACTGCCAGAAAATGGTACTTGCACAACTAGGAGACTATTCTGTAGGGCATATTTTCTCTTCTACTTTATAAACTTAAGAGTGTCAGTTACCAGGAACAACTTTGTGTTTATGTTCCTTGGCACATAAATATTAAACAACTTAACATAAAAGACTCCAGAAGTTTAACATCAGGGAGCTGCCATCCCTTCCCCTGGGACACATAAGCAATGGCTACAAGCGATATAAATCACAAGAGAAGCAGAACGGTGGAGCCAGCCCTTTGTTCTCACACTGTGTTCATTTCAAAGCCTGAAGACGCAGCCTTCCTCCCCGACAGGTGACAAGCCAGGTGCAGTGATTTCTGAGGTACAGTAAGAAACTCAGGGCCACTAGGCCGTCTGGGAAGGATGTGAAGAACAGGATTACATTATAAGGACATGAATCACTTGTACCAGAGATATTTCCAAAACTACACTTAACGCTTTGTTAAGGCAACTTCTCCAAGGAATTGATCTTTAAATTTTTTTTTTTTTCAAAACTTTCAGAATACAATGTGCCATGCAGTCCACAGCTACACATTCAAGTGCACTTCTTAGAACGTGCTCAGTCTGATGCTGACTATTAAAAGCTAGTCCATACGCAACAGATTTCAAAGCACTTTTCAGAAAATATTCTTGTTCCTGGATTTTCTTACATGTGAAATGGTGACTTGTCAGCCCATCACTGGCCACCTTTAATTATAAAAATGTTTTTGTTGCAATGGTACTCAGTGAAATGAGGTTCAACTTCTATTTCTACTTGCACTGAACTCCTCTCTCACATTTCCACTAGAGCATGAGGATGGCAGGAGACGAGGAATAAAGGAGACAGTGCCAACACCAACTTGCTCATCTTCTAAGTCTGCTCATAACTCATCTCTGCACCCCCCACCTCTGATACCACATAAGGTGGGATTCTCCCTCAAGCAAACAGAACCCAGAAGAGAAAGAAACTATTTATTGAGCAACTGTGACACACTAGAAACTTTTAATTCCCACTGCAACTTTTTTGGGGTGTTAACAGATATGAGCCCGTGTTGAAGATGAGAAAGAAAACTTCAGCTGGGTAGGCTGTTCATCGGCCCAAGTCTCAGCATTATTAAGACACAGATCTGACTCAAAAGTGTATGCTTTTCCATCACACAGCACTGCCTTGGACAGTACCTGTCCTTAGACCCTTGGAGAGACAGCACAGAGGGGTAGAGGGGGCAGCTGGGAGAAGACCATGTAGCCTTTCTCCCACCACATTCTAAACCCTAAATGATTAGGGTTGACAAGTCCCTCGTTTAAAGGGCTAAGACCGAACGGGATGACCACAGGACTCGGAGCCAGAAGATACACAGCCTCATTCCTGCTCTGCAGGTAATGTGAACTTGGGGGGAGTCACATAACCACCATGGGCTAGCTTCTCATCTGGATCCAGATGCTTTCAGCTCTACCACTCAATAATCTACGAAGATGCCATGTTCCAACTTATGCGTTCTCCAAAGTATCAAACCACCTATCTCATCAGAAGCATGAAATACCTTCTAGAACTTTTAAGAGGAGGACAAATAACAATGATGGCTGATAAAGACATAATGAGGCAGACCACGGGTAGTCACTAAGGTCAAACCACCAGCTTTGGTGCCCTCTAGGGCTAGGGAGCTCAGTGCTCTCTCCGATCTCAGCAACCCCCTATGAGGGACCACAAATGCTAACCTCAAAATGTGTGTGTTTGAGGGTCTTCAAAGCATACGCCATCGGAAAATAATACAACAGGAAGTGTTCTGGGCTGGTCATCAGGGGGCAGAAACTCCAGGGTCAGCTCTGCCAGCTACCAACCAAAAAGCCCCAAGGCATGGCATTTTCCTCACTCGGACCCAGTCCTCCTCACTACATTTCAGGAGCTGCATTTAAGACTCTAAAGTCTCTCTCAGATCAATGAAATTTGCTCATGCTACCAAGGTGAATGATCCCCATTCCAACCATGACAGGAGTCTATTCATAGAGAACAGAGTAGAGAATCAGGTCATCATCCCTCATTCAAAATTCTCTGGGGATTACTAAAATGAACCCATCAATTCTAAAATGAAAAAAAAAATCACAGTATGTTAAAACAATAGCATTTCTCTGGAGAAATCAAGAAATTGCATACATTGTTAACTTACTATTGATCTCCTTTTTCTCTGACTTTGAGGTTTTGCATAATAATATCTGGTTAGAAATGGAAGGATAACAGTGTGTCAAGCACCTAAAGGGCAATTAGCCCAGCTCTCTTGGGTGTGAATGTCTCATTAAATAGGTTACCAAAAAGGTACGGTCCCCCCAGTTTAACTCTGTCGTCACAATGCGAATTCCCAGGGTCACAGATAAGCAGAACTAGCTTCACATTCTGCTTGTAAAGGTGATACAGATACAGACGGAGCCTCACTCAGAATAGACAGGCTGGTAAGATTAATGGCAATGTTAACATAACAAAGCTGTTTCAGACAAACCAGAGGTGTCCCCAAATACTCTGAGCTGCACCACAACAGAAAAGATTAAATTGGACTAAAAATACCAGCAACCTTGATGAAATGAACTGAAAGGATTTAGAATATTCCAAGGGCAATATGCCAAGATCACGTGAAACATCAATTTAATTTCCTATCCCTCTGGGATCCCTAACCTGACCTTCACTGGGGATTAATGGTGCATAGCATTCTCCAAGGCCTCTTCTCCTCTGTTCCATCTTGTGCATTTACATGACTACTTGAGTCCCAGAGTGTACCATAAAATTGGACACCCCTAACCAGCATGTTCAAACCACTTCGTTCAAGAGTATGCCCCTGAAAACAGATTTACCAGTAAAGGAAACCTGCCACACACCGCGACCATTGGTTCCTCACACATTTCGCTAGAGGAGCCACCACCCTGCCCCTATAGCTGGCACTACTGTTGGAGTTTCAAGAGGTGAGGCAGAGGCCCAGAGAAGAATAGAAGGGACAATGAAACAAAGATCATGCACTCTTATACCACCCCCACTCTCCTGCAGTGATTAGCTCCGGTATAATGTCCAGAAGTGAAGACTCTGTCTATCTAGACTAACTCTCTAGTCTTCCAATCAAACTTCCATAAAAGCTTCCATTCCACATGAACTAGGTTCTCTGAGTCTGCCCAATCAAGAGCTAGGGTAGATACTAGGAAGACAGGCATAAACATCAGTCCGGAGCCCTAAATCAGCGCCCCCACAGGGCTTGAAGCTGCTTCTGGCTAATCAGTCTAGAACCCGCCACCTCTCATCTTTGTACCAGAGTGAGGACCATAATCTTCGGCTACAGACCTTATCATCCAGTTGTCTGTAGAGACTGGAGATCTCCTCGTCGTACTTCTCTTTCTCCTCTGCAGAGATGCCAGCAACAACAGGAGCAATATTGTCTATGATGGGGGTGTTATCGCAGGGCTCCAAGGTCTTCTGGTCTTTAGCACTGATCTGTTCATCCTCAGGCACAGCTTCTCCTGCAAAGCACAACGAGAGGAGTTGGGGATTGAAGAAATTCAGCATGCAACCCTACAGGAAGAATTCCAAAAATAGTCACTCCTGTGAAAAGACGTGGAGGACACAATAAAGAGCTGTTGTAGAGAGTCATAGCTTGTGTTCTTTCTATTCGACAGGAAAGGTTGTAGTTAATTGGCCAAACTAGTCTAAGGAAGAGGAGGACTATATAATACTCCCTCTTGTGATGCATCACTTAAGTACACTGGCTCCATCAACTACACAAGCTCCTAACTAATCCAGCTTGCAATGACATCCACAACTTTTTGCATACACTTTCCTTTTGTTGGGGAATATTCTGGGGCTTTACTAGACTCATATTCTATGGAGTGGTTGATTCACAGGGAAACAGACCTCTGAGGTATCCTAATTACCAATTAATTAGGTTACCGTTTCATTAAGAGAAACAGCCAAGTCAAGGAACAAATTCACCACTATTGACAAGAACACTGCAGGGCCATAATCCTCTGAATCTGAGAGTCCCTGAATCTGAAGGAGAAAACCAGGGTAGCCCTGGACCCAGGAGCTCTGACTGACATAGCATAAACACGCATCCTACTACCATCCTCTCCCCTAGGAGGTCAGAATTAATTGGCTCATCTGGAGAGTTCAAATAGAATAATTTCTTATGATGTCAAGTAGACCCAAGAAAAAAAGAAGCAGCCAATCCAGAATATCGTGCAGAGACCCTGCCTACCACTTCTAAGTTTGCAAAGTAGCACACAGCCCTTCTCGATCTACAGAATGGCCTTTTGTTGAGGCCTTTGGAGGCAGCATTACCAAATCTGACAACTCAAATTGAGGGAAAAAGTGAAGTTCTCCAGCTGGTCAGTGGCCACCCCATTGAGAAAATCACCTTGCAAAGACAGGCTGCAGAAAAAGGATTCTATGAAAACCATGTGGCCCAACTGAGTCTCTCAAACATCTTTTTGGAAAGCAAAGCAAAACCAAACATACTTTTCCATCACAGTGTTTACCATCAACTTCACACTCAGTTTGCTACAATCACTGAGTGTCTGCAGTGTTCCAAGCCTCACCCAGTTCTCAGCCCATAAAATGCATTTGGTGGAAAGTCCCCAGGAAAACTGCCCTAAGACAGAAATTATTTCTCCCAAAAAATTTAAAAATAAATAAATAAATAAATAAATAAATAAATAATAAAAGACAGAACTGGATCCCCTAATCGATGGCTTCATGAACAGTATGCATCATGTGTCAAGAAAGCCACCTGAACACTGCACACATTTACCTCAACATAAACAAAACACTTTGTGATGGCTTAGCTTTGCTGCTTCAGGCTCCATTATCTCCCTTGATAATTACAAAATGGTAGGAAGACTTTCCTGTCAAAAAAAATTAACTCCAATGATTTCACCAGTCCCATTTGAAGCAAAACCTGGAATAAACAATTCCTTTGCTGAATAGAAACTGAGCCAACCCTTTTTCCTTCTAAAGCTCAACTAGACTGTACTGTACCTGTGCCTTTTTCTAAAATTATTGACCTGAAACAAAACCAGAATATCAGAGTAGCCTTTGAACTGAACCTGAACCAAATCAATATTTCATTCAGTTCCAATTCCTGGTTTAAAACATCCATCAACGACCTCAGTGCGCAGACTGGACCTCATCCAATTAAAGGATCTATATTCTCTACAGCCTGCTAAATCCACAGGCTGTCAAAGCAGTACCATATTCTAGTTCCTAAGGACTTTTTTGTTTTGTTTTACTTAAATATATCTTTGTCTAACCATAGATTATATACACAAAAACTCTAAAGCCCTCCTTCATCCCTACCTCCCAATTCTATTCCTTCTCCAGAGAAATTTACCACCAACACTTTGGTAAATCCTTCTCCTATTTGGGTTATGACCGTATCTCAAATTTTTCAGCTCTACCTTCTGAACTTTGTCAACAGGGCATTCCAGTATGGCATAAGTTTAATCTTCCAGCTTAAGCATGATGAAGGTGAATTTCTTAACTGTACTAGACCGGAAATCAGCCAGAATATGATCCTATTATCCTACGCCAACTTGCCCCAAGACAGACGCAAGATACAAACACATCTGGAAGAGACATAGTCCCTGTGTTCTTTGGTTCTACATGGCCGAGAGCTAGTGCCACTATGAGGCTGGGGTGTGCTAAGGAGCCGCCCAGGGCATGTTTTGATCCATCTGAGTGGGTAGGAGCCAGGGATGAACCCCTATAACCTAGCGGCAAGTGACCCTAAAGCAATCACAGCATCACTAAGTACCAGAGGGGTCCAAGAATAGAGCAGTTCAGCAAACAACCAACGCTGCTACGAGGCACCCTGAAAGTAATCAACAAACCTCATTAACATCTCCAGTGCTGTGCTGGGACGCTGAGCCACACTGCACCTTTTAACTGATCTAATTAATCACCAGCCCATCTCCTGCTTAACCTCTTCATCTGCTTTTTGTAAAGGAGAAAAAATAATAATAATGCCTTTGACATGGCATTGTTCTAAAGATTTAATTAAAATAGTATATGTGAAAAAACGCTGAAGGTATTATGGTTTAAAGTCCATCTCTTATCTCCTCCTCTCCCTAATGAGTTGTCAACTCTCCAGGCTTTGCAGATAAATTATTTTTACTTATTCTGAGATTACTGTTCTTGAGGTCTTCACAATACCTTTGTGGCTGTAGCTCAGTTCCAAAAATAAAACACAATGTAGCTACAAAAGTCCCTTTCAGGTTTATTTTTATTATTACTAAAACAATATTTGAAACCTATAGCAGACTTTCTGGTTTGTCTTGAACAATTCTCTGAATCAAAGCATCAACATATCCCCCACAAAGCTACATCTAAACAAGGCGCTCTTCCCAGTTTATATTCCAAAGGTCAGGCAGTCAGGATTATTTTTTGCAGCAGCCGTTCAGGCCGAGAAGAACAAAGCAGCAACACGCAGGAACAAAAGCAGCAGGCATCTGTGGGAGAGCACAGCTCCTGCCTGGAGAGGAACCAAGAGCTGGTTTTCCCAAACACTGCTACCCTTCAAAGGACCGAGAAAATGACTTCCAGAAGTGTCCCTGGTAACTACACTGTCCAGCTCACAAACACGTCTGGGGGTTGTAAATTCCCAACACTACGCGAGACCTGACACTAGGCAATCTGTCTCCATGGCAATCTCACCACGTTAATCGAGAATATTCCCTGCACTGCAGTGGACTGAGTCTCTGGAGAAGCCCCCACGAGGTGATTACGGAACAACTGATTGTAACAAGGCAGACAGCTGCAAACAAACCCTGGAGGAAAAAAAAATGTCCTGAAATCTGGTGGTGGGAGACCGGAAAAGGACCACCAAATGAAGATGAGCATCTATTTTTATTTTTATTCCCTTTTTCGGATTAAAAGCAAATTTCTCATAGTTCATCCCCTGCGGCTTTGTACCTGCTGTCTATAGGGAAAGAGCTTATAATATTGTAAAGCATCGGACTTTTTACAACGAAAACTCCCCCCACTTCCATTAGAATCCTTTCCCTTCTTTAAATAAGCATTCTGGCATTTCCTATTGTCAGATGTAATTACCTGTAAGGACTAAAAAGATTTGTGTGTACACAGGAGCATTCGCTTAGAGCACACCTACAAGGTTTGCAGAGCATTTTAATTATAAAATGAAACCCCCCGAGGGCATAAATCGCATTCCTACAAAAAAGCAAAAATCCATCAATTGCAATAAACAAGAATGACAGACTGATCAAAAATACTCGTTAGGGCTATTAGTTAAAAATTCTAAAACAGGCTTTTTAGTGTTTTGTTTTTTTCAAAAAAAAAAAAAAAGAAGAAAACCATTAGACTGCCAGTAATTCATTAAAATTTCACACATGAAATAGCAACGAGCTAGTTATCCTTTTCATAAATTGAGTCCCTAAAGCCTCTGGAGAACATAGAAAGGTAATTGCATTCTCTCTGCAACTCCAGGGGCAGAGATTTGCTGGTCACTCACAGCTTCCGTCAGAAACCACAGCAGATCTGGCAAAGGAGGTGCTCTCTTTTAGTACCAATTAAAGAGGCCCAGTGGCAGACCTAATGGTAGGTAATTTCTATATCAAAGAAACTAAAAGGAAATCTTTAAGTTGCCAGATGGGTAAGAGCAGCTGGCTACAAGATGTCATTATATAAATGTGTGGTTTAAAAAAAAAAAAAAAAAAAGTCATTCCTTTATGGGATTATTTTGCACACAAATAGCATCTCTCACCCTAGTTCCTAAAAATATTGTAAGCAGCTTAAGACATTCTCTAATCCCTTCTAGAGTAATTTTATAATAAACTGGTCACACAGGACTCTAGAATCTCTTTACATTCCTGACCTCTTGACTAGCCCACACCATTCTCTTAGCGGGCAGTATTTCTACTCGTGTTTGGCCGTGCTCTCAAAAGAAGGAAGAGAGCCTAACAGATGGGATCTCTCAAATGAAACGCTAACCTTTGCTACGGTCAGGAGTCCAGGGCGGGGGTTGGGGGGGGGGTGGACAGTATCTTCGACATCTCTACTGCTAAAAGAGCAAACTGTATCCCAGCTACGGAGGCCACGCAGTCCCACAAAGCCCCAGATCAGACTCCACGTTACAGATTTAGCCAGTTAGGAAACCAAGCCTGCTGGCCTGGCAGGTTTTAAATTTGGAAAACAAATCTGTTCTAGAGATTGCTGATTTTTCCACGCCTTCCCAGGCTGTGATGAAATAATTTCTTTGCATGACTTCAGCAGATGGGGTAAATCTACATCCATTCTGTTACTTAATATTATATTTAATCATTTAAGAGACACGGCAGAGGTGTCCTACTCTCTGTCGGGTCATTTCCCTGCACCCTCGACACCTGGATTTTCAGGGCCTCCTTTTCTGGCTTAAGCCCTTGTAAAATGTGACCGGTTTTTAAAGGGCAAGATTGAAAGAAGTATCAGAAAAGAAGGCATGTGTAAAGACTGACCCCGCAGCAATGGGGGGATCTGTGCGTGGAACTGTGCGCCCATCCCCCTTCCGAGGGTCACAGCCCTGGGCTTTCAGCCCTCTCTTCCCATCCTCCCCATTAAGAATCTTCTGGATAGACTGGAAGATGGCTGCAGGGTGAACTGGGAGCCATAATTCACTCTGAATCCAACTCTCTAAGTCTATCCCCTTTAAAGGGTTGTTCAAGTCTTTTCCATGCATATGATGAACACACAACAGAACTGGAAAAAAACAATCCTGCTTCTGGCAACTGCCCACTCCATCTATCTGTCCTTAAGCAAGTAGGCTGAACAAAATTCCTGAGGCTGAAGCTGCCAGCAGAACTTCCAGATTCAAAGGACTGTCAGTCGATTTCAGCCCACAAGATGTCACTAGCAGATCGTAGCGGACAGGTGTTTTCCAGTCACTGAACGCCCATTCTCATTTCAGAACCGCAACTTCCTTGTGAAGAATTACATCTTCCAGTGCAGGCAGGTTTGCTCAGAAGACACAGGCCTGAGAAGCAGAGGGCCCTGGCCTTCCTCAACCAAAGCACACCACCCCCCACAGTATCCCCCTTCTCTCTCCCAGGGCGTCTGGGTCTCAACCATATAATTCGAGGAAGGGGGAAAATACTCAAGAGGGGAGTCATGCCAGGTGTGACCCCTTAAGAGCTCTGTTGCCTGAGTCTCTGGAGTAGCCCCAGCTTTGCCGGGTGAGCCTGGTTCCTCGGCTGTTCTTTGGTTCTGGGAGTCACCCACAGACTTCTAATGCTTTCCTGTTTTGTTTAAGCTAAGCAGGGTCATTCCTGTCCCTTGCAACCCAAAGAGCCTGGCACTGTGAGGAATGGAGTGGCTCTCCTTATGCCTTCTTTGTAAAAACAGGGCATGGCCTCCCCTTTGGCCAGCACCCGCATGCCCTGAGCCACCTGGCCTTAATGCCAATGGCAGAAATTAATTAAGGCTGGGTGTAGTTACACACATTAGGAATCCCAGGCCATCTTCTGAGAATCAACGTTCTACTCTGTCCAGAGGAGGAAACTGCTAGGCTCTCATTCTAAAGTAGCCCATTAAGCTACAAGGAGCTGAAAACTGAAAACTTGTACTGGCGAGGGTCTGGGGGAGAACTTGCCTATAGGCAAGTAACAGGATCGTATTTCACAACTTCGAAGGACTTCAGCGGGGAATGCTCTCTCCTGCGGTACGGTCCCATTCCAGCCAACTGTAGCAACTTCTTCACTCTACATGGTTTGCCATCGAGACATCGTGTTATTTTACCTTTCCTACTCCTTTGTAGTCCTCCCTCATTCCGTAGAACAGCAAAAAAGGAAAAGCGGAGGCGTGGGTACACACGCACAATTTTTCTCTGCTATATGCCCTCTCTCGGGCTCTCCCACAGCTGGAGTAGAGCAGCCAAACTTTCCAAATTATAAACACACCATGCAAGGATGGAAAGCTCTTTCCCAGCAGAGAATGCATACAATGGACAATGCTGCTTTAATGCGTTCAGCCCACAAGTGGCTGACTCCTAGAGTTTAGAGCCAATGTGTGTGTCAAATTTCAAAAGAAAGTTGGGAATATCCTGCCACTTGGATTTTAGTGGGGGGCGTCACCTCTGCTCTCCTTCTTCACCTCTCAAAATCCCAGCTCTCCAGTTGGCACAAACCAGCCATGCTCTCAGGACTAGGAGGAATTAGGTCTGGTGCACGGGACACTGCTGAGAAGCTTCCAGTCCCTTCTTTCCTGGGGTGACATTTGTCACACTCCTCTGGCCCAAACACAAATCACTAGGGCTATGTCCAGGCTCCATAGACAACAGAGAGACAATGAACTCAGCACTCAACTGCCCTACATTCAGATCCCTGCTCTGTCAGTGACTGAGTCACCTTGGGCACATCTTCTAGCCTGTCAAAACCTCAAGGGCTGCCTGCGGATTACACGGCCAGCCTAGGAACGTCACAAAAAGCCAGGGCCGTTTTGTCGTATATGTGACATGGAGTTAATCCTTGAGATAATCCTTCAACTCACAGCTGGTCAAAGGACAGCTCCACGATGCCTCTATCTGCCTCCGTCCTGCCTGAAATCTGTATCACTGAAGGTGGATCTCTACACTTGAAAACTTCTGCTTTCAGAAAAATTACCTTTAAAATGCAGATGTGCAGAGGTTAGCTTGCAAGAACAGGAGAGCTCTGCAGATCCCCCTTCTCCATCACATTCATTCAGTGATTACATGGCAGTGGTGGAGGGGGGTCCCTCTCAAGACTTTCTCCCTCTCCTCTTCCCTGCCCTCTCTCTATAGGGGACCTCACCCCCACCTATGCCTTCAGGCACTTCCTAAAGCTCAACGCTCACATTTCTTTCCTTAGCTCAGCCAGAGCCTCTGAGCTCTAGACCTCTGGACTTAACTTATTTGACATTTTCACTTGGATTATGCCACAGGTACCTCAAACTCCCTTCCTCATCTCCCTGGTCTCCAGTCTGGTTCTTCTCTGGTGTTTCTTGTTTAGATGAATGGTTCCACCCTCCATCTAACTCGGCAAGCCAGAAAACTTGGCACTCTGCCTTCCCATGGCCAGCTCCTCCCCAAGATCTGCTAATTTCACCTCCTAAATACGTCCCTCGTCCAGCCATGCCTCTCCCTTTCCATCTCCACATCTCTCAGTTCAACTACGCAGCCTCATCCCTGGAAGACCATCCTTGTTCCTGGCCCTCCTCCCACCCTCTCTACTCAATTCTCCAGCACAACCAATGGAGCTTTGAAAATGCAGATCTTATCATATGATCTTCAGTTTAATATCCTCGAAGGGCTTCTCACTGCTTCCCACATAATGACCAAAATCCTGAGCAAAGACTATTCAGCCCTGCAGAAGACAGGCCTGCCTACCCCTCCCATCCAGCTCGGGCCAGTAGTGCCTCACCCCGGCTCGCCACACTGGCCTTCCTGCTGCCTCCCCACTTCAGGGAGCCCCTCAGGGATGTTGTAAATGTGGCTCCCTCCACCCTGACCCCCACTTCTGCCTTGGTGCTCCTAACTGCTCTGTTTCTCTCAGATCTTATTCCCTAGGTCGCTTACTGAGGGAAACCTGCACTGACTCCCAAGTCAAGATCTGGGTCCCTGTTATAATACCTTTTAGTACCTTATGCTTTCTTTTAGGTATGCAGCATAGACATGTTTATTGATTGTGGCTGAAGTCTGCCTTCCCCATCAGACTCTAAGCTCTGTAAGGGAGCAGACCATGACTGAGGGCTCACCCTTTCCACTCCAGCGCTGGATTAAACACGTTTATGTGATATGTTTATGGAAGTCTATCATGTGCCAGAAACCATACATGAGTTTTCCCCAATTATGTACTTAAGGACTTATATAGGATCTCACCCTGTAGGCCACGGAAAACAGTGTATTTCTAGGTAGATCTGCAAGGTGGGTGGAGCAGGGCAACAATTAAAATGACGCCAAGTGAAAAGTCCAAAAGCAAGGTGAGAGTGCCCAGGCAACAAGGGGAGTTAGGCAAACTGGGCGGGAGACCGCCCCCAGAGGACAGAGCTGGTTGAGGGATCGAGAACTGCAGGGTGAGAGCCTGGCAGGTGCCAAGAGGGGGCAGAAAAAAAAACAAGGCTAGCTGTCCACTCCACAGTGTTCCAAGGCCAGTCTCCCTCTCTTTACCAAAGGCTTTACTGAATGTTCCAGTTGCCCAGCAGAGAACTGACCCGAGAGGATCCCAGAAATAGAACAAAACCTCATACAGCCGCTCCCTGCCTTGCCAACCATCCCTCCTCACTCTCCTACTCCTGCCAAACTGCAAGGAAGCATGCACCGGCCCCAGGTGCTGAATTATTCAATTATTCTAGCAGCTTTCAAAACACGTGTGCAGCTAGAAAATCTCCCAAAAAGCATCGTGTTATTTAGGCTACTAGGTCACTTCTTGAACCTCTCTTGGATCCTGGTTTGCCTCACAATTGTTTTTCAATCAAATAGTAGGTCATTGACACCCCACCTTCCTAGCAAAACACAGTGGCAAACACGGACTCACAAGACGGTCTGCCACTAACTGTGTAGTTACAGTCACAAACTGGCGGGTCCCATCCCGATCCTGCATAGCGGCTCCTACGCTCACCCAAGAGACTGAAGTCGGCTGCAGCACCTCAAATATGTAGTGGACACAGCAGCAAAGAATCTGAATCTCCAGCTATCCACTGTGCCCTGACACACACACACACACACACACACACACACACACACACACACACACCAACCTGCTTATTTCAGTTAAAAATAAAAAGAAATTAAAAAATAGAAAGACTTCTACCTTCTAACTTCATCACAATGCTAAAATTTCTGAAATAATCTGCCCGCACTTGGATCTGGAAACCCCTCTTCAACGCCTCACCCACAACCCACCCACCCAGTGCATGTCAGCTCTCTGAGATATTTTCTTCGAGTAGAACAAACCAAAGAGAATGTTTTTTGGGGAAAAAGAAAAAAAGCTAGTCACGAAACAAGCCTGTAAGACTCCATTTTAGCACAGAGCTTCTTCAAGAGCCCTCTATTTCTGTCTCTGAAGAAGCAGAGCATGATCATTTGGGCCCAGAAAAAAAAATGCAAATATTTGCCAGAGGGGACTTTTAACCCCAAATCAATTATAAAACTCACATAGGAGAGAAGGACATTTTTCATTTAATCAAAAGCAATCTGAGCCACAACATCTCGGGCACTGCCCTCTAAACCTCAAACATGGCTACAGGAGGGAAGCACAATAATCAGATAGGGGAGCATCTCATTGAAAATAGATTAAGGCAACTTTGCAAATAGTCGCTTGCCCACAGTAAGCATGCATGTGAGCCGAGTGACGGGGTCGGGTGGGGAGCTATGCCAGGCAATGAGAAAACGTCACTCATTCCACAGGTTGTTGCAAGGCAGGACCAAGTTCCACCCTCATCCCGTCCTTCCCAAGTGTCCCAGGAGGCCAGCTGTCCTAGGAAAAGGAAAACACACATCCGTGCCTCTTTCTTCCTCTCCATTCTTCCTTACCGTTTCTCCATCTGTTTAGCTCCATCTCCAGATGCTGGATAACATTCTTGAGAGTCTTGTTTTTCTCTTTCTCTTTTTCATATTTCTTCTTCCATTCTTCCGCTGTCAGTTCCAGGTTCACGGAGACTGTATTCTTGATGGTCTTAGCCCTGAGGTCAAAAGCATAAGGGAAAAAATTCTGAGGGTAGCTATTATCATTAACTAAATCATGAATACAATTAAGCCTCAAATGCTTTCACATTAGAAGGCTGTGACTGGGGTAGCAGAAGGGGTCCTGGGACCTATCACCCTCCTAACTGCCCCGAAGGTTCCAAACTCACCATTTCCTTTTCTCCTTTACCTCCTGCCAGCCTAAATCCCATGGACTTTCATTTGAATTGTCTCCCAGGGCCATCACTCTCTGTTATATGTTCTCAGCCCTGACTTATGGTGATAGTCTTTCTCAAGCATTCAGCAGTCTCCTCTGCCAGGTCCGTCTTCTTATGTAAGAGTTTCCTTTCTATCCTAACATTTACTAACATTTATGAAACACTGGGGTTTGTCAAGACAATGGAGACAAAGTCTGTGGCCTCGTAGGGCATACAGTTTCTCACGTCAACGATACACAGACTGAAATAGTGCAATCAGATGTTTCTCTTACATTTGGTACCTACAATCAACCTCGCTGTGTTGAACACATGCCAACACGTGTTTCCCGGGACAGGTGGGTCACTTAGCCACTTTTGGCCAGCGAGGTAAAACCAAGGCTCCCCGCTGAGCACAGGCCCCTGTCACAGGCGATTGTCACGATGTAAGAGTGGAGGGCCCCTGTTCTCAGTCCATCCCATTGTTCAGGGAAAGTCAGAAGTTGATAATTTTATTTGTATCTCCTAGTTTAAGACAATTTTGAAAAATAATGTGTGAGGCAAATAAATATGTCTAAGGGCCACCATCTGTTCATTTCTAGTATGA
Organism: Puma concolor; assembly: GCF_028749965.1. NCBI lineage: Eukaryota > Metazoa > Chordata > Mammalia > Carnivora > Felidae > Puma > Puma concolor. The sequence goes on along the minus strand of NC_141674.1, from coordinate 140,690,156 downwards.
GACATGCAGTGAATTTCTAGGGCATATGACTGGGGAATGTGACCCCACACTGGATGTCTGGACAGTTACTCAAGGGAAACTTGATGAGAGCAAAGTCAGGACAGCTCTGGCTGATACTAAAAACGACACGATTCACCCAGCTTTGTACAGAAATGAACACACAAGCAGATGTGTCCGACTGAAATGTAAATTGACCACAGCAGGATTCCGCTTACTCTTTACTTCTTAAGAAGGCAAAAACTTCATTTAAAAATGTGATATTCTGTTTTATTTGCTATTCACTTTTCCATTTTAAACTCCCACAAGTTCTTGTACTGTCATACTTGCCAGCATTATCTGATGTGTGATTCAGGTTAATTACTGTTGTCATGAAATGCCATTTTGGACATGATTTCTAATTCAGTGAAAGAAATTCACCAGCCCGCACCAGGGCTACAGATGTCACTCCAAAAATTAATTCCTAAAGCAGACAACTAAATAACCAACTGTCAAAAGAGGAGTTAAATGATTTCAGCGTAAGACTCCGCTTAAGAATTAGTTAAGTTCTCCCTCGTTCATTGCAGCTTGAGGCTGCTGTCCCCAGAAGTGCTTCAACTCTAATTTTTCACATAGCGGCAGTTTTATTACTAGTGTCAGTCTATGCCAGCTTGACACTCTCACCTTACCTTCTAACATCCTCAGCCGGCAGTGTGGAAACACGGACACTGCAGCGTGCATTATCAACTCAGTAAGTCAAAAAGTGAAAAATGACCTATGGCTAAAATGCTTGTGGGCATTTAAGGGTACACTTTGAGGCTACTGGTCTCACTTTTTAAATCATAAAGAGTCTCTTGATGATTTGCAGTGATACCAGAAAGAGAAGGAGAGAGCCTTCCTGCTATACTCAGGCAAGTTGAGCCGGAAGTACACTGTTGTGAGCAGACCCAGTAAGGTTATCACTGGCGTAACTAATCCTCATTCTCAAAATTCCTTTAAGCTGTCCAGAAAATTCTTCTTCTTCCACTTTCATACTAATCAAGGTACTGGCAGGAAACAGATGGCCCGTTCTATTGCATAATTTGGGAATTTGCCAAAGGTATGAGAAGGGTGTTGGGAAGTAACAATGAACAATGTGTGCCCCAAACCAGTGGTGGGGAACCATCACCACCGAGGCAGGGAACTCTAAGAAGGTGGTTGGCCACTGGCATCTGTAACAGCCTTTAATCTGAGGACACAGCCAACCCAAAGTGACCCTGCAGGGGAAGAGCCAAAAAACCAATACCCTGACCTCACTTTCTTCTCTTCTGATAACCTGCCCATGTTTCTTCCCATTGGCAGAACCCAATGTGAAGCCAGAGGCAAAGACAGCCCATTGCAGTTGTCCAAACAGGTCGCTGTCCCTGGGCCCAGAGCAGGGCACAAATGGTACAGAAATGACCCACAGGAGCATTGGGAAGATATAAATCCGAGCTCTCATTTGGAACTCTTAACAATGGTGGGAAACCCTGTCTCATGCGACTGCCCTAGACTTCATTTCATTCCAAATGGAACAGTGGCATCCCAAATGCCTTTCCATCCACTAAAGCTAGAATTTGAAGAAATCAGCCAACATTGACTGGATAAGATGCCAATTCTTCCCAGAATTGTTCTATAGCTTTTAAATAATCTCAAATAAAATCCCAGGAGGCTTGCATATGTGTTTAGAAATCAACAACCTGATTCTAAGATTTACAAAGAAATGCAAAAAAGCTAAGAATAGCAAAGACAATTTTGAAAAATGAAGTTAAAGAGTAGAATATCAGCACTTATTATACAGCCACAGTAATTAACAGAGACTGAATAGTCCAGAAACTTTAGAAAAGAAACAGAATGGATCATCCAGAAACAGATACTAGCCTACAAGGTCATCTGATTTACAACAAGGTGCCCATACAGCACAAAGGGAAAGGATGGTCCTTTCAGTACATGGTGCTGGAGGAAGGGGGTATGTGTGACCTTTATCCACTCCCCCAATACCATATAAAAAGTCTATTCCAGATAAATCATACACATAAATGTGAAAGGTAAAATAATAAAGCCTCTAGAAGAAAACAGGAGAATATCTTTAAGACCTGTGGTAGGTAAAGGTTTCTCAATAGGACATAAAAGTAATTTGACTTAATTAAAATTTAAAAACTCCCCTTCATTAAAAGTCACGATCCGAAGACTTAAAACATAAGCTACAAAGTGGGAGATGATATATGCAATACATAGATCTGATAAAAGACTTAAGCCAAAATAACCCCTATAAATCAATAATAAAAAAGCAGACAACTAGTGTAAAAACTGGGCAAAGATTTGAAAAGGCACTTCACAAAAGAAGTGTCAATAAATATTCTCAAAAAGGACACCTAACATGGTTAGCCATCAGGGAAATGTAAAATAAAATAATAAGATAACTTCTCATGCCCAACAGAATGGCTAGAAATTTTTAACTGATAATACCAAGTGTTGGTGAGAATGTACAGAGACTATAACACTCAGGTGCTACTAGAGGGAGTATAAATTATTCCAGGCATCTTGGAAAAGTCTTTGTACTATCTGCTAATGCTGAATATCTCATATCTATGAGTTAGCAATTCTACTCCTAGATACATAACCAACAGAAATGAGGACAAATATTTACCTAATGACATGACAAACAATGTCATAGTAACTTCACTTATAATATAAATGAAAACAGTCTAAATATCCATCAACAGTAGAATGGATACAATATATGCTATATTCATGCAATGAAATACAATACAACTAGGAAAAATGAAACTACTACTATACTTAACAATGTAGTGAATTTCAAAGCTATAATGTTATATAAAAGAAGCCAGACACAAAACAGTAGTGTATGTCATTATTTATACAAAGTTCAAAGACAGGCACTAGTAATTGATGTTGACAGAAGTCAGGATGACACCCTTGACAGCTGGGTATTAACCAGAAGGGTATAAGAGAAAGGCTTCTAGGATACTGGGTGATGGTTCTATGTGTACATATATTTGTAAAACTTTATTGAGTTGCATACTTGAATTTATGCATTCTATTGTATGTATGTTACAGTCAACAAAAAAAAAAAGTTAAAAATAAAGTGACATAGAAAGAAATCAAGTCAGATATAATGATTTCTAGATCATGGAATAAACTAGAGTCGCTAAGAGGGATACCTGAATCTCTGTGCGTGGAATTATTTCTTTCAAACAGAACAAACATTCTATCTAAGATGTTGAAACCAACCTCACAAAATGGAATAAAGAGTGTCTCAGTCTCTCAGTCCCAGGAGAGAACCAGAGTAAAAAGACAACGAACACTTTTACTCTTTACCACGAACTTCAGGAAAATTTACAGAATAGAGGAGCCTAATCATTAGGTCCTATCTAATTTGGCCGTTCACAATTCCCTTTCCCCTGTGTGGATGTTTAGCTCATTGCCAGCAGGGTGCGTTGGATAGTGGTCTACTGGTTTTTTGCCTTGTCCACTTTAGAGCACATGCAAGTGTCTTCCAACTTTCACATTCTTTGCTCTTTATTTTGGTTTTCCATATACTTGCGAGCTATAATCACACTAAACATTATATCTGGACTCTGTTCAAATATAGAGAATCAACATGGATCCTGAGCACTCAAGGACTGTGTTATAGACACAAGTCAGGGACTTGTGAGTACATACACATGTGCATTTACTCTTCAACCTGGTTTCTGAAAGAATTTCAAATAGCTTACAAGGAAACATAAAATCAACAGGACAGCGGACAGTGAGAAATGCTCTTAAGGCAGGTTTTACGATTTTGCCTAGCTAAAGCTACGTAGCAATAGTGGTACCACCCAGCCCCACAGTTCTGGGAGTTTATCTCCGTGATATAGGAAAACAAGCCAGTAATCTGCAGGAGACTTACTCTAGCAATGAATATACTGCTTGTTTATCATCCTTATAGGTCAATCTCACAGTAACAACATTTGGTGAATCCCGATGTGATCTGATCACTCACAAAGGAGCAGAGAAGTATCTTGAGTCTTCATTTCCAAAGACCTTCAAGGTCTTTCCACCAGAGCCCCCAAACTGTATACAGAAATGAAAGCCTATTCCACAAGTTATATCCATAGCAGACACTGAGCAAAATCCTAACCAAAGGCTACTTAGGGGGACACCTTAATTAACCTCAGATATATATCCCAAAAGCAAAACCCATTCAGCACAAATGAGCCAAATCTTGAGGGTGCAGTTATCAGGTATCTGTTTAGCAGTCTTTCTTTGTTTTTGCTTGTTTTGGAGAGTCAAGCACTACTTAAATAATACATAATCCAGACTTGCCCCATATATAATACTTCCTTTCCCCACAGGAAGGGAACAGGATCCAGTTTTTAAAAGATCTTAATGCTAATGAATGTTAGCCACCTTTGAAGAAAGCAGACCAAGCACAGCAAAGAGCAGAGGCCACAGCACGTCTTCCACCTAGATGCCCAAAGGGAGACAGTCAGAAAAGGATTCTTTTAGACATACTCCCCTGAGGAGCAGAAGGAAGACCCTGCCCCCATGTCCTTGAGCATTCTATTTCCTGTCCAGCACCTCCAGGTCCCTCTGTCACTGAATTTGCAGCTTACATGTTCAGAAGCACACATCCAGGCATCTAGGACTGCCGACTATGTCCATCTCTACCCTCTCGGTTAACCCCATGGGTGAAAAAACTCTCTAGGCATTCTCACAATTTGGCCCTGAATCAAGCCCTTGTTGAAGAGGAGAGTCATAGAGTTACTTGGTTCGCATCACTCTGCCTGATAAATCCCATCCCTACCCAATTCCTCAATAACTGCCTATACTTGTACTTTCTGGCCATAGTCAGTTCTGAATGATATACACGCTACATATCACTGGAATTTCTTCTCATTACTTTGGCCCCTCTGGAAGAGCCAGAAAGATGTTTGTTCTTGGCATCTTCCTACCTCTTGGTTTCAGCATTTTCCTTCCCTCTCCAGGTGTTTAGGATCGTACTGACATTTGAAAAAGGAGCTCCATACAACCACACACCTTCAATGCACAGATTATCTCTGTAATGTGTGGGGTGGAAGGAGGTAGCCCAGCATCCTTCCCTATCAGTAAGGGTTCTCCAGAGAGACAGAACCAATGGCACAGATATAGGTACATAAATGATGAATAGATATCCATCCATATATATATATATATATATATATATATATATATACATATATATATACACACACACACACACACATATACACATACACACACATGTATATACCCACCCATATATATATATATATATATACACACACACACATATATATCCATATATACATATATATATATATCCATCCATATATATACACATACATATATCCATCTCTATATCTATTCATATATATATATATATCATCCATATATATATCCATACATACATATATCCATATATATATATATATATATATATATATATATACCCATATATATATATATATATATATATATATATATATATATATCTCCATATGGGTATAGTATACATATATAGTATATATGTATAAGATATACCTTAGATTTCTGTATTTATTACATGATTGCAGAGACTGGAAAGTCCTGGACAGGCTGGCAGGGTTGAAACTCAGAGAAGGATTGATGGTGCAGTCTTGAGGCAGAATTTCTTCTTTGAGAAACCTCAGTTTTTGCTCTTAAGGCCTCCAACTGATGAGGCCTACCCATATTATGGATAGTAATGTGCTTTACTTCAAGTCAACTGATGGTAGATGTTAACCACATCTACAAAATACCTTCATAGCAACACCTAGATTAGTGTTTGGTTAAATAATTGAGGGCTACAGCCTAGCCATGATGACACATAAAATCATCACACCTTCTATTGTGCTCAGAGTCCTAGTTCCCTCATGAAACACCTAACCTTCTTCTGAAAACATGACAGATGCAAAGCACCTTGCCATTTCCTGGTGAGGCCATTACCTTGCTCCTGAGTGGGGGGTATAGGGAAGGAAAAATTAAAAGCTCCAAATTTTGTGTCTTTTGAAAAGCTCCAGTCTCCCGAGAAACACTGAGGAATTAGTGATTTGGATAAGGATTTGGCATCTGGTTAAACTTCTGTCACCCAGAGTATACCTCCCTCCCAAAATCAGCCTTATTGGTGTTCTAGCAACAGACATGCCAACTGGGAGTGATCTGAGTCTTTTTCCATTTTATGTTAACAGCATAGCCAAGGGTCTCCCTTCACCAAAGTGTCCACTCTTACCCTTGCAGATAATTTGTTATCATGCTCTAGTGACATGAGTTTAGCATGTACAGCACTCAGGACCAATGCAGCTGTCACGAAACTGGGCAAGAGGTGGCACAATTTGAAAAAAAAAAAGTACACAGTATAAAAAGAAGAAATTACTTTCCCTAAATTATCAACTCTCCTTCCACATTCAACATACGAATAAAGCCTTTGAATTATTCATGCTACATCAATCAAAAGTCTTAGTGCCAAAGATGTGCTGATTCAGGCTTTCTCCAAACTGATTGGCCTGCCCCTTGGAGGCTTTACTACCCCAAATCAAGGTACGTTAAATAGGCTTCCGAGATAATTGGGTGATTCAAGTTCATACTTCTAAAACTGACAACAATCCTTTTCGAATGGTGCAATGAAAGTTCTTTGGAAGAGTAATTAAAGGCTAAAAAATAAAATGCTGGAAGCTGAAAGAAAAAAAATCAATGAAAGTGCTCTAATTTGAGTATCTTTTCTCCCTTAAAAGCCGGAAGTGTTCTGCTTTCCCACAGTCCAGCTTTTTGACTCTGGGCTGCCTGGAAATTCAAGTGTTCCCTCTCAAATAGATTAAAAGCTCTCTGAGAACCCAGAAAATGGCTTCTGCTTCTTTTCTAGCACAATGCTGGACAGTCAGAGACTAACGGGCACAGGCCTGACCAAATAGAAGAGGCAGCATTCACCACCAAAACCAAGAAACAGAAAATGTGCATTTTTTTCCCTTTTAATTCCAGTACCCAATCGAGAATCCTAAAGAGCGCTGACTTGGTAGGCTGCCCTCAGGCATTTGTAGACTCTATCATGTTTCTACTGCTTCAAAGGACATACTATTGTTTTATTCAGGGCATCAATACGATAAAATCGTCTGGCAACAAATATGGAGTTTCTTCATGTCCTTGAAAGAACCACATAGGAATAATGAAGGAACCTTGTACAGCCCCAAGGTTTGACCACCCCTGCAACAGGAGTATAATGAATGCTCGTTACACTGAATTTGAGATGTGCCCAGCAGTCTTTTCTGAGTTCAAAGTGCTTAATCTCATTAGCTATCAGATACCATGTCTAATCCGATGTTCAGACTCGTGTCTGCTGTGTAATTGGGTTCAATGCGTATATTTAACAATAAAGCAGGTATTGGCCCCATAGAGAACTTAGATGTCCTTGAAGAATCCATTAACTCAGGGATCGAGGGAGAGGAACAAAAGCTCACACCTTTCTAATTATAGGCTGGGAAACAAACCAGATGTAAATCTAACCAAACTTCAGGACATAACGGTGTCATAGTTCAGCACCTGTCCTAATGTTCTAAGGAATCCTACAGAATAAGCATTTGATTCATCTGTTCATTCATTCAATAAGCATTTACTTAATGACACTCTATTGTGTACTAGTTGTGCTGGCTGCTTGTTGGGACAACTGACGCTGATGATAAACCCAGTCCCTGCCCTCATGGAGCCCAGTGTCCATATGACTCTCATAAAAGATGGCAGACCAACCTATTCCAGTTGAAAAGATAACTGACACTTTATTTTTATTTCCTGGAGTCCCAAATTAGCATCAGTATTTCTTTAGTCTTTCATTCCAGAAACTTAATTCTAACTCTACCTCATTCAGTCTAGCCTCTTCTATCCCCAGCTGTCCCATATATTCCATTTCATTCAGGGCAGCCCCATCCATTTTTTTGACTTTCCCAGACTGAACACCTTTGAAGTTGGAGGAAAACAAAAACCTACAATCACTGAACACCTATTACATGCCAGCCGCCCTTCTGCTAGGTAAAAACTGAAGCAACTCATTAATCCTCCCAACAATTCTCAGAGGAAGGCGTTATAACATTTCTCCCTACAGACGAAAACAGAGTCCCAGAGAGAAGTAAACAAGAGAGAGGAATGTATCAGCAGCAGAACTTGGCTTCAAAATGGAGTTACTGACCCAGAAGCCTGTGCTCATTGAGGTTCCTGATCAAGCAGCCTGCATATAAGAGGCCGTGGGTCAAGGGGAGTTTGGGTGGCTCAGTCAGTTAACGTCCAGCTTCGGCTCAGGTCATGATCTTATGGTTTATGAGTTCAAGCCCCAGCTATCAGCTGATAGCTCAGAGCCTGGAGCGTGCTCAGATTCTGCGTCTCCCTCTCTCTCTGGCCCTTCCCCACTTGTGCTCTGTCTCTGTCTCTCTCAAAAATAAATAAACATTAAAAAAAAATTTAAAAAGAGGCTGTGGGTCAAACACTACAGTCCCCATCCTATGTCATCCAGTCATTTAGTGGCTATGTGGACTCAGGCACAGCACCTAACAGCTTTGAGTCTAAGCCTCAAAGTCATCCTTTGTACACAGGTGAGGTCAGGCCCACCTGATAGATCTGCCACACAGATTTGACACTCCTGGCACATGCCGAGCCCTAAAAAAACTGCCAGCAATAATGACGATGCTGACAATTGCCTCATGAAAATCAGAAGAAAGGATAATCGTTTGGACTTATACCAAGACTCTTCCTATAGACAGCTGCAAATGCCCACTCACAACAGCAACCCTGAGACAGATACCTGTGCCCTAGGACAACGTTGGCTTGCAATGATTCAGATTATTTTTTGCTTTGCAAGTGAGAAACTTTTATTAAAGAGATATTTCCTCCATAAAAGCATTTGGTGCTGGTTTGCTCAAACACGTCTTCAGACAAAAATGTTAAAGCTTAAGATGAAGAGACCAGGAGAGACAGGACAGGCAGGATGATCACCATGGTAGCCTGTTTCCCACACACTTATACTGGTTTATAAGTATCCCGTGACCCTTGAGAAAAGTAGGCGCTATCCTACTGCAATCCACTGACCTAAGCATTTGAATAATCAAGGGAGTAATATGAGAAGTAAAGGACCCAAATCCAGTATAAAAGACAGATTAGTTCTACAACACTTTGATGTAATTATTATTTATTTAGATATCCCACAGGTGCCATGACTGCGTAATTCTATGTTCTGTTGTGGGATCAGGAAATGACTGGGGTTTAATGCAGTTTAGACAAGTCGTAACAATTTCGTGCAGAATGCCCACCCCCATCTGTCCTTTCTCCAGGCATCTTAATCTATGTCTCAGGCATAACCATACATCACACTCCCGGGAGGAAGCTAGGGGGAGAGCTCTGTGCATCCATTTACAAATAAGGCAGCTAAAGCTCAAAGAGAACTAGTGACTTGTCTGAAGATCGCACAGCTGTTCAGGATGGAAGGGCACAAGGGCACAAGAAACCACATGCTGAACTGATGCTGAGGGACCACGGCTGAAGGAGGTGGGCCCTGGGCTGTGGGGAGGGCTGGGCAGGAAGGGCAGGAGGGCACGCCCTAACTCACACACGGGAAGGTTGTCTCGGGATTAGCATGCTGCCCTGCTGCCCAACTGTTAGTTCTCAGAGATCCGGGGATTCTATTTGGACATTTTTGAAGGAGGGAAGATAGCAGCCACCTTCCTACTCCCAGGGTTAGTATGAGGATTTCCTTAGCCCCCTTTTATATTGATGCAACTACTCTACAGTCATCCAAGTTTCTGGTTCTATTAACTCCGCGGTGGATCCCAAATACTGGAGTTAAAGGTAGTTATCAGTCTTGAGCTGTACACACTTAAAATCCTGTGAACCTGTAAGACTTAGTTCCATACAGAACAAAAGCAGCACCCCATTGAATTATGAGCAATCGCATCTATAATAAGTCTGAGCATTTTCTTAAGTATCATAGCCCTGACTGGCTATATTTCTGCCCAGTATTTTAACACATAGTTATTCTTTGGCCTCGATGAATGACGCCTCAAGTTTACAGGCTTTACCTGCTGGATGCCATTTAGTAATAGGCTGCTCGCCCCCTCACACTACTTCCTCGCTGACACTAGCCCTCACCACTCATTCCCTACACCCAAGACCCAGCTCAGAGCCTGGAAACGAGAGACCACACCCACCTTTGCCCAAACATCAGTGTTGACTTGGTCTCAGCCTCATTGAAGACAGAAGGAGAGCAGCAAATAACGATGGTGGTTCTACAGTTCCCACCCAGAGAGTCCTGAAGAATTCGAGTCATCTTGCTGTCCCGATATGGTACGTGTGTTTTCTATTTAGGAAAAGAAAAAGTATTGGCTATCATAGCCATTGTCCATTCAGAGAAAAAACATAAGCAAGCTGGTGTTGGAGACACCGGGCTTAGGAAGATGTGTGAAATAAGAATTTGTTGCCCGGTCTTTGGATTCGGCCAAAGTTTAGAGTGCCCATTCTGAGACCTGGTAATAGGAAATTAGCAGCACCATTCATACATTTTAATGGACTAGATCTCCCAGCAGGCAGGGTGTGTACAGCCAGGATTCCCTCTGTCTTTTTCCAAAGAAAAATAAACGAATCTCTGGGGTATGTGGCAAAGAGAATACACAGACCCAAAAAGCGGCTTCTCATAATTTCATTTCATAGATGGGGACAGGATCACTTACTGTCCCTTCTGCCAAGGCAGAGATCACGTTTCCAAGAGCAGACAAAGATTTATTGATATTTTTAGCTTCGTCGAGAACAGCTCCCTCGGCACCAGTCTTGCTGACCTACCAGAGAGAAGAGAAAGCAGTGAGCTGCACAGGACAGCAAAAGCACAGAGTAGAAAATTCCAATTCGCAGGAGGGCACAGGGCTGGGGGTTGAGGGAGGTGGATGTGAATCCTCCTGGAATGCAAGAAAAAATAAAAGTGAGTAAGAAGCACATTGATCAAACCTTCCCTGTGCCTGAGGCTAGGGATTTGTTCTCTCTCATCATTTTCCTCTCAATTAGGTTTTAGGAGAATGGCTGATGCGCCTCAAGGGGTGGAGCTGGATGCATCCCAGGGGGACATCCATCCAGGGGAACCAGGCTCCCTGTGCTGTCACAGGACCAAGGCCCTGCAAGCCTGAGCCACAGTCTCCATGCCAGAGGGAGCCCAGGGCAACACCTGAAGCAAAAACACCCTGGCCATGAGGAATGGACATATTGGGGAAGTGTAAATTATGAGCTCCAACTTCAGGCAAGGGATAAGAGGTGGCAAGAGTTGTCCAGACTCTGTTCCCTCCCTTGCTTACTCTCATAGCAAGGAAAAAGGGAACAATCATCCAAAAGGAAAGCTACCTGGGGGCATCAAAGTCAAGAAAATGTCTATTACGTTGTGGAATTGTCTTTTCCCCTCTGCAGCCAGAGGGACCACTCGCAGCTCCTCCTCTGCTGTGTTATTACTGACAATCTCATCCTGACAGCATCTGCTCTAGGTAGAGAGCAGTGTACAGATGCTAGGGAAACAGGGAACACAACGTGATCCGTGGCTCTGCTGACTGGACAAACGATGTGGGATGGGCAGCTGCTCTCTGAAGAAAGGAAAGCAGGGAAACGATTTTACACGGCACGAAGACTGATTTCAATTACAAATAAAGGAGAAACTCCTAATGATAGGAATGAGTGCACGTCTAGGGGGAGGTGTTTTCAAATACAACAGACGTTCATCTCTGAGAACTGTGTGTGTAGATACCACTGCTGACACAGAAATAATGCAGCTGATGGGTCACAAGTAATAACAGCCCATTCACACCGTGTTGTTTAAGGTGCTTTCATATGTGAGCACCTTCACTCCATGAAATGCGCAAGGCAGGTGCAATTGCCTTCCTGTTACAGACAAGGAAGATTTGCACTCCAGAGATGTCAAATTGCCAGCCCAAGGGAAGAACATATTTAGGGGAGTTGGGGCTTACAGCCCAGAGTTCATTCTAGTAGATCACACTGACACATTCATGTGGACACTTCTGGGGCAAAGGAAAACCGATGTGAGCAAAAGAAACAATGTGCAGGACCATGACTTTAAAATATCCCACCAGTATCTGACACTGCAGGGGACAGGCCTCCACACTGAACTGCCATTAGGCTTTTCCAGCTGCAGTTAGGTCCCGGACACTCACCTCTGTGCTCTGGAGGGAAAGAGGGAAGAGCAAAGGGGCCAATGGGCTCTCTCTCCAGACCAGCAAAGCATGGTCTGGTTGCTAACGGTTAGTCTAGAACTGAGCGATGCTGCTCTGTATTCCCATTCTGGTGCGTGTCTGTTTAATTAAAGTTACAAGCCCGTACCAGTAAAATTTTGGGTTCCCAACCAGAAAGTTTTCCAGGAACATCCAGATGACATTCCACTCACAGCTTTACACATGCACACAGGAGAACATTTCATGTAGCCATTACTTACATGGACATTAGTGGCCATAGCTTGGCAGATAGCAGCTCACTGGTGGGGTGCAGCAATTGGGAATCAACTAGGCAGTTCAGGAGATGGACCAAGCTTTAGGGCTGGCCCTGATGGGGACAGTCAGCATGAGATCATCAGTGATGGAGTGCGCATGGTATTGTGCACAGGGACTGGCTCTGTGATGTCACCCAAGGGGAGCAGTGCCCCAGCCAGGGTGTGGCAGCAGGAGCCTCTGGTAATGCTATGGAAGTGAGGCTGGGCGAGACAGGCGGGAGGCCAGGCAGGGGCAGGTAGGAGGCTCTATGGAGCCTATCTGGTCTAGAGCATGGCCTCAGCCAGTGCCTCGGAGAGCATGGGACAGAGGCCAAAAGAAAGCCTTGATAAAACCAGAGGTGCAGGGCTTTGGGCCAAAACCCTGGCTCCAGGAAGTGACTGGAGCCTCAAGGAAGTGAGGCTGCCCAGGTGAGGCCCCATCAGACCACACCTATTGCAGAGAGAAGCAGGGAATGCAGGAAGAGCCCCAGGTTCCAGATCTTCTATCAGCAAACAAACCTACAAAGGCAGGACTGCCACAGTCCAACGGCAAACCAGTTTCCGGCCTATTTGAGTCTGGCACAACATGGGGATCTTCCCTTTCCTCAGAAGGTCATGTCCCTTCCTCATTTGCAAGGCTGCCTTTGCCAGGCTAAGTGCACACTGAGGCTTGCCTATCTTCCTCACTGGGGCCTATTCAGCACATGCCCGAACTGGCACTCACAGCACTTCCTGTGACGTGAATGGGGGACTTCAGGACCAGAAATGAGAGGGCAGGAAAATGAAGGTTAGACTTCATACCATCTTGGCACAACAGAAACTTTAAAAGCTCTTTGAAACCCGGGGACAGAAAAGATGTAAGAAGTATACCACTCCACACTGAAGCAGATAACAGGGAAAATTATAGACAATACAAATAAGGAACCAATTACCTTTTCGCTCCCGGCCAAATCAACTAGATACAGCTTCCCACTGAGCTTTTTTTCGGTCTCTACATTCTCTTGTTTAATATTGATCAGGAAGATACTGTGACTTCTCGAGCTGTGTTCATTCATATCTGAAAAGGAAAATAGTTTACTGCTCTGCAAAGAACAAGAAGTTTAGGTAGCAAGTTGCTCATCTAAAAAGCACAACAAATCATGCTTAATAGCTCCATTTTTTAAAGTAAGTCCAGCCAATTCTCTAAAAAAAAAAAATTTAAGTTTAGTTATTTATTTTGAGAGAGAGAGAAGGAGGCAGGGAGGGGCAATGAGAGAGAGAGAGAGAGAGAGAGAGAGAATCCCAAGTAGGCTCTGTGCTGTCTGCACAGAGCCCAACACAGGGCTTGAACTCACAAATCATGAGATCATGACCTGAGCCAAAATCAAGAGTCAGACGCTTAACTGACTGAGCCACCCAGGTGCCCCAGTACAGTCAATTTTTAAACATATCTAAAACCAGTTTCTTTAAAAACAAACAAACAAACAAACAAAAACAAACAATGCTTGTTCTAGAAATGAAAGATTTAAAATAACTTCACACAGCTAAGAAATTAAGAATCCTAGTCAGTGATCCAAGATAACAGATTCTTTAGCTTTGTCTGAAGCACCCCCTCCCATGTTCCAACATCTTGCTCCAGCCTGAGCCTTGGCAGCAAAGAGCTCACACCTCCCTCTCCCCTCACCTTAAGTCCCTCACCCTTTATCATTGTGGTTAGTGTTGGAAGTATTCTATCTCTGTCATGTGTGTAAGCCTTGCTTATCAGTACTATCACAAGCTTTCTTAAGGAGGGATTATGATCTTAAGGTTTAAGAGTTCTTTTTTTAGTACAGTTCTATAACCCATGCTCGGTGCATAGCATTTCTATATACTAACAATAAACAATCTGAAAAGAAAACAATTCTATTTAAAGTATCAGATTAAATATGCTTCATTAGTGCCAAACACTAGAAATAGAAACGTTTTTGGACCCTGGATAGGAGTCTCCTATCCGATATGTAGAGAACAACAAGAATCTGGACAATGATTGGTTCCAACTAGAGTCCAACAAGGAAGGGACTCGGTGTTTTGGAAAATGCTGGTACACCCATGACCTCCATGAGTCTGACGTCCAGTCTGACATTCCTATCACATATGCCACTGCCACTCCAGAAATTATAGTCCTTGAATTTGATAGAAAAACAGCAGAGATGTACAGGGGTGGCAAAATATGCCTGATCGATCACTTTAAGCCTTTGTGGACCAGGAATGTGCTCAAGTTTAGACTAGCTCATCTCAGAGCTCTGGGGCTGGCTCCATGGCTGATGGTGGAAATCCCCAATCTGATTCAGAAAAGTGTGAATCAGCATAAAGAAAAATGCAACCAATAAAGGATCAAGCCACGGAGGCAGGACAGAGGGACCTTTAATAGGCTGTGTTCCTGTTTTTTGTGCATTACTCTTACTCATCCAACTGCTTCCCCTCATCCTCCTTCACCAATAAGTGTTACTAAGTAGCTGCATCAGGCAATGTTGAAAAAAATAAGCAACAGTATTGCTACTGAATTTCTAAGGCTACCCAAAGAGGGGAAAGACCAGGGCTTGGGGAAACCAAAAGGTAATATCTCTCTCTTCCCTTCTCCAGGAAGAATAGGAGGTGCTGATAGTCCTTTTGGTTTCTGGAGATAATGCATGAATAAAAGCTGCTTCCTCTGGCAGCAACAAAACAAAACAAAACTTTCTAGAATATACGGGAAAAAACTAAAGATTCCACAACAAAATAAGTCAAAACTGATAAATGAATTTGGCAAAGTTGCAAGATACAAAAATAATATGTAAAAATCAGTCACATTTCTATATACTAACAATAAACAATCTGAAAAGAAAATCATTCTATTTAAAGTATCAACAAAAAGAGTAAGGTACTTAGGAGTAAACTTAACCAAGGAAATAAAATACTGTATACTAAACACTACACAAAGAGGGGTAGCTGCATGGCTCAGTCGGTAGAATATGCAACTCTTGGTCATAGGGTTATAAGTTTGAGCCCGGTGTTGGGTGTAGACAGTACTTAAAAAAATAAAACCTTTTTTAAAAATTAAAAACAGGGGCGCCTGGGTGGCGCAGTCGGTTAAGCGTCCGACTTCAGCCAGGTCACGATCTCGCGGTCCGTGAGTTCGAGCCCCGCATCAGGCTCTGGGCTGATGGCTCGGAGCCTGGAGCCTGTTTCCGATTCTGTGTCTCCCTCTCTCTCTGCCCCTCCCCCGTTCATGCTCTGTCTCTCTCTGTCCCAAAAATAAATAAAAAACGTTGAAAAAAAATTAAAAAAAAAAAAGAAGAAAATAAAAATTAAAAACAAAACTACAAAATGTAAGAAGACATAAATAAATGGGTCGGAAGACTTCACATAGTGAAGATGTCAATACTACCAAAACCAGTCTAAAGATTTAATATAATCTGTATCAAGATCCTCGTTGTGTTTTTTACAGAAATAGAAAAGCCCATCCTAAAATTCATATGGAATTTCAAGGAACCCCAAATAGCCAAAACAATCTTGAAAAAGAACAAAACTGAAGTTCTCACATTTACTGATTTCAAACTTACTACAAAGCTACAGTAATCAAACAGTGTGGTACTGATACAAAGGCAAACCTATAGACAGATGAAAGACAGCCCAGAAATAAACCCTCACGTAAAATGGTCAGAAGAATTTTCAACAAGAGTGTCGAGATCACATGCAAAAAAATGAAGTTGGACTCTTACCTAGTCCATATATTAACATAAAAAGGATCAAAAACCTACATGTAAAAGCTAAAATTATAAACCCTTAGAAGAAAACATAAGGGAAATGTTTCATAACACTGAGTTTACCAATGATTTCTTGGCAATAACACCAAAACCTTAAGCAACAACAAGAAAAATAGATAAATTGCACTTTATCAAAATTAAACTTTCATTCATGAAAGGAAGTATCGACAGAATGAAAAGGCAACCCACAGAATGAGAGACAAGATTTGCAAATCACATATCTGATAAAGAATTTAGATCAAGAATAAGATAAGAGCTCCTATAAATCAATAACGAGAATAAAACAACCTAATTATAAAATGAGCAAAGGACCTAAACAGACATTTCCTCAAAGACAATGTACAAATGGCCAATAAACACATGAAAAAATGCCAACCATCACTAAACATTAGTGAAATGCGAATCAAACCACAGTGACCTCACACATCACACCTATTAGCATGGTTACTGAAAACAAAAATAGCAGCGCCTGGATGACTCAGTCGGTTAAGTGTCCAACTCTTGATCTCAGTTCAGGTCATGATCCCAGAGTTGTGGAATCCAGCCCCGCATTGGGCTCCATGCTGACTGTTGATGGTGGAGACTGCTTAAGATTCTCTCTCTCTCTCTCTCTCTCTCTCTCTCTCTCCCTCCCTCCCTCCCACCCTCCCCCCCACCCTCTGCCCCTCTCCCCATCTCACTCTAAAATAAATACATACATACAAACATAAATACATCAATAACCTTTAAAAGAAACAAAAATAGAAGTAATGGCAAGGATGTGGAGAAATTAAAACTTGCGCGCTCTTGTCGGTAGGAATGTAAAATGGTGCAGCTGCATGGAAAATAGCATGGCAGTTCCTTAAAAACTTCAAAGTACAATTAACATATGATCCAGCAATTCCAGTTCTGGGTATATGCCCAGAAGAACTGAAAGCAGACACTTGAACAGATATTTATACAGCCATGTTCATAGCAGTATTATTCACAACAGCCAGAAGGTGGAAGCAACACAGGGTCTACACGTCTAACTATGGATGAATGAATAAACAAAATGCAGTATACATGTACAACAGAATATTAGCATTTCAAAAAGAAAGGAAATTCTGACATACGCTACATATTGGATGGACCTTGCAGATGTTATGCTACGTGAAACAAGTCACAGGAGGACCTATGTTACTTCACTTATGTGAGGCAGCTAGAGCGGTCGAATCCATTGAGACACAAAGTAGTGTAGTGGTTACCAGGAGTTGGGAAGAGGAAGTGTGGGGAGTTATTGTTTGATGGGCATGGGGTTTAACTTTGGGATGATTAAATTCTGGAAATGGATAGTGGTGATAGTTGTACAGCATTGTGAATGGATGTAAGGCTACTGAATTGTACCCATAAAAACGGTTAAAATGGTAAGTTTAATGTTATGCGTATCTTGCCAAAATCATTTAAAAACCAGCTTACCAGAATGATAAGAAAACTAGTAATGTTCTAGACCAACAGTTCTGAACCAAGGGGCCACGATGGATTGTCAAGTATGTCCTGAATAACTCATGACTAACAACAGCTGAAGAAATCAAGTAAATAATTTACCTATAAATGAGAGATACTATTATGATAAGAATATCAGGCTTACATTCTTTCAAGTATATGTGTAAGCAGAAGAGAAATAAGTAGAATTTAACCTACACTGTATACATGTCTAGGCTCACCTATGAAATCTGCCACATATGTAATTATCATCTGATAGTAGGTTGGGTAAAGAACAGGTTGAGAATTACAGTTCTGGGTGACAGAATCATAGAGCCTTGGATGGGAGAGACTTAAAGAGGCTTGACCAGTCAACCAACCAATGCCTTAATCTCTTGTATACATCACAGGGAACTCCCTGCCCCTCTAGGCAGCAGGCTTTACTTGGGGCAGCTATCAGGATCAGAGAGTTCTTGTGGTTGGTCAAAACCTGCCCCCCTGTAGCTTCCACAACCCTGGGTGGTCCACCATTTGGATCATACAAAGCACACTAAGTTTCTTAATGACAGCAACTTGAACATGTTGAGAAATAGTACATCGTCCATATGTCCTCCTCAGAGTTTTTTCTTTCTTCCAAGCTAGGAATCCCTAGTTCTCTCAGCTCCTCTTCATCTGAACTCACTCTGGTTTGTCCACATCCCTCCGAATAAGACAGACAGCCACCATCTTTTCATGGAGCCTCTGCTGCTCTAACAACTTATGACCACTTCCCCAAGGTGCGTGCAAACACCGAGGAAGGCAATGCAAGAAAAACAAGCTGACCTGAACACGCCTGTGATTAACACAGCCTAGAAAAGTTTTCAATAACGCTCCCAGCTCTTTCTGAGCTCCTCCTGGCTTTCCTTTTCCCTTTTTACACAGGGCAGAAATCTAGTGTGGTTTCTTTCCACACATATGACTGGCCATATAAAATTTGCTCATTTGTAATTTTTTTTAACCTGAACAACAACATGATTGAAATACATTTAGAAGCTGACTTTTAATCCCCTTGTCTCGGTGGGTTGCTTGTTTTCCCCAGGGTCCAGACAAAGGGTGCTGCCAGGGCCCAGAGAACCTCACCCGCTATTTCCCAGAGTTCCCTGCACAGCAGAAGGCACTGCTTCCCACGATGTGCCTAGATGCACTCAGACTGCACACACCTGTGTGTCTGCATCCAAGCCACTGCTTTACAACTGCCTTCCCCTGAATTATTTCCTTTGGACCTCATAACCCAGCCATCCTGGCGGGTGGGCAGATACTTGTACCCTGACTCACAGGGGAGGGAACAGGACACCAAGCTTACTTGTTACAGCCACATGTCGGTTTGCTTTGCCTTCATCTATCACATCCATGACTTCCTCGGGGCTTGACACAAAGCGCTCGGTGCACCCCTGCAAAAGAGTCAGTTCAGGTTCACCGTTAAAGGACCGGAAAACACCGGTATTTTAAGACAGCTAAACATTTTCCCATTTTTCTCCTAGAGGTGCAGATTAAGAGAAAGGCTCCAGTGTTGATCCCACCACTTTTTCTCCTGCTTCTGGCTTGAATTCTACATGAAAAAGAAGTCTGAGCAAACCTTGGGAAACCCAGAAGTAAACCATAAAAGAAATGCCAGATTTGCCTAGATTTTTAAATACCTGTTCTTACTCAACAGCATGAGTTTCTGTTTCTGAGACAGAATAAAGAAAACCAGTGACAGAAAAAGAAATGGATGAAATTTTGCTTTGCCTTCCATTCTAGTCCCCAACTTTAGTTAGACACATTCTAGACATGATGCTCTGCTGGGCTTCCCCTAACTACAAAGTATAAGCAATTATCCTCCATATAAAAGCCTCTTCACATGTGAATAATAAGTATTTGTTCACTTCTCCAATTCTTACCTTATGTGATTAGACATCTGTGGTATATTTACAGAGATACAACTGGAGAAATTAAATGTCTATTTTTTTTACCAGATGAATATTAAATGTAAGGAACATGATGAAATACCTCCATACACTTTATAGGTAACGTTGTGAGCATATTACATAATAATTATGATGACAGTGACCGGAGACAAGTCAATTGCATCATCAAGTTTTCCTCATACCTTTACATACGGGACTCTGTTTTTGTCTTCATGAACAGCCAAGTTCGTCTTGGATACTACAGAGATAATAATGATGGCATGCAGAGGAGAGAAGAAAAGTTAAAGACTCAGTATTGGAGGATAAAGAGAAATTGTTACCGAAGATAGGCAAATCTCATGTCTTTGCCATACGCAAGTTTAAGCCTTGGCTGAGAACAAGCAGATAGTGTAAAGACAATAAAAGATCTCTGTATTTTCATTAGTTCCTTAAGCAGAAGTGCTGTGAATCCTTTCAGCCTCCCTGGACCTTAGTTACAGAGCAAATAGAGGACAAGCATTCAGGTTACTCACCATCCAGTAAGTCCCTGATTTTGTCCAAGTAGATCTCAAAATAGGAAACCTAGTTAAAAACAAATGGAGTTTGAAACAGAAATGCCACACTGTATTTAAAAACTATCACTATTAAAACTCATAGAAGGTCTTTGGCATGTACGGCTAAGAAGAGCAAGAAGAGGGGCCACAAAGTGTGAAGAGTTGGCCGACTCTCCGGGCTCTCCAGCCTCCTGTCGCGTCAGCCTGCTCTGCGGGCCGCTGCCCAGTGAGGCCACTCTCCGTGCTTGACGGCCTCTGTGGTCTTGACTCAGGTGCTCCTTACATTGTGTGCTGGGCATCCACTCACAGAACGACTCTCCTTTTCACCCTATGTGAGTGCCAAGCAAACTTCTAGGTAGGACAACAGCTGCAACAGAAACGTCCTTCACGAGCAATTGTCAAAAATCAGTAGGCCTCTCCTCATGTGTGACACTGACACCCTCACCAGACTGGGATGAAACACTCACATGAAGAAGTAGGGACTGGAATAAGGGCACTTTGCTTGGAACTACAAGAGCTCAAAGGCAACAGGGAGAGAGCTGCTGATGGTGGCCAGCTTTGGGGAGTCCAGGAAGGGTCCGAACAAAATGTGATTTAATGAAAGACAGACTAGACTGCGAGAGGGAAAGGAAGCCTTCCCATCAATTATTCTCAAACGCCAGCCCAGAACCACCTGCATCAGCATCATCCATAGCCTTTGTTTAAATTGCAGAGTCATGAACCCTATTGTAGTCCTGCTGAATCAGAATCTCCAGGAACAGGTCCCAGGAATCTGCTTCTAATCCCTGGTTAATTCTTATGTCAGCTGACATCTGAGAACAGCTTTAACTAGATATGCGATCTTGGGGGTTTAATTCACATGTAACCGAGACGAGAGGCCTCAGTTTTCACATCTGTCAAATGAAGCCATTTGGACTCGATGATGTCAAAAATTCTGTCTAGGATTCTGCACTTTTTGTCTACACCTGCCTTCTGCCTCTCAGATCAACTTTTCTTTCTCTCATGTTTATGGGTTTTCTTGAAACCTAAACAAAGGAATGGATAAACAAGTTGTTAAGGAAGAAAAAAGGTGCCAAAATAGTTGTAAAGTTGGAGTGTAACTCTACAGGTGAAACCTCACCCCTGCATCCTAGCTCTGAACCAGTTCTACCTCTGGTTGTGGGAAGTGAAGCTTCCCCAACTCAAGGCTAATCCTCACCAACTCAGCCCCACTTATTACCTTGTCTGTGTCTCAGCCTGGAGCCTAGTGACTTCCCAGTTTCTCTGAGAGCTGGGCTTCAAACTCTGGAACCTGTACCTGGCCATCCTCTCCACGTTGCCTGTCTCCCTAACAACCTGAGCCTGCCTGATCATCTGTCAAACTCCCCAGTCACCAAGCCTCGCACATCACAGACACACCTAGTTGACCTTGGAAAGAATCACTGCTCCTGAAACTTCTTCCTGTGGCTGGAATCCTAGGGTCTGTTTGGCCTCTAATCTTACACATCTCTCATTCAGCCTCCCTGTGGCCAACTCAACCCTGGTTCCAACCCATTCTATTGCATTTCAAGACTGCCTGGCTTTCATTAAGACTTCTGCATCTTTGAGGGGCACCTGGGTGGCTCAGTCAGTTAAGTGTCTGACTTTGGCTCATGGTCTCGTGGTCTGTGAGTTCAAGCTCCACATCGGGCTTTCTGCTGACAGCTCAGAGCCTGGAGCCTGCTTCAAATTCCGTGTCACCCTCTCTCTGCCCCTCCCTTGCTTGCACTCTGTCTCTGTCTCTCTCTCTCTCAAAAATAAATAAACATTAAAGAAGATTTAAAAAAAAAGACTTCTGTATCTTTGAGATGTACACATGTATCCTTATTTCCATAGATTACAGAGAAATTACACTAAAAAGCAGTCATAAATTACATGTCAACAAATATGGCAATTAAAATCCTGTTCACATTTAGTATCTTCTTTTACCACAGAAGATACTGGTGCTTGAGTTGGGGGAGGGGGAGTGATTTTGTTATTTTTGTCATTGCAAATGCTTTATGAGACCAGGTGGAAGAAAAAGAAATATGCAATTGTTTTGCATTAAGAAATTGCATGTTCAGAAATAATGTTTAAAACCTCTATGGGGCTCACTTTAAGGAACAGATTTTCAATAGTGTTTTAATCAAGCCTCTTTTTCTTGATTAAGCCTGTCAGTGCTCAGTTCAAATATGGAACAATCGCTAGCCTTCCCACTTATAATTATGATGTATGAAATAAGTGAGCATAACTACAAATGGAGAACAGAAAGCCAGACTTTAAAATTCAGCCCTGGAGACTTGGGTGTTGTTTCTTCTCTCCTGCTTCATGCTGGGGCTGTTTTTATCTTAATAAGATTCACACTATTTTGAGGGCAGTAATTGGTTTAACATCTTACTCTGGGATTATCCCATAAGAACCCTACAGTAGTTTAAGGTATTTAAATGCAAACAGCCTTAAAGATGTTCTAAGCTCCTAAATCTTGATCCCATCAAAGCAACAGGCTTCTGTATCCTTAGATATAAAGAACCCTGGCAAAGAGGAGAAACCAGCATTAGCTAATAAAGGGAGGAAAAAGATTTATAAAGTAAAAAGAGTTGCCAGATCTAATTTATAATGGGGCAAACAGTTGTTGCCTTGTTTTTATATAATTTAGGAAAGGCACATAGCAGAAATAAGTAAGGTGGAAGTTTAACATAATGGAAAGGTGTTGCACTTGGGATTGGTTAGATCAAGAGTCTAATAACCTGATCTGTAACTGCTGCCAATAACCTGATATGTAACTATGGCCAGCCAGTGCTGTCTTTAAACTTCAGTTTCTTCATCTCTAAAATGATGGGCCTAGGGGTGCCTGGGTGGCTCCGTCGGTTAAGCGTCCGACTTCAGCTCAGGTCATGACCTCGCAGTCTGTGAGTTCAAGCCCTGCGTTGGGCTCTGTGCTGACAGCTCAGAGCCCGGAGCCTGTTTCAGATTCTGTGTTTCCCTCTCTCTCTGACCCTCCCCCGTTCATGCTCTGTCTCTCTCTGTCTCAAAAATAAATAAACGTTAAAAAAATTTTTTTAAATGATGGGCCTAGTGCACTAACCCAGCCTTAAAGAATGGTCAGCCTCTTGGCTCATGTCCTCAGCACCAAGTCTTCTTAGAACTGCCTGTATCTCTTCCTCACCCCCTGTCCACACCGTCCCCAGTCGCCATGGCAGGAACTCAGCCAGCCATGTGTATCCTGGACAACACTAATCAGAGCTGGGGGCAAGCCCTGCTGTAGGCTAGGCCAAGGAGCCCACTCCCTGGGGAATTAGGAATCGGGAATAAGGGATGTGGAACAGGAGCTACCATGGTCCTTCTCCCCTTATCCATGCACCCCCTGAACAAAGATAAAGCAAGCAGACAGAAATGCAGGGACTGTAACAGGGACAGAGTTTCGGGGGTGATGAAAATGTTCTGGAATTAGTGATCATAATTGTGTAATTTTTGAAATATAGTAAAAACCATTAAATTGTACACTTAAAAAATGAATTTTATGGTGTATGAGATGTATCTCAAGCTTTTTAATTTAAAAAAAATATTTTAAAGGAAAAGCAGGGTCTGGATTCTTACTTTTCTACAACCCCCAAGCCACATGCCTTCACGTTTTGTACATTATAACAGTTTTCTCTAGTTGCTTAAACAAGTGGCTTTCAATCTCTTGCAAACAAAGGAGCTCCAATGAATATACCCCTAATACTCAATGTTATGAATTAACAGCTATAGTTAAGAGATTAAAAATTTCTTTCAATTCAAATTTAAGTCAGAGCAGAGGTTCTGGTTTAAAACAAACAAACAAACAAACAAAAAAACCAGGAAGGATAATACCCTTCCCTACTACTTGTCAAAGTGTGCTTCCCAAAACACTATTGTATCATACCCCAAAAGGAGAAAAATATGTCCACCGTCAAATACGCAGGAAAATGTAATATACTACATGTCCCCTTTGTAGAATTATACTGCATAATAGCATGTTTAACTTGTGATGAATTTAACATTTTTCAACAAAACATTTTTCCAGCTTATTTGGCCACATAAACTTTTTCCCTGGTAACCCACCTATTAATATGAGGGACCTGGAACATACTTTGGGAAATGCTGTCCTCACCCAATCATAGACACATTCTAGTCACATCTCTAGAAATCTACAGGGTAAGTATAGAATTCAAACAACTATCAAGATGATTCCATCCTAAAGAAGGCTTTTACTTTATCTCAATTATTTCCTCCGTATTAACCTGAACCATTAAATAACTATGGCTTTGCCTATGATGGCACGTCATCTAAAATACATAAAAATCATCTTTTATGTACACAGAAAAAGAAGAAAGCTAAGAAACATGATTTGGGGCTCAGTTTCTTCTCCTTGGACTTAATCAAGGGCACTTACCTTGATATGAAACTCCAGGTTTTCATCCATGGAATAGATGTGGTCAAAGATGTCGTGCGCGATCCTTGGGATGATCCCCATGAGTTGAGGGTCATGTAGCTTCCCCTAGTGAGTGAAAAAACACAAGCACAGGGAGCTAAAGAGTGCTGGGAAACCTGTGTGAGAGAAGGGACCATATGTGGATGCACGAACAGAACACCATGGAAGAGGGAACACCCATACACGTATGTCTGCTCCTTTGGAGGGTCCACCTGACAGGTAAACAGACCGTTAAGTTCATGGATATAGATCAGCATGTTGCTCTTTTTACCAGCAGTGGGGGGCTTGTTCTGTCCCCAAAAATATTCACTCCTGCTGCCGCTCACGGCAGCAAATGGGTGTATGTGGGTAAGGGTGTGGGTAGAAGGGAGGAGGGCGGGAGGGAGGGAGGAAGACTGACATTATAGGGTGACTATCACATCCCAAAGGTGGCTTTTGTTTTGAAATTTTTACAAACTGATCAGAAGGTACAAGCCCAAGTTAATCTGCGTTAATAAAACCACCTTGAGAGCTGATAGTTTCTTTTATGTCATCATTGCTCAAAAATTTCTCACCTTATTCTAGAAAAACCTTCAGTATCGCTTCACAAACCAATCAAGAAAAGCCATTTCATCGATTTCTTAAAAATCCATAATTCCCAGCCTGAATTGTTCAAGTAATTTTTGGTTCTTTCCTTTCCTTTTCTTTTCTTCTCTTTTTTTTTTTGGGGGGGGGGGCTGTTTCTAATACTTAAATCCACTTGTAATATATTCTCTTATTCTTTTACCCCCCTTTTTTCTCCGAGAGAGGTCTAGCCCTCTCTTCCCATGCAGCCAGCGCCTCTAGGAACCCTCCTCCAACCCTAAGGCGGGGGTGGGGGGTTGAGGGATATTTTATCTAAGGGGTAATGGGTTAGATGAGTTTTTCTGTGATTTGAACTATTTTACTAAATCCATGTTTAAGATCCAGATTTGCCGCCTCTGAAAACTTTCAAAAAAGATATGCCGTAGTATTTGAAAGCAATTCCTAAAGAAGAGTTCTAGAAGTATTTACAGTGGCAGCCCTAGCAAGGGCTCCCAGAGAGCCTTCCTTACTCCCACGCTCCAAGTTCTATTCTGTTCCATGTTAAACCACCCATCAGTGCACAAACATATAGTCTGCAGGTCTAAAGTAATCATTGGCAATAGTATTCCCAGAGTTTTTCAGACCTTCAGAAAGTTATAAAACTCTGGGGGAGAAAAAAACAAAACTGGAACTATAAGAAAATCACAAAACCCGTCTTACTCTTCAGTCTCCCAGGGACACCAACAGCCTTCAGCAACACGATGACTCATATCCTTGTTCCAAATCTCCCTGCCACCTGGAAGACCTGCTTTGTTTTCCTCAATCAGATCTTCTTTATCCTTCGGGGATTCACCACATAGCTCCTCTTTGACAGGTTGACTTTCAAGCCAATATTTGAGTTACCAAAAGCAAGAAGTCACATGGACCCTGGCACTAACTCCAGGCCACAAAGCGCTTTACATTGTGAATCCTCCTTTGCACACCTGATCCCTAACCTTCCACTCTCTTGAAAGCAAGAGAAAAGCTGACTTTAGATATATCTGTCCTCTGGCAAAGCTCTCTTACCCGGGAAAATGGGTTCTCTCCTGGAATGCCTTCATCTGCTAAGAATCCTATATCATTTGATATCTTTATATCGCTTTTTGTTTGACTGTACAGTCCCTAAAGGCAAGGTGGCCAGCGCATATGTATTTCTTCCTACTTCTTATGATACTTAGTACGGTGTCTATTGCATAGAATTATTGTAGAATATAAATTAAACAGTATACATACAGTGCTTAGGGACAATAAATGTTAGCATTATATTATTCAGCTCATATTAGGTTCTCATTAAGCAGTCGTTGGGGTTTATTTGACCTGAAGAGTCTGAAAATATATTTCTATCCCAGACCATTAACATATATCTTAGGAAAATAGCCCCGAATGACTGAGACACACAGTTTCTCAAATGTTGGTAATCTTACTTCTCACAGGCCATCATAAACATCAAACACTGGGCCCTGCATGCTCAGGACTATGAAAATTGCTGGCAGAAATGACCCGGACAGTGAAAGGGGTGCCTGGGTGGCTCAGTAGGTTAAGTGTCTGACTCTTGATTTTGGCTCAGTTTATGATCTCATGGTTCACGGGTTCAAGCCCCATGTGGGGCTCAGCTCTGACAGTGTGAAGCCTGCTTGGGATTCTCTCTCCCTTGCTCTCTGCCCCTTCCCCACTCACACTCCCTAGATAAATAAACAAAAACAAACAAACAAATAATTAAGAAATGACACAAGACAGTGAAAACACAGATCTCTCTCCAGTCAAATGTCATGATGCCATTGGGTCAATCCACCTCAGAGAGTCTGAGGAGTGTTCCCCCACGCTCCCCCAGAACCCTTCAATAATCCATCATAATCCTTCAGCTTCTCCTCAGTGGTTCACAGACAAAGAAGAACAAGTGATAATTCACAAATCATTTATAAATGACTCCAATCTGTTTCTCTAGATACTTTCCCTTTCAAAAGGTTTATCTTCCAATTGATTTCTGGCTCACACAAATATTGACATCCCTTTGTTTGCCTTTGTCAGGGTAAGAACCAAGGCAGAACCAGGGATGAGTCTGCGACACTCCCTGTTGCTTCCCTGAAGCCCGCACCCAAAAACCACATGAGAGGGAAGGACATGTTAATTTGGAGAAGGCATGATAATACCTCCATTCCCATGGTCACGGAAGTGACACTCAAATCTAGCAAAGGTTTAGGGGCTGGGATGCTTGATCTAGCTCATAAGCCCAGGAGTGGTGACAGCTGAGGCTTTATGTTCAGTACACTGAGCCTGCCAAGACAGTGTGTGTGTGTGTGTGTGTGTGTGTGTGTGTGTGTGTGTGTGTGAGAGAGAGAGAGAGAGAGAGAGAGAGAGAGAGAGAGAGAGAGATGTAGTGTGTGGGTGTGAGTGGTGTTGAGAGGGTGTTGATGTGTGTGGTGTATGTATATAAGACGAAGGGGTGCTCAATAAAGGTCTTCACTCTTTCTTCAAATAAAATACACAAACACACACACAATAGTCACCTCAGGTGATAAAAGGTGGTAAAAAGCAGAGAGCTATAGAAATTCAGAGAACAGGGAGTCCTTTCCAGCTGTGGTGATATGAGATGGCTTCCCTGAGGGACACCAAATCTTGAGAGATGGAGATCAGGATGGGCAAGAAGCAGGAAGATGAGATGAGAGGAATGCAACAGAGGCATAGGAACTGAGAAACAATAACCCATTAAGAGAGCCATGACAAGTTCAGTTGGCTGGAGGATCAGGGATGGACTTGAGTAGCAAAGGAATGTCCCGCTTCACCATCTTTCTTCTCCCAGAAAACACAAAGAACATTTGTATACTTGTATCCTACATAATCCTCTTCCAAAACTTCTCCCACTTCTGAATGTGGCCTTCTTGGAACATGTGTGAAAGAAGAAACCAGACCCAGGCCACTGGCCGCAGAACAAGACTCCCTTTGTTCTAGCCCCAGTTGCCTTCTCAACCTCCCAAGCAGGATGGTTTCCTGAAACACTTAAGATGGGAAAGCAGGCGGCCCGTCAGCTCACACGAGCACCAATGCACTCGGACAGGCTCATTAAAAATCACTCGGCTGGCTCAGCTCAGCAGTGGGGTGGCCTGCACCATTCCACGGGCTCCCGGTGCCCTTGTGGGCAGAAGGAAAAACAGCGTGTCTCCATCTGTCTAAATCGGTGCTGAAGAGGGACACAAAGCAAGGCACGGGGCCCAGAGAAGCCCTCCCGGGCAACACACACTGAACGAAGGTCCAGCCCTCCCTTCCCCTGGATAGCCGGCACCGCCAGCAGCCCTCCCTCACCCCAGCTCTAGAAGCACCGGCTGCACCTGCCCTGGGCCCAGTGCACCACCTGGCCTGGCATCAGCACTGTCAAGTGTTTCCTATTTTTACTGAAAATCCGCCTTAAATGCTCCATCTTCAGAAGCTAATCTTTCCAATTTTATGTAGGCTTATCTGTTTGTTCTCCTCAATAGAAAGTAATGGAATCACCACTGGATGTCAGACCAAAAATGAGGGGATTAAAATGAAAAACAGCTTTAAAATGTGACAGCTCTGTCCATTCAGGGAGTTAACATCCCCTTCCAAAAGCCTTTGAAAGATCACAATGTATAATTCCGAATACATAAAATCCTTTCAGATGGTGCAAGCCCTGCAGGGTTTTTTTTTTTTTTTTTTTTTTTTTTTTTTTTTTAATTTAATTGCATTCCAGGGTCCTGGATTTCTTGGTCTCCCACAGTCTCTATGACTTCGGCTCGGGGCTTCTCCTTTCCTCTGTTTTCCTCTAAAGTATCCCCTACCGTCTTTCCAATCTATAATCACCCTACAGAAAGAACGAAACTAAGTGTCTGTGGGGGCAGGGGGATGCTGGGAAAGGGCTCCCATCTGCCCCACCCCGTCCTCCTGTGGACACAAACATGTGATATTCAGAAGTCACAATAAAGAAAAGCAACCCCTTACAATCAACCTGTTAAAACCGACGAGGATGAAAAGGCTACAGAACTTAGGCAGCTATGAGAGGAACCCGCACAGAAGCCAGTTCCCTTTAGGGGGCCATGGGTCCCTCTGGGCCCACAGCAGTGCTGCAGGCCTTGTAAGGTTCACGCTGTGAGACAGAGGGCTCCCAATGCTCTCATCTAACACAACATCTCCGATTTTGGTTTTAAAGAGCTGGCATACCTCTTTGCCATCTCCTCACACCCACCGATTCCCCCCGCACACAACACAAACTAAGATTTTACTCTGGGGACAGGTCTCTCCTTTGATGGTTTACAATTTAAATTTCTGACATTTAGCAAATATCTTGTATTTCCCAAAGATGAATTAATTCGAAAGCCAAAAAGGTCATTCTTGTAAACATTCCCTATGATTGGGGGGTGGGGGGGGGGAGTTCTAAATATTGCACTTTTATTGTTGTTTTATATACCATTTGGTAATTTTCCAAAAACCTGGAGACTGATGGATACCATCATGAGATGCTCTCTCTCTCTCTCATGCCTTATGAAGGAGCTATTGTCACAGCTACTGGGAAGGCTGGCACTTAGGAAATCTATAACTGCAACTTTTCTGGTGCCTAGAAGGTCAAGGGTCTGGGGCTCAGCAAGAGAGGCAGGCGAGGGGCTGGCCATGCCCGCGTCTCACTGCAGGAGAATATGAGGTGCAAGAAGACAGGGGGCCAAGGCTCAGGGGTCAGGCGACAGTCCTACTCTGTGCAGAAGCAGTGGCAAATAAACCTGATGCCTCCTTTAATCTCTGCAATCTCTGAACCACTGTCCACTGCAAAATGGGTGAACGTAAGTCAACACCACAGAAACGAGATCCCCCAGAGTCCGATGCACACTTGAAATCGGTGTGAGCAGAACATCAGAGCCTCAAGGTTTTCGCCTCAGGCCTTTGAAATCTCCTCTTCAATAGGAATGATTCATAAGCTAAACCGATTCTGCAGCGGCTGGCCAGCCGGCCGGCTCACTCAGAGACATTCCCAGGAGGGTACCGTACATGAAAATCCTAAGCTTGAAGGATCAAGGATTCATCTTACCCTGCTGCTTGTAAGCTGAATTCCCCAAACTTCCTCTGCACAGTTTCTTGTAACAACCACTCTTCTACCTCTCCTCACCTGTCAAGGGAGGCTTTTAAAGAATTATCCGCCCTGAAGGGCTTACAGGAGTCCGTGGCAAAAAGCAGGAACAGAAGACGCAAAGGGGGCCAATTTTGTCCGCAGACGTGCCTTGTCTGGAACACAGCCTGGAGCCGCAGACCTCCACCGCCAACAATTTGCACTGGGGTCACACCTTTGAGAGCTCACAGGGGCAGGTGTGTAAGTTAATGACAGAGGATGCTGCACGTACATTCATACTCTCTTGCAGTGTGCAGGGATGGGGCCAGTGTGGACTGGACAGGGCATGAGGGTATCAATTCAACAACTATTTTATGGAACCCCTCCCAGGTGACAGTTGCTGTTTCACACAGTGGAAATGTCAATAAACAGGCAAACAAGACAATGAAGAGCTCTGCTCTAGTGAAGTTTACACTTTATATTAGGTTGAAATTTCATCCAGTGTCATAGAATCTTCATAAGTAATCTCTACACCCCTACACCCCACGTGGGGCTCGAACCCACAACCCCAAGATCAAGAGTCCCGCACTCCACTGACTGAGCCAGCCATGTGCCCCAGGATCTTCAGAATTTTCAACCAGATTTAGAAACTTAGAATTATGTGAAATCATCCCATTTTAAACACTGCCTGCAATTTTAAAATATGTATAGTAATAATAAATTTTATATAATGTAAAACACGCTGTATAGTCCAAACAAAAATATACCTGTGGGCTGAATTTGGTCCACAAGCCAACTTCTTTAAGTCTCTGACATACAGTTCTTCGGAGGAGACTCACCTCCCCAGAGTAGCCCCACTCCTTTAAACCCTTAGGGACTTTTGCAACAGACTTTCTCAGTGAGATTAGGGCCACAGGCCCTAGGATACTCACACCACTGTTCAGCTTGTTGATGATTCTTTTCTAATAGAATTTACTACTTCCATTTTGAGAGAGCTACCAACAAAGGATTTTTTTTAAATTCTGAACTCCTGAGATTTTATTACTCACCATTATTTTAAAACTCCACGGAGACAAAATAAATCGGTCAAACATGACCAGCCCCTTAGCCATCTGCCTTGCATAGCCAAGGGGCCACACGCACCTGAATTTGGCCAGCCACACAGAGGCTGCCATCACAGCATGCTGCAATCTTACCTCCATGGTGTGTGTTTTTCCTGATGAAGTCTGTCCATATGCAAAAATCGTCCCGTTATAACCTTCAAGGACATCTGCAAGCAAGAAAAGAAATTAAAATTAACTCATTACTTTGATCATATGCTAGTGTTGGTTCCATATTTTAAAATTACATTTTCCAAATGGCCCATCTCATTTTTCACACAGACGATGTCTTTCAGCTCCATTTGCATTTTAAGTAGAATTGTGAGATAAAAGCATAAATGAAGGCCTCCACTGTTCCACAAATAAAAAGAAATATACTCATATTCCTACACTACATATTAATGAAAAAGAAGGCAGACACCCTTTCTCCCAGTAACATCAACATTAAAACAGATTATCGAGCAGTACACTCTCTTTTAGTTGAGAGATACTTGAGTTTTCTTCTCTAAGTTGATCTCCTGAGACCAGTCAGAGGAAGAAAAACATTATCAGGGTCCTGAGTCTCTGGAATGAAGTGTAGAATAGAATTTCTTTGCAAAAGATCTGATTTGGGTCAGTTTAAACACTGGCCCAGGCGAGCTTCTTAGGAAGGTTTCTCAGGAAGGCTGCACGGAGCCCCTTCAGAACCGAGCAAGTCCCGAGCCTGGGAGGACAGGCCCCCCCGACTCTGTAATCCTGGCCACATGGTGACAATCCAATCAGCCCAGAAACCACCGGGGCCCTGACTCAAAGTTCATGCCTCTGTTATTTCAGTGACTGCTAGCAGGCCGGCCCAGGCCCATCAGCATCAGGAATTTCTTTTAATTACACAATGAGCATACTGTGCAAACCTCCACACAGGGCAGGCCAGCCTCCATTTCGCACAGGGACGAGGGGAGGCGTGCAGACAGAGGCTGCTTTGCACTGCAGATTATCTGTGGGAATTCTTTCAAAGCAGCAGAGGTGATTAAAATATATTTCCCTCAACCCTCCCTCATCCACATCAACATCACCAGAAGGGAAATAGTACATAATTAATATCATTGACCCAACATCTCTACGTAAGAGGAGGAAGTCTCATTCCTGAAAGGACAGTGGGGGCAACAAGAGGAACCCCCTAATGAGGTGTCCTTTTTCAGGGCTATGTACAAAATCATCACTCCAGGCCATCAGCTCCATTTATTTCAGGCCCTAGGTAGGTTGGTTATTTTGTGTTTTGGGCCTCTCTGAATTCTATAATGTCAGTTAATATTTGTTGTTTGGTTAGCTTTTCTAAAAAATTTTTCAATACACATTTTATTGATCTGAGGTTACTGGAGGGTGAACTGAGATCAGAACAGAAAGTGGGATTTTCCTTTAGGAAGCTAAAAAAAAAAAAAGAGAGAGAGAGAAAGTAAGCAGATTTTTTTTTTTTTAATTCTAGCAGCCCTTAAGAGTTTGTGTCAAGCTATATTGAGAGAGAGAGAGAGAGAGAGAGAGAGAGAGAGAGAATGTTCACACATATCAAACTTCTAACTTCTGGTAATGGTTTCCTTGGTAATAGGAGAAGCAGAAACTTAAAGACTACAATGTACGGGCTAGAGGTTCAAGCTTCAGTTTTCACAAAAATGTCAACTTGCTCAGAGAAAAGATTCAGGGTGGAAAGCCTTTATAGGACCATGAATGTGATGTGCTTTGAGGGGCACAAGAGGTTACCACCCTGCAGCTGGACTTTTAACATTCTATATTCATGGCATAAACAACTCCAGGCCACTGGAATGCCAGCCATAATCACAGCACTAAAGTTTCTATTTATTAGAAATTAAATATCTGTCGCTGAACTGCAAGGGCTTCCTTACCTGAAGCCCCTGTGCGGGAAGCACTCTGGGACCTTCCAGCCCAGGCTGTAGGGCAGGGGTGAGGAGGCCGAAGCCAAGTGTCCAGCTCCCTCTGCTCCTCCTAATAGGCCTGCTGGCCACCCTACAGGTGCATACGCTCGCAGGAGGAGGCTCTGGACAACATCCACACGGTAAAGAAAGCTCAGTTCAGCCTGAGCCCCACTGACAGAAGAAAGCCCAGCACATGCTTCTGCCTCTGCCAGGAAGCAGTGGGGCCGGGGCACCTGAATTCGGCTCCTCTGGCCGGGGCCCACCCCTCCAACTCCAACCTCCGCAACCAGAAGGTACAATCCTATTAGCTCCTGGTTGGCTGCTGCTCCCCAAAGTCCTGTGGGGTAAAGCCTGGGACATGTAGACGAAAACAAGCACTCATAGAGAGCACCACTTCCTCCGGAGCAGGGAGCTGAGGAGCAACTGAGACCCCACTGGGAGAGTCCTTGACCGTTGGTTGCTGCTTTTAAACATGGAGTGCAATTACTGTTGTTATTATTATTTTAAGTAAAAGGGAGCACATAAAACCCCATCAAAACAAACTCTGCTTGACCTTTAAAGTACTATATACGATCACGTTAAAATTAATTCATTGTTGGAGAACTATCTCTAGTGTTCAAGGATGAACAGACCTGATGTCCTCTATCAACGCAATTGTGAATTAAATTTAAAAATTTTAAAAGAAACTTTAAAAGAAAAGGAAAAGCTCTTCGAATGCAGTGTTCCCTATTTTCTTCCAAACTCCAAGTCTAGGGGGTCAGTTTGTTGACTTCGGCAGGAGGGGAGAGGAGAGGAGAGGCAGAAGGGGAAGGAGAGGAGAGGCCGGAGGGGAAGTGACAGTGCATCTGGGTGCACCCGCCAAGGAAAGCAGAATGGGAGAGCAGGTCTGTGCTCAGTGCCACGCTGAGCCACGCAACCACCCCCACCCGACCCGAGCAGAAACAGCCCACAAAAAGGCACTTTCATCACGTTGAATGACAGTTCCTGGGCCCGAGGAAAGCATTTGTTTCAGAGCCTCTCTCGAAACAGAATGACTATTTCTGTGCGCCAGCCGCAGAGCCAGGAATCAGTTCAGCCAGACAGAACCTTGCTTTGTGACAGGCTCTGGCGTGATGTGATCTCAGCTCACACCACAAAGCCAGCGGCACCCACAAGCACACAACACATCCATCCGGCAGCGAAGCAAATCCAAAGAGAAATTCCACTGCAGGTGGGAAGAGCCTTCTCACCTCCAGAGAGGAGGGAGGAGAGGAGTGGGATCCTTGAAAATACTTCTTGCCTCTTTTGCCATAGACTTCAGAAGCCAGTTTTCCGCCCCAAGTTTTTGCTAGTTCTGAGTCCAGACCTTGCTAGAACAGAAGAGTCTGTTCCACTACTGGGTAAGAATTTGGGGAAGATGTAATCATGTAAGTTCCTGAGAAGGCTGTCATGGCCTCCTACCAGCTCCCCATGTGAAATGGTGGCCTGTCAGTGGCCAGGGTCTCTGGCAATATTGGCTGACAGGTAGGTCATCACTGCCTCTGAATCCTAAGGCTGAATCCCGCTGACCAGTCAAGCTACTCAGGTAAGTCGCACGCCCAGAGCACATAGAGGCAGCCCTGCTAAACACTACTGGCAAACCATAACGCTGGGCCCAGCCGGTCTGAAGGGAAGGGCACCGTTACATCTTCAGAATGGAAATGCATCTCACTGTTGGAAGACAGGCAGGGCCAACCAGAGGCTCTGGAACCACAATCTCTATTCCTTCCCCCTCTCCCTCCTCCCCTCCCCCCTCCCTTCTCCCATACCCATTTCTAATCCTGTCCTTCTGCAGTGCTTGGTTAATAGTCCATATGGCCTGATACAAAAGTAACAACTCATAAATTGCTATTAAATGCTCATTATGAGCTCACCAGAAAAGTAGGGACAGGATAGTGTAGAAAAATCCAAGGAAGTCAGACAAGCTCAGGCTTAAGTTCCAGCCCCGCCACCCCCTAACTGACCTGGCCAAGTTATTTGACCTCAACCTCCTCTTTAGTACAACAGGAATAATAATGCTCACACCTCATAAAATTGTTGAGGTTTAAAATACAATAACATATGCAAAGTACATACAGCGTGCCTGACAGATAAGAGTAGCCAAAAAAATCTATTTCTTCTTAAGAGCCATACATAATAATAATACAGATCTTATAATATCCTGAGCTTAAAACTCTTCAATGAGTCCACATTGCCTGAAGGATAAAGCCCATCCATTTCTACCAAACTCTAATCCAGCCTAACTTTTTAAGTACCATCCCCCAGGTACCCTGCAACACTAAATTACCCAAACATGCCATATAATTTCTCTTTATGCTTTTCCTATTCCTTCTGCTTGTACACCTCTGCTATATTCTACAGTCTTTAGGACACAACCTTTCCAAGAAGCCTTCCTTAACTCTCCAATCCTTATCCCTACTCACCAAAGTCAGTCTCAAGTGACTTTCTTCTGTGCTCCCACAGCATTTTGCACACAGCCATCTTAAAGCACATACTACCCATGGGTATGACAACTATGGATGCACGTGTCTCTTTACCTATACTTAAAGCTTCTCACAGACAGTCTTATATATCTTGGCGACTCTAGTCCCTAGCAGTGGTTATACCACATGGTAAATACTTGATATCCTTGCATGAAGGAATGAGTAAAAGAAATAATTAAATGAATGAAGCTAAAGAAACTAGGTCTAGCAAACAAGAAACCAACTTCTCTAGCCCTGGACAGTCTACATTTAGTTAATTTGAAAGGCAATTGCCCAGAATGACTTCTGTAGACTGGGACATATTTACCCGTACTTTGATAATAGCATCCAGTAACCATGGTTTTTAATTCCTAGGGTCCACAGAAACCTTCCTATTCACCATGTTGGTAATCACAAATCCTATAAGCTCTTCTGGAAGAAACAGAGGAGAATCCTACGTACTGTTTCAGACAACATTTTGATTAACAGACACCAGACAAAGATGGGGGTGTGGGAGATACCAGAATTCTACAATCAAATGTTTCAAATATGTTTTTAAAAAACTAGTGAAGTTGAAGGGAATCAAAAACCCAAGAGAGAATAAAGCCATCCAGTTAAAAGGAGTCTTCCTGATCTCAAAAACATTACGGGTTCAGAGACACTTGAAAGGAAAGCTCATGGGTCTACTACATTATCATGAATCATGGGGACTGTGGTGACCTTCAGAAGTTATCTGATTGAATTCCTGGCCTCTAGAAAAAGAGGCCCCTACAATACCACCTTCCTTTCCTGATTTCAATAGGCTTTGTCAAGGCAAAACAGACCTCAGTTGTACCTAGTAACCATTCCATGGAGTTCTTTCTCATATATCTTTGTTTTACCTTGATGATGAGGAAACAACATGGCCACTTCCCCTCACACTAGTTTCACTGGATATTTTAAAACGTTAAATCAGGTCTTCATCATCCCCTAATAACTTCCTTTCAAGGGAGAATAAGGCACTCTTAGCTGTTACAAAATGAGTATGCTCACATCAAATTTGTAGTGCCTGAAGAATATCTGTTTATCATATCATGTCAGAGCCTAATTTTACCTAAATGGTTTTCTTTGTGGCTCACCATATACTGGGCCTCAAGTTATCCAATTAGGTCACGTCTTCATGAGAACTTTCTAAGGATTGCCTATTTCTGACATTTCACACCATAAAAAAACCCAAACACTGAAAGAGACTCAACTTCTCTAGTAATGAAGAGTGAAAGATGATGATGATTATTTGTTAATCACAGGACTTTTTAAAGATGGAATGGATCCATCTCTAATCAGAACATCAACTCAGAGATGCGTTTAAATTGACCTCATGCTTAGCACAGCATACGGTAAATACTAGTTGGTTCTGATAATGAAAGGGGAGAGAAAAGGAAATTATGGCTCACATGTGATTAATTTTACTTCCACAAGAATAAGTAAGAGTCTGATAATGGAGAGGAAGGAGGACAGAGTAGGAGCAAACTAGAGCTACACACTCCAGAGAGAGAGACAAAACAGTTTTAGACAGGAAGAGATGAAAAACAATAGAAGCAGAGAGAAAACAAAAATTACCATCAGATACAGCCCTACAGTAGTAATTCAAGAAGAGCCTAAATTCAGGCATGTTTTTTTTTCTCTTCTGTTTTCTATAATGATCTTACTGTGAAGACCTTCAAAATTAATTGATGTCTGCAACAAGAATGTGAATAACCATACACCTCAGCAAGGAACATACTGACTGACTCTCCCACGCAGATGCCCAGGGTCAGAACCAATCTAACAGATGTACCCAGGGCTGGCTTGCTTGAATTTCAGACAGGTTACTCAGCTCAGCTTCCAAAAACAAGCACATCTTGCATGACAAGGTGCTTTTTGAATTTTGATTTTGCTTTTTACTCTTTAAATCTAGAGCTACCTATAAAGGTGGCAACATCAGCACATTTGGAAACACAGCTGCCATAGCATTCAGACTAGAAGGTAAAGATTTAAAGATGAAAAGCAAAGAAGCAGGAGATGCCCCTCAGCTCTGTCCAGATGGCGAACTCTCCCAAGGCAAGCTCCAGCCCGCCCGATGTGAAAGGGCAAGGTACAGCAACGTGTAAATTGGTTCGTCTCCCTGCTGTTAAATCCTTCAGGGCCAAGGCCAGTCCCAGAGAAAAGGGCTGATCTCTAAGACAAATTTAGGCCTCAGGCCATCTATTTGGAGGAACAAATGTTGGTATCTGGGTGGAAAAGTTGAAAGTGGGTTAGACCAAAGTATATTTAAGGAATGCTGAGTAGCAAAAACAGCTCAATAACCAACAAGGTAATGTGATTTTATGATGCTGTAGAGAACTCCTTGATGCCCAAGAATTTTCCATGTTTAAGGCTTCTCCCTGAAGACACAGATGCACAAAATAATTCAGCCAAAAATATACAAATGGAGCATCAGAAATATCTATTTTTGTCTCCTTCAAAGCAGAAAGGAGGCCTTATACCTACAGCAGTACTTTAAAACCTTTACAGAAATAGTGTGACCATAGCTTTTAAGCTTCTAGGTAGCAGAATAACTCTGCCAAAAAGGTGGCAAAAGAAATAAAGACATTTCCTTGGCAAGGAGATATGGAGAGGTTAAAGAACTTGCCTGACATCATAGCAAATCAGGACCAGAGCTCGGGCTATAATTCAGTGTTTCCAATTAGTAGGCCTCTGCTTATAGTCAAGGCACATTGATTCCTAGGCTGCAAATATCACTTAATGTTTTCAATTACTCTGAAAGGCCCAGGAGGAAATAAAGAAATAGCACTTACCTTTGACAATTTGCTTTGCACACGCATTGTAAACCTGCTCTTGGGTCGTGCTGGGAGGCAGCACTCTGTCGAAGACATATGGCTTCCCTTGCTAAAAAAGAAAGACAAAAGGAAAGGGCACACATTAGAAGTTTAGGAATAAAAAGCACTAATAGCAGTTAGACCACAGGCACTAAATCACAAACCCTATCCTTGAAGGCAGTTCCGTACGAGACTATGGAATTATTACAGTGTGAACCACACATACAATGTGTGTATGTGTAAT
The DNA here is from genome assembly GCF_028749965.1 of Puma concolor. Classification (NCBI taxonomy): domain Eukaryota; kingdom Metazoa; phylum Chordata; class Mammalia; order Carnivora; family Felidae; genus Puma; species Puma concolor. The sequence continues at coordinate 140,651,294 of NC_141674.1, read as the reverse complement.
GCATGTTGAGAATTCGAGAAAGAAAAAAGGTGTGTTTTTTTTTAACTTGAAACACTTTTTCTGATGAAAAGCAGGCTGATACTTCATTCATTCATCTGAACAAATATTTACCTATTGAGAGCTTCTTCTGAACCAGGACTAGACTAGAGTCTACCCAAATCAGAAAACAGTCCTGCCTGTAAAGCGCTCAATCAAGGGTGGCAGATAGCTGATAAACAAGAAAGCAAACACCTGGGAAACCACAAAATGCCTAGGTACAAAATAATGAGACAGAGGGGACAAGAGAGAGAACAAAGCAGATCTTCCTGAAGAAATGCCAGTTAAGTGGATCTTTAAAGGATCAGAAAGATTGAGGCATGTGAAGAGCCATGGAACAACATACCAGACAGAGCACAGGGTGGAGCAGGCAGGAAGGGGCCTGGAGTGTTCGAGGCACTGGAGCGTGGTACAAAAGGAGAGAACGGAAATCAGGAGCCAGTCCATGCAGGGGACTGTTTGCCAAGGTAATGGGCTTGGCTTGTATTCAATGGGAAGATGACATGATCAGATTTAAGAAGCTGCTCTTAATAGCAAGTTATTGCTTTGCATCCCAAAGAATTCTAGTGTTTTCTTCATATGTATAAGTGATGCCTTAACTGGGTAGAGCCTTTCTAGTCACAGGGCACCCTTCTGTACAGTACATCGAATGATTTCCCCAGGTGCAGGTTTTTGGGATCTGGTCTGAGACGACGCGGCACACTACTCAAGGAGGTAAGTGTCAGAAGGAAAGGAAAGAAGTTCTGCCCTGAGACTGAACGAGCCCTGACCCCGGACCACTCAACATTCACCAGGGAGTCACTGGACACTCACATGCCAGTGACTGAGGAGTGGGGAAGCTAGTGGCTAAGAAGACACAGCCTCCTCCTGGGGAGAACCTTCTTCCCACCATCACCACCCAGGCAAGGGGTGGCCCTCCCTCTGCCCTTTCCCACAGCATGATCTACCCATGTAGATCTTCATGTCCCACGTGGTGGAAGGGAGGGCAGGAGAAGGGAAGGAGGGAGGGGACCTCAGAGTCTCCTTCACTGCCACCCTGTACCTCCTACGTGTGGCTTGGACACCAGGAGCCTTTACCCCAGGACAGTCCAGTGCCTCAAAAAGATAACTGCTCATGAGAGACTCAAGGACAAGGCTTGTTACATCCTGTAACCTTCACACAAAAGTTTACAGCTGCCAGCTGGCTTAGCATTGTACTCTTTTACGACCATGGGTAGTACTACACATAGGTAAGGTCCTATGCTTCAGGCGTTATGCTTGAGCTTTTAGTCTTTGAATCTGGAATTGAGTCAACCAGGTAAATGAGCTACTTCCTGTTTGGTCTTAGAAGAAATGGAGAATTTTGAGGTGCCATAAAATATTGTAGAGGTTTTTTTTTTGTTTTTTTGTTTTTTTAAGTTTATTTATTTTTGAGAGAGCACAAGCAGGAGAGGGTGAGAGAGAGAGGAACAGAAGATCTGAAGTGGGCTCTGCACTGACAGCAGTGGAGCCTGACGTGGGGCTTCCACTCATGAACTGCGAAATCATAACCCAAGCCAACGCTGGATGCCCAACCAACTGTGCCAACTGTGCCCAAAATATTGTTTTATACAAGCAACAGAGACAGTCATTTTGTTAAGATTATGGAAAGGGGTTATTTTCTGATGTTTTGTTCCTAGCCAAGTCTCATTCCTTAAGTGAACCAAGTATTTGGTTTGGAAAACCAAGAGAATATTCCTCCTTGGTGAACAATTGCCAACTATCAGTCCACTACATTCTTCTTAGCTTTATCTATTCATAAAATTAACTAAATGTCAGTAAGGTAAAAGGTTAGAACAAACACTCATAGAGTTTGCCTAAGTATTTGTCACCAACTAAAACTTCTTAAAAGAAACTGTAGCTTTGCTTGTATTTCAAACAAATCCACTATTACTCCAAACTTGATGGGAATCACCAATATAAACCATCTTGTTTCCAGAACGATCAGCTTTGGGTTTTGGAGAAAATGCACCTACTGCAGCTGGAAAAATGACCTATTTTTATATAAATGGTACAAAAAAATAGGACTCCCCAACTTTGCCCTTCAACTTAAAATGTTTGTTGGAGTGCATTATACATTCACTTTAAGAGAGGTAGAAAGCAAGAAATTGCCATTCCTCATTTAAATAATATCATTTATCAGATGACAAACAGATAATACAACAATTTTCCATAAGCTGAAGTTAACTCCCAAACAGAAACTGCCTTCAAGAAAAGATAAAATTTAGAAAATGATTTGTTTTGAGACTTCTGGTAAGGACTAGAATATAAAGAAGTTAAAAACAGAAGTATTTTTGTCTTTTCATACACTAAGTTGGCTATGCAGGCTTTTATTTTAAGTGAACCTTAGAGTCTTGAAATTAAAATATAGAATTAAAATTTAGTTACTGATTATTTTCAAAGAACTGATTTGTGACATAGCCATGCGAGCTGTATATACAACTGCCATTAAACAACAACAATAAACAAATTATGCTTTGCTGCATTGGCAATGGTATGAAAATCTCACAACCCCTGATGGAGACTTCAGCAAAGCCCCATCTCCCACAGCCCCTAGGAGACAAAAGTCTCCTTGTTTCTGATCCCACTGTTGCTGAGGGTTTCTGTGGACAGATGTTGGGCCCACCCTGCTCTAGCTGTCACTAAATGTTTTAGTTCAGCTACAGAGTACATTTTTCAATTAACATTTTAATAGGAGTGTTAAGTGCTAGCACTTGAAACTGAATGATGAGGGCACCAAGTACTCCTGGAGACGCTTTCCTTTCCAGGCACCTATTCAGCAGGAGGTTCTCCCATCTATCTGGCTACTCTGCCAGTGTCCCTTGTTTGTGTCTCTTCCAGACTTCTAAATGATGGTGTATCCTGGACTCAGCTCTCAGCAACCTCTCTGTCTACATTCTTGACTTTCACATGATCTAAATGAACACTTCAGCTTTCAAATCTCATGTAAGCTCCAAATTCATATATTCAGTCACCCGCTAGACATTTAAACCCCTTAGATTCCATTAGCCACTTCAAACTTAACTGACCAAAAATGAAATCGAGCCTTCCATATCTGAGGAAAAGACCAAATTCATCAGGTACGTCCCATAGATTCCATATCCCAAATATATCCCAAAGTCTATCTATCATCTTATCATCTATGCCACACAACCTTAGCCCAAACCACCATGGTTTCTCATCAGGACAACAGCTATAGTCTCCTCACTGGTCTCCCTGACTCCATTCTTGCTCCTAACAATCCAATTTCCATTTAGCTGAGTGAGCTTTCTAGAACTATAAATCAGATGATATCAAATCCTCCCTTAAAAATGCTCCTATTAGACTAGACCTTCTTCACACTGCATTCTCCTCCATCTCACAATAGTGTAGCCCACTGGAATTCTTTATTCCTCAGCTTAGTCCTCAGCATATTCCATGGCTCAGAGCCTTTGCTCTTCACTTCCTTTCCCTTCGAACCTTCTCACTGCAGACCTTCATTGGGCTCACCAGAGATCTTCATTTGACAGTCTCTTTATCACCCTTCAGGTATCAACTCCAATTGCTCCTCCTTCGAGGGCTACCATGCTCCTACGTACAGCAGCCCCACCCCCACCCTGGCATCACTTTCTATCACATTACCTTATTTGGTTTGCTCCATGGCAATTAGTATGTAACCTATTCTCAACCAATCAAAGGGATCATTACAATTAAAGCATTTAAGTGGCTAAGACAGAAGCCATATAAATCCCAAGAGTTCACCGCATGTAGGCAAACCTGCTGCAATTTATGAAAGGAGTCTGGATGGGAAACACACGCACTCCATATACATTACAACCGAAAATGAAATAATCCAGCTTTGCCATGAAAGCCTCCACGTAGAGCAGCTAATTGCATAGGAGCAATCTAACTAAATAACTTACAGGGATCACATGCAAAAAATAACAGCAGATGGTTCTTATGTTTTTATAGTTCAAATTAAAAAACAACAACAACAATCAAACCACTTCCTATCAAGTTGTTGAGAGCAAAGTGTCTGTGAACCATATGTCCTATTAATTCATTTGACCCGTTACCCAACAACCATTCCCCAGCCTTGAAAGGAATATTACTCTGGGAGACGGAGGAAAGCAAAAGACCCACTTAAACATTTAGAAGATGGGCACCAGGAGGGATGTTAAGGAAACTGAAATTAATTACCCAAGAAGAGATCATTCGAGAAGTAATCTCATAACAATCTCTAAGACTAGCCAAGAGTTTGTGACCAAAGGTGCCGAATAATTTGAAGGATTTTTCTCTATCTTCACTAAGAAAAAAAGAAATAGGAAAAAAAAACTTTAAATTTCCACAGCAAGATTTAAACTCACTCTGTGGAATTATCTTCAGACACTGAGGAATATTAGGAAGAGGAACGGATTCCTGAGAACAATCACTACAGTCTCTCTCCCGGGTGTTCACATGACTTCTTTCCTGAAAGTACAGGAGATGGCAAGTTCTTTCAGCCACATTCTCACTACTGTCCATCTGCACCATCACCAACCACCATGATCCAAACCCTTTTCTGTTTTATCTCATTGAATTCTCATACTAACTCCATGAGGTAGGTATTACTATCCCCATGCCACAAACTGGAAAACTAAGGCCCAGTCACTTTATCAGCTCCGCTACTTTGGGGAAGTACCTTTAAGTCCTTGATTGCAACACCATGCTGCTTTCCTAAGTAGCTTATGACTTACTGGAAAAGCAAGAGACATACAAACAGCAGATGCTTAGGACTAATGTGAAAGATGGCAGCAAAGTGATTCATACAGCAACAAAAGTCAGAGTCTCCTTCTATAGCCTACGGTAGTCAAGAAAGTGTTAACCATGAAGGTGGGACTGACATGAAACCACAGAGGAAAGAATGGCAGCTTAAGATCAGGGAAGAAGGGCAAGACTGGCAAGAAAAATGGTGGCCATGCACATGGCAAGCCTTCCTGGCAACAAAAGGAATTAAGAACAGGCAAAGGCCTTCTGCCACGGGAGCCACTAAGGAGCAGCAGCATGGCTCTGAGCTACCCTATGGCTGTGGGCTTCAACAAGGGCCACAAAGCAACTGAGAACGCGAACAAGCCAAGGCACTGCGAACCGCCGCAGGTGCCTCACCAAGCACACCAAATTCATGTGGCACATGATCCGAGAGGTGTGTGGCTTTGCCCCATATGAGAAGCATGCCATGGAACTGCTCAAGGTCTCCAAGGACAAGTGCGTGCTCAAGTTCATCAAGAAAAGGGTGTGGATACACATCCAGGCCAAGAGGAAGAGAGAAGAGCTAAGCAATGTCCTGCAGCCACGAGGAAAGTGGCAGCCAAGAAGGACTAACCCTCTTTGCCCCACTTTCCCCCCATGTTCCCCCCAGCCCCCTATATAATAAGCCTTTTTTGGAACTTGGGGCATTTGACCCCCTCCTGCCAACATCCTTCCAGGGCACAGTGGTGAGGGTCATGGTGGTGCACACAGAGACAAAACAACCGAACAGTACTGGAAATGGTCTTTTAATCATAATTAAATAGTCCATATATGCCGGGGGGGGGGGGGAGGGGGGAACAGGCAAAGGCCAACCAGAACCTAGGAAAAGGCAGGTGTGAGACTTGCTATGAAAAGTCGAAGTTATTGAGAAAAATCCCAGAATTTTTCAGAGCCTAAAGGTCCTTCAAGGTCAGCCCAACTCAATGCTGTGTTTTACAAATAAACAAGTTCTAGGTCAGGACAGAATAGACAACTTGCAGTAGGTCACCCAGCCAATTAGGTTAGGTAGAGATCTGTGCCCAGAACCCAGACCTCCTGGCTCCCTACCTAGTGCTCTAAAAGTTCTGGCTTTAGAATCAACTGCTCTCTCTGAAAATCAAGCAAACAATAAGCATCAGCCTCTGGTGCTTTGTTTTTCCTGCTTTCTTCCCAACCAATTCTAAATTATTTCCAAATACACAGCTGATGATGGTTCCTTGAGCAAAGAGTCACTGCTGTAAGAACTGGAGCAATACAGCATGGGAACCAGAATCATGGCCTCTCAGAGTTAATATGACCTTGCAGTCAGCCCATCAGCCTCCTCTCAATGAGCAGCTTTGGTCTGTCTCCACAAGCCTTCATGGGCAACAATGAACTGCTTGAAACCCAACTGGCTCCGATTGTCGGAATGTTGTGTCCTTATATTGATTTAAATCTGCACCCTGAAGCATTAGACCTGACACCATCCTCCAGAATAAGACAGACCAAGGCTGGAGAGACCTGCCTACATCGACATCCCAGCTTTGTTTCATTTTGGGAGCTGTGTTCATTGTCTTACTCTCTTTTCTCTCATCTCAGAGGAAAGGAGAAAGATTGATGTGCTTCCTTCCTAAAAGTTGTGTGGATTTGTCCTGACTTGAAGGACTTCAAAGGTGTTCAAGGTTAAGACATCACTAAAACATTATGTTAGTTTGCACAAGAAGGAATTGAATAAAATAAACTCATGGACTATGAAGGGCTTTGGCAACAACCTGAAAGAATGTTTCCAAAACATTACCTAAATAGCAAGAAGTCCTGGGGTTAATGTTGATACTCATTTTTTATCAACACAAATATCCTGCCAAAACAAGTTTTGTTTTGTATTGTTTATTGAAATATAATTCACATACCATAAAATTCGCCCCTCTAATAAAAGGGAACATTCTTGGAATATTCACAAGATTGGACAATCATCACCACTATCTAATTGCAGAACATTCCTTTCATCACCCCAAAAGGAAACTCTGTACTCCCCATCCTACTGATCTACTTTGTGTCTTTACAGCTTTGCCTGTTTTAGATATTTCATACAAATAGAAGCATAAATATGTAGCTTTTTGTGATTAACATTTTCTTTCACTTAGTATGTTTTTAAGGCTCGTCTACATTGTAGCATAAATCGTTACTTTATTCCCTTTCATGACCAAATAATATTCTATTGCATGGATTTACCACATTTTATGTATCCATTCATCAGTAGGATGGACTTTTGGGTTGTTTCTATCTTGGGGCTATTACGAATACTGCTATGAACATCCATATACAACTTTTTATGTGGACATATGTTTTCATTTCTCCTTTCATTTCACATACCCAGGAGTGGAATTTCTAGGTCAGACAGTAACTTTATGCGAGTTCACTTTTGGGGGGACTAACAAATTGTTTTCCATAGCAGCTGCACCATTTTACATTCCCACCAGCAGTGCATGAGGGTTCCACTTGCTCCACATCCTTGCCATCACTTGTTACTGTCTTGTCTTCTTTATTATAACATCCTAGTGAGTATGCAGTAGTATTTCTTTGTGATGTTGATTTTTATCTCAGGAGTTTTTTAATTGATGCTTAACATATTGTAAAATTTATTTCAACATATATTATGGATACAGAGATGTTTCCAGGCATTGTAATACACTGTTGTGTACTTAACATTTACAAAGTGGTCCCAGTGGGGAATCATCTCATAGGGAAACAAAAATTATACATATCCATGTGCTTTAAGAAAAAGAATAGTTTACTAGGAAGAGAGGACATTTAAAGGTGTTTATGATAGGGTTTCTGTGCTCCTCACTCCACTAGTTAATACTGAGTGTTGTCCAGGGAAGGCAGCCTACCAATACATGGGGTAAATGAATTCACATAAACATGGCTTAACCCCCTGTCTCTGAAGCTCAGTTTCCTCATCATTAAAATGGAGCTAATAAGATCCAGAATTCAGGATTGTGAAAATTAGATATGTTCCGGAGAATAAAGGACCTACTGTATGCCTGATGTTCTAGAAGGTGCTCAAGTCATGGTTAGTGCTATTCTGTAATAAAAAGTTTCAACCAATGTGTACCAGGATTTGCATTACACCAAACTTAGCGAGCAGTGACCTTTTAAAGGAAAGGATGATGATAAGCAACAATCACTCACAATGTACCAGCTCAGAGACTTGCCATCCTGATGACCCTACAACACCCTAATGCCAAATCACACCTCACGCAACTCCAGGCCCCAGGTCTGCCACCCATAAGCTCAGCTCCATGAGACCTTTAATTTCTGAGGGTCCTAGCAAAACTAACTCTGTCCCAAGGCTATCCTCTGTACTCTAAAAATAAATGAAATTTTGATGTTCAGCTATAAAGCCTATTTAGGAAAGGTGAGGAGCTATGTCTTGTACAGGCACTCATAGACTCATCAGCTCTGCTATTACAGCTTTGGAGCCCTCCAGAAACTTCTGTGATAATGCCAACTGTAAACATGAAGCAGATGCTCCCAGGGTCCTAACCATATCCTCACCATCTTTACCATTTCCATGTGGGCTGGCCTGACCTTCAGCCTCTGCTTCTCTGGCTGCCTCAGCCCTCTCTGTCACCTGATGCACACCAGAAAGACCATCCCAGCACCAACCCAGCAGGCCTCACCCAATGACTGATAGGAGGTGGGGTAAATACTTTAGCTCCCCTGCCCAGAGGTGGAAGTGGAGGGGGAAACCTGGAGACACGTATTCCAAACTGGCTCTCAGAGCTCCCCGTTGCAATGAAACCCCCTTGCCCACAGTGCTAACTTGCATGACACACCCTATATTGGTTTCTTACAGTTCCCTGTCTCGTTTCTCCATTCTTCTTCAGTGTTTCTTGGATTCACCTCCCAAAGAAACCTGCAATTGAATCCCTGTCTTAGTGCCTGCTTTAGGAAAGCCCAAAGTAACATAAAATCCTAGACATTTTGCTCTTTCATTCACTAGGTCCTAAGAGATTCTGAATGCGTTGCATCACTGCCAACCACGGAGCCATCACATTTGGTCGATATCCAGACAAGGGGGTGAATGGAAATTGAAATCTTTGTTAAAATTCCACAAGCTGTGGGCTTAGGACCCTGTTCTGGGGTGGGGGGGGGGAGTGCCTTTTTCTTCACAAAAGAGTGCTGGTCACTTGCCAGGCTTTCGGCCCATGGAGCCACCTCTGCCCAGAGGATTACCAATTTCTAATTTACACAAAGGAGCACTACACCCTCATGAAGGCCATGGCCTAGTAGAGTGCTTTATACATGACGGTACAGGGGCGCCTGGTGGCTCAGTCGGTTGAGCGTCCTACTTCGGCTCAGGTCATGATCTCTCAGTCTGTGAGTTCGAGCCCCACATTGGGCTCTGTGCTGATGGCTCAGAGCCTGGAGCCTGCTTTGGATTCTGTGTATCCCCCTCTCTGCCCCTCCCCTGCCCATGCTCTGTCTCTCTCTCTCTCTCTCTCTCTCTCTCTCTGTGAAAAATAAACATTAAAAAAAAATTTATACATGACGGTACAGGGTAGGTGCTAACAGTCTGCTGCTGCTGCTGACCAATGCCTGCCAGATGAGCAACAAGGAGGTCAGGTGCCAGGACACCATGAAATAGTGCTGGGGGTGGGAGGGTGGAGGGAATCCATACTCACTGTATTTCTCCAGTGTGTCAGAAACTTTCCTTGTTACTGACCATTCTCATCCCCCACCTCCAAGATTTCAGCAGTCGTGGAGTTGCCTGTCTCTTCCTGTATCCCTTTATTCCTCTTTACCCCACCACCTATCTTCCCATTTATCTGGAACTGGGCTGCAAATTCCCAAAGCAGAAAAAAGTTCCACTGTGCACCTTGGGGCAAACCACCCCATACCTGGCAGTGACTATCCGCTTATCCCAACACTGTGATATCCTGTCCAGGGTCCACGAATCTGCCAACGTACAGACGTGGTCTCACAATGAAGACCTCCATGTTCTCCTCCCCACTCTGCCGCCTGCCCCTATCTACGCTGGGAGAACTCTATGACTGGAGATATAAATACTAAGCCAGTGTCAGCCCCAGACATTCCCATCCCCCTCCCCACACTGGCTCTGTGCCCCAAGGAAGGCAGCTGGTGCCAGTTCCGGCCAAAGCCAAGGCTGCTCCCAGGAGAGGCTGTAATGAAACCGACGGAGCAATGATTGGCTTCTACTGAGTTGCCAAGGTGATGCCAACCACGTCTCAAGAATGAACAAAGGCAACACACAAGAATGAATCTTGTAAGCCTTCTTCCTGCAGGAAACCAGGCTAAAATCCTTTCTTTTCTGCCAAAAGTCCCACTGCATGGACACACAAGCACTGTCAGGATCACAGACAGCTATGGAAAAAACACTCTGGGAAAGGGAACTGCCCAAGTGATAATGAAGAAATTCAGAATTATTGCCCGGCTAACAGGCAAAATGAAGACAGAAGTATTACTTCTGTTAAAGAAATTAATGGAATCTGTGTTGCAAAGCTAAGATTCTTATTTATATGTGATTTTCATTTCGTCTCAAAATATACCGACCTTCCCCCCACCCCCAGTCTTCTCCATTTAATTGCTCTGTACCCTAATCTGCCAAGATGCAGGGATTACTAGATTGAGTCAGGGGAACTGGTTCTGGATCAGGACTTTGCCCCTTACATACTTTGTGATCTTAAACAATTTGCCCATTTTTCTGGGCCTCCTCCTCTCTGAGTAAAGTTAAAGATTGGATCTTTCCAACTCTAATGTGAAATAATAATGGGCAGCACAAACATCCTGGGATTTTCCCCATAAGATCAGCTTCTGTCTTGACCACATATAGCACAAGAGGGGGTAAACTTTAAACTGGCATGAGTTCAATGTTTTCTATACTTACAAGAAATGAGTAAAAATTGCTGTAGTTTTTTCAGATCTGGTTTTCTGCCAAATGAAGTCTGGAAAAAAAAAAAAAAATACCAAACTTTCCTCACTGGAGGAAAGAGGGTATAAAGCTGCTCCACTGAAGGTAGCATGTGGGATTTCTTTTGCCAAATGGAAGATAGCAAAGAAAACCCTGAGCGCTCTCTCTGGGGCGTATCGCCCTGGTGGCAGCTTCCTGGCAGAGCCCTGTGCAATCCAGTCAAACTGCCACGCTGCAAACCTCTCCCAGTTGTGCCAAGACTCATGGTGGCACCTCCAACATGGAAGCCCCGTGGTGGCACATGCAAAGTTTCTTCCCTTTAGCTAAAATGTGAAATAGAAAAACTTCTGCCCAGGCTTGCGCTTGGCTGGGTATGGTACATACAGAGGCTTCTGATATACACGCACTGAAAATATGTATTGCAAATAGAATTGATATTCTATTAATTGTTTTCACTCTCCAGAAACAGCTTATATAATTATAATTTCCAAATGTATTGGAGAGCAATGTTGCTCTTATGGTATGTTCAGATCCCTAGTCTCCATTTGTATTTCATGATTTTACAGAGTGGGTGGGAATATTAGCTTTCCTTTCTGGGAATAGAGAATAACTTCTCATGAGCATGTAGAAGGCAACGATTTGAGCTGAGAGTAGGATCCGGAATTTCTGGTTCCCAGCCAAGCCTTCTACCCATAACACCATATTGCATCTCATCATTGATCCTCCAAGAACATATTTTATCTCTCAACCATAGATTTTCTAAGAATTCTGTGCAATTGGGTTTAGAACATGATGCAGTATAACTCAGCCAGCAATAGTCATTAAGTTCAGGGTAGCTATGTCACAATTAGTGTCCAAGGTGCCACCTCCATCGGCTGAGCGCACATCGGCACCAAAAAAAAGGGGGGGAGGGGGGCTTCTGATACCAACTCTGAATAGGTCTTCACCAGCCAGCTCAGTCTAGGATGCATGGGCTGGAACTCAGCACACATAGGCTCATGCATCCCAGTCCAATGAGACTCTCTCCTCATCCAGGAGAACCAAATGTTGGTCCATAGAGGCAGAGATGACCACCCAACTGACAGGTGAAGTACTTAGGGCACCAAAAAAACATATGTTTTTTAAGATCTGTTGTTCTTGAGTTCAGCCACAATTGAGTTATCAGAAACTCTAAAAGAAGCTTTTAATTGTAGCTGACACAGAAGCTTTGTATCTTTTAAAAGATGTTTAAGTTTTACTTGGAGGACAGGGCAGCATATTTTTCAGTGACTAGAAGGGCCACGTGGCCACAAACAAGGTAAAATCGGAAGAGCAAAATCTCCCCACACTTCTTCCTGCCCTGCCCCTCCTTCCTGACTTGAGGTTCCACCACGTGAACGTTTAGTGGATTAGACAGCAAAAGAGACTATGGCTCCAGAAGGCTAACTCATCAGAAATGGCTCTTGTCTGCTGCCAGGAGCAGCACGTAGCTTATCAGATTCATTAGTTAACAGAACCCAGGTAAACCAATTGTTCATTCCTGAGCGTGTGTGTGTGCGTTTTGGGGGGGAGAAATTCCCCGGGCCAACCAGGGAAAATCAGCATGACGGGGACACGGCAGCAAAGCCAAATGTCACCTCCTTCACAGCCAGGCTAGGATGGACCAGCAAAAAACTGTTTAAAACGATTACTTCAAGCAGCTTTGGCTCAACTATCCAGGGTAATAATTGTTTAATAGGCACCCACACTCATTATCTAAAGAGCTAATTACTGGTACCTTCTCCCTTGAGAAGGGAATCCCGTGTTCATCCATGCTCACCCTATGTTTCCTTTCAATATCTCCCTCTTCATGACCCTGTTTTAGGAAAAGGAAGGAGGCCATGTTCTCTTCTTCTATTAATTTTTTCTTCTTTCTCCTTCCTCAAACTATTGCCTCTCTCTGCCTTCTGGAAGTCGGTCTTGCCTCTCCACCCTACATCCAATTTTTGCCCTCATTCAGCTGCTTTCTTAAAGGGCTCCAAAGGCTCTTAATCATCAAATCTCTAAGACTTTGAGACCCCACAATGTCCTCAACATGTAAAAACCATTTAAAGTGACACACCTGCCCCTCCTGTTGAAACTCTGATCTGCTGTCTCCCCAAGCTTCATGCTCTGCTCAGCCTCCTCCCTCTTTTGATGTTTCCTTCTCTGCCTGACACCAGTTCTGCTTGCTACCAACTCCAAATAAAGAACCGACCAGCTCTCTTACTGAGCCTCGTCTCTCCTTTGAACCCTCCTCTTCTGTGCTCACCCCCATGGGAGAGCTCAAACACTACTATAGTTCAGCCATAAGCTGTGTGCAGAAGACTCAAAAGTCTATCTCTAACCCTGAGTCCCAAAACCCTGTTACCAACTGTCTGATTAAAACCTCCAACTGGATGTCCCCAAATACCCTAAACAACATATGTTGAAGAAGGAGCTCACTGCCTTCTTCTTACTCCTCCTCCTCCTCTTTGCCTTGACCCACTTATGTCTATCACTCTCCCCAGTCATCTAGGCTGAAAAGCTCAAGCCATTTTGCCCACAGCTCTCCCTCACCACCATCACCCAGTCACTGCCAGAGTGGTGGTTCATTCATTTGGTCTATCTCTTGCTTGGTATCTCAACTACCATTATTACTTTTTACCCAGACTTGTGTGAGAGCTTTGTAGGTGGTCTGCTTATCTCCTCTACCTCTATTCTGTATCCTTTGCCAAATCCATCTGGCTTTGACCCAATTCCTAAAAGATGGTGATCAATTGCTAGGATGCCCTACTGTACATGCACCCTCTAGTTAGGTGCCATCCATAATGCAGAACCTACCATTCCACCCAGGTGAATCCTTCCCTAGCTGACACTCAAGCAATGTGCTTGCAGCAACTTCCATGCACCCACCTCACTGCTCTCACAGCTCCTTTTAACTGAAATGGTACATTGTTACCTTCACCTTGTTATCTGTCAAAACACTACCTGATCTTTAAGACTCATACCAAGTGTTATCTCTTCCAAGATAAAGGTTTTTCTTGAGCCTCTCAAATAGATGTCATTTCTCTCTCTCTTGTTCTCCGAACTTCTATGGCACTTTGATACCCTTCCAGGAGGACTGTGACACAAAGTACTTCATATTACAGTCATCTGGAAGCAGCATGTTACAGAAAGAAAACAGGATCCAGGATCAGAGATTGGAGCAAGAGAGTGACTCTCCTGCCAGACCCTACACTTTTGAGAGGTCATCACAACTACTCTCTAGTGTAACTACCACTCTTCTCATTTTATTACTGGCAAAGTCAGGTTCAGAGAGGTCCCTGATTTGCAAAGGGTCAGGAAGCCCATATTACATTTGCTTCATGTGGTAGAAGTGGGAACCAACTAATAAAAAGCATACAAGGGGCGCCTGGCCAGCTCAGTCAGTAGAGCATGTGACTCTTGATCTCAGGGTCGTGAGTGTGAGCTGCATGTTGGGCATAGAGATTACTCAAAAAATAAAATAAAGTCAGGGGTGCCTGGGTGGCTCAGCTGGTTAAGCGTCTGACCTCAGCTCAGGTCATGATCTTGCTATCCGTGAGTTCGATCCCTGTGTCAGGCTCTGTGTTCACAGCTCAGAGCCTGGAGCCTGCTTCGGATTCTGTGTCTCCCTCTCTCTCTGCCCCTCCAACCACTCACTCTCTGTCTCTCAAAAATAAATAAAACCAATAATTAAAAAAAAATTAATAAAAAAATAAAATAAAGTCTATAAAATGGTATTTTTTAATTTTTTTTAATGCTATTCTTTTCTAAAGAGGCAGGCAAAACTTACTCTACAAATCATAAAGCATTGTACATGGATTTGCTATTAACATTACAACTTATCTTACCCTTTTAGTTATTTAATTTTTAGTTATTTAGTCATTTATTTTTAGTTATTCAGTTATTTATTTATTTATTTAGGACATGTTTTCTACCTAACCCATCTTTGGATTCTCTGCAGCATTTATGATAATTATTGAAAGCACTTATTTAATTATTTAATCAATTTAGTTGTTTAATTAAATTGGACTTCTGATGCCATGACTTAATAGTATTTTGAAAATTTCCACTGTAAAATAAAAGTTCCGTTTATTGAAGAGTGCCAGACACAGACTACCGCTAATCTCCATAGCAATGCTGCTTGCATTATTGTCCCCGTTTTATACGTGGAGAAGTAAGAAAACAGGATAGCAAGTAACAGTCAGCAGCTCATAATCAGCAGAGGCAGGAGGATCTGATCTCAAATGTCACGATTTCCTGCCATCACACTCCTGACCACAAGGGTCCAATGCATCCAGATGCTGTCGCAATTGAGCAATGTTTCTGCATCAAAGGTGATTCCTGTCATTTTCTTTCCTGTATGTGTGAGCACGAGAGTTTCCTCTCAGATCCCATTAAATTTTACCACAACCTCCTAAACACTGGCATAATCAGCCCTCTCCTCCACACAGTGGAACAGATTTCATACATTCTTTTTAAAGTTTTTAATTTTAATTCCAGTACAGTTAACATATAGTGTGTTATTAGTTTCAGGTGTATAATACAGTGATTCAACACTCACTCGGTGCCCAATCTGATAAATGTACTCTTTATATTCTTACAGATTCAGAGTTTCTCTTCTCACTGCTTTATTCAACAAATATCGCTAGAACCCTTCATGCGCCAGGCATTGTTGTGGACACCAGGAACACAGCAGTGACGAGACACGGCTTCTGTTTCGATGGAGCTTTCATTCTAACAGAGTGGGAGGAGACAGGTAATAAGCAACCAAATCAAATCATAACAAAGGTCATTTCTGCTAGTGTTGTGATGTGATGGACATGAAGAGGGTCAGGGAGGATGGTTCTGAGCATGTAATAGCGGAGCGCAGGCTTGGAGTTCCGCCAGCCACAGGAAGAGCCAGGGGCAGAGTGTGCCAAGAGAGGTGACCTAAAAAGGGCCACTTTGAGTTAGGAAGCACTGGGTGTGTTGCAAAGTGGGCAGGTGTATCTGGAGAGAGCAAAGAGCAAGGCGGTATGAGGTGAGGAGGGAAGAGCCAGGCTGATGCTCTGTCATGCATCCTTGTAATATACTTTAAAGCAAAGGAATGGCCTGATCTGGCTTCTGTTTTTAAAATATTACCCTGGCTGCTCTGGGTGGACTTGGGTGTTTGGAGAGGGAAGGGAAGAAGACAAACGGGAAGACCACTTTGGAGGTCATTGAGAAGTCCAGAAAGACAGGGGGCGGCCTGGACTAAGGAACAGGCAATGAGGACAGAAAGAGGAGGGTGGATCCGAGTAGAGTCGGGTGGTAGGTCCAGGTCACAGGATGACAAGGCAGCACACGAAGGACCCCTGCAAGTATCCTGATCTCCGTGCCAGAGTCACAGACCACACACTGCTTACAACAAGGCCAGCCAAGCCAGAAAGGCCTACTTATCCTTATTCTCAAGACACTCGTCGGAGACTGCCTCTCCTCTTAGGACCTCCACGGTAAAGTATGCCAACTGTGGAGTCATTGAGTGGTCCAGAAATCAAGGCAAAGAGAAAGCCCAAGGTACTAAACAGCTCACGCCAACATCTTTCATCCCCACAACAATCCCGCGGAAACGGTGCCGAAACTCCCACACTACAGGACAAGAGATTCCCGACTATCACTCAACCACTATGTGACAGATCCGCAGTCAAGTCCAGATCTGTCCGACCTCAATGTCCACGCCCCTTCAACCACACCATGTATGAAATCCAGAGAGACTTCACTGCACAGACAATGAACTTCACAGTGGCTGCAGTGACCATGAGTTGATGATACCCACTCCCAAAACTACTCAGAATTTTGCTCCTTAACTTTGGTTTCTCCCACTTGTTTCAAAATTTTCTAGGTAAGAATACTTTCATTTCTTTAACATAAATTATTGGTGGTCCCTTATGTCAGACAACCTGACAGATCCTAAAAGGCCAAGAGTGAAATGGACACATTCCCCAAGCACCAAAAGTCCAGGGTCCCATAGAGGAGTCAAAGAAGCAGCGAATAAAGGTGGCTTTTTGTCCTTTGGTCCTTTAAAGCTCTATAAATGCTAGGGTTAAATTGGCACTAGAAATGTGGCTGATATTTTCAGGGACTTCATTGCTTTGATGCCACATTGGCCTCCTTATGTTGATAACTTCACAGATTCATTCCATTTCATTAATCTGTATGAGGACTATCTAATAAAAAAAAAATGTGTCAACCTTAATGCAAAATCTCAGGCAAAGTAACCCTTCTCTATTTTAAGCAGCCTTCAGAATATTAGCAGTGTTAATCACAGCACCTCACTAGACAGGTATGATCAATTCTAAGCATAATGTGGGGAACGGTAGTAATAGAGAACACTTATTGGTTGCTGGAATCAGGTACAGTAGGGCATGCACTGCAAAAATTACCTCATTGAGGAGAGCCTGGGAGGCTCAGTCAGTTGAGCATCCAACTCTTGATTTTGGCTCAGGTCACTATCTTGTAGTCGTGAGATCAAGTCCCACATCAGGCTCTGCATTGACAGCGTGGAGCCTGCTTGGGATTCTCTCTGCATCTTCCTCTGCCCCCTCCCCTATTTGTGCTAGATCTCTCTCAAAAAAAAAAAAAAAAAAAAGGGGGCGCCTGGGTGGCGCAGTCGGTTAAGCATCCGGCTTCAGCCAGGTCACGATCTCGCGGTCCGTGAGTTTGAGCCCCGCGTCAGGCTCTGGGCTGATGGATCGGAGCCTGGAGCCTGTTTCCGATTCTGTGTCTCCCTCTCTCTCTGCCCCTCCCCCGTTCATGCTCTGTCTCTCTCTGTCCCAAAAATAAATAAAAACGTTGAAAAAAAAATTAAAAAAAAAAATTACCTCATTGAATTCTCAGACAACACCATGGAGTAGATAATTTTGGGATATCCATTTTACAGTTAGAGAAACTAAGACCAAGGGGGGTTAAATGACTTGTATAGGTTACCTAGAGAATAAATGTGGGATAAAACAAAGGCCCAAATTCTTCATGCCTCTTATGTTCTACTAAGGCCAGGGTGGTCTTTAAGATGACTAAGGGGTTAGAAATAAGAAACTGGATTGATGGACCTAGCTTTGTCTGGAAGAAAAGAATCTTGGAAGGTGATTCATCAAAGCATATTCAGGATATTTTTAAATAAACTGAGACAGCTGCTTCCATCTTCCCTGAGGATAGAAGATAAGGCTTCCGCCCTCCACCTGGCAGGTGAGGATAAAGAACGAGATAAGGAATGTCCAGACAGTGGGGTCTTGCTAGACCCTGGGGAGCTCTGATGTCCCCTACAATTGTTTGCCAAACCACAAGTGCTTCCTCTTAACCCTACTCTTTCTTCAAAGACCATTTAAAACCCCACCCACTGATAAGTCTTTTTTTTTCCCCTCTGGTTATTTTCTTTGTCTGTTTTTTGTTTTGTTTTGTTTTTTAATCTTTATTTTTGAGAGAGAGAGAAAGAGACAGACAGACAGACAGACAGAATATGAGTGGGGAAGAGGGAGACACAGAATCTGAGGCAGGCTCCAGGCTCTGAGCTCTCAGCACAGAGCCTCACGTGGGGCTCAAACTCATGAACCACAAAATCATGACCTGAGCCGAAGTCAGACACTTAAGCGACTGAGCCACCCAGGCACCCCGGTTATTTTCTTTTTTTTGATAATATACGTCTTTTCCCCAATTGAGTGGCAATTCTCTGGAGGGAAGGAGCCGGGACTTTCCTATCCCTTCCATCATCAAAGCATTTCTTTGGAAAATATATATGCATAGTGATTCCACAAGTAATCATCTGAGCTGCTTTGAAAAGTCTAATTTTCAGCCTGGTAAACACCAGAATGCTATTACAGATCAATTCCATTCCTGTAACTGTGGGCAATGCTGAAATAGAAGAAAAGCCAGGCCAGCCAAAACTTGTAATGCAAATGGTGGCAATAAGAACTGAGTAGGTTGGAAAGATTTGAGACAGGGACAGGCCAAACGACTTTTGGCCTGGAGACCGCCAGGTAGATCTGCAGATGAACCAAATGGCAGGGCATCGCTTTCACCCTAAGAGAGACTGCTGAGCGGCCCCAGGCACATACATGCCTCGGGGCTCCAACCACTCAACTGCCACCGAGCCAGACAGTAAGACAAGAGGGATAGTGCTCTCTACACCTGCCACAAGAGCCAGCTGAGCCACAAAAGCCAGCTCCACATCTGTCAACTCCCCACCCTCCTTTCCCCGACCTTCCAGTGGTGCCCACAGGCCAGTGTATGTGGTCAGGAAGCTCTGGGCTTGGGGCCATACACAGAAAATGACTTTCCTTTTCTCCCTGGATTTGATGTGTTCCAAATGGCTCATGGTTCCAGGGGTCACTGGGCTCCCACATGCTCCATGATCTGACTTAGGCAGGGACACAAACATGTGGGCACAGCATCTCAGGAGAAGCGCCCTCAGCCCTCCGGGTTAACAGGAAAAGTTTGGGGTGCAGTCATCGTGCAGTGAGCTGGGCCCATGCCATGCCCACAGTTCCACATGGGGGTGCATAAGTACCTCTGTGTCTGAAGCCCAAGACCTTCCCAGCAGCGAGCTGACGCCTTCAGTGAGGCAACAACAGGCTGTCCTTCACAGGCCATCTCTTTGAGGAGAAGGTGGTCCCTGTGACATCAGTGGAGGAGACTTCCTACTTCCCCCTAAAGACCAACAAGCACCTCTTCAGAGACCGACTCTCTCTACCGTTCGTCCTTAATTAAAGGAGCCTCACTAGACAGCACCAGAGGGTCTGAATCAGGTGGCTTTTCTGCTAATCCCCTTTTGATGGGTTTGAAAGCCTTCAGACGCTACTACCTTCATTTTCCGTTTTCCAGCAGTATCACAGCAAGTGTCACCCCTCCCTGCAGTAAGGCATGTCAGTTCTGAACACCCCCTCCACTCCCCAGGACCTCCCAAAGATCAGTGAGTCAGGGTTTGCTTTGATCCCCTCGGTTTCCACCTTCACAGCCATTCGCTTCCCTCCAGGCACTAGGGCTGGCTCTCCTCCCTCCTTCTCTGCTGAATTATTTAAACATCAAGAACTAGATAAAATTTACTTGCAGAATCGCCTGGTGGGAGAAGAGGTGATGTCCTGCTGTCTCCTCTGTCCTTGCTCTTTCCTCTTTGTTCTTTCTCTCCTCCATCTTAGGACAGCGCTGACCTTGGCTCCATCTATCTCCTCTCACACATGACTAGGCCAGCTCCTCCTCCATTAGCTAAAAACATGTGCACATTTTTGCTCTTCTGAAAAACAGAAAACCTCCCATCCACCTTGTTTCTGCTTCAATTTATTGTGCTGTCCTTATGTACCAAGCTTCTCAGGAAAAAGTAGAATAAATTCCCTGCTCCCTTCCCCTGATCCATTCTTTTTGCTAAATCGGCGGCAGCAAAGACCCCACAGTTGTCCCGTCAACAATGCCACTGCCTCCCCCCATCGCTGCTGTACTGCCCTCTCTGCAAGCATCTGGCCCTCCTGCCCACCTTCCCCTTCTGTGAGGACCTGTCCTGGAGTTCTGCGTTCTCCGGGTGTCTTCTGACCTCTCTTAGTCTTTTCTTTCTGAACACTGGCCTTCTCCAGGGAAAAGTTTTGGTTCCTCTTCCCTCTCTCAACCACTGTGTCCCAACTCAGGGATTTCTGTGCCACCATCAGAATTTTTGCCACAGCCCTGTACCATCCACAAACTTTTATTGTAGCATTTTCCTCTAAATCAATTCATTTTTCCTTAAATATACTTTCAATGAAACTTTTATATTACTATGATACATGAAAAATAAGCATTACATGCCATAAATAGAAGGCACTAAAAAGAAATACAATAAAAACAAAGCAATATTCATGAACTCTATCTACCTAGATACCATTGCCTGCCAAAGGCTCCAAACCTAAGACCTGCTCTTTCCTTTTGTTAAAAGGGAAATTCCAAAGTATTAGAGATTAAAGGCTAGCACAACTTGAGGCTTTCTCTGTGACAGAATAAGAAGGACTGAAAAGGGAATGAAAAGGAAATAACTTTTCACTAAGTAATTCAATGTTACCTAAGGCCATGTTTGGGTACTGCCTAAAATTATCAACAACCAAGAGAATTTTCCTACTAAATACTGGGACTTGCTCTCACTCCCCCATGGTTCTCCCCAAGGGACTCATAGTTATGACTTCTTCGATGGTTGACCACATTTCTTAGCTCCATTCCATGTGTCCTTAGAGATCATAGATATAAAATTGAAACAAGTTAGACAAAAAAAAACCTGAAATATCAGAGCTAGTACAGAATAGCAACAATTCACCCAAGATAGAGCCCAGATCCACCCCCCACAGGGTGACCCATCAGGGCTAGAGCCTGGAAAGGGTCTAGAGAGGGGCACCGGAGTGGCTCAGTCAGTTAAGCATCTGACTTTGGCTCAGGTCATGATCTCAAGGTTTGTGGGTTCAAGCCCCACGTCAGGCTCTGTGCCAACAGCCTGCTTTGGATTCTGTGTCTCCCTCTCTCTCTCTGCCCCTCCCCTGTTTGCTTCCTCTCTCTCTTTCTCTCAGAAATAAATAAACATTAAAAAAAAAAAAAAAAAGGAATGGTCCAGAGACTGCTCATCATTGACATCTAATCATCCAATAATGGACAATATGACAGCCAAAGTCTGAAAAGTTTATAAGCCAAATGGTGCACCACACCTTTCATATATATGCCCTGTAATCTTCACTATACCCTCATGAGGTTGTGCCATTATTATCCCTAATGTGAGGAAATCAATGTTTAGAGAGGTTAAGGAATGGGCCAAGGATCTCTAATAAGCAGCAGATTCAGGATCTGAACCAAGTTTGTCTGAGTCGACAGCCCATGCTCTTAACTCTTCTGTGCCCCCAACATTGAGAACAGAAAGCAATTTTAAACCTCACAGACCTCAAAATAATAGCCTGCTGCTCTTAAGCACAATTAAGACAATGGGTTGACACAACAGGAAAACCGTTCAATATGTAATTAAACATAATTACTAGTGTCCTCTAATTGTTTGGGAAAATAAGTTTCCCTTCCTCGACAAGCTATAATTGTGGTGTGTGCTGAGAGAATGTTCAAGTCTTTGCTTCAATCTGTGTATCTCTAGCACATGCATAGATTATTGGTCACATTTCATAGTGAGGACTACAGTGGCTGAAAGATATCTTCAATATGTAACTTCAAGTCAAATAAGCTAGGGCTCAGAGGGATCTTAACCATGCTGCCCAACCCTTCATTTGGAGAAATAAGGGCCCAGGGAAGGAACTTCCCAACGACATGCAGGTCTCTGCCTTTCACTCAGTGCTCCACGAACCTCACTGATTAGATAGGTTAAGGTCAGACTGCCAAAAGCTGAAAACTTGGCTTCATTATTTAGCAGCTGTGTGGGCAAGTTACTTAATCTCTCCAAGCTTGAGCCGTTAGGATAATAATAGCAACCATTTCATAAGGTTTTTGAGAATTAAATGAGCTAATATATGTAAACAGTTGGAACACTACCTGGATACATGGCATCTGATCAATATTTAGCCATTAAAACCACTGCTTTAAGCAATAAGCCACCTTTGTACAACAGGCCTTGGAAATACTCCAGTGTATTCATCAGGGCTGCTAAGAACAATGATTAAGATGTGTTCTTGGGGCACCTGGGTGGCTCAGCCAGTTAAGTGTCTGACTTCGACTCAGGTCATGATCCCACTGTTTGTGGGTTCGAGCCCCCATCGGGCTCTGTGCTGACAGCTCAGAGCCTGCAGCCTACTTAGGAGTCTGTGTCTCCCTCTCTTTCTCTCTGCCCCTCCCCTGCTCATGTTCTGTCTCTGTCTCTCTCTCTCTCAAAAATAAATAAACATTAAAAAAAGAAAAAGATGTGTTCTCATCTGCTGAGGAGCCATCAGAGGACATCTCCAATATCTACTGCACAGAGCTCAAACTAGGAAGCAAATGAGCTTAGCCAAGGCTCTTTAAAGAAGGGAAAAGAGTATAGAAATCAGACCTTAGTGCCCTGTAGTATGCTATTTAAACTGCAAAAAAGAGCTGCAGTGTCAGTAGCCATGCTCTTGTGGGTAGACATGTTTATTTGAATAATCATGTTTCCAGGAGAGCAAACTCAAAAAACAAAAACAAACAACAGCAACATGAGTTAATATTCATTGAGCATATACTTAGTTAAAAAGCACTCGGCACTGTATAAGATACAAAGAAATTTAGAGTAGGGGTCTCTAAGGCAAGTTTGGCAGATACCTAGAACTGTGCCCCACTTCTCTCTCACACCCCACAGCAGATATCACAAACTGATCACAGCACACTTGCCCACACTGCCCAAGTACAGCTCAAGTTTGGCCTTACCATTCTCAACTTTACGATTCTCAACACAGTGCTCCAAGAAGCCACTGCAAGCCCACAAGCATTGAGCTTTAGGGGATAACAGTGTAAGCAAGCAGTCCAAGGATAAACATGGGACTAAAACTCAGCAGGGGCCAAGAATTATTTTTTACTTAGGATCTTTTGACAAGACATCTGCATTTAAATGAATATAAGAATATAATACAAGAATGAATATAAGAATATAATACAAAATACATCTTGTGTGTGTGTTGTAGGGAAAAAAACTCAAAGCATGCGAGTGACAATACACATGAGAGATTTGAGATGCTCTTTTTGTAAGGCTCTCTGCCGGAATACACAAGCACTCCAAAACCATTTTCATTCTCCCCAGGCTCCCTAGCATATTCATTTGCAAGGAAAGAAATGTGAAAGGAAAGGGTAAGAAATGTGTAGGAACAGAGAGTCGGTTAAGTGTCTGACTTCGGCCCAGGTCATGAGCTCACAGTTCGTGAGTTTGAGCCCCACATCAGGCTCCTGTGCTGATGGCTCAGAGACTGGAGCCTGCTTCGGACTCTGTGTCTCCCTCTCTCTCTGCCCCTCCCCCACTCACTCTCTGTCTCTCAAAAATAAATAAACATTAAAAAAAGAAAGAAAGAAAAAGAGAAAAGAAAAAGCTATAACTGAAGCCCTGCCTCATACAGGCCATCATCCCGATGGCAAATAATGCTTTGTCTGAAGTGCCAAATAGATCGACGGGGCGAGGTTTCCAGGGGCGTGGAGATGGAAAACTGGGAGGGAAGGAGTCCATGCTGGCTGACGGGAGCCCTTTACGGATGTGCCGGGCATAGCAGTGATACATCGGCCCAATGTATCTCTGCCAGAGCAGAGCTGAGTGGGGGTGCTTCAAAGCATGTAACTGGTAATAACCTGCTATAAAGAATAATGAAATCATGTATGTCTTAGCTTAAAACCTCTGTAGTGCTGTTTCAAAGTGGTTCCTTTTTATTTAATTTTTGAATAAGAAATATGTTCACATAGTTTGAACACTAAAAAGCATAAAAGGGTATATGGTGAGAAATCTCCATAACACCCCTGCCCTCCATTCATTCCCCCAGCTACCAGCTGCTTACCACCTCCCCAACGCATAGGCTGATGACCACTGCTACCTGTTCCTCACCCGTCTTTCCAGAGTTCTTGTGTACATACAAAAGCAGACCGAGATTCTTAGTTCTCTGCCCATATGCCATAAAAGGTCACATGTGATATATACCTGTCTCCACCTTGCTTTGTTCACTTAATGTATCTTGAAGATTTTTGCATGTATTAGTACACAGAGAGCTTTCTCACAATAAATCTTATTTAAACTTGCATATAATAAGTTCAATCTGAAGTACTGATCTGAAAGTATTCCTTCTAGATGACTTGGTCAATCATGTACCCTTATGTAACAGTCTCCTAAGACAAGATAGAAGACATTTGCATTGTGTCCCTTCCCAGTCAACCCCACCTCAGCAACCACCACTTTTGATTTCCACCACCATTATGCAATGTCTTTTATACATGTCATAATGATATGAAGATCTCTTGTTCCTATTAGAGACGGGTAATGAATTTTATGGGGTATTTCAGCCCTCTGTGAAATCTCCTCCAATACAGTTGCCTGGCCCCATTTGCCCCATTCTGGGGCAGATGCCCTCCTTGTGGTCCCACACCTGTACTTGCCCTCCAACAATGCACCATAGTAGCCTCTGAAGTGATCTCTTTCTCCCCGTGATCTGTAAGCCTGGGCTCCACTCTTTGTCACCAATGTATCTATAGTATCTCCTGACAGAGCACCAACTAAATATTTGTTAAACCTTTTCTCAAAGGCAGTTTATAATTAGAACATAAACAATTCTCTGACTGATGTTGTTATTAGACATAAACTGCATTTCACAATTCAAGTTAACTGTCAGAAAGGAGGCAGGTAGCTTATACCTGTGATGGGAAAGAGCCCTGTGATGGGAAAGAGCCATTCTCAAGATTCTCCTACAGACAGGGAGGGACCTCTGTGTCAGTTTCTGCCTTTGCTGATGGAAGGATAGGACGAGGGACGTTTTAAGTTTTCATTTCCAAGGTTCTGAAAACAGATCAGAGGCTTTTCTTGGACTTTGCATGAAACATTCACACATAAGGCATTCCCCACATCACCAGATCACTGGGCTGTAAACTTTAAATAGAAAACGGCAAAACTGAGCAGATTATTGGACAAAGGGTGTCCACAACGATGTGGGTTTAAGAATGAGGAGAGCGAGATAGGAGAGTCTGGGAGGCTCAGTCGATTAAGCATCTCACTCTTGATCTTGGCTCAGGTCATGATCTCGAGGTTCGTGAGTTCACGCCCCACATCTGGCTTAGTGCTGAGAATGCAGAGCCTGCTTGGGATTCTCTCTCTCTCTCTCTCTCTCTCTCTCTCTCTGTCTCTCTCTCTCTCCCTCCCTCCCTCCCTCTCTCTCCCTCCCTCAAAAAATAAATAAATAAGTGAAATAAAATATTTTTTTTAAAAAAAGAAGGAGGAGAGATAAATTATAAGAAAAACCATATCCTTTGAGGTCTAAGAAGTACAAAGTATTGTCAAAATAAAGACATCTTTGGGGAATTCTGAAAACTGAGCTGCAGAGAAGGCAAATGGAAAAATCACAAAGTCAGCAGGGTAGCTTTCCAAGGAACACTCAAATGAGGTACCTGAAGAGCAGGAAACGGTTCAATAAAGCTGACTGAGCAGCCAGATTGTGGGGCAACTAGCAACCTTAATTGTTTCTGTATTGGTTTGAACCAAGCTTGAGGTAGGGCAGGATGAAGCAGCTGTGATCCCCTTGTTTTCCACAGGATCTGAAATCATTCTGCTGCCTCAATGCCCCAGGACCATCCTACATTCAGCCATGAAACAGGGGCTATACACGGGGTACAGGGGAGAAGGGGAGACCCAACCTCATGGAATTCAGGAGGAAGAAATTCCCATTACTTGGTAGAGGAAATCTGTGGAACTCATTTTTAAAGAGCCTGTAGGTAAGTGAGGGGTATTAATTATCCATTCTTTTTGTGAAAGTGCAAATGTGTCTACCAAGTTCTCACTCAAGAGAATAAAATAATCCCTTTAATTTGCTCTACTTCATCTGGTTTCCATTTTTTTTTATTTTTTTTTTAAATGTTTTATTTATTTTTGAGACAGAGAGAGACAGAGCATGAGCAGGGGAGGGGCAGAGAGAGAGGGAGACACAGAATCTGAAGCAGGCTCCAGGCTCTGAGCTGTCAGCGCAGAGCCCGACGCGGGGCTTGAACTCACAAACCACAAGATCATGACCTAAGCCAAAGTCAGACGCTTAACCAACTAAGCCACCCAGGCGCTCCTGGTTTCCATTTTTGATTATCTAAAAGCTGAAACTGCCACAGATTTTTAACAAAAAAAGCAGCAACTAGTCTGGAAACATAAATAAAAGGAAACAGTGGAATATAACTATATGTACTTTGTCAATGAATCTTTTTAAAAAAATGTTAAAAAGTCTTAGGGCATCCGGCTGGCTCAGTCAGTTAAGCTTCCGACTCTTGATCTTGGCTCAGGTCATAATCTCATGGTTTGAGCCCTGAGTCGGGTTCTGCACTGGCAGCCCAGGGCCTGCTTGGGATTCTCTCCCCTCTCTCTCTGCCCCTTCTCTGCTCTCTCTCTCTCAAAATAAATAATTAAACTTAAGAAAAAAATAAAAAAGATTAAAATCTTTTCTGCTAAAAGAATTATATAGACCAACAATTCTGAATTCTGAAAAGAAATACTATTTAATTAATATTCTACAAAGTGAGCACCTAATACAATTTTTTTATTTTTTTTTTAATTTTTTTATTTATTTTTTGAGAGAGAGACAGAGTGTGAGCAGGGGATAGGCAGAGAGAGAGGGAAACACAGAATCTGAAGCAGGCTCCAGGCTCTGAGCTGTCAACACAGAGCCCCACGCGGGGCTCAAACCCATGGACCGTGAGATCATGACCTGAGCCGAAGTCAGACGCTTAACTGACTGGGCCACCCAGATGCCCCCAATTCTCTTATTTTAGAAGCAAGGACTGTATATGTAATGTCTCCATTTCATATAAAATTTTCATCTGAATGCTGGATATTTGGTTGTTAATGTGAAAGGGGGCCCTTCAAACATTACTGTTTTTCTCATCCTATATTCATTTCCAGCAAATACATGTGCTTTTTCGTTGTAAAAAAAAAAAAAAGTTAAATAATATCCAAACACTTGTAATTATGTTCCATGTTGGGCATTCTGCTGCAAAACCATAAAAATGGGACACAGGAAAAAAATTTAAATTACAGTGGGATGGTGTATGAGTCTCCTGTTGTGGCTATAACAAATTACCACAAATTAAGTGGCTTAAAACAACACAGCCTTATTATCTTACAGCTCTGTGGGTCAGAAGTCTGCAGTGGGTCTCACTGGGCTAATGTCAAGGGACCAGCAGCACTGCATTTCTTTCCTGGAGCCCCTGGGGGGAATCCGTTTTCTTGCCTTTGACAGCTTGGGAGGCCACCCACATTCCCTGGCTCATGTCTTCCTTCCACCTTCAGAGCAGCAGTGACCAGCCGAGTCCGAATGCGTCTTTCTCAGGATGCCATCTGTCTTGTAATGACTCTTCTGCTTCCCTCTTCCCCCTTTAAGGACCCTTGTGATTGCACCAGGCCCATGGGGATAATCCAGGATAATCTCCTTATTTTAAGGTCAACTGATTAGCAACCTTATTTCCCTCTTGTCAAATAACATATTTGGGTTCCAGGGGTTAGGAAGCAGACATCTTTCTGCCTACCACAGATGGGATGGGAATTGTCTCATGAGATATGCATTTGAGGGTCCTGTGACCTTGAGTATCCAATAAACAGGTTAGTGGTGATCCTAACACTCACTGAAGTCACTGCAGAAATAAAAATATTCAAGACAAATCTGGTTTTTTCAAACCGGAAAGAGCTACTCAGTCTGGGACCTTCCACCCCCAAATGCCTGAAGGTCTCCGTTACTATGTGGACCCAACAGGACATCTGGCAGGAAGAGAGTCTAGGAGGGAGGTGGGACTTCACACAGTGGTCTACATGCAGGAGGTGCTGGAGTGGGTACAGTGTGCGAACTGCTTTCACACACAGGAGCCCACATCATCTTCACTCCCACCCCACCGGGCGGTGCTCAGCATCTCCGTTTCACTGCAGACATGTTACATTGGTTGACTTGCCTGAGATCATGCCCTCAGCGAGAGGTAAAATCAGGGCCTGATCACTACTGGCCCAAACCACAAGCTTTCCCCACTAGTATATGTCTCCCCTAGAGCACAGCGGACAGAGTGCCTAGGACCGGGTGACTTAGAAGACACCAAAATTAAACAGGCACATCAATCAGAGTTAGTTGAGGGACAGGAAGCAGACTGCAAAACAAACTCTTTCAGACTATATAAGGGTAAGGTTAAAAACACCAATTTTAAGTTGCATCCTATATACTCTTAACGTACATACGTTAGAGTCTAGAAAATTTATTTGCTAGTGCCTCTCACAGTATCTGACCCAGAGCTGGGACTCAAAAAATATGTTTTACAATAAACATCACAGTCTTATAGTATCTTTCAGGGGGAGCTTTGATCTAACCAGGACATAAAAATAAGAAAGAGTGAAATTTTGATGTCCTCCAGCACTCCCTGAATTCATCACACGGAATTAATTTTTTGAATCAACTCCCCAAAAAACTTCCTACTAGAGAAACACTAGTCTACGATATGCTGGTTCACAAATTACACTTATTAGGTCATAACTAGCATTAAAAAAATAAAGTTTTGGGGGCGCCTGGGTAGCTCATTGGTTAAGAAACTGCCTTCAGCTCAGGTCATGATCTCATGGTTTGTAAGTTTGAGCCTCACGTCGAGCTCTCTGCTGTCAGATTTTCCGTCCCACTCTCTCTCTGCCCCTCCCTTGTTCATACTCTGGCATGCTTTCTTTCTCTCTCTCTCTCTCTCTCTCTCTCCCCCTCCCTCTCTCACTCTCTCTCAAAAATAAATAAAAACTTTAAAAAAATCTTTCCTTAAAAAAAGTGTGATTGAGTAGAATAGAAAATATCAGAGTGAATCACAGATACTATTTAATACTACTATTAAAAGTAGTATTCCATAAATCGATTATTTCAGACTTATGATGTCAAGTGTATACCTTGGATTTCTTGGTAAAATGCATCATGGTGTCATGGTAAAAAAAAAAAAAAAAAAAAAAAAAAGTGAAAGCTGCTTCTATAGTTACAAACATTCCCATCACAGAATTCTGGAATAGGCTAGCTTTCATAGGGTGATAATTATCAATAACTCAGTCCGAAATCGTTGTTCATTTTTTAGCAACCTAGGTTCCTATTGTCTTTTCTCATGGCTATGTACAAGCACCTGAAGTTCCTGACCATTCCAACAAGACAAAGCAACAATGATGCTAAGAGAATCACCTCCCTGTTCTCTCCTCCAGGGCACTCGCAATCCCTTACTGAAACATTGTCTGGAATTCCCTCTCCTCTTTGACTAAAACAGGAGAGATGTAAGCATGGTGATGTTCCTAAAAGGGGGGTGGGGGGGGGGGACACGTATAAAAATTCAACTGCTGCAGAATTCTTTTTATGCATCCATCTACCCTCTTGTGACAGCAACAGCTGGCTTTCAGGGAGCCATTTCTAATACTCAGGGTTTAAAGTCTAGGAATGCCTCCACTCCCCTCCCCCACACCACCATCACACAGGGGAAAACTGGCATGCCTCTCACTTGGCCCCTCTACTCCATCCACGGTTTGAAGGCTCAGCTGTGCGTGCTCAAAAAGTCATTCTCTGGGAGGGCTCCCCAAAAGCTCTCTTCTGGGGAATCTTAGTCTTGTTATCAGGAAAAAGCCAGGGAACCTTCCATGGGCTATCACCTCCAGAGAAAAGGCCTGAGTTTTGTCATCTCTGAACTCCCTGCAGTGAAAAGTAGGACCTGGGTGCAAACTACCTGTTACAGACTGAAGCCCTAACCTCCAGTACAACTGTATTTGGACGGACCTTTCAAAAGGTAAATAAAGTCAAATGAAGTCATAAGGACGGGGTTCTAATCCAGTCGGATTGATGTCCTTCCTTCCAGAGATCTCTCTGGATCTGAACAGGCTACATTTTTCTACCTTCAGAATTCACAGCAACTTTAAGTAGCTATTGTGAAACATAAATGATGAGAGAAAAGAGCAGGTCACAGAAAGATATACACAGTATTTTTATAAATATTTCATTGATTCAATACTAAGCAAAATTAAGCAAACAAACAAAAATGTTTGCAGTAAAACTACAAAGAATATTAGGTGGATGATAAAAACAAAATTTAGGTGGGTGGTTTCAGCAACTGGGACCAAGGGAGCTTTATGCATTGCTATTAGGGGGATGGAAACCTCATGGGTATCCATTTTATTAAAATGTCTCATCATGTATTTTTGTTACATTTATTATTTTATATGTAATAAATATTTCATAATTAAATTTATAAAAGTAAGATGTTAGCACAATATAACATCCATCACTTAACAGTAGCTATTCTGGAGAGAGGGGGTATGGGACATTTCTACTTACCAATTTTTACCTCCCTGTATCTTTTTAATTGCCCTAAAATGCTTATATAATACTTATATTTGGAATAAAAGGTCAAGAAAGTAAAGGAAGTAAAAAGAAGCTATTGGACATTTATGATTACTTTCATAATGTCTTTAATCTTCCCTCCCCCTTCAATTTCCTGAGTAATAAGCTAGGATGAACAACTGACCAGCTTTAAGAAAAATGTATTGGTTGGTCTAAAATAATTTTGATCCTCAGACCCTATGGCTCAGTATTGATTTATTACATATATTACACAAAAATGCACTTGAAATATAAGTTTCAGCTGGAATTAACCCACACTCTTTTGAAATGAAAATAATAGCTATGTGGTTATAATAATAATTCAAGCACTCGATAGCCTGGTTATTAGGAAAACGCTGGGAAGCAGACATCCAAAAAAGAAATTCTCTTATTTCTTTTCCTTTCAAGACAATTTAGGTAAATTATAGACATTTCGCTTTCAGAGCTGAGGACTATCAATAGAATTTTAAGTGTGGTTCATTTATATTAATGTCTTCAATTTAGAATTTCTTGGACCCTTCTTGCTTTATGATGCTAGTTTTGAGCTTAAATTGAAATAGTTTTGTAAGACTAGTAAGCTGCAAATCAAGAGAAAAGTGTTTTGTGTGTGGCTTCTATGTTTTCATAGAGGAGGAAATCATTTGAAAGCAATCATTTCTATACTTAATGTATTTCTAATTTCTTTCATTTTTGGCTCTGTCATCTGAAAAGCTGAATAGAAGAAAACAGAACTTGGATAGCCAACAAAAAAATTTTTATTCTTTGGGAAATGGAACTACTTTGCAAAATCTGCCCCAACCTTAAAGGTGTTTATTTCTCAATAAACTTTGAGTACTAGTCAATCACTTATCAGTTGTATTGCCATTGTGTGTGTGTGTGTGTGTGTGTGTGTGTGTGTGTGTGTACGTGTCGGCGTCTATCTGTCCCTCTTACTAGACAGTGAGTTGGTTGAGGGTGGGATAAATAGAATGTGCTCCCTAAGGAATACCTATATATAGTTTGGCCCAATTATGATGAATTTCTCAAAAGAAAAATGTAGGCAGCTCCTTTAGTGGTCAGGTGGGACTTATGGGGAAAGGGAGGGAGCAAAAATCAGACCAAATATAATCATAAAAATGAGACAATAAGTACCAGAAGAAATACTCTTTTAGTTAGTCATTTATTCATTCATTCCATCATGTATTGTGTACCCATTAGGACTCACATGCTGAGAATATGAAAATAAATCAAACAATGGATATCAATATACCTTCATAAAGTTATATTTTTTATTTTTATTTATTTATTTTTTAACTGGGCTTCACACCCAGCATTGAGCCCAAAGTGAGGCTTGAACTCAAGACTCTGAGACCAAGACCTGAGCTGAAATTAAGAGTCTGAGGCTTAACCAACCAAGCCACCCAGGATCCCCTAAAGCTATATTTTTTTAAAAAGAAGGAAAATAGGGACACCTAGGTGACTCAGTCAGTTGAGCGCCTGACTCTATTTCAGCTCAGGTTGATTCCAGGGTCATAGGATCAAGCTCCAAGTTGGACTCCATGCTGAGAGTGGAGCCTGCTTAAGCTTCTCTCTCTCTCTCTCTCTCTCTCTCTCTCTCTCTCTCTCTCTCTGTCTCTTTCTCTCTCTCTTTCCCTCTGCCCCTCTTCCCCACTTGTGCTCTCTCTCTTAAAAAAAAAAAAAAAAAAGATTGAAAAAATTGAACAAAACCCAGTACTCCGAATGGGGTAATTCCAAGAAGGGAGGGACTAAATAAACAAGGAAATGCCTCCAGCGAGCCTGCAGAGAGAAAAAGAATTTCAAGAGACACAGACAGATGGGAATGGCACTCTAAGAGATGGGAACCTCATGAACAAAGGCACCGAAGAGTGAAATTGCAGACTGAGGTTGAAATATGGTGTACAGTTAGGTTTGATTTCTCAATCAATTTCTCAATTTCTGAAGGAAACATATTGTAGAGCATTTGCTGAATCACAGGAACCAAGGTGAGGAGTTCAAATTTATTTTAGTAAGTAAAGGAGCGTCTTAAAATGTTTCTGAGCAGAAATTTGACATATTCTGAGTAGTACTTCAGAAAGAAGACGTTAGCTACAGTGTTCAAGGGACTAGAGGGAATGTAGAGCAAGCAGGGAATTGTTTCCCAAGACTATTACAATCCAAGCAAGAAGCAATGAAGGTCTTCAAGAACTACTCATGAGTAAAAGCAAAAGAAAACAAACCAGGGATAGATGGTACTTCCTTACCTTAATAATGGATATCTATTAAAAATCTACATCAAACATCACCTTAAGATCAAGAATATGACAAGGAGTCCTGCTATCATTGTTTTTATTTTAGATTGTCCTGGAGGCCCTATCTAATGCAGTGAGACAAGAAAAAAGGAGTGAAAAGTATTTGTTGTAGAAAGAAGGAAACAGAACTCTCATTCTTTAAAGATGATAAGGGGCACCTAGGTGGCTCAGTCGGTTAAGCACCTGATTGTTAGTTTCGACTCAGGTCACGATCTCATGGTTTCATGAATTCAAGCCCCACATCTGGCTCTGCACTGGCAGCACAGAGCCTACTTGGGATTCTCTCTCTCCCTCTCTCTCTGCCCTTCCCCCACTCATACTGTGTCTGTCTCTCTCAAAATAAACTTTAAAAAACTTTTTAAAATAAAACTTACTCACAAATTTTTAGAAGACAGTTTACTAATATGCTTGAATGTATATATGGACTTAGAAATCCAAGAAGGAGACATAAATCTCTATACTTTTAAGACACAGAAGAGCAGCGTGAAAACGTTTTTATTAAAAAAAAAAAAAAAAAAAAAAAAGCATTAGGGAAGCCTGGGTGGCTCTGTCAATTAAGTGTCCGATTCTTGATTTTGGCTCAGGTCATGATCTCACGGTTTGTGAGATGGAGCCCTGAGTTGGGCTCCACACTGACAACACGGAGCCTGGCTAGGATTCTCTCTCTCCCTCTCTGCCTTTCCCAACTTGCACTCTCTTTCTCTCTCTCCCCCTCTCAAAATAAATAAGTAAACTTAAAAAAAAAAAAAGGCATGATAATCCTTTTCTCTGTGGATAGATGCATGTAAACTAAGAGTACATCAAAACATTCAGGAGTCTATGGGGCACCTGGATGGCTCAGACGGTTGAGCGTCTGACTTTGACTCAGGTCACAATCTCACAGTTCGTGGGTTCAAGCCCTGCATCGGGCTCTGTGCTGACTGCATGGAACTTGTAGTCTGCTTCAAGTTCTGTCTCCCTCTCTCTTTGACCCTCCCCCACCTCAGAAAATAAATAAGCATTAAAAAAAAAAATTCAGGAGTCTAGCCTACAAGATTTCTCAGCAAATGCACCACACCCTGAGAGCACTGGCACTGTGATCTATGGAACACCCTAGACAGCCTCTCAGCTGGAAATTATAGCAAGAGCAGAGCTGATTCTGACCTTCATACAAAATCTGATACCAATGTAAGGGCAAGCAACAGAGAGGGAAAAAAACCCTCCACTTTCAAGTACAGCCCAGGATACAGCTACCTTCTCTATAGCAGTTCCCCAAATTAAACTTCAGCCCAGTGGGTTGCTAATGGTAAACACCAAGTAAACAGAGCCAAGTGTGCTTATTTACTGCAGGACTGTTGACGAGAGAGGTGGGGTTGTCTCCAAGATACAGAGAATATGAGCAACACTTCCTGCATTTAATTGGCAACAAACCCTTTTATCAAAGAACTTGTGTCCTAGCGAAACTGCAATTTAGGAAATGCAGTGCATCTGGACATTTCCAACTCCTGTTAGGAACCAAAATGTAGATGTGACACAACAAATGGTTAAAAGCAAAGACTCTAGGACCACGCTGCCCTGGTCTGAATCCTAGGTCCACAACTTACTTACACTTGTGTGAGCAAGTGTAACTTACCTCTTGAGCAAGTAACTCGAGCAAGTAACTTAACCTCTCTGTGCTCTAGATTCCTCATCTGTGGAATGCAGACAGGACTTGTGATAATTGTGGTTACCTCACAGGGTACCACTGAGGGTTAAAGTAAATGAATGAACATTCAGTAAAGCGTTTACATAAGTGTTTGTCAAGTGTAGCAGATTTTGCTATATGCTGTCACCACTCAGAATTACAATAGTTTGAGATTGGGGAAGAGTATAACTTCATTGGTCTAAGAAGATAATTACTCTTAATCTAATGGGTGCATAAACGTCTGTGAGAAGAACAGTAATACATACATTGTCTGTAGTTCTGCTAATCAAGATACTCTATTACCTGATATTTATACTGAACACACTGTTGCCCAAGGTTGTGTTTGGGAAAGGGTGGGCCAGGGAGAATAGAAAATAAAAAAGGGGCTATTCTTAACTTTAAAAACATTGAGAAATTTTCTTTAAATATAGTCCTCCTCAACATCCAAGTTGAAAGGCACCTTCTCTCCAACCTCCCTTACTCACTTTCCAAATAAGTTACATCTTCTGGAAGGAAATTTAGTGCTGAAGAAATTCTGCTAGAATTAAGCCATTTTACAGGATTGTCTTCTGACCTCTCCTCCCTCAAAACAGGCAAGACCAACAGACACGAGGCTACCGTTATACACTGAGGCGCCTTTGACACATGCAATATTGCTCACTAAACAGTTCTCACCCATGATGGCAAAGTCTTCCAGGAAACTTCCAAACCATCAGAAAAACGTTGTGTTAAATATGGCTTAAGTTACCTATACTTCACTTCAAAAATGAATTCACTGCCAAATAGGACACTCATATATTCCTGGAGGCTGTAGGGATTGATCTCTACAGAAAGCAACAGGATAATATTTAATAAGATCAAGTAAAGTATTCCTTGCATTAGAATGCAACCTCTAGAAAAAACTCAACAAAAGAAAACAGCAGGGATGTTCACTAAACCATCACCCAGACTAAGGGGACGCTGGAGGT
Organism: Puma concolor; assembly: GCF_028749965.1. Taxonomy (NCBI): domain Eukaryota; kingdom Metazoa; phylum Chordata; class Mammalia; order Carnivora; family Felidae; genus Puma; species Puma concolor. The sequence goes on along the minus strand of NC_141674.1, from coordinate 140,615,664 downwards.
CTGAATGCGAAACCAGAGGGGTTAGCAAACTGTGATCTATCAGCCCCAATGGACACTTAAATCGTCACTGAAAATTACAACCACGAATATATTACAAAACATGGAAAATTGTTAACGGAGTAAACTTAAGTAAAAGGGGGGAAAAATGGAGTGCCTGTGTGGCTCAGTCGCTGAGCATCCGACTTCAGCTCAGGTCATGATCTCACGGTTTGTGAGTTTGAGCCCCCATCGGGCTCTGGGCTGACAGCTCAGAGCCTGGAGCCCGCTTCGGATTCTGTGTCTCCCTCTGTCTGCCCCTCTGCTGCTTGTACTCTGTCTCTCGCATTGTCTCAAAAATAAATAAATGTTAAAAAAAATTTTTTTAAGGGGGAAAAAAAAGCATAAATGCATATCCAGGGTTGGAAGTACATTTTTTTAAAATGCTAAGTGTCAATGAAAGGAAAAAGGATATGAAAATTAAAATGGACAATGTAGGGTGGTGAGGTTACGGCTGGTTTTGTGTTGTTGGGCTTGCACGTTACATCATGGCGATTTTGCCTTTGCAAAGGAGGAAAAATCAATTCTGTGTCAACCCTGACCAACAGGAGCACCGGAGGGGTGGGAAAGAGATTTCCCAGCACAGAACCAACTCCCGCTTCAAAGAGCTGTGTGGCCTTCACCTGCAAGGCGACCTCACACACACACACACACACACACACACACACACACACACACACACACACACGTACACACCAGGACAAAGAGGAACCTGCTAGCGACCAGGAAGGCGCTTCCCGGGTTTCCCACAACAGCGCCTCCTCCCACCAGCGGGCCTCCTAATGCGCGCTTTTGTTCACGGGGTGGAGGGACCTCATTAGCTGGCGCCCGTGCTAAAGGGAAATGCGTTTCCAGGACCAGAGGTCTCGTCATTCCTAGCATTAGCAACAGAATGCAGACAGAAGGTAAGTGGCAGATTTGCGAATCACCGGGTGGAAGTTAAAAACCACCTTCCAGGGAGGCCGAGCCCAGCAATGAGGCGGCCCTGGGGCCCGGTCTCCAGGACACTGCGGTGGCAGCTGGGCAGCAGCGGAGCACCGCGACCTTCTTCAAAGACGACGCGGCGTGTCCCCCCGTGGGTGTTCCCAATGTCACCCACTGCAAGCGCATCCCAGCCCGCTGCCGTTAATGGCCAGGACTGAATTACATGACGCCGGCCGGGCGGCAACACTCAATGTACCAGTACTTGGGGGGGGGGGGGGGGGGGAGTAGGGAGTGACAGCAGAGAGAGGGACCGGGCTACAGCACACATCCCGCTCCGGGGCTTTTCCCGACACTATTCAAGACAGAAATATGTAAAGCAGCTATGCAGAACAGCAAAATAACTTAAGATAAAGAAGCAAATTTTACATGTGCAGTGTAGACAGATCCTGCCACAGCGTCAAGGTAATGATGTCCCTCTGCAAGGTGTCCCTGAACACAACTGGACGTGCTTTCTCTTTAACTCCAGCAAGGCTTTGTTTCCTCTTCTCTTTGGACACTCCCAGCAGGCTAATTTTCTCTTCTTTTCTTTTTTCTTTTCTTTTCTTTTCTTTTCTTTCTTTTCTTTTTTTTTTACTTGCCTTCTTTTCTTGGATTATATATATGGTCATTGACAGCAGAGATCTTGTCTTACTTATCACACAATAAACCCTCAATACATCAAAGTGGAATTAAAATTAATAAATGCAAAAACAGTGTGTCGGCAGCACGGAAAAGATTCGTGCGACGCTGTCCAACAGAAATGCAATGGCAACGATGAATGCAAGCCACACGTGTAACCTTAAATTTCCTAGTAGTGGCATTTTAAAAAGTAAAAATGGGTCGCCTGGGTGGCTCAGTGGGTTATGCATCTGACTCTTGATTTTGGCTCGGGTCAAGAGGTCAGGCATTTGTGAGTTTGAGCCTCGTGTTGGGCTCTGCACAGACAGCATGGTGCCTGCTTCGGAGTCTCTCTTTCCTTCTCTCTCTGCCTCTCCCCTACTTGTGTGTGGGCATAAGCGCTCTCTCTCTCTCTCCCTCAAAATAAATAAACTTAAAAAGAAAAAGTAAAAGTAAAACGGGGAAAATCATTTTTATCATTTCAAAATGTAATGACTACACAAAATTGAGATAGTTTACATTTCCGTTTTTTTTGTCCTAAGTCTTCAAAAGCCCATGTACATGTTACAACTACTGCACGCCCCGACTTGAACCAGCCACACTCCAAGTGCCGGATAGCTGTGTGACGCGAGTGGCTTCCATACTGGACAGCAGAGAATCACAGTGAGGTCCAAAACTTTACCTTCGCTCTTTAAAAAGTAAACGTTCATAGTAATAAAGAACTCACTTAATTTCAAGTTTTCCATGAATGTATATATTACCTCTTTATATTTGCTTTTTAATAGCACTAAAGAAATATTAAATACATGTATATTTTCCCCTTTACAAGCTCTTTTGGATAAATGTCTAGACCAGAAAATACAGTTTAAAAACAGATCCTCAAACTGATTTTTATTAAGAGTCGTATTTATTAAGAAATATTCAACAAGCAAATGAGCAAGCAAGTGCTGTTACTTTAGGATACAGTACTTTGGGTGTTTCTTTCCCACTTGTTTGAACAAATAATTAGTAGGTTGTGTTGTTCAGTAATTATTACCGAAGAGCTAAACGCTTCCCTTCTAAAGTCTGTTTTTCACAAATATTATATAAACAAACTATTAGTAGTTAGGAGGCTCTGATGCTATATAATGGCATTAGTACAAGGGACCAAAAAAGCCAGAAGCCTCCCCTGACAGCTCCTCCCACCCACTGGGTGGGTGAGTTTGCTCAAGTAACCAGATAGCACGTAGCTAGGGCATCGATACCCATATCCCAATCCTGAACCTAGCCAAGTGTGGAGGCTCACATGGTCTTTCTACTTTCCTTACCTCACCACGCCCCCATCCCACAGCCCAGTCTCTTCTGGGCCTTGAGACCAGCCCACCTGGGCCTGAATCTGTGGAGCTAGCCTAATTTACCCACTCAGCAGCATGCAGACAGGAGACAGAAAAACAGCTCCTAGGAGCCAGCCCAGGAATCCATATCTGCAGAGGTTAGCTTACCACCAAGGCCAGATACAGGAAGGAATTGATTGCCTCTCATGGGATCCTGCCCACCAGTGACCAGGACTGACAGGTCTGGACACTGCCCAGTCAGACCGGAATTTGGTCCTCACTATGAGGCAGGAGGTGGCTATGAAAGAGAAGCAGAAGTCCCTTCTCCCAAGACTATCCAAAGTTTCTGATGTCACTTAGAGTTATTATTTAACCAGGTTCCCAGATGAAGATCAATAATCTCTGAGGAGTGAGGTGCCAGACAGGTGGTTCAGAAAAAATCTATGATATAACCTCCTCAAAGAATTGAAGCAGACCTCTCTTCGTTTCCTCATGAGGCAAAACAAGACCTGGAAATGTGAGAGATCGCTCTGTGACAGAGCACAGGAAAGGAAGGGACTGTCAGTCCAGAATTGTGTAGTCAAGACCTTTAAGTAAATTAAAGATCTTCTAAAATAGTATTATTGATGGGCAGCTCTTATGACCATACACTGCAGCCTAGGAAGTTAAAGCATAAATTACTGGGATTTTTTTTTTTAATTTGCACTTTTTATCCATCTCCCTTCAGAGATTTTTTTTCTTTTTCTTTTTGTTTATTTTATTTTTGAGAGAGAGAGAGAGAGAGAGAGAGAGAGAGAGAGAGAGCGTGATTGGGGGAGGGGCAGAGAGAGGAGACACAGAATCTGAAGCAGGCTCCAGGCTCTGAGGTATCAGCACAGAGCCCAATGCAAGACTTGAACCCACAAACTGTGAGATCGCGACCTGAGCCAAAGTCAGCCCTTAACTGACTGAGCCACCCAAGCGCCCCTTTTTTTCTTTTTAGTGAGAAAAGGCATAAGAAACATAAAAAGACAACTACAAGCCTTTTTCCTTAAAGTAGTATGTTGCAGTGAATTCTGTTCTCACATGTAAATTTTTTCCCTTCAGCTCTGTTGGATTTCTTTTCCGGTATTCAATTCACACCAAGGACAGGTATTCATTGACTAAAAAGGTAATAAATACTACTACACCTAGAAATACCTAAAAGTACTGCTGTGAATGTACTTGGCACCAATCTGATAAGGGCGGTATTGAGCTCGCAAGACAAGTGAGTGATACATCTGCCTGCTTTCCTGGTGTTTACACAGGCCAACTAAAGCCAGGGGGAAAGCAGCAGGGAAAAACTATAATGCGGAAATCTCTTTAAACAGCTTTTCTGGATGACACCACAATGCTGGCACTGGTTTATTAGAAAGGGTAAGTGGGACGTGACCATTGTTAAGGGACATGGGCTGGAAATCTTGATTAGCCTGACTGCCCTGTGTTTCTTCTGTCCCACAGGACTCCACAGCAAAAGCCTCCCTTCTTGTTTCAAGGTCGATACGTATGAGCATTTCTTTTTCTCCTCACTTGTAATCAATAGCACCTAGTATTCTGATTTGAGCAAACCAGCTGTAGAATAAATTTATGAAGCAATAGGGGGAAATATGGGTACTTGACATTAAGGAATTGCTCATATTTTAGTTGTGATGATGTCATTGAGGTTTTAAAAGAGAACTGATATGTTAAGGATAAAATGATGTGAGATTTCACTTTAAAACACTCAGGTGATTTGGGGAGGAATGGTTAGGGGAGTATAGAAAAAATAAATCTGGGGGCGCCTGGGTGGCGCAGTCGGTTGAGCGTCCGACTTCAGCCAGGTCACGATCTCGCGGTCCGGGAGTTCGAGCCCCGCGTCAGGCTCTGGGCTGATGGCTCAGAGCCTGGAGCCTGTTTCCGATTCTGTGTCTCCCTCTCTCTCTGCCCCTCCCCCGTTCATGCTCTGTCTCTCTCTGTTCCAAAAATAAATAAACGTTGAAAAAAAATTTAAAAAAAAAAAATAAATAAATAAATCTGGCCATTTGTTGATGATGGTTAAAACCGGTTGACAGCTTCCTGGGGGTACATTTTGTTATTCTTTCTACTTTGGTGTACGTTGGAATCTTATATAATAAGTTACTTAAAAGAGTACCTAATAATCAGAGGGCAAGGCGCTAAGCTCTTTCTAGGGTTTTTTTGAGAGGGTTATTTTATCCCTTCTCAACTTACAACTGCCCAGCAGATATCACAGGCCATTCAATGTTAGCACCAAGAAGAAAAGCATCCACCCTATTTTTCTTGAAGACTACAAACTTGGCCTCTATCTTTCGCTGCCTCAAGAGAGAAATTTAGCTTTTGATCACCTCCAAGAAACAACATCCTTTAGGATATTGAAACTGACAGGAGACAGCCTACAAAATCGTATGGTTTACATTAAAAGTCTGAAGGCATTGCCGTGTTCTGGATCTGTGGGTTAACAGTGCATGACAGAACACATACTCTTGGTAAGAATTTAATTTAGCTCAGGTATGAAGGATGCCTTATGAGACAAACTGGCAGTGATTCCATCTGGTAGACAGAGAGATGAGAGTATAAAACAGGACAACTTACCATCTCTGAATTGCTCTCTCTCAAAAACTATGGCTGCCTTAAAATCATCTATACCCTGTTACCCACCAGTCCCAATTCTGGGGATGTATTCTAAAACAACAATCTGGCAAGTGCACAAAAAGATGTGTGCACCAATGTTTATCACACTTTTGTCTATAACAGAACGAAAAACAAGCAGAAAAACCCAAATGTCTAACACTAGGAAATGGTTAAAGTATTGATTGATATGTAATGCAATTATATGCAACTTTTACAAATGCTACTATCTGAATATACCATTAAGCAAAACAGTGGGTTTCAAAACAGATTTAAAAAAAACCCTATCTGTGTTTTAGAACAAAGTATGGTTGTTTTATAGAATGGAAAAGAGCTGGGATATACAAGGAAATGTTAACAATAGTATTTTCTAAAAGTCTGGGTGGCTCAGTCGGTTGAGTGTCTGACTTCAGCTCAGGTCGTGATCTCACGGTCGTGAGTTCGAGCCCCACATCGGGCTCTGTGCTGATCGCTCAGAGACTGGAACCTGCTTCAGATTCTGTGTGTGTCTCTCTCTCTCTGCCCCTCCCCCACTTATGCTCTCTCTCTGTCTCTCAAAAATAAATAAATGTAAAAAAAAATTTTTTATGAAAGTATTTTCTGGTTTGTAAAAGTAAAAGTGCTTTTTACCACCTTCTTCATGCTTTTCTGCATGGTCTGAATTTTTTTTAATAAGCATGGAATATACCAGAAGCCCTGAAGAAGCTATTGCATTTAAGACAGTAACAGTAAAACCATGAGGATGTCCTAAGTAGGAAAAACAAGTTACCAGAGCTGGAGAAAGGTCAAGGTAAAAATCCAAGCAAATAACTCCAGGGTCTACCATCTAACAGCTTAGGACGGTCAGCATTCTTTTATTTCCTTCAAAAGATATCTGGTACTGAGCATCTACTCTGTTCCAGGCACTGTTCCAGGCCTTAGAGATGTTAATAAATGGCACACATTTCCTGCTCTCAAACGGTTTTCAGTCTACTTGGAAGAAAGGATGCATACACCCAAATAAATGAAACACGGTAACTGGGGGAGGTCAGCTGGGAGTTGTCCATGGATATGGGGTGCATAGGAGGAAGTGTCTAATCTGGCAGGGTGGAAGGGGAGAGGGACTAGTCGGAAAAGTTTCAGGGGAGGCACTACTGGATGAGATTCTAAAAGCGAATGGATGCTTGCCATTTAGCTACAATTTGAGAACAGTCACCCCAGGCATGTGGGATGTGAGCAGCTGGGGTAAGGAGGGGGAGACTTAGCCACCTCATCATTTGGGTGAATGGAAGCACAGATGGAACACGGGGTGAGGGGGTGAGGTCAGGAAGGTAGGCAGGCCCAGAATACAGAAGGTCTCAAATGCCCCACTGAATCATCCAGCTTCCAGATGACCACTGTAGTCAGGCTCCCCTGAGCCATCTTCTCAACCACGCCTGACTTTAAACTTGCAGAGTCCAGTGTTAGCAAGAATCCTACTAAGGCAATTTAGAGAGAATCCCACCCCCCCACCCAATATCAATATCTCATCACCCCTGATACTGCATAATCTAGATCTTGATTCCTTGATATCTGGCCTGCCTTCCGCAAGAATCCTGTTAGGTCATTTTAGCAAGAATCTCCCCCTACCCTTGATGTCTCCTCTTGGTAACTGTCCATCCACCTACCCACCCACCCCCACAATCTGTTCTACTTGGAGTTGAGCCCGATTTCTCTCGCCTATGGCAACAGTACTGATACCTATCACAATAATCTTAACTATTTTTACAAGTGTCAGAATAATTTTTTCTTTAACACAACCTGAAGGCACCAGAGAACCTGTGATGAAGGGTCTGGGCTCTCCCAAGATTAGTCAGTCTGACAAGAAGACACAGAAATAACCACTGGTGGGTCTTACAAAGCGGACATTTTCTGAATGCCTGCTATATGCCAGGCACTGCACTCGGCACTGGATGTGCATTCGCTCTTGTGACCATCACAATAACCCTACAAGGTGGAGAGTTATATTAGCCCTATTACAGGCCAGGAGACTGCAACTTAGTAAGGTTTAGCAGTCTGTCCAAGTCCATACCAGCTAAGAAGGTGCAGAGCTGGGAGCTGGTCCTGGGCTGTGTGACTCATACCCACATCTGGGGAGTACTGTGAGGAATCTAACACTCCATATTCTCCCACGTTCTCTGCAATATCAACAAATAACAGCAAATGAAACAAGTCAATTCCTACTGAGAGGAACTTGGTTGACATGCAGCAAACGGGTTAAGGGAGGAGCTTTTTCAGCCACAAAAATAGGACCTTATAAAAAATCCAAGAGAAATAAGGTGAAATTGGATCTGTCGAAGGGGTATTTTTTTTAACTCAAGTGAAACCATTAGGGAGTAGGCAGTTTTGTTTTTGCTTGTTTAATAAGTAGACACAGGTGAGAAAGCTGAGGCAGGGACTCAAGGGAACCCAAAGGTGAGGGAGGTTTCCTATTTTGAATGGGGGAGAAAAGCCAAAAATGGAAAACACTGTCATTAAATAGGGGAGTTGGGCCAGACACGCACAGGTGGAGGCAGAGGGAAATCCCCAATGATACCCAAGTTATTTAAGGAAATGCAGAAACTGGCATTGATGGAGACTTGGTTCTGTGCAGGGAGCAAGGAAAGAAAGAAGCCTCAATCAAGATACACTTACAAAGCAACTAGACAAGCACTGTGAAGGAGGCAAAGACCCATGAAACAGACACACCCTCTCCCTCTCTCCTATATATGATCATTGCAAATAAAAAGGTCAGCGGATATGGTCTATAAATAAAGACTGTGAGCTCTGCCTTCATGGATGGTTAGGAATTTCACAAATAAGATGAAAAGAGAGGCTATTCCAAGCAAGAATGCATAAGAACAAACGCCTAAGAAATAGGCCTACAGGAAGAGTTTTCAGGACATAGGGTTAAGGGCAGTAATTTTAGGAGGCAAAGCTAATTCTGAAAATGAGAAAAATTACAGGCAGATAGGAAACATGGGGGATAATTAGCACTGATTGAGCATTTTCTCTCTACTAGATGCCGTTTTGACCCCTTCATTTCATTTCATTCTAACAGCCCTGTGAGATAAGTAATTATATCTCCATTTCAAATATGATCAAACTGAGATGCAGAAAAGTTAAACAACTTGGGGAAAAAGCCCCACAGCTAGCCAGGGAATCCACACTCAGCTCTGTCTGACTCTCCCCCCTACCCCCACCAACCCCATTCCCTTAGGTGGTGCCAACTGCATGCGTGCCGGGAACAGCAAGCGGCCTACTAGACGACAGCTGCTTCCTTGTGTCCACTCCTTCCAGCGTTTCAGGGGGTATGTTTACTGGAAACCACTGATTCGTTTTCCAGTGATGTAAACATCTCTGAATTTAGGGCACAGAAGAGTGAAGGGCTGATAATTCTCGACATTATTAAACACTATTAGTGCTCACTTAAACGAAGTGACTGAACAAACCCTTTATAATCATGCCTTCAAATATGACTGCTGTTGGGAAGGAATACAAAATGATACAACCACTTTGAAAAACAGTTTGGCAGTTTCTTAGAGTTAAACATGTAGTCACAATATGATCTAGCAATCCCAAAACTGATATCATCTCGGTATTTACCCAAGAGAAATAAAAATTTGCCCTCACACAAAAACATAAACGCAAAGGTTTATAGCAGCTTTATTCATCATCATTCCGCACTGGAAACAACCCACAAGTCGTTCACTGGGTGAATGGATAAACAGACCTTGTTATATCCATCTAGTAGACTACCTCTAAGCACTAAAAAGAAATACACTATTGATACATGCAAGAACAAAATAAATCTCCAAGAGTTCTTAAGTAAAAGACACAGGTTCAAAAAGATCCTTAATATGTGATTCCATTTTTATGACAGTCTGGAAAAGGCAAAATTATAGAGAGGAAGAAGAAGTGGTTGCCAGGGGTTAAGAGAGGGGAGAAGGTTTGACTACAGAGGGGTGGTACAGAGGCGTGGCATGAGGGCTTCTGGGGGGGTAGGGAGTGGTAAACAAAACTGTTTTGTGTCGTGAGTATGGCAGTGTGTGGTAGGCAGAGTGATGGCCTCAAAAGATGTTCACACGCTAATTCCTGGAAATCTGTGAATACGTGAATGTTACAGGGTAAAAGGGACTTTGCAGATATAATTAAGGTTGCTAATCAGCTGACCTTAAAATAGGGAGATTAGGGACACCTGGGTGGCTCAGTTGGTTAAGCGTCTGACTTCAGCTCAGGTCATGATCTCACGGTCTGTGAGTTCGAGCCCTGCGTCGGGCTCTGTGCTGACAGCTCAGAGCCTGGAGCCTGCTTCAGATTCTGTGTCTCCTTCTTCTCTCTGTCCCTCCCCCACTCAGCACTCTATCTCTGTCTCTTAATAACGAATAAATGTTAAAAAAATTAAAAAATTAAAAAATAAAATAAAATAAAATAGGGAGATTATCCCAGATTATCTGGGTGGGCTCACTACAATCAGGTGGACCCCTCAAGTGGGAGAGGGATGAAGAAGGGTCAGTGAGAAAGACATGCCATGGAAGTTGCAGGAGAGGATGAGAACCACGAGACGGACTAACTTATTGCTGGTTTTTAAGATAGAGAAGAGGAGCCCGTGACTAGAGCCTGAGAGTGGCCTCTAGAAGCTGAGAAGAGCCAGGACTGACAGCCCTTACTCCTACCAACCATAAGGATTCTGCCACCAATCTGAATGAGCAAATAAATGGAAAAGAACTGGAAAAGAACGTGGCCCTGCCAATAGTTTGGTCTTGACCTTATGAGACCCTAAACAGAGAAACCAGCTGATCTGATGGACTCCTGACCTATGGAAACTTTGTGATAATGAACTTGCATAGTTTTATACCCTTAAACTTGTGATCATTTGTTACAGCAGCAAAAGAAAACTAATACGGCATTGCTACACAACTCTATATTGTCAAAGTCCCTCCCATAGAACTACTGTGTATAAGTTAAACATGAAACAATTTTAGGGGCACCTGGGTGGCTCAGTTGGTTAAGCATCAACTTTGGCTCAGGTCATGATCTTGCAGTTTGTGAGTTGGAGCCCTGTGTCAGGCTCTGTGCTAACAGCTCAGAGCCTGAAGCCTGCTTGGGATTCTGCTCCCTCTCTCTCTCTCTGTGCCCCCTTCCCCTGCCCCCCCCCCCCCCCACTCACACTCTGTCTCTCTCTCTCAAAAATAAATAAACATTTAAAAAAGTTAAAATGAAAAAATCTTAATGTTCATGTTTTTAAAGACCATTACTATGGACAAAAAAAAAAAATTCTAGCCATATTTCTTTACTTTTTGAGTCCTTAACGTCCACAATGATAACTCCAACTTGGAATTTGGTCTCTGTCCTGGTCCTTCCTTTCTCGCCCATCTACTGTCCAGAACTAATCTGAGATCCTGCAGGCTGAGGCCACTTTCCATACCACTGACCAGCTCAGTGGTCACGGCTGATGTTTTGCCTTGGCTCTCAGAGAGGTCAGAACTTAATGCTTTCCTAGGACTTTGAATAAGAGGAAAGTCCCAAGTGAGCAAACTGAAGTGTCAACATCCATTTCAAAGAACTTACTGGGAACTCTCCAAAACAGAGTTTCCATCAATACAGATACATCAAAACCAATAGTCAGAGCCATAAGTAGTGGCTGACTCACCAGGATTTTCAGCAGCTAATGGAGGAGTACTTCGAGAAATGCTATAAATCCAATATTTTTCTCTGAAGAATTAATTTATGTGGAGTCCCTTTTCTAATCACTAGGTCATCGCCACCCTCTACTTCCATCTCACTGCCAGTGTCAACAGCTTTCCTACTATTTAACAAAGCCGAGAGTAGTACTTTCCCAATTTTCTTAAGGCATTTAAGTATAGTATATGCTGTCTTACCAGGTCTGCTCAAAGGAATAGCACTTCTCTTTGAAACTGTTTTTTTACTGAGAACAAACTGAGGGTTGATGGGGGGTGGGAGGGAGAGGAGGGTGGGTGATGGGTATTGAGGAGGGCACCTTTTGGGATGAGCACTGGGTGTTGTATGGAAACCAATTTGACAATAAATTTCATATATTAAAAAAAAAAAAAAAAGAAACTGTTTTTTTAACTACTCCCTAGGCCAATTAAGGGCCCACAAAACAAGTTAAATATACCAAAGTAAAGATTTCTAGATTCAACAAAGAGATCAATAAATACTTAAGTGCTTTCTATGGGCAAGGCCCTGGGAAATACAAAGAAGCAAAACATAGATGGCCTTTATCTCTGCCCATAGCTTACAATGTCATTACGTATATGATAAAACTAATAATAATCCAAGACAAAGAAGTCACAAGATCTTGTGCAAAATAATGCTTCAGGGGTTCAAAGTGGGGAGGACTGTGGCTGGGCTGCTCAGAAAAAGAAAGCTTTACACAGGAGCTGAAAAAAATGCAAGGATGGTGGAGATACTTCCTCTAAGGCAGGACATTTTCTTAAAAAGAAAAATCTAGAAACTATACCTGCAAAATCTCCCTTTTAGCATACATCTCCATAAAAATTGAACAGAACCTTTTTTTAAGGTATTTTACCTATTTAAGGTATTTTACCTAATGTTACCTATATATTTAAGGTGTTACCTTATTTTTTTAAGGTATTTTACTTATTCACCTAAGGTATTTCTCACTCTGCCCTAAAGCTTTTCTCTTCTGTTGCTCCAAATTTCCTCCACCTCTTCTTGAATCCACACCACGCTGGCTCTTCTCTCTTCACCTGCTCCTGCCTTATTTTATTTTTTTAAAGTTTATTTATTTATTTTGAGACAAAGAGAGCATGCAAGTAGGGGAGGAGCAGAGAGACGGGGAGAGAGAGAGAATCCCAAGCAGGCTCCACACTGTCAGCACAGAGCCCGACATGGGGCTCAATCTTATGAACTGTGAGATCAAGACCTGAACCGAAATCAAGAGTCCAAGGCTTAACCGACTGAGCTACCCAGGAGTCCCATTTTATTGTAATTTTATGTCAGCTCCACATCCAGCATGGAGCCCAACACAGGGCCTGAACTCATGACCTTTAGATCAAGAACTGAGCTGAGATCAAGAGTTGGACACTTAACCGACTGAGCCACACAGGGACCCCGAATAGAACTTTAAAGAAAAAAAAAATTGACCTTAGTTTCAAAAACAAAAGAATTTCTGGGATTCTGAATTTAGACTAACAGCTGACTCCACAGAAATTCATTCTTTACACGGCTCTGCTGGGAGTGAAGATGACTGACATTGCTGGACGGTTCTGGCCTTCTTTGGTCATCCTCACAATCTACACCTCTACAAGCAAGAAAGAGATGCCCACCCAAGGCAGTCTCCACCTGCAACTGAACCATATGGGCTGGTTGCAACTGAATTGGCTCGGGAGCCGTTCTGCTCAGTGTACAAAACGGGTTACAGGCTGCTAGAAAGGTCATTTCCATTAGTTACACATTATCAATCAGGAATAGGAAGGGTCCTGGCACATGCCAATCCTAGTCCCCCTTCAATGTCTAGCAGTCTTCTGTTTTGGATGCACTCTCACCAAAAGTGCAAAAGAATGTTCATAGCAGCTATGTCCATATTAACCCCAAAGTGGAAACTATCCAAATATCTACTGACAGTTAATGGATGAATAAGCCGTGGTGTATTCATACAACGGGACACGACAGAACAATGAGCAGGAGAAAACTGCTGCTACACACCACCCCATGGAGGAATTTGACAAGCATAATGTTGACTGCAAGAAGCCACACACAAAAGCAAACATACTCTATGGTTTTACGTATATAAAGTTTATTAACAACAACAACAACAACAACAACAACAACAACAACAACAACGAGCAAAGCTAATCTATGGCAGAAGTCAGAATAGTGGTTACCCTGAGGCAGAGGGAGTTAATAACCGGGAACGACACTAATGGGACCTCTGGGGTCCTGAAAATGTGTTTCTTAGTCTGAGAAATGGTTACAGGGGAGTGATTACTTTATAAAAGCTCGCTAAGCTGTACCCTTATGATAACACTTTACTATATGAATGCTTTTTTCTATTAAAAAAAGAACCAAACTTATCCTGAAGAAAATTCAAAACCGCTGTATTAAAAAGTATTATAGTAAGATAATCAAAAATTTCCCTTTACAGTTGAAGAGTTACATGTGTATTCACACCCACAACTGTTAGTTTAAATTACTCATAGAGTGACTTTGTTTTAATGTATTTAGTTAATCACATGTATACTTAGATGTGAAATAAACATGGTTCTTAGGATCTCCACCTTGCACACAGATCACTCTTACAAGACTGAGAAAGAGAAGGAGGAGCCGGAGAGGTAGAGGAAGAAAAAAATAACAACTTCTTCAGGCTTTTCTTTAAAACCTCTGGAAAAAAAAACAGGGTCACCAGAACATGTTCTAGTGCTGCATAATTATTTGTTAAAAAATTGTTACAAGGTAAGGGGCAGGGACGAGATGTCCCCAGTAACTCCGACTCTATCTAAACTACAGCCTGGCTCAGGAAATAGCAAATCTGACTGTAGGCTGATCCCAGCTCAGAGATGTAACCCAAACAAGCTACTATCTGCCCCATGTACTGGCAGCAGATATGTCACTATCACCTATTCTGCCATTAAGTATAGAATTCCCCTCTTCATCAATAATTGTAGCATAAGTCTTCTCTTCAATTTAACACTAAGCAAAGAGAAAAGCCCCCTTTCCTGCCCTGATAGGTCAGCTCCTAGAATAAACGCATGCCATTTGGAGGTCATGGTTTCCTGATGACTGTAAAAATGGGAAGGGGAGAAGAGGTCGTCAAAGGGAGCTGCCTTCCTAAGGGAGGAACAAGATGAAGCCCCTGGGCAAAGGCCAGAGCATTGCCTCAGTTACCCTTTCAGGGAGAGCACCCGCCTACCGCCTTACCGCCTACCAATCTGGCTAGCACCTGCTAGTCCCTCGGGCCCTTCTCAGGGACTGCGGCACAACCTTGGTGAAGATGCTGGGGGCCACTTGGCCGGCAAACGTCAGCCTCTGGTGCTTGAGAAAGGCTTGGCGGACGCTGGCAGGGACCCTCCAGAAACTGTCACCTGTCAATCACTTGACCTAAATACACCAGCCACTGGGGGGAATCGGAGGGAGGGGGTTAGCCGGAGCATGCTCAGTAATCTGGATGACATCACTTAATCAATGCCGGGGACGGGAAGGCTGCATCAGCAGCCTCGAGCGGGCTGCCAGGAATATGTCAGCGGGGACCGGGAGGCTCCCATTAACTCGGTCCCTCCCCACGCGGCTCGCATACAAAGAGGGCACCGTCAGCTACACACGCTGGGGACAACGGGGGGTGAAAGGGCGGGGGAAAGGCTGGTTTATTTCATTTGACATACCGCTTTAAGAACTAAAACCCAATGGTATTCCCTGCCCCCACCAGCAGTCCCGGCTGCAGAAAGGGAGCCAAGTGGGGGAAGGGAAGGGAGGAGGAAAGGAAAGGTAGGACGGGAGATCAAGCGAAGGGGGGAGGGGGAGGGGGGACCCAGCCACACAAAGTAACTTCTACTCTTGGCAGACAGGGGCTATATGGATGTGCTCTGGGCCCCCTAGTCCCACAGATGTGGGCACACAGCCTACTCTCCACCCAGCGCGAAGCACATCTGAGGGTCTGCGGACACTAGGTGGGGGGTCGCCTCATTGGGGAGGGGTCAGTGCCGGGGACCACGTCCAGGGTAGCTTGGGTTGAGAGGAAGCAGAAGACACACCAGGCCTCCCGGGAACACCAAGGCCACCAGTGTTCCCCACACCCCCAGCCTTCTGCACGCAGAGCAAGGTGAAACGCCGCGGGGAGCCGCGTCTACACCGCGTGGGAGCTCCGAACTAAGGCTAGGATTTTTCCAGTACCTTTTTTTCTTTTGCTTTTGCTAAGGTCGTGAGAAGAACAGGTAGTGTTCGATAAATCGAACTGATGCCTGGAACCATATATGGAGTGCAGAGATCATACTTTAAGGGGAGCCTGGGCACCCCGCTTGAGGGTAACCGAAACACCCTACCCACGCGGCGTGGCCAGGGCGGGGAACAATAGGCCCACGAGGGCCCCCACCCCGCGAACAATGGCGGCGCCGAACCCTTCCTCGCCCCCCACCTCCACTCTAGACACCTGGGCCCGCCCGCTGCCCCCAGTGGCCCCTCCACCAGCCCGGGAGCGAACTGTAGGGCGTAGGGGAGGGGGTTTCTCTTCAAGCCCACGCGAGAGGGCAGCCCTGCGGGGATGTCCGAGGGGGTGGCCGAACACCTCTGCCGTCTAGGGCGTTCGGGCGCCCAGCTGCGGCGCGAAGCAGCCGGGTAACCCAGACGTCCTGGACACTTACCCCAATCACCACGGTCTCATCGCCTTTAAATTTTGGGATGAATTTGTCCCCTCGAAGAATCTCCGCTTCGTTGAGGGGCCGGAACCGGCACATCACTTTGATGCTGCATTCGGCTGGATCCGCCATCTCGGCTGGCGGCAGGGAGGGGGCGCGGGGATGGGTGGGGGGCCGGGGCTCAGTAAGACGAGGGAGGAGGCCGCGAACCGCACCGCCTGCAGCGAGGCCGCCTCCTGCAGCCTCCAACGAAGCTTCTCAGCAGGTCATCGCGAACTCGGCGGGCTGGGCGCCTCCGGCCGTTCCGAAACCGGGTAGGTTTCTATCAGCCAGCCTCCCGCCCCGCCGGCTGCAGACCTGCCTTCCCTGGCCTTGCCCTGGCCCGGCGCTGCTCCCCGGGCCCACCTGCCCGCGACCACGCGGCCGGCGGACGAGGCGATGCGCAGGGAGCGAGCCTCGCCCGGCTCAGACCTCCCGGGCTCCTGCGCGCCCAGCCATCCTGCATCAGCACCAGCGCGCTCGGCCGCCTCCCCGGCCCGCCCCTTGGCCCCGCCCACCCCCGGCTCGCCCCGGGACGGTGACGTCACTGCGGAGATCCGCCCCGCCCTCGCCCCGGCTCCGAGAGCGGGGCATCCTGGGACTTGTAGTCGCTCCTCCTCTCGGTGGAAGGACAAGGATACTTACTTGCAGTTGGGTTGGCTTTGGGGGACAGCGGTGGTACCCCAGGTGCCACTTCCAAAAGCCTGTAGGTCTGGTCTGGCTGCCCAGGTCAAGAACAGGGTAGAGGTCGTATCCAGTATTACCAGTTAAGATCTCTAGATAAACCAGGTCTATATCATCTCTTTACATCTGTTCATGATCTCCAAGGAGAATCCCTTATGACAATGTCCAACCGAAACGTTATGGAGCATTTTCTCTGTGCTGAACGGTTTTGTAAGAGTTGTTGGGAAATCAAGGGGGAAATGAGATTTGCCTGAATATTTGAAGCCGTTTTTCCCCAAAATGCCTGCACATACCAGTTCACAACATATTTTGGGTCAGGGGCTGCTTTCATATCTGATGAAAGTTGGGGACACTTTCCATAAAAAAAAAAAACAAAAACAAAAAAAACTTGCACACACCCACAGATTTTTCACGCTATGTCATTGGATTTGGGAACAACCAAAACCTGCCTGTGACTCCCAGGTGAAGAATCTCTCTTAATTAGTACTAATTGCAGTGTAGTTTCCAGAACCTCTGCCTAATGCCTACTTAGAACCCGTAGCATGAACAGAATATATACAGGATCAAGTTCTGAAGTCCCTTGCAAAATACGCTCAGAACCCCATGATCAGATTTCTGCCGACTTATTAGCCTTATCTCTTACCACTTCTCATCTTGATGTTTACACACTGACAAATACCAAACTATTTGTGGCTTCCTCCATTCACCTCTTGCTGTGCTTGCTTCTGATACTTTAAGTCATTTGCTAAGAGTCATCCATTCATGCCTATTACTAAGTAAGTGTATTAAGGCTCTTACAGTAAAAAGTAAGAGAAACCCAAATGAAGTCACCATGGAAATAGGAGAATTTATCAGAAGAATCCAGATTATCTTGCTTATTTAGAAAAAAATGATTAAACAATGGAACCAGGAAATAGGCAGGCTACCAAGACTCTAACTCTCTAACTGTGGTCCCTGATTCCTCTTTGTATTGCCCTCATTCTTTCTCACTCCAGATCATCCCCCCAATGTCTGGAGACCCAGCTGCCAAGAGTCTCTGGGTTTCATTCTTCAATTTCTACCATTAGATAAGGACAGATGTTTGTTCAGAGTTTTGGTTTGAAAAAAACTAGGGAAAGTCTATGATTGGCTTGAGCTTAGGTATCTACCCCTAGACCACTCAATCAGAGTCAGGAACTTTGTAAGATCTTTGAGGAATATCATGATGGGAAGGTTCCCAAAACAAGAGGGATGTCATTCCCAGAAAAAGAACATGGTGCTGGGCTGGCAAAACAATTAGATGTCCACTCCCCCTTTCCAGTGCTACCTTTTCCTCTTTGCCTCAACTCAATCCTCCCTCCTTAGAAAGCCTTCCCTGACTTCCTAAACACCCACAAAGGGCAGGTGGTCCTTCTTGTTGTCCTCACAACCTACTATTCACATCTCTATCACTACACTCTCATGGGCAATGATAGCTGCCTCATCTTTATGTCTCTAGCATCTAGTGCATAGTAGGCAGCATGCTGAATAAGAAATCCAACCTAGAAGGAAGTTCTACCTGAGTAAAAATCCCAGCCCTGCCACTTACTAGATGTGGGAGGTACCCATGGCAAGGTATTCAATTCCCTTAAGACTCAATTTTAACTCTATCATTGGAATAGCGAATCATCTCATAAAGTTTTTGAGCGAATTTTAAGAAATAAAGCTTTTAAAGAGCCTAGTATGGTGCCTGACACATAGTATAAACCCTTGAATGTTTGTTGTTGTTGTTTGCTGAGCAAATGGTGGTAAGACAGATGTATTACTTAGTTAAATTAAGGAATACATCTGTTGCTTAAATGCAAGTTCACCTGGGAATACAGTTTTTCCACCTAGCTGAGAAGACAGACCTACAAAAATAAATTTTTATAAGCCATTATGAGCAGTACCAATTTGATTTCCTGTCCCCATGTTGTAGGATTTTTTTTTTTTTTTTTTTTTTTACCACAATACCC
This sequence comes from Puma concolor, assembly GCF_028749965.1. Lineage (NCBI taxonomy): Eukaryota > Metazoa > Chordata > Mammalia > Carnivora > Felidae > Puma > Puma concolor. The sequence goes on along the minus strand of NC_141674.1, from coordinate 140,597,064 downwards.
GGGATTCGTTGTCTTGCCACTTCAAAGAATGAAGAGGTGGACACAAAATGAGCAGCAGACAAAAGTTTATTAAAATATAAGATTAGAAAGAAAGAATAGTAGGAGAGCTCTCTTCACAGAGAGGGGACATTGGAAAGTGAATGCCTGCTGACAATAAGCAAGGGTCCTTGTTTTATAAGGTTCTGGTCACCCCACCCCTTCCCTTCCCCCTTGTTCCTTCTCAGGTTTTATCCTTATTGGCTGGATAACTCTAGGTGCTGGGTTGTCCATTCCTGATTGACTAGTTTCCATTGTATGAGGGGTGGCCAGTTCCTTGTGGGTCATAGGTTTTATGGTCTACTTATTTTTAGTCAGGCCTTTTGTCAAATTCCTGAAGGAAACCTGAGGGGGAGTTGCCTAAGGGGATTTGCTATGGTCAGACATTCCCAGCATTGTTCCAAAATATGTCTTTCCCATCCCAGGGACCATCAGTTCCTAATCTCCCTATTTTATCCTATTTTTTTCCTATCATACTCAGATGCAGTGAAAGTAGGTTTAAAAAGGCCAAAGTGCCACATTCTCATCTGTTTTCACATTAGTATTCTCAGGCTCTGGCTCAGACATCCATCATCTTTAGTGGTCAACTTCACAATATACTGGAGAGGTCAGTCCAATCCCGGGTTTCCCTGAGCCCACTAGAAGATTACCAGAATCTCACACACACTGAGAATGTCTGAGAAGGTCAGCACATGGATAATCTGGGGTGGAGAGACCTGTGTGTCCACGGGTTCACTCTTCATGCATCCATTCATCTATCTATTCATGAACTATTAACTAAGTGAATCACATTTGTTGTCACTATAAATATAAATTTAGGTTTATTAAATGAGCTCTTTTCGAGAGGATTAATAAAGACCTCCCCCCACCCCTGCCCACCGCAACTTGAGGGGAAGTCACAAAATAAGTCATAATCCACAGGAAACTTAGAAACAAGTCAGAGTACCCTTGGTGGACCGCTCAGTGGTGGCTAAGAAGGTTTAATCAAGGAGATGGGGGTGGGGAAAAGGAGATGGACTAGGTAAGATCGAAAAATCCTTGGGGCGCCTGGGTGGCTCAGTTGGTAAGGCATCTGACTTCAGCTCAGGTCATGATCTTGCTGTTTGCGAGCTCAGCTCCTGCATCGGGCTCTGTGCTGACAGCTCAGAACCTGGAGCCTGCTTCAGATTCTGTGTCACCCTCTCTCTCTGCCCCTCCCATGCTCACGCTCTGTCTCTCAATAATAAATAAATGTTAAAAAATTTTTAAAAAAAGGATTAACAAGCCCGAGGAAAAGTTTATAATTGGCCTGGGTTTAAAAAAATTAAAGAGACACCCAAGCACAGAAAACAAAGGAGAAAATAGATAAAGTGAACAACATCAAAACAATAAACTTTTATGCATCAAAGGATAGTGAGTAAAAAGGCAATTCATAGAATTGAAGAAAATATTTGCAAATCATATACTGATTAAGGATATCCAGAATATACAAAGAACTCCTACAAGTCAACAATAAAAGAAAATCTGATTTTAAAATGGTCAAAGGACTTGAATAGAAATTTCTCCAAAGAGACACAAATGGCCAATTAGCCCATGAAAAGATGTTCAACCTCACTCATCATTACAGAAATGCAAATCAACACCACAATGAGCTACCCCTTCACATCCATTAGAAAGGCTATTATAAAACAACAAAAACAAAAACAGAAAATCAGTGTCGAAGAGGTGTGAGGTTGAACCCGTTGTGCACTGCTGGTGGGAACATAAAATGGTGCAAATATTATGAAACACAGTCTGACGGCTCCTCAAAAAATTAATAATAGACTAACATACAACCCAGCAACTCCACCTCTGCATATATCCTCCAAAGAATTGAAATCAGGGACTCATATTCCTATACCCATGCTCACGGCAGCATTATTTTCAATAGCTAAAATGTGGAAGCAACCCAAGCATACACCTGTGGATGAATGGGCAAACAAAATGTGGCATATCCATACAATAGGGTATTATTTAGCCTTAAAAATAAATTCCAGCATATGCTACAACATGTATGAATCTTAAGGACATTATGTTAAGTGAAAGAAGCCAGTCACAAGAAGGCAAATACTATACCATGCCAGTTATATGAGGTACTTAGAGTATTCAGATTCACAGAGAAAGTGGAAAGGCAGCTGCCAGGGACTTGAGGGAGGGGAGAATGGGGAGTTATTATTGAATGAGTATGGGGTTTTAGTTTGGGAATGTAAAAAAATGTTCTGGAGATTGATGGTGGTGATGATTGCATAATGATGTGAATGTATTTAATACCACTGACTGTATACTTTAAAATGGTTAAGACTGTGGGACTCCTGGGTGGCTCAGTCAGTTAAGCATCCGACGTTGGCTCAGGTCATGATATAGTTCTTGAGTTCAAGCCCTACGTCTGGGCTCTGTGCGGACAGCTCAGAGCCCGGAACCTGTTTCAGATTCTGTGTCTCCCTCTCTCTCTGTCCCTCCCCTGTTCATACTCTGTCTCTCAAAAATAAATAAACATTAAAAATTATTAAGACTGCAAATTTTATGCTATGAAATATAAAATAAATTCTGGGGGCGCCTGGGTGGCGCAGTCGGTTAAGCGTCCGACTTCAGCCAGGTCACGATCTCGCGGTCCGTGAGTTCGAGCCCCGCGTCAGGCTCTGGGCTGATGGCTCGGAGCCTGGAGCCTGTTTCCCATTCTGTGTCTCCCTCTCTCTCTGCCCCTCCCCCGTTCATGCTCTGTCTCTCTCTATCCCAAAAATAAATAAATGTTGAAAAAAAAAATTTTAAAAAAAATAAAAAAATAAAAAAAAAATAAATTCTGTTATTGTGGTATATTTTGCCATAATTTTTAAAAGATAGAAACCCTTGTGCACTGTTGATAGGAATGTAAATTAGTTCAGCTACTATGGAAAAGAGTATGGCAGTTCTTCAAAAAAATTAAAAATAGAAATACCATATGATCCAGCAATCCCACTTCTGGGTATTTACCCAAAGGAAATTACATCACGGTTTTAAAAAGATATATGTACTCCTATGTTCATTGCAGCATTATTTATAATAGACAATAAATGGAAACAACCCAATTTGTCCATCAACAGGTGAATGGATAAAGAAGATATATATGTATGTGTACACACACACACACACACACACACACACACACACACAACTGAGGGAACATTAGTCAGTCATAAAAAAGAAAATATTGCCATTTGCAACATGAATGGACTTTGATGGCATTATGATAAGTGAAATAAGTCAGATAGAGAGTGATAGGTACTGTATGATCTCACTTATATGTGGAATCTAAACAAACAAACAAACAAACAAAATGAACTCAGACACGGCAAACAGTTTGGTGGTTGCTGGAGGGTGGGGGCGGGGAAATTGGAGGAAAGGGGGGGTCACAAGGTACAAATTTTCAGTTATAAGATAAATAAGTCCTAGGGATGTAATGTACACCATGGTCTGATGGTTAACAAGATTCTATTGCATATTTGAAAGTTGCTGAAAGTAAAGCTCTCGTCACAAGAAAAAAAATCTGTCACTATGTATGGGGACAGACATTAAACTTATGGTAGTGATCATTTCACAATATATACATATATCAAATCATTCTGTGTACATCTGAAATACAATGTTATGTGTCAATGGTATCTCAATTTGTAAAAATATGTAACCTTGAGGGGCATCTGGGTGGCTCACTTGGTTAAACATCCGACTCTTGATTTAGGCTCAGGTCATGATTTCATGGTTCATGAGCCCCACATCAGACTCTGCACTGACAGCTTGGAGCCTGCTTGGGATTCTCTCTCTCTCTCTCTCTCTCTCTCTCTCTCTCTCTGCTCCTCCCCCACCCCATGCCCCTGTGTTCTCTCTCTCTCTCTCAAAATAAATAAACATTTATAAAAACATTAAAAATACATAACACTGAAAAAAACAAGGAATTGAATTTTAAAAACCTTTCTGAACAGCTCTAGCCCACAGGGTTTTCTGCTTTGGCACCTGGGCACTTCCTGCCTTGTAATGACATTCCTACTGTTGCCTGGTACTGTTCTCTAGTTCTTTCCTTTTCACACTTCTTTCTGCTAAATGTCTTGTGTGTATGTCTGGCTCCTGTATCTATGCTGTGGGGATCATGTATTATTTACATGCTCGACAGATATTTTCTCAATGATCAATCAATCCATGTCCTTCATGATCATGATAATGGCAAGGACAAATGAATGAATACATAAACCTGAAAATAAATTGCACTGTAGCTGAAGCCTTGGGCTTAGGACCTACATTTTTCATTCCTGTTCTGCTGCTAAAGAGTTCTGTGACTATTGAAAATGTATTCATCTTCTCTGAATGATTTTTTTTTGTCCCATCTGTTGAAATGGCACTAAAAATATTATCTATTCTAGATAAGTGAGAATTGAAAGGGAGATCTGTGAGAAAATGGTTCGGAAATAAAGTCTGGGAGAGAGTGTGAAGAGATTGGAGGAATCACCCTTCCCAAGAAAACATGAGAAAAAGAAAGAAAAGGCATATATTAATATAAAGTTAATTATTTCAGGACTCGGCATAATGCCAGGCACAGAGTAGCAACTCAATAAATGTCTTTCATGCATTCATACATTATTCATTCACTCATTCAAAAATATGAATTTTCCATCACAGAGATGAATCTCTAAGGACCCTAGTGGACAAATCTGTTGCCTAAAGGAATGATCAAGTCCTGGTGCTCTGATTTTGGCTCCTACTTAAATTAACAGGTGTGGTATGCTTTTCCAGGACAGCACCCACTGCACTCCTCTCTTTCCTGACCCAGCAAGGCCTTCTTGAAGCAGGGTCCTTGGAAGGCAGTTAGCACAGGGTAAGAGCCTCAAACAGACCCTAAGTTCCCCCGTCAAAATTTCATCCAAAGTTTCCACCAGCAACACCTGCATGGCCCTAAAATGTCCCTGCTGAGATGAAACAGACAATGGAGAACTATCTGGATCATTCAGGCAACAATGAACAGGCTCACTTTGACTTGCTTGAGCCTGGTAGAAATCAAGGCCAAAGCACTGAATTCTCCCCCATACCCGCATTCTCTTCTGAGTTATCAGAATCATTTTCTGAGTACATTGCTTCTCTCTATTTAGCTCACTCCTAGAGTCCCAATACCAGTCTCTACTGCCGGTAAGAAGTGTAAATTGAAGCAATTATCTGGATTGTTCAAGGAAAAAAAGCTTCAGAAATTCTTCTGCCTGAGTGATCTAGGTAATTGCTTCAATTTTCACATCAGCTCCCTGTCTTCAGCAGTCACTGGAATAGCCATTTAACTCAAACCCTGGGGTCTTTAGGTCCCTGTATGGGTTTAATCATTTCTGATTGCCCAGGCCTGGCTTCATTCCTATAAGCACAAAAAATATCTGGCCCTAGTGAAGATTAAAAACCAAACGAACAGATGAAAATATTTTTTAAAGAAACTGAAAAATCCCTTTAAAACTTGTAAAAATCACCTCTGGCCATAGACTAGAAAATCTGGATGTCTTTTAAGATTTGGCACCTCAGTTCAAGATGTCCAGGTAATTCAGCTCAGTAGGGAAGAAGCAAAGATTGTCATCTCCCTTTAGCATGACATTAGCCGATCTGAGGGAGAAAGCCAGTTCTCTGTCTAACTGACACATCAACTGAGATTCATTTTACTAGATTAGACTTTTAGTATTAATCCATGCAGAAAAAAAAATTCAGGGCTCTGGACAAATAAGATGCAGAGCCACTTACCTTAAGGAGGGAGAGGAGATGAGAGAGAAAAGCCAAACTCTGTGCCTCCAGGGTGGGAGTGGGGGGCACCACGACTGGCCATCACTGGGTGGGATGCGGGCAGCAGGCACCAGGCCCTGGTTAAGGAGCCAAGCCACAGGAGGTGAGGGGCATGAACCCCCTGCCCTTCTCGGAACCACCTTAGCACAATCCCAGTGTGACCTAGGAATCAGTAACTTCCTCGTCTTCCAGCAACTGTGTCTAAGTCCATTCAAGCATCTTCTGGAGACAGAATTCCACATTGATAGTTCCCCTGAAACACCGACTCCTGGGAAAACATTAAGAAGTAATGTAAACTTTATTTAAAGTGCCCCAGGAATCACGGATGAGGGATTTCTATTGCACACCCCACAGTGAACTACTTAAAAATCACGAGAGACTTCCTATCTCCAAAGTCCCAATCCCACTGTGCACCACAAAAGGTCTCTTTTCCTCCCCCATGGCTCTTCTCTCCTGGTGCTGACTTCCCTTGCCCTGTTTGTCCCCAATGCAGAGCTAATCCATGGTGTTCCAGCTCTGTCCCAGGCTTGTAACTCCAAACTCATCTCTATGCGCAGCTAACTACAGGGGACTCCTCTAACCGGAAGCTCCATCCTCCTCAGACACTGTGGGGAAAGAAGAATAAGTATAAACACGTTCTATTGCCCACAATGAAGAAACACAGCAGCACCCTCAGCAATCAATTTCTAGGAAATACATTAACAACTGAAATTTTCAAGGTTGATGTAGTTCCTTATAGAGGTTCTCCTTTACTTATTTTTTTTTAAGTTTATTTATTTTGAGAGAGAAAGAGCACGCACAGAGGAGGGGCGGAGAGAGAAGGAGATATAATGTTTGAGAAGAAGGACAGAAAGAATCCCAGCAGGCTCTGCACGGTCAGCACAGAGCCCCACTTGGGGCTTGAACTCCCGAGTGGCAAGATCATGATGTCAGCCACTATCGAGAGTCAGATGCTTAACCTACTGAGCCACCCAGGTGCCCCTCTCCTTTACTTTTTGAAGCAGTAAATGAGATGGGGTGTTTTTCAACAAAAGTCAAAGAAAAGTACCCAAAGACAAGAAGCCTTTTTTCAACAATTGTATTAGTTATCTATTGCTGTGTAGCAAATTACCCCAACACCTAGTAGCTTAAAACAATACTTTGTTATTTCACAGTGAATCAGGAACCTGGGCATCACTTACCTGAGCTCTGTGGCCCCTGTTCTCTAATGTAACCAGGGCTGTAACCATCTTAAGTCTCAAAAGGGGAAGGATCCACTTCCAAGCTTGCTCTTGTGGTTTTTGGTAGGATTCCATTCCTCACTGATCATTGGCCAGTGGCTAACCTCAGCTCCTTGTCACATAAGCCCCCCAAGAGCAACAGACATCAACAAAGCAAGTGAGAGAGAGAGGAAAAAAAGGTAGATATCATAGTTTTTTACAGCTTAATCTTATCCATCCATTTTTGTCACATCCCATTGATTAGATGCAAATCACTGGTCCAGCACACTTTCAAAAGAAGGTTATTTCACTAATGAATAGCAGCAGGCATGGATCTTAGAAGATCCATCTTAGAAGGCTTAAAACCAATAGATGAATTAACTGTCACTTACTGATCACTTATACCTGAATAGGGGAGACAGTAGAATCAAGCAATACAACTTTGGAAGCATACCCTTCTCTCAAAGAGCTTAAGTGCAGTTGGGAGGTAAGATATATAGTGACTAAAAGAGAAATAACAACCATTACAAACAAACAAACAAACAAACAAACAAACAAAAAAAACAAAAAAAACAAAAACCTAAGGTGGCTATCATCAAAGGAAAAAAGAATATATTGGACTCCATAAAAATACAAAATCCTATACGTCAAAAGTCATACATAATAATAAAATAAAACAATCCACTAAAGAAGGTTTTTGCGACATATATGACAGAGTTGATATCTTTAATAAAGATATCTTATAAATCGATATGACAGTTGTAATGCACAATAGAAAAACTAGCCCAGAGCATAAAAACTCATATACAAAAGAATTACAAATTATCCTTAAATTCATAAAAAACTATTCTGCCTCATTAGTAACCAAAGGAATGTCTGTTACATTGGCAAAGTTACAAAGAATAATAATCCCTAATGTTGTAATATATACAGGGAAGGCAACCTTCTCTTACCCTACTGGCAGGAAGGTAGATGTGTATAATTTTTCTGGGAGGGCAACATGAATCAAACCCTGAAAAGTGTACAGGTACAGACTTACTGCTGAAAGTAATAGAGATATCAGACATGTAAGCACTTGCACTTTCAAGGAAACAGGAACTGCAAAGTGAATGAAGATTATCTGAGGACTAAAATCGGAAAGTGGTTTATGCCAAATTACTGAGAGCCTTGGACAACAGATCATGGTGTCTGGGTGGTGTTCAACAGGTAGCAGGAAGTCACTGGAACTTTTTATAGGGGTGATGTAAAGAAAGAAGAGTTCTATGCCCAGTTAGAAACATCAATGAGAGGGGCACCTGGGTGGCTCAGTCAGTTAAGTGTTTGACTCTTGGTATCAGCTCAGATCATGATCTCACGGCTTGTGGGATCAAGCCCTGCATCAAGTCTCATCACACTGATAGCACAGAGCCTGCTTGGGATTCTCTCTCTCCCTCTCTCTCTCTGCTCCTCCCCCCCTTGCTTGTTCTGTCTCTCATAAAATAAATAAATAAAGTTAAAAAAAAAAAGTAGACATCAATGAATACAAATCCAGGGGCAGAATTGGATAGACTCATCATGAGATCTCTGATCCTCCCCCTTTAGCTTCACTGTCCAGCAGAGCCAAACAGATAGCCCTTCTTATTGAACAGAGACTTGAATAAATAGCTCCAGCCTTTTGGTCTCCTTTGATCTCTGACGTTTGAGGCCTATCAGCATGAGCCAGAGGGAGGGAAATATCACATCCCACCAGGGATGGAACTGGACACACCACAAATGGCAGCAATGGAAGTGCATAATCCAGAGTATGTTACGTAGGATTTCTTGGGTTGCAAGCAACAGAAATCTACCTGAGCTCTCTTAGGCCAAAGCAGAAAGGAAGTTAATTATAATTATTGAAGAAATAATGCTGGACTGCAACTGGGCTCAGAAACTGGAATCAAAGACTCAAATATTGTAATGTTTCTCTGTCTTGTCTTTGCTTCTTCTGGGCACATGCCTTCATCCTTCTCTCTTTGTGTATGGGGTTCCTATATCACAGAATAGTCAGCTCTGCCAGCTCAAAAGTTTGTATATCCAACAAGTTGGACAATTATGAAAGCTCTGTCTCTCTCAGCCCCAATTTCGGTCTTTGGGGAAGGATTTCTATGGGCTCAGCTCAGGTAAATTTCCTCTGTTGGACAAATCAACGCTACCCAAGTGCAATGTCAGGTTCAACAATCATGTTTTTTTTTTTAATTTTTAATGTTTATTTATTGTTGAGAGAGAGAGGTGAGAGAGAGAGAGAGAGAGACAGAGCATGAGCAGGGGAGGGGCAGAGTGAGAGAGGGACACAGAATCCAAAGCAGACTCCAGGCTCTGAGCTGTCAGCACAGAGCCCAATGCGGAGCTTGAACTCACAAGCCATGAGATCATGACCTGAGCCAAATTCAGACGCTTAACCAACTGAGCCACCCATGTGCCCCTCATCAATCATGTTCATCAGAAGTAATCCCTTAACCAAGTTGGCTGGGGTTGGGGAGAGTGGGTGGGAAGGTTCTACAGAAGCACTGGAAAAACACCAGGGTATTGGTATCAATGGAACTTGGAGAGTAACTTGGAGGCCATGAGAAAGACATCATCTTTCCCCTACAGAATTCTTCCCCAAATGGTTGTTGATACCGCAATATTCAATACTGTATGCCTTCCATAATATCGCTCATTTCAGATTCAATTCTACCAGCCAAACACCCCCGCTTTCTGTTCTTCTCTGCCAACTTCTCTCTCTCTCTCTCTCTCTCTCTCTCTCTCTCTCTCTCTCTCTCACACACAAACACACACAGAGACAGAGAGATGGAGAGATTACCTAATGTCAGTAGAATCCATATCTAATGCAGCCCTGATATGGCTGCCAGTCAGCCTGCCACCATCAGCCTCTCCTTTGGGAAGCCAACTGACTCACTTGGTCTAGCTACCCTGTGGATGACATCAAGGTGGCTTTATTTTTCCCTTAAATGGCCCATTTCCTTTTGAGAGGAGATAAATTGAATTATAGAGAATTAACTGGATAAGACACTTTAAACTGACCCAGAAAAGATATGAATTTGATATAGTGCTTAAAACACCCAACCCTGAAAACGTCCAGGCTCTGCTAGTATAAACACATAGCTGTGAGCAGAGTAACAGCCTGAATCCATTTGGCAAATGATTCCCCAGCCCCATTTGAAGGACTTCTTACTCCTACAATACACGTGTTGGCAATATTCAGATTTTTAATTCTGATTAATGAAAATAAAAATGAAATGAGGTTCTGCTGTTTCTTTGTCCACTTTTACTGGCAATCATCTGGCCACCTCAGCAAAATACTAGCATCAAAACTTAAATCTTAGGGCCCATTTTACTCTATTTAATCCATATTATAAACCCTCAGTTATATATGCATATATTTATGTTTTTTAATGTTTATTTATTTCTGAGACAGAGAGAGACAGAGCATGAGTGGGGGAGGGGCAGAGAGAGAGGGAGACACAAAATCCGAAGCAGCTCCAGGCTCTGAGCTGTCAGCACAGAGCCCGACGTGGGGCTCCAACTCACAAACCATGAGATCATGACCTGAGCCAAAGTGGGATGCTCAACCGACAGAGCCACCCAGGCGCCCCTGTATATATTTATGTTTTTACACACATACGTATATATACTATATATATGTGCTGAAGATCTTTGTTCTAGTGTTTGAAAAATTTATTCATTTGCTTATTCATTTCATAGCTATGCACAGACACTCATTCACTTCACAAGTATTTATAAAATACTCACTAAATGCCAGATGCTGTTCTAGGAACCTGGAGATGCAACAGTGACAAGATAGACATAATCTAAGCCCTCATTGTCCTACATTCTATTGGAAGAGGTAGACAATCAGTAAATAAGTATGTGCCAGCATATGTCACAAAGTAATATAATCAGTGAAGACAAGTAAAGATGGGGGAAAGGCTAGCGATGAATGGTGGTCTCTATTCTAGTTCAGGTGATCAGGAATCAAAAGAAATTTGTAGATGTGCTTCAGTCCTTAAACTCTAACACAAGAAGAAATGTAGGGGAAAATACACAAACACATACACTAAAACACATTACAGAGAAAGAACAAAGGGAAGGATTTAGGAACAGAGGGAGGATACTAGTCAGCTATTACTGAGTAACAAACCACTCCAAAATGCAGTGGCATAAAACATGGACCATTTGTTATTTCTCCCCTGTCTAGGGGGCCCGGGGCAGTTCTGCTAAACTTGACCGGGTGCTGCTGACCTCACCTGGGCTCTTTCGCATTTCAGGGGATCAGCTGGTTGTCAGTTGGCTCTAAGATGATCTTGGCTCTTCCCCCAAATGTCTCGCACATCACTCCAGGAGGCTGGCCCAGGCATGTTCTACAACAAGGTAGAGGTGTGAGAGTGAGCAAGCCCAATTGTGTAAGAGATTAAGTGCAATTGCACATGTACTTTTTCAAGCCTCCACTTGCCTCACATTTGCGAACAATGGTCACATCAAACTGCATGGCTGAGACCAGAGACACAGTGAGAGGTGACTGCAAAGTTATAGGGCCAACGGTGTCAATAAGGACTGAATTGTGCCCCCTCAACTTCATATGTTGAAGTCCTAACTTCCAATGTGACCGTATCTGGAGATAAAGGGTCTTTAGGAGGGTAATTAAGGTTAAACAAGGTCATAAGAGTGGGGTCCTAATCTGATGGGACTGTGGCCTTGTAAGAGGAAGAGAGAGATCCGTTTCTCTTTTTCCACCGTGTAAGGACACAGTGAGAAGGGGTGGTCTGAAGCCAGGAAGAAAGCTCTCACCATAAGCTGCCCTGGTCAGCACCTTGATCTTGTACTTCCCAGCCTCCAGAACTGTGAGAAAATCAGTTTCTATTGTTTAGCCACCAGTCTATGGTATTTTGTTAGGGCCGCCTGAGCTAAGACAGATGTGGACACATAAAGGCCATTTACTACCACAAGAAGGGAGAAGGGAGGAAGGGAGGCAGGGAGCCAGAGGGGTTTGCTTATTTTTTTTAAAAGTGTATAGTTGAAAAGATTAATACAGGGGCGCCTGGGTGGCGCAGTCGGTTAAGCGGCCGACTTCGGCTCAGGTCACGATCTCGCGGTCCGTAAGTTCGAGCCCCGCGTCGGGCTCTGGGCTGATGGCTCAGAGCCTGGAGCCTGTTTCCGATTCTGTGTCTCCCTCTCTCTCTGCCCCTCCCCCGTTCATGCTCTGTCTCTCTCTGTCCCAAAAATAAATAAACGTTGAAAAAAAAAAATTAAAAAAATAAAAAAAAAATAAAAAAAAAAGAAAAGATTAATACATTTCACTCTCCTTCATCAGAAAGTTGGTCGTGTGCTCTGTGACCATCTGCAACCTCCCTCGGTAAGCAGAAGGCAGTGAGAAGGTGAGGATTGGGACCAGGGAGAAAGGGACCAGGATTGGCTCACTTCATTCCAAAAACACTTAGAAATGGTTTGGGGATTTTCTGTGCTTGGGACAAAACAGATTGTCGTGTGAAAGATTTTCATTCTACCCGGAAGGCTCTTATCACAGCCCTACTCTCTTCCTATCTTCAAAATGTCATGTGAGCCTCAGGCATCGATTTAAAAAACAAAAGATGTCTTCCTATTAGAGTGTAAGGACACCTATAGGCATCTCTGCTTTAAAATATAAATATAACATTGGCCTTAACTAGCAAACCCACCTTAATATACTTTGGATTGAGTCACTGCAGGATCCTAACCAGCAGAGAATATGTATTCATTTGACGCGATTGATCATGAGTCTCTGTCCTACGTGCTCTAAGGACTCCTCTAACTTAAAACTAAAATGTATATTCCTACTAGCACAGGAGTTACCAAGATAAGTGAGATAAGCAAGTCATGGTTCCTGTGTTCCCAGTGGAGGAACAAAGGTATGGAAAATACCTGCATGAATGTTGGGCTTGCCTTCATACATTCAGAGGAGTGGACCTGTGGCAGTCACAGAGGAAAGTCCTGTTCTCGTGGAAGGGACATAGGCTCTCCCCCAGGGGGAGGGTTGGACAGACCTGCCACTGTTACCACCCTGGAAGAGGGAGGCAGGTCTCAGGCAGGTGGGAGAAGGTTCCGGATTCTCACAAACCCTCTCTATTTGGAAGCCTGGACATCAAGGGGTCCAGTGGTAGCGGGACCTGAGAGTGTGGAGCCACCTCACTGCAAACTCCGGTGTATAACCCAAAGATGCCCCTTTCTCTGTTCTCAGGCATTAGGAGTGGGAGAAGAAAGTTTAAGGAGTATTGCTTCTCTTCCACCAGGAGGGCCAGCTAACCAAGGAATGAAGGCGCATGCCTCAGTGACTCAGGGATGGTCCTTTTCTGCCTTCCTCATCTCTGGACATGGCAGAGTGGCCTCCATAAATGCCGACTCTGTAGAGATCCCGCCATTCCTGCCAGCCTGCTGGGACCACCTGGCTCCAGGGAGCCTCCTCTTTGAGGACAAGGCTGCCTGCACTCACCAGTCTGACCACCTCCCAGAGGAAGATTTTCTCTGATAGAAAAGCTTTGTAGAGCGAAGAGAAGTGTGTAAGGTGGATAAGGTAGCTGTGTCTTAGGTTGGGTTCCCTAGAAGCAGAGCCTGAGGTGGGCATTTCCATGGAAGTGGTTCCTTGAAGAGCGAGGGAAGCAGGGAGTGAGGCATAAAGTAGCAGTTCCACAGGAGAGGGGCTTCAGCCTGGTCCCACCAGGAGATTCAGGCATGCAAACTGTACCACCTTGAGTCACAGGGGAAGTGTTTTATATCCCTGTATCATTCACTGGCCATGTGCTGTGCCGTCCCAGCCTAGGAGGAGGGCAACTCTCTAGAGAAGAGAGTGGCTGGGCACTGTTAACAGCCAACACTCCCAGACACTGGGGAGGGGAGCACAGCTGGTAGAGAGGTTCTGGGAGGGGCACAATATTGTCCACCCTGTGGGAATATACTCAGCAAAGAGAAGGACCCACATATGTAAAGAGCATGTTGTGTTTGGAGATCAGTTCTGCCCATGTATAAACTATGACAGTATAAGTGAGCACCATATGACGTCATGCAGGTGAAAGCACAGTCCACCTGTAAGGTACCGGTGAAATTTCCCATATCCATATTTCTTACAGGCTTGATATGAAGACCAGATGGGGACACAACAGACAATACATTACTGTATAAACTGGAAAAGCTCTATACAAGTGTTAACTATTTAAGATACATTTTTGACAGTCACGTATACATTTAATAAGTATTATGGATTTTGTCCTGTATGCCAGGCACTATACTAGACACTAGGGATACAGCAGGAACAAATATAGCCTTGGTTCGTACCCTCATGGAACTTATGATTTAGTGAGGGAAGCAGACATCACAGTCATACAAATACCTATTATTGAATTGCAACTGACAAGTACTTTGGAAAGAAAAGTGCAGGACACATGGTGGTATTGGTTGGAGGACTCGGCGATTAGGGGAGGGCTCACTGAGCATGTGCCATTTAAACTAAGATGGTGGAAGAATAGGGAATAGAATGTATGAAAAACGTGAAGGGTAACGATGCTGGTGGTTTTGGGGGGCGGGAAAAAAGCTTGAGGGTCTGGAGACAAGCAATGGGTCAGATAGTTCAAGTGCCGATACTTGAACCATCAAGATTTGATTTTCAAAAATTAGATCAATAGATCTATCCATAGATGAATGGATAGATCCATAGATGTATAGATAGATGATAGATTAGATAGGTGATGGAAGGTAGATAGATAATAGATACATAGATAGATATAGAATAGACTCCCTCTCCCTCTATTATCTATCTAGCTATCTAGCTATCTATCTACCTGCTAATGCTGTCATACACTGAGACTTGTGATTCATTTCCTTCCTCTCCCTTCCTTTTACAAGACTAGACATATGTTTTCAATAGATAGTAACAGCTGTTACAAATTGTCACCATCAGGTAAAGTGCTAGATTTCAGGTAAGATGTATTTCTTTTACTGCTCACCCACATCACTAAATTCAGTAAATTCATTGTCCTAAAAGGTCTTCCCTATATATCCCTGCCTTTTATGTCCCTAACGATCATCCTCGACTAAGCCATTATGACATCACACCGAAATCACTGCAGGAGCTTCTTCACTGCTCACTCTGCCCCTATACACACTGCTCTCATATTTATTATTCCAATAGCCACTCTAAAATGCAATTCCACTGCTGTTATTCCATAAAGTATTGCCAATGTGGTAAGGCAACAAACAGAAATGAGAGGCACAGCTGTAGAAAAAATGGAAGCAAAATTATACATAATTGCAGGAAAGATGATTATTCATCCCTCCCTCCCAATATAAGGGTTAGCTAAAAGGTTAATAGACCTAATATAAGAGTTTTATAAAGTGGCCAGATGAAAAACAAATACATAAAATCACCCATTTTTCTACCATCAGAAATATTCCATTTCATAAGGGAGATGAAATGCCCCCGACAAGAGCTCAGGGTTTCCTGTAGAGATGGAGAGAAATGGACACTTTCCTTCAGCAGACAGGAAGGAGAGGAGGGCCCAGGCTCTGGAACTAGATGGCATGGGTTTTGATCATAACTCCACCGCTTCACAGCTGAGTGCTGAGTGACTCTGGGCAGGCTCTCTAACCTTTCTGGGCCTCAATTTCCTCATTTTTAAAAGAGGGGTGATAATCATGCTACTTCAAAGGTGACCACGAAGATTAATGAGATAATGCACAGTAAGGATTAGAGCACTGTCTGCCATAGAGTAAGCCCCATAAAATGTTGCCATTACTATAAAAAAAACTTTTTTTAAAAGTTTATTTATTTTGAGGGGGGTGGTGACAAGCAGTGGAGGGGCAGAGAGAAGGACAGACAGAATCCCAAGCAGGGTCTGAACCATTAGCACAGAGCCCGATGCCGGGCTCCAACCCTTGAACTGTGAGATCATGGCCTGGGCCAAGATCAAGAGTCAGAGGCTCAGCTGATTGCACCACCCAGGTGCCTCTGTTATTTATTTATTTATTTTAACTACTAACAGGCACACTTTGTCACCTGTCCTGAAATTTTGCATTAAGCCCTGGGTCCCACAAATTCCTCCATGAAAATAGTTCTATTATTTCTTAACGTCCATCCCTTTGATTCATATAGAGGTGCTTCAGTGCATATCCAAGACCCAGGCACTGTGCTAGCTCTTCCATCATTATTGCCCACTCCTTAGCTAAGGGAATTTTCTCCAAAAGCAATGAAAACATGTGGAGATACAACTCAGCATCCAGCATGACAAAATTTTATCATCTTTTTAAAAAAAAAATTTTTTTTATGTTTTATTTATTTTTGAGACAGGGAGAGACAGAGCATGAACAGGGGAGGGTCAGAGAGAGGGCGACACAGAATCTAAAACAGGCTCCAGGCTCTGAGCTGTCAGCACAGCTGACCGCAGACCGCGAGATCATGACCTGAGCCGAAGTCGGCCGCTTAACCGACGGAGCCACGCAGGCGCCCCAGATCATCTTAAATTCTAAGAAAGCTTAGCACCTGGGAACTAGTCTCAAATACTTTCATTTACAAGAGGGTATTTGCATTACCAAAATTCCCACTTGAATGCAATTCTAGGTCCAAAAGAATTACCTCTATAAGTAAATGACTCATGGTGCTTAATGACAAAAGCTGTTTGTTTTTTATCCTCTTAATTATCAAGGTTTCAAAAAATATTAGGATCCAAGTCTCAGCGTGGGCATGCCAGATACAGGTGTCCACTACTTTCATATTCCAAAGGCTTTAAAATAATGTAATGGCTCCATCTGGATAGTTTTGCCATTGGAATCGAAAGATGACAAGGCATCAAAGTTATCTGTTATTTGGAAGCAACAGAGCATGTAGCAGGGACCTCAAGCTAAAGATGAGTAAGACAGATTACCTTATGCTATTTTACTGTCTTTATTTCCCCTCGGTTAACCTAGGCTTTCAATAATCTTTAAAGAAATCTTCTAGCCTGTTCTCATCTGTGCCAAGTGGACTTAAGGGAAGAGTTGTATGTTGCATGTCCTCATACTTGGGCCGAACCCTCAAAAGGAAAGCAGAGGTCGCTGAGGCCAACCTATAGGTGGCAGAAGCAATTATCGAGAGATTCCCAGGAGAGAAGTGAATCTCAGAGCAAGAATGAGAGCTTTGAGGTCCAGCCAGCACTCCTCTCTTGGTGATTCCTCCCCCACAGCCAGCCTTAAAGAATCTGGGCTAGATTTTATTAGGCTGGCCATCTGGTTCCTTTCAGCATAAACCTAAATAATGTTATTACAAGGGGGTGATGTTATATCATGTAACAATACCACAGGGAGTTCGAGGTAAGTGTTATGAGACTTCAAAAAAAAGAGAAAAACCAGTCCTAGCTGTCAAGGAGTCAGATAAGACTTCAGAGGAAGCGACACATGAGCAAATAGTGGCTTCAACACTAAACACAAGGGTTTACACTCTTTTTTTTTTTTTTTAATTTTTTTTTTCAACGTTTATTTATTTTTGGGACAGAGAGAGACAGAGCATGAACGGGGGAGGGGCAGAGAGAGAGGGAGACACAGAATCGGAAACAGGCTCCAGGCTCTGAGCCATCAGCCCAGAGCCTGACGCGGGGCTCGAACTCACGGACCGCGAGATCGTGACCTGGCTGAAGTCGGACGCTTAACCGACTGCGCCACCCAGGCGCCCCTACACTCTTTATGAGAAGGCAATCCAGGACTGACATGGCAGCTCCAGGATATGATGAAAAACTCAGTAATCAAAGTAAAAAAAAAAGTTTACTATGTTTCTACTGTGCCGTCCTCTACTGTGTAACTTCCACCCTCAAGATTGTTTCATTGGCCAAGATGACTCCAAGTGCACAGGCTGTCAACACTATGTTCTAACTGATAAGAAAAGGCAGGGTCACAATCCTGAATGAACAACTCTCTTACAGCAGCTTTTCTAAGACACAGGCAACATTTGTACTTATAACTCATTGGCCAGAACTCATTCACATGATCATACCTAGCTGCTGTGATCTTTTAGTTGGGTGCATTGCTGCCGCCAAATAATGCTGGGATTCTGTGCTTGAGGAGCAAGGGGGAAATGGATATTAAATCACAACTAGTCCCTGTGAAATTGTAACAATTTCTGAACAATGTAATGATATCAATCAAAATGCCCCAAAGAAAATCACTTCATCAGCAGAGCATAAAATGGATTGGATGGGAATTTCACTTCTAGGTGGAGAGCCATGAGGAGCTGAGCAGACCCATTCCCCAGCAAACAAGCAAAGCTCTTGAAAACTATTTTTTACAACAACCATTTGAAGTTTATGAAAATTGTCCTAAGGGAAGACAACAAATGAAGAAAAATTTATTCAAGGAAATCTGTTAAACTTGATAAGAGCAGCAAGTGTCCGTGGCATTTGAGTCACAACTCCCTACCCCATCTCAGCTTAATGGAAGCCCCACTCCAAGTAGGTGTGGTCAGGAAGTCAGGGCTCCCATTCCCCTCACCTCTCAATCAACGGTTACCATATCTCACTGGGAGAGGCAAGCCGCCACATTTCTTATCCCCTCCAACTTCAAGTTAAAGAGGCTAAATTCCTTCCTTCCATCCACCCTCTTTTTTTTTTTTTTTTTTTCCACCCTCTTTTTTAAAGTTTATTTATTTATTTTGAGAAACAGAGATTGTGCAAGCAAAGGAGGAGCAGAGAGAAGAGGGGAGAGAGAATCCCATGCAGACTCCATGCTGTCAGCACAGAGTCCGACTTGGGGCTCAATCCCATGAACTGTGAGATCATAGCCAGAGCTGAAATCAAGAGTTGGACGCTTAGGGGTGCCTGGGTGTCTCAATCGGTTAGGCGGCCGACTTCAGCTCAGGTCATGATCTCGCAGTTCATGAATTCGAGCCCCATGTCGGGCTCTGTGCTGACAGCTTGGAGCCTGGAGCCTGCTTCGGATTCTGTGTCTCCCTCTCTGTCCCTCCCCTGCTCACGCTCTGTCTCTCTGTGTCTCAAAAATAAATAAATGTTAAAAAGAAATTTTTTTTTAATTTTTTAATGTTTATTTATTTTTGAGACAGAGAGAGACAGAGCATGAACAGGGGAGGGTCAGAGAGAGAGGGAGACACAGAATCGGAAACAGGCTCCGGGCTCCGAGCTTTCAGCACAGAGCCCGACGCGGGGCTCGAACTCACGGAACACGAGATCGTGACCTGGGCTGAAGTCGGACGCTCAACCGACTGAGCCACCCAGGCGCCCCTAAAAAGAAATTTTAAAAAAGTCAGACGCTTAACTGACTGAGCTACCCAGGTGCCCCTCCATTCACCCTTAACCCATAGGATGGAGCCTTTCTTCCAGGCCTAACGAACCAAGAAGATTGGGGCCTCAATCATCCCCATCTGAGCTTGCTCACTTATAGGGTGGAGGCTAAGCCTTGTTGGGATGAGCACTGGGTGTTATATGTAAGTGATGGATCACTAAATTCTACTCCTGAAATCATTATTACACTATATGTTAACTTGGATTTAAATAAAAATAATAAAATTAAATGAATTATTTAAATTTAAATAAAAATTTAAATTAAAAAATTAAAATTAAAATTAAAAATTAAAAATTCATTAAAAAGAAAGAAGACCAAAGACCACCACACCAGCCAGTTCTTAGAGTAGTGGCTCAGAGATTTTGCCTGAGGAGAGAAGCAGTTCATAAGAAAAGACAAGTCCAAAGCTCTCATCAAAGGAGCTGATTATTTGAAACAGATTGTGCAGTGGTTCAAGCTTAAGAGATCTCTAGAAAACAATAGCTCCTTTTAATTAAGAGCAATAAAGCTAAACCATAGGTTAGCTAGTTTATCAGAGAGAACAAGGGAGAAAGATTGCTAAAAATAGCCCACCTGGGATCAGAACAAACCTCAATGACTGGCCTAAAAAACTAGCCTTGGGGGGATTGGGAGAAGAGGGCAGAGTAGGAAGCACCCAAAACCTTTATCTCCACCTAGACAACAATTGCAGTGGCAGAAACAGTCTAGTGTAACTACTTGGGAATTGCAGTAATTTCAGTCAATCTCTGTTATTAGCACAATAGCAGTTACCTCATCCTCCACCCCCAGTCCCACGGCAAGCAGCGGTGCACATGTTCCCAGAGCAGCTTGCATACTGCCTGCCAGAGGCAGGGTTGGCAAAAAGGACACTGCCCTCCGAATATCAGAGATCTGTTCTCTGATCATTGATTGCTGCTTCTGATCACAGATGTATAGACAAAGAGGTGGTGGCCATTGTTGTTGTATTTCCCTGAATTGTTGTAGGCCCCTTCCTCTCTGGCTGAAGTGACTTCTAGGTAATTTAAAAGACCAGTGATCTTCCTCCCCTTTCATTTTTCTCTTTTTCCCATTTTTGGAGCCAGACATTGAAGAGTAGGACATTCAAAAGCAAACTCACGTATGGAGGAAATTAGAAAGAAAATCACTGTGCACGCTCAGGGAAAAGCAGAGGCTCAAAAAAGACCTGAGAAGAACTAAAGTTTACACCTCAGCCTGATCTTCAGCACAGAGATAGCCTATAACAATAAACAAAAACAAAACCCAGCAAACCCTGGGAAAGGGAAAGAATCTGATTTCCAGACTTACTACATTAAAAAAAAATTTTTTTTCAGTGTTCTCTACACCCAACATGGGACTAGAACTTACAACCCTGAGATAAAGAGTCACATACTCATCCAACTGAGCCAGCCAGGCACCCCCAGACTTACTACATTATTAAGTTCATACGTCCAGTTTTCAACAACAAAAAAATCATAGTCCATACAAAGAAACAAGAAAGTATGGCCTATCTAAAGGGAAAATATAAACCAACAGAAATTATTCCTTAAAAAGGCAGATGTGTTAGAAAAAGACCTTAAAATAATGGTCCAAAAGATGCTCAAAAAACTAAAAGAAGTTGTGGAGAAAGTCAAGAAAAACAATGTATGAACAAAATGGAAATATCAATAAACAGATAGAAAACCTAAAAAGGAACCAAAAAGAAATTCTGGAACTGAAAATCACAATAATTGCCATGAAAACTTTACTAGGAGAATTCAAAGGCATATTTGAGCAAGCAGAAGAAAAAAATCAGCAAACTCAAAGATAGGAAAAATGGAAATTATTGAGTCTGAGGAACAAAAAGAAAAAGAAGTTTGAAAAAAAGTGAACAAGCCTAAGAGACCTGTGAGAAACCATCAAGCAGACTATCATACACATTATGGAAGTCTCAGGAGAAGATAACGAGTAGAGAGCATATTTGAAGAAATAATGGCTGAAAAAATCCCAAATTTGATGAAATACATGAATATAAACATTCAAGAAGCTCAATGAGAGACATTATAATCAAATTGCCAAATGACAAAGACAAAGAATATCAAAAGCACCAGGAGGAAAGTGACTTATCACATACAAAGTATCCTCAGTAAGATTATCAGCAGATTTCTCATTAAAAACACTGGAGGCTAGCAGGCAGTGGGCTAATATATTCAAAGTGCTATAAGAAAAGAAACTACCAATCAAGAATCCTATATCTAGCACAAATGTCCTTCAAAAGTGAGAGAGAGGGGCACCTGGGTGGCTCAAGTGTCTGACTTTAGCTCAGGTCGTGATCTCATGGTTCGTGCGTTCAAACCCCTCATTAGGCACTGCACTGACAGCACGGAGCCTGCTCGGATTCTCTGTCTCCCTTTCTCTCTGCCTTTCCCCAGCTCATTCTCTCTCTTGAAAATAAATAAGTAAGCATTTAAAAAAAAAGTGAGGGAGAAATTATACTCCCAAATAAACAAAAGCTGAGGAAGTCTGTTGCCAGACTTGTCATAGTTCTGCCTGACAAGAAATTCTGAAGGCAGTCCTGCAGAATGAAATGAAAGGGTGCTAGAGAGTAACTTGAAGCTGTTTGAAGAAATGAAGACCTTAGTAATGGCAGATACATGAGAAATTACAAAAGCTATATTACTGTAACAATAGTCACTCCACTTTTTGTTTTATATGCAGTTTAAGAAACTAATGCACTTAAAAATATTAGTTTAGGGGGGATGGGCTAAATGGGTAAGGGGCATTAAGGAATCTACTCCTGAAATCATTTCTTCACTATATGCTAATTTGGATGTAAATTTAAAAAAATAAAAAATTAAGTTAAAAAAATATTAGTTTATATTTTTTGACAAACAATGTATAAAGATGTAACTTTGTAACATCAACAACTGAAAGGGTAAAGGCTGAGCTGTTAAGAAGCAGGATTTTTGTATGTTATTGGAATCAAGCTGATATAAATTTAAATCAGAGTGCTATCACCTTGGAATGTTAATACAATCACCATGGTAATCACAAAGAAAATAGCTAAAGGATATACACAAAAGGAAATGAGAAGGGACTTACATGTTTCATATGAAAAATAACTAAACACAAAAAAAGATAGTAATGTAAGATTTGAAGAATTAAAAGCTATGAGACATACAGGGAAAAAATAGCAAAATGACAGAAGATAAGGCAATTATCAGTAATTAGTTTAAATGCAGATGGATTAATCTCTCCAAAGACACAGATTGTCAAAATGGGTTTTTATTTTCATTTATTTTCTAATTTTTTAAAGTTTTATTTATTTAAGTAATCTCTACACCCAACATGGGGCTCAAACTCATAACCCCAAGATCAAGAGTTGCATATTTTTCTGATTGAGCCTGCTAGGCACCCACCCCATGGAAATGGGTTTTAAAAAATGACCTAACTATATGCTAGCTGTAAGAGACACATTTTTTTATTATTATTATTATTTTGCAGGGGTTGGGCATAAGTGAGTAAGGGGCAGAGAGAGAGAATCCCAGGTGGGGCAGAGACAGAGAGAGAGAGAGAGAGAGAGAGAGAAAGAGAAGTAGGGTTCACCCTAAGTGGGACTCATGTTTACCCGAAGTGGGGCTTGAACTCACAAACCATGAAATCATGACGTGAGCCAAAGTCAGATGCTTAACGACTGAGCCACCCAGACACTCTATAAGAGACATTTTATATCCAAAGGCAAAAATAGATTGAAAATGAAATGATGGAAAAGGCAATTCCATGGAAATAGTAACCAAAAGAGAGCAGAGTGGTTACACTAATATCAGACAAAATAAACATTTTGGTAGAGGTTAGAAGAGACAAAGAAGGATATTACATATAATAAACAGTTCAACAGAGCAAGAATATATGAAAATTATAACATTTATGCACCTAATAACAGACCAGCAACATATATGAGGCAAAAATTGGCAGAAGGTAAGGGAGAAATCGACAGCTCTGTAATAACAGTTGGAGACTTTAATACCCTATTCTCAATAATGGACAGAGCAACTGGATAGAAGATGTGTATAGGAATAGACTTTAACAACATAACAAACCATCTGGAGCTAAGGGGCACATACAGAACTCTCCACCCAACAACAGCAGAATATACATTCTTCTCAAGTGCACATGAGACATTTTTCAGGACAGACCATATGTAAGGTCACAAAGTCTCAGTAGATTTTAAAAGGTAGATACCATATAAAGTATCTTCTCTGACTACAAAGGGATAAAGTTAGAAATAAGTAAGAGAAGGAAAGTGAAAAATTCACAAATCTATGAAATGAGACAGTATACTCTTAAACAACCAATGACAAGGGAAATTAGAAAATACTTTGACATGAATAAAATTGAAGAGACACCATACTGAAACTTATGGGATGCAGCTAAAGCAGCATTTAGAGGTAAATTTATACCTGCAAATATCTATACCAAGAAAGAATAAAGATTTTAAACCAACAACCTAACCTTCCACCATAAGACACTGGAAAAAAGAAGAGATATAAAACTCAAAAATATCAGAAGGAAGGAAATAATAAGGATTAGAGCATAGCTAAACAAAATAGAGAATGGAAAAATGAGAGAGAAACAATGAAACTAATAGTTGGTTCTTCAAAAAGATCAACCAAATCGACAAAACTTTACCTAGACAGATCATGAAAAACAAAGAAGACTCAAATTACTAAAACCAGAAATGAAAGAAGGGCTATTGCCACTGATCTTAAAGAAGCAAAAGGAATATAAAGGAATACTATGAACAACTGTATGCCAACAAATTAGGTGCCTTAGATGAAATGGCAAATTTCTATAAAAACACAAGCTACCTAAGCTGACCCAAGAAGCAATTTTATTTTTTATTATTTTTAAAGATTTTTTAAAGTATTCTTTACACCCAACATGGGGTTTGAACCTATAACTCTGAGATCAAGAGTTGCAGGATCTACTGACTGAGTCCGCCAGGCACCCCAAGAAGAAATTTTTAAACGTATGTGGCATAGCCCCACGATGGAATATTATTCAGCAACTTAAAGAAATGAAGCACTCACCAGCTGAGGCAGTGCTGACTGAGCGAGCATCTGCCAAGGTCCAAGTTCTGAGGAAATGGCGGTGCTTAAGGGACGTGCCCCACAGAACTGCCTGTCTAGGAGGGGAGGAGACGGTGCGCGGTGCGCAAAGCTGCGATACATAACGTCATGTGATGATGAGAGTTCTGGCAAAATGAAGCGGATTAAAAAAGTAAATCCAAGTGGTGGTGTGAGTGCAGACGTAAACACAAAGGACTGCTCTGACAACCTGGGGCTGGAAGAGCGGAGACTCACAGGCTGCAAATGTATGGGCCGTGTGACCACCCTGAGAGTGTGAGGACCAGCGAGAAGACCAGCGTGGCCGGGGCACAGTAGGCTGGACGGGGCACAGTAGGCTGGACGGAGAAGGGTAGGAGGCAGAGAGCGTGGCAGAGGAGTGAAGGAGTCAGCAGGCCCGGGTCGCACGTTAGGGTTTTGGGCCATGGTAAAAAGGATTCAGTAAGAGAGCTGAGTTTATTTTCAATATAATGAGAAGCCACGGGAAGATTTTAAACAAGGATCTGATGTGCATTCAGAAAGGTGTGTGGTAAATGAGGGGGTGTTAGGTAAATGTGGAAGCAGAATGTCATGGGTTAAATTGTGCCCCCCACAAATGGTTCTGTAGAAGTCTTAACCTCTAGTAATTGTGTCTATGACTTTATTTGGAAACAGGGTCACCGCAGATACAATGATGTGAAGATGAAGTCCTTAGGGTGGGCCTTAATCCAATGTGACTCACGTTCTTACAAAAAGAGGGAAATTTGCACAGGGACACATGGGGAAAATGCCAAGTGAAGACACAGGGACACACAGAGGCAAGACATCCATATGAAGACAGAGGTAGAGAATGGAATCCTGTTGCCCGAACCGCAATCCATATTCGAGGCTACAAAAAAGCTGGACTTGGCAAAGAAGGAACCTCCCCCAGAGCTTTCAGAAGGAGCATGGCTGGTACCTAAGTTGTAGACTTCTAGCTCCCAGGACTGTGACAGAATACGTGTCTGTTGTTTAAGCTACTCTGTTTAGAACTAAAGCACATGTAAACCAAGTGGGTAGTTACTGCAGAGGTCCAAACAAGGGAGGCAGGTCCTCAGACAGGGAGGCGTGGGAGGTGTGATTTATGTTGAAAGCAGAGCTGACGGAAATTTGCTGATACGTTGTGTTTGGGGATAGACGCAATATAAGAATTAGTTGGCCAGGAAAACATTTGAAGAGCACTTTGCAAGAAACTCCAAGACCAGTAAGAAGTTTTAAAATTCTGGGTCTCAAAGGGAAGAGATCAATCAAGGGAATCCCTTGACAGTTATGGGACCCAGGGAGTACACCAAAGAATAAACAAGTTAGGGGTACCTGAGGTCACAAATGTTTTGCCTGTTTCTGTGAGACAGCATGAAGAAATGGGTCAGGCTAGAAAATATGTAAACCAAATTGACATATTAGCCTCCGATAGACCACTGCATGAGGTGTACCTACGAGTCTTGAAGACATTTGGAGTTACATGTTGTGACACATGAGCTAATTTATCCCACCACATGACAGTGAGTAGGAGAGATTTCCATAAGGAATGAGGCCCCAGCAAGATGAACCAACCCCTGCAAGGAAGATGATATCACCCTATTTTAAAGATGAGCAAAGTGAGGCTTACTGAAGTTAAGAAACCTGTCCAAGACCGCACTGGGAGAAGCATTGGACTTCAAACCCAGGGCCATTTGACCAGAAGCTTTCGATCTTTCCATTATATCATTCAACGTGATCTTTCTTTATTGATATTCAAAGGCAGTCCATGGATCAACAGCATCAGCATTCCCTGGGCACATGTTCAAAATGCAGATTCTCAGGCCCCACCTGGTCTCACTGAACCGGAATCTGCATGTTAACAGGTGGGCCAAATGCACGAGGCTGTGAGAAGCACAGCTCTACTTAATCTTTAAAAGGCCTTTGATAAGGGGTGCCTGGCTGGCTCAGTTGGTGGAACAAAGTCACTTAGTGGGTTGTGAGTTTGGGCTTCATCTTTGGTATAGAGATTACTTAAAAAAAAAAAAAAAAAGTCTTCAAAAAAAAAAGGCCTTTGATAACCATCCCCTCCAAATCCTACTGCCTTGCTTTACAGATGAGGAAACTGAGGGTCAGAGAGGACTAGCAAGTGCCCAGTGTTCCTGACTCAGTGCTTGTAACAACATGGTGGACCACACTTGAGGATCCTCACCAACATGCTGCTGTGGGCAGAAGGGGCAGTCAGTGATGACAGCTGCCAATCAAGAACAGCACTGAAGTTGAAGGAAAAACATGGTCCTGTCTGTCACAACCTCCCAGTCCCTCACCCAGCTCTTGTCCAGGTTCCCTTGGAAGAGTTACACTGATGCCTCCCCAACCCAACTATGAGCCCCTTGAAGGCAGGAATGTTGTCACTTCTTTCTTTGCACCTTCAGTGCCTGCATATATACTGTGCATACAGTAGGTGCTCAATCCGTGTTTGAGGACATCACTTAAGATAGTGGGTGCAAAGGACTTGCCCAGGGAATGAGGCCCCAACAAGAAGGGGTGAACTAAGACAAAGCCTCCACACTTGCCTGGGCAGCCCCACCCGTCCTCACTCCCCATTCACTTTCTTTTAATATTTATTACTAAGTATTAAGCTGCTTCAGCAACTCGAAGCTTTTCCAAATTCCTTAACGGGAGTGCCAGTAAATATGCCAGCACTTTACTTCTTGCACTGACCCCATTTCCTCCTCAATACCATTACTGCTGCCGAAACTGCCAAGGTGCTTTGGCTCTGAGCTTTAATGCACAAGGGCCACTGAGTCCTAGAGGATCAGCAAAAAGTCTGGACACAGCTAGGGACTAGCGCCCAGCCCTCTCTGGCCCCTGGGCCCCCAGGCCCTGCCTCACCTGCTGTTCACACCTCCCAGCATCCTTGCAAACTGCGAGCCTGACAACAGAGGGACCAACACACAGTGAGCCTCCCAGAAGGGGTCTCCACCAGGCAGGGTGCCTGGAGCGATGAAAAAGCCAAGCCGAGAAGACCAAAAGGCCGGCAGAGCGTCAGGCCCAGCCCATGGCCCTCTGCTTGAGTCGAGAATGTCCTGACCCCCAGGTCCAGCTCTGGCTGCAGGCAATCGGGCCTGCCTTCCGTGCCCCTGCAGGGGAGGGGCGTGATGAGGGGGCCCTTCCCCTAGGGCCAGTGTGTGGGGCCAGCCCCTTTCCTGTGCTGCTCAGGTAGGCCTTCTGGGGGCCTCTTGGATTCGGAATCCAGCCGCCGGCTGCCTCCTGTGGTATATTTCTGTTGCCTCCTACTTGATCTCAGATTCTGGACTCAGCTCCACCGACTTACAGAGATTTTACGTCATTCTCTAAGTTTCTAGGTTTTCCTTGTCTCAGGCTGTGCATTCCAGGAGCCCAAACTAAGACGAAAATAACTTCCTTAGGAGGTGGTTGTAAAGACTAGAGCAGATCATCTATGTAAAGCTCTTGGAAGAGAAACAAAGCGCCCAAGTGACTGAGAAAGAAAAAAGCAGCTCCTGACACCTGTGATCGGGTCTGCCTCTCAAGGCAGGCCTCGGTGTCGTTTAGAAGCTCTTCTGAGGCTCACAACTAGGTCATGTTCTCCTGCTGGATGTCAATGATCTCAAAGAACACCACCAGACACGGGCACTCTGATACTGTGATAAAGTGAGGCAAAAACACGGTCACCCTGCAACTCATGAAATACCAACAGTTCGCCCCTCCCCCTCTTCCTCCCTCTCTTTCTCTCCTACAATGATTGCTGCTTCTTTACCAGTTCCAGCTTGAGCGTTACTCTAGTCTGGCCTCCCTATAGATAAGGTTTATTAAGATGATGCCCAATCATAGAACTGTCCCACTTACCACGGCATCCGATCCAGAGCAAAGCCCTCATTCTTGACCCTCCTGGGAATAATCTAGTGGAAGCCTGCATCCTAACCCAGGTCTTTCTCATCTTCTCCCTGAGCTGCCTCTGCCGGCAGAGATGGCTTGACAGGACAGGCAGGGGAGGCCTGGAGGAGGTGAGGTCAGGAGACAGGTCCTCCCTGGTCCCAGACTCCTCCTTCGGCACCCTCTCAGCTATGAGCAGGTGAATTGGCACATCCGGTGAGGAGTGCTGAGCAGCAGAGGGTTGGTGCCCAGTGTAAACAGATCAATCAATCTGAAAACACTCTCCACACCCTGGAGGGTTTTGTGAGTGAATTGGGAGAAGTGAACACACATGTGTGAGCAGGCAGCTTGGGTCAGTCTGGGTAGTTTAAGGGAAACAATTCCCACCATAATCTGCCCTTTGTTGTTGCTTCTACTGTCCTTTACTAGGTTTGGTGAAGCCACAGAGCCTTCATGACATCAGACTTCATGGAACTTTGTTACTTACATTCTCTTGTTTAACAAAAAAACAAAAAACAAAAAACAACTCTAGGGGCACCTAGGTGGCTCAGCCTGTTAAGCATGGGACTCCTATTTTCGGCTCAGGTCATGATCTCATGGCTGTGGGATCGAGCTCCTAATGGTCAGCTCCGGGCCGGCTCTGCGCTGACAGCATGGAGCCTGCTTAGGATTCTCTCTCTCTCTGCCCCTTCCCTCACATGTGTGCGCACGCAATCTGTCTCTCTTAAAAAAAAAAAAAAAAAAAAAAGACTACACCGTGCTAAGAAACACGTTTCAGAATCATGTTACAAAACACCTCTGATAATCAAGTTTAACATCATCAGTGGTAAGTCATGCTGATAGTTTAGACTCTGGGTATAAAAATGTCACTGAACCTCTGTGGTCTTCCTCTCAAAAACCCATAATCCAGTCTAATCATGATAAATGCATGAAACAATCCCAAACTGAGGGTTATTTTACCAAACGCTCGATCGATACTCCTCAAAACTGTCAAGGCCAACAAGAACAAAGAGAAGCTGAGAAATTGTCACAGTCAAGAGGAGTCTAAGGAGACATGATGACCAACTGTTTTGCACGATCCTGGATGGGTCCTGAAACAAAAAAGGGCCTGAGGTAAAAACTAAGGAGATCTGAATAAACTATGGGCTTTAGTTAATAATAACAGATCAGTATTGGTTCATTAGTTGTGAGGAATATACCACAGTAAGGTAAGATGTTAACAATAACATGAGCTTCACATCTAATGCTGGCGGCTTTCCTGTTCTAACAGTGATTTCTACATTATGTCATTCTGTCCTACCCTAATACCCTCACCACGACTCCACTTCAGCAGCCCCTCCTTGTCCTTGTCCTGGAACTGGTCATCTCTTGCAATTCCCCCAATACCCACCCATTTGTTCACTGCTTCACCTGCTCATTAATTTGTGTGTGAAATAAATAGCTGTTGAACACCTACAAAGCTCCAGGCTGAGGTAGGAGTGGCAGGAGACACGAAGAGCTCCCTCCTTCTCTTTCTCCTCTGCTTTGCCAAGCCCTCCAACCCCAAGACTCAATTCCTCCAAGTGTGATCCCTGGACCACCTCCATGGAATCACCCAGAGTGGAGGTAACGAGGTGGTACATGGGCCCTACCCCAGGATACTGAGTTAGAAATTCAAGGCCAACCAAGTCTCTATGTGTGGCTGAAATATGTCATCTCTTTTTGATATTTTAATAAAGTTCCCTAAACTAATATATTTATATGAAAAATTCAAACAATATCAAGTAAATAAAATAAGATGGAACTCTGCCTTTATTCCAACTGAAAGTCTGCTCCTCTCCTTGGAGTTAAGAGTCTGGGCTTCCATTTTACTTGTATTTACAAACATCCATTCTTTATATAAATGGAATCACTTGGAATTAATTAGGCACCAGAAAGTTTTCTCACTGTGTTGTCCTTTTATTTCCCGCTGCCTTTTACTGGACTTCCAAGGATCTTCTATCTTTTCCCTCCCTTAGTTATTTGAAAATTATATATTTTATTTCTTTTTTTTTTTTTAGAAAATTTTTTTCAACATTTATTTATTTTTGGGACAGAGAGAGACAGAGCATGAACGGGGGAGGGGCAGAGAGAGAGGGAGACACAGAATCGGAAACAGGCTCCAGGCTCTGAGCCATCAGCCCAGAGCCTGACGCGGGGCTCGAACTCACGGACCGCGAGATCGTGACCTGGCTGAAGTCGGACGCTTAACCGACTGCGCCACCCAGGCGCCCCTATATATTTTATTTCTATTGATCTGATGTTACACTTACATTTTGACAAAGTTATTTAAGCATTTTTTTCTACCAACCTTGAGAATTAATCAGCATCCATAACATTCATATTTAAACAGAATAATGCTGTTATCAAAATTTTGTCCCAGTCTCTCTTTTTAAAAGCATGTATTAGGGGCGCCTGCCTGGCTCAGCTGGTTGAGCGTCTGACTGTTGATTTCAGCTCGGGTCATGGTCCCAGGGTCATGGGATCAAGCCCTGCATCAGGCTCCACACTGAGAATAGAGCCTGCTAGGGATTCTCTCTCTCTCCCTCTGCCCCTCTGCCCTGCTCACTCATTCTTTTGCTCTCTCTCTCTAAAATATAAATAAATAAACAAGTAAACAAATAAACAAATAAGTAAATAAATACATAAATAAAATGAAAATAAGAGCGTGTATTATGGAAAATTTCAAATACAAACGAGAGTAGACCACTGAGTATGAGTTCCTCTGTAAACCTCGTCAGCTTAACCATGAGGAGCGTGTACCACCCGTGACCAATCCCATTTCATCTGTGTCCCATCCACCTGCTTTTCTCATATTATTTTAAAGCATATTCTAGATGTCGTATTTCATGTATAAAATTTTCAGTATCTATTTCAAAAGGCATAAAGGCTCCTTTTTTATTTGTAACTATAATATCAGCATCACACCTAAGAATCAATCAATAATATCAAAAATCTAGGAGCACCTGGCTGGTTCAGTCAGTTAAGCATCCGACTTTGGCTCAGGTCATGATCTCACAGCCTATGAGTTCGAGCCCCACATAGGGCTCTGTGATGACAGCTCAGAGCCTGGAGCCTGCTTCGGATTCTGTGTCGCCCTCTCTCTCTGACCCTCCCCTGCTCTCTCTCTCTCTCTCTCTCTCTCTCAAAAAATGAATAAACATTAAAAACATTAAAAAAAAGAAACCTGGTAAATATTCAGAATTCCAATTGGCTCATAAATGTCAGTAATTTTTTTTCTATTGCTTGTTTGAGTTGGAATCTACACATTGCAATTGGTTGAGGTTCACACTGTCTTTTAATCTACAGGTTTCCCTTCCATCTTTTTTTTTTTTTTTACATTTAATTTGTTGAAAAAAAAAAAAGATAATTTGTCCTATAGTTTCCCAAGTCTGAATTTTGGTGATTGCATCCCACGGGTGCTCTTTTACAAGCTCCTCTCTTCTCTGTATTGATAGTTAGATCTATAGGCTTGATGAGATTCAGAATAGATATTTTTGGTAAAGCATTTTGGTAAGAATACTTGCTAGATGGTGGTAGGAAGCACGTAATGTCTGGTTGTCTTTCTTCTTGTGATATTAATAGCTAACAATGCTCCTACATCCAAAATTAGGATATACAAAGTCCACTCTTCTCTCTTCATTTATTCGCTGGAATACTTCTGTCAAAGTAAATGTCTCGTGTACTATTGCTTTGTCTGGTGGTAACGTTAGTAAAGAGAAGGCAAGATACATGCTTCATCCCTTCCTTTTATTTAGAGTTTTCAAAATAATGTCTCAGTTCCCCAGCATCTTCCAGTGGCAATCAACTGGACTTACTTTTGTTTTGTTGCTGACTTAGCATTATTACACACTTGTGCATTTGCACATGCTTGATGTACTTCTATTCACTGAAGTCACCACCCCAGAGATGCTCATATTGTCCAATCTTTGGCCAGTTGTTTGGTGTGCTCCTGAGAACTGGCTGGGTTAAGACATTATGTCACAACATCACATTCTGGGGGGTTAATCTCTGGCAAATATACCAGTTGAAAACCCATTCGGAATGGTTTTACCCTGTCCAAATATTTTATGTGTTCAAATCTCAGAGAATGGAAAGCTTCTCAACCTGGCAAGAGAACTACATGAGCAGAGAGTAGATGATACTCCTCTGTGGAGGGCACACATCCTTGATTAACATGACACGTAAATCTGCTCTCCATCTCCTTTTAAGCACAGACACTTCCCCTGATCCAGGCAAAAACAGCTGGTGGTGAACTTGGCGGCCACACCTTCGGTCGCCTTCCAGTACCCCTTCTGTCACCCACCACTTAGAATCTCTGCTGTGGGATTTTATTATCTACTTTTCTCCGGCTCTTTCTTACTGAGTTACATACAATCACAATAACATGCACAGGTTTAATTGTAAAGTTAGGTTTTGACAAATGCACATACTGTGTACCTATCACCTCTAACAAGAAATAGAACATTTCTATCTCCAAGAAAGTTTTCATGCCTCTTTCTTTTTAAAATTTTTTTTTCTTTTATTAGTTTTCTTTATTTTTGAGAGGCAAAGAGAGACAGAGCACGTGTGGGGAGGGGCAGAGAGAGAAGGAGACACAGAATCCAAAGCAGGCTCCAGGCTCTGAGCTGTCAGCACAGAGCCCAATGCGGGGCTCGAACTCACAAACCGTGAGATCATAACCTGAGCCGAAGTCAGTCGCTCAACTGACCCAGCCACCCATGTGCCCCGTTTCCATGCCTCTTTCAAGTCAATCCCATCCACCCATTCAGACAAAACCATGGCTTTGTTTTCTGTCACTGTAGATTAGATTTGTTTTTGGCTTCACATGAATGGATTCATACAGATACACTCTTCAGTGCATGGCTTCTCTCACAACATAATGTTTCTGAGATTTATCTCTATTGTTGTATTAGCAGTTCATTCATCTGTAATGCTGAGTTAACACACTGCTATTTGTTGATCTTTTCACCAATTAATGGACATTTGGGTTGTCTCCGGTATTTGCCTATAAATCAATCAACTGTAAATATTCATGTATAAGTCTTTTGTAGACATGTGTTCTTTTCTCCTGGGCTGGGATTGGAGTTGTATTGTAAAGATATGTTTAACTTTATGAGAAACTACCACACAGATTTGCAAAGTGATCATACCATTCTACATTCCTACCTACAATGTATGAGCCTTCAGATTGATTCACATCCTCACCAACATTATTAGCAATTATTTGGATTCCAGCCATTTCAATGGATGTGATCTCTCATTGTGATTTTAATCCACATTTCCCTAATGGCTAATGACATTGAGCACATTTTTATGCATTTATTGGCCAATCTTATATCTTTTTTTGTGAGGTGTCTGTTTAAGTCTTTTGATCCTTTTTGGTATTGGGTTCTTTCTCTTTTGATCACTGATTTGTAGGCGTTCTTTCTATATTCTGGGTACAAGTCCTTTATCATATATTTGTGGATATTTTTGTGTCGATATTATTGTGGATATTTTATATTTGTGGATATTGTGGATATTTTTTCCTAACTCTTGGCTTGCCATTTCATTTCCCTAGATTTTGTATTTAATTTTATTTCCCACTTCGTTTGTATATTTCAGCATGTTCCTTCAGTTGCCAACCCAAGCTCAAAGTAGAACATACCATTTATTGAGGACTTACTGTAGGTCCTCTCCTGCGCTAAGCTCTTGAATAGAGACTGTTGACCTCGCCTGCTACTCACCACAATTGTGGGAAGTAAATAACATCCACCGCATTGAATCAGTGCAAAAACTGAGGTTAAGTCTCCCAGTATTGCCCAGCCAGCAAATGGCAGGCAGGCTTTAAAGCAGTGCTGTTCAGTGCTGGCTGCTTAGTGAACTACCTGAACGGAGGTAGAATAAAAATGACTGACGCCCAGGTCTCAGCCTCAGGGATCCTGATTTAATTGGTCTGGGGAGGAGCTCGGCATGGGTATGCTTTAAAAGCTCCCCAAGTGACTCTAACATACAGAGCCTCTGATTTCAAATGTGGTCCGTGTTCCCTGCTGACGCTCAGAGCTTGGCTCCTGAAGATTGGCCTGCCCACCGGTGCAAAAAGAGTTAAGTGATAAGGCCTCCCCGGGGCCATCTCTCCGCATCATTTAGGGGCTGTGCGAAGAGAAAGCACGCCTGGCTGAGGCAGTGCTCACTGTGCAGACTGGAGATGATTTGGGTTTTAATTTAGGGAACTCTTTAAAATCTGTTTTCTCCTCCATCCCCTCCCCCTCAGGAGGCAGCATCCAGACATCAGCTCACAAAACCACGTCCAATTTTGGAGGCTGCAGCAATCTGGGAACCATCCAAGGTGTCCTTACAGACAGGCAGTCACAAGTCGGAAATGACGACTGCACAGGGGTTTTAATGTTGCATGCAAATCGTCTCTCTCCTGACAGTTTTCAACTTGCTGTCATTTAATGAGGCTTCCCGCTCTCTGAGGAAAGCTGGTACCAAGTGGGGGAGGATACTGCTTTTCTTTTCAGCATTCTACTTAGCTCTACATAGCTCCGTACTGCTATGGCTTTCAGAAGCTGAGCTGGGGTTCCTGAAAAGCCAACATCTCCGTTAAGTGGGAAAAGAGAGAGAGCCAGGGAGAGATAGGCTTCTCTAAAATAAGATCCATCTTGGTTTTTTTCTCCCTGTGATGTTTATAGCTCATAGCAATAAGCCCAGAAAATCCTTATGTGTTCTGGAATCAGAACCTCAGTGTCACTCAGTTGAGGCTAAGTCAGAGGAGAAATTTAAATGTAATACTTTTGTGGAGCTTTGAAAATTACCATCATCATTTGGGTGTCAAAAACACACCGAGTGTGCAATACAGCATTGGATATTTTTTTTCCTGGCCCACAAGCTTTCACAGAGAGAATATGTAAGACTTGCTGAAGGGAAACAAAATGATCCACATCAGGACAGAATCTCTCCCCAGAGAGCTCAGGGGCCAAGCTCTGCAAAACAGGTTCACGTAAATTTCAGGAGTGGACACTAGGGTCATGGCCACCTCAGGTGGTGGCTGATGCCTAAAGCACTGCATCTAAAGCAGTGGTTTTCAAAGTGTGGTCCCAGGGCCAACAGCACAGACATCACCTGGGATCAACACGGTAGAAACGCAAATTCCTCCGTCCCGTCCCAGATCTACAGTGCCAGAAACTCTGGGGCTGGAGCCCAGTGATCTGTGGTTTAATGAGCCCTCCAGTGATTCTGATGTCCCTTAAAGCTTAAGAACCAGTGATCTAGTCTAGACTCTCAAGAATCATTCTTGGAAAACTTGAGCCCTACTGAATTACAGGCAGGAGGCAGGCTAGAGAGGGCCTGCCTCAAGCATTTGAAGCATTTCCTCCTTGGTGTCAGTGGGAAAGGGGTTGGGTGGATGGTGAGAACTCCACCCAGAAGCAGAAGAAGCAGACTGAGCAAGCAGAGGAGCATCTTTTCTGGGGCTTGGGCCACCTTCTTGCGGATTCTCCCTGCGGAAGGACACATTACAGTGCAATAACAAAGCAGTTCCATAAGTGGGTTCCCACCTTCCGTTTCAGGGATACAAGGTCTGCAACCTATCTAGAAGGGCGCCATGATGGGTTGGCGTTAGGGAGATGGGATGGTGGGAAGGAGGAACAGTATTTCCAGCCCAGAGAAAGGGGCCGCCTCTAGATCCACATGGGGCCAGCTGGATATCAGCCCTAATTGATTGTTGGATACAACCTGCACAACTAGATACAGCGGGACTGCTCAGGAAATAGCTGAACCAAGCAGAAACTTTCTTCTCAGAACAAAGAAGAGATAAGGAGGAGGATGCCAGGGTTGGGGAGGAGGTGGATGAAAGGTGGATGAGCCCCAGAAGAGGGTAGTTTAAAGGTACCAAGATTGGTTTAAATCAGGTTAAGACATACAATCGCGGAAATGACCGTCACGAAGTTTGCTGTACTCACAGTCCGCTAGAAGCAGGAGGAGGGCCGCACCGTGCAAGGGGCCACAGCCAGAAGCACTGGAGACGGTCAGGGAGCAGACGGAAGAGCAAACGTGGACAAGGAACAGCCGTGGCCAGTCCAGCAGGCTTAGGATTGGCTAGTTTGAGTCGTTTCAGGGGGCCCCAGGGCACAGGGATGTCCCTAGCTGTCTGGATCCTGGTAGGTGATTACGGCAGATAAGTAGTGGCCCGGAATGTGAGAGCCCCTCGGAGGAGGTGGTTGGGTGTGGACTCTGGATTGGTTGGATTGTCTAGGAAAGGCACACTTTCAGCGAGGAGTTCGTTGTTTGTTACCTTTGGGAATTGGGAGGGGCAATCCCTCGGGGCTCAAAGCAGAAGAATACAGAGAATAAAAGATGTGGCTGATACACAGGGACAACTGAAGTAAGATCCGCAAAACTTGGCTGCTTAACTGAGCTACCACTCTGTTCCCAATCGTCTCTGACTGTGCTGTGCCGCCCGGCTGCCCCTGGCTCCGCATGGCTATCGAGCACTTGAAATGGGGTCAGTGTGACTGAAGAATTGCATTTTACTTTTTAATTAAATTTTAATCAATATGAATGTTAAAAACTAAAGCAGTATAAAATACTCTCCCCTTAAACAGGCGTAATGTGAGTGTCACATAGCTCAGTTATTTGTGTATTGATCCCGTGTTAAAATGACAAGATTTTGGATATATCGGGTTAAATAAAATACACATTTAAAATGAATTCCACCTGTTTCTTCACATTTTTAAATGTGGCTACTGGGAAATTTAAACTTACAGATGTGGTTTGTGCTGTATTTTTGTTGGACGGTACTCGCCTATACACTTAGCAGTGACTGAAAGCAAAGTCAGTTCTAAACAGCAATAAAAGACTGGGCTGCCCGACAGGTGGGTGGTAACGAAGTAAACAACTGAGTGTGCCTTCCTCTTGCTGGGGGATGCCGCTCTGTGTACTGGGATTGGCATACGCTCATCAGGATGCAGGAGAAAGTGGTGGGGTAGCCGGAGATGTCGATGTGCCTGAAAAAGATTCATGCCCAAGCAATTTCTTGAGAGAGAGAAAACGACCTTCGTGCCTGCAGTCCTACAATATCCATAGGGCCCAGAAGCACTTTGCAGTATTTCCTGGCTGCTGCAGTGCATAAGGGCTGCCAAAGTCCTCCCAAGACCCCCCGCTCCTCTCTCCTGCCTCAACTGACATTCCCTGGACGGTCAGGTCTGGCAGAGGCAAGGAACAGCAAAAAAGGATATGTAGAAGGACCAGATAAAGGCTTCTAAACAGCCTAGTGCCCACTGTGCTGAGTCCCTGCTCCCAAGCAGCCCTCCACCCTGGGTGTTCTTGTGTGGCTGCCAGCCCTGGGAAGGTTCATGACTCACAGATATCCTCAAGGTTAGAATTTGGGGCGTTGTGGTTATAAATTAGTACAAGAGGTTTCTTGGCACTGCATCCAGGAGCGCTGGCTCTGTGTCAACTGCAGGCAATCCTCTCGGCTAATGGGAGGGGGGTGGTGGTTTGGATGGTGGGGATATAAGGGCCAAGGCTTCCTGGGTCAAGGACAGAGGCAGCAAAGGTGCCACGAGGGTCACTAATGGGAATCCAGACCGGCTGGGCAGCAGGCGTGGGGCCACATAGGAAAGGGTGACCTGGCATAACTCCAGAGGGTGAAATACCACAGCTGGTAGCCATCTGAACCCACACATTTTTTCAAGGGGAGAGGAGTACTGGTTCCATGCGTATATCATCTGAAGTTCTGGGTCACATCCTTTATTGAGCTGGGGGTGGGACCCCTTTGTGGGGGGGCTCTCTTAAGATGGGAAAAGAGAGTTCTCTACATGGTCCAGAAGAAGGACTGTTTTGAAAAGGGGAACAACCTTCTTTTTCCCACTGGTAGAAGCAATCCAATTCATTCAGTCCAACAAGTTATATTTTTGTGTCTAATATGTGCCAGGCACTGGCATACAAGGCACTTGAGGTCCCTCCCTGCCCTCTAGTAGCTTAGAAGCAGATGAGGTAACTGTGTAATGATTAAAGTGCAACTGTTGTGGGGTATCTGGCTGGCTCAATCATTAGAGCAATGTGACTCTTGATCTTGAGGTCATGAGTTCAAGCCCCATGTTGGCTGTAGAGATTACTAAAAAAATAAAATAAACTTTAAGAAAGAAGGAAAGAAAGCAAGAAAGTAAAGGAAAGACAAGAAAGAAAGAAAGAAAGAAAGAAAGAAAGAAAGAAAGAAAAAGAAAGAAAAGAAGGAAAGAAAGCAAGGAAGGAAAGCAAGGAAGGAAAGGAAAGAGAAAGAAAGAAGAAAGAAAGCAAGCAAGGAAGGAAAGGAAAGAGAAAGAAAGAAAGAAAGAAAGAAAGAAAGAAAGAAAGAAAGAAATGGAAAGAAAGAAACGAAGGAAGGAAGGAAGAAGGAGCAGGCAAGTGTTGTGAAAAGGAAGTAAAGAAAAGGTAGTCTCACTGGAGAGCCTCATCAGAGAAGGCCTCCTTGAGGAGTGTAAATGTTAACAACCCAAGGGGGAGCTTAGGGCAGAGGACAGTTTTTCTAGCTGAGAGATTTGCACACACAAATGTCTAGATGCAGGAGAGGTCCTGGCCTGCCGTGGATTCAACACATTCAGCTCTAATGTGTGGATTTATTAGCCACACTAGAGCCAGATGTGTTTTGGGCATGATTGTACCATCTTGATCTGCCCCAGAAGTTACAAAGACAATTACAAGCAATAGTTCTCATTTGTTTATTCATATAGCATTCATGGGGCATCCACAGTGTGTCAGGCACAGGACCTTCTGCCTCATAGAAGGCAGCAAAGAGCCAGAGAACCCAAGGGATGGATGTAGGTGCAGAACAGGACAGAGCTGGGAGAGCTGTGGGAAGGAGAGGGAATCGAGGGAGAGGGTGTTCACTTCTGAGACTGTGGCCTTCCTGCCTTGAGAGCATGAAGTGGCAAGCAAAAGGCCCTTGGCAAACAACCCCAAGAGTCTGGAGGAGGAAGATCATAGTATCTCTCCTTTTCTTGCTTCCTACACTTCACCATTTGTCATGTGCTAGAAATGCTGCTTCCTTATCATCTCGTGTCTTGACCCCATCTCCACTGTCAGCTCAGAGTCCCATTAATACCTGACTAGACTAAAACCAAAGCCTAAAGCAGCTTATTAAAACACAAGGATCAGAAGAGACCAAGAAGTATAACCTTGGTCTTGAAAACAGACTGGTTAGTGTGATCACTGCCCAGCAAGGACAGGATGAATGGTTGGTGTGATGGGGCAGATGGTGCCCATGGCATTTAGTTGGCTGAGCTACACTGGAGGAAGGTGGAGGCAACCACTTCGAAGTAAGTGCAGAGAGGAGCACGGAGAGCTTAGGGTAGAGGTGAGGGTAAAGGAAAAGTGAGGGCATCTGTTGGTGTTATGGGAAAAAAAAAAGCAATAAATTAATGAAGAAATCATGGTTTTACAAGTAATTTACAATAGCAACAAAAACCATACCTGGTGATAAGACAAAGAATAAATATGTGAAGATATTTATGGGTAAATTCCATCCAATTGATCCAAGATTCGATACAATTCCAAGCAAATCACCTACAGAGGTTTTCTTAAAAAAACACTGATTCTGAAGTTCATCTGGAAAGAAAAGTTGCAAGAATAACCAAGGTTACTTAGAAAATGCTTTCTTGAATCTACTAAATACCAACAAGTATTAAAAACTATAATTTAAAAAAAAGGTGGGAAGAGGGATTAAAGTTATGTGTTCCAACAATGTTTAAATAATAAAACTAGCAAAGATGGGAAACAGCTGGGAACAAAGGACATCGTGTACAGTAACATAAGCTTAAGTACTTTTAGTATAAAAGGGTAAAAGCAAAGAAGTGAATTACTGACTAAATTGGGTGACGGAGAACAGAGGGTCAGTAGGGCAAGGAAGACACAAGCTAATTAAATTGTATTCATAGTAGGGAACCAATAGGCATTGATTAAAGAAAGAAGGAACTAAGCCTATTATATAAAGACACACATGCAAAGGGAACCACCAAAACAAGAAATGGAAGCCTTACTAAACACAAAGAGAACCACAACAAAAAGAACCAAAAAAAAAGACCACATAATGAAACAAACATATACATGCACAGACATCCATAAACATTCATACAAACATTAAACATAAAATAATATAAAATAACTAAGACAAAACATCTCTCTCATATTAAAACATGTAAATGGACTCAAATTACTCAAAAGCAACGCACAACTCTATGCTGTGGCAAGAGACATACCCAAAACAACGTGAATGATAACGATCGTGAATAAAGAGGTGGGCAAAGCTGAGCTGCCACATGTCAGTGGAAATTGTGAGTGGACAGCTCCAAGGACCCATTCCTCCTTAGAAATGCCAGAAAATTAAGGGAAAATTTTTAGAATCAACCTCGTCAACTATGGAAAACAAAGATTTGCAGGATCCAAGCGAAACTTGTATCAAAGGAAAGGCAACCTAGGTGGCTCAGTCGGTTAAGCATCTGACTCCTGATTTGGGCTCAGGAGATGATCTCACAGTTTGTGAGTTCGAGCCCACGTCAGTCTCTGTGCTGACAACATGGAGCCTTCTTGGGATTGTCTCTCTCTCTCTGCCCCTCCCCTGCTCACACACTCTCTCTCTCAAAATAAATACACTTTAAAAAAGAAAAGAAAAAGGCAACCTAAAATTGGTAGAAAAGCTTTGTGATGTTTTCATTTGCCCTTGTCCCACCCACCTCTGTGGTATATCTATGGACTTGAAGATGGTATGTCGTGTTCCCAGTGTAGGACTCTGGTACCCGGTTCCAGAAGTAGAGCAAATCTTACTTGCAAAGAATTATGTTTGTCTAACCTGTCTGAAGGACTGACACAAGGTGTTTGTTTTGCCTAACTTGCAACTTGCTCAGGGTTGGAAGGGCTGTGGACATTTCTTGAAAATGTCATAACGCAAATCAGTTACCTGCACTGATATGGGGCAAACGATTATGGTTGAAGTATGCAATACAGGGTCAAAAGTCTGGGGTGGACAAGCTGGGGAGAGACTTTCTTTGGGAAATTAAGGGCATTCAAAAGGATCCTTGCATACCAAGGAATTTAGAAAGCCATGTGCATGCCCAAGGCAGAACACATGCCAGAAAAGACCTGAGAAGAACCTAAGTTTTCACCTCTGGCTGATCTCTTGGTTTAGTGAAAAGAGGAAGTGAAGACTTAAAGCAGAGATGTAAATGGACTGGCTAAACTTCAATACCTTATAACAGAACACCTAGACAGAATAAGGGAATAGAGGACTGTAACATTCTATAAATACACTAGACTTACCAGACACCTATAGAACACTCCCCCAACAGCCGAATACACACTTTTCTCAAGTCCACAGGGAACATACACCATAAGAAACCACATATTAAGCCACAAAACACATTTTAATAAGTTCAAAAAGAGTTAAATTGTACAGTGTTTTCTCTGACAACAGTTGAGTAAAACCAGAAATCAGTAACGGAAGGAAAACTGAAAAATTAACCAGGACTTGGAAATTGAACAACACACTTTGGAACACGATAAAACTTTAGCTATGTTGACAAAGAAAACATAGAGAAGACACTAACTAAAATTAGAAATGAAGGGGTGCCTGGGTGGCTCAGTTGGTTAAGCAACCAACTCTTGATTTTGGCCCATGTCATGATCTCACAGTGGTCGGATTGAGCCCTTTGTTGGGTTCCACGCTAAGCGTGGATCTTGTTTGGGATTCTCTCCATCCCTCTCTTTGTCCCTACCTCGCTTGTGTGTGCTCTCTCTCTTCCTCAAAATAAATAAACAAACTTAAAAAAATTAGAAATGAGATAGGACATTACTATTCATCTCACAGAAATCAAAAGGAATGTAAGAAAATACTACAAACAATAGTATACCAACAAATTAGATAACCTACATGAAATGGACAAATTTTTTTGAAAACATTTATTTATTTATTTTGAGAGAGAGAGAGAGAGAGAGAAGGGGAAGGGCAGAGAGATGAAGAGAGAATCCCAAGCAAGCTACATGCTCAGTGCAGAGCCCAACACAGGCTCAATCTTACAACCATGAGATCACTACCTGCACCGAAATCAAGAGCTGGAGGTTCAAGTGACTGAGCCACCCAGGCGCCAGGGACTAATTCTTACAAACACATAAAGTACCAAAATTGACACAAGAAGAAATTAAAAATCTGGACAGATCAGAACAAGTAAGGAGATTGAATCAGTAATAGAAAAGTCTCCCAAAAAAGAAAAGTCCAGGACTACACAGTGTCATTGGTGAATTCTACCAAACATCTGAAAAAGAATTAACACAGCTTTTTTCAACTTCTTCCCCAAACTGGAAGATAGAACACTTCCTAATTCATTCTATAAAGGTATTATTAACCTGCTACCAAAGCTAGACAAAGATACCTCAAGAAAACTGTAAACCAATATACCTTGTGAGTATAGATGCAAAAATTCTCAACAAAGTGTTAGGAAACCCAATTCAACAGTATGTTAAAATGATTGTATAGCATGACCAAGTGGATTTATTTCAATACAAGGGTGGCTCGGCATAAGAAATTCAGTCAACATAATAAACAACATTAATAAAATTACGGGGGGGGGGGAATCTCAACATACGATTATCTCAGTTCACACAGAAAAGGCATTTGACAAACGCCAACACCCTTTCATGATAGAAACACTCAGAAAACTAGGAGTAAGAGGGAACTTCATCAATATCATAAAGGGCATTTATGGAAAACCTACAGCTAATACCACACTCAGTGCTGAAAGACTGAAAGTGTTCCTTTTAAGATCAGGAACAAGATAAAGATGCCCACTTTCTGTTATTCAGCATTGCACTGGAAATTCCAGCCAGACGTAAGTAGGCAAGGAAAAGGAATACAAGGAATTACTTCAATTGGAAGGGAGAAGTAAAACTATCTTTATTCATAGATGACATTATCCTAAATATCGAAAATCTCAAAGAATCTACAAAAATAACTACTAGAGCTAATAAAAAAAATTCAGCAAAGTTACAGGATCTAAAATCAACATGCAGAATCAATTATATTTCTACACGCCAGCAATGAACAACCCATAAAGGAAATTAAGAAAATTCCTATTATAATAGCATTCAAAAGAATAAAATACCTAGGAATAAATTTAACCAAGAAAATGAAAGACTTGAATACTGAAAACTACAAAACATTGTGAAAGAAATTAAACACGTAAGTAAGTGGGAAGACAATCTATGTTCATGGACTGGAAAACTTGATGTTGTTAAGACTGTAATAGTAGCCAAAGAAATCTCCAGGTTCAGTGCAGTTCTTATAAAAATTCCATCACTGTTTTTGCAGATTTGCAAAAGCCAATCCTCAAATCCTCAATTATGGAATTGCAAGGGCCTCAAATAGCCAAAACAATCTTGAAAAAGGAGAACAAAATTGGAAAACTCATTTCCTAATTTCAAAACACATTGCAAAGAAATGTTAATGAAGACATT
The DNA here is from genome assembly GCF_028749965.1 of Puma concolor. Taxonomy (NCBI): domain Eukaryota; kingdom Metazoa; phylum Chordata; class Mammalia; order Carnivora; family Felidae; genus Puma; species Puma concolor. The sequence goes on along the minus strand of NC_141674.1, from coordinate 140,553,245 downwards.
CTGGTAGTTGTACAAAAGTATATCTATCTATCACCTACCTATATAGATCAGTGGAATAGAACAGAGAATCCAGAAATTAACCCATACATCTATGGCCAGTTGATTTCTACAAGAATGCCAAGACCACTCACCAGGGAAAGAAGAGTTTTTTTAATGAATGGGGACAGGGATAAGTGGATATCACGTGCAAAAGAATTAGGTTTGCCCCTTAACTCACTGCTTACATAAAATTTAACTCAAAATGGATCAATCATCGAAGTATAAGAGCTCAAAACCAAAACCTCGTATTAAAAACACAGGAGTAAATCTTCATGACCTTGGATTTGGCAATGAATTTTTAGATAATACTAAAGGTACAAATAACAAAAGAAAAAATAGATAAATTGGACTTTGTCAAAATTAAAAGCTTTGTGCATCAAAAAATGTTATTAGGAAAATGAAAAGATAAGCTATAACACTAGAGAAAATCTTTGCATATCGTATAAGAGTTTACCATCCAAAATGTATTAAGAATTCTTAACATCTGGGGCACCTGGGTGGCTTAGTCGGTTAAGCATCTGACTCGATTTTGGCTTGGGTCATAATCCCAGGGTCCTGGGATCGATCACCACCTTGGGCTCTGCGCTGATAGTATGGAGCCTACTTGGGATCCTTTTTCCCTCTCTCTCTGTCCCTCCCCCACTCACATGCACATGCTTTCTCTCTCTCTAAAAATAAATAAACAAATAAATAAATAAGAACGCCTACAACACAAAAGGACAAACAACCCAATTTAAAAATGAGGAAAGGACTTGAACAGACATTTCTCCAGAGAAGATATACAAATGGCTGACAGGCACACGAAAAGATGTTTAGTTTCATTAGTCATTAGCAAAATGCAAAATCAAAACAGTGAGATACCATTTCACAAATACTGGGATGGGATTTTTTTTTTTTTTTTTTTTAAGGAAACTAAAGTGTTTGCGAGGATGCGGAGAAATTGAAACTCTTGTACTCACAAAGTTCCACACCGAGTTACCGTATGATGCAGCAATTCCACTCTTAGTTGTACACTCAAAAGCACTGAAAATACGTTCTTGGGGCACCTGGGTAGCTCAGTCGGTTAAGCGTCTGACTTTGGCTCAGATCGGGTTCATGAGTTGGAGCCCCACATCAAGCTCTCTGCTGTCAATGCAGAGCTCACTTTGGATCCTCTGTTCCCCTCTCTCTCTGTCCTTTCCCCACTGTTCTCTCTGTCTCTCAAAAATAAATAAAGATTAAAAAAAATAGGTTCTTAAACCAATACATGTACACACATGTTCACGGCAGCTTTATTCATAGTAGTCCGAAGATGGGAAAAGCCCAAAATAAATACATCAGCAAATGAATGGATAAGTAAATTGTGGTACATACAATGCAATACTGTGCAGCTATAAGAAGGAATGAAGTACTGGTATATATACAACATAGATAACTTTAAAAACATGCTAAGTGAAAGAAGTCAAGCACAAAAGGTCATATATGGTTTCATTTATTTGAAATATCCAGAAAAGGAAAACCACAGAGACAGAAAACAGATAGATGGTTGCCAGGGGCTGGAGGTGGCTTCTTAATGGCTATGGGGGTTTCTTTTGGGGGTGTTGACATGTTTTGAAGCTACATAGAGGTGGTGGTGGCACAAGACTGTGAATTGTGTACTAAATACCACTGAAACACTCACATTATTTATTGTGTAAGTTTTTTAACGTTTATTCATCCTGAGAAAGAGAGATACAGCGTGAGCAGGGGAGGGGCAGGGAGGGAGGAAGAGAGAATCCCAAGCAGGATCCACATTCAGGGTGGAGCCCCATGCGGGGCTCAATCCCATGAACCCACAGACCACGACCTCAGCTGAAATCAAGAGTCAGACACTCAACCGACTGAGCCACCCAGGTGCCCTATGTGAATGTCATCTTAATTTTTTTTTTTTAATTTTTAAAAAATGTTTTTATTTATTTTTGAAGGAAAGAGAGAGATAGAGCATGAGCGGGGGGAGAGGCAGAAAGAGAGAGGGAGACACATAATCAGAAGCAGGATCCAGGTTTTGCGCTGTCAGCACAGAGCCCGACGGGGGGCTTGAACTCACGAACCATGAGATCATGACCTGAGCCGAAGCCAGATGCTCAACTGGCTGAGCCACCAAGGTGCCCCAATCTTAATTTTTTAAAAAGTATGTCTGTAAAATTAAAATGTAAAGAAAGAAGGGGTCACTGCATTAATATTGGTGAGAGAGAATTAAGACCAAAACCACTAAACATGATAAAGAAGGGTACTTTTTTTTTAAATGTTTATTTATTTTTGACAGGGAGAGAGAGAGAGACAGAGCATGAGTGGGGGGAGGGGCAGAGAGAGAGGGAGACACAGAATCCAAAGCAGGCTCCAGGCTCCGAGCTGTCAGCACAGAGCCTGATGCTGGGCTTGAACTCATAGACCACGAGATCATGACCTGAGCCAAAGCTGGACGCTCAACCGACTGAGGCACCCAGGCGCCCTAAGAAGGGTACTTTAAATAGGATGACTTAAAGTTGACTTTGAAAAATAAAACAGAAAAAATATAGGCAGAATAACTCTGAAATAAAAGGAGAGCAATTATAGAAAACTAACTCTATCAGATATTTAAAACACTAATGACACCTGAGTATTAAAACAATAAGATATTGGCAACATGAATAGATAACACCAGTGGAACAGAAACAAACAGAAATAGACCCAAAGAATTTAGAATATGATAAAGGCAGTATATCATCAATGAAGAAAAAAATATCCTTTTTTTTAAAAGATTTTTTTCAAAAGAAATCTCTACACCCAGCATGGGGCTTGAACCCATAACCCAGAGATGAAGCGTCCCAAACTCCACTGACTGAGCCAGCCAGGCATCCCCCCCAAAAATGTACTTATTAACAAAAGTTTGATACAATCTTAGGTAAAGTTGAATTTGTACCTCATATCATTTGCCAGGATAAACTGCAACTGAATCAATATTTAAGTATACAAAAAATGAAATGATTCAAGTTTTGGAAGATAAGAAGGGAGTACATCCTTTATAACTTTTGAGGAAAAGTTGGAAAAAGCCTAAGCATGACTTAATAACCAAAGGCAATAAATATTTGATATATCTGCCTATGTAAATTAAAAAAAAAAAACACCCAAACTCGCATGCTAAAAATTTATAATAAGCCATCATAAGACATATATACTTGTAACTCCTATCATAGAGAAAGGGCTAATTTTTCTGGTTTATAAAGTGAAAAAGACCAATAATCCAACAGAAAAATTGGTGAAGGGACAACATAAAAGTGGCCCTTAAATATATGAAAAGATATTCAATCTCTTTCATTATAAGAGAATTCTAAACTAAACTTACACTGACATACCATTTTTCACCTTTCAGATAGACAAAAATCTTTCTTTTTTTATAGGTAGGCTGTACACCCCTCGTGGGACTCAAACTCATGACTCTGAGATCAAGACCTGAATGTTCTACCCACTGAGCCAGCCAGGAGCCCCAGGAAGAGCTTGCTAATAAAGCAGTCAGAGCAGAAATAGACTGTATTGGGGGCTGAAAGAACCCAAGTCATCACTTGATATTAGCACACTGGGCCTTAAATCTGGGTATAAGTAACAACTGGGGGCGGAGTGGGGGCAGGATTTAAAACCAGATTCTTAGGACTCCTCACAAAACCCCTGGAGGTATAGCCCACAAGTTTGTTTGTTTTTACAGCTTCTCAAGAAATCCTGGCGTAATCAGACTAGCACTGATCATTCACTTATTTATTTGGGAACTACGCACTGAGCCCTTACTACATTCCAGGCTGCTGTGCGAGGTGATGAGGACAGGGCCAGGAATAAGACAGGCATTGCTTCAGCTCTAATGAGACTGACAGTCTAGAGGAGGAGAAAGAGGCAACAAGTAAAGGGACAAACACACAATTCAGGTGGTAATACATGCTATGATGAAAATAAAATAGGGAGAAGTGATGGAGAGTTTAAATTTAGAGTGTAGAACAGGTGGCTGGGAAAGGCCCCTCCCCGCTGAGGAGGCACTTCAGCTGGGAACTATTAGGAAGGAGCTCAAGTCATGCAACTAAGAATGCTCCAGACAAAGGGAGCAGAGCGCAAAGGTTCTGTGGCCACAGGAGAGGACACGGATAAATCAGATCTAAGAGGTGGGCAGGGAGCAGGTCAAGAAGGGCCATGTAGACCAGGGTAGGGAGCTCGATTTTTATTTTAAGAGGATTGTGAAGCCCTGGAGTTTGGGAACCATGTTAAGGGGATTGAAACATCCCATCTGGCAGAATTGGCAGTTGGAACCAAGACCCGGGTCAGCCGATGTCTGTTCCCTCCCTCCTCCAATGGTATAAGTGTGTGTCTTTTTTCCCAGAGGGCCCAAGACTCTTAAAATTTCATATCCCCAACAGCGCCCTAGGGTGTTTTAAATACAGTGAGTGGTCAATGGTTGCTGAATAAAGTGGTAAATTCAGATATTCTGAACAATCGGTAAATAAAATCAAAAGAAGACATCTTGTCCAGATTCCCATACAATCTCCAGTGGATTTCTTGAATGCCATTAGCAGGAGCTCACTACCCTAGTGATTTGCCACTTTCCAGTGAAATTGCTGGTTTGAAATATATATCTAATTTTAATACATGCAAATAATTATCCTTATAAACCAATACAATTAGGCCAAATTAGTGAATTTATGCAAAACTTCTGAAAAGTTGGCTTGCAATTAAAATTTTTTTTAATGCTTATTTATTTTTGAGGGAGAGAGAGAGAGAGAGAGAGACAGAATGTGAGCAGAGGAGGGGCAGAGAGAGAAGGACACGAAATCTGAAGCAGACTCCAGGTTCTGAGCTGTCAGCACAGAGCCCGACATGGGGCTTGACGTGAGATCATGACCTGAGCTGAAGTCAGATGCTTAACTGACTGAGCCACCCAGGCATCCCCATTGGCTTGCAATTTTTAAAAAACTTGTGTAATTTAATGAACTTCTACTTATCTGTAATAATCTTAAGTATTACCTTAAATGCAAAAGGACATTTAGAATACTAATTCCGCAGCATGCCATTTTTAAGGGTCCCTAACCTGTACAATGTGTTATGATGAACCATTTAAATGTTCGTTAGTAACATGGCTATCTAACACTTTCAAACTTAGAACTTATATAAATGAGGTGAAAACCACTGAAACAAGCATTCGGTGGACTAAGGTCATGGATGTTCCAAAGTACACCGGAGTTGGCAAGCTTGTAGGGTCAGTTCCAGATCGGGCACCATCTAGCTGTGGACAGGCTTCTTCACCTGTCTGGGTCCTAGTTTCTTCATATGGAAAATGAGAGGGCTGGACAAGATAATCTGTAGGACTTTTTAGTTATAGAATTAATCCATGCAATATATTCCCCAAGACAAACTGGAAGAAGGTAAAGCCCTTGAGACAAGGATTGTTCATCATTCATAAACACAGAAGCAAATTTCACCTGCAGTATTGGAAGTTGGGGGAGAACAGTACTTTCTAAAGCAGCCGGGACAGAAGGGTTTACAGATGAAAAAGTAACCCCAAGGCAAACCACATCTGGAGGAGAACTGGTGTCATAGGTTAACAGTTGGGTACAAGTGTTACTTGCAAACATCTGATGTGGCTTTGGGGTGAGCAAGCATCCTCCCTCCAAAATAGCTTAAGTGGAAAGCTTTAATAATTCATTACATTCCTGGTAAGTGTGTTGAAATTTGATTTTTTGATAAAAACATACCCAGAAAGCATAATGCATAAGGAAACATTGATTAGTCACAAAACCCAGATATGAGTCTGACAGTAATCAGTAATGAAATATTTCCAGCTCACAAACACAATGACAAAAGCAGCCACTATGCAGTCTGCTCCCGGATTTTCTTATACTTGAGCATGACTGCTAATTTTATATAAATATAAGTAGAAAAATAGCTTTTGGGAATCTTAAATCAAAGCCTATTTTCTGCCACTATCCACCTACAACCATCTGCTGGACTATGGATTAAAGAATATGACAGCAACCCTCTAAGGAAGCTGCACAAAGAAAACCAGTTTCAGAAGCTATAGGTCCATCATTTTAAGCATAATTAAACTATTCAAACCAAACAAGTCTGTTTGGTTAATAAGTCCAAGAGAAATGAAACTATGTATAGTGATCACCACTGCTTGGTTTAAAATAACCAGAAAATTATAAAAAATAAAAAGGAAGTCTCTTGATTCTGTTTGATAGCACTAATTGTTATTCATTCACTTATTTGTTCAACAAATATTTCAACAACTACCACGTACTAGGCTCTGTGCCAAGTGCAGGAGACAAAACTGAGAGCAAGTCCCTGCCACCGTGAGGCTCATGAGGCAGATGAAGGGACTGGTCAGCAGACAAATAATATAATTAAAAATATTTCTTTCATATCATTCGTAGAGAAGGAACTGGGACAGAGAACAACAGAGGATGGCCAGAGAGCATCTCTCTGAGGAGGGGACCCTCGAAGCCTAAAAGATGAGAATAGGCAGAGAGGTGTATTTTATTTAAATTTTTTTTTCAACTTTTTATTTATTTTTGGGACAGAGAGAGACAGAGCATGAACGGGGGAGGGGCAGAGAGAGAGGGAGACACAGAATCGGAAACAGGCTCCAGGCTCTGAGCCATCAGCCCAGAGCCTGACGCGGGGCTCGAACCCACGGACCGCGAGATCGTGACCTGGCTGAAGTCGGACGCTTAACCGACTGCGCCACCCAGGCGCCCCGAGAGGTGTATTTTAGACAGGAGTGTCCGTGTACAAAGACACTGAGGCAGGAAATCATTTATTAAAGTCAGGATTGGATCCACCAGTGGAGCTCAAGTGTGGTGCCGTGAGGAAGTAATACAGGAGGAGTCTGGAGAGTTTGGAGAAGGCAGAACCAGACACGGGAGGGCACCTGGGTGGCTGAGTCGGTCAAGCTTCCAATGCTCAATTTTTGGTTCAGGTCATGATCTCACAGTTCACGGGATGGAACCCTGAGTCGGGCTCTGTGCTGACAGCACGGAGCCTGTTTGGGATTAGAGAATCCCAATTCCGTTCTCTCTCTCTCTCTCTCTGTCCCTCCCCCACTTATGGGTGCATGCGCTCTCTCTTTCTCTCTCTCTCAAAATAAACATTAAAAAATTTATCACCTTCACAGTTTAAAAAAACGAGCAAGACACGGATTATCTTACAGTCCTGGGAGGTATTTGGATTTTAAGTGTAATGGGAAGAAATGGGGAAGGATTTTCGAAGACAACCGAGATAATCTGATGTTTAAAGGATCATATTTGCTACCATGTGAACTGATGGGGAATGAGCAAGGATGGGAGTGGGGAGAAGAGTCATAAGGCTGCGGCAATGCAAGAGATGGCAGTGCTCTGACCAAGGCAGGGGGTGGGGGGGGGGCGGGGAAAGCATGGGCTGCGTACATATTGTTGGAGCTCACGTCAAAAGACTTGTGGATGGATTCTAACAAGGGTCGGGGGAGGAGAGGGAGGAATCAAAATGACTAGGTGCATGAAGGAGCCAGAGCTGAGATGGTGGAGATGGGGTGTGTGGAGGTGGGGGTGGAGAGGTGGTGGAAACCGATCCGGTGGAACCGATGCAGGCAAGACCGTTTGCACACAGTATATACGTGTGGGCATGTCAATGAGACTCGCAAGTGCTGGTGTCAACAAAGCATCGGATGAAGAATGGAATTCGGTGCAGAGTTCTGTGCTAAAAATTAAAATTTTGAAGCCACCAGGATAAAAATATTCAAATCCATGGCAGAAGGGAGTACCGAGAAGCAAAGAGGTCCTGGGAAAGAGAAGCTCCCATGCGGTGGAAATGTCATGCAAGCAAAATTCTCCGAAACAGCTTCTTGAAGACAGTAACTTTGTCCTTGTAGTCAAATACCACAGTAGCAAGATACAGTTGGAAAGGGGATACTGACAGTTGAGGTCTAGAGAGCCTGAAGACCTTTAAAACTGGAATAAATAAACCTTTGAAAAGTTGTTATTAGACCATCACGGGGGAACAATTGTCTCTGAGCACAATGATGTTCTGGGGGCGATTAGCACTTTGCCTGAAATGGGAAAGTGTGAGGTATATTTACAAATCGCTGTAGAGATTTTAAATAACCACAATTTTAATTCATGAACTGTAAGAATTATTTTTTTAGAACATACAATCTCAAAATCTTAAAGTAGGGAAATGCCTTTGTTATAAGGAATTCTTCATTTTCAGCAGTATTTTTTTAAAAAAAATATTTGTTTATTTTTGGTAGAGCACAGGCAGGGAAGGGGCAGAAAGAGGGAGACAGAGATGTGAAGCAGGCTCTGTGCTGACAGGTGGACAGCAGTGAGCCCGATGTGGGGCCTCAACTCATAAACTGCAAGATCATGACCTGAGTCGAAGTCAGACACTCAACCGACTGAGCCACCCAGGTGACCCAGCAGTATTTCTAGTGGCCATGGAGCTTGCTCAGTGAGAGGCATTCTTCGGAGCTAATGAAACTAGGGATTCTTTAACTCTTCTTATTTGACAGCTAAGGAAATCTGTTCTGAGCTTTTCGGCAGTTACTTGTCCATGGTTACAAGTAGTAAACAAAAGATTAGCCTAGATATTCCCAACCTTACCTCTAACCAACAAACACCGTCTGTTGAACTTACAAAAAAATGAACGAACTAACCAATCACATGAACAAAGAGACAAAAGAACTTAAAAAATACTGGTATCTCTACCCACTTTTTGGAGATCTTGATTCAACCAGCCTGGGATGAGATCCCACACATCTATACTTTTCAAAACTCTCCAAAGTGCTTGTGATGGCCAGAAGTGCTGGATAGGACTTGAACTCAGGCTGACTTTTTACCTCACTGCTAAACTCTCATCACCTCTTATTTCCTTACCAACCAAATCACTCATGTCTACCCACTTTCACTCTCTGTATGTTCTTCTGAAGGAAATTAGAAGCCCTTCGATCACCAGCTGCTCCTCCATGATTGCCACCCAAGTCCCTTCTGCCCTCCTCCCCTCTCCTGGCCACATGGGACACTAAGGTTCGGCTGCTCACGTGACTGCTTTTCCTTCTCTTTCTCTACCTAATCTCATCCACTGCAGTGCCACAAGGCTTTCATGCTGCTGCTGATGGCCAGCCATATGGCCAGGCTGGACCTGACCTCCTGCCTATCACCCAGGGTTGTGAAATTTATGATTTATAAAATAACAAAATGTGTGCAACAAGACCACCTTACATTTTATCTATAAAAAATACGTTGTTCTATTGAAGTTATTCCAAGGTACTGAGATGGGGGAAGACTGAGGTGAGTGGTAAGTGGGACAGAGCTAATCCGATCACAGAGGTGTGGCAGACACACCTAAGGCGGCCCTATAATTCCCATCTCCTAGGATCCAGGTCTTCGTGTAATTCCCTCGAATGTGGGCAAGACCTGTAACTTGCTTCTAACTGGAGTAGAGCAAGTGAAAGGATTTTACAGATGTGATTAAGGTCCTTAATCAGTTGACTAAGTTAAAGCAGATCAGGCTGCTTGGGCCTGAGCTAATCAGATGAGCCCTCCAAGAAGACCTAGGCTTCTCTGAGACAAGAGACTTCACATGGCAGAAACAGTCTTCCATTGCCCATGAAGCAGCAAATTGCTATGAATTCTACAGCCATAAGGAAGTGAATTCTGTCTAGTCTGAGGGAACTTAGAAGCGGATCCTTCCCTACTTGAGCTTCCAGATGAGAACACAGAACCATTGCCACCTTGATTTCAGTTTAGTGCTACACTCCTAACCCACACATATGGGTTGTTTGTAATAGTTTATTCCTCAGCAGATTGCACAGAGGTCATGTTGAAAGCTGAAATCCTACATCTTGGCTACCCCTAATTTGGGCTCACGTGGTCACTGACCTAAAGCTACTTATACTTATGGCAGTGAGAAGAGCACACGAGACAGGCATCAGTAAGACAGGAGCCATGTGTGCTCATGACCTCCAGTGGCCCTGGCATCGAGCAGAGGAAGAACACAGTGTTCTTCTACACGCTAATGGTTAGGTTTTCAAATTTGGCAAAAGGAAAATGTCATTGTTGTAGAATATGCTATCGATCAAATCAATAGTTTGTATACTGAAGATGGAGTAAGTTTCTTTTTGTGATTGGAGTCAATCTCTTTTGTTGTAACAATAAAGATAATTGCAGAACCCGGGGCTTTCCTGAGGATAATGTTCACTCTGAGGGAGGGTCAATATTCAGAGACATTTTATCATCTTGACTTGCAATATGATTCTAACCAGTTGGTCAGTGAAACACGGGTTTTGTTCAAAGATGCAATGATCTTATGAGGGAGATTTTATGAGAGTAACACAATATCTCAAGTACACACAGAACTCTTAATAGGACACAGAAGACCTCATTCAGAAGTCGTCCAAGCCTAAAATGTGGTACCAAATAAGTCATTGCTGGAGAAATATGTGGTTTAGTGTTACCTTCTTCTTCCCTGTGTTAAAATTTCAAGCTTTGAAGTAAGCCACAGCTAAAAACGCTTACAGTCCATGTTTGAAATAAGAAACAGTTCCCCTTCTGATAATAGGAAAAGGAAAAGGCATGGTAGGAAGGCATATAGGGTCTGATGTTACTGATCCTTATGAATGGTGCTGGTAAGTTAAGGGATAGTGACAATAGCAGGGAAAGTGACTCTTCTGGAAAGTAAGTGAATCATCTAAGGAAGTGGGAGATTTGATTCCTGCAGTATCAGAGCTGGGGGAGATGTTTACAGGCTAATTTTACCATTTGTCCTATGATCCAAGTTCAGAGATATGAAGATGATGAAATCATCTGCCAATTAAATGGAGAAGGGATTAAAACCACACTCAAGAAATTCTGACATTCTACTGTACTTATCATCTGTCTTGTTTCCTCCATTGACACCTCTGAAAAATACAGAATTCTTGGGACTTTGTCACTGTAGTTGTTTAGAATTGTTTCCATGCAAGTTCAGCTGCATTATACGATAGAATACAACTGTCGTTATGCCGCATGTTAATGATTTAACAAAAAGCAGCTCTGGACTAACTGTATGCTCAGCCTTAGCTCCCACATAATTTACTTCCTTGGTGACAAACCACTGACACACGGGCCACACTTAATCCTTCACCATGCCTGTCACCGGCCTCCCTTCTGGAGTTTTAGGAACTTGCTCATTTTACAGATGGGGAAACCAAGGTCCAGCAAGGGCTAAACTCCACCCCATGTTGGGCCCAGATCCAGCTTCCGCTCGCATGTGCTGATTGAGAGCTTTAAGCACTTACTAGGGAGTCTGGCAGACAGAGGAGGAAAATCTGACTGGCTTGGGCTTCCTTGTCGGATGGCTAGAAGCCAAAGTTGGATCTAATGCACTCAATCTGGGAAACAGAAAACAAAATATTAATTGCCTGGCGGTGTTAAGAGTGGGGGAGGTTGTTTCCTAATTAAGTTTTAGACTCGGCTTGCTACAGATGCTGCCAGTAAGTGGACTGAGAAGTACAGCAAGTTCTCCTTTGAAGGGCACTTCTTCCACTTTAAGGATGGGAGGCAGTGGTTAGAAGTGTGGGGACTACCTAAGTCTAATTCCTGGCTCAGTAACTTTGCAACTAGGTGGCATAGGGCAAGTTATCTAATTTCTCTAAGTTTCATTTTCCTGATCCGTAAAATGGGGAGAATACTGGTACATTACATGGTTGTTAGGACTAAATGAAAAAGTCACTAAGAAAACTACATGCTCCATGAGGTTAGCCATGAGTACACTGCAATTAATAACGAGAAAAAAAAAAAAAAAACCAACCCTCGTCCTACATGATAGAATAGTGAATTATTTGAAATACACTTAACGTTTTGAAATTTAAGTTTGCCAAATTAATTAAAGAATGAAACATTTCTGTTAAAAGTGTACTATTAATGAAAAAAAAAAGTGTCCGAAGTATAGCATTAAATTCAAATATAGCAGTATATACTAGGGATAAGTTTCTGAAATATTAGTCCTCCTTCTTGCTCTTCCCCCCACAAAAAACCACCTTGGTAATAAACACTAAGCACGGGTGCAAATACTGTATTCCCTATTTTTTAAAAAGACAGGATGTGTGTGGGGGTATGAGTGTGTGTGACATATATATTTTTTTTACATCTGCCCTCCAGACAGATTTATTTTTCCTTTGGTCTTTTGCAAAAGAAAGATATGCACCACATCCTCAAATACCTTTAGAGCTACATCACAGTAACTGGTCCTGAACATGATCTTGAATTACTAGGAAAGGCAGGCAGAAAAATGGTTTATAAATATTTCTAACTATATCGAATTACAAGATACCACAGGACATGAGTAGCCCTTTTGCTTAAAACAAAACAAAACAACCCCCCCCCCCCCCCGCCCCACCGAACCCAACCAAACAACCAACCTACTCATCCCATCAAAAAAACCCACATTCTCCAAGAACTCTGGAAGCTTAGTGAACTACAACATCAACATTAGTTTCCTCAGAAAACCAAGATAGGGTGGTACTGCCCAGTGGGGGGCCAGCGCAAAAACAAACTGTTCTTAAAGGTGAAAGGTAAGTCTCTCATCACTTGAAAGGTTTTGAAAAGCACTGGAAAAATGTGTGTGCAAGTAACTGAAATGCCACCTGTGAGACAGTTACAACCACCAAAATAAGGAAGGACTTAGTTTTCTATTTTACTTCGAAAGGAACAAATAAATTGGTCACCAGTCTTTGATAAGGTCTGGGTTTGCCACATCTCCAGAAACTGTACAAATGGATAGTTCTTTTGTTTTACTTAAATTATTTATAACATGTATATCACATAAGGCAAGTTCACTTCATGCTTTACTTAGTAAAATGGAAAAAAAAGCTTTCTCCAAAATTGGCACTAAAGTTAAGTTCTTAATAGCAAGGAGATACATCACTATAAGCAGAATGAACACAGTCATAATACATATCGAATCAAAATTATTTCCTTTATATCATCAGCAGTGAGTTAACTCCAGAGGTAGTATGGCAGAAACGAGCATGGATCCTATCAGGTCACAACCGATGAAGAAATTAAATTTATTTTTCTCTGTGGTTTTGACCATAAATTGCTTTACACATTTAGGACCTGAATAAAAACCACTCTCAGCAGAAATCTTGGCCCATTAATTCAACTGACATATCAATTTTACAACTTTCAGGACTGCAGATATAAAAAATGTAAAGTATAAAATTATGTAAGTTTGAAATGGTTTTAATCATATTCATTAAAAATATTTACATTTCCCGGTACTTACTTGACAAAACCCCCTTGCAATATAATTCTACTCTAAACTTTTATTTATAAAATGAGGCTCATTTATGAGATTTCAGTGAATGTTATACTGCAAATTACTTACATTCCGTAAACTATTTTAAGAACTTTTCATATCAAAGGTAGTTTATATTGGATTATCTGAAACCCAATAGTGCCCACAGATGAGCTTCTTACAAATCTTTTCATTAATGCTTGGAAAGCACTGTGAAAATGAAAAGTGCTGTTAAGTGCTATCGTCTCCCTTAAATTCTCACTTACGCTGTGTGCACATTGTGAAATAAACACATATGCAGCATGTCCATGTTTTGATATGTATTTTTATTTCCCTGCAGTTTTCACTTATCAAGAACAAGTAACAGGGAAAGTTGTCTGAACTAGTGCATAAACAAACATTCTGAAACACCACTACACGTATCTAATTTACAAGAACCGTATAAAAAAAGTCACTAAAACACTACACTATGAAGGTGTCCAACGCTTACAGTCAGACTTTTTCCAACCCGTTACTTGCCTTGTAGCCACAGGAAAACTCTCCAAAATTGAAAAGACAGTCTTGCCACAACCCTCCCCCCCTCCCAACACCTGGGATGGCTCGATATCTAGACTTCCAATAATTATTGCAATGATATGATGCAATACATACCTGGTAAAATATCCTTTATGTGGTGTGTTACAGTTTTAAAGCCAGTTAAAATATGCAGTCTTCAGATAAAATGTAATCCTTGAAAAATTTTCTTATCTGCACAGTTTAAATGTGCTAGATGCATAATTTTTCCTAGTCCGTTTTTCCTGTGTAATTATTTTTTATAAACTGGTATTATAAATAGAAATATACATTCAAAATATATGGAAAAGTGAGTTACTACATTAAATTTGCATGTATCGATCCATCCCTTTCCCCTGCACAGTAATAGAAAATACTATTTTGCCTTGAACTTCATATTTGACAGTGAAATGCCACTAGTATTTACCAAAAAGTCCATCTAGTCAAATTGTGAAACAAAATGAACCAAGTGAAAACTTTACAGTTTCTTTAGAAAAAAATTACAAGAATTTCATTTCCTAGCTATGAATCTTTAACTTTTTAGACACAAAGTTGGATTTATTTTTACAAGATACAAAATGTAAACATGGCAAAATAAATAGTTAAAACAAGTGATGCAGGATCCCATTTCATGCTCATGATCCCATTAAAGAATTATTTTTTAAAATCCATTCAGTTGCAAATTCAAGTGCAAAAGCATGATGATGAATATCTACTATTCAAGTAACAGAAATAATATTGATGATACAAATAAACTATTTTACAAGGTAGTGATTTTCCCAATTTTACAAAATATACATCATATATCGATTTCATATCCGATATACTGTAGTCCATTTAGGTCCATTGTTACGCTCTGTGATCCACAGAGTGTCGCCTTTTGCATTCAGCTGGAATATGAATGACTGCACACCATCAGCACAGGTCAAAGCCACACGTTTTAGGTTATGTCACTTCCATAGCTACTGTTGTCTCTGCTATTCCATTTAAACCCAATCTTTCTGGTTCATGGTTCTCTCTATAATAAGGCAAAGAGTAAAATAAACATTAATACTCTCCAGAATATGATATTATCACTCAGTATTTACAGATACGGTTTTACGTAACTACAACTAAACATGTACTTCACAAGAACATTTCCTACTTTTACAATTGCTATACAGGAATGAGGAAAAGTTTTGTGTATCTAAGAAATTCTATTATTTCCTAATTACTTGATTATAATTGTTTACTTAGGAAACACAGTAATTTAACATAATATTTCGGGGGAAGCCAATGATAAACTACTTATGAAAATATGTAACACAGGACAATCCAAGTTTTTTACAATAGATGAAGCATATGATGCTCAAAAAGAATAATCATCAGGGGTGCCTGGGTGGCTCAGTCGGTTGAGCGTCCGACTTCGGCTCAGGTCATGATCTCACAGTCCGTGAGTTCAAGCCCCACGTTGGGCTCTGGGCTGACAGCTCAGAGCCGGGAGCCTGCTTCAGATTCTGTGTCTCCCTCTCTCTGACCCTCCCCCGTTCATGCTCTGTCTCTCTCTGTCTCAAAAATAAACATTAAAAAAAAAATGATCATCAGAAGCACAACAGTACTTAGATTACTTTCCACTACAGTTTAATTTTATAGGTTTAAGGTCATGCAGTAAGTTATTAACTCATGCACGTCAAGTTTTTTTCTGATTCGTTGCTCTCATGTACTAGTATCACAGAAATATAAAAACATACCCTGAAATACATGATCACAGATTTAGCTAATCCCAGAAGAGTCTCAATTTTAATATATACATAGAATAATTTACTTTCTTCTTATAATGTTGAAGAAAACACAAATTTTGATTTGAAAATTAAAGCTCTGACGTGGGAATCAGTAACAACTCTAACCTCCCCAACTGTCTAAGCTACAAAAAAACAGTAGAAGACTCAAGCTTCTAAAATATCCTTTGATTTATTTTTTGGGCTTGATGGTTCCCAATTTGATGTGCTTTTCCCCCTTGTTTTTTATGCTTCTGGTTGGCACATAAACATCCCACTATTGACCTCAAACAAATAATCTAAGTCACAGAGCTTTACCCTGAGTAGAACTCAGTATGTGTTAAAAGCAAGTCAATCAATAGACATCTACTGCAGTAAAAAATGTCTTTTTCTTCCCATAGGACAGCCAGCAGAAAGGGACAGGATGGTACCAGAAATACACACACACACACACACACACACACACACACACACACACCTTGCTATGCTGCTGATGGCACTGCTGGGAGTAACCTTTGGCACTCTGTCCATACTGGCAGCAACCGTGGCAAGTTTTAAGGCTGTTGGCGATGGTGCTGAAGTCCGTGTATTGATATGCACATTGACTGGAGAAACAACACTGACGTTATTGAGGTGCACTGCATTTGTCAGGCAGGAATTGTTCATGGGAAGTGTTTGAGGACTGCTTGTGCACAATGCTGGGATTAAGTGGTTTGTAGTGGTGTGGCCAACTGTCCTTACAAGTTGTACAGCTGAAATCCCTGGGCTGGATGATAAAGCCATATTGGTGGAGTATAACGTTTTAGAGGTTCCTGGAGGAGAAAAATAACATCATTTAATTCGTATCATGAGACATTAATTAAACTCTCAGAAAATCAGAGTTTAATAAAAATCCGTGCAAACATTTGTATTCTAATTACATACCAAATTAACTTTCCACATAATGGCCTCTCCAAAGAGAGTTCCTGATCACAACATACTTACCTGTTACAACCCAAAGACACATTTTTCTACTAGCCTGCATAAAAGTCTACATTTGGAAAGTAGGAAACAACAGGGCAGAGAGGTCCTCTCTGGAGGTTGAGACCATGTGGCAAAGACAGTCGGATTCCATCACAATTCACGCATGCAAGGAATCAGTAAGGCGGGGTAATCAGGATCATGGGTGTATCTAAAAGCAAGTGGAAAAACCCTAGGGTCTGAGTAGTAGCTGAAGGCTGATAGGAACAGCAAGTCTTTGAGGACTCAGGGTGGTAAGAAGCAGACAAGGTTTCAGAGTAATACTGTATTTCAAGAGGAGGAGTCAGAGAAAGCAGTCCCATGAGTATGTGCCAGTGGGAAGGTAAACCCAATTTCAAACTTACTGACAGACCAACCTGGATTATATTTTGCCTATCAATGCATGGATAATTCCAGCGTGATGGTTAGCGATTAGCTCAGTATGTTTCCTAAGATGTGAGGCAACTGACAGTATGTGGATAAAACCAGGCAGGATGGAGAGTTACACAGGAAGGTATCTAGTGGGAGCAGGAGGAAACAGGGAGCAGGCTCTCCGTGATTTCCAGAAAATATGCAGCTATTCCGCCACACCTATCCTCAGAAATTCTGGAGTCCTGACTTCTTGTACGATTTTTTCCCCTTGTATTTAAAACAAACACCATATCTCCAATCAGTAAGTTACAACCTCGAGCTAGTAAGTATCACATGAAACCACAGGCTTACCTGAAGGCTGGACAACACCGTTTATGTTGTTGTGGCCAGTGTTCTGTTCCTTGGCTACCTCACTGCGACTTGGAACAGGTGCACTGACTACTGCAGATGCAGCAAAGTGGGCGCTGGCTGAGTCAAGTGTTTTAGACATACAGTCAGAGGTGCTTGAGCCCTATAAAATGAACAAAATTAAACTCTCAATTTTTCAAATGTGATTTCATGAATGTGAATATTAAGAAATGGGCAAACCCAAAAGGTGGTTTCCTTTTTCATCTTGAACAGGTGTAAGTGCTAAGATTAAGAGATCCAAGGCTCCACAGACTATTTTTGGCATTTTTAAGCAGGGAGTGACTAAAAATTGGGAAGCAACTATTTCTGAGAAAGAACTAGGGGATTAAAAAACCTCAAACCTTTTATGCTCTATTAATTTTTCCAGTAAGTGTTAAAGAATGCCTTTAAAAATACTTGACAATCTAGATAGTAGGGACAAAATGAAATTTAACCATCCTTTTTGTCACAATGTAAAAACATGTCTTGCCTAACTAACCTCGCAAGTAGGCTAGTTACCCGAGAGATTCAGAAAAAGCAAACAAAGGCAAGTTTAATGGCCATTCCTCTTGATTCTGCATGAAACAGGTCAGCCAATAGCTCCAGAATGCAGGCTAGTCCCAAATCCACCCGGATGCTAGAGGAGTGCTGAGGGCTCCTGGTGTCACTGAGATTTTCATGTTGCTGGATTCAGGATTTCCAAGGTCAGTGTTATTTAGTGACCCTCTGAGAATGAACTGACCTACTATCAGCAGACGCTGGCCTGAGAGCTCACAGAATACAACAAAGATTGAGTTAATCTCAGTTATTACTTCAGAGTTACTTTTGGAATTATGAAGTAACAAAACTTAAGACCTAAAGTATTAGATTTATTTCTTTCAGATGGCTCAAATTTCAAACAAACTTTTCAATTACACTTTTATTTTTAGTGGCTTAACAACAGAAATTTATTCTCATACAGTTTTGGATGCCACAACTTCAAAATAAGTGTTCTAGGGCTCATATCAAGGTGTTTGCAGGGTTTCTTTCTTCCGGCAATTGCAATTTTAGAAAGTATTTTTGTTCTTAACCCCTAACATATTCGTCTAATGGTGCCAATGGAAAACGTCACCTAGTGGCAATTTTTTTCTTCAGGGAAATGTGATTCAAAGAGGCAAGGGACTATGTTGTTTGGATTTAGTGGACAATTCAAGAAAATTACCTCCTAAGTCATGGGGCACACCCAAATGGCACTTAAAAACACAGTTTAGGAAGGGGTTAAGATTGGGGGAAAAAAGTTTTGGAGGCAGAGTAGGGGTGGGGATGATAATTCTAAGAGTATCTAATTCCTTCCACAAATTCTCAATACCCCTCTAAAACAATGTGGTTTCTTTCCTAAATTACAAATACCATATTTGACTCTAGTATTCTCCTCATTAAATATACATTAGTTTATCAAGGTTATCTTTGACTTGACAAAATTGTACAAAACTATGTAATTAAAGAAGAAAAAGGAAACAACCACGATTAAAAGACAGGTTCACCTGTGCTTTTGGGTGCGTCTGTTGCGAGGAATGCTGAGATTGCTGTTTCTGCTGAAGCTGAGCAAGCTGCTGCCTTTGCATTTGAACTAACTGCTGTTGATGTGTCTGAAACTGCTCTTCTGTGATACCCCCTGTTACTGGCAAAGGACATTCAGTTCAGAAGTATGTTTTAAAGTACTTTGCACAACACAAATAGAATACAATATAAAATTATTGCACAATTAAGATAAAAAGCAAGTGCAAATCATACATCAGCAAGAAACTCAATAAAAAGCAAAAGTGGTTTATGTTAATATCCACGATCTTCTAAAATCACATGCCAAAAGAAGTTCCTACATGCAGTGTTTATACTGTACAAAATAGTCCTAATATGAGGATTCTATTACTTATTCAGACTTCGTGTCTTTGGGATCATTCTTAGCTCTCTACATTGTGGAAGTATATAATGAGAAAAGTGATTTATTAATACAAATAATAATGATGATGACTAACTGATAGCCTTATTAAGAAAGCAGGACCATCTGCAGAACTATAAAGGATTCTTACTGCTGGTTCTCATCTAGGACATTTTCCCTGGTTACAAATCAGAGTAGAGGACAAAGGTGTTCACCTTGCACAATCAGTAACTGTAGTTCAAGCCAACAGATTTGATGCTAAAATAAGTCTTATCTATAGAAATATGGGTTAGAAATCAGAGAACTCTTCAGAAAACTAAAGACAGAATATATCCTCAGATGCAATCAAGGGGTGACCAACTGTGTTAACAGTAGATTTCAAGTAAAAATGAGACATCTAAGGGGCGCCTGGGTGGCGCAGTCGGTTAGGCGTCCGACTTCAGCCAGGTCACGATCTCGCGGTCCGGGAGTTCGAGCCCCGCGTCAGGCTCTGGGCTGATGGCTCAGAGCCTGGAGCCTGTTTCCAATTCTGTGTCTCCCTCTCTCTCTGCCCCTCCCCCATTCATGCTCTGTCTCTCTCTGTCCCAAAAATAAATAAACGTTGAAAAAAAAAAAAATGGAAAAAAAAAAAATGAGACATCTAAAACGTTTGTTTATAAGATTAGCCAAGAAAAAGTTGTAAGAGGAAAGCATTTTTCTCAAAGAAATGTAAAAAATTTTCATTAATTTTCAAGTAAATCACTGATAAACTGACTTAGAGGACATAAGCTATTTCCATAGAAGTCAGTACATTATCAAAATCAAGAAGTATTAAATCAGATCAGAATACATGTACTACTAGAGTAAATTTGCTCTATTTTTCTTCATTGCTTTCTTTCTTCTCTCCTATCTCTTTCAGTCAATCAGTATTTACTATTTACGATGATGAAGAGTGCTACATTAAGAGTTAAGTGAATACATGGCAAAATAAAAGGCAAAAGGAGGGTCCCAGCTATAAAGTCCAAAAGTGTAGTTGGAAAGAAAAGATACATATAAAGGAATAGCAACTAATATGAGCCAACCTTTAAATGCAAGTGAGCAATCTCATCAATTGGACCTAAAGTGTCATTAACAGGACCTAAAGGAATTTAGCTAGAAGAGGACACAGCCTGAACCTAGGTTACTCTTGACTACTCCCCCAAGTTTTCCATTTACTACAAAGGAGAAATTTAAAAAAATGTGATGGTAAATTAGACATATAACAAGCTATGAATAAATACAGTCTATTTTCTATTAAAAGGGAGTTAGGTCCCAGAGATGGACAAAACATTAAATATGCCTTCATTTCTGTTCGACAACGTTATCATTTAAAGTTTGTATTGGGCTATGAAGGAAAAAAAGTTCTTAGATAGCAATTTTATTTTTAGAAGATTCAAAGACCTGGGGCTATGATAGTGTGCACTCTAAAATTTTAATATTACCTGCATTTTTGAAGTACACATTAGTTATCTTACTGAATTACCAACAAAATCAAATGTTTTTCTTTGTTTGCACATGTTAAATTCACTGCAAGTGTTCTATTTTTAAATGTAAAAAACATTTTTAATTCTAAATTTACAATCTTCAAAATCAAATGAAAATGTGAAGTATTCATAAATTTCCAGTTGTTTGAAAACCTTGGGAAAGAGATGAAAAATAGTTTATTAGATAAAAGGCAGGAAGGAAAACTCTTAAGTTAAACCCAAATAAATATGTTTAATAAGTCTTATGTGTATAAAGGATTGTGCCAATTCAAATTAAATGAACTTGGTTGGAATCTGGTGTTAGCATGGTCTAGTCCCTCAAATCCAGTGTTAAGTTTATCTGGAGCTAAGTTTTTTGTTGTGGTGAAAAGGTGGGAGTCACAGTGATTAATTTTAAATGAGGAAGAAAATTAAGTGAATACAGTTTTAACAGCTACTTCAAAATTGAGAGAGAAATGAGAACAATGAGAATCTTCTTCTCTAAAATCTTTTAAGCCAGAAAATCATAAAATCTCACTAATTCAGAATAAGTATGTACTTAAATTAGTAGAAAGAACAAATAGCATTCTTTTAATTAAAAAATTGCTTTTGGGGGTGTCTGGGTGGCTCAGACGGTTGAGCACCCAACTTTGGCTCAGGTCATGATCTCATGGTTTGTGAGTTCGAGCCCTGCCTGCATCTGTCCTGCTCTGTGCTGACAGTTCAGAGCCTGAAGCCTGCTTTGGCTTCTGTGTCTCCCTTTCTCTCTCTGCCCATCCCCACTTGCACTCTGTCTCTCTCAAAAATAAACAAACATTAAACATTTTTTTTCAAAAATTAAAAAAATTACTTTTGGTTGGTAGTCCATGAGTAACAAAGTGTTGCCAACTATAGATGGTTCTGCTTGTTTTTTATGAATGGATGATCATTTACGTATATATTAAAAAGGAATGCTGATAAAATTGCCTGTTTTGGGGTGGGGTTATATCTGTTTATTGCCCTGTCTTGTTGAGACCATTAATTTGCTCAGGAACCCCATCTTTTTTCCCCATCAGAAATGCATTAAGGGGCACCTGGGTGGCTCAGTTGGTTGAGCATCTGACTTTGGCTCAGGTCACGATCTCATGGTCTATGAGTTTGAGCCCTGCGTCAGGCTCTGTGCTGACAGCTCGGAGCCTGGAGCCTGCTTCAGATTCTGGGTCTCCCTCTCTCTCTGCCCCTCCCCCGCTCATGCTCTAATAAACATTAAAAAAAAAAAAAAAAAAAAAAAAAAAGAAAAGCATTAAAATCCTAACCAATCAAGGCTCAATCCAAATTATTCAAATTAATGGTCACTGTTTCCTAACCTTTTTAAACCCTGGCTGATTTTAATAATAAAAATGTCACCCCTGATCCCATTACTGGTTAAGAATTACTAATATAGGGGCGCCTGAGTGGCTCAGTCGGTTAAGCGTCCGACTTCGGCTCAGGTCACTATCTCATGGTCTGTGAGTTCGAGCCCCGCGTCGGGCTCTGTGCTGACAGCTCAGAGCCTGGAGCCTGCTTCGGATTCTGTGTGTGTCTCTCTCTCTCTGCTTCTCCCCCGTTCATGCTCTGTCTCTGTCTCAAAAATAAATAAACATTAAAAAAAAAAAGCATTAAAAAAAAAAGAATTACTAATATAAACTCAATTTAACTCTATAATATGGATATGCCTTAAAAAATGACATTTATTTTTTTCTCCTCCCCGTTACTTCAAGCTCAGCATGTTATATCCATTCTTGACCTCTAGCTCTTTCTTTACTATAAAGTTCCTCATTCGGAATTTTCTAGAGCATTATTTCATATCATTTTCAACTCTTTAGACAAAAAGAGCAATTAGTAATCATGACACAGAATTGGAACACATACAAAACACCCTTTCTAACTGACCTCTTTCCTTTTGTTAGGTGGAAAGCAGTAAGAAATGTATGATTTTAATAGCACAGACACAGTACTGAATTATCATTCTTAGAGTTGACCTAATGGTAGGTGGAGACAGGTGTCTGATGGAAAGTACCTTTCCTACTAATTATGTTTCCTTTCATAAATTACTTAAATATTTCCACAAGAAATTTATTTCTTACGTTGACTTACAATCATCAAGAGGCAAAAGTTAAAACAGGTCAGAAAAAGTCATAGTTATAGTGTGAAGAAGACTGTTTAGAAATTAGGGGCCCAGCTTTGAGGTGGGGGGGGGGGGGGTGGTGGTGCGTGTAGTGGCAAAAGGGCAACTGGGAATATGCAAGAAAGAAGCCTTACCTGCTTCTCTTGCTTAGGGCCAAGCCAAGCTCTTTCTACTAGTTGCTTACACGTTGCTAGCTTAAAAGTAAAATTTATGCTGGTCATAATCTACCCTACCCCATGCCCTCCAATTCCTGCCAGTTTAAAAGTAACCACAAAACTGATTGTTTTGTGAAGGTAGCAATATTTCCTTAAAATCCAGATGGATGGAAGTGTCTTTGTACCTGAGTAACTTCCAAATTTCTGTAGTTAACACATGCTGATAGGTATACATATTACTGAATTTTCCTTATTATATATGCAAATATGCCATTCTATACATTAGTGGCATATCTGCATTTCTAAATATTTTGTGTATATAACCAAAACTCTGTTTTTCAGTAAGCCCCTAACCTTCCTGGCTATCTTCTTTATACCTGGCTTATTACCTATCTTAGATTTATCAGTTGCTTTATTTACCAGATGAATCCATGTGGTTTTTGTGAGAATACTTGTTACCATCCTTGGAATGTTGATTTTACTTTCAAAAGTCCTAGGTATTCTTCATGTCATCTTTTACCTTTCAAGGATGTGATTCCTATATGGTGGTCTGCTAGGTTGACCCCTTATCAGCTTTCCCTCCCGTATTTTGACAGATCCACTAAAAATATACTCAAGGTATCTCCCCTAGACTTTATGCTGGTTTCTTAACCTTGGGCCCACAGAGATATTCTTCAGTATGTGTGAAATCTTTACAAGTATTTGCTAACTTTGTATAGTTTTGTTGATTAACTAAAAAGAAAAATCTAATAGAAATACATTCTGGAACTTTTGGATGACCATCTCATAACAGGGTATGAACATATGGTTTTTGTCCTTGTGTGTGCCTTTTTATTTTTTTAATTTTTATTTGAGAGAGAGGGCACCTGTGTGTGTGGGAGCAGGAAAAAGGCAGAGGGAGGGAGGGAGGGAGGGAGGGAGGGAGGGAGGGAGAGAGAGAGAGAGAGAAACCCAAGCAGGCTCTGCACTGCCACCGCAGAGCCCGACTTGGGGCTGGATCTCACCAATGAGACCACCACCCAAGCCAAAATCATGAACTGTCAGCAGAGCATGACAGATGTAGAGGTCGAACTCAAGAACCATGAGATCACAACCTGAGCCAAAGTTGGATGCTCAACCTACTGAGCCATCCAGGTGCCCCTGCGTGTGTGCCTTTTCAAAATTCTCTTTTAACACAGTATTTCTCCAAGTGGGCTAATACAGTGTATTCTTGGGAAGCTATGAACTTTTTAAAACACTAGTCTAGACCAAGTTTTCATAGCTTAATGAAGAACATCTAATATGGTAATAAAGATCTAAAAGTCAAGATGAATATATTATCCATTATTCTCCATCTACAAGGTAGGTCTTTGTTAGAAAAGTCTTAATATACGCTTTATTAAGCAAAGCTGACTATATGCATTTTTGTTTGTCTGTTTTAAAAGACAGATTTGGGGCTGATGGGGGTGGGGGAAGATGGACAACCTATTTTATTTAAAAAAATTTTTTTTAATGTTTATATTTATTTTTGAGACAGAGAGAGACAGAACATGGGCAGGGGAGGGAGACAGAGAGGGAGACACAGAATCTGAAGCAGGCTCCAGGCTCTGAGCTGTCAGCACAGAGGCTAACACGGGGTTCGAACCCATGAACTGTGAGATCGTGACCTGAGCCAAAGTCAGATGCTCAATTGACTGAGCTGCCCAGGCGTCTCTGGACAACCTATTTTAAACCTTGTATGTCTTAGCGAGGAGTCAGGTGAAAGTTCACATAAGCCACTCTGAGCTACTCTGAGGACAAATGCTTCAATCCTTGAAAGTTGACATTGTGTGTCTAGGACTATACACATCCTGTAATGTAACTGTCACAGTTAAAGGCAAACTCATGAATAAACTGCAAAACTGTGGGTAGAAAGGGTGAAGATGGGAGGCGAGGTCAGGAGTGAAGGGTGAGGGGGATAAGGAATAAGGAACAAATGAAATGTGAAAATAAAAAAAATAAAGACCCATTTAAGGGGCACCTGGCTGGCTAAGTTGATGGAATGTGTAACTCTAGATCTTGCGGTTGTAGGTTTGAGCCCCACGCTGGTATAGAGATTTAAAAAAAATAAAATCTTTTTTTTATTTTTTAATTTTTTTTTTAACATTTATTTATTTTTGAGAGACAGGGAGAGACAGAGCATAAGCAGGGGGAGGGGCAGAGAAAGAGGGAGACACAGAATCTGAAGCAGGCTCTAAGCTATCAGCACAGAGCCTGATGTGGGGCTCAAACTCACAAACCATGAGATCATGACCTGAGCCGAAGTCGGACGCTTAACCGACTGAGCCACCCACCCAGGCGCCCCCAAAGATGAAATCTTCAAAGACGCATTTAAACTTCTGACACCCAACCTAAATAGTTACAACTGAAATTTGAATATTATTTCCTTTAGCAATCAAACTAAAATCTTTTTAATTTCTGAAATCTGAATCTATTTCTCACCTTTGGAAGCAATCCTAACTCAAAAAATAAATCCTTGTGAATACCTTAGCTCATTGTTAAAATGTAGTTCTATCTACTGAAGAACTTTTTATACTTGCAAACATTTTATGGTAATTTAAGAAAGAATGGTGGGGGGCATGTGGGTGATTCAGTCAGTTAAGTGTCCAACTCTTGATCTCAGCTCAGGTTGTGATCTCAGGATTCCTGAGTTTGAGCCCTGCATGGGGCTCCACACTGACAGTGCAGAGCCTGCTTGGGATTCTCTGTTTGTCTCCCTCTCTCTCTGCCCTTTCCCCACTCACTTGCATGGAGCTGTGCTCTCTCAAAAACAAATAAACATTAAAAAAAAAAAAAAAAAAAAAGAAAAAATGGAAAAAGAAACAAAAAATCAGGAATTTCTGTTGGAACACTGTTCAAATTGATGTTCTTACAAATTGGTAATGGTAAGATATTTGAAGCTGATCAAAAAGGGTGCTGGTACCTACTCAGTACACTAAGATGAGGAAAAAAAGCATTCATTTGCAACCATGCATTAGTCAAAACCAAGACTGAATGTAAACTAATCCATCTCTTCAAATCTGAACAAAGCTTGCTTCATTCATTCATTCATTCATTCATTCATTCATTTTTAAAGTAATCTCTATGCCCAACATGGGGCTTGCACTCATGACCTCAAGATCAAGTCACATGCTCTACCGACTGAACCAGCCAGGTGCCCCAAGCAAAGCTACTGTTAGATGTGAAATACAATTTCATTTCGGAGTTTGGGATTTAAGAACAATATCTCAAAAAAAAGAGCTAAATAATAGTGCAGTTTCAAATGACTAAAAACTTTGATCTATTTATATAAAGAATGTAATACTTGCCCTGTGCTGTAAGCTCCTTGAAGGTAGGGATTATTGTCTTACAAAATCTCGCAACTTTTAAACACTTAACACAGTGCTTTCCATATAATAATTCTAAATCATTATCTATCCTTGGTTATTCACTTGCCATGTTCAGCACAATCCATCTTTCCTTTCTCTGTCCTACTTCTATTCTTTGAAAAGAGTTTTTCAATTAAGAAAACAGATCTTTATTTTACTTAATAGTTAATAAGATATGTCTTTGCTTTAAAATGAAGTCTTTAGTTCTAGTTCTAATACCTAGGACATACATTTTAATTTGTTTTAAGTCCTTTAAGTATGATATCAAAAATAACAATTAGATATTCTTTAGGACACAGGAATTATGACTTGAAAAAAAATTTTTTTAGATGTGTATTTATTTTTGAGAGAGAGTGTGTGCAAGTGAGTGGAGGAGGGGCAGAGAGGGGGAGAGAGGATCCAAAGTAGGCTCTGTGTTGACAGCAGAGAGCCAGATGTGGGCTCGAATTCACAAACCATGAGATCATGACCTGAGCCACAGTCAGATGCTCAATGACTGAGCCACCCAGGTGCCCCAGGACTTGAAAAATATTAACTGGGTTATTAACAGCATAAAAGTAGGAATATTCTTCGCCACTAGCTCTCAAGTTCAAGTTTTTTTTTCTAAAAACTAAGAAACTTGGGATATAAATAAATATTATGGTCAAAGGTATAGAGTTTATATTTCTTTTTTTTTTTTGAGAGAGAGGAAGAGAGAATCTTTTTTTTTTTTTTTTAACTTTTATTTATTATTGAGAGACAGAGAAAGACAGAGCATGAGCATGGGAGAGGCAGACAGAAGGAGACACAGAATCTGAAGCGGGCTCCAGGCTCTGAGCTGTCAGCACAGAGACTGACATGGGGCTCGAACTCACAAGCCGCGAGATCATGACTTGAGCCGAAGTCAGACGCTTAACCAACTGAGCCACCCAGGTGCCCCAAGAGAGGAAGAGAGAATCTTAAGCAGGCTTCACACCCAGCCCAGAGCCCAATGCAGGGCTCGATCTCACAACCTTGAGATCATGACCCTGAGCCAAAATCAAGAGTAGGACTCTTAACCAACTGAGCAACCCAGGCAGCCGCAGTTTCTACTTCTGATTAAACCCTTTATTTGTTGAGATTTCCCAGCTGTGAAACAGAAAATTCAGTACTTTTAATTGCCAAGATCAGTGACATACTCTGCAACATAAAAATATGGTCCTGTGTCAGTTTTGTTAAACTCTTAAAGACACACATGCTCTCATGACCAGGTCCATTAAGAAGAAGCAGAAGGCAACAGTATTAATAAAGACAAAGATTAAAAGAAATCAAATCTACAAAGATTCAATTCTTTTGTCTCTGTCCATCAAGTATAAAAATGTAACTTTTTAAAAACTCCTACATCCTTCTCTTTAGATAGATGAAAGAATTCTTATCAAAATTTACTGAATTGTAATGGAATACACTGGTGCAAATGGGTACCTAAAATTGTCAGAGCTTTTCAACTTTTTACAAAAATGCTGTTAAAAGACTTGTTCCATTATGCATTTATATACCTGTTCCTAATATTTTGAAACCTAACATATTTATTGAAAACAAAACAAAAACCTTGTGGCCTCCATGACTAGATGGTCACAGCAGAGAAGGAAAATTTCAAACAAAATCCTTTACTCTAGTAACAGATTTAAACATATATTTGACAAATTCTACTTAAAAACACTGACTCTATGTAGCTTAGCTGTTGCTTAAGCCTTGAGATTTGTCAAAGAAAGAAGGAAATGGTACTCTGTTGAGAATACTAAAAAATGTAAGGCAGGAAAAATTAATACAGACCAAAAAGAACACTTTTTTTTTTAATGGTAGGGGAAAGGCAAAAAAAAAAAACCTTACTGTCTATGATGTTAACATCACGTATTTGTCACTTAAGTTACCTAAAAAGTGCACGTATGCCTAAGATACTTTAAAGCTTATTTATTTTGAGAGAGAGAGGGACGGAGAATCCCAAGCAGGCTCCGTGCTGTCAGCACTGAGCCTGACTTGGGGCTCAATCCCACAAACTGTGAGATCATGACCTGAGCTGAAATCAAGAGTTGGAGGCTTAAACAAATGAGTCACCCAGGCATCGCATGCCTAAGATACTTTAAATGCTTATTTTATGCTGATGTATGGTAGTGTCACAAAATTCTACAGGTAGCTATTATGGAATTATTTAAGTTATATTAAGTTGTATTCTGGATCAATACATACAGAGTATTGATGATACTGTAACATACACAACCATACATATTTTCTGGACAAGAGTCAAGTCAAATCCTTCTGGAGTATGTTGGCAATGTACAGCAGAAAGTTGCAAATATCTGGCTATGTTCAAGTTGAGATGAAACAAAATCATTATTTTGCTATGGTACACATTATTAGAGAAGAAACTCAATCCACTGTCAAATCTAATTATAAATGCCTATTTTTAGATGTTTTATTTTTTAAATGTTTATTTTGAGAGAGAGTGAGTGAGCACATGAATGGGGGAGGGGCAGAGAGTGAGGGAAAGAGAGAATCCCAAGCAGGCTCTATGTTGTCAGCATACAGCCCAACGCAGGGCTCGATCTCATGAACCACGAATTCATGACCTGAGCTGAAATCAAGAGTTGGATACTTAAGTGAATGAACCACATAGGAGCTCCAAGATGTTTTTAAACTCCTCTTTTGGCAAAAATTATTTTGAGTAATTTTTGATACAGGAGTTCTAGTTCAGTTAAATAATTTGAACATGGTCTTGGAGTCGGCAGAAATAAAATCTGACCTAATATTCATGAACTTCCTACTACCTTTAGATTTCTAAGAAGCCTGCCACCACAAATCATATTAGGTATTTATTTCGGCTTTGAAAGCTTATTAAACTTCGCAAACTTGTGAACCTTATATAACAGGATGCCATTTTCCTTACCTAAGTTTAAGAGAAAATTAACCAACTAATTTGGAGAAATGACATGTCAACTTCCAATCATTCAAACAAATCCAATTTTCCATTATAATCTTTGAACAGATATATGTCTAGGTCAAGTCTGAAAATAAGCAGTCCAGTAACTAAAAATGACTGAACACTACTGAGACCAAATAAAATGCTTTAAAATCACTTTAAGGAGGTTCAACATAATTTCACTTAGTAAAATGTACATCCAGGAAAGAATTTAGAAATATTCACGTTTTACAAGAAGAAAGGATATCAACAGTGTGAGTCAAGTCACATTTAGTTTTGACTCTGGATACCACGCAGTGTTTGTATATATCATAAGGATATTCAAAATTATACCTACTTATATATGTGATAAAGAGAAGACTATCCACAGATAAAAACAAATCAAAATTACATTTTAGATTTTCTAGATACTATACATTATTTACAATGTACATGTCATAAAAATATTAAATTGAGCACAGTGTTTCTTAAAATGAAAAATGCTTTCTAGTCTCAATCAGAGGTTAGCTACCAGACAAAATTACAACTATTCATAGGGAGACTCTTAAAAAATCATTTTTCAGAAAGAAAGCTTTCAATGGTACTCTGGAGGAGCAATGCCTACATTTGAGCAAAGTTAATATACACAAAAATGAAACTTTTCTTTAACAAATGCACACTATGGTTATGATACTCTGGTAGCAGCTTATAACCACTTTATCCATAGGGAACTCCTATGCATTCTGCCTACACATTCACCATACCACGCCCACACACTCAAAATATAAGTCTGGTTTAATAGGTATCATGACATTGGTTAAAATGTGAACCACAATACTAGGGTTTAGTTTCTTAGGCTGGAAAACAAAAATATAATAGGTTAAGATAAAATTCTTTTCCATGATGGGATTATGAAAATAAACCTTCAAAATTTACCCTGAGCCCTTATTTATTTATTTATTTATTTATTTATTTATTTATTTATTTATTTCAATATATGAAGTTTATTGTCAAATTGGTTTCCATACAACACCCAGTGTCCTGAGCCCTTATTTAGTGGATAACGAAAATTAAGTCGGAAAAAAGAGCAGGATATATTTTTAACAAAGTGACAGCTTACCTGATATGCCATTCTTGCTGGTGTTCAATAAAGCTACAGATGCTGCAGAAACTCTTTTATTGTTCACAGTCTGCCCTGATTTTCTTGAGGTACATTCTTCACTATCACTGTCCTGTAAATTTAGTAGCCTTGGCTGGAAACACTGTAGTCGACATGATCTGATATTGCTTAATATTTCAGAAAGGGACAGTCTGTTTTCACAATGTTTACTGGAAGCATTGGTCCGAGTGAAATTAGAAGAGAAGTCTATAGTTTGGGAAGAGCTTGAAAAACCATTCAGCATTTCAGGGTCTATCTGTTTCAGGACTGGGTCATGTTCTGTGGATATTCGGTCCATTATGACCCTGAAAAGCAATATAAAACCAAATATTATCTGGAAGAATTAGTTCCCTTCTACCTTGTAAAACAAAAATCAGGTCAAGACAAATAGTATACCTTCCACCTCTGCCAATTCGCCTCCTTGCAAATCCTATACATCTTCTTGGGACTGTGAGTGTTGTAAGGCAATGCCTGTATCTCAACTTATCCAAATCTGCCAATTCTGAATTTTCAAAGGAGTGGTTAGCTTGGTCCAAACGAGGCTGCAAAGAAAGAAAAAAAAGAAAATCAAAACCCACAGAATAAATCTGAAAAGAAAAAAGGTTAAATCATGATAAAAATAAAATTCAGCATTAACAGAACAATTAAAATTTAGATATAAAACTGTAAAATTGTTTTATCTGTAAAAAACCAGATAAAATTTTACAAAACTGAATCAAAAGTTCACTCACCAAAGTAACTCAAAGTGTATTTAATATTTTAGGGTATATTTTAAAAGAAATATATCTTTAAAGAATAATATGGCTTTTAACACCTATGGCAGAAAAAGTAGAGATAGGAAAGTTAGTAATTTACAAGCTTCCTATTGAGATATACCAGAAAGAAATGTTTTTTTGGACCAAAAATTGTACTTCAAGCATGTATGGGTCAGGCTGACACTTCTTACTTTTAAGAACATACGGTTCATTTCTCTGCCTTCCTATTCCCTTTATTATTCTATTTTTCTGGGTCTTAACACTTCTCTATCCTTTCATAATATTTTTTTCTTTCTCTCATTAGCGTAACTTGTGAAAAACTTTCTACCTCTTCTACACTACTCTTACACACACACACACATCCTAAATAAGTTGGAAGTGTAGATGTTTACCATAATGCAACACGGCAAATGGTCTCCACAAGCCATACCTCATTTACTCTATAGTTACACTTTATTTGAAAATCTGAGCATCTGGGAATCAGGGTCCCTCCTGATAGAATGTTGCACCAAAACTTAATAACACAAAGCAATTTCTAAGTGTGTCAAAAAGTTATGAATATAATTATTAGATAAAATATTGCCATGAGGAGAGTTTAAAGATGATTCTTTTATGTTTGATACTTACTTGGTATGTACATACAGGATGCGCTTGCTTAAAATAAATTTTAATGAACAGCAACTATCAAAACTTCAATTAGAGATTCTGGGCTTACCTAACTCTAGCAGTGACAGTAAATTTTCATAACTGCTAAACTACAGTTAAAGCCCAAAGTAAAACTAAATTTTTAAAATTTAGAATTCTAAATTATCAATTTCCAAGTAAAGGATTATGAGATTTTTGGATATCCTCTGAAAGGACTAAGTACCTTTTAGCATCTTTTACTGGTATGTGTATAGGCAATATTAAATAAAAAATGTTGATGGACTTCCCATTTTTAGATCAAGACTAAGTTACCCTGACAAGAGTTACCTATGAACATCTGGTTCACAAAAACACTACAAAAAAATAAAATTCTTACAGCGTAATACTGGCATCCTGCTCGCCTCCTGAAAGCACAGGGACCATCAGGATCATTTTCTTCTTCAGGTTCTGATACTGGGGATGGTACCTAAAAAAAAAAGAGGCATGAGACATTCCATTTAGGAGTTATCAGAAGTCAACAGATCAATCTTTGTAATAATCTAAAATCAGAATCTGATCACAAACAGTATGCCTACGTTACATATAGTAGGCAGTAAATTCCCCCCAAACAGCTAAAGGCTAGCAATGATCTTCTATGGTTAAAAATGATTATTTTGAAAGGATTAGTTCTTGCAGGTACGTTAACACAGTATTGTGTAATTGCTTCTGAACACGTTAAGTACTTAAAAAGAATTAGTACAGTTTTTATATATCCCACTTATATTTGCTAAATAATGGATGCGGCCATAAATATTTTTATTTTGACAGTTATGGTTCACCTATATAGGCAGATGTATTTTTCTCCAATAACTTTCTTTCCCTGTAATAAAAGTCAAAAACTAGGAAGTAAAAAAGGTTTATGAATAGTGCCCCCTCCAAGGCCATAAAAGGTCATACGTTTTTCTCAAAGGGAGTCCCTACTCACTTTTTTAAAAACACTTTTTTAGTTTTTAGTTATTTAAATTCCAGTTAACATATAATGTAGTATTTCAGGTGTACAGTTTAGTGAAATCACGTTTTAAACTTGGCAGATGATAAGCAGAAAAATTAGAAAAGGACAGAAGGCTTGCTAAAGGTAAGCAGACTGGTTGCAAAGAGAAATGATAAGCCCATAGCCTGACAGCAAAAGAAAAAAATAAAGACTTTCAAGAAGTCGTCACATAATTAAAATGCACTCTGCCTGGGAACCATGTGATCTTAGGTGAACTATCCCTATAAAACTTGAGTGGACCCCTGGGCAACACTGATACTTTGGAGCAAACTTTGTAAGTGTCATCAAAAACGGAGTAAATTATATACAAATTACTCTAATACAGCAGAGAAATAATATGGTTTAGATAAATTTCTACCCATAATGCTTAAAATTAAAAAAAAAAAAGTTTTGGTACTTAAGTTTCAGTAGTCTCGCAATTTCACTTTGGAGTACATCTCTTTTTCTGACAACGCTGGCTCAACCAAATTTACTTGCAAATTTTGAACCTCACAAATCCCTCTCTTCCTATTTTGAGAGGAAAAATGTGTTCTCCACATTATTTCCAAACTGTGGTAATTACCACTGAGCAGGGTCATCCAGGGGAGAAAGGCATTTGGTGAGGTTCCAATATACCTCCACCAACCCTATGGGGGAGACACAGAAACAGTAAGCTGGGGCTGATTCTTCTTCCCGTGGAACCAAGCCCCAAACCTGAAATTTGAAAGGAAATCCCCAATGTGAATTTTATACTTTGGTTCCTTTGCAAATCCTCTACCTCTTCTAAAATACACACAGGGGAAGTGTCACAAAATCTCAGAAATTCTTTGCATAAAATATACCACCCCTTCCTCCCGACCACCATTCTTCAGGAGTGGATTCGAGGACTTAGTCTGAGACACAGGAAGAGAGAGCTGACATTAGAAGAATCAGAAATGTGATTAAGAAAAGACAGGGCTTTAATTCTGCTCTGTTGCAAATCAGTTGGAGAAGTCTGGTTAAAATGTCTGTTCTCTTAAGTCTCCCTATTCTCTTTTTCCTTGTTTACTGGACAAAGCAGCAGCACATCATTATTTTACAGATCTTTTTAGCAATAAAATCCTGATTTTGTAAGAGTTCCAGCCTAAATAGCTGCCTCACTGAGTAATATCCAACTGTATAGGTAAATACTTATTCTTCAGTGACAGGGGATACCATTATAAAAATTGATGAGAGTTGTCAAAGACCCAGTAAAAGGACTCAAGAGGAACTTAAAAGTTTCAAAATATAATTTGAAATTTTGATGTGGGTTTGAAGGTTGGGGACTATATGAATAAACACAAGAATTTAGAATAGAAACAAAAGCCCCCTAATGCGAGAGGAATATATGACTAATATGTAAGTGTGTCCCACTATCAGGAGGATGGACTGATTCCAGCACTAAAGGAAAAGTTTCCATAGGTCATAATATCCCCTGGTGTCATTCTTAAGAGCTGGGAGTGTACAGCAAAACTTTAAAGGCTCTCTTCAGTACCACCAATATAAGGCTATTATTAATATATACTGAAACCATGTCATCTTCTTACTTAAGATTCTTTAATAATGTTCTAGTGTGTATAATGGTAGATAGAAGTCATCTGCCACCTGGCTACTACTGCAAGCATCATTCTGTTCAACCTCTCTTCCCCTTTGCATTTTATGCTCCAGTAATGCCAAACTGCAAGCAATTCTCACTTACATGCTGTTTCCTCTGCCTAGAAGCCCTCCCTACACTTTCTATCAGAAAACTACTATGTGTTCGGACATTATTTTCCTCATTCCTCCAAAATGGCCACCTAATTAATATCCCATGGCTCTTTAATGCACTGAGTCTAACTGGATGATCCTTTGACAAAAGTAATCAATTATTTCATTAAGTGCTTTTCAAGCGCGTACTAAATTAAAACCTGTATTTGTGCATTTTACAATACATACGAATGCTAAAATATCTGGGATAGAAAAACTAAATTAGTGATAAAAGAGTAAAAAAAACACATAGTCTAGTCAAAGGGAATACATTTTACAATTCTACATTTTAAATAGTTACAACCATAAAGTGTTTTATAAAAGTTTGTTTCCAAATGTCTGTAATGTTGGTTAGAATTTTTTTTTCTCTTAAAGCAATGAAATAAAAATGTTAAAATATAATAAAATGTATTTGTTATAGCATTCTCTTTACATTGACTATACCATATAGACAAGAAAAAAGAGGGTGTTGCCAGACCAGGTGCTAAACTATAAATATGTATTTATCTTTTAAAATTCATCCTTTGATACATAAAGGTCTTTTAAAAACAGCACTTGTGAAAGTGAAATTAAGAATTTAAAATTGCAGGGGCACCTGGGTGGCTTAATTGGTTAAGCAACTTCAGGTCAGGCCACGGTCTTGTGGTTTCATGAGTTTGAGCCCCATACTGGGTGGGCTCTGTGCTGATGGGCGCAGAGCCTGCTTATCATTCTCTCTCTTTGCCCCTCCTATGCTCTCTCTCAAAATAAATGTAAAAACTTAAAAAAAGATTTTTAAAATTGCAAACATCTTGCTATAAACTGTTGCAATATAAATCAAAGAATTATCTTCATGATTTACAATTTGCATTAGTTCTTTGGAATCTTTATAATTAAATGATTATTGCCAGGGGCGCCAGGGTGGCTCAGTCAGTTAGATGTCCAACTCCTGATATCGGCTCAGGTCGTGATCTTGAGCCCTTCATCAGGCTGCATGCTGAGTGTGGAGCCTGCTTCAGACTCTCTCCCTCTCTCTTTAGATAAATAAATAAACATTAAAAAAATATAAATGGTTATTGCCCAAACAAAGTTTACATTAAAAATTGTAAAACAAAATGCTAAAAAATTGTTAAAAAAATTATTGTTGGTTATTGTTGGTGAATATTTACAATTATGTATTAAGTATCTTAAAATATTGATAATCTTTGGGTTCAGTAATTCTACTTTTTTTTTTAAGTTTATTTATTTATTTTGTGAGAGAGTAAGCATAGAGAGAGAGGGAGAGAGAATCTCAAGTAGGCTCTACATTGTCAGTGCGGAGCCTGAAGCAGGGCTCAAACTCATCAACTATTAGATCATGACCTGAACTGAAACCAAGAGTTGGACTCTTAACTAAGCCACCTAGATGCCCCTCAGTAATTCCATTTTTTTTTTTTTTTAACGTGTACTTATTTTTGACAGCCAGAGGGAGGGAGAGTGAGAGAGAGAGCATGCATGTGAATGTGAATGGGGGAGACGCAGAGAGAGAGAGAGAGAGAGAGAGAGAGAGAGAGAGAGAGAGAGAAACAAAAATACCAAAGCAGGCTCTGCTGAGACAGCAGAAAGCCTGATGTGGGGCTCGAACTCATGAACCGTTGAGATCATGACCTGAAGTTGGCCGCTCAACCAACTGAGCCACCAGGTGTCCCAGCAATTTCATTTCTAATAATCCACTTTAAATACAGACGGAAAAAATAGAAACATTCATTTTTATAAAAAGGAACACTGAAAACCACCTAAATATTCCAGAGAATAAATTCTATCCAACTGAGAGAATATAATGGAAAGTAAATACCACATGAGTGGCTACATAAATAATGTGGAAAATGTTTATGCTATACAACATTAGGTGAAGAAAGTAAGAATCAAAACTAAGAGGTCAATTATGTTTTAAAATATAGCAATATAAAAGACTAGAAGGAAATGTCTTTAAAATAGTTTTAAAACAAGCACCTGTGGAAATTCATCTTCATCTGAGCTGTGAAAGTCATATTGCTTAATGTCACTCTTATTGATCACAGGCAATGTCTCAGGAGTGGGTTGCTGAGATGTTATCAAAGCCTCTGCT
Organism: Puma concolor; assembly: GCF_028749965.1. Lineage (NCBI taxonomy): Eukaryota > Metazoa > Chordata > Mammalia > Carnivora > Felidae > Puma > Puma concolor. The sequence continues at coordinate 140,516,434 of NC_141674.1, read as the reverse complement.
TTAGGCTTCTTTGGGTACTTCTTCTTTTGACGAACCACATCAGAAGCCTCTTCTTTCAAAGACAAATGATGAGGGTGCTGTTTACATGACGATTTTTCCCCCAAAAGGAAGAAATGAAAATCATTTTAGAAATCATGAAAAACTATACTGCTCTTTGAAAAACATACATTTTTACCCAGGAGGTGATTTTATTTACTGTTTTTAGTATGCAAAAATTGTGGTCATAAATTGAAAAATGTTTTACTTTTTTCAAGTTGTGATTAAAAATAATAATGGTACCTAAATTTGCTTTTTATAGTTATTTATACTTTAACTATGATGTTAGTGATTTTAAAAAAATTACTCTATTATTATGCAATCCAGCATTTAAAAGCACTTACATTTAATTTTAATTTTATTTAAATCCACTGTATTAATGATGATTAATAAATTTATTTGAAAAATAACTTGAATTAGATTATAAATTCATTAATTTGTTTCTACACTTACTTTCAATTTTTAAAAATGTCTATGGCTGGTAATCTTTTTGAGGAAAATGAGTTTATGAACTAGAAAAAAATTCACTTTTTTAGAATTACTGCCTCAACTGAACAGTAATCAAACTGTTCTGAAGTACCCTAGAGTTCTGTGATAGCACTTTAGAGGTCATCTGGCAACCAGACTGACATATGGGGTGGGTTTCCAGCGCCCCCTGCTTTCCACCCCTCAGCAGAGAAGCTCTGTTACTATCTGTTTTGACATACAGAGTGGTATTCCTCTTTAATAAATAGGGTTCTACTACTTAAAAAGTTTGGAAATGATTGTTCTAATAGAGCACCAAAGTACAAGCAATATTGAAGTGAAAAAATATTTAAGAGGTTCTACATTTTCCCGTGTAGTCCACATTTTTGTTAAAACTACTGCAGGGTCAAAAATGGTACATACAATGAAAATGTTGCTTAAATGGCAAATTATTTAGTGATATAGCTAGGTTTCCTACAATGGTTAAATCTATGGCACCAAAAAGAGAACCTCACCCTCTTCGAAACTACCTATATTTTAAGGTGGGATGTGTGACAAGGTAAATAAAGTTAGCTATGTGTAATGGGGTGGATCAACAATGAATGAGCAACCGTATCTCTAACACTAGTAAACATTCTGAGTGTTTTTCCTACAGATGATCTAAAATAAAAACCTAAAATATAGGAAAGGCTGATTCTGTCAGTAATTTCAGGTTGAGATTTTCATCTTCTCTACCAATCATATACTTGGAAAAAGCATTGGTTTATATAAAATGGACTTTAAAAATAACTTAGAAAATAACATTTATTGCACTGATAACATTTTTGGCTATAGAGGCAAGTGTGTTTTAAAAAGAATCAAGTAGGTGGGCTAGATGCCTGTGATTAATAAGAAAGAACTTTTGTGTTTGAATTGACATCAGCTGATTAAAGGAGGAGTCTTCCTGCTCCACATTCTTCTTTGACCTTTAACAACGAACCCAGGAAAAGAATTGTGTACATTTTTAAAAGATGAATTTTCCACAAACACCCTATGTTGCTTTTTAAATCTTGCTATATACAAAGTTCCACTGTCTAAATGCTCAGTCAATACCTATTTCTTAGTTAAATCTAAGCTCCTTAAAGGTTTTATTAATGAATACTCTAATTAATGTACCAAGTGAATACTGAATAAATACAATTTCTTGAAGTCTAAAAGACTTAAATAATCACTGAATCTGGCTCTTTATTAGCGAAGAAAATAGCATCTGGAAGTTACAGGACTTCTTCAAATCACTCAAAGTAGATAGCAGTTGATTCTGGAAGTGATAATGAAACTAAGAATAACTTTCAATAATAAATAGTCTCAATGAAGAAAGCTTTAATCTTAGATTTTGATGCCTGCCACTACAACGCAGGATTTGCTAAGGCTAGTGATAACAACTCAACTTTAATTACCCATATTCTCTAGAGAAGCAGATAGCACAGTGAAAAACACATGGTTTTTGGTGTTAGACCTAGACCTAAATCTCGAATCAGCCACTTATTAGCTATATAATCTAGAAGTCACTCAGAGATAAAATCTGTGTCAATGGGCTGCTATAATGATTAATGAGTTAATATGTATGTAAAAATTCCTAGCAAAGTGCTTGGCTAATAGTAAAAACTAACGCATGTTAATTACTTTCTTCTTTAACCAAACTATACTAAGACAGCTGATGAAACCCCTAATTGTCTAAACAATATTATCATATGTGCTTCTCCCCAGAGGATATTCACCTTAGTTTTACATTCTTGGACTTTGTGATGATTTCCATTATGAAGAGTTGCTGGAGTGGCATATAACTCTTTTTCTGATCTATTGATTTTCACTTCATTAAGGATTTCACCGCCATAGTCTCCCAAATGATATCTTGAAAAGGTCACAAAATATAAGAAAATGTTTTGTAGTTGAAAAATAAATTAGAAAAAAAAAAAAAAAAAACCCAATGATATCGCAATTAACTAGAACACAACTAATTAATTAGTCAGATTATTCTTTTAAAAAAAGATTATTCTTGAAAGAAAATTTACAGGAATAAAGAAGTTCATATTCGGGATATAGTAAGACAAAAACCAAAAACCCTCTAAGGTATACAGAAGACAAATTTCTCATATATTTAATATTTTCAAACAGTGGGAAATGATGTTTAGAATGCTTACCTCAGGAATCACATAAAATTCTGTCAGGTGTAGTTTAGTCTATTTAGTTATGCAGGAAAAGGACTACTGCATTAGAGACACATTTTTAAAATGCGTTGAAACAAAAAATGTTTTCTACCTAGTTAGAAAATAAAATCATTTAAACATTCATTTCCCTCAAATTTTAATAGAAACTTTAATAAAAAGGATGGACAAAATGATCTCTAGATTCTTTTCTAAATAAAACTAAAGGATTCTGAAAAAAAATTAAGTGTATTAGAGGATCTACACATAATACACACAAAAATATACCCCAAATTCGCAATCCAAACTGATAATCTAACTAAAAAAAAACTAGCAATACCCCGATTCTTCAAAAAATGTAGATTTCATTTAAGAATCCATTTTAACTGTTTTAAAGCATGGCAAAAAATAAAACAAATCATTTGGTTATATTCTGACCATCATTTAGCTAAAGCTACCATTAGTATACAACAGCAGCAAGGTTACCTTTTTTCCACAACTTCTAAGGTTAAGTGCAATAATTCTCGTTTTGTTTTCTCTCTTCTCTTAATCATTTCCAAAATTGTTATGGCTCTACTAAACTCTCGTCTCAGTTTCAACATCTTTTCATAAGAGGCTTCATCATTCTTACGATTCTGTTGAAAACAATTTTAGAAGAATAAACAATCCAATCATCATTCCATTTTCATTCAACAAAATCTTATGAGATCCAAAACTGTTTCATAAAGCAAAATGTTAAAAAAGTATTAAATATAAAAATGTTAAAAATCATCTTAAACAGCAACTACATAAGAGAACCTATTTAACTCTGAAAACAGAAGTACAAGCAAGTATCTCTCAAATATTAAAAAAAAAAAAATGCTGCCCACTGTTGAAAAGATGGAATGATAGAAGGGATAATTCCAACGTACACACATTTTTAGAAGACTGCCTGAAACAAAACCTAGTGTATCAATCAGAAAATGCAGTCCACTGAAATTGATGCAAGGCATTTTCCAGTGACAGAAACAGTTCTGTTAAATCAAGGTTACCTACCAAAAAAAAAAAAAAAAAGCCAAAATGGGTCTCTATCATTCACCTCTGTAACTGCTGGTTGGAAGGTTCAATATACCACAATGTAAACACTCACAATGACAATGACAAGCAAAACTTCCTATCAGAAACTCAGATATAAAACTGAAAGTAGGATATAAAGTATCTCAAAGAACTGGACTGTCATGTTTCAAAGTAATAACACCTCACTGCAGGGCAGAAAACAAGTGAAAACTCTAAATTTCAGAGTGTTGTTAAGAAGGTCCCACTGTGAAGCCTGAGATTTAATTTGAACAACTCCAAATCAAAGTCCTGCTTAATAATGAAAGAAGGCTCAGTTGTAATTAGCAACTATTTGCATAAAAGTTACTGTTAATATAAAATATTGTGTTTAATCAAATAATCATAGAATATTTATAGTAGGCATGGAACTATTTGTTTAAAAACAGACCATTACCACCTCTCATTCTATGTATCCAGACACTGCACTTAAGCAATCTTCCCATCCTTGAGTTAATAATACAATGACATTAGAAAGAACCTGAAGCCAGGTTTCATATTGGAGGATTATAAAACAGAAAATAAAACTTAAAGATTCAAAGTTTTACTTTTTTCTTTAATGTATAGTTTCTTGTATTTGAAACTTAATCATCACCTATAAAACATAACCTAAACTAAATCTCATTAAGGTACTGCGTACCAAGTATTTTAAATGTTATATTAGTCATTCTTTTATTTCATCAAAAGGAAATTAATTTTTTTACCCCTTCAGTACTATGTGACAAAAGGCAAAATCTACAGCATGGTTTTAAGCAAGAAAACTAGGCAAGCAGGCAGAAATACCTCCCAATTGAAAAAAAAAAATTAACATTACCAAGAGCAAATATTAAAGTGTCCCCCTGTACAGAGTACTGCACATGTCCCCTATCCTCAAAAGGCTTACAGTCTAGTAAGAATGAGACATACAGATTCAAAAGACGAGTAATAATATAAGGCTACATGCCAGCTGAACAATATTCAAAAGTGCACCAGAACCTTTTAAGATCACCCCCCTCTTCACTAAGTGTTTTTTGTGGACTATATGCTTCTGCCCTATCTTAACCATTCATTTTCTGCTCTCTTTAGGCCCAAATTAACTACCCTTACTAATTTTTCCTTTCTCTAGTCCTCTCTGTTTTTTTACTTTTTATTTTGAAATAATTTCATATTTACATAAAGTTAAAAAAATAGTATGAACAATTCTTCTGTATTTTCATCCAGATTGCTCAAATGTTATTTATTATTTTACATTTGTTTTATCTCTGTCTCTGTATGTATTTATTTAGTCTATGTTGTGAGGAACTAAAATGTTTGTGTCCTCTGAAAATTCATTTTGAAACTCCAAGGCCCCAATGTGATGGTATTTAGAGGTAGGGCCTTTGGGAGGTGATTAGGTCATGAGGGATGAGTCCTCACAAATGAATTTGCGCTCTTATAAAAGAGACCTCAAAGAGCTCTTTCTCTTGCTCCTTCCACCATGTGAGGACACAGTAAGATGATCACTTCTGAATCAGCAAGCAGGCCCTCACCAGACACTGAATCTGCTAGTACCTGTATCTAGGACCTTCAAGCCTCTAGAACTGTGACAAATAAATATTTGTTGTTTAAAGCACTCAGTCTATGGTGTTTTTTGTTATAGCAGCCTAAACGGACTAAGGCACATACACATGAATGTATAATAAACACATACACAAATATGCAAAATTAGCATATTTTTTTAGAGTTTATTTTGAGAGAGAGAGAGACAGAGACAGACAGAGAGAGGGAGGGGGAGAGAGAAAGGGAGGGAGGGAGGGAGGGAGAGAGGGAGGGAGGGAGAGGGGGAGGGGGAGAGAGAGAGAGAGAGAGAGAGAGAGAGAGAGAGAGAGAGAGAGAGAGAATGAATGCGGGGCTCAAACTCACCAACTGTGAGCTCATGACCTGAGCCAAAATCAAGAGTCGGATGCTTAACTGACTGAGCCACCCAGGTACCCCTATTTAAAAAACATTTTTTGAGAATGGTTGGGATGTGTACTGTCCCTTCATCTCTAAGCACTTTAATATGTACTTTCTAGAAACAATGATACTCTCTTATATAACCAGTAACCATTATCGAAATCAAGAAATTAACACTGATGTTATCGTATTATCTAATTTAAACACTTTATTCATGTTTCACTGGTTGTCCTACTAATGTCCTTTATAACAATAAATTGTTAAATATGTATTTTTATATGTTTACGTAATTGATGCTATAAAGGACATTAGCAGGACAATTATTTTTATTACTAAATTCACTCATAACAGTAAATTTTTTCCTGGTCTAGGGTCTGATTCAGGATTACAATTGCACTTAGCTGTCATGTCTCTTTAACGTCCTATAATTTGGAATAGTTCCTTTGACTTTCTATAGTGATCATAGTCTTGACATTTTTAAATAGAGGCCACTTATTTTGTAGGATGTTTCTCACTATGGGTTTCTTCAATGTTTTCCCACAATTAAATTCAGGTTATGTATTCTTCATAGGATTATCACAGAAGTGATCATTGTATCCGTCTCTTGTATCAGGAGTTAAATGATAACTATTTGTCCCATTACTGTTGATGGTAATTTTTATCCCTTGATTAAGATGCTGTCAGGTTCCTTTAGTCAAATTACTATTTTTAATTAAAAAGGACACTGTAGGATTATGTACCTAGTTTCTCACCAAATTTCCTCCCACTAATGTAGTATCCACTGATTCTAACTTTTGCCTGAAACAATTATTACTATCATGGCGGCCAAATGGTGATTTTCAAACTTCATCATTCTACTGAAACTTGGAAATTTTAAAGTTCTACTGTAAGGAAAAGTGTTCCCTTCTCTTTTATCAGTCAATCTACCAACCAACCATCCATTCATCCATCCGTCCCTCCCTCCCACCCTCCATCCATCTATCCATCTACTTATATTAGTATGGACTCATGGGTTACTATGGGTTATTCATTATTTATTTTGACATTTAAAACTTTCCCACATCTGGTCAGTAGAGTCCCCCTTCAAGCTGGCTCTTGAGGCCTTCTGACATGGGTCCAACATGCTTTTATCTTTAATCAACAGTCTTACTTTCTGGCATAACAGAATGTTTCAAGTGTATCTTTATATTTCCCAGCCCTAGACCTGGAAACACTATTTTTCTAAGGATTTCTGGTTCCTTTTGATGGAAAATGGCATTTAAAAATCAAGATCTACATGCTAGGCATGCTCACTGCTACTGAGTATCATTGCTTCTAGACTCAGCGAAGAGAGCTAGAAAATACACCTGTAATATATGTATGTACACATACATTCACAGATCTATTAAAAACAATGAATTCATACTGATATCTTTTCTGTGCTTTTAAGATGGCCCTATCCCTGTTTTCAAATCCATTCACTTCCTTTACCGCTCCTCACAATGGTCTCTGCTCTGGACCAACTCTTTTTTCCCTATTCCCAGTTACATATTATAGTTCTGACCTACTGCCCAATCTTCAGGGAAGTAGTTCTCAAACTGCTGCACTTTAGATTTAACTGGAGACCTTTTTATAACCAAGGATAATTCACAGGAGATTGTTACATGTGGCCAGACTGAGAACAACTACTTTGAGTTTCCTCTCTTGTCTTTCTCGTTTATTCTGGGCCACAGAGAGGGAGGAGAGAAAGCACAGATGTTAACAGTTGTATATATGGGGTTAAACATATTAAACACACATGCTGATTTAAGACTTCCCAATCAGCACTTTCAGACATGTTGGTGCCTTAAGACTGTCTCATTTAAGAATGTCCTAAAAGTACTTAAGCACTCCCAAATTAAATATTAGTTTACCAAATTAAAATTAAATTCTAGCCTGCCAAGCAAATATTTCAGAAGTCCTTTATTTTAGCACCTCTGTATGTAGCTATACATGTGTTTTCAATCTGTGGAGACAAAAAAGTAGAGAACCTTTGCTAGCAGTATTCATTTTTGCAGATCCCAGTGCTTGCCCACCTCTGGAACATCTAGGGGTATTCATTGTTGACTGCGTTCCCAACTTTCTCATTTTGAACCATAAACATTTTGAAGCAGCATCAGTGTGCATGAAGGGGAAAAGTCTTTGGTCCCAAAATTGAAAACAGAGAGGAATAAAAAGACTACTGGAAAAGAAAATGTACCACTCTGCAGAGGAAGGTGAAAATAACAGGCAAGAGAAAGGGTAGAAATCAGAGTGTCAGGAAAAAGCAAAACTAGTTATTGCACAATGAAAGCACCTATACATTGGAATGCACTACTAGCAATTCCCAATATGCACTGGTTAGAAAACAGTGATTTAACCTATTTAAGAATAAAGCTGATTTAAACACTTAAAATGTTGTTTACATGTTAATAAATACTGCCTAGTTTTCAGTTCTTCACACCCACTCACTGAAAGTCTAATGGTATACTTCCTTCTAAAGACACTGCTAAAAATCTGTTTAGGAATGTATCTGAATTAATTACATTTCTTTTAAAAAGCAATTAGTAGTTCATATTTTTCAATGATTCAGGTAAACTTCCCCTTCCTCATGTCTAATTGCCTATATTTACAAATTTACCTCATTCCAATCTTTTCTAAGCAAGATGTTACACTTTCATAAAATATCTCAGACTATCTTATCTAAGAACTAAAACGCCAAATTGAAAACTTAGCCTGGTTTAGGCAATGTCATCTAAACTTGGGACATCTAAGACAGACTTACAGAAACTGGTTATTAACCGGTAGTAGAATTTTTCCTAAAATATACTATTCCTGGCAGCTGTTATGTTTCACAGCTGTTACATTCACAACTGACAAGGACAAGCTTTTCATGTTAGGAGAAACAGGAATCCATAGAAAAGGCTTTGCCTCCCATCATAATTCCTCATGGCTTTTACATTTATATGTTCTAATTTTTTGCAATGCTAGAGAATGTGTTATTGTGTATGGTGTTTACTGTTAATTATGAGAAATAGAAGACAATGAATACCACCTGTACAATAACACTTTCTTCTATAACATATCATTCCACAGCATGAGACCCTGTTTCTCTTATGTAAAATTCTGGCTCACACTGTTTGTGAAAGGCAGATGGGGACAAGTTCATCAATTAGAAATCTGACACAACTGACAACTCAGAAAAGAAGAAAAAGATTCCACTGTTACTTCTGACTATGGGAAGAACAGGCTTGAAAAGAACCTTTCCTTCCTTCCCATGACCCCACAGTAGCTAAAGGGAGTCAAGTTCTTTTTTATACCCAAGAATTAGAATATGGTTTCAAAAGAGCTATAAGCTCTTAAGCTTCCCAAACAAGAGGATATGTATAAAATGTATAGTTTACTGAAGAGCTCAAATTTCTGAGATATATAAAGATATAGAATTCCTTTTACTACTTCAACTGTAAGTCTGAAATGGTAAAATCAGGAGACTATAAAGGGCATGGATATTGGTTATTGTACCAACAGAAGCTACTGAAGAGCAGGATTTCTATCATTTGGTTCAACAATGTTATTAGCTCCTCCTTATGTTCAAGGTATTCAAAATTATTGAAATTATTAGCAGAAAAAAATTGATCTTAAATACTATTAAGGCATACTAATTAAATCTAATTTGCCCATTACCTTTCGAGTTTGCATTTTCTCTGTTCTCCTCCGAAAGGCAACATAAGGGTCATTGTTGGTGGAGCCATCTCTTTTCTCTTGTTTTATCTGAGGAATGAGGGACGGCCCTCTACAGTTTTTACGTTTTCTTACCCAGTAGTCATACACAGCTTTAATAAGGTAATCATCTTCGTTTAGCAGCAGTTTTGCTTCCTGAAGTGTTACAAGCTAAATGAAAAACACAAATTGTCATCAACTATGTTTGAAAATGAGAAATCAAAGTTAAACTATTCCTATAGAAAAAAAAGTGATCAGTCTAACGATGATCAGACATCATGATCGCAGAAAACAGAATTCAATTCAATCTAACAAAGGATTTGTTAATAAGGAGATTCATTCAAAAATTTACATTTTGCCCTAAGAGGTAGTAAGAACCACAACTTAAAATACTTAAGAAGACTGAATGAACAGTAGTTGGGAAGACTGCAACAGATCTACGCCTCAGGTAAGTCTTGGACTAGAAGACACCTCAGGTCCATCAAAAATCTGATAATCTGTGATTCTATACATTTGAAGATCTAGTTTTCAACAGTCTACTAGGTTCTTTCTGTGCTTTTGTTTTCCAACAGAAACCAGAAGATACAGAAAGTTTCTTTCTATATCTATCTACAATGAAAGATTAATATTTTCTAATATATTACAACTAATATAACAACTTTCTTTTGAAACTGTGAAAGAATAAACTTAGCATGTTTCCAGAGGTTTAACATTAAGCAATCTTGAATTTCTTGTATGAATTACATATAAAGGCAATTCTTCTAGTGAAGCTACTTTAGTACTAGAGAATCCTTGTTCTCAACACTCATTCTGCTAATAACATTGTTACGTCTGTGACAGCAGCCCTCAGATGATTCCTTGGAGTTTTGACACAGGTATCTCAAGGATGTCCTTCTCTGTTATCAATACAGTCAACATAATGTTGACATATCTCAAACTAAGGTTTGTAAAAATTTGCTTGGTCACATCTGTTTCCTTTTTCCTTGTGAAGACTGATCAGCTTGAGCAGGATGGATTATGGGTTATCCATACCCATTTACAGGGAACTCTAGAAAAAGATCATGGAGTTAAGGCTGGAAAACGTCAACGAAGTGCTGTTATCACAATCTTTCTACTTTATCACTTTGGAAATGAAGATTCATTTTCAAAACAAGTTGAGATATCTCCTAACAAATGTTTCCCTGAAACTCAGAAATTAAGGGAAAAATTTTCTCAATGAAACTGTAAGATCAACATATGAATCAATATGAGGGTTATATGAAGTCAATGGAAGACGGCATGACCCACCAAATAAATTTGATCTCTGATTTCTCATACTGGTATAACTTCATAGAATAAATGCAATAATCATTTGGATTTCCAGTCCTGTGATGGTGATTACCAGGGTTAATTAATTAGTTGGTTTCTTATTATAATTTGGCTGCCAAGATTGGCCACAGGAAGAGACTACACTGACAATGTCAACTCAAGCATTCTAGTCCATGTAATGATTACTTTTAGTGTAATGAAATTATATGTGGCCATACTTTGGCTTATTCAATGTCTCAGTGGAGTCAGCTTCAACTCATCTGAGAGTCTGAGTAACTTGGTCTTTAAAGTGGAGGGCCACAGCCTGGAATAAGAGACCAAACCAAAAGCAGCAATATTTCCAAACATCACTCTAAATGGGCAACTCTGTTAGCTCAAGTTCTCTGGAACGGCCCAAAGTCTACAAGGCCAGTGGTAGAATAAGAATCAAACTTTCTGGATCCAGTAAAATTCTACCTCAGGACATCTGAGTGGCTCTGTCGGTTAAGCGTCTGACTCTCAATCTCTGCTCAGGTCATGGTCTCACAGTTCATGAGATCAAGCCCTGCGTCGGACTCTGCACTGACAGCGTGGAGCCTGCTTGGGATTCTCTCCCTCTCTCTCTGCCCCTCCCCTGCTCGCTCTCTAAATAAATAAACTTAAAAAAAAAAAAGAATAATTCAAAAAAACACACCTTAATAAAACACAAAAACCAAAAACCAAAAACTCGACCTCATGCTTACAGCATCATAGCATTACGAGCAGCTCTCATGTGCTCTGGGGACCAATGGTGTGATATGCTACACACCTTCAGCTGTTTGTGGTCATTCTGCTTCTGATAAAATTTTGTAACCTTCACTAATTATACTCTAACTCTAGAGTGTGGAGGAGGATAGGTTTCTTTCCATCAAGCTGCAGAGCGGTAATGAGTTTCTTATCCAACATTACTACCAGAATAACACTGCTTCCTATCTCCTGCAGGAAGTGTCATGGGATTAAAACACTGCCTCAGGTCTCCTTCTCTGGTACTTCTTGTTCCTTCTAGGAATGTCCTTCTGCCTGGTTGATACATACCCTCTTTATATCTCAGGTAACAAGAATTCAATACATTGTTTACAGTTAAAGATCCTGACCTTTCTTTCCAGTGTTAACTGTATTTTCTCAGTTGACTGATGTTTTTATGTTGCTATACAGTAAATTTTTATTTTAACCATTCTGTTAAAAGTATCTTTAGCTATTCTAAGGCAATTAGTGTCACTGGCATCATTATGATCACAGTGACAGCATCAGTTTGAGTGGGCAAAAACTATTTGCACAGTCTCAAATTATGACACACTATTAAATATCCACAAAATCAGAATCTTACTACTTTTCTATCTTAAGAAAAAACTTCTGCCATTTAACACTTTCTACCAGAAAGCAGTGGAGACCACTATTTACTTGATGAAAAGGTCTGTGGTAAAATTTATTATTTTTAAGACAGCTCGGAGTTGTTTGGTTTCCTTACTTTGGGGGCCCGGAAGTGAGGAGATTAAAAATTATTCTACTAGTGGGCTTTTCTTCTAGACTATAGCTCCATGAAGACAAAGATCATTTAGTTTGCTTACATACAGATTTATGGCTTAGCAATTTCAATAAACACATTTATAATACACAAATGAATAAATTATGCATAAAATTAATGTTTTTTTAACATAGTCAATTAAACAATAAGTAGTTAATAATCAACTCCTATCAGTCCACCATTGTGTTATATAGCTTGTAGGGAAGACAGGAAAAAAACTGATAAAACCACTACCTACAGAAACTTACAATATGGCAATGGACGCAAGGCAGATACAATTTAAACAATAAGTGAACAATGTAAGAACTTTAGAACTGAGTATTAGTGCATTAAGATATATGAAAGAATCATAAAATACTCCATCTGGGAGTGCCTGTGTTGATAGCTTAAGATACAAGCATAAATTCTGAGGACAGATATTGAGGGAAACAGCAACAAACACGATGTAGAGGAAAAACGGAAGAGAAGATGAAGAAAGAAGACAAGACTCAAGAAATGTGGAGGTCGACAGCACCCACTACTCTAGGGACATTTAGTAGGATACAGGCTGAAATGGATGGATGACAATGAGAAGGTCAATGGTGCCCTGGGTGCAATTTCAGTAAACTGAAATGGATCGTAGTATGGGTAAGAGTTAAACAATACAGCTAATCTTTTAAAAATTTAACTGGTGACAAAAAAAAGAGGAAAGACACAGGGTAGTATTTTATAGAGAAATATGAGGTCGAATGAAAGGCTTCTCTTGGAAATAGGGACCCCATGACATATTTTTGGGCAAAGGTAGAAAGACTGAAGAAGTGAGAGAAGAGATAATTAAAGATGAAATATTCAAGGAATATACAGGTGGAAAAAGAAGAGTGAGAATTAGAAATTTAGGGACCGAAGGGATTAAAAAAAACCCCACATCATTGTGAGTTTTGGGAGTCACTGGAGAGATGAGGAATATAGTACAGGATCATGTGGAGTTAAGAGAGTAAGTCAGAAAAGTTAAACTTGAGAGGTCTGGGGACTATCTAGGTGGAGAAGCCAACAGGCAACATGAAAAGAGAAAAAAGAAAGTCCTGGAGCTTGAGAAGGAAGTCAAGGGTAAAGATATATGTATTATTACCCTCAGAAAAATGCTTGCTAAGGTGATATTATCCCAAAATACATAAGGTAAGAATATCAAGAACAGAATTTCAAGAAACCCTGATGTTTGCAGAAATTAATGAAAAGGACTCAGTAGAAGACGATTAGAAGGAATGGTCAAAGAAAATAATGTAAAAAATCAGAAGAGAACGAAGTATATTCCAAAGAGCAAAGTTGAGGTGTTTCAAGAAATAAAAAGAGCTCAATTAAAATAAATGAATGAGGACTGAAATTAATCACGGCATTTGGCAACAGGAATTTTCAATAATGACTTCACTGCAGTAGTCTCCACAGAATGATGGGAACAGAAGCTTTGTCTCAGTCTATCTTTTATGTCTTTTCTCTGTCAACCTAATAAATATTGCTTTAACCACAAACTTGATTCCTTGCCTTGAGATCTGCTACTATGTTAGCTGCCAAAAAGGAAAAATAAAGAAATCCGTGAATCCATAGTTCAGGTACCTGGAATGAGAAGAGTCTTTGGTATCTTTAATCCTTAGTTCTAATAACAGGACCATTATCTTGTCCCTAAGGCAAACTTCTACCTTTGTCTACACTGCCAAAAGCAGGTGCTACTATGCTCTGAGCCTACCCAATTTTAGGGCTTTGAAGCTTGTCACTGAACAAAAAGAACTAAAAAAGGATAGTGTTGATTGTATGTGGACAGTTAAGTGTATTATTGTTCACGTGTGTTTTGTTTATCCTGCCCCACTTAGATGAGAAGCTCCCCAAGGGCAGAACTTCTGTCACCTCCCTTGTTCACCTAAGCACTAAGTAATTACTGACTGAAATGAAAGAAAGCAAATTACAGAACAGAGCATTGAAGGCTTCTGAGGATATAACTTCAGCCACCAAGAGTAATCTTTGAGCAATCATGAAAAATAGCAGATATACCAAAATAAAGACTGAACCTAAGATTGCTAGAAGTTTGCATATAAAGAAGAAAAATGAACCTATACCTGATGCCAGTAATCAAAATCTTAGGAAAACTGTGAGCACTAATAAGAATATTTTCAATATTCAATTTGATAATTAAAACAAATTTCCAATAAAAAAAGACAGTCTTTCAAAAAACCAACTAAGTTGAATTTTACAACATTCGGTTTCCAATGTACTTTTTTTGATTGCACATCAAATATTACTTTCCATCCAAATGGGGGGAAAAGACTGGAAGAAAGGCTAAATATGCAGCAGGCATTTCACAATGGAAAAGTTTTGAAAAATGTTCTGAATAGCTAGTAATGCCTTAAGGATTTAAAGGACTTTAGTTGGGAGGTAAAGGAAAATAATGAATTTGTAATGGGTAAACTACTGAAAAGTGTTAACAGTCTACTATAAAATGTTTACTTTTATCTCTAACTTCTTACTACATTAATAACAATTAATATATTAATACACCACACAGATACACCAAGCCATTATTTTTTAAAACATTTATTTTTTTTTTTTTAATTTTTTTTTCAACGTTTATTTATTTTTGGGACAGAGAGAGACAGAGCATGAATGGGGGAGGGGCAGAGAGAGAGGGAGACACAGAATCGGAAACAAGCTCCAGGCTCTGAGCCATCAGCCCAGAGCCCGACGCGGGGCTCGAACTCACGGACCGCGAGATCATGACCTGGCTGAAGTCGGACGCTTAACCGACTGCGCCACCCAGGCGCCCCAAAACAATTTATTTTTAAAATCTAATTACAACAATCTATACATGTTCATTATAGTAAATTTGGAAAACAGAAACAGAATAAAGAACATAATAATCACCAATAATCCTACCACTTAAATAGAACCAATAGTGGTATTTTGTTGGATTTTCTTGATCTTTTATTCAATGTGCACATATAAATGTAAACACTTTAAATGAATCTCAGAGTTTTGCATTTAAACAATTCTGTATCCTTTTTTGAAATCTAACATTATATAATGAGCAATTTCTGTTAATATCCAAAATAATTATTTTTAATGGCTATGTGATATTTTACCCTACAGACAACTTGTAAGTTATTCTGAACATCCTTGTTCAAAAATCTGACATTTTTACCAGTTATTTTTTTTGAGAATGACTCCTAGAGGTAGGATTACTAAATCAAAAGGTACACACATTTTACGGTTCCTGACATATGCTGCCTAATTGCTTTCCAAAAAGACCATACCCTTTTAAATTCTCTATACCATATTTAGAATGACCCACTAAAAAAATTACTTCTTTGCGAATAATTTTTTCTTCACTTAAAATTTTAAGTAATATATACATAAAACTAAAATGATAATGAGTACCTTAATAAATCTGAGCTTAACTAAGCCAGATTTGGTATAAGATATTTGCCTTAAAGACCCAACCAAGCAAATTTAGTCCTATGAAAAGGATCGAGAAGGTATTAAATACTATTGCAGCTAGTATTATTTTTATATCCAAACAGTCAGAATAGTACTATTCATACTCCTATTCAAAGAAATTATGCTGAATTATTCAGTTCAAGGAATACTGTAAACAGAAATTCTAAGATGTCAGGGAAATTTAAAAGGCAATATACTCAGGTCTAAAGAAAATGCAAAATAAAGCTACTAACTGGATTAACTTTAAGACAGGAGACATTTTTACAAGGTACAGTACCTGATTAGAACTGGCTTTTTCAAGTCTGTCAATCATAATTTCAAATTGCAAAGGCTTAATTTCCATCTTTCTGTTAAGTCTATTTAATAAGGTCTCATCTTCTGAATCCATATCATAATCTGGTTGCTCGTTGTCTAGATTAAAGGCTAGAAAAGAAAAGAAAAATTCTTCAAACTGAGGAGAAATTATGGAGTTACAGTGTGTTTATATTTGACCACAGAATACTACTAAATCACAACGCATTGACCAAAGAGAAGCTCATGAGCAGACATCTAAAAATTGGTTTCAGAGTACACCCAAAACTAATGTAACATACATCGTATGTCAACTATACTCAAATAAAAAAACAAAAACAAAAACAAAAAATTGGTTTCGGAGACTGGAAGCACAGTGTAAGAAAAAATAAAATCTGAATTCATAGATGTGAATTAAAGTTTAACAGAACAGTAAAAGCAGTAACTAAAATTAATCTATTTTAAAAATAGAGGATCACAACAACCTACTGAAGATATCTGCAAGTGACATATTCAATAAAGACTTAGTATCCAAAATATATAAAGAACTTACACAACTTAACACCAAAAAACCAAATAATCCAATTAAAAAATGGGCAGAAGACATGAACTGATGTTTCTCCAAAGGAGACCTACAAATGTCCAACTGACAGATGAAAAGATGCTTAACATCAGTCATCATCAGGGAAATACAAATCAAAACCACATGAGAGATCACCACACATCTGTCAGAGTAGCTAAAATCAAAAACCCAAGAAACAACAAGTGTTGGCAAGAATGTGAAGAAAAAGGAACTCTCTTGCACTGTTGCTGGGAATGCAAACTGGTGGAGCCACTATGGCAAACAGTACGGAGATTCCTCGAAAAGTTAAAAACAGAACTGCCCTATGATCCAGTAATTGCACTACTGGGTATCTACCCTCAGTACAAAAACACGAATTCAAATACCCCTACATTTATTGCAGCATTATTTACAACAGCCAAGTATGGAAGCAGCCCAAGTGTCCATTGATAGATGAAGAGATAAACAAGATGTGCTATATATATAACAATATTATTCAGCCATAAAAAGAACTGAAATCTTGTCATTTGCAACAACATGGATGGAGCTAGACAGTATAATGCTAACTGCAACAAGACAGTCAGAGAGACAAAAATACCATATGATTTCACTCATATGTAGAATTTAGGGAAAAAAAACCAAATGAACAAAGGAAAAGGGAAAAGAGAAAGACAAACCAAAAACAGACCCTTAACTATAGAGAAAAACAGATGGTTACCAGAGGGGAGGTGGTGGGAGATGGGTGTAAGAGGTGAAGGGGATTAACAGTATGCTTATTTGGATGAGCACTGAGTAATATATGGAATTGGTGAGTCACAATATTGTACACCTTAAACTAATAAAGCACTATATGTTAACTATACTGGAATTAAGACTTAAAAAATCAAATATAGAACATCATGAAATATATGCCAAAATAGTAGCGATTATTAAAAAAAGATGTTATATATTTATCAACATGGTAGTTTGGTAATATAATGAGAAGCTATCTAAGAAAATTAAGAATCTAGAAATAAAAAGTGCAAAGTGTATGTATCATAAGAATGGTATTTCAAATCACTGAGGATAAAGAAGATTATTAATAAAAAGGGATTATACATACTAGTTACCTTTTAAAACTTAAGTTAGAATTCTACCTCATTCCTAATACCAATAAATGATGTATTTAACAAAATTTTATAGTAAAAAATGAAATGCAAAAAATGCTAGAGGAAAATGCAAGGGGAAACATGTTTGGGTAGGTACAAGCTCAGAAGCCATAAAACGAATTAAATAAATGCAAACACAGCAACAAGATATATTTCACTCATCAGACAAAGATCTAAAACTTGATGGTACGCTATTTTGGAATGAATGGAGGAAGGAAATCTCAAACACCATGAAGAGGAAATTAAAACTGGTATTCAGTTCAATTAAAGACACCTACTCCTGGACTTGGCAATTCTATTTCTAGGAATTTATCGCATAAATATACAAACAGACAAATATACATATACAAGAATATTAGATGTGACACTGTAAGAAGTAAAAAATATAAAAACAAGCAATGTATGTGGGAATACAGAAATACTGTATATAATGGTTTGTACATACATGGAATAGACTGAAGCCCTAAAAATGAATGATAATGATGTATGTATACTGATAGGGAAAGACACCTATCTTAACAAAAAGTGAGAAAAGCTAAGGTACAAAATAGTGTATATGTGCACTTATTTTTAAAAAATATAAATAGAATATATATGTATACATATATACTCTTTTAAGTGCACAGATTATTTTTATATAGTGCACAAAGATACGTTTTTATTTATTTTTTAAATTGTTACATATTTATTTTTGAGAGAGAGAGAGCGGGAGCAGGGGAGGGACAGAGAGAGAGAGAGAGAGAGAGAAGGGGGGGGAGAGAGAGAGAAGGGGGGGGAGAGAGAGAGAGAGAGAGAGAGGGAGAATGCATCCGAAGCAGAGCTTTCAGCACAGAGCACAACATGGGGCTCGAACTCACCAACCATGAGATCATGACCTGAACCAAAGTCAGATGCCCAACTGATGAGCCACCCAGGTGCCCCAAAGATACGTTTTTTTTTTTTTTTTAATTTTTTTTTCAACGTTTTTAATTTATTTTTAGGACAGAGAGAGACAGAGCATGAACGGGGGAGGGGCAGAGAGAGAGGGAGACACAGAATCGGAAACAGGCTCCAGGCTCCGAGCCATCAGCCCAGAGCCTGACGCGGGGCTCGAACTCACGGACCGCGAGATCGTGACCTGGCTGAAGTCGGACGCTTAACCGACTGCGCCACCCAGGCACCCCAAGATACGTTTTTAAAAGGGTAAGGAGAGGTGCGCCTGGGTGGCTTAGTCCATTAAGCATCTTGATTTCAGCTCAGGTCATGATCTCACAGTGCATGGGATCGAGCCCCACATTGGGCTCTGCTGCACTGTCAGCACAGAGCTTGCTTGGGATTCATTCTCATTCTCTCTCTCTCTCTCTCTCTCTCTCTCTCTCTCTCAAAAATTGCTTCTGGTTAAAGGTACCTTTCAAAGTCCCTTAGATTACCTTTTACTTGGATATATTCACATGCAAGTATCTGACAGGCATAATTATATAGTGCAATGAAAATATGAAGAATCCAGAAGTAATAATACAAGAAAATTTCTCAGAGCTAATAAATAAATGGCAAGAAGTTTTCAGATTAAAAGACTTTAACGACCACGGTATGAAACGAGTGGCATGCGATTCAATGCGGCACATAATGATGGGCTAGCTACTGCCCATTACTTCATGATATTATTATGAATATGAATATTACTACTACATAATATTATGCCTATTATATATTTTGTGTTAAGGGGAAATATGTGCTCCCCACATTTCCACTCAAATCTTCAGGAGGGAAAAGTACAGGAAAAATACTTTCAGCTTCTCTCTACCCCTGCACTTTCTCCTCAGCCAAGGAAGGCGTGACTTAGGCAGATGAATTTGCAAGGAGGACCTAATCAGTTCAATATCTTTGAGTGCATAATCTCCTGTGCTTCTTCCTTCTCTTGAAGAGGGGCATTCTAGTCAGCCCTCTACTACATAGGGGCCAATTCTGTCCTTGTATGCGGAGGCCTGCTTTGTCTCCAACCAGTGCCCAAACAATGGTGGGTAAGCTTGTCTAATTCAGGGGTTAAATATGAGAAAGTCCACTGAGGTCATGTATCTATGTCTTGTCTTCCAACACCATTTTTATTAGTATCCGTGTCTGTTTCTCAATTGGTTCCAAAGTAGAAAAGAAAAAAGAATGTTGCTTTTTGTCCTCCTAAGCAAAATTTGCAGGCTACACTCAACAATTTATAAGTGGCAATGTTTTTTTTGACTTCAGAACATTCTATCTTCTATACTCCAGTCTCCATCATATGGCCTCTAAGATCATACATATTCTCTGTTCAGTTTATTCCACTCACCCTATTCTCTCTGGTTATTTGCATAACTACGATGCAATAGCACATGTGGTGTAAGTACTCTCTAACACACTGAATATAAGTTAAATGAGAGCGCTTTAAATTCCCAGCCTTGTAAAAACATAGTAAAACAAACATGGATAATTTCCCTATCTCAATTCTGTGAATTTAGAACTCTTCACATAAACCTATCCTTGTTCTTTATAGATACTAATCACGATATCTGTTTGTGAACCCTCCTATGCCATGTTTGATACCATGTGACATTCCATTCCACAGGGTTAGAGTAACTGACCCTAAACACCTAACCCATTGGTAACCAGTGACCTATGAAATAGAACAGGGTTTAAAGCTTTTGTAACAGAAATGTGAACACAAAGACTGCTTCTGGTTAAATAAGGCAGAACGAACACAAATATGTGTCCAAAAATTCCAAAATAAAAGCAGAACAATGTTTTTTTTCTTCAAATGGCATTTATCTTCAGAGGTGATGAGAACAAGGAGGTAAGAATTATCAATCAAATTTTCAGACTTACAAAAGCTACAGCTTAGCAGACAAGAGAACACTGAAATATAAAACAGTCAGGGCAGGGCAGTGGGGGAGGCAGGTGGAGAGAAAACAACTTGAAGCAGGAAAACTGCCCCTATCTATCTAAAGACTTATTAAGAGTTGAGATCAATGGTTTACTCTCTGAAAGAAGGGGTAAAACACTTCTGAAAATAGGAAAATTAGTTAAAAATCTTTATATGGAGAATTAGATCCTTCTCTTGTCCAGTGTAGCTAACCAACTAGTTTTTCTCCCAAATGGTAGAAGCCTGGCAGATTAATCTGCAAAGGCCGATCCAGAGAGCCTGTGGGCTCTGGAGCACCAGGCATATACCGAGGGAAAGTAAAAGGCTCCATACCAAATGAGAAAGGGTAAGCAACAGGCTATGTGTTGAATCATGAAATCTGCCAGCACTGCCATCCACTGCCATCTCACCTTGCCATACCCACCTCCCAACTCAGCTATAAAAACAAAAACAGGGGCGCCTGGGTGGCTTAGTTGATTGAGTGTCCCACTCTTGATTTTGGCTCAGGTCATGATCCCAGGGTCATGGGATCGAGGCTCATGCTGGACTCTGCTGAGTGTGGAGCCTGCTTGGGATTCTCTCCCCCGACCCTGCCCCTCTTCCCTGGTCACACACTCTCTCGCTTTAAAAGAAAAACAAAACAGGAGCACCTGGGTGGCTTCATTGGCCGACTTCAGCTCAGGTCATGATCTCATGGCTTGTGAGTTCTAGCCCCGTGTCGGGCTCTGTGCTGACAGCTCGGAGCCTGGATCCTGCTTCAGATCTGTGTTTCCCTCTCTCTCTGCCCCTAACCCACTCACATTCTGTCTCTCTCTCAAAAGTAAATAAATATTTAAAATTAAAAAAAAATAAAAGAAAAACAAAAAGCCAAAAAAAAAAAAAAAAGTTAGCCACCACATAAATGATCTTATTCCAATATAACTGGAACAGTCAAGTAATCCAGATATTTGAGAAAAGACAGCAAAACAAATATAATGAAAAAAAGAAACTCAGAGCAAAAATGAGAATGAAGAGAAAGAAAAAAATAACCCTTACAGAGATATTACTGCATCCATGAAAGTAGAACAGAAACAGGATACTATATAAAAGGAACAGTTAGAGAACAGAAAATTAAAATTTTAAAGTATAATAGCAAAAATAAATAACATCAGCATTCTCAACAATGCTAGATGTTAAAGACAACAGTGTTCAAAATTCCTAAGTGTTCAAGAGTCAAAACAACCTAAAACCCTCTATCCAGCCAAACTATCAATCAAGCACGAGGCTACAATAAAAATATTATCAGACATGCAAGAACCCCAAAAAATGCACCTTCCAAACATCCCTTCTCAGAAAGCCACTGGAAAGTGTGCTCCATAAGAATGGAGTATATCTAAACATAAGAGAAGTCTGGAATCCAGGAAAGAGGGAAGCAAACACATGAGAGAAGCGAAGAAATTCTGAAGATGATGATGACAGATGACAATCATGTAGTAAGCCTAAGAGCAACCAGTCTAGAATAAAGCAGCAAAATTAATGGTTCCAGGAAAAAATGTCCATGAAAGAAATAAAATTAACAGATTATTTGACTATTTGAACATATTAAAAGAGTTATACTTCTATGGGAGAACTTGCATTGAATTAATGAAAGGCACATAGAAAAAGAAACAGAAACATAAGAAAGTTGTCTCCTTTGAACATAAAAACCTAAGCAAGAAAGGAAATGTAATCATTAAGTACTTGTTTCAGTTGCTAATATTTGCACAATAATACTGTATACACTGAATACTGATTTAATAATGTAATTATAGCCAAAAAAAAAAAAGGGGGGGCAGGGAAAGTGTGTCGAGTAGATAAGTAAAAAGAAGAACATTTTAACGTTTATTTATTTTTGAGACAGAGAGAGACAGAGCATGAACGGGGGAGGGGCAGAGAGAGAGGGAGACACAGAATCGGAAGTGTGCTCCAGGCTCTGAGCCATCAGCCCAGAGCCTGATGCGGGGCTCGAACCCACGGACTGTGAGATCGTGACCTGAGCTGAAGTCGGACGCTCAACCGACTGAGTCACCCAGGCGCCCCAAGAAGAACATTTTAAATAGAGGAGAGAATATATTTTTCTAAAAAGTAGCTATCTCAGGGTGCCTGGGTGGCTCAGTCAGTTGAACACCTAACTTCAGCTCAAGTCATGATCTTGCATTCATGGGTTCGAGCCCTGGTCTCTGTGCTGACAGCTCAGAGCCTGGAGCCTGCTTTGGATTCTGTGTCTCCCTCTCTCTCTGCCCCTCCCCTCCTCAAGCTCGGTCTTTCTGTCTCTCAAAAAAAATAAAATGTTAAAAATAATAAAAATAATAAAAAAAGAGGTGGACATACATTTTTAAAAAGCAGCTATCTCTCAGAATGGGATAAAGACTGCCCTTATTAGGGGAAGAAAATCTCAACTAAGCCTATTGATAAGCGTATTAACCTGATAAAAACATGTGATTTAAAAGACCTAAAAACCCAAACCAACCACCCCCCCCCCCAGAGGCAATATGCGTGTTAATGATGAGAACAAGTGAAAAGGTACCATTTATAATATGGGCCATGGAAGACCAAAGCTGTGAGGTAACAGAAATGAGAAGGAAAAAAGCAAAAGAATTCCAGTTCTAGTTTATAAGCATTAAGAATCCTTATAAAAGGCACTTGGGTGGCTCAGTAGGTTAAGTGTCCGACTCTTGATTTCAGCTCAGGTCATGATCTCACGGCTTTTGAGTTTGAGCCCTGCATAGGGTTCAGCTCTGACAGTGCAGAGCCTGCTTGGGATTCTCTCTCTCCTCCCTCTCTGTCCCTCCTCAACTCGCAATCTCGTTCTCTCTCTCAAAATAAACAAACAATAAAAATTTCTTTAAGAATCCTTACACTAATTCCCTTTTTGCTTTAGTTAATCTGAATCGTAATTGCTAACCTTATAATAAAAAATATCTATTTAATACACTTAATCCTTTGTAAAAAATGTTTCCCCAAGGGTTAGTACAACTTATTTTGAGGTTTTAGGTTTCAAGCAGAACTTTATTTTTCCTTTGATTTGTTTGTAGTCCTAAACATTTCCAGTTAGTATTCAGTAGCTTAATAAAACCCTAATTCAGTTGTTGCTTGTAAGTACTGTGAATTACAATTACTTATAACAATGGTTATCCCTGATGCAATTCCTATTATCCTCAAATGAATGCTTCACATACGTTTTCTCTAATGTTCACAAAACCCGGGAGAGGATGGTATTGTATCTTCACTGCAAAATAAAATTGAGATTTTAGAGGTGTTTCAGTTAGTTTGCACCTTGTCACACAGAATTTGAACCCAAGTATGTTGGATTCAGAAGTACATGCTACTTTCCCTTTACCACAACTTGCCTGAAAGGAGTGCATTTATATGTGCCCCTAGTCTGTGGGTTGTTCTTACGATTCTTTGCTTGTACAGAAATTTTAAGTTTTAATAGAGTACAATTTATTAACCTTTCCCTTATGGTTTCTCTCTTTGCCTTAAGAATTCTTTAAGTCATAAGGTTATCCTTTTTTTTAAAATGTTAATATTTTGTGTTTCATATTTAGTCTTTATTTGGTTGTTCTTCCATATGGATAACCATTGTCCCAGCACTACTTATCAAATATTTTCATTCTTGGGGTGCCTGGGTGGCTCAGTCAGTTGAATGTCCAACTTCAGGTCATGATCTCATGGTTTGCTTCTTGAGTTCAAGTCCCACACTGGGCTCGCTGCTGTCAGTGCAGAGCCCACTTTGGATCACTGTCCCCCTTCTCTTCTGCCCCTCCCCTGCTCACACTCTCTCCCTTAAAAATAATAAAAATTTTTCATCCTTTCCCCACTGACTTGGAATGTCTCTCTGATCACACATCAAATTTCCACATATCTCTAGGTGGGTATGTTTGTTTCTTAGCCTTTTTTCCTTCCATGGGTCTGCTTACCAGTCACTGAATAAAAGATTAATATCTCAAACCATAGAATTTTAAGAAAGCATTGACTATGAAAGGAAAAAATGAAATTGGGGCAGGAGAGGCAGAAAATGGATAGCAACTAGACTTCTTTGAATATGGCTTCTTTTATAGATATGACTTTTAGAACCAATTTTACATAATATGAAACAAAATAAAATCTTGGAACAAAATCCTTAAGAACAAAATTAAATGGAACAAACAAAGCCAACTGTCATTTGGGTTCTATTACAAGTATCTTTAAAATATAGTAAAATGAAATTTCTAGTGGGAAATACTCTTAAGACCAAAAGCAAAAACGAACCAACCAACAAACCAAAAAAACTTCAAACTGTTTTTGATAATTATATTATTGGTACAACGTGTTGGCATTATTATTCTGAGACTATTGTGGTGTAAGGTGGGATAAAACAA
The DNA here is from genome assembly GCF_028749965.1 of Puma concolor. Classification (NCBI taxonomy): domain Eukaryota; kingdom Metazoa; phylum Chordata; class Mammalia; order Carnivora; family Felidae; genus Puma; species Puma concolor. The sequence continues at coordinate 140,491,465 of NC_141674.1, read as the reverse complement.
GGTAATTATGTGGCCACCCTTGAGAACTGATAGATGTGAAGGTTTTAAGTTTGTAAAATTAAAACCCTGTAGTCTTGATTTAAGTAAGAAATATTAGTAAAAAACTCATATGTATTTTACCTTTCAAATTGTAAAAGTACGTATTTCCCTGTGAGGTCCACTAAAAAGTCTTAGAGAAGCTGGCCAACCCAGTAGCAGTGAACATCCCTAGTGCCCAGATTGTAGTCTCCAACCAGAATATGCCACTAAAAGGAACATAAACTCCCTGGAGAAATGGATGCTTTCAGCTCTGAGCCAGGAAATACAAAAGGTGAGCCTATAATATCTTAGTTTTCTTGCTTTTGGGTACAGTACAGTACAGCCATGTCAAAAGGATTTAAAAGCTAACCTGAATGTTTTTTCCTACAGGCCAGAAATGGATGAATATGAATATAAGGATAATAATGCAATGAATTAAATCATAATAAAAATATATGTAAGTTCATGATCCATAATGACTCTAATAACAATAAACATCCTCACAGTCACTTTTAGAAGGTACTAAGAAACGAACCTCCATCAGGAAGTTCAGAATTTTTGGTTCTCTCCTTTTGTTTTTAGGATCTAGAGAATGAGACCCCACCCCCAAACCCCAGCCCCAGCTACCAGCACATGGATAGGGTGGTACATGCAGTGGAGTCCATATAGGCTGGAGGCATCATGAGGGGTTAAGGGTGGTGAATGGTGCCCCATCCGTCCCTGGACTTCAGTGTAAAGTGACTCCTTCCAGGATGGGGGGAAGGAGGTGGCATTCCAGAGGCAACACAGTGGGGAGGAGACCCGGAATGTGATTTTCTTCATTGTTTGAGCCTCTGGTGGCAAGCAAAGACTGGCCACGGGTCTGACTCGGGCCTCTCCTTGTACCTGCAAGTACTATGGACAAGCTGTTCTGCTGTGGAAGCCCATGCCAGGGCCTGGGAACTGCTTTATCCCAAAATATTTATGAGCATGGGGCCTGTGCCAAAGACCGTTTTTCCTAAATGACTCTGACTGTGGAGGGAGATGCTCATTTTGGTGCCTCTGCAACCCAACTATAGTCTATTTTTGCTTTTCTTTTTTTTTTTCCATATTGTATAATTTTATTTATGTGAAATGTTCAAAAAAGACATATAGAGGAAAAGATTAGTGTTTGCATAAGGCTGGGGGTGGGAAAAGGAAGTGACTCTCAATGGGCATGAGCTTTCTTTTCAGGGTGATGGAAATTACAATTACAACAGGAGGTGCGGGGGCGGGGGGGGGGGGGGGACCCAGGAAATCAGGATGCAACGAGTCAGGTTAGCAAGAAGGTAAGAAACTCTGATCTAGATTCACAGGGAGAGGATGAAGAGATACAGTTTTCAGTCTGGCCAATCACACTGAAATGGCATCATCAGAAAAGTTCTCACAAGTGAGTGTGTTCTGCCTTTTGAAAATAAATCTAGACATTCTGTTTCCCTCCATTTATATAATCTGTTAATTTATTTGTGAACTCAGATCAATTCACAAAAGACTTGTGCCCATTTGAAAAGGGAATAGTGATTAGAGATCTGGGCCAGTGAGTCCTGTGTTTACTTCTTTTTCTTTCAACACCTTTGTCAGGATATCATCTATATACCATATAATTCACATGTCTTTAAGTGAATAATGTATTAATAAAGCATTTAGTGTATTATATCACCATTATACTACATCAGTCTAATTGTAACATCTTTCCTTCTGTGACAGTGGCAACCATTAATGATCACTGCCTTGATCCATTAACTCCTCAGGGGTTGCAAAACAGTGACACTCTATCCTTCCTTCTTGTTTTGCTTTAGCTGGAATACTTCTATACAGAGAAACATCCCTGCTTCAACCACTTAGGGAGCCTGAGATACAGTTCATTAGAAAAAGGCAAGATAAATGCTCAATTTCCAATTATATTAAGAAAATGCTGTTTTTCTTGTAAGGAGTGGTGTGAGAATGGTATTATGTTTATATTTTTAAATTCCCAGATGAAATGACATTGGATTGGCTATATAAAATCATGGGGTAGGGGAAAAATGGTCGTAGAAGAACAATATTACAATGTTGAGTGATGAGTTCAAGGCAGTTCAATGCATGACTTTTTCTACTTATTCATCTTTTTAAAGTTTATTTATTTATTTTGAGAGAGAGAGAGAGAGAGAGAGAGAGAGAGAGAGAGAGAACTGCCTGTGAGTGGAGGAGGGGCAGAGAGAGAGAGAGAGAGAGAGAGAGAGAGAATCCCAAACAGGCTCTGCACTAATAGTGCAGAGCCTGATGTGGGGCTTGAACTCACGAACCGTGAGATCATGACCGGAGCAGATCCAAGAGTCACTGAATGAGCCACCTAGATGCCCCTACTCTTTCTACTTTTGAAGATGTAACTTTTCTATAATAAAAGCTTCTTAAAATATAAATATCTAGGGGCATCTCAGGTTAAATGTCCAACTTCGGCTCAGGTCACGATCTCACGGTTCATGAGTTTGAGCCTTGCATCAGGCTCTGTGCTGACAGCTCAGAGCCCAGAACCTGCTTCAGATTCTGTCTCCCTCTCTCTCAGCCTCTTCCCCACTCACACACCATTTCTCTCCCAGTTTCTCTCTCTTTCTCTCAAAAATACACAAACATTAAAAAAATAAATAAATAAAAAATAAATACCTAAAATATATAAAGAATCTGTAAAAAAGAGTCAGTAAATGGTCCCAAAGATATGAAGAGGTAATTTACATAGCAAAATGCTTAACGTCACTATAATTGGGAAAAGGCAAATTTAAATCAGCAAATACCATTTCATATCCATCCGACTGGGAAAAATTATAAAGCTTAACAATAACAAGTGTTGGTAAAATTATGAAAAACAAGAACTCTTTACACTTCTCGTAAAAATACAGACTAGTATAACCAGTTTGGAGAGCGATTTTGCAATATCTAGTAAAGTTAAACATGCACATTCTAAAAGACCCAGCAATTCCACTTTACAAGTCTATATCCCACAGATGTACTCACAAATGTGGACAAAACAAGTACAAGGCTGTTCACTGCTACATTACTCAGAAGAGCAAAACATTAGAAAAAAAAACAAATCCTAAATGTTCAACAGAACAGAGAAATAGATATATTTACACAAAATTATATTTATAAAATGAAAACTTATGTTGACAAAAAACGTGCACATGAATGTTCATAAGCATCTTTATTCATAATAGCCAAAAATTGGAAACAACAATCCAAACGTCCTTCAACAGAAGGGTTAAACAAACTGGGGAACATCCACACTATGGAATTATATTCAGCAATACATAGGATCAAACTAAGGATACATGCAACACTTGGATTAATCTCAAGGGAATTATGTTGAATGGAAAAAAAAAAAGCCAATTCCAAAGGGTAAGTACTATAGATTCCATTTATATAACATTCTTGAAATGATAAAACTACAGACATGGAAAACACATTAGTATCAGTAAAACAAGGTCAATAAATGCATCTATCTCATAAGATTCTTGTCAGGATTATATAAAATAATTTGTGCAAATCATAGGGCCCAGTACAGAGGAACAGTGCTCAATAAAGGTAGGCTGTTACTATTACTCAACTCCATTTATAGACAGATCAAGACTATCCTGCGATTTAGCAGAAGTGATACTAAAGTAATAGGTAGGTCTTTTTAGTATTAATGCCCTTAATAATCAGGTATATAGAAACGAGGGCTTTTAGTTTAAATTCTTTAAAGCAGGCCCAACTATGAATAACTGAAAACAGATTATTGCAAAAAAGGTACTTTTTTCTATTTCTCTGAAGACTAAGACTTCCCATATAAGAAGAGCTGCTACATCTATTTCTCTGGCTTATTTCCTTAAGACTGATTTGTACCCAATGTATTAAAGTCACAAATACTTTGATAGAATCTGCAAAACTTTTCAAATTAACCCACAGTTTAACCTTGTATCTAGTCATGGTTATACTTGGAAGTAATTTTTTTCTATTATTCTTTAAGTCCGGACATGGGAAATTTTAACTTAAAGCAAAAAAGAAATAACAAACATCCAGGGGTGGGAGCTTGTTAAATGACTGACAGTTATGTCACAAATGACTTCTCCTATATGTTTCACCTATCAAAGGAGAAAAAAATGATTTTAGGTGAGTTACCAGTGGATTTTAATTAGTATTTTAGTTAAAAATAGTTAAATCAAGGAATAGTGAACTATGGCCTACAATGAAATCTGGCCAGCAGTTTGTTTTTGGTAAGGCTGTGAATATGTAAAAACATTTTCACATTTCTACAGAGTAATTAAAACAAACTGTTTTAAAGAGAAGAAAAAAAGAAGTAAAATACGTGGTAGAGACGTATGTGGTACCCAAAGCCCAAAACGTTTACGATCTAGCCCTTCCCAAAAAAAAACTTGCTAACCATGGTTTAGATTAGTAAAGAAGAACGAATTGCTTCTGAAATACTGGGGTATGAAAGATAAGGAAAGATTTACTAGGGAAGTAGTTTTCACAATTTCACTCTCTGGAGTGTGGTTTCTTCTCTCTTGGCTATCTCTCAGGCTCATCACCCACGAACAAAGAAAACAATCAATATGGCAAGTTACTAGGAGATACTCCCTGAAATATTCTTAGGAATGTGAACTAACAGCAAGAAATCTGTTGTTGTTTAAAAAATGAAATCATCCTAAGGACTGTCTAGCTCTGAAAAGCTGAGGTCTGAATTTGGCCCTTACTTCTAGGCCCTTGCAGTCACCTACTTCTTTTTATGAACTGACAAAAATCAGAAAGAACTAGTCACTAATATGCAGAATGGACCACTATAATTTGATTAATATTATGAAAAAGTATAGACAATTCTGCTATAACATGAGTTCCTAAAAAAAAAAAAATCCTCTATGTAAAATTATACACCAAAAATAACAGGCTTACAGAAACACTATATAACTTTATCAGAGACAAAACAAACTGTAACTGTTATATTAGCATATAAGCCACTCAGAGTGGCTGGCTACTACCTCAAGGGATACTGAAAATGCACACAAATAACAGTAAAAATGCACAAAAATAACAGAATAGATTGCTGGCTTGTGGGTGCTGAGACAATACAATCTGGAGTGGGTCTCTGCATTGGGGCTCCAGAGGAAATGTAACCTGGCACTAGCTAAGAGCTGTGCAAGGCTGGGTACACCTCTCTTAGAAGGGAAGCATAGGTTGCAGACACTCTATTTTAAATTTTCTTATGGAGCTGAAAGGGCTCTTGCATGTATAGCAGCCAAGCACTAAAGCCTTTGTGCCTCCCTGTTGAAGATTTTTAATTCTTTTTTTTTTTTTTAAGCTTATTTATTTTGAGAGAGAAAAAACAGAGGGGCAGAGTGAGAGGGAGACAGAGGATCCGAAGGGGGCTCTGCGCTAACAGCAGACAGCTTGATGCGGGGCTGGAACCCTCCAACCACAAGGTCATGACAGGAAGTCCGCCGCTTAACTGACTGAGCCCCCCCCAGCTGCCCGTGAAGATTTTTAATTATTTTCTCACTACTCCAGTCCCCTTTGGCAAGGAAAAATCATAAAAGAATCAGGACGACTTCCACGTAATACTGGGATCATTCCCCCCCACCACCCCACAGTGAGCAATCACTATTGTTGAGCTAACTGGTATTAGAGGAACATGTGCAGCATAAGAGACTGGACAACAAAACTGTATTCCTGAGGACAAAAGAAATAATTTTATCTGAATCACCTGTCCTGATATTATTTTTCCTTACAAGATTCTAAATAATACAGATTGTCTATGCCACAGCTCTTTTTGTAAATAAGTGAGATAAGTGAATAGAGAAATGTGCATGAAAGTATTTCACAAGCACCCATCTACATAATTATTTAGACATCTATGCTATTATTCATGTCCAATTTGTACCCAAAGGATTTTTAAGGGGTGGTGGTGGAGGTTATAAAAAAAAAGTTTGATTTTATTTTTTAATGTGGCAAAATATACATAACATAAATTTATCATCCTAACCATTTTTTTTAATGTTTTGCTTATTTTTGAGAGAGACAGAGCTCTCACTAGAGCCAGAGAGGGGGAGAGGGAGACACAGAATCTGAAGCAGGCTCCAGGCTCTGAACTGTCTGCACAGAGCCTGATGTGGGGCTTGAACTCACGAACCATGAGATTATGACCTGAACCAAAGTCGAACACTTAACCAACTGAGCCACCCAGGCACCCCTCATGTGAACCATTTTTAAGTGTAACAGTCTAGTGGTATTAAGCATATTCACACTGCTGTGCAATCATCACCACCACCCATCACCAGAAGAACCCAAAGGGTTTATTCCATAATTTCCTACTAACATTCCTTGTTATGTTGCCAAAAATAAGGAGATAATTAGTACTACCTAGAAATAATACCTATCTCTTAAGTGTATCACAGGAACCGTTTACAGAGTGAATCAAACGATGTTTGTAAAACATAAAAAATTCATGGCCTAGCACTAATTCTATTCATTAAGTGTTTACTAAATAGATCAGGTAGAGAGATACGTACAGTAGATGAAGATATGTATCCCTGTCCTAGAGGCTTCCACGTCCTTCATTTTAAGTATGATAGTATTGATTATTACTTGCAAACACTCCTGGAGAGGGAAAAGAATTTTTTGTCCACCATGGTTTTCCTCACAAAGTGAACCTTATGGTCACTGGGCTTAGAACACTGTTTGTTCATAGTCCAACAAAGTGTTACCCTATATCCTTTGAATTACTTGATCATATCTAGTTGAACTTTTTTCTATCCTCTGATTCAGATGAGTAGTTTAGCCAAATGTCACCCTTCTTTCAGTTACTTGCAATAAAGAGGTAAATTTAGGTACACATTTCTGAACTTTAGTTCTTTAGAAGGGGCTTATACCACTGCTGGATACTGTGTGCAACTGATGAAAACAATTTAATATCCCTTTCAAAGGAGCAAACCCTTAAAAGAATTTTGTCAATAATCCCTCTTGTTCTTCCTCCTCTACCAGGTCCCATGCAGCGTGGCTCCAGCAAAGAGAAAAAAAAAGAAAGCCGACCACGGGGCGCCTGGGTGGCTCAGTTGGTGGAGTGTTCGACTTCGGCTCAGGCCATGATCTCATGGCTAGGGAGTTCAAGCCCCACGTCAGGTTCTGTGCTGACAGCTCAGAGCCTGGAGCCTGCTTCGGATTCTGTGTCTCCCTCTCTGTCTCTACCCCTCCCCTGTTCATGCTCTGTCTCTGTCTCAAAAATAAACAAACATTAAAAAAATTAAAAAAAAAAAAAAAAAAAGAGAGCTGACCAGAGGATACACTATCAATATTCACAAACATGACCATAGAACACATACCCCACATATTAAGAGACCTAAAAAACTCACTGTGAAGGAGATGGAAATACTAGACGTGTGCACTGCTAACAGGTTCAACAAAGCTGTCTGGTTTGAAGAAACAGGAATGTACCCTACCACATATGGGTATGTTTGTTCAGAAAACACCATTAATATAAAGATTCGCCAAAGAAGCTCTATATATTCGTCACCTATGTACATATCCTCACCTTCAAAAACTTGCAGAGGGATGGACAGGAGTGTATAGCACTGGCTCTGCATTTCTTCTTTCCACCCAGAGTACAGTAATGAGCATTCGTCCAAACAATGAGCAAACTAGGGTCATCTGTGTGGTCTACAATGCATTTAGTAATAAACTGCTCTGCACCAAGACCCAAGAGAAACTGCACTGTGCTCATCAACAGCATACAAAACCTAGCAATGATACAATCCTCACTTGCACTGTCCCTGAACCATTAGGGGCAATGCTGACTCCTGAAGACATTTTAAACAGTATAAACAAACAAACAAACAAAAACAACAAAAAATATAATTAAGAATAAAAACTTCTGGGATGCCTCGGTGGTTCAGTTGGTTTAGTGTCTGACTCTTGATTTCGGGTCAGGTCATGATCTTGTGACTGTTGAGTTTGAGCCCCTCATTGGGCTCTATGCTGACAGCACAGAGCCTGCTTGGGATTCTCTCTCTTCCTACCGCACCCCCCCCCTCGCCACCACCCCTTTCAAAAATAAACAAACATTCAACAAATTTTAAGAACAAAAATTTCTGAAGAAGTTCCTCCTCCAGGGCAGAAAAAGCCTCTTGAGGCCATCATGTTTGAGGGTCTGGCCAACGTGGCCAACTGGCTAAGCTGATAGCTATGTTCTGGAGAGGAAGAAGTTGGGAGTTCGATCTATGGAAGATCAAAGCCCAGAAGAGGGAGACCTCCTCCCTCTCATCTTAGTTGTAATAAAATAGTCTATTAAGGAAAAAATAATCTAACAAAAACCCAATAGTTAATGTGAGTAAAAACTGTTCAAAATAATTACAGTTATAAAACAAGGTGGGAGTGGGGTTGGGGGTAGGCTGTCAAATCCAGCTTGAATACTTCCAGTGAAGGGGCAGACAGATGTATTGCTTGACAGTTGTTTTCAACCTTAAGTCAATATTGGTCTTATATACATTCTTCCCTCACACTTCTAATAGTCACATTTACTTTGAAATTAAAAAAAAAAAGTTTTCACCTAAAAATTCACTCAGGCACACACATATTCTAATTTGATATAGCAGCACACTGTAAGCAAAATTCAGATTTAAAACAGTTTTACAAATGGATAAAGTGATATAAATGAGAAAAGCAATTCCTGATTTAAAATTTTTTAGCATCAAAATTACTCCATTTTTATTAGGAAACATTTTTAACCTAAAGTTCCTTGTGTTCTGGACAGGAATCAAAGAAAATAAAGAGACTGTAATACAAAATATAAAATAAAGAGACTGTAAACACTAAAGGTAGTGAATATGGAGACAGTATTTATTACTACTCTTCCAGAGTCCTTTCCTTACAAGCTGATTTTTCTCAGAACTGAACATGTACTGTTGAGGGTCTATAATTTGCTAGGTACTAAACAATAGAAAGGAGGACAATGGATGCCCAGATTAAATGCTTACTGAGAATTTTTTTTTTAAACCTTTGTGCAATTTGTCAAGAAGAAAAAACTAGAACAAACAGAGATGTGCCGGGATATCTAGACTCTAATTAGCTTTACTCAAATTATATAGCAGTTACTCTTTTCTAGTAAACAGAGGTAAAAGTCTTAAAAATTAACAGTTCCTAAGGGTAGTCACAGACCAGAACCCAGGTGTTCAATTAATCACATGATTCCTTTTCCTCATGTTGGTGGAAAAACACCAGGTGTAGGAGAAAATTATATAACTAAGGTTACTCAAGCAATATTTTAATAAAGTAAAAATCTCAGCATCATAAAGTAAAATCTAGATAGTTTTCATTTTTAGGAAGTTTTTTCTTATTCCTGAAATCTATTCTGAATTTTTTCCCTCTTTCAAATCTTCCCTTTCCTCTTCCCTACCACCTTTTTCTCTTTCTAATAAACCAGTGCTGCAGTCATATTAAAAAACAATACAAAACAAAAAAAGTAAGGTAAAGATCAGATGTATCAGCTAATTTACATGTTAAGACAATTTAAAAAGTAACATAATTTAGAGCAGGAAATACCTTATCTTACAGATCAGAAAACTGTGAGAGGTTAAGAACCTTGGTGAGTTGAGCACAGGTTTTAGGGTTTTGATTCATAGGGCTCAGAACTTACCCCATTACACCACAGACATGAAATTAAACCCTTCTAATCATAACAGCAGTAATGAAAAATTCTTTGAATTTCAAAGGGAGCAAAAATATAGATAAATCAAAAGATTGTTTTTGTTCCACTTTGGACTTAAATGTTTAAGCTTATAAATTACATTTAATAAGCAAATATCATGCATATCAAACCAGCTGTTGTGAACCAAATGTATTAGGTACTCAAGGATTTGTTAAAAAACAAACATTAAAAATTAAAAAGAGAACAAACTCTAGTAGAGTTTTTTACTTAAAAGTTATTTCAGGTCAAGAACACTTCCAACATTTACCTATGAATTATCAATGGTATTTATTGTAAAAGGAAGCAACCCTCATTTGTATAAACTAAGCCCCTACTTTCATGCATCTTTAAACTTCGTAAGTGTTAACTTCTGGAAACTATTTGCCAATATCTGATCCCTTTAGTTCAGGCAACAAAATAAGACCTAGGTACAAGTGCACCTTGTTTGCCAAGGCCCTTCTTTGAAAGTATTAACAACACCACTTTCTAAGAGTGTCATTTACTTATAAACTCATTGGTGTATCTCTTCTTCCAACTCTGCATTTCCTTTCCATACAACTTTCCAAAATTATGTTTATTTATCCAATGAACCCGGTAACAACCAATACTGTCTGTACCTCAAGTACAACATGTATGACAGGCTCCCTTCTAAACTGGAATAAATATCAGTGCCATAAGGCATAAAAAAAGGTAGATACAAGGACATCCCAGAGAGAAGAGCAGAAATATACACAGGGAATATGCTTAACTACAAGAGATAGAAATTATCAATAATGAGTCTGGATAGAGGGCTCTATGATCCAAATCCACCTTTATATAGCAGAATAAGGAGTCAGAACTATACAGCCATGAAGCTGCATGCACATATATAACATGTGTATTATTTTTTTAAAAAAGCAGAATTGAACAGTTTTACAAGTCTTACATCAGCAATGCTATCGTATACCTACCTAAACCTCAGTTAAACAGAACCTAGTATACATTAAAGTGGGCTCTGACTAGGTAGACCTATGAACTAGGAAGCAGTTCAAATAAAACACCTTCCTGGGATTCCATACATACTTCTTAAACCTAAGGAAGTCCAGGGATCTGACAAACGCTCACAAGTTTCTCCTTTACATGAGTATCAGCCAAGCCTTTAAACCAGTGTTTCTCAAACTTTAACATTCACCAGAATTATCTGGATGGCTTGTTAAAACAGATTGTTGAACTTGACCACCAGTTTCTGACTCAGCAGATCTAGAGGAGGGCTTGCTAATTTTCATTTTTAACAAGTTCCCAAGTGATGATGAGCAACTTTATGAGAACCTCTGATCTAAACCCAAGTCCTTGCTCTTAAAGATCATAAACTTTACTTATGCCTAATTTGAAATACGCTGAATTTTTAAAATTTGTAAATTTTTAAGGTCTCAGACTTCAAGTAACTTTCAAAGACAGCTGATGACAGCTTAGTGTATCTCAAAGTTCGGAAGCAACATCGCCTCTGCTTGGAGCTCTCCAAGGTTCTAATAGCCTCCAAGCTCAGCAGTTCTCAATAGAGTACCAAGAGATCATGAATGCAGATATAGCCAGAACTCTTGACTTTAAGTCTCCAAGATTTCCCACAATTATAAGACTCAGCTACAGACCTTACTTATATTCCTTACCCAATGTACAAATAAAACAAAGTGCAGAAGAGTCCAAGACCATTTCTACAAGATCACATGCTGATCCAAGTCTCTCTACTGCCCCCTCCAAAACAAACAAAAAAACCAAACCAGGTTTATACTATAATCAGGATTATTTTTAGTCCTTCCGCTGACTAGCCAACTATATCCCTCTCCCACTCTGAAAAACTTATATTTAAATAAATAACAAGTATTACTAGTCAAAATTAGTACCAAAGATGACAACTATGGGAACCACAAACTATGAGAATGGGAAAGTGGATTCTTTGAGAGTTTCATGGAGAGATTTCCATCATCAGAGAAGGACTACAGCCTAATGATATTAGATAGGACCTAAATGATGTAATGATGGTTTAAAAAGGAAGTCTCCTAGTATTCTCTCTTCTCCTTCAGACCATTCCTCTCTTGTTTTCTAACAACTCAGTAGGCAACTTGGGTAAAGGACAGTAACAATTCAGAAGACAAAAATGTTAATGGCTCCTTTAAAAGTAAGAAAAAACACTCAACCTCATTCATAGTAAGAAATCCAAATTAAAACTATACTAAAAGAAACTAAAGTCTGGATTTTGATCAACAATGATGTTCCAATATTGGTTTCTTAGGTTTGACACCAGGTGCCACAGTAATGCACGATAGTATTAGAGGAAACTGAAACTGGGTGAGAGGTATAAAAGAATACTACCTTTGCAACTTTTCTATAAATCTGAAATTTTTCCAAAATAAAAGGTTTATTTAAAAGAATAATTCACTGAGGTATATCATCTCTCACCTATCAGACTTGGAAAAAATTAAAAAATTCTAAGGCAGTCTTTTGACCAGGCTGTGATGAAATAGCACTATAATGCATTGCTAGTGGAAGTGTAAAACTGTAGAACTCCTATAGAAAGCAACTTGGCAATTTCTGGAATACATATAATCACACCTTTATGAAATTCTGTATGTTCACAGTTCTTCACAGAAGCACTATTTGTAATAACAAAAGACTGGAAACAATCCAAGTTCCCTTCTATAGGAAATGGGATAATAATCTTGCACAACCAAACACAAAGAACTATTATGCAGCAATAAAACAGAAATGAGGACACATTCTACATGTTGATATGGGCTAGTTTCCAGACTATACTCTTACAAAAAAGAAAAAAAAAATCAAGTGCCAAAATGTACACATAGTATGTTAACTTTTGTGTAAAAGGGGTATAAAAATATAAATTCTTAAGTGCTTGAATTTGCATAACAAAACCCTAAAAGAAAACATAGCCTTAAAAAAAGTAGTTTCTTATAAGGGGAGGGTGACTGGAGGCTGTTTTTCATATACTTTCTATTTTGAAATCATCTAAAAGCATTACCTATTAAAAATAAAACCGTATTACTTTGTGAAAACAATTTTGTGTTTTAAAAAAATATTCTGAGTCAGTGATCTCCGCGTTCTACCTGAGATTCTCCCCTACTTTCTGTTCAGACCTCATCTCTTTCTCATTCACTCTCAATGAATCATTCAACAAATACAAAATGAGGGCAAAAGCCTCACTTAGACATCTGGATGCAGACAGTATCTTAGCTTAACCAGTACAAATTAATTCTACAATTATATGTGCAAAAATATACATGCTATTAATAGCTAATAGTATAAATAATAAATAAGTCAAAGAAAAAGAATGTATCTTCATAGCGCACTAAACAGTTGGAAACATGAGAAATTAAATACCAATATTCTTATAGATTTAATTTTAGCAAAGCATTGAGTGGACCAGGAAATTAAACTTAGTACAGATATCATAAAGTTTTGAAATAGAAATCCTAAAAGATTTGAAAAATTCCAAACGTGTAAAACATAAACTGGAGGGCAATGAATAACTAATTTCCTTTACTAGAGAGACTCTTTGCCAAATAAGATTTCACCAAGCTAAATAAGCTTCCGACTCTTGGTTTTAGCTCAGGTCATGGTCTCACAGTTTGTGAGTTCAAGCCCCTCATCAGGCACTGATGGTGCAGAGCCTGATTGGGATATTCTCTCTCTCTCTCTCTCTCTCTCTCTCTCCCTTCCTCCCTCCCTCTCCCTCTCCCTCTCTCTCTCTCTGCCCCTCCCCTGCTTGCGCTGTTTCTGTCTCTCCCAAAATAAATAAATAAACTTAAAAAAAAAAACCCATACATTTCAGATTTCAAAACATATTACAAAACTACAATAATCAAATTAGTGTATAGGCATTAAAAGAGACTTGCAGACCAACGGGATCAGAGAATCATAAAATAAACCCTCACAAGATGATCAAAAAGGGTGTCAAGACTACACAATGGAGAAAGGACAGTCTCATATGGTGCTGGGAAAACTGCAATCCACATGCAAAAAACATTAAGACAAGCCTTCTTACATTATGTACAAATATTAACTCAAAATGAATTAAAGACTTAAACACAAGACCTGTAACTATAAAACTCTTAAAAGAAAATACACAGGAAAAGCTTCATAATACTAGGTTTAGTTATGATTTCTTCCAGATGATACCAAAAGCACAAGCAACAACAAGAAATGGGATTGCATCAAACTTAAAAACTTCTGCAAAGCACAGTTAACAATCAGGAGAGTGAAAAGGCAACCTATGGAATGGGAGAAAATAGTTTCAAACCATATATCTGATAAGAGGTTAATATCCAAAATACATCAAGAACTCCTAAACAACAACAAACCATCCCAATTAAAAAAAATGCAAAGGATCTGAAGAGACATTTCTCCAAAGATATACACATAGCCAACAAGCATATGAAAAGCAGCTCAACATCACTAGCCACTAGGGAATTACAAATCAAAATCACAATGAGATACCATCATTAGGATGGCCACTCTAAAAAACAAACAAAAATCACACTTGGTGTGAATGTGCAGACATTGGAATGTTGCACATTGTTGGTAGGATGGTAAAATACTGTAGCTACTGTGTGTAACACTAGGGAGGTTCCTCAAAAATACAACCACTATGTGATCCAGCAATTACTCTTCCAGGTATATATCCAAAAGAACTGAAAATAGGATCTCAAAGGGATATATATGCGAAGACCCATGTTCACTGCAATATTATTTACAACAGCCAGGAGGTAGAATCAACAGATGAATGGACAAACAAAATGTGATATACACATACAATGAGGTATTATTCAGCTTTAAAAAAGAATGAAATCTTGTCATATGCTACAATATGGATGAACCTTGAGGACATTATGCTAACTGAAATAAGCCAGTCACAAAAAGACAAATACACATGATTCCACTTACATGAGGTAACTAAAGTAGTCAAATTCATTGAAACAAAAAGTAGAATGGTGGTTGTCGGGGGTTGAGGGGAGGGTGTAACAGGGGAGTTGTTCAATGGGTACAGAATTTCAGTAAGGCAAAATGAAAAACTTCTAAAGATCTGTTGAATAACAATGTGCATATAGTTAACAATACTGTGATACAGACTTACAAATTAAGAGAGAACATGTTATATTTTTTACCACAATAAAACCACCACCACCACCACCACCACCACCACCACCCCCATTTTAACCCGAAACAAGTCATGAGGAAACAGGCTGACCCAAACTGAGGAACATTCTACCAAATACCTGGCCCGTACTAAAAAATGTCGTGGTATGAAGCACAAAAACACTAAGGAATAGCCTGAAGAGACATGACAACTGAACGCAAAGCATCATCTGAAGTAAATTAGGCTTTATCTAAAAAGAGTTCACTGTGCACTAGCTTTTTTAAAAAAAAAAAAAAAAAAAAATTAATTTTTTCAAAGCCTAAAATCCTGTTTCTCCTTAAAATGCAAATTATATTTTACTAATGAAATTACTAATTTGCCAAGATTTACTAATACACAAAGTTGTATTTTACTAATAACAAAACCACAAATAATCCTGGGTCTAGAACTCCTTGTTAATTAAAGTGTAAACAAATAAAAACTTTCAGTATTGGCTTGCTTTCTTAGATTCCTGCTGACTACTGAAGGATGTAAAACAAATTCCTTGTAATATTATATAGCTTTGAAAATTATTAAAGCTAGTTAATGACTTGGAAAATGCTTACTGAAAGTAAAAGAAAAAAAAAAGCAAAAACAACAGACCTATACATATATACATACATACACATCACACAAATTTGGAAAAAAGGGAAGACAACTTTTATCTCTGTTGCTTACCTTTGCAAGATGGGATTATTATTATGATTTTTTTTTTTCCAAGTAATCTCTATGCCCAACATGGGTCTCAAACTCAAGACTCTTGAGATCAAGACTCACATGCTCTACTGACTGAGCCAATCAGGCATCCTGGGATTACTATTCTTTTCTGCAATTAACACTTTATTTATTTAATTCTTTTTCATCTTTGTTTATTTTTGAGAAAAAGAGCATGAGCAGGGGAGGGGCAGAGAGAGAGGGAGACACAGAATCCAAAGCCCTACCCAGGGCTCAAACTCACAAGCTGGGAGACCATAACCTGAGCTGAAGTCAGACACTTAATCAACTAAGCCACCCAGGCACCCCAAGCCCAGGATTTCCTTTTCTATCAGCTGACAACCTATCCTCTATCCTGCAATTTATCCATCACATACACACAAAACTAATGGAAAAAACGAATCCTTTACTCCCATTGTTGATTCTATCATCAACCACATTTGAATGGAAATGGATTTGTTTTAACATGTATCAGTATCTGCATCTTAGAACCATGAGCCATGACTGAAAAACAGTATACCAGTTAAACAGGCACACCCTAGAGCCAGAAGGCCTGGTTCCAATTCTGACTCTTCCACTTGCTAGCTCCATTACTTTGGGCTCTTTTTGTAATCTTTCTTTAAAAAGAAAGTACCTCATAAAGTACCTTTGAGGCGTAAGTGACATAATATATGTAAAACACTGACAGGACCTGGGCACAGCAATCGGTACAGGTCAGCTATGTTACTAAGCATTTTACCCATAACTGTGGAAAGAAAAGTTTAGTCTTCTATTAAAATTTTCAGAAAATAAGCATATAAAAAAGTACTTTTATGGGTAGGGAGCCCATTAAATTATACCAGTGGGGTAAAATGGAAGGAAATTTAGTTTTTGGTGGTAGATAGGGAGAGAGACAAAATCCTACAAAGCGCCAACACTCAGGGCAGTGTGGTGTCACTGAAGAATCTTCCGTGGAGATGCTACCTGCTAGGTGAATATGCTGAAAGCTTATTTCTGGTAACACCTATTAACAAAATCTGGTGTGCTGGGTTATATCACAGTATCTTCTTTGTGTGGCCCCACAGGAGGTTCTAAATGCTTCAGTGCCACGAAACATGCACTGAAATATGCACCTTAAAACCAATCTCACTTTTTTGCTTTGTCTATTAATTACATCATGCCTAAAATATGCACTACTATGCATCAAATTTACCTCTTTGTTTTCTCCTGAATCTTTAACCAAGTTCTTTAATCTGTGATGCTGTATTTTACTCAAAGTCACCCCAATTTTTCAAATTTTTTAATAGTGGGCATAAATAAATGCATAAAGGCTCAAGGGGCACTCTCTTTGTACTCATTTTTATCTCTCTACCCAGACCACCAAAGATTATTTTGCTTTTTCCCAAAACACCTGGCATTACTTTAATACTTTTGAGTTTTGGCTTTCTTCCTCCTTCCTAGATTAGTAGCTCTCCAGGTACTGCTCTACATTTCAGCCTTCATGCCCACAGCTTTACCTAAGGAGACTCAGCACAATCCTGAGGAGAAAGATCCTTACAACCAGTTGATCTGAATGTGGGTTGTCCTCGAGGCCTGGCCTGGCTCACTGTCCCTGTTACCATGCCTCCAATCACCTGAACCTGGGATCTAGCTTCACCTGGAATGTGTTCTCCACAATCCACTTCTATACTTGTGGCACTTTTTTTCTAATATTTATTTATCTGAATGCGTGATTCATTTCATGAGATGTGTGCTCAATTTAACTGCTTTACACATACCTGGCAACATTTTTACAAAAAGTGATGTTCCTAGAATGCATCCTTTTCACCAAGAAGTTTTACTGTATAAACAAAGTAGTGCTCTTCATTTGGATTCTCCAATCAAAACATGTTTGTCCCACCAGGGTAAAAGGTCATCATTTTTGTTAAAAGAATAGCAAAGAGCATTGCAAGGATAATGAGACTGAAGTCGAATGTTAGGCCAGCATCTATCTCACTCTTGCTGAAAACCTAGTGGAACATACAGGTCTACTTTCTATTGAATAAGTGGAATTTTTCTTCTTTTCCTAACGTAGACTTGACAATGGTCACCTTTATCAGACTGAGAAGAAGCCACCTTCACGTGTACTAAGGTATATAGGAGCATACACACAACGACAGGCACTTTCCTAGGGCTTTACTATCCTGGCTGCAGATACAAATAGCAGACTTCAATCTCCTTTTGGTGAGTTCCTCTGCCTGCCCAACAGAGAATGAGGAGGTGCTACCTCCCACCTATCCTTCCTCCTGAACTCTCCTCTTTCAGCCAAGAAGCAGCTGAGACGGTCTACTGATCTGTGTGTGTAGGTGCAGTGCAGGGAGAAGAGGAAGAGACCTTTCCTTTCAAAACAAGATAAGGAGTCTTATTTTCAAAGACCATTTAGGTGAGTTCAAAACTAGAGACAAATTAACTTCAGAACACTTATGAAACAATATTGAAACAATATCTCAAGTTCTTTCATGTTCTAAAATTCTGAGATACTTAATGTCAACTATAAAATATTACCATATTAAATAAAAGGAATAACGGAACATCAAAATAACTTACTGCAGTGTAAACAAAGTCATTTCCTTAAGGAGAAAAGTTTGGGTTCTGAATTTGATGAAGTTCTTAAATTCCAAAAGGAATGAAGGAATTATAACATCTGGGTTGAGGTACCCAAAGTAAATCTGTTGTAACAGTAAGTAAAATGGAGGTAGCATCTTATGCATGTGTCACACAACTGACCAGTGAGGGACAGTTTCAGTATCTTAGGTATCAAGACCACATGCCTCCAAGATGCCTCCATCTGTTATGCTGGAAAGACTACTCCAATGTGCTCTGATAACTTCCTCAGATTACCAGTATGGGTCACTATGGAGAACTGGTACCACAAGAGAAAAGGAAGGAACAAAGTTCTTGCATCCATATCAAGACTGGTATCATTCCATTCCCAACTCCTTCTTGGCCTAAAATGACACTGTTGTAAATAACAGAGCTCACTTTTCATTTCTAACTTGGATCCACATGGGTCCTCAATTTCACTACACACACAAATAATTTTATTTTTTTCAATGTTTATTTTTCAGAGAGAATGTGGGGGAGGGGCAGAGAGAGAGAGGCAGACAGAGAATCCCAAGCAGTCTCCACACTGTCAGCACAGAGCCCAACGCAGGCTTGAACTCATGAACCATGAGATCATGACCTGAGCTGAAATCAAGAGTTGGACACTCAACCAACTGAACACCCTGGCAGCCCAATAATTTTGTTCTTATGTTTGATCCTGTGTACAATTTTGAGTCCTACAAGATCAATGTCTCAAAAATACCAACGTGTATATACTTTTACCTTCAATCATCCATTTATTCACTCGTTTACTTATTCAGCAAACATTACACTGCTTACCTAACCACATGCTAGGTACTATACTAGGCAGTGAAATTAAAAGAAAAAAAGTCCCTGCTCTCAATGACTGGTATAGCCTAGAGAGACAGCAGAAGACAAACAATCACAACCAAAGGTAGCTCATGCTACAGTGAGGGTGTGTATGACACAAGAGGGCTTGAGGTAAACAGTGCCAAGAATTCTGCTTGGAGGGGCTCAGGGAAAGGCTGTTAAATGTAATCCTGGAGATGAGATGCAGAGAATAAGTTATATTCTAACAAATGGAAGAGAGAAGTAAAGGGGTATAACATGGAGGTATAACAATATATGGCATAAGTCAGAGAGGTGCAAGGAGCTCATTATTTTGTAGCTGAAAAGTATGAAGGGTCAGGGGAAATGGAAAGAAAATTGTACTAAAACCATATTCTCGGGCTGTATGGTGAGTGAGATGAAATTCTGCTCCTGAAAAAAAACAGACCTTCACTTCTAACAGCTCATTTTGGTAAGTAAGGCTGGTGTCCTAGTGGTAGAACACACAGGGAAAAGTTAGGGGCACCTGGGTGGCTCAGTCAGTTAAGCATCTGACTCTTCATTTGGGCTCGCTTGAGATGGAGCCCAAGTTGGGCTCTGTGTGAAGAGCGTGGAGCCTGATTGGGACTGACTGACTGACTCTTTATCTCTGCCCCTCCTCCACTCATGCTCTCTCTCAAAATAAATAAATAAACTTTAAAAAAATCATACAAAGTTAAAAGTACATCCGATGGACAAAAGAATCTTTGAAAAATTCTAAACGGGTAATAGTCACATTAGTAGCACTGTGGAGTAATAAAGTAAGTTTTCTGCCAAAGCTCAGGGAAACAATGTGATGAACCTGAACTAAGCTATCCTACTGTGGCAATTATGCAATGTCTTTTCTTAGGCAGGCAAATGGAGATTCTTTCAACTCTATCATGTAAAGAAGAAAAGGAAAAAGCCAGAGCAGTATCTTCTGTAATTCCTTATATTTCAGAACTCAAAAAAAATGTTTAAAAGCCCTTCCTTGAGTGCCCGGGTGGCTCAGTCAGTTAAGCGTACGGCTGCGTACGGCAGGTCATGATCTCGCAGTTCGTGAGTTCCAGCCCGCATCAGGGTCTGTGCTGACAGCTCAGAGCCTGGAGCCTGTTTCAGATTCTGTGTCTCCTTCTCTCTCTGCCCCTCCCCTGCTCACGCTCTGTGTGTGTGTGTGTCTCTCTCTCTCAAAAATAAATAAACATTAAAAAAAAATTTTTTTAAATAAATAAAAGCCCTTCCTTGAGGGGTGGGCACCTGGCTGGCTCAACTGGAACAGCCATCTGACTTTTGATCCTGAGGTTGTGAGTTCAGGCCCCACATTGGGTGTAGAGATTACTAAAAACATAAATAAACTTTAAAAAAAAAAAAAAAAAGCTCTTCCCTGAAAAAAAAAATCTCAATGATAACATGAGTTTAAATTTTAGTATAGACAAGTTTAAGGCCAGTAATAGGCATAGAAGTAAGCAAAGTGATAAATATCAATTTGATAGAAAATTAGTAGACACTGAAAATGACAATCACAGACAATATTCAAACGCGGGAAACTTAAAATATAAGTAGAAAAAGGAGTATGAAAATTTATATGTGCAATAGGATCTTATATATAGCATAGCATGTAGAACACATGTTGACAGACTAAAAGAGAAAAAATGAAAGTGAAAATAATTTTCTATTATTTTTATTCTATTTTCTGTGGTAACAGAATAAAATGAAATTTAAAAACCAACACAATTTTAATGTTTACTGTATCTAATGTGCCTGACCCAGATGGGTTACATGCAACTTCTTCATTCCTGGTTTTCTATAATGGTTTTTACATATGGTCCTGATGTCCAGCTGCAGTGTTATTAAAATACAAAACAATAACAAATGGATACTTTGGCTTGAAAAATACTTAAAATTCCTATTATGAACCCGCTCTTTCCTGATACACAGGTAAGACAAATGCAACAAACTAAAGGGATTCAAAGAATACAGAGTCACATAAATAATGGCTGTATCATATTTCTCTCGAATGCTTAAGAGAAAAAAAAATTTCTGGAAATGGTTGTGATACCTAACAGCCTTTTAAAAGCCATTTAAAAACAACTATTTATTGTGCATCTATAAGCCATGCACTTCACTCTAAAGATATGAAGAGAAAATAAAACATAATCCTTGCCCTCAAGAAGCTCCTAGTCTAAAAGAAGAGAAAGAATGGTTACAAATGATTGTAATAAAATATGGCAAGTCCTCTAACAGAGGTATGTACAAGATACTGAGATTAAGTAAAAAACAGAAGTAGGATGACAAAAGTCAGGATAAGCTTCAGAACGAAGTTAGGTGTTCAGTGAGTTGCAGGAGGTGAAAGCTGACTTGACTAGCACATGCAAGGGAGTGTGAAATGTGAAATGTAAAATAACCAGGCAAATATGAGTAATTTCAAGTTAGTTCCTATGGCTAAGAGAGTGTGAGGAAGGGCAGTCAGGAAATGAGGTTAATGGAGTAGACAGGGGAAACAATCACAAAGGGTCTTGTATTCAAAGTAGAGAATTTGCCTATTACTGAACTGTGAAATCTAAACTGCCACCAGCTACAAGGTGCACCATGACTTTATGTACTATTAAAAAGAAAAAAAAAGCTTTCTGCTGGAGTCTATTAACAAGGTTAACAGAATACTCCTGCATAAACATACACTACCAAATGGTAACAATCTCAGTGTAAGATAAAGAAATAAACCAACTATGCAGAAAGAAACAGCAAGGAACTTCATTTCTCAACTTGCCCTTACATGAAAGGAGGAGAGAAAAATCCCCCTGAGAAATGAACTCTAAGCAGGTCTGTAGCCTGAACTAAAGCTATCAGTATGGTCTAAAAACAAACAAAACAAATAGGGAAAACTTTAAAGTGGTCTGATGTTGGTAGTTTCCCTAAATGCTTGGCAGAAACAAATGCAAATTTTCTTTAGATAAACTAGACTTGTATCCAGGACAATAACAATTTAATATGCAATCTTATTTCAAAGATTACCAATAAAAAAATGTGCATCTTAGATGGAAAATAGTCAGTCTTCTAGTCAGTCTTAAATCTGGAGGGGTTTCATAATTACCTGGGAACTTTTAAAAATACTTATTACTAGGATGCTTACCGATGATTCTCATACAGGTAGGCCTGAAGCAGAGCCCTGGAATCTCTATTTTAACAAGCTACCCAAGCTTTTTCTTACACAATCAGACAATCAGCATCTGTCTACACCATCAGCTGAAAACTACTGGAGACAATAAAGAACAGCAGGATTTTAAGCCAGAGAATAATTTGATCAGACTGACACTTTAGGAAGACCACTCTGGTGCTGGTGGACTTTGTCGAGAAGGCATATTAGAAGAGGGTAAGGAAAGGCGATGGAGGGATAGTAAATTTAACAGGAGGTTAGTGAAACAGTTCTAAGGCAAGAGATGGTGATCATTTAAATAGTAACAATGGGGAGAAAAATAAGAGAGTATCAAGGAGGCAGAAACAGAATTTTATAAAAATTAGACGTAGGTAGAGGGATAGAATCTAATTCTAAAAAACTTCTGAAGACTCACCCCTAATCAGCATTATAGCCACCAGGGCTTTAAAAATTAATCTTAAATTTGAGTACAACAATCCACCAACTTTTAGTTGTATAATAAAGTTTAAGTACCACACCAAATCCTAATCTACATAAAACATCAAATGTTCCAAATGCAACTAATGCAAATTCAGATGTTAAGCATACAGAGATTTTATTCTTTAATGTTTTACATTTCTATTAATCAGTGTGCATGAACTGAAAAATTAAAATCTCTTTGGGCATAGAAAAGAAAGGATATTCACTGGTAGATAAACTTAAATTACAAACAGAAAACAATGAATCAACAAACTTACGCTGAATATGAATGAACTGTTTTGGCTGTTTAAACTCTCCTTTGTACAAGCGATTGTAATAGTTGACGTTGCTCTCTGCCTCAGGAACTGGAATGACCATGCTCTCTTTTTTTTCTCTAAATACTTGCTGTGCTGAAATAGCTCGCTGTAAATGATGTTCCTGGAAAATGTAAAGTAGGCAACATAAGTTGTTTTAATAATGTTAATTCAATGCACAATTCTATTTAAAATTTAATAACTGCAAGGTGCTTTAAGAATTACTTATAAATAGTTCCTTCACCACAGAACTATAGAAAACATTGCCATTGATGTCCCTTAATGCTGTACTCATCCTGATATCACCTTAGATATTTATAACTTTAGTAAGTAGAATTTTATTCAAAGGTTAAATATACACATATTCGCAAACTAGAATTTAACATCTCAATTACAAGAAAATTGATCCCGTTTGCTAAATTAACAGAGGTGTCTGGCACCAGTACCAGAAATACGGGAACACATGCAAATGACAGGAAAAGAATTGTGCCACAGGTTTTAATTATCTTCTGCATTTACACACCTGAACTTTAACAGTACAAACTAATTCCAAAAAAAAAAAAAAAAAAAGGAAAGAAAAAACCATGTTCAACAGACTACATTACTATCACAGCAGGAAATATTTCTAAACTAAGGTTAAACAAAAGTTCCTATGAAATACATCTTGATTGCAGTAACTTTTATTGTGCCTCTACCACTTAATGCCTACTTTCTCCCAACCACAAAAGGGACCAATGCCATTCCCAACAAAGCAGTATTACTTTGTAGATGGCAAATTAGGTCAAATCACTCCCCAATAAATCCCCTTCAAACTCAGGTTAAAATTATCACTGACTTACAAGGCCTTGTTTCTCTCTGACTTCTCCCTACCCATCCTTTATCCTAGCCACACTACCTTTCCTTAAGGTTCCTAAATTGCCAACGATGGCTTCTGAAATTCCTTTAAGTCTCAACTTATCAGAGATGGCTTCTGTGATTTCTTTATCTAAAAGATAAAAGAGTACTGGCTAAGAATTTTTTTTATCGGTGTCATTCTTTCAACACTTTTCAGAGCATCTAGTAGACACCAGATACTACTCCTATTACTCAGAATTGTTAAAAGTGGATGAGACAGACTCTGCTATGAAGCAACTTAGCTAGTAGAAGAGAGATATCTCAGTATACAATCATGTTTGGGCTTGACAAGCATGTCTCCTCAATTAGTGAAAGACTGTCTAAGGAGGATAGAGAACTATATCCAAAGAAAGTAAAATCTAAACTAAGACTTTCAGGATCAATAGGGATTTAGCAAGGCAAAAGAGAGAGAGGAAAAAAAAAAAATCCAGGCAGAGAAAACACAGCGTCCAAAATGGACAAAAGCTCAGAGACATTCAATAAAAGGCAAGCAGTTGAGGTAAGGGACAGGCAGGTGGATGCTAGCTTACATTTGAAG
The DNA here is from genome assembly GCF_028749965.1 of Puma concolor. NCBI lineage: Eukaryota > Metazoa > Chordata > Mammalia > Carnivora > Felidae > Puma > Puma concolor. Next base: position 140,467,072 of record NC_141674.1, on the reverse strand, counting down.
AGTTTCTCCATTTTCCATACCAGGAAGAAATACATTTTCTTCATAGGGTGGGATCCCAAGTTGGAACATTAAACACACTTCCCTATACAAATATTACTATCAATTTAGAGTCGATTAGTAACAATTTTTGAGTTAACTAAAAAATTGTGAGAGGATCAAATACACCCACAAACAGTATCAAGAAATTATGAAAGCCAGGTTTTGAAAGAGCAATTTCTGCATTATTTAAGCCTATACTTTTCTATTACCTTGCTGACATTTCACCTCTCCTGGTCAAATAAAGTGATTCAATATGTGATGCCACCTTGTATTTATATAATATTTTATACTTCTCAAAGTATATCCACAATCACATGCTTATTATTATGCTTATGCTTATTAGCTCCTCAAAATTTTGAGACAGGGATAGATACTATTACATTAATGAGATTCAAGAAACAAATGATTTGCTCTTAGTTGTGGTATAAATTACATGAGGGAGTCAAATTTCAGGACTCTGACTTAAGTATTCTTTGATTATTCCATCTTTACTAGAATGGGCTATTAAAAATTAAAAAAAAAATCTTTTAATTCTAGTAATCTAGAAATATGGTTGACAAGAGGAACTGAGCTAACTGGTGACACACATTTTTGATTTGAAGAGATTCTTTCTCCTCTAAGTACAAAACATTTTTAGGTATTATCCAATTACTGAAATACATCTTTAATAGATGAAGATTTAATATTATTTTAATTTTACATGTGAGGAAATTTAAAAATAGACCATAGATGACTCTCTTCTTAACACAGCTGGCAGATGACAGAGCTGCAGCCAGAAATTAAGGAGCCGACCATGACACACTCCCCCATTTTAATTTACAGACCAAATTTAGCTCTAAAAATAAATTCTCAGCTATCATTTCCTTCCCCATATTATCAGACAGCTTCTCAAACTAAAAACTCAGAAAAACACAACAATAATATGGCTTCTAGAGGCCTGTGTTTCATATAATAACCATAGTCAGTGACAAACAGACAAAATCCTGGAAGCAGGTAGAAGAGTTTTCATTTATCGTTATTAGGGCAAGCAGTTGGCAGGAATAATGTTGATTCCCTGTTACATCCTGCATTATATGTTGGTGAGGTTACCTGGATTTTTAAAAGCATATTAAAAACCAAGCATGACTTGATTTCTTTTCCATTAAGAAGGCATTCTTTGACACACCAACTCCACTTTTGAAATTCATCAAAGGCAACAGACAAATGGGAACAATGACTAAATAAAATGTTCATCAGTGGCTCAGTTGATTAAGCGTCTGACTCTGGATTTAGGCTCAGATCATGATCTCTTGGTTGTGAGACTAAGCCCCATGCTGGGCTCTGCACTAAGCATGGAACCTCCCTGGGATTCTCTTTCTCTCTTACCTGGCCCTGTCCCCCAAATGCTCTCTCTCTTAAAATAAGTAAATAATAATAATAATAATGATGATAATAAATGGCATTATTTAAACACCAAAAAAAAAAAACCCATGAAGTCTAAATGGGAATAAGTAGGGAATTATAAAAATTTATAATTTTTATTTTATATTTATGTAACATAATTTTATTATATAATTATATATACTATATATATAATTTTATATATTATAAAATAACATGTATAAATATAAATGAATATGTGTGTAGAGAAAACAGACTGGAAGAATACAGTCTTTTATACACCACAAAATGCTTTTTAGGTGGGTCTTATATTCTTCTGTGTGTGTCTGCTCTCTATTTTCTGAAATAAATCTGTATTAGTTTTTAAGTTTAAACAGTGAAATAAAAGCTTTGCGTCTGAAATTGAAGGGACTCACCACCAAAATACACAAAGTCACTTCTTATGATTACTTTGACATTCTAAAATAACCTTTCAAAACTTACTATGTTATACCTAAATAAACATTTTTTGTTTTTCTAGATATTTACATCCTTTGTACCTTCTGTTTTTCCTAGTTATGTGTGAAATTATACGATAAATCATTAAAAGAAAATGAAAATAAACTAAATAACTCATGACTTTTAGTCATACATAAATACTACCAAGCACAATCTTGCAAAGTGCAGGAGAGAATTTTGTTTTTTCTTTTGGAGAGGAGTAAATTAAAGTTCTATGACTACATCGGCAGAAATCAGCAGTGCTGAAATGTGAATATTTGTATGTGTGTCTCTATTCCATCTTACCAAGCTCAAGCCCCAACTTGTTGGGTCTTAGAATGTATTAATTGAGATAGGCAGCATACAAAATCAAAGATTATTCATTGGTATTTTAAAAATTCACATGCAAAACCCCCAGCAAAAGACAGCAAACTGAATCACTACCTTTATCTACTTCACCACCCTACATTAGTAAACTTACCAGTAAAGGACTAAGATGCTTATAAAGCCACAATAACAAAGAAAATGAAAAATAAGCCATCAGCACAAAACAAAGTGTAGCAAAATCCTAGGAGATCAAAATCAAAAGATCAAGTTTTGAATCCCTGCAGAGAAGGAAAAAAACAAAAACTGAGCCCATCTGTCCTGCAGAAAACAAGATAATGGGGATTTTGAAACACTAGCTAGAAACAGCTAGAATAAGACACGTCCTTCTTTGCCTATTCCTCAAAAAGGAGATCATTCTACACAAACAGAAGAGGGCACCACAGAACCAGTAAAACTGTGAACTACACACTTAACTACAAAAATGAAGAGAAAACCTAGAAGTCTATGTTATTATTAAAAATAAAATTTTAAAAAATGCAACTATGGTTCTAATGATAAATTCTTTCCACTCTGCATGAGGGAAGAACAGAAAAAAACTTCAAGAAAAATACACCAAACTTAAATATGCCCCAAAGAAACATTTAGGGATATGAAAAATATCTTTGAATCAGAAACTCAAAAACTAAGATGAGAGAAGGAGGGTAAAAGACTCAGGAAAAAATGGGAAGAGTTGAGTAACTCAGGAAAAAAAGAAAAGACAATTATCTCAGAGACAAAGACTAAAATTACTAGTAGCCAGGTACAAAATATATGCAAACAAAAACGTGTTGCATAAGTTGTCAAAGGACCAAGAGAATGAAAATCAGGTAAAGAAAGTAGTAAAACGAATAAGAAAGATGGTAAGATGTAAAAAGAGACAAAGAAGGAAAGACAGTCATATAAGTGGAGTCTCTGATGAAGAAAAACAATGCAACAGAACTAATTTTTTAAATTATTATTTATTATTGAGAGACAGAGAGAGACAGGGCATGAGCATGGGAGGGGCAGAGAGAGGAGGAGACAGAGAATCTGAAGGGGGCCCCAGGCTCCGAGCCGTCAGCACAGAGCCCAATGCAAGGCTCTAACTCACAAACCGAGCAAGATCATGACCTGAGCCAAAGTCAGATGCTTAACCAACTGAGCCACCCAGGCATCCTTCAGAACTAATATTTAAAACACCCCCCTACCAAGTGTCTGGAAATAAGATATGAATCTGCATATTGAAAAAGCCCACCAGGGAGCAAGATGGCATACAAAACTCTGCACCACCACAGACACAAACTGACAGTGCTTGGTGCAAACGGGAGAAAACACTCTGCTCACAGCTACCCTCTTGGGAGGGAAAGGGAAGAGTAGAATGCACATCCAACATTCCAGCTTTTGGGGAAACTGCCTAAGGGACTATAACTTCTGTCTCCCCTAAATCAGAGGGCTGAATGAACCAACATTCTTTGGATGCCTGGTAACGGTGGAGAACAAAAGAGAGCTCAAGCTCAGAGCCTTGTTGCAGCACCAAAGAAGGTATGGTACTGCAGCGAGACCAAGGGGAATTAAACACTACAAGCTCCAGAAAACCAGTAACACTCTCTAACTAGGAAATTATGTGCACATGCCCAGAGAAGATGTATCTCCAGAAAAGGTTTGAAGGGCTTCCAGATTCCCTGTCTGGGCTAACGGAAAAAGGTCTTCCCTGGTATGAAGCCAATTTTAAGACACTGGGAGAGGTGGCTATTTTTTAAAATGGACAAATTAGGGGCAGCTGGCTGGCTTGGCAGGATGTGACTCCTGCTCTCAGGGTTGTGGGTTCAAGCTCCACTTTGGGTGTGGAGATTACAAAAAATAAATTAAAAAAAATTTGAAAACTAGGGGCGCTCAGGTGGCTCAGCTGATTAAGTGTCCAACTTTGGCTCAGGTCATGATCTTATGCTTCACGAGTTTGAGCCCTGCTTCGGGCTTTGTGCTGACAGCTCAGAGCCTGGAGCCTGCTTCATATCCTGTTTCTCCCTCTCTCTCTTTCTCTCTCTCTGCCCCTCCCCTGCTCGTGCTCTCTCTCTCTCTCTCAAATAAATAAAAAACATATAAAAAATAAAAAAATTTAAAAACTAAAAAAAATAAAATGCACAAATTATAGCAAAAAACAGGAGAGAAATACAGCTCAAAGAACAAAATATATCTCCCAAAAATGACCCTAAAGAAATGGAGATGTGTGAATTATTTGACGACAAATTTAAAATAATCATCTTTAAAAAATAATAAAATAAAATAAAATAATCATCTTAATAAAGCTCAATGTGCTACAAAAAACCATAAATAGACAACTAAATGAAATCAGGGAAACTGATGCATGGACAAAATGAGAATAGCAACAAAGAGATAGGAAATACAAAAAAGAACCAAACAGAAATTATGGAGCTGAAGATTGCAATAACTAAATTGAAAAATCCACCAGAAGGATTCAAAAGCATTCTTCATCAGGCAGAAGAAAGAATTAGTGAACTCAAAGATCGATCATTTGAAATAATTTAGTCAGAGGAACAAAAAAAGGGGAAAAAAAATGAAGCCTAAGAGATTTATAGGACACTAATGACAGACCAATATATGCATTAATGAACCAAAAGGAGAAAAGAGAAAGGAGCAGTGAGCTTGTTTGAAGAAATAATGCCTGCAAATGAAATCTGGGGAAGAATATGGACATTCAAATTTAAAAAGCTCAAATAATGCCAACAAAGATGAATTCAAAGAAGCCCACACTAAGATACACTGTAATCAAACTGTCAAAAGTTCAAAGACAAAGAAGGAAATCTTGAAAGCAGCAAGGGAACAGCAAGTCATCATGTACAAGGGAACACCCATAAAATCATCAGCAATTTCTCATCAGAACTATTACAAGCCAGAAAGGAGTGGGCTGATATATTCAAAGCGCTGGGGAAAAAAAACTGCCAACCAAGATACTGTATCTGGAAAAACTGCCCTTCAAAAATAAGTAAAGAATAAAAACCCACTCAGGTAAAAAATAGATGAGGGAATTCATCTCTGATAGACCTACCTCATAAGAATTGCTAAAAGGAGTCCCTTCCAGTTGAAACAAAAAGACACTAGAGAGCAACACAAAAATATCCAAAAACATAAAAATCTCTAGTAAAGGTATATATAGACAAATACAGAATCTTGGAATACTGTAATGGTGGTACATAAGTCACTTTTAATTCTGGTATAGTACTTAAAAGATAAAAGCATAAAAACAGGTATTAAACATAAAACTATGTTGATGACACAAAACATAAAAAAAATTTAATTTATGACATCAATAATTTTAAAGCAGGGAAAGAGATGTAAACAGCTTGAGCTTTTCTATGTAACCGAATTTACAAGTTTAAAAAAGACTGTTAGGATCTATACAAAGTTTTATGTAATACTGATGGTTTACTCACAAAAAATACCTACGGAAGATCCACAGAAGAAAATAAGAAAAGAATCAAAGCAGGTCACTTTGTGTTAATGAAACACAAAGGAAGAGTAGCGAAAGAGGAAAAGAGGGACAAAATAACTACAAGATAAATAGAAAACAATAAAATGGCAAGAGTAAGTCCCTCAGTATTAGTAATTATTCTAAATGTAAGTGGATTAAACTCTCCAATCAAAAAACATGGAGTAAATGGGCCACCTGGGTGGCTCAGTCAGTTAAGCAGTTAAGCATCTAACTTTGGCTCAGGTCATGATCTCATGGTTTAAGAGTTCGAGCCCTGTATCAGGCTCTCTGCTGTCAGCACAGAGCCTGCTCTGGATCTTGTCCCCCTCCTCCCCTCCCCTTTCTCTTACTCTCTCTATCTCAAAAATAAACACTAAAAACAAAAACAAAAACAAAACCCAAAGATTAAAACAACAACAACAACAAAGAGAGACTGAACAGACTGCTATACACTGTCTACAAGGCACTCACTGTAGATAGAAGAACATATATAACCATAAATGAAGGGATGGAAAAACATATTCCATGCAAATAGTAACCAAAAAAGAACAGGAGTGACCATACCTAGATCAAAAGACATTACACAATGATAAATCAGACAGCTCACCAGAAAATTATGACAATTATGAATATATATTATATGCACCTAACAGGAGTGCACCAAAATTTGTGAAACAATGACAGAATTAAAGGGAGAAAAAATAAGACAATCAATAGGAGATTTCAATACCCCGCTTTATAATGGATAGATCAACCAGAATATCAGTAAGGAAAAAGAGGACTTGAACAACAGTAGAGAGCAAATAAACTAACATACATATCCAGAACACTCTACCCAACAACAGCAGAATACACATTTTTCTCAAACACACACACAGAACATTCTCCAGGACAGATCATGTGTTAGGCCACAAAACAACTTTCATAAAATTTAAGAAAAGATGAAATCATACCAAGTATCTTTTCCAACCACAATGGAATAAAACTAGAAATCAACAGCAAAAGGAAAACTGGAAAATGCACAAATATGTGGAAACTGAACACACTTCTGAGCAATCAGTGGATCAAAAAGAAATCACAAGGGAATTCAGAAAATACTCAAGACATGAAAACACAACATAACAAAACTTAAGTGATGCAGCAAAGGCAGTATTAAGAGGGAAGTTTATAGCAGTAAATTCCTACTTACATTAGAAAAGAAAGATCTCAAGTCAACAACCTAACTCTACACCTCAAATAATTAGGAAAAAGAACAAAACCCGAAGTTTACAAAAGTAAGTAAATAGTACAGATTAGAGCAGAAAAAAGTAAAATAGAGAATAGAACAAAAAAAATTAATGAAACTAAAAACTGTTTGGAAAAAGCCAAAAAAATTGACAAAACTGTAGCTATGTGAACTAAGAAAAAGTCCCCCAAACCAGAAAAAGATGACATTAAATGAGAAAAAGAATTATAAGAGACTACTACAAATAATTATGCACCAACAAACAGGGCATCTAGAAAAAACAGACAAATTTCGAGAAACATATAGCCTACCAAGACTAAACCATAACAAATAAAAAAATCTAAATAAACCTGTAATTAGGAAGGATATTAAGTCAATCATCAAAAACATCCCAAGGTATTTGAAAAGAAAAGCTCAACACAGATGGCTCCACTGGTGAATTCTGCCAACATTTAAAGAATCAATACCAATCCTTATCAAGCACTTGTCAAATAATTGAGGAAAAACTTCCAAATTCATTTAACAAGGCTAGTATTACCCTCATACCAGAATCAGACAAGTACTACAAGGGGAGGTGGGAAAAATGAGTAAAGGTGGTCAAAAGGTACAAACTCCCAATTATAATCTTAATAAATTCTGGGGATGTAATGTACAGCATAGTGACTATAGTTAAAAATATTGTATTCTCTCCTTGAAAGTTGCTAGGAAAGTAACTCCTAAAAGTTATTCAAAAATGTTCATGGATTGTAATACTTAATAAAAGAACTACCATAACATCCAGCAATCCCACTTACAGGTATATATCCAAAAGAACTGAAAACAGGATTTAGAAGAGATATTTACATATCCACATTCAGTGCAGTATTACACGCAACAGCCAGTGGTGGAAGAAACCCAAATGTTTACTAACAGATGAATGGAAAAACAAAATGTGGTGTACACATATAACAGAACATTAGCTTTAAACGGAAGGAAATTCTGACAGATGCTATAACATGGATGAACCTTAAGGACATTATGCTAAGTGAAATAAGCCAGTCCTGGTCACAAAAAGGCAAATATTGCATGATTTCACTTAAGTGTGGTCTAAAGTAAATTCTTTTTTTTTAAGATTTTATTTTACTAAAAATTCTTTTTATGTTTATTTTTGGGAGAGAGAGAGAGACCAAGCACGCAAGCGGGGGGGGGGGGGGGGGGGGAAGGGGGGGGAGAGAGATGCGCAGAATCCAAAATAGATTCCAGGCTCTGAGCTTTCAGTACAGAGCTCAACGCGGGGCTTGAAATCATGAACTGTGAGATATGACTTGAGCTGAAGTTGGATGCTTAAATTCAGCTCCCCAGGCACCCCTAAAAAGACTCATTTTTAAAGTAATCTCTACACCTCTACACCTAACATGGGGCTCAAACTCACAACCCCAAGATCAAGACTTGCATGCTCTACTGACTGAGCCAGCCAGGTATCTCTAAAGTAGTCAAATTCTTAAAAATAGAAAGTAGAATGGTAGTCACTAGGGACTGGAAGAAGAGGAAAAAATAAACTGTTGTTCAACGGGTACAGTTGCAGTTTTCCAAGAAGAAAAAGTGCTTGATACCTGTTGCATAACACTGTGCATAGTACTGTACACTTAAATATGGTTTAGATGGTAAACTTTAGGTTATGAGTTCTTCACCACAACATTAAAAAAAAAAAAAAAGCTTATTAAGTACCTGGCAAAAGTAATCCAGAACAACCAATTCTGACATATATTTGAATAAAACTATTTCAAAACTAATGAAAAAATCCTCAAGGCTTCTAAATAAACAATAATAGTAACAATAATAGTACTTATTATAAATTAATGTTAGTACAGTAACTCAAATGGCAAAAAAATAAAATCAGACTAAAATCACACTTCAAAAACAACATAATGCAAAGCATCAATGAAGCAACATTTTTAGAAAGCTCAATGAAAGATATGAACCAAGGATTTTATACCCACCTAAGTTGTCCTTCAAGTATCAAGGCAACAGAAGAAACTTAAGAATTCTATTGGGCACTTTTGACAAATCTACTAGAATATCACTGGTAAACAAAAATATAATGCAAGCCACACATGCGAGCCATATCCTTAAATTTTCTAATAGCCACACTTAAAAGAGTAAAAAACAGATGAAAGTAATTTTAATACATTTTATCTAAGCCAATTACACATCTATAACGTTATTGTTTCAACATGCCATCAAAGTTTTTTCTCCCATGCCAAAATCTAGTGTGTATTTTACACATATAGAACATTTAAATTCGAACTAGCCATATTTCAAGTGCTCAACAGCCACAAATGACTACTGGCTACATACTCCACAGTATAATACATCTTCATCTTGGCTTCATCCAACCAAGAGGCAACCAAGAGGCAACTCTAATAAAATTTTACTTACACACACACACACACACACACACACACACACACACACCTCTCATAGATAGTCAAAGGATGAAAGACTAATGTACAAACATCTGCACACTAAAGTGGAAATAATGCAACTAAAAACAGATGGACGGAGTGCCTGGGTGGCTCATCAGTTGAGTGTCCAACTTCGGTTCAGGTCATGGTCTCATGATTCATGAGTTCACACCCTACATCGGGCTCACTGCTGTCACACAGATCCACTTCGGATCCTTTGTCCCCCCCTCTCTCTGCCTCTGCCCCGCTTGCACACTTGTACTCTCTCTTTCAAAAATAAATATTTAAAAAAAAAAGAAGAAGGAAAAAAAGCCTTCTCAAATAGAAAACATGCACTATAACACAATACAAAAAAACTGTTAAATATTATAGTAAGAGTTGGGACCAAATGTATTCAGTCCTATCAATAAATATGAATGGACTTATCTATGAAAACAAAAAAATTTTCTACTTGTTTAATAAGACTCAACTATATGCAGTGTACAACATCCCCCCCCCCAAAAAAAAAGTGGTTGGGGGAAAAAGCAAAATTAAAGGAATGAAAGTTTATCAAGTAATGGAAAACAGTAAGAAAGACAAACAGATCCTCATTATTAGATAAGTAGAGTTCAAGTCAAAGAGCATTAAGCATGACCCAAAACCCACAATTCACAATAAGGGTTTTTAAATTTTTTTTTTCAACGTTTATTTATTTTTGGGACACAGAGAGACAGAGCATGAACGGGGGAGGGGCAGAGAGAGAGGGAGACACAGAATCGGAAACAGGCTCCAGGCTCTGAGCCATCAGCCCAGAGCCTGACGCGGGGCTCGAACTCACAGACGGCAAGATCGTGACCTGGCTGAAGTCGGACGCTTAACCGACTGCGCCACCCAGGCGCCCCACAATAAGGGTTTTTAATATCTACATATCATTCATGAATGTCTGTATCTATAGATTTTGGATATCCATACAGATTTAAGAATATCTATACATCAAATGACACGGCAACCATTTTATAAAGCAAAAGCTACAGGATATGTAAGGACCGATAAATAAAAACACAGTACTAATATTAACTAACTTTACCACACCACTCCCAGCATAAGGTAAGTCAAATGGACAAAGAATAAGCATGGACCTAAGCACCGACCTAACTTTAATAAGGCAGATCTTATAGCCATATATCAAACTTTACACCTAATGCTCCTCAAGTTCACAAGCAACTGATAAATGTAATCATTTATCAGTTAAGAATTACAAAGACTAGGGTATTATGAATGGAGTAAAAGGGATAAGGAAAGAGACAATTCTGAGCAAACCCCTTTGTATGGTTTTGAAGTTTTAAAACCTTATTAATGTTCAACATGCCCTAAAGATAATTAAAATCAACAAGGATGTGGGGAGAAACCAAAATAGTACACAAGGAGAAACAACAAATAAACCTCCCTCAATAGAAATGAATATTCCATACATCCACAATGAAGAGAATGGGAAACAAAGGTATTTAGGTTCCTTTGGAAAATAATGATTTGAAATTCATCTTTAAAACTTTGACAACATGGGGCGCCTAGGTGGCGCAGTCGGTTAAGCATCCGACTTCAGCCAGGTCACGATCTCGCGGTCTGTGAGTTCGAGCCCCGCGTCAGGCTCTGGGCTGATGGCTCAGAGCCTGGAGCCTGTTTCCGATTCTGTGTCTCCCTCTCTCTCTGCCCCTCCCCCGTTCATGCTCTGTCTCTCTCTGTCCCAAAAATAAATAAACGTTGAAAAAAAAAATAAAAATAAAATAAAAAAATAAAACTTTGACAACATATACTTCAAAGGACTGTTGTGATGGTTATGTAAGTTTAAAAGGTGTTCAGAAGAGTTCATGGCACATTCTAAGGGATAAAAGTTTCCTGTTATTAAAACATATCAGAGAACTACAATCCTCGAAACAGTGGCATTTTAAGAAGATAAAAAAAATTTAGAAATTTTGACAATTAAAACCCTTTTTTCAACACCCATTCATAACATAAAATTCCCTGAAAGAAGGAAATGTCCCGAACCTGATAAAAAGCAGGCACCCATGGAAAACCTATACTTAATAACCATACTTAATGGTCAAAGACTGAATGCTTTCCTCAAGTTCAAGTTCAAGCCAAGGAAGTCTGTTCTCACCACTTGTAGCCCACATTTCACCTAAGATTCTAGTCAGTACAATGAGAGAAGAAAAACAAACACAGACATGTAGACTGGGAAAGAAGTAAAATTATTTGTACATGATATGGTTCATGTAGGGAGACAATCCTGGGGTATCTCAAAGGCTCCTAGGGCTAAAAAATGAATTAACAAAGTTGCAAGTCAATATTAAACACTCAAGTAAATTTCCATATATCAGTAACTGAAAAATGTAAATAAAAAGCAATACCACTTACAACAGCATCACAACTACTAAATGCTTAGAGACAGACTTAACAAATTATGTGTAAAACTTACACAGCAACATAAATGTAAATATTACATGTTCCTGGATTGGAGGGTTCAATGCTGTTCCAAAAAATTTTTACTTGGGTAGATTTTCCCCTAAATTATTTAAATTTCTAATAAATCCCTATCAAAGCCCTACCACGTTTGTTCCTTTTTTTTTAACAGAAATGGACAAGTTGATTATAAAATTCATATAGAAAGGCAAAAGAAAAATAGCCAAAATAACTCTGAAAAAGAATAAATGTGAAAGACATACACAATCTGACTACCAAATCATAAGTTTTAAATTATAAAGCTAAATTAATCAACATCACTAGCATATGAGCACATAAAACAACAGAAAAGTCTAGAAATAGACCCACAAACACACAGATAATGAATTTGAGACAAAGGTGTCAATCAATGGGGGAATTAAATGAGGGTAAGGATAGTCTTTTCATCAAATGGTTTGAACATGAGTTTGGGGGAAAAATGAGCCGATACTCTTAACTCATACTTTACACAAAAATTAACTCAAAATAGATCACAGACTCTAAATATAAAGCCTAAACTTATATCTGTAAGAAAATATAGAAGAAAAATTTTAGCAACCCTGGTTTTGGCAAAGACTTCTTAGGACACAAAATGCATTGATTATAAATGAAAGAACTGACAAATTAGACTTCCTAAAAATTCAAAAATTATGCCATTTAAAATACAAGAAAATGAAAAGACATGCCAGACTGAGAAAAATATTCACAATACATATGTGAGCCCTTCTATGCAGAATATATAAAGAACTGTTATATCTCAATAATAAACCAACCCAATTTTGTTTAACAAAATGAGTCCATGATTTAAACAGAAACTTCACAAAGCACAGTAATAACCAATAAGCACTTGAAAAGATGAACATCTTTGTATCAGAAAAATGAAAAATAAACCCATAGAAAGTTTTGATTACACACTCACAAAATGACTAAAATTAAGAAACTGGCCAACACCAACTGTTGGTGGCAATGTCAAATAATATCACCCCTAAGGAAAACTACTGGGTAGTTTCTTATACAGTATAAATATATCCTTATCACATGACCCAACATCTTACTGCTAAGTACGTACCCAAGAAGTGAAACACATGTTCACAAACAACTTGCACATGGATGTTAACTGCTATTTTGCTCACAACAACCAAAAATTGGAAACAATACAAATGTATATCAACAGATACATAGACAAAATGAATACATTCATTCATTGGAATACTACTCAGTTAAAGGGAGGGGAGGGGTCAAACTAATCACACACACACACACACACACACACCCCCATAGGCACAACAATGAATTATATCAAAAGTACGCTGAGAAATAACCAGACACAAACAGCCATATACTGTTATGATTCCATGTATAAGATGTTTGTGGACAGAGTAAACTAACCTATAGTGATCAAAATCAGATCAGGAGCTGACTGAAATGGGGGTGGAGGACAGGACTATAAAAGGGCTCAAAGGGGACTTTTGTAGGGAATGAAAATGTTCTACTTATTTTTTGGAAGGGTGGTTACACAGATATATTTGTTTATTAAAACACAGAACCACACACAAAATAAATGCTTTATGCTGTATGTAAATCACTTCAATAAAGGTGATTTTTAAAATGAAGAAGAGGGGCACTTGACTGGCTCAGTCGGTAGAGCATGCCAATCTTGATGTCAGGGTTGTGAGTTCAAGGCCCACATTGGGCTTTAAAAAGGGGGAGGGGTTTGCAGGAGGAGGAGGAGGAATAATAATAACCAGTGATGAAACAAAAATTTAATGTAAACAGAACATGCTGACAAGGCATTATTTACAAAGCTAGTGAATTGTAGTAAAACAGACACTTTCAAGAATGAGTACTAGTGAATGTGTTAAAGCGTAAATTGGTATGATCTGGAGTACAGTTTGGGAAGATGTTTCTAAGCTTTAAATACATCATCCTTTGAGTCTTCTTAAATAATGACATCTTAAAATATTTATGCATTAAGTAGAAAAAGCAGGAAACAAAACCACATACTGAAGATAATCTAAAATATAGTAAGGTAAACAGAATAAGATGACAGCATGAATAAATGTAGAATTTTTTCAAAAGCTGGTAAGGAATGTGCCAAAGTAAAAAAAAAAAAAAAAGATTCAAAAGTATTAAATAGTGAAATTATAAGTGATCTATTTTCTCCTTTACATTTTCTGAAGTTTACTCAAGTAATATGTATTACAAAAAGCAACCCGTGTCAATCTTTAAAACTACTCATTTGGTATCCCTGTCAGAGTCAAAGAAAGAAGAGACGGAGGAAGACAAAAGGAAAAAAGACTCTAGATAAGTCCTTATCCTATTCTAATTAAACCTGATTCTCTTCTAGCACCTTCTAAATCTGATTCTCAGCCCTAGCAACATATTAAAGTCACCTGGAGAAACCATATATGGACTACATGGGAGATAAAATTGTTCAAAGGATTCAGTAGCTGCCTTTCATTCCAACAAATGTGAAATACATACAGTGGAATATTATTCAGCCAATAAAAAAAAAGTACTGATGTATGATACAACATGCATGGACCTTTAAAACACTATATTTAAGTGAAAATGATCAGATACAAAAGGCCACATATTGTATGATTCCATTTGCAGGAAATGTCCAGATATAGGTAAATCCACAAAGAAAGTGTATTAGTGGTTGCCAGGGAGTGGTAAAGGTAGTAGGATGGAAAGTGACTATGGGTATGGGATTTCTTCTTAGGGTGATGGAAGTGTTCTGCAACAAGATAGTCATCATATTGTATAACACTGAATTTACGACACTGTATAGCACTGAATGTATTAAAAACCACTGAATGCACACTTTAATATGTGAATTATGTTAAATTGTCTTATAATTTAAAAAAATGCAAAGAAAAAAAGATCAAGTGACAAGGAATGAATTCACGCTTCTACCTGAAGCGACAAAAAAATCTGATGAGAGTTGAAACAACGGTTTTCCAGACACTGGACATTAGGCAATGAAGGACAATGATACTTGAGAGAAGTAAAACAACAAGTGGGGTCCTACAATTGCCTCAGCTTACTATTTTGGAAAAGTTTCCATGCCATGGAACATGAAAGTGAACTACGACAGAGCCTAAAAGACTTCAGGAAATGCACAGACAGAAACAAGAGTCTGAGAAGATGAACCTAAGACTACAGTACCAAAAAGGAAAGAATTGCAGAGAGTGAACCTAGGAGATCTGCAGAATTCTCTGAAGTATTCCACATAGTCCTCATCAGCACAGGTGTGTGAACTACCTGACACTGGAGAAAGAGCTATCCCAAAGGATTAGAGGGAAAATTGTCTGTCACTCAGGGCCAAGAAGAGCACCTGTTCCCATCAACTAGCCTGGAAAAAAGACATGCTACACACAGAAGAAAGAAGTAAGGATGGCATTAAATTTCTCATCAGAAACAGTGCAAGTGAGAAGACTAGAGCACCATTTTTTAAATACTAGATGAAAAAAACTATCAAGCTATAATTAAATATCCAGCAAAAATATTTTCAAAAACAAAGGTGACGTCAGACATCTGTTGTACAAAAATGCACATACAGTTAACAATACTGTAATTTATATTTATAAAAATGTTAAGGATAAATTTACTTGCTTTACCACATATAAAAATGGGGAAAAACACTTTTAGACATGCAAAAGCTTAAGTATTCATCACCAGTAGACCTGCACTACAAGAAATGTTAACAGAAGTCCTTTTGGGAAGAAGGAAAATGATACCTAATGGAAGTCTAGATGAAAAGCAAGAGTAATAATAACTACAAGGATAAATACATACATCTTTCTCTTATCATTTACAAGTATGTGAAAAATAATTGGCTGTTTAAATAAAAATAATAAGTATGTACCACAGGGTTTATTACAAGTGTTTAATGTATGAAAACGACAGCATAAGGTCTTAGCAGGGAGAAATGGAAATACACTATTTCAAGGTTCTTACACTATACATAAGTAGTATATCACACGAAGGTAGACTGTGATAAACTAAAGATATACAGATGGTCCTTGATTTTTATGATGGTTCAACTTGCCATTTTTCCACTTTACAATGATTTGAAAATGATATGCACTCAGTATAAACCATACTTCAAAATTTTACTCTTGATCTTTTCCTGGGCTAGCACTATGTGGTACAATACATTCCTGTGATGCTGAGCAGTAGCAGTGAGCTACAGCTCCCAGTCAACCACACAATCATGAGGGCAAACAATCCATACATTTATAACCATCCTGTACCCATAAATCCACTGTGTTGCTCACTTTCAGTATTCTATAAAGTACATCAAATATTCAAAACTTTATCATAAAAGACTATGTGCTAGATGATTTTGCCCAACTGTAGAGTAAGTGTCCTGAGTACTTTTAAAGTAGGTTAGGCTAAGCCATGAAGTGAAGGTTGGGTGCATTAAGTACGTTTCAACTTACAATATTTTCAGCTTACAATGAGTTTACTGGGAAATTAACTCATTTTAGGTCAAGGAACATCTGTATATTATAAACCCTAAATCAGAATTTCTCAATCTTGGCACTAGCGACATTCTAGGCAAGGCAAGTCTGTGTTGTGGGAGGATGGCTTGTGCATTGGAGAATGTTTAACAGTATCCCTGACTTCTACCCATGAGATGTTGGGAACACAAATCGCAACCTCCCCACACTGTGAAAATCAAAAATATTCCTGGACATTACCCAATGTCCTCTGGGAAATAAGAGAGACCCATCTGACAACGATGTCTCTAAAGCAATCACTTAAAGTAAAACAAAAAACAAAAAAAAGTAATAGGAAATAAGCCAAAAGCAGAAACAAAATGCAATCAGAAAAAATAATCTAAAAGAAGGTAGAGTAAGAGAAAAAGAAAACAAGAGAAGAAACAGAAAACACTGTTTGCTTCCACAGCACAGACACTAAATTGGAACAACTGTGCAAGGATGAGATGCAAAATCACGAAGCATTCTATATTTTTTAGAGGCGCCTAGCTAGCTCATTTGGTAGAGCATGCGACTCTTGATCTAGGGCTTGTGAGTTCAGGCTCTACTTTGGGCACAGAACCTACCAAAAACAAAAAACACAGAAAAGAGTAAGATGACAGAGTGAAACCTAACCATATCAAAAATCATATTAAATGTCAGTGAACTAGGAATAGAGGGGAACCTCCTCAACTCGACAAAGACTATTTACAAATTATCATCTAACATCATCATAGTTCATGGTGAGAAAATTGAAGCTGTCCCACTAAGATAACTTACATAGGAAAAATGTCCCCTCTCATCACTTTGTTTCAACACTGGAAGTTCTAGTTAGTGAAGTAAGACAAGAAAAGGAAGTAAAAGGTACACAGACTGAGAAAGAAGACACAAAACTGCTTTGTTTGCAAATGTTATGAACATCCATGTAGAAAATGAAGTATTTTGTCATTTCCTCAAACTAGTAAGTGATTATAAGCAAGGTTGCAGGATTCAAAGTTAATATACAAAAACTAAATCACTTTCCTATACACCAGCAATGAACAAGTAGAATTTGAAATTAAAAACACAGGATCATTTACTTTAGCATCTCCCAAAATGAAAGACTTAGATATAAATCTAACAATTATCTATGAGGGAAAAACTACAAAATTCTGAGGAACAAAATCAAAGAACTAAATAATTTATTCTAGATTCATGGAGAAGAAAGCTCAATTTAAGAAGCCACCTGGGTGGCTCATTTGATTGAGCGTCTGGCCGGCTCAGGTCATGATCTCACGGTTCATGGGTTCGAGCCCCACATCGGGCTCTGTGCTGAGGCTCAGAGCCTGGAGCCTGCTTTGGATTCTGTGTCTCCCTCTGTCTCTGCCCCTCCCTCACTCATGCTCTATTTCTGCCTCTCAAAAATGAATAAAAGTTTAAAAATTAAAAAAAAAAGTCTTCAACAAATGGTGCTTTAAAAACTGGACATCCATATGCAAAATAATGAAACCAGATACAGATCTTACCTCTTTTACAAAATACAAAATGGATCACAGATCTAAATGTAAAATGGCAAACTCTAAAACTCCAATAAGGCAACACAGAAGAAAATCTAGATGACGCTGGGCATAGCAACGACTTTTTAGATACAACACTAAAGGCACCATCCATGCAACAAATTGATAGATTAGACCTCATCAAAATTAAAAACTTCTGTTCCGTGGAAAAAAACTGTTCAATGTCAAAAAAAAAAAAAAGAAAAAGAAAAAAAGAAAAAAGAAAGAAAAGCCAAGCCACAGAGTGAGAAAAAAAATCTAATGAAGAGCTGTTATCCAAAATATGCAAAGAACCTTTAAAACTTAACAATAAGAAAACAAGCAAGCTTATTGAAAAATGGGCCATGGACCTTAACAGACACTTCACCAAAGAATATATGCACATAGCAAATAAGCATATGAAAAGATGCTCCACACTGTATATCAGGGAAAACTAAATTAAAACATACCACTACACCACTATTGCAATGGCTCAAATCCAGAACAGTGGCAACATCAAAAGCTGGCAAGGATGTAGAGCAACAGGAACTCTCATACATTACTGGTGGTAATGCAAAAACATACAGTCACTTTGGAAGAGTTTGGCAGTTTCTCACCAAATTAAAATGCTCTTACCATAAAACACAGCTATTGTGCCCTTGATACTTAAACAAAACGAGCTGAAAACTAGTAACCACATAAAAACCTGCCCACGGATATTTATTCATAATTATCAAAACTTAAAGGACTCAAGATGCCCTTCAGTTGGTGAATGTATAATGTGGCACATCCAGACAACAGAATATATTAATCAATGCTAAAAAGAAATGACTTATCAAGCCATGAAAAGACATAGAGAAACCCTAAATGTATACTACTAAGTGAAAAAAGTCAAACTGAAAGGCTACCTACTATATGATTCCAACTAAATGCTATTCTGGAAATATAAAGCAATGTACACAGTAAAAAGATCAGTGGGTGAGGAGGGTTGGGGGCAATGGCACTGAAAATACTCTGTGTATACCATTATGATAGACACATGTCATACATTTATTTGTTCAAACCCACAGAATGTTAATGTAAACTATGGACTTCAAGTGATTATGATTTGTCAATGTAGGTTCACTAACTGTAACAAGTTTATCACTCTGGTGGAGAATACTGATGATGGGGAAGGCTATGCATGTATGAGGACAGGAGATATATAAGAAATCTCTGTACCTGCCCCACAATTTTGCTGTGAACCTTAAACTGTTCTTCTAAAAGTATAAAATCCTGGGGCACCTGGGCAGCTCCAGTTGGTTAAGTATTGGACTCTTGATTTTGGCTCAGGTAATGATCTCATGGTCCAGGAGATAGAGTCACAGTGGGGCTCTGCACTGAGAGCTTGGAGCCTGCTTGGGATTCTCTCCTTCCCTCTCTGCCCCTCCCCTGCTCACACATGTGCACTCTCTCTCAAAATAAGTAAATTTAAGATGCATGCCTCTAGATATGGAACATTATTTTTAAAAAGTGTAAAATCTTTTTTTTTATGTTTATTTTTAGACAGAGAAAATGAGAGAGCATGCACGTGTTGGGGAGGGGCAGAGAATCCCAAGCAGGCTCCATGCTGCCAGTGTAGAGCCCTACTGTCAGCGTAGAGTTTGACACGAGGCTCAATCTCATGAACCATGAGATCATGACCTGAGCTGAAATTGAGAGTGGGAGGCTTAACCAACTGAGTCACCCAGGGGTCCCAACAATCTCTGTCTTAATAGTGGTGTTAACATCATTTACATTTAACATGATTTTTTAATTAGGATTTTACACTTTTAGGGGCCCCGTGTGTGGTTCAGTCAGTTGAGTGACCGACTCTTGATTTCAGCTCAGGTCATGATCTCGTGGTTCTGAGATCAAGTCCCGAGTCAGGACGCTCCGCACTAGGCACACTGGGCATGGAGCCTGTTTGGGATTCTCTCTCTCCCTCTGCCCCTCCCCCATTCGTGCATGCACACATTCACTTTCTTAAAAAAAGAGACTGTCGGACTAGGTAAAAACAAGACCCTATTATAAGCTGCCTATAAAAAATGCACTTTGAATATAAAGATTTAAGTAAGTTAGAGGTAAAAAAAAAAAAACAAACGAAAAAGATAAACCATGCTAACGCTTAGTCATAGAGATTTAATATGACCATATTAGCATCCAACAAAGATTTCAGAACAAACTACCAAGGATTAAGAGGTTTATTTCATTGGGGAACCTGGCTGGCTCAGTTAGAAGAGCATGCGGACATTGATCTCGGGGTTGTGAGTTTGAGTCCCACATTGGGTGCAGAAATTACAAAAAAAAAAAAAAACCCTAAAAAAAGGAAATTTATATTTTTAATATTTATTTTTATTTTTGAGAGAGTGCACACACAAGTAGAGGAGGGGCAGAGGGAGAAGGAGACACAGAATCCAAAGCAGGCTCCAGGCTCTGAGCTGTCAGCACAGAGCCCAATGTGGGGCTAGAACTCATGAACTGTGAGATCAGGACCTGAACCAAAGTAAGACATTTAACCGACTGAGCCACCCAGGCACCTCAAGAAGTTTATTTCATTATGCTTAAAGAGATCCATCAGTCAAAAGGACATAACAACCCTACTCATTTATGCACCTAATAACAAAGCTTCAAGATACATTAAACAAAAACGAGTATAAATTAAAGGGTAAAAAGGCAAATTCACAATTACAGAGGTTTTAATACCATATTTTCAATAACACATAAAACAAGTAGACAGAAAATCAGCAAAGATATAGTAGTAGACTTTAACACTACTAGCTAACTTGATCTAACTTAAAAAAAAATTTTTTTTTAATGTTTATTTTTGAAAGGGACAGAATGCGAGTGGGGGAGAGGCAAAGAGAGAGGGAGACACAGAATCCAAAGCAGGCTCCAGACTCTAAGCTGTCAGCACAGAGCCTGATGCGGAACTGAAACCCACAAACTGTGAGATCAAGACCTGAGCCAAAATCGGATGCTTAACTGACTGAGCCACCCAGGCACCCCTAACTTGATCTGACTTTTACACAATGCTCCATCCAAGGGCAGCATACACCTTCTTTTCATGTTCACAGGGACCATTTACCAAGACAGAACATACTCTGAAAAGCGTATTACATATTTCAAAAAGTTTATAAGAATTCAAACCATATGTCCTCAGACCACCATGCAATCAAGTTAGAAATTCATAACAGAAAAATCTCTGTGAAACCATTAAATATTTGGAAACTAAATAACACGTTTCTAAATAACTCCAGGGTCAGAGGTATCAAAAGGAAAATTACAAAGTATCTTAAGGTGAATGAAAATTTAAACAAAAAGTTGCAAAATATTGCTAATAGAAAATTTATTGCACTCAATACTTACATTAAAAAGGTCTTAAATCAATAACATTAGCTTCCACCCTAAGAAACTAGAAAAAGAGCATATTAGACCCAAGTAAGCAGAAGAAAGGAAATGATCAAGATTAAAGTGGAAATCAATAAAACAAAACAAAATCAACAGAGAAAAACCAATGAACCCAAAAGCTGATTCTTTAACAAAATCAATAAAATTGATAAGCTTCTAGCCAGACTGATGAGGGGAAAAGTGGGAAGACACAAATTACCAATATCAGGAACATAAGAGGAAACATCACCCTAGAGTGTATTATGAACTTCATACCAGTAAACTTGTCAATAAGTGAAAAGGACAGTTTCCTTAAAAGAAACAAACTTTTGCCAAAGTTCACTCAGGAAGAAACAGATAATTTGAATGACCCTCTATTACAGAAACTGAGCTATAGTTAAAAATCCTTCATACAAGAAAATTCCAGGGACAGATGGCTTCACTGACAAATTCTACAAAATATTTGAGGAGGAAACAGCAATTCTACACAAATTTTTCCATCATACAGAAGTGGAAAGAATACTTATCAACTCATTCTATGAAGCCAGTATTACGATACCAAAACCAGAAAAAGACATTTCAGGAGAAGACAACTACAGATGAATATCCCTTCAGATACAATCATCCCAAACAAAAATTTAGCAAACAGAATCCAACATGTTAAAAGGAGAATACATGACCAAATATGGTTTATCCCAGGAATGCAACATTGATTTCAAAACCAGTGTAATTCACTATATTAATTTTTTTTAAGCCATGATCATTTCTATACACAGAAAAAGCATTTACAAAATCCAACATCCTTTCTAAAAATTCACAGAAAACTAAAAATATATAAGAGAATTTCTTCAATCTGATAAAGGAGATCTACTAAAAACAAAACCCACAACATCGTACTTCAGTGAAATACTGAATGCTTCTCCCATAAAATTAGGAAGACAGGGATATCTACTCTCAATATGCTACCTATCCATTCCTCTAATATTCTAAATACTGCTTTTGTAAGTAAAGTTATATGTATTTCATTAATTTTGCCTCCCAAAGAAATATATTAGCTTTAGCTAAAAAATCAATAAACAGTCACATTACTAAGGTTTCTGTTTTTTTCTATAAAAGTGGATTTAAAGACATTTATCAACTAAACAGGTAAGTGCCCATTTGCAATAAATTCTTTTTAGAATTTAATAACAGGGTAAAGATTTTTCTCTTCTGAAAAACAGCTGTGTTAAATTTTAAATGAATAAGAACTGAATCACCCTCAGTTTCTCTATCTTAACTGCCTGTGGGGATTTGAAGAAGAAAAGAAGGTAAGAGGACTTTAATGGCTGGAGTAACTGATACCTTAAGCAGAAATGTAAAAGTGAAAGTAATCTTATTGTATAGACATATTTTATCACACACGTTATAATTCTAGAACCTGACTTACAAATCCAGTTTTGGAAAACAAGTCAATCAGAAGTTATACAACAGCAACTAGTTCCACTTGATAAAGTAACTAATGATTAATCTTTGTTATCTAATTGTTGGGTTTTTGAAACCTTGTTTTAAATTGAGAATTTCCTGATGCTGATTAAGACCCTGACCTTCAACATCAACACTAATTTAGGAAGGTGATAATAACATCAATGGCTGGCTTGCTCTTAAATATCCACAAACAACAACAGAAATGAGCAGTAGTAGAGAAAATTCAAAACTACGCAAAAATAAATCACTGACACAGGGTTTTAAAAAGCATTATTTGATACTGAGCAAATTCATCTATTGATTAACAAAGTTATTTCCGGTATAATTTTGCATTTCTTGAATACTAAGAGTAGAGAGACAGCTCTTACAGAAAATTTCAAGATACCTATATGTGAAAACAACCAAGAATTTGATCACTGGTTATGCAAAGGAAAAATAAGAACATTAAAAAAAAAAAAAAAAAAAAGCTAGCAAATTGGATTCATTCACCCTAGAAATTACACAGAAAGAAAATAAGTATCTCTCACCCACAAAAAAACTGTGCCAGACTATAGAGCTCTATACTTGGAAAAATGCTTGGAAAGCAATTCTTCCGGAAACCACCAAATCTGAAATGGGCAATAGACAAAAAACACTCTACTGCCACTATGAAGGAAGCAATCACATAGGGGAGGTGGGGGAGGCAGAATACTCTGCATTCATCAATATTATGTTAGATTTTAAAAAACCATCCTCCATCTCCTGGACCCATTTGAGAATTTCATAGAAATGTATCAAAACCCTCAGATGTTACAGGAAAAAAAAAAAAAAAGGTTGAGAACTACTGCTCTAAACCCAAGCTTCTCAAATTCTAATGTGCATATATATGAACCACCTAGCGATCTTTTTAAAATGCACATTTTTGATTCAACAGGTGTAGAATGAGACTTCAAATTCAAGCAATTTTAACAAAACTCCCAAGTAATGCCATATCCACAGACCAAACTGAACAGCAAGGTTCTAAACTATGCATCTCACAAAAGGTATCTTTATGGTATAACCACTCTGGAAAACAGTTTAACAGCTTTTCAAAAAAATTAAACAGTTTTAATATACCCACTATATAATCAAGCCGTTTAATCTCCAGGTATTTACCCAAAACAAATGAAAACAGATGTACACAAATGTTCACAGCAGCTTTATTTGCTCAACTGGTGAGTGGATAAACTGTGGTATATCCATAAAAGAGACTACTCTCAGCAATAAAAAGGAATGAATTATTGATACATGGTATAATTTGTATGAATCTCAAACAATCATGCTGAGTGAAAGAAACCAGACCAAGAAAGAATATATGCTTAATGACTCTATTTATATAAAAATCTAGAAAATGCAAACCACTAATCCACAGTGACAGCAGATTAGTGTTTGCCCGAAAAAAGGAGAGAGGACTTATAAAGGAGCATGAGGAAACAACTTTTAGAGATGGTAAATATGTTCATTATCTTAACTGTGGTAATAACGGTTTTACAGGTGTATATAAATGTCAACAAACTGTACATGTTAAGTATGTGCTGTTCATTCATCAATATACCTCAACAAATCTATTTTAGAAAGACATCTTTCAAATAGAAAATTTGCTATACATAATTAAATTCTAACTTTTGAAAACCCATGTAATACTGTGATAACAAGAAATACACATTCGATGTGAGTCCCAATTCCTGGCACAGAACTCCTAAAACTCTTGGAATTTCCTAAGTGATAAGTGTGACTTGATATTCCTAACAAATCCCTTTCAAGCATATATAGTTTATGTTATGAGGTGACTTTTGGAAAGCATCTAAGCATGGTGGCTGGTTGTCAAGAGAACCAATCATGTGATTAGAGAATTGGAACTTTCAGTCCCAAACCTAATCTCTGGGGAGAGGAGATGGCCTAGAGATTGTAGATCAATCACCAATAGTTAATTAATCAATTATGCCTATGTAATGAAGCCTCCATAAAAAACCCCAAAAGGACTAGGTTCAGAGAGTTCACAGGCTGATAGATACATGGAGGTGGCTGGAAGAGTGGCAAATTCCAAGAGGGTATGGACACCCCGTGCCCCTTTCCCCATATGTTGCCCTATAAATTGCCTTCTCCCTGACTGTTCCCGAGTTTTATCCTTTTATTAATAAACCAGTCATCTACCACGTAAAACGTTTCTCTGAGTTCTGTGAGCCACTTTAGCAAATTAATTGAACCTAAGGAGGGGGTGGTTGGATACGTCGATCTAGAACCAGTCAGTCAGATGCACAGGCGACTACCTGAACTCGTGATTGGCATCTGAAAGTGGAGGAGGGGAACAGTCTTGTAGAACTGAGCCCTTAACCTTTAGGATCTAATGCTATCTCCAGTGTCAGAATTGAGTTGAATTGTAGGACACTCCACTGATGTCAGAGAATTGCTTGGTGTGTGTGTGCGGGGGGGGGGGGGGGGATCCCCCACACTGGAATAGATGTCAGAACTGAATATATACACCTTTACACATATGCTAAGATTAAGAACTTTTCCCCTTGCAGTGGGGTAGGCAGTAGTGGTGAAAGGTGACTCAGAGGGACAGCCATTTAGGATCTTTCTTAACTCCAAGTAACCACTGAAAACGTGTACTGTAGAGTAGATAAGAAAGCCAGTGGTGATCCAATAATAGACTACAATTTAAAAAAGAAATCTTAGTCTGTTTCAGTAAAACCTGGAATTTTGCTAACTATGTAACTATATAAACAGGATTTTGCAAAATACAAAATTATAGTTAGACACCTTTTGAGAAGTCAGTCTCACTCCCACCAATGTCCACTCTCTCAACTACCATTGTCTCCCCAGGAGTGGGTTGCTATCCACCAAGGTAGTCAATCATCTCACCTTACCCCAAACACAATCAACTGAATCAGGCTAGATAACTTACCTGAATTAGGTCAATCATATTATATCTCCTGGGAAGTTAGAAATGAGAGTGAATCACTACTCTCAGCCAGAGATTTCTGCTTAAATAGATATAAATTTAGAAGCTATCGAGTGGCCACCTTGGGCCAACAGGACGCCAAATCTCTGTAAATCCTGTTACAGAGAAGAATGTATTAAGACTAAAAATATTTTAAAAAGAATAATACCTCATCACCAAATGGTGTTCATTCCACAAATGCTGGGGATGGTTCAATATTATAATTCATCAATAATGAACAGATCTGAAGGGAAAATCTCCACAAATTCCAAAAAGGCATTTGAAAATATTCAAGACTCATTTATGGTAGAAACACTGGAGGTTTACATATTATTTTTATGAAATTACATACATATGTATAATATTCTACTGTAAGTACCTATATATTTTTTTAACGTTTATTTATGTTTGAGAGGCAGGGGGTGGGGGAGGACAGAGAGAGAGGGAGACACAGAATCTGAAGCAGGCTCCAGGCTCTGAGCTGTCAGCAAAGAGCCTGACGCGGGGCTTGAACTCACAAACTGTGAGATCACGACCTGAGCCAAAATTCGACCTTTAACCAACTGAGCCACCCAGGTGCCCGAGTAAATACCTATTTTGTTTTCTATGTCTATAAATCAGTCTAGAATAATCTACATCTTATTTAATGGAGAAACACTACCAGCAGTCACACTGAAGTAAGAAACAAAGATGCCCATTATCCTTACTACTATTCAATATGGAATGGAAACAATTTTCCAACAGAAATTTTAAATAATGAAAGGTAATGAGAAGCACACTAGTTAGAAAAGCAGAAATAAACTATCTCTGTAAGTAAGTTACATGATATTTATAGCTCAATAACTCAAGAGAACCCATGCAAAAGTAAGTACAATCAGGTAACTTAAAGTCACAAGATATAAAATTAATATATAAAAATCAATAGTTTTTAAAAATACAAATAATAACAAGTTATAAAGTATAATAGAAAACAAGGTAACATTTACAATAGCAACCAAGTAAATAAAATTCCGAGAAATAAGTTTAACCAAAAACAAAGCAAACAGAAAAAGAATGCTCCTGAAAATAAATATAACTAGACTCTAACAAATGAAGAGACAAATCATGTTCTTGGATAAAAAGTCAACATCACAAAGATGTCAATTATCTATAAGCTAATTTACAAATGTATGGTAAGTGCCAGTAAAACCCCAACATTTTCTTTCTGATTAAAGGTCATATGGAAAAATAAACGAGCAACAATAGTAAGGAAAACTCTGAAAAGGAAAGCAGTAAGAATGTTAGAACTAGCCTCACCATGTATTTTTTAAATGATAAAAATATAAAAATAAAACAATGAAATGATTGATATTACAACAGTATATCTTCAAAAAAACGTGTTTTAAAAAGTCTTCTGCCCAATGAAACAAAATAGAAAATTTAAAAATAAATCCAAATGGCTAAGAAATTTCAAAGATGATGAAAGTGGCATCTCAAACCAGGAAGAAAAGATTTTTTTTAAATGGTGTTTGGACAACTGGACATGCATTTAGATGGAAAAAAAAAAAAGGACCTACAGAGCCATGCGTACTAGAACAAATCAGACAGGTTCTAGAAGAAATCTTGAGGTAAATTTTGAGAGAGGTGGCAAAACGACCTTAATTTTAATTAAAAAACCAGAAGCATTCTTTCATTAAGAAATGAAAATTTTGGCTACATAACAACCAATATCCATCAAGAGGACACTGATTAAATGTACAATGGAACACCACCTACTTATAGTATTTAACAAATCAGAATCAATGCCTATCCCACAGGAATTTTTTTTAACAACTGTATTTATGCCTTAATCCCTTGTTTTGGGGAATCCCTGTTCCTTCCTCCCCAAACTCCCTTTACACCAATGATTAAAATGCAAACTGCCATTCTCTTATACCATCCACTTCTCAGGCTACAGTAACTAGGGTTAATCCAATAATTGACAAGATGACTCAGGCTGGGCCACAGATTTCTCAATCTGAAAGGAAGAGATTAAAAAGCAAATCTCTCTCTCTTGGGGCGCCTGGGTGGCGCAGTCGGTTAAGCGTCCGACTTCAGCCAGGTCACGATCTCACGGTCCGGTCCGTGAGTTCGAGCCCCGCGTCAGGCTCTGGGCTGATGGCTCAGAGCCTGGAGCCTGTTTCCGATTCTGTGTCTCCCTCTCTCTCTGCCCCTCCCCCGTTCATGCTCTGTCTCTCTCTGTCCCAAAAATAAATAAAAACGTTGAAAAAAAAAATTATAAAAAAAAGCAAATCTCTCTCTCTTAACACACACACACACACACACACACACACACACACACACACCCTATACTTATATACCTATAAATACAGAGGGAAAAAAAGCAAGGAAGGAAGTACATCCACAAAGGTCAAAAATGTGGATATCTCAGAATGGTAGGATTGCAAGGGATCTGTATTTTCTTCTTTATACTTATGGGTATATTCTGAATGTTTCACATATAAGCATATATGTATGATGCTGCTACAAAGGAGAGGTGGGTATTTTCAAAAACAGATAAAACAAGCTGGATGTTTTGGGGGTTTGCTTTTCCAATTTACAAAGACATTAGCTACTTCAGACATGCTCAGGTGGCTGAGCACGTTTCCAGTGATCATGTGTACTGCATTACCACTCTATAGAATGAGTATCTTCCTGTGCTGTATCATGCCCTAAAAACAAAAACCATATTAGGCAAATTTTAATTACACCACTGTTTCTAAACACAAATTCACTACAATACAGGCAAACAATTATCTAAATTTTACTTTTGTAAAGTACGATTCAAAGAATCTTCTTTACATTCAGTACATTTACTTTCTTCAGTAACGTGCTTCCACGTAAAAATTCTGCATTTCATAATAACACAAACTCAGTCTAAAGCTTTTTAAATTTTTTAATGTTTATTTTTGAGAGAGAGAGAGAGAGAGAGAGAGCAGGGGAGGGGCAGAGAGACACAGAAACCGAAGCAGGCTCCAGGCTCTGAGCTGTCAGCACAGAGCAGGAGAGATGTGGGGCTTGAACTCATGAACCATGAGATCATCACCTGAGCGGAAGTCAGCCGCTTAACTGACTGAGCCACCCAGGTGCCCCAGTCTAAAGCTTTTTAAATACCTCCTTAGAATTCTCAGAAAATTTAGAACTTTGTGATTCATATACAATAAGGATTAACAATGAAAAAAGCAATCTATACTATCTACTAAACTGTAATTCTTAACCTCCTCTACGTCATTTTCTTCATTAATAACCTGATGATGAGAGGAGTAATCAGGAGACCTACATAAAACTGTGATTAAAAAAAAAAAAATCAGTAAGGGGTGCCTGGGTGGCTCAGTCGAACATCCGACTCTTGATTTCAGCTCAGGTCATGATCCTGGAGTCATGGGATTGAGCCCTGCATAAGGAAGCCTGCTTGGGATTCTCACTCTCCCTCTCTGCCCCTCTCCCCCACTTTTGTTCTAAAATAAAATAATTTTTAAAAATCAGTAAGTTCACAGACCCCATTAAGTCTATCTAGGTACCAGAAATTTCAATTAAGAATCCCTGATATAAAATTAAGACTTAATTGAAATCCCTTAATCCACAAAGCATTCCAATTGTCTTTACTCTGTCACAAATCTGCTGAAAATACATAGCTAGAAATCACATTTCCAGTGCTTTGGCCTTATAACTCGCTTAGTCTCTGTTCTGCCACCTCTGCCACCACCACTATCACTGCTAGCCATGTGCTGCCCTCCACAACCCATCCATCAACAATGATCTTTTACAAATACAAACCTGATGATGCACCCTCCAAAACCACAGCTCCCCATTATCAAGATTAAACCTTATATACTCTACATGAAGGAAACACACAAACACGCATCTATATCTATCTATCTATCTATCTATCTATCTATCTATATATATATAGCAATATCACTTAACTACTTAACACTGCGTAACTAGTAAGTTATATGTAACATGTGTTGCTGTATCAGAACAGTGTTTTTCAAACTATGGGTTGAATCTCTAGTCAATCATAAAATCAGTAACTAGCTCATTTAACAAAACAGAAATAGCTATTTCTATTGGGTATATGTATAGCCAATCCTCAATACTCACAAATTCTGTGTTTGCAAATTCACCTCACACAAATGTGTGATCCCCAAAATCAGTATGTGCAGTACTTTCACAGTCATTCAAAGAATGTGCAAAGCGGCTTTCAAATCATCCCAATCATGTTCCCAGCTGAGGTAAAAGGAGGTGACACTCTTCTTTCAGCTCTTATACTATAAATAAGTGTATTTCTAACATTCTATTTAGTGCCACTTTTTTGCATTTTTATAGTTTTTTGATGATTTCATTGTTTATGGACTCCCCAAATGCAGTAGTGAAGTGCTATAATGTTCTCAAGCACAAGACGGCTGTGATGTAACTTACAGAGAAACTGTGTTAGACAAGTTTCATTCAGGCATGACTTACAGTGCTGCTGGCTGTGAGTTCAATGCCAAGAATCAAATAGTATATGTTAAATAAAGTATCTTCAAAACACAAACATGCATAAAACAAGAATTTGTATTGATTTGTTTGATGAAAATGTTGTGACCAGAGAGGTTCCTGTGAACCAGCCCTGTATTTCCTTTAGAAGCAATGGTTCAGTATTCATTAATCCATTGTTTGTGGCAACTTGACAGAACATAACTACTGCATAAACAAACACCCAACAGTATATTTGTGTGTGTGCATGTCAAGACACACTTTATTTCAGTTTTATTGCAGCTACACACACACACACACACACACACACACAGTGAGTCAATCAAAAGAGTTCAAAAGCCAATGAATAAGAGAAATACTCCTTACTGGAATGGTAAAATGCAAGGCAGACATGCAGGGGACATGGGCATACATAACTAACCGTTTTTTCGACCTAGAATCAGAATCACCCATAACTGTGATTTGGCTGGGAAG
The DNA here is from genome assembly GCF_028749965.1 of Puma concolor. Taxonomy (NCBI): domain Eukaryota; kingdom Metazoa; phylum Chordata; class Mammalia; order Carnivora; family Felidae; genus Puma; species Puma concolor. The sequence continues at coordinate 140,436,388 of NC_141674.1, read as the reverse complement.
TCTAAGGTAAACACATGTACTTTACAAAAGCACCCCAGATTGTTCTGCTATGTGGTCAAGATGAACTGCTATTCTTCCTCCTACAGTGGTAGTTTTCAGAGTGGGGTCACTGGACAGGCAGCATCAGGAACCTGTTAAAAAGTACGAATTCCTAGGTCCCATTCCAGATCCACTAAAAACTACAATGTCAGAATGAAGCTCAGCAATCAGTGTTTTAACAAGCCCTCCAAGTGATTCTGATGCATGACAAAGTTTGAGAATCACTGACCTAAACCTTCTTTATTTCTTTTGGAGGTATTTTGAAAGCCCTGATGAATGTAAGATGGCTGAGCTGGTATTTCAGATAAAGTTGAAGGGGAACTACTGCTGTCTGAAGCACCTATAATGTACAGAAAATCTTCTAAGTCCTTTCTCCATGGAAAGTGTCCTCTGTGTTTTAAAGCAAAATAAATAAAATCTCCACATTACTTGTACAATAAATAAGGCAGCACTAGTTCTTCAGATCATCCTTCATATCACAAAGTTTCTCTTCCCACAGCTCTTTACACAGGAACTGCTCTTAAAACCAAAACAAAAACAAAAACAAAAACAACAGGAAATGCTCTTAACACAAGTTTGCCTATCCTAAAAGGTGACTCTACACTAGACCACAAAAATTCTTTCAACCCTCTAACAACTCTCCAGGACATCACACACTTTCCAATATGAAAAGCAATGAAATGTACCAGGAAAAAAAACATAAACAAAAAACTCATGACATCGTGGCATACAAAATAACTTCAAAACTCATTTGTAAAAAATAATTCAGTAGTATTTTTTTTAAGTTTATTATTTGAGAGACAGAGAGAATCCCAGAGAGACAGCAGAGAATCTCTGCTGACAGTACAGAGCCCAGTGCAGGGCTCAACCCCACCAACAGTGAGATCATGACCTGAGCTGAAACCAAGAGTTGGATGTTTACCCGACTGAGCCACCCAGACACCCCAATTTGGTATCTTCTACTAGCTATTACACGAACTCAGACATACTCTTGTTCAAATCACGTCCTTGTGACACAAATTTCCACAATATAATTTTTACTTTTTACATAACACATTAAACCTTATATGCACTCATCCATGTACAACTCTTTTCTTTGGGACTACAAACTGCTTGAAGACAGGTACCACCTCTATTCCTTTCTGTAACCTAAAGTACATAACAGGCGTTGCTCGTTCCATCAGCAACTATTTAGTAAGCAGCTACCATACATCATTCACTGCACCAGATGACGGATACAAAGGTAATACAGACACAGTCCATGCACTCATGGAGCTACTTAATGAATGAACACAAACAACTGCAATGAAAAGTTTGAAAGAGTGCAGTCTGTGTGAAAGATCCAGCTTACCAATATGATAACCCGAAATAAGATGACTTTCTTCAAAAGGGGAGCCTATTATTGCTCTTCTGACCTAAACTGCTACTTAAGGCCATAAATAATTGGTAAAAAAAAAATTCACCGACAAGACATTTAATAGTTAATCGGACTTTAAAATACTTATTTTATATATAGAAAAATAAACAAAAGTCCTATGCACAATGCAAGGCTTACAGACAGCCAAACTGCAACATGGGAATAAAAGATTAAGGTTTTATGTCTAAACTCCAAACAATCCAATTAGAAAGCTACAATTTGCCAATTCTCAATTCCTCAGAGATTTTTAAATTTAAAATCAAAATTACCTGACTTAATGAATGACTCTAGATTAAGAAACTAACTCTAAGGTCACATATTACTTACAAAATGAATACAAGAAATAAGCATTTGTTTAGCAGTTTTCTAGGATACACATGCATGATGCCAACAACAGCTGCCTCTGTAGAGTGTCTGGGATGTGGGGAGGAAGGACATTTACTTTTCATATATATCATTTTGTGGTATAAATTTTTATCTTTACATCACGTGGGTATATTATTTTCCAACTTAAAAAACGTAGAAAATATCTTACACACAAAAATAACATATTCTGTTTACAGTAACATCTCCTTTATAGTAATAAGAAATAAAATCTTTAGCCTACCTATATATTTGGGACAAGGATGACATGGCAATAAGGTTGCCATTTGGGCCAAAGAAATTCTTCTGAGGGATTCTAAACCTCAGGTCAAAGACCTTCAAAACTTCCAAAGAAAGAATTGAGGGGCCATAAACTTGGGTGAGAAAACAATCATTTCTCTTATTCCACTAACTTCTATCAAATTTAACATTTCCTTCAATTACTAATGTAGGCAAAAGGCAAAATAACAGTACTAGTAATACTCAGGACTAGCAATACAACAGAAATCACAGATCGTTTCATTGTCCTATTACAGTGGTTGCACTTGTCCAAATATTGTTTATACTTATCACTACTTAAAAAGATAATTAGGGGTTAATACTTATCACTACTTAAATATTGTTTATACTTATCACTACTTAAAAAGATAATTAGGGGTGCCTGGGTGGCTCAGTCAGTTAAGCGTCTGACTTCAGACCAGGTCAAGATCTCATGGTTCGGGAGTTCGAGCCCCGCGTCCAGCTCTTTGCTGACAGCTTGGAGCCTGGAGCCTGCTTCGAATTCTGTGTCTCCCTCTCTCTCTCTGCCCCTCCCGCACTCGTGCTCAGTCGCTCAGTCTCTCTCTCTCTCTCTCTCTCTCTCCCTCCCTCTCTCAAACATTAAAACTAAGATAATTAGATTCAACTCTAAATCTTGTCATTAATGTATTACTAAAGCATGTAAATTACAAACATATTATTTTGATAACTTTCAATATAATTGGCTTATGTGATTCTATTTTATGCATTTAAAACCATACTGATTCAGGCTCTCTACCCATTTTTTACTTGATTCTTTTTGGTATTGAGTTGTATACGCTCTTTATATATTTTGGGTACTAGCCCCTTATCAGATACATCATTTGCAAATACCTTCTCCCATTCAGTAGGTAGTCTTGTCATTTTGTTGATGGTCTCCTGAGCTATACAAAAGCTTTTTATTTTAGTGTAGTCCCAATAGTTTATTTTTGCTTTTGTTTCCCTTGCCTCAGGAGACCTATCTAGGAAAATGTGTCTATGGCCCATGTCAAAGAAATTACTGCCTATGTTTTCTTCTGGGAGTTACACGGTTTCAGGTCTCACGTGTAGGTCCTTAATCCACTCTTGAGTTTGTTTTCGTGTACAGTGTAAGAAAGTGTTCCAGTTTCATTCTTTGGCACGTAGCTATCCAGTTTTCCCACTGTATATTCTAGCTTCCTTTGTCATAGATTAATTGACCATATAAGCACAGGTTTATTTCTAGGGTCTCTATTCTATTCCATTGATCTCTGTGTGTATTTTTTGAGCCAGTGCAATACCATTTTGATTACTACAGCTTTCTAGTATATCTTGAAGCCTGGGATTGTGATGCCTCTACCCTTGTTCATCTTTCTCAAGAATGCTTTGGCTATTCAAAGTCTTTTGTGGTTCCATACAAATGTTCATATTATTTGTTCTATTTCTGAGAAAAATGCTATTGGTATTTTGATAGAGATTGCATTAAGTCTGTACATTGCTTTGTAGAACCAACAATATTGGTTCTCCCGATACATGAGCATGGAGTATCCGTCCATTTGTTTGTGTCCTCCTCAATTTCCTTCATCACTGTTTTATAGTTGCCAGAGTACAGGTCTTTCACCTACATGGTTAAATTTACTCCCAGGTATTACATTCTTTTTGCTGCAATAGACATTTTTCCAAAGAAGACCTACAAATGGCCAACCAACACATGAAAAGCTGCTCAACATCACTATTCATCAGGGAAATGCCAATCAAAACACAATGAGACAAAATCAAAACAAATGAGATCACAATCAAAACCACCTTACACCTGTCAGAATGGCTATGATCAAAAAAGACAAGGAAAAACAAATGCTGGAGAGAATGTGGGAGAAAAAAAGGAACGATATGCTCTGTTAGTGGGAATACAAACTGGGGCAGCCACTGTTGGAAACGGTATGGAGATTCCTCAAAAAATTAAAAGTAGAATTACCATATGATTCAGTAATTCCCCTACTGGGACAAAGAACTGGAACAAAGAAAACAAAACCACTACTAAAAAGATACATGCACCTCTATGTTTACTATAGCATTATTTATAAGCCACAGTCAAGCTGTAGAAGCAACCTGAGTGTCCATCAATAGATGAAAGAATAAACAAAACGTGGGGTGTGTGTATATGTGTACACACACACACACACACATATATATAATGGAATATTAGTTGGCCATAAAAAAGAATAAGATCTTGCCATTTTTGCAACACCATGGATAGATTTAGAGAGTAAAATGTTAAGTGAAGTAAGTCAGACAAAGACAAATACTATATGATTTCACTCATATGTGGAATTTAAGAAACAAAACAAATGAACAAAGAAAAAAAAAAGAGACGAACCAAAAAAACAAACTCTTAAATACAGAGGACAAACTGGGGGTTGCAGCAGGGGATGGGAAAAGCAGGAATTTTATCAAGCTGTCAAAAAGTCCCAAGTCACAAAAGGTTAAGAAGCCTTGGACAATGGTTCTTAAATCAGATCCCACAGCCCTCATTTGGAAATCGAGAAAAAAACATTTCAGGGTTATCGCAATTAGCAGGCAGGATATCAATAAACTTCATGATACGCCTGTGACAGTCCCATACACCCAAAAAACTGAATGCCAAAACTATGCCAGTTGAGAAATATCCCAAGGATCAAATGGCAAGATTACCTCTTTGGTACCATGCTTTCCAAAGTTCCAAACTTAAGTGTTCATCCCAGAGTTCATTGGTATATTAGAATGTCTCTCGTCATTTGATTCTCTAATGTATACCACCCACTGAACAGATTTTCATCACTAAAATTTATTTTCCCCATGACCAACTAACAATCAAAAAAATAAAGAAGCGGGGGTGCTGGGTGGCTTTGTTGGTTAAGTGTCCAGCTTTGGCTCAGGTCATGATCACAGTCCAGGAGTTGGAGCCCCACATCAGGCTCTGTGCTGACAACTCAAAGTCTGGATGGAGCCTGCTTCAGATTCTATGTCTCCCTCTCTCTCTGGCCCTTCCCGCCCCTTTCTCTCTCTCTTTCTCAAAAATGAATAAACATTTTAAAAAATTTTTTAAAAAGGAAGAAGAAAAAGAAAGAAAAAAGGAAATCACTTTTAAAAACAAATACAGTATCAATTATTCAGGAGTCAAATATTACTCTGAGGATTAGCTGAAAATTTAGTTTCTTTGCTAATTTTTAAAGTCTTTAATTTTTTAAATCATTTTGATTGTTAAAATGCTCTGCCAGGAAGAGATGGAAGGAGGAAAATATACGTATCAATCTGCTGATGTTTGACAACTATAAAAATATATTTAATTGACTGGAGAAAAAAATGTGAAACTATTCCACAGAATAATGTATGGAGATACTCTGTATATTTTACTCTTCCATATTCCTTCACGTTTATTAGCCTATATAACTGAAGACTGTTATAATAAAAAAAAAAAAGCAGTTGCCTGTATAAGGCACTGACTTAAGTCCACAAAAAGATAATCTTTAAGATTACCTTTCAAGATACTTCTCATTAAACAGATGAAGCAAAGTGGCTTAATGAGATGAAGTAATTTATCTTGCCCAAAGAGAAAGTGACAGAGGCCAGGCCTGGAACCTAAGGCACAATTCTGAAGTACCAATTTCATCAAATTAACAGTACAAATAAGGGCTGCTTGTCAACTCCCCAACCAACAACCTCCTATCCTTTGCCCACATTCCTCCCAAAAAAGGGAAGTGAGAAAGCTGGAAGTAAAGATATGAGTTAGAGAACTAGCAGAGAGGCTGACTCTTTCACTCTGCATTCTTCTGACTGCACGGTGATATTAGCTGGCAAGAAAAAAGAAACCTAAAAACAAATGTAAGAAAATGGTGCTAAGAAGAATCTGGAAGTGGCTGTCATCTTCCTCCACTATTGATCCCACAAAAAAACAGTGGTGGATGACAGACTAGGCAAACCCAAAGTTCTATTTCATGCAAGTGTAAACAAGTCAAAATATCAGCAAGGATCAGTTTTAAGATAAAATCAAATAATCATGATGGACCTACTGCTATCTACATTGGTCTCATTCATGGCTTATTCCTACCAGCTGTCACCTACACATCCATTACTGGTTTTTCTACCTCAACTGTACTTGAAATGAAGATGCAGAGCTGTACGTTTAATAATACAATCAAATCCAATCCCAGTGGCCAGTATTATGGTCAATGCCTGTATCACAAACTTTCTACCACGTAAGAACCTGCATAGGTAATCCAGCCTCTGCTGAGTAAAACAAAGACTTTACACCTTCCTTAAGGCATTTGGTCTAAATGGGAAAACAAGTATCTATCACTCTCTCATGCATATATCCATATCCATACATACACATACATCCCTCAAGTGAGAAGCGGGAGATACTAAAAAATTTATTTTAAAACTCAAATTGTCTGGGCTAAAAGTATACCAAAATTCAGGACATTTACAGTAAGAGACAGTAAAAGAAAATTCCATGAAAAGGGAACTGATCATATCCAAAACATACAGAGGGGACTTCTCTTTTGATCTCTAGGAAAAATCAGTATTAAATAGTGGATAAATATAACTGAACCTCACAAAAAAAGGACTCTAAACCAAATTAACAGGATTACAATAATTAACTCTTTAAACAAAGCTTAACTACTAGTATCTTCCTAATATTTAGTCTTTCGTTTGTTAGTTCTTTTCATCTAATTAACATTCTGGACAATATGCCTAGTAGATGGATATGTGGATTCACAGAAGCAAGTAATTTTTAGACCCAAAGGTACTTTAACGGTCACTCAATCCAATTCTACTTCACAAATGAGGAAACTCAGGGCCAGGAAAGTTAAATAACTTCTTTGAGGTCACACAAAATGCATCCCTTACTATTTGGAAAATTAGTATGAAGGGTATGCTTTCTTTAAAAAGATTCTGGAGACTTCTTTTATAGTCCTTAATTTGAATTTCATTTAAAAAAGGCAATACACATCCTACCATTATATTGTGAAATACGTAAAATATTGTTATCCCATTAAAACACCTTACAAACTTAAGGTCTATAAAAATACCCTAAGTATCCAAATTCACCTTGGATCAAACTATGGATTAAAACAATTTAATTAACAATTTAACTTCATAACTTTTGGTCACAATGTTATATACACACCAGCAGTAAATGTCTAAAGGGCAGCTCCTGACTAAAGCCTCATTCTCAGGAAAGTAGCCCTTAACAGCACTTATGTACTAACCTCCCCTGTCAGACTGTCAGACTTATAGGTACACAGACACCTGATTCAAGCCAAACCAATAATGACCAGGATCTGCAATTCTGAAACAAAAGAAACATAACAATGATGATAACAGCTAATATTTATTGACTGCTTACTGAATGCCACAAACTGTCCCAAGCACAAAATTCATGCTCTCAACAACCCATGAGAACCATTCAGTCTGGCTCAAAGAAGAAGATATGCACTTCACCACTACACTACTACCTCTCAAATGACTGGGAATTGTTAGAGTTTAGTGATATTAATGTCACTTGCTGCTAAAAAGCCCATAGCTGCCCTAGTTCCTGGCATTCTCAAGCCTTGACCGTTCAAGCCTTCTTTGGGGTCTTCAAGGCAACACCTAGGAACCTTAAAGAAACCAGATTTGGTGGGGCGCCTGGGTGGCGCAGTCGGTTGAGCGTCCGACTTCAGCCAGGTCACGATCTCGCGGTCCGTGAGTTCGAGCCCCGCGTCGGGCTCTGGGCTGATGGCTCGGAGCCTGGAGCCTGTTTCCGATTCTGTGTCTCCCTCTCTCTCTGCCCCTCCCCCGTTCATGCTCTGTCTCTCTCTGTCCCAAAAATAAATAAGAAACGTTGAAAAAAAAAAATTAAAAAAAAAAAAGAAACCAGATTTGGTTTCTGTTACTTGAAATCAACCTAATGATCCTACCTGTTAAACATTTTTAGGCTTCGTTTTTAGAGACCTGATACTGATGAAATCTAAACTTACCCCACAGATAAATCATTCCTTAAAAGTTTGTGTTAAAGAAATGTGTTTACCAAAAAAAAAAAGAAAATTAAAAAATTTAAAAAAAAAAAAAGAAAGAAATGTGTTTACAAAAGGCATTCACCTTAAAGCTTCTTTCATATCATTCCCCGAGGCAAAAATTTTTAATGACTCTTCCATGGTAGTATAGAACAATGAAAATGTAATAAACTTAGGTATCATCTAGTTCTCAACCCACTCATTTTACAGATGGAAGCAGTACAGTGGTAAAGGTCAGAGCTCTAGATTCAATCACTCACAGGATTTGAGTTCAAATACTGGCTTTACTATGTTCTAGTCCAAGTAGGAGTGAACTTCGGCAAGATACTTAATCTCCAAAGCCTGCTTCGTCTTCTAGAAAAAGACATAATAGCACCTACTATACATCCTATCGTTATAATGAGTCGTAAACCACCTACTGAGTTTAACAAAGTGCCTGGCATGTACTCAACACACTCACTAACGCACAATAAATGGTAGCTGTGATGGTAGTGATGAATGACCGGAGACTCAGAGAAGGTAGGCAACTTTCCCAAATCATTTGGCCACTAAAGAACAGAAACAAAACTAGAAAGAGACTTCACACTTGCAAGTCAGTGCTCTTTTTTCTACACCATTCTACAAACCCCTGGGCTAACATCTGAAACTATCTGTCATCTGGTATAATTGTACCCCTTTTGCAGCCTTATCTCCACCTCAACTTCTATTCATTAATTCACCAAATATTTAGTAAGTGCCTTCTTTGTTACAAACAGTTTCTAGTTTTGAAGATATAGCACAGAACAAAGTAAGGAGAAGAAGTAAAAGCCATCTGTAAGTCCAAAAAAACCAAAGAGAAAGAGCTAAGAGAATGGCGTGCTCAGAAATGATGCAGTACTACCCTCCTGAAATCTCTATCAGCAGGGGATGATGGATTGAAAAGGGCAGATAAAATACATGCAAAATGAAAGAAACTGCCTTTACTCTACTTAACATCCACAGAAATTGCTGTAAACATTCCTGGATTCCGGGTGCCTCATTCGGTTAAGCGTCCAACTTCCACTCAACTTGAACTTGTGGTTCACGAGTTCAAGCCCACGTCAGGCTCTGTGCTGACAGCTCGGAGCCTGAAGCCTGCCTCAGATTCTGTGTCTCCCTCCCTCTCTGCCCCTCCCCAGTTTGCACTCTGTTTCTCTCCCCCTCAAAAATAAATAAAAACATTAAAAAAAATTTTTTTAATAAAAAAAATAAACATTCCTGGATTCAAGTATTCGCTTCAACACACACCATACAATCAAACCTGAAAGCCCAACTTGTTAAATCTCTCTCCAATCCCTCTATACATTCTAGTAACAGTTTTCTCTAATTCTTAACTATACTACAATTTAACTATTTCTAATGCTCTTTGTCAGGTCAACTTAACCTGGTAGTTTCTGCTAACTTTCCAGATATGTTTTTGACCTCAATGACTCATTTACATTTCCCGAAGTCAAGTTCTGTATCATATTCTTCTTTTAATTTTAATCCTAGCAACACTCCAGCACACAGCCTTACAAATACTCTTATCCATGGTTACCCCTTCAAAAGTTTCCTGATGTCATACTTAGATAACACCGGGCACTCAGATGATAACTGGCTAGTATATGCTTTTGTTCAAAGAATAAATGCTCAGTGTTTTTACAATATCAATTTACGAAATTTTATTTTATACCCTCTCTAGAACTCCTCTATCATGAAACATGAAATGTATTAGTGCCAAAAAAAACTCTGAAATGTAAGAAAAACTGAATATATTCCTACTCTCATTGTTGCTTAAAATATTAAGAGGATATCAAAATTAGGCAACTAAAGCATAAAAGGAGAAATGGCAATTCAAATCAGTCATGATCTTTTTCTTTAAAAATAAGCAGAATTAGGGGCGCCTGGGTGGCTTGGTCGGTTAAGTGTCCGACTTCGGCTCAGGTCGTGATCTCACAGTCCGTGAGTTCGAGCCCCGCGTCGGGCTCTGTGCTGGCAGCTCGGAGCCTGGAGCCTGTTTCGGATTCTGTGTCTCCCTCTCTCTCTGCCCCTCCCCTGTTCATGATCTGTCTCTCTCTGTCTCAAAAATAAATAAACATTAAAAAAAAAAAATTAAAAAAAAATAAGCAGAATTGGACACCTGGGTGGTTCAGTCAGTTAAGCATCTGACTTCAGCTCAGGTCATGATCTCGCAGTTCAAGAGTTCGAGCCCCGCGTCAGGCTCTGTGCTGACAGCTCAGAGCCTGGAGCTGTCTTCAGATTCTGTGTCTCCCTCTTTCTGCCCTTCCCCTGCTCATACTCGGTCTCTCTCTCAAAAATAAATAAAACATTTTTAAAAATTGAAAATAAGCAGAATCACATGCTTCATAGAAATTTTGGTTCACTCTAATACAAAAAGGTATCTTATACAAATCTATATACACCTATGAGAAGGGTAATTAACACAAAATAAAAATATTGCAGCCATACCTATGTGTTCAAAATTGTGTATTTAAAGGGGCCTCTGACTCAAGACGGAAAAAACATATACATTTAGTATTTAGGTACATGTTGTATCAAAGTAAGAAACCAAAAAGAATTCCATGAATAATTTCCCAAAATCTGCTAATGAATTACACACACACGCATGCACGCACACACAGTGTTTCATAAAAACATTGATCTTAGTATAGAAAGAAAAAAAAAGAGGCTCATTCAACACTTAACCAACATTTAGCAAACATATATTATGTTCCAGGCACAGTTTCAGATACTCGGAATACATTAATGAACAAAATATGCAAAGATCCTTGTCCTTACATAGATTATATTCTATTAAAATAAAATCTAAACAAAAAAAATAATAGTTTCCCACAAATTTCTTACATGCTTATGGTAACGTAAACATTCAGACAAACATAATGGTACCACTACAGAGAAGCAAAGTAAATAAACTTCTAAGAAAAAAGGAAAAAGAAACAGAAAATCTGAAAAGCCAAAAGCAAAAATCATACACAATTAAGTGATGAAAAACTACAGTTAGCAATTTACTTACTTATTTGTTTTAATAATTTATTGTTTTTATGTTTATTTACTTGAGACACACACACACACACACACACACACACACACACACACACACACACGCCGGGGATGGGCAGAGAGAGAGAGAGACACGTACAGAATCCGAAGCAGGCTCCAGGCTCTGAGCTGTCAGCACAGAGCCCGATGCGGGGCTCAAACTCTTGAACTGCAAGATCATGACCTGAGCTGAAGTTGGACACTCAACCGACTGAGTCACCCAGGCGCCCCTAGTTAGTAATTTAATATTCCAATCAAATCAATGTCATCTTTCAAAGTTCCCCAATTACAAAAAGTAAAACAATGTTTACAAAACCTGTAATGAACTTAACAGTTCAGAAGCTAATTTGGGATTCTGTAAGAAGTCAACATGAATCACAGTGGTTATAAGAATGGGTTTTGTGATATTAAAACCAAGGGCATGAATTATAGCCCTGCCAGTTACTAACAGTGAGACCCACAGTTTTTTCATCCATAAAACAGAAACAATAATACTACATAGGCTGTTGTTACAAAGATTCAATGAAAACCAAAAACAGGAAGCAATTCAAATATCCAGATGGATGGATGAATATATTACAACAATTCACTAGAATACTGTTCAGTAATAAAAAGGAATGGACTGATACATGTAACAAGGATGAATCGTTAATGCATCATGCTGAGCAAAAGAAGCCTGACACGAAAGAGTATGTGAAATCCATTTAAAAGTAATTCTAGAAAAAACAATACTAAAATCTATAGGGAAAGAAAACAAATGAGTAATTGCTTAGAACTACTGGTGTAGATGCAATGACTTGCAAAGGAGCACAAGGGAATTTTTTGGGTGTTTGAAATGTTGCTTTATCTTGATTGTGGTGGCATTTCCTTGTGTGTACATGTTTGTCAAAACTCATAAACTCTATGCTTTAAATGAGCACATTTTATTGCATATAAATAACTCAAAAAAGTTAATTTTAAAAAGGATTAAATGAACTAATCGTATGTAAAGTTATTAACATAGTATCTGGGACACAAGTAGTAGTCGAAAAATGGTTAAGTACTGTATTATCAAAAAACATCAACTATCTCTATACAACACTCAAGGGGTGTTGTGATGATCACCTGATCATTCTGGTTTAGATTCTAAATAAACACAAGTTAACAGTATTTGACCTAAATCAAGTGTCATGTAGAGCACTATAGAGACCAAGTTTAGGAGGATGCCTACTGGCAGACCTTAGGCAAAAGACAAGGAAAATGAGGAAAGGGAACAAAAGAAGATGCCTACATGTCCAAAAGAAAAGAAAGAGCTAAGAGAATGATGAGAGTGCTACCAATGTCAAAGAATGCCTAGATTATCTCATCTAAGTATTATCAAAATATAACTCAAAACTGAGTCAATGACTATATAAACAAAGTCTAATAATAATCCAATAGACACAGTTTTTAATTTTACCGGGGTGGGGGCGGAGTGAGAATGGAGGTTAAGATTCATGAAGGTGGTTCAAGTGAAGTCAAAAGATTCTGTCAACCAAGCAGGAAAGGAGTCATATTGTGGATAGTTAGAAATGCAAAGCAACAATTATAAATCCACAAGCCAAGGTTGTTATTTTTTTTTTTACAAGTCTATATAATTTAAAAAATACTTACAAAAGTAACTAGAACATGTTGGTAATGGAAGTTGAATTGAAATACAACTCAGGGGCACCTGGGTGGCTCAGTCGGTTAAGGGTCTGACTCCTGATTTCAGCTCAGGTCATGATCTCATGGTTGTGAGTATAAGCCTGCTTGAGATTCTGTCTCCCTCTCTCTGCCTCCCCTGCTTGCGTGAATGCCCTCTCTCTCTCAAAATAAACATACATTAAAAAAAAAAAAGAAATACAACTCAAATGAAACACAAAACATTTATGAAATTTATATTTTACTGCTGCTTAGAACTGCTTTTCAAGGCAGAACAGTTTTTTAATTTTATTTCAAGAGGGAGTGCACATGAGCGAGAAAACGGCAGAGAGAGAGGGAGAGAGAGAGGGAGACAGAGAAACTGTCAGAGCAGAGCCCGACTTAGGGCTTGATCCCACAAACCATGAGATCATGACCTGAGCCGAAATCAAGCGGAAGCTTAACTGACTGAGCCACCCAGGTGCCGAAGGCAGAACATTTTTTTAAAATGAACAAATAATTCTGCTCAATAACAGAAGTCCTGTAAACAGGACCAGAAGAACTGAATCGACTGTCACTCATGTAAGCACAAGTCTTCTTACATGTTAATTTAAAAAAGAGGAAAGAAAAAACGAACACCCCAACTGTACATTCTGGGAAGCAAAAGATAGTTATAAATCTTAACTGTCAGGGTTTGTTCAGTTTTGTTTTGAAGTACCACCACTTGTAACATCAAAGAGGCAGAAAGGACCAAAGAGTCAGAAGTCCTGGGTTTCAACTCTAGTTCCATCATAAATTGGATTTCTTCTTCCCTGGAAGTGGGCAACTGAAGCAGGCTACTGAAAATAATCCAATATAATCTGATTTCCAATCTCCAGATTGAAAATCACAACTGTTACTGAAAAAGTTAACAGTGAAAGGGTTTAATTATTTGTTTTTAATACATCATTAAAAAAATAACTAAACTGCAAGTTTTCTTCCTAAATTCAGGTAAAATACCAAGACACATGTGGCAAACTAAGGACCAAAAGCTGTAAGTATATTGCTGCTCAGTTCACAAAAAGTAACTTATCTTTCGGGTTAATTGTTCATTCTAGAACAAGCTTCTTGATTTTAGTTCTTCTCAAACCCAAATAATTGGATCCAAGTAATTACATCACTACTGATACTTGAAGATTCATAAGCTACTTCTCCTCTTGGGTCAAATCCCATACAATAATATTAACAAAAATTTAACTTTGTGGAATACAAAGTTGTGATTTTTAAAGTCCAATTCAATTCTTGTACATACTATAACTTTATTTTAATTATCGTTCCCATGGAAAATTGAGCTGCTAGAAATAAACTTCATTTTTAAAACAAAACGAATATTCTCATATGACTTAGATCTAAATCTACAGCAAATGTTGGCTTTTCATCTTATTTTTTGGAAAGCTGAATACTTAATGTTCATCCCGATACCGTTGCCATATTCATTTTCTCCTGAAAGTGTAAGACTTCCAAATAATCAAAGACCAAAGAAAAATGTGATTAAATCACAGCAGAAAGTAGTAATAACAGGGTAATATAATGAGGTCAGAACTGGAGCAGCCAATCAAAGGCATAAAAGCATTTCCTGCAATATTAATAGTCAAAAGAGAAAACCAATCACAGAAACCTCGAGCCTTCTTCTGACAGTCACAGAAGCAAGAGAACCAATCCACGCACACCCAGGGTTGACAATAAGGCGGGACCGCAGGTTCATTGAAGAAATCCTTGAGGGTGCAGTTACTATGAACTTCGCACGCAAGTTAACACCACTCCAGAGTCATAAACACAGTCAAGCCAGACAAAATTCAACAGTATGCCAAATTCCATCAGGGAGAAAAGCAGAATCTTTGCAGAAACCGTTGTGTTATCAAAAATGCAACCGTCAATTTGGATGCATTAAATCCTCAACTTCCAAAAGACCACCCTCTATGATGACAATTCCCGGGGACGCGGCGCGGGGACAGGGCAGCGCCAGCGGCTCGTAGGTGAATATCCCTGTTTGCTTTCTAACGCTGTGTGCCGAACCGGTGCCGTCCCGGCTAGGTGGGCAGCGCCGTCCCTCTCGCCGCCGCGGAGCTAGCCGGTCAACGGCTCTCTACCGCTACACCCCGCTGGGTAGTCGCTGCTCCCGCCCTCCCCCGCCGCAGTGCTGCACCGCCTCATCCTGCTGCACCGCCTCATCCCGCTGCACCACCGCCGGCCGGGGAGCCGGGATTACCTTGCTAGGAGGAAGGTGTTTGTTATGAACGCGCTTTACTTTCCACAAGTAATTTCAACGAGAACCCAATGCAAAACTAAATTTGAAAGTGGGAAGAGAAAACCTTTCCTAGCCAAAAGATCCCTCGCCCATTAATTAACCCCGTGCCGGAGGAAGGTTCGGAGTGGAAGGTAAACAGAGGCCGTACGCCAAGTGCGGCCAGAACATCCCCTGCGCCATTCCCGGCCGCCGCTTACGGCAAGGCCCCCTTACGGCAGCGTAAGCGGCGCTGCGAGCTAATCACAACACTGGGACGCAACAACATGGCGGCCGCGGGCGGGCGCTGCGCCGGCCGAGAGGGTTTACGCTACTCCGCCGGCGTAGGGTCCCATGCGTTGGAGCGGCAGCGGCGCCCTCCAGCGAGCGTAAAGCGCTCTGTGAATGGCGAGGCCCGACTGACAAAGGGGAGGGGGGAGGAGGGAAGGGGGGGTAATAAACACTCGAGTCCCTACCGATTCCTCCTCCTTCTCCATCCCGGTGGGCATCTGGGGCACGGCCCGGTTGATGGAGACGCAGTCGTTGAGATCAGGCATGTCCTTGCCGCGGTAGATAGGCAGCGGTTTGGCGGCGTCCAGCGCCCGCGCTCGGAAGGAGAGTTTACTCATTGTCTCCCCGCCTTACAGGAACAGCCCGGGCGGCGGCGGCGGGGCGGGCGGGGAGGGGGGGAGGACTCCCGCCGCCTCCTCCACCTCCTTCCTCAGTGCAGCGCGGCCGGCCCGCTCCTCCTCCTCCTCCTCACTGCCCCCGGCCACAGCATGGGCGCCCACCCCGCCCGAAAACAGACCCCCGCCGCCCGCGGCCGCTTCCACACACTAGATCCGCCGCTCGCCCGCCCGATCCGCTCCCTGCGCCATGGCCAACATGGCGGACATTACCACAGCGGCGGCGAGCGATCCCGGCAGCCCGCGCGAGAGCGCGCCCCCGCCGCGGGGACGCGCCTCGCCCTCTCCCTCCCTCCCTCCTTCCTCTCCCTTCCCCTCCCTCGCCTGCCCACCCACTCTCTCCGCGGCGCTGCCGGCCCGCGGGAGCGTGCTCAGCCTCGGGCCGCTCGGGGGAGAGGGGGCGGCGGTGGCCCTCGGCTCGTTGGTCCGCGTCTCGCCGTGTGGCAGGTGCCAGGTGCGCAAGTTAACCCGCGCCCCCGAGCGTGCACCTTTGCCTCCGCGGCCCCGACACCCCGCTCGCAGAGTGCCCCGAGGGAAAGCGCCGGGCAAAGCTCGGCCGCGCGGAGCAGCGCGTGTCTGCAGAAGTCCGTGAGCGGGAAAGGAAGATGTCAACCAGTGCACAACAGCCACCAGCGAGCCTGTACTTAGCGCTGTCTCCACCGCGCCCCGAACGCCAGCTAATTCGCACATCCCCGTGAGGTGCGAAAGGTCCCCTCCGTCTGCCCACTCAGAGCGGCGCAGATCTGCGGAGTCCCGCCCGCCCCGAAAACGGTCAAGCAGCCCCTCCACCCTGTATCCTCTATTCAGTACCTGCCCCAAGAGCTCTCCGTGGTAATACATCCTCGCTCATCCTTCGCGGGGAGGATGCTAATGGCAGCAGTATGGATTAATGTTTGAGGCTGCCAAATGCAACAAGTGCCCTTGAACCTGTCACCCAAACTTATTAGAGTTATTTAGTGGATGGTAGATATTATTCTGATTTCAAAAGCAGTGTTCTTAGGAGTTAAACTTATGAAAGTTAATCAAGGCAGCACACATTTCCGAAGTGGCAGATGTGTGTGAAATACTGGGTATTATGGAAGACGCAAAGAAGTTTGAAATAAAGTTCCAACCCTCAGAGATCTTTCACGTTAATGAGATGATAGGTTGGTTGGAAAGATGAGTAACAGTAAGAGATGTAAATAGTTGAAGAACTGGGCAAAAAGTAATATAAATGATGGGAAAAAATTAAAAGTGTAAATACTTTACACAGGAGATGACACAAGGCAGTAGGACATGATTAGTTGCCAAGTGAGTTGCACAGGCAACAATGGCTATAAGAGAGCAGAGAAAGGAGACATTACTTTAGCTTGAACTGGGTAGAGAATGTTCTAAAGAGGAAGGGAAATCAAGTTGACACAAGTTAAGTAAGTACCAAGACTATTGTTGACATCAATCTTGGTTAGCCAAGAGTTCCTTGGTTAGTCTTTTAAGCATTACAGCGTTCTTACAAAATCCCTAGGAAGACTAACACATTTTACTATTTTCTAATAACTGATAAATATCTAGCTCAGAGAAAAGTAGGTGGTTGGCTGAAGACTAGAAGTGAAAAAAAATGATTTCTACAGTCATTTCTATATGGCATCAAAATTCTTCCTCCATCATTTCCCCCTCATCTACTTGTTCCCCTCTTCCTTTTTCCTCTTCTTCCTCTTCTCATTGCTCACCACATTCCCCTTTGAGGCAAAATGGTAGATATGGACTTTGTGGCACAGTCTAACACATTTGACCCAGTAAGACCTCAAGCAGTATTTAGCAAGGGCTAAGTGTTTTCCATCTACTTTGTTGTTGGAAACAATGGAGATGTTATGACTCACTTCTTGTAAGCAGTACTTTTCTCAAGCTTATGGGCATGTCCTGCTCGAGGTACTACCCTCTGGAGCAGTTCTAGTTCTCTGCAAAGAACATGATCTTATTGGTAGTGGTCAACACTGCAAGTGTAAAAGGGGGTAGAGGGAGCCATGGTTGAAGAAATGAGTCATCCAGGGTTTTTATCTGGGTGCCTAGCACTTCTCAGATTCAGAAAAGATAACTTTCCCCCCTATATATTGTTATTCTCTTCCTCTTTTTTTAATGTTTATTTATTTTGAGAGACAAAAAGAGTGCGAGTAGGGAAGAGCCAACGTTTTTTGAGTTTCCTTTTTTACAAGTCTATATAATTTAAAAAATACTTAGAAAATAATTAGAACATGTTGTTTAAAATGGAAGCTGAAATACAACTCAAATGAAACACAAAACATTCATGAAATTTATATTTTACCGCTGCTTAGAACTGCTTATCAAGGCAGAACATTTTTAAATTTTCTTTTAAGTTTATATTTATTTTGAGAGAGAACGTGCATGTGCAAGTGAGGGCAGAGAGAGGGAGAAAGAGAATCCCAAACAGGTTCTGTGCTGTCAGCGCCGAGTCTGACGCGGGGCTCCATCCCACGAACCCTGAGATCATGACCTGAGCCAAAATCAAGAGTCAGAGGCTTAACCGTCTGAGCCACCCAGGTGCCCCGTTACTCTCTTTCAAGAAAGGAAATATTCAGTATCTATTATATACCAGGCACTACAGTAGTACTTTAAAAAGTACATTATCTCAATTAATTGAATTCCACTTTGTTCTCATTATAACCCTATGGAGAAATGTTATAATTTTACTAATAAGGAAACAGGCTCAGACAGATAATTTGCTGAGTTTCAACACTAATTATTCACATAAGTGGTTTCAAATCCAGGTCTAGCCTGAGTCCAAAACTCTCGTTTTCTCATCAGTGCCACCCTGCTATCGAAGCTCTTCAGTTTACTGATCATTCAACATTCTAAAGTTGCTCTTCCAAAGTCCTGAGACCTCCCAACCAGTGTCTAATACAGTCATAACCCAAAGCCTAAAAGATGCAGTAGGCTTGAGGAGAGCAGGAACAACATCTGCCCCGTTAATCACTGTATCTCTAGTTCTGTGCCTCACATATAGCAGGACCCTAATATATACATGTAGACTGATATTCCCTGAAGAAATTTACCGATACTGACCCCGATCCATTCCAGCTTGGAGTTCACATACCCTATTGGCCTGTCATTTGACCTAGCCATTGCTGACAATATTTGCTCTTATTATGGCCTACCCTGAATTTTAGAACCAATTAAAGCAGTTCAAAGAAATTCTTTTGAAACCTGAAATTCTATTACAGTAACAGATTTTTGCTGTAGTTATTGTTTTATTCTTCTTTTTCATTGACCATGTAACAGATTTCTTCCCCAAATCTTCACTATCCTCTTGCCCTGTAGTCAATGACTATAGAGCTGGTAATAAAATAGTTTGAGGTTGAAAACACAATATTCTTTTCGAGTGAGACACAGCCTGTGTATTCTTGGCTTCCACTTCAGTACCCAAATCAGAACACCTCTGTTTCATATTTGGAAAGTAACTTTTATTTGAATACAAATATTATTTTTCATAAAGTTTGTTTCTTTTTAAAAATGTTTTAATGTTTTATTTATTCTTGAGAGAGAGCATGAGCAAGGGAGGGGCAGAGCGAGAGAGGGGCACAGAATCTAAAGGAGGCTCCAGGCTCTGATCTGTCAGCACAGAGCCCAACGCGGGGCTAGAACTCACAAGCCGTGAGATCATGACCTGAACTGAAGTCAGACACGCAACCACCCAGGAGCCCCTCATAAAGTTTATTTCTAATCTCTTTGTTAAATGCCTTTATACTTGTTAGAGCTAAAAACAGAAAATATCTTTCCAACTTTTGAGGTAGATCCTGTTATAAAATTTTTTGTCAAAACTTGTTTCAAATGATTGTGCTGCCTAATAGCCTATTTTAATTTCCACATACAATGCACTGAGTACAGTTATTCTCTAATCAGTCCACTTCAAATATGCTTTGGACCAATTCCAAATGGCATGCATTTAGCCAAGCAAGTGTAATATATACACACCCAAGAATTAGAAATAGTTTTAAAACTACTGTCTAAATGTAGCCTAGATTAGCATAGAGGTCAAATAGCTGTTAAGTATTGGGATTATATTCCAATTTCCATTTCCCTGTACTGCAATCAGGGCAGGCAGCTTCCAGATAATGAACAAATTACTTTTTGAAAGAAACCTTAAAACTAGTAAACACAGTTGCTATTCAACTATTTCAGAGTTTTGTAAATGTCACGTTCTTTCTAATTGGCTCCCTATTTCTGAAAACCCAATTGAGAGTTAATTGGGTTGGTATGTGAACTGCATCCCTCCCCTCCGCTTATGTTCCAGGAATGAGCCCAGTACCAATAAAGCTTCGTTGTTTTCCATATGTAATCTGAATGTGGGGTCTGCACTCATTACAATCAACTGAAATCAGTGCCTTTGACTGAATCTTTGAGACAACAGGATGGAGACTGCACTCAGAGGTGACAGGCCAAATATCTACTTCCACCTTTATATTCGCCACAGTGGGAAAACAAGATGCTAAATAAAAATTTGTGCCTGTAGCTCACTCAGCGGCATTGCTCCTCTCAGACCTGGTTGGAATCACAGGGTGCCACCTTGTGTATAAGCTGATGATTTACTTCCCAGTTCCACAAAGGATCCAGATAGACTCAAAAATAATGAGTGCAAAAGCTCTCTATTTTATTAGTCAAGGAAAAATGAAACAGTTGTAATTAGAGGAAACAGATTTGAAAACATACAACTCCAGAGGGTCCATGACACTCCGTTTTGAATCACACAAACGGTCTATCCCATTTCTCGCCCCGCCCTGACCAAAAAGCACACTCAATGCCGCACACAGGGAATAGATTGCTACTCTCCACTCGAGCTCTTTGATGGGGATACCAGAAATTAGTAAAGTTCTTGTGACAAAGCTAATGAATCCACTAAGACAACTATTTGTGTTCGAACAGTAAGCAAGCTCCATGGATTTAATTTCAGGACTTTTGATTTCTGAGAGGAACTAGGTTCTATCGATGTGATGAATATGATCCTCCTTATTTTTTAAAAAGTGCTGAGTTTGAAACAGGGAAACACAATTGATGGAGCAAGGCCACGGGTGGTAAAATAGGATCCTTTCCAATTCAGCTACCTTGCCCTCGAGAAATTCCACACTTCGCTAAATTCAGCATAGCTGCCATTCAGCTGAAACCACCATTACATTTATGGGACTGGCTGGACCTTTCATATTATTTTCAGGAGGCAGTTGAAGAGCCTGGGGCTTTGGGGCTCCAGGTGCACATCTCCTGTCTGGTTAGGTCTCCTGTAACATCTATTCATCTCAGTTGCCTTCCCTGGCCCCTTGTATCAGCACATTTTTTTCTCCTCAAGCATCTCTGAAAGGTAACTTGGAAGGTGCTTGCTCTCTCCTTGTGAAGGCAGTTTAGTCTCGCTGGTGTGCTGGCACACCTCAGACAACTGAAGCAGACCTAGAGTGCCAAGCTAGCTGGGGTCCAAAGTGTTAGCTGAGAGAAGTTCCCTGTCAGGAACCTTGTGTTACTCATGTAAATGTGGGTCCCCTCACCTATGTTTTTAATCTCTCCTGCCACCAAAGGACTAATGTTTATAAATACAGATTTGTGAATGAAGTATGCAGTTGGAGTCCTGAATTAAAGAAAATTAGTGAATTGATTTAGTCACAGCCACGCCTTATTGATCTTATCTTTGTTGTTCCCAAGAACGAAATGGCTTGTTTCCTAAGAAAAGGTTCTGGTATTAGCATACTGAGAGCCCCCTAAGCTCCAGAATGACTTGTTACGAGCCAGAAGGGAAAGCAATTTTAAGTCTCCAAGTTAAAAAACAGGTCTGCTAGTCTTTCATCAGCTATTAAAGGTGATTTGGGCAGAGGAAGAAACCATTGAACTAAAATACACCAATTACCTAGATATTTACTGGTTCATCCACACCCTTCACCTTATTTTAGAAGGGATTTCAGGTGGCTTTTGAGAGTAGCTAAAATGTGTGAGGATAGCATTTGGGCTCTCAATTTCCTGGTAACACGAAATTTCCTAGTCATGTGAAAATAGGAAACCTTGTCAGCTTCACAGTTCACAATGTCCATTAGATAAAATGATTGCTCAGGAGCTTTATGCTTGTTCCTGGTCCTAACCAGAATACCCGAGAGTTCATAAATAGAGCAACTAGGTGGTATGACAGACACCTCAACACTATCCTTATGGAAAACACAAAAGAAGCATCCCAGGGCTGTTTCTTATAGTGATTCTCCATATCAACTAATGGCATCATATGCAATCCAGCACAATTCTGCAGGTATTAGGATGTCTGATGCCATGAGCCCCACCCCATGCAGGTCTGGGAGTATGAATGGACTCTATGATCACCCATGCAGATCTGAGAGTGTAAATGAACTCCATGACCTCCAACCGATCCTCCCTGAACAGTGTTTTTGTCTCCACTGCCTCCTGATAAACTGCGTGGCCGAGAGCTCAAAACTGTGCTCTATTACAATTGCCTAAAATGTGGCCCTTCTAAATGCCCAATTAAGGGTAGACCCCTATGCCTTAAATGACTGCATTGTGCAGTATAGCAGTTAACATTCTTTTAGAAAGAAAGAGGCTTACCAAGGACCAGTGCCTGAATAGAAAGCTGTCCCTCCTACTCTTGCAGTGAGCTAAGGGTGTATTCACTGGCAGGGCCAAGAGGTAATTTTGCCTTTGCATAAACAAGGTGTGCATTGCTGTCTCAGGTTAGATGGTATGGTTGGTGGGACGCAGAGAAAAGGTGTTCTTGCACTCTATATCCACATGAAGGCTGTCCTCTAGTGGGTAGCAATAGCCAGCTTTGTTTTCTAGCTCTGACTGCTTCCAGTGCTTACATTGGTGTGCCTTTACTTACAGAGCAGCCCCATCTCTGCTACTCACCATAGGCAGCGTTTGTAGCCCAGCAGCTGTGCCAAGGCTAGTCTTGAAGGAAACTAAGCTTCAGAGTATCTTCTCTTAAATGAAGACATCAGTTCCTCAACTCAATGCCATGCAGGGGATACTTTTGTACTAAGTCCCTCATCTTCCATGCTTACCCACTCCAGCAATCCTTCACAGGATCACTGGGCTTTCCCCTCACTAGTACACGGGCTCATGCCTACAGAATACCTAGACCTGCCATTTTAGGTTAGCTTAGTGGAAGTCCATGAACAAAGGGATTCCAGAAGTAGATGTTGGTTTGAAGGCCCCACACTGATGTCTTTCACTAAGCTTGGGGGCAACTCTACCTTGGTCCAGGGCTTGCTACTTCAAGGCCCTGCTGACTGTCTTGGTCCTTTCTTCTACTGCCTCTCTATTTCATTGGGATAAAATGGCCTAAATAGTATGTTTCAACCCATGTATGCAATAGCTCCAGCTATTTAAAATGTACCAGAGTGGTTACCCAAAGAAAACAACATGTGAAACCTAGTTTAAGCATAGAGATGAGTCTGGAATATTCCACCAAAATATTCCCTCTAGTGAGGGAAATGAGATTGCTGGAAAAGAGGTGGTAGTAAAGAGAAATCCTTAGTTCTTACTTCATAAAGCCCCTCTGTAGGGTTAAATGATTATAATTCCACATAGATGGTTTAAAAAATCATTTAAAGAATTAAAGTCAGATAGTGGAGCATACTTGGGCTTTGGAGAGAGACAAAGCTTGTTTCTAGTATTCTATGACCCTTACTATATTATTTAACCTCTGTGACTTTATTTGCAAGCTGGATGTAATGTGCCTGTCTCATAGGCTCCTGATGAGAGATAAGTGAGATAACATGCTATAAATTGGCTAATACGGTGGTTGACAAATTGATAGGCCTAATCAACATTAAAACTACTGTGTTTTTCTCCCTTCCCTCTGCCTTTAAAAAAAATTTTTTTTATGTTTATTTTTTTATGTTTGAGAGAGAGAAAGAGAGACAGAGCATGAGCAGGGGAAGGGCAGACATGTGGAGACAGAATCTGAAGCAGCTCCAGGCTCTGAGCTGTTAGCACAGAGCCTGATGGGGGCTCAAACTCACAAGTAGTGAGATCATGACCCAAGCCAAAGTCAGACCCCTAGCCAACTGAGCCACCCAGGCACCCACCTCTGCCTTCTTATTTACATGGCTTGAGATGATTCAGATTAGAGCTGTGGCACATATAAGACAAAACCTTGAGTTTCTACTCTGGCTTATGGTTTACTTTGACCTTTTTAATTTAGAGCTAAACTAAACAGAGCATTTCTCCCAGCCCCACCCCCAATAACACCTCATTCCCTGTCACTATTTTGGTTTTACCCATGGAATGGAACTATTATTCAAATCATTACAGCCATAGGGCCCTGCCAAAGAGGTAACATTAGATTCTTAAAAAAGAGAAGATCTTTATTAAGGATAGACACACTTATATCTAAATACCTAATCTGACTCTCTGAAAAGCCCAATTTATTTTCCATTTTCCAAGAGTTCTGTTCAATAATTATGATAAGATGAATCACATGACCTTAAGACCCAGATTTGAGGGGAAGGATCTACTTTTTCTTCTAATTTCTGCCCACCTCTCATCCTCCCTCCTTCTGTCCCTTGCTTCCACCCTCTTCTTATTTTAGGGCATTCTAAAGCTAATTTTTAGAAGTTAAAGTTTCCATCTGAACAGCAACATAGTTAGCTCCTGTTCAAAATCACAAACAAATGGGCTACTTACCTATGAAAAATCCCATCATAATCCATGAGCTAGCTTGTCTCTGAGTTTATGTTCATCTGTAAAATAATGCTACTGGGTTCACAAGTGAGATCATAAAGGATATTAGCAGGAGTCATAATATAACATAGTGGGAGGCTTTCCAAAAAATTTTACAAGTGATGTTTGAAGATAATGTTTGTATGATTGTTTCCAACAAATCTGTCAGAACTCATCCACCCAAATGTGTGCCCTTTGACACATCCACCTTAGCTTTATAAAAAGCTAGACATCTCTTAAAGTCAAACCTGGTGACTAAAGTGAGCGAACCATTTGAGGGTTTTTTGTTTGGTTTGGTTTTGGGTATTTTGGTCACAGAGGAAGAAGGTAGTGATCCTGGTGTGCCTACAGGATTTGTAAACTATCTCTGTGGGCTTTTCCATAAGAAGAGTTCCACAAATACTGTAAACTTATCCAAGTCTCCACCTTGGAGGATCACATTGATCTGGATGTTTGTATGTTGGTGTGCATATTAAGCCAGGCCCGTTGCCTACTGACCTTCTCTCCTCTTTATTACCCATTGATACAATTTAATTTAGAGGAAAACACTAGAGCATGAGACTGGTAGCCTTGGTTTTACTAACCTTTCCCGATTCTTGAGATATGAGAAAAATTTCCAGTTAAGAGTTCAGCCAAAAAAGAGCAAACGTCCTTCTCAGTGCTATGTTGCCTGACAAGATATTTATTCTTTATTAATTTTACAACTTTACAAACAGCTCTGAAAGCATTCTATTTGAAAAAGATAAAGAGTATGCAAGCTTGATTTTATTTGTTAAATTTTATATAGCCTTAGTCTATACAAATTTCATCACTTTTAGAGATTCCTTGTCCTAATTGGAAATAATTTGAAATAATATGAAATAGTAAGAAAAGAGGGAATAGCCATAAGATACTTAGAATTGAGAATGTCAACTTCATTTCCATCTGCAAACTAAAGATTTGCTTCCCACCCTGAAAGTTGATGCTTGCTCTCAATAGTATAGCTAATAGCCCAAAGCAGGCACAATTATTGACTTCTGTGCCCTGTTGCCCGATCTATAGCAATAAATTCCCAGGGTGGCTGTGCAATTACACACAATGTGATCACTATCACAGCAGGCCCAGCTACATATGGATACACAACATGATCACTTACCCAGTAGGCACCGTTCAATATGGTTAGACAACATGATCACTACACAGCAGGACCTTTTCAATATGGATTCCTAACATGGCCATGACTGATACGCCAAGCCAATTTGCATGTATCCGAACTGCATTCACTGTCCCTGAAGAAACAGTCTGTTGGGGGTATGTCATATAATAGCTAACTGCAATATACACTCAAGAATAGACACCCTGCAAAGGTTGTTTAGCACAGCAGTTTCTGCTATATGGAGAGTTGACCACGGACCCAGTGGAAATAGATTTGGCCTTGCAGACAACATGTGAGAGGACTTTCCAATGGGACTGCTAAGATGGTGGGCAAGATTCTGACTGTAGCCAAGTGTTAATAAGCAAAAGCTTAATGATGAACCAAAGATCTGTAATTTAGAAAACATCATGACAAACGGGCCTGAGGGAAAAGGCAAGGAGCACACTGTCTTATGTGGAGTGTGGATTTTCCTGCACCCACACCACCAGTGCCTCCATCAGAAGAGGATGCCTTTGACATTATCCTGCTACTTTTGTTAGAGGACATCCTTTTGAAGGAAGGTGCTTGTGTCTCTGAGCTGCTTTGATATACGTGAAAATACACCAACTTCTTTGTATAAAGTAATGTTATCAACAGTTGTGCAGAACGAAAAAAGAAAAGCTTTTTAGGCAAATAAATGGAATGCTTCTTTTTTGCAAGCTTTAAAGAAGTAAATGAATTTGCAGATTTGAAATCAAAATAACAAAATCTGAAATCAAATTAACAAAAAGAAGAGTAATTATTTTATCAAAAAGCTTTTCATTTGCTTTTAAATGATTCTACTCCCAAAGATTCCAATTTGACTGATCTGGAATGTGGCCCAGAAATGTACATTTAACAAATATGCCAGGTGATTCTGCATCAGAGTATTTTATATAGCTACATCCCATTGCTTCTCTTTCCTTCCTCATCTTTTCTCTAATTTTCATTTTCCTTTTGCTGTCCCTACGTCTCCTCCCCGTTTGCTTGTCTTTTCTTGACTTATCTCTATCCTCTTCCCTTAATTTTTTTTTTTTTTTCTGTAGGTGTGGACAGGGTTGGAGAGGTTAGTTGGAGGGTCATGAGGAAAAGAGAAGAAAGAAAATACTGTCAATTTCATAAGCCTCAGGCCTGTTCCAAAATGATATAATGTCTCGCTGCTCTCCCCCGCACCCCTTTAATTGTAGAACAAAGATCACGGCCACCTACTTTTCTACAGTCATGCTTAATACAGGGAGGTCACCAGGAGCCAGGAGAAGATAGGCAGAGATCTTGGACTGAGCCTGCGATTGCCCATATTTGCTTCTACCTACTAGAAGATGCTGCATTTAAAATACTTATAGCAAACCTGGGATTGGAGCAACTACTGTCTGAATTTCTCACCAGTGGTCTTTGTATATGAGGCTCCTGTATTTGTGGTCTTCCCTTTCCTCTGTCCTCCACCCCCATTCTCCACCTATTTACTGGTTGTCTGGTTTTGTTTATTTCTTCCGTGGACTTTTTATCGAACATGAGTGAAGCAATATCGTTTGAAAAGCCCCAATCCAGGACACAGGCAGCTGGTACCCACATCTGGCCCTGACACTAGCTAACCTGGGACCTTGGATAAGTCATGCACCATCTCCGGTCTCATCGTCCTTGCTGTAAAGTGAGGGTGCATCTGTAATGTTCATTTAGTTCTAAAACTATACAGGGATGCCTGGGGGGCGCAGTCGGTTAACCAGCTGGCTTCGGCTCAGATCATGATCTCATGGTTCATGAGTTCCAGCCCCGCGTCGGGCTCTGTGCTGACAGCTCAGAGCCTGGAGCCCGCTTCGGATTCTGGTCTCCCTCTCTCTCTGCCCCTCCCCCCACTTGTGCACTCTCTCTCTCTCTCTCTCTCTCTGTCTCTCTCAAAAATAAGTAAAATGTAAAACTATACAGAATAAAAAGAAGTATGATTCCTCTTCTATGATGCTTCAAGATAAATGAGGCTAGGTGTAAATTATAGCAATGTTTTTAGCAATCAGAAGAAGTGATTATTTTGTCCTTAAAAAAAATTAAAACTAGCAGTATCTTATCTAGAGTCAAACTTACATGGCTGACAAATTTCCTACTGTTTTTGTTAGAATAAAATCAAAGGTAGTCTGAGTGGTAAAATACAAACTTAAAAAGAGGTTAATGTTTTCAATTAAACTACTGGCTTCTTAAATTTCCTTATTATTAATGATATATTTTTATCATGGTTATCTTTTAAAGTAACTACTAGAAAGCTTTTTTAAAATTAAACAATTTGAATGGATTCAAAGAGTGGGTATATTATTACCACAACTCATATTTAGAGTACTTTTAATTTTTTCTCAACACTTATAAAAGGGGTAAGAATATAATACAGAATTAACTCATATGAGTTCTTAGGATACAAAATCTTTCCTCTCGGACACAAAGTATCAGCCTTTATGGTAATATTTCCCAGAAGAAGAGATGGGGAGGAGGGAGAGGGAGGACTAACACTTATGGAACAATATCATTTACCAGGTACTATACTAGACACTTTTAGTTTGTTTCATACATAACTATTGAATCCCATCTATACCTAACCTAGGAGCTGAGCATGGAATGGTGAGCAAGAAAGACATAGCCATTGCCCCCCATTTAATTCCATAACAATCTTTAAAAGTCCATATTATTGGGGTACTGGCTGGATCAGTCAGTGAAGCATCCAACTCGATATCGGCTCAGGTCATGACCTCACGGTTCATGAGATCCAACACAGAGCCTGCTTGGGATTTTCTCTCTCCCTCTCTTTTTGCCTCTCCCCCACCTCTCTCTCTCTCTCTCAAAATACATAAACTTCTTTTTAAAAAGTCCATATTAAATACATTGTTTAAAAAAAAAGTCTGCATTAAATAAAAGTCCATATTATTGACCCATGTTCTTTGCACCACTCACCTTGCATTTTATTCTAAGTCACAAAGCTTAAAATGTTTCCTCCCATCCCTCACAGGACATAAATATACCTTTCCTCTTCTATCCTGTACCTAGTGTTGGTGATAAATTAAGTGCTATTGAGTAGAGAGCTATTCAGCATCTGTAAGGCACATATTACCTCCTTTTACTCAATTAACCACATTAATAAGAACATTAGTATCCAACTTTTACCATCTATCCAGACAGAGAAGTCAATTAAAAAATTAACAACAGCCTGAAATTTCCTTGGATTTCATAGAGTTCTATATTTTTTTGTTTCAATTTTTCATTTTTAATTGTGATTTTTTAATTTAAAATTTATCATCTTAACCATTTTTAATTGTTTGGTACAATCACATTGCTGTGCAACTGGTCTTCAGAACTTTTCATCTTATAAAACTGGTTTACCACATATCTTGACCCAAGTTGAATGCTCTATGCCTGGCTGACTTTGTGTAAGTAATTGGGTGACCCCCCCACCCATAAAAATTAAACGGAAGGTACACTGACTGGGGATCTTTGAACTTTTCTAGAGTATGTTTCTGTTCTCAGCTCTGGAATAAAGAGGGGATTTGGGGGAGGGAAGGAAGTACTAGAAAACAATTTCTTTTCCAAAGATCATACTTTGGGACTTTTACTTTTTTCACTTCATTGATTCATTCAAATACTCAGTAATGCAAACTCTGCTGTCTACTTTCTTTTTTTTTTAATTTTTTTAATATTTATTTATTTTTGAGAGAGACAGAAACAGAGCATGAGCAGGGGAGGGGCAGAGAGGGAGACACAGAATCCTAAGCAGGCTCCAGGCTCTGAGTTGTCAGCACAGAGCCCGACGTGGGGCTCGAACTCACAGACCACGAGATTATGACCTGAGCCGAAGGTGGACGCTCAACCGACTGAGCCACCCAGGCGCCCCTCTACTTTCTTACTAAGTAAGGCTTTCTACTAAGTGGAAAAGCTGTGATGATTCAAAGATGAGACAGTATCTGCCCCAGGTGCCTACTGCTTGGTAGAGCAGACAAAGCCTGTACACAGTTAACTATGGTGAAACACAAGAAGTGCTAGGTATCTTACAGAAACCCCACCAAAGAGTCTATGGGAAGAGCAACCATGGAGAAATTACTTCTGGCTGATTGGCTGGGCATTATGACAGAGGAAGTTTAAGGGGGAAATATTATCAGAGCTTTGAAAAATACGTGAACACGTGGAAAAGGGGCAAGAAGTACATTCCTGGCAGAAAGAAATGTGTGGCAAAGACATGAAGGAGAAAAGGATAGGATGCATTCCAGGATCAGGCACCTGAAGAATGAAACATGGTGAGTGAAAAGGTCTAGGAAACATCAGCAAAGCTTTCAATCTTGGTCCTGCCTATTAATGGCTATTTGGTCAATGTACTCAGTTTCTCTCATCCTCAGTTTTTGTTGTTGCAGATGGCAAAATATCAACAAGGTTATTGTAGATATAAAATATAGCAAAATGTGTGAAAATGATATATAAACCACAAAAATCTATACAAATGTAAGCAGTTTTTACTGGTAGGTTGGGGCCCAATGAGGGAGGGCTTAGGGGTTTGCACGAGCCACACCCAGAGGTTCTCTACCGTGAGCTCCCCTTGTTTCCCAGGGAAAGTCTAGTTATCTCTTTTACACAGTGGAATATAATCTGGTACAGCAGCTCTATGTACACGTTTGATAACTGGTGTAGGTTTCACACCTGTAACTCTTGTGATTAAATCAACTTGCTACAGGATCAAAGTTTTAAGTACAGCCTTCCCGATTTCCCTGTTTTCCTCTTCAATAGGCTGACAGGCTTGTCTTTTTGCCTGGAGGTTGGGGTCTCCATTTTGGATTTCCTGTTTTCAAAACCACACCCCCTCAGGCATCCACTAGGTCATTCCTCCCAACTCCATGGATTCCTGGAGAATAGGATTCAATCCTGGTCTAAGGCGCAGAGTCCACTACTTACCTTACACTGAAAGGAATTCCTACCTCACACAGCAGAAAACAATCTAAGTTAATTAAGGGTGAAGATATTTGTATGCCACAAAATTTCAAAGGATCTGCAGTAGAAGTTTAATTGTCATTGACTCTAAATTTCAGTTGGTTTTATTTTATGTTTAACTTTTAGGTTGTCATTAACAATGGATTATTTGCAAAATTAAAGCCATTCAAAGTAAAGATAAATTGAATTCCTTGTACGTGCAGTGGCCTCTTCATTCCCGTGGCACACTCATGGGATGTTCTCAGTTGTGGCACCATTTCTCCATGACCAGATGCTTTTTCCTGGACTCTTACTGGTCTCCTAATTCCAGTGGTCTCCTAACTAGACACTCTTGCTCAGCCTTGCCTTCTTCCCATCCAGTCTCCACAGTGTTTCCAGAATGGTCATTCTGAACATGCAAATGCATTTGTGCATTTCCTTTGCTTCCTTAGCATGGCACAGAGCCCTCCATGACCTCACCCTCTGTCACCCCTCCCCATCCCTCACACCTCCAATGTACACATCTTTTCTGTCATACCACACATCTGCTGTACCTCAAGCCAGCCATGCTCTTTTAGAATTTGCTTGTTTACATTCTATTCCCTGGAGTTTCTGCTTGGTATTCTCATATTCTATCCTCAAGGTTCGTATCTATCAATCCCTTCTCTGTGAAGACACCCTGATGGGGGGAGTCCTCCTATCCTCTCCTGACCTCCAGCATCATTGATTCAGGCCTTCTCTCAGTACTTCATGCACAATTAAGTCTATTGGAACATTATCACTGTTTCACTGTTTGCTCATCTGTCACCTTAATTTTATTTTTTTCAGCCCAGATATCTGGGGCAGTTGAGCCCAATAAATAGTTGCTAAATGAATAAATAATGTACCCATGGGCCTGGACTTTAGAAAGTACTCTACAAATCTTAGATACCTTTCACTCTTTTTCCTAACTCCCATTTCATTTAGTTCCTAAAAATCACAATTTCCATTTCAGCCCAACCCAGGTCATCCTATGGAGATTCCAACGACAAATGTCCACTTTTAGGAAGTCATATTACCAGTCATGATGAAGAGGCCATTTTCTATTTTCAAGCAGTTTTGAGTAAAAAAAATTTTCAAATCCATTGACTATATTTCACTCTCTTGCCTGAATCAAGTTTTCAGTTACACTTACACTCTGGAGACAAATGATTTTGTCATATTCATTTCTAGCCCTGCTTTATAAAAGAGAATTTTAACCAACAGAAGTATAGACAAAAGATAAAAATAGAGGTGATATCCCAGACAATTTAAACTGGAAGTTCACTTCAATATTGGATGACTTCTCTGCACCAAGCTAGGTATGAGATAGGTCTTTGAATATATTTTTCTCTCTGGCTTACATTTACCTAGTTAATTCTTCTCTACATCGCTACAATTGGCAGTTTGGACCAGATAAGGTTTTGTTTTGAGAGTTTTCCAGTGCATCTTTGGATATTTAGCAGCATCTCTTGCCTCTACCCACTAGATGCCAGCAGTACCCCTACCCCAATTGTGACAACCAAAAATGTCTCCAGATATTGCCAGATGTCCCCTAGGGGGCAAAATGAGTCCTACTTGAGACTCACTGACATAACTGATTCCTGCTTATCCTTCATATTTTAGCTAATGTGTCTCCACCTCTAGGATGCCTTCCTTGGACCCTCCAAGTGGCTTAAATGACCCATTACATATTAAAACATTATACACCATTCCTTCATAGTACACATCAAGATTTGCAATTAAGCATTTATTAGTAGGCTTTCTTGCTTATTATTTTCGTGTTGAGCTATAAGATCCATGAAAATGGAAACTGGGTCTGTTTTGCTCACTATTGTACGGTATCTGGTTCATACTAGGCACTCCACAAACAAATGGCTTGTAAAAAAGAGAATGGGGCTGCAGAGATGGAAGATGTAATCTCTGCCCTCAACAACAAAATTCAAAAAAGTTCAGAGGAAATATAGGTGTGAACCATGGACTAGAAGTATCTAAGAATTAACGCAATTCGAGTGTATGAAAGCTTTTAAATGATATTCTTTCTGTATAACTCAAAGACAGTGGAGAGCAGCTATGAAATTATGTGGCAGGAAAGTCTCAGATGAGACACTAGGGGGGATTGAAGGGATGGGCGCAGAGAGGCCCGGGGTCGTCTGCAAGTATTGTGCCATGGGGTTAACGCCCAGAAGGGGCCGAAGCTCATGTAATGGACTACAGGAAGGACTTTACAGTCGCATGTTCAG
Source organism: Puma concolor (assembly GCF_028749965.1). Lineage (NCBI taxonomy): Eukaryota > Metazoa > Chordata > Mammalia > Carnivora > Felidae > Puma > Puma concolor. The sequence goes on along the minus strand of NC_141674.1, from coordinate 140,403,586 downwards.
ATAGCAGGCCTCCACCTGCACGAAAGCAACAGGCAGCAGCTATAGCCCTTAAGGGAACCCAGGGCAGGGAGAAGCTCGGGGAACATGTGTACCATCATCACATCCAGCTTCTGATACGTTCTGTATCCATGGCTAAATGAAAAGCAAAGTAAATATTTTTTTTCTTTCCTTTCATGTATGAATAACAGACCATTTCCTTCATGAAGATGGAAGCAAAATAAGTACTAAACTATATCTTCTCTCTTTTTTTTTTTTTTTTTTTTTTTCAACGTTTATTTATTTTTGGGACAGAGAGAGACAGAGCATGAACGGGGGAGGGGCAGAGAGAGAGGGAGACACAGAATCTGAAACAGGCTCCAGGCTCTGAGCCATCAGCCCAGAGCCCGACGCGGGGCTCGAACTCACGGACCGCGAGATCGTGACCTGGCTGAAGTCGGACGCTTAACCGACTGCGCCACCCAGGCGCCCCTCTTCTCTCTTTTTTAAACATAACATCTTCAGTGCTCTTACAATGACAGTTTAAAAAAATTTTTTTTTAATGTTCATTTATTTTTGAAGCAGAGAGACAGCACATGAGCAGGGGGTGGCAGAGAGAGAGAGGGGACACAGAATCTGAAGCAGGCTGCAGGCTCTGAGCTGTCAGCACAGAGCCGGACGCATGCCTTGAACCCACAAACCATGAGATCATGACCTGAGCCAAAGTCAGACGCTTAACTGACTGAGCCACCCAGGTGCCCCTAAACTATATCCTCTTATCTGCTGTCAGCACCTTTTCCAAATAAGGGGTCTTAAACTGTTCTCATCTTTTTATTGCACTAAACTTTTTCCTTTGATTTGTTTGTTGTCTGTTTATTAGAGTGGTGTTAGAGGCAGGGTCTTGACAGGAAGAAAATGGATTGATAAAGGAATTGTTTACAGGATGTATTAGGAAATCAAAGGCTAGTGCCATGTCTGGGTCTAACAGTGAGGCACTCTTGTCACCTTTAGGCCTGAAGGAATATAGGAGGGGAGAGTGGTTACAGGAAGAGAGAGGAAGACAGAGAGAGCTATAGAAAGAGCCATCTGCAATGAGCTGTGGCCACAGAAGAGGACGCAGCCAGCTTGCAGGGATCAGGCAGGGAGGGAGCACAAAAAAGAATCACTTCCTAACCTTGCTCTTTTTTTTTTCCTTTCTCTCTCTCTCTCTGTCTGTCACTTTTTCTCCCCAACTGCTGTTGTTCCTTATTGGTGGCAATCAAGTAGGCAAGGGTTACCTACCAACTCAGTCCACAAAGGTGAGCCTCCTTGGGTCCAGGACAGGGGGGAGAAGGATGAGGACATGGAGGGGCAGGCGAAACTGTTCCACACAGGGTGTCATTACACACCATTTCCAATGGGTGGACGATCACATTATTTTGGACTTAATACCAATGATTTGTAAAATAGCTTTGATTTTGTGACCTCGTTTTTTACTGGGAGATGGAATATATACACACTTGAAAGTAATAAAGAGTAACACAGAGAAATCCTACACGACTATCTCAGAGACCTAATAATTTTCATAGTCAATGTAGTGGCTCAGATTAAAAACTATGTTGACACCAGCTTCCAAACCCCATTATATTCTTGAACACAGCTGTGAAAGACTGGATAAAACCTAATCTACCTCTGCCTCTCTCCTGGAGGAGTGTAATGGGACCATACAATAGAGACTTCTTGCCTTTCCCTATGAGGGGAGTAGAAGTGGCTGAAGTGAGGAGAGCCATCATAGCACTTTGAGGAAGTCTGGGAGGTGGGGAGAGAAGCAGCTGTTGGGAAGGGAAGGACCTTAGGGCAATAGGTGGATGAAAAGGAATGTTAGGATGTTTGCTGGTGTGTCGAGCAACATTAGATCTCTCCCCTTGGAATTTTCTAAGAGACCTAAGTAAAGATTAAATTGCTTCCTAATTTTTTATTTGAATAGGAAGCTGTTCAGATAAAGACCCCAAATCATCCCAGCCTTCTGTAGGCTGCAGAAGCAAAGAACAGATGGCCATCTGGACAGGGGCCCTAGAGCCAGAAGGAAAATACAAAGAGCATGGGAACTCAGAGTTGCCAACCTCAACATGATGCCTAGGTGAACTCTCCTCTACCCTCACTCACATTTTCCAGGAGGAGAGAGCATTTTCACCAAGGGCAATCTGAAAAGTTCATGGATGAAGTAAGTGGAGCCTAGCTCAGCATACTAATAGGCACCAATGTTTAATAACTGTGATCTTGTTAGATCCCCTTTCAGGGTAATGAAGCCTACTAGGGATGATTCTAGTTACCGTCTGAGACCATGCCTTGGCTTATGCCTGCCCCATCTCTTGAGTCCTGATCTGGGCTTGTCGCCCATGCTCCCATCTGTCCTGCTCACTGCTTGGCACTCTCTCCTGTTCATAACCCCAGCCTCCACCTGTCTGTGCCTTTGATGAGCCCATTCGGTAAGCTCTAGCCCTAAGCATGCATGTGAATTAGGAGTTTTGATAACTGCTTCTCTCACCAACATATTTCTTCCAATCTTCTTTGGGATTCTTGACACTGGCTTGCCTTGAGATACACACTATTCTATATAATAACAAGGATTCATTGGGATCTGATGCTAAACCAAGTCCACGGCACTGCCCTTAGGATACTTCAGCCTGGCCAGGGCCAACTACCTCAGTTCCTGCAAACCAATATTACATCACTACTATCGATTGATTCCCCCCCCGCCCCCCGTGAGCCTACCACTTTGCATGAATTATCTCATGAAATCCACAGGACATACCAATCTGCAAGAGCATACTACCTTTCCTATTTTATAGATGAAAATACCAAAACACAGAAAGGCTGCATGTCAATTATACTCCAATAAAACATCTTCCCCTTGCCCACACAGAAAGACTGAGTAAATTCTCTATCAGAGAGCCAGCCAGTAGTAGAGCTGGGATTGAAACCCAATCAGACTTCTGATCCTATGCTCTCAGCTGCTGTGCTACATGTGCCCAGAATTTTCCCAACCCTCCAGAAAGTAGATGATCCAATACTTTCACAGATCTGTGCCATCCAGTCTGGAACACCCTCCCTCATCCTGCACTCGATGAGCTCTTTCTCACCCTTCAGGTCCATGTTTCCTCCTCAGAGAGGCTTCCCTTCTCACCAGTCTAGAGATGGTCTCCCCTGCCTATAGTCTCCTGTGCTTCCTGTCTCTTTTCTCCTATGTTGCATTTATCCCAATAGATAGTCCTTTGCATGTCTACTTGTCTAATGTGCCACCTTACTCTGCATGAGCTAGGATTGGGTCTGTGGGCTCAGCACCATATCCCCAGCACTCTGCCCAGCAACTGACCCAGAGCGGTCAATATCTTTCGAATAAGGGAATAAATGACTAGACTTCCTTCTGGCACTCTTTTCATCCTGGAACCTTCCAAAATTCCATCTATTACCTAAATTGTTGAGACTGTGACAAATGCTTTTTACTGTTTGTTTACTGCTGAGACAGCAAACATCCGGCCTTTGAAGGTCGATTTTATTTTCAGAGATAGATAAGTCTTTTGAGGTCAAATTTGCAATGAACAAGTTTGTCACAATTAGGTAGCCTGATTTTGATTCAAAATGCCTTGTGATTATAATGTAGTAGGACTGGGTCACCTGGGTGGCTCAGTTGGTTAAACGTCCAACTCCTGATTTCAGCTCAGGTCTTAATCTCAGGGTTGTGAGTTAAAGCCCCACTTGGGCTCCATGCTAGGCATGAAGCTTACTTTAACAATTGGAAAATAAATAAATAAATAAAGTAGTAGGAGTGTGTGTGCATGTCCTATAGAAGCTGCAGAAGGGGCTTCTAATGGTTACCCAATGATGGTGGTCCCAGCCCACCTGCAATCTACAGGCAACAACTCAATTGGTTGCATAAATTCTAACACATCTGTTCAAGATTACCTTTATTGCTTTCTAATTAGATTCCAACATGCCTCGTTTAGTCCAAGTGTTCTCAAACTTTTTGGACCTAAGACCCTTCATATTTTTTAAAAGTACTGAGGATCTCTAAAGTGCTTTTGTAACGAGGGTTATATATCTATCAGTATTTACCATACTGAAAATTAAAACGGAGACATTTTAAAGACATAATTTATGACATCACTTAAAAATAATATTTCTTTGTTAGGTTGTTTTGGTTGAAGTATATGAGAAAAAAATCCAGCATCACCCAGATATGTGGTTGGAAAAGGAAGAAGTATTATATTAGCCTTTTCAGATAACCATGGATATTCTTTGATACTATTCCAAAACTCAACAATTGGTAGTTTCTAAAAGATGAATTCAATGTGAAATATGAAATGTTTGTTATATTCCCTTATCTTGAACTTTGGATCCATGCATGATTTTATAATATCATATTGTTTGGTCTCTTAAAAAGTCGTGGCTCACTGAGTTATGCACATCTTGCAAATGTTCATGCATTTTATTATGCAATATCAAAAAAAATATCCATTAATATCACTACTGCTATTGTCAGAAAATTCTTTAAGTATTGGGACGTTGTCAAGTTCACAGTGGCAGACACAATTTTTCCAAAATTAGTTATTTTGGTAATTTTTGTTCGAGGGCTTGAAGTTTATTATTGACAATAATATTGTCAGTTATTTTCCTTTATAATGTCAGGCCCACTTTGTTAATTTTCAAGAAAAGTTCTCCAAAATAACCATGTAAAAGTAGTAGTTCAGCTTGCAATTCAAATAATCACACAATTGCTTTTTTTGAGCTACGTTGTACTTCAGCATAAGACAGTGCTTTATGCATGCTTCCCATTGTGTTGGAATATTAAAGAGACATGAACTCAAGAATCAATATTAAGTGAAATTGATAATTTTTATGATCCCCACCAAGGAAATCCTTAACTTACCTTTTCTTTTTTCTTTTCTTTCTTTCTTTCTTTTTTTTTTTTTTTTGTGTGAATCCATTTTTTCTTTTCTTTTCTATTCTTGTGTTTTCTTCTTTTCTGCCCCGGGGCTACTTACTATCTTGATTTGTGCAAAGGTACCAGCTAGTTTGACTGCCACTCATCATCAGCGCAGATGTTAACAGAGCAGCAAAGCCAAATAACATCTTTATTTATTTATTTATTAAAAAAAAATTTTTTTTTAACGTTTATTTACTTTTGAGACAGAGAGAGACAGAGCATGAATGGGGGAGGGTCAGAGAGAGAGAGAGGGAGACACAGAATCTGAAACAGGCTCCGGGCTCTGAGCAGTCAGCACAGAGCCCCATGCGGGGCTCGAACTCACGAACCGTGAGATCTTGACCTGAGCCGAAGTCGGCTGCTTAACCGACTGAGCCACCCAGGCGCCCCCCAAATAACATCTTAGTATTATAATGAAAATAGTTTTGACCTTTCTAATCCCCCCAAAAGGGGCTTCTGCACTCCCAGGAGTCTACAGAGCACTCTTTGAGAGTGGCTGTATCAGTTTATCCGCTATAAAATTTTCCGAAAGACTTCTACAAAGTTGTGGCATTATCTTCCAGTATGATGTGACCAGACAGCACACCTGTAAAAAGTGTAAGCCAGAAACTGGAAAATGGCTCTAAAACCATGAAAGGAAAAATAAGTGGGAGAGTGCAGACTCAGTTATAGAAACATTTTTGTTACAATGCGTTTGGATGCAAACGCATTATGATGGCGCTCATTCTAAAACCTGCTTTGCTTTGCATACAACGTGCATAAGAACGATCTCAAAGGTCACTGTGTCTTGCCGGCTTCTTCTAATTCCCAATTCTCAGAGCACACCAAGATACGAGTTTGCTTCTGAGGGAAAAGGCAACAGGAATTCAGAGAGATGTCTTATTTTGTAGCCAGAATTTGCCTTTAGCACAATTTCGGTCACTTCCTACCAGTCTGATTTGAGTTCTCACCTGTGCCCAATCTCACTGCATCTTCTCCGTCTCCAGGGTATTTAGTGGCTAATTAATAAATGCCTATAACATCCAGGAGAGGACAACTTTGAGAGTAATACAGTTGTTTGCGGGAGTAGACTTTATTTTTTTAAATGAAGAGCTTAATTGTTCCCGTACAGAATGTTGCAGCTGTAGAGTTGTTCTGAGGGGAGCAAATGGGTTGTGTTCACAATCAAGGATAGAGAACAGGGGAGCCCATCGCTTAAGACCCTTTGTGTAATGTTGAACAACGTGGGATCCTGTGTTGGCATGGCTGGCCACAGGGGAAGGGATCTTGGAGAGGGTAATACATAGAATCTGGGTGAAGTGGGAGAGAGAGGCAGAGAACATCCCGCAGTTTGTTGTCAAGGAAAACAAAGCTCTCTGTCCTTTTGGCATCTTTCTGGCTCTGAATGGTGCAGGCAGAGTTCTCCTGGGCAGAATTCACACCATCCCTGGACATTGGGCTTGCAACAAAACCTCACACCAGCACCAGGCCAGTGAGCCAGAAACACTGGAAGAGGTTACTGACCAGCTGGCCTTACCTTAAGACTGTGGAGGTAGAGCACTGGGATGGACATGGCAGTGAAATCCCAGAAATGTGACAGCAGCTGCTTCCTGTCCCTGCCTCCAAAGTGGATGACTTGGACCCTGCTGGGAACCCTGACTGATGAATTGGAATCAAGAGAATTTTCCAACCTTCCACGTCAATAGGCAGAAGGGAAAAGAATATGAGATGAGAATCATCCAGGAGAAGGGGAAAGGGAGTCAGAATATTTCTCTTCTTGTGAGGGAAGGCTCATTGACTGGAGAAATCTCAACCCGAGCCAAGGTTTTTGTTGAAACAAAAACAATGGTGCCTTACATTTTTTTCAAAAGCAATTTACTGTTATGGAGTATTTTCACATTTCACACTACCACAGTTGCACCTCACTACAACCAAATGAGGTAGGCAAAGGGAAAAGTGAGTAGCTTTTCGTAGCTCACAGAAAGGCTGGGGAATTTTTCTATTATAAGGAAATACACAAGTTCTGAGAGCTGCCCATGCATTTGAGCCACAAGGCTGTTCCTCGGTACAAAGCTAAAAGTAGAAACGAATGCCAATGTGAGCTCTTTTAGAAAATTTCTTTTTGATGTCATAAAAAACAAGAAGGACCTAACCTTTCTCTCAAATGTAGAACATTCGCAATGAGAACAGAAGGTATTCTGTTTTGGATGTTTCTGATGAGATCGTTACATTTTTCTTTTCTTTTTTTCAAAACAAGAATAAAGGCTTCCAGTGACTTTCAGTTCACTTGTAGTCTTTACTACTCCAAGGGCATTAAGAGTCGTCAGTGCACACAATTCTAGTAATAAGTATTTATTTGGGTAAAATTGCCAGCATCTGGAGCTTTCTCAACCTTAAGCTCCCATGGGTCTCCTGTTGGTACCTATAGTCAGAAGAATTGGGAAAAGATTCAACTTCTTTGATGCCAAGCTTCCCATCTGTGAAATGTGATGATAATATCTACCTCACACGGTATAAGTAGTAGATTACAGGTGATATCAAACAGATAAGAGTATACAGCACAATTGCTTGGCACATTAGTATAGAGTAGATTCATTTGGTGATGTGCTGAACTTGATTTATACGAGTTCGCAAGAGCTCATTATTATATTTTGGGGAAATGTGCTGGCCAGTTGCTAAACCATTGGTAGCTTGAAACCAACCATGGTGAGAGTATTCATACCCTGGAAATCAGCAAACTATAAATCAGCAGCATTCCTCATCAGCCAGGGGCTAAAGATTTACAGGCACACCACTACTACTCATATGTGTTTCTCGTAGTTTTCAATTTTCTATTTAATATCATTCTAAAAAAATAGGATGAACTAAATACGTATTGTGTTATACATGTCTTGAAAATGTAACACGTTTTCTTTCACTGGTATACAGTCTCTGTTAGGTTAAAGCACCAATGAAAAATAATGGGATCCCAGCCATGAACAGATTTAATGGTTATGGTAGACACTGCTGGCTACCATCCCAACAATCGCTTTCCTTGCTCTTGCCTCTCTTCCCTCCTCATAGAACTAGATTCTTTGATCTCAGGCAGGGTGGACCCCAGTGCTAATTTATAGCTCCAGAAATGGATCACCATTGCTCTAGTCAGTCATGGTAATGTGATTCTCCTTCAATAATGATTGGTTTACCAGAGGGCATATAACTGAATTCCGACTTCTCAGGTTTTATTTTATTTTATTTTTAAAAAGTTTTTTAATGTTTTTTTTTTTAATTTTTATTTTGAGAGAGAGACAGAGTGTGAGCAGGGGAGGGGCAGAGAGAGAGACACACACACACAGAATCCAAAGCAGGCTCCAGGCTCCGAACTGGCAGCACAGAACCCAACACAGAGCTCAAACTCACAGACTGTGAGATCATGACCTGAGCTGAAGCTGGACGCCCAACCGACTGAGCCACCCAGGTGCCTCTGGACTTCTCAGGTTTTAAAAAACAGACCCCGATTAGAAGAAAGCTCTTGAGTCCTTTATCCAGTCACTTTGGTATGGGGATGTGATGCCATGTGACTATAAGGCAACAGGCAAGCAGGCAGGAAAGTCAACTCCTGGAAGATGTCTGAGGGGAAGAGTGGAGAATGTCTATTTCTGTGTTAGCATCACTGAGCCACTGATCGAACCATGGACCTGTCTCTTACAAATAAAATGGTGTCAACCACAATTGCGTTTTTTCCATTACTTTGTGGCCAAAAGCATTCCAATCAAATATGGAGAGAGTAATATATTATAAGAACAGCTGTCTTTTCAAACTTCCCCAAATTACATTGTGTAGTTGATATCTACTTATAAAGCCCATCCTGGCTCTAATGTCAAAGAGCACAGGGCTCAGAGTGAGAGGGGATCCTATGACGGTGAGGAGAAGGCAGGTATGGAATTGAAAGGTCTGGAACTTCCCCTTGGATCTGTGTGGATTTGTTCAGGAATCAAGCAGAGATGAATATCACTTTGAAGTCCTTAAAGGGACTTGTGCCTCTTGAGATCTTGCTCATAGGGTATTCCTCTAGGCAAAATATCATTAGGATCTTTTGAGGATTATTTTATCCTGAGTTATTTTAAATGCTTACCAGAATGGAATTCTGGGAAATTCATTCACAGCTGGCAAATAAATGAAAGGTTTTAAGGGAGTGTTAGAGATGGGGGTGGAGCTAAAAACTACACCTATTACCCTGTCAAACAAGATTTGAAAAGAACACGTCATCATGCATATGAGAAAAGAAGAACCTGAAGAGGATGAGGATTTTCTAGAGAGGAAATAGTGAACTCGCACATTGTATACTCGCCAGGTGTCAGAATCTGCTTATGACCCTCCTCCCCACCGAAGACTGGGGATTCTTGCCACCAGGTCAGTGGAATGCCAGCAGCAATGGAGCAGGGAGGAGGACATTTCAAAGAAGTAGGTGATAGAGGTCTTGCTCCTGGAAGCAGCCTGGATGTAGAGTTAGAGAAATCTCTGCCTGTCCGGATGGTTTCCCTGCGTGCCCCCACAGCAGGGTTTTTTCCAGACTCGCTGTAGGAGCACTGGGCACCGGGAGACAGGAAGTGTGATTCAGGACGGTATGAAAATAGCCCTATGTGCTTCTTCTCCCCAGTGCCACAGTTCCGGCTCATCTCTTTTTCCACACGGTCTGTGATCGTGTCTGATGGCAACGTCTTCCCATACCCCAAAGGCTATAAGCTTTGGGGAGCTCAGCTGCCAGGCTAGTACCCAAGAGGGACAATGGCGATAGTGAGAAGCCACACTCAGGGCCTTCAACACTGGGAAATGGCAGAGAATGCTAGGAAGTCTATGAATGGCCTCCCAGGCTGCTTCGGGCTTATAAAGTCCTCCTTTCTCCTTTTGCTGAAAACTCCCATGGAAGTGAAAGGAACCTCTGTCTGGTTTATTTCAAAGGGGGGTTTGTAGAAAAAAAAATATTCAACATTATCCAAGTGGCTCCTTACTGGCTAATTTTCAGAGCTAAATATCTCAGCTGCTCCAAAACATTTCTTTTTCATATTAGTCAAAGGGACTGGTGATGGGCTCTGACATCAGATGCATTTTCCATTTATACATTCTGGTTCTCTCTCTTTAGGGAGATAGCCAATACTTAAGCCTTCTCAAAAATGATTTTTATGGAACAACTTCTCACTGATAAGAGTTCATCAGAATAAAATCAACTTCAGGAAGCCGGGTAGTAACTGCTAAATGTTCTTGTTATTTGGGGTCAATGAACTTCAAATCTCTCAAAGCTGTCACAGACCTGTGAAAGAAGCCTGTCCCTCTGTAGAAAAGCAAGCGAGAGCGTGCCAGGGCACTCGAGAGTCATGGCCTTTCTTTGGAGGGTATGAGTGGTATTCCTGAAGCGATGTCTGAGCGAGTGAGAATACAGACACCTCCCTTCCCTCACATCCAGGAAGTTGTGAGTGTGTGTGCCCGCGTTTAAGCTACCATCATGCTACAATTACATCATTCAAAATAAGACTATAAATAGTTTTAGTGACAGAGACACACTCAAATTACCTCAAAATATGTGTGTGGGGAGCAGTACTTCTGCTGTTGCTCTTGGGAACCCAGGAAAAGCCAACCCCCCTCGTGGGAGGAAGAGCAGGAGTTGGAACAGTGAGATGGAGAGGAGGAAATTCTCCCACTGCACACAGGTGACCTGCTGTTCGTGCGCCATTCAGCCACTCTCTCTAGGGCTGAGCCACCATCTTATTTTTGCTTTCTCAGAGTTTTTGCTTCCTCATCTTGCTCACAGTTTGTTTCCCTTTAACATCTCTGCTTGTGTATGGATCCAGCCCTACCTCCCCATTTCTCTCAAAGCACCATTTCAGCTCCCTGCCTCGGTCACCAAGTGTTTCCTCGTTCCAGGTTCTGGGAGAGAAGTTGATGGCCCTGTTCATCTTCTCCTATGTTTCTGGGTATCCTAAGGATTGTTAGCCCTTGGGCACAGCCAGTTGTAACCTAGGAATAGGATCATGTGGTTCAAAATAGCAATCTTGGGGCACCTGGGTGGCTCAGTTGGTTAAGTGTCCAACTTCAGCTCGGGTCATGATCTCATGGTTCATAAGTTCGAGCCCACATAGGGCTCTGTGCTGCCAGTGCAGATCCTCTGTCCCCCTCTCTCTTTCTGCCCCTCCCCCATTGGTCCTCTCTCCCTCTCTCACTTTCTCTCTCTCTCTCTCTCTTAGAATAAATAAATAAACTTGAAAAAAAACAGCGGTCTTGGCATTCTCTTGCTTGGGGGTGTAGATGAGGCAGCTAATAGGACGTTGTTAGGGGATTGCTAATAGTCTTATTAATAATGGTGGGTACCATGACTGATGTGTCTAATACAAACATGTGACTGTGCAGTTGAAGTATCTTCTTAATTAAAACTTACATTAAGGAATTTTTCATTTGATTTGTCTGACTGAACTAAAGTTCGTGTGTGTGTGTGTGTGTGTGTGTGTGTGTGTGTGTGTGTGTTTTATCCTGAATAACAATTCAGAGGGAAAAATACCACAGATTGTGCATCTCAGTTGAACTGTTGCCTCCTCATGGAGCCTTCCTTGACCACCCAATCTAAAGGAACCAATAAGCCACCTACACTCCAAAGTCCTGTCACTTTATTTCCTCCTTAGTTCTTATTATCTGAATTTACATTGTTTTTAAAGTTTTTAAAAATATTTATTTATTTTTGAGAGAGAGACAGTGCAAGCAGAGGAGGGGCAGAGAGAGAGAGGCAGACACAGAATCCAAAGCAGGCTCCAGGCTCTGAGCTGTCAACACAGAGCCTGACACGGGGTTTGAACTCATGAACTGTGAGATCATGACCTGAGCCAAAGTCGGATGCTCAACCGACTGAGCCACCCAGGCACCACCAAATTACATTACTTTTTAAAAAAGAATTCATTGCCTCTCTCGCCCCTTCCCCCAGGCTATATATAAGCTCCTTGAGGCAAGCACTTGCCTGATCTTATTCACTACTTTACTCCCAGCACCTAGAATAGCGACTGACACAAATAAATATTTGTTAAATAAATGAATAAATAAATGGAGTGTGTAAGAGAAAAAAAAATCCTCTGTAGACTTTAGATCTCCAGCTTTAGTGTGCACAAGAATCATTTGTTTCTTGTTGAAAATGCAGATTCTTTGCAGATATGCTGACTGAGTATTTCTGGGGTCGAGCCCAGGGTTCATCAGTGTCCACAACCACTCTGAGCGATTCTGATATGACCGGTGCAATGACCACATTTTGATTATCGCTGCTGTGGTTGAACTTGCAAGACCTTCGACTTGAAATTTCCCACCCAATAAATACAAGGACAGACATGAGGTTACAGGGGGCCAGCATTTGGAAGATCAGAGCTCACTCCTTTGTTCTCAAGGGCCATCACGCCCTATGCGCTATCAACTAGCCTGTTGCCCCCAATTAGATCATGGGCTACTTTTACCAAAAGAAAGAGAAATAGATGCTCAGCAAGTATAAATAGTAGATGTCCACCCAAATATCTTGGCAGGACTGCATCACTCTCAAACTCTTTTGTGTGATGTTGAGACATTTCATGACCTAATTCCTGATGACCCGCTCAGCCACACCTGTCAAAACTAACCAATCTCATTAGTAAGGCAGACATACTGACACTTAGGCGGTTTCCCCTAGATTACCATGCTCTTCATCACCTCTGGCAAGTATTTAGGATCATGGGCCCTTAGTGTTGGCAAGTATTTGTCAGCTGGCTCTTTAAGGGCAAGAAGCCCTGGTCAGCAGTGTTTGCCACTTTCTGTGATGTGGATACTCCCACCTCGACTCATTTCAGGTTATCAGTGCCAAGTCACTGAATGTGGAATTGGGAAAAGAGGCACAGAGTTCCCTCTTCCAGTAGGTATAAGCAGGCTCCAGCACACCACTTCCTCTGGATCTTCACACATTCTGCCCTTTTGCAGGTCCTCCTGGATAAGGGTCCTTCACACCACCCCTCCGCGATGCGTTCAGCCTAATTCCTATAGAGCTTCAACCTGTGGCCCAGCCACAGTCGCCTTGCCTGCGAGCCATGCTCCTCCTTCCTGCTTCCAAGCCCCTGGATTCCCCTCCAGTACAGACGTTCACACGCGTCTCCATGAGACCACAAGCTCACGGCATCCACACACTTTGCTCAACACCTAGTCCATAGTAAGTACTTCAAAATGTTTCTTGCATGAATGAACGAATGCATTCCTTGTGTCGCACGAAATCTCCTCCCGTGGGCAGCTGTCAACTTGATCTGGTACAAGACCACACAGAATATTTTTATTAAAGATGTAAACAGTGCAGCTTGGATATAACTTTCCAAGGACTGGGCTGGTTGCCGGCTCATTCTCACTTCATTAAGATAGTGTGCCCAAAGGATCGGTAATTCTCTTCTCGGTCCCCAATCCTGCGTTTACCTTCATTATCCGTGAAGCCTGAGGGAGGCATTCATTAGTGAACTGGCTCCTCATGCAAAGATGGAAGGTGTCTGTGTGAGCTGAGTGCCTCTCTTGTTTTTGTTTGAGAGAAATGCTCACCAGAGGGACAATAAAGCCATCAGGATGGGGTGTGTACAGCATGGCAGGGGTGCTGGGGCGATAGCAGGAGGGAGATGGGGACAAGAGGCACTCAGAAGGGAAATCTGAGAGATATGGGTTCATTCTCAACATATTTTCTGAGTTTAGGGGGAGTGAAACATTTTATATCCAATGAGATTTGAAGGTTGGTTTAATATTATACATTTTTTTCTGGCAAATTAAAGACCAGAGCTTTCTGTGGGCTTTCTGACTCTCAGCAATAAATAAAAATTAGAGTAGCATTTCAAAGAGGGTTGGTGTCTCCTCGCACAGCAGGTGGGAAATAAAGCTTTTCAGCCTTCTGGGTAGCCGGTGGGAGAGACGTATATGCTCATGTCGCTGATCCCCGGTATGCCTCCCCAAGGGACAGTAACAATTACAGCGCCTGCATGGGCACACATTTGGGGGCACACTGGCTGTGGCAGCAATGCAGATGGGAAGTGGATGACCAACAGCTACAGCCTTGTGGCTGTGCCTTATAATTATGTAGACTCTGTTGAAGGGAAGGGAATCATTTCTTGAAACTTTACTCCATAACATGATTGTTACTGGAAAAGGTTTTCTCCTCTTCTGCTTCACGGACTCCTTACACACCCTCTGAGTTTCTACTGCACTTTCACGTAAGAGCAAACATTTCCATGGCTCTATGGCGTACCCACCCTGTAGTTAGATGGAAGTAGGAAAACAGAGACCTCTATCTTTGTCTTTAAGAGATTTTCTGACAAAAGGAGTGGTTCTTTACCTGGGCCCATGATCCTCAAAGGAGTCCATGGATGACCCTCAGAGGTTTTGCATGTGCCTTGACATTGAACGCAAATTCCAGTTGTCTGGTGGGAGGATCCATAGCATTCACTGTGTCTCAGAAAGGTTCCTGAAGCCCACACTGTTAAGAGATGGGCCTTAATAGATGTGACTTAATAGAGTAAAGCTGCAAGGTGTCAGGAAAGTGCTGGGCTCTCTCAACAACCCCATGTGAGGGGTCAGAGCTCCAGGGTGATGCCCTGAAGGAGAAAGCTCGGGAGCTTGTGCCTCAGCTAGGTGAGCTTTAACTCCTGGCTCTGCCACTGAGCCACAGGGAGAGGTTGGGCAAGCTGTATAACCTCTGAACTCAGGTCCTCACTTGTTTTGAGAATTCCATGCAGCAATGTACAAGGTGTTTGAAATGTTGGGCAACACAGCACAGATTACTTTTAAACAGCATATCAGTTATATTTTTCAAAATGTGCTCAAATGTTCTTTTTTGTTCGTTTGTTTGTTTTCAATCTCCAGATACCTTTTCAGATAAAGAACCTCCAAAGGTAAAGAATGAGGCCAATTCCTCACCTGGAAAAGTACAGTAAGTACTTATTTTCCCTGTTTCCAGACTTTTTCGAACGCTCTGTAGTGCACTGAAATCTAGAAGAATTTTACCTGAGAAGGTATCTGGAGGTTGAAGAAGAAAAGATATTAAGCACCTCATTTAGAAATGCAGTAGCACACTATTTTAAAATAGGTTTATCCTATATACCTGGACTTTTCAGACACCTTCTATATACAGGTTGTTGAGACACCATTTAATTCTATATATTTTTTTCTGTGGAAGAAGCAGAGGTATGTGAATCTCAAAGACACCAGTTGGCAGCATAGATAGGGGTCTCCTAAATCCTGGTCTACGTTTTGTCAACTGTTCACTACCAGCATTCGAGTGCGCATCTGGCCACACGCCCCTGTCTCTCTCTACTCTAGTGGCTTGCAGATGTCTAGCAGTCCTCCCTCGTAGATGACTACCTAGGTCTGGCCTGAGGGGGAAGACTGCTGGTCAGAGAGGAGCTCAGTTGCATTTATTCATATGAACACAGTTTTTTAAAAACGATGGTTTGAGAATAAGAAGCCTGGAGGACTCTTTTTGACCCCTTGCTCAGACTGGGTGCCTCTGCTGTGTGCTCGCAGAGAGCCCTGTACTTTGCCTCTGAGCATTTAGCACTGGGATTGCAATCACTCCTCTGGTGTCTGTCTCCTCTCTGGCTCACATCCAGTACTCACCAGCCCTGGGCGGTGCTTGCTACATAGCACCAGCTCGGCAGGTATGTTTTTAAACAGTTACTTAAAGAAACTTCATGTCCTCCTAAAAATGGAAAGGGATTGTTACTTGAGATTATAGAGTTGTACCTGGAGTTAAATTTTTCTCAACTAAGAAATAAGTCTTGGGGCGCCTGGGTGTCTCAGTCGGTTGAGCATCCAAATTCAGCTCAGGTCATGATCTCATAGTCCGTGAGTTCAAGCCCTGAGTCGGGCTCTGTGCTGACAGCTCAGAGCCTGAAGCCTGCTTCGGATTCTGTGTGTCTCTCTCTCTGACCCTCCCCCGTTCATGCTCTGTCTTTCTCCGTCTCAAAAATAAATAAACGTTTAAAAAAATTAAAGGAATAAAGAAGTAAGTCTTGCTAGTAAAGCCAAACATCTGCACTGCAATTCCCCACCTCCTTTTCTCCCATGAAGTTGTGTCATTGTCATTAACATAGGAAGACACATGGGAAACAAACAAACGTATGAATGTGCTAGCAGATTTTATTCATGAAGCAGAGTGCTACGGCACCAGCTCAGAGTCCTAGATCTGCTTCATAGAAGTTTTCTCTGTGTGAGTAGCACACCAAAGGCACTTTGAGGCCTGCAAGCAGTGAAGGAAGTGGTTTCTAGCCCCAGCATGTCAAAGCATCACCTAGAAGTTTTGGTGATAATACAGATTCCTGAAATATACTCCTGGAGATGCTGATTCAGGAGGTCTGGAGCAGGGCCCAGAATCTGTTTTTAACAAATGCTCCCTGTGATTCAGTTGATCAGCCAAGGTCTGAGGACTGACTTCTGAGGAACCTGTACTGAGTAGTCCTGGACATGTGCTCTATGACTCACATCGAGAGCAGTGGTTGAATATGTGTTAAGAATCACCCACAGAGCTCATTAAAAATGTAGATTAAAAATTTTTTTTAATGTTTATTTATTTTTGAGACAGAGAGAGACAGAGCATGAGCGGGAAAGGAGCAGAGAGAGGGGGAGACACAGAATCCAAAGCAGGCTCCAGGCTCTGAGCTGTCAGCACAGAGCCCGACGTGGGGCTCGAACTGATCAACCACGAGATCATGACCTGAGCCGAAGTCGGACGCTCAACCGACTGAGCCACCCAGGCGCCCCTAAAAATGTAGATTTAAGGGATGCCTGAGTGGCTCAGTCAGTTGAGTGTCTGACTCTTGATTTTGGCTCACGTCATGAGCCTACGAACCATGAGAGCTACACCATGTTCTGCGCTGACAGCATGGAGTCTGCTTTGGATTCTCTCTCTCCCTTTCTCTGACCCTCCCCCGCTTTGCCTCTCTCTGTCTCTCTCAAAATAAAGAAACATTTTTTTCAAATGCAAATTTGATAGCCAATAGAAAGTGGCTCAAAAGACACAGACAGCAGCAAATATCAGTAAAAGGAAAGGGGGAGCAGCTGGAACTCTCATTACATTGCTGATGGGGTTGCAAAGTACAACCATTTTGAAAAGCTGCTAGGCATTTTCTTATAAGGTTAAATATATATGCCTACACTATGATCCAGCAACTTCCCTTCTAGATATTTGCCTAAGACAAGTAAAAGCATATATTCAGTTGTGCACTAATATTCATAATAGCTAAAAACTAGAAACAACCTTAGTGGATACACTCTAAGTAACCTCGATTATCCACACAGCCTGTGTAAATCTCCTCTCCTTGAGACTGGGTGAAATTTGTGCTTCTAATATGGCAAAGATGACAAGATGTCACTCCCGTGGCTTATATCTTATTATTTATTTTTCCTTATATTTTATAGGATTCTGTGTTAGCAGATGGAAGAGTAAGGCTCTCCTGCTGGCTTTGAAGAAGCAGACAGCCTTGTTGTAAACTGCCCCTCGAGAGGACCACGGGGCCGGGAACTGCAGCAGGCAGCCAGTCTCCAGCTGACAGCCCGTAAGACGCCAATGTCCTCAGTCCTACAGCTGCAAGGATCTGAATTCTGCCAACAACATGTGAGTTTGGAAGAGGACCCCCAAGCTCCAGACAGTAATGTAGTTTGGATGATACCATAGTTGCTGTTTTGTGAGACTCTGAGCACAGAACTCAACCAAGTAAGTCATGATAGGACTCCTGAACCACGGGATTATGAGATAATAAGCGTGTGTTGTTTTTAACTGCTACATGTGTAGTAACTTGTTACACAGTATAGGAAATACACAACTGAGATATCCAGGTGAATGTATAAACAAATTATAACACATGTCTACAATGGAATAATACTTAGCAATGAAAAGAAACTAACTACTGATACATGTAACAATGTGGATGAATGAAACATGGAGTGAAGAAGAGAGAGTATATGTGGTGTGATTGAAATGAGAATAGTGATTGCTTCTGGCAGAGGGGGAGTAACTGGAAAGGGGCCTAAGGAAACTTTCTGGAGGGTGACAGAAGTCTTGAGTGGGGTGGTGTTTACATGGGGTGTATACATTTATCAAATCCCATTGAACAGTGTGCTTAAAAGATATGCATTTAATTGTATATCAATTATACCTCAATTTTAGAAAATCATAAGTAACTCTACTTCTCAGATTCTGGCTCAGTAGGTCTTGGACAGTACAATGTAGAATTCTTCACTTCTAATAAGCATCCCCAGACAATCCTAACACATCAGTCCTTGGACCACACTTGGGAAAACATCCCAGAGCAATGGGTCATTTAAGAAGGAAGATGGAAGAATAAGAAACACATGGTTTCTTCTGAGTCAATATAGCTTTCTCCCCAAATCCTGTATTCTAGTTAGAACAATGTCTTCATTTGTTACTCAGCCAGTCAACAGGCAATTTCATTCAGTTCAATTAACTGAGTATTTTCTAAGTACTTGCTATTTATCTTACCCAAAGAAATAATAAGATATAGCCATTCTTCCAAAAGAGGTAAACATTTAATTGAGGGAAAATGCTCATATATGCACGAAACTGGAAACTGTTCAATTGCAATAGAAAGCAAAGAGGACAATCACCCAGTCTTTCTACGTATCGAGTCTAGTTTTTCTTGGTCACTTTCAAAGTATTCCTTCACTCCAGTGTGTCTTCAAAGTGACCTTTTAATGCAATAGTTAATCATTCAGATGTTGTTCCCCTTACTAGGTTACCTCTGTTTTTCAACTCTTAAGAACCAAGGAAGGAAACTTCTTTCCTTCAGAGGCCCAGATGGACAGATGAAATTCAACATTTTCATTCCCAGATGCTGCTGATTTTTACTGAGCTTACCTCACTTGGGGAGATCTCTGTTAACTACCTAAGTATCGAACTTTAATCCTAATGAAGTATCACAGTCTATAATGTTCATGCAGATTCCTACTTCTAAAATCTTCCCGACAATTTTCTACTTCATTTTCCTCAATTCCAGGTCATTCTAAATGATGCTTTCCTACTATGGACAATAGGATGGTCAATGATCCATAAAATAATGTTTATCTTTGGTGATAAAGATGGAAAATTTCTCCTTTATAATGGAAGAATAAGATACTCTGAATTTACAAAGGGCTTTCAAACATATTGCTGTTACAGTAAATTCCCATGTTTCTAGAGTACAAATCCAGGGGCCTAAATAAAACACAACTGAGAAAAGTAACCAGAGAGGAGAATACACAGGGAATCTTTGGTTCAAAGAAGGGGAGGTTCGGAAGGGCTGTCTTCAAATAGAGGATGGGCTGTCAACATGGCTCCAAGAAGTAAAATTAGATGTAATGGCGGAAGAAACACAGTGATGGATCTTAGTGCAACAAATAAGGAAATATTTCCTTACGATGGGTGCCATTCAAAGATAGAGCAAGCTTCTCGCGAAGGTTTATTCATTTTCTGTGGCTGCCGTAAGAAATCACCACAAGTTTAACAGCTTGAAACAACACCCATCTATTATCTCACAGGTCTATAAGTTTTGGAGTAATTTGTTACAGAGTAATAGAGAACTATTACACAGAGCTTTATCCTTGATGCTTTTTTATTCTTACATTCCACATCTAATTCATCATAAAATCTTTTTGGCTCCACTTAGGATACATCAAGAATCTGACCATTTCTCACCATCTCCACTGCCACCTCCCTGGATCATCATCTTTCTGCTTCCATGCCTGCACTACCTCAGTCTCCTCCTCCTCCTCCTCCTCCTCCCCCTCCCCCTCCTCCTCTTTCTCCCTCCTCCTCCTACTCATTCCCCCTCCTCCTCCCCCCTCCTCCTCCTCCTTCCTCCTCCTCCTCCTCCCCCTCCTCCTCCTTCCTCCTCCTCCTCCTCCCCCTCCTCCTCCTTCCTCCTCCTCCTCCTCCCCCTCCTCCTCCTTCCTCCTCCTCCTCCTCCTCCTCCTCCTCCTCCCCCTCCTCCTCCTTCCTCCTCCTCCTCCTCCTCCTCCTCCTCCTCCTCCTCCTCCTCTTTTGTTTATTTACTTATTTGAGGGCTGGCAGAGAGACAGGGAAAGAGAGAATCCCAAGCAAGCTCCACTGTCAGCACAGAGCCCAATGCAGATCTCACAGAACCATGAGATCATGACCTGAGCCGAAATCAAGAGTCAGACGCTTAACTGACTGAGCCACCCAGGTGCCCCTCAGTCTCTTCTTAATGGCACATCCATGATCCTTATAAGACATTACTCAGATAATATCACTCCTCTGCTCAAAGCCCTGCATTTTTTTTTTCTCATTTTACTCATATAAAAGCCAAATTCTTACAGGGACTCTATATGGTGTTTCCTCCCCACCCCAGTCCTGTTGGATGTCATCAACTACGACTATTCTACAACCTTCCCATCCCTTCCTCCCAGTCCTGCCCAAAGCTCCACACTCACCTCTTTGCCTCTATCTAAATGTGTAACCCCGTGTATCCTCTACCCATCCCCATATCCTTCGCATTCATGACTATCTGACATACTGTTTAGGGCCCCGCCATTTCTGCTTAGCTCAGGACTCTTCTGATGGGCAGTCTGGCCCCAGAGTTCCCCACTGTGTTGGCAGAGGTGCTGTCAGATCTGCATCATAGTCTGAAGGCTTTGCCTACCCAATCTTTCCTCCTCTTCCTTTCTATCTTTTATGGGCATTACACCCGACAATCTTTTGCACTCCTAATTTCATCTCAGTGTCTGCTTCCCAGAGACCAAACTGAACGCAAGCACTGCCCCTATGTTAACTCACTTAAATGCTTGGCTTTCCTCCCTTCTAGCTTCTACTCATAGAACTTTCAAAATTTCTTAGGATATAAAATGGCAGCAGCATGGGAATTAACTAAGCCTCCTAAATCCTTACCCTTATCAGCAAAAGTCTCCTGGTTCTTAATGTTAAATCATGGCAAGATTTCCCTAATTTTCTGTTTTTGGAAAGAAAATAAACCTTTTTTGGAGCCCTTGGTCCCCCTCTAATTTTCTCTTTCTTTCCACTGCCATACTTGCTAAACGAGCGGTCTCCTCCTTCTCCCTGCACACCTGTGCTGTGTACCTGGCAGTCTGATGTCCCACAGCCCGGGAAGCTGCACTTCCAGAACTCCTGCTGTAGCTGGCACTCTCCATAACTCCCTGCTTGCAACTCTTGCCTCTGTTTGTTAGTGACCCACATCGCCTCTTTTCCCCTCCTCCACACTCATCTATTTCTTCTGGATTTTCTTTGCTTTCTCATCTTCTCCTTCAATCTCTGCTTTGGATGTTCCCAAAAGCACAGTACTTGGGCCTCCTTCTGTCTATTTCTGCATACCCTCTTCCAGACAACTCATTTATGCACCTGGTTTCAGTTACCACAGACATTTCCTGATGTTGATCTCTATCCCTTCAATGCTTTGCTACCACTTCAGAAGAGGTGCCATAACAGAAAGCTTGACGTGGGAACCAGAAGCCATAGGGCAGACACTAATAAATTTGATGACCAAAAATTTAAAATACCTATATGGCTAAAAAGCTCAGAAATGTGAAAAGAGAACAACCAACCAACCTACCTACCATAAGTAAATTTAACAGATAATCATAAATTGAGAAAGAATACTTATAATTCATATGGCAAGGGACTAATTTTCTTACTATATAGAAGTCCCTTGAAAATCTGCTAAAAAAATAAGAACAATACAATAAAAATAATAATAAAAATAATTGGGAAATATATGAATAGAAAATTTGTCGGGTTAAAAAAGGGAAAGTGGATGCTGGGACAAATGGATACTGACATATGGAAAAATGAATTTGGATCCATACCTCATAACATATTTAAATGTTAACTCCAAGTGGATCAAAGTTCTCAAAGTGTAAGAGCTAAAACTGTAAAACTCTTAGGAGAAAACATAAGTATAAATCATTGTGAACTTGGACTGGGCAAAGCTGGGTTTCTTCGATATAATGCCCAAAGCACCACAACCAAAGAAAAAATAAATAGGGCTTTCAAAATTAAAAACCTCTGTGCATCCAAAAGACACTATCAAGAAAATGAAGAGAAAAGTCACAGATGAGAAGAAAATATTTGTAAATCATATTTCTGGTAAGGGACTATTATTCAGAATATATGAAGAACACTTACAACCCAATAATTAAAAGTTAAACACTTTTTATTACTTACTTTTTTTAAAGTTTATTTATTTTTGAGAGAGAGTGCACATGCACATGAGCTGGGGACGGGCAGAGAGAGAGGGAGAGAGAGAATCCCAAGCAGGCTCCATGCTGTGAGCACAGAGCCTGATATGGGGTGCAATCCCAAGAAGGATGAGATCATGACCTAAGCCAAAATCAAGAGTCAGACACTTAACTGACTGAGCCACCCCAGGCCCCAAAATTTAAACACTTTTTTAATGGGCAAATAAATAAATTTAAAAATGGGCAAAGGATTTGAATCAGTATTTCTTCAAAGAAGGTATCCAAATGGTCAGTAACCACATGAAAATCTATTCAACCTCAGTAGTCATTAGGGATATGCAAATCAAAACCATGATGAGGTATGACTTCATATGCCCTACAATAGTTTTCATTGATTTTAGAAAGGAAAATAAATACTGGTAAAGATATATAGAACTGGAACTCTCATATATTGCTGATGGAAATGCAAATGGTACAACCATCATGAGACATAGTTTGGCAGTTTCTAAAATAGTTAAAGCATTACGTTCCCATGTAACACAGCAATTCTTTTTCTAGGCATATACTTAAGAGAATTGGAAATACACATCATACAAAAACTTGTGCAGGAATGTTTATAACAATGATATTCACTGGGCACCTGGGTGGCTCAGTCAGTTGAGCGTGACTCTTGATTTCAGCTCAGGTCATGATCCCAGGGTTATGGGATTGAATCCCGCATCAGGCTCCACTCTGAGCATGGATCCTGCTTGAGATTCTCTCTCTCTCCCTTTGCCCCTTTCCCCCATTTGCATGCTCTCTCTATAAAATAAAAAAAAAAAATATTTACAATATGCAAAAAATGGAAACAACCCAAATGTCCATCAATTGGTGAATGGATAAACAAAATGTGGTCTCTCCACATAGTGGAGTATTATTCAGCCATAAAATGAAGTAATGACCCATGCTACAACATGGATGGATCTTGAAAACATTATTATAAGTGAAAGAATTCAGTCACAAAAAGTCACATATTACTTGATTCCATTTATAGGAAATGTCCAGAGACAGGAAGTAAATTGGTGATTATTGGGCTGGGACTTAGGAAGAGGCTTCTGCTGGGACTGGGGCAAGGGAAATGGGCATGACTGCTAATGGGTATGGGGCTTTTGGGGGTGATAAAAATGTCTTGGAACTAGGTAGAAGTGGTGGTTGTACAAACTTGTGAATGTACTAAAAACCACTCAATTGTATACTTTAAAATGCTGAATTGTACGGTATGTGAATTATATTTCAAAAAAAAATGAAACAAAGCAAGTGGCTAATAAACTTGGGAATAGATGATCCAATTCACAACAATGTTGAATATGTGAATTAAAATAATAGTCAGGATTCATTTTCCCATCATTGGATTGGCAAAGACTTAAAAATCTATACCATACACAGTGTTTCATGCTTGTAGAGAAACTGTTACATCCTTTTGAAGGAAGCGTAATTGGCATATTGTGTTCATACTCTGAATAAATAACTTCACTTCCAAGAATTTATCCTATGCTTATATTTGCATATATATATATATATATATATATATACACACACGCACACACACACATAGATACATATATGAACAAATGCTTAAAGATGATAGCTGTAGCCTTGTTAAGAGCAAAAAAAATATTTAATTGTATAGCCATACAACAAAATATTATGCTATTGCTAGAACAATAAGGTAGGTTTATCAACAGTCCAACACTTAACCAACTGAGCCACCCAGGAGCACCTAAGGTATTTTAAAGACATCATTTTAGAGAAGAAAATAAAATTTTTTAGAATCTGCCATCTAGGATATCCTAAAGTGCTTTTTTCTTTTTTTTGAGTGTTGCTTTCTATGTCCTTATCATCAGTTCATGTTTTTTTTTTTTTCCCCCTCCCATACATTTACTTACAGTTCTTTTTATCTTTTTCTACCTAAAGAGAAAAGAGCTGGAGCTTTGGAAATAAGGGGCTCCTGCTGGGGGATCATAATCCTGCTATACTGAGAATAACTATGCCCTTGGGGAATGATTAATTGCTAACATTACCATGATTATCAATAACTTCATGGCTAACAAAGAACTTCTGCGCATCTCACCTCATTGAACTGGGGGCCTAGAGCTATTCTGTGTACCTTAAGAGCAGGTTCCTATTTCATTAACTGCTGTCCCCAGGCTCCAGCTTAGGCAAAGTGCACAATAGGTGTTTTCTAAACTGAACTGAACTGGAGCTGGAGAGTGAAAGAGTTGCAAGGATCCCAATTATCCACTTGCATTAGAGGAAATAGGAAGTGAGGAGGAGAATGTTGAAAATAGGAATAGGAATAACCTTTTTTTTTTTTTTTTTGAGAGAGAGAGAGCGAGCGTGAGCATGGGAGGGACAGAGAGAGAGGGAGAGAGAGAATCCCAAGCAGATTCCATGTGTGGAGCCTGACATGGGGCTCGACCTCATGACCCTGGGATCATGACCTGAGCCAAAATCAAGAGTTGGATGCTCGATCGACTGAGCCACCCAGGTGCTCCAGGAATAACCCTTTTAATAGGATATCAAGTTTCTGCCTCCCACCTCTCTCATCCCACCTTTGAAGAAATCTAGATAGGAAGGCAAGACAGGAAGGCCAGAGGAGAGTGATAAGAGACAAATGGACAACGGGAAATGACAAAGTCGAGTTTCACCTAGTCCTTGTTTTCCGGACCCAGCCCTCCAAGCACAGTGAACCATTTTGTGTTTTTGTGTTGTTGTTGTTGTTGTTTTTGTTCTTGTTTTTTGGAAGCCAAGGTGTGATCTATCTTCAATATGTGGCTGAGTTACACTAGGTTGGTATTTGACATTGTCACAGTCCTCATACCTCTCCATGTGTGACAAGCATAGCTCTAAATGCAGGTGGTCCAGAGGTCTCCTTCGAACCTGACAAGTTGAAGTTTCGAGCTGTGGCTTGCAGTAGCTTTAAATTTTCTCTTTGCTCTGAATTCTGCTCAGTTCAAATGAAATTCATGCTTCCTACATCAAGAAAGACAGGAACCACGTGAAATTTCCTGAAACACCTGGTGCCAGGCAGGTTGAGGCAGGTGATCCTGTCCCGCTGCCCTTGACAGGTTTGTGATAGCATCTCTTTTTGGTCTTTATGTTATTTACTGGCAGATTCCAGGTAATGTCAGTGCTGATGAATGCAAAACAGCCACTGTGACTGTGCTATCAGTACCCCCTAGAGCACAGGCTTTGATTGATCTAGAGCAGAGTTTTTCAGACTGGAGGTAGTGTGACCCATTGGTAAATTGAACAAACAATTCAGTTGGACACTTATGTAACACCGTGTTACACTGTGTTTGTGTGTGAGCACCTATAGATATATATATATAAATGTGTGTGTGTGTGTGTGTGTGTGTGTATAACAGTTCAGTGGATTGTGGCAGCATTTAAAAATAAAACCAAGTAGGATAAAATCAGCTTATTATTCACAGAAAACCCAAGAAACTGAAACTTAAGTTCCTGTATTTGTAGATTATAATATAATATTAAATACCTTTCTTACAGTCATGGTCAAAAGAGGTTGAAAGCCATTGATCTAGAGTAGAATTTGGCAACATCCAACTTACTGCCTATTGTTTGTACGAATGGCTAGCTCAGTATGACTTTTGCATTTTTAAATGTTTGGGAAAGAAATCAGAAGAATATTTCATGACATGTGACAATTGAATTTCAGTGTCTATCAGGTATTATTGGCACGAAACCAAACCTGTTTATGTATCATCTGCAGCTGCTTTTGCCCAGAGTTGAGCAGACTTTATGGCCCATAAAGCCTAAAATATTTACTGTCTTTATGGAAAAAGGTTACTGACCCTGATCTAGAGGAGCCATTTTTATGATCTTTTTTTTTGGTCTGTTCATCTGTTTAATTTGTAGAAGAAATAGGGAAACTATGGTAATTTAGGGGTTGTAGTGGACACCACTTCTGCTCCCCATATCTCCTGGGATCCCCTGTCCCATTTTCTGTGGCCCTCCTCTGGAATCTGTGGGTTTTGGTGGCCTGCTCCTGCAGATTTCTGCAGACACTTGCCCTTGTGCTTCTGGAGAGCAGGTGTGCCTACCTGTGCAGGAGCTGGAGGTACCCAGGTGCTTCAGCTCTTGCAAGCAGGCCCTTGGCCAAAATGCAATGGCATGGAATGCTAATTATCTCGCCTCAAATCATGAGGACAAAACTGTGAAGGGTCACTGTCATTCCAGGGTGTCCTGTGGGATCAGGCAGAAGTTCTCCCCCTTCAGATTTAGCCAGAATCACTCTCTCTCATGTGGTTTCTCTCCCTTCTCTGTCCTGGAGTACTTTTTAACAGTTGGGGTCATATGAATCCCAGTCACAGAGTCATCTTCTGGCGATCCCAGCCTCAGAGAGAGGGAGTTGGGGGAGAAGTTTATAAAAGGCAACTATTTGACAAAATTCTGGTTCAGTCCCCAGCCTCTCTTGCTCACTGTGGACTCTGCATGCTGTTGGTACTTTTCAGGAAGGTGAAAGGTGGTTTTCTCATTAAAGATAAATTTGTGATGTGCTGTAATTACAAAGAGCTCTGGGATAAGTCAAGAGAATTGGATTCTAATTCCAACTGATCCACTGGGCAAACACTAATCTCTGTAAGACTCATTCTGCCCCACTTGAAAAATAGTTAGACTCGCTGATTTTTAAAGGTTTCCTCAAACTTTGAATCTCCTTGTGAAGTGGGTGGTTAAAACCATCATCTTGAAGCTGAGTAATACTGATAGAGCCATCTTAGATTGGGCTCCAGAATTTCAGGCTGAAGTCTGCATATTACCCATGCAGTGGAGGTGCTTGCCCTGTGAGCACCCATAGTGAAGCAGAGCACCCCGGGGATCCAGTGCTCCCCCCATCACAACCTAGACTTTGATAGTCAGTTAGCAGCACTCAAGACTTGGCTTTCATAACGTGCAGCCACTGCATTAGGTTTTAGGCTTTAAAACTATCAACTCTCTCCTACCCCCCAACCCCCAGTTTCAGCCTGGACTCTACTGGACTGGGCTTCCTACTTGGCACCAAATCTTTGGTCTGTCATTCTTTTCTGCCATGGTTATGCTCCACAGCTGGCCATTTTTGTATCAGTTCTCTCAGGGTACCAAAGCTCCCAACTGTGAGACAAGAGCAGCTCTCATAGGTAAACCCTGAAAAGGAAAACCTTGAAAAGGAAACAGCATAGGGTGGGGTAGAAAGAAGGTAGACAAGAAGGGGAAGAGGGGCAGAGAGAGAGGAGAGAGAATCCCAAGCAGTCTCTGCACTGATGAAGGGCTTGAACTCATGAACTGTGAGATTATGACATGAGCCAAAACCAAGGTTGGTTGGAAGCTTAACCACCTGAGCCACCCAGGTACCCTGTAATACTTTTAAAATTCTCAATTTTTTCTAACGTTTCATTTATTTTTGAGAGAGCGAGAGAGAGAACGTGAGCAGGGGAGGGGTAGAGAGAGAGGAGGACAGAGGATCCAAAGTGGGCTCTGTGCTGAGGGCAGACAGCCCAACATGGGGCTTGAATTCATGAACCATGAGATCGTGACTTGAGCTGAAGTCAGATGCTTAACCAACTGAGCCACCCAGGCTCCCCTATCATTTCTACTCTTAATTGGGTTTTAGCTTTTAGAGAAATCCTCTTAAAAACTACTGGTATAAGTGCTTCTGATTTAGGCTTTTGTTGGAATTGGTGACAAAATATTTAAAAAGACAACTATAAATTCTCTCTGAAAACACAATTGACTTCTCAAAAATGAAGCTTCCTGTTGCAAGTGCAGAATATTCCCACCTACCCTGGGTCAGCTGAAACTACTCCAAAGAGAAAGTTTACATTTCTATAGTGTTGTGGGGACTGGGTTAGCCACCGTTACCAACTCACCTAGCTACCTTCATTTAGAAACGAAAGTTATGACTACTAATAGCAACTCTGTTACTGAGTGACCTGATCATATCAAACATCAGATTTCCGACCATCTTGAAAGCTCCACAGTTTAGGGGACAAAAAATACAAAGCAAATCTAACAATGGTCAATAAGAGAAGTCTCTCTGAAGTATTATCTGACCGCTCTTCTCACTTCCTTTAGCTTTTTTTTTAATTGAAATATAATTCACATACCATAAAGTTCACCCTTTAAAGTGTACTATTCAGTAGTTTTCAGTGTTTTTACCCATCACCACAACCAAATTCCAGAATATTTTCATCACCCCAAAACAAATCCTCATCCTCCAGCCCCTGGCAACCACGAATCTACCTTGATCTTCTTTTACTTACCCCTACTTGATAGTGACTGTAGCCTTGGGGAGGCAGTGGCCATTAGTATCACAGGCCGTGGGAAACAGTTCTGTTTCCCAAGATGCTTTTCTCTTTTTGCCACCATCAGTAAATGCTATTGACCAAGCACAGACATCCCAGGGAATTCTCCATATGGCAATTATTCTTTGTCATATATATATATATATATATATATATATGTGTGTGTGTGTGTGTGTGTGTGTGTGTGTGTGTGATGACTAGAGAAGGATTAACTGAGGAAGGAGCACATGCACTACTACCTTGGCTGAAGTGGAGTATTGATTGTCATGGACGGCTGAAGATGACATTCTCCCAAAGACATAAAATAGCAGGGCAATTTCTTTTAGAGTTAAACAAAGACACGTGCCATCACAGAGTCCAAGATTGGACCTTAAGTTTGTTAACATAACACAAAACTCTTAACTTGCTGACAATTTGTATCTGGCATTTTGTCTGGAAAGGGAGAAAGGTGGCTCAGGAAAGAGCTACACAGGAAGATGTGAGAAGAAAAGCAGCCTCGAAATCCAGGATTTGATGTGGCACTGACAGCTAGGTCTTGTTCTTTTGTTGAACATAAACAATTTCACAGAACCCTAAAAGCAGACAAGGCCATTCTCTGACCATGAAGGATGAAGAGAAAGCAGAATACTCTGTGATTATGTCTGAACGTGGCCTAAACATGAATGTTGCCCAGACCACAAAGACGGCCCAACATCCTCCTTCCCTGGCTGTGAGGAGTGAGTGCCACTTCCTTACCAACCCCAGTTTTAGCTTATGTCCATTTCTCTCACCTTTTAGACAAGACTTATTAAAATGTCAAGTTACAGAATTACCTTTGCTTTCACACAGCATCCAATCCAGAGCAAGGCTCCACTTCCTTGACCCTCCTCAAAATCAAATAATGCAAGCCAAATCTTATTCATAAGTCCTTTCTAATATCTCTTGCTGAGATATCCCCACAGTTCTCCTTCACTGAAACAAGTAACAGACCCAACTTATTCATCTACAGATGTGTTCCTCTTGGTCTCTGGCTGAAGGACACTGATGGAGAATAGGTCATCTTCTACAAGGATGGTTTCAGGGCACCATACCAGGGGTCCTACCTGAAACTATTTCACCTACTTACCTGCCACAGGAAATACCTGAAATTCCACCATGAGAATGTTATTCCTTTAGGTCAAAACTTTAATGGTTATTAAATCTGAAATGCTCTTAGAAGAGAGTATAACCTGTGAAACACTCAGTGATAGATGTTTGACTTTGAGCAAGACCTTCCATATTTCATTTATTCTTTAAATTTCGCCACATTTTAGGCCTTTGAAATTAGGGCATATCCTATGATTCCTGATGTCTTAAATTCTCTGAGACATAGCGATACTATCTGATCTTCAGTTTCCTCAGTTATGAGTTCTAGTTGTAGGTTAAACACTGTTCCCCAAACCTCAGTTATCTGCGTAAAACTCTCACAATTTTTGCTATATACGTGTGCTACAGTAATGATGTTCATATAATATTTGTCTTTACAGCAATTCACTTTGAAAATTTAAGCAAATGTATCTTTCTCCTCACAATAATATCTATGAAATCCTGGGCAAGATATGCTAGTTATAGCTTTCTCTAAAACATAGTAAGAAATATATACAACTATAACAAAATTATAAAATGGCTGTTCCTGTTCCATCTAAACTCATCTCACTTATCCCGCAGTGGTAGCTGTACCATGGCTGGACAAGCCTGAACTAGCTGATTCCTAGGTGTCTTCCTGTTCCTGTGTTTGGTAGTTTCTATGGTTCTAAGAGGGACACAGTCTATCCCCCAAAGTTTATAATCTAAGGGTCAAGACTGACATGAACAAAAAGAAGAAGAGATACAATCATATACATTTTTCAACACAAAAATAGGCCCTATTCACTATTTATATGGCTTTTAAGTAAGGATAGTTGTGTTGGAGTCCCCGAAGCTTTATATTGGCAAAAACATCAGATCTCTTGATACCCAGAAACACACATGAAGGATTTCAGATGTGACCTTTGTTTCAAGTAATCTGAGGGAGGATTTTGTCCAGAAGATAAAATAGTTTTGTTTTGAATAGTCTGGGAAGGCCTCTTGGAAGGGAAAAGATTTTAGTAATTAAACAAACTCTTTCTTTTATTGCCAGAGGTGCTCTAAGCCCTTCCTGCTCACAGTATGTTTGGTGGACATTGGCATGGCCGGGGACTTGTTAGAAATACAGGTTCTCAGGTCATAACTGCAGTCCTGCTGAACTGGAATCTGCATTTTTCCTGATCCAGGACGATTTGTATGCATAGTAAGTTGGAGAAGGGCTGCTCTAAAGCCACCCAAGCCCACCTTAGCCACCGCTTATCTGAAAATGGTCCTTCCATGACCTATCCCAAGCCAGGTAGCAAGGAAAAGCCTGAGGTCCCTGACAGATGAAATATATCATATTCATGTGTTTCCCCTCTACTGTCTTTGAGGGACACCACATTACACAGTAGACTTAGGAAGCAAACATTTATTTTATTAAGGGGGAAATAAACATCAGTTAAACTAAAATCAAAACCCCAAGTCATAACTTGTGGTCTTTCAGCTGACTGAGGCTAAGAATAAGATTCAAATAGCCCTCATTTTCTTCCTTCTTCTGACCACCCCGCCATCTCACTCCCCTGCACTTACTGGTCCAGAACCCATCCATCCTCCACTGCTTGCAAGCCTCAGTGAGAACACCTAAAGTGATAAAGATCCATATAAAAGAAATCTATTCACATGAAAAAGAAAATGTTATTTTTCACTTGGGAAAGGCACAGGCATTTCTACGAGAAAACATTTTCTCTGGAAAGCTTTACCCCAGAGGACTCCTTCATTGATCATAGGATCCCTAATTCCTTCCTTCATTCCTTTAGACAAATACTCAATAAGTGTTTGTTGAGTGAATGAATGAAAATAATTTCCCCTCATGGGTAATGGCTTAGAAGGCCTCCTTCCCCTCTCAGCCTCTTTGGAAACTGGATTTTTGCCAAAGGCCATTTGATAGCATGTTTTCTGCCATCCCATCAACAGAATTAAATCAAAAGCATTTAAAACATTTTTAGTGACTAAGCAGAAATTGTTTATTAAGAAGGCCAAATGAAATGAGCCAATCAGAAAACAAATAGCCAGAGGCTACACTGATTCTTTTTAAGTGAGCTATACTCTAATATTTGGAAATAAATGAAAATTGTTTAGTTTTTAGTATATTCAAATTCTTTATTCCTAGGTTTCCATTCTGAACCTAAAATATACCAGGTTCTAATACTGTCAATGTTATATTTCTGTGCCATATTTCATCAACATATTCAAAAGTTTTCCCAATGAGCCTCTCAGCAGTGATAAAATATTATTGTTTGAATATTATCTCATGTAATTACATATGATAATGAAAACTGATATATTCATATGAATAAGAGTACAATCATTTATTTGAGCTTATATTTCCCTCAGTATGGGCATTTTGGCAAGCACATTTCAAACCCTAAATACTACTGTGCTTTACTTTTCTCCAGGAACTTTCTAGCAAGAAGGAAGAGTGAAAAGGAATAGCCAATTATTGTGTCCCTATTCTGTGCCAGTTAGTCTGCTGGGAGCCTGGTAAGAAAAAAAGGTGAACAAAATATTAGAATAAGAGATATTATGGGTGGGCTAGTATGTGCCAGGTATTGTTCAGACTCGAAGTGCCTCAGGAAGAAATTCTAATGTAATGGTTCTCAGTGCTGGTTGTAGAGTAGAATCAGCTGGAGTCTTTAAAAGTATACAGTATAAAAGAATGATATGGACCCCATTCCCAGACATTCTGATACAATTTGTTGAAGTGGGGCTGAGTACTCCAGCATTTTTTTTTAAACTCTCTAGATGATCTGCCTGTGGGCCGAGGTCAAGAACCACTGCTTTGAAACATGTGTATTACAATATTGTAATATCATCCATATGTAAATCAGAGTGGTAAATTTATTGAGATTTCAGTGTAAATAATAGATACAACTTTTCTTTTTTAAAGCCTCTTGGGAAAATGGGCCAAGTCTTTTATCTCCAGTACCTATCACAGTGTACAAAAAGTAAATGTGTGTTAAAGATCTCAACAGTGATGATTGGAAAGCTTCTTGAAGCCATACTCAAGCACTTAACATATGTTTTTTAATTTAATTTTTATTTTTACTTATTTTTAATATTTATTTTTGAGGGGAGGGCAGGGGAAGAGAGAGAAGGAGACAGAGGTCCAAAGCAGACTCTTTGCTGACAGCAGAGAGCCCGAGGCGGGGCTCAGACTCATGAAAGGCATGATCATGACCTGAGCTGAAGTCAGATGCTTAACTGACTGAGCCACCCAGGAACCCCTTAACACATGTTTATTAAATGGGAAAAAAAAGCTTCAGTTAATGAAGAAATGATGATGAGGGGACATAGTACCACATTACTTCCTTGAAACAAGGAAGACAGAAACTGCTGGCTCCACTGTTTCCAGCTCTATGGAACTTCTACTGCCTATGTCCTCAGCAGCAAATGAATAGCATGAGTTCTTTGCCACAGTTGGACTCGAGAGCCCTCGTCCTTCTCTTGGACCCTCTCCTGCTTCATCTGAGGTTCCTCACTGCCAGACTCAATTTGTGATCAGGCAGGGAGATCAAGTAGGGAGTGCTTCAGTGTGGGGATTAGACGGGACATTAGCACCACCGGTGAAGAAAGAGTTCCATTGACTCTGGTAACTAGTAAATGAATTCTGCTGTGGGAGTATCTCTTTTCCTTTCTTACTTGGAGTCAAACGTTTGTCCTTTTACAAATTCTTCCCTCTTTGATATGACTAACTACAGTGGGACTGAGCTCTCAAGCATTGAATGAGATTCATAAGATCAAGGGATATTATGCATGTACATGGTCTGTAAGATATGTTTAAATGTCACCTTCTTTGAAAGAGTCCTTTGAACCATTTGTGATGCCAGAATCTATGTAATATATCTTGCTGTCTTAGTACATACTAGGTAAGATGTATCACGTTGTGTTGTTCCCATAGGAGCATCCCACCACATTATAACATTTTATTGCAGAGATTTGGATACATTGAGAATTGAATTGTTTCATGAAACTCATAATGCTATAAAGGACATGTTCGAACATTGTCAGCTCCTTTGGTGGATATTAGTCTCTCCCCCAAATACCAGTATGATAAACTATCCACTATTTGACACTAATCTACGTATCTGCTGCTGTGTGATGCTCTATGTAGGATATTCTAGGAGGAGGTCACATGCTGCAGCATTAGTCATTGCAAATATAATTAGAGTTTCCAAGTGTCTCACCTGGGAAGATGCTATCTCAAATGGAAGAATACACTGTTTCTTGGACTGCAAAGAGCAACCACGGGGGATACGCACAAGGACAGAAGGAATTTGTCGGAACTCTGGGAGCCCTGACTATACACATATCTGTTCCATGATACCATCTGGAAAGGAAATGAGGACATTGGCACAAAGAGGGTTCACTTCTGTATGGTACAATCGTAGGAAGATTCTATGAACAAATTAAACAACCTCTTTGTAGCTCTTGCCTCCTTGCTTAGTCTATCTCCCACAAATACTCTTACCCAAAACTTCACCCTGTGTTCTTGATGCATTTAAAAATACGGGGTGCCTGGGTGGCTCAGTCACTTAAGCATCTGACTCTTGATTTCAGCTCAGGTCATGATCTCTCAGCTTGTGAGTTCCAGCCCCACGTAAGGCTCTGCACTGGAGCCTGCTTGGGATCCTCTTTCTTCCTCTCTCTCTTCCCCTCCCCTGCTCACATTCTCTCTCTCTCTCAAAATAAATAAATAAACTTAAAAAATACACCTGATTTCTAGAATGATGTAGAAAATAAATATGTATCTATATTGAATACCATATAAAAATATGTAGATCCAAAGATCTCTTTCCTTGAAGATTGTTAATTACAGTTCATCCCATTTCACCTGCAGATTTATCACCTGACTCTTTATGAACTTATCTTCTGCCACATTTCTTTACTCCTTCCTCTTGTCACTTACTCTTACTGTTCCAGCATCTCCAAAACTTTCAACTGTTTACCGAACCGACTTTCCCCTTTTCCCCCTACTAATATTTAACACTAGGGAATAGTTACGATGAAGAAAATTACATAAGGTGCCAGTCACACTGTCTCCATTTTCCTAGCAAATCCTTCCTGGGATTTTGTTTATAAAATACTAACCACATTGTCTACAGTTTGATCTTTTTTTTTTTTTTTTCATTTCACTTTCCTTCAATTTCTCTGTTTCTGTACTAAAAGGAGACGATTGCAATCACCAAGGGAAATATGCCTGACAATTCAAGTTGGACACCAGAGTGGATATAATAGTTTGCTAGACCTATTATAACAAAGTATGAGGTAGAAAATAAATATGTATCTATATTGAATACCATATAAAAATACATAGATCCAAAGATCTCTTTCCTTGAAGATTACTTGTTATTACAGTTCATCCCATTTCACCTGCGGATTTATTCACCTGCCTCTTTATCAACTTATCTTCTGCCACATTTCTTTACTCCTTCCTCTTGTCACTTACTCTTACTGTTCCAGCATCTCCAAAACTTTCAACTGTTTACCAAACCAACTTTCCCCTTTTCCCCCTACTAATATTTAACACTAGGGAATAGTTACGATGAAGAAAATTACATAAGGTGCCAGTCATACTGTCTCCATTTTCTTAGCAAATCCTTCCTGGGATTTTGTTTATAAAATACTAACCACATTGTCTATAGTTTGTTCTTTTTTTTTTTTTTTTTTCATTTCACTTTCCTTCAATTTCTCTGTCTCTGTACTAAAAGGAGATGATTGCAATCACCAAGGGAAATATGCCTGACAATTTGAGTTGGACACCAGAGCAGATATAATAGTTTGCCAGACCTACTGTAACAAAGTACCACGAACTGGGTAGCTTAAACAACTGAACGTTATTGTGTCATAGTTCTGGGGGCTAGAGATTCTAGATCAAGATGCTGGCAGAACTAGTTGCTTCTAAGGGCTGTGTCAAATCTGTTTCATGTCTCTCTTCTAGTTTCTGGTGTTTTGCTGGCAATTTTGGTGTTCCTTTGGCTCATAGAAGCATCACCCCAATCTCTGGCATCTTGTATGTGTGTCTATTTCCAAATTTCCTCTTTTTATAAGGGCACAATCATATAGAGCCCATCCTAATGGCCTCATTTTAACTTGATTACCTCTATAAAAATCCTATTACCAAATAAGGTTACATTCCAAGGGACTGGAGATTAGAACTTCACATTTGGGGGAGACTGCAATTGAACCCTTAATAGGGGGTTACTTTTCTGTATTGTGTATGGCTGGACTGGGCTATGCCTTGCTTCCTCAACAGCAGACTTGACTAGACAATGGACAGTTATTCCCACCTTAATTCTACCTTTTGACCACATGACATTGGTCTCACTTGGTATCATCCTTCAAAGGAAATAGTCAATACTGGAGAGTGTGAAAATAGTGACTTGATTTTAAATAACCTGCCCATCTTCCCTATGGGAGAACAAAACCTCATTCATACTCTGCACTTCCTTGTTCCTGTCCCTCCTCATCCCTCCCCACTGCCCACTCCTTCTTCCAAGCTGAAACGCATCTGACCCTCCTCGGAAGTCTCTCTGGCTTAAGCTACTACCTGCTGCTGTGCAGAAAGCCAAAGAAGCAGCTTAGCTGGCTCTCCTTCTCAAATAGCAGAACTGCTGAGCCTTCCTGCTGTGAACCTTTGTCCCTCTCAGCCATTACCACAGGGAAAGACCTTCACTGAACCAGAGATCAGCAACAGGTTTATCAGTGAGTAAAGAGGTCAGTGGGATGAGCTGAAAATGCCACACCTGGGGAGCAGGGGGTGGATGTGTTTAAATGAAAATAAATAGGAGAGTCCACGTGGCCATCCAGAAAATCCTGCAGGGTTTTGTTTGTTTTCCCAGCGCCCATGATGTTTCCTGTAGACCTCTTCCTTCTAGAGAGAGCGTACCCCTTGGCCATCTCTCAGGCCTACGAGAACAAAGCTGCAAAGCCAAGTGGTGGTCCAGATAGTTCTGTTTCAGTTTTTCTAACAGAAAAGCTAGCACTTTGCTCACAACTAAACCATTTGCAATCTTTGTGTTCTTCTGATGCTTTGACATCAACAAAAATAAGAGGTACTTTTGCCTCAGGGAAACTTGTAAGCTAACTGAGTCACAGAGACTAGGAAAACTTATTGAAAATCATCTCCCAGTACATATGGGTATTAGACTTTCCAGAAAGGTGATTGGTTACGAGGGGAATCAGAAAGACTAAGAAGAAATGAAAGAGGGAAAGTACCTTTTGACTGAGAAATTTTGGCAAAGGGCTTAACCTGAGTATGGAGGAAAGGGTGATCATTTTGAAGTAAATGCCTCTTAATACCTCTGTGACTTAACCTTTCTGTTTACTTTTAAACTTGCTAAGTCAGGAAAATAGTCCTGCCTCATGGATGACTATTGCGTTGAGATGACACAGAATTACAATGGTTTTTGCCTGGGCGGGTCACTTGGAAGCAAATTCTCCCGCCTATTTCAATGGAAAGATTTCATTATAGTTTTGATTCAAAGGCAGGAAAGGAATGGACAAGAAAGTGAGAGACAATAGCAAGAAAAGTAAAGTAGCTCCTTAGAGCCCAAGCAGGCCTCTGTGCAGACCTTGTCTGAGGAGCTCCTCTCATTCTGAGGTGCCAGGCTGGCCAGAGCAGGGCTGAGACAACATTCCTGGTCTCACGCTCCCCATCCAGACTCAGTCCCTCCTAAAATTGCACAGAAACACATCCACCTGCACATGCATGTTCATAGATTGACAGGGAAACTTTATGATTGTTCTGGTGTGGGAGTTGAGGAACAAAAAAGACTTTCTCTGATGACTACAGCTCACTTCAAGCATCTCCTCCTCTCCTAATGGTGTTCTCGTTCTGTAGAGTGCTGTAACTGTTCCATATACTGTCCTCTCTCCCCACATGAAGGAGAGATGGGGAATATGTCTTTTATTCCTCTTTTATGGACTGAAGCTCCACTGAGTAGATAGTAGATAATTAAATGCCTTATTAACTGGATTTCCACTCTGGCTAAACAGTCAACTTGTATGAGACCAACTCCACTAAACACAACTAGAATAGCTGGGTTTTTGTTCTTACGTTTATTTATTTTGAGGGGGAGCAGAGAGAGAGGGAAGGAGAGAGAATCCCAAGCAGGCTCTGCACTGCCAGGAAGGACCTGATGCAGGGCTTGAACTTAGGAACTGTGAGATCATGACATGAGCCGAAACCAAGAGGGGCTCGAACTCATGAACCATGAGATGATGACCTGAGCTGAAACCAAGAGTCAAGTGTTTCACTGACTAAGCCACCCAGATGCGTCTAGAACAGCTGGATTTTTAAAAAGATCCATCTGTTTGAAGTCACAGAGTTACCACAGCAGGCAGAAATTAGAGGCACAGTCCTGGAGAGAAAAGAAGTACACTGAGAGGAGAGCCAGCATGGGGCTCCTTCTGTGCTTCAGGTACTTGCTGACTCATAGGAGGGATGGGGCTGAGAGCTGAGGATACAGTCGATCGGAGAGGGATAGCTAATCAATTCTATATCAGTATAGCTGGGGAAAACCCGTCCCCCTCAAAACAAATGTTCTTAGAATTCTAAGAAGAATTTTTTAAAAAAGGGCTGGCTAAGAAACAGAGAAGCTGAGCAGTCTCATGAGGTTGAGGAAATAAAAACTGGGGCTGTGGGCTCATCAGAGAGAAGGGGCCTAGGTCAATGCTTCAGGCTCGCAGTTGTGATCCCTGAAGGGCTGCCCCAGGGAGTAAGGGGGAATGGGAAAGAGTGCTGTTGTCAGCAACACTGCAGCCCAATTCAGTTCAGATCAGTCCAAGTCTAGATTCAGGTGAATGGCCCTATCTGTTGTAACTGCCTTCCAGAAGCAAAAGTAGATCCACTCTGGAGGAAGATAACATCATTTGAAACTGCTATACTTTCTCATATAGTTGTTTAATGATATTTACCTTTATGTATCTCCTCTACACTCACCTTTCAAATTCTCTTGGGAAGGTATGGAAAAGGTATGGAGAGGCAGAAACCTTGGCCTCTAGATCTGTTTCCTTATTTACAGGGTGAGACAGGTTTATCCAGCTTTGAAATTCTCCGTGTCTATGTGTGGAACTGGACTCTGCCTCACCCTGCTTGTATTGCCTCCTATTTTTTTTTTAAGGTTTATTCATTTTTAAGAGACAGAGAGAGACAAAGCATGAGTGAGGGAGGAGCAGAGAGAGAGGGAGACACAGAATCCCAAGCAGGCTCCAGGTTCTGAACTGTCATGACAGAGCCTGACACAGGACTCAAACTCATGATCCGTGAGATCATGACCCGAGCCAAAGTCAGATGCTTAACTGACTGAGCCACCCAGGTGCCCCTGTATTGCCTCCTATTTTAATCACTTCTTGTTTGCCCCACTGTTTGGGGAGGATTCCTGCCTAGGGTTCTGGGGATGACTGAATGGGGGATACCCAACACAAATATACCCAGAGCCTCATATACTCACCACCCAGGGAAGACAGACAGGACACTGCATGCCTTGCAGGGCCACATGTGGGCTGTGCTTGAGAACAGAGCAGACCAGGAATCAGGGCTTTGGGAAGCAGGCTTTGTGGTGTCAAGATGGGGGAATGACCCCTGGCTCCCATGGAAAGAGGTGATTGGTCTGTTTGAAATGTTCCATGGGCTAGTAGGGAAGTGGAACCCACTTCTCAGGGATAAGCAGGAACTGTGCCTGGTCCCCTTGATAATGAGGGTTGCTGGCAAGAGAATCTTACCTGTGGGAGCAGAGTTGGGGAGGGGAACTTGCAGATAAGCCATTTGATACTTTCATGATTTTACCAATTGATAGGGCAGCACATAATACTGAGCCTTCCTTTTAGGCCTTACACCACACCTCCCAAGGGAGAAGGCCGTATACTTACACCCAGCGCCCAGCTTCTCCTCCATTGTCTTGACTTTTCGCCTATCTTTACATCTCATACTCCTTTCTTACATGCTATGGCTCACACTGGACTTTGGGTCCTCATCATCTCCCATCT
This sequence comes from Puma concolor, assembly GCF_028749965.1. Classification (NCBI taxonomy): domain Eukaryota; kingdom Metazoa; phylum Chordata; class Mammalia; order Carnivora; family Felidae; genus Puma; species Puma concolor. The sequence continues at coordinate 140,364,010 of NC_141674.1, read as the reverse complement.
GTTGTGATAACATCATGTAACAGATTTCTCTGCCTCTGTTCTTTCCGATTGAATCTATTCTTGTCACAACTGACATTACTAGTCTTCACAAGATACTACTTTAACCACTTTGGTTCCCGGTAGCTTCTCACAACCCATCGATAACTCCCTACGGGGAACTTGTATTTGGCTTCCCCAGGTTGTGTGAAAACACAACAGTGGCTAGCACAATGGCAGGAGGACCGAGCTAACCGTGATCCACTGAGCTTGGGGAACCAATTCTCTGACTTCAGCTTGAAACACTAAATTCCTGCCTCCATGTTGCTACTTTCTAAACATGATCACATAATCAACCTTAAAAAGTAAAGGGCTACCTGGGTGGCTCAGTCAGTTAAGCATCCAACTTCAGCTTTCAGCTCATGTCATGATCTCACTGTGGGGATGGTGTGGAGCCTGGAGGCTGCATCGGATTCTGTGTCTCCCTCTCTCTCTGCCCCTCCCCTGCTTGTGCTCTCTCTCTTTCTCAAACAAATAAATAAACTTAACAAAAAATTTTTTAAAAAGTACAGTTAGTGCCAATTTTCTTAGTGACATCTTTTTCAGTAAAATAGGTAATCTTGGTTATAAGAATATGCTTTTTTACTTATCAGAGTCAAAAAGAGCTCTTTTTTTTTGGAGGGGGGAGTACTTTTTATTTTTAATTTTTTAAGTTTATTAAATTTTTTTTAATGTTTATTTATTTTTGAGAGAGAGAGAGAGAGAGAGAGAGAGAGAGAATGAGTGGGGGAGGGGCAGAGAGAGAGGGGGACACAGAAACAGAAGCAGGCTCTAGGCTCTGAGCTGTCAGCACAGAGCCTGACATGGGACTTCAACCCATGGACTGTGAGATCATGACCTGAGCTGAAGTCTGGAGCTTAACTGACTGAGCCACCCAGGCACCCCTAAAGTTTATTTTGAGAGAGAGTGAGAGAGTGAGTGAGCAGGGGAGGGACAGAGAAAGAGGGAGAGAGAGAATCCTAAGCAAGCTCTGAGCTGTCAGCACAGAGCCCGATGTGGGGCTTGAATTCACCAACTGTGAGATCATGACCTGAGCCTAAACTAAGAGGCAGACACTTAACCAACTGAGCCACCCAGGCGCTCTATTTTTCATTTCTAGAAAGTAAACTCTACTCCCAACATAGGCCTTGAACTCATGGCCCTGACTGAGTCAGCCAGGTGTCCCAAAAGGAACTATTTTCATCTTGAATGATTAAAAACAATGGCTATAACCTTTAAAAATTTTTTCTGAGTTGATTCGTTTCAAGAGAAGATTGGGGAAGATAGGCCCATTATAAAGACTTTGATTTTTTCTGCTTACTCCCTGGATGCACTGCCTATCACTGGGTCCACACAGGATCCCCATCACATAAATTCATCACTCATTCATCTGGCTCGCTTTTTAAAAAATAGAATGTATTTTTTAAGAGTAATTTTAGGTTCATAGAAAAACTGAACAGAAAGTATAGAAAGTTCTTATATATGCCCTGCCCCCACACATGGGCAACCTCCCCTACTATGTTCATCCTGCACCATAGTGGCACATTTGTTTTAACAGATGAAACCACATTGACACATCATCATCACTTAAAGTCCAAGTTTTCAGCAGGGTCTGTGCTTGGTGTAGTTTCTATGGATTGGACAAAAATGCATAATGACGTATATCTACCATTGTAGTATCATACAGAATAGTTTCACTGCCCTCAAAAAAATTCTCTGTGCTCTGCCTATCCATTCTTCCCTCCCCACTAACCCTTGGAAACCACTGATCTTTTTACAGTCTGCATAGTTTGGCCTTTTCCAGAATGTCATAAGTTGGAATCGTACTGCATGTGGCCTTTTCAGTTTGGCTTCTCTCACTGTCTTTACATGCCCTCCATGCCTTTCAATGGCTTGATACCTCATTTCTTTTTAGCACTGAATAATATTTCATTGTCTGGATGAACCACAGTTTATCCATTCATCTACTGAAGGACGTCTTAGTTACTTCAAAGTTTTAGCAATTAAAAATAAAACTGGGGGCGCCTGGGTGGCTCAGTTGGTTAAGCATCTGACTCTTGATCTCAGCTCAGGTCTTGAGCTCAGTGTTGTGAGTTCAAGCCCTGCATTGGGCTCTTCGCCGGGCATGGAGTCTACTTAAAAGACAAAACAAAATAAAACATCTGGCATCTGTGCCTCTGGCACACCTTTTGCCTTGTAAACAAACCTATGTGGGCTGTCTAGGCCAAACAGGACTGAGATGGGAATCTCCATTAACAGCAGCTTCATTAAGTGTGGCCGTATGGGGTGTGTTTGGGTAAGATACCAGCTAACTGCACCACACACAGGCTGTATTATAAATTCCAGGGACACCAGATTTCCCCAGTAGAAATCATTCAGGGGGCGCCTGGGTGGCTCAGTTGGCTAAGTGTCTGACTCTTGATTTCAGCTCAGGTCATGATCTCACAGTTCATGAGATTGAGCCCTGCATTGGGCTCCGCGCTGGAACCTGCTTGGGATTCTCTTTTTCTTTCTCTTTCTGCCCCTTCCCCCCTTCTCCCTCCCTCTAGCTCTCAAAACAAATACACTTAAAAAAAAAGAGAGAGAGAGAGAAATTATTCAGTTAACCCCTACAAGCATTTATAGAGTAGTATGTATAATCAATGTTAGGAGGATAATGGAGTGACTTAGAGGACTGCCTGCCCTCAGGATGGCTTGTGCACAGTGTAGAGAGCCCATGACAACTATAACATCCATATAACAATAAACCTTTATTGAGCAGGTACTAGGTGCCAAACTCTGTACTTGGCATTTCATTTAAACCACACGACAACCCAGCAAGGACATTTGATAGAACAGGGAATTGAGGCTTAGGCAGATTAAAGGAAAGCCTTCCCCAGCTGAACTGCAGAGACTTGAAGTACATTTGGGACAATCTGGACCTGCCCCTGTCCATTTGTCGATGTCCATAGGAAGCTAATCTTTGGACCCTAAGGTCCAATACTATGTTTTCAATTACTTTCCTTCTAGGCCAAGGGCAGTTTCAAGAATACATTGGAAAAACTCCTTCCTGGGATTCCTGTGATTCACACAAATCACAAAAAAGCACAACAGGCCTCTTGTCCTAGCAGAGAAACTTGATGCCTTCCTGACAAACTGTTTGGTGCCCCTGGATTTGAGTAAGATAAAGACATGTAGCCAAAAATGACTACACACCTTAGGAGGTGAAGGAAAGAGGGGAAGTCATTATGAGCCTTTTGGGCAGCAGACTGTAGCTTTTGGCCAATACCTTCTCCCAAAGCTTTCTGTGACAAGCCATTCAAAAGACACACTGATTTTTAAAGAGGGTGGGTAGGGAAAGTCAGAAAAAGAACAACCACCATAATAAAATAACAAAACACTAAAGCAAATCAACAAGAAGAAATTAATAAAAATACAAAGAGAAATTAATAAACTGAAAACAATAAAACTAATATAAATAAATGCAAAAGCTGATTATTTAACAACAATAATACATTACTAATTAGTAATTCGTAATCTATACTACTACGCACCATGGCTGGTCTAGCTACTGCCACTGTTGAATGTCCAACTACCCCAACAGGAACAACACTGAGTTCCTAGTAAAGCACCATCCCTCATGGGGACCAGCCAACCAATCAGTGGTGAGCTGGTTACATTAGACTCCTTCCATCCTTCAAGGGTCAGTGATTTCCCTTGACTAGAATGGTCACAGATTACAGATTTTGATTTATCTTTACAACATCACTATCCATCCACTATCCTTTCAATGTTTCATCCACTAAGAGAATCCTGCAGAGTATCACAAAGGATCAAGGGACTCACATTATAGCCAGGGAGGCATACTGTGAGCCTATCAGGGGATGCATTGATCCTCTTACCCACCACTCCACCCAAAAGTTGTCAATCTGATCAAATAATGGGGATGACTTAATGCCGGGTTGCCTTGTAAACACCATCTTCTAGGATGCAGGATGCACCTTAAGACAATGACCATTGTGAAGGATTGTGTCTTCAGTAGGTAGAATCCATGGGTCCAGGAGTCAAGGGGCAGGGGAAGGGGTGGGAAAGAAGGCTGTGCTCACCATCACTCCCAGTGATTCACTTGGGAATTTTATGTTGATAGCTCCTACAACTCTCTGTGTGCCTGTTTAGAGGTCCTGGCTCCCAGAGGGAGAAACCCTTGCACTAGGAGTCACAAAAAAAATCTTATTCAATGTTAAGCTATGACTGTTGCTTGTTCACTTTGGGCTCCTTGAGTAGATAGACCAGCAGCAAGCAGAGGCATTACTCTCTTGGCAGGGGTGATTAGCCTTGATCAGGGAGGACTACTTTCACACAAAGTGGCAGGGTAGATTATGTTTGACACCCAGTCATCCACTAGATATCTCTTGATAGTCCTCTGACCAATTACAATGGTAAATCAACAAGTGCAGCAAGTCTGGCTAAAGAAGGGCATGGCAACCACAGACTCAGAGAGCTTATTCTCCCCAAGAGGATAGCCACCTAGACTAGGATAGGTACTAGCTGAGGCTGAGGAAAATTGAGAATGGGTAGCAGACAATGAAGACCAGTTGTCTCAAGATCAGCTTTAGCTGTGGGGGCTGTAATTTGTGTCACTAACCTTATTTTAAGTTTCCCTAGAGAAATGAAGAATCCTGGGGAACATGTTTCGAATGAGATATGTTTCTTATACTAAAAAGCAGATCTTAATGCACAAGGGGTGGACTGTAGTGCACTGGCTAGAATTCCCCCTTCAGGGCTGAGGCTGAGGCACACACTGTACCAGCTGCTCTAGGAGTGTTGTTTGCCAGAGGCTTGGCTTTCAGTTGAGTCTCTCCCCAAGAATTGCCCTTAGCTGAAGGCAGGGATCTCACCCCCAGTTACAGTTATGCCCCTTGCTGGTCAGCCAGGATCTGACTGACATGAGGGTCTGGAAGGCCATCTTGACTCAATTTGAGACACATCTCTGGAGGGCCACCCCAGCTTCAGAGCTGAGGCCTCTGTTGTGACTGCATCACAATGCAACTTCTCTGTCACCCTGTTTCCCCCATTCCCCTACAGTGTTTTTCTGGAGAGTACGTTCCAACAATCCACCTGCACACAAATCTCCACCTCAAGTCTGTTTCCTAGGAAACCCAACTCATAATATTGGTGACTGGACATTTTAGAAGCTGATTCCACCTCCGCTTTGTGAATACCCGCAAAAGGGAAGCTGAGGGTGAGGGGTGCAGAAAGATGACAGGGAAATCTTGGAGATACCCCCTTGCATCCTTGGCTCCTGGTTGGCTCTGCAGAGCAACGGCAGCAGCAGGAGTGAAGCCAGGAGTTCTACAGGCTCAGACATTTCCCTTTTTCTCTCAGTGGTTCTCCAGAGCCTGAAGCCAGAGGACCTGTCTCATTGCTCTTTTGTGCTGGTTATTCTGCCTTTCCTGACATCCTTGAGAGGCCTCCTGTTAAGCAATCAGCAAAAGAGCTGACTACTGCCAGAAATGAAAATAAAAGTGCTTCTTCTACTCTGTTCTTAAATGTCTCCTAGAAGAGAAACTAAGGGATATTTCCCAAACAGGATGTGGCTTAACATTTTTCTTTTAAAATACATTTTTAGCAGCCTACGGTAAAAGAAAGTTTTATCCAAAAAAGAAGCTTTATCAACCTCAAAACCATTTCATCACACTTCAATTCTCTTCAACTTTTAAAAATGTGTCCTTAAAGTCTATTAGTCATCAAAAAAAAAAAAAAAATTAGAGCAGACCAGAAACAAAGTTGGAGAGACAATGAATGATTCAGAAGATCGCCCTTGTGGTTTGGGGGCCCAGCACAAAGTGAGAATTTGGCTGTATATATTTTTGTCAGATTTTCCGCAGTCCCAAATGTAGAAGTCTCCATGTCTTTTTTAAAAATTTATTTGTATTATATTATTAGAAGTCTCCATGTCTTAAGGTCAGTGTCAGAGCAGGCACAAATGGCAAGTAGAAGGATGAAAAATTGGTAAATAAAGAGTTGCTTCTGCTTCTTCCCTGTGGTCATACAATCCTACAAAGGAGACTGGAGAGAATAGACCCATTTAACAGTTAGGTTCAAAGACTGCTGGCTGCTAGCATACTCTACCTTCTTCCCTGTTCCAGTGCCTTCTCTGATGCCCACCTTCCAGGCCCAAGGAAACAAGGAAAGGAGACTGCCACTTAGTTTGTATTATGATTCTCTCAGGCAGAAGGGAAGGTGCTATGAATGCCAACTGGTAAGTGGAAAGGGATGGCTGGAGGTATTTACTTCAGTCTGTCTCTGCTGCCTGTCATAGGGAAGGACTGATTTGTAGGACGGAAGCTATCCATACCACCTGAGAATGTTCAGGTCATGAAAGCGTCAGTTTACCACAAGATGCATTGATGCAGCATTTCATTGGCCACAGTCAATTTCCTAATAAGCTGACTCTCCTCTTCTCTCTCACAAAGACAGAGCTATCAGGTGAGCTTTTGCTCCAGCAGACTACATCTGGAATACATAGTTACAGGAACAAGCACAGGAAGAGTAGAGCCCTGGCCTGCCCCCTGCCTCTTACTCTCCCTCTGTGGGGTCCCCAGCCTTGACCTTCCTTCCTTTCCCTGCTATCATTCTCCAACTCTTGTCCCAAAAGCTGGGGTGAGGATGTTTCCAGAAGGCCCAGGAGCCTTCTTTTATCAGGCTAGCCCTATGGAAGAGCCACTTTGTACCTGTTAGCACAAAGAAAGCCAGGATGTGGTGATGCTGAGAAACCCCACATGCACAGCACTCTGGGTGGTGCAATAAGGCAGTGTGTTCACCAATGCCCATGCTGCTCTCACCAGCTCACGCCCAGGTCTGGGCAACACTGGCCCCACAGGGGACATTTTCTACACTCTCGAGAGCTTTTAATTTGTGTTAACTTAACAAAATTTTTAACCCTGAGGATGGCCACAGTCTAATATTATGCTCACCCTTGGGCTAAGGAAGGTTTCTGGTTCAAAAGGAAAACAAAGGGAACTGTGGTCCCTCAGGGGCATGGATTTTTTCTCACACATTTCTCTGTGCTTTTACCTCATGTTCTGTGTCCTTCCATCAGAAGCCTTTCCACCATCTGCAGGTCCTGCCATGTCTTTCAGTCCTGTGGCTTCAGTCAGCTGGCCTACGAAAGAGATGAAACAAGACCATGGCTGTGGTGGAACGAGTTGCCAAAGGTCACTTTGTAATTAGGCTGCTTCTAGAAAAATCTCTTCACCTTAACCAACTCCTGTTGGCTATTCCACACTTGATCTTAGCCAAAAGGCTGAGAAGTGATCCTGTGTGCCAATCCAGAATAGGAAGACTGCTGAGAAGGCACAGTTCTGAAGTCCTGCCATTGAGGTATGGCACATGCAGTGATAAAAGGCTGTACAGAGAGACAGCATAGAGGAAGAAGTACATTATCCTTTTTCTTTTTTCTCTTTTTTTTTCCCCTTTAAAAGTGAGGTGGTCAAGAAGCCCTGTAGAGTAGACAGCTGAGTGAGATGTTAAAGTACAGCTTTCAAAGCTGTTGCACTATTCTCAGGTAGGAATATGGAGTATGGACCCTGGAGGTCAAATTCTGCCTCTGCTGCTTGCTAGCTGTGGGGCCTTGGGTAAGTGATTTAACCTCTCTTGTCAGAGTTTCCTCATCTATAAAACTGGAGGAAATAAAAGTTCCTGACTCACAGGTTTATCGTAAAGATTGGGTGAGTTAACATAAGTGAAGCTCTTAGCATAGTCTCTGGCATGTATTAAGTGCTCAATAAACGTTGGCTAGTAGACAATTAAAAACATTTTTTTATTAGTTTTCTTTATTTTTGAGAGGCAGAGAGAGAGCGCGTGTGGGGGAGGGGCAGAGAGAGAGGGAGACACAGAATCAGAAGCAGGCTCCAGGCTCTGAGCTGCCACCCAGGTGCCCTGACAGTTTTAGTGTATCTGCTTTTACCCTTCCTGTGACAAGAGTCTTTTCATCTGGCCAGACAGATATAGAAGTAGAGAAAAAAACAAAACCCAAAAGATGGGGAGAGAAGAGGAGAAGAAAAGAGATGGGGCTGGAAGAGTGAAAGGAAGGGCAGAGCTGCAGGTACATCCGGGGGTTAGGATGGCAGAGACTCCCACAGGCTGCTGTGGCCCAGGTGAGAGCCTTCTCCCCGGAGAAGGAGTGACTTGGATATTCCAAAGAAGATGCATTGCCCAAGCTCTCGCAAGAATCAAAAGGAGAGTATTTATATGATTTCTGAGAAAACTGAGAAGCTGTGAGACCACAAGTGTGGAAGATACACACCCCCCAGCTTCTCTGTCTACTGGGGATAATGCAGCATCATCAGTGGGGGAGATATGGTGGGGCACCCAGGGAAGTCAGTCCATGCACTTTGCATTGTTTTTATATGAGGTGGTGTAGGATATACAGAATCTTCTGTTGATTACATTTCTTGGTGTACATAGGATACAATGATCCAGTACTTCATATGTTCAGGAATGCTGGGGAAAAGGGCAGGAAGCACTGTCATTTGACTACATTCCATGCCACTGATTACCTGGTGGTAAGTGTATGTTTAAAAAATGCCTTCTGTGGCTACCACCAAGGGATGAAGAAGAGTTCCCAGGTAGATAAGCAGGAAGGGGAGAGGCCTATCAAGCAGGAGGAAGAATGTGTCTAAAAGTCCGAATATGAAGAACAGCTTGGAATGTCTCAGCGATAAATTTTACCTGAGGATAAAGTGCAAGCACAGGGAGGTGAGGCTGAGAGCTGGGGCTAGGAGGGACATGGTGGGTCTTGCCTGGGTACTTGGACTTGATTTTTCTGAGCTGTGAGAAATCACCGAAGGGTGTTGAGTAGGGGAATGTCAGCTTAGAACACAGTGGAGAATGGTTTCAAAGGGGCTGTGACAGACAGTGGGAACAATATTAGAGGCATCCTGCAATAGTGCAAGAAGGACTCATGAAGGTCTGAGCTGCTGCAGGACTCCAGGGGATGGGGCAATTTACCCTCTGGAACTTTGCCAGTGGAACTTGGAGAAATTACCAGTAAGAGAAGGGATGATACCCTGGTTTCTGGCTTGGGTGATTGAGGGGATGGCGGTGGCTCAGGAGACAGTTATGTGCAAGTGGAAAGAAAACATCCCGTATGATGCAGGGCGGTGAGGATGGGCTGGGCGGGGAGGGTAATGTGTATACATATGAGCAGAAAGAGTGGAATTAGTGGAAGATGCCTTTTCTAGGCTAAATGGGCAAGACGTTCAGTCTATTTGCGGTTTTTTATGATCCTTGCCACCTCTTCTCTTCTTTAGAGAGTGACTATTTAAAGACACTCCAAAAACAGAGCAACTAATATTTACTAAGTGCTTCCTTTGTGACTTCTTTGGGTGTTAGGCACTTTGCATATATTACTTCATTGATCCTCAAAACAGTCCTATAAAATGAATATTATCATGTCTAGTTAGTGACGAACACATTGAGATTCAAAGGGGTTAAGTAAGGCACTAAAAGCCTCACCATTAATAAATGATAGAGCTGATACCACTCGAGAAGGATAAAGAAAATTTCAGGACAGAAAAAGTAAGAATTTTTCACCGTTCATATTTCTGGGTGGGGGAAGACAGGCTAAGAAATGTAGGTGAACAAATGAACTTTGGCAATTTTATTAACACCTTATGTTTATATGTTCATGCTTTCAAAACATGTTCACATCCACTATCTCAGATTTCTCTCCAAATGTCTACCTGAGGCATCCAGGGCAGATGCTGGCATCTCTATCAATCCATGAAGCAAGTTAGCTAGTCTTTATGCCAACTGAGCTGCTGAGCATCGCCCCTGAGCAAGTCACTGTTCACAGGGTGTTTGCTGAAACTTCACCCATGGTCCTGCTCACAAGAGGTTTACCATCTTGTAAAGAGTTGCTATAGGGGGCTGTGGGACACACAGGCTAAGTGCTAATTGGAGGCTTTCAACCATTCGTTTTCAAAGGAGATTCCCCAGATTCTAGTGCCTCTAGAGCAATGGTTCTCAACGAGTGGAATGATTTTGCCCCAGACATTTGGTAGTGTCTGGAGACTTGCTATATTCTCCCACCTTTGGGGGTGGTGCTGCTGATCTCTAGTGGGTAGACGGCAGGGATGCTGCTCCACATCCCACAAGGCACGAGACAGCCCCCACAACAAAGAATTCTCAGCCCGGTGTGGCTGTAATGCCAAGGTTGAGAAGGCTGCTCCAAGTTAATACGATTACTTGATTTGAATTTCATTTTTTAAATTACACTTTATTTTAAAATAGCAATAAAACAATAGCTATGCTGAAAATTATATATGAAATTTTAATGCATTGTACTCACCAAAGGATTAAACTTGTGCTACCAAATTAAATGCTTTTGTGGAGACTTGGACTAAATCTTCCCGACACGGTGAGTGTGAAGGAGAACAATGTCTTAACATTACCTGCTATGAGGAACATCCTACAGTTTCCAGATAATTATTGTTTTTGAAAATGTACCCATTTGTGACTATGTATCTGTCAGGATTTTCTCAATAAAATACAGAAATAAATTTGGAAGCTGAGGCTGACACAAGACAAGCAGTCATCCACAACACTCAATTTCATATTTTTGTATTTATCAAACAGCCCAAGTGATTGGCTTTGAAAGTAAATGTTAATGGGGCACGTAGGTGGCTCAGTTGGTTGAGCGTCTGACCTCTGCTCAGGTCATGATCTTGCAGTTCATGAGTTTGAGCCCCACAGATCCTCTGTCCCACCCACCCTCTCTCAGAAATGAATAAACATTTTAAAAAATAAAATAAAAGTATGGGGCTCATGGGTGGCTCAGGTGGTTAAGTATCCAACTTTGGCTTTGGCTCAGGCCATGGTCTCACAGTTCGTGGGTTAGAGCCCCTCATCGGGACTGTCAGAGCCTGGAGCCTACTTCAGATTCTGTGTCTCCCTTTCTCTCTGCCCCACCCCTCCCTCTCTCTCTCAAAAAGAAACATTAAAAATAATTTTTTTTAAATAAAAAGAAAAATAAAATAAAAGTAAATATTAAGTTTGAACTTGTACAATTGAATTAATGAATGAATACTGATCTCATTTGGGGAAAAAAACAAAAGGCCTGTGTATTAGAAAGAAATTTGGAAAGCACTGATACGGGGCATAGGATTCGTGGCCTGGCCTTCAGAGAGCACTACTCAGACCAGCAGCGTCAGTGCCACTTAAGCGTTCAGTAAAATGCATGATCTCTGGCCCTGCACCAACCCCCCCCGAATCAGAATCGGCATTTTCAACAAGACTCGACACATATTAGTGTTTGAGAAGCACTGGTCTATAGGACTTCACAGAAAAGGAATCAAGTAGGGCTTACGGTATAAACAGACTGCGCACAAGGTGGGATTTCAACGGGGCATGACTCCAATATTAACTAGGCAGGGAAATGTGGGGAGGGCCTTCCAGGTGGGGGGAGGGGCAAGATGAGAGGCCCAGTAATAGACCACCCTGGCCAGACAGAGGATTCTGCGAACAGAACCCTTAGGACCAGTTTGACGAATCTGGGGGCAAAGGGGAACTTGGGGCTGAGGAATGCAGACGGCCAGCCAGCTCGCCGGCTCCAAGCTGCTTCCTCATGGGCTGCTTCCGGCCCCCTTACCTTGTTGACAGAGCAGCTTTGGTTGAATTCTGGGCCAGAATCACCAACCACTTCACCACCATGAATCAATTAAACCTTCAATAGCCCCAAGAAGTTGGGGCTCATTATCTCCATTTTCTGGATGGGGAGCCAACCACTTCCGAAGCTGTAATTACTGAAGGTCAGAGGGCACCTGAGGCAGGAAGTCTGGTCTGTAACAGCACATTCTTAGCCCTCCCAGGTTCTCCCTCTCCAGGGGCACTGAGGAGCTGCTCACAGCTGCTGGGACCCCTTCCAGAACTTAAGGGGCTTCAAGGAGCCCTGGCAAGGAGAAAAGGGACTATCAGTGTCTCCACTAAGGCCGGGCTCTGGGAAAAGAACAAGACTCATCTTGAGTCAGGAAGGGGGAGGCTCCTGAAAGGGTTTGCTGGAAAGACGCTTGGATAGGGGAGCAAGAAGAGGGTGCTGGAGAGGGGTGGAAGAGAGGCAGCCACAGGGGAGAGCCCTGCCTCAGGGGGAGGCCTCTAGTGGGGCGATTCCTGAGAGGAGCTCGAACTATGATAGCCCTCCAGGCCAGCAGCAAAGAAACTTCAGTTAAGAATCACTTATTTTTCTTAAGAATACAAATAGGCTTAACTGAAGCCTTGTGTGTCAGCTGAATTCTTTACAGGCCCACAAATAAACCCTGGGAAATGAAATGTGCAGCTTGGCCGTTGGCCTGGAGCTTTGATTCTGACTGGGTCGTCCCTACCAGCCCTGGTTTTGCTCGGAGTCTGTCACAGGGTCAGCTTTCTCCTGACCTCTTGAGAGACCTGGTGAATTTCTAAGCCAAGGTAATGGACTCGATACCAGTAGAAAGACAAGTGCCCAAGGATAAGAAGAGGTGTCAGGGCGAGCTAGCCCGTCCCTGAGGGCCCCCTCAGCTACCCTGTCCTGAAGATGGAGAGTCTGGGGCCCTACGCTCACTGCTCAGGGCATTTGTTGACATTCAGCTGGGGCCCCTTAACTCTGCCCTGAGGCTGATTCATCAACTCCTGGAGGCTGAGTGTGTTGAGGCCCTGCCTCCCCTTGATGCTGCCCTTTGATTCCTGGTTAATGACTCCCAGCTGTGCTGTCCGGAGTTTGTTCAGACTTTCTGAGAAGGAATGGCTCTGAAACCTGAGCTCTTCACTTGGTGGCTGTGGACAGGTTTGGGGACACAGCAAGTGCTGCTAATCTACAGTGGAGGCAGCACCATGGCCTGGGGTGTCTCCACACAGGGTGGGAGAAAGAGGCTGGGATTGCCAGGGGCGAAAGCAGGGAGGTCATCCCCACCTCTGGGCCTCTCAGACCTGCCAGACAGGCCTCAGGCACAAGGTCTTTCTCTAAACTCAAGGAATGATCTTTGAGACAGGTCTCAGCCTAAAGAGCCTAGGACTTCACCAAAGCAGAGAGACATGGATCTTGCCTCTCCCCCAAATTCCCGAAACTATTCCTTGATGGTTGCAAAAACCTGGAGAGGGAGTAATCTTAAGCTGAGGGCACCTTACTAAAAGAAGCCTGTTTGGGACCTTCTGCAAAGTACACCTAGGGAGGGGAGAGTGTAAAGAAAAACGGAGGCTCCAAGTTCATTATGCATTCAGGTAAGGGGTGACCTAGGAGGGGTCACCTTCCTCAATCAGGGAGGCAATGTGGGCACTTGAGAGTCTCCAGGGGAGCACTTCAGGGTAAGGCAGGGGCTGAAGAGAGAAAGGAAGACAATGAAACTCAAAACTGAGGGGTCAGTGCAGCCCCAGCCTAGGTCCCAGTTCCTGGTGCATTGGAGAGGAAGGCAGGTCTGGGGGCTGGGCTAGATTTGAGCTGCTGGGGCAGGTCATGAGGAGACCAGACACTGTCACAGCTGACAGATTTACCTCTCCAGAGGCCAGGGCAGCAGAGAGGTCAGGTGATTTCAAAACCTGAAGGCCTGGGGAAGTATAGGATAGCCGTATACCCATGATGTATAATTATATATACATACACACCAACTAGCCACTAAAAATCACACTATTCTTTGAGAATACTTATGTGTATGGGGAAATTCTCTTGATACGCTTGCAAGTGAAAAGAAGCTAGTACTACAAATAATGGACACAGATTCCACTTGCTTTGCTGAATACACACACACGTACACACTGGAAATCCACTGACACATTCACACTGCTTATCTCTGTTATTGTAGTACTGTGAGGAGTGTTTATCTTCTTTATATTTTTCTACACTTTCCAAATTTTCTATAAGCAGCCTGCGTTGCTTTTGTGAACAGAGGGGACAAAAACCGTTTCCTTCGATGATAGCAGATCTATGTAGAGTGTTAAAGAGTCAGTGGAGCTGTGAGCCAGTGTGATGGGAGCTTGGTGAACACTGTTAGTTGCCTAAAAGCACCCATTTCCCCTTCTTCCTTCCTAACTTTGGCCAAATCAGAGGGTAACCTGGGGGCTTCTGGGCAGTTCCTTACTCCTGTGAGAGAATCACAGGAAGAGATGGTCCTTCTAACCCCCTCCTTCCTCTGGACTTTGGCCTGTCTGGGCACAATGCCCACAACTGCTGTGGCTATCAGCGAGGGAGCCAAAGAATCCTCCAGCCCTGAAGGTGGTCTTGCTCTGGCCTTCCTGTCATGTGGAATGCCATATTTCTATATGGTTTACTTTGATTTAGGGGTATGTTATTAGTGGCTGGAAGCCTACCAAAGGATAGAGAGTTTGATTGGTTGTATATTACCTTAAGCAAGGTTGTTCTAACGGTTTAAAGATCCCAGCATCTTTTTAAAAAACTTTCAAAACTTGGAAACTCTTGTAAAAAAAATTCACGATGTATTCAGTGTGTTTACACGTGGTTGGCAAATGGTAGGGAAGCAAAATGTGTAGAGATTTATAGTCAACCTCCATGTTAAATAGGGAGAGGGCCTGAAATAATAACGGTAAGGTAAAACAAAAGTCTGTGTAACACAATTGGATATTCAATTCAGCAAACAACTATGAAACCTACATGCTAGGCACTTAGCACTGAGGTATCAAATCAGAATCAGACACTGGTCATTTTCCTTGAGGTGCTCTTAGATTGTTAAAAAAAAAACAACATTTTTTCTAGGTTGCATTTCATCCAAATCATGGAAAAATAAATGCAAAACTATTCATCTAGCAATAATTGCACCGTTCACCTTCTGTACTGTTCTTGATTATATACTTTGTAAGAAATGTACTGTTATAATCAACATGAATGCAATTCAGAGGCAGAAAAATAGGAAGGAATTTGATTCAGAAAGATCACATAAAGTATGAGAACAAAACTGATCTTTACCCCCAAATGCTAAAAACTATGTTCTGCTTATAAAGTATTACTTGGAACTGTTATAGATCTTTCCCAGGGTCCAGTTGGAAGAGAACTACTTGGGGCTTGGGGGAGTGCGTGCTGGGCCTGCCCACCAAACTTTACAGTAACACAGGTAGAGACGGAGCCATTTCTCCAGCAGCCGACACCCCTGCCCCTTAATTCCAGGACCCAGAAGTAGAAATCCCTCAGTGAGTGTAGAGGATTCCTCAATCAAAAATCACTCCCATCTCTGTGCTGACAGTGCAGAGTCTGCTTGAGATTCTCTCTCTCTCCCTCTCTCTCTGCCCCTCATCTGCTCACACTATCTCTGTCTCTCTTAAAATAAATAAATGCCCTTAAAAAAAAATCACTGCTACAAATCTAATTATACACCAGAGAACCTTTCCTTTGGGTCAAGTAGAATAACTCCATGAATCCTTTTCAAAATTCTAGTTCTCTTAGGAGTGGTGTTCAAATTAATTCACAAGAGTGGCTGATTCAATTTTTCAACAAAGCTCTGGGAGAATGGGACACAGAGGATGAAGAGAGAGATTAAGGGACTGTTGTTTGGGAAGTCTGGCACAGGAAGGAGATTCAGATTGGAAATCCTGGCAGGTGGAAGGCTGAGTGAGGGGCCGCGAGACAAACCACCTAGTTTTTCCTCTCTCCTGGGTCCTATTTCTCATCTCAGCTTAGCCTTCCTTTTTTGAGGAATGCTTAAATAGAAGCCAACCTCAGCCAATAAACTTTCTCAAGTTTTGCTCCATGGAACAAGATACCCTTATCTTGTTCTACAAGATACCCTTAGAAAACTCTGGGTACTGAAAGCTCTTGGAGAGTTACAAATAGGTGAGCACATTGATGCCTCTGCCTCTGATTCCTGTAGTTGGGAATCCTAATCTGTGATTGTGCAATCCAGCATTTTCCAAACTTTTTTTTTGATCAAAGAGCTCTTCAGTGTATGCGAATTATCATGTCTCAGCAACATATTCTGAGAAATGCTTATCTGATGCTCAATTACAGTGTTTTTTTTTTTTTTTTTACCTGGGTTTTTAGATCACATAGTCCTATACTCCCTTCTTTTTCCATTTCCCTAGCTAAGTGCCACCCATAGCATGTGAATAGGAAAGAGAAGAGGCCAAAGGCACACTGGACCCTCAGCTCTTCTTGTCGGCTTTCTTAGCAAATGATTTCATTGGAAATAAATTTAAGCAATTCCTTGCTTTGTAGTTATCATGTTAGCCACAGATTGCAATTATCTAAACTCAGTTCTTCATTAATCTGGAAGAATTGGAAGTTGGCTTTTACTGACTTGTTCTCAGCAACACTTGGCTCCTTTAAAAGCAGTAGCCTCCCTTAGGAAGCATCTTTTCATTATTCTGTAATCTTTGGAAAAAGCCCAAACACCTCTCCTCCCCAAGGGGAGCGGGTTCAGGAAAACCACTATTATTCCTGGCCAGAAAATGTTTCAAATAGAATCATCACAGATATAACTGGATATTCAGGATGTTGCCTGGAAGACACCAAACCACTGGATATTTGGGACCACAAGAGACAGACCCAAGAGCTCATTCTAAATCCTTCCTCAAAGTGATCTCTCTGAACTAACTACTGAGAATTTGTTAAAAATGCAGAATGTGCCCCTCCCCCAGATCAGAGAAGCAGATTCTGTATTTGAGCTAATCCCCAAGTGATTTCTATCACTTGTACATCAGAGTCTAAAAAATATCAGGATTTATCCCATCATTTCTCATTCATTCAACGAGTAATTATTGAGCACCACACGATACAACCGGCTCTCTTCTAGGTATTGAGGAGATGGTAGTTAGAAAAAAAAAGCAGGAAAGTTCCCAGTCCTCATGCAGTTTACACTCTAAGGGAGAGATAGACACAGACAAGTTTAAAATGAAAGATTGCAGGAAGTGGTAAATGCTCAAAGAAATAAGCAATTATGGATTAGAAACTGACTGGGAAGTTGGGGATAAGATGCAGTGGTCAGGGAGGGTCTGTCTGAACAGAGACCTGCACTGTGACACAGAGAGTGGTCCTAGTGATGGTCTGGGGCAGAAACATTCCAGGCAGATGGCACAGCCAGAGCAAAGGCCACAAGGAGAGTAGGAGCTTGGGAACAGCAAGAAAAAAGGCCAGGGTGTCTAAAGCTTGGTAAATTAGGAAACTCAGAGGTCAGGAGGTAGGGAAGGGCCAGATTATGTGCACCAGTGGTTCTCAAACTTAGTGTGCATCTGAATCATGCCAAGGAGGGCTTGTTAGACACAGATTGCTGAGTCCCATCCCCAGAGTTTCTGACTCAGCAGCTCTGGGACACAGCCCAAGAATTCACATCTCTAACAAGTTTCAGGTGATCCTCATGCTGCTGGTCCAGGGACCACACTTTGAGAACCACTGATATAGAGCCTTGTGGGGTCTTGTAAGGAGCTCAGTTATATTCTAAGTATGATGGGATGCCATTGGAGGATCCTAAGTAGGGGAGTGACAAAATCTGATTTTCATTTTCCTCTGTCACTGCCAGAAGAGGAGCAGACCTTTCCTGTCATCCATTATCATCTGAACTCGCATCGCTTTCCTGCCTTACTCATCTCCTGATTTGGGTTTTGTTTTGACTTGATTTTTAAGCTTTTATTTAAATTCCAGTTAGTTAATATATGATGTAATATTAATTTCAGATCTACAGTATAATCACCACCTGATTTGACCCAATTTCCTACCCTTCCCCTCCATGTCTTCCCAAACATTTCCACTGTGTCTTCTGGAATCTCCCCACCCCTCATTCTTGGATCTACAATTCTTACACATCCTCAGCCTATGACTGCCTTCCCTGCCACTTCTTGGCTTGGTTAGAGCCAGGCTCATCCCAAGGACACTGTACTTCTGCAGTTCTTTCTGGGAGAGCCCGTTTGATCTCTTGGAGCACACAACCTTAAAGGCCAGGAGATGGTAAATGCAGGTGTCTGCTTGTTCTCTGTTGTTGTTCCCAGACCATAACTCTTATTCCCTCTTACACAGCCCCTGCCTGGTAGAAAGTCCTCCTGCCTGATTCTATCACTGGATCATGTCCCCATTCACCGAGGGCTACAGGCCCTGCCTCTCAGTCTTCCTGTCTACACAGCCCTCTTTTGTCAACCTCAGTGAGGTTAACTACACCCATGTCCATTCCAGCACCCTGGGTTCTCTGTTTCCTTGATCTTTTCATCTCTAATGGCCTTTTCTTCCTTCATTCCACCTCAAGGTCATAATCTGAACCTTGTCACCACCAGAACTTCATGCCTCTGCAAGCCCTTATGCCCACCATCTTCCCCAGCTTCCTCTCCTTCAATGCACTTGTTCAAGCGCTCACTGAAATAATTCTTCAACTCTGTTGAGATCTCCTTTCCGTTGACTCCAACACTTTTTGCTCTCCATCAGTCACCTCTTGTGTTCAATCTTCTTCTCCAACATAAAGTCCATCACTGTGGACCCTCCCATCAAAACCTCTCATCTGTCCGATCCCCTTGTCTTCTAGGACAGAACCCTACAAAACACCAAATGGATCCAATCATCTATTTCTCTATACTTACACTCAAGTAATTTAAAATTGCTATGGAAAACCATGTCTGCCCTGTAAGCAGACTGTTTTCACTTTATGTTCATGATCACAGAACTCAAAGGAGTGTACATAACTGCTAGGTAACATTACTGTGTTTTCTGGTAAACCAGCATTCATATTTTAATGCCTTTTTTTTTTTATCTTTAAAAGATTTTTTTAATGTTTATTTACTTTTGAGAGAGAGGGAGAAAGAGAAAGAGAGAGACAGGGTGTGAGCGTGGGAGGGGCAGAGAGAGAGGGAGACACAGAATCTGAAGCAGGCTCCAGGCTTGAGCAGTCAGCACAGAGCCCGATGTGGGGCTCGAACTCACAAACGGTGAGATCATGACCTGAGCTGAAGTCAGATGCTTAACCGACTGAGACATCCAGGCACCCCTATACCTTTTTTATCTTTAAAACTCCCATGTCCCTTCCTGCTTCTTACTCAACTGATGAATACTTCTCATATTTCATTGAGAAAAGAGAAGCTGTCACATGAGAACTCCCTCATTTCCCCATTTTCCCTGAAATCTACCCAAGTGCACTTGTTGGCCTCTTCTTCCCTCTAGTCAGATATGTCTGTTCCCATTAAAGGGCCATCAGTCCCCTGGTGCTCAGGGTGGCCTCCCCTCATTCATGCAGTCACCCTCCATAGTGCCTCCGTCTCTACTGAATCATCCCCACTGGTGGATGCACATGCTTTAGTATCTCCCGTCTGTTTCTTCTGTGATTTATACCTGTACTTCTAAATAATGTAGCTATTTTTAGCTTCTTCAATTTTAGACACTTTCAATTGTCTTCCTGAACCCCCTTGTACACATTTCCCCTCCTTCCATCCTCCCAGTGTAGCTATATCACCAATTTTAGTTAAGTCAATGTTCAATATTTGCACTGTTGTCACTTAAGTACTCACAGCTGAACCATTATAATATGTTATTCTTTTATGGGTCAACTTTGTTTTTCTTGGGGTTACTAATTACCTCATTTTTTCATTGCTTAGTTTGTAAAGTATCTATTACTCCTTTCTTTCTTTAACCAAACTTTCTAATCAAATTATAAAATCCCTCTCATGAGTCACAGGTAGCTAATCAAGATGGCTTCTTCACTCTTGAGTCTGGCACCTGGGTTGTTAAGGCTAAAGTACACAAAGCTGGGAATGTCGACCTGTGTACTTGCATGTAGTCTCTCCAGCATGATGGTCATAGAATAGCTGGACTTCTCACATCATAGCTCAGGACTTTAAGAGTGAGTGTTCTGGCAAACTGGGTGGAAGCTGTATGGCCTTTTAGGACATTGGTTGGGAAATCACATAGTATTGCCACACTGTATCAATTGATATAGTCATAGGTTCACTCAGAGTCAAAGTGAAGGGACGTAACTCACCTTTCAATGGGAGGAATGGCAAAGAATAAATGTGGCTATGGTTTAAAACTGCCACAGAGACACATTTATACTTGCATATGAGTCAAATGTCTTTGGAGGGAATAGCAAGAAATTGGTAAGGGGAGAAACTGGGTGACTAGGGAAAGAAGTAGGAAAGAAATTAACTTTGTCCTATAAACCATTTTGTATCTTTTGAATTTTGTGTCATGTGCCTGAACTATCTTTTTAAAAAATTAAATATTATTCACCATATTACAGCTTTGCCTAGAATTGCACCTGTTTCTAAAGGTCTAACAATTTCTAGGATACTCTAGACCAGTGCTCTTCAACAGAACTTGCTGTGATGATGGAAATATTCTATGTCTGTACTGTCCAATATAATAGCCACTAGCCACATGTGGTTATTAAAATTAAAATTAAACCAGACAAAAAGTTAATTCCTTACTCACACTAGCCACATTTGGAGTCCTCACCACATGAGTCTAGTGGCTACATATTGAAGAGTATAGCTCAAGAAAGTGGGAGGGGCTTACACAAGTGGGATGAGGGTAGGGGAGCCTGAGAGGCCTTGGATCAGTGGTCTCCAAACCCTTTTACACGCATGCTTCCTAAAGTAACTTTAAGGAAATACATTACCCCCGCAAAAATTAAAGTTGCCATCTAAATACCTTTAATTTGAAAATTTTATTTTTGGGGCACCTGCGTGGCTCAGTTGGTTAAGTGTTGTGGGACTCTTGATTTTGGCTCAGGTCATGATCTCCCAGTCCGTGGGACTGAGCCCCACATCCAGCTGTGTGCTAACAGTGCCAGAGCCTGCTTGGGACTCTTTCTCTCCTTCTCTCTCTGCCCCTCCCCTGCTCACATGCTCTCTCTCTCTCTCTCTCAAAATAAATAAATACACATTTTTTTAAAGTTTATTTTTGTTAGGAGTTACAAAAGATTCAACATTCCATAAGATGAGAACTAACTATAATTAGAATAAATATTTCATGAGATGGTTTGATAAGATAGGTTTAATTACTCAATCATGCAGATTGAATCTGAGAGAAATTGTGTAAAAAATTTAGCACCACTAACCTATCCTGCTTTAGTTGTTCTAAATTTAGAGTATTTCAATGTGGGCCATGCTTCAGCCTTAACGGAAATACATGCAAGACAGGGAAAGACAGGAAGCCCTAAGAGGCAAAGATGCCTTGATGAATCATTAAAGAGCCTCTCCAGAAAGCAATATATCAATTCCTCCCCACTTTTTGGGGGGGCTTGATGTTTTCATACCCTAGAGTAAAGCTCCGTGGTGAGATTATCATGAGTGAGGGGGACATGGGAACTTTTGTGAGACAGTTTCAGAAATCTGTACTTGGAAGTAAAGATTCTGAAAGCAAAACTCTTTAGATCATTCATGGACATTTATCCTCTTTAGAGTAGACCCTCAGGTGTACTTGAACCCTGGTTTGAAGATGGCTGCCATAGGAAGATGGAAGCTGGGCTTGACACGCAGGTGCCTGCTGGAGTAAAGATGAGGACAGGTCCCAGGTGCCCCTGAAGCTGAGATGGGATGGCACTGTCAGCATCACTGCTGCAGCCCTGGCCTGCTGTCCAAGGCTTGTTTGTTACTAAGGTGGAACGATTGCCTCAGGTTCTTCCATAGGAGCTTGCTTTCCTTGTGTGGAATTGTTAAGCCTTTTCCAAGAGGAAAGGGCCATGCACAGGGCTTCCCGGACTTGGGAACAATGGGCAAGGGCAGAGTGAGTTTCTTCTTACCAGTTGATTCTGTTCATACCTCCTTCCTCACCACTGCTTCCCCCTTCCCTCTCCATCTAATTACTTCAGATGGAATATAGATTAGAGATGAAATTGGACAATCATAGTTCACTAGAATAGGGGCAAAAGGGCTGAGAGGGGCTGACCCGGTGCAACAAAGTGGACAGTAGTCTAACTGAGGTCTGATTAGAGTGGCCTCTCCACAGAGCGGTTTATCTGAAAGCAGGAGATTGCTCATAAGATAAAAACCTCACATAGTCAAAATTGCCCTAAAAAGTCTCTGAAGTCAACCTCTGAATACAGCTCACAGGGTGGTGTTTATGTGCCATACTGGAGACCAATACATCATCTCTCAAAATGTCCAGTATGGAAACCATTTTTTCCTTCTGGCCAAAGAAGGATAGATCAATGTTTCTTTGGTCAGATACTAGATGTGTAGTTGGCTTGCACCTAAGAATTATATTGTGTGAAACATATATTTCTTTGAACCCAGGAATCACACTAAGCATGTAGGGTGCTGACACCGTGAGAGGCTGGAGGGAGCTGAGACCCTGGGGGCAGAGCAGAGTTCTGTTCTTAGGCCTTCCTCACACCAGGGCAGATGAGCATTGTGTGAACTCAAGGGCAGAAGCCCTGAGCACTTATACAGCCATTTGAAAACCTTCCCCTGCCCTTCATTCTTGGCCCAGCAATCTGTAGTTGAATTTTGTGAGTCTGCATCTGTATATGGCATGTCTCTCCTGTATTCCCTCACTTCTTTACTATTTTTGGTTGTCTCAGGAAGGTAGCAGGTACCTATCGATTGCTGCTCCGTGCCAAGCCCTGGGCTAAGCAGCCTGTCCCCATCTTTCAGACAGAGGTTAGCATATAAGTCCTTCAAGGGCACCCCACTCTCCACTTAAAGTAGACCCTCCTCTATCTACTTACAGAGCCATAAACGATATGGATGACTAGGAAGATAGACATGTTTGGCTTACTTCCTCACACATGAGGGCCCCGAGACTGCGGCAGTGGCAGAAGTATCGGTGATTAAACACCTAATGATCAGATGAGAGGAATGGAGTCCTCCTTGGGGGGTGGCAGAGGGTCCCAGACACACAGCAGCTGAACAATTTGAGTTGAAAATGAACACAGATAAGTCTGGGAAAGTAAAGGTATTTCGTTTGCCAAGAGGGGTGCCATCTTGATGATCTTCAGTGGAAGAAGTTTAAGTCAGCAATGTATTGCCTCTAATTTTCTGCTTTGGGGTGACGTGTAAAACATCAATTACTAACTACTACTGCATGTTAACCAATTTACCTGTAAGTGCCATTATAAAGAAAAGCAATTGCCTACGGTGAACATATTTGGCTTAATAGCTTGTAAGACCTGTCTCCATTTATTCCATCATATTAATGTTGGTTGTGGATGCTCATCTCTTCTTGGAAATGGATTCCATATTAACACTGTCACAAGAAAATGCACATGCTGTTTTCTCTTGCCATAGCACAGCCCCATCATTAAGCTTACGATGTCCATTTCCCAAAGACCACGTGGGAAGGTGTGCGGAGGCAGGCTCAGCAAGGCTCCCCCTTGGCCAACTACCTAAATAGCCCATCTCACCCTGCAGACTCCAGGGAAGACACAAGTACAAACCAACCAGAGAGTAAGTGACATGAGCTCCCCAGGGAATCGTTCTTCTGGTCCAACACTACCAATAGACTGCTTCCTGCCATTTTTAATAACCTGACTGATGCTTTATTACCTCTGTCGCTGTATTTTATTTGAAGTACTCATTACCAAACTATCAGGATGCTATTTATCCAAGTAGAAAATAAGGCTGGTGTTTCCCTTTGTAACTTGGAACCCAGCCCTTCTGCATCTCTTTCAGCATCAGGGCTCATCAGTTCCTGAGTCAGAAGCTGAAGTACCATCCACACTAGAGTGTCTGCCCTGGAATTATTAGTTGGCTTGTACACTCTCTGATCGCACACGGTCAGGGCCTGTCTTTTAAACATGTCTTCATGCCTAAACTCGCGATTCTGCTAACACTTCACCCCTGTGAGTACACTTCCACTCTTCTTCTGCTAAGGTCTAGTTGCAAGCAAGGGCATTCTTAGTTCTGACACCCACCAGCCATTCTCTCCCTTTGCTAATGCTGACACCTTTTCTCTCTGAGCTCCGACAGCCCGTCCACGCTGCCCAATTCCACGGCACCTATTTCTGCCCTGGAGTTGCTAATGCATTTGTATGGACAAGTCTTAGCTTCCTAACCAGGTAGGCCTTCATCTTCTTCAGAGCACAGACTTTGGCTTATTTATCTTGGTTCCCCTCTCCCCCCTTACCGGCATGTCTGGCACCAGGCCCTGCACAAGTAGGGGCTCCATCCATGGATGGAGCTCTGTTGCCTGTGCAGCACCCAGGGCCAGAGCTTGAGAGAAACAGTTTGGCCTCTCAGCATGCAATCTGTGGGTCCACAGCTCCTCCTGCCCTCAGCCTCCCTGTTCTTTTCTGGAGTCAAATAGATACTTTGGTGGGCAAGGTTCCCCTTGGGGACTCCATGCTGGAGTGCTGAGTGGCAACCACCTGGGTGGGCTCTATCTATCAGGTGGGATCACTCTGAGAGTCAACGCTTGGGAAACCCTCAGGCAATAGAGAACTTGAGACCACAAGATAGAAAACCAAGGTAGACCCTGCCTTTGCTGTATCTCTTACTTGAATTCCTCAGACAAATAAAAAATAACCTTTTTATTCCCTGCCATTTGACCATGGTAGTCACTGCTTCTAGCCCTGCCACCTTCCTGTCCCCTGCAAAGGAGCTTTAGCCCCTCCATGTGGGCAGGGGTGGAAAGGTCCTGGTTCAGGTCTTTATTCAACAAAGGTTTATGGAGAATCTATTTTGTGTCAGTGAACAAAACAGACCCTGCCCTCAGGTACTCACAGAAAACACCTGTAAGAAGGTAGAGGAAACATTTGGACAGTGGGAGTCAACAAACCACCTCAGATTTCATGTGTCACAGAATTCAAACATATAAAGAGCTCTTTCACTTATGGAAACATCACCCTTATCAGCAACAAGGAGATTTCCAAATAGGAACTGGGAACCTGGTAAAGCTCAGGTTTGGTGGTAGAAAAAACATTCAGAAGTTCCTGGGGTCTTCCTGATGGTCTTTGTGTTCATTTCCTAGGGCTCCCAAAACAAAGTGCTACAAACTAGTTAGCTTAGAACAACAGAAATGTATCATCTCACCGTTCTGGAAGCCAGAAGTCCCAAATAAAGATGTTGGCAAGATGATGCTCTCTCTGAACACATAGGGGAATACTTCCTTGACTCTTCTTCGCTTCTGGAGGGTGCTGGCAATCTGTGGTGTTACTTAGCCTGTAGTTTGCTACATAACCCCAGTCCCTGCCTTTGTTGTCACACGGTGTTCTCCCCGCATTTCTGTGTCTTTACATGGTTGTCTTCTTATAGGGGCACCAGTCATGTTGTATAGTCTCCTTATAAGTAGGGCCCATCCTACTTTGATAGAACCTTATCTTAACACATTATAATGGCAATATATTCCAAATAACATTTTGAGGTACTGGGAATCAGGACTTCAACATATCTTTTTTAGGGGGACACAATCCAACCATAACAGCATCGGATTGGAAGAAACAGGGCCAAAGATAGATGTCCCTTCACAGCTGGCAATCTAACAGGAGAGAGAGTCAGAGATGACCACAAAACTCCCTTGAAAGTGGAAATATTTTCAGAAAGCAAACAAGAACACAAGGGCACGGGTTAGGAAGAAAATAAGTCTTGTGGAGCATCATGAAGGGGAGAGGAAGTAGAGCAAGAATAAGGAGAGAGGAAATACTACTTGGCAATGAGAAAGAATGAAATCTGGCCTTTTGTAGCAATGTGGATAGAAGTGGAGAGTGTTATGCTAAGTGAAATAAGTCATACAGAGAAAGACAGATACCATATGTTTTCACTCATATGTGGATCGTGAGAAACTTAACAGAAAACCATGGGGGAGGGGAAGAAAAAAAAAAGTTAGAGAGGGAGAGAGCCAAACCATAAGAGACTCTTAAAAACTGAGAATAAACTGAGGGTTGATGGGGGGTGGGAGAGAGGGGAAAGTGGGTGATGGGCATTGAGGAGGGCACCTTTTGGGATGAGCACTGGGTGTTGTATGGAAACCAATTTGACAAGAAATTCCATATTAAAAAATAATAAAATAAAATAATAAAATAAAATTAAAAGAATAAGGAGAGAGGAGGTCAAGGGAAGGAGGAGGCACCTGAGCCCAGAAAGACACACAGGCAGTGAGAGGCATAAGAAGGGAGGGCAGGAAGAACGTTCTAAAGGACAGGAAACCACAGATGCAATGTAAGAAATCTCGTCCTTGCAAGTAATTATCTTGGAGTTCATTAAGCAACTTCCTGCATGAAGCTAGAAGGGCAGTGAGTATTCTGCCCAGTGAGTTGATAATCCTGCTTCATCTTGGTTTAAAAGGTGGAAGAGCACATGAGAGAAACCCAGGGTCATAGCATTTTGAGCCAGTTCCCCTGAGCTGTGGCCCCAACCCCGGGCTGATAGACACCTCAGCTAGGGGACTGGCAGAAATGCCTGGAGGAGCAGAGCCCAGGGCCTGGCTGGATGCCGCCAGCCCCAACCTGCAGCAGGAAGCGGCACCTCCAGGTTCTCCCAGCAATCTCCACACGGGAAGAACACCACCCCTAGCAGCCAGCTAGACTCCCCAATGTCACCCTGTCCATCTCTCCTCCAAGGGCACTTGGCTATAGTTCTGTCTGAATGAATGGGGTGGGAGGAGCAGATTCCTCCATGTGGGGTTATAAGGAACCATTTATCACCTCCTTCCAGACAGAGGCTGTACAAAGCACAGATCTTTGTGGAGCACTGATCTTCTTCAGGGTCACCACTCAGATTTAGGAAGGAGGTGGCAGTTCCCCCACAGCCTCCAGTCACCCAGCATCCTGGGCTAACATACTAGACTTCCAGGTCCTCATGGTGGGTCTGAACCTCTTGTGTCCTCCCCCTACCCCCGGAAGTGTCCCTCAAAATAGCCCTATCCTCTGTTCCATTTGTTCCTAATAGTTGGCAAATATTTAATTTGATAAGGCAATCAGAACAATGTAAAAGCCCCAACATATTATTAATGGGTGATCGTTATCAACTGACTCTCTTAGAGATTTTGCTTGTCCAGAGCAAGAAGTGACTCTAGGCACTTAGGTAGGAGTCATTTACTGAAAGGTCAGACAGAGCATAGCAGAAGGAAAAAATCAGCTGCTATGGGAAGCACAGCTGAGCAGAAGTGACTTTTGGGAATGTCTTCTTGGTTATCACCCTGGTGGTTCTGGCTGCTTGGCACTGTTCCCTTGGATTTGACCTGGCTGTACTACCTGTGGATCATCTCCAACTGGCCTGGGCCTTTGGTCCTGGGCTGTAGCATTTGGCTGGAGCACAAAGTCCTGTGTCTCTCCAGTTTTCTGGAGGTGGGGAAAGACCATCCATAAATTCAGTTTCTGTAGTAGAAAGTATAGCCCTTTCTCCTATTTTAGGATTCTTCCAAAATAGGAAGAGTGTTCCATGAGGGCAACTCAAAAGAACAACTGTCCACAAAAATAATATGGTGAGTGTTTGGAAGGGCCTCCTAAGACAACTCCCTAATCCCAAAGAGTGCCCCTCTGGAGATTTCAGGCACTATGGCGGTGAATGAGGAGACTGGCCTGATGTCGTAGATAGAAGCCCTAGATGTCAGTCAAAGCTCAAGTCTTGTGATTATAGATCCATGTGCTTGCACCAGCCTCACTGAGTGCCTTGTACATAGCTGATGCTGAAGGAATATTTGTTAAATTAATGAATGAATTGTGGAGTCTCCCAGTATGTAACCACCTGCCTCAAATACATCATGAAATGAAGCAGGTTAGAATCATCAATAAATAAAATAAAATAAAATCTGAGGGCCCTGGGGTAAGAAGTTATTTCAACTCTTCCACATCTCACTCTCCTTATCTGGTAAGTTAAGAAGTTGGGTAAGTAAGTAAGTTAAGGGCTGATCTCTAAGAATTTACTTTTGAACAAACTATGAACAGAACTTTTGTCACCTGTAAGACAATTTAAAATGTTTAGAAATTTAAACACTGACTAGATAATTTGATAATATTAAGGAATGACTGTTAATTAATTATTTTTAAATTAATGTCATGGTTTGATTTTGAAGAGTGCCCTTTAATATGGATGGACCAAGAGGACATCATGCTAAGTGAAATAAGCCAGACAGAGAAAGACAACTATGACATGATATCACGTATATGTGGATTTTAAAAAACAAAACAAATTAACAAATAGCAACAACA
Source organism: Puma concolor (assembly GCF_028749965.1). Classification (NCBI taxonomy): domain Eukaryota; kingdom Metazoa; phylum Chordata; class Mammalia; order Carnivora; family Felidae; genus Puma; species Puma concolor. The sequence continues at coordinate 140,335,982 of NC_141674.1, read as the reverse complement.
ATAAAAAGCAGAGAGGCAGACTCAAATATGGAAAACAAAGTGGTGGTTGCCTAAGGGAAGGCATTGGGGGAATGGATGAAATGGGTGAAGGGAATTAAGAGGTACAAACCTCCTGTTATAAAATAAAGAAGTCATGGTGTAAAAAGTACAGTATAGGGAATACAGTCAATAATATTGTAATATACTTATTGTGGTGAGCATTTTGTAATACATGCAATTGTTGAATCACTAGATTGTACACCTGAAACTAATTTAATATTATATGTCAACTATACTGCAATTAAAATTGAAAAAAAACAAAAGTGTTCTTGTCTTTTAAAGATACATGCTATGGCACAAAAACAGACACATAGACCAATGGAATAGAATAGAAACCCCAGAACTAGACCCACAAACGTATGGCCAACTCATCTTTGACAAAGCAGGAAAGAACATGCAATGGAAAAAAGACAGTCTCTTTAACAAATGGTGCTGGGAGAACTGGACAGCAACATGCAGAAGGTTGAAACTAGACCACTTTCTCACACCATTCACAAAAATAAACTCAAAATGGATAAAGGACCTGAATGTGAGACAGGAAACCATCAAAACCTTAGAGGAGAAAGCAGGAAAAGACCTCTCTGACCTCAGCCGTAGCAATCTCTTACTCGACACATCCCCAAAGGCAAGGGAATTAAAAGCAAAAGTGAATTACTGGGACCTTATGAAGATAAAAAGCTTCTGCACAGCAAAGGAAACAACCAACAAAACTAAAAGGCAACCAACGGAATGGGAAAAGATATTTGCCAATGACATATCGGACAAAGGGCTAGTATCCAAAATCTATAAAGAGCTCACCAAACTCCACACCCGAAAAGCAAATAACCCAGTGAAGAAATGGGCAGAAAACATGAATAGACACTTCTCTAAAGAAGACATCCGGATGGCCAACAGGCACATGAAAAGATGTTCAGCGTCGCTCCTTATCAGGGAAATACAAATCAAAACCACACTCAGGTATCACCTCACGCCAGTCAGAGTGGCCAAAATGAACAAATCAGGAGACTATAGATGCTGGCGAGGATGTGGAGAAACGGGAACCCTCTTGCACTGTTGGTGGGAATGCAAATTGGTGCAGCCGCTCTGGAAAGCAGTGTGGAGGTTCCTCAGAAAATTAAAAATAGACCTACCCTATGACCCAGCAATAGCACTGCTAGGAATTTATCCAAGGGACACAGGAGTACTGATGCATAGGGGCACTTGTACCCCAATGTTCATAGCAGCACTCTCAACAATAGCCAAATTATGGAAAGAGCCTAAATGTCCATCAACTGATGAATGGATAAAGAAATTGTGGTTTATATACACAATGGAGTACTACGTGGCAATGAGAAAAAATGAAATATGGCCTTTTGTAGCAACGTGGATGGAACTGGAGAGTGTGATGCTAAGTGAAATAAGCCATACAGAGAAAGACAGATACCATATGGTTTCACTCTTATGTGGATCCTGAGAAACTTAAGAGAAACCCATGGGGGAGGGGAACAAAAAAAAAAAAAAAAAAGAGGTTAGAGTGGGAGAGAGCCAAAGCATAAGAGACTGTTGAGAACTGAGAACAAACTAAGGGTTGAAGGGGGGTGGGAGGGAGGAGAGGGTGGGTGATGGGTACTGAGGAGGGCACGTTTTGGGATGAGCACTGGGTGTTGTATGGAAACCAATTTGACAATAAATTTCATATATAAATAAAAAAAAAAAAAAAGAAAAAAAAATAATAATAAAAAAAAAAATAAAGATACATGCTAGAATAATTTTGGATGAAATGATACAATGTCTGGGATTTGCTTTATCACGAAGTGAAGCAGGAAAGCAGGTAGGAAAATAGATTAAAAAGGCCAGGAGTTGCTCATCGTCAAGGCTTGGCAATGTGTATGTGGGGGTTGGTTGCACCGTTTTGTCTACTCTTTATATGTAATGAAATTTCCATAATGAAATGTTTTTTCAAAACTTACAATTCTCTTTTCCTACAGCCCCTGTAGTGCCCATCCCAGTCAGAGCTTGTGGTAGACCCTGGTAGCTGCTGACCCAACATCTCTTGTTCCCTGGCTCTTTCTTAAAAAAAAAAAAAAAAAAACAATTCCATCCAGGCACTCACTCTTCCACACAGCCCCTGTGACCCAAGGCAAGGTGACCCCAACCCAACCTCCAGCCCTAATTAGTCTCAGCAGATAAGAGTGAGGCCAACCTTCTCACTAGTGAGTGCTTCTGAGAGGATGAGGACTGAAGGACAGCTTTGCTAGGACTTCTGAGAAGTTTCTCCCTACTCCTAGAGGGTCACTGAAAACACTTTTCTCCTGTTGGAAGGAAGCAGGTGGCCCCAAATGTCCAGCAGCCATGCTGTATCCTAGAGGAAACCAGCCCCAAGAAGACTGAACATGCCGAACAGCAGAGCAGAGAGATGAAAAAATCCAGAGTCCCTGATAAGCACGCTGAACTGCTGGATCCGATAAGCTTGAAGTCCACCCTCTCTCTGGACTCCTCATTATACAATATAATAAATGTTCTTTTTATTTTATTTTATTTTATTTTATTTTATTTTATTTTATTTTATTTTATTTTATTTTATTTTATTTTTTTACAACCAAGAGTATTTATAAGCAAGAGAACCTTAACAGACCCAATCTCAGTGAATACTTGCCTTGACAGTGGTGGAATGGGGACCAAACTAAAGGGAGGGATTCCCCCCACAGTACAGCTACCACCATTTGGGATGCAGGAAGCAGTCAATGAAAGAGAAAAAGAAGGGTGGTGGTAGGAGGGATCTTTCAGAAGGTGGAGACATTGTTATACTCTGTACCATTTTCAGCCCAGATAGTTCTTCCTGATGTCTGGCCATCTTGCTTTGAATGACAATAACCTAAAGCTGCATAAACAAGATCAAGGGTCACCATTAGGAGAGTTGTGCCCAGTCCTTGCTGCTGTGGATTGCCTTTGAAATATGATGGCACCCATTTCTTGGCAGACATTCCTCACAGATATTATGCAAATCTACTTTTCTTGTTATGGGATGCCGAGAAGAGCCATTAGCAGAAGAGGGCGACGGAAGAGGGTATGCAGCCAGTGGAGGGCTCTGGTTTTCCCCATACATTAGAGATGGAATTGTGATCTTCTCCTTGTCTGAGTGTTCTCATCTCCTTCTCAAGTGGATTGAAATCCAGTGGACTGCACCCTTGAATGAAGCCCGAGGTTATTTATAAAACAGAAAGCGTCTCCTCAGTTTCCAGTGGGAGATGGTGTTGAATGTTTTCATCCTGTTACTCCTCACTCAGTCTCTTATTGGTTCCACTTTCCCTGCCACAGCCCCAGTGCAAATCACCACCATCTCTCACCCAACAACTGACCAAAGGGGCACAACTACCTCCCTGAATGGATTCCTGCCTCTTTCCAACTCCGTTCTTCTCACCACAGCCAGGGTGATCCTTTAAAAATGCAAGTCTGATGGGGGACCTGGGTGGCTCAGTTGGTTGAGCTTCCGACTTCAGCTCAGGTCATGATCTCACAGCTTGTGAGTTTGAGCCCCGCGTCAGGCTCGGTGCCGACAGCTCGGAGCCTGGAGCCTGCTTCAGATTCTGTGCCTCCCTCTCTCTCTGCCCCAACCCACTCGCATTCTGTCTCTGTCTCTCTCAAAAATAAATAAACATTTAAAAAAATGCAAATCTGATGGTGTGTTTTCCTTTCCTGGAACCTGTCAGTTGCATTCCACTGGCAACCAGGGTCTCCCTCCCTGTTCTCTTCACTCCAGACACGAGGACATTCTCTCACCTCAGAACTTTCCACATATGTTGATCCCCTAGGCTGGAGCTGTCTGTACTCCATCCTTCCTCATCATTTGCACACAGGCAACTCCTTTAGGTCTTATCTTAAATGTCACTTTCTTGGGGAGAAGACTTCTTACCCCCAGCCAAGCTACATACTCTTTACTTGCATCCACAGTATCTTGCCTTTCTCTTTCATAACATTCAATGTCATTGGAAATTTTGCTTAACATCTATCTTCCCCATTAGATTTTAAGCTCAAAGAGTAGAGATTTTGTCCATATTGCTTTATACTCCATCCCAAGGACCTACCACAGTATCTGGCACATAACCGACACTGTGGACACAGTGTAAGTAAACATTGGTTGGTTACCTAGCAGGTGTAATCACAGTTGAAGCCTCCCAAAAGTGTGGCCCCAATGATTCCTCCAAACCCTGTTCAGCCTCTTGAATTCATGGAGCTTCACACCTACCAAGTCCCTGCTCTAGAGGACAGAGTATGGAAAGAAACAGATGTAGACAGATCAGAGTCCAATTTGGAACCGAAAAACAATGTTGTTGCCTTACAGAGCAAATGGCTCATTAGAATTCAAGACATTCCCCTTCCAAGCACACTTGTTTCTTATTGTTTGCTCTAAAGTGTTTTGTGTGACTCAGAGATACAGACTACAGACTTGAAACAGAAAGCAAAGGCTGAGAGGAAGAAAAGCCGGAGCCATTTCCTGTTCAGTGACAGCACACACCAGGGAGGAGAGTGTCCTTGTCCTCCCCCTGCTGCTTCGGCAATAAGCAGAAGGCTTTCAAGTCCCCAGGTCAATGCTCTCTCCTGGACTACAGGCAGAGGTCTAGCAAGAGAAGCCACAGGTGTGGTGTCCAGGGGGTGGGGACGTCGGGAGGTGCCATGGGTGGGAACTGCTGGCTCCTTTCCCTTGGACACTCAAGTAGTTCAACTTCCTGAAAGGAGATGTGATGGGGTGGGGAGAATGCACTCTTCTTCCTCCACACTAGGCTGTTGAGCTTCCCTTTTCAGGATTACGTAAGCCTCATCTTCACTCTGTGCAGGTGGACACCCTCTTTTCTTCATAGCCAGCCACAACCTCTAGAAATTCATCGCCAAGAATTCCTCTGGGAAAATCATGGAGTCACTTTATCCTGGAGTTAGATGTGGAATGGCTGAGACCGTTCTGTTCAGGGAATGGGTTTAGTTGAAAGTCAAGGGAGCCCAGTGGCAGGTTCCCGGACCCAGTCAGCTGGCTAAGGCATCATGGCTTCCTATAAGTGGGCCTGGCCTCAGGGACTCTGAAAGCCTGCCATATTGGATGGAGATGGAGAAGGCCAGAAGATGGGAAGCATGGGGACAATTTTCAAAAGGTGCAGGGGTGATGATATTCAGTAGGCCTAGGCTTGAATTCAGGCCATGCAGCTGAGAGCTAGCTCTTCACTTCTTGAGGCTCAGTGTCCTATGAAAACATGGGTGTTGAAATGTATGTGGATGCCCTAACACACAGTACGCTCTAGATTCAAGAGGCAACCTGTATAATTATTACCCAGGGGTTGAGCTCAAGAACCTAACCTCCATTCCCTTCTGACTCACCATGCATCCTTCAGAGTGTTTTTTCCAACACATGAGCTGACTCCATCAGTCCTCAGTGAGGGAGATTTGGGGTCTCCCTGGGGTCCACTTCTCAAACTTTTCTGCTCTAGTGTCCCTAACAAGAGTGAATGTGTGCCTCGGAGCAACAGAGATGAAAATTCCTTTAAGTCCCTTGTTCTATTTTAAAAATTCATGTGAATTAGGGGTACCTGGCTGGCTCAGCTGGTAGAGCATGAGACTCTTGATCTCGGGGTTGTGAGTTCAAGCCCCACATTGGGTGTAGAGATCACTTAATAATAAAATCTTTTTAAAAAAAGGTCATGTGAATTTATGTATCTTAATCCATAATATAGTCCTGCTGGTTTAATATAAAAATAATGTATTCTTCAGCTATGCAAATAAAATGTACAGTTCTGGGAGGTCGCTGGGAGAAGGAGAATGCACTGACCACCCACATCTGAAACCTTGTTTCATTCTCCCCATAACTGTTTAAAATAGAGACTTTTTAAAAAGAATGAAAACGGGGCGCCTGGGTGGCGCAGTCGGTTAAGCGTCCGACTTCAGCCAGGTCACGATCTCGCGGTCCGGGAGTTCGAGCCCCGCGTCAGGTCCTGGGCTGATGGCTCAGAGCCTGGAGCCTGTTTCCGATTCTGTGTCTCCCTCTCTCTCTGCCCCTCCCCCGTTCATGCTCTGTCTCTCTCTGTCCTAAAAATAAATAAACGTTGGAAAAAAAATAATAAATTAAAAAAAAATAAAAAAATAAAAAGAATGAAAACATTACAGCCATTACAAAGCAGAATGTGAGCATTCCCCACACTGTAACTCCCTAAAAGAAACCCTTGTGAACAGTATCTGTGACACCTTTCTTTTCCTTGGCCTTGTGAGTTGTTGGACGTCCCTGCCCCCTGGAGTCTGTGAGGTGTCTCAATTGTACAGTCAATCTCAGACACCGTCCCCACCCTTTCAATGGAGAGTGGCAGCCTCCTGCCCAGAACCCATTCTGTTAACTCACTGTAAGCTTTGACCTCAAGTCAGCTCTGTCAGAAATCAAGAGAAGTGTTAGGAGGGAATCTCACTTCTTCAGACTTTTGCCTGATCTTTATTTTAGAAGTAGCTGAACCTAATGGGAATGTGTTGTCTGGCAGAGCCACAAGCTGGTAGCCAGCTCCTCAGGGGTCAGTGTGCAGAAAGAGAGGAGGTGATGTGGACTTCAGTTCAGACCCTGGTAGGGAGGGAGTGGAGCTGGATGGCGTGCTGTCTAGGACTCCTGCTTTGTAGTAGAGGGGCTGGGATTGCAAAGAAGCTACAGGCAGGTCAGTGACCTGCTTGCAGTGGGAGCTTCCAAGACTCGGGTCCTGAGGACAAAATACAAGGCAGGATTGGGATAAAGGTCTATATCCCCATGTCTGCAGGGTGTCCAGGAGCTCAAGGAGGAAGGCACTGCTTCCAGATATCCTGGCCAAAATGGCCATGAGTGGCTTTGGGGGCAGCGGTCTGCAGTGAGGGGCCAGGCAGAAGGGCCTGAGAGCAGAGATTGTTCTTTCACATAGACAAGTCTCCAGCAATACCCAGCGGGAGCCTTACAGGGGATGCCAAGGCACAGGCAATGGGCCAGTATAATTGAATGTTAATGCTTATGTGGCCTAATAAGTATTCGCATCCAGGGACATCTTGAAGAAATTCCGTTTAGGGAAGAATTCTGTCAACCAAGCATTTAATCATGGGATTTCTTTTGCCTGTATATGTTCCTAAAGACAAAAACCAAAAAAAAAAAAAAAAAAAAAACCCACAAAAAAACCCCCACAAACTGGAACTTATATGTGAAATGAATTTGCCCCTTCAAAGTGGTACTTTTGGAGCTAACGCACATTCTAGGATGCTCATGATATTTGCAGTAATCATCTTTGGGAACTGACTTCAGAGCCATCCTAAGAGTCAAACCTCAGAGTCAGCTGGTTTGATCACTCAGCTTATGCTTCAGATGTGTCTTTGAATAAGTTTTGTTTGATTCCAAAGATGAAATCCTCTATCAAGTGATTATGTTTTTTCACCAAGTCTGTTCCTCTGTAGACAGTAAATTTCTTGAACCAATGGAGCATGTCGGGCTCATCTTTGGCTGCAGGAGACCTGGCCGAGCACTTGAGAAATGCTTGATCAATATTTAGTTCTGTGCTTGTTAACTACACTCCATAGGCCTATTTCTGCCACTGTTGTGTTTTGCACACATTGCAGACACACACTGCAGACATCAAAACATTTGGGTTTTCCTCTCAGGTGGCTTTTTGTATTAAATAGTTAATATTTAATCCAGAAAAGGAAGGGTTATTCTAAATCTGCACCCACCAAAACCCACAGTAGAAATGCCTTCTGGAATGAGCATCAACAATTTAGCTTTTTCTGTTGGTTGATGTCACAGAGAACAGTCTGTCAACATTTTCCCCTATGTTGCTTTTCTTTCTGGGGGCACAGAATAAAGACGAAAAATCACAGCTCTGGGAGCAAACAGAATAGAGAGCTGGCACTCGAGGGATTGATTATGTATTCACTTATTTATTATAATTTTTTAAAAAATGGCCCAGCTGCTTCAGCTTACACAAGCTGGGCTGAAATATTTCAGTTGATAGTATTCTCATCTGGTGGTTATAATACTGTTTTTTTTAACCCTAAAAGGAGAAAATAAAAATTAAGTAAAAAAAATAATGCTTGAAACTAAGATTCAAACATTCCAGTGTTCTCAAGAAATGGCCACTGTTTTGTTCTCCCTTCCTTGTGCGTTGATCCATAGTAGCCATGTTCACCAGGGGTACACGTGGGAACCAGCTCACCTGGGAGAATTTTCCAATTATTCACATGTCCCTCATGTGACCTAGAAGGCCCAGGCCCAGACCTGTTCACTTGTACGATGCAGACCACTGATTGAGAATATGTGATCTATAGCAATCTGACCACTGCTGCTCTGTTATTTCTCTCCTGTGGTCATCATTATGCCAAATAAGTTACGTTTTGGTCAAATGATAGACTAGCTCAACTCCAGCTGTCTCAGAGAGAAGGAGGAATGTATTGGCTCATATAACTGGAAAGTCCAGGGAAAGGTTTGGCACAACATATTACTTGATTCAATTACCTAAATGGTGTCAAGATCAGGCTTCTCTTATCTCTTGGCTTGGCCCCCTAATTGGTACTTTTCTCACACAAGCTCTTTTGTGAAGGCAAGATGGCTGCCAGCTGCTCTGGCCTCATAACCTCCAACTCCATTGGAAAGTTAGCCTCTATTTATCAACTTTTGGAATGAAATTCTGTGATACGTCTCTCCTTGGTCCAAATGGGGTCCCAAGTATCTATCTCTTCTGTACCAGACAGAATTCACTCAGAATACAGAAGCCACTCTAGATATTTAAAGCAGAGAGGGATTTCATTCCAGTACTGAGTTCTTACAAAATTGGTGGATGGTCTGAAGGAGTGAGATAGATAGATGATAGATAGATAGATAGATAGGTGATAGATAGATTTATTTAGTAATAGCATTAGGGTTTATTAAGTTGTGCCTTAGCACAGGCTCTGGGACTTGCCCGTGGTGCTCTTGATGTATAAAGCCTGGATGTTCTGCCAATTCTTCTTGAGCAATGGTACCAGGAAATTGACAGCTAAGTGGATGTTGTGCCCAAGCTCATCCTCTGTCATCTTCACATGGCCGATAGCCACTGCCAGACGCCACACCATCTTCAACTGGGAATTTAATTATGGACTTCACTTCACCTACTTTGGCCATCACATTTTCACTGTGGATCAGCAAGGAAAGGAACTTGCCAGCTTTATTCAGGCCTGGGCCCAGGATTTGTGACATTGCCTCCAAACTGCTTCTGAAACCCAAGACACAACTGACCAGATGTGGAACCACTGCTTCATGGAAAGTGTCCATAAGCATGCATGCCTACAGAAAATGTGAACATCATGGGGTGCCTGGGTGGCTCAGTTGGTTAAGTGGCCGACTTTGGCTCAGGTCATGATCTCACACTCCGTGAGTTCGAGTCCCGCGTCGGGCTCTGTGCTGACAGGTCAGAGCCTGGAGCTTGCTTCGGATTCTGTGTCTCCCTCTCTCTCTGGCCCTCCCCCCATTCATGCTCTGTCTCTCTCTGTCTCAAAAATAAATAAACGTTGAAAAAATTGTTTTTAAATAAAAAAGAAAAGAAAATGTGAACATCACAGGGAAATTATCTCTTCCAAATACAGTTTGAATGGAAAATTTTGGGTAATAATTTGCATTCCTATCATTGCCTGTAGAAAAGTATAGAAAGGTGGTTTTTAGCTGTATAACTGCTACAATATGGATAACACACTGGAGGATGGTTTGAAAGGAGGAGAGTGGGAGGGTGCAAGGCTTTCCTATGCAAGGAGCCACACCCCCAGCTTCTGGGACTATCCAGGGTCAAGTACACCTGTAGTTCAGGGATTAATAGTGGGATCACATTGGTTGTCCAGAGGAAATTTATGTTATGGGTTATAGTCTGGGTTAAATTTAGTTTATATTATGCTGCTACTAGAAGGAGAGGAAAAGATGTTGGGTGACAAAACCCAAAATTGTCTCCTGCAAGGTGTATGATGCTTTATCATTACAAGTACCTTCACCTACACTGTTCCATTTGATTCTCACAAAAGCCCCATAACTCGAGGAGGATTGGGGGGGGGCGGGGTAGGGGGTGCAGTAAGGTCAAATACGGTTGTTCCCATCCTATAAAGGAGAAGTCCAGGAGATGTTTCGGAGGTTAAGAACCTGCTCAAACTAATCTCTTACAGCTGGTGAGAGGCAGCACTTGCATTCAGACCCAGTCTCCTGACTCCAATCCCATTTCCTTGGGCTACAGCAGAATGTTCTTTCTGAAACAATGGTTCCCACCCCAGCCCTCATGTGTAGAGCCTTATGCCAGGGGCCTTTAGGGAAAGCATTCCTCTGCTTTTCAACAGCTATGGCCAGATTGGAACACAAGGTCATGGAAGATGCCAATACTAGAGAAGAAGAGGGAAACTTTCACAAGTGCTTGGATGCTTTGTACTTCTCTTCATTTGGTCTTTATCTGAAGAATGAAACAGGGAGTTCACATTTGTTTGTTTAATGCTGGGTGTTCCAAGATGCTATAGTATCATTTCAAATATCTGAATTTAGGACATAGATTGGCTGTTTCTCCCAAACAGCAATATTTTTAGTATTAGCCATTCTCACATAAATGCAAAATCTTCTTTGATAATAGATCAAAGCAAATCCCTCCTCCTAGCCTTCCTTGTGGGCTGCAAAATGACTGGGTTTGCATAAACCAGATTAGAGCCTTGCAGAGCTTCCACCAGCATTACAAATGGCTCCTGGCGTCAGCACCCAGGAACCCCCCGCTGCCTTATCAGCAAGAGCTTCCTCTCCATGACTCTCAGAGATTCAGGCCACCACAGTGACAGAGATCTCAAAACTGGACTACACAGCGTCCCAGAGGCACCACATCCCAAAGAAGGGGACTTGCCTTGAGGCCAGTGGGTCAACAAGAATCTAGGGACGTGTTCCTGGGGAAGAAGAGCAAGCATCACGGCCTGCCCCCTGGAAGTTCTGCCTCGAGTTCAGACCTTGTGGGGCCCACACAGCGGCTGCATGCAAGGCATCTCCACCCCAATGGGCAATAGGGCCAACACTGTGATCAAGGACGTTCTTCCTTTTCACATGTGTGGTTGAGGCATCACACTCCTAGAATCCTCGCCATCTGTCTTAGCTCAGGCTGCTGTAACAAATTACCATAGATGGGGTGGTTTAAATAACAAAACTTACTTTGCACAGTTCTGGAAGCTGAAAGTCCAAGATCAAGGTCCTGGCAGCTTCTGTTCTGATGAGAGCCCTCTTCCTGGTTTGCAGATGGCTTTCTTCTCATATCCTCACATGCTGGAGAACAGAGAGAAAGAGCAAGCTCCTGAATCTCTTCTTATAAAAACAGTTATCACGTTTGCAAGGGCTCTACCCTCATAACTAATCACCTCCCAGATGCCATACTTCCTAATGCCATCACATTGAGGGTTAGGATTTCAACATGCAAATTTGAGAGGAACACAGATATTCAGTTTATAGCATCATCTGGCTGTAGAGAAGACTTTTGGCAGAAGCTGGTCACTCCTGAGGTCCTGGCCCAAACTGGCTAAGTTGGGCCAGTCTTTTTGTCATTCATACCAGGTCTCAGTGAAGCCTTTATGACATTTCACACAGTGAGCTGGTTAGTTCTTTTTTTCTCTCAATGCTTCATTTTAACAAAGTTAAGAAAACACTTCTGTTATAGGCTGAATTATGTCTTCTTCCAAAATACGTATGTTAATCTCCTAACCCCAGTATCATAAATATGACTATATTTGGAGATAGGGTCTTGAAAGAGGTAATCTAGTTAAAACGAGGACATTAGGGTGGGTCCTAATCCAGTATCACTGATGTCCTTATAAGAAAAGATTAGGACACAAACATGTACAAAGGGAAGATCGTGTGAGGACATAGGGAGGAGATCGCCATCTGCAAGGCAAGGAGAGAGGCCTCAGAAGGAAGGAGCCTTGCTGACCATTGATCTAGGACTTCTAGCCTCCATAATAATGAGAAAATAAATTTCTGTTGTTTAAGCTACCCAGTCTGTGGTACTTGGTTACAGTAGCCTTAGTGAACTAATATAACTTCCCTCCAGACCAGCTGGTATGATTTCCTGCCTCCGTTCTCCAGCCCTTTTCCTTGATAGCACTACTGACCATTTGTCCTCTGGATGCAGAGATGACAATGAGGCCATCACTAGTAGGTGTGTGCTTGGAGCCCTTTCCCAAGTACGACCATGGAATCATCCACTTATTCTCTCTTTCCCTGGACTCTCTCTAGGGCCAAGAAAACAATAAAGGCTTACCACATGCTTGTGGCTGGGGAACATTTCATGAAGGGGGACTTCCAGTAGTAGAGGGCCCACATGTGTTTGATGCACCTCCATTGCTACCATTCTAGCCAACTGACTCACCAAATATTTACACCTCTGTTTTCTCTCAGCATCATTGGTTTAATCCATTTGGACCCCACCTTCCTAAGTTTATTTCCAACTATGTTGTCACAACACACAGACACATGGATTGCCTGGATTGGCTTGTGTTTCCTAGACAGGTTTAGTACCTTGCCTCATGCAGACACGATGGGCTCACCCATCTGAACTGATCAGACATTATCGATGATGACAGTTGATACATTGTCTTACTTTCAGCCCTTTACGGTATAGCTTGTGTTCTTGCTACAGTGTATTTAATAAGCATTGTGAACTCTTAGGAGAATAAGGATTAACCATATTACTAGTGGTTGTATTGGGAAGGTTGCATCTCTTTCCCAGAAGTCTTATAGAACCTAGTGTTTTAGCCATCCTGGTTGCTCCATCTGCACTCGAGGCAATGGTATTTATATCTCCTGTCTCCTTAGCAATTGCCTCTTTGTGGACAAGCTTTTGCTGGGACTCTCTGTGACCTCCCCACTGTACCCAGCACAAGTCCTGACATGCACAGGGGCTCAATCAAGATATCCTATAGGAATAAATTATGCTTATTATTTAGATTAATTTGCACTTATTAGTCATTTTAATTTCAAAGTATTTCTCCCTTTTCATCCTCACAGTAACCACCAGAACAGTTAAGGAATCAGAGACATGTACCTGATGTGATTAAAAGGCTTAGGCCAGGGTGCATAAGAAATATTAGAATGCCTACTCGTCTGTATTCTTAATTTTGTAATTCAATGTATGTTTCACTGATATTATTAATGTGTTACATGGTACAGTGTATAATATAGTACATGTATGCACATGCCAACAAACAAACAAACAAACAAACAAACAAACACATTGCAGCTGCCTGCTGAAGAAGTTTCCCTAAGGAGTTGGCATTTTTAGCAATGTTTCGAGACTGAACCAAGACTAAGAACCAGACATCCCTGTCCCTCTGAGCCTCATTTCCTTACCTGTGACACAGGACCATCCACAGGTGTGGTCCTGTGACCAGGGCTCCTTCCCAGCTCTGCCAGTCCACTCTGCATGGACTTATCTAAGGGGCAGATTCCCCTGGAGCAAGAGAAGTTCCTGCCTCCTTGGACATTTTGGACTCTGGCGTGATGATGCGTGTGATGTGTTAGCCCTGCTCCTGGCCCATAGAAACCCACGTGTGATCTCTGCCATTAGTATTACTACTGAGAGAGCCTCAAATGGTCAGCACTAAATAAATGTTTGTTAAATGAACATGTGAGATGCTCTGAAGACCAAGTCCCTGCCCTGGTGCTCAAAGGATATGTGTCTTCCTTACCCTGCTCCTTGGTAAGAGGACCAGTGGAAAGCAGGACTGTAAAGTCTGTAATTTGTCCCTGTCTCCTGCTCCCTTTAGGGTCTAGGAAGGGGATGGGAGATTGAGAGTCTTTGACTTCATGAAAACCTGCAGAGATAATTCTTCATTCCTCTTTTGCCTGATGAGGTGCTGAGTTAGGGTATCCCCATGGGATTTCAGGGTAGCCCTGCCCTGCCTTAAGCCCGGATGGCAGTACAACCCTGGCCATCCCAGCCCCCAGTTCTGGGAGGCAGAACCAGAGAGTGAGAGTACTCCTGGGCCCTGGGGTCTGGGGGAAGCAGGGCCTGCTGCCTGGTGCTCCGGGGCCCCTCAGAGCAGTGCTTATTATACCCCTTCATTCCAGCTGGAGGTTTCTGGAAGGACAGCCCTTTTCTGAGAGCATGGGCAGCTACAGAAACCTGGCTTGTAGTGACATCCAGAGGTCATGGAGAGAGGCAGCTGATTGGCAAGGGAATGCATGAGGGTGGAAATATTTAAAATAAAATTTTTTTTTAATCTTTATTTATTTTTGAGAGAGAGACAGTGTGTGAGCAGGGGAGGAGCAGAGAGAGAGAGGGAGACACAGAATAGGAAGCAGGCTCCAGGCTCTAAGCTGTCAGCACAGAGCCTGACGCGGGGCTCGAACTCACGAACCGTGAGATCATGACCTGAGCTGAAGTCGGACACTTAACCGACTGAGGGTGGAAATATTTTCATCTTAATTTGGGTGAATCTACAGTTGCATTTTTAGCTGGATATCAACGAGAGCCTGGAGGCACAACATTCCCTATGGGCACATTCCCGGAGTGCAGACAAATCCCACTCAGGCTGCCAAAGAGAGGGTCCCAAGGGGAATGAGATCTGCTACAGAATAGCAGAGACATCTACAAACACACACAGCACAACCAGAGAGTCTAGAGAGCTTCCTCAGACATCAAGTGCATCACTGAGCTGGGCAGCTTGTTACAGACCCAGGTTTTGAAGCCCCGCCTCAAGGATTATGACCCTGAGGCTCTGGGGTGGTTCGAGGAAATTTGCAAATGAGCTCCTCAGGTGTTGCTGATAGGGTGATCTGTGAGCCACACTTTGGGAAACACTTTCTTAATGCCCAGAATTACAGTGATGAGAGTTTGGATTGCAAAGCCTGAGAACTAAATAATTTAGAAGCCTGACTCACTTTTTGGGGGAGGTGGGTCTATCCCCACCCAACTACTCCAGAACACTGGTTGCAGGGTGGGGAAGGCGGGGTATGGTTAAGGAGATAGAGTGCCAGGAATGAATGAAGGTGGAGATGCCAGTTTAGCAAAGGAGGTAGAGGATGCAAAGATACTTTCTGATCTTTAAATGCATACTGCTCTTTCCTCTCTCCCTTATGTGGACCACTGTGGGAGGCAGCAGGGTAAGGACCAATCAGCCAGTGAACTTACTCCTTATAGAGGCCAGGCTGGGCCAGCCTCGGTGGGGCCCTGCTATAGTGCTTCCTCCCTGCCTCCCCTGAACCTGCCAGGCCCCTCCAGCACCCCCACACCTTCTCACCTTTCCCCCACCCCATTCTACACGGGCCCACCCCACCTACCATCTTCTCCCCAGGAGAGGCCTCAGTGAACATGTTGGGCCTTGTTCTCCTCTTAAGGACAAAGGCAGGTTGGGAGAAGGCAGGAGGCCATCACTGGCTGCATCTCTACTAACTGGCTTAGGCGATGATAGCAAATGGGTTTCAGACCCTGCTTAGTAAAGCCCCACCTTGGTGGGCAGGTTTCTAGAACTCACTTCTCCCCTTTTGATCAGAGCAGCCCAGCTCACAGGTACCTCCTTTGTTTCTGCTTCCCAGCAAGACTTCTTTTGAAGACAGGCTTCTTGTGGTTTAAAGAAAAAAAATGTTTTCAACCGCAAATCTAGTGTGACTGCCTCGTTTTTCAGATAAGGAGGCCCAGAAAGTTAACTCGCCTTCCTAGTTTTCAGTTTTGATTTGGGTATTTGGAATATTTTCGTAAACGGGATCATATTTTTTATCCAAGTTCCAAAGTGGAACCAAAAGAATTATAGTGAAACAATTTTTTTTTGGAAAGCCAAATTCAGGTCAGTGACATTGGCTATGGCTAACCAGCCAGCCAGCAAAGCAAGCTGCCAGAAAGGAAGGAGGCTGCTTCCCCTCCCCCTCCCTCCTCAAGTGTGTGCAGCTGGGAACACTGGGCTGGAAGTCGGTTTGCAGAGCAACCCGGAAGGCCCTGATTTCTCATGTTCAAACTTTGCGTATCCAGAGTCTACATGTAGCCTCTAAACACTACTCTTCCAGGTGTCCCCTGGCCACTGACCAGTCCCTCCAGCGTTGGACTGTGTGAGGCAGGAAAGAGAAGAGGGAGAAACAGGAGGACACACAGATGGGCTTTGCTTCCGGCACCAACCTTCTCAGCCCACTGCTCGCCTAGCTGGCTACCTCCCGGTCTCAGTCTGCCTGAGCTGCAGGCTGGGGGGCTTAAATAACAGAAATTAATTTTCTCACAGTTCTGGAGGCTGAAAGTCCACAACCAAGGTGCTGGCAGGTTTGGTGTCACCTGAAGCCTCTCTTCTGGGTTTGCAGATGGCCGTGTGCTCGCTGTGTCCTCACATGGCCTTCTGTCTGGGCACGCACTCCTGTGGTGTCTTCTTATATGGACACCAGTACCGTTGGATTAGGGCCCCACCCTTGTGACCTCATTAAAGGTCGTATGTGCCCATCACCCTGGGCATTAAGGCTTCAGCATATGAATTCTGGGGGACCTGATCAGTTGTAATAGTCCCCTGAATCCGGCAGCAAGAATGCGTGGGGCAGAGGCTTACCCTCTCACACATCGTGTCAATCGTCACCTGACTCAGGCCCAGTACAACTCTCACTGACTTTTTCAACAGCCAACTATGGGCTGGGAACCCATGGTCCACAGAGAGCTGCTTCCTCCTGTTTTGCTCATGGAGATCTGAAATCCTCAAAACTCAGCTGGGTGCTAGGAAACGTGCCCTTGTCTGATGTGACCCACGTGGGACCTGGCTGCCCTTTGAAATTTAGGTTAAACCTGGCTCAGACTCTAATTGCATGGCCTCCTTGCAATTTCCTTGCCTTATTTTCTCCAGCTTCTCACTCCTCACTGTGACTTCTTGGCCTCAGACTGGAGCAGGAGTTTGCCCCTTTACGGTTCCCACACACATCCAGACTCACGTAGCATTTTCCCCGGTCACTTACTTTCCTGATTCCAGGCAGGGGCAGAGTGAGATTATACCAGTAGGGAACAACCTTCTGCAAACACCTCCTGTCTCCTCTCAGCCCCCCCACCTTTCCCAAAGTCCATGCTCCCCTGCCCTATTTGGCCCCTGAGAAGTGGGGTTCAGTTCTGGTGCATAGACGATGCGGTGATGTGCTACCCAGATCCTTTCAGGGCTAAGGCACACATCCCCCCATCCACATGGGGTGTTGCTTCTGAAAGTCTCAGAACTGAGCCTCTTCCCAGGAACTGCCCTTGACTCAAGGGAGCTGCCTCACCTAACAGAGCATCCCAAGCTCAAAGAGTTCTCGGTGAGGTGGGTACAAAGGCACAGCCCATCGCTGTGGGGACAGTTCTGAAGAGCTCAAGTTCCCCCCTGGAACTGGCTGCTGTCATTGCTGTGACTTCTCCCTCTGCTCAGCCAGATGCCCTCAGTCCTCACAGGTGATGATACCGAGCACACTCCCTGATAAGCTTCCTGCACTCACACCTCCATCTCAGAAACTGTCTCTGGAAAACCTGACCCAAATGCCAGGTCTGGCAGCCACAGGGGGCAGCCCCATTGTGCTGATCTGCACCTTCCTAGTCTCCCCAAAGTCTTGATAAGTCAAATTCTCTCCATTTTTTAAAATAATCATTCCCATCTTATTGACAGAGAAACCAAGACTCAGAAAGGAGGAGGCATGTGAGCCCAACCTCACCCCTTGTGTTGTGTTGCGCTCTCTCAAAAATAAATAAACGTTAAAAAAAAAAAAAAAAAGAAGCTCCCTCCTTCCCTGAAACCTAGCTACGGAGGCACCTGTTACCCCACAAATGGGTTATCCCAGCATCTTTCCCTCAAATCCAACCTCCTCCCTCCAAAAACCTTCCGATAACAGCTACCAGAAAGGTACAGCCTGAATTATGTCAGTCTTATTTGGTTAGTTAACTGGCTACCATATGGCACTGTGGGTGCCTGATGGTAAAACTAAGCCATATGGTTCTGGCTATGGGAGAGAAAAAGTCTCTCCCTTGCCCTTAATCCCATCCCCCTGTGCTTCCTTATAGGTCTGCTACATGGACACCCCTCTTTCTTTCATTTGGAAAGCCCCAATCTCCCCATCTGGTTTGGTTTGGGTTATTTTGGTTGCCGGGAGCTGAAACCCATTCTGGATGGCTCATATGATCTCAGGATATCCAATAAAACAAAACTGCCTGAGTTTAGGAAGTGTTGACTCCCAAGGGCTGCAGGAAGTGCCTCTCATGTCCCTTTCAAAGGGCAGTAATGCATGGTAGCTAAAAGTAGGAAGTCAGGAGTCAGCCTACTTAGTTTACATCATGGCTTTACTGTGGGTCATCTTGGGCACCACTTCTTTGTGTCTTGGGTTCCTCGTCTGTACAATGAGGATAATCACAGCACCCATATCCAGGGATTTTTGGAGAAATAAATGAGGTACTATCAATGTAAAGGACTTAGTACAGTGCTTGGCATATATGAAGCACCGTGGCTTCGTTATTGTCTCTTACTCATGGCTTCTCCAATTTTCTCCTTGTATCTGTTGTTATCTTGTTCTTTCTTTCCCAGCCACTCTCTGTGGGCCCTCATGACTTGGATATGTACGTGACCTGAAAATATCCACTTTATTTTCCTTTGGTTTTCAGGTCAAGGGTCCATTCCCATGGAGCATGCTTCATCTGTACCTCTTAGTTTGGGGCTCCTATGAGAAGGGATGTGACTGTCCCCAGTCATCCTTTGGAGCCTAATCATTCAAGTGAAAGGTCATTGGCAACTTAGATCAGCCCTCCTCACATCAGGTGCCCACCTCAGTGGAATCATCTGAGGCTGGGAGCATGGAGCTAACCAATGCCCTCTCCCTCAGAAGGCCCACTGGGCAGGGGCAGGCTCTAAGAGAAGGGTGTGTAGGAAGGGCAGCAATCCCCAACTCTGCTTGCTGCATCACTCTGTGAAGCTGATGCAATCTTTGACTTCCCCCATCACTATGGTTTCTCTCACCACACATGTTGAAAGAGTAATCTTTTATGATGGCTTTGCATCCTCTCTACCTCCTTAGCCCTTTGCATCAGACCGCCTTCTCTACCCACTCACCCAGAAGTAATTCCTTGAAGACCTTGCTCAGCCCTTTTTCTCCTTGAAGTGCCTGCATCATTGAACCTCCCAATCACCTCCTCTGTGAAATTTTCCCCTCTCACTTTTCAGGCTGCTAACCAGCCTTATGGTCCTCCAGCCTCACTCATCAGCTTAGCCACTTCTGCTACTTTAACGGATGCTTGGGCATCTAATCTTGTCTTAGATTGTAAGCTTCTAGAAGGCAGACACTATCTTGTACAACTTCATATTCCACAAAGGCTTCCTCACAGTAAGCATGTAACTTACATTATGAGTGTTTTAGTCAGCTTATGCTAGGTTAAGCTGTAGTAACACCCCAAAATCCTAGTGCCTGAAACCAACAAAGGTTTATTTCTTGCTCATGCTCTTTATTTCATGGCTCTTGCGGGTCAGAGCTGTAGCTGAGCTCCATCCAGCTTCATTCTACATGTCTCATCTTCTGGGGGATTGAGAGTGAAAGAATACTCCTCATTTAAAATATAAATTTGTGGATACAGAAAACAGCAAGAAACATGACAGAAACACACAGTGACTCTTGAGGCTTCTTTTTGGAACAGGCTCTGTCACTTCTACTCACAATTCACTGGCCAAAACTAGTCCACAGTCAAGTCTGATTGTCAGCAGGGTGGAGAGGTAGAAAGACATCACAAGTATTTAAAAATGAAGTCCTTTATAGAAAGAGGTTGTAGACAATTAGGGAAAATGATACAGTATTCTACAAAATGATTAAACAGTACTGTTTAAGGGAACCTTGACAGAGGGGCTTAAAGGTATTGCATAGGAGGGGTCATGGTATCCACATTTCTACACAACGAGGGATCCTTTTTAAGTTATGACTCCAATCAGAATATAAGTAATGCCTCCCATGAGAAGGGTCATAAAGCCCTTGCTCCTTTTGGCGCTGTAAATGTGTAGTCATCTCCACAGGGAAAGCACAACAACCATCAGAGTGTGCAGGTGGTAGTGATAGGAAGCTATGGAACCTACCATCCCAGGGCCATTTTTCAGAGCTTGATGGAGGAAACGGAAGCATTTTGAAGAAAACAATTGACACCTAAGTGTTTAATGGCTATGTTTGGTGTAAATGTTGAGGCTTATCACCAAGAATCTGTGGCAAGAGGCACCAGACGACAGTGGACAAGAACAACACAGGAAACCCAAAGTTGGCCTAGATCAGACCTGAGCTGTGCCTTCAGCTAGACAGATTAAGAGTTATTGCCACTTCCCTAATGAAAGGGAGCCAAAGACAATCCTGGAGGCTCTTTGGTGTAAGCATAAAGAAAAAATTTATTTGATTCTCATCACAGAGTGTTGGGTTAGTCTCAGTGGGTACTTGGAGTTGGTTTCATACTCATTGCAGAATTATTACATATCTGGACCAAATGAGACCTACCTTCCACGTAGATTCCTGGTAACCAAAGTAGGCAAAACAAGGTGAACAGCCCCTCAATCCAGAATTTAGTCTTACTGAGGTTTGTTCATATCTGGGTATGACAAGTGCCATAGACACTCAGTAAGCATATGCTCAGTGAGGAAATTCATTCTTCCTGGAACAGATTGGGCTTGATGCCAATCACTGGGAAGGATGAACAGGCTCCTAGTGGGACTGAAACTAGTTAATGAATTCCATCACTCTGTCAAGGACACGAACTACTTGTTATAGGGCATGATTTAAGAACCCAGAGGCTAGTGCCCCCCCCCTTTATTAGCATAGGCTAATTTTGAGCAATTCATGATACAAAACTCACCCTCTAAACTAGCTATAAAAATAAATTGAACTATACACACCCACCATGAATTTTTGTAATTTCACATAAAAATGTTGGAGGCCTAGGGGGAGTTCATGTTACACAGCACATAGCATCTTACAAATCCCTTTGCAGGAAAGAAATCTCTTTTAGATGTCTCTGCTCCTAAAATCTCCTTCTGATTCTCTTACGGAAAAAGGGGTGGGTTGGAAGGCCTGGAAATTGCCTATTTCTTCACCATTCTTCCACAACCCTCAATACCTCTCCCTTCAAGAAGCTCCCTCCTGGGGCATCTGGGTGGCTCAGTTGGTTGAGCGTCGACTTTGGCTCAGGTCATGATCTTACGGTTTGTGGGTTTGAGCCCCGCATCGGTCTCACTGCTGTCAGTTCAGAGTCACTTCTGGATCTTCTGTCTCCATCCTTCTCTCTGTCTCTCCCCCACTTGCACTCTCTCAAAAATAAATAAACATTAAAAAAAAGAAGGTCCCTCCTGCCCTGAAACCTAGCTAGGGAGGCACCTGCTACCCCACAAAGGGGTTATCCTAGCATCTTTCCTTCAAATCCAACCTCCTCCCTCCAAAAACCTTCCAATAACAGCTACCAGGAAGATATTTTCTCCTTATTGTTGGAACTGTACAAGCATATTTTGTGTGTGAGGTTGGATACAGTTATACATCCACTTATTAACTTTGAAAAATCTATTTCATGCACCTGAAACTCATACATGCAAAAGAGAGCCTGAGGAAATGTTGACAGTTTGGCTATTAATGGACAAGCCTGCCTGGGCTCCTGTCCTGGGACTGCCACTTTCTACCTGGGTAACATGGACAAATTATCTAAGGTCTTCAAGTTTTAGATTCCAGATTGATGAAATGGGGAAATAACAGTACCTGTCCTGTAGAATATGGGATAGTTTGTCATTTAACTGTCACACGCAATTATTTTATCTTAGCAATACTTACAGAGCAAGAAGAATATGTTCCAACCACATGTTTTGTTCAAAACTTATGTGGTGGTTTTAAATGTGTCTACAAATTTTTTTTCACTCCATCAAGAAAGGCAATCAAGGGGCACCTGGATCCTCAGTCAGTTAAGTGTCCGACTTTGGCTCAGGTCATGATCTCATGGTTTGTGAGTTCAATCCCTGCATCAGGCTCTCTGCTGTCAGCACAGAGCACACTTCAGATCCTCTGTTCTCCCCTCTCTCTCTGCCCCTCCCCCCGCTTGCACTGTCTCTATCATAAATAAATGTACATTTTTAAAAAATGAGAATATTTCTTTTTTTAAAAAATGGCAGTCAAATTTCCCTTTTCTAGAATACAGGCTGGCTTAAGGGCCTTGCTTCTAACCAATTAGATTGGGTAGAAGCAATGACATGTGACTTCAGAGGTTAGATTAGAAAAGGCAATACAGCTTCCACATGGCTCTTTCTCTGTGTCTTGGAGTATTTGCTCTTAGAAGCCAGACACAATGCTGTGAGGAAGCCCAGACCACACAGAGAAGTCAAGTGTAAGTTTTCTGGCCAACAGTCCTTGTCAAGGTCCTGGCTGACAGCCTGCATCAATCAGCCACTGGACATGTGGAAGGGAAGCCTTCATCATGAGCCCTCAGGCATCACTGACTACTACCAAGATGTCGAATGATAGCCACCCAGCTGAGGTCGGGGTAGGCACACACAGGTGACGTGTACATAGTGGTGGTGAATCTTGACAGGAGGTGCCATTTATGTTTTTTGTTCTTTTCTTCTACCTTGGAAAAAAGGAGTTTCATAGATGCAGAACAACATATGAATTACATGTCATCACGTAAGTGGCATCATTTTTAGGCATGTTGACAAGCACACTACCATTTTGTCACCTGGAATGACAGAATGTGATACTGGGACACCCCACCCCCATCTTCCCTGCCATTCTTGATACAATTGTCAGGCTGTCAGGTCATTTGTCTGATCTCACAGGGATTTGTTAATCTTGGTCATGGAAATTTCAGACATTGAGATGGGCTGGTATAGGTTTTGGTACCCATCAAAGCTCATCCCATGTAGCTTCCTGTTCTGGTCCTGGAGAAAGTATTAGCTTCTTGCCTAATGAGGAGCTGTGCCTCATATAATCTTTTGTAGTAAAAAAAAAGAAAGGCAAAATCCAGTCGGAGGGAGCTAATAGCCTGCTGTGAGGTCTAAGAACAACATGCACACATCAGTGGGATTGTTCCTTGTTGCCCCATCTGTTTGATTTGATTCAGTCCAACAAAAAGGACAGTGTGAAGTGAAGGATTGTGTTGGAGGGGGGTGAGTTACATGGAGAAAGTGCTTCAAAATAAAAACTTAAATTAAAATATAAAAATAAAATTAAATTTAAATTTAAAAAAAGTACTTCAAGAAATTGTCTCTTCATTGTCAGTCCATGAGTAGGTATATCTGACAAAGATTAACCCAGAAGGCCCTAGCAGGGTTGCCACTGAATCTTAGAACATTAATTTGGGGGCCGCCTGTCTGGTTCAGTCGGGAGCACATGCAACTCTTGATCTGGGGGTTGTGAGTTCAAGCCCCACGTTGTGTGTAGAAATTACTTAAATATGAAATCTTTTTTTTAAATAAAGAACATTAATCTGAGAATAAATCTATTATTTCCTTGAAATTAGTAAGCCCAGTGAATGGTGTGATTTGCTCAAAGTCACATGGGTAAACAGGAGCAGAGCTGAGACCACAGTATAAGACTTTTGATTCCAACCTTATGGCTCTGGGTTCTAAATACAATCGTATTAAGTTGTTGACCTTAACCTAGCTATTCCTTATGCCTTAATTTTGGAGGTCAATAATCTCTCTCTCTCTCTCTTTTTAAGAGAGAAGGAGAGAAGGGCAGAGAGAGAGAGAGAATATCTTAAACAGGCTTCACACTCAGTGCAGAGCTCAATGCTGAGCTGGATCCCATGACCCTGGGATCATGAGATCATGATCTGAGCTGAAATCAGGAGCTGGACACTCAACTGCTCTACTGATTCAGGCACCCAGGCACCCTGAGGTCAATGATATCTTGATTGAGTATCTCAGAGAGCAGCTGGGTTTTTACCCAGAGGTCAATGGAGTGAACTTGAACTGTTGGCACTTTTCCAGGAGGATAGGAAGAATGATCCAACCTCTTCTCTGATCAGAGTGACCTTTCTAAAACAACATTAAATGGTGGCATAGAACCCTATGGTCATCATAACACTCATTACAGTTTAATAATCTTTTGGTGTCTGTCTTTGACCCTAGGCTATACATTCTATGAGGGTTGGAACATGGGAGTCACATTTACCATTGTATCCTACAGTAGTGCTGGCATATGTGAAGTGCACAATAAATAAAATTGTTGATACGTGTATAGATAAATGATTGTTGCCCATCTGACTTAAAATGTTTCAAATGGCTTTCCATGTTCTGCTGGCCTAGAAGACCCGCCAGCACCCCACTTCCACCATGAGCTAGCTGGCCTCTCCTTACTTTCCAGGCTTATCATCTCCCGCTCTCCTTCCTGGAAATCAACTCAAGACTTACTGAGTCCCTCACAGTTCTCAGAAAATCATGTTGTTCTCTACCCCTTCCTATCCTCCACCCAGCCCCTAGCCTTTCACTTTATTGCTTCTCTTGTAATATTCTTTTTTTTTTTTTTTCAACGTGTTTTATTTATTTTTGGGACAGAGAGAGACAGAGCATGAACGGGGGAGGGGCAGAGAGAGAGGGAGACACAGAATCGGAAACAGGCTCCAGGCTCCGAGCCATCAGCCCAGAGCCTGACGCGGGGCTCGAACTCACGGTCCGCGAGATCGTGACCTGGCTGAAGCCGGACGCTTAACCGACTGTGCCACCCAGGCGCCCCTCTTGTAATATTCTTTACCCCTGCTGGCAATGCCTGAATGCCTACTCTTCCCTAAGTCACTTAACCTGATTCCCCAATATTTTAGTCTCCCAATATTCCAAAGCTGTTTGTAATTCACACCTTGCAGTGGCTCTTGCCAGTGTACTACAATGATTGTTTATACAACTTCCTCACTCACTGGAATGGGAGCCCTTGAAGGAGGGGCCTTTTTAACTTTCTCTCAGAGATAAGATGCTCTGTAAATATTTGCTGAATGAATGAATGAACAAAAAAAATTACATCTCTTGGAAATCTTGGCATTATCTGGAAGCATGGAAATGTACCTAAATATTTAGAAGTCATCATTGTCCACTTGGTTTATTCTTTAGGGTTACTTATAAAGCTTCTAGGGCTCTGAGTTCAGATGAGAAATCTACCATGAGCCAATTTCCCTCTGAGCTGGGTTCCTCAAGAGAATATTACGCAGGATAGTTAATTCCAAGATTTCTAGGACAAGTTTGTCTTTATGCCTTGAAAAGACCTTAATACATGAATCTGAATACCTTTGTATTTGCACATTTTGCTTTTTGCAAAGCACCTTCATAAGTATGTTCATTTGAACTTCATGGTAACCCTGTGGGGCAGGAAGTATAATTCCAGTTCCCCTAGGGACAGATGAGAAAGCTCACATTGGAAGAAGTTAAGGCACTTGTCCAAGGTCACACAGCGGAGCTGGGCCTAGAACCCAGTTCAGCTCTTTTTCCACAATATCATGGCTTAATGAATGAGATGCCTGGAACTACGCAATTTGGCTACTTGTCAAGAAAGTTCCAGAACTTTCCTGAGACTGGGGATGCATGGAGTACATGTGCATGTGCACAGTGAGGGTGCCTGACTAGGTTTGTGAGCATGGGTGTGGCCTCTCCTACCAAGAGTGGCATGGGCAGTGCTGGGCCTGCAGTCAGGGCTGGCAACTCTCCTGAGTAGGTGACAGAATCTGACAGTGACTCTGTCTCACATCCAAACAGACATAATTAATAGACACTTTGAACTTATAGAGAGATTGAGGTTATTCATATAACCTAACATAAAACATGGATTCCATGTTATTTATCAGATTTCCAAGAATGCTTTCTTTCCCTTACCATTTAAGTAGAACTGAGCACAGAAAGTTGAATAAGAAAAACTGGGTCCCCCTCCTGCAACTCCCTTTGATCACTCAGTGCTATCACTGCCTTTGCTCACTGAAGCAACATATTCTGGCCTCCCTGTATTTCGTCACTTAAAGCAATCTCCGAATGTGGATACACACACCTCAGGCACAGTACAAGATAATCCACTGGGATGAGAGAGGGAAAAAAGAAAAACTCTTATTTCTGTTCAGTTAATCTCCGTCTTTCTTAATTTGTATTTTGTGTGTTTCATAACGCACATCTATAATTATTGCAGTAGTACACACAATACACACACACACACACACACACACACACACACGCATTTGTATATAGTTAGTCCTCAAAGTTTGGCAACCACTGCTTCACAACAAGGAAATCCATTCTTTGAGGGAGAAACCACACCTCTTGTTGATTTTGTTCTTCACTCAGAGAGCTATTCCTCCTCACGATGGCAGTCACCATGGTCTGATCTCTTTTGGCTGACCTGATTGCCTTGTGAAGCACAGAATCACAACGCACACACTTTCTCTCCTCCCAGGATGCCCCACCTGCTCCACGATCGCCTTGGACATTTGGGAAGAGCTGGAAAACAATCAGAAAGGGGAGGGAAGGGTCTCTCTCGCCTTTGGTGACTCTTGCTCAGACAGGCAGCTTATCCATAGCAAGCCAGTGCACTTCACGCCAATTCTTAAACGCTTTCTTTTCCAGCTCCTGTGAGTGTCTGCTTCCCATTCTTTGCCAACTAAACCAGAAGAGTGAGACTCAGCCTGAAATCACAGGCCCCTGACCTCCATGCTTGTTTTGAAATTTGAAGGAACTTATTGATCCTAGATGATCTCTATTTGATTGGGAAAGGGGGATAGAGCCCGTAAAAGGTCACAGAAGATTTCCTAAGGATATCTTCTCTGACCACAAAAGCTGCTTAAGATTAACTTGGCAGTATGTTCTGGGGAGGATTCAGTCACAGTCCAGGGACCAAAGCCCCTGGCGACTAGTCCCCCAGATGCTTTCCCACGTGTGTTGTTCTACAGCAGCCCAGGATACTGAACAGACGGGAAACCCCAAAGAGGCTCTGCCCCTGGGACCTAAGTGCTCAGCTAAAATCGACTCCCTCCATCAGTGTTTAACAAATATCACCCCCTCTTTCAGCTAGATGTGACTAAGAATTCAGTCTAAAAAGTCTAGGTTCAGTATTTAGACATAAACTTCCAATTTAAAAATAAATAATAATTCTTAATGACACTTGAAGATATTATCACTTTAGATTATTTGTTCTTTCCTCTCCCTTTTTGAAAGCATGTCTCAGTGTATTATCTCTTCTCATTTTCATATTAGTCCTCTGAGTATAGCTAACCCTAGGAGAGTTGTGAACACCTTCTTCCCACCCTCCGTGAGTCTCAATTTTTTTTTAGGAAATTCCTGATTCTTGCTTGGTTCACAGTCTTACTCCTCTCAAGAGCATCCCTGTTTAAATCAGGGAAAAGAAATAAATGGTTTAATGTAAACAGTAGG
Source organism: Puma concolor (assembly GCF_028749965.1). Classification (NCBI taxonomy): domain Eukaryota; kingdom Metazoa; phylum Chordata; class Mammalia; order Carnivora; family Felidae; genus Puma; species Puma concolor. Next base: position 140,308,634 of record NC_141674.1, on the reverse strand, counting down.
ATCCTCTAAAGGGATCATCCCACAGAAGACTGGATCTTTCTTTAAGACAAATAAAAGCTATGTAATTTCCGTCTGTGGATGAAGGAACTGAGGCTCAGCCCCTACTATTAGAAGTAATAATAATGACAACATCTAGACTTGCATAGCATTTACTCTATGCCTGACACTCTTCTAAGTGCTTCACATAGATTGATTTATTTAATCCTCTAGCACATTGATGATTCTATTATCCCATAGTTTTCAGATGATGAAACTAAGGCACCAAGAAGGTAATTTGCCTGAAGTCACACAGCCACTGAATAACTGGTTTTGCATCCTAGGAGTCTAGACCCAGGATCTTTTTAGTGATTTGTCCTAAATCATGGAGTCAGTCAGCGGTAAGAACTGGGACCCCAAATTTCAGTCTCTTAAGTCAAATATACTCTTCTCTGTACTAAGCTCTGTAGTCCTGATCTGACTGATTTGAAATTGTTTAAACTTTTCATACCTTGAGCTACTTACTCAAAGAACTCGTTCTGACTTCACTCTGAGGCTGAAAGCTAGAAGTTCTGTTTCTACCATGGTTGCCACAGTCAGTGAATGCAGTTATATTATTAGAGAAGTCATTTTCCCACCTAGTTTATTAGAAAACCATTTTATTGATTCATTTCTGCATGTGGCATTATGGGAAGTAGAATTAATCTAAGAAACACCATAGGTAGAAGATCCAGAAGCTCAGGGCTGGATAGGAGAACCAGAAAAGGCTTCCATGATGCAGTTTGCTTGGGCCAGAACTGCCTTGGACAGGGAAATAGCACTTTCCTACCTTTAAAGCCTTTCTGGAGAGACACAACTCCTCCTTACCTGTGACACTTCACTGGCAGGAAGCTCCCTTTCCTGATCTAAATCTTTCATACTGCAGCTTAACGATACACGTTCTCTGAGGGCCTGTTATGTGACAGGCGCTAAGAACTTTATCTGCATTATCTCATTCAATCCTTAACCCCATGAGGGAAGTGTTCCCCTTTTACAGGTGAATCTAAGCATAGATAGGTTAAATAACTTGTCCAATGTTAAACAACTGTTACTGGCACAGTCTAGATTTGACTGGAGATGATCTGTCTCCGGGACCCAGTTTATCAACATTATAATGGGCTGCCTCCCTGTCAAGGGTCCGTTTCCTGTATACAGGACCCTGTTATAGAGGGAAGGCCTATTTGCTGGCCTCTGGATCATAGGATTGAATGCCTGTTATTGCACTGCCTCTGTTGTTGTTGTTATAGCTTTTTTTTTTTTTTTAACTGATAATTAGCTTTTAAAGCCCTTATGTTCAATGTTCATTGAATGTAGGAGGTGATAATAGTGGTTGGGGATACTTTGAAGGGCATGTACCTAATAATGACCTGGGATGGATGATGAAAGACCCCTGCGGTCTCCCCTGCTGTGGGATAGATGCCCCTGTAGCCAGATGGCCTTGTCCCGGGTCCCCGACTCCCTGTAGTCCTGCTTTCTTGGGCTTTGACAACCCTTGGTGCTTACCTGGCACCTCTGGCATCTCGTGGGCTCTTCTGCAGCTTCCTGTTTCCTGGTGGAGCTGTGTGGGAGGAAGCAGGCATGCCGAAGGTCTGTACCTGACCTACACTTACCTGTGCATTCTGGTTAGCAGGCCTCACTTTCTAACATTTCTTAACACGGTAATGCTTTGGGGTTCTAAACTTCTGTGGCCTCTGATCATCAAAATAGAAACATTATTGGTCTGCCAGCACAGCACTAATTTGTGTGAAGGAAATAAGGGATTGATGCTACCTCAAGACTGGGACAGGGCTTTGCTCAACAAATGTGGCATGAAGGGTTATGGTGGGCCCAGGATGTTTTTCACTTTTTGAGGATTAAGTGCTTTTCGAAAATGCTGTACTCCAGACGAGATCTATGCTCCTCAGTGTCGTCTCACTCCAAATGCCTGTTCTTCCCACAGCTGTCGGAATAGTCTTTCTAAAACACAGACCTTGATCATATCACGCCCCACCTTAAAACCCTGCAGTACTCCCCACCACCGCCATGCTAAAGTGCAGTCTGGGGAATACTTGTCCAGATCCCCCTTAGGGCTTCACCCCGCTTCTCTTCTCGACTGCCTCATGCACGCTACTCCTCAGCTGTTCTCTCACACTTCCGCCAGCCTCCAGCCTTAAGCGTGCCCCAACACACTCCTTTACCCTCCTCCAGGCCACACACATCTTCTTTGCCCCATTCCTATTCATCTTTCCCTCATCCTCACTAACCTAGGTCAGAGGCCTGCCATGTGCTTCCCAGACCAGCCCTTATCACCCTTTATTGTACTTACGTGTTCCACTGGCCATCTCCTTGGGTTGCTCTGTGGGGACAAAGAATCGGGTCTGTCTTATTCACTATTGTATGCCTACTGCTGCCTACTGGGTATGGCATAGAGAGGAACCCAAGAATATTTATCAAATGAATAAATGTATCAGTGATATCTGCAAGATCTACGAAACTGCTTCTGTCAGAACTAAGAGGAGGATTGCACAAAAACTACTGATTCTTGAACCAGACTGCTATAGAGAGCTGTTAAAATGTATACATGGAATGGTCTCCTTAGCCAAATTCCTCATCTTGACCCAAGGCAGGCAGCTACACTATCAGCCTTCTATTACCTGAAGCTCCATACACACATCCAAAGCGGGCTATTAGCCTTCTTGTAAACTGAATCATGGTATTTAGATAACTCTCCTAAGCCCAACATGGGAGTTCTCAAAACATGATTGTCTTGGGTCTTATGATCACAAGCGCCAAATGTGCTCAACATGAGGCTGAAGCTAATATATTCACTTCCTCATTGATGGATTGAGAAGCACTACTTTGGCATGGATTTTGTTTTGGATTTTGATCTAGGAATCAGTTTCCTGTTGATTACAGCAGGCAGAACATGCCAATATTTCACACAGACATATGTCCCCTAACTGATTCTGTTAAGGCAGTGGTTTTCAAGTCTCACTTTGTCCCCTACGCCCACTCTCCATTCCCCACCCCCACCCCAGGAGACATTTGGCAACGTCTAGCATCATTTTTGATTGTCACAATTTGGAAGGTATGCTACTGGCATCTAGTCGGTAGAGGCACGGGCAGCTGCCAAACATCCTACAATGCACAGGACAGGCCCCACGACAAAGAATGATCTCACCCAAAATGTCAATAGTGCCAGGGTTGGGAAGCCCTGCATTGAGGCGTCCCTCTGTAGACACATTGGTGCATGAGAACTAGGCCCTGTTTATCTGTGTAGTGCTTTCCAAGATGTGTGGAAACAAAGCAGAAAAGAACAAGTTAAAAAATGGTAAGAAGACTGTGGTTCTTCCCTTGCCTATGATTTAGAAATTAAGATGCACAGCCTGTTCCTAAAGCAGAATAATTCAGTTTGGGGAGGTTTCCTAGGTAGGTCCCAGTCCCAGATCAAGGACTCTCCTATGGAAATATAATAAAAGGCATTTAGTATGGAATTGAACAGACGCTTGAGTGTGAAAAGGAGTTTTGGTGATTTCAAAACCATATTTGTTTTCCACATTGAAAATGTTCAGGTCATTTTCTTGTCCTAAGAAGATAACCACTTGGACAAAAATATCCACTTGAAATGCAGGTGAAATGTAAATTGCTACTCTTCTACACAGACAATCCAGTGTATTTATACTTAATCCATAAAGGCATGATGTTACAAAACACATTTGTATATTGTGAAGCCATCTGGCATCAAATTTTCCAATTTATAGACAACTTTGTATTTACATAACAAATTATTAAATCAACCATCTTTCCGGTTTATAAAAGGTCGCTGAGGTACACACACAGTGTGTATAAAAGCAGATAAGGCTGATATTACATATTTACAGTAGATACAAATTAATCTTTCATATTTGAAGATAATGCTTTTTATATATTTTTTCTGTATCAGACCCCCCACTGTTAGCAGGATTTCCCATGCTTGAGTTGTTTATTGCTTTTTGGCTCACGGATTTAAAATTCACTTCTGGGTTGTTTACACGTATGAATTACTAATGGTCTTATCTCTTTGGCTAATGCAAATGTGATAGAGTGAATGAAAGAAAAGATAAACTAATTCAATATTACAGTTCTGGCTGTTGATATTATTTTTTTCATAGCCCCCAAATGAATCAAGTAACGCACAGCTCATTTTATACGCTACATTGAAAAGTCTTTAGACTTGTGTTAAACACCATTTGGGCATCAATGGGCAAAGTAAACAAGGTATCATATTTTCGGTAAGGTCTAGAATCTTGGCTTCCTTTTCAGAAAGAGTAATGTCACCAACATCTGAAGCATCTTAGATTTTAAAATCTCAATGCAAGACCACTTGTGACTTACAAGGGAACATTGCAAACTGCAGAGAAGACTACCGGAGTTAACCACAATGTGTTACCCTGGTCTGAAAGGAAAAAAGAATTACCTCATGGAATAAGTCAGTTGGGAGTCTTCATAAAACTTACAGAAAGCAAAATAGCAGCTCTCTGCTGTTCCCACAATTCTGCAGTGTTACATTCAAAAATGAAGGTGGGGTTTACTTGAAAAAGAGACATTGCCAATAACTCAAAGTCAGGGTCCAACTACAAGAGTAAAAGTGGCCCATGATATCACAAGGGATGAATGCTCTTAAAGCATTTACATTCACAAGGAGACTGAAAACTACAAACCAAAAATATTCCTTTAAATAAATAAAAACCCTGATTACTTTTAATGCTACAAATGAGACAAATCAAACAAGAGCTGCTCAGTTAATTTTCATTCGCTTGAAATAATCTTTAAAAACTACTTAAAGATGTAGTTTATTCTCGTTGTGCTTCCTAAGACTGTTAAGGGACACAAAATAAAATGAGATTTTCTTTTCCAAGAGGGGTATTATGTTCTTTGAAGGAGCAAAAAAATTTTTCATTGTTTCAATTGTCAGATTTGTTGGGGGGAGAAAAAAGTTTACTTTAGGAAATAAAAAATTTAGTAATGTATAAAGGCTAGCCTTCATTTTTAAAAAATGAATTGGCTTCAATACAAAGAGAAAGAAATGGCTCTATGGGCAAAATTCAAGTATGAGTGACCAAGTTTTTAATTGTAAAGTAGGTGCAACATTTAAAAAAATGTTACAGCACTGCATGACCTGTAATGCTAACAATATTTACATTAACTGCTTACACGAAACCATATAACTGTAAAAGAGAAGGGGGAAAACCCCATGTGGACTGGAACAACAACACCTAGCAGCCACATCAAAGCCATAAGCAACTAGTGAAATCATGGGCACAAACATACTTTACATGGTCTACAGATGTAAAGTATACATTGGTGGGGAACCACACATCTAATTAGCTTAAAATATCTAAAAGAAGGCCAGGTGGACACAAACTCGTTCTAAAGACAGGAAAGGCTAAAAAAACTTCTACGTATCAACACACACATCCACACCCACATATACGCAGACACACGCCATGCACAAACACGCATATGCATCTATCTGGGAATAAAAACAACCATGTAGACAGAACAGTAGAAAAGCAGATTGGTGGGGGGACAACAAAGGACATTTATGGTTTAAACATAGCAAACACGCAAAGATGTGTCAACTGAACTACACAAAAGATTACTTAGGGTGACTGCGCGAAGGACCGGCAGGTAATCCCACTGTTACATGAAAGACAAAATGGACCTACCCCTACAAGGAAGGTTTCCTGCCTCCAGGCCATGAAGCCTGGGTGCCAGTTGTATTCCATCAGGCGTGGGGGTAGGGGTGAGGGTGGGAGTGAAAGTACAGTGAGACACAGGAGACCCAGGAGACCCTGGGGGGAAGAACTAAGAGCTGTTGCTATCAAAAGTGAGCCCTGGTGGAGTGCTCTGTGCTGTGGCCCCAAGAAACCAACTGGAAGAATGACCTTGGTCTCCTTTTTCCTGAGTTACTGGAACTCTGCTACATCGTGGGAGTGAGGAGTATGCGGGGTGGATGAGAGAGGAGGGATAGTGGAGGTGGTGGGCATCTGGGGGTTCAGAGCCTGCTATTGAAGGGCTCCCGGCAACTGGAGCATGAAGCTGTTGAGTGAGCCCCAGGCTAGGGGACAAGGCAGCGAGCGCTCTCTAGGGGTTTATGGGTTTAGGGGTGGGGGCTGGTGATTCTAAGAATAAAGGGATAATGGATCCCTTCTTTTGACAATCCATCAGCTGAAGTCAGGCTGGAGGCCTGAAACTTCTCTCAAGTGCGTGGGAGACAGGGTTATACCACCACCACAAAAATCGTGAAAAAAGACGGAAAATCATGTTGTGCTACATTTCTTATTAATAACCTTGTACTTTACAATGGCTCACAGTTTTAGGTTTGTATACTTGTAATGTAGTATTTTCTCTCTACATTTGTTTCACATTTTTTTTCTTACTTAATATAATATAAATAATTTGGTTAATAGATTTAACCTGCACATTTCAGCCACATTAATATATATAAGAATCTGTTAATGGTATAAATAATTCTTTAAATAAAATAAATCTGATATGTTACATAATACTGATAAAAAATTACCATTGCTAATAATTTTGTAAGCCACCTTCACTTCTGGTTTGAGTAATACTGATGAATGGCTATGACACTTGCTGTGATGATTGTTTTTTTTTTTTTTTTTTTTTTTTTTTTTTGCCACTACAAGAAAACTGACTTATAATCAACCTTACCTCTGATAATGGTTTTGAAGGGGGGCTTTTGCCTCCAGGTGTGGAAACAGAGTTTTATCTTGTCCGGTATTGTTTGCCAAAAAAATTCAACTCTGAGCATCCGTGGTGGTGCGGCCTAAGCTATCTGAGTCAAGAGGTGGCTATCAAACATTAACTACAGAAATGACTGAGTAAAATATTCCATCTAAGATTTTTTTTTTTTATAAAACCTATTCTACTTTAAAACTTAGGTAAAAAAAATATGCAACAAATGGTTGCAGTTTCTGAATTCTTAATTTAGACCTGTGAGCCCTCATCCCTTTAGGAATCTGCAAGGTTTTGATTTCCTAGGCACCCGAAATCGGGTCCAGTGCTTCCGGATAAGGTTCATTCCAAACAGACAATAGAAATGGACACTCGGTGGTGTGCAATGTATGTCATAATTCAGGTAATACATCGTCATGCCTTTTCTCTGCTGTTAAATACAAAAACAGCATCTTTTACATTATCATAGAAAAGCATTTAGGTTGTATTTTTATTTATCACTTTACACTGGTAGTCTCTGGTAGGTGTACTCCATAGAAACCAAAGGATTTTGTACACTATTTCTTTGTACAATAAAAGATAAAGTGTGCATTAGGTACGCTTGTACATGACAATATTGTACAATATTTACATTTCTGATATCGCCATGAAATTCTGCATTTTCTATATACAACATTGAAAATTCTTCAGAAACATGTGGACATTTCTTATAATCACAATTTTAGTATTATAGAAAAAGTTTCTCAGTAATCTCTTGACCATTTATTACTCTCATCATTCAGGGATTTTGATTGGTTTTCCAGCATTCATTATCCTTCCTCATCAAAAAAAAATATCGTATCACTGTTTCTTTTAGCACCCTGTGGTGGTGGTAGCTATCTGCCATAGTATAAATACTGATATAACAGTGGCTATATCAATACCTATATAGAGATAATATCTGTGCACGTTCCTTTAATAAACACTGCGCATTGGTGGAGTAGTCCCTGTTATCTGGAGATCTTCCTCCTCTTGGGTTTGGGGGGTCTCATTTGTCTGTCTCCCTGTGGGATTTGGTGAACCTGGAAATAAAGAGGTGGGGAAAAAATAACAACAAAGGTTGAAAGTACAAGCACCATTCGATTTCTGACAAAGAAACAGGGGAGGAAAGAGATTCCACCTTTCATTTCCAATCACTGATCTCCTGAGTCATTTAAAATTTTTACCAAGATTGTCCATAGTCACTATAGGGAATGAGGAGTCCTAGGAACAGATGAGCAGAGCAAACCTGTAACACTGGAACACAAGGGAGGAACCAGAGAACATCATGTGTGGGAAATGACGTGTGCAGTTGCTACCTCTGCTGTGCATTTAAGACAAAAATAAAGCCCTTTTTGTTAGGGATCCCTAGATCGCCAACTTCAGCAGAGTCTAGAAAAGCAGAAAAATACATACCAAACATGTTTTCTTCTTTACTTCATCACCTGACTTATTTTACAACTACTAAGAAGGGTCAGAGATGGTAAGAATATGCACTCAGCTCAGCCCATGGAAGTTTATTTAAGAGAACAATCAGAGTGAAAAATAGAAGATAACTACCATCTGTTGGCAGATCTGAGCTTGTATAGTCTGGAAAGTGTAACTGATGAACTCATCTCTGTATACTAAATGCAGAAACTGTAGCAGTTAGGGCTGTGTATCAGATTGAGCAGGCATGGAGCATGGCAGAGCATGGTTACCAGGTATCGGACAGCAGGTATGGTTTGGAGGGGCAGAGGACAGGTGCTAGGGAGGTGATCAGGTGCCCCACAATGTTTGTGGTTACTGACAGGAGAGGGCAAGCCTAGACCCAGGAAAGGCAGGATGGTCCCAAGGCCGTGGTGTAGCTAATGTTTAACAACCAGTACCCTGTGGAGGGACACAAGCCGAGTGTAGGATATGCCAATTTCCATGGTGTACGTACTTGTACCACAGCCAATTTCAAAGTTACCAACATAATGTCACAGAATTCATAATTAGGAGATGTTCCCAATCAGCTCTCAAGATCCACTACAAGTTGGCTTAATTGTTTTAAAATAATGTTAAGATAACAACGAAGGCCAATGCTATTCGAAGGCAAACGCAAAAAGCTGTTTTAAAAACTTAAATTTTAAAAGTAACATTTATAAGTTTGTCACACTGCCTCTTCCTCCTAACCTGTCCATATACATTTTTTAAAAACCACTAGTTTCTGACGAAGAGTGATAACTAAAAACTTGTTATAATTGAGGAAAGAAGCCTTTATCCAAGGCTGCAAAGAAGTCTTGGTAATCTGTGAACCAAATATGGCCTGAAAAGGTATTTTGTTTAACAGCTATATGATGTTTCAATGTTTACAAAGACAGTTGTCAACATGAAAAAAGTTGGAATTTTACTTCTAGACTTTAGCACCTTATGAAAAATTGGAGGAGCTGGCAATTCTGGCATAATTTCCCATAGGTTTGGACCTGCTGGAGTATGGAAGAAGGAGTTCCTTCTGGAGAGAGCATGGCTGCCAGGTTGCCCCAATCCCATCACTCCTCACTGCCTGCTGGCCACAAAGGCCAAATGTCCTGCAGCAAAGACCAGCAAGAGGCTCACGGAACCCATTTTCTCTTCTTCCTGAACGGGCACATTGTAGAATGCATTTCCTAGTCCATTTGCCTTAAGAAAGCCAGATGAGGGGGTCAGTCCAGTGGAAAACAGCAGAAGTGAGGAGCCTATCCTGGCACCCCTGTGCATACTCACTTCTCTCACCTGCTGGGCTGCATGAAAATGATATGAAGGAGCACTCGGAAGCCCTGAGGAATGGGGGACACTAGAAACAGAAAGAAGAACCTGGGCCTCTGAATGACTGTGTGTGGAAAGCCCTTCCCCAACCGGCACCAGACTGAAGTAAGTAACAGTATCTATTGTGCTGAGCCTCTCAGGTAGCCTCCTTGACCTCTAGTTGGCATTTTTCAATCCACTTGAATTGCTGTTTTTTCTCACACCTGACCCACTTTACTTAGTGTATTTGCCTGGCCTTGGAAGGTGTTGGACTTCATGATCCCTGCTTCCGAACTTTCCTACATTCTGTCAGGAAGTTTAACATCTCAGGGCCTTAATTCATCCATCTGCAAAACGATGGGTTAGATCACAATATCTCTAAAGCCCATACCAACCCCAACATTCTATGAGTCTATAACTTACACCTGTCAATAAGTAGCCACTGAATGGGTTGTTGGGGTCCAGGTGACTTTAACACAAAGTGTTGAGTGAAAGTAAATTAGCTTTCATTGCTGAATAGCCTTGGATAATTCACATTTTTTAAAAGAAATTACCAAAATTATATTTTGAGTGTTTACACTCACCAATGTTTGAATTAGAGAACAATGATGAAACTTCTCACATTCGATACTATTATGTGAACAGTTAAGTAAAAATGTAAAGAAAGAACAGACACAACTTCTTGAAAACCAGAGGTTACTATGTTCAGTAATTTAACAATAGGACTTTGTGCCAAATATTTTACTTTTTAGGTAACAATAGAAAGGAAATGAGAGGTCGATACACTCTTGATCTTGACCCTATTGTTCAATATCCCTCTCCCCCTTTTTTTTGGTTCTATGGACAAAGAGAAATTTGCATTATTGAATATTTAGGCAACAGTAATGGCCACTGCTGTGCAGAGAGTTAAATGCATAAAGCTGTGGTTTGAACTTTATTTTTTGCTGCTTACGTTTAGAAGGAATGTTATGTGGGAAAAACAAAAGTTATCTCAGAAAAAAAGACACAGTTAATACTACTAGGTTATTTTTTCTTAAATTACTTTGAATCTTTTCTGATATCAGTCTTTTTTGGAGCCTAGCAATTTAGTATTGCTACGTGAGTTGCTTGTCAATATTGAAGACACTTTACCAAAAAGTGTAATACAATTTATTTTCAAAGAAACATAGTATAATGGAAAAATAAATTAACTTACAGTCCCAGACATTTTGTCCAGTTCACTCATGGCCTCATGAATAGCAGCTTCTAAATGGTTATTTAGCTTTCCACTTCTGGAATTAATCAAAACAACACACCAGATTAACAAATTAAGGAAACAAAGTCTCAATTTAATCCCCTAATCAGAAAACAGAAGCACCAATTCCACCCTAGTCAATTTATATTTACATTTGAAAAAGTCAGATGACAAACATCCCTGGATTCTCACCACTTAATACTAATAATAAAGTCACAGAACTATGAAAAAACGGAGCACATGATAGGGGACAATGGATTCTTTCCCTTTCCACATGCTTCTTCCACAGTCGGATGATTTTGCAAGAAAACTGGGCCGCGGGTCTCTTTTCCCACAGACGCAGCCTGTCGTCGAGGATTCCAGCCTGCCCTGCACTGCCTGTTCTGGCCTGTCTTTCTCAGGCAGCCAGGCTGCATGGCCAGGGGGAGGGCGGAGGGGCTGAACTGCAGACTCTGGCCACTAGGGAGCTCCCTCTGCCCTTGCTGCCGTATCCCGGCTTCTGAGTTGAGCAAGTGAAGGCTGAAATCCTGGTGCCTGCACAAGTTCTGGGTGGGAAACAGTTTCACAATCTATCACACCTAAGGCGCCCTCCTGGGTCCACCACCTTTTCTGCAAAACCGAAGTGACTTAACTATTTGAACAGATAAAGAATGGTGTCTCAGAGTGTCTATCGCTCGACTTTTTCTCTCTACTCAGCCTAGCATTACACACATGTGCAGCCTGAATAACACAAAACGGTATATTCAAACTATAGGAAGCTGTGCAACGAACTACTTAAAACCAGGCAAATCCACACCATCTACCTCTGTAATTATGTACCCTTTGTCTATTCTAACTAACTTACTTTATTCTTTTTTATGCATATAGTTACGCAATTATTCTGAGTACTAAGCTGATTCATTTCATTTATCTTGTCACAACAATTACTAGAAAAGCTGCAGAGATAAAGCTGCAGGCTGTCAGCATGGTTTTCCAAGAGTTAAGTCTCACCTCGGCACGTACACGGAGATTGGAAATTTGCAGTTGGGGAAGAATTTGGCTCATAGTCCCATTTAGTTTGGCTCACGTCGTGTTTAAAAACATATTTGAACTTTAGTGGAATGCCTTTACATGAGGCCTTTTGGTTTACCACAGCCCCCACCAGGTTTTACCCTCATACGCAGGGACTAGACAATTCGTACATTTAGTTTCTGCATATACCCTGAGGAGTATACTGCTGGGCATATCACGGATGCTCCACATACTTCCTAAATAAAAAATCTGTCCAAAGCTAACACGACGTCTGTATATTCTGGGATATACATATATGAACTTGAATCAGTTTAACTGGAAAAAAAAAAGATTAATGTATTGGTTTTAACTAAATTATGTGGGCAATACAACAGGAACCCCTTACCTTTTGCTGGCCTGTAGGCTAGCCTCTAGCTTTCACATTCTTCCTATTTATTTTTAGAAATATAAACAATGCAGAAAAGTGCATAGAATAAGTTAACCTCTAACAAATCCACTTCTGAAAATAAACTGATAATAAATTATTATTTCCTTTCTTTTTTATTAAAAAAAAAAAGCTGAAGTTCCCATTTGTTATCAATTCCTAGTCTCATTCTCTCCTCCTCTTCTCCCCAAAGGCAACTATGTTGTGTTTTTTTATAGTATGTTTTTATACTTCATACGGTATATCCATGAATGGTACGTAGTGCTGTCTTTTGTGTGTGTGTGTGTGTGTGTGTGTGTGTGTGTGTGTGTTTAATATACACACAAAGGTGTCCATCAAGGGTGGTATGGTATACATGCCCTTCTGCAACTTGTCTCTTTCTCCCTTATCACTGTTTTCGGGCACTGTTTAAGTTGATATAATCTATTCATACACTGTCTTTTATTTACCTACCTATTCCAATTTTAAGGGACCATGGGCATCTCATGGAATTGGTCTGAGTTGCTTTCCCAGTGAGGAGTTTGCCAAGCCTGATTCTGGGTGACTGGGCGGGGGGGCGGGGGGGGGAATCAAATGCCAGGATTCCATGGGGTCATGTAAGCTTGGCTGGGGTTGGATTGGGATCCCATTTGTGGGCTGTTTGGCAAAGGTCTTGACAGTATCATACATTGCCTAGTTGCCTAACACTATTACACCTTGTGTAACATGTTACATAGATTTGTCCTATTTCTTTTGTACTTAAAAGTATGAATATACATTTCAAAGGATATTTGTTATGGATTTTTATTGTAATATCTTATGGGTTTATATTTGACTACCTAAAGTTCTAAATGTCTAAAATGAAGGTAAAACATTTCAATAGAAAACCATTAGAGAATTTTGGTTCTCTCACTTTTACCTTAATAACAAGAATTGTTACTATTTATTGAAAATTGTCTATTTGCCAAGAGTTGTGTTAAATCTTTATATACATCATCTCATTTAATCTTTACAGCAAACCTATGAAATCAGTATATGACAACTGTTTCTATGCCATACTTTATGACTTTATAGGGAGAACTGGTGAAACCGATTCTAATTTGTCAATGAAGAACATGGATATTTAACTACAAACAGTTTTTAAAAGTAATAAATTCAAAGAGTCATGAAAAAGGTTTCCCTATGAAAAATTGCAATAACATCACCATTAAGGTACAAAAATAATTCAATATTACTTGCTGAACAAAAAGATAGAATTTAGGGGTCGCCTGGGTGGCTCAGTCAGTTAAGCATCTGACTCCTGATTTTGGCTCAGGTCATGATCTCACAGTTCATGGAATCAAGCCCTGCATTGGGCACTGCACTGAGCATTGAGCCTGCTTGCGATTCTTTCTCCCTCTCTTTCTGCCCTTTCTCCACTTGTGTGTGTGCATACACACACCCTGTCTCTCTCTCTCTCTCTCTTAAAATAAATGAATAAACTTTAAAAAAAGAGAGAATTTAGGACTTTGTGATCTCTTTCTTCAACAAGATATTTAAAATGTTTATAAAGAGTTTATATTAATTTAAGCTAAATTTATTTTTCCTTTAACAAACTTAAGTACTTAACAGTTAAGTAATTGACTACTTGTGGAAGAGAGAATAAATACAGAGAGGTGGGGCATGAAATTACTTGAATGCATCATGAGATTCAAGAGGTAAAGGGAGACTCTCCCAGGTGTTAAAGCTGCAGACTAATTTTTACACTAACTGGTCAGGTCAGGGAAGAATGCACTTAAAAGAGGAAGAAAAATTTCCATGAGTTCATGAAATGAATAATTAGTCAAAATTCAGTCTTCCAGTACAGAGGGCCTCCCTGTGGAGTTTCATCCACTATTTTCTATTTCCTGCTGACATTTAATAATAAACATTTTTACTAATGGACACTCTAAAACCTACTTGATTAAGCAATAGATGTTCATATAATGACATTTCTAGTTATTAATGGAGATAATTGCCACTTCCATTTTTCACTGCCTATATTGTCACACATTATCCTTATCTTCACTAATCAAGGAAAAAGGCAGGTACACATCTGTGAATGGTATAAGAAATGAGGAAAATGAGGAACCACATGTCGCTCTACACTGTCAGTTTAGAATTTAAGCAACTTGCTTCATGTAGAATGGAACAAATTTGGGTGAGACCTAGACATCAAGAATCGTAGATTCTGAAACTTAATCCGCAGAGAAAGTATGAAGAATTTAAGGAATTTAGCATAACTACAATTTCTTGATCTTAAAGTGGAAATAGGATGTATTTTATCACTTTATCACTTTTGAACTCCACAAAAACCAGGTTGCCAGATTTTAAATTTATGTGTAAGTATAGGTAGAAGATTTGATCCTCATTTCAATGAAAATCATAGCAAATCTAAAAGCTATGAAATTTTTTCTTTAATGAAGCTATTTCCTCTTTCAAGTATAAAATGACCCTGAGTAATGTTTTCAATAAATATGTTAATATTTCTTCTGTGATTAGGCTGTAGTAAGCATATACGTTTAAAGATATTTATTATACAGTTTGGTTGTAGAATATTAAAAATTAAAATGATTACATAGAATTCTAAACATCTAATATGGTGGTAGAATGTTTCCACTGGCAAAAATATCTCATAATTTCATTTGCTTCACCTGTATCTTTATAATAAAAATAGCTGTTTACTAAATACTTACCATGTGCCACGTACTGTGTTTATATGATCTATATTATAACAATGCTAAGAGGTAGATATTAATGTGCCCATTTTATTAAAAAAATTTTTAATGTTTATTTATTTTTGAGAGAGAGAGAGAGAGGCACTGTGTGAGCAGGGGAGGGGCAGAGAGAGAGGGAGACAGAATCTGAAGCAGGCTCTAGGCTCTGCTCTGAGCTGTCAGCACAGAGCCCGATGCAGGGCTTGAATGTGTGATCATGAACATGAACTGTGTGATCATGATCTGAGCTGAAGTTGGATGTTCAATCGACTGAGCCACCCAGGTGCCCCTCTATGCCCATTTTAGAAATGAAGAATTTAGGCTCAGAGAGGTTAAGCAACATATGCAAGGGCATACAGCTATGAAGTGATGGAAATAGGATATGAACTCAGGCCCCAAACCAGTCTCTAAATCATCTTATCCAAATGCCACCTTCCTTTTTCACTCACTTTCTCTCTCCTTTTCCTTTGTCTACAAAAAGCAGTCACATCATTGCCATTTAAAAAATTCTTCCAGTTATTTTTCAGGAAAATTTATATTATGGGTAGAAAGAAGACCAAACTAATTTGTATCAACTCTCTCTACTCCCTTCTTATTCACTCTTCAACCCATGGCCACTTTGTTTTTACACCTGCCACTTTATTGGAAATGGTTTTCACTAAGGTTGCCAATAGCCTCCAAATTGCCCAGTTTCATGGAGATTTTTCAGTTCTTGTCTTACTGGACTTCTGTTTATCATTCTGGAAGCTTTTAGCCTTTGGTTTCTAACACCCTGCTCCCCTGACCCCCTATTCTCTTCCTCCTTTTTGATTATTCCCATCTGCTTCATTATCTCTAGTAAACATTCAAATGCCCAAGAGGTTCAATCCTTAACCCACTGTTCAAATTGGCCAAAGGATCTCTGTGTGATCACAGCCATTTTTACGTAGTCAAATATCACTTCTTCCCAGTGTCAGACATGGGTTCAACATAGTCCACAGGCACCCCACATGCACTCAACAGCCCCCCTGTACTAAATTCCATTTCAGTGTCTCCACCACCCACCAGGTCACCCCAGCTGAAACCCTGAAAGTTGTCCTTGATTGCTTGCTCTCCACATTCCAACCAATCACCATGATGTTTTGTGAATTTTCCCTCCTAAATATTTCTTGACCACGTTCCTTCTCCTCCATTCTCATCACTCCTGTTCTGGTTTGAGCCCTCATTCTCCCTTGACTGCTGCCATGGCATCCTAAACAATGTCCCTGTTTCCAATATGGCTCCCCTAAAATTTATCCTCCGTACAGACATATCTAAAGTGAAAATCCATCTAGCTGTCCCATCAGGCACTTCCAATAAGATAAAGGATCCCACTGGCCCTTACTAACCTCTTCATGATCTGATTGCTGCTTATACCTTTGGCCGCATCTTTTACAATTTCCTGTCTGAGGCTTTATAGTCCCCCAAATCCAACTGCTGATCTCATGTAAACATCATCCCACCCCACCCCATCTTGGTCTTTGTTTTCTTTGTCTGGCTAATACATATGTATTGTGCAAGACCTGGCTCAGATATTTCCTCTAGAAAGTCTTCCTTTACCTGAGTTTAATGCCACTTTCTATGATCCCCAAATACACTATACATACTGCTGTCATTGCAATTTTAATATTTTAATGGCTTCTGGATCTCCCTCCTTTGCTAAACAGTGAGCTCCAGGGGCTGTAGCACTGGGCCCAACACAGGTGTTTGCTCAATTAGTCTCCTTAACTAGGGCAATAACTAAATGATTAAGTAAATGAATAAACACATGATTGGGTTCAATACACCATTCATCACTAATGTGACCTTCAACTAATTATTAAGGTTATTTGGGTTAAAGTGTCTTCATTCATAAATAGGCATAGTTATTCTGGCCCATCTTGTGATTGGGAGAATAAAATAATCGAGTTTAAATACTATATGCAAAATGTGAAGTATTCTAATGGGCATTTATAAGGCAAGTTGGTCTGAATAGACAATAGCATAATAAGTAAAGCTGGTTTTACTAAAGTTTGCCTTAGATTTTCTTCTTTTACCTCTCCAATCCATATTCTAGATTTATGGTTTCATGAGTTTATGTAGATAATGCCACTTAGGACCCATGCAAATTCACCACAACTTGTAAACTAGCTTTGAAGAAAAACAATTTAAAATTGCTATTTATTCCTTATTACCTTTCAAAATTGATTAATACCAAATTTATGGGGAAAATGAAATTCATTTCAAGGCAGTATATTTATAAATATATATTTAAAAAATTTTTTAATGCTTATTTATTTTTTGAGAGAATCAGAGTGTGAGTGGGGGAGGGGCAGAGAAAGAGGGAGACAGAATCCGAAGCAGGCTCCAGGCTCCGAGCTGTCAGCACAGAGCCCAATGTGGGGCGCGAACTGACAAACCATGAGATCATGATCTGAACGGAAGTCGGGACGCTTAACCCACTGAGCCACCCAGGCGCCCCTCAGGGCAGTATATTTAAATATTTTAAGGAGTTATTTCATTTCTGTTATCAGTCAATTGGATATTTTGCACATAATTCAGCTAATGGCATATCTCACTAGAGGAAAGATTTGAGAGATCTTTTACGTCAAATAAACAAGTACTATTGAATACTCCATAGCAAACAGCCCATTGCAAGTTTGTGATTTAGGTAATTTGCAATTTCCCTCCTTTTCTCCAGACCTTGTATTAATTTTATGGGCCTTATCCTACTACAAAGCTCTGCATAGCAAGTAGTACTTCAGTCGGAGCAGAGGGGACTTACCTCACTGTATTCCTTATCAGATCTACAGCAAACCTGGCTATTCACTTGATCATCACCACAACCCTCACTACCTTCCAAAGAACTCCTGAACACAGGGGGAGTTTGCTTATTGTGGATGGCATCTTTTTGTGAGACATTCTATTGAGATGAAGAGTCTCCCTAAGAGTTGTTGAATTTTAAAATTTTACCTCTGGCAAGAATTATTAAAGATACCACTAAAAGAAAAAGTGCTCTTTAATAGGTACTATTGATATCATTATGTACATAAGACACACTATTAATCATTCTGATCTCATAATTCTTAGATGTTCAATAATGTGAAAATTGTAGTAATTGAGCAGGTATGTCAATTATATGTATATATTTTTAAATGTTTATTTCTGAAAGAGAGAGAGAGAATGAGCAGTGGAGGGGCAGAGAGAGAGGGGGACAGAGGATCCAAAGCAGGCTCTGCACACTGACAGCAGTGAGCCCCATGCAGGGCTCAAACTCACAAACCATGAGATCATGACTTGAGGCAAAGTAGGAGGCTCAACGGACTGAGCCACCCAGGCGCCCCCATTATATGTATTTTTAAAATAACTTTTCATGTGCATGTACAGGAGCACATTTGTAGTTCTCTACCTTAAGATGAAATAATAATTATGATACATAAAACTACATTGTATGACAGGGAAACTGTGTTTCAAACATTATCTACTTGTCCTTACAACATTTACCCAGAACATACTAGAAATACTTGAATAATAACATCCCAAAGTACAACTTCTTGTTATAATTCCAAAGAAAACCTATTACTCCTGCCCCAAGAAAAAGAATTATTTACCATCACTTTGACTAACAGTTAATTGGATGAAATTACTTACTTGTGTACAGTTGGGGATATCTCCTCAGCCCCTCCTCCTGAAGGGACAGACTTTTTTTTTTTTTAACTTTTTTTTTTTTTTTAACATTTATTTATTTTTGAGACAGGGAGAGACAGAGCATGAACTGGGGAGGGTCAGAGAGAGGGAGACACAGAATCTGAAGCAGGCTCCAGGCTCTGAGCTGTCAGCACAGAGTCCGACGCGGGGCTAGAACTCACGGACCGCGAGATCATGACCTGAGCTGAAGTCGGCCGCTTAACCGACTGAGCCACCCAGGCGTCCCTGAAGGGACAGACTTTTACTATACTTTTATTTTTTAATTTTTTAAATTTTTAAAAATTAAAAATATATGTATGTATGTTTGTATGTATTTATTTATTTTTTAGTAATCTCTACACCCAGTGTGGGGTTTGAACTCATGACCGTGAGATCAAGAGTTGCATGCTCTCTGACTGAGCCAGCCAGGCACCCCTTGCTATACTTTTAGAAACTACTTAATTGGCAAACATTGAGAGTGTTTCTTTCCCAGTAAACGAGAGGGATGGACATGGAGGGAGTGAGGAAAGAGATGATGAAGAGGGACATCCCACACACAGTACAAATTGTTAAGAAAAGAAAATATTTTCTGTAATAGCTACCTAATTTGGCTTGTCTATAATGATCCTCTTGGGCGATAACCATTAAACTACACTTAGGGAGGCCCTAAGATGGACAAAATTAGTGAGATTTTCTTGTCCCTACGAATAAAATCCAGTAAATTATATACTTGAGAAAGAAATGGCAAAAAAATAAATAAAATAAAATAAAATTGGTGCTTACTTTCTGTTCCTTTTCCGGGCTCGGCTGTAGGCTTCTAAACCTTCTGTTAGTGTCTTCAACTTCTCGGGCTCCACCTGAGTGAAGGCATGAAGACCAAACCATATTACCCAGACCTGCAATTGTTAACACCGTTTTTTACTTTCCTGCTGTGGGGAGGGAGGCTTAACTTTCACTGCCCTGTCAGGTGTCCTGTCCTTGCTCAAGCTGGGGCTGATTGTGTGGCTCCAGGCTGTAACATCAATGGAAATGAAAGATTGGTTGGCTTTCCAATTGTCAACAGTTTGTAAAGAATGTTTTAAGAACAAAATCTGGAATTTAAATAGCCTTCAATTCACAAAATCATATAAATCAGAGATGGCTTGCTTCCCCTACTGCCTGACACCCAGCTACTGCAAATCTGTACTCCAGGAGAAGGGGGACAGGAGCGGTGGTGAGTGAAGGGGGGCGGCCCAGCTACTGCAAATCTGTTATTCCAGCAGAAGGGGAACAGGAGCCATGGTGAGTGAAGGGGGCGGCCTTTGGAGCTGGCAGACGGAAGTTTGAATCTGACCTCCTCGGTTTCTAGCGTGAATAAAACACTCAAATGTTCTGAGCTCAGTTTCCTCCTCTTTAAAATGAGGAAAACGATACCTACCTTCCTGCTACTATGGCTGTGATGATTAAAATGCAGCAAGTCATGTTGAACACAGCCAAGCACAGAGCGGCTATTATTACTTAGGACATGTTGGGTTCTGCAGAGGCCACAATTTGAGTGGGAGGTGGGCCACCTTAGTCCTTACTGCTGTGGGAAGAGGTGTGGCTACACCTTGTGGGCGTGTCCTCTCCCTTCTTGCTTCATCCCTGCCAGCCTGTGTGAAGCTTGCTACTTCTTCACAGTGCAGCCACCAATGGTGGCTGGGGTGTTGGTGGGGGTGGGGAGGTGCAGGCTTTGCCATTCGCCCCCAGTAATCTCTGTCACGGTTCTTGAAGCCACCCCCCACCAAGAAAAAGTTACTAAATAAGAAAACTTGTATGTAACTTGTGAATAAAAAGACCTTTAGAAAAACATTGTTATTTTTTGTCAATCTTAAAAAAAAAAACAATTTAAGTAAAAACAGTGTTGCTTGCTGTGTAAACACAGCTTCAAGGCAAGTCTTCTCAGCCATCGCTTAGCCCCCCCGCCCCATGCTACTTTTATATAAAAATTCAAGAAGTTGTCAAAATGCCTCATGGGTAAGACAATAAATACTAAGAAGCAAGGAAATGATTAACTTTTCTCTTGAAATCTTCCTGAGTCATGAATATCATTATTAAGTAATTTTTCTTTGACCCCTTCAAACTGAGCACACGGTAATGGGTAACAAAGGGTTTCATCTCTCAAGTTTGAAAACAGGTATTTCTAACTATTCAGTGAGGAAAACATATAATGAAGACACTTTCCTCTTCACAATTTTGCGTTTTGTCCTAAAGGATGCAAATACACACGACTTCATGGGGGACACCCAATCTCTTGGATGCTAGAAAAGGAGACAATTTTGTTCTAACAGCACTTCACAGGAGCCATGAAGGAAAGTGTCTTGTTGAAATAAAAAAGGAAAGGAAAGGAAAGGGAAGGGAAGGGAAGGGAAGGGAAGGGAAGGGAAGGGAAGGGAAGGGAAGGGAAGGGAAGGGAAGGGAAGGTGCCTGGATACACTTTCACATTTCATGTTAGAAAAGAGGCTTCATTTTGTATTTACTCACATGAAGAGCATAGGAAAGATATTTCACACATTAATTTATGTAATCTATAGCTAATTCCACAGATATTTAAATAACCTCCTTTGGTAGTAGGAAGGAAGCTCTCTTGTAACATAAACTCATATTAGACACGAGTCGGTGTAGTGAAAGATCTCAAAAGGGAATGATGCAAAGCAACAGAAAGCGGATTCACAGTGAAACAAAGCAAGACGCCAACATGAAGACCTACCCCCTTGGTCTTAGTTCCTCAAAGTTAAGTTAAAACTATTTTTTAAACCTCAGTTTTTATTTTTAGTTAAAGAATAAGGGGTAATAAAAACATTTCTTGTGCATTTATTACGGGAAAGGTACTGTTCTATCATTTAATATGGTAATACTGCAAACTAGTATTATTTTTGTTGTTTTACACATGGGACTCAGTGAATTTAAGTAGCATAGCCAGCATTGAAACTCAGGTCTGACTGCAAAGCACTCAACCTCTCTCCACCATACCAACTCCAATATACATTGAAGTATACAGTCATTTAAACACCCACTCCCCCACCACAGATATACCAAAAAAATAGATCAAATTAATTTAAATCAAATTACATTTTTACAAAAATTTAGATAACACATGCCTAAATTTATCTTTTAAAATTTTTTATGGTTGGATAATTTTCTGGTAATTTTGCTGAACTAATACTCTTCTGTGATTTTTTTTCCCCCATTTAAATCGCCTGTAAGGCTGTAAGGTACTCCATAATGAACTATATTATTTATAAAGGATTCAATGACCTTGACACAGAAAGCAATGATGGTGCTTTCCAAAACTAAATATAAATAAGATACACATCACTGTTTATTTCTGATTTGACAAGATCATACATATCCAGAGGTAAATGTTTAGTTTATTTTGTTTCAGAATTTTAGTACTCTACTGGATTGTGAAATATATGAGGAGCGTACATTGTTTGTAGGGAATTATTCATACACTTATGCAATATTCAAGAAACTGTTTAAAGATACCGCCGTCCCCTCAGATAGTATCAGAGAACAAAATAAATTCAATTTTTAGTCAAATCGAAATCATATTTAATGATTTAATGAATACTCCCTCATAAATTACTTAGCTGACTTGTAAATGAGGAAAATACTGAGAAATCAAATACATAAATGCAACATTAAAAAGGAAAAACACACAAATATTTTTATAAAACTTACACTGAAGGAGCCAGTAATTCAAGACACTTAATACTTTGATCTGTAATTATAACCTTATGTTCCTGTATAGTCATAAGTCAGAAGTTCCATAAATTATTTAACTCTTATCTTGGTGAGAAATCAAGGGAGGACTTTATAATGTATCTTTCCTCATAATCTGCCCCATATTCTTACTCAAATAAGGATGATGTGAATAGTAATGACCAACATTGAATAACTCTCTTCACAGATGTCAGTTGAGACTTAGAAAAAATTACCGGAATTTATATGTATTTATAGCTCACATATTACCTCATGTATAAATATACCCATATACTGAGTATTTTTTTGACTCCTAAAATCCTCCTTTCACTCATTCATATTCTTTAGACATCACAATTCTTCAACACAAATAGTTCTATAGCCTGTTTGTTCAGTATGGTTGGAAATATACCCAGAAACATACCCATATACTCTTATAGGGAGGAAGTTTCAGACTTCTCTGAACAAACCTGAATCTCGGTTGCTGTTTTTGTTCATGAGGCACACATTAAAATTTGGTAATTTAATTAAGTTTGATTTGGGGTCAACATGGTAGCATGTAGTGTATCGTAGAGGTAACTTAAATCTACAACAGAGGGAGACACAAACCTTTAAGGGAGCCAAAGTGACCCTCTGAAAGTGAGGTGGGGTATAGGTTAGAACCTGGATCAAAGATCTTAGATCACTTTTTTTTTTTTTTTGATGTTTATTCATTTTTGAAAGACAGAGAGCATGAATGGGGGAGGAGCAGAGAGAGAGGGAGACAGAGAATCCAAAGCAGGCAGCACAGAGCCCAACGCGGGGCTCAAACTCACAAACTGTGAGATTATAACCTGAGCCGAAGTCGGATGCTTAAACAACTGAGCCACCCAGGAGCCCCTTAGATAATGTCAAAATTTCCTGCAAGCTTGAAACCTGGTAATGGGATTGCATTTCTTGGTGATTTACTTGGCTCCTACTTAGTGCTGAGGCAAAGCTGTTCCACAAAGGTCAAAGGACAGAGTACAAGCCACATTCCAGATTTCCTAAGACAGACAGGACAGCTGAACTCAAACCCGCTCTTCATTCCTTACATTTCATCCAATTTTTACAATGTCCTCAGCTCCTGTTATTGGGGAATGGTATTGTGCACAGAGTACCAAGCTTAGTTTAGGAGACCAGACTGGGTGCCTGGCTTAACTGCCTGTCATTTGTGTTCTCAGGAATGCCACTTTGCTGAGTGTCAGCTCCCTGGCTTGTAAAATGGGGGTGGTTGTGCATCTTTATGGGTCATTGAGAGAATCTAAAAAGATAATGAAGACGGTGCTTTAAAAACACCAAAGTGTCATTGGTGGCACGTGAAACAGGACCAACCTTTAAACACTTTTAATAGTTATATATTCATATGTTTATATTAGAAAAATACAAAGAACATTATACCTGTGATTTCACACATATTATATCTTAGACTAAGACTGAAGGAGTTATTTAAAAAGTGGCTTGAATGGTGCCTAGTTCATAATAGGGGTCCAAAAAGCATTTGTTGAATAAATAAATAAAGGAGTAAGTGAATTTGAATAAAGTTTCTAGCTAAGTGGTCTTACAGGTAGCATGCAACTTTGGCTGAAGCCTGGGAAATACAGCTCTGAAGCAACAAGCAAATATGAGGCATTTATCAGGTTCATTATTGTCAAACATTTATTAAACAGTAAATATTAAAAAATATCTTCAACCTGAAAAAGTCCTGCTAACCTAAGGGCGATATTTCAGTATTTTTTTTTAAAGAATGGGAATTAATGATAAAGAAATACTTTGGAGTAAAGAGTTGACTCACCTGTGACAGAAGGATGAATCTAATTTTCCATCAATCATACTCGTGGAAAAATCCCTAAAGCGAATCCCATTGTTCTTCCAAATGAACTAACCAAATACACATGAACAATTTTTGCCAGTAGCATTATCTGAGGGTGTGTGTGTGTGTGTGTGTGTGTGTGTGTGTGTGTGTGTGCGTGTGTGTTTCCTTTCTTCTTCACTTTGGAAACAGTGTTTTTAAGTAGTGGAAAAGTATACTACAGGACTAGAATAAATCTATTCTAAATGTACAACAAATTTCACGTTGATCTGCCACACATAAATGGAATTAAATGGTTTGCGTAAGCTCATATTTCTAAAGCAGGACTGTTTAAAAGTTCACATCACAGAAACACGCATTGGCCTCAGACTAACTCTATGAACACTGTCCTGACAAGCTCGAGGACACTGTGTGGGTCTCAGCTATCTGCAAATGGAACTAGGCCTCTTTAACCTTGTTTAAGGAAAAAAGGTTACAAAATTCCACAATTCACTTCAGTGATGTTTACAGTCTCACCCGAGGTTTTACTTTGCTTAGTCTTTTTGCTAATATTCACATTTTTGGTCTTCTCTATTTCTTCATTTTTATTATCCTCCAAATTTTGACCAGGCACTGACTTTGTTAGCCTGGATTTTATCTTGCACAGAACTTTCCCAAAACTACTTTCCTCCCTTTTCAAGGAGATTCTGTTGCCACAGAGTGTTGATGGTCCTGCCACCCCACCAGCCACAACGCAGCCCAAATACTGTGGTTGGTGACTGGGTGTGGAGACAAGGACTCATTTCCAACTGTAGTTAAGAAAATATATAAGGCAAAGGTAATACACAAAGAACACTTTCGACAGAGAATAATAGTACTAAAGAATACAAATAGCTAATCTGATAATCAAGCACAGGAAGCTGGTTCTTCAAAGTAAAATGTTTAAACATCGCAAGAAAACTCAAACTTAAGCTATACATTCCCAAAATGCGACGGTAAGCTGTCTTTATGTTTCACACTGTCAAAATATGTGTGTGTGTGTGTGTGTGTGTGTGTGTGTGTGTGTATGTGTGTGTGTGTGTGTGATAGTCACCTGACATACAGAAAGTGTATTGTCCTCAAATAAGTTTAGTTATGAGTTTTAATAATAAATGATGAGTCTTGTCTCATTTGAATGACTATTCAGAGAATTATTTTTATCTCTACCTGCCAAATATAATCATGTGAAAAAAGGCAAAGTGTAATTCTAAAGACAGAACCCTACCCACTGCTATTAAAAACATGCTTTTATTTGGTCATGTAGTGTGGCACTGAAATGTAGAACTTTTCTGGGTAATCAGGAGGTGTCTCTACCTGTCCACTAACAACCAATGTTTCATTGAAAAGAAACATTATGGTGCCAATCTAGAAATAAATCTTTTCCTAAATTTGGCTCAAGGCAGAATACACATTGAATGTAAGAGCAATGACATGAAGACCAACGGGAAATGTTCAAGAAGAGTAAAATTTATGTACTAAAAAAGGAATTTTATTATTTGATTATTACTTTGACAGACAATACTTGTAGGCTAGTTAATGTAAGATCAGAGATGGCAGATGATAATTTCAAAATATAGTTTAGAAAACAGGAGCACTTTTCCCATTTTTAAATAATGACTGAAACAAGTATATAAAGACACCCATTTCCCCCACCCCAGTTTCATAGACTCAAAATGTAAGTTTTGAGTGTGTACATCATGGTGGAGGTGGAGAGGTGTAATGCCAGCCGAAGCCACTTCCCTTTCCAAGAATTCCCTAATACTGTGCCAAGATCTGGCAGTGCGCCTCTCCGGCTATGATGATGTACTGGAGCCCAGCACTGAGGGCTTATTCTTGGCCACTGAACCTTAAACTATAAAGGATTTATGGTTCAGAGAGAAACTTGCATCATTTATTTAGAAAAAGTATAAATATCTTTCAGGCCATACTTCGTGACAAACTGGTAACTGAAGGAAAGAATGTAGCAGAGGGTAAGGAGATGAATGCTACTTTCTGAGTGGTGTAATACCAGGCACAGGATATTCTCTAGTGTTGTCACATAGCTTCAGTATTGGGGCAGTATTCTGTAGGGGCGATTCGGTCCAACTTTCCATGGACTGTTAAAAATCTCTACTAATTAAAATTGTTGTATATGTGGGGGTGGGGTAGGAAGGTAAAGGAAGAAAGTCTGAGTTGGTAGTTTTTAGCAACACTGTTGGGAGGGACTTTCAAGCTTTAAAATGCTTCCAAGTAGAACTCGTGCTTGAAATGAACAGCTAATAACAACTTGTAATCTGATACGCCAATTTGTATGCGATGTGCTGAACTTGATTAACAAATGGTTATCAACAATTTCATCCATTAAACATATATATTATAATCCTCTCACCCTCAACCTGGTTAGTAAATCTTTTATTCATGGATAATGCATAGGTAAACAATAACTAAAGTCAAATTAGCACAATTCCACGGTGGTGAAATCCAAATTAATAAGGTTGTCTAACATAAAACAACAATAACAACAAAACAAAAACAAAAATAAAAAACCACAAAGAGATGAAAAAAAAATGGGCAAGGAGGCTAATTTTTACTGAGCCTCATTTGAGTGTTGGATAATCTACTTATGGTATCTCATTTAATTCTTAAGACATTATTTTGAGTAGGAACTGATATTCCCACTTGGGGGGTGAGGAGATTGCAGCTTGGGTGATTAATACAGCTACCCAGCATCATTTAGGAAACTGATGCCCCTGGGATTAAGCTCATGTGAGAATGCCTAAAGCCTATACCTCTTTCTGCCACACTCTGCTTTCTCTCTAGTTCTCTGTAGACTATGTTCATAGAGTACTTGATGTTTTGAAATAAAACCTCTTAGGAAGCAATCTCAAAAAGTGCTGAACAGTTCTAATGCATTATTAGTAATTCTGTTACATTTAATATCCCACCAAAGATTAAAAATGCCTTTCTAAGACCATAAACTGACCAGGTCATTTACTATGACAGTTGGCTAAGGTATCAACTTAAGGACAACGTGGACATCTCAGCCCTAGGCAGACATCAGTGCTCCAGTCACAGCATTGATCTGTTGGTCCAGAGAGGACCCACACAACCTGAAAACAAGATTGATGCCCAGCTTAATTAATTACCATAATTTTTTTTCTTTTTACTTTGCTTGCTTCTGAAAAGAATTTGAAGTGGTTTGCTGAGAACAAAGACTGCAACAGAAAATAAATGATAGGTTTGTGGGATGTGGGGGTGGGGAGAGATAAGATAATAAATCTATTCTAACACTTGAGTTAACATACACTTTATCTGGAGGGATCTGACAGAATCTTGGATTAATTTACTTTGGTGGACATGGAAATAGTATGAAAAACTGAGAAGCTAAGAAGGTTTAAAATGATAACGTGTAAGAAAATTGGTTACTAACCTTTTCTTCTGAGATACTACAAAGATAAACATAGGGGATGTGGTCCTAACATTCCACATTAGCAAGGTGGAATCAATTAGATTTTCCTATAATAAACAAATTGTTTATGGAGTCAGTCTCTATCTTTCTCTCTTGACTTTATTAAAATGTCAGCCTTTGCTACAGTATATAGAAGGAAACCTAATGCATTGCTTATCTTTTTAAAAGCAGAAATCTGATTATTAATGCACAAGACTTTATTTGTCCAGCATTGCTGAGGACTAAGGGGTTCTATGTAAATAAAATTTACATCATGACTGGTTTGTTCACCGGACTAAGAGTACACATTTTAAAAATGTTTTACTGGAAATCTTTTCAAATAGAATCATGCTTTGTCTTACACAGATATTGAACATAGTTTAATTTTTTTCTTGATGAACCAGAATCATCAAGACATCAAGGAAAGGCCATTTGGCTTGAAGTCAGACAGACTTGTGTTTGAAATTTCACCTTTCCTGGTCTTATACATTGAGAACATTGGCTTTCGGGGGCATCATTAAATAAGCTATGAGGAAGCCCTTCCTTTTTTTGTGAACTATAGAAGAAAAAACAGTGTTTGTGAAACAGCACTTTGTTTTGTTTTTTTTAATGTGCAAAAGTGAGGTAGGTCCTGAAAAGACCAGAGATTTTTAAAAATGTTATGTGCCCTAGAGCTTCTAAGGCTGTTATACCTTACTTTTTAATGATAGATAAATATTTCATGTGTTATCATTAATATTTTATTATATGTTTTCAATTTTGCACCTCTAAATGTATGCTTTACATTATTTTTTGTGAATTACTAAAAATATTTTTAGTGTATCATGATATCAAGGTTTTCATACTAAGGTTGTCAGAATGCCAACTTACAATGTCAGGCAGTGGGGAAGGACATTTGAATTGACAGAAATGTTATGCTCCCTATTAGCAATTCATCTATTGCCTATAATAAGGAAGAAGAATCTGGATATTTTAAACACTTACAATAAACATAGTGAGTGAAAACCAGGTGCTTATTCAAATGCAGCAAAATAAATGTTTCTTGGACTCTTAGATAATGATTTTTTTAAAAGTGTATCTCCCCAAACATTAGTGAGCAACTCAGTCCCAGGAGTTTGCAAACACACACTAACCAGAAGATTAGGACCATTGTTTAATGTGAAATGTGTTAAAAGTACATGCCTTTATTCTCCTGAGGACATGAAGAGATATTTAGACAAGGCATTTAGGACAGGAAGAATGTTTCCAGGAAAGGGAGGCCATAATCTTTTTTTTTAGCTAAGCTTTTTGTAAAATGGCACCTAAAAAGACGTGGTTTCATTTGCACAGAGATTGTAAAACAGTTCAGCATCTACATTTTAAATTTGTAGCAGTCCATTTATATTATAAAAGCCCAATTTTGCTGTTTCTAATTACTTTTTGAATAAACTGTCAAAAGTATTTAGGTTTATCAACCTAAAGAATGTTTTGTCTGGTCTCAGAGAGATTAGAGAATAAAATGTTTTGTGAACAGGAGTATGGAATTCATTTTCTTATCAAACGTAGAAACATTATGCCCAGAGCATATCCTGACAAGTATATATTAGGCATCATAAGCAACGGGTTTAAGGACCTCCTGGTCATTTGGAGAAAGACAATCTTTTTATTGTGCTGGCAAAAATGTTTTTGGTTTCCTGCCATTAAACCTAAGTGCCAGTGGAAGTTTGAGCAGAGTTGAAAATAGCTTTATATAATATACTCTTTAAGAGAATAATATATATTTGTAAGAGTAATTTTTATTTCCTAAGGAGATGAAAAATTACGTTTCTTCATTACATGTGGGGAATGTGCATAATTATCTCCTCCTGGTCAGATATAAATTTTTCTATCTGCTTTGAACATTCTGCATATTTCTTGCCTCGTGAGCCAATTCTACCATTGTGAGAGGGGGTAAAACCCAGAAGACCCCTACTAATTTCTTCTAAATTGAATGGTAGTTTCATGGAGAAGTTTTCATTTAATTTATATGATCAGATTGTGTTAAGTAGAACCAGACTGTGGGGTTAAACATTTCCATATGTTATAAAGGCCCAGAACTTTTCCTGAAAGGAGACACCATTCTGAACACAGACGTTACCTGTGGCTTCCAGAAATGGCTGCAATTGCACCCTGGTTTGGCCCTCTCCTCAGCAGTATGTGTCACATGCGAGCACATGGAGGAGACGCTGTCCCCCGGCACTTCCTGTTGCCCTACCTCTGCCACACCCGTGGACTCCAAAGGTCACCAGATTTTTTTCCCAGTCATTACTACTTGCCTTCATCCTCTGGGTATGGAATGAAGAGTTAGATAAATGCAGGGAAGGAAGGCAGAATTAACAAAACTCTGGAAATCTGGTTCCTAGGTTACAGGCCCTTGTAGAATCTACGAATGCTTCACAACTCACCCCTTGATAGGACATTTTGGTGACTATAACCATCCCCTCTTCATTTTATGCTCCAGAAGTTTGTGAGACCTCAATGAGTCATGAAGAATCCTAATTTCAAATCCAAAGAATCCAAAGTGATGATAACATAAAATAACAATTGACATCTGAACAAAGGTTAGTATTTGACAATGGATAAAGATTGGTATACCTTCCCTTCCTCGGGGCTTTGTTGACATGAATTGTGAACGTCGTCTTCTCTTACTAATTTTCCAGGCCAAGAAGTGAGTCCTTTGATTTGGCCCCAGACCAAGTCGCCAACGTTGAACGTCCTTGGCCTATAATGTATCAACTCATTTGAAGAAGGGGAATCTGGATTCCTTAGGTCATCTTCACTACTAATGCTCTTAGCGTCTGAAGGGCTAGGCACACACCCATTAATGCTTTTGGCATTAAAGTCTCCATTGTAATGGATGTAGTCTTTGACTAGAGAATTTTCCAAACTATTTGAGGAGCTTGGAGATTGCTCCTCTAGGACCAGGTCTTGCCTTGTAGTGCCCAGCAGCTCTCCAAAGCCCCGACTCTGTCGAGGTCTGTTCCCATTAATGTGTGCGCATCTTTCCACAGTGTTCTCTAGTCTCTCCTTAAAACTCATCATAGTTCTTTTGTAGTTATTATACCTGAAATTTTCCTCCAGAATTTTATCCCCTTGACAGTTTCTTGGTGGTAACAGTACTGGGTGCTGTTCCCCAGGCAGAAATGGCAGTGTGGAGACATTGTTGGACCTTTCGTGACAAGGACTACTGTGGACATGGCCTGGATGATCTAAGAATTCCTCACACTTCCACCTGTTTCGCTCCCCTCCAGGGCTTTGCTCCCCATCCCACTGTTTTTTGGATGTGTGGCAACTTGCTGACTTGAAATATTCAAACCCATCTCCTTCATTTGAGTTCTTCCCATGGTCCAGATTCCTGGGCAGCCGAGCCCCTCTTGCATTCCTTAGCCTACCATCATGATCGACACTGCCCATGTTTCGTCCATGAATGACTGCACTGACAGCACTGGGGAGACTTAATGGGTCACCAATCGAGGCAGTGAAGGCACTCATGGCACTCAGAGCTGGAATGGGGCTGATCTGAGTTGTACTGTTGACTGCAGTGGTGATGACAGCCTGCACTCCTTTGCTGGCTGCATCAACCACTGCTTTGTAAATGGCATCCACAGAAGCATCGCCTGGGCCGCCCACAATGAGGCCGTCCTTCACCTGCTGACCAAGAGATGAGTCAATCCTTGGCTGCAACTCACAAGATGGATCTTGGAAAGGTGGAAGTGGGGTGTTTGGATTCTCAGGAAGAGCTGTGAGCCCCGGCTGAGTGCTTATTCTTTTGTTTAGGAGAGCTGCATCTTCCTGCATTCTCACCTTGAAGAAACAGACAGGAAGCAATGAGAGAGAGAAAAGTCTTTAAAGACCTCAAAGAGAAAGACCATATTTTTAAGATTTGCCAAAATGCAAACAAACATAACAAGGAAGGAAATATAAAGGAAGAGCAAGGCTCAAACATGAAATAAAAAGTCACTGTTTACAAAAGCTTGGGTCCCATTTCTTTGGTTGAAATCATTTCACAGATTTTTTTTTTTTAAAGAAATCATCATTACCAAACATTCTTTAGCAAAGTTACAGGTGAGGTGGTTGGACACAAACTGTTTTCAGGTGATGACTCCACCTATTTACCTGTCATTACAGGTTTTGCAACTTGGAATTGAAAGTGAGAAACAAATCCATCACCAGCACTGCTCGAATTACAAAGGGAACCAAATTTTGAAAAGGATTTCTCACTCACTTATATTTCTACTGAAATACAACTAAGCTCCCTCCCTCTCTCTCTGTCTCTCTCTCCATATATATATATATATATATATGAGTATGATATATATATATTATATATATATATATCATACTCTTTTCATAACAACAAAATGTTTCTGATATGACACTATTTTTGAAGGTTTCGGATAGAACAGTGACACCTATTCTTCAATCTTACCTGGCTACTGGCTGGGGGACACCCCTCTGCTGTCAACAATGTCAATGTCTCTCTATAGATGTGACTGTTAATTGGGAAGAAATGAAGGGAGGGAATGCCCACTAGGTAAGAATATGCATGTTCAGGACAGGAAGGATGATGCAGTTTGAAAAAGTCCCCAAGGTTATTCTAATTTCACCAACCCCACCTAAGAATTGCTGCTTCAGACCCTTGACACTTCAATTTTTCCCCTCAATGATCTCTCCCTTCTTGTCTTCACATCCGTTTCCACTAACCAGAACCTGGGATCCATCAGTGTATCAACCACTCTCTTGTTATTCTTCCCCTGTCTACACCTACCAGATAAAATCTCAATCTGGGATCATTTTCACTGCCTGCTTATCTGTATCCACAGTGAAGTTGCTGAGTATCTGTCTAGGAATTCAGGGCGTTCAACTGCAGCTGGGGGCTTATTGTTCTCATCAATCCAGTGACCCTCTAGTTAGGTACCATTCTCTTTCACAGCCATTCAAATCTTCATCCACTTCTTGAAGCTGGCTGCTTACCACCTCTAGCACTATTAGCTGATAGCCTTACTTCACAGAGAAAATGGAGTTCATAAGGTTAAGAATTCTCATAGTTCTTATATTCTGCTACTCTCTGCCCCCTGGCAGGACACACTTCTCTGCAACTGTCTATGCCCCCAATCTGACCCTGCTTCCCAGCGTAAGAGAGCCCTCTTCTGCTCTCTGAAGGTAAGTCCTTCATTTATGCTCTGGATGCCAAGGCACTCCTCAGGGATCTTACCTCATCTGTTATCCCTTGTCTTCCTTATGTTCAATCTTTTCTACTTTTCATTTTTATTTTTCCTTTAGCATACAACCCTGTGCATAGCTTCCATATTCTAAAAGTTTGCATTCAACCTACGTCTGTTTCTCTTATGTTCTTCCTAGTCACGTTTTTGAAAGAGTAATCCATACTCTTTAATCCTAACCTTTTCATCCCTCCACCCACTGCAATCTGTCTTGTGCTCCCATCACCCCACCAAAACTGAATTCCACCATCACTGGTGATGTCCTAAATCTAGTGGACTCTCTTCAGGCTTTATCTGCTTGTTTGAGATTCTCAGTGACATGGTTGAGCACTTTGTCTTCCCTTCTGAATTTATTTTATTCCACAAGATGTACATGGACATATTCTCATTGTCAAAATAGATACAATTTTCTTTATCACTACTCCCCATCCAAATCTGACTTTCCCATCCCACTCTGATCCCATTTTCCTTCTCAGAAGTAATCAGTGCTGGAGAGCATCCTTGCAGACACTTATTTTTAATACATTAAGGTGTTTAGGTGTATAGCTAATTTTCTTTCTTTCCTTCCTTCTTTCACATAAATGGTTTTGTACTTTAGTATTGTTCTATAATACTACAGTATTGAAGTCTTGCAATCTTGTGGATCTTTTCAAATCAGTTATATAAATATACCTAAACCTACTAGTACTAGAAAGATGGATATACCATAATATATTTAATTATTTCCCTACTGATAGACACTTAAGTGGCTTCTAATTTTTGTCACCACAAGTAACGTTGTAATGAACATTCTGGCATGTGCCCTTTTGTTTACATTTGAAGATTTCTCTAAAATAGATACAAAGAAGTTGAACTTCTGGGTCAAAGGGTATGTATATTTATTTTTTACATTATTTTTGAAAAATGCTTATTTTTGAGAGAGAGAGACCATGCACGGGTGCGGGGGTGGGAGTGGGAGAGAGAAAGAGGGAGACAGAGGATCTGAAGTGGGCTCCATGCTGACAGCAGGGAGCTCAATACAGGACTCACACTCACAAACCACAAGATCATGAACTGAGCCGAAGTTGAACGCTTAACTGACTGAACCACCCAGGCATCCCAAAGATATGGGATGGTAACCACCCAGGCATACCCAAGGATAGGTATATTTAAAAACCTGATAGGGGCACCTGGGTGGCTCAGTTGGTTAACTGACTGACTCTTGCTTTCAGCTCAGGTCATGATCTCACGGTTTGTGGGTTCAAGCCCCAAGTTGGGCTCTGTGCTGACAGCACTGAGCCTGCTTGGTTGGGATTCTCTCTCCCTTTCTCTCTGCCCTTCCCCTGTTGGCTCTCTCTCAAAATAAATAAAAGAAACTTAAAACAAAAACCCTGATAAACTGTCAAGTTACCTGGATTTGTATCAGCATACAATCTGTATCAGCATACAATCAGACCAACAATATCTCTAAAAGTCAGCAAGGAATATCAATCAATCTGATTGACACATGAATGTTGTAATTTGTCTAACTCTGATTACTCTTTTCATATGTTCATTAATAATTTATTTTTCATTTTCCGTTCATATCTATTGCTCATTTTTCTATTATCTATTTCTATTTCTATTATCAATTATCTTTTTTCTTCCTGATTTGTAGGAGCTCTTTTTGTGTAATGAATGTCGATTACTTGCCATTATTATGCAAGTATTTTCTGCCAGGTGCCACTTGTCTTTAACTTTGTTTAAAATGCCCTTGATCATATGGAGATTTTAAAGTTTTATGTATTCAACCTTATTACTTCTTTTCTTTTTGACCTCCTGATTTTGTATCTTACTGAAAGAACCTTCTCTGCCTCAAGATTATTAAAAAAAAATCTGTATTTTCTTTTTATATTTATTGTCATTCTTTCCATCTAGATCCTTAATCTATCAGAAGTGTATTCAGCTTGTAAAGGTAAAGGAAGGCGATGTGGCTGAAGCCAGGGAGAGTGGTGAGGGCAGGACTGGAGAGTCAGGCCAAGCTGGCATGTTAAAGATGTAGATTTCAGTCAGGAGAGCAGTGGAAACCACCAAAGGGTTTAAGAGGATCATATGATCAGTTTTTACTGTCCACTCCAAAAGGACCACTGAGAGGCCTCAGTCAAAATAAAATAACCTTCACACAAAAGACTGGAATGTTTAACAATAGTCATTCTTGGGAAATAATAGTAAGTGGACGTGAGAGGGCACATGACCTCCTTTTTCTGTCTCTTCCCCCCAGTTAAGTATTTTAACAGACCTAGACATTGTTTACTATTTGAATAACCCAGGGAAGGAGAGTACCTGAAAGTTCTGAAACAGACAAGCCATAGGGTTACTGTTAGCCGGGCAAGGAATTGTGGGCTGTCCTTGAAATGCTTGCAGGTTCTGGTACCCCTGGAGAAGTTGCTGCTGCGGCTGCTGATTTGGAGGAAACATCTGATTGTTGTTTAACAGCGACTGCAGATGAGTCAGTTGATGGTTATTCAATGTATTGTTTATTGAGGACATGTCACCTATAGTTTGAAAAACATAAAATGTAAGTCAGTATGACTCTTCAGAGATCCTATGCCTATCTATGCACCTGAGGATTCCTGAAACAAAAACTGAAAACTGCACTTGGCATGGTCATTCTTTTCTCTTTTTCTCATCAATGTCTTACTAAGTGGTAAACAGAGAGTATTATTATTAATTAATTTTATCTTTCGTAATTAGTTTTTTGACTTTATGTCCTGGAGACACTACTTAGTTTTTGCTCTATCCATTAGCCAATCATTATAGATTGAGCTTCAGTGTTATAAACTCCTTGATATTATTTTTGTTATAGCACCTAAAACTAAAGGTGGAAATTAATCGTAAAATGTTTTAGTAATCATAAGTATCTGAGCGAATTATTAAAATGAGTGGATCTGATCAGGCCTTGTTAACAAAATTTAGTTCTCATGCCACAGTCGTCAATAAATACCACCAAATAAAATCAGATTTGACCAAGGAATATGTATATTGTTTTTAAGTAAAAGGTTGGTCACCTAAAATTAAAACTGTAAAGAAAGCTAATAATACAAAAGAATTCATTGCCATAATCATTAAAAATGAATATTATTAAATCAGATGGGATTAGTCAACAACTAAGTTCATATTCATAATTCAAAATTAACTTGTTTTAAAATTACATTGAAATTATCTTGAAGACAATGCCATTGAAATGGTCTTGTAACTTGAAATATGTAAACCTGTGATGTATTTTAGGTTATTTAACTATTGATTTTGACACCAAATAGAACTAATAAACTACAGCAACTAGTAAGCTATAAAATTAGTAAACTATATTCTAAAGGTGTCCATGAAATCTGGAAACATTATTATTAATTTTTAGGTACTGCAGATGCCCTTTTGACAGTGTTATGTGTATGTGCCTCTTTCGAGACTTTCTGGATAGATCTCTGCACTTAATATTACAGCTATCTGCATCAGTCAGTTGGATATACTTGCATTATTTTCTAACTTTTTTGCGATAGAATAATATACGTGAAGGATTTTGTTTTTAAGCCACAAAGTTCTAAGGAATTATACTGGCTGAGGAAATCTAACAGCAGCTATTGAGACTGTCTGTTTCCTTGAACTGGAGCAAAATTTATCTTTGGATGTTTTTATGCCTTGTTTCTTATTTTGCTGGATAAGCATTTACTTTTGTTTATGTAGGGGTCACCTGGAAGAAACACTTCCTCAAACAGTTTCCATCCACAGTGCAGCCGCTCATACTAACCCTGTGATGCCACACCAACTAAAATTCAAATAAGAGTTATTTTTATGATGGGCCTGTGCTTTATTGTTTGGAAAATAAGACTCTACTTGGCTTAAGAGAATGATAGGTAGGTTAAGTTTAAGTGGCATCAGAATTAGAAGATCAGAGAAAGCAGATTAAAATGTTATTCAGTACTGCTAGAATAGGGGAAGAGGAAAAAGTCATTTTCATGTTTGTATAACTATGGGTGTGTGTGGGTGTTATTATATTTAGTTCCTTAAGCAAGCTGTGACATAACAAAAACATTTTTAAAAATAGTGTGACAAAATGGAGTTTTTAAAAAGGAGAAAATAGAATTAGAAAAACGTTTCTTTTGTAAAAATTTGTGAAAAAATTTAACTTACCAAGCAGACCTGTCCCCAGTAGAGGGTTAAGTAGCTGTGGCACCACAGAGTTACTGTTGAGTTTAGCTGGACCAGGTGTATTCCCAGCATTATTAGATATATTCAGCAATGTTTCTGCCATTGACACCACTGCTGTCCCACCAAGTGTTGAGACAGTCAGTGCTGCCACTGCTGATGATGTAGTGGTTGTGGTAGTGGTTGCCTGGGAGGAAGTTGCTATGGAAACCTCTGGATGATTAGCGGTGTTGGCCGATGCTGAGTTCAGGACACCTCCCAACAGCTGGGGATTCAAGGCCATTAATCCTGAGGCCCCAGTGACAGCTGGGAGGAAGAGGGGGTTAAAAGTAGTGTCACTGCCTGCAAAGCTCGGTAAAGGGTTCCCCAGGGGGCTGGTTAAAAGGGTCTCAGCTCGGCTGTTCTCTGACTGATTGCTTGGCAAATGGTCTGGTGGGGCTGTCATCTGTGTTAATGAGGGTAAAGGGGTATTTTGCTGTTGCAAAAGATCTGAGATGGTCAGATTGAAAGATGGCAGGGGAAGCATGGCAGCTGCTTGGGCTTGGTTCTGAAGCAGGGCTGCTAAGAGCTGAAAGTGAACAGGCTGCAATACCTGCCCATCCATGTCACCGGAGAGAAAAGCTAAAGCAGCGTTTACATTCGGGTTGAGAAAACCTAAAGGGTGGAGGTTGATCTCAGACTTGCCTTCTCCTGCTGAAGGCTGGAGGATATTTAATAGATTCTGGTTTAGGAGATGCTGTTGATTCACTGGCAAAGAGATAGGTAGAGAACTGAGGAGGCTGGGGTTCAAGGGGTGTGGAAGATGGTTGTTTGAAGTGCTGTTGGATGGAAAATGAAGTGCGTGCTCTTGGCCAACATAAGGAAAATCACTCCCAATAGGCAGCTGACTCTGCAGTGGGTTTCCAGCTGCGGTGGTAACTATGACGCCATCTTGAAGAACAGATGTTGTCTTTGTGATGGCAGGGTGGCTGGTGCCAGCTATGGCTATGGAGGATGATGGTCCTGAACCGCCTAAAATGAAGAAGAAGAAGAAGAAAAAACACTTATTAGTTATGGACGTTAAAGAAGACAATCCCATAAAAATACATTAAGGTGTATTTCAATTAATTTGTTACACACCACCTTTGGGAATTTAAATCAGATTAATTGTAATCAGAGATGATTTGGCACTGTTTAATAACACTTAAATTTAACTCTATACTTCCTCATCTACTTTGAAAATAGGTATATTGAAGAAGTTTAGAAATATTAAAAAATATTAAGAAATAGCTAACTATTCTGTCAAATAGCTTGCTTTTCACAAAGTGGACAAGGTGATGAAGATAGGGCAATCTGTGCTGTAGCTGGTAGACATAGGTAACAAGGCTTTATTTTTCAAAATATATTTTCATTTAAGAAAATGTTTTTGGTCTTTATTTATAACACTACCTTCCTTTTAGTGAAAAAAAAAACCCTAGAATATACATGAGAGTATAAAACAAAATAAAAAATACCTATGGAGATAACTATTAATATTTTAATGTGTAGTTCTGCAGGCTTTTCCCACCTGTATGTATATACATATGCAGACATATATACACATATTACATATTTTAACAAAAATGGAATCATGCTGTTTTGTAACCTTTTTCTTTTATCGATAGGTTTTGACTATCTTTCCATGTTAAGTCGTGTTAACTTTAGAGCCATTTTACTACTATCATGTATGAATATACCAAAATTTAATCAATCTACCGTCATGGATATCTGATTGTTTACAATCTTTTACTGTTGTAAGCAACACTATGGTAAACATTCTTATTAACTCATCTTTGCCAATATGCTCAGTTATTTTCTAAGGATAAATTCTTAAAAGTGGAATTCCAGGGACAAAAGGGTTTACATATTTTTTAATATGAGTACATATTGTCATACTGCCCTACAGTGAAGTTGATCAATGCACATTCAACTTACATTTTCATAAACAGGGTATGGCAGTGTTCATTTCTCACCAACACTATGTTTTATCATTTAAAAATTTTTTGTCACTGATAGCATAAAGATACTCTGTACTTAGGATTCCTTAAATCAGACCAAATGCCATCACCCAAATAGCATTCTTAATCTTGAAAGTCTTACGCTTCAGACGAAAATTCAAGGAACTTAATATTTAAAAATATAAAATTTCAGTTGCTTATTATAATCGTTTTAGTTGTTCTCAATCCAAGCTGCACAACAGAATTACCTGGAGAACTTCAAACAAACAAATAAACAAAAATAATGCCTGGGCCTTATCCCAGGCTAGTTGAAAGCTTGTCTCTTAGGGTACAGCTTGAGCAGTAGTATCCTTTGAAATCACCCCTGGTGATCCAGATGCACAAGGGATGGGGTGAGAATCACATTCTGTTGAAAAGGAACCTACAATCATTGTTTTCATAAAAGGTCTTTCCCTAAAGAGAAGCATTATGTAATATACGCATTCATCAAATATTGTTACAGGCTTATGTAACATGTATATGATATAATGAACAACACTAGTGTTACTGAAAATCTAAAATAATCCAAACACTTTACTGCTGTGCTATGCCATCAAAAACTTTATATTTGACCATGTTACCATTGAGACCTTGTCTAAATACATATATGCAGAAATGTTTCCATAGTTGTAATAGTACTACAAATTTTATATGCTTCTTGTTTTCTTCTAATGGAATAACACAAGAATTTTTCCTTTTTGGTATATGGAAGTTTGCATGAATATTTTTAACCTTGTAGTCTGTGGATCGATATTTGTTGACCTATTCTGATAAAGTTTGGTATTTATATTTTCATCATCGTATATAACACAGGGATGAACATCTTCCTGCATATGATACTTTGCTACCTTTGAGTTTTCTTTAGGAAAAACTGGCATGATTGTTGTGAGAATCAAAAACAGGTCAGTGACAGGCTTGTAATGTCTAAAAGTCTACACAAATAAATGGAGTTATCATTGTCAGCATTATTATTTACATTAGTAGCTGCGGTTAGTAGTGGTGATGTAGTAATAGTAGTAAGTATAAATCAGTATATCCAACACACCTTATAGAATATCTCTATATTGCATGACTTTGCAATTTTTCCCAGCTGTCATGTCTGTTTTTTTTTAAGTTTTCAGTGTTTCATTTAAAGAATGAGATATATAAAAAATCTGTTTAAAAATATATAAATATTTATAAACCTTTATCACAAGACAATGACTATGTGCACAATGAGTAGAGTAAGAACATATCAAATACTGAAGGAAGCATATGGTATACAATTCTTTAAATGTTAATTCAGCTTTGTGATAAAACAGTCAACACCTTAAGCATTTCATTGCTTCGTAAAGCTTCCTATTTCTGTAAGTGGCAAAAAATGTGCTTTATTTGCATTTTGAAACCATCTTTTTAAGCAAGCCAATAACAACTCTTATTTACTGGTAATCACTATCTGTGGCCATTTTTTTCCCATCTGCTAACCAATAATGACATATTTAAATGTACAGATCACTGTCCTTTTAACCACAACCAGAGCACATTTTCAAAATACTCTAGCAAGACATTATAGATGTAGGGTTTCCTTAGAGTTTACTATTATTAATATTTTTGTCTTGTTTTTTAAGAGAGAAACATCTACATTTAGGAGCCATTTGGGGACATTATTCTAAAAGTTCTTCATATAAATATTCTTGAGGAATGACAATAAAGAAAGTATGGTTGCTCTTGAGGAATGACAATAAAGAAAATATTACAAACAAGAAGGTTGTGGACATCCCAAGCTTCTTAAGGGTAATATGTGGATCAAGGCCTATTTTTTATTTTCTCTAACTTTCAACAATGAGCAGGAAGGCTCTGTTAAATAAAAGGATAGAAATGGTGATATAAAACAACCACAAAAACAGCTCCCTGCCCTTTCCTGCAGGAACTCATTGTATAGGAAAAGTGATAAACACACAAATCTCCCTGTCTTTCTTTTTCCTCTTTTGATACACATCTATTGGGAGCTTATATGAATCAGAAATGTTAAAGCTCTGTTCACAGAGCTAGTGTAACTATAATGCAATATGCTAAGAGATTTTACGGATATACAACAAAGGGACAATTGGAAAACTGAAGGTGTGAGGGTAAACTAAGCAATGGTAACATTTGATCTGGGATTTGAAACTGGAAAAGGAGATAGAAACAAGGTCATTAGAAAAAAAGAGAAGGAGATAATGAAGTGCATGGAGGATAATAAAGTACACGGAGGTACATATCCTGAAAACAAAGAAACTGACCAAAAATATTGTATGCTGCTTTTCCACACACACCTCCCCTCCCACCATGGTTAAACCTATTGCCTTAGACAAGCAGCACAGAAATTTGAAATTATCTTTCTAAACCATTAAAGGCAAGGATCACTTCTTATTTCTGAGACCTAACATGGTCTCTAACACACAGCTGACATTCCAAAAATGTTGGTTCAGTGAATCTATTAAGAACATAAAACCGGCATTCAACGTCTAGAAATCAGAGCTTTTAATGCTGTGTGTGTGGCATGTGTGTATGGGAAGTAAGGGAGAGGATACCATCCATTTGTGGATAAAGTAAAAACTGATTTCAGTATTGGTCCAAAGCCAGGAGGTCAGGGACAGGAAAGGAGATGGTTGGAAGGTGACAAGTTACTTTAGACTCTCACATGGTCCAGGGAGTTAAAATCACCTTACAGAGGAAGAGGCACATTCCAAAGTATTCTGAGTTAGTTCTTAAAGTCACTCAAAAATGCTTGGGGTCATCCAAAGAAGACCCTGAATTTTTATATCTGGAGTGAAATTGGAGATTGCTTATTTCTGAGCTGCTTAATCTGCTTAATAGGCACTCTCTGGCAAACCTACTTCACAGTTCTGCATAAAAACCATATGGTCTCTTGAAGCACATGGAAAAAAAATGTTTTCTTAAAGATGAATTTTTTTTTCCAGCCAAGATGTTTTGTGCTTAAACTAATGAAAGGGACAGTTACTAAGTTCTTTTAAAAAGCAAACTATTCACTAAACAATAAGCAGTTAAATAGCCAAATGGCATCTGGAGCCTGGAACAAGTTAGTAAGTTGGAGAAGTCCTTTAACTGAAAAAAAATGATTATTTCACACCAGCCAGCAGCACCATGAACTGGCACAAATTCCTTTTCTCATTGTCTCTGTTGCTTTTAATGAAGTAGGAGATGAGACTGAAAAGTCACTCAAATAAACTTTCCTGGGGTGAGGTCACGTGCCTAGACACCCAATCAGAGGTTGAGATAAACTGGGACAATCAGGAATTGACAGTTAACCTTCCCAGTGGGGTAGATTTCCAGATGTAAACAGTACTCTTCGCATACACATATAATTTATGACGTGTGTGAGTGTATATGTGTGTGTACACACAGAAGTAGCACCAGTAAAATTTTTAAAGGTTTTTAAAGGATACTTTCCTATTATTACTAGTTTCATTCTTGAGATGTTTTTTTCTGCTTCATTTAAAAATTTTTTTTTGCTTTTTAGAACAAAGGTAATATCTACCGCTTTAGATTTATTTCTCTTGTCACCAATATTCTTTAAGGAAAGTCGTTGTTTACATTATGCTAAACTCTTCTATGGTCGGCTCTTAAGTATTAATATTGTTGTACATGTCTTTGTATGCACACAAGAGATGGCATAAAACTTATACCAAATGGATCAATAAAGTGCTTTTAAAATGTC
Organism: Puma concolor; assembly: GCF_028749965.1. Taxonomy (NCBI): domain Eukaryota; kingdom Metazoa; phylum Chordata; class Mammalia; order Carnivora; family Felidae; genus Puma; species Puma concolor. The sequence goes on along the minus strand of NC_141674.1, from coordinate 140,265,954 downwards.
GTTATACCCATTTGATCTATATCTCCAATTTTGAATAAACACTACTTTATGCTAGAAAATTTTTTCAAAGTTAATATGCCCAAATACTGATTTTTGTCTATAAAAATTTAAGAGCCTAAGAGATGATTCATATAAAAGATATGCCTTCACCATTTGACCTTTATAATTTGCTTTGGCAAGTGCACTTTAAATGCAAACAAGGTCAATGGTAATCCTTAATAAAAATGAATGCTTGTAGAAACAAGAGGAAACATCATGCCCTAGTGAGTCTAATAAAATATAATTCACTTTTCAATCCTATGGAAATAGTAAAATTTTCTCCTCTATATTTAAAGGATTAATTTAAAAAATAAATAGAAAGATAACTTGTATGAACAGTCTAGATCTTCCAACAAGACATTATTTTCCCAAGCCTTAGTAATGGCATTGTATATGTATTTATAAAAATATATCAATTTCTATCTTTGTGCTTTGGATCCTGATGTAAATTCCTAGCATTCTTTTAGCAGAAGTAGGCAGGAAGACCTAGGGACCGGTGGTTATTTGCTCTGTAAAAGGAAGGGAGGGAGGGGGACCCCAAACCAAAGCATTTAGAGAAGAATTGGGGGTAAGGGATCAATGGCAGTATCTAAAGAAATGCTTTCTGCCCTTAACAGGGCCAACCTGCTGGGGAGGAAGAAAACAAGTGGAAGGGATGCTTGAATACTGGAATATGAAGTTTGAGTCATGACTGTATCAAGATCAGTCTTGTGGTGGTAATGGTGTCAGGCAAAAAAAAAAAAAGTGAATTTGTGTGTGTGTGTGTGTGTGTGTGTTACTGATCATTTGTTTCCTTAACACAGAATTACTCTTAAACTGTTGGAGTAAATGCAAAAATGCTTGAGATGTTTCAAGTAACAAAGTTTTGGTTTATTTTTAGAAATGCTTTTTATCACATGATAAAAATTTTTATTGTAAGGAAATCAATTTTGAGAAAAGAGGTTAAATCCCTTGCTTGGTGGGATTTCTGCTCTCTGAATATGAGCGTAGAGTAACACTTAAAATGTTTCAATATTCCATTCAGAAGTTTTATCTCCTTATTTTGTTTAATGAGTAGAGTAAACTGAGTTTCTAAGTTATAAATACAGTTAACTTTGTGTCCTTCCATTGTATACTACTTTATCTGCAGTGCTAAAACAGTGCTTAGCACATACTAGGTGCTCAATAAATATTTGTTGAGTTAATTACCTCATGAATATTCTAAGACAGTTTAGACCTATTTGGGGCTGCAAAACCAACTTAGTGTGCCCCAACCAGTATATTTTGATAAATGAAATAGAAAAACAAAAGAATACATTGTATATCTAGGGCACTATTTTGTGCAAACTGTTTCTGCTAATTTATATATATGAGTGCTAGGTCATGTTAGTAGGTGATAAAATCATTTCAGTGGGCCATGACTGTCTTAGAGAAAAAAAAAGAAAGAAATAGAATACGACAGGATAAGATAGCATGGGATCAAAAAGATCAGAGTGCATCACATATAATTGTTTTATTTTTGGAAACTTTTGTTATAAATTAAAAACATATATCTAGTGGATTATAATGCAAGTTAATTTCTTACTGTAGGAAGGAAGAAGTACCAAAAGGCTGAAAACATTGCTTTAGAGTCAGGCCTCTGAGTTGCTCAACTTTGTGGGGAGTGGTTTATGGAGCTGTGCTCCAGGAAGCATGTTTGTCAGAAGAGGTGTCCCTGCGGAGCTGTAGAGCACAGGAGCTCTGCCCTAGGTTATCTATGATAAATACTCTCCCTTGTACCTGTACCCATGGGTCTTGGACAGATATTTTGAAATTTCCTGGACTAGCTCTCACTGAGGAGTAGCTCAGCAACTCCTTCACACTTCTGTTGTTCCATTTTTAATCTGTAGAAAGGTGGGCTGTTACTTTGAATTTGCAAGTATAATTCTTACAAAATAACTTTTAGTCTACTCTTTGCTTGACTGGCATTAATGCTGTTTGATGTAAGTTCCTATAAAGGAAGAACACTAAGATTTATCTAGTACTACATGCATGTGGAAATGAAGTCTATTTTGATGATACCACAGGAATATTTTTAAGCATTATTTTTAATGAGTCAAATTTGTGTAGAGTGAACATCACTGCCTAGAATTGGGTACTTTTAGAAGCTGCATCAGTGTTTTCAGACCACTTGATTTTAGTAAGTAATAGCTTAGGCATGTCCTAGAGAACTGAAGGATTTCTAGTGACTTCATAAGTGAGTTTAGTGTATTGCAATGGAATAAAATTCTCCCAATTTGCACACTGGGACAATTTATTTCTTGAAAGGTACAAAATAGATCATTGAATCAGCAAACATATCACACCACTCTGAGTTCTGTCTTCACCTTTGATTATACAGACTCAATGTCTAAAGTCAAACATATTTTAAGTCCTTCTTTTGTACACAAGGAAACATTAAGCCTGGAATATGTAAACAAACAAGTGGTGTAACCCTGATAATAGGAAACCTTCTTAAACAGCAAGACATTGTTGTAAAAATATCTTACAGCAAAGAAGAAATGGCTCATTTTGCAAAAACTTAACTGAAAGAACAGACATAGATTTTTATCACACAATCAAGAATTTAATAGAGTTTTGGTATTGGCTAAAAAACAAAGCAGAAGGCAACTTTTAACCTAGAAGCCTTGTGCATCAGAGGAGGGATAAATTCTAGGCATTTAATGTTTGGTTGCAAATACTGTCAATAGCAACTATTAGTAATTCATTCACAACCTTAAAGGAGCCTTTGCCCTTCTTCACTCTACATTAGTCTCTGTAAGACTAGAAGATTATTTCCACACAAACGTCACATATCCTGAGAGGGCTAATAACTTACATAGTACAATCCATCCGTGAACATTTTTATCCCATATTCTCTTTGCACCTGTAACTTCAAATGTAGGGAATGACAGTTTCCCTTTATTTTCTTTACTGGCATGTTCTGAGAATAAATAAATACATAGAACATAACACCAAGCTCATTGCTTTGCAGTCTGTTACCTAAAGTGTTCTTTTGTGGTCTCTATTTCATTTTCTTATACCTACCATATCAATGGCTGTACTGAGTTTCAATCACATGCTTTTTGTGCTGAAAGAAAAAACACTTTCTTTTCCAGAGTTTTTAAAATATATATATAAATATCCGTGAACATATATTTATTCATAGGTTTATTTATATTCTTGTTAGTCAGTGTATCTCTTTAAGAGTTAAGGCAAATAAATGAATTATTTTCTCTTCTGGTACAAACTCATACTCTTCCTCTTCAGAGGATTCTATTTTCCTGTGTTTAGAGGAGTTGATTAAATGTTTTTTACTAGAAAAAAAAAGAATATAAAAGGGGTTTTGAAGTGAAAAAGTTGTATTTAATGACTATCACATTGGAGAAGGTAAGGTTGTTATTAAGTTGGTTAGCAGAGTAGTCTCAATCTTTTTGCTTCTTTGAAATTGTGAAAAACCACAGGGCTACGGAAGGGATAAGTTGTCCCAGGGACACTGACAGGACTTGGTCCTCTGCAGAGGCCAGGGTTACTGGCGTGTGTGATCTTGTTCTATGGTCAGCAGGTGAGCAGCGGTCAGAAAACTGAGGAGGCGCAGGCCTGATAACATTTGCCAGTCAAGGGCACCTGATTTGGGATTCCTCCCTGAACAAAAACCCCACAGGACATGTGCTGGAACCATTTAAATGCTGAAAGTTGGCTCTCTTCATAAATGGAAAGTTGCTTTAAATGGACACTACTGATGGATTTCAGAACATACCTGCATTCAACAGTTTGAGTATTTGAACTGAGAATCAGAACTTTGGGGTTTGGTTTGCCAGACCCAGCCAGGCTTGGCTTTACAACTTGAGGAATGTCAGCAAGGATCCTACTGGTCATTTTCTAAATCTGTTACATGGAGATACTAAGCTTTACTTGTAATTTGAAATCCAAAAAGTGAACAGAAACCTGTAAACTTTACGATGAAAGTGTTCAGAGAGCTTTAATGGAAAGGCAATTTCAAAACAGCAAATAGAATTAATAAAACCTTGCATAGTCTTAAATTTTAGAAATATTTTCTAAGCATTTTATATCTTTTACCTGATTTTTTTTTTTTATCTCAGCCTCCAATTCCCATATTTGAGATGTGATACAATTTTAAATGTTTCCCATGGAATCCACATGTAGGCCTAAAAAAATCAGTATCCGGGTTGTTTATAATAGAAAAACTCTTTAAAATAAGTTTCTGACAATAAATAACCAATCAAATTAAGTGTTCTCAGAGCGAGTGATTTCTCCTCTTAAAGTCTTACTGTAACATTTTTGAGTTGCTTAGGAGAGTGGAAAAGGCACTGGAGTAAGCAGGTTACTTGAGTTGTGTCCGGGCTCCGTTACCAGAGAGAAGAGTAGCACTATGTTACCTGTGGGTTTCTTTCACCTTCACTGTGTTGTCATGCTCGGAAGGGCAGAACTAGCATCTGCATAGGTGCCTCCTTCAAAGGTCTACTGACACATCGCCCAGTAGGAAACCCATTCTTATCTGATTGAATGAGGTGATACAAATTCATTAAAATGAAGGTCAACAAATGTGACTCACAAATGAGGGGCATTTCTCTTGACAGTTTGGACATTTCATCTGTGTTGACACAACATCCTAGCATCAGAGTACAGAGAGAAGGCAAAAATCACTGACCTTTGTCTAAAAGTGCATCAAAAGTTTACAAATGTGGCTTGTAACATGCACTGATGTGTTTTAATGTATTATCTGTTGGGTATTTTTAAAAATTTTGAAAGTGAAACATTCAAAGTTTTTTTGACTACTGAAGTTTTTAGATGAAGAACTTACACAGCTGGGAAGAAAATGGATTTTACAATCAGATGAACCTGAGTTCAAATTTTAATTCAGTTATGCACGAGTTTGGTCAATTATTTAAATTCTCTGAAGTTCAGTTACTCATGTGTAAAATGGGGGCAATAATACCTTATACTTTAGAGAACTACACAGATTAGAAATAACATAGGTAAATCACTTGGCACGTCATAAGTACTCGATAGCTATGATAGCTATAAGCAACATTTTAAGAGTAAAATGTATTTTTCTTCCAATGTCTTATTGGTATGCTAGGGCTACGTAGCAGAGATTATAGGGATAGCTGTGACTGCCACCTGCTAGCTCACTCTGCATGCCTAGCCTTGCTACTTATTTCATGGATGAATAAATGTCAGTGCAAATAAATATTTAGGCTAAGCAATTATAACGACAGTGCATTCAGTTGACACAGTTTACTGTGTATCAAAAAGAAACATGGAATTAGAGACGTTTTCAATATTCAGCTCATCAAAAGAGTTACAGTAATTAGTAAATCTACCCATTTTCACAACCAGCTGCACATCAGATCTATGTACTTTAATTAGTATTTAATTTTATTAGGTTTAATATTTTAAAACTTCTTACTGACCTAGATTTTTTATCAAAGTATATGCTTTCTGTTAGCTTACACATGATTGGTCAAATCCATATCATTACTAGACATTTATTCTTGTACAATTTAGCTACTTATATGCTAACACTTTTCTTAGATTAATAAATTTTCAACCTGTGTTTGACACTCCCAGCACTGGCAATCCAGATCTGATGCTTTACAGAGGTTCATGGAACAAGAAAATACATGTCCGAGACCATATAAAATAAGTCTAAACTGAACATTCAGAAGAAACAAAAATATAAATAAATGTTGGTCTTTTCCATTACGGATGAATTGAAATACATCATTAATAAAATATATACACTTTGCAATATTAACTCAGACCTGAAACAAAGTAAGTTGAGGTAAGGGGTATCAAAACGTAAAGATATATAATACAACGAGACTAATAATGTCTCATCTAAATGATTGAAGGCATGCTTAATAAATATGGTATATTTTAAAATAGTTACTGATTTCATGTCACTTTCATCTGCTAAAAGCATAAGGTTAAATTTTCACTTTTGTGGAATTATTTAAAAAGGTATATGAGTCATTGAAAAGTTGGAAGCCCCTTTGGAACAAGTATCCTGTTAAACACATAAAAAATAGTTTCATGAGATTCTTTAGACTAAGAATATCTAGAAGGCACTAATCGTTTCAATTATCTTCTCCACCTTATATTCTTTTTAACACAAGAGGTCAATGAACAGTTCATTAAATACTGACATCAAAACATAAAACAGCACAAGTTGTGGAGGATGGCAGGTGTAAAGAAGTGATGCCAGGAAGGAAAAACACTCAATGTTACTACCAGCAACAGAGACATGTAGGTTCTAATGCTCTTCCAGCATGACGGTAGAATACAGTCTATACATATCCAAACAATATCTTGTTATTAAAAGCCTCAGCAGTTTTCTCATTTCCAGTAGCAATCTGGTTTTCAAAGCCCGTTGTATTCATATCTGAATAATATTGTCTCTACAGTTATCTTTTGTTTCCTCCCTGTCATTTCCTACAAATCTCTCAAACCATTAGTGTTGGGTTTTGGGTATTCTTTCTGAAATACTTCCATGGTGAAATTTTCTGATGCCTCCATGAATTTACCTCTTTAGTGCTTCTTTACTGATTTTTATAACAATTTCTGATGACCCTATTGCACAAAACACAGTTCTTTCTAATGTGTCTACTTTTAAATAAATTGGTCTCCTTCATTATAGTGGATGAAGAGATATAATAAATTTGGGTTCAAAACCTTAATGTCAATGGTAAAAATAATGGCTAAATTCTACAAGAAAACTGTAAAATAATTTCAAGATCAAAAATTCTGGAAATCAGGTTTTCAAGCCTTTTTTATTAGAAAACTTAAATTATTATCTTTTTTTTTAAAGGGAGTAGCCAATATCCATTTTTGAATTTTCTCAACAAATAATAATAAAGGATAGCAAACTAAGATAAGAAAACACATTAGAAGGCAGCTTTCTACTTCATACAACTTCTAGTTACCTTTCCTATCCATTTACCTATTTCTGGTCAGCAGCAAGAACAAAAATTCTGTTTATTTTTGCCTTTTTGGGTTTTCCAAGATGAGCATCATTTACCTGAATACAAACAAAAGCTAGGGGAAACGCTTTTCTATTGGCATAGACCGAGTACATGTCTCGTGAACCAGGAAACCCTGCCTTCTATGGCTTCTTTTGTAGTTTAGAGTCCAATGGTTATACAACCAACCGAAAGTCAAACAAAATTCAAAATGACAGATTGACAACAAGTAACGGAAACACATGGAATCCCCTTGGTTGTTATTTTTTCTATTAGACAAATCCCTAGCATTCTGTAAATAAAATTATAAATACTAAAGAAATGATGACAATTTCACAATGGGGAAAGGATCATTTCTTATCATAATAAATATTTTGGTACAAATTTTAAAAAACGTAGAAAAGTTTAGTACCTTGGGGTACTTTTTTCTAATAAAACCATACCTGCTTCAGAACTTGTTTGATTATAGCTGCTAACAATGCTGTTTGGTATCACTGGAGTGGAGGACGTTGAAATTCTTGACTGAGGTGGATTGGGATGTAATGAATTTCCTAAAGCCATGCCCGACTGACTGAGCATCCCACAGTTCCCGCTAGCCTGAATCTGATTTATTAAACCTGCAAGATGGTGGTTTGGGACTGGGCTGTTACTGTGAACAAAGTTAGTGTTTGCATTGTGGCAGTGCACGGCTTCCCCTCTCAAAGGTATGTTCTGTGTCAGTGAATTCTGAAGAGCACTGGAGTTCATATTGGGATCTGTAAAATGCAGCTGGTTAGCAGAGCAAGGCAAAGCAGTATTTGAGCCCCCACAACCCGGGGTACTATTGCTACTCAAGTGAGAGCTTTGACAACTCATAGACTGTAGTAACTGAGACATTGAACTGATGGGAAATGAACCCTGACCCTGCTTTCTTAGCAAGTCGGGTCCAGGTTTAGGAACTGCAGAACTATCCATTTGAGACTGTCTGAGCAAACTCAACACTGTGGTAGGTGGTTGTTTTCTTTTCCGCAATGAGTCTTTTTGCTGAGACATCAGCTTATCTCTTAGTGCTGCTCGACCACTTTGCCCTTCCCCTGTTGGGAGAAGCATGTTGGCAGTAGGAGTGAACATGGTGTTTAAAGTGCTAGGTCCTTCAGTGTTGCCACTGCCAGCAACAGCTCCAGAATTGCTACTGCTGCTACAGTTGTTACCAGCAAGTTTGTTTTGATTTGCTAGCTGTGCTTTGGCTGCTGCTGAGAGTAAACTACTTGCTGGAAAGGAGGCAGCATTGTGCTGGTTCAAGATCTGATTTAAAGGCATTCCCAGCAAACCAGGCTGACTCTTTATGGAACCACTTCCGGCAGATGCAGTCGGAAAAGCTGCACTGCTTGGGGAATTTAGTACATTACTCATTCCAGCAATTAATGGGTTAGGGATATCCTTGTACTGATGGTGTCCATCGGACTTGGTAGAAGGGCTTGATGGCATTGATGGCCTTGGGGACCCTATTGTTGACCTTGGTGACCTGGGTGGAACCTTAATACCACTACAAGTGGCCTGGGGTCCTAGAGGTGGCATCATGAAATTTCCGTGATCTGATGATGTGGAAGATGAGCGTGATCTTTGGGGCGATGCCTCAATCCTTCCAATTCCAGTCCCCATCATGTGCACTGGGGATGTCACTGGAGAAGGGGACAGGGAGGTTGAAGCTGAATGCTGAACTCTTTGTATATGACTCCCATGATTCATATGACCAGGTTTTACGGTTGGCAAAGGGAGATTACTTGGCAAAGGAACAACAGCAGGAGGCATGCTTACATTCATCACAGGTACCTGAGAGTGGACATTTGAATGGAAACTAGTTGGATTAATGATAACAGGGTTCTGATTCACCGGTTTACTGGGAATAGGGTCAAGAATGCCAAGTGGATCTTTCTCGGATGTTAATGGCTTTTTCTGAAGAGCACAAGAAGGTGGAGGAGGGGGAGGTGGGCCTTGGGGTGGTTTGTGGTGGAACATTGCTCGTGGTATTTCCATATTAGTTGAAAAATTACACATTGGTTTTTTCATTACTGGACTCTTTGTAGTCAAGGTTGGGGAAAGAGGTATATTAGTCCTTCCAGCCATTGCACAGGATGACTGTACGGGAGAACCGTGTAGCATTACTGAAGGTGGAGAAAGAGGAGTCCTATTTAGATGAATAGGACTAGAATTGGGAGCTCCATGAAAACCAGGATTATTTCTTGGGAAAACATCAGGGCTTCCAAGTGGGTCAGTCCTTGGAGAGATTGAGCCATCTCCATATATCTGGGAACCTGATGATGCTGGGCTGGGGAGGCCTCCATGGCTGCCACGGAATGGAGATTTCTGTCCGTGTTCACTGCTGCCCAGTCTCTGCCGGGGGTAGATGGGGTGGAGTTCTTGTTGCTGGCTTCCAGGCAGTTCTTGTACATATAGCCTTCCCATGGCATTGGATGATCCAATCATTAACTTGAAAGGATTCTTACATTCAGGCATTACAGAATTTGTAATTCCTTCATGCGACTTATTTCTTACAGATCTTGGAGTTGCTGCCCGAGAAGGTACTACTGGAGTTGCATCTGGTGTGAAAGAGAGAGAGAGAAAAAACGAATTCTGTTAGTAGTCTCAATTCTTTTGTGTTGGCATGGGGGGAGGGAAGGAAAGGAGGAAATGAGGAAGGGAGGGCATCTGGAAATAGAAATTTTCAAAAAGAAGCTGTGACTCTATGCGATTAAAAAAAAGTTCTGTACTCTAAAATAAACTTTGATGGAAAAAAAATGCACATTATTCTCCCTTAGTTGACCAAAAGTTCTCAATAACTGCTCATTGTGCTTGTTTACTTCTTATCTGTTGAGAAAGGATGGGGATCTGAATCAGTACATACTGACATTAGCCATCCTAATAATATTTATAATGTGAAGATTCAAGATTGACAGCCCATACAGAAGTGGCAATGTTACTATCTTGTTGGGTTTGAATTTTTTAAGAACAGGGTTACATCAGAAAATTAAAATCTGCATAGCATAGTTCCTTATAATTTAAATGCACGGCCATTTTCACCAGAAAGTGTGTTACCCTATAAATCTTTCTGTTTCCTTACTGAAACTTCCTCAGGACAGCTACAAAAACTCTTCCTTATCTCACCATTTTTACTGTGAGAGCAAAAGAGTCTTAATTTTTGTGAATTAAGGGGATGGGGTTTTGAATCTTTTAAAATGGGAGTGATAACAATAGTGAGGGCAGTGATACTGCAATCACGCTTAACTTCATCAAGTTTGTAACACTATCCAACACTGCAATTTCTTTGCCCTTGATCAGCTGTTATTGTAAAAACAGCCTTAGTCAACCAACTTAGGCAAAAGATTGCAATTCTTTTACTAGGCTGGAATTCCAATGCAAAATTTACTCAGAATGCTAAAATCTTCAGTACTGGGTTCCAATCGAGTATTCTCTTTTTGCAGAAAGCATCGCTCCCTCTCTGGCTTTTTGGAATCCCTTCAGTTCCTTTGGAGATCAGACAGAATATAGGCAACAAAAGCAAGCTGGCTCATCACACAGAATTTTCATTTTATCATGTCCGAAGTCTAAGTGTAAGTTTTTTAGCCCCTAAGGATGTTTAACTATTTATAAAATTGTGCCTTTTAAAACAGAGATGGCAAATAAAATCAGTTTCGTATGCCAATTCCCATCAACTGGTGGTGGCTGCTTAGAGAGCTATGTAGAAAGATGTCAAACTCCACTGGGCTCTGTGAGAAAATGCCAATGAGTCTTACAGGCACAGGAGATGAAAGTGGTCCCACGTATACCATAAACTGGCCACCGCAATTCCGAGACTTGCAATATATTAGCAAGTATACTTGGATCCACTTGCAATTAGAGGTATCTTTACTTAAATGGATAACTGTAGACTTAAGATAAATACCCTTTTCCTGTCTGCTAGATCATATATAGGTCAAATTACATCATAACAATTTCTAAGACTGTGGTTATCAATCTGGGGTAAAGTGAAGACTAGGCAGGGTATATTAAAGAAATAAGAGAATGCAGTGAACATATAGTTTTCTTGGAAAAGTGGGCTTTCTATTTCTAGTATGGTAGAGATTATTTGATAAAGTGGTTTATGCATATAATATATGAAAAGTTGAGAACTAATGATATAAGAGAATTGCAGCCGATAAAGTCAACTTATTTTCTTGTTAAAGACAGAATTTTAAGGTTTATAATTAAAGGAATAAAATAATGAAAAATACTTGGAGCATTGCACATAGCATCTAGTGAGAACACAGGTGTCTGTATTAACATCACTAGCATTATTATATGATTAACTGTGTCTTCTTTAGTAACAAAACCACTGAGTTGTGTCTGTTCTGGGTGTTTATACAGTGTACAGTTTATACAATATACAGACGTTGGCATCCTTATATTCAACAGAATTTAGAAAACAGCTGTGGTTTAGAAAGGATGTCTTCCATACCTGGGGAAAAAGAGTTACCATCTTTAAAATGACAGGAATACTGAATAAACAAACAAAAGTCATGCTGACGTTATGTTACGTTTAGGAATTAAGTAGTATAAGAATTGGCAAATAGAAATGCTAGGCACTCATCAAGTGTTTTCATATACACTCAAGTAGACCTTTCAAAAGAATAAACAGAAACCAAATATACCCTTATGCATGCAAAATAAAGAGAGATGTAAACTACTATATGAGTCTTCTTAACTTTTAATTACTTAAATCCCAACCCCATAATATAGTTCAATATTAGGAATTTGAAATAAACACTATGTCTGAAGCTAGTGAAAGAATAGCAACTAATCCAATAAAGCATATCATTTTTTAAAAGCAGAGGTTTTAGGTTTTTTAAAAAATGTTTATTTATTTTGAGAGAGAGAGAGAGAGTGAGCAAGCAGGGGTGAGGCAGAGAGGAGAGAAAGAGAGAGAATTCCAAGCAGACTCCATGCTGCCAGTACAGAGCCCGATGTGGGGCTCAGTGTCATCAACCATGTGATTATGACCTGAGCCAAAATCAAGAGTGGGACGCTTAACTGACTGAGCCACCCAGACACCCCATAAAGCATATCGTTTTAAAAGCGGATGGAGATACACCTCTTATACCTGTACTAGTTAAAGATTTACGTTTAATTTCAATAATGAAATTTGTATGTATAGGGTATGACAAAGGACCTAGATCAAGATACTACTAGGGTCAGGGGCGCCTGGGTGGCTCAGTCGGTTAAGCGTCCGACTTCAGCCGGGTCACGATCTCGCGGTCCGTGAGTTCGAGCCCCGTGTCAGGCTCTGGGCTGATGGCTCGGAGCCTGGAGCCTGTTTCCGATTCTGTGTCTCCCTCTCTCTCTGCCCCTCCCCCGTTCATGCTCTGTCTCTCTCTGTCCCAAAAATAAATAAAAAAAAGTTGAAAAAAAATTAAAAAAAAAAAAAGATACTACTAGGGTCATTAAAAAAGCAACAAGGCAGACTTTGTAGAAAGAGGTAAAATTGATATAATGTGATATGAGAGCGGCAGCAGATATATGCAGGGTGATATGCAAAAATGAGAACAGTTATATCAAGGTGGCAAGATAATGGTATACTTCAAATAATTTATTACTATTAAATAGGTCTTTTAATTGTTGCAATATCTTTTAGTTTAAGAAAATGTAGCTCATTAAGAGAAAAAAAATTCCTAATTTTTTTTTCTTACATACCTTTGTGGAACAATTTTTTTCTGATCATTCCTGTTAAAGTTCAAAGGTTAGAGGGTTCTTGAAGAAGAGCTCTCTGCTAATAACTGCCAAATTTGTCTCTTCCTACTCTCTTCACATGAGTTCTAAGTGTGAATCTTTAATTACCTGTATGATGTCACAACTGTTCCTCTTTGTATCTAAAGCTGTCAGTAATTTGGTCCCAACTTACTTATGCAGGTTTAATCTTCCACTCAAGTCAGACTAGTTTCCACATCGTCTCTTAATTACGCACCACTCATCCTGAATAAGAATTTTCTTATTTCCCTCATATGTCCAAATCTTACCATTTTCCAGGGCTAAAGATTTCTCTGATCACTGCAGGTTATACGTATCATCCCTAATTTTCAGAACTCTGCAGAACAATGTATAATTTGCCTTCATAAACAAATGCTTTGGTGCTCAGCCATATTTTATCTTGAAATATCATTCAAAATATTGTAATATTTTGGAAGGAGTTCATATCCTAACCCATACAAAAAAAAAGTTCCTCAGTCTCAAAGTGTAATTCCACAAACTACATATTAGTTATAAAGGGAAGAGTTACCTTAACAACAGAGAAATTGGATATACCTAACTTTATCCAAGCACTCGAACTTAATGTCATCAATATGGGATAAACTGACATATGTGCCTTCTAATGAGGACATAACATTACCTATGCAGTATTTCTACCAAACTGTGTTTAACCTGAGTATGAATAAATATCTGGAAACAATCAGGCATATCTGAAATGAGAAACACCTGTAAAACTGACCCAGACTCTTCAAAAATAGATTTCAAAAGACTGGGAAATTGGTGTAGATTAAAGAAGTGTAAAAAGTTAATGCAGTTGTACAATCTTTGATTGCATCCTGGGTTTAAAAAACTGTAAGAAATTATTAGGACAACTGGAGCAGTTAGAATATACACTGCATTTTAGATAATAATATTATCATCAGTGTTAAATTTTTTGAATGTGATAATTAGATTGTGGTTTATATAGGAGAACATCTATGTGTTTTGAAATCTTTAGAGATGAACTGTCAGAATAATTGCAACTTTTGCCACAAAATGTTAATTGTTGAATCTGAGCAAAGGGTATATGAGTGCTTGGTGAACTGTTTATGTAATTTTTCTGCACGTTTTAAATTAAAAAAAAAATAAAAGCGTGTGTGTGTGTGTGTGTGTGTGTGTGTGTGTGTGTGTGTGTTTGGTGGAGGTATAAAAAGTTCCTGACAAAGTGACTTCTCTTAGTAGGTGTTCAATAAATAGCTATTCAGTGACTGAAAGAACAACACTCTGGATGATATTGCTACTTGTGGGGGAGGACTTGAAACCACATCCATTCCAGCTCTAGCAAAAAGGTGACTTTTGTTTCCTAAAAACCGATGGCACCTTCTATTTTGTGAGCTCAGCTCTACATACTTGCACAGCATTTGGATGTGCTAATTGGTGTTTATTCTGCTCAGTTAACTCAAGGATTTAAATAGGAAATGTGGGGAAACAACTTTGTAGGAATTTTTCAGAACTAATTTGCTATCTGTAAAAAAAAAATGATAAAACACAGACAACTTTAGAAGCACTGTGTATGTTTTAAAAGGGGACTCAGAAAATGCTTCGCAAAGTGATTTCCAGTGACTCTTCTGGGAGAGAAGTTGCAGAGGCAAATTTCTAAACCCTTCACCGTATTACATACTTGTTCCTCCCCCAGGACTGGTGAGCACCAGAGAAGGATGTGGGGCTTCCATGCTCTTATGAAGTGTGGCCACTGCAATGATTTTTCTTTTATGTATGCATAGCTTTGTGACATCTTCATCTGCTTTAACATCTTCTGCGGTTCTCTGTTTCACAGCAGCTCCAGGATCGAAATTAAACACCTGGAAAAAGCACAGCTTCTGTTAGAATATGTCTGTAAAAACATCAGATTAAAAAAATCTTATCATCAAAAAAAAAGTTTTGCATAGATTAGGGCATATATCTGAATAAAAGTGTCTTGAGTTTTTAAATTTAAGAAAAACAGTTTTATATATAATATAATAAATACTTCTGCTGGACTCATGGTTTTTAGTGATAAAGTAAATAATGCAAATTATCCTAATTCTAAGATAGCCAAGGTAAGTATATGGAAAGGTATAATACCTGATAATGTTTTTAATTTTAGATACTTCCTGATGTTATAACAGTACAAAAACAGATGAGGTATAGTTAAAAACAAAAACAAAAACAACAACAACCCTAAAAGCTGACATTTCTACATGCTAACATTTTCTTTGGCTTTATTTAATTACTATATTAATATTACTTTTTCATGGATTTAAAAAGTCCATTACTATATTTTAAAAAAATCTTACTTGCTGTGTATATATTGATAGGCTGTTTCCAATGCTTTGTGGCGGTATGTGTGTGTGGAATGAGGTGACACAAATAAAAGGAAAAAGTGGTCTATTAATCTTTAGTTCTAAAATTAGCACATAATAGATATTCAGAGAACAATGTCCTGTTTCTATTCTACTCTAAAATAATACTTTGTCATTAAAAATAACTGTATTTTTTTTTACCTTGCAAAGGACTAAAACAGTTTTACTTTTGGCTCAGAGGGGCAGCTTTGTGATTTTAAAAGTATTTGTGGCAGATTTATCAACACTCATGCAAAAAATAATATTGCAGATTGAGTAGTTATAGTAAGGAAGAAAATATTGCGCTATTAAATAATGGGCATGGGTATAGCTCAAATGAAAAGGTGCTAAAAAGATTTTGGTGAAATATTTAATATGAATATAGGTTTGTCACCTTTGAAAATGACTGGGACTTGAACCATTTTCTACAATTTTAAGCATTCCAGAGTGCATGCAAAAGATATCTAATTAGATAAAGACTTTAAAATGCATATATGATTGGAGAAGTAATATACAAATGAAATGCCAGATGAGAAAAATATATGAAACACCTAAAAAAACAAAAAACAAAATGGCCAATAGATGTGTTGTGAAATGGTTACCTTGGGAAGAATAAGAGGACATTCCAAGCCACACTTGCATGTTCCGTCAGTAAGCAGGTATGTTTTAACCTGCTCCAAGCAAGATAACAAAGACCCACTGGGACTGTAAAAAAGTTAAAAAAAATCAGGAAATAATTCTGACTGCACATATTATATGAAAAAAGGCATAACTTAAGTCTTACTGTCCTTCAAAAGATAACATTTTCCTATTAAGGAAAAGCATTTTCTTTGTCAATATTATGTTATCTACTAAATTACAGCTTTTAACACTATCGGTCTTTCTTCTAACCAAACTATTTCTCAGAAAAATAGAGATTTTCATAGAAAATTAAATGAAAGTATTTTGAAAACCAAGAGTGGACTAAGAATGGCAAAGAATGCTGTCCTTAAGAAAGTACAGAAACAGGCAAGAGAGGAACAAGAAAACTACATGAAAGTAATCATTATTTTAAAGTAGATCTACTTTTAAAGCTGTTTGAGGAAAGACTGAAATTTAGAAACATGTTGGAAGTCAAACCAGAAAGTCATTAAGTCTACAAAGTTGTGGCCAGCAAGTTCTTCCTTTTAATCTTGGAATCTAGAACCAAACTGTCCCAATGTTAAAAACAGATTTCTCTTTTTTTCCCCAATCCCCAAACATTTCCCTGCAATGTTTCTTTGTAGATAGATAAGTGTGGTCCAACTCAAATTGTACTGGGGAACCAACCATTTTGGCAAGGAAAGAGGAGCAATGCAGAACTGATAAAGATCACGAACTCTGTAAGAAAACAGGGTTTTAGATGTCAGAAGGTGCTGTGTACATCTTCTGGCTGGTAATTGGGGGTAATGCTCTCAATGTTACTGCTCTGTGGGTCACAAAAGTCAGTATTTTCTGTGAATACTGATCAAGTTCAAGTCTACAGGTTAGGTACAAATTCAGATGGTAGGACAAGTCTTTTGATTTGTATTTACAATGAGGGTTAGTTTAAAATGGGCAATGTGTATTAACATGTTGATTTTAATAGTATTAAATAGATATTATGCTTTGAAAACTATTATATACTTTTCATTCAAGAATAGCTTTTATTTATGACTATTTACTAAAACTTTCACTTTAGTCTTCTGATCAAATTTATCCAGAAAAAATACTCTCCATGTTGTATACAAAGCATTACTCTACTGGGGGCAGACTGCTTGCATAAAAACACAGGTAATAGTTTCATATCTATACATAAATAAGGGGCACCTGGGTGGCTCAGTCGGTTGGGTGTCTGACTTCGGCTCAGGTCATGATCTCACGGTTTGTGAGTTCGAGCCCCGCCTCAGGCTCTGTGTTGACTGCTCGAAGCCTGGAGCCTGCTTCGGACTCTGTGTCTCCCTCTCTCTCTGCTCCTCCCCCACGTATGCTCTATCTCTCTCTGTCTCTCAAAGATCAATAAATTAAAAAAATTGTTTTTATACATAAACCAGTTTTAAAATGCAATTCATATTTTATTTATGGACAGTCAAAGAAGTGACTTATGCACATAGAAAATCTCATTTAAAATCCTCAATTTTGTTGACTGAAACATTCATTTGTTTAGACGAATACTTTTTTTCAGATGATACGTAAAAAGTAATAATTCCACAGACTTGAGTTCCACCCCAGCGGTAGGGGCAATCTCATGCTTTTGAAAGTCTGGTAGTGTTGATAAAACAAGATTACCATTCAGTTGTCATGTGAAGAATTCATGAATTTTGTGAAAAGAAACTGCCTAGCATTTTACAGTTAAAGAAAGTGTATGAACTGAATCCTAGAGGAATCTAATGGTAAAATTAAACATGAAGACAAGAATTCCTGAATTATATTAGAGTACTCTACTCTAGACACTTAAAAACATTTCCTCTCAATCAGTCAGTTGAGTTCTTTCCTTCAGTTGTAGCTCTTTAATTAACTTTTGTGAGTAATAATTAACATAAAAAATAGCTACAAGTCTTACGGCACAGATAAAGCTCAAAAGATTGGAAGCAGGTGGGAAATTTAAGGTGCAGCCTCAATGCCACCCTGAAGCAGGAGCAGCTGGAGACTACCTAAAAATCACAAGCAAACTGCACATTGAGAAGGGAGCTACAGAAGGAGGGCTAGCTTCCTATCCATGTTTAAGTACTAATTTAACCAGTTATATATACAAACAAATAAAAAACCATGCTGACTTAATTTATTTGATGGTGTTTTACCTTATCTGACAAAGTTTGCTTCCACAATAATTCTCAGTATATAGATTTGAATTTGGAGAACTCACACTAAAAGATAATGAAGTCTACTTACACTTGGCAAATCATGAATGAACAAGATAAATGACAGATTCCCAGACTTAACTTGGTTCCACTCAGCTCTCAGCAGTCTGAAAAGCTGATGTATCTTTCTTATGTAGTTTTATAAGATGGAGTAAAAAAATTAAATTATCAAGATTTTAGAGTCATTTGCTCTAAGATGAATATATATTTGCTCCCTACAGACTAGAATAACCACAAATATAAACAACAACATTGAAATCTTGCTATATTTATAAGAAAGTATTTTTAGTAGTTTTTAATAGCATTGGCAATAGGAAACTTGGAAAAAGTTATCCCATATGTCCTTGTCCATCTTATCTACTGTGGGGTGAGCTCCACATTCTCTGCTTTCTTATACCTTCACTCCAATTAACATAGAGCACATCTATACCATTGCAGAAATACTTATGTGCAAAAGAATTTCAACAGGTAATTAAGTTTACCTCAACAAACACCTCAAACAAAGCAAACACACCTGAGATAGAATCTGAACTGACTTTTGAATTGTTAAGGCATGAAATTGTTTGTATTCATATCATACAAAATACTTCATTCATATAAATACATTTTTGCACAAATGGAGAATTCCACTGAAGCTGCGATACAAATCATCACACTGAAAAAAAGAGCATTAATGTAATGATACAATGTGATATCTTTTAAAAAGTCCTAAGCCTGTTTCTAATAGTTTTTTAATTATAGCACAAAGAAAGATTTGTTATCATAAGCTTTCATACACTTACTGATAAACTACAAAATAAGTAACTTAGGTGCCACTTGTTTAATAATAAGACTAAAACTTGATCAAGGTTCAAGATGGTAGTGTAGGAAGATCCTGAGCTCAGCTCCACCCATGGACATAATGAATCTACAACTACAACACGAAGACCTAGAAACTAGATGAACAGAATCTCCACAACAGAGGGCAGCACTGAAATGGATGGAAGAGGCAGAGAAACAGTCTCAATAAGGAAAAGAACTCTAGGGAGGAAGTTCCATGGTTGAGAAGGATCTCAAAGGTATGATATTTGTCCCTTAAAAGCAAGAGATTTTGCTGATGTGGGTTGCCTCCATATCAGGCAGTCCAACCCTTAGATCCTACATGAGAGGGACAAGCCCCCCAAGTAGCTGGCTTTGAAAACTAACAGAGAGTATGTCTGGAAAAAACTACACAATTATAGGGAAACTACACAATTATAGATGGCTCTGGTGGCCAGGTAGGATTTCACTTCTGGGCCCCATAGGACATCTCATATATAAAACCACTCCTTCAAGACCGGGAGATAGCTGAAATGCCTCATACATAGAAATAAACACAGAGAGGTAGGCAAAATGAGGAGACAGAGAAATATGTTCAAAAGAACAAGACAAAACCTCAGAAAAAGAACTAAACAAATAGAGATAAACAATCTATTTGATAAAGAGGTCAAAGTTAATGGTTATAAACATGCTTACTGAACTTGTGAGAACAATGGATGAACACAGAACTTGAACAAGGAGAGAGAAAATATAAGAAAGTACCAATCAGAGCTGAAGAATATCATAACAGAACTGAAAAATACATTAGGGGGAATAAAGATCAGAATAGATGTCACAGAAGAATGGATCAGCAATCTAGAAGACAGAGTAATGGAAATTGCCTAAACTGAATGACAAAAAGAAAAAATAATTTAAATAAATAAGTAAAGTTTAAGAAATCCCTGAAACAACATCAAGCATACTAACATTCGCATTACATATAGGGGTTTCATTAGTAGAAGGAAGAAATGAAAGTGTCAGAAAACTTATTTGAAAAAATTACAGTTGAAGATGTTCATGACCTGGGGAAGGAAACAGACATCCAGGTTTGGGAAGCACGAGAGTCCCAAACAAGATGAATCTAGAGATCTACACCAAGACACATTATAATTAAAACGTCAAAAATTAAAGATAAAGAGAGAATCCTTAAAAAAGCCAGAGAAAAGCAATTTAGTTACACATAAGTGAATCCCCATAAGACTATCAGCTGAATTTTCAGCAGAAAATTTTCAGGCCAGAAGGTAGTGACATGATATATTCAAAGTAGCGAAAGGAAAAAGCTTACAACCGAGGATCCTTTATCCGGCTAAGTTATCAATCAGGACTGAAGGGGAAGATAAAAATTTTCCCAGACAAGCAAAAGGTAAAGGAGTTAATCACAACTAAACTTGCTTTATAAGCACTGTTAAACTGGGCGCCTGGGTGGTTCCCTAGGTTAAGCGTCTGACTCTTGATTTCAGCTCAGGTCTGATCTCACATTGGTGAGTTAGAGCCCTGTGTTGGGCTCTGTACTGACAGCATGGAGACTGCTTGGGATTCTCTCTCTCTTTCTCTCTTGGCCCTGTCCCCTTCTCTCTCTCTCTCTCTTTCTCTCTCTCTCAAAATAAGTAATTAAACTTAAAAAAAAAAAAAGACCTATTAAAGGGAAAGTGGAAAAGGCCATGACTAGAAATAAGAAAATATATGAAAGAAAAAAATCCCACTGGTATAGGCAAACATAGAAAAGGTAGTGGATCAACCTCTTGTAAAGCTAGTATGAAGGTTAAAAGACAAAAGTAGTAAAATCAATTATATCTACAATAATGAAAAGATGCACAAAATAAAAAGATGCAAAACATGACATCAAAAACATAAAATGTGGGGAGAAGAGCAAACATGTAATGCTTTTAGAATGCTTTCAAACTTAAGCGACCACCAACTTAATATAGATTTCTGTATGTATAGGATGTTATATATGAACCTCATGGTGACCAAAAACCTAAAATAGATACGCAAGAAAATAAAAAGAAAGGAATCCAAACATAAAACTAAAGAACATCATCAAATCACAGAGGAAGAGAGGAAGAGAAGAAAGGAACAGAAGAACTACAAAAACAACCAGAAAACAATGAACATAATAGCAATAAGTACACACTTATCAATAAATGCTTTAAGTGTAAATGGACTAAGTGTTCCAATCAAAATACATAGGGTGGCTGAATGGATTAAAAGAAACAAAACAAGACCCATCTATATGCTGCCTATGAGAGACTTACTTCAGATCTAAACACACACACAGACTGAAATTGAAGGGATAAAAAAAGATATTCTATGCAAATGGAAACAAAAACAAACTGGCGTAGCAATACTTATATCACACAAAATAGACTTTATAAGAAAGGCTGCAACAAGAGACAAAAAAGGAAATTTACAAAATGATAAAGGGATCAATTCAACAAGAAGACATAACATTTGTAAATATTTATTTACCTAACATAGTAGCACCTAAATATATAAAGCAAATATTAACAGACACAAAGGGAGAAACTGACAGTAATACTATAAAAGTAGGGGACTTTAACACCCCACTTACATCAAAGGATAGATCATCCAGACAGAAAATCAGTAAGGAAACACTGGCCTTAAATGACCCACTAGACCTGATGGACTTATTACATACGTACAGAACATTCCATCTCAGGTGCACATGGAGCATCCTTCAGGATACATCGTATTTGACTGCAGAATAAGTCTCAACAAATTTAAATCATATCAAGCACCTTTCAAACCACAACAGTATAAAACTAGAAACCAATCACAAGAAGACAAATTGAAAAACCACAAATACGTGGAGACTAAACAACATTCTACTGAACAACCAATGGCCAATGAAGAAATCAAAGAAGAAACCGAAAAATATTTTGAGATATATAAGCACAACATTCTAAAACCTACGGATGCAAAAGAAGTGTTAAAAGGGATGTTTGTGATGATACAGGCCTGCTTCAAAACACAAGAAAAATTCTAAATCTTTTGAGATATATAAGCACAACATTCTAAAACCTATGGGAGGCAGCAAAAGAAGTGTTAAGAGGAATGTTTATAATGATACAGGCCCTTCAAGATGCAAGAAAAATTCCAAAAAAGAATTTAATCCTAAACCTAGATGAACTAGAAAAAGAAGAAACAAAACCCAAAATTAGTAGAAGGAAGGAAATAATAAGCATCAGAGTGGAAATAAATGAAATAGAGACTAAAAATAAAAAAAAAAAATAGAAAAGACCAATGAAACTAAATGCTGGTCCTTTGAAAAGATAAACAAAATCTTAGCTAGACTCATCAAGAAAAAAAAAGGGAGGATCAAAATGAATAAAGTGACAAATGAAAAAGGAGAAAAAACCCTGAATAGCCAAATCAATCTTGAGAAAGAAGAACAAAGCTGAAGGTAATCACAATCCTGATTTCAAACTAAACTACAAAGCTATAGTAATCAAAAACAATATGGTACCAGAACTAGCACAAAAACAGACACAGAGATCAATGGAACAAATTAGAAAGACCAGAAATAAACCCATGGTTATATGGTCAATTAATGAACAACAAAGAAGGCAAGAGTGTACAATGGGGAAAAGACAATCTCTTCAATAAGCATTACTGGGAAAACTAAACAGCTACATGCAAAACAAGGAAACTGTACCACTTTCTTATACCACACACAAAAATAAGCTCAAAATTGAAGACTAGAATATAAGCCCTGAAACTATAAAACTCTTAGAAGAAAACATAAGCAGTAACCTCTTTGACATCTTAGCAATATTTTTTTGGATCAGTCATCTCAGGCAAGGACAGCAAAAGCAGAAATAAACAAATGGGACTATATCATACTAAAAAGCTTTTTACACAGTGAAGTAAACCATCCACAAACAAAATGGCAACTTACTGAATGAGAGAAGATATTCACAAAGGGTATATACAATAAGGGGTTAACATCCAAAACATATAAAGAACTCCTACAATTTAATATGAAAAAATCAAACATTCAGATTTTAAAATGTACAGATGACCTGACTGGACATTTTTCAAAGACATACAGATGGCCAACAAGCGTATGAAAAAATGCTCAATATCACTAACCAGCAGGGAAATGCACATCAAAACCACAATGAAATATCCTCTCACACATGTCAGAATGATTGTGATTAAAAAGATAAGAAATAACAAGTATTGGTGAGGATGGGAGAAAGGGAACCGTTGCACACCATTGGTAAGAATGTAAATTGGAGCAGCAAGTTTGGAAAAAAGCATGGAGCTTCCTCAAAAAATTAAAAATAGAAATACCATACAATCTAGCAATTCCACTGCATTGGCCATGCATACCACTTCTAGATATTTAACCAAAGAAAATGAAAACACTAATTCAAAAAGACAAATGCACTCCTATGTTCATTGCAGCTTTATTTGCAATAGCCAAGATATGGAAGCACCCTCAGTGTTCATAGACAGATGAATGGACAAAGGAGATTTTTTTTTTTTTAATTTTTTTTTTCAACATTTATTTATCTTTGGGACAGAGAGAGACAGAGCATGAATGGGGGAGGGGCAGAGAGAGAGGGAGACACAGAATCGGAAACAGGCTCCAGGCTCTGAGCCATCAGCCCAGAGCCTGACGCGGGGCTCGAACTCACAGACCGCGAGATCGTGACCTGGCTGAAGTCGGACGCTTAACCGACTGCGCCACCCAGGCGCCCCTGAAGGAGATTTTTACATGCACACACACACACACACACACACACACACACACACACGGGAATATTACTCAGTGATAAAAAAAAAAAGGATGAGATCTTGCCATTTGTGACAACATGGTTGATCCTAGAGGGTAGTATCTAAGTGAAATATGTCAGAGAAAGATAAATACCATATGACTTCATTTATATGTAGAATCTGAAGAACAAAACAAATGACCAAACCAAACAAAGCAGAAACAGACTCATTGATATAGAAAACAAACTGGTGGTTGCCAGAGGGAGATGAATGGGAGGATGGACAAAATAGATCTTTCAGTTATAAAACATGTTAGACATAGGGAGGTAATGTACAGCATAGGGAATAGTCAGTGTAACAATTTGTATGATAATAGATGGTAACTAGACTTATTGAGGTGACTATTTCATAAAGTATACAAATGTCAAATCACTATGTTGTACTAATGAAACTAATATAATATTGTATATCAGTTAAGAAAACCCTGAAACTTCTTGGCAACAGTTCAGTTATTCCATTCAACTTGCTGTACACAAGATATATGCCACCAAAATTTTAAAAAGCAGGCATTTGCATTTTATTTGTATGATTTTAACTTGTGATATGAACAGCCATCTCCATCATGACTTTTTCTCTTTTACTGTTATATGCAATGGAATAGATTTAAAACTGTGCAGAAAAAATTAGGGAAATTATTTTTAGTTAATATCAGGAATTAAGAAGACTAATGATTGAAACTGTCTATAGATAAAAACACTCAACCTTATATCAGAAAAGCCAGCGGAAGCACGATGAAGGACAGAATAATACAGTCAAGAAATATTGGGTTTATTTCCAGTATTTTACATTTTCCTATGAATGTGGTAAAGATGCTTATATGTTTCTTTTAGAAATCTTCATATTTTTCCTTATCCTTGTTACAGAGATAAACAGAATGACACCTTATATAAACACAAGTAATGCATAAAAATTTTCTCTTGTAACCTAAGGCAATTTACATTGCAAAATAGTACAGAATAAAACGCTCAAATATTTCTAGCAGGAAGGTCATTTATTCAAATTTATGTGAGGTGCTGTCAGTGACGGTATTTTGTTCCTCAAAAGAACAGACTCTACCTCCTTAATTTGGGGATTGCAAACTTGGAGGTGACACGGATAATAACAAGGCTCACCTGACATAAAGCACTCCATTTTGATCCACACGACGCTGCCAACCCACAGGAACTTGTATAGCTGGAAGACCTCCATCTTTGTCCCCTCCGTCACAGTCCTTGCCTCCATTCATTTTCTGTGTCTGCTTGGGACTTTCCAAAGATATCAGCAATAAGATGATATCCTTATATTACAGGGCATGATGGCCTTCAAAAATGGCCAGTGCAGCACAGTTTTTCCCAGACTGTACAAAATGCATTGGGAAGCTTCGGCTCAGTTTGGAACCAAGTCCTTGAAATCTGCCATTGTGGAAAAAATCAGTTTCCCATTATAATCTACATTAAATAACCAATATTTAATTCCTAAGGATGGTCTACATGGGTAAAAATGAGTGCTTCTGACTAAGGAAAATCATATTCACCAATGCTGGTACCTGTCTGAAGTGGGGGAGGGGAGGAGTGTAAAGTTTTTAGTTCAACATTTTGTCTTGAACCTTGATGTCAGACTAAAATAACCTCTATTGTCTAGAAACCGGTCTCATTTTTACAGTGTGAGTCGGTTAATATTTCCAGGTACTACCCGCCTTTAGAGGCCACATTCTTTAAACTTTCTCTTCATCTTCCAATCTGAATCCAAGATGTTGCAGGTTGGTTCATCTGATGTTTTCATGTCTTCAAAATTCCAATAATGTAGCCTGAAACATATGTAAATGTGTAAACTGTATATTTAATATTGAAAAACAGAGAAGCTGCACACTTTTAAAAATGGAATAAACTGCTACGTGTACCAAAATACTTTGATGTTCTCTGCCGTGAACATCACATGTCAAATTCATCTTTTCTTCTTCCGACTTGCTCCACTCACTCTAGTTAAATCAACTTGCTTGCTCTTCACCACATGTAACTTTCTAATTATTAAAGATAGACCCATAATCATGGCATATCACACACACACATAACCTCCTTCTTACTCACAAGAAAAATATATCACCTCTTAGGTTCTGACAATTGGAAAGTTGTGTGTTAATCCAGTTACATTTTCTCACTCTTTAATGGTAAATATTCTTATGATTTACTTTTCTTTTCTAATCATTTTATTAGCCTGAAGAAGAAAATTTTTTTAAAGAAAAAAATTAAAAGGAAATCTACAGTACCTTTCCAAATATAAGAGATTCCCTACCCCTCCCCCCCAACCCCCCTGTTCTTGCATATAAGAGTGGGAGTTGCTTTATAGTTAAGATTTACAAATTCCCATCCATTACGGGGTACTCTGTTAATTCCTTTATTAAGTCACAAGGTGCTGCTTGGGGAAGACATACTGGCTTGAAACAATAGCAATAAGGGCTAGGGTGGAAAGCTTGTAAAAGGTCATCTTAAGGGATCTGTTAAATAAGAAAAGATGGCAAATAAATTTTTAGAAGATTTAGTACTTACTCCTAATGGAGAATGTGTTATTTCTTGTGGTATACAAGCCTTTCTATAATCAATTTAATATATAATGTGTGATTATACTGTGGGACTCATGAAACTTACTAAAAGATGAATGAAAATAATTATTCTAGTGTTATATAAGTGGGACTTGTGGCTTGTGATAAAAATTTCCAGTGACAGCATCACCCACAGATTAAAAAAAATGCTGTGTCTCAAACAACTTAACTGAAAGTGAAGGTGTTATGCTCTGGAAAGGTCTGTATTAAAAGACTTAAGATTCATATGAAAATATTAAAATTACTTCAAAAAATTTAAATAAAAGGATTTATATTTTAGATGTTTAAAATATGTACGCATAACTTAATGAATGAAACAGTGTAAATAGACACATAACTACTTTACCTACATTCCTAAAAAACTTACATAATTAAGTTAGCTCTGGACATTTTTTGAGCTTTCTTCACAGGAGAATGCCTTATGCTAAAAGGCATCATGTACTCAGGCATAAGCTCTATTTGCAGCTTGGGCTGAGACGGATAGAAAGTGTTGCAATGAAGCATATACTTATTTAGCTGAAAGTCACAAACCATGGGCATGGGTGTGGTAAACATCATCAGGCAATGGGAAAAGTAGCAAAAATTTAGTGGGAAAAATGTGGGGTATAAGGAAAAGTGCCAAGTAGTAGCATTCCCAGTGGTGTCTCAAGCTAACTTGCATTGCTGGGGCCACTCCATTGTGTCTATGTTTCTCACAGAAATGACCTACTTGTCTCCCATCCACTGTACCTTTAACTATGACCCCTGTTGATCATTTATGAGTTTATTGACGTTTCATTCAACAGTTAGTCAACAGCTATTATGTACGAGGTGTTACGCTATGTGCTGCAGTACAACGATGGTGGGACCCTTCTTTATCCATAGTCCAGTATAATGTTTGGCAATAAAGAGCTGTTCAGTGAGGAAGAATATAAAGGAAAGAGGGAGGAAGGATGAGAAAGAATGGAGAGAGCAAGGAAGGGTCAGTCCGGTCCAGTAGAGTTCCCAGTGCTAGTGGAAGATGGGAAAGAGGCATGAATTTTGTGCTATCCTGGACTCCCAGTTTTGGCAAATAGTGACAGACCCTGATTATTGAACCTGTTTTGTTTTTTTTTTTTTAACAGTCCTTTTTCATGCTCATTTTATTAATTTGCTTTTCCTAATGAAATCTCTTTAGTGGTCTGTGATCATTAGATTGAACTGGCTTTCATTCTCCCTACTTCTGTTTTTGAGCTTTCTGATCATTTGATGCCTATTTTCTTTCCTTCCTTCTTTCTTCTTCTTCTTCTCCTTCTTCTCCTTCTTCTCCTTCTCCTTCTCCTTCTCCTTCTCCTTCTCCTTCTCCTTCTCCTTCTTCTTTGTTTGCCTGCTCTTGCATGCAACTCCAACTTCCCCAAGACTGGCTGGTTTGCTCCATTAAGTAATTTGTGTATCCACCAGATAATAACATTGGCTTGATTCCTGCCAAATATCTCTCTCATATTTCAGTAATGAAAAATAGAAATATCTGATGGCTGGGTTTTGCTTAGACCAGCAATTCTCAGAGCATGGTGCTGGGACAATCATTACTGTCAATAATGCCCAAGAACTTGTCAGAAATATAAATTCACAGGCCTGGCCCCAGACTTAATGAATTAGAAACCTTGGGGGCCCTTCTGTTCTTCAAGAAGCCTTCCAGGTGATTCTGATGCCTGCTCAAGTTTGAGACCCACTGACTTAGACTAATGCCCCTGCCTCCCTTCCCAGGACATGGCTGTTTTTTTAATTAATTAATTTATTTATTTTTGAGGAGGGGATTGTTTTTATTTTTTATTATTTTTTTAATATGAAATTTATTGTCAAATTGATTTCCATACAACACCCAGTGTTCATCCCAACAGGTGCCCTCCTCAATACCAATCACCCACCCCCACCTCCCTCCCACTCGCCATCAACCCTCAGTTTGTTCTCAGTTTTTAAGAGTCTCTTATGTTTTGGCTCCCTCCCTCTCTAACCTCTTTTTTTTTTCTTCCTTCCCCTCCCCCATGGTCTTCTGTTAAGTTTCTCAAGATCCACATAAGAGTGAAAACGTATGGTATCTGTCTTTCTCTGTATGACTTATTTCACTTAGCATAACACTCTTCAGTTCCATCCACGTTGCTACAAAAGGGGACATGGCCCTTTTATATCTCTACACTTTGCAGGCAGCCAGCCCTCAACTTCCTTTTGTCCCTGGGGAAGAGGGGTGGGGGGATGGGGCGGCCATCCTTTTTTTGCTGATACTTCAGCCTTCTAGAAGCAGCTCAATTGCAAGGGCCTTAGGGATTCCTCACAGAGTGGAGGTCGAGTATCTACATAGTTATCATTTATTTATCTGTAAGTGGCACCTATTTCCTCAACATTCATTTGTGAATTTGGAAAATTCGGAGATGTTTGAAGGTGAAAATTAAATTGGACTGTAATCTCAGTGTTGAATAACTACTGCAAACCTGAATGTACTTTCTTTTAATCGTTGTTTTTAGAAAATTTTAAAAGCACATGTTAAAAAGAAATTATTATAACAATAAACCACTACTCCAAATTCACAATGTAAGCATTTTGTCAGTTTTGCTTATTTTTAAAAATAAAACTCCATTACAGATAGAGCTAAATACTATCTCCCTCCCCCACCCATCTCTCTTTTTAGTCCTGTTTCTTTCCCTTCCATCTTAAAGGCAACCACCATCATAAATCTGGTCCTCATTCTTATAGGCTTTGCTTTTATATGTTTATTCCCTGTATATGTATATGTAAACAATATTTGGTATTGGTATATGTGTTTCAAAATTTTTATATAAATACTATTACACATATATATCATTCTGCAACTTGCTTTTTAAAATTCAACACTGTTTGAGTTATCTCAGTTGAGATGCATAGATCTGTCCCTGTTTCAGACATGTAGATCCAATTTGTTAATTTTTAACATCTGAATGGTATTCTATCATATTATTATAGAACTATTTATTTATTGGTGTATCAATCATATTAATGTTAGGCTGTAGAGTCTGCACAGTCTCAATTTTTCAGACACTGCCAAGTTGCTCTCCAAAGTTGTACTGAATCCAAGTTTTTTTCATGTTCTAAACATGTCTTTTTCCTTTAAATATTGGATCATGACCACTTTGTACTTTATTTTCATCCTGAGCATTTTACTATGGCATTAAATATTTTTCCAAAATATTATTTTTAATTGCTGGATAGTATTTTTGGGGATACACACACACAGACACACACACACATATATAATTTATTCACTTCCCTCTTGTGAACATAGATTTTTTCCTAGACTCTAGCAACTACAAATAAATCTGAGATAAATATTTCAGCCATTTTGGCATATTTACTGAGAATTCTTTGTTAAAATAGAATTGCATAATTTTAAGATCCTTGATAAATTTCTTAAAGTGACAAAAGGGTAGTTTTGGGAAAGCATTTCAGGCCATGGTTCTCAAACTTTTGAAACCCTCTTGTATGTCCTCTTTTGCTAAATATTAAAATCTCTTTGCCCCTAAGATTCTGATAACTTTATTTCCTAAAGAGATTCATCATAAAATATTTAGTCATGCTTTGTTTTTATAGTTTATATCTAAAAACAATAGTTTCTCCTCTTTTCCAAATTTAACATTAAAAAAAAACCTGCATATCCACAACATTTTCCCTTCATCTCCCCCGAAGATTCCATTATGACCCACCTTGTTTATATGGCTTGGTTTAAGCCCAATAGACACAGGTTAAAGCAGAAAAGATATTGTGATATGAAAGGGAACTACATCTCACCAACACTCAGGATCAGGGGTAGATCTTACACTTAGGACATAATTCAAATTTATTGCACAAACAATTCTAGCAACAACAATATAAAATTCAAAAAGTGGTGTGTGTGTGGGGGGGTCGGTTGTGGGTGTGTGTATATTCTGAGATCTACCACAATTCTACAGACATTTTAATTTTTCTACTTCCTTTCAATATGCAAATTAGTTTGGGAATTGGCTTTTAGTGAAATGAATTTTAGTGGCTTGATTTACTTCTTTGCATTGGCTTCTTTTGATCATTCAGAATTCAAATTAGATGTTACCTCCTCGAAGAGACTATACTGTAAGCCATAGGTAATCTCTCAAACTTTGTCAATTCACTGGTACCTCTCATCATCCATTTGTTTATCATTTATTTGTTTGTTTATTGGCTTTCTCTCCTCATAGACTGTAAACTTCCTCACAGCAGGGACCATGTCTCTCTAGGTCCTTCCTATATTCCTAGTTTCTGGTATAGTGCCTGGTCTGCAGTAGGAGCTTAAATACTTCCTGAAGACTGCATATTCAAATCAGTCAACATAATTTTATATTCTGATTTTTACCATGTAGGCTTATAAAGATTTAGCAACACATGCATCTAAAATGAAAGGTTTTTTTTAAAGTTTATTTATTTATTTGAGAGAGACAGAGGCACTGTGAGTAGGGGAGGGGCAGAGAGAGAGAGAGAGAGAGAGAGAGAGAGAGAGAGAGAGAGAAAGAGAGAGAGAATCCCAAACAAGCTCTCAGCACAGAGCCCACTGTGGGGCTTGAGCTCACAAAACTGTGAGATCATGACCTGAGCCAAAACCAAGAGTCAGACGCTTAACCGACTGAGCCACCCAGGTGCTCCTGAAAGAGAGGTTTTTAAAAGAAGCCAGTGGAGGGGCGCCTGGGTGGCGCAGTCGGTTAAGCGACCGACTTCAACCAGGTCACGATCTCGCGGTCTGTGAGTTCGAGCCCCGCGTCAGGCTCTGGGCTGATGGCTCAGAGCCTGGAGCCTGTTTCCGATTCTGTGTCTCTCTCTCTCTCTGCCCCTCCCCCGTTCATGCTCTGTCTCTCTCTGTCCCAAAAATAAATAAACGTTGAAAAAAAAATTTAAAAAAAAAAAAAAAAAAAAAAAAGAAGCCAGTGGAAGCTAATGAGTGTGAATGTTGACAAAATATATAAAAGATGTTTTGCTCTAGATTTGTCTCTGATCTCATAATCTCTGATAATTTCTGTGTAGAAAGTATGATAGGGCTTCTAAGAAAATTAATAAAGTGACTTTATATTTTATTTGTAAAGTGCATCAGTTTTATTTATGAAGTGGTTTGTGTATACATTTTAATTGTATTAATAAAGAAACCATTAAAATAAATGAATCCAACAATTTAAAATTAAACTTATATTTCAGTAGGATGCTGATTAATACAATAGACCTTTTTTTCTTAATCTGCTTTACTGACATTCTTTTCAACCTAAGAATAAACTCACTAGTTTATGCAGTGTTAAATGTAT
Source organism: Puma concolor (assembly GCF_028749965.1). Lineage (NCBI taxonomy): Eukaryota > Metazoa > Chordata > Mammalia > Carnivora > Felidae > Puma > Puma concolor. The sequence continues at coordinate 140,234,448 of NC_141674.1, read as the reverse complement.
ATTTTAAAAGTTATACTCAAAGCACCATGAAGACTATCAGATTATGACATGAAAATAAGTAAGTAGGTATTCCTCATAAATCTTTCTGAATAACATCAAATGTTATAAATTCTTCTCAATAATGTCACACAAACTTTACTAATGGTAAAATAATCAATTGATTTTTTGAGTCATGTGATATCATGAGTAAATTCTATTAAAATGTTTAAAATGACATCACACATTGATCTTGTGCCTTGTGAGGTTACTTGTATATATAGTAGGATAGAATGAATACCAGATGAACTACTGATTTTTCAAGGTAAGACTATGTAAATTAGGTAAAATACCAATATTTTATGATTATATAAGTCTAAATCATTTATTTTTATATGCTATGATTATAAACTTAGCCCTTGAAATGTTTAGAGTGAAATAAGAAATCTATTCCATTCCAACATTTGCAAGTGAATGTCTCATGTTCTCCAATGAGACCAAGTCTCCCGTAGAAGCTACCTTTACACTTATGTACATACCACAACAGATATGATTGTATTAAACAATAACATCAGCATTAGAATTTTGGAGAGTAATGTCTGAGTGGCTACAACATTATTATCATTTGATTGGGTAATAAATGGATATACTCATAATCTTTCCATTATTATTAGTTAAATTATGCTTGTTAGAGCAACCCTAAATTACATTTCCCCTTTTCAATTATCTTTCACCCTCATATCAATTATTCAAACAGCTCCTTTACAGCACTTAGCCAGTCCTCCCATCCAACTTTCCCATCTGTTTCACCTTTCACCTATTTATTCAAGCTATGCATTTTTATTTATGAGCACACTTATCTTGCAGTTACATCTTTTTTCATTTTTAAAAAACTGCTTCATAGATTATTCCTATTTCCACTCTGGTTATTACTGCCATTTGGTTCTTAATTTCATTTTGCAGCCACTTCTTCTAAAACATACTTCTCAAATGCATCCTATGTAAGGCTCTATTGGGTTCTGCTACCGATTGGGCTCTACTTACTTACCCCAAACTACCCTCAGTGCATTTACATTTGTTTTATACAGCTGTGTAGAGTACCATAAGCACATCTTTCCTGCCCTGATTACCAAAGCTCTCTAGTTTGAATGTCTTTGCCCTTTTAATGCAGAAGAGTATAAAAATTCACAATCTGTACGTGAGGGATCATATTCACCTAGGAAAGTTACATTTTTTCACAAACTTGGAAGGTACAGGGATAGGCTTCTCAGAGTGAGGCCAGTTCTCAGTCAAGGTAACAATGGCCTATGCCCATTTATGGTTAGGAGAATTATTTGTACCAGGCCATTTCTTGCTGCCAACGATAGGCAACTTACACATACATCCTTGCCATAGAGAAGCCTTCAGAGAACTAAATGCTGAGTACAGATAGTAGACTGCAATTGGCCTCAAATACTCTGTAGCTTCTTTTACCAGAAGGTAGGATTTATTGTTCCACACTTTGAATCTGGGCTGGCCTTGTGACTTGCTTTGACCAATGGAATGTGATGGATATGCTACTATTCAAGTGCTGAGTCTAAAACTTGATAGGCCTTGCATCTTCCACTCTCGCTTCCTGGAATGCCATTGTCTCAGGACCAATCTGAGCCTGCCTGCTTGAGGATGAGAGTCCACGTGGAGACAAAGAAGTCCAGCTGGTCCAGCCAGTCCAGCTGAGGGCCCAGTCATGTAAGTAAGTCTAGTCAAAACGATATGGAACAGGGATGAGCTGGCCCCACAGAGCCCAACCTAGACTGCAAACCCACAAAATCATGATTATTTTTCAAATACCCCCAAATTATACTGGAAACAACCTGAAAGTCTAAAATAGGGTTTTATGTAAATTAATTACTGCTTTTAGAAGCTATGTAGCTCTATACTTTATTAGCTTGTGATCTTGGACAAGTTTTAACATTTCTTTCCTTGTAAAAGAGAGATTATAGCCCTACAGAATTGTTCTGTGGATTAAAGTTAAAAGTTTTAAACCAGTGCCTAGCATGTGGCAAATATGTGAGTTGTTGCTATTTATGCATAGCTATTAAAATCATGTTATGGAAAATTTAATAGCACTGGAAAAGATACATGATATTGTCAGGTGAAAAAAACATACTACAAAGTTGCATGTAGAATTATAAATCTTGAGGAGCCTGGCTGGCTCAGTCAGTTAAGTGTCTGACTTCAGCTCAGATCATGATCTCATGATTCATGGGTTCAAGCCCCACATCGGGCTCTGGGCTGAAAGCTCAGAGCCTGGAGCCTGCTTCAGATTCTATGTCTCCCTCTCTCTGTATCCCTCACCACTTGTGCTCTGTCTCTCTCTCAAAAATAAACATGAAAAAAAATTTAAAAAAAAGAATCATAAATCTTCATTTACAAAAATGCTACTACATATGTAGATGCAGGAATACAGAAACACTGACCTCTCAGTGGTTGTCTCTGGGTAGCAGGAATATGAATGATTTTTATTTTCTTCATTGTTTTTCTGTATTTTCAAAGTTTTCCAGAATAAAAATCTATTGACTTTGCAATCAAGAAAAATATCATTTCCAAAAAACTAAATATTATGTCCATAGAACAGCCAATTAATGTTTTCCTAATCCTTAAAAGCACTAGGAATACTTTTTTATTGGAAACAGTCACAAGCTTTGTAGCTAGTATTATGATATTATTTCTTTTTCTGTTTTAGCCAAGTGAAAAAGATACAAAATACTGCATTAACCTGGATGCTCTAAATACTAGAAATGAAAATTAAGACTATCCCTTTGACTGGTTCTAAAATGCTTCAGAGTGTCACTCTTACTTTTCTGCTTGGAATACGTCTCCCATCCCTACATTCTTGTTCTTCATCAAACCAACTTCGGTTTATCTCAGTTTAAATGTCACTTTCTCAGAGAGGTCTTCCCTGGTTTCTCCAGTCATTAGGTTTTCCAACTCTAACTTGGGTTCCCCTTTAATTCTTCCTTATAATATCTAGTAATTCACATGTATTACTACACATAACTGAGCTTTCATTTCACCCTTGTCATTCTACCTGACTGCAAAGAAAGAGAAAATTGAGACAGTTAACTTCAAGTTAAAGCCTCCTTTTGTGCCTCTAAAAATATTTAAGGAAGTAGAAATTGAGGGCTATATACATATGTAGAAAATGCTTACTATGCATTTTAAAAGCTCTCTTAAAAGCCAAAAAGTGCACAATCACCAGCTCATATTCTGTAAAAAAGAATTAGAGAACTGTTTTAAGTATAGTAATAGGTTACACCAGAACATCTATAAACTAATTGACAAAGTCACTATACTGCTGAGGGAAAAATTATCTATGATTTATTTCTGTATATTAGCCACCAGCAGAGTTTGCTATTTTTGCTTTTCTATAGAATAGTGAAGTTTCTCATAGAGGATATTTTTAAAAAATACTTGTCTACATTTACATAGTCTATTTTAGAGCAAATTTGAGGAGTAACTTTCACATTTTATCTGTACGTTACTGGTATTTTGGCTACTCAAGGAACAGCTCAATATACATATAGGTCAAATCATTTTTGAGAAATGATGTACATCAATATTGGTTTTTCCCCAAACTGTACTAGGAATGAAACAATTACGAACTATACTCATTTGGGGTTGTATAACATTTAAATAACTAATATTTATATACTCTTTTAGTCTTTTATATACTCTTTTACTTACTTACTCTTTCTTTACTATACTCTTCAATTCACCTGGCAACAGACGCCAAGTTCATACTTGGAGTAATCAGTTCTGTAGAGAGGTAACGGTGACCCCTAGTAACCTTGAAAATAAGTTCACTCAAGGTGGAAACAGGAAGACATGTCAGCCATTGTAGAAACCTATCTAAAGACACTGTCTCTAAATATGTGTAAATATCTAGGAACACTCTGGTCCAATCAACACGTCCAATAAATGTAATTAAATGTAAAAGAGAAGTATAGTCTAATTAATTGTTCCATAAGGTCTCTAAAAAAGCAAGAAGAGGAATATCGTCTGTACATGGATTCAAAAAATAAGAGTCCAAGATACACAATCTCTAAGTCCCATGAAATAAGCGACCTTTTACTGTGTTTATGTAGCTCACATATCAGGAATAAAATGAGTAAGTAAGTAGTAATACCTGCAGATGTTCAATGGTGTCATATGAAAAGTATCTCAAGGAGACTCCATTTAGCATTTTACTGCTCACTGGAATGCTGAGGGAGGCAGAGAAAATGTAGCAGCCGAAGAAAACTTATGCACACAGTACTCAAGTTGGAGTGGAAAGGAGTTTTAGTATCATAACTCCAAGCATAGAGTATCTTAGAGAACATGCTGAAGAAAAGCAAAACCTATAGAAAATAACATCTCCTATTTAACAAAGAGTTAAGCAAAACATAAGACCAAGTTACAAACAGGAGGACTCTGGGCCAAGTCTTATCTGCAGAAGTGTTTGGCATGTACACAGTTTGAGAATAATAATGAATTAGTTGACAATATTTAAATGAAAGGATATTGTATGAACATTTGCATTTCCTGCTTTACCTGAGAGACTGGATGATGTGGTAATACTAGGTCAACATTCCTGCCTTGCAACAATTATCTGGAACGGAGCAGTGACTGCTCCTTCAGAAAGGACTTGGCTCTCCAGTTCAGTGCAGTGGCTTCCTGCTTCATTCCCACCAGCCTGGCCTCTGTAGGCACTTGGGTTTCCAATCTCTGGAATAGAAAGGACCTTGAGACAAGGCTTGAAAGACTCACTATAGTCCTTGACAAGGAGTACAATTTATTTGTTTCTTAATGACCACTTAACCTATAATTCGTAGTGTCTTCAAAAGGGTGGAGGATGAACTCTCAGTGGATCATCATACATTATTAGTTTGTGAAGGAGTTCTACTAAGCTAGCTAAAACCAAGAGCAGATAGCGAATTTTCTTAATAAAATTGAGTTGACCCTGAAACTGTGGTGATTTTTGAGTTAGAGGAGGTAGAGGGTACACAGAATTCTCACCCAACTTCAATCTTCTATCTTCCATTCTTTCTTAGCCCCATCGTCAGTAATACCACAAATTAGCATTATCTCAAGAACTCATCTTGGGATCAAAGAATCATGGAACCAAATTGTACATTACCATTACTGAGTTATAAAATGCTGCTCTCCTCCCCCTCGCTTTTAATATTGTTTCCTTTCAGCCAATAAGGGAAAAGATTATTTATAAGGACTTTCGAAAGTGTACTTGAGACCTTGTTAACCCTTATCCTATTTTCTCTGAGACATCAAGGAGACACTGACAAGGTTCTTTCTCAGTCAGAGCAAAGTAATCCTTGGGACAGTGTAAACTCATTTGTTCCCTTTCCATAGCTAATGAACAACCTTCTGATTATTTGTTGGATTTCATAAGTGATTTGATATCATTAAGTTCATAACTTGGATATCAGGTACAAGTATTTCAGTCAATGAAAGCAAATAAACAAACAAATGGGTTATGTTTGGCTTATAAATTAATTTCTTGTAAATACAGATGATCTGCATCAAACCCTAGAGGCCCATCACCCTTGAGAGCAATGGAAAATAAATTTTTTCTTCTTTTCTTTTCTTTTCTTTTCTTTTCTTTTCTTTCTTTTTTAAAGTAATTTCTTTGCCCAATACAGGCCTTGAACTTGTGACTCTGAGATCAAGAGTTGCACGTCTACTGACTGAACCAGCCAGATGCTCCTCAACATTTTCTTTTAATTGGAAGAGTAAGGACCACATCCTGGACCAGCCAACTTGCTCTTTTTTTCTTTTTGGTTTAGGGCCAAAGCAGGACAGGGGGATGTGTAGGACAGGGTGTACAGCATGCTTGAGTATTGCTATTTCTCAGAAAGCAGCCAGGAGAGACAAAGGAGCAATTAAGGAATGCGGAACAAAGATTAAATAACAATGTCTCTATAATCTTGATATATTAAAGGTACTCCAAGTATTAGACTTAGTGTTTTAAGCATTTACTAGCCATCCCCTACATGTGAAGCACAATAATGGATACTAAGAAACTGGACATAAAGAGAATACAAGCCCCATCTCAAGAAGCTATGCCTTGGAGGTGGAGGGTAGGGTGCTGTGCAATCCGGTAAACAGGTTAATTATAAAACTGACTGACACTGGCTACAATAGGGCTAAATATGTAGTGCTAAAGGAGTACAAAGAAAGAGCTAGTCTAGTTCTCAGGGATCAGAGAAAGGGGGATGCTGGATACATTTAAGGATGCATTGAAATTAGACAGACAAAGAAAGGTTAGTAGGAGACGTGAAATTTCACCTAATCCATGCAAATGATCTTAGTTTCAAAAGATTAATATTAAAGATTTTACTCTTCTGTCTGGTAATATCAATTCCAATATTGTACTTATTTTTAGCTGGTAAGCAAGCATAAAGGTCTCATTTTGTCAGACCTTTTAACCTTGAGATGGTATAAGGGATGAAGCATTAATGAATATTTTCCACAGGAAGATCTGGATGTCTGCCTCATGCCTGAAATAGAAAATGGTGACCTGACATCCAGATAAGCAAAGAAGAAATACTATCAAAAGACGATGATTCACTTCACTAAGAAAGTATTATTAGATGTGAATGCATTGGAAGCAGAAGCTAAAAGGAGCAAGATATGGATGAGGGAGTCTTAGCCTATAGATAGAGTAGTTCAAAACTGTTTGGAAGTATATCCATTAAAAAAAGAAGTTCCTAACTGATGAAAATAAGATGGTTATTGTTCTAAAGCTATTTTAGACAAATGTATAAATAATATTAGCTGACTTCCTACCATCTTCTGGGAATAGCACTGAGCATTTTATACATACATCTATTAACTAACTTAATACTTGTCACTGTCCTATAAATAAATAGTATTGTTTTTTCTTTTCTAGAGTTAAAGAAATGGAGACAAGATAAATTAAATAACTTTACCTTCTCTTTTCCTCTCTGGTAATTTATATCCGCCTTTCCTATTTTATTGTTTTTCTCCTTAGTGTTTATCACTAACATACTGTATATACTATTTACCCTATATTTCCTCTGATAAAGAACATAAGCTCTGTGGGCACATGGACATATTAGTCATCATAACAGATAAAATTCCCTAGAATTTTTTGCTTTAGGTTCAATAGTTCCTTGAAGGCTGGCTGGATCACAACTTTCATTTCTCATAGCACAAAGTACAGAACCTTACACATGAGCATAATCAGTAGGCATATACGGAGCCCCTGTCACGCTTAGCACTGCATGTGTCACTGTAAGATAGGGAAGGACAAAATACCATCAGTGTTCTCAGAGAACTTAACACCTAGACACAGAAATAGGTAGAAGCATGAGGCATACCTAGGGTGTTCCTCACCTACGTTGTACCTAGGGAAGCCTCACATTCAGATCCAATGTGAGTAATTTCATTACTTCTCTTCTTCAATTACCTAACGATGTCTAAAAGTGCTTATCCACCACTCCTTCCAAGACACCCTAGTTAGTCTGTGGCATTACCCTTTTGTGGAAATGCCAGAACTACTCACAACTCTATGCCTATGCACGTGTTGTTCCCTGGACATAGAAAGATTTCCTTCCACGTTCTTAAAGCAAGCAACCTTGTGCTCTTTAAACTCTCTGGTCAATTCTTCCATGAATCCCTCTTTAGACTCCTTCTCAGAGTTACTCGTTCATTGCTCTCTCATTCTACAGTGCTGCTTACACATATGTAACAGCACTTAATACACTCTGTTTTATGTACACACATTCCTTGCTATATATACCCTGTTTTTGAGTTGCCAAACACATTACCAGGTACATGATATGCAAACAATGTACTCTAAGTTGAATTATTTGTTTTTCTCACCTTTCAAAATGCTAGAGAATGTTTTAAATCCTCTAAAATATAATCATAAAATAGAAAAGTTCTTGTTAGGAATATGTTAAAACCACCCAGTGATATATGAAGGTGGCTAGCTGCAGATGAGTATTCAACCAAAATCAAATGGAGGCTGAATAGAATCTACTTTTCTTATTCTATTATCAGTACAATTTCTAAATGCAGGGGCTGTCTACAGTGCCTAGAGGAGTGCCCGGTACACAGAGAATTACTTGTGAGTAAGTGAATGAGTGCTTGTACGCAAACAGAATGCCATAGCATAAACTAAATGTGCTGTAGAAATTCAGAGATGAGGTAACAAATAATAGAAAGAACAGTGAGGTAAGAGGAGGTTTAGAATCTGAAATTTTCTGGCTGTATAACTTTAGTAAGACAATTAACCCGAGCTTTAATTTTTTAATTTGTAAAAATTAATGGGCTGAACTAGATCAGTATTTTTCAAATTATTTTTGGTGTAGATTTCTTTTGTCTAAGGAAATCTAAATGGAATCTCCATTACATATTACATATGTATAATCTCCATTGCTTACTGGTAATAATTTGTTATATATATAATATGTATAATCTCCATTGCTTGCTGGTAATAATTCATTTTATAAGATCGAATTATAACATTACTTATTAAAATTCATCAGTAAAAATAAGGGACTACTTTGATTAATAAAAAGTATGAAATCAAGAGGTATGGGTGACAGTTGCAATTTTAAATCATCTTCAAAGGAGTCATTTCTGTACTTTGTTCTGACTTTATAATATTAACACAGTTCTGATTACCACAGAAAAGCTATTGCTAAAGGCAACTTTTTTTTTTTAATAGTGCATTTGGCTTCAGCAACATTAAGGTCTCTGCAATTAAAATGGTCAAGAAGCTTGAAGGGAGAGTAAAGAAATCTTTTTTCCACGGACTTCAACCTGTATTACAAAGCTGCAATCATCAAGACAGTATGGTACTGGCACAAAAACAGACACTCAGATCAATGGAACAGAACAGAGAACCCAGAAATGGACCCGCAAACATATGGCCAACTAGTCTTTGACAAAGCAGGAAAGAATATCCAATGGAATAAAGACAGTCTCTTCAGCAAGTGGTGCTGGGAAAACTGGACAGTGACATGCAGAAGAATGAACCTGGATCACTTTCTTATAGCATACACAAAAATAAACTCAAAATGGATGAAAGACCTCAATGTAAGACAGGAAGCCATCAAAATCCTCGAGGAGAAAGCAGGCAAAAAACTCTTTGATCTTGGGCACAGCAAATTCTTACTCAACACATCTCCGGAGGCAAGGGAAACAAAAGCAAAAATGAACTATGGGGATCTCATCAAAATAAAAAGCATCTGCACAGCGAAGGAAACAATCAGGAAAACTAAAAGGCAACTGAAGGAATGGGAGAAGATATTTCCAAATGACATACCAGATAACGGGTTAGTATCCAAAATCCATAAGAACTTAGCAAACTCAACACCCAAAAGACAAATAATCCAGTGAGGAAATGGCAAAAGACATGAATAGACACTTCTCCAAGGAAGACATCCAGAAGGCAAACAGACACATGAAAAAATGCTCAACATCACTCATCATCAGGGAAATACAAATCAAAACCATAATGAAATACTACCTAACACCTGTCAGAATGGCTAACATTAACAACTCAAGCAACTACAGATGTTGGTGAGGATGCGGAGAAAGGGGATCTCTCTTGCACTGCTGGTGGGAATGCAAACTGGTGCAGTCACTCTGGAAAACAGTATGGAGGTTCCTCAAAAAATTAAAAATAGAACTACCCTATGACCCAGCAATTGCACTACTAGGTATTTATCCAAGGGATACATATATGCTGTTTCGAAAGGACACAGGCACCCCAATGTCTATAGCAGCACTATCAACAGTAGCCAAAGTATGGAAAGAGCCCAAATGTACATCAACAGATGAATGGATAAAGAAGATGTGGTATGTGTGTGTGTGTGTGTGTGTACACAATACACAATGGAGTATTACTTGGCAATCAAAAAAAATGAAATCTTTTTGCCATTTGCAACTACATGGACAGAACTAGAGGGTATTATGCTAAGTGAAATTCGTCAGTCAGAGAAAGACAAATATCATATGACTTCACTAATATGAAGACTTTAAGACACAGAACAGATGAACACAAGGGAAGGGAAGCAAAAGTAATATAATATAAAAACAGGGAGGGGGACAAAACATAAGAGACTCTTAGATATGGAGAACAAACAGAGGGTTACTGGAAGGGTTGTGGGAGGGGGGATGGACTAAATGGGTAAGGGGCATTAAGAAATATACTCCTGAAATCATTGTTGCACTAAATGCTAACTAACTTGGATGTAAATTAAAAAAATAAATTAAATAAAATGGTAAAAAAAAAGTCTTGTTTCCAAAATTGAAACACTATATCTAATCATTATTCATGTTTCTGGCCATGAATGTAAAATATAGGCAAGAAATATCCAAAACTAAAATTAAGCAAGAAAACTTGCTTGCTTTAATACAATATTATCATATTAATTTGCCATCGCAAAACTGTTAAGGAATGATAAGGATACATGGTGGGAAGATACCCCTATGTTGTGTTTGCATTTTTTCAATGAAGCATACATATGCTGCAGCAGTGCTCTTGTTTGTATAACTTGATTTGGATAAAAAATAGTGAACTCAAGTTTTTAAAAAGCCCAGCTAAAAGCTTAAAAATAAAAATGCATACCCATAAGAAGTTCAAAATGCACATGAATATTGGTAGCAAAGCTTTAGTCAGCAGTGCATAAAAATATAAACTAGTTGGGGCACCTGGGTGGCTCAGTTGGTTGAGCCTCGGACTTTGGCTCAGGTCATGATCTCACAGTTTGTGAGTTCGAGCCCCGCTTTGAGCTCTGTGCTGACAGCTTGGAGCCTGAAACCTGCTTCGGATTCTCTGTCTCCCTCTTTCTCCCTCTCTCTCTCTCTCTGGCCCTCCCCTGCTTGCATTCTCTCTCAAAATAAATAAACATTTAAAAAATATATACAAACTAGTGTCATGGTTTACTTTTACTTCATGATATGTTTATGTGTTTGTTTCATGATGTGTTTCCAATGTGGTATAATGCATTGAATGTGCATCTTAAGTTTTTTTTACAGTGTTAATATATTTTTAACATTTAAATTTGTGTCCCCCATAAGGAAACCTTTGAAGAATCTCTTCTGAGTTGGATGCTCTTCTGGTCCAGCCAATTCTATCATTTCTACCTAATCTAGAAAAGCAAGAGAGACTTCATAAAGATGACTTCAATTTTTTCAACTCAATCTTACATATGTTTACTGAGATTAAGACACCCACTGGGGTGCCTGGGTGGCTCAGTCAGTTGAGCGATGGACTCTTGATTTTCACTCAGGTCATGATCTCACAGTTCATGGATTCCTGACCCTGAGACAGGCTCCACACTGATGGTGTGGAGCCTGCTTGGGATTCTGTCTCCCTCTTTCTCTACTCCTCTCCTGCTTGTGCACACGTGCGCACTCTCTCTCTCAAAAATAAATAAATAAACATTAAAGGAAAAAAAAAAGACACCAGTGGAACAGGGAAAAGCCTGATCAGATTGAAAGTGTAAAGTTGTGTTAGGAAGTTTCATGAATGTAACTTTAAAAAACATGTCCATCTTCCTAGCATAGGGTGAATCTCTATGTACATAAGCTCAAAAAAGTTTTCATATCATAAATCTGTGACATTTCTAACATAAGCATTGCTGGTCTATAGGTATCTTAACTCATAAATGCAATCTCATTCCTATGTAGTTATTTGCTGATAATGACATCTGTCAGATGGAGAATGACTTAGTGATTTTGCAATTATTTACTTGAAGAACATATTCTAATTTGAACTACAGAGGAAACTCCCTTAACTGACCTCCACTTAAACAAATCTTCAACTAATCAAAACACCATTTCTATTTGAAAACAGACAAATGTTTACCTCTGCTTTTACCAGTTGAGTTGTATGCTTTCCAATATTAGTTGTGTTGTTTCCAAAACTGTCTGAGTCAGTAACAGTTGCTGGTATAATATTTAATAAAATATTTTGTAAACTAATGAAACTTAAGTATAAAAAAAGAATGACTATTTCTGTGAAAATTAAGCTAAAAGCATAACTTTTAAGACAAGCCTCCTAAAAAATGAGGTCACATAAGATGAAAAAGTGGAGAATCTTGGAGTGGGGTGGGGGAACGCTAAAAATCTTGACTAATTCTGTATTCAAATCATCTTGCAAGTGTCTTTGAATTCTTGTTCCTCTTCAAAGTTAAAAAAAATTAGCATATAAAGAGACTGCTGTAAACTCATTGGGAACAAGTAAACTCATAGGGAAATGTTTTGATCTAAAAAGACTGTTGACTACTCTTAACTATAGAGAACCAACTGATGGTTACCACAGTGGTGGTGTGTGGTGGGGATGGGTGAAATAAGAGATGGGGATTAAGGAGGGCACTTGTCATGATGAGTGCGGGGTGATATATGGAAAGGCTGAATCACTAAATTCTACTCCTGAAACCAATACCACTGTATGTTAACTGACTGGAATTTAAATAAAAACTTAAAAAAAAAAAGATTGTTGACTGAATGTACACTTACAGATTATAAATTGAAATGTCTAATTATAAATATTTTTAATGGTCCTTTGCTTTAACACATCTTTTTGATTAATGAACCAATTAAGGGTTGAGATTGTGATGGATAAGAGGTCTCTATTACTGTTACAAAAGTAATGTTTGTTTGTGACTGAAAGTATGAATTCATGTTGAAATGATGAAGTTGTTTGCAATGTAAGGTCTATTTTCATTTGATTCTCATTATTTTAAAAATATATTGATAAGGAAGTTATATAATTATTAAATGAAGAATCTTTAGTGAGGAACAAACTTTGAAAAAAGATATACCGCACAATATCCTAAAAATAATTGACACCAAAAAATGACAGAATTATAATCAGAAACTAATCAATCAACATACAGTGATTGTGATAAATTTATCAGTGGAAACTGATAAATCAAATAGGCAAGAAATTAATAAAGATATACATGATTAGAAGTACATAAAATGTTCAATCTGATGGAAATATACAGAGGATTATACAACTTGGTAAGAATTATAAATACACATTTTTAAAAAGAACACATGAGATTGGAAAAATTAGCACAGTATGGTGGTTGTGAGCATGGATTCTGGACCCAGACTGCTGGAATTAAAATTTCAGCTCGATTACTTTTTAGACTTAGGGTAAGTTACATCTCTGTCCCTCCGTTTCCTCATCTGCAAAATGAAGATAATAATCATATCTACAACATAGTGTTGAGCAAATTGAATAAATGAAGATTTCTTAAGCACTTAGTGCTTGGCCCATAGTCAGCGCTATATAAATAGTTGGTAAATAGATGAAAATAACTGGCCATAAAGACAATCTCAAAGATTTCAAACAAATGAAATCACACGGAATGTATCATCTGATTAATTTCCATAAACACAGAATGTCTTAAGAAACTAATATCCCCAAATACCCCTGTGTTTGCAAATTTTAGAAAGAGTGACTCATATATGGCAGCCTTGAAAGTCAATATGAGGTCAGTGTTCATAAATTTATGGCATAATCCAAAATGTGATCTTATTTACCAGAATATGAGTTGGCAGACAAGACAGCAGAATGAATAGAGTTGGATTTCTGGATTACTGAGTATAGGCATGGAAAAAGCAAAAACAGAATAGATCACATGTTTGCAATTTAATATAAAAATGTTCTAAAAAACACACAAATACACACACAGCATGTGTGTGAGAGAGAATGATAAAGCAAATATGGCAAAATGTTAATTGTTGAATTTGTGTGTAGAGATAATAAACAGATACATAGATAAACAGATATCTAATAAATAGATAATTTATATGTACTGTTGTAACTTTTTGGTAAGTTTGAAATCATTTCAAAATAAAAAGTTTTAAAAATGTAGGGGAAACATGAACAAAAATAAAACAGGACCAGGTTTGTAGAGATGGGTGAGCAAAAGACAGAGAGGTAAGGAAGTTTGAGATATGGCAACTGTGTCACTGAAGATATGGAAAATAGAATCTAAGCTGGAATAAAGGTCTATATGAAGAACATGCAATACAGGTATAAGGAAAGGAGGAAAGGAAATATAAGTGGATAAAAGGCAGGAGAAATGGTCTGATCTGAAGGGGTTAAAATGTTGGGGAGACAAAACATGGACTCATGAAAATTATAAGGCAAAGTGGTTAAATGCTCATATAAATAAAAGGCAAAAAAATTCTGTTTAAGGTCAGAGAAGGTGACTATAAATGGCTACTGTACTTTTGAATCTCTTCCTTATTTTGCCTAACTCCCTTAGCCTCATATGTGGGTTGGAATAACTCACATTTAAGGTAAAGAAATGTTTATATGAAAAACAAACAAAAACCAACAAAAGAAAAGACAAGAAAGAAAAAAAAAGATGTGGAGTTTAAAGAAATTGAGAAAAATAATTCTGATTCATCTTGCATGAATAGGGAAGGACTAAATTTGGGAAGGGGAACAGGTAGAGAAGGTAAAACCTTCTGGAGAAGTTGATAGAAATGGATCCCTTCATAGGTATTTATGTGAAATTGGACTGGTATTAAATATTGACTAATGAATTGGTTTTGAATATTTAGCAAGACCAACAACTGTTATATGAGATATACTTAATAGAAATAAAGAAAAAAAAACTGTTAGTACTTGAGGTCAATGTGATCATTTACTTAGAAAGCTCAAAATGAAAACTTATTAGAACCAATGAAAAAGACATTTGGAGGGTGGCTGGGTATAAAACCACCATACAAAAACAAGAAAGGGAGAATTGCCCTATCTAACAGTAAACCATATTAAAAAGTTGTAGCATTGATGTAAGAATAGGCAAGTAATATAATAGAAGAGTATGGCCACAGGTAAAGCCATAGATAAGCAAATTCATCCTAAAGGTATCATTCAATTCTATAGGAAAAGGATGGCCAATTCAATACATAGAATTGGGACAACTGGATACCCATTTGGAAAAAAAGAATGAATTACTTCCATAACTCATGTAATTCACAAAAAATACATTCCAAATGACTCAAGACTTAAGTAAAAAATAAACACTAAATCAAACTAAAATATAAGTGTATTAAGATAATATAAAAATATGTTTAGGGGCGCCTGGGTGGCTCAGTCGGTTAAGTGTCCAACTTCGGCTCAGGTCATGATCGCATGGTTCGTGGGTTAGAACACCGAACTTTGTGCTGACAGCTCAGAGCCCGGAGCCTGCTTGGGATTCTGTGTCTCCCTCTCTCTCTGCCCCTCCCCTGCTCATGCTCTGTCTCTCCCTCTCAAAAATAAACATTAAAAAAACTTTAAAGACTACGTTTATGCCAGATTTATGAAGCCCTTTTAAAAGAGATGAAAAGCAAACGTCGTAATGAAAAAGATTGTTCAATTTGACGACATCATAATTTACAACTTCTGTTCAGCAAAAGAATAACGAAAAACTTAAAAGATAATTGATAAGCTAGAGAAAGTATTCAAAACATATTTAACAGTCAAAGCATTAGTATCTGAAATGTATAAAGAGCTTCGAAAACAGTGATAAAAAGATAAAAGGTCCAAAAGAAAAATGGACAATAAATATGGATAGGCTGCAAAGGTAAAACAAAAGGCTAATAAATGTAAGAAAGGATGCTTAGTAGTAGTCAGAAATGCAAAATAAAGCAATAAAGAAGTATCACTTTTCACTTATAACAAGGTAAACATGTTTAAAAGATTGGTAATATCAAGTTTGATTGAGTATGGGAAAAGTAGTGGCATGAACTACTTAGAAGGACAAACTGTTACCTCCTTTTAGGAGGGTAATGTGTCAGTATCAATATGAATTTAAGATGTGCATATCCTTTAAAACAGCAATCCCTCTTCATCACGCATGGAAAAATAATCAAATATGTGCACAAAGAATTATGTACAATGGGAGGCACCTGGGTGGCTCAGTTGGTTAAGTGTCTGACTCTTGGCTCCAGCTCAGATCATGATCTCACAGTTCATGGGTTTGAGCCTCGTGTTGGGCTCAGCACTGACATTGCAGCCTGCTTGGGATTCTCTCTCCCCTGTCTCCTGCCCCTCCCCCGCTTGTGTTCTCTTTCTCTCTCTCTCAAAATAAATAAGGTTAAAAAAAAAAGAATTATGTAAAATGATATTCATAGTAGCATTGATCACTAGAATGAAAAACACAAAATAACCTAAATGCCTTAATTAGGGAATGGATAAATAAATAACAGTTATAGAAGATAATACAACACTTAAAAGAGGTAGTTCTATAGTGATACGGAAAGATTTCTAAGACATAGTGAAGTATAAAGTAACGAAAAGAGAGTTGAAGCACATATTCTAAGTGTAAAAACATTTAAATGACATTTAAATATCATACATAAGGTTGTAGTACTTTTAGTATCTATAGATGGTGAAATTGGGTTTCCTTTTGCATAAAATACCATGCATTTCCAACCTTTTCTTCCCTGGGTGGTCTTAGTAAAAACAATCTTTGTATCTTCATCTTTGGAGACTGAAATTACATGTTAGTTCAAACAAACATGTACTGAGGCTCTACTATGTAAGTACTCAAAACCAAACAAAACATGGTATACTTTCTCCAAACCTTTTTGGAAATTACTTGAGAGGCTCACTTAAGTGGCATGAAGCAATCAGGTACTTAGAAGAGAATTATGTTTATTTTTGGCAATGGGCATGAAATGAAATTGTAGTTTCAAGAGCTGAGTCTGGCATAAAATTTAATGCATAACAGAGGTGTATGAGGTCCAATTACTCATATTAAATACTGGCTTTCTATGTTCATTAACATGGACTTTAATATTTTATAGCAAAAAAGCCTAGAATGCTAAACATAAGCTTTTATAAAAGGATTCGACTTTGTTTATTTTCATTATGTAAATATCCTTAGAATTCTTCAGCTTGTAATTCCAGGTTTTTCCTTGATGACTTAAAATGCTTAAAAGAATTTTTGGAGGACCAAGAATGAAAATATGACAGCAACCTTGATACTAACATTGAACACATTAATGTGCTATATTTGAGTTTTAAGAATACTCAGCATGGGAGAAACTCTTGGGAATCTGTACCAGCTTGGACACTTAAAGCTCTAAAGTTGGCTTAGGAGGCTTTATGAACATGAGGAGAGGAGATGATGCAAGCAATTTCATCTCTGGGCAAATCAATTTAATGTTAATGAAAAAAATTTCCATGGCAACGTAATACAGAAGCAAAAGAGCAGAATAAAAAGATAAAGCTTTTTTTTTTTTTTTTAGTTCTAACTATAGGTACTATTTGAAGACTTTATTCTTCATTGCAGCTTTTTGTTTTTAAACTCCTAATTAGGATATGTTTTAATATTTTTATTTTTATAGTTTTCAAGATGGATACTAATGACTCAGATTAACCAATCAGCTAATAAATTAGTCTCTCCTGACTTACAAAGTATGTAAAAAGATTACATAGCTTTAAGGGACATATATTAATTTAGCTCATAGCTGAGCAGTATTATAAGCTATTGATTCATTACATTGGTCAGAAAGATACCTAAATTAGAATCAGAAAACAGATGGTGACAAATAAATAATCTATTAAACATAGCAGGCAATCACAAAACATAGCTAGATTTTTTTACACTAAAAACAAGAGGGACAAATGAAGGAGTTTGCCGAATTTATAAGAAAATAATCCTGAAACCCTCAAGTAATCTTCAAACTTAGACTACTAGGTCATTTCCTATTAGTAATAAGCAATTAATAAATAAATCTGAAGACACGACTGCAATGATAATTCTAATGCTTCAAGCGCAAACACTTCAATAGACAACTGCAGTAATATTTTTTATATTTTAATCATGAACACTTCAACAAACAATATCATTTAAAAAATGCCAGGATATTATAGTACAAGTGCTATGATTTACCTGTATTAAATGACTAATGTTGAATAATAAAGAGATAAAATTCCATACCATTTCATATTTTCAACCATGGTTTTATATCAAACATTACCAAACAGTTCACTACTACATAAGTTCTGTTTTTTAAAGAAAATTCCTCAATATACTTGATATATATAAGTATTCACTAATATTCATATAAATATAATTTAACATATTATGTATAAAATATGAGTCACTGAAAAGTTTCGTATCATCACGAATCTTACAAAATACAAAAAGATCATAAACAGTTAAAAATGAAATTATATGCAGCAAAAACGCATGTTGCGAGAAATGTTGATGTTAATCTTTTTCATTGCTCATGAATAGACGCACAAGGGTAATTGGATCACACTGAACTAGTAATTTGGATCATGAGATTTTTATAATGCCTATGTGTCTTTTTTTCTTCACTGACCTTTTTGATACCAAAGCATTTAAAAAACCTTTGTCAAAAAGTGAATTTTATTCTAAATTTTATGATTTGCTTTCTAACATGTTTATTCATTCATTCATTCAAAAACTGAACCAGGTATAAACTCGGGTGAAATTATTTAAATTGTTCATTAGGGTCTACTATATATCAGGTATGGTTCTAGGCACTGGTGACATTGTATATGGGACGTTGTAGTGGTGGCAACAGAACAAAACCAATAAGCAAATATATAAATACAATAACTGTAGGTCATGCTAAGTGTTATGAAAGAAATAAACAGGGTCTAAGAGAAAACAAGGATGGGGGAGGAGGGATCTCTTTTAGAGACATGGAAAGTTCTCTGAGGAGGTGAAATTTGAGAGGCCCAAAGGAAAAGAAACTGGTCATGAGAAAAGAATCGGGGGAAGAGCTTTCTAGGCAAAGGAAACAGCATGTGCAAAACTCTAGAGTTGGACAAGAGCTGGGTGTGTTCTAAAAATGAAGTTAAGATTGATGTCACTGGAGTATAATGAGGGAAAGGGGGAGTGGCACGAGACTAAGAAACAGGCAAGGAAGGAACCATGTCAGCCGCCTTACTCATCATCACATCTTGAATTTTATTTTTAATTGCAATGGGAAAACAACAGTAAAGTTTAAACAGAGGAGTGACAAGACCCTAACTGCACTTTAGGAAGTTATTTCTTTTTAGCTATATTAAGAGTGGACCGGTAGAAGCAATCTGCTAGAAGTCTTTGGTGATAAAAGCTGACAAAATTTTGGATGCCTATTCACAATGGTCTCTTAAAACTACTTCTTTGTATTTAACTCTGAATAATAATAGGCACAACTAGAATAATTGGAGAAATGGGTCATGTTATCTTGGGGATTGTAATAGCCTAGGAAGTGCACATTGGGAGTGGTTACACAGGTATTTTAGACTTTGGAAAGCATATTTCAAACTATTCAAAGAAGTAAAAGTGCATTGTAAGCATCCATTATAAGGAAGGCAAAAAAGGTTTTAAAGTTATTTAAAAATTTTAAAAAAGAGCATTCTGATCATAACCATACAACTAGCCTAAGCCCAAATATAAAGAAACCAGAGAGAAATCTGTAGAAGCTCAAGGGGTTGTACAGAGAGCTTTCTATGTGGCTTAGTTATAAAGAGGCTGTGTTTAAAAGGCAAAAGGAAAGAAAGGGACATAAATCTAAGATTCAGCCTTTAAGACCTTGTGTGATTGGACCTCTGAATACTTCCTGACCACATTTTATAAGTGTCTCTCCAGTCATGTCCTTTCTTCTGTTCCCTGAATATGTCAAACTAATTCTTGACTTTCGGCTTTTGCAGTTGCTTTCTCTCTTCTAAAATTCTTCTAATATTTGAACTCAAATATCACCTCAAAATACCATCTTGTTTATTTTCTTTATAGCACGTATTGCTAACTTAAATAAAATACTATTTATGTGTTTATTGTCCTTCTCCCATCACTAGAATTTCAGCAAGAGAGCAAGGGCTTTGTCTGTTCTTTTCATGGCATTATCCTCACTGCCTAGCATAGCATCTGACACATTATAGACCTTTGATAAATGGATGGAAAAAAGGAAGAAAGGTAGAAATAGGGGAGGGAAAATGAAAAGGCATCTGAGAAAAACGTCCAAAAGTTTATTAAATCCAGAATAAAGTGGGGTTTTAGAAAAATTCTAAAGATATAAAAGGTATTTTCAAAGATATGATTAGAACAGGAAGATTAAAGTATAGTTGGGTAAGCAGCTGCAATAATAAAATAAAATTAGAAGAAAATTCAACTTCAATTTTGTTTCTATTTTCTTGATTAAGGAGAATAAATCTTATGTCAAAATGAAAAAATATATCTGATTAAGAATAAATCATGGAGGACTTTTGGATTCTAGTCAAGATGGAATAACAGGGGTAAGATGTACTCTTGCTTGAAACAACCCCCACCCAGAAAAAAAAAGGCAAAATATATGAAACAATGCTTTTTGAAGACACGAGACACCAAGCAACCAAAAGAGACAACCAGGAAACAAAGGATAGGAGCCCTAGAATTGTCTTTACTTATTTCCTTGAGTGAGTTTCCAGACTATGTGCAGAGAGGGTGGACCCAGTTGGAGCTCAGCAGACTCTCTAAGCTAAGAAGACATAGCTAGTGTTAGGGGAGACCAAGGCAGTGTAAGTTTTCAGGACAGAGTGTGGGATAAGAAAGAGCTGCAGAGAGAGATATACACAGAGATCTGCAGAGGGTTCCCCCCTTTTTAAATATGGGACTTTACATATACTTTATTATAATTTAAGTAAGCTCTATGCCCCATGTGGGCCTTGACCTCATGACCCTGAGATCAAGAGTTGCATGTTCCAGGGTGCCTGGGTGGCAGTGTCAATTAAACGTCCCACTTCAGCTCAGGTCACCATCTCTTGGTTCAAAAGTTCAAGCCCTGCATCAGGCTCTGTGCTGATAGCTCAAAGCCTGGAATCTGCTTCGGATTCTCTCTCCTCTCTCTGCCCCTTCCCCATTCGTACTCTGTTTCTGTCTTTCTCAAAAATAAATAAAACATTAAAAAAAATTAAAAAAAGAGAGTTGCATGTTCTACTGACTGAGCTAGCCAGGCACCCCAGAGTGTTCCCTTTGAGCATCTAACAGAGAACTAAACAGTGCATGCATGTGAGGAGACTAACTGAGGCCAAGGAAAGAATTCCCAAAAAGGATAAAGCAAGTGGGACTTGACACTCACACTGGGCTAGTAGCTACTATACTGTATAACTAATAGGATATAGAGTAAAATACTCAGAAGTATCTTGCTCAGTAGTGGGGAATATGTAGACTTAAACACTTCTAGTCTTGCCTAATGAGTTTTAAAAGCAAGACCTAAAAGGATCAAATTGTTATTTCCAAGTAATTTAACTGCAATCCAGAGCAAACCTGAAAAATATTTAAATGCATACAAAAATACCCAGGACCCAACAGACAAAATTCACAAGGTCTAGCATCAAATAAAAATTATCATACATGGAAAAAAGCAGAAAAATAAAACACAGAGTGAGGTGAGAAATCAATCAGTCTTTGATGAACTTCCAGCGAATTATGTTGAGTGACAAAAGTCAATCCCCAAAGGTTATATACTATAGGAGACCATTTATCTAGCATTTTTGGAATGACAAAATTTTAGAAATGGAAAATAGACCAGTTGTTGCAATGGTTAGTGATGGGGGTAAGGTGGGGGCAAGATAGAAGTGGGTACGGCTATAACAGGACATGAAGAAGGATTCTTGTGGTGATGGAACTGTACCTTGACTATGGTGGCAGATACAAGAACCTAAACATGGGATAGAATTGAACAGATCTGAAAACATATGGGCACACAAGTAAGTACCAGTAAAATTAGAGAAATCTGAGCAAGATTAGTGCTTTCTATCAGCAAATTCTGGTGTGATATTTTACTAGTTTTACAAAATGTTACCATCAGGGGAAAGGGGATAAAAGGCACAGGGGATTTCTCTGTAGATGAAGCTGAACTTCCAAAGATGAAAAATTATAATTTATCAGATGAAAAATACACTCGGTGGGATGAACAGCAGATTAGAGATTGCAGAAGATTAGTAAACTTGAAGACATAATAGACACTATCAGAAATCAAACAAAGAAAAGAGATTGAAAAAAAAAAGAGTATCAGTGATCTGTGAGGCAATTCAAATGGATTACTATATGTGAAAGTGAAATCTCTAAAGGAGGAAAGAGAGTGGGGGACAAAAAAAATTTGAAGAAATAAAGGATAAAAATTTCCCCAATTTGATAAAAACTATAAACTCATAGATTTAAGAAGCAGAACAAATTCCAAACACAAAAAGCATAAAGAAAACTACACTAAGGTACATCACAATCAAGTTGTTCAAAATCAGAGATAAAGAAAAAGTTTTAAAAACAGCCAGTGAGGGGAAAATGTTATGTACAGAAGAACAAAGATAAGGATGATTTTTCAGTGAAAACAATGCTTATGAGATGACAGTGGACTCTCATATTTAAAGTACTAAAAAATCCCCCAAATCTGTCAACCTAGAATTCTATATATAGCAAAAATATATCTTCCAAAATGAAGATAATATAAAGACTTTCAGATACACAAAAACTGAAAGAATTCATCATTATCAGACTTCCAGTACAAGTATGGTAGAGAAGGTTCTTCAGGAGGAAGCAAAGTAATACAAGATTGAAAGAAGGATCTAAGACAAAGTAATGAGGAACACCAGAAATAGTAATTATTTGTTACTATTGTAACAATACACATTGTTACTATTGTAACAACACACATTTCTTGTATCTTATAAACATATTCTTATATTTAATTTTTAAAAAGATAATTGACAATTTAAATTTTAGAAAATGTAATGCAGGGTTTATTTGAAAAAGTAAAATATATGATGACTATACTACAAAAGCCATAAGAGGAGAAATGGAAGTACACTAATTGTAACGCTCTAATGCTACAAGTGAAGTGATACAATATCATTTGAAGGTAGATGATGAAAAGCTAACGATATATGCTATAATCCCTACAACAACCAATAAATAATGAAACAAAGAGTTATATCTAAAAAGCCATTAAAGGAGATAAGAATCAAATCATAAAAAGTACTTAATCCAAAAAAAAAAAAAAAGATAGAGAAGGGAAAAAGAACAAAAACACATTGGACAAATATAAAAAGGGAAACATGGGGCAAATAGCAAAATGATAGATGTAAACCTGATTATATCAATACCTATATTAAATGTAAATGGTCTGAAAACCAAACTAAAAGGCAGAGGTTGTCACATTGTATGTCTGTAATCATATAGGAAAAAGAAATAAAAGGCATCCAAATTGGTAAGAAAGAAATAAAACTGTCACTGTTTCCAGATGACATAATACTATACATAGAAAACCCTAAAACTCCACCAAAAAACTATTAGATGTAATAAATGAACTCAGTCAAATTGCAGAATACAAAATTAATGTACAGAAATTGCTGGCATTTGTACATACTAATAACAAAGAAGCAGAAAGAGAAATTAAGGAAAAGACCCCATTTATAACTGCAACAAAAAGAATAAAATACTAGGAATAAATTTAACTAAGAAAGTGAGAAACCTTTATTCTGTAAACTATAAAACATTCATTAATGAAACTGAATACAACACAAGCAAAATGGAAAGATATCCCATGCTCATGGATTGGAAGAATTAATACTGTTAAAATGTCCATTTTACCCAAAGTAATCTACACATTCAGTACAATCCCTATCAAAATACCAATAGCATTTTTTCACAGAACTAGAATGAATAATACTAAAATTTGTATGGACAAGCAAAAAACCTGTAATAGCCAAAGCAATCTTGAAAAAGAACAAAGCTGGAGGTATCACAATCTCAGATTTTAAGATATACTATAAAGCTATAATATCTAAAACAGTATGGTACTGGCACAAATACAGACACATAGATTATGGGACAAGGTAGAGCCCAGAAATAAACTCATGTTTATATCGTCAATTAATCTACAACAAAGGAGGCAAGAATATACAATGGAGAAAAGACAGTCTCTTTAATAAATATTGTTGGGAAAACTGGACAGCTACATAGAAAAGAATTAAACTGGACCACTTTCTTACACTAAACACAAAAATAAACTCAAAATGGCTTAAAGACCCAAATGCAAGACCAGAAACCATAAAATTCCTACAATAAAACACAGGCAGTACTTTCTTTAACATTGGCCTTAGCAGCATTTTTCTACACATATTTCTTGAAGCAAGGGAAACAAAAGCAAAAATAAATGACTGGGGCTATCCCCAAAAGAAAAGCTTTTGCACAGTGAAAGAAACAATCAACAAAACAAAAATCAACCTACTAACTGGGAGAAGATATTTGCAAATGGTATACCCAAAAGGGCTTAATATCCCAAATATAAAAAGCATATCTACAACTCAACACCAAAACCCTCAACCTGATTAAAAAAATGGGCAGAGGACCTACATATTTTTTTCCAAAGAAGACATACAGATGGCCAATAGACACATGAAAAAATGTTCAACATCACAAACCACCAGGGAAATGCAAATCAAAACCACAATGAGATATCACCTTAAACCTGTCAGAATGGCTAGTATCAAAAAAACAAGAAAAAATAAGTGTTAATGAGGATGTGGAGAAAAAAATTCTTGTGCACCACTGGTGGGAGTGTAAATTAGTGCAGCCACTGTGGAAAACAGTGTGGGGATTCTTCAAAAAATCAAAAATAGAAATATCGTAAGATCCAGTAATTCCACTATTTGGTATTTACCCAAAGAAAATGAAAACACGAATTTGAAGGATATATGCACCCCTGTGTTTACTGCAGCACTATATATATACACATTGGAATATTACTCAGCTATAAAAAGAAATGAGATCTTGCCAGTTGCAACATAGATAGACCTAAAGGGTATTATGCTAAGTGAACTAAATCAGAGAAAGACAAATGCCATATGATTCACTGATATGTAGAATCTAAAAAACAAATGAGCAAACAAAAGAGCAGAAATACATTCATAAATACAGAGAGCAACTAGTGGTTACCAGAGGGGAGAAGGATGGATGGATGAGCAAAAAGGTGTAAAGGGGAGTGGGAGGTACAGGCTTTTAGTTATGAAATGAATAAGTCAGGAGGATTAAAGTTATAGCATATGGAATATTATCAATGGTATTGTAATAGCATTGAATGGTAACAGATGGTAGCTATGCTTGTGGTGAGCAAAGCGTATGGTATAGACTTGTTGAATTGCCATGTTGTACACCTGAAACTAATGTAATGTAATGTTATGTGTCAACTATAATTCAATAAGTAACAAACAGATTGGGATAAATGTCCCAATAAATAAAAATGCAATAAAATACTGTGCATGGTAATAAATGAACAATAAATAAAAGTAAAAAAGCTAAGCCCAAGTATATGCCACCTATAAAAATCACAATTTAAACATAATGACATAATAGGTCAAAAATAAAATTATGGACAAAGATAAATCCTGTTAACACTAATCCAAAGAATGGATACTTTAATAGCCCAAACTAACAATAACCCAAATATCCATTACAGGTGGTTAAGTGAATTTTGGTATATTGATAAAGAGATTGTAACTCAGGGGGAAAAAAAAAGAATTACTGAGTTAGGTAACAGAAAGAATAAATCTCAAAATAATTTACTCAAAATAATCTCGAGTGAAAGAGGCCACACGAAAAGAGAGTGTATACTGTTTTATTCCATTTATATAAAATTCTAGAAAGTGCAAACTAATCTATAGTAACAGACAGCAGTGCAATGTTTGCCCGGGAAAATCAAGGAGAGTGGGAGGAAAAGGGAGGTAGGAATTAGAAATGAATGTAAGGAAACTTTTGGTGGTTATGGATATGTTCATTATCTTTATTGTGGTAATGGTTTCACATATGTTAAAACATTAAGTTGTACTCCTTATATATGTGTTGTTTATTATATATCAACTATATCTCAATAAAACTGTTCAAAATAAATTAAAAAAGGAAAAACTCTTCTGTACAGAAGTATTTCAATCGATAAATGCAGAAGAAATGAGGGAGATAGAAAACAAAACAGATGAATCATTAGGGAAGAGAAGAAAAAAATAAGATGAAAAGAGAGGAAAGCAAACCATAAGAGACTCTTTTTTTTTTTTTTAATTTTTTTTTTCAACGTTTATTTATTTTTGGGACAGAGAGAGACAGAGCATGAACGGGGGAGGAGCAGAGAGAGAGGGAGACACAGAATCGGAAACAGGCTCCAGGCTCTGAGCCATCAGCCCAGAGCCCGATGCGGGGCTCGAACTCACGGACCGCGAGATCGTGACCTGGCTGAAGTCGGACGCTTAACCGACTGCGCCACCCAGGCGCCCCCATAAGAGACTCTTAAATACAGAGGACAAACAGGGTTGCTGGAGGGGCGTTGAGTGGGGGGATGGGCTAAATGGGCGATAGGCATTAAGGAGGGCGCTTGTTGAGATGAGCAATGGGTGTTATATGTAAGTGATGAGGCACTAAATTCTACTTCTGAAATCATTATTACACTATATGTTAACTAACTTGGATTTACATAAAATTTAAAAATAAAAAAAAAAAAAGAACACCACACTAGTAATTGAGGCAGGCATGATCCATTAGCAAATTCTAAAAACACTAGGTGAATGTTCAAGAAAAAAGAAGATAATTGCATGATATCAAAGTATCTCCTTCCAAATATTTATTAATTACAAAGGGAGAGAATAGCAACTTCACAGTGGAGACACCTGACACACACACCCTAAACCAAGTGATCAAGGTTAACATTATGAATAATAGTACATATCAACATCATGTGACACCTGTTATAGTGCCCTGAGGAAGGTACATCACTTCCAGTATTTGTTCCCAAAATGAATAATCTCCTATAATCAGGACAGAACATCAGATAAACCCAACTGAGGGACAGTCAATTGAATGCCTAGTTAGTAGTGAAAGTGCCAAGGTGTTAAAAAGATAAAAAGAGACTATGGAACTCTCACAGATTGGAGGAGATGAAAGAGACATGAAGATTAAATGTAATGTGGGATCCTGGATTGTATCTTGGAAAGAAAAAGCACACTGATGGGAAAAGTGGTGAAATCAGAATAAAGTCTATGATTTGGGTAATGATATTGTAACAATATTAGTTTCTTAGTTTTGATAATTGGATGGTGGTTCTGCAGAGTGTTAAATTAAGGGAGGGTATGGGGGTATATGGAAATGTTCTGCGCTATTTTTGCAACTCTTCTAAAAGTCTATAATTATTACCAAAAAAAAAGTTTTTTAAACCACAAGCTTGCACAGGAGAAAAAGTAGTTACAGATTTTTAGCTGCTTTAATAGATCTTTTATTTGTATCTTGAACTATATGATTGCCTGAAAAAAACGAACAAGAGAACCTAGAGATGAAATAACAGGATTGGCGACGGTAATTTTTGAAGCACTGTAGAGACTAGAAGAAATGATGGAAGGGTAGATAATGAAAGAGTTTCTAATTTTTTTTTTTAAAAGGAGCATAATGTGGAGAGGTCAAATGATAAACCAGTCAGCCTTTAAATCATGCTTTTTAGCCTTGTAAGATTTCCAGAAGGAATTAATGAACAGATAGTTTTATGTGTACTTAGAACGGAAGGCAATAATAACTATGAGCTAGTTCAGCTTCACCAGGAACAAGTTATGTCAGACTAACATTTATCACTTTCTGAAAGGATGGCTTGTTTGACAGATCTAAAAAATCCTCTAGACCTAGTAACTTTGATTTCAAGAAGGTATTTGGCAAAATCACTAGAAATCTTGTGAACCAGATGGTAAAATAAGAGCTAGATGATATTTCAAAAGTTGTACACATTCACTGAATGACTATTTACAGGTTTACGACTCAATGTCTAAATTCAATCTCCTATCAGAATTCTCTATTGGCAAATCTAAAGGCCTTCTCTACAATCGTATCCAAGTAAACATTTTCTATTAACCAGGATGAAGATACACTGAGTTGGAAGAATGGTTGATGGTTGCAGAACAGAATTAGGATCCAAATATCCTTAGAGGAATTTTGAAAAAAATCTTTAAAAAATAAGATTGAATGGAAGATAGAAGAGATATAATTTATAGTATATGATATAAAAGAGATTTTTTTTTTTGGCTAACTGCAAGTTCAGTAAGTCTGTACAATGCAGTTGGTAAAAGAGTTAACAAGATCATATTTATCAGAGAGTAATATTAACCCTAAATTAGAATGTGAAATTCTTCTGATAAACTGCAAGCATTTCCACTCATCGAATTTCTTTAATTCATAGAAAAAATGAGAATAAATAAATCTTTACGATATATCGAATTTCCATACTTGGAAACAAGAGCTAGAGAAAATAAATAGGCAAAGACAAATACTTATTAATCACTGGTAATAGATTCTGAAGTCATACTCCTGTTGTGTCTTAAGTGCTAGCCTTACTTTATCTAGAACCAATTCTACCTTTATGTTATATATTAGGATTCTATCTGAGATTCCATTAGATAAATCTTCCCACATTTATAAATAAAATAAAGCAAAAGTTTTTTTGATCTTTTAAAATACAAAGATTAGAAAATAGAAAACAGAATAGGGCCCACATGATAAACACTCATGAATTAACCAGACAACAGTAATAAAGCCAAATATAATCAAGTATGCCACGTAATCAGCTTGCTAGGGTTTGGCAGTCTTTGCTAAATAGTTTGCTTCAATATAAATCCTTTTCCCTTTCACACATTTATTTCACAAAGAGAGACTAAGGGCCTGAACTAGAATTCTGAGAGTGAGAGTAGAGAGAAGAGATACAGTTGAGTAATATTTGGGATCTGAAACAAGCAACTTTTATGGATACATGATGTAGGATGTATGGAATGTAGGAAAGAAATGGCAAATAGGTTTTAATTCACGTGCGTTATCAGTCAGGGCCTGGCAGAAAACAAGACAAGTACACTCAAATTAATTAAAAAAGAAGTAATTTGTGGAAAACTTTACATGCAAAGATGTGGGCAAGATTTATGGAAACTGAAAAGGGATAGTATATGATCCCAGGGCTGGCAAAAGGAGACCTATGATCACCCCTAAGTCAGAAATGAGGAGGAATTGATAGGAGTTGTGTCTTTCAGTAAAGAAATGTATCCAACCTGTTGCAACCCCTGTAAGAATAAATATCCCAGCATCACCCTTGTCCCACTTTCCAACCTTCTGTGAATGCCTCTGAGCAAACCCAAACAGAAGACAGGGCAAGAAATCTCTTGAAGGAGTCTTGCATAAAAGTTATTGCACAAAAAGCAGAGTAGCAGAAAAGCAGGGTACCAATCCTAATTGATTGACAGTAGTTGTCTGAAACACCATGTAGAAAAGGATTCTGTGATGTCCTGCAACTTCATTAGGACACATAATCATGAAAGGCATACACCTATTATTAGAATGGGATGAGGCAGTGTTAGCATGTGTGCTCATGAGCCCTATGTCTGTAATAACCATGGGTTGGAGGAAAGGCAGCATGTGTGTCGTATGTTTTTCAACCCTGGACTATGAAGACTTTCATGTTTCTAGTTGGTCTGAATGGTAAATGGCTATACCAACAAATATAACAAAAAAAAAATAGAACAAATTCTGGAGCAGGGATGATACATTCAGGTTAGGAAATGCTGACTTTGAAATGTTTTGATTCTGGGATGCCCAAAGACCATCCGTAGATATTTGAATCTTAAGTTCTGTGGGGAAGTCTAGAATGTAAATAGGAGCTTTGGAATCCACAGTTTACAGGTGATGAAACCATAAAGTGAAGAGAACACAGAGAAAATAATAGTGGGTATGTATGAAATCAAGGGAGTATCAACATTAAGTAAAGGGCATAGAAAAAGCCAGCAAAAAGAAAAAGAAAAAGAACAGTCGGAAGGTTATACACAGCACCAAGGAAACGTAGACTCAAAGAAACCAAGAAAGCAGAATATTTATAGAAAAAAGTTGCCATGAATGTCAAAAGTTGAAGAAAGGGCAGTAAAATCTAGACTGAAAAATATCCACTGGATATGACAATTAGAAGATTATTGGTGCCCTCAATTAGAACAGTTCCAGGAATGTAATAAGAAAGGAAGCCCAATTTCTTTTTTTTTTTATTTTTTTAAATTTTTTTTTTCAACGTTTATTTATTTTTGGGACAGAGAGACAGAGCATGAACGGGGGAGGGGCAGAGAGAGAGGGAGACACAGAATCGGAAACAGGCTCCAGGCTCTGAGCCATCAGCCCAGAGCCCGACGCGGGGCTCGAACTCCCGGACCGCGAGATCGTGACCTGGCTGAAGTCGGACGCTCAACCGACTGCGCCACCCAGGCGCCCCTGGAAGCCCAATTTCAATGGGATGAGAAGTTAATGAGAAATAAGAATCTGAATACAGCAAAAAAATAATCTTTTGAGTACAATGGATGAGGTGAAATGGAGAATGAATTGATGGCAGCTGGATGAAAAGAGGATTTAAAGAGGATTCTTTTTAGAGTTTTTAAACAAATAAAATTAGAGTATGAGGAGAAGAAAACTAATGGAGTAAAACAATATATAAAAATGAAAGGACTATTACAGATGTCTGGAGCCTGTCCTACCAATGCATCCCTGAGGAAAAATGTTTTGCTCACAGCTGCTGTCCACCATAGTACAGGTTATATTATGTGGCATCTCACTCCTCAATACCGGTGATTGACTAATGTAGGCACATATGTTAGCTATCTATGACGAAAAGATGAGTTAAGTCAATTGGATTATCTTTGTTAGGAGTATGAACTAAGAAATATGAAAATAATTGGCTGATTAGCAGTATAATGTCAGATGGAAGGATGGTGATATAAAAAGAAAGGATAGTGTACTCAACACCAAAAAACAAACAATCCAATTTTTTTTTTAATTTTTTTTTTTTCAACGTTTATTTATTTTTGGGACAGAGAGAGACAGAGCATGAACGGGGGAGGAGCAGAGAGAGAGGGAGACACAGAATCGGAAACAGGCTCCAGGCTCCGAGCCATCAGCCCAGAGCCCGACGCGGGGCTCGAACTCACGGACCGCGAGATCGTGACCTGGCTGAAGTCGGACGCTTAACCGACTGCGCCACCCAGGCGCCCCAAACAATCCAATTTTAAAATGGTCAGGGGACAACAGAAATTTTTCTAAAGAAGATCTATGGATGGCTAACAGACATATGAAAGGATGTTCAACATCACTAATCATCAGGAAATGCAAATCAAAAACACGATGAGATACCACCTTATACTCATTAGAATGGCTAAAATCAAAATGACAAGAAATAACAAGTGTTGGTGAGAATGTGGAAAAAAAGAATCCTTGTACACTGTTGATAGGAACGTAAATTGGTATAGCCAATGTAGAAAACAGTATGGAGTTTCCTCAAAAAATTAAAAATAGAAATGTCGTATGATCCAAAAATTCCACTACTGGGTATTTATCCAAAGAGAACGAAAACACTAATTTGAAAAGACATATGCACCCCTATGTTTACTGTTGTGTTATTTACAATGACCAAGATATGGAAGCATCCTAAGTATTCATCAATAGACGAATGGATAAGGAAAATGCAACACACACACACACACACACACACACACACACACACACAAACAGATATTACACAGCCATTTGAGACATGGATAGACCTAGAGGGTATTATACTAAGTAAAATAAGTCAGAGAAAGACAAATACCATATGATTCCATTCATAAGTGGATCTGAAAAAAAGAATAAACAAACAAAAAAGCAGAATCAGACCTATAAATACAGAGAACAAACTGATGGCTGCCAGAGGGGAGGTGAGTGTGGGGTTGAGCAAAATGGATGAAAGGGAGAGGGAGACACAGTGTTCCAGCTATGGAAGAATAAGTCACAAGGATAAAAGGTACAGCATAAGGGATATAGTCAATAATACTGTAATAGTGTAACAGCAATTAGCCATGTTAAAGCTAAAGTTAGAAAAAATTAAAAAAAATATGAGTGGCAAAAGGAAGCATTTATAAGGTAGAACGTGAGGAAGCTAGTTCTCAGAGAAACAGAAGAGGACAGAGATGTGTGGAGAGAGGCA
The DNA here is from genome assembly GCF_028749965.1 of Puma concolor. NCBI lineage: Eukaryota > Metazoa > Chordata > Mammalia > Carnivora > Felidae > Puma > Puma concolor. Next base: position 140,202,438 of record NC_141674.1, on the reverse strand, counting down.
GAGGCTTCCTGAGAGACCATGTCCCTTTAAAGTAGAGACCAAGAGAAAGAGAGCCTCCCTGGTATCTGATAGCTTTTTTTTTTAATTTTTTTTTTTACGTTTATTTATTTTTGAGACAGAGCATGAACAGGGGAGGGGCAGAGAGAGAGGGAGACACAGAATCGGAAGCAGGCTCCAGGCTCTGAGCCATCAGCCCAGAGCCCGACGCGGGGCTCGAACTCACGGACCGCGAGATCGTGACCTGAGCTGAAGTTGGACGCTCAACCGACTGAGCCACCCAGGCGCCCCTGATAGCTTTTTTTTTTTTAAGTTTATTTACTTTGAGAGAGAGAGAGTGTGTGTGTGCGGGAGGGACAAGAGAGAGATAGGGAGAGAGAGAGAGAATTCCAAGCAGGCTCTGCACTGTCAGTGCAGAGCCCAAAGCAGAGCTTGAACTCAGGAAACATGAGATCATTACCTGAGCTGAAACCAAAGTCAGTTGCTTAGCCCACAGAGCCACCCAGGTACTTTTGATAGCTTTCAAGTTATGGTTCATTGATATCCTTACATTAACTCCTCTTTTCTCTTAACATGAATTTGTTTCTGACCCCTGCATCCCAACCTCCAATCTTAAGACCAGGAATAAAGCAAAATCATGGAGAAGTCAAAGTGGAAACGGTTGCTTGAACAAGAAGGGAAAATCTAATCCTCAGTGATCCTAAGAAAGAAAGAATGGGTGTTAATGCGGGAATCAGAAGGAAGTCCATAGTTCAAATATATTTATCAAAAAAAAAAAAGAAAAATATTAAAATTAAATGAGATAAGCATCTACCTAAAGAAGTTAGAAAAGAACCATAAAGCAAGCCCAAAGAAACAAGAAAGAATGAAATACAAATATAAGGGCTGATTATACAGAGAACAACATCAATAATAACTACAATAATAAGAAGAACAATAGAAAACCAAAAGCTGATTTGAAAACATTAATAAGATAAGCAGACTTCTGACAAGACTGAAAACAGACAAAAAAGAATGTGTAAACAAACAAAATATGTACTGAAAAAGGGGAAATAAGTATAGACACTATAGAGATTAAAAAATAAGAATGGGTGTTATGAACAACTATATATTAAAATATTTCAAACTGGTTTTGTTGATTGTTTCCTTTGCTGTGCAGAAACTTTTTATTTTGAGGTAGTCCCAATAGCTTATATTTGGTTTTGCTTTCCTTGCCTTAGGACATATATATCTAGAAAAATGTTATGGTCAATGCCAGAGGGATTATTGCCTGTGCTGTCTTCTAGGATTTTTATGGTTTCAGGTCTCATGTTTAGGTCTTTAATCCATTTTGAACTTATTTTTGTGTATGCTGTAAGAAAGTGGTCCAGTTTTATTTTTTCGCATGTAGCTGTCCAGTTTTCCCAACACCATTTGTTAAAGAGAATTTTTTTCCCATTCAATATTCTTTCCTGCTTTGTTGAAGATCAATTGACCATATAATTGTGGGTTTATTTCTGAGTTTTCTATTCTGTTCAATTGATCTATGTGTCTATTTTTGTGCCAATACCATACTATTTTGATTACTACAGTGAAGGAAATAATCAACAAAACTAAATGGCAACTATGGAATGGGAGAAGATATTTGCAAATGACACATGAGATAAAGGGTTAGTATCCAAAAATATATAAAGAATTAATACAACCCAAAACCCCCAAAACAAATATCCAATTGAAAAGTGTGCCAACACAGGAACAGACATTTCTCCAAAGAAGACATACAGATGGCTAACAGACACATGAAAAAATGCATGTGTCAACATCACTTGGCATCAGGGAAATGAAAATCGAAACCACAAGGAGATATCGCCTCACATCTGTCAGAATGGCTAAAATGAAAAAGACAACAAACAACAAGTGTTGGCAAGGATGTGGAGAAAAAGGAACCCTCTTGCACTGTTGGTGGGAATGCAAACTGGTGCAGCCACTGTGGAAAACAGTATGGAGGTTCCTCAAAAAGTTAAAAATAGAACTACCCTATGATCTAATAATCACACTATTGGGCATCTACTTCCAAAATACCAAAATCTTAATTCAAAGGATACATGCACCCCTATGTTTATAGCAGCATTATTTATAATAGCCAAGTTATGGAAGCAAAGTGTTCATTGATAAATGAATGAATAAAGAAGACATGGTATATATATATATATATATATGTGTGTGTGTGTGTGTGTGTGTGTGTATGTGTGTAAACAAATGTGTGTATATATATATATATATACACAATGGGATATTATTTGGTCATAAAAATAATGAAATCTTGCCATTTGCAACAACATGGATGGAGCTAGAGGGTACAATGCTAAGTGCAATAAATCAATCAGAAAAAGATAATATATTTCCCCCATATATAGGATTTAAGAAACAAAAAAAATAAGCAAAGAAAAAGGGGGCGGGGTGGGGAGAAAGAGAGAGAAACAAAACAAGAAACAGACTCTTAACTACAGAGAAAAAACTGATAGTTGCCAGAGGGGAGGTGGGTGGGGGATGGGTGAAATAGGTTACGGGGGTTTAAGGAGTGTAGTTGTTGTGATAAGCACCGGGTGATGTATGTAATTGCTGAATTTGGAATTGTTGAATCACTCTATTAGACACCTGAAACTAATATAACACCGAATGCTAATATTTTAATGGAATTAAAATAGAATCAAATTAAAATTAAAATTAAAATATATTTGAAAATAAAGATGATATATATAAATTCCCAGGAAAATATGAAACATCACAATTGTTACAAAAAGAAATAAAGAACTCCAATAAATAATAAAGAAAATGAAGTGGTACTCAAAGACCACTTCTCCATTTTTTTAAATTTTTTTATTAAGTAAATTCTACCTCTAATGTGGGACTTGAACTCATGACCCTGAGATCAAAAGTCACATGTTCTACTGACTGGGCCAGCCAGGTGCCCAAAGACCACTTTTTTTTTTTTTTTTAAGAAACTCCAGGACCAGATGGTTCTACCAAATTTTCAAGATATATATAATTCCTATTTCATGTAAGTTGTTCCAGAAAATATGAAAAGAACAAAAAGTACCCAAGTTATTTATGAAGCTAATATGATCCTGATCCTAATACAAGATAAAAACAACATTGCAAAAAACAATCTAGCCACATGGTGAACTTAGTATGGCAGAAAAGAAGAAAAGGGACCTTATACGTTTGTTGATGCAAAAATGTATTCAATATTTGCAAAATCTTAAATCAGATTTGTAGCATAAAGCAGTAAAACATATAAGTTATATACTAGACAGTAATAGTACCATTGCCTACATTTCTACCTTTAAGTTATAAGCATGACCTTTTTCTTCCAATTCAAAATTATAATATATAATATTTTCAACAACTCCTCTTCTTACTCCCAATCTATCAACTTCCCTTCCTTACCATTGTACTGTGTCATTGCTACTAATCCCTCATGTGTGTAGGGTTGAACATGAACATCGTAAACATCTGCTCTATCTCCAGTTTATCTGGGAGGAGGCTGGGCTTTCCTATCAAAGTTGGTGAACTTCAGGCTCAGAAAATCAGACTTCCCAAACCAGGATAAAAGCGAGAAGAGATTAGCGTCCTGGACAAAGTAGATGTCTGCTATTGACCCCCCAAATCTTGTATGTCTGGTTAACTTGAGTTGGAATAACTTATAAACACTGGTTTATAAATCATAGGAATGAGTGAAATTAGCAGCGTTCTGTTCTTTTGATTTTTAGGGTGCACAAACTTTCTCAATATGGCTTCAACATCTATTTCCTGCTACTCGGTGAAGACAACATAAGGCTAGAGATGTCTTTGGAAAAGAGTGATGTCAATCACAGACCATGTGCCTTTTTGTTTTTTTAATTAGTAGGGGAACCAGCAAAGTCTGATTAATTTACTGTTTACTTTGCTTAATTCTAGACTTTTGACTAGGTGATTTATTTCTTTACATTATATCATAGGGGTTAAAGAGGAGATCCTTAAACCTACAGAAAACAGATTAGGTGGATATACATTTAAAAGATTAGATAGGAGTATTTTTCCACACGATTGCCAAACTTCTCAATTCCCTAAAACATTCAGGTAGTTTCCTTTTTCCTTTATCCAGAAACTCTCACAGGAGTCAGAGCTGAGTAATTTGTTTGAAGGCTTTTATCTTAAGCCCTTTTGGTTTCTATATAACAAAAAAGGGTATCTAAAGGTCTGTGGTCTATATTGTTTTTGGAATTAACTACATCCCAATAATAGAAAGCTAAAGGAAATATACCATTACTCCTAGTAGAGAATTTATAGGGTATAGTTAAGAGGCTTGAAGGGCAGCAAAGTTTTTAAACTTGGTTTTAACTGCTCCAGTTTGCAATTACATTGAATGAAGAAAAGAAAGTGAATCTTTCATTGTAAACACTATCCCCTAAGTGAATACTGGACCAAAATATTTCTTTAAATAGAGCAAGAGATAATCATTCCTAAACTCACTATAACAAGTAAGAATGGGACAGATTTTACAAATGTTGCCTATGCTTCAGGCCTGACAGACAAATGCAGGACAACCATCCTGTAACAGATAAAGAGAAGTTCCTCGAGTAAACTAGTGTAGGGTAGACCATTTAGCACTGAATCAGAGCTCAGGCTAGTTCTTGGTTTAAGTTGTTGTTTGATTTGGAGCAAGGTATAAAAGAGCCACAATATAGATATAATACTATTAAGAAGTAATTTGGAAAGATGCTCACCATTATTAATCATCAGGGAAATGCAAATTAAAAACACGATGAGATATCACCTCAGTAGTTATCATCAAAAGACAAGAAACAACAGGTGTTGGCAAGGAGGTGGAGGAAAGGGAACCCTTGTGTACTGCTGATGGGAATGTAAATTGTTGCAGTCATTACGGAAAACAGTAAGGAGGTTTTTCAAAAAATTAAAAGTAGAACTACAATATGATCCAGCAATTCCACATCTGGGTATTTACCCAAAGAAAACAAAAACATTAATTTGAAAAGGTACATGTACCCCCATATTCACTGCAGCAATATTTGCAATAGTCAAGATATGGAAATTACCTGAGTCCACTGATGGATGAATAGATAAAGAAACTGTGGTATATACGTATACAATAGAATACTATTCAGCAATCAAAGAGAAGGAAATCTTGCCATTTGCAACAACATGGATGGATCTAGAGGGCATTATGCTAAGTGAAATCAGTCAGACATAGAAAGACAAATACCATATGATTTTGCTTAGATGTGGAATTAAAATGAAACAAAAACCAAGCTTATAGATATAGAGAACAGATTGGTGATTGCCAGAGGAGGAGTTAGGGGAAGGGCAAAATTGATGAAGGGAGTCAAAACATACATACTTCCAGTTATAGAATAAATAAGTCATGGGGATATAATATACAGCATGGTAACTACATGGTATTGCATATTTGAAGCTTGCTAAGAGAGATCTTAAATTTTTTTGTAACTATGTATGGTGATGGATGTTAACTAGACTTATTGTAGTGATCAATTCACAACATATGCAAATATCAAATCATCATGACATATACCAGAAATTAATATATTGTTATATGTGAATTATACCTCAATAAAAAAGTAGTAACTTGGAGGATGGGACACAAATAAAAAGGCAGGCAACAAAGCTCTTTCAGTACCCAGGCTATGGTGTACAATAGTGGTTCTTGAACTGTAGAGTGCTTAAGAATTACCATTGTCATTTGTTAAAATGCAGATAGCCAGGCCAGACTGATGGTATTCTGACTGAGAAGCTATAACATAGCATCTAGGCATCTGTATATTTAATAAGTACCTCCAGGTAATTTTGACAGGAGAGGAAGTCTAGATATAATACATTGAAAAAACTGGTCTATGATATAAGAAAGAAATAAAATATTTGGCAGTTCTCCATGTGATTTTGTTAATAAAAAGCAATCAACCCCGTAACAAAGATTTGAAATTTGGAACTTTGCTGTGTTACTGTGTATTGTCTATGCAGCTCTTATTCTAGAAATAGCCATAGCAATAAGGAAATGCAGTATCATGTCTTCCAGAAAGCCCATTCTAGTATGAACTTTGTATATATCATCAGAAAAATAGACATTTTCAATAATTAGCACCATTTTTACATTCAGGAAAAAAAAGCCAATGAAATCATTTCTACTTTGTGAGAAAAAAGTAAAACAGAAATTTACATAATGTAGTGTACCAGACTGAAGGAAGCTACAGAAAAAAAATTATTAAATGTTCCATTTGCTTTTCAGTAATTCAATACAAGTCAGAGAAAACAAAAAATACATAAAAAGGTCAATGGAAATATTATTTTATAGAATACATGTTGTATATTTATACTCCTTGAGGAACAAATGCAAAACCTAAGACAGATGAATATTACCTTATCTCTTTTCAGAACAATTACTTGTAAATATTTGCTTTTATCTGACAACTTTATCAATATGTCTATTAGCTTTCAGGCTATTAAGCTTTGACAAGATACAGACTAATTGAAGAAATATGACTATTGTAAAAATATCTGGAAGCTTCCATTAATTCTTACTTACATGGTTAGTAAAATAAGGCAGATGAACACATTAGACTGGAATGCTGCCTGCTGATAAGAAACCCGTTCTTTGTTTTAGGTGACGCCCAAAGTACATTACTTATGAAATATATGATGTCAAAAGAAAAGCATTCTAGAGTCAAAAATTACTTTCAGGCTGGAAAAAGAGATTTAAATAGTATAAATTACATTAGATCATCTGGGTATTTGCTAAAATTCAATGCAGAGAAATATTAAATCATTGAGTCATTCAGTCTGAGCAAAGCAAGAATATGTCAAAAATATAGCTGGGCTGCAAATTAAACCTGAACATTTTTGTTTGTTTGTGTTCTAAAATATAAACTCATGTGACACAACTATTTTAAGATATGAATTTTTTCCCTAGTAAGTACTGTTCTTTAACATTGTTTTCTGCAACATCTAAAGAGTAATCAACATTTCTCTAAGCCCTTTATGGAAGATTAAAAAAATCCCTTGAAATATACCTTGAGACTATCTAAGATTAAATAAAATATTCAGAAACCTCAAAACATTTTCTTCTCTGGTCTCTTACCATTATAAGGTTTGTTAAAGAGTCCTGGGAGTTTCAATTTACTGACTTGAAATGTAGACTTTACAGACTTATGCAGAGTGATTGATGAATATGCCTGTTAAGGGATATAACCATTCCTATCCTAATCAGGCTCACTTAGTTGCTTTTCTTAGAGAAATACAAAAAGGAATTCCTAAAGAGGTTAATATAAGAATTTCTGAACACCAAGAGGATTAAGAGTGTGGGGTCCAAGTTCTATTTACTTTTTTAAATTAAAAATTATTGTTATATGGACTGAGTTGAGTTCCCCTAAAATTCTATGTTGACGCCCTTAACCCCCCAATATGACAGTACTGGAGAAAGGGCCTTTATGGAAGTAATTAAGGTTAAATGAAGGTTAAATGAAGGGTGGTATCCTAGTTCAATAGACTAGCATCCTTATAAGAGGAGAAAGAGACAATAAGGGTGGGACAGCACAGAAAAGGCCATATGAGGACATAGCAAGAAGGCAGCTATCTGAGGCAAGCCAAGGAGAGAGACCAGGATAAACCAAACCTGCCAATATCTTGATCTTGGACTTTAGACTTCAGAACTAGGAGAAAATAAATACCTATTGTTTAAGCCATGCAGTCTGTGGTAGCCTTATAAAACTAATATATTTATATTAAGTATATAACGTATATGTCATATATATGAGTTATAAAGCATAATAATAAAGTAAATGCCCATGAACACACACTAACTCCCTAATAAAACCCTGCTCCAGAGGACATCATTATTTTAAATTTTGTATTCACCATTAGTTTGCTTTGAAAAAAAAAGTTTTATCATATATTTAGGGACCCTAAAAGAATATATTTTGTTCAGTTGGTCAAGTTGTCTATCCCTCTGCCAATACCACACTTTCTTAACTTTATAACAAATCTTGTCATCTTACAGAAGAAATTCATTAACCTTATTTTTCTTTAGGAGTCTATTGGCTATTCTAGCCTCTTTGCTTTCCCACATAAAATTTAGACCCAAGTAGAGTTCCTCAAATACCCTGTTAGGATTTTTCACTGGAATCCCATTGATCTATGAATCAAAAATTTGGAAAATTTCCAAATTTCCGAAAATTTGGAAAAGACTGATGTCTTGTCTATATTTAATGAAATATATTAGTGCAACTCTCCAGTTAGACCTTTAATGTTCCTCAATAAAGCTTATAGTATTTTTTTCATAAAGCTCTTGCACACCTTTAATTCTTTGTACTTTATGTCTTTGTGGATGTAGTAAATAGTATCTCCTCTAAAATTTTTTAATGTTAGAAATGTAGTTTATTATTGTATATTGATTTTATAGTCAGTCACCAGGCTAAATTCTCATTATATTTCTGTTTCCCTGTAAGTTACTTTGAGTTTTCCATGTAGACAATCATGCCATCTACAAATGAAGGCAGTTTAATTTCTTCCTTTCAAATGATTATACTTGATATTTCTTTTCTCTTCTTGTGAGGACTCTGACCTCCACTAAAATGTTAAATCATCCTGTTCTAATTTTATTTTATTTTCTTTAAAAAATTGTTTTAACATTTATTTATTTTTGAGACAGAGAGAGACAGAGCGTGAAAGGTGGAGGGGCAGAGACAGAGGGAGACACAGAATCTGAAGCAGGATCCAAGCTCTGAGCTGTCAGCAGGGCTTGAATCCACAGACCGTGAGATCATGACCTGAGCCGAAGTTAGACACTTAACCAACTGAGTCACTCAGATGCCCCATCTTGTTCCAATTTTAAAGAAAATGCTTCTAGTATTTTATTGGTAAAACTGATATTTGCTGCATATTCTTGATAGATACCCTTTATCAATTTAGGGAATCTTTCCTTCTTTTGCAAATTTGCCAAAAGGATTTTTTTCTCCCCCATTAATGAGCCAACTGAAATAAAAAAAAAAAGTCTATTGAGATGACCATGTTTTTTTTTTTTTCTCCTTTAATTTGCTATGCTAAATAGCATGTATAGATTACCCTCCAACCCTGCCACCAATGTTAAACCATACTTGCATTCTTTAATGCCTTTCTTCATCATGATGTATTTTCCTTTTTTTAATACATTGTAATATTCTGTTTGCTCAAGTTTTGTGTAGGATTTGATATTAACATTCATAAGTGAGAATGAATTGTACTTTCCCTTTCTTTTGCTATTTTTGTTTGTTTTGGATATTAAGGTCTTGATAGAGATACATGTTGCTGAGTTTAAGAATAATTCTTCCTTTGTCTGTTTTCCACTAAAGTATGTAAATTTGAAATATCAGAGGATATTTGAAAGACCAGAGATCAATTGTAATGATGTGAGATTTGTGTTTTTTGTATTAATGAGAAGGTTTAACAAAATAGTTAATTCTTTAAGGGTTACAGGTTGACCCTCACTTTTTCAGTTTTTTCTTGAGTCACTTCTGGTAAGGTATAATTCTCAAGGGTTTGTACACTTCACCTAAGTTTTCACAATTTATTGGTATAAAGTGTCCATAGAAACCTTTACCTTTTAGATATCTACTCGATTTGTTAGTGGAGTATTTTTACTCATAATATTGTTTATTTCTGAGTTTTCTCTTTAATTCTTAACTGATTAAACATTCAGAGGTTGATTTATTTTAAAAGAAGCAATTTTAGCCTTTGCTGATCCTCCCTGCTGAATGTATGTTTTCCATTTCATTAATTTTCCTCTTTGTTATCTCATCTTACATCTTATTTATTTATTTACCAGTCTGAAGTGTTCCTTTTACTTGAAGACTTTTGGTTCTAATAAATTTAAAAAAATTTTTTTTCTTAATGTTTTTATTTATTTTTGAGACAGAGAGAGACAGAGTATGAGCAGGGAAGGGGCAGAGAGACAGGGAGACACAGAATCGGAAGCAGGCTCCAGGCTCTGAGCCATTAGCACAGAGCCCGATGCGGGGCTCGAACTCACAGACTGTGAGATCATGACCTGAGCCGAAGTCGGACGCTCAACCGACTGAGCCATCCAGGCGCCCCTGGTTCTAATAAATTTAATACAGTTACTGATACATCATGGGCAGAAGATACTCTTTGGTTAGTTTCATTTTTTTATTGCCTTGTTAAAAATTTTTCTTAATTTGTTTTTTTTCAGTTTTTATTTATTTTATTTTTTAAATTCACATCCAAGTCAGCATATAATGCAACAGTGATTTCAAGAGTAGATTTCTTAATGCCCCTTACCCATTTAGCCCATCCCCCCTCCCACAACCCCTCTAGTAAGCAGCCCTCTGTTCTCCATATTTAAGAGTCTCCTCTGTTTTGTTCCCCTGTTTTTATATTCTTTTTGCTTCCCTTCCCTTGTGTTTATCTGTTCTGTGTCTTAAAGTCCTCATATGAGTGAAATCATATGATATTTGTCTTTCTTTGACTAATTCGCTTAGCATAATACCCTCTAGTTGCATCCACGTAGTTGCAGATGGCAAGATTTCATTCTTTTTGATTGCCGAGTAATACTCCATTGTGTGTGTGTGTGTGTGTGTGTGTGTGTGTGTGTGTGTATACATACATATATATATATATATATATATATATATATATATATATATATACAACATTTTCTTTATCCATTCATCCATCGATGGACATTTGGGCTCTTTTCATACTTTGGCTATCATTGATAGTGCTGCTATAAACATTGGGGTGCATGTGTCCCTTCGAAACAGCATACCTGTATCCCTTGGATAAATACCTAGCAGTGCCATTGCTGGGTCATAGAGTAGTTTAATTTTTAGTTTTTTGAGGAAACTCCATACTGTTTTCCAGAGTGACTGCACCAGTTTGCATTCCCACCAGCAGTGCAAAAGAGACCCTTTCTCTGCATCCTCGCCAACATCTGTTGTTGCCTGAGTTGTTAATGTTAGCCATTCTGACAGGTGTGAGGTGGTATCTCATTGTGGTTTTGATTTGTATTTCCCTGAGGATGAGTGATGTTGAGCATTTTTTCATGTGTCAATTGGCCATCTGGATGTCTTCTTAGTTGCTCATTTTCTAACTCATTAAACTGGAGGCCTATGTCATGAAATTTCAGCCTCTCTCCCTTTTTTTAACTAAGTATTTAAGGTTATGTATCCTATAAATTTGATTATGTTTAGTTAAACATATTTGTTTTGTCAAATTTAGACAAATTTGTCTAGTTAAAAGCATTTTTTTTAGTTCATGACTTATTCTTTTTTAAAATAAATTTCCAAATGTATAATCATTGAAAAATTGATCTTTTTGCTATTGACTTTTATTTATGTAAGAAGATGTTGGTCTGTAAGATAATTCTTTCAAACTTACTGACCTTTTGGGCTAAAAATATAGTCAATTTTTGTAAATGGTTGGTTACTTGAGAAGAATGCTTATTCTCTAATTGTTGGGTGCACAGTTTTACATACACAAATGTACATTAAAATTTATAATGATATTGATCAATTCATTCCTTTAATTGTATTGAATTGTAATATATTTTGGGGCTAAGTTATTATGTGTATGCAGGCTTAATATTATGCTTTTTCTAGTGAATTGAACCTTTTATTATTATGTAGTAAGCTCTCCTTATCTCTAGTCATGCTTGTTAAATTAAAATTGATGCCCCAGCTTTTGTTCGCTTGGTGTTTTCCCAGCATAACTTTTTACTATTCTTTTATTTTCAACCTTTTAATGTCTGTATGCTTCCAAAGTGTCACTAACTGCAATTGCCAATGTATTTAGATTTGTTTTGAGTATCTTACCTTTTGTTTTTTATTTGTCCAACTTTTCCCATGCTTAAAACAAAACAAAACAAAAACAAAAACACGTCTCTTCTTGTCTTAAAAAATGGACTGGTATAGTTTTTATTTGTTTGAAATGTACTCCATTTTCTCCCCTCTATAGGATTGGATATCATATACTCCTTTTATACTCTTTTAGTGAGTTACTTTGAAATTTCACTATGTACTGATAATCCCTCCTGAACTCTTCCCCAGGCTTTCATGCTGTTGTTGTCTAACATTATATTTCTGTCATTTTTTTCAACCCCGAAACTTTAAATAATATCTATTATTATTATTAGCAATAGTATTATACACATTTTATTCGGTTTGCTCCCATTTGCCAATTTTTCTATTCATCATTCCTTCTAGTATCTCAAATTTTCTTTGGAATAATTTTCCTTTTTTTTCTATCATTCCACTGATTTTTTCTTAATTAATCATTTTCTTTCATAAATTCCTTTAGTTTATGTCTGTTGGTGGTAAACTATGTTTTTGCTTGTCTATCTTTTTTACACCCTTGGCTTGAAAGAAAGTTTTGCTAAGCACCCAATTTTAGTTGACAAGTATAGTTGATCCTTGAATAACATGGGATTTGGGACGCTGGCCCCCTAGTCAAAAATCCATGTATACATGTGACTACCCTCAAACCTAACTACTATTAGCCTACTGTTGACCAGAAGCCATACCAATAACATAAACAGTTGATTAGTACACATTTTGTATGTTGTACGTGTTATATACTGTATTCTAACAATAAGACAAACGAGAAAATAAAGTGTTATTAAAAAATCATAAGGAAGATAAAACACTTTTACAGTACTGTACTGTATATACTGAAAAAAATCCATATAGAAGTGGGCCTGTGCAGTTCAAACTCATGTTGTTCAAGGGTCAGCTATATTTTCTCTTAGCACATTAATTTCCATTAATTTCTAGTTTCCTTTTTTGCTGTTGAGAAGTCTGTTGTCCACTTCATTGTTTTTTCTTTCAGGTGATGTGTTTTTCCCCCCACTCAGGCTGCTTTTAGTATCTTTTCTTGCTTTTAATGTCCTGAAGTTTTACAACACAATTTCAAGGTCTTGATTTCTTTTTATTTTTCTTGTTATATATTGTCATTCTGCTATCTGTAGACCCTGTTCTTCACTATTTCTAGAAAATTAACAGTTATTAGCTCTTTAAATATTCTCTACCCTTCACTTCCTCTATTATCTTGGTGGGAGTCTTTGGTTAGTCTCAGAATTTCACATTTTAGCCTACAAGTCTCTACTTTTATTTCACGGTTTTCATGCTTTTGTCTTTCCCTGTTGTATTCTGTCATTTTAAAACATCTCTTCGAATCCACTAATTCTTCAGCTGTGTCCATGCTGATATATAACCCACTCTGCCATCTACTTGTCTGTTGAGTCAAAACCCTCATTTCCACTCTTCTATACTCTGTTTTATATTGTTAGAATACGGAGTGTGCAGATGTCTGCCCCCTCTGACAAGTTTCCCATTAAATTCTTCCAATAAGAGGCACCAGTAGGAGATTATAAGGGAAGAACTGTTAGTGGGGCAGTAGCGATAAGGTGACTATGGAACGCAGTAGTTTGAGAAGAGGCAGTAAATTTTTGGTAATTCAAGCACTTGTTGAGGTGACACCACTTTGGTGGATCCAAAAGTAAATGCAACAGTATCTCAGTGAATTTAGGCTTACAGGCTCCAACCAAGGAATGTTAGCAGCTTCTGAGCACTGGCTATTACTCTTTTTCCCTTTTTTATTTGCTCTGCCAGTTATCTTCTCTTTGTTTTTCTAGTTCTTTCTAACAACCTAATTCCCTGTATGAAATGGTCCTTTAAAATAATTAGAATAGTTTCTGTTTTATTGACTAAATACGAATGTATCTATTCACTAAAGATTTCTTTTTCATTTGACAATTATATATTCCACTTTTTAAAGTTCAATTCTGCTGGATTATTATTATTTTTTAACATTTCAGATTTGTTTTAGCATATTCTATATCAGCTGTAGTCTTGGGGGTCTACATTTGAAGTTTGTCTTTTCTGCTAACTCTCAGGGTGGCTTATTTCCTTACGTGTTTGATGGATTTTGATTATGAACTCAAGGAGGACAAAAACCCCACCCAGAAATATTTCTTCCAGCTTCTCTATCTTGCTATTGGCCTATATAGTTTCCTTCTGGATTAAGTGTTGTTCTTTTCATTTACTATTGAGAAGACCCCACCTGTCATACTTTTACTCTTTGTGCCTTAGTTTCTATCCAAGTTTTTTCTTCCCTGCTTAAGATTTTATTTCTACCTGTGGAACTCAGCAATGAGAAAATATTAAGTTTTATGCAGGATTTGATTATTTTGTATTAAGGCAGCTTTTCAGAGTAATCTATTACATTGCTAAAAATAGATGTCTTCATACTGATTTTCTACTTATTCCACTTCTGTGCTATTTGAATATTTTCAAATTGGTGTTATTTTTATAATAAAAATTCTAGTTCCTAAAAAACTTTAATATAGCAGTGCAGACTTCAGCAAAAATGTATTACATTATTTTTTCCAATTAAAGATTTCCTTTAAATTTAACAATAAACTATAAAGTTTTAATATCAATTTATGTTTAATTATAATATTTTTATATGTTGCACCTTAATTTCTCTAAATCCTTTTTATTTAATGTAATAATATATAAAATTTAAGTCTCACTAATATTAAAAAGAGGAAGATATAAGCCACAAAAAATTTTTGCTTTCCAAATAGGACAATGGATAGCCAATAATTATGTTTGTAATTACCTAACCACAAATTTGTAAATAAGTATTTTTCATATACATATTATTAAAATATACCTAAGCTATGGCAAATTCCACATGAATCTTAATTAGATTAATGGACATTATGGAGATACATTACAATAAAGCTAGCCAAAATTAATAAATAAAAATGTATTGATCAGAATCTGAGTTATTTCAAGATAATATAAGATAAACATTTCCCCTCTTTTTTAATAATAGAAAAACCTTAAGTATTTCTGGTAAGAAAGTTCTCTGTAAATGAGCTAAAGAGCTATTTATGATACAGTATAAAAACTGAAACTACCCTGATAAAAAGTTGAATTATTTATTCTACTTAAAAGCAATATGAAAAGAAATTTAATCATGCCCTCATACTTGCAAAGCTATAACTTATTAAGCAGTGAAAGAAATGCTTAATGTAAGGAAATTAGATGTTACTCTTCAATTTTGGAAAGGTATGCTCCTAAACTCTTAAAACAGGTTAGCAATTTTGGAGGTTAATTTGAAAAAGCAGCAATATGATTCAGGTCAACTTTGAAATTTATCAAGAACCAAAGGTCATTAAACTGATTTTTTTTTTTTTTACTTATTTATCTTCACTTAGAATAATTAAGGATTAATATATAAAACCATTTCACTCACATAAACTATCATTTTTTAAGGAATGAAAATATATATAAATTAATGAATACTGCAGAATGCATTACAAGAAAAAGACAATTTATAAGGCTTATCTATAGTTCCTTGATAGGCTCTGAATTACAGAAGGATATGCAGGAAGTTTTTTAAAACAGTCTTTACATGCTCAATCCCAAATCTTGACTACATAATAGATAATTTCTCTATTGTGGGAACAACCTTTCAAGTAAATTTAATGTAATGACAAAATGGATACTTTTATTTCATTTGTTCCCATGATAACCTTAAGAAATATGTTCACCAAATTTCTGAGGCACAAAGTTTAAATCCAAAGTATGAACTAATTTTTCCTCCCTTCCTTCCTTCCTGTAGGTAGCCACTGTCAAGATTATCCCTGAGGAAGGGAGAGGATGCAGAATGTTTATACTGCACAGAAGGGGAAGAAGACAAAGCAAAACAGAAGTACTAGAGGAAAGAAGTGAATTACTAGAGGCCTACACAGAAGAGGTAATTAGATTGATATAATTTCATAGATTTTGAGGAAAGAATTTAGGGGGAAGCAGTGAAAGACAACATCAATGGTCAGACTCTAAGAAGCAGAGAAAAAGTAGTCAAAGGTGGTATTTATTTATTTGCATAAATTGTTCATAAGCAAAGACATAGTTGCATCTTAGCAGCTTTCAACAGGCAATGTTTTAGTACCCTAGGAAAATCTGCCAATGTCTGAACACAATTTTGATGATCATTATAGGTGTGTGTGTGTATGTGTGTGTGTGTGCATGCACACACATGCATGTACTAACATGCATGCTACTGGCATCTAGTGGGTAGAAGCCAGAGATGTTGCTGAACACCCTACATTGCACAGGAAAGCCCCCAACGACAAAGAATTATCCATTCCACAATGTCAATAATGCTGAGTATGAGAAACCCTGCCTTACAACAGCAGAAGTGCTCCTCTCTTTTAGTTCAGATATGAATGATGGTTAGAGGAGCTAACATTCGGTAGAAGTGACTCACTAAGAAAACAATTTAGGTGCCTACTGAAGGCAAAGATTGGGATACATTTCTCAGAGGAAGACAATGACCTGTACCTGATCCCTAGAAATTTTAAATGATATAATGAAGATTTTTTTTTTTAAATTTTTTTTTTTCAACGTTTATTTATTTTTGGGACAGAGAGAGACAGAGCATGAACGGGGGAGGGGCAGAGAGAGAGGGAGACACAGAATCGGAAACAGGCTCCAGGCTCCGAGCCATCAGCCCAGAGCCTGACGCGGGGCTCGAACTCACGGACCGCGAGATCGTGACCTGGCTGAAGTGGGACGCTTAACCGACTGCGCCACCCAGGCGCCCCAATATAATGAAGATTTAAGATGAAAACTATCCAGTACAATGTTATCTGTGGACATGGGTTACCTGTGGCTACCACAAAGTTTCAAACACTTTCCTTATACAGTCACACCTTGTTTCATTGTGTTTTGTAGATACTGCGGTTTTTACAAATTGTGGCAACACTACATCAAGCAAGTCTATCAGCACCATTTTTCCATTTGCTGTTGTGTGTGTTCTGTTTTACTGACCGGCTGTTTTCCTGTCTCTCTCCCTCTCTTCAGGCCTCCCTATTCTCTGAGATACAATAATATTTAAATTAGGTTAATTAATAACCCTACAATGGCCTTTATGTGTTCAAGTGAAAAAGAGTCAGTTGATGCAGCAAACTTCACCGTTGTCTTATTTTAAGAAATTGCCACAGCCACCCCAACCTTCAGCATCTACTACCGATTAGTCAGTAGCCTGACTGAATCAAGGCAAGATCTTTCACCAGCAAAAAGATTATAACTTGCCAAAAGCTCAGACGATGGTTAAGCATTTTTTAGCCACAAAGTTTTCTTAAGGTGTGTATATTGTCTTTGGTTTTGGACAGAATGCTACTGCACACCTAATAAATTACAGTGTAGTATAAACATAACTTTTACATGCACTGGGAAGCAAAAAAATTCATTTGAACTCACCTTCTTGTAATATTCATTTTATTGCAGTGGTCTGGAACTGAACCCAAAGTATCTCTGAGGTCTCCCTGTATTTTGTTAATTTTCTCCGGTATGATTCCAGTTTTCTTAAGGCAGAAATCAGAAAACTAGCATTCTCAGACTGTCTTACAGTTAGGTAAACACCTTAGTTCCCAGCAATCAAATTCACAGAGCGTGATTTGCAAATGGAAGCAAGCAACTTGAGGATGCAGCCTTGGAGAACTTCATTTGCTGGTGGAGACATCAGGTTCTTTGGGGATAATAGTGACATTCAGTCTGATGCGTCTTAAGTGCTTGGTGCCAGTGGAAACAGTACTTTGGGACAGGAGCTTCTGGAATATGCTCCCATAATGGTACGGACTGTCTTCAGAGCTGCTCTGTGATTCTGTTAGCTACTTAATAACTTTCAACATGTCTCCTTTATTGTTAAACTGGCCAGAGAGGGTTATGTTATTTGTTATAAAGAATCTTGACTGATACAATAATGTAAGATTTAAAAATATTTCTTCCCTAAATGCCTTAGCTACCAATAAAGTGACTCAAGTTATCATCAGTAGGCCTAAGACATGCTATCCAACTATGATGTTTTGGATCTTGTGCTTATGGTATTTTCATTAATAACATGTACAATACTTTGGAAAGGATGCTAAAATAAGAGAAAAGTCCAAGGCTATCTCATTCAGGATCAATATGTAACATAATATTTATACGCAGCAGGCATTAAATAAGGTTAGCTAAGAGGTTACCTTGAATTCAAAACAAATTCACTATATTGGAATAGTGACCAAGTATTTAAAATAGTACTGTTTTCTAGTACATCTGCCTGAGCTATCATCTTCTTCAGTATCCCAGAGTCCTGAGAGGACATAATCTGTCCTCCATACCACAACCCTCAGGCAAGGGAATGGACTGGTCACCTTTAGGCTCATCTACTATGGAAAAACACTGAAATGGAAGGTCATTAGGGGCTAAGCTTTCATTTTCTGCTCTTTAATATCACCTTCAATTTTAGGTTCCACGTAGAAAGTGTTCAATAGGCACTGGCTAACTAACTATAATTTATGGAGGTTAGAAAAATAAGAAAACAGGACACCTTAGTAAGACTCATAAAAAGAAATACAGAACCTGGTATCATATTGCTTAGTATTGCTCCAAGAGTCTTTTACACTGTAAATGGTAATAAGATGGTTGAGGCTTGTTAGATACCTACATATACATTCAGAATTGTTTTATCTGACTTTGTAATTAAAAACTACCTGAGCACATGCAGGTTCACGTGTCTAAACACACATTCACATATACAAGGATTCTTTTTGTTTGTAACAAGTAAAAGGCCGGTGTGCTATGTACTAAGCTTTGCAACAGTCTAAATGTGGAAAATTGGCATCTAGTAAGGCTCTCCAACCCAATCAAATATTTTAGTATATCAGTAACGTAATCATATATGCCTAGATTCAACATTTAAAAGGAATTTGTGCACCGAAAAAGGAGAGTCTGGAGGAAGGCCACAAAGTCAATAGTAGTATTATGAATAATTCTAATCAGTAAGTACTAAAAAACAAGATAAAAAGGGATTGAGTCACCTGATGACTACTGAGAGTATTTTATTTGGTTCATGTTTTCGTTGAGGACTTTCTAATAAACATAACTGGTTTCAGAGTCTCCCAAGAATGTGACTTGCATTTAGATGGAAGCTTGTCCATTTACTCTAAGCCATCATCAATATTTATATAATATCAACACTGTTAGTTTGAAATTTTCAAAGTCTTGAAGGTTCTAAAACACTTTGATCCAGAAAAGTCTTATGGTTTATCAATTATTGGAAAGATAATGGATGTAATGTATAATAAATGAAAGCAAAAATGGTATTTGTATAGCCTCTCCTTTCAATAACAAATACAGAAGAACATGTTTGTATTTTTCCCCATATCACATAAATAAACAAGGATCATTACTGTATTACAACATTATCTGGTTATTCAATATGTACTTTTCACTGTAATGAAATGCTATCACTGAACAAGAGTTATTATAGCATAATAGTATCTTATCAAAGATACTACGTCTTGGGACACCTGGGTGGCTTAGGTGGTTAATCATTGGACTCTTGATTTCAGCTCAAGTCATGAGATTCAGCATAGTTCATGAGATTGAGCCCCATGTTGGCTCTGCGCTGGGTGTGGAGCCTGCTTGAGATTCTCTCTCTCCCTCTCCCACAAACCCTCCCTAAAAAAAAGATATTATGTTTTTCTGCTTCCTGAAAAGTTTATATAACTATGTTTAGAAAGCACTTTTTATTTGTTATTTTTAAATTATTGTTATTTTTTAAGTAATCCAGTGTGGGGCTTGAACTCGTGACCCCAAGATCAAGAGTCACAGACTCTACCAACTGAGCCAGTCAGGCGCCACTGCTCCCTAAAAAATTTGAATAGGTAAGCCTATTCATAAATTAGGTGTGCTTGCTTTCCTGTGATATCATAAAACTAATATTCAGTGTTTACTAAACTCTGTTCTTACCAAAGTTGAAACTTAATTTTATATCCACATCAACACATAATTCTAGAAAAATTCAGGACCATATCCTGCTAAACTATGTGTTTATTCCAGTATGCAACTAAAGTAGGTCTTCATTACACTGTAAAGAGCTAATTAGAACAACTGCTCAAAGGCTAAACTGCTTTTCCTTAGTTACTTGCTAGCAGAGTTGGTGGAAATCAGAGGCAGAATTGTAGAAAACGACTGCCCAACCTCTCAACCTCAAGTATCAGCGGCTTTACACTAAGTCTTTTTGCATGATATTCAGCTATCAATCTCCTCAAACTTCTTGAGCCAGCTGTATTTTCTTTCATTATCTACTTCACTTAAACTCATGTTCTCTTTGCTACCCTTTCCCACCTTCTTACCTTTCACTTAGTTTCTGTAGTTTCACTTTTCTTGTAGTTAGAAATCTCCCTCTCTGTTTAAGGTGTTTCTTCAAATTTATAAGTACTACTTTTCAGAAACACTGCAACATGCTTTTCCTACTGGTGATGATTCCCAGTATAATAACGATTTATTGTACTCCACACACAAGGATGAAGGTAACGATCCAACTATATTAGTAGGCCATGAGTTTGAGTCAGCTTTTTAGCAGTAAAGGATGGACTTTCATTAATGAACCCATATTGTTCTCCCTGGGTGCCTCAGAAAGCCAATGGTATGTATGAGTTGTGTGGCCTGAATTGGTGTACGCAGTTAACCAACCATAAAGGGCCTAACAATCAGAAGAAATGAGACAAATATTTTCTTAAGAAAAAAAGTCCATTATTATTATTTTAGATATCTAACACAAATGACAAGATTGCATTTGTTGTAACATTTATCATATCATAGATATTCAATAAATTGCTAGCATTAATGGGACTAATGTTTACCTTGAAGTATACTGATTTGGATCACAAAATTCACCTCATATTTTTCTAATCCCATCTTTGGTAATCAAAATCATTGACTTCCTAAACTACCCAGTATGGATTAGGAACTCTTACCACATACCTTTATAGCACATTGTACTACTTTCACCACATTTATTATCCTGCATTGTCATGGTTCAGTTTGCTTCTCAAGCAACTTGAGAATGGGGACTATATCTTCTATGCCTGCAGCTTTAATCTAACCATAGTACTTAGCAAGTATGTGTGTGATTTATGCTGAGTGAATGAATGAATGAATGAATGAATGAATGCATACAAACATATATACAAACAAACATAGAAGCCAAAGCAGCTTTTTCAACAGGGCATCAATCAGTAGTGAATTTAATACATTCATTTTTTTTTTTTCAATAGAAAGGTCACTAGATGTATTAGAGTCTTAAGAGGGTCCTAATACTGGTATTATAGGGGGGAAATCATTGGGAAAAAAATCACTTTTATATTTCCAATTGAGCTATTTATTTCAACCCATACTAATTAGGAGATTAGAGAACCAAAATGGCTTTCACAATAAGTGTAAGGAGATGATAAAGTCATCTGAAGTAACACAGACCTTACCTTGAGATTCTGTGACTTTCTTTCCCACTCTGAATGATGAATTTCTTACTAAAAGATCAGACAGTTTAGAGGAGCTTTAGTAAAATTTTGAAAATCTTAAAGTTCTGGAATTAACCTAGTATTTATAGCCTTGCTTCCTAGAGAATTTTTTCCCTCCATCTGCTGGTTGTTGATATGGTGTAACC
This sequence comes from Puma concolor, assembly GCF_028749965.1. Lineage (NCBI taxonomy): Eukaryota > Metazoa > Chordata > Mammalia > Carnivora > Felidae > Puma > Puma concolor. The sequence goes on along the minus strand of NC_141674.1, from coordinate 140,180,889 downwards.
TTATATTCAGATTACAGAAACACAGCAAGAATGAGTTTCTCTTTTTTAATATATTGCAATAAAATTCTGGCTTCAAATCTTGGTGTGAGACAGTTATTCTCTCACTAAAAAAATCTCAATGAAAAAAAAGTAGGTCAATATTGGTGCTGAATCCATTCTTATGTAAATAAGAGCTCCAAGGTTTAATTCTATAAATAATTTTACATGATGCCACATGACCATTTTCACAGATAAATTATACAGTCATTAAAAGGGCAAAAATATTATTGACATGTTTTATAGAATACATTTTGAATATAGACTATAAAGTTCTTGGTAGAATCAAAAAAAAAAAAAAAAACCTAAAATAAAAACCTAGTTTATTTGCTGAAATGCTTATACATTTACCTTTCCTTCGAAAGCTATTAAATTTCTGTAAGGAAACAATCCTTCATGTCTTTTAATATTTATAATGTTAAGAGTAATAATAGTCCTTTTTACACGAAGCATCAAAACAATTTTAAAAGCCTGCTTCAGAGATGCTTGGCTGGCTCAGACGCAACTCTTAATCTTGGGGTCATGAATCTGGACCTCATGTTGGGTGTAGAGATTAGTGAGATTAAAAAAAAAAAAAGCCGGGCGCCTGGGTGGCACAGTCGGTTAAGCGTCCGACTTCAGCCAGGTCACGATCTCGCGGTCCGGGAGTTCGAGCCCCGCGTCAGGCTCTGGGCTGATGGCTCAGAGCCTGGAGCCTGTTTCCGATTCTGTGTCTCCCTCTCTCTCTGCCCCTCCCCCGTTCATGCTCTGTCTCTCTCTGTCCCAAAAATAAAATAAACATTGAAAAAAAAAAATTAAAAAAAAAAAAATCCTGCTTCAAGCACACTCATATATTCACACATAGTTCCTCTTAGTTTACCACTCTTTGAAATTGTGTTTTTGCTTTTGGTTTAGACTCTTGTAATTAATCAGATGATATATGAATCTATGACAGCTTTTGCCTCTTGACTGTCTATTAAATGGTAAATAACTAAAAAAAATTAGACTACAGTACAATTTAGTCCTCCGGGGTTTTTTGTTTACTTACCAATGTCAAACCACTAAAAAGTAATGTTGACCTCTGAACAGAAAAAAAATATTGATTTGTTTATAAAGACTCTATAGCTTATGAACACAAAGAAGGTAGAATTTATGCTTTGAGAAAGATAAGGAAATAAAATTATGTTTTATATGTATATAGATAAATATATACATAATATATGTGATCACATACATAATATAAATATACATATAGTGCCCAGTTAAAAAATTGTGATGCACTCAAAATATTAAAAATTGAGGTATTTTAATAATTATCCCATTTTAGAAATAAAATACACTATAGTAATTTATGACACAGGCAAGTATCAAAAACTAGGCAATTTCTTAATAGAAAATGTTTTTTAAAAGACATGTTTCTCAATTTAATACATAATCTATCACCTTTATAGAGTTGTGACAATGATTTATTATAAACTGTAGAGGGCAAAAAAGGTTTCTGGATAAAGCTTTTGTTACACTTAAATTAGCCAGGTAAAGTGGGGCATGAAGGATAAATAAATGTGTGGCAGGTGGGGTGGAGGTTGGGGAGAGGATGGATGTCGTAGTTTTATATGTCTCTTGAAATAGCTCTCTATTGTACATCTTCTAAGTGCATTCACCTAAAATATTAATACCCTGAATTCATGTAGCACATTTAACAGATAATTTAACGCGGCTCACAAATAAACGACCTTTTCTTGAGGGAGGGGTGATTATTAACCATCATATTAATTTTACCTCATACTTTTGTCAATTTGAACAAAGTGCAAGGGGTACATTTCTAAGGTTTGGCCTTTTTTCTTACATACTTGGAACAATTTGAACCATTATACTGAAGTAGGTTTTAACTCTCCATAGGTATACTCAAATTTTAAAAAAGGACTACATCTTTTTACTTCAGTACAAATCAAACTTAGATGTTGCAAGAAGAGGATGAGGAACTCTCGAGAAACTTCATCCAGATTCCTCAGTTGTTTACATTTTGCCCCCTTTGCTTGTCATCTAAATATCTATCTAATTTCTTCTTTTGAGAGAAAACTGGTAATTGTGCCAATTTACCTTTAAAAACTTCAGTAAGTTTCCTCAAGACATACCTATTCTCTTACACAGCCACAATGCAATTTTTGAGATCAAGAAATTTAATATATCTAATCCACAGTTCATATTCAATTTTTGACAACTGTCCCATAATGCCCTTTTAGCATTTTATACTTGTTTTTTTAAACCCGTGGACCATGATCTAATCCATTATCACACATTATGTTTAGTTGTTAGTTTACTTAAAAATGGAACTTTTCTCTTCTTTCCTTGTCTTTCTTGATCTTGACATTTTTGAAGAATGCAGGCCTGTTATTTTGTTTCATGTTCCTCATTTTTAGTTCGCCTGATATTTCCTCTTGATTACCCTTAGGATATGCATCTTGATGGTAATATTACAGATGCAATGCTTTTTTCCTTTTCAAGCACATCATATCAGGAAGCATATGAAATGTCACTTTAATCCAATACTGGTGGTGTTAACTTTGATCAGCTTGTTAATGTGATGTCCACCAGTTTTTCCACTGTCAAATTACTAAGTTTTCTTTATAATTAAGAAGGAATTTGTGGGAAAATATTTTGAAACTATTTTATATAAAATGTAACCATTAATTTTGGTGTCTACTGGTGATTTTCTAACACCATTATCCCTTGTCTTAGTTGGCATAAAGATGGGCTTTCTCTTCTCTCTCATTTATTTATTTATTTATTCAATTATATTAGCATGGGCTGAAGGATCCTTGTTTTATTCAAGGTGTTATATAATTCATTACTATCGTTATTTATTTTGATGTTCAACTTGTTCCAGATTTGGCCAGTGAGTGTTTCTTCAAGCTGACTCTATTCCAAATATTTTTGCAAGTAAATTTTCCTTAAAAGACTTCCACCTTTCACTCTCTCTCTAAATAAATAAAGTGTTCTTCCACTATTTTTTTTTCAAAGCAGAAAGTTACTATAATGTCAAATTCAAAAAATTCTAGAAGAACATGCTAAGGATATACTGATGATTACTAAATTAAGTGATGACAACAACTGTGTTCTATTTTGGAAAAGCGATTTCTTCTTTTACTGTTATTTTCTTAGAGTTGTAATGTATGTAATTTTTTAAAGTACAAAATAATATGTGCATGATTTTAGAGTATTTTATCTAGAAACCATAAAGACTAACACTATATAACAACTTTAAAAATCTTTAACACTCTACTGTAAATACTCTAAAATCATACACATATTACTTTTTAAAATTTTATTTATTTATTTTGAGAGAGAGAGAGCATGAGCAGGGGAGGGGCAGAGAGAGAGGGAGAGAGAGACAATCCCAAGCAGGCTTCATGCCATCAGAGTGGAGCCCATCATGGGGCTCCAACTCATGAACTGTGAGATCATGACCTGAGCAGAAAACAAGAGTTGGGTGCTTAACCGGCTGAGCTACGCTGGTGCCCTTTATATTATTTTTAATTAATTAAAAAGATCTAATTAACCTCATCTAGATAAGGAGCTTCTACACAGCAAAGGAAACAATCAACAAAACTAAAAGGCAACCGATGGAATGATAGACGATATTTGCAAATGACATATCAGATAAAGGGTTAGTATCCAAAATCTATAAAGAACTTACCAAAATTCAACACCTCAAAAACAAATAATCCAGTGGAGAAGTGGTCTAAGAATATGAATAGACACTTTTCCAAAGAAGATATTCAGATGCTAGCAGACACATGAAAAGATGCTCAATGTCACTCATCATTGGGGAAATACAAATCAAAACCACAAGGAGATACCACCTCACATGGGTCAGAATTGATAAAATTAACAATTTAGGCAACAACAGATGTTGGCCAGGATGTGGAGAAAGGGAAACACTTTTGCACTGCTGGAGGGAATGCAAACTGGTGCAGCCACTCTGGAAAACAGTATGGAGGTTCCTCAAAAAATTAAAAATAGAACTATTCCTATGACCTAGCAATTGCACCACTAAGTATTTATCCGAAGGATATAAAAATGCTAATTTGAAGGGGTACATACACCCCAATGTTTATAGCAGTAGCCAAATTACAGAAAGAGCCTAAATGTCCATCAACTGATGAATGGATAAAGAAGATGTGGTGCGCGTGCGTGCGCACACACACACACACACACACACACACACACAAACACACACACACTGGAATACTACTTCGCAATAAAAAATAATGAAATCTTGCCATTTGCAACAATGTGTATGGAACTGGAGGGTATTATACTACATGAAATATGTCAGTCAGAGAAATATATCATATGACCTCACTCATATATGAAATTTGAGAAACACAACAGATGAACATAGGGGAAGGGAAGGAAAAATAAGATAAAAACAGAGAAGGAGGCAATCTATAAGAGACTCTTAAATATAGAGAACAAACTAAGGGTTGCTGGAGGTGAGGTGGATGGGGGGATGGGTTAAATGGGTGATGGGCATTAAGGAGTGCACTTTTTAAAAAATTTTTTTAATGTTTATTTATTTCTGAGACAGAGAGAGACAGAGCACGAGTTGAGGAGGGGCAGAGAGAGAGGGAGACACAGAATCCAAAGCAGGCTCCAGGCTCTGAGCTGTCAGCACAGAGCCCGACATGAGGTCAAACTCAAACTCACAAACCATGAGATTATGACCTGAGCCAAAGTCAGCTGCTCAACCAACTGAGCCACCTGGACGCCCCAAGGAGTGCATTTTTTGGGATGAACACTGGGTGTCATGTAAGAAATGAATCACTGGGTTCTACTCCTGAAGCCAAGGCTACACTGTATGTTAACTAACTTGAATTAAAAAAAATCTAATTAAATGTGGAGTTGTTATAAGATAATCCTGCAAACTAAGACATTTTTCAGATAACACTGGTCCTTCACAAGCACACAGTTGGTTATAAGTGTACATCCTCTTTTTCTTTTAAGGGTTAAAAATGTACATAAATAATTTAAGATCATTGAATATATCATCAGAATTACAAGGAAGTCTAAAATATATTCAGTCCTGTATTTCCCAAACTATGAACTGAGAATCACTTAATATACATGGTACAGATATAGAGTAATACAAAAATCTTTAATACTATATCCATCTTTTGGAAATTCACAATGCACATTAATATTGGGTATGGTAACTTGTTTCACTTAACTTTGTTTAATATAGAATTTCCCAAATTTCAGCACTGAAATTTGAAACTTTTTAGAAGTTCATCCTGAATACCTAGCTGGGATACAGTAATCTTCTCATTTTTCAGAAAAGAACTATCTTTTACAGTGTCTCATACATAGCTGATGGCAGATCCAGAACAGAAAATACAAATCTCTTGCTACTAACAGTTCTGTGTCTTGTTATAACATACTGCTTCCTGTATTAACATAAGACCACTTCCAGATCTTTTCAGTTGGAGTCCTCTTTACCAAGAAGTAGTAAGAGAATGTAATTTTGAAAAACGTGCTTTGAAGCTCATATTAATGTCTAGGGATTGCTGTCCAAAATATGAGATCAGTGTTGTGGAGTCTAGCTTCTACGACTTAACACATTATGTGATCTTTCAAAATAAGTAGCTATGGCAATTGCTTATTTGTCTGTCTATATAAATAATGTGAGCCCTTTTTGTATCAAAGACTGGATCACATGCAAGGTTGCAATAGCCATATTAGTAAATACTAGAAAAATTCAGCCATTCATTCAGCCTATACTTTACCTTTTAAAAATGGCTTTGCAATAGCTGATTAAACACTAACTAAACAGGATAGTTTCTTAAACTGGTGTCCTGAAGAGCACAGCTCCAAAGATGGGATTTGATACGATGTAAAATAGTGTCAAGGTCAAACAAGTTTGGGAAATGTTGGGTTTATAGAACTTGTTCCCTCCAGGACTACTCAGAAGCCTTTATATGATAAAGGGCATTGTGAATTTTTAAGAGAGAAAAATATGAAGTGTGTGTGTGTGTGTGTGTGTGTGTGTCTGTGTGTGTGACTTTAATTCCCCAAATTTACTTGACAACTGATATTTTCTCCCCACTTTGATGATAAAGCTTTTAGAAGATTGTTGTATAAAATACCAGTTTGGGAAATACTGATTTGATTTAAAAAGGAATGAGCTGGAGACAAATCAGAGCTAGGTTTACTGTTTGTTCATTTATAGTAAGTTTTTAGTCCTGATAAGTCTTTTATGCCCACTCCCCAAAAAGGTATTAATATGCTTTCTGTTCAAAGTCCTGCTTCTGGGCCACTCTCTAATATCTGTTTATTGTTTATTGCATCTCATTCTGCACAGCATCTGCCTTGTTTAGTTGCAATTCTTACTTATTCCTATCTCTTCCTGTACGGCGGATTTTTAAATTAAAAAAAAAATAATGTTTATTTTTGAGAGAGAGAGAGTCAAAGCGTGAATGGGGGAGGGGCAGAGAGAGGGAGACACAGAATCTGAAGCAGGCTCCAGGCTCTGACCTGTCAGCTCAGAGCCTGACATAGGGCTGGAACCTACAAACCACTAGATCATGACCTGAGCCGAAGTTGAACTCTGACTGAGTCGCCCAGGTGCCCCCCCTGCACTTCAGATTCGATTCTCAGCATTGGGTTTCCAGATTATGGCCTTACACTCCTCAGCACAGATTCTGGGTATCTGCCTTCATACTTGGTAGTTCTCCCTGGCTATGTAAAACAAACAAACAAACAACAACAACAAAAAAAACACACACACACAAAAACTCATGAAAAAGTTTGGCAAGCTAATCTTTTTATCATCAAGAGGACAAACAAAAACTACACCGCTAATCCTTAGCACATCTTTGTTTTAATTTTATTAGCTGAGAATTGTGATGTAATCTGTTAGTTCTTCTACTTTATGATATTTTTTCATTGAGGAAAGAGGAACCAAATGAAACTTTTTCATTATACATACGATGCTTTACTTGAAAGTCAGTCACCTGTGTACATGCTTTAATTCATTCAATGCTTTCCTTTCAGAGTTTTATTTTTACACAGAAGTCTTAAAGGGTGAACTAGCTTCTTCTACATTGAGAGAATATGGCTTCCTGAATGTAAAAGCTGACTTTTTGTTAGAGATGCTCTATACCAAATTGACATATGATAAAATTAACTTCTCCTGATGAACATAATTTTATAATGCTGATTCTAGATACTATTTTATTTTTTAATAAATTAGCAGAGTTCACTCAAAATTAGGAAATAAAAACTAATTGCACCTTATTGGGGTTAGATTTCAAAATTAGCAGATTAGTATACTTCTAAATGCAAGGTAAATAATGGTGGGGGCCAAAATCCACGATGAGTCACAAAATTTTAAATGAACAATGATTACGTGTGCATTTTTAACTGGAAAGGAAAGCATTATGTTTAATATTTGAATCTTTTTAAACAGTATTTTAATGCCAGCTTAAAAAATTATTGTGCAGACTTTCAGATACCTTTTAAAATATCAGCAATATGAAACAGTGGGCATCCTGTAATTCTAGCATGTGGAATCAGAATGTTTCCAAGGTTTCAAAGTAAATATCAGCAATGCAGCAAATTCTACCTCGATTTTCAATATCTAGGTCACATGGACCACTTTGAATACTGTGAATAGGAAAAAAAAAAAACAAGCAGGAAGATTTCTGTAGAGCTACCAAGAATTCATAACATTCAGATTATGACAAAAAACATATCATGGTTTTTAAAGTAATAATTCCTATATAATATAGAGAATAGTGCCTTAAAATGAATATCTGATCTATTATATAAACTAAATAAACCTTTGAAGAGTATTATATTCTTAAATAAATATCTTTTGTTTTTACTGCTCCCTCAGATGTGTGTGTGTGTGTGTGTGTGTGTGTGTGTGTGTCCATCTGAATAGTCAGGAACAGAGAAGAATACTGAAAATAAATGTATTGTTAACTAAAAAGCACATGCAATTTAGGAAAAGTCCTGCCATAATTAGCAGTAATCAAAAATTCTAACTTCCATTTACAATAAAGGCAAATAGGTATGGTAATAATGATATCTGAAAGCGCAATCTTTTTATTTATATGAAAGAGATATAGAAGGTTGACAATATACTTTAATTATGAAAAGTGCACAGTGGTTTTATAATTTCTCTTCTCCATAAACATATAGTTGCAGATATTTGGAGCCTAGAATTGTCTTTACTGTAGTTTTTATTATTTTCCTTGAAATCTACTGAATTTATTAATTATGAATTTAAAATTTCTCCTTGTCCCTTTCCCAAGTTATTATGTGAAACACAGAAAGTGAAGATGGGAGACTCTAACTCAGCTACCACTTACAATTTTTATACATATATAGTTCTTTTCATGAGAGACAGAAATGAAAGCAACTTGACTGAGTGCATTTTTCTTCATCTATTTGATAACACTAGAGGGAAATCACATATGCATCAGCGCAACAATTAAGATGGGAAATGCTGAAAAACTACATTTAAATGAGTAGGATTTATAGAGATAGAGTTTTAATAAAGATATTATTTATATTACAAAGACTTGGTTATAATCAATGTATATTATTTAACAATACTAAGCCTTGCAAGTATCTTTTAATGAAGCACATCAAGGAGCTGCTTAAGACTGCCAGGAAGCAGAAAAAACACTGTTTACATGTAACATACCATTAGTTAGCTGGAGTTCTTTTTAAGGCCTCAAAATTTTCATACAGATACTGGCTAGAGGATTTGGATTAAAGAATTTACTATAGTTACAGAGATATTTCAGAGGTGGTTTAAAAATGGGTCGATAGTCCTAATATGAAAACCCACAGTGAATATACTCAGCAGGAAAAAACTGAGAGCTTTTCTGCTAAGGTCAAGAATAAGACAAGGATGTCCACTCTCACCACTTCTTTTCAACATAATAGTGGAAGTCGTAGCTTCAGCAATCAGACAACAAAAAGAAATAAAAGGAATCCAAATTGGTAAGGAACAAGTCAAACTTTCACTATTTGCAGATGACATGGTATTATATATAGAAACTCCACCAAAAACTACTAGAACTGATAAATGAATTCAGTAAAGCCTCAGGATACAAAATCAATGTACAGAGATCTGTTGCATTTCCATATATTAATAATGAAGCAGCAGGAAGAGAGATTAAGAAAACAACCCCATTTACAGTTGCACCAAAAGTAATAAAGTTTCTAGGAATAAACTTAACTAAGGAGGTGATAGACCTGTACTCTGAAAACATTAAAATATTGATGAAAGAAATTGAAGACACAATGAAATGGAAAGACATTCCTTGCTCAAAGATTTAAAGAACAAATGTTGTTAAAATGTCTATACTACCTAAAGCAATCTACAGATTCAATGCAACTCCTATCAAAATACCAAACATAGCATTTTTCACAGACCTAGAACAAACAATCCTAAAGTCTATATGGAACCACAAAAAATCCTGAACAGCCAAAGCATCTTGAAAAAGCAAAGCCAAGCTGGAGACATCACAATTCCAGACTTCAAGTTACATTACAAAACTATAGTAATCAGAACAGTATGGCACTAGTACAAAAGTAGACACACAGACCAAGAGAACAGAATAGAAAATCCAGAAATAAACCCACAATTATATGGCCAATTCATCTTCAACACAGCAGGAAAAGATATCCAATGGGAAAAAGACAGTTTCTTCAATAAATGGTGCTGGGAAAACTGGACAACTGCATGCACAAGAATGAAACTGGAATACTTTCTTACACCAGACACAAAAATAAACTCAAAATGGATTAAATACCTCAGTGTGATACCTGAAACCATAAAAATCCTAGAAGAGAGGACAGGCAGTAATCTCTCTGACATTGACCATAGCAACACTTTTCTAGATATGTCTCCTGAGGCAAGGGAAATAAATACAAGCAAAAATAAACTATTGGGACTATGTCAAAATAAAACGCTTCTGTACAGTGAAGGAAACAATTAACAAAACTGAAGGGCAACCTACTGAATGGGGGAAGATATTTGGAAATGACATATATGATAAAGGGTTAGCATCCAAAATATATAAAGAGCTAATACAACCCAACACCCAAAAACACAAATGATCCATTTGAAAAATGGGCTGAACATATGAACAGATATTTCTCCAAAGAAGACTACAGATGGCCCACAGACACATGAAAAGATGCTCAACATCACTCAGCATCAGGGAAATGAAAATCAAAACCACAAGGAGATACCACCACATACCTGTCAGAATGGCTGAAATCAAAAAATGCAAACAAAATGTGTAGGCAAGGATGTGGAGAAAAAGGAACCCACTTGCACAGTTGGTGGGAATGCAAACAGTGGGAAGCCATTGTGGAAAACAGTATGGAGGTTTCTCAAAAAGTTAAAACTAGAACTACCCTATGATTCAGTAATCACACTACTGGACATCTATCCCCCAAATACAAATGCACTAATTCAAAGGGATACATGCACCCTTATGTTTATAGCAGCATTATTTATAATAGCCAAATTATGGAAGCAGCCCAAGTGTCCACTGATAGATGAATGGATAAAGAAGACATGGTGTGTACACACACACACACACACACACACACACAAAATGGGATATTATTTGGCCATAAAAAAGAATGAAATCTTAGCATTGGCAACAACCTGGATGGAGCTAGAGAGTATTATGCTAAGTACAATAAGTAGTCAGAGAAAGACAAATGCCATATGATTTCCCTCACATGTGGAATTTAAGAAACAAAACAAACAAGCAAAAGAAAAAGTGAGAGAGAGAAACCAAGAAACAGACTCTTGACTACAGAGAACAAACTGATGGTTATCAAAGGCGAGGTTGTGGGGGGAGGATGAGTGGAATAGGTGATGGGGATTAAAGGAGTGCACTTGCTGCGATGAGCACTGGGTGAAGTATGGAAGTGTTGTATACCTGAAACTGATATAACACTGCATGTCAATTAAACTGAAATTAAAATAAAAACTTAATAAAAAAAATAAAAATAAAAATGGTCCCGGGGCGCATGGGTGGCTCAGTCGGTTAAGTGACCAACTCTGACTCAGGTCATGATCTCGCAGTTTGTGGGTATGAGCCCTGCGTCGGGCTCTGTGCTGACTGCTCAGAGCCTGGAATGTGTTTCAGATTCTGTATCTCCTTCTCCCTCTTCCCCTTCCCTGCTTGCACTCTGTCTGTCTCCCTCTCAAAAATAAATAAACATTACCAAAAAAAATAATAATAAAAACAAAAGGTCCCATAGGACAAAGAAAAAAGGGAAAGAATGAACATTATATATTTTATCTCATTTTAGTTATCACTGCCAACCTATAAAATAGTTATTTTCATCCTCATATCTGTCAACTTACTGCAAATAAAAGATTATAACCTTCTAGAAGTTAATGGTTGGTTTAAGACAAATTTAGTGCTATTCCATGCAAAATCACATTTATATTCAATGATAAGGTATCGAGTGATAGATGGAAACACTACTAGAGTAGTTAGAGATTCAATTACTTCTGAAGAAAGTCACTTTTGGCCAGGGGAATTTTATGCTAAATATATATAAAACATATATATTTTATGATATAATAATATATAAATCTGTATATATTTATATATAACATATTTTATAATATAATATAAATATATAATAATACATATATTTTGCTTTCAGTAGGAGAAAGTAACTTGTTTCTAGATGATTGTATTTTGTTAAATATTAACCCATTTATTTATTTAAGAATATACTATTTACATCAGTATTTTAATAAATAGTTTTATTACTATATCTTGGGCTTATACCACTTTTATGTAAGTAGTATAAGAATCACAGTTAATTGTAGGAGAACCTAGTCTGTTAGTTGATGTTGCTATAAGTTAAATTTTAGAGAGTGATCTTTAAAAATAATTTTCTTAATGTTTATTTATTTTTGAGAGAGAGAGGGACAGTGAGCAAGTGGGGGAAGGGCAGAGAGAGAGAGAAGGAGACACAGAATATGAAGCAGGCTTCAGGCTCTGAGTTGTTAGCCCAGCGCCTGTGGGCGGGGCTTGAGCCCACGAACTGTGAGATCATGACCTGAGTGTAAGTCAGACACTTAACCAACTGAGCCACCCAGATGCCCCAAAATGATCTTTTTAAAATGACATTTTATCTGGTCGTTTTTTTGACTAGAAATTTTCAAGGCATTCTAAAGATGGTAAGATCATACATGGTTTTACTTCTTTTAAGACCTACTAAAATGATAGTACAGGAATAAAAAATAAATAACACCACAATGGCTGGGCCATCAACAGATGAGAGATTTTGAAAAATTAATGTGAGCTAGAAAACAGAGAAAAACTGCAGCCAAGGGGCACAGGAAACCACAGCCTAGCAGACATAGAGTGATAAATGTTTATTTATTTTTGAGAGAGAGAGCACAAGGAGGGGAAGGGCAGAGAGAAAAGGAGACAGAGGATCCAAAAGTGGGCTCTCCACTGACAGCAAAGAGCCCAATGTGAATCAAACCCACAAACCGTGAGATCATGACTTGAGCTGAAGTTGGATGCTTAACTGACTGAGCCACCCAGATGCTCCAAAAAAAGGGAAGTTTAAAAGGACTTCCAGGTAATATCCTCAGGGACAGCGAGCAGACATCAGATCCACAAAATAGTAATAATGACAATAATTATAATAATAATTATAATAGCAAATACATATAAGACTTACTCAATTCCAGGTTTTATTCCCAGGGTTTTATGTTTATCAGCTCATTTACTCAGGGTTTTATGTTTATCAGCTCAGCTCAGAACTCTGAGATAGGTGTACTATCATTATCTCCATTTCAGGTTAAGGCAGAGACACAGAATTTAAAGTTGCTTAAGATCACAGACTTAAGCGTGGGAGACTGGGATTCAAACTCAGTCTGGCTCCAGAATCTACCCTTTTCAACTTAAAATAAATAAAAATAAACAAAAACTCCAGAGAATATGAAAGACTCAGAAAATAAAACAAAATTTTATATTTCAACCTTCCTACAAATCTCTTTTTGGGGGGTTTTGTTTTAGAATGAAGAGCACTGCAAATGGAAACAGATTTGAAAAGAAACAGAAAGTATCATAAGAAAGATGATCATTAGATGTTCAGCTACGTAGTCCTTCACAGAATGACAGATGTATTACAGAAAGAAAGAAGAAAAACAATAAAGAAGGAAGGGAGGAAATTACTAAAGAAATAATGCAAGATAACCTTCTAGGAATGAAACTCCTTAGATGAAAATGCTCACTGAGTTCAACAGTAAAATATGGACAGAAAAAAGCCAAGACACATCATCAGGAATTGAAAAGCACCAAGGAAAACCAAGATGGGGCCTGAAAGTTGCCAGAGGGAAAACGAGCTGCAGGCTTAGGCTGGTGTTAATGAATTTTAGAAAACTTTCCAAGCTCAGGGAGAAAATGATTAGTGCTCTAGCATTCCAGAGAAACTAGAATTCAGATGGAAGCAGTTAGGCAGCAAGTGCTTCTCTTCAGCATATTCTTTAAAGGTGGTGCCTTTTCTACAAGTTTAACACAATGATTGTTGAGACTTTTATAAAAGGAAGTTAGTAGAAGAGGCACAAAATGTCAGTTTTTATATAGTATCTCATGTGGACCAGGCAGTCAAAACTGTGGCACTTAAAAAAAATGTTTATTTATTTTTAATAGACAAGCAGGGGGAGTGGCAGAGTGACAGGGAGACAAGAGGATCTGAACTGGGCTCTGCACTGACAGCACAGAGCCTGATGCGGGGCTCGAATTCACAAACCATGAGACCATGACCTGAGCAGAAGTCGGATGCTTAACTGACTGGGCCACCCAGGCACCCAAAACGTGGCACTTTTTAATGTGTTTTCTTCCTTTCGATACTGATGCACACACACCCACCTCTCCCCTTTCCCCCAGTGAGGCCGGTCCCCAGGCCTGTACCTTCTGATGTTAGGACCTGGATACACCTCTAATGAGAATAAAATAAACAACATTTCAAATATGTGAAAGTTCAAAAAATTTATCATTCAAATATTTTTCATTGAAAGTTGCTGAGGGATATGCTTCATTAAAGGAAGATGTACAATGAAATAGAGAAAAATGTGGGTTGTCTGTCATCATGCCAATGGGAAGAACAGGAAGGAGAAGCCCAAGGATGACAGCTGTGTAGCCAGAGGATGTAATGAGGCTCCAGAAGAGCATTTCCAAGGGAAAAGAATAAAACCAGAGAGAGAGATCACAGCATGTTATATATAATGGAGAGTCAGAAAGAATCGGGGATATGATAAAGAAAAATAATGTACGAAAAACAAAAGCAAATGAAAAATTTTAAGAAAATTGAAAAATTGCCTAAGTCAGGACATATAACCAAAGAAGACTATTTGGGACTATAATCAATCACTAACTAAAATGATTCTGTTATCAGGCACTGTTTTAGCTATCGGGAATATAGTGAGGGAGCAAACAACAAACAAAAATATCAAACAAAAATATCAAACAAATTAGCTGAAGTAGATGGTATTCCTTGCCTTCTTGAAGCTATAGTCAAGAATGGGGAGAAGGAAAAGTTAAATGAGGTAAGACGTATCATTTGTTTAACAATAAGTGCTATGAAGAAAAACATAACAGGAAAAGTACAGTAAGAATCTCACACAGAGGGGCACCTGGGTAGTTCAGCTGGTTAAGCATTTGAATTTGGCTCAGGTCATGATCTCACGGTTTGTGAGTTTTAAGACCCACATCGGGCTGTCTGCTGTCAGCACAGAGCCTGCTCTGGATTCTCTGTCCCTCCTCTCTCTGTCCCTCCCCTCTTCTCTCTCTCTCTCTCTCAAAATAAATAAACTTAAAAAAAAAAAAGAATTCCAGGTAGGGGAGATGCTATTTCCAATAAGATGTCCAGGAATGGCCCTACTGACTGGCTGCCAGTTGGTTTGAGTATTTAAGGAAGAGAAGGATCAGACAGTGCAGTCATCTGGGTAATGGATGTTCAGGTGGAAGACACAGCAAATGCAAAGAGCCTTTCCACACAATAATGTAAATATTTGATTTTGGTTATAAAATAGATATAAATGGCATCAATTTTAGAGATACAAAAGTGAAAGAACTGAGGACGGAATCACAGAGAAGGTGGGTGCACTAACGTCCTTGTCTGACAACAGGGGACAATCCCAAAGCAGCATCTATGGTTAAAGGTACTGGTTTATTATCCACAGTTACAACAGAGAAATCAAAGAAAGATAAAACTAACTGAGGAACAAAAGAGAAAAGGTAGAGGTAGGGTAGAGTGAGTGAGTGAATGTATAATGCCTCTTTTATTTATGTGTATGATAATAGATGATACCTAAAAGTGACAAATAAAAAATCTGAGGTGAAAGCAAATGACATTGACCTGAATAAATGAAGATATCAGAAGGAAAAGTGGAAAGAGAGGTGAGGCATAAGTGGGAGAAGTTGGATCACAGAACTGTTGATTTTAACCATGTGCACAAATTTGATTTAAACCACCCACACCCCCACATCCCCTGCCACACACACACACACACACACACACACACACACACACACACACCCTTTGGAGGTCTCCCATTACTTGTAGGATTAATATCAAAATCCGAAACAAGGCCTCCGGGGGCCCTTCCTCTCTCACCAGCCTCACCTCTTTCTCCCTCCCCCACACTCTCTGCTCTAGCCACACCTCCCTTCAGTTTCCTGAGCAGGCAAGGCCCTCTAAGCTTCTGAAGCCTCTGTCTATGCTATTCCCTCCATCTGAAATGTTTCTGGCCCAATATTCCCACTCCTGGACTGACTTACCCATCCGGTCTAGTAGGTACAAGAGCCTAGGGCTCACAATAATACTCTTAGGGGTCCACAAAATAGCTTTCTTTTAAAATAAGGGGAAAAAAACCCTTTTAGGTCAAAGAAAATATTTTAATATACAATATTAACATACTTCTCTCTATACCAGTATAAATGCAAATCTCAATTATTAATATTGTTTATGGAGGAAGGGACCCACAAAAGCAAAAGTGTCTAGGGCCCACCAAAATCATTGTGTGGCCCCCTTGGTCTCAAATTCCCCAATTCTACTGCCGGCGTGAATCTTCTCATCCCTTAGCTCCCAGCTGAAACACTCCTTCTTCAGGGACTCTGCCTGATTCTCCAGGCAATATGCGGTCCCTATGTATATTCTCCCATCACTTTGTAATATGGAAACAAACTAAATAATTGTGTAAATTTACATTTAATGAAATCAGGAACTGTGTCTACCTCGTTTACTGCTATATATTCCCAGAACCAAGCCTTGTATTCACTGATATGAGACTCTGAAGGACTCAGAATTTTCTACTGTGGTTCTCTCAAGTCCTTGTTCACTTTTCTGATCCTAGATTTACTACTGATTAGTCTCTGATTGACTCAGTTTCTTCATTTTAAAAATAGGAATAATAATGGGAGTTATGAGTTAGAATAGTGCCTGACACACAGTAATAACATTCTTCATGTTATCAGATAATTACTCCTACACTACCATTTTTAAAATTACTATTATCATCATCATTATTATTTCATACACTGGGTGAATTAGGTAAATATTTTGTTTTGTTAATTTCCTCCCTTTTACTATCTCTTATGTAAATATGTTTTTAAAAGTTGTGGATGCCATTTTAACAACTTAACTCACAAGGTTTTAGGAAAAGAGCAAATAGCTGTAAAGACAGAGGAGAACTGAAGTTTTGGTAACTGAAAATACATAATTATCCATGAAATCAAGACTTCGGGGCTTTCAAAATATCCACACCCACCAACTCATAATTTTACATAAGATCAGGCTAGAAGAATACTTTAGCAAAGTATAGTAAATCAGAATTCTCTCAAACACAAATTTCCAAGAAAATCTAATAAAAATGAGAGGTTGAATTTATTATCTTAAAAAAATCTTACCTATTTCCCTCAAATAGATGCTCTGCAGAGTTGAAAACAATTTTCAATAGCGATATTACTTTCTTAGAGTTATAATTTTTTATACATAATTCCTTCTGCAGGTAAATAAAAATACATACCCCAAAGCAGTAAAAATAAAATAAAGCAACAGTAACTGAAAAGCCTACCAAGGGTTTTCATTTTGGTAAACATTTATCTCACCATCTAAGCTTCAGACTCCTGATATGACCCTCGGGATAATATGACAGACTCAGGTTTGATTCCCTCTGGTATTTCAACCAATACTGTGTACAACCTGAGGACTGTTTTTTTGAGGATAAATGACTGGCTAGGAAGACTAAAGTCCCGAGGCTTTGCCTGGGGCCTATAATCTCACCTAATCATTATTCACAATCCCCCAGAAAAGCCTCGAGCTAAAATTATGATTGCTATTTAGAACTAAACTTGCAAATTCATTTTTGAAAATCTTTTCTTCTTTTGTGATTTCATTTTTTTGTTTAATTCATGACCACCTTTAGATATCAACTATAGCAAGCATTAAAACCTAGAGCAATAGTCCATCTGTTTTGAGTGTTGCTTTCTTTACTAATTTATAAAAAGATATTTTAATAGCAAAAATGCCTAAGGACTACATTGCGTAATACATGCAACTAAAAATGTAAAGTCCTTAAAGGGGATATGAAAAGCAGTGATAATGGAGAAGAGTTCTGTAAATTTAGAATTTTGTAATACAGTTCTCATAAGCCATTTTCAATTTGAAAAGCCAAAATAATTTTTATAAATGCAAAGATGAATTGAAGGATGCAATATCCTCTGAAAATCAGGGAATAAGCTAGAGTCAAGCCATACCACAAATTTCTTTAACTAACCTTTCACTTTTTTTTTTTTTTTTTTACTTAGGATGTAAAAAATACTTCTTGCTATCTATCCTGCCAAAATGTTCCACTCTTGCTTATTTCTAGGATTGGCCATTGCAATCCTCTCTCTGTTCTTCCACTAATTCTACTTTATTTAATAGTGACATATAATTTCTTACTGATGATTACACTTAAGAGTCTCCTCTCTTAAAAACAGCAATTAAGAGTGAGGGCTGTTAAGTCTCAGACTGCCTAGACTAGAGTCAGATTCCTTATCTCTATAAAGGGGATAATAATAGTTGTTACTTCAAAGTATATTGTGAAGATAAGTGAGACAAATGACTTAAAGTATTTAGTAGATTGTCTGGTACATAATAAGTACTCATAAATGTTAGTTATTGTTAATAATGAAGACTTTTTAGAACCTTTTCTTTACTTCTTAAAGGTCTCCTGAGAAAACAAAACACATTTGCTTGACTTTGGACAAACTTGAGCTAAACTCTTTTTTCTTTTGTTTTCTCCTTTATAAAATGAAATAATCTGACAATATTAACCCAAAGGTCTTTCTTAACTGTAAAAACTTACATAATTTTATTTAGCTATGGCTAAGGTTCAGACTTATTTTCCTTTTCTGTTTTTAATGTGCATGGACAATTCTTTTTCTGGTTGAGACTAACTTTTCTTCTTTGATTAAGAACTACATCTGATGATATTCTGTACCCCTACTAGCCCTAGGAATCATGGGGTATTTTCCCAATTTCCTATGTGAGGTACCATATTCACAATCAAACTCTACGGAAGCCCCTAAGAAGGTATTGCTTTCTTCTGAACTGATACTTTCAAAGTGAATCAGATATTAATTACATGTAATATGTAAAATTTTGTGTTCTACGTAATCCAAGGATTAAACAAAAATTGTTATGTTTTTGGAGAGGCATATGTAAAGTTTTATTCAAAAATGTTAACTTATATGGCAAAAATGAAGTACACAAAATAAAAACAAAACATCATATCCAAACATTAAAAAATGAAAAAATAAGAAAACATAATTGTATCACATGTGATTTGTAGTGTTGATAGTCTTAATATGATTCTTCATTCTTATCAATAAAGAGAAAGCCTCAAAGACCACCAAGAATAATTTAGAATGGGGCATAAGTGACATAGGCATGAAAGAAATATAAAAGACAAATAACAATATGCAAAGATGTACATTTTACTAGTAATCAAATAAATGAAAATTAGAATGCCATATACTTTTCTCTTTTCAGATTTATTTAAATTGAATACCAATGGCATTGGTTAATACCAATGGCAAAATTACAGAGAAAGTGGCACTCTGATGCACTGTTGGTGGAAATGCAAATTGGTAGAGCCTTTCCATATATTTCCCCTTTGATCTCCCAATTCCATTTAAAAGAATATACCATAAGCTAGCATTTTCCAAAGTGTTCAGTGGGATGTTGATATGTTCTGATGTTATTTTGTGTGTGTGTATGTAAAAGTCTAAATTTAATTTTAAATGTAAATGTATACAATGGCATTCAAAAACTTTTCTTTCCCTTTTTTTTAAATAAAATTTATTTTTCAGAGAAGTTTTAGGCTCACAGCAAAACTGAGTGTTAAGTATAGCAATTTCCCATATTGTCCCCTGCCCCCATACACCACAGTTTCTCCATCCTGTAGACACATGTTATCTTAAGAAAACATTCTATAGTCAAATAAGTTTGATTTCTCAGACCTTTGTTACTACTATACATAGGTATTCTCCAAGATGGTGAACAGTGGTTCTTTATGTTATAGGCCATGGAATCCTCTTATCAGAGAGCATGCTTAGGAACTAAGAGTCTGCAACACTTACTTTTTTGGAAACTGTCCTAAAAAATCACTAGACACAAATGCAAACATGTATGTACAAGAATGTTCACTGAAGTCATATTTAACACAAGAAAAAACCTGGAAAGATTCCATATACTCAATAATTAGAAAGTGGTTACATAATTTATGTTATGTTCTTAAACTGGAATATTATATAACCATTAATAATGGAAATGCAGATGATATTTACTCACATTACACATAAGGTAATAAGTTGCTAAGTAAAGAAGCAATCTAGCCAAAGAACATTTATATCCTATTGTTACCAATCCTAATCATAATATTATATGGATACATATATTATACATTGTATACAAATATATCAATGAATTCAGAAAGACATACAACAAAATATAAAGAGTAGTTATCACAAGGTGATAGATTACTATACCTTTCTGTTTGTCTTATCTTTTTTCTTAATGAACATCTATTAATTTTATAATAGAAATATTTTTTAAAGGCAATGTGTTTATACGTCTTAACTGTTTGGAGACATCTGGCATTTTATTCTTTAGGTGTCAGATGCTTTTCATATTTAACAAAAATTAAGTTCACAGTCAAGAAAACTATAATTATATAAAGAATTCATACAGAAAAAACACAATTCCTACCTTCTGGAGAGAAACTGATAAAAACATAACAAGTGCTGTGAGAGCCAGCGCGTAATGGAGGCAGTAAATCTCTAGATGCTCTATGCCTTTATGAGTCCCTATAAGGGAGTACCTCTTCTCTCTGTAACACAAATAACATAAACACAAAAATTTATTTAAAGGAGCAGCTGAATGAAAATCATCCTTAAGTATAGCTTGGAGCTATACAGGCTGCCTGTTTCCAGGTGTGATCTCACAGGTAAACAGTTAGAAATATTACCACTTAGTCTCTTTATGACCTTGGAAAAGTTACTTATCTTCTCCAAGCCTCAGTTTCCTCATCTGTAAATGGGGATAAGGATATAACCAACTATAAAGATTAATATTCATAAAGTATTCATAACAGTGCCAGATACTGTTGCTACATACGTGGTTTCTACAAATAAATACCTGAGTGGGATTGATTGTATTAATAGAGACCCTCCACAGAGCACATTACTATTAGTGATATTTTACTTCTGTTAACATCTCAAGTAATTCTCATCTCAATCCTGTAAAGTATTGTTATTATTACAAGCTAGCCCTCAGCTTGTATACCAGAAACTTGATTTTATCAACTCCCTAAACTGATACAAAGAAACTCACAAACAACTGATCAATTTAAAAGAGAACCCCATGGCACAAAAACAGACACATAGACCAATGGAATAGAATAGAAACCCCAGAACTAGACCCACAAACGTATGGCCAACTCATCTTTGACAAAGCAGGAAAGAACATCCAATGGAAAAAAGACAGTCTCTTTAACAAATGGTGCTGGGAGAACTGGACAGCAACATGCAGAAGGTTGAAACTAGACCACTTTCTCACACCATTCACAAAAATAAACTCAAAATGGATAAAGGACCTGAATGTGAGACAGGAAACCATCAAAACCTTAGAGGAGAAAGCAGGAAAAGACCTCTCTGACCTCAGCCGTAGCAATCTCTTACTCGACACATCCCCAAAGGCAAGGGAATTAAAAGCAAAAGTGAATTACTGGGACCTTATGAAGATAAAAAGCTTCTGCACAGCAAAGGAAACAACCAACAAAACTAAAAGGCAACCAACGGAATGGGAAAAGATATTTGCAAATGACATATCGGACAAAGGGCTAGTATCCAAAATCTATAAAGAGCTCACCAAACTCCACACCCGAAAAGCAAATAACCCAGTGAAGAAATGGGCAGAAAACATGAATAGACACTTCTCTAAAGAAGACATCCGGATGGCCAACAGGTACATGAAAAGATGTTCAGCGTCGCTCCTTATCAGGGAAATACAAATCAAAACCACACTCAGGTATCACCTCACGCCAGTCAGAGTGGCCAAAATGAACAAATCAGGAGACTATAGATGCTGGAGAGGATGTGGAGAAACGGGAACCCTCTTGCACTGTTGGTGGGAATGCAAATTGGTGCAGCCTCTCTGGAAAGCAGTGTGGAGGTTCCTCAGAAAATTAAAAATAGACCTACCCTATGACCCAGCAATAGCACTGCTAGGAATTTATCCAAGGGACACAGGAGTACTGATGCATAGGGGCACTTGTACCCCAATGTTCATAGCAGCACTCTCAACAATAGCCAAATTATGGAAAGAGCCTAAATGTCCACCAACTGATGAATGGATAAAGAAATTGTGGTTTATATACACAATGGAATACTACGTGGCAATGAGAAAAAATGAAATATGGCCTTTTGTAGCAACGTGGATGGAACTGGAGAGTGTGATGCTAAGTGAAATAAGCCATACAGAGAAAGACAGATACCATATGGTTTCACTCTTATGTGGATCCTGAGAAACTTAACAGGAACCCATGGGGGAGGGGAAGGAAAAAAAAAAAAAAAAAAAGAGGTTAGAGTGGGAGAGAGCCAAAACATAAGAGACTGTTGAGAACTGAGAACAAACTAAGGGTTGATGGGGGGTGGGAGGGAGGAGAGGGTGGGTGATGGGTATTGAGGGGGGCACCTTTTGGGATGAGCACTGGGTGTTGTATGGAAACCAATTTGACAATAAATTTCATATATAAATAAAAAAAATAAATAAAAGAGAACCCCTTCCCTCTCCACCCCCTCCCCAAATGATATCCATTGAATAAAATACTATGTACTAATATCTGGTCTATGTAAGTTCTGAACCACTTAGACATTATCTGATTAGTATAAAATTAAAGCAAGGAGAATTAAAAACTCATATTGGATCTTTCATTAAGCCATAGTTGTATGATATGCTTTTCTATAGTGTTACTGTAGAAACATTGGTAGGAAAACCAATTTCCTCGTATTCTTGGTATGATACCTGGAGAAGGCACGGCATCACCAATGAAGTATTCTTGCCAAGAATATTCAATCTGAATCTAATAATAAAAGAAATTTTTAGAAAAAAATCTAAATTAAAGGACATGTTGCAAACATTGGCCCAGACTTAAAAAATATCAGTGACATGACACAAAGAGGCTGGGAATTTTTTTTAGATTAAAGGAGATTAAGTGGATATGACAAGTGAATAAAATGCATGATCCTTAATTGGATCTTGGATTGGAGAAAAAAAGACAGCTATAATTACTGGACAACTGGGAAATCTAAACTGCAGACTTCAAAAATCTCTATCGGTTAATAAATTTAAAATTAACTTAGGTGGTTTGTACCTGCAGATAAAATTATTCATTAATTCATTTATATTCATCACGATGTGTTAAATACCTATTCAGTGTGATAGGCCTGAAGATGACAAAAACTCCTGCAAGTAACAAACCCTAAAATACAGATATGGCTTAGCCAAAGAGGTCAGGTGAACTCAGTCTGGCAAGTTAGCAAATGAAGGTATGTAGCTAAACTTCTTATCTGTTATATTTGAGACTCTGACCATCTTCCTACTGAAGTATTCTTCTTTCTAATGGAGGGGAAAATTTCAGAATGTTAGAGCAGGTCACTGCTGCTTCATGCTGTCTTTAGTAAGGTTCCACAAGAAAGAGAGGCACATCAGGAAGCAGAGAAGGGAAAAAAAAGATAGCTTTGCCAAAAGAGCTACTTTCTGTCTGTGGCTGAGAATCAGATCATCTGAAGCCTGGCAGGTTGAAAAAGCCAAATTATAAATGTTTTATGATCAACTTTTACTTATTTTTGAATAGGCTATTTTCATGATGTAGAATTTGAAAGGTACAAAGAGGCAGTGAAAATTTCTCTTCCACTCTTGTCCCCAAGACAAGACTGTTTTCCCTCCTCAGAGGCAACCTCTGTTAACAGATTCATGTATTCCTCCAGAAATGTTTAATGCATTGCGAATCTACAGTTGTATTTACAGAAGCAGAGCAGGTTATACACTCTTCTACAGCTTGCTTTCTTCATAGTATGTTTTGTCAATTGATCATCTCGGTACCTATAGAGTTAATTTTATTTTATTTTTTAAATTTTTTAACATTTATTTATTTTTGAAAGAAACACAGCATGAGTGGGGGAGGGGCATAGAGAGAGGGAGAGACAGAATCTGAAGCAGGCTCCAGGCTCTGAGCTGTGAGCGCAGAGCCTGACGCGGGGTTCAGACCCATGGACCGCGAGATCATGATCTGAGGTGAAGTCAGACGCTTAACCGACTGAGCCACCCAGGCGCCCCGCAGATTTTTCTTAAGCAAAGGAAATAAGATACTGGCCACCAGGAGGAAAGGAGCATTGAGATGTCTAAGTGTAGAGTACTGAAGATAATAACTAAGGAATGTACCTGGGAGGATTTTCTTGAAGACTTCTTTGGATTCTAAGCATGCCAGTGTATTGTGGCAGAGCATCTGAAAAGTTATTGAAGCCTCTGCCATGAGAGGGGTGCAAAAGTGGCTAACACTGAGTTGGCAGACATAAAGGAGACTGAGGTTTGAAGAAACAGGGCAAAGAGTACAGGGTCCTTACAACTGGAGACTGTGGCAAGAATTATGGCAGTAGATCCTGTATATGAAGTCCAGAGGCCAAGCAAGAGGAATTATGTCTTGGTGGATGGTGGTACATGGTGCCGAAATGTCAAGGGTCAAGCAACAACTCAGAGGAGACAAGCAAGCAGAGAGAGGGGTATGGAAACCCACACTCATCCATTGATGACAGGATGGTATGAGCCTCCCTGGAACCTGGAGAAGTAGAAGGGAAGGAGAAAATCCTTCTAAACTAAGGGTAAAAATCTTGGCTTAAAGCCTAAATTGATTCAATTTTACTTCAGAAGTAACCAACCAACTACCAATTGGTAGGATTAATTCCTTTATCTGTGGAAATGGTCATGGGGACAGTGACATACATGTATTAAGTATAACACATTGTTTGGCCCATGGTTGGTGGACTTAATTTCTCTAAAGTTAAAACTATGTTGCCCAGATTTTGATTTGGAAAATTTGACCATCTTTTTAAAATTTTTTTTTATTTTTTTAATGTTTATTATTTTTGAGAGAGAGAGAGACAGCAAGCGGGGAAGGAGCAGAGAGACAGAGAGGGAGACACAGAATCTGAAGCAGGCTCCAGGCTCTGAGCTGTCAGTACAGAGCCCGATGTGGGGCTCGAACCCACGAACCACGAGATTATGAACTGAACTGAAGTTGAACGCGTAACCAACTGAGCCACCCAGGCGCCGCTGGAAAATTTGATCATCGTGTCATATGTCATTAGTATACAAGATTGCGCTCTGTAAAATAAGGCTCCTAGATACTGTTATCAGGCTGATGGAGTAATAAACATCCCCATATGCCATGAAGGAAGCAGGTCTCTGTCATAATAAAAGCATTTAAATATAAAATACAAACATAAACAGCACTCCTCTCAAATATACCCTAAGAGAGGATAAGGATTAGATATAGTTATTCCCCATTTCCCCCAAATAGATATTATCTTTTTTAAAAAAGGTATTTACCTTAAATCTAACAAATGTTAAAAAGAAACTACTTGGTGGATAATAAAAACAATATTGATTTCTGATTAGAGGTAGATTGAACATACACATTTAACTACATTCCTTTTTAAAACTATACTAAAATACAATTTAGTATTAAAATTTTTATTCAAAAGCATAAATGAATGAAGAAAAGGAGAGTGAGAGATGAATTACAGTAACAAAAATTTGGAAGCTAGACGACAGAAGGATGGCAGCTGACTGACAGCTGATTCAAACAAGCAATTCATTTTAGGTAGTAGGTAAAGGCAGGAAGCAATTTCATTTGTACTACAGTGTCCACAAAAACTTGGGAACTGGTGGCACCCAAACTTGTGGAAATGAGTTAAGTAAGAGCAAACCTAGTTAGAAATCTATTTAAGAATTAGTCTTTTGCATTGTCTCTCTACCATTCACAACTGAACAAGTACGCCTCCCTCTCTCACCCTGGAAGAAGAGTAAATATTTACTCTTTGAAGTGTATAAAACAGAAGATTCCCAAAACTGGGAAATTTTGAAGAATTCTGGAGGGTAGAGTACTGTATTTAAAACAGAATTGAATGAAATTTTTATATGATAAATATTAAGACTCCCAAGTCCTCTTCTACTAGGTTTGCAGAATGCTAGTAGCCCATCATAAAACGGGAGAGTGGAAGAGTCTCCTTTGGTGAATAAAACTGGAATTTAAAAAAATGGTGCTCAATGAAATGATATTGGAGGTTCCTGAACAAATAAGCATATTCAGATCTAGGGAATCCATAGTCATTAAGCTCCAGTTATGTGTTATCCTGGCATCCCCCTTTCTTACTATCTGAAATATGAACCGGGACAGCCAATGACCGCTAGACATCTGGGGAAAGCTCCTAACATGAAAGATGGAGACTAAAACAAAACCAAACCAAAACCAAAGCCAAAACAAACAGAAAATAGAAAAAGGAAAGAGAATTAAAAAAACAAAACCCTATGTTTAAAGAGATAAGAGAAGAACTGCATCCATGAAACAAAAACACACTGCTTTATTTATTTTTTAAGTTTATTTATTTATTTTGAGAGAGAGAGTGAGTGAGAGAGACAGCAGGGCAGGGCGGAAGGAGGAGAGAGAGAGAATTCTAAGTAGGCTCCTCACTCTCAGCACAGAGTTCGATGTAGGGCTTGAACCCATGAATCGTGAGATCATGACCTGAGCTGACACTGAAAGCCAGACACTTAACTGGCTGAGCCACCCAGGTGCCCCTAAAACACATTGTTTTAAAAAAAGAAAAGAAAAAAAAAATCCTGGAAACAAGAAACTACTGCTGGGAAACAAAATCATGATAGAATTGGAAGCCTCAACAGAAAGGTTGGAAAATCTCCCAGGAAGTAAAGAGATTAAGAGAAAGAACATAGGAGAGAAAGGATATGAAGATTAGGAGAGCAGTCTAGGATGTTCAACATTCAACTAACAGAAAAAGAGAAAAGAAAATTGAGAAAAAAATCATCAAAGAAATAACTTATGAAAAATTTCCTAAATTAAAGAGCATAAATTTCTACTTTAAAAGGGGTCACTGAGTGCCTGAATGAAAACAGATCTCCAACAGATCACAACATAACAAAATTTTAGAACTCTGTGACAAACAGAAAATTATAAAAGCTCCCGGAAAGGAAAAATATATAAAACAGAAAGTAGAATGTCTCTCAACTTTTCAACACTGAAACTAAAAGACAATATAGACCATAAAAATTCTGAGAAAATAAATTCCAAACCAGAATTCTGTATTTAGCTAAATATCAATCAAATATCAGTAAAGCAGAAAGACATATTCAGACAGGCAAGACCAAAACTATTGGTAGATGTGTTTCTTCAAAATGGGAGAGTAGGGGAGCCTGGGTGGCGCAGTCGGTTAAGCGTCTGACTTCAGTCAGGTCACGATCTTGCGGTCCGTGAGTTCGAGCCCCGCGTCGGGTTCTGGGCTGATGGCTCAGAGTCTGGAGCCTGTTTCCGATTCTGTGTCTCCCTCTCTCTCTGCCCCTCGCCCGTTCATGCTCTGTCTCTCTCTGTCCCAAAAATAAATGAACGTTGAAAAAAAAAAAATTAAAAAAAAAACAAAAACAAAAACAACCAAAAAAAAAACCAAGATGGGAGAGTAAATGAAGAAGGAAAAGACATTAAAAACAAGAGTTTCAACTCAAAACAGGGACACAAGAAGTCCAAAGGTGATAGTGAAAAGTAATCCATACAACGTGGGACAGAGGTTGCTGTTGAATCAGAAACAAGTACATAAGACACAAGACAAAAGAAAAATGAGACAATCATTAATTTTAGGGAAAACAGACAATTGGAAACATGATGTGGTTCAGCCATGAATTAAGTTTACAAAGATATAAATGTGTTTAATGAAATCTTAAACATCAAAATCATGATATAATTGTATTGAGAAGATGAAGTATTTGTGGTGATGGGGTGGGGATATAAAAACTTTACTGTTAAAGTAAAGTTTTACTTTACTTTACTTTTAACTTTACTGTTTCCTTACTGGGAAATTAATAGATTATATGCAAAGCTGAAAAAAAATCAAGAAGTAAAAATATAATCGTATTATTTATGTATTTATTTTTATTTTTATTTTTTTGAATGCTTATGACAGCTTTATCATAAATAGCTCCAAACTGGGAACTACTTAAATGTCTATCAATTGGTAAACAGATACACAAATTATAGCGCATCTATACAGTGAAATACTACTCAGCAATAAAAAGGAATAATACATGCAACAGAAGAATCTCAAAAGCATTACATGAAGTGAAAGAAGCCAGACACAAACCCTACATATTGCATTATACCATTTCATGAGAATCTGGAAAAGACAAAAGTACAGAGACAGGAATCAAATGAGTGTTTGCTACAGGCTGTAGTAAAGGTGGTGGTGGGGGGAGACAGATTATAAAGACACACGAGAACTTGCTGGGGTGATAGAAATGTCCTATAGCCCAATTGTGATGGTTACATTATGTTATACATCTGCCAAAACTCAACACATTATATATTTTAAAATGGTGAATTTTATTGTATGTAAATTATTCCTCAATAAACCTGAATTCATAGGCCATAAAAGGCATTGTAGCTTTCTCCTACTTCTCTCTTGGATCACTCACTCTAAGGGAAGCCAGGTATTGTGAGGACACCCACCACCCTTATGGAGAGGCCCACATGATAAGGAACTGAAACCTCTTGCCAACATGTGAATGAGACACCTTGGAATCTGATCCTCGAGCCCCAAACCTTGAATTAACTGGGGCTGCTGCCCTGGCCGACATCTTGCCTGCAACCTCAATAGAAGTCCTGAGGCAAAACCAACTAGCTAAGCCAGTCCCAAATCCTTGACCCAAAGAAACTGTGGGATAATAAATATTTGTTGTTTTAAGCCACTAAGCCTGGGGTAATAATTGTTACACAATTATAGATAGCTAATATACTGTGAGATGGGGGAATAATCTCAGGTGAAGTTGGTGAAGTGGGTAGAGAGCAGAGATCTTGTAGACTTGTAGGCATTGTGAGTACTTCAGATTTGAGTCTTAGTTCAATGGTAAGGCATTGGTAGTTCTATTCAGAATAACAATCACAATTTCACTTTAAGTGTCACTCTACTATGGAGTGGTCAAGAATGGAGGCAGACAGACCAGTTAGGAGGCCATTGCAGTAGTCTATGTGAGATGATGGTGGTTTAGACTAGGGTGGTGACAGCGGAGATAGATGCATAGAGTCGAGGAAGTAGAGAGGAATCAAAAATGAGTCTAGGGTCTTTTGGTTTGATTAGATGAAATGAGAATAACTATAAAAGGAATATACTGGGAGAAGTGAGGGATGAAAGCCAGTCCCGAAGGAGTGTATAAGCATGATGTATTTGTTGCAAATTGCAAAAAGGTCAGTATGGTTGGAGTTTATGGTGACTAAATGGGAGAAGAGAGTGATGAGAAAGGAAGCTGAGAAAACAGGCATGGAAGAAAGATCCTATTTACCACCATAAAGTATCTGGACTTTATGCAGCTAGCCACTGGAAGCCACTCAAAAAAAAATTTTTTTTAATGTCTATTTATTTTTGAGACAGAGAGAGACAGAGTGTGAGCAGGGGAGGGGCAGAGAGAGAGAGAGAGAGAGAGAGAGAGAGAGAGAGATAGAGAGAGAGAGGGAGGGAGACACAGAATCCGAAGCAGGCTCCAGGCTCTGAGCTGTCAGCACAGAGCCTGACATGGGGCTTGAAGTCACGAACCATGAGATCATGACCTGAGCCCAAGTTGGATGCTTAGCCGACTGAGCCACCCAGGCACCCTGCCACTCAAAGATTTTAAGTAGGAGAGTGAATGATCAAATTCACATTTTAGAAAGGTAACTAGCAGCAGCAATAAAGAGTTTGGCTTGAAGATGGGAGACATTGGAAAGTAGGAGATATTTTAAATAACTTTCTTATTTTAAGGAAGCAGCAAAGTATAGTAGGAAGAACAAATGGCTTTGGAAGCAGACCCAAATTCAAATCTTTTTAATATTTAAGTTTATTTATTTTGTGTGTGTGTGTGTGTGTGTGTGTGTGTGTGTGTATGTGTGTGTGTGTGAGAGAGAGAGAGAGAGAGGGAGAGAGAGAGAGAGAGAATCTGAAGCAGGCTGTGTGATGTCAGCACAGAGCCCAGTTCAGGGTTTGATCTCACAAACCATGAAATCATGAAATCAGCTGAAACCAAGAGTCAGACACTTAACCAAATGAGCCACATAGGCACTCCTCCAAATTAAAATCTTGACATAGCAAATTTCCATCTATTACAAGTTGAATCGTGTCTCCCCTCCATCTCCAATTCATATGTTGAAGTCCTAACCCTAGTAACTCAGATGTGACTTCATTTGGAAATAGTCATTGCAGTTGTAATTAGTTAAGATAAGGTCATAGTGGAGTAGGATAAGCCCCTAATCCAACAACTGGTATCCTTATAGAAAGAAAAAATTTGGTCATAGACATGCATGCAGAGATAATGCCATTTGAACATGAAGGCACAGATCTACAGGTCAAGGAATGCTAAAGATTACCAACAAATCACTGGAAGCTAAGGGAGAGGCATGGAACAGATTCTTTTTCCACAGTCTTCAGTCTTCAGAGATTCTTTCTCACAGTCTTCAATTATACCCCAGTAACCAACTCTGTTGACACGTTGATCTTGGACTTTCAGCCTTCAGAACTGGCATAACCAATGATGAGGCTCCCAAACACAGTCCCAATTCCAGCCCCAGAACCAGCCACCCCAACTGTGGCAGCCCCAGCCCCAATGAACTTGGCTGCTGTGTCGATGTCCTTTGAAACAGTGCTGGTTTGGAAACTGTGGCTAGGAATAAGTGAGGTCAGGGGACGTGGGGCTGCCCAGCTGCTGAGGCTCTCATCTATCAGTGTCTCTGGTGGTTTTAGTGCCACTGCAGACAGTGATCGGCTCGACAGCTGAGAGGTGCTCCTGACCAAGAAGGGGCAGAGACGAACTTTGCACAGGCGTACATTTTCAGGGGATGAGGGACTGTGGCAGGAGAGTTGCTCCCAGTGCAGAGAAGACAGAGACTAATCATATTATTTAGAATGTTCTTTTTCATAAATATAAAAAGAAACAGCTAAAAATAAACTGAAAATGACTGCTTCTGGGAATCAGAAAATTGGTGGAAGGAATTGCAGAGCAGGGGACTGCCTCTGTTTTGTTTTTGTTTTTGTTTTTGTTTTTAAGTTTCATAGGACTCCGTGACTTTTTAAACTATGTCCATGTGTAATTTTTATAAATACAAAACAAAACAAAAAATAGCATAAGATTACCATTAACAATGATCTGTGGAACTTAATAGGTGTTTATAAATTCTTTTTTTTTAAGTATTTATTTTTTTTGAGAGAGGGGAGGGAGAGAGAGAGAGAGAGAGAGAGAGAGAGAGAGAGAGAGAATTCCAAGCAGGCTTCGCACTGTCAGTGCAGAGTCCAACGCAGGGCTCGATCTCTTGGATTGTGAGATCACGACCTGAGCCATAATCAAGACTCAGATGTTTAGCTTTCTGAGCCACCCAGGAGCCCCAGGCATTTATAAATTCTTAAGTGTCATTGCATACGAATTGTTGTATTATACAATCGTATAGGGCAAGTTTTTAGAAAAAAAGTGTTGCACCAGACAAACACCTGCTATGGCAGCCAGCAAGTACTTGGCAGGTATTTAAACATTGATACTTTAATTGGTAACAATGAAAAACAAAAACAGGCACTGTTTTTGTAGAGGCTTCTAGACTTTAGAGGTTCTACCTCTTTTTAGTATATAATCTTGGACCTCTTTTTGCTTATGATTCTTTATCTGTAAAACCCTTATTTCACACTAATGTTATGATTGTAATTGATATAGGAACAGTCTTTAGCACACTGCCTGAGATATAATAAATGGTTAATAAATACTTGCTATTTTAATTGTAATTCCAAATTCTTAATTCTTTATTGTCAGAATCATATCCACTGTACTTCCTTCCACGCCCTTCCATAGAACTTGGAGCAATTTGTTCCCCATAAACATCTTGTTCAACCACCCCACAGAGATCAGACTCAATTGTTACTTTAAAATTAATCATGACTGGTATACTTTGAAACATAACTAGAAGTAAATGTCATACTTGGAATCACGTCTCTCCCCTTTTTTAAATCCATTACTGCTTTATTTTATTTATTTATTTATTTATTTATTTATTTATTTATTTAATAAAAATAAATGGCATCCAGGAACAGGGTTTGTAACCAGAAGACCTAAGTTTGGGTAGGTCATTTAACCTTTCAGAGTATTCATTTTCTCATCTGTAAAGTGGAGGTGATAATACCTGCTGGAACGGACATTTGATGTTTGCCTCCCTACCACGCTTTCCTGCTACTTCTGGTAACTGTATACTGATTTTCCTTTGGACAACTTATCCATTTCCCAGCTCTAGGGGAGGGTCTTACTGCCAAAGTAACTCAGCATATTACCCTATCCCACTGTCCACAGTTACGTGTTCAAGAATGAGCACTTAACCAAATCAGGACCAGTGACACTAAAAACTGCCAGTGTCATCAAGTGTGGAGCTGACAGTGGAGCCAGTTCAGCTCCAAATTAGCCTATCTGAAGACCATTCCATGTTATGAACCAAAATATCCTTTTTTAGTCTAAGCCAGTGTGTGTGTCTGTGCTGTAGGAAGGGTAGGGAGGGGTAGGAGAGGTAGGGCAGAGAGGGAGAATGTTCTTCACTGCAACCAAATGAATCTTAACTCCTATCTACCTTATAACCATTATCTCCACTACTTCTAAGATCAACTGAGACAATAAATGAATTAAAAATTTGGTAAACATAAAGCAATATGCAAATGTTGTTACTATTATAATTGTTAATAACAAAGCCCAACTCCTTCAAAAAGCAAACTATGTCTTGCAATGGTCTTGCAAAAGATTTTCACAAAAACCACAGTAGCCTATTTAAAATCTGGACATGTTAGATATTATTTGTGAATATATGTTTTGTATAAAAACATATGAATATGCAGTTGTTCAAATCACTGTAGGTCATGCATGTGACAGCAGCTCAGGTGGCATCCTTACTCATCAAACTTAAA
Organism: Puma concolor; assembly: GCF_028749965.1. Taxonomy (NCBI): domain Eukaryota; kingdom Metazoa; phylum Chordata; class Mammalia; order Carnivora; family Felidae; genus Puma; species Puma concolor. Next base: position 140,148,016 of record NC_141674.1, on the reverse strand, counting down.
ATGTTAGGCTAGTATCCCCCAATCTCTATTTTACCCTTTGATATTTATGGTTGTATGCTCCATAAACCTGTTTGAATCTTTTAGAAACTATGTATTTTGTACTAGTTACTTACAAGTGAATTTTATCAGACAATTAATTAGTCAAGTCTGGAGTATTTTACAATTGTTTTATTATTTATAAATAAGATGCTAATTAAAGGGAAACTGAAAAATGGTAACTGCTTCCTATAAAAGCTGACTTTAAAAACTGTAAAATAAAATACTTTGAAGTCAGAGGAAAAAATTGGAAGTAAATGGATATTTCAAATGAGTTCAAAGGCTTTGAAAAGGTATTTGTTTGCTTAAATAGATTTATCTCTTCATGTCTATAGGATTAATTTGACTGGCAATTCTTTTCTTTCTGGCTAAAGCAATAGTAAATTGTAGCTCAATTCCTATTTCATTTCTCAGAAACTGAGTAAGTGCAGCTGAAATAAATGCTGTTTTACAGTATTTGCTCCATCCGACATGTCCATGGTCTTATTTCCACATTAGGCTCCTTCAGGTAAAGCATCAGCTAATCAGGTAATGAGGATGATTTTTGGTCTCACCTTTCATTATCACTACCTGATGAAAAGAATGAATATAATGATTTCATGAAATGTTTCATGAATGTAAACATTTTCTTATGATGAAAAATATCTTAAAAAAATGAAAAACTGAGCTATAATCACATTTTTTACAGAAATAAGATGATGAAAAAAGAATGATATTCTCTAGTTGAAAATAAGTTATGATATCAGTTTTGCAGGTAAAAGTTTCATAACAATTAAAAATAGTATTAGATTGACTATTAGTCAGAAAACAATAAAATGCTTCAATTCCAGTTTTCTTCCCAATAAATTCCAGTAACTCTTCTTAATAAACCAGAGTTACTAACTGGGCCTAAGAAGAGTCTGGTATTTTAATATGTATACTTTAAATCAGTTTTGTCTTTCAAAATGGTTATTTTGGGAAGTTATAAACCAACCCCAGAAATGCTGGAATTGTTCGAAGTATTTTTGGAATTTATATTTTGTTAATTGCCTTTACAATTAGCTTTTGCACCACACAAGATCTCTTGTTGTTTTTGATCCAAAAAAGGCATACATAACTTTTGACCCACTAAACTTAGTTTGAGATGACATTTAGTTGGTTTCAGAATTCAGATGAAATTAGTGTGTAGATTCAAAATAGTGTGTCACAGAACAAAAGCAATTCCATAAATATTTTGTGCAAAGGCAGTGCTTATGGAATGAGTCTACAGTGTAAGTCTACAGTAAGTCTCTCAAAAGTTCAACTGAGAAAGAGTCAAATAATAATCCAGATTTAAAAATTTTGTGTTTGTCACTTTCCCTACAATTAACATCTTAAATTAGGAATCAAATAGCAGTCTGAATATGCAGACATAATATATTAAGTTGTAGACTGTGCAGTTAAGTTTTTCTAAAATCAGTAACTCCTGGAAATTAATTCAATTTAACAAGCATTTATTGAGTATATTCTACATACCTATTGTAGTGCTAGGTACAATAGGAAATAAATAAATAATACAAAGCCAGGTCCTCAAGGCACTTATAAGCTAACAGAAGAGGAAATTATATACAATAACCACTAAAACATTCTACTTCACCTCATTCTAGATTGGACTATTCTAAATGAAGTTATAATCTTAATTGTATAAGTTAATTTACATTTAAACATTTTAGTGCTTATTTTCTCATGTGTATCCTATCACCACTACCTTTGTGTACCTTTATAAATACATATCACATTAAATTGTGTAAATTTGTTTATATATCTGCCTCCTCAGCTAGCCTATGAGCTCCTTCACAGTAAGGACTAGAGTAGCATAATGTCTAATAAAATGTGAAACATGCACAACAACTGTATGAATCATGAGGCAGGAAGTTAAGTGTACATATAAAAGATGCAAACTGGTATGAGAAAACTGAACAAAGAATGGTTTAATTTTCACTGGAGAGCTTGGGGAAAGCTTCAAAAAGACAGCTTCAAAGAAAATTGAGATCTCAATAGAAATAGAAGAAGAAAGAGAAGATATAGATGGATGGAACAGGAAAGGTTTGCAAAAGCATGAAAGTAAAAAAGTACTGGGTATGCTTTAAAACTTCATAATCTAGTGTAATTGGAATTGTAAGCTTTTGTGGTTTATTAACAGATGTATTAGAGGTATGGAGAGGTGTAGGAGGAGAAACACCTAGACAAGTCAGTAGTGATCTGAGTGGGTTTGTTTTTCCACACCTGTACAACTGGGGGACCGATACAGGTGCCATGAAAAAGGCCTTTGGGAATCTGTCACATGACCGAACACAATTCAACTGTCTATACTGTTTTAGAATAATGTAGAGCACTATTTACCAAACGGTATTTTAGGGAATAATACACTCAGAGAAGTGTAATACACTTCTGGGTTTGCAGAGCCCAGTTCAATGTAGCGTATTTTCCCAAATAATTTGATCATGGAATCCTTTTGAAATTCCCATTAACATCCCAGTTTGGAAAATATTATTGTAATTTCCCTATATTTAATATGTAAGTTTTCACTATACTTAAACTCAAAATCTGAGTCATCAGATCAGTCTATTCCAAGCCTCTTGATGCTATATTACTAATGGGAATAACTCCTAAATATCCACTAATTTGGTAGTAACAGAGAATATGAGAGAGGATCATGATAAATAAGATTATCAACATGTTTATAGTTGTCTTATATACCTAAACCTACCTGAAATATTTAATATTTCATGACGGATTGATCAAGACTACAGTGAAAATTAGTGAAATAAACATAAGGTTGACTTAGATATAATACCTCAAAAATATCAAGAAACTGGAAACAAGGTGAATGTCAATAAACAGAGGAATCGTTGAATAAATTCTGGTATATCCATACTATATAATATATTGCAGTCATTAAAAATATTACAGGGGAGGGGCGCCTGGGTGGCTCAGTTGGTTAAGTGTCCGACTTCGGCTCAAGTCGAGATCTCATGGCTCATGAGTTTGAGCCCCTTGTTGGGCTCTATGCTGACAGCTAGAAGCCTAGAGCCTGCTTCAGATTCTTTGCCTCCCTCTCTCTGCACCTCCTCCGCTCATGCTCTATCTCTCTCTGTCTCAAAAATAAATAAACATAAAGAAATTTAAAAAAAATTAGAGGGAAACCTGGATGGCTCAGTCAGGTAGGCATTTTGACTCTTGATTTCAGCTCAAGTCATGATTTCATGGACAGGCTCTGCGCTGATGGCATGGAGCCTGCTTGGGATTTTCTCTCTCTCTCTCTCTCTCCCCCCCTCTCCCCTGCTCGTGTGCTCTCTCTCCCACTGTCTCTCAAAATAAAATAAATAAACTTTAAGAAAACTAGAGCTGTTTCTACAAGGTATTATAGAGTAAGAAATGCAAGATACAAGGCTGTGTGTGTGTGTGTGTGTGTGTGTGTATGTGTGAGAGAGATCCCATGTTTTAAAGCAATGAACAAAATTCCTGTCTCTGTATATGTGTATGCATTGAATACAGGAAAGATAATGCACTGGGTTAAGAAGAAAAGACTGAATAAAGATATGATCATAATTTTACATATATGTAAAATAAAAATAAGATCCAAGTAAATGAAAAATATTAAAAACTACAAAATTTACATCAAAGTTAATTATGACTAATACACTAAATCATCCTCTGTTTGAATTTTTTGATGGTTTGCCATTAATTCAGTGGGACCTGGGGTGGGTGGGATGTACATTTCTTAGAAATTGTCATGTATCCCTTCATGATCTGGTTCCTATTTTTTTCACATTACCAGTGTATATTCTACATTCCAGCTATTCTAAACAACCTAGCATTTACTAGAATGCCTTGTGCTACTTCATATTCCTGTGTCTTTGTGCACACCAGGTCCATTGCCTGAAATGTCCTTTTTTTCCCACTTCTCTACATATTGAATTCTTACTTAAAAAATTTATGAATAAGGGGCGCCCAGGTGGCTCAGTCAGTTAAGCATACAACTCTTGATTTCGGCTCAGGTCATGATCTCATGGTTTGTGAGATCCAGTCCCGCAGCAGGCTCTGTGCTGACAGTGTGGAGCCTGCTTGGGATTCTCTCTCTCCCTCTCTCTCTCTCTGCTCCTCCCCCCGCTCTTTCAAAATAAATAAATAAACTTAAAAAAATTACATGTAATATCTAGTCATACAAATACAAGATACAGGGGCACCTGGGTGGCTCAGTCAGTTAACGGGTCCGACTTTGGCTCAGGTCATGATCTCACAGTTCATGAGTTCGAGCCCCACGTCTGGCTCTGTGCTGACAGCTTGGAGCCTGGAGCCTACTTCAGATTCTCTGTCTCCCTCTCTCTGCCCCTCCCCAGTTTTCACTCTGTCTCTCTCTCTTTCAAAAATAAATAAACATTAAAAAATTAAAAAAAAAACCAAAATACATAACATTTTCTATCACAAGCATTAAGTAAGTGTTACAGGAATTCAGAGTCTTGACTGGGACAGCCAGGAAAAGCTATTTGAATTAGGTCTTGAAGGACTAGCACTTTAACAGAAATGAGGTGAGATGGTATTCCAAGCAGGGAGAAAGGACAAAATCCAAGATATATAGGTAGTATCAGTGCAAGATATCTTTAGAACACACTGCCTGGTACAAAGAGGGTATGTGGTAAATAACTGTGGATGGGTAGGTGGATGGATTTATCAGAGATTAATGCAGGGAAATAGCAAGTTATAAGATGGGAAGGTTGGGATGGGGCCAAGTAACTGGGTCTTAAATATGTAGTGAAGATACCCAAAATCTATTCTGTATACCTGGGCTCTTCCAATAGGAGTATGTATACTTTATGTGACAAGAGAAAGCCCAGAATACACATGAAGCATCTTTCTGACTCATCAATTTTATTTGAAAATTTAGAATTAACTAATTTAAATGATATCTAATTTTAAACATTATTTTTATATTAAACCAAATAGATGGGGGTGTCTGGGTGGCTCATTTGGTTAAGCACCTGACTTTGACTCAGGTAATGATCTCACTGTTTGTGAGTTTGAGTCCTACATGGAGCTCTCTGCTGTCAGCACAGAGCCCACTTCAGATCCTCTGTCTCCCTTTCTCTCTGCCTGTCCTCTACTCATGCTCTCTCTCTCTCTCTCTTTTAATGTTTATTATTTTTGAGAGAGAGAGAGAGAGAGCAATTTGGGGGAGGGGGAGAGAGAGAGGGAGACACAGAATCCAAAGCAGGCTCCAGGCTCCAAGCTGTCAGCACAGAGCCTGACACGGGGCTCGAACTCACGAACTGTGAGATCAATGACCTGAGACGAAGTCAGAATGGTCAACTGAGACACCCAGGAGCCCCCCATATAATAAACATTTAAAACAAAACAAAACAAAACAAAACAACCCGAACAGATGTATTATAGAGTGGGGTGCAAAATTTGTGTGACTTTTTAAGATAAAACACAAAACTTCAAAGAAATGTTGAGCTTATGGTGAGGGGCTTTCAGCTGTGCTACCAGATCCTGGTGTATGATGTTTACATCCTTTCCTGGCAGTGGAAATGTAAAGAAAGTCATGAAAGGGATTTGAGCAAGGTAGTAACAGCACAGAAGTGATGATTTATTTGTATTAATCTAGCATTAGGATGTCAGCTGGCCTAGGATGGGAGAACATTAGAAATCTGTACCCTAGCTAGAGAACTACCGTAATAGTCCATCCAGAATGGCAGCTATCAGAATGGAAAGAGGCACAGCAAACTCCATGAAAGAACTTAGTTTTTTTTTTAACGTTTATTTATTTTTGAGACAGAGAGAGACAGAGCATGAACGGGGGAGGGTCAGAGAGAGGGAGACACAGAATCTGAAACTGGCTCCAGCTGACAGCTGAGCTGTCAGCACAGAGCCCGACGTGGGGCTTGAACTCACAGACCGCGAGATCATGACCTGAGCCGAAGTCGGCCGCTTAACCAACTGAGCCACCCAGGCGCCCAAGAACTTAGTATTTTAACCAATATTGCAGCTCCTGTAAGTATTAAAACTTGTTCAGGGATACTAGACCTTCCTTATGTTGCCAGGCAGTCTACTGTTGGTTAAGTAACAACTCTGACACCAGAATGCTTAAGTTTGAATTTTGGCTCAGGCACTGACTTGTGTGACTTTGTTCAAATTATTTAACTGTTTTGTACCTCTAGTTCGTCATTTGTATAATGGGGGTAATGATACTTACTATTAGCTACTTCACTAGATTGCTGTGAAGATTAAATGAGCTAATATATATAAAGCACTTAAAATAGTACCTGCCTCAGTAAACACTAAGTGTTACCTGCTATACTTACTATTATTATTGTCTTCAAAATTATTTATAGTGACCTTCATCTTCCTGAGATTTTAAGTTTCCGGGAATTAGGGAGATCTATAGGTATAAGTATATATTCTCGAATTCTGTGATGGTTCTGGAAAATCCCTGGATTCTAGAATATCAACCAAGAGATTGATGAGGGCATTAAAAACATTATAGGTTGGGTCAGTTCACCAGTACATTTCTACCCTCTTGCTCCTTTCTTAGAATTAAAAAAGTCTCTTTTGAGTTTGACAATTTCTTTTTTAAATGTCCATAGCAAATGTTTCTGGCACCTGGTAAGAGTATAATTGTTTGAAGAAGTAAATGTTTTCTGTTAAAATTAATTGTTGATAACAAAAAATGGAGAAAAAAATGTATTTAAATCTACTCAGAATGGGCAAACTCGATGATATCCTGCATGTTATGGTATGCCACAGCACATTGATAGGTTTTATTAGGCAGAATCACATGAAATTACCCATATTTAATCAATTTTGACTAGCAGAAATGACAATTTCATACAGTCCAACTTAATATCCCTTAAATGTGCTTTGGACAAGGAATATACACTTTTATTTTTCTTAATCAAATTCTACACTTTTCTTTGTTAGTTAAAACAACCAAGAGACAATGTGGACAAATAAGGTCAACAAAAGCCAACAAAACCACTCATAAAAAGTAACAGTCTGGAACTTTGAAAACTCTTGTCTTTACCTTGAACCTCTGATTCTTTTCCCTGCCCCTGCTGTGCTGTTGTGGTGAGCAGGCTGGTCTGATGGGTGGCCTTACAGACTTCTCTCTACCAACTGTTCATAATTAACCACCACAAGCATTGCCTTTGTTTGGGATACTGCTTTTTAAAGTATGCTTAGAAAGGTTTTCTGGTAGGGTAAACTTGTTCTTCAGAAATTAAAGTCCTCTGCCTATACCAATGAATGAAAAACCAAATTGTTTGTTTTATTTACCACTGAATACCTTTTGTAATCATTTGGGGGATTTACTCAAATTCAGAAGGTCATATTTATTAAAATCAGTAGCAGCTCTAATTATTTGGCTGATTACTTGCATTCCGGCCATCTGTAATCATTATTTGACTCTCTGAGATCAATTTAACATACAAATAATATCTTCAAATTTAATTTTAGTTTTGAATGGCTCTTGAAATAAAGACAATAATATAATGATGATATATAAAATGATATACTATAAAGAGACATTATTGACATAGTGTGGTATATCCTTTTTTTACTTTTCGTGTTTAGTTTTAAAAGAAAAAGATGGAAGCTACTCTAACTTTTCAAACAAGCAAACAAACCCAGAACTGCTTTAATACCTAGATATCAAAAGAATCCAATCTAAGTTATATATCTGTATGAAATTAAATGGACTTGATAAAAATTAGAGTCTCTTCATTAGCAAATGTTACTAATAACAGTAAGAAACATGGATAAAATATTGCCCTAGCCTGTTCAGCATCTTAGCGTCAAAGGTTCAAGGCTGCATAATGAGAGAGGGAACATCTTCACATTGGATTGCTCCAAAAGGAAAATTTTAGGATGAGTAGGAGGACATGGCCAGAAGGCAGTGATCAGCTTGGAACAATATAGACCTCTAAATATTATAAGCAGAACTCAAATCCAAGTAAAATCACCAGCATTTCCCCACCTCCAATATTTTATTCATGCTACAGAGTAATTTCTTTCAAAACAGAAATCTGAGCATTACATCTGCCATTTAAAAACCCTCACTACCTTCACATTGTTATTGAGCTTATTAAAAATAAAAATGTATTCAAATGGTCTTGTAGAGCTACTGTGATCCCATTATTTAATTCCTCTAACAGCTTTCTATTCACTGACACCTTTCATCAATTAGTTCACTTTTATCTTTTAGGCGCAGGGTCCCTTCGGTTCCTGCTATTCTCTATGTTCCTTCCAGTCACATGGCTTCCTACTATGCCTTCTGCTTAGAATGTCCTTTCCTTGCCTTTTGACAGAGTTAATCCATATTCTACTGGCAATTAACAATAAGACACTATGATTTATTCTTATTTGGCCTGTGAATGAAGTGCTATGAGGGCTATAGAAAGGTGACTGCTTTATTAGGTGTCTCTATATCTTAGTTGCCAGTGATAGAAACCAATGTGGTTTAATTTCAGCAGAAAATAAATTTATTAAAAGATAGGAAGCATCTCACAGAATTCTCCAGGAAGCTGTAGAATCAGCTTTGGAGGCCACCAGCCATGAAAAGAGGCTGCAATGGGCAATGCTCCTGCTTGGAAGCTTCAAACTAGATGCTACCTCTAGAACAACTTCTCTATTTTTGGAAACTGGAAGTTGCTGCCCATTGCTACTACTACCTCTTTAGAAGTCAAGTCTATGACCTGTTTTCTCATGTCTCTAGTTTTTGCTTCAAAGATTGAGGTGTATATGCCTAATTGGCAGAGTCTTGTTTATGAACTCATACTCAATGTGTGAGGCAGGCTGGGAAAGTAAGCAGTTGGCATTTTGAGCCTCTAAGGTAGGAACTATCTTTAAGTCAGAAGGTAAGGGACCCCTTAAACACAGGAAGAAGGATCTGATACTAATTAACCAAGAAGAACAACAAATATCCACTAGATTAAAAATGGAGATAGAATTGAGGAAAACTTTTCAGAGAAGGTTGCATTTTATTTATTTATTTATTTATTTATTTATTTATTTATTTAAAATTCTTTTTAAATAAATTTATTTATTTTGAGAGAGACAAGAGACAGCACAAGCGGGGAAGGGGAACAGAGGGAGAGAGATAGAGAATCCCAAGCAGGCTCCATGTTGTCAGCGTGGAGCCCAACACAGGGCTGAACTCATGAAACTGAGATCCTGATCTGAGCCAGAACCAAAGTCTGATGCTTAACTGATTGAGCCACCAGGTGCCTTGAGCAGGTCATATTATAGTTGGGTCTCTCTCGCTCACTCTCTCTCTCGTCTCTCTTTTTTGGCTTTTGTTGAGCAAGATTTTATCAGACAAAGTAAAAGCAAGTGTTAGGATACTGAAGGGAAAGAGAAGATAATAGCAATGGGCTTTAAGTAGCTTTAGAATCAACTGAGAAGCTTTTGAATAAATTATTACACATAAAAATTCTGATTCCATAGGAGTGAAGTGAGGCCCTGGTATCTCACAGAATTATCAGAAGACTGTTGCAATCGGTTGGTTAAGCATTTCTGATATCAAAAGCATGGGCATGTGAAATAAATGGTATGTTTGGAGAAAGTAGTGAGTTGTTGGCCCAGTATGAGTAGAACACAGGCAGATCAGAGATGAGGCAAGAAAGGTAAATAGTGGCCACACAGGAAAGATGATGAATTAAGCTCTTAAAATTTAATATTAGAACTCTTAAATAAGTTCTAAACTTTAGACAAAGTTCTTTAAACAGAGGACTGACAGCCTTTTGCCAGGGAAGCTCTGGGAAGAGAATGAAAGAGAGACCAGCCTGAACTCGTGCAGTTTGGGTTAACTGGGGGATAGTCTTCCATCAGAGAAAGGGGAAAATTTCCCTATCCCTGCTGGATAGAGGCAATAAGTGATAAAAGCCAAGACTGGCTGTGATCCAGAAGTGTTTATTCCTTTTTCTTGCAGATGACCTACAAAGTACCATCTATATGAATAGGTATATGAACAGGTTGCACCTATTCACACATGTTGACTTCAAGTCTAAACATGTATTGTGATATTTGGGGGTGCTGTGATTCTTTGCCATGTAGTATACAAAGTCGTTTGTGGCATGATGATGCTGATTTCTAGAGCTAAAACCAATAGACTGATAAACAATAAATCATATAGTAACAAAGATCCTTCTGAGAAGAACAGAATGGTTGATGGGATCCCATCCAAAAGTAAATGTCCCAGATCCACTTGAGAACGGAGGAGGAGTAAGGAGCTTACCAGTGAAACAATCATAACTGGCAAAAATTATAAAGCACAACTATTTAAAAGTTCTGGAAATTGCCCTAGGGGTAAAACCAAATGCAGAAACATTTTGCAATTGTAATCAGCCCTTACTTACAGAAAAGTTTTACTCCAGGTGAGGAAGGCTGAGAACAATGTGGCCCCAATCAGCCTTGTCCCATAGAAGTTCCACACCAGGAGGGGCAAAGAATATCAGAGGTTACTGTTCCACCAATTGTCCCACTCATAAAACAAGGGTGTCACTCCAAGAAAAGTGGGACACTGTCCCTGCCCTTCACTTTGGAGCAGTGACTCAGAGATTTAGCCCAGGGACAGATGCAGGCCTTGAAAACAGAGAACTCTAAAGTTCTCTCCAAAACAAGTCATTTTATTTAGAATAGTGTAGAAAAGTTTAAGATTAAGGGTGCTCTAGATACAAGTAAGCAAGTAAGAGGAGGCTAGTAATTCCACACAAGAAACAAGGCCACATCAGCGAAGGCAGGCCACATCAGTGAAGAATTGGAAATGACTGGATTTATCAGTTACCAACCAGTTAACACGCTAGGAAAATGGTGTTTTTACTAGAGAAAACCAAGGCTAGAGACAGCTTAGAATAGTCCCTCCTTGGTAGGAATAAACTTCAAAGAAAGGCCTCAAACTACTCTAGCAAAGGGACCAGAATTTAATTGGATCAGAGTGTGGAGTAATTTGTGTCCCTAAGCCTTATCAAAAACAATACAGTATTCCACTGGCAATCAGTGAAGCTAAACAGATGTGTGAGATACCAATAGAGGCAGACAGCATAAGCGAGATCAAGGAAAAGAGATAGTCAAAAGAGCGCTGTTATAAATACTATCATTACATGGTGACCACGTGCATGTGCAAGTCTGAACCCTTTGAGGAGTATTATCAGAAGCTGACACAGTGGGGGAAACAGACTTCACTAAAATAGTCTAGCTAAGTAATTAAACAAATAAATAAGCCAGCAACAACAAAAAGTCCTGGGAAAGAGGATCTGTATCTAGAGTTGATATAATATGTTATTGAAAATGTCAAGGTTTCAACAACAACAAAAAATTACAAGACATGCAAAAAACTGACCCAAACACAGGGGGAAAAATGAACAAAAACTAATTAGTGAGAAAGTCCAGATGTCAGACCTAACAAAGGCTTCAAGGGAGCCAGTATAAATATGTTCAAAGAAGCAAAGCAAATACAATGACATAAACTATTCAAGGAGAAATAAAATAAACTGACTCAGGAAGAAATAGAAAATCTGAATAGATCTACAAGTAAAGAGAGTGAATTAATATTTTAAAAACTTCTCACAATGCATCAATATAAGCTCATCATTTATAACAAATGTGCAATTATGGTGGGGGATGTTGATAATGGGGGAGGCTATGCATGTATAAGGAGCAGGAGGTATGTGAGAAATCTCTGTATTTTCTCTTCAATTTGCTGCGAACCCAAAACTGCTCTAGAAAAATAAAGTCTAAAACAAAACACTTCCCACAAAAAAGCCTATGCCCAGATGGCTTCACTGGTGATTTCTGTCAAACATTTAAAGAACAATTAATACCAATTGTTCACAAATTCTTTCAAAAAATAGAAGAGGAGAGATCATTTCTCAACTCATTATGAAACCATTATTACTTTGATACAAAAGCTAGACAGACATCAGAAGAAAACTACAGATCAATATCTCTTATGAATATAGGCTTAAATATCATCAATTAAGTAGCAGCAAACCAAACCCAGCAACATATAAAAAGGACCATACACCATGACTATGTGGAATTTATCCCAGGAATTAACATCTAAAATCAATTAATTTAATACACCATAACAGTAGAATTAGACAAAGCCCATGTCATTATCTCAATAGACACAGAATAAACACTTGACAAAATCCAACACCTCTTGATAAAAATACTGTACAAATTAGAACTAAAAGGGAACTTCCTCAAACAATAAAAAACATGTATTAATTATCCATAGCTCATATCATAATTAACAGTGTAAGACTGAGTGCTTTCTTCCTAGATTAGGAAAAAGACAAAGGATGTCCACTCTCATCACTTCTATCCAACATTGTACTAGAGGTTCTAGCCAGGGAAATTAGGCAAGAAAATGAAATATAAGGCATCTAGATTGGGCATAAGTAAGACTATCTCTATTTCAGATGATATGATCTTGTATATAGAAAATCTAAAGGAATTCTCTAAGAAATTATAATAATTTATAGAAGAGTTTGGCAAAGTTGCAGGACACAAGATTAATATAAAAAACCAGTCACTTTCTCTATATTAACAATGAACAATATGAAATAAAGTTAAGAAACAATTCCATTTAAAATTGTATCAAAGGAGTAAAATATTTAGAAATGAATTTATCAAAAGAAGTATAAACTTACACTCTAAAAACTACAAAAGATTTGAAGAAAATCAAGACTTAAATAAATGGAAATACATTTCATGTTTATGGATGAACATGAGCCTTAATATTATTAAGAGCAATATTCCCCAAGTTGATCTTTAGATTAAATGCGATCTATAAAAAATCACAGCTAGCTTCTTTGTAGAAATTGACAAACTGAACTTAATACTTCTTTGGGAATTTAAAGGCCCCAGAATAGCCAGGACAAACAATTTTGAAAAACAAGGACAGGGGCGCCTGGGTGGCGCAGTCGGTTAAGCCTCCGACTTCAGCCAGGTCACGATCTCGCGGTCCGTGGGTTCGAGCCCCGCGTCGGGCCCTGGGCTGATGGCTCAGAGCCTGGAGCCTGTTTCCGATTCTGTGTCTCCCTCTCTCTCTGCCCCTCCCCTGTTCATGCTCTGTCTCTCTCTGTCCCAAAAATAAATAAACGTTGAAAAAAAAAATTTAAAAAAAAAAAAAAAAAAAGAAAAACAAGGACAAAGTTGGAGGACTCCTTATATCAAACATCACAAAGCTATGGTAATTAAGACAGTATAGCACTAGCATAAAGATAGACATACAGGTCAATGGAATCAAACTGAAAATCCAAAACCAAATCTTTTATGGTCAATCATTTTCAATGAGAATGCTCAGGAAATTCAAAGGGGGAAAACAGTCTTTCCAAATGGAGCTATAACAAACAGATACTCATATACAACTGAATATGATTTTTATAAGATTATTAGGGAATACAAATAAGCGTCAGAATGAAAATAGTTCTACCACTCAAACACAACTGTTAAACTGTTTATTTTTGCATATCTTCTTCCAGACTTTCCCCCATGCTTTTTTCTTATAAAGCACTAATACTACTATACCTAAATTTCATGCATTTTAAACCAAAAAGCCCATGTTTCAACAGATTCTTTGCAAATATTATGTATAACAACCTCATTTTTTATAATATAATAAGCACTATAATTTGCTCACTATCATTCACTATTGTTTATCATTTAGGTTCTTTCCAAATTTAATTATTATAAATAATCTTGCAAAGTTTCCTTTGGATAGGGCTTTTCTAGACTTCTTTAGAATAGGTTTTTAGAAATTAGGTCAAGGATAATAATATCTCTAGGCCTCTGATATACATATATACCTTAATTGCTTTCCAAGAGTTGTACCAATTTATATCTACCAGCAGCATAAAAAAATACAGTTGACCCTCGAACAACATGAGGGTCATGGGCACTAACTCTCTGTGTAGTCGAATATCCATATATAATTTTTGACTCCCAAAAAACTTTACTAATAGCTTATTGTTGACCTGAAGCCTTACAGATAACATAAACAGTTGATTAGCATAAATTTTATGTTACATGTATTACGTGCTGAATTCTCACAATAAAGTAAATTAGAGAAAAGAAAATGTTATTAAGAAAATCATAAGAGAAAATACATTTACGGTACTGTGCTGTATTTATCAAAAACAATTCATACATAAGGTGACCCATACAGTTCAAACCCATATTGTTCAAGGGCAAACTGTACCTGCTTCTACACACCTTCATAAACATATCATCTCATTTTCAGGAGCATTATCATCTTTAAATGTCTTAAGAGCATGAATCTGAAATTCTACTTACAACCTATATTGGAAGAAGAACTAATTATAAGTTTAGTGATAAGGGTGATATTTAATATTTGCTCTAAAGGTTTTGCATATTTTATGAGATTAATGTACCATACATGAAATAGGAGTCAAGTTAATTTTCATTCTGGAAAAGAATGGATTTGTATCAGTCAGATCAAATAAATATTTTGGCCATATCTACAAGGCACTGTAGTAGTAGTGGGAGAATGCAATGGATTATAAGAAGTTTATAGATTGGTTGGAAAGGTATAAGCACAAAAATACTTCAATAGTAATAGGAGATTTAAATAAGTTTCACATGGGGAGCCTGGGCGGCTCAGTTGGTTAAGTGTCTGTCTGACTTTGGCTCAGGTCATGATTTCATGGTTTGTGAGTATGAGCCCTGCATCAGGCTCCATGCTGACAGCTCAGAGCCTGGAGCCTGCTTCGGATTCTGTGTCTCCCTCTCTCTCTCTGTCCCTCCCTTGCCTGCACTTTGTCTCCCTCTCTCTCAAAAATAAATAAACATTAAAAAAAATTTTTTTAAATAAATAAGTTTCAAAAAAAAGCAGAAGGTCTCAAGGTTGGTACAAAATTATTTGTCAAAAAAGCAACATGGAAAATGTAGCTTCTAGAAGTTCAGAGGAGACAGAAATCATCTCAAGTTAGGATGGATTTATTTACTAATTACAGAAGTTAGTACGTATATATAGGAAACCTTTCTATAGAAAAGTCTTTGTCTTAACATTATTTAAAGTCTTTGAACAATAAATGTTAGAATTTTAAAAATTCTGATATATGATTAATGTTTATAATATTTGACTGTTAATATGGGAATTAATAGCTCTCATTTCTAGATTACTGGTTTTTTTCTTTTCATTTCTACTTCAAGACTCACTTCTAACAAATTAGCTTGTGAAATAATGTACTAAATTCATCCCTGCAGTGAGTGGTTAAATGTACCTGTCCTTCATCTAATCCTGTCATTAGGGCTTTCTTTTTCATTGTATGGATTTGTGCTTGGGGCATCTATTGTAATGTAATAGTGAGCTAACTGGCACTGCATTCTTTGGTCTATTATCTATCACACAGAAAAATATCTTGGGTAGTAGAATATTGTTCATGTTAAATAAATATCACTATCAACAATGACAGCCCAGTTTAGTCAATGCTGTGAATGAATTTCCATCTTATTACTTTGAAGAAATCAATTCACTTTTATTCAAAGTCTCAAGTCTACACACACACATACACCCATACACAAACACATTTCTGTGGTATTTTTAAGAAATAGTTGATGAGTTTTTGTAAGATGGGGAAGCTTTTACATTAAACTTGAAAAGCTTCAGAATCTGCCATCCAGAAAGCCACAGTTCCTTATCTGAAAGACTAAAGACAAAACAGAGAGTTCCCATTATCTGAACATTCATCACCCAACAGAAGTTCTCATATTATAAAATACTGATTAATGCATACATTACCCACTAATTGTTCCCTACTCAAATATTCTTCCCTCTTCAACACTAAAGGGCCTGTCCTTACCTATTATGATACAAGTTTTGTTAGTTGTTTTTTTCTAAATCATTGGACATTGCAAATGTATCTATTCTTTTAGGATTCTGTTTATGGCTATAAATAATATAATGCAAATTGACAAAAGTCAGTATCAAGGAAAAATGCAGGATTTCATGAGGTCAGTGAAAGTGATATTTGAGACTATTCAAATAGCACATAAAGCCATTTAGACCAGTTAAAAAGTGAAACAGAAAATCAGCAAGGATCATGACTCAATAGGTGCTTCAAAGGGGAATAATTTGAACATAAAAAAGTGGAAAGACCCTTGGGAAAATTGAAAAAACAAAGACCCTGAATATTTTTGCAAAGAAGTATCCTCTTTAACAGCATCCTAGAAAGTTAAACATTAAGGATAGGATGTCATATTGTGTTATCAACTGTGTTACAAATAACAAAAAAAAAAATTAAAATGCCATTCCTTCTTTAGTGATTTTTATTATTTCTACACATAAAATTGTAACCTGTATTTAAATAGCTGTTGGTTTAACACTTTCCATAATAAAGTCCTACTAAACCTTCCTTTTCTAGTTCCATGCCCCCACTACTTACTATACATCTTTAGTTTCTGTTTCATTTAGATTCCTTGTCCCGGTGCTGATTATTCTTAGATAACAACAATAATAGTACAGGACAGTCATGAAAAGAACTTTGATTCTTAAAATAAATACAAACAGATTAAGTGAATTCCTTTTTAACACAGATGTGAACCTTAAGTTCATGTGCTCATAAACAAAGCATTCCATAGTTCTAATACAGTGTTAAAAAGAAAGCAATGTCATCTTCAATCTTTGTGTATACCATGAAAGACTTCGATGCAGAATGTAGGGTATTGGGTGAACAAGTAATTAAAGCTCACCTAAATAAACAGAGGTCTGTAAAGTCTGGAAGATTAAAATCAATGAAAAGTTATATGGTAAGTCAGCTCGTCAGCTCAGGGATCGAAATCCAGAAGAAATATGATCATAACTCTGATTAACTTTGCCGTAACATTTCTCAGCAACTAAGGCTTTTTAAAGATATATATTAAAAGTCAAATGACATGGATATGGGATAATCAATCTATCACATGAAAAGCAAGGATCATTTGGAAAGTAATAAAAATCAATGATAGTTTTCTAAGATGACAGGAAAATATATTCATTTATTTAGAGGAGAAAAAAAATTCCTATGTTAAGTAGTCCAACCGTTAAATAAAATGTCAGATTTCATGTTTGTAAAAACAAATACTTTAAGAACAAGTACTGCATTTTTTTTAACTGAAATATTATTGGTATATACTATATGGAAACTTGAGAATACTGGTAATAAAAACCAAGTGTTTGCTGATGTTTAAGCAATTAAAACTTTAACTAAAGTATAGAGTATTCTGAAGAATAAGCAGAAAAAAAATGACTGAAGTGGCCATGTATAAAAATGTAGTGAATTAGAGTACACACCCCATTTAACAGTTGTGTGATAATATGGATGCCTGTGGCCAGATATTCTGATTATTCAAAGTCAGAGATGTGAATTTTACTGTAAAATTTCCAAATTTTGAAAGATTATATGACAAATGACACAAGCCTGCTGGCTGAATCTGGCCTGTAGGCAAGAGGTTTTGCAAACTTGGTATAAAGTAATACTATTTTGGTTATGTATAGTTGATTTACATTTATAATGAAGAAAATGTTTCCAATACTTTAGCCCAATCTTCTCGTGTCAATCTTATTAATATCCTTTCTTTTAGTAAGTTGACACAGGGAAATACAAAGTTGTAAGATCTTAATCGTGCTTTCATTTCCAAATGTTTTGACATTGGGTAGGATGCAGAAGAGAAAAGAGAAGCTATGTGTGCATCCAAACTTACGAACATTTAGTGAAGAATAGTTACAATCTCAAAGATACACAACTACAATCTAGACTCCTTTTTTTGTTTTGTTTTGTTTTCCTTCAGTTATCCCTTAGTTAATCAGAGTGACAGAATGCTGTGAATGGAGTTGTCTATTTGTTTCAGGAGCAGATGGGAAAAGTAGCTGCTTTAAAATGTGATTAAAATATGAGGCCTCTGTTTAGTATTTATTTTTCTTTAGGCTTAAGCAACTTTAATCAAGGGAAGAAGGACCAAACAGCTGCTGCAGCTCTAGTCCAATGCTTATGTCTCTGCATGGGAAATGCCATAACAACAAACAATCACAGCAAATAGACAATCAAATCTATCTTTTGCCAAAGCTGTGAGAAAAAGTCACTGATATATTGTTTTGGGGGAGTCCAGTGTGGGTGTACAATCTTTGTGGAGAGTAACTAACCAACATTTATTAAAATTAAAAATGCATTTACTAGGGGTGCCCAGCTGGCTCAGTTGGTGGACTATGCAACTCCGGATCTCAGGACTGTGAGTTCAAGCCCCACGTTGAGTGTAGAGATTACTTAAAAATGAGTCAAAAAAAAAATTCATTTACTATTTTGTATTCTGGATATGGTGGTGGTTATGTAAATCTATGCATGTGTTAAAATTTACAGAACTGTACATCCAAAGAAAGAAATCAGTTTTACTATATGATAATTTTTTTTTTTTTAAAAGAGCAAGTAAACCTAGTATATTAGTGTAACCTAGTATAAAGGTTGTGGCCATTTTCAGGTTAATAATCACAGCACCTTAAAGGTGGGCAATGTTTTGACAATTCTCATCCATTGTCTCATCTGATTTTATAATTACCCAATTAAGACAGAGGTTAGTCTCCAGTTTTTGCAGAAGACTACATCGAGGCTCCAAGAGAGGGGAAGTGACTTGCCTAAAGCCACATGGCAATGGAGTAATGAAGCCCAGACCAATCCACTCCTGTCTACACAATTCTAAATAAGCCCATCCCCAACGCTCCCACTCTGTTGCTCTGAGATGGTTGAAACAATAAAGATTTTTTTTAACATTTATTTATTTTTGAGAGACAGAGAGAGACAGAGTATGAGCAGGGAAGGGACAGAGAAAGAGAGGGAGACACAGAATTCAAAGCAGGCTTCAGGCTCTGAGCTGTCAGCACAGAGCCGATGCAGGGCTTGAACTCACAAACCATGAGATTATGACCTGAGCTGAAGTCGGATGCTTAACCAACCGAGCCACCCAGGTGCCCCGAAACAATAAAGATTTTTTTTAAATGTATGTACTCTCTGACCTAGTAATCCTGCTTCAGAAATTTATCCTTACAGATATCATATACATGTACACAACAGTAATATTTGTTTTCACTGCAGCAGTGTTTATGTCACCAAAGATTGAAAAAAACTCAAGTGTTCCTCCACCAGGAGCTGATTAAATAAACTATGACATACTTTCAATGGAAAACCATGCAGCTCTACACAGGAATAAAGAATATTAACAACAAACAAACAAACAAACAACAAATAACCCCTCCACCCAGAGCTCCAAGCTAAGTTGGTCAACAAAGAAGGCAAAGTACAAAATAATATATACATTATACTACGATTTCTGTAAGAAAGGTGAGAATATATCTGTATCTATATCTATGTTGTTATGTTTATGTGTATAAACAAACAAGAAAGTTGACGCAAGAAACTAATAATAGCCTTGACCAGAATAGGTTGGTGGTGGGAGAAGATGGGGACAGGGGTAGAAACAAGATTCTCAGTGACTACTTTTTAATATTCTTTTGAATTTTGAACCACACTGAAAAGTTAAGACAGTTAAGAAAGGGATTATAGGCAGCTGAATGGAGCTATGTTTATGTGCTAACCTTTTACTCTGCTCCAAGAAGTAGCAATTTTACCTTAACCTTTCTCATGCTCTAGCAAGAACAAAGCATGTTCCACTTAGAGTAATTTCGGCTACATTTGGGTCTGGAGAAGGAAGGGGAAATCTGTACTGGGGACTTAGGTGGAGAACACATTTACTGTGACTTAAAAAGAGCCATCCACTAAGGATAAGCAGCTTAGTTCCTAGATTTGTTCACCATAGTCCACTAAAGGTATGCAATAATTTTATCTGAAGAGTGAAGGAAATACCTACTCAACAGATTTCAGAACTAAAATTAGGATTCCTTTATTTCTGTTATTTCTTTATTTCCTCTTATTTCTGTTTCAAATTGTTAAGAACTAAATGTTGTATGCTGTGTTTGAAAGAGCGAAGGACTCTAAAACCTTGGCCTCAGCAGGTAAACCGTCAAAGACAAATACTAGATCATCCATATCTACTTCACTACCATCCCCTAAGAATCATTCTTCATAGAACCCTCACTGAGAGTTACTTATTGTAAAAAGTACAGAATGATTTGTAAGTGAAACAAACTTTCCAGCCTCAGGGTTACCTGATTTCCATAGAAGCTCTGTAAAGTTGCTACAAATGACAAGAAGCATTCATAGCTTACACTTTTAGAGTGATTTACAATTTATAGACTGAACTCTCCCATCTCATTTCATTTGATCTTTACACTCTGGTATGTGGTGATTATTAACTTTGTTTTATAAATTAAGAAATTGAGGTTCAGAGAGGCGAGGAGGTTAGATAAGATCTTACCTCCAGAGATTGGCAGATAGGCAGAGGCCAGACTGGACCCCAGATGTGATTGTGAGACCAAATGATTTTCAATGATCACACAGTTATATATATATACATATATATGTATATATATGCATTATATATGTGCATATATGCATTATATATTTGTATATATACAATATATACCAAATATTTGGTATATATTGTATATATACAAATATATAATGCATATATGCACATATATAATGCGTATATATTATATACATATATATGTATTTTTGTATATCTTTGTATATATGTATATATGTATATTTGTATTATAGGTATATTTGTATACATATATATTTGTATATATGTATAAATATGTATATGTATATATACAAATATACAAATATATATGTATATATACATATATACATATATAATGCATAAAATTATTAATGCCTGCCATAAACACACATATGACTAGTTTAGACATAATTAGTGATAGTTATATCTGATGAGAAGATTAAGTCTTAAAGTTGGTTTGTAATGGGGCACCTGGGTGGCTCAGTTGGTTAAGTGTCGACTTAGGCTCAGGTGATGATCTCACTGTTCATGAGCTCGAGCTCTTGCATTGGGCTCTGTGCTGACAGCTCAGAGCCTGGAGCCTGCTTTGAATCCTGTGTCTCCTTCTCTCTCTGCTCCTCCCCCGTTCGTGCTCTGTCTCTCTCTCTCTCTCAAAAATAAAATAAACATAAAAAAAAAGATGGTTTGTAAGGAAAAATATCCAGTAGTAAAAAGTATCTTTAGAGATCATTAAAACACTCACCAAATAAAATACATGTAATATGGGTGGTTCAGCAACCCTGGTTCTATTAAATTTCAAAGTACAGGGGCGCCTGGGTGGCTCAGTCGGTTAAGCGTCCGACTTCGGCTCAGGTCATGATCTCACGGTCCGTGAGTTTGAGCCCCGTGTTGGGCTCTGTGCTGACAGCTCAGAGCCTGGAGCCTGCTTCCGATTCTTTGTCTCCCTCTCTCTCTGACCCTCCCCCCCTTCATGCTCTGTCTCTGTCTCAAAAATAAATAAACATTAAAAAAAAATTAAAAAGAAATAAATTTCAAAGTACAAATTAATATATTACATAAATTATATTACATAAATAGGTATATACCTGAATATTTTATGTTACATGCACTTCACAAAAAAGAATGACTACAGGTGAATTTCTATACATATCATGCAACTGCACTACTGTACCAATAACTAACATTCACTGAGAGCTTCCTGAGAGTCACATATTATGCTAATTTTTATGTTACCATATTTAATGCTTTACAGATGTCTATGAGGTAGATCCAAACTCACTAATACAGATGAGGAAACAAAAGTCTTTGAAAGTTTTAGTCACACAGGAAGTAAATACCAATGACACAATTTAAATCCATTCATTTTGAGTTTAGAACTCACACTCCTGGAATATGAATTAGCGTTCATACTCTCGTTTGGATGCACATAACTGTGCATCAAACAAGGCAGCAGAAAGAATCTTACAGATATCAAAGATGATAAGTTTGTCAAAGATTCATAACCTAATTTCCAAATTCTTATGTGAAAACTGTGGCAATGGGACTTCTAATCAAGATGGCACTGGAAACACACATTAGAGACTCGTCTGTTTCAAATACATAGTATTATAAAGTACAGAGAGAAATAAATCAAAAGACATATGTGTACTAAAAAATTTTTTGTTACTGTTTATTTATTTTTGAGAGAGAGAGAGAGACAGAGTGTTAGCAGGGATAAGCAGAGAAAGAGGGAGACACAGAATCTGAAGCAGGCTCCAGGCTCCGAGCTGTCAGCACAGAGCCCAACGTGGGGCTCAAACTCATGAACCATGAGATCATGACCTGAGCCAAACTCGGATGCTTAACCGACTGAGCCACCCAGGTGCCTCAAAAGATATATGTGTACTAAAAATAAAAATCCCCATGTAACAGAACACAAAGCAATAAGTAAGGTTGGTGGTGTAGACTTGTTAAGTTCCAGGTCTGGTAGCAGACAGAGACACCAGGGGTTGACATTGTATGGTAGTGGAGATGAAAAAGACCTGGCAAGAGAGTTCAGCCAGTCTCACTGCATGAAATCTGCACTGAGGAGTGATTCACCAAACTTTGAAAAAGAGACTGGAAAAAGTTCAGCTAAAGCTTATGCAAACCCAGGGATCCAGAAGATGAAGACAAAGCCAACCTCCTAAAATATAGGACAAGACCCTCCTGCTGCCCCTACTTACTCAATGATTAGAATGAGCAGAAAAAGAGGAGATAAGAGAGAAAAGTTTTCTTTTCAATACAAGCCTGCAAGCTAATTTCCAATGCACATGAGGAGAACTTAAAGCAAAGAAAGATAAGACCTCAACAATTAGTAGAGTATATAAAGTTAAAAAAAAGAAATATGCAAAACAAATACATACACAGAGCAATCAGAAAACATCTTAAATGAGGTTTTAAGATTCTCAAAGAAATAAAGGAATAATATCTGTAAAAAGAATGAGAAAATATGAAACAAAGTCATAAGACAAGAATATATGTATATAAAAATACATAAGAAACATCTTTGAAAATGAAAATACTCAGGGCGCCTGGGTGGCTCAATCGGTTAAGTGTCCGACTTCGGCTCAGGTCATGATCTCGTGGTTCATGAGTTCGAGCCCCGTGCTGGGCTCTGTGCTGACAGCTCAGAGCCTGGAACCTGCTTCAGATTCTGTGTGTCCTTCTCTCTCAGCCCCTCCCCTGCTCATGCTCTCTCTCTCTGTGTTTCAATAATAAATAAACATTAAAAAAAAAAGAATATGAAAATACTGAATTAACTGAAAAAGAAAACATTAGTAGACACCAGAAATTCTAAACTGGATATAGGAGAAAATAATAAACTGGAAAACAGATTTGAGAAAATCACAAAGAATAAGACACTGAGATACAAAGAGATGAAAACTGGGAGAGAGTAGTTAACAGTCATGGAGGATAGATGCTTTAACATATATCCAAACAAAATTTTCAGAAATAGAAGATAGAAGGCATGGCAGATATGCAATGTTTGAATATATAATGGTTGAAATATTTCCAGTATTAAAGGTCAGTATGATACCCATGATTAAAAGCATCATAATTGTTGAATCTATAGAAATATACATGAAAATAAATTCACACCTCAACCTTTCATATAGCAAATGCAAAAATCAAGGTTAATAAGAAAGTCTTTTTTTTTTTTTTAAAGTAGGCTCCATGCCCAGTGTGGAGCCCAATGTGGGGCTTGAACTCATGACCCTGAGATCGAGACCTGAAATGAGATCAAGAGTCGGACACTTAACCAACTGAGCCACCCAAGCACTCCAAGAGAAAATCTTAATACCATGAGAGAGAGACAGAGAGAGAGAGAGAGAGAGAGAGAGAGAGAGAGAGGTGGGGGGTGGGGGGGGAAGATTATCTGTAAAGTAACAAGAATTAATTGGCAGGCTTCTTATCTATATCAAAAGATTCTGGAAGATACTAGAGTAGTATCTCCAAAGTACTGATGGAAAAATAACTGTAACCTAAACATTTAAATGAACTAAATTACCATCAAATAGTGAGGCCAAAATAAAGATATTTTTAGGCCTATGAAAACTAGTTTATTGCTAGACATGTTTGTTGAAATTATTTCTTATAGCCAAAAAAACCCCTCCAAAATAAAAAACAAAACAAAAACAAAAACCAAAAACCTCAAAACTGAACACTGTGGAAAGGCATGGGACATAAGAGAAAAATGTGAGCACAGAAATCAAACTAATGTGTGTTTTAGAATAAAACCAACAGGAGTAACTGGGTGGCTAATAAGTGTCGGACTTTGGCTAAGGTCAAGATCTCACAGTTCATGAGTCTGAGCTCCATGTCGGGCTCTGTGTTGACAGCTCAAAGCCTGGAGCCTACTTCAGATTCTGTGTCTCCCTCTCTCTCTGTCCTTTCCTCACTCATGTCCTCTCCTTCTCTCAAAATTAAATAAACATTAAAAAAACTTTTTTAAATGCAATAAAACCAACAAAACACCAAGGAGAAATTACAATTCTAAATACATTTGTAAAGAAAGGTAACAGATAAAATGTGGAGATTATTTGGGGAGAGAATATTCTAAGCAATTTTAAGTTTCGTGAGAAAATACTATAGTACTTATATATATTAAAAATTTATGGGTAATAATTAAAAGAAAAGAAATGCAAACTTTATAGCTTCCAAACTAGCAGAGTGGAGAAAAAAAGGATGAGAAAGAAAGAAATAAAAAAACAAAATAAAAATGGGTCCAAATATGTCTATGACTACAATAATCATAAATGTATTAAATTAACTTCTTAAAAGAAAAATACTATCAAAGTGGGCTTAGAAAAATAACTCCAGCTTTATTATGCTCAGATGGGACACACCTAGAACAAAACGGTTTGGTGGTATAAAAATAAAAAAGAATGCAAAAGACTTTCCAGGCAGGTACTAGCTAAAAGAATGTATGAATGTAGGAGACAACATATTAATAAGCTTTCCTAATAGCTGTATATTAAAAAAAACCCAGCTCCAAAAAATAGGGAATTCCTACTAAGCATACATAATTACTGATTCAATTTATTTGCTGGTTATTGGGCTTTTCATGGTTCCTATTTCTCCCTGTTTCAGTTTTGATAGTTTATATGTTTCTGGGAATTTATTCATTTCTTCCAGGTTATCCAGTTTGTTGGCATATAGTTTTTCATAATATTCTAATTGTTTGTATTTCTGTAGTGTTGGTTGTCATTTCTCCTCTCTCATTTGTGGTTTTATTTATTTGGGTCCTTTCTCTTTTCTTTTTGATAAGTCTGGCAAGAGGTTTCTGAGTTATATTAATATGTTCAAAGAACCAGCTCTGGTTTCATTGATCTGTTCTATTGTTTCTTTAGTTTCTATATTATTTATTTCTGCTCTAATCTCTATAATTTCCTTCCTTCTGCTGGCATTAGGCTTTGTTACTCTTTTTCTAGCTCCTTTAGGTGAAAGGTTAGGTTGTTTATTTGAGATTTTTCTTGCTTCTTAGGTAGGCTTATATTGATTGATATTTCCTTCTTACGATTGTTTTTGCTGCATCCCAAAAGTTTTGGACCATTGTTTTCAGTTTCATTTGTTTCCATGTATTTTAAATTTTTTTAATGTTTATTTTTTAGAGAGACAGAGACAGAATGCAAGTGGGTTGGGGGCAGAGAGAAAGGGAGACACAGAATCCAAAGCAGGCTGCAGGCTCTCAGCCATCAGCACAGAGCCTGACACGGGGTTCAAACTCACGAGCTGTGAGATCATGACCTGAGCTGAAGTCGGACACTCAACCGACTGAGCCACCAAAGCGCCCCTATTTCCATGTATTTTTAAATTTCTTTCTGATTCTTGGTTGACTCATTCATTGTTTAGTAGCATGCTGTTTAACCTTCATGTATTTGTGGACTTCCCAAATTTTTTCTTGTACTTGCCAGGGACTGAAGGAGAGGGGCTGACTACAAAGAGATACAGGAAATTTTTGCGGGTGATGGAAGTTCTATAAATTAACTGTGGTGGTAGTTAAATGAATAGGTAAATTTGTCAAAACTCAGAATAGCACACTAAAAAGATGATTTGATTTTATTTAAATTTTTTTTTCAACGTTTATTTATTTTTGGGACAGAGAGAGACAGAGCATGAACGGGGGAGGGGCAGAGAGAGAGAGGGAGACACAGAATCGGAAACAGGCTCCAGGCTCTGAGCCATCAGCCCAGAGCCCAACGCGGGGCTCGAACTCCCGGACCGCGAGATCGTGACCTGGCTGAAGTCGGACGCTTAACCGACTGCGCCACCCAGGCGCCCCGATTTGATTTTATTTAAATTATACCTTAATTAACTTGATTTCAAAAGGTCTGCTTAATTGCTTAAAATAGTGGTAAAAACACTGCCTCAAACACATTTATTAAATTAGAAAAATGATTAAAAATAGATCAAATGTTTTAATCAAAGAAGTAAGATAAAACCAGAGTAAATGTAGGAAACAAGGTGAGAAATGATGAAGATAAATCTAGCAAGACTGATGAACAAAACAAACAAAAAACCATTATGGGTATATACATAAACTTTACAGACTTTAAAAAGACTGTATATTCATATACAGACTTAAAAAAAATTTTTTTTAACATTTATTCATTTTTGAGAGAAAGAGTGTGAGTGGGGGAGGGGCAGGGAGAGAGGGAGACACAGAATCTCAGGCAGGTGCCAGGCTCTGAGCTGTCAACACAGAGCCCAATGCAGGGCTCAAACTCATGGACCTGCAAGATCATGACCTGAGCTGAAGTCGGATGCTTAACAACTGAGCCACCCAGGTGCCCCAAATCCAGACTATTAATAACACCCTAGGACATATTTGATACCTAAATGAACCGATCAACTTATTTACTTTTTTATTTATTTTTGAGAGAGAGAGAGTGTGCAAGTGAGTGAGGGACAGAGAGAGAGAGAATCCCACAAGGGGCAGAGAGAGGGAGAGAGAAAGGAAGAGAGAGAGAATCCCAAAGTGCAGCTCAAGCTCATGTGATGTGGGGCTTGAATTCATCAACTGTGAGATCTATGACCTGAGCCAAAGTTGGATGCTTAACTGCTTAACCAACTGCACCATCCAGGCACCCCTGAATTGGTCAATTTATACATATATATTATATATATATATATATATATTATATATATAAATATATAAAATATATATCTGGGTTTTTTTCTGGTAGAATTCAAGAAAGGAATGGGTTTTACAAAATGCCTCATACGGTCATACTCCAACCAAATTTTAATGATCTGTATTCATTAAACTCTCACTAGGAATATTTTCCTTATTACTAAAATCTTATCCAACTTTTCAGTCCTAAGGCTTTGAGCTTTCCATAAGCTTTTACCATTTCTTTCCATTGCTCTCTAATTGCCTTACCTATACATATGACTGTTGTCTATTCAACCTCAACTTATGCTTATTTTGTATTCTTAACTGGATTTCACATAATGCTCTATAACTACTGTGAGTGACAAATGAAATTGTTTTTTTTAAGAGTGATGTTGAAGAAAGGAAGACACGATTGTTTTCTGAAGTTATAGAGATAAGAGTACCTCAATTGAGTATATTCAAACTAGAGAAAAAATAAACTTTCCATTTCCTGTTCTCTGGGCTTAAATTTTTTTATGGACCTATATAATCTTCACCAAAAATTCTGAATTCCTGACACTGGGTATTTACAGAACTGCTCTTTATGATGAGAAAACAGAGAAAAATCATCATACATACATATAAATAAGGGGTTTCTTCTGAGGAATCATATCAAATATTTCCTTATGAAACAGATGTACGTCAAGAAAGAGCAGATCACTTCAAAAAATATCTTACATGATAACTAAGGGCAATGTATGATTCTTGACTGAAACTTACAGAAAATAAATGCTATAATAGGATAGTATCAAAATAAATGGCAACATTTGACTATAAGACTGTATATTGGGGTGCCTGGGTGGCTCAGTCGGTTAAGTATCCGACTTTGGCTCAGGCCATGGTCTCGTGGTTCATGAGTTCAAGCCCCACGGTGGGCTCTGTGTTGACAGCTTGGAGCCTTAAGCCTGCTTCAGATTCTGA
The DNA here is from genome assembly GCF_028749965.1 of Puma concolor. Classification (NCBI taxonomy): domain Eukaryota; kingdom Metazoa; phylum Chordata; class Mammalia; order Carnivora; family Felidae; genus Puma; species Puma concolor. Next base: position 140,119,947 of record NC_141674.1, on the reverse strand, counting down.
GTTACCTCTCTCTGCCCCTCCCTTGCTCTCTCTCTCTCAAAAATAAACAAACATTAAAATTTTTTTAAAAAGACTGTATATTACATGATAGCATTGTATCCATGTTAAATTTTATGAATTCAATAACTAATTCATTGTTGCTTTGTATACTGTAAGGAACATCATCTAAAATGAAAAAGATGGAGCGCTTGGGTGGCTCAGTTGGCTAAGTGTCCGACTTTGGCTCAGATCATGATCTCACAGTCCGTGAGTTTAAGCCTCGTGTCAGGCTCTGTGCTGAGAGCTCAGAGCCTGGAGCCTGCTTCAGATTCTATGTCTCCTTCTCTGTCTTCCCTTCCCCCTTTCATACTCTGTCTCTCTTTCAAAAATAAAATAAAAAAAATGAATAAAATGAAAAAGAAAATCAGGTTGACATCAGACTTCTCTCACACAACCACATAATAGAAGACAATGGAGCATGCTCAATTAGTTTTTAAAAGTAAAAGATGTCTACCCAAGAATTCAAAGCTAGCCTAGCTCTATTATTCACCTCTTTAAAAAAAATTTTAATGTTTATTTTTATTTATTATTTATTTATTTATATTATTTACTTTTTATTACAATAAAAAAGTGTGTGCATGCATGTGCATGGGGGGGCAAAGGTAAGAATGAGAGGAAGTAAAGTTATGTTGAGTCTCTTATTGTACATACAGGGAACTATTATATAATTGTATTCACGACACTGAAAGAAGGATGTAGCACTTGCAGAGTAAAAATATAATATATAACTCACAAATGGGAATGAGAATAAAGATAAAAAAAAACTTAGCAGGTTCAGCAAAATATAGGAAGAGAAAAAGAATAGGAAAAAGCAAAAAAAAAAAAAGTATTAAAAACACAGTCCAGCACTAAGTACACATGATGAAAAAGTTCCATATCCATAAGGAACACAGGCAAATTTAAGTACTCTCACTATCCAGGGCTTCTATGAGATAAGATAAAGAAAGAGAAGAAGAAAATGTTTTCTAAAAAGAAGTGTAAAAAATAGTATAAAGTAAGAACAAATCTATTTTTTTCATAATAACAGTGAGATCATTCAGTTCTTTGACTAAAAAAATAAGACCTTTAGGCTTGTCTAAAAAACAAAATCCAATCCTTTGCTGATTTCTATGTTACATAAGCAATTCTATGCTATAAGACTCATATCTTAAAAATTTATAAGCAAAGGTTAACATTAAAGGAACAGGGAAAGATACATCAGATGACACAAACCAAAAAGCAAGAGCAGCAACATTAATAGCATACTTGTGGAAATCAAAGCAAAGTATATGATACAGGCAAAGTGAATTATTTTTAACTGATTAAAAAGTATGGATCTACATTAAGGATATATATTTTATGAACTTTATGCTACAAATAACATAGCACTGAAATATGAAACAAAGCTATTTGAAATTCAAGAAGAATATGAAATTTTGGAAGTAATTGTTGGGAAAATAACTTTTCTCACATAGTCATTTTTACAAATCAAGCATCCAGAATTAAATTAAAAAATCAACCAACACAATGTATGTGCATAACTTTGGATATAGAAGAGACCATAATTTTCTTCAAATGTCCATGTAATGTTTATCAAAATTGATTATATTGTATACCACAATAAAAACTTCATTGAACTTCAAAAGCTAAAAAAATTATAGGTTAGCAACTAATCACAGGACAATAAACCTAAAAACTACTGATTAAAGATAAAATGAATAAATAATACTATCTAGAGACAAAAAAAATTCTCTAAAGAGGAAATAAAGTCATAAATTAGATATTTCATATTTTAAAAATAACAAAAAGGCAGTCAAAAGTTCTTAAGTTAGGTTTCAGTTACGAGATGAGAGGTTGAACTCATATTTCTATCTCCTATCTCTTGAGATCTCATTAAAATACTAGTAAAGAAATAATTTTTAAAGGGAAAAAACATACAATAAAGAGAAGGGATGGAAGACAACCTATTAGTGGAAAACGGAGTTTAACAACTTCAGAGAGAAGGAAAGTAGAAGGAGTTTTAAGTGCTAAAGCAGAACAGTAAAGCAGGGAGCCAACCCACTTGAGGTAGCCCGGAAATGCAGAAAACACAAAATCAGACTTTGGTAGAGAGACATAGAGCTGAAAGCAGGAAATAAATGAAAGTCAGAAGACAAAGTTGTGCATTTCCCAACTACTTGTCACCCTAGGATGATCAGCAGTCACTTCCACCCTTACTTCAATTAAAAAAAATTGAGGTTTCTTGTCCAAAGAAATTTCACACACCATCTGGTATGAATCAGGGTGGCTAGGAGAGGCAGTGCTTCCCATCAGAGACATCAGCATTTTACACTTAGGGTTTGTAAAACACTGACTATTTTCATGTATATCTCATACAAAGTGAAGTCAGCCAATATATGAGTCTATACTAAAGCTCTTCTATTTACTCTATTTAAAAAGTAAACAAGGACCAAAGATCACCAACTACTTGAAGTATATCTGCCACAACAAAGAGAAAAATAAAGACCACAAATGGGGGGAAACTGACTATGGAGAAAGTGGAGAATATTTACAAAATATAAAATAACTTTGAAAAGCTTCCAATACATCCATAAAACAAGAACAGGATATCATTAAGAAAGAATGAAGTCAAAATAAGGAGCCCTTGGAAATTAATATATGATTACCAAATTCAATATTTGGAAGTTTGGAAAATCAAGTTAAGAAATATGTTTAAAAAACAGAATAAAAAGTACAGGATAGGCTTTGAGAAAGAAGTTAAGGAGTTACAGAGGATTGATTTTAAAGGGTTACCATTCAACTAACAAAAAAGCCTCAGAATGAAAAAAACTGGGGATATAAACAAGGAAAAATAATCATAGAAATAAAAGGATAATCCAGAGATTTAAAAAAGGATATAAAACTCCAGATTAAAGGATCCCTGTATGCCAAGTATAATAGATTTAAAAAAAATCCATAATTAGGCATAGCTTCATGAAACTTTGGACCACTAGGTAAGGAGATCTTAAAGCCTTCTAGTAAGAAGAAACAAGTCAGATAGCAATCATCTGATGAGCAATACTGGAAGAAATGGAGCAGTCTTAAAGTTGTAAGAAAATGATTTGAACTCTGGTATCTAGCAAAAGCAGTTTTCAAATATGGAAATAGAATAAAGAATTTTTCAGGTCTACAAGGACTTAAAGAATTTACTTCCTATACATACTTTCTGGAATGATTACTTGAGCTTTTGCATCTAATCTAGCAAAAGAAGAGAGGAAATCAAGAAAGAGGAAGACTCAGGGATCAAAGAAATAACTTTTACTCAGGACATTTGATTAGACACATGTTTAACTCTCAGACTAAAATATAGACTAGCAAATTGAAAAAAAAGGAGTGACTGAAGGAAAAAAGAGTAATTCACAGAAGAATATTTAGCAAAAACACATGCCAATTCAGTTAAGTCTCATTGTTAATGTGCATTGGCAAAAGAAAATTAAGTTATAATTTATCATGGTTGTGGGTGTAGAGAAAGGTGAGAGGAAATTCAAGCATTTTAAAGTTTTTGTTTTGTTAGGATTTACTGATTACGTCTATATTTTATTAAGAGAATGAAAGTTTCTTATACGTGGATGTGGAAAAAAATTAATACAGGATGCAAAATTTCCAAACCACAAAAAGAAAAACCAGGATAAAAAGGAATATTAGATCAGTTCCACTGAAAGCAGGAAAAAAAATAAGATAAACAAATATGCCAAAAAGTAATAAGTAGAAATCTAATTATGAGGCAGGAAATAGTGCAAGTGTATCAATAATCATAATGCATACTAACAAATTCTATTCTTTCATTAAAAGACTGTGGCTACAAAGAAAGAAGGAAAGGAAGGAAGGGGGTAAGGATGAATGGAAGGAAGGAAGGAAGCAAGAAAGGAAGGTAGAAATTCCAGTGACAAACTAGTTTAAAAAGGCACGCTTAAATCAATATGATGGAGAAATGTTGAAAATCAAAGGATAAAAAAGATAAACCATATAAATGCTAACAAAAGAAAGCAGTTATCAGATAAAAAAATATTTTAATGTTTATTTTGAGAGAGAGAGAGTGAACATACATGTGTGTGAGCACACAGGGGAGGAGCAGAGAGAGAGGAAGAGAGAGAGAATCCCAAGCAGGATCTATGCTGTTAGTACAGAGCCTGATGCAGGACTTGATCTCATGAACCATGAGATCACGACCTGAGCAGAAATCAAGGGTCAGATGCTCAACTGACTGAGCCACACAGGCACACAGAAAAAACTTTTTAATTGGAGACAAAATCCATTAGTTAGGACATGAAGGGTATTTAAATTGAAAAAGTCAAATTCCAACAAAAACATAATAATAATCTTGATGCCTTAGTCTTATTTAGAAACATATGTTCCATACATACACACATACACATATATATACTATTAATATATGTAGTATGTGTAGTTTAGTATACAATAGTATATATTACATAATATATAGTATTTATATTAGTATATAATAGCATATAGTATAATATATATACTGTGTGTATATACACACACACAATATTCATAGTACGTATCTGTTTGTATACACATACACACACAGATATAGTTTACTAATATAAGGAGAAATAGTCATATCTACAACCATAGTAGAAAACTAAATAGAGTGTTTTCATAAATTAACAACCAAGTAGTCAAAAATAAATGTCAGAAATATTAAGCTTCATCAACAGAAAATACGTATTGTTTGTAAATACCCATAGAGAATGATTATGTATTAGGCTATAAAGAAAATTTCAATAATTCCCGAAGTGGAAATTATGCAGAGCATATCATCTAAACTAAGAAATAACACTATCAGGGCACCTGAGTGGCTCAGTCGGTTAAGTATCTGACTTTGGCTCAGGTCATGATCTCATGGGTTGTGAGGTCGAGCCCTGCATTGGGCTCTGTGCTGATAGCCTAGAGCCTGTTTCGGATTCTTTGTACCCACCTCCGCCCCTCCCCTGCTCGCACTCTGTCTCTGCCTCTCTCGAAAATAAACATTAAAAAAAATTTTTTAATAAAAAAAAAAACACTATCAATTGACAGCAAAGAAATAACTAAACACATATCCTCTTAGAATTAAAAAAAATATTTTTCTAAATAATGCCTGTATTAAAGAGGAAATAAAAAATAGATTACAGACTATTTAGAAATAATTGACCTCAGAAAAAAACCTTAGAGCTTTAAAAGTTTTTAAAAATGTTTTACAAACACATTTATGTATTAAAAAAAAAAACCTACTTTGAAACATATGAACCAAGCATTTAATTCAAGGATCAAGAAAAGAAAAATAATATAAACCTAAAGAAAAGAGAACAAAGAGATGAACAGTGATAAAAAACAGAAATAAAGAAAACAAAAACAAAATGGTACACTTGGACCACCAAACAAAAGCTGGCCGTTTCTACAGTCCAGTAAAACAGATAGTTCTGGTACTATTTCAGTATTTTGAATGATCTTAGAGAAAGAATAAAAACCTTTAAATTTACTTTAAGAAACTGATGTACTTTGCTATAAAACATGACAATGATAAAGCAAAAATAAAAACTGAAAACTAATCTCACTTATTCTTTCATTCAGTATTTACTGAGAGTGTACTGTATTTCAGGTACTGCACCAGGGACTACGGATAAAGCAATGAATAAAAAGACAAATCCCTACCCCACCACCATTTGCTTATTTTGAAAATAAGCAAATCAATACATGACCAAGTACAGTTTATAAGAGGAATATGAGCTATCTATGTTGAGTATTTAATAAAATATATTATTATATTGATAGGTCAAAATACCCCATATGATCATCCTTAAAAATGGTTAAAGTTATTTGATAAAGTTCAATATCTACTTCTATTTAAAATACTTTAGGTAAATAAGAAATTGTGCATGATATACTTATTTAACATTATTCTGCAAGAATTAGCAGTGCAACCAGATAAAATTATATGAGATGCAAACATTGGAAAAGATTTGGAATTATCATTATTTGCCAATGATAAAACTATGTACATGAAAAAACTCAAGTGTACCAGTTAAGCTAGTAAGATACTTCGTGAAGTAAGATAGTTCATGCCTGTTATAAATAAATGTACAATGGGTGCAGGGGTGGCTCAGTCGGTTAAGCATCCGATTTCCGCTTAGGTCATGATCTTGCGGTTCATGGGTTCCAGCCCTGCGTCCGGCTCTGTGCTGACAGTTCAGAGCCTGGAGCCTGCTTTGGATTCTGTGTCTCCTTCTCTCTCTCTGCCCCTCCCCTGCTCACGCTCTGTCTCTCTCAAAACTATATAAACATAAAAAAAATTAAAAACAATAAATGTACATTAAAAATAAGAACAAGAAGAGTTTTATATAAACAGAAACATAGTAGAACATGTAATAGAAAAAAAGAGAGTTCACAACAGCAACAATGGTAATGGTAATATCATAGAAGCTGCACTATTAAAATCAGTGGGAATAGGAAGAGCTCTACTAGACAATATGTCGGGCTCTGTGTTGACAATGTGGAGCCTACTTGGGATTCTCTCTCTCTTTCCCTCTCTCTTTGCCTCTCCCCTGCTCATGCTGTCTCTGTCTCTCAAAATAAATCAAAAAACTTAAAAAAATTAAAAAATAAGAAAATTTTAAAAAGTGGGAGATAAATCAGAATTAAGTGTAGCTTGATTTGATTGAGTTACTTTATTACTTTCTGTACTTTTAATATGTTTGAAATATTTCATAATGAAAAATAGAAACTTTGCAACATCTATAGTCCATTTGATCTTTATTTTGGTGTAAATTGTGAGATTAGGGGACTAATTTTATTCCCATTGCCACACTATTGAATAATCCATGCTTTCCCCATTTTAATTTGAAATGCCTGTATCATATTGTAAATTTTTCTATGCTTTTCTAATTCTGTCTTCGTTCTATTCTTTTTAATGTCTATTCTGGCCTCAGTACTAATGTTTTAGTTATTAAACCCTTTAAAATAAGTTTATAAATGAATAGACGGCCAAACCTATATTACTTCTCCTTCTCTTTCCTGTCCTTCTTCCCCTCCCCAAAACATTTGCCTGGTACCTCCTTTGTGTTTATTGTCCCTCATAGCATACCAAGTAAATGTTAGAAGATCTGGAATAACTCCTGATGAAGCTTGGAATACTTTATGCCAGCTCCATAAAGACAGGGATTTCTGTTTTATTTTTTGCTGTATCTCAACAGCTTCCACAGAATTTGACATACAGTAGTGTCTGAATATTTGTTCAGTGAATTCATTCATTTAAAAAAATGCACAAAAAAAAACCCCTGAAAAGCTAGGATTTTATTATATTAATAGACTAATGGGAGGATATTTTGCATCTTTATCATATTTAGTCATGCCAACATGGATCTGTTTGTTAATGTGGTTTTAAATGTCTCCCAGCAAAGTTTTACAATTTTCTTCAGCTAAATTGTAAATGGAATTCCTTTTATGTTTATCCTTTGTATGATTTTTATTATTATTAATATCCTTTTTCTTTCTTCTTAAAAATTGGTATTGGTAAACAGGGAGTTACTAAATTTGTGAGTTTATTTTTTATTCAGCAAACTTGCTATCTTCTTTTAATCTGAAAATAATATTTTGTGTTTTGCTAGCCAATCTATATATTTCTCTTCTTTTCCTTTTCTTATTTTATTGGGTAGAACTTGTAGTAAGTTGAGATGCTGGAGTGATGATAGGCAACATTTTTTTTTTTTTTGAGACTTTCAAATGGAATGCTTGCTGTTTTATAAATTTTATTTTTAGATTTTTGTAGATACCTTTTTATCAGATTAAGAAATTTTCCTTCAGTTCTTAATTTGCTATTTGTTGTAATTGTTGTTGAATGTTACTGAATGCTTTTTACACATAATTATACAGTTTTTCTCTTTTAATATATTCAATGTAGTAGATTACCCTGAGAGATTTTTTTTAAAAAAAAAACATTGAACCATTCCTGGAATAAAGCCTACATGCTCAGGAGATAATACCCACATACATAAACATTATTCACTTCAATCTGCCAATATTTTATTTACAATTCCTGCATCAAAGTTTCCATGTGAAACTGGAATATAATTTTTCTTTCTTTATTGTTTTTGCCTTATTTTGATATTAAAACCAAAAGAGAGACACTTTCCCACTGTTTCTGAAATATTTCTTTCCTTTTTCACCTTAGTCTGAGCCACCATCTGAATTATCTTCTAATCTTCCCTTCTTTTCAAATTTATTTTTTCTATTACCTGACCCCATTTTTTCCTTCCTGCATTTTACCACCTCACACATACTCTAGAACGTAAGCTCCAAGAGTAAGGAGTTTGGGTCTCCCAGGAAATTTGGCTTCTATTACCTATAACCTTGTTATAACCCTATAACAAGGGTTCCAAAATTTCTGTTGAATAAATGAAAGAAATAAGATCCTACTTTTCATCGTTCAGGCTGGCAAAGATAAAAAGCTTGAAATGCCCATATTGACACTTTGGGGAAAAAATGAACATACATTTATATGCATATATTCTAAAAAGTAATTCGAAGATAGCAACCAAAAGCCTTTAAAATGTGATACCTTTGACCAAAGAAGGGTACTTATAGCAATTTATTTTTTTGATATACTCTAATAATGTGAAAACATTTTTTATCAAAGCATTGTTTACCAGGAAAAATGGCAAACAACCTAATTGTTCAATGATACGTAATTTTTAAATAAATTATGATACATCCATTGAGTGGAACAGTATGTACTTCTAAAGTTGTCATGGAAAGATGTTTAGGACAAATTGCATACTTTAAAAAGATGGTAATATAATATGCACAATCATTCTATTCTGGTAAAAAAGTTTACTTCTATATATTGAACAACGCCTAGAATGTGCACAAAAATATTGCTATGGTTTACCATTAGTACTAAGATAAACAAAACTCTTTTTCTTTTCCTTTACCCATATTTTTCTACCTTTCTATCATGAACACTATGTTTTCGTTGAAAAGCATAATTTTAAAGCAAATTCTAATATCACGCTGTCACCAATTTAATGAAAAATCTCTGGGTTTGGGAAGTAAGATCAAATATTCAAGTGTGTGTACGTGTGTGTGTGTAAATGACATCTATTGTGGGCTACTCAGTATCTGAACACACTTCTTATTTTGGGGAATCTCACAACAAATTACTAATGAGCAATAATGTGACTTAGGTTCAGGCAAACCAATGCTTCCATCTAGAACTTTCAATTCTGTGACAGCAATGCAGAGACACAGAAGTCATTAGCGATTACTCATTGAACATGTGCCCAACTGAGATACCAAACTCCAAGAGTGTCCAAGGGCAGCAGAGTGCAGCAGCATGATGAAGAATGTCCAGTGGAAACTATGTTAGCAGCAACTCCTAAAGCAGAATTCTTATGGCAAGATATTGGCTATGCTTTGCCTTTTTTGGTTTCTACTACATTCTTAAGCCTGGATCTCCAGTGCCCATACAAATTCTGTAGAACTCTATGATATGTTTCCAAAAGAGTCCTTTTGTGCTTTAGACAGGTTCAGCTTCTATTGCTTAGAATAGATGTACAGTAGGAAATGTACAGTATAGTAGGAAAGGCACTGGAGGATATGTAGCTCCTGCAATCCAAGAACATCTATTGTGGTGAAAAAGAGAAATAGTCAGTTGTAACTACATGTGATAAACGTTGTGATCTAGAGCACATACTGGGGCATATGGTATAATTCTCAATTGGTATAGCTGGCATCTGGTACAACTGCTTTGCAATTATCACCAGTTAATGCTCTTGCATTTCAAAAATTGCCACTATTTTTCTAGGTAGTTCAAAAGTTTACTAGAGAGTGCATGGGTTTAATGCCAGAGAGATCAGGTATGAATACCAGCAATGATATTTACTATTTTGTGACCTTGGACAATAGATCTAGTCTCTCTAGGTCTTAATCTCTTCATTTTTTAATTATTATGAGGATTCAACATGATCATATTAAAATTTCACATATCCCACACTGAAATTCTTAACTCTGCTCCTTTATTCTGTGGCTCACATTATATCTACACTTTTAATTCATGTATACTTCCACTGTAAACACCGCTTGCCAATATGATCAGTTCTTTCTATCTCATCAGAATATGAAACTCCTATGCATAAATCTAAATATCTGCTTTCTTTCATACTATGCATCAGCTACTGCAGTTCTGGTAGAGAAATTAGAAATAGCCGATATAAAGTCAAGCTGCCCTTTGCCCAGACTCACAATGCTATGTTCAGATAAACACAAACAAAATGGTAGCCCATATCCAAAACAGCACTGAAAAGTGAAAAAAAGAATTTAAATCTTTGCTGAACTCTCATGAAGAAGAACTAATGTAAGATTTCATTGCTAATACATAGCAAAAAATCTTAAAATTCTCTTTTGTCATCTCCTTAAATCACAGAGTAGGGCAGCTGCCCAGAATCTTAACTTAGACCCTCAAATCTTCCTCAAACTATCTCTCTAAACTCCACCTAATATAACTTTTCCCCTTAATACACCCTTTCTTCCAGTCTTTCTGGATTATTTTCTCCCTTTAACTTCCTAATGTAAAAGAAGCTTTCTCAGCTTCTTTCAATTCTCCTCCCTTCCCATCTATATAAAACAGTGTACACACACATACACACACACACACACACACAAATGGCCCTGAAGCTGAGCAAACAGAAAAAGATTGATTAACTTTTAAGTATTCATAATCTTTTATCCTTCCCCATGCCTTCTAAATTTCTCTTTCCCTCATTCCCAACCATCTCTCCCCTTGTCCCTTTCTCCCTTCCTGCCCCCCCTTTTCTCTCTTTCTCTCCCTCATACTCATGCCCACACCCCCACACCCCCACACCCACAATTGTATAGATTTGAGCCATGAAATATTTTGATTTGAAACTGCAATTGTGTCTCTAAAAATGCTTGGCAATCCTACATTTTCCTGCTTGGTCTTTTACTCTTTCCCAGCTCTGATCTTTCTCCTGAGCTATAGATTCACAAATGTCTCTATCTTCTGGACATCATTTGGTTGCTTTATGGGCATATCAAACACAAAATTTAAAGTGAATGAAAGACTCAGAAACTTGCTCCTTAAATCTTCTTTTCTCTCCTGTATTCTCTATCCCAACTACCAACTTTCACTTGGTCAGTCAAACAAAAAGCCCTGGTCTGTCTTATTTCAGTCCACTGTTTTTACTATTGTTAAAACAATCTTTTTAAGATGCCAATCTCATTCCATCACTTAACAACATGGGTTCTGGAGTCTACCGTTAAGTTCTGAACCAGATTTAATCATCAACTAGGGAGAGGGGAAAGTGTATGTTATAGTGGGTAAGCACACAGACACTAAAATCTGTTTGCCTTGGTTCAAATGCCAACATTATCTTTATTAATAGATGACCTTGGAACTATAAGTTAAATTTGTAAGACATGATCTTCTTAATTGTAAAACTGAGATAACAAAAGAATCTATACTACAGAGAAGTTGTGAGGATTACATTAAAATAGAAAGCTCTGACAGAGCCATGTAAATGCTATTCTCATTATATGGCCTTACCTAGATATATAGCCTTTTAGTTCTTCAGTCGCCCTATCTATAAATAGAAGTAATATGTACAACACAGGTTTTTTGATATTAGACAACATAAAGAGACTCACATTAGATGTCATATTCTCTGTTAAAATATCCTCTGATCTCTCAATTCCCCAAGGCAGAAATCAATGTATATGCCGCCAGTGCCCCAGTATGTGCTCTAGATCATAACGTTTATCACATGTAGTTACAACGGACTATTTCTCTGTCTTCTTCATCACAATGGATGTTCTTGGATTGCAGGAGCTACATAGCCTCCAGTGGCTTTCCTTCTGTACGTCTGTATATTCCTACTGTACATCAGCAAAATTTTATTCTACAAGTTAATGAATGAATATATATAAAGTGCCTTTCCCAGTGTCTACCAAATAATATGTCGATTCTCTTTATCAATTTTTCAGTCTGTATGGGGATGGGGATGATGGTAGGACAATTTCCTACTAGAGTTCTCTTTGCTTTTAATTTTGACCTCCACCAAAGTACTAGGTCATTTGGTGATGAGCCCTTTTACCTGGATCTAAGCCAACTGTCACTGCTGAGTTTCAGTATCCCAACCTCAATAATCTCATAATAAGAAATTAAGTCACTTTTCCATTTCTGTGTCTTTTTCTGAAGGGCCAACACTGAAGAAAAATGTTTCTAACAATAGTTCAGGGCACATTCTTCAAACACTACAATGCCATCGTGACATCATTAAAATTGATTCTTTCCCCACTAAAACATCTTCATGGAACGGATGAGGTTTGTTAAGTTTAAAGATTTTGCCTTGGAGATCCCTTAACTCTCGGAGGCTTTTCATAAACATATTTGGTATTTTACACATATTCAAAATTAAAATATGAATATGAATCATTTTCTTTCAGTGTTTCTTAATGAAGACACCTCTTATAATTTGGATAGATCTTTGGAAAAATCTTTGTTAGATGGGACTGTTCCATCCTCTGCAAGAAATCTGAGACTTCTGGACCCTTCCACTAGCACTCTCCAATGGCAATAACTCTTTCCCATCACTGTGATAGCCAACAATGCTTCTAGACATTTCCAAACTCTCTTTGGGGAGCAAGAGTCGGGGGAACAAAAATGATCACACTTAGATGAGGATCATTTTCAGTTAGATCATTCATCTAACCTTTAAAATATATCCATTTCTCTGGTATACTTATTACTTTGTCCCTATATCTTACTGATGAACTCAAGGCAAAGGTAAGGGTTACTTATTTTCTCTCTCAAGAAATGTATTTTTTCTTTACAGAGGTAAGATGTTAAGAAAAATCAACACTTGCATTAATTGAATAGGTATATACTTGCTAAGCATTATCTTTGAACTATTTTTATTTGTAGTTAGTTAAACCTGCAAACTTGGCACTCTCTCCTACAATATGAAGGAATTCCTCCGAAAAGTGACCACAGTTCTTCAAATCCATGACTAACAGATATTTTACATTGAATAGAAATTATGTAAAATGCATGTTTTAAATAGATTTTTATGGAAAATTCTACCTATCTAATTATTAGGTATAGTAAGTGACTGGGAAGTTTCTTAAAAATACTATGAATAGATACTGAATATTTTCAAATGCCTGTCATTTTCATCAAAATGGTCATCCAAACTAAAAATATCATAAAAATGAAGACCAATAATTTTTCATTTTGATGATAATAAGAATGACAAACTACAAAGAAGTACAAATTGTATGGGAGTTCTTGGCTTTCTTTACTTATGACAACCTCACTGCAACAAGACAAAAAATCAGTGAGATAAATGATTCAAATACATCAAATAATAAAGTCTTCTGAAGTAGAGTTTTTATATTTCAATTGGAAATATAAACAAAGTCTTATTTTATAATGCAAATCTAACCTTTTCTACTTTGAAATAATTGCCCTGGCATGTTTCTTACATTGTTTCGAAGAAGTCATGCATACCTACCTTTACTCTTTGCACCCATCTGATTCCTAGCTTTTTCTTTTTAAAGAATATTTATTAAACATTTTTGTGTGTGTGCCCACAGCACTCTATTAAGTACTCTGAATTATGTCAGGGCAAGAAATGAAGGAAAAGGGGAAGCGCAAATTAAAACAACAGTGCGATATCGCTACACACCTATAAATGGCCAAAATCTGGAACACTGACAACACCAAATGCTGGCAAGGATGTAGAACAGAAGAAATTCTCATACATTGCCTGTGGGGGTGCAAAACAATACAGCTATTGGGGAAGGCAGTTTGGTGTTTTTTTTTTTTTATAAAGCTAAACATACTCTTACCTTATGATCAAGTAATTGCACCCCTTGGCATTTAAGCAAAAGAGCTTAACATTTATGTCTGCACAAAAACCTACACACAGATGTTTACAGCAGCCTTATTCATAATTGCCAAAACTTGGAAGCAACCAAGATGTCCATCAATAAGTGAACAGAGAAACTATGGTATATCCAGACAATAGAATATTATTCGGTACTAAAAAGCTATCACACCATGAAAAGGCTGGATAAATCTTAAACACATATTACTAAATGAAAGAAGCCAATCTGAAAAGTTACATACTCTAGAGTTTCGACGATATGACATCTGGAAAAGGCATAATTATGGAGACAATAAAAGATCAGCAGTTGTCATGGGTGGGGTGGGAGTAGGGATAAATAGACAGAGCAAAGGATTTTTAGGGCAGTTAAAATACTCTGTATGATATTATACATGTTTCCAAACCAATAGAATGTATAACACCAGGTATGAACCCTAAGGTAAACTATGGACTTTGGGTGATTATAATATGTCAGTGTGGGTTCATCCTTGGTAACAAATGTACCATTCTGGTAAGTTATGTTGATAACGGGGAGGCTGTGCATATGTGAAGTTAGGGGGTTATGGGAAATCTCTGTACCTTCCTCTCAATTTTGTTGTGAATGTAAAACTGTTCTAAAAATAGTCTTTTTAAAAAATGAAGGGAACCAAGAAAAAAGGATGTATTTTTAAAAACACACTATTTTTCAAATAGCTTGCTTTCTAGAAAAAAAAAAAAAAGCCTTAAAAAAGAACTACATGTAACAAGCATGGTACAAGCCACAAAGTGCAAAGTAGCAGAATGGAATAGTAGAAAGAACACTAAACTTGAGTTAGAAAACTTGGGATCAAATCCAAATTACTGTGAAATTGGGCAAGACATTTATATTTACTTTTTCTAAATCCCAGTTTTCTTTTCTGTAAAGTAAGAATATTAACATTTCTTTTAGAGTTGTTTGGAGAATTAATGAGCTAAATCTCTGAAAATACCAGCATAGTATAATGACTGGCACACTTAACTAGCCACCCATTAAATGTTTCTTTTCCATAAGTCTAGGAATGGAAAGCAAGGGGGAGCAAAAACTGGTGGGATTTTTTATAGTTTCATTACTTTGCCTACATGTCATAATTTATAGGGGAAAAACACTATCACAATGTATAGAAGAGCAGGAAAGCCCTGGCTGTCTTCATTCAAACCTATTTCTGCCAAGTCATTCTCCACTTTCTGTATTATCTTATGGGACCCAGTGAAGAAAAAGGTGTATTGTACGGCTAGATGTTAGCTGTAGTAGCAGAATTCAGAAACACTGTTTTTTACATTGGGAAAATGGTCTACGAAGGCAGCTATTTCCAGAAGAGCCAAAAATAGAAAGTAGACAGGCATGCTATGAAAGTAGCTAGAAAGGCAGCTCTAGGGCAGGGTTTCTCAACTGTAACACTAATTGCATTTTGGGCCCCATGGCTCTTTGTTGTGGGGGGCTGTGCTGTGCATTGTAAGATGCGTAGGAGCATCCCTCGCCTTGTATCATACCCCACCAATGATGACAACCTTAATTGCCAAAAGATATTGCCAAATGTTCCTTTAGGAGGAAAAACTGCCCCTGGTTGAGAATCGCTGATTTAGATGGTAACAATGGAAGGAAAAGAAAAAGAAAAAAGAGTGAGGTAACTAATAATACTGCCCAAAAGATTCACAGTTAAAAAACAGGCACAATTTTAAAAGATTTATCAACACAAAAATGATATATGTTTATATGAATCATGTCTGGGGAAAACTATCAGCAGTAGCTCTCAAGTAGATCATGTAATGAGCAGACGAAGAATAAATGTCATATGATGACTGTGTCGAAGGTCAGAAGCTGAGCGAAAGAAATAATGAACTGGGTGGGGGTAGACACAAAGATATGGGAGTGAGCCAGGTCTGCGGTGATTTTTTTCAGTGTGCCAATTTTAACTTTCTTTTTTTTTTTTTTCCAAAAAACTAACTGAGGAAAACATGGTAGTAGATGGCAGGTGGATAGACAGGCAAAAGGATTAGAAATAGTCATTTGAAAGCATAATCAGATTAAAATATAAAAAGTCTTTTGTCCATTTTTCTTTTTTTCTTTTGAGGGGGTATTGATTTGTAATAATTCTTTTTCAATTATATGTGTTAAAATGTCCTCTCCAGTTTGTAACTTGTTTTTTTTCATTCTCTTTAAGGTGACTTTTGAGAGAAGAAACATCACAATTATAATGCAATAAAATTTAATGATCTTTTCCTTAATGACTTTTTTCATTTTGTATCTTAAATTTTTCCCTACTCTGAAGATATTTTCTTAAAATTTTATAGTTTTGCCTTTCACATTTAATTCTTTACATCACTTAGAGCTGGTCTTCATATAAGGTATGAAGCAGGGGTCACAACCATATAAATGTCTCTGGGCTGTCCTAATTCACTCCACTGGCCACCCCACTTGTCTTTGCACCAGTATAAGCTTTATATTAAATCCTCAATGCTGGTAGGTCAAGTCTCCCCACCTAATTCTTCTTAAAGAGTATAATATCATTACCTTAATCCCATCTTTTATTTATTAAACAGATTTCTTTTATGTTCTGTGCAATAGTTTTAACATGTGAAATGTTTGCAAATCTTCTTCTTAGTTAGTATGGTTTCTGATACTCTTTCTTGATACCTTGTATTGTAAGTATTTAATGTAAGCTCATTTTTTTTGGCGGGGATGGATTTCATCTGTGGGAATTTTTTGAGTCCTATATTCTAAATAGATTCTTTAGGAGAGAATTCATGTTTGCTTCTACCAGTGACTTGGGGGATTTTAAACTTGGGACCACACTAAATTCTTGGCTTTAATTTTCCTTTTCGTATCATATTCATAGTGTGAAGCTCAGTAGCAAACCCACAAGACCAGCTTGTGGTTACAAATGATTAGGGAGGTATTTTATTATTCTCAGGGCCAAGATTGGAACCAATCAGATTTTCTTGAAGTGCTATGGGAAGTGATAGGTTGATCTTATTATGCACTCTCACAGTGAAGGTGCAAAGATTTGGAAGTCTATGCTGAGGGGACCTTATGTTTATGAAGAACCTTGGACTTTGATTCTTTCTTGGTTCTCTTTCTTTCAATGAGGACAGAGTCTGTGAAACCCTAGCCCAGGGCTAACCAGGCTCAACAAATACCCTAAAGCTTACCTCTCTGGATGGCACTTTTACCTAGGTTTGTTTGTTTTGTTTTGTTTTAGCCTTTTAGGATAAACACACCATCACCATCTTTCACACCATCTTTCCAGTTCATAGTTGAATGCAATATTATGTTTATATCAATCATATCATTTTTAATTGTTTACCATGAAATGCTAGGGTGTCTAGTTCACCATACTAACAAGACATAAAGGTTAAATTTTATTTTTCTCCTCACCTTATCTATCTGTTCTTTTTTCTTTTTTAATTCCTGGTTTCAAAATACAAGATACTCATTTTGGAAAAAAAAAAACTCAAGTGATATGGAAATATAAAAGTAAAAAAATCACAGCCTCCTGTCCAACCTCCCCATAACTCTAAGGAAAAGACACTGTTATAGTTTGCTCTCATACAATATATATTTTTATTTTTACAAAAATAGTGTTATGCCTATAAACATTCCCCTATTGCTCCTTAACATGGTTTTAAAAAATAAACAAACATACATCAGGTAGAATTTAACATGTCATTAATTATAGATCTACATCATGAATATTTTCAAAAGAAAATACTGTCTTGCAAATATTGAATTTCTTTGTCTTTTCTTCAATATAGAATCCTATTTTCTGAAAGACATTCTGAAAGTGTATTTTAACTTGTTTTATTAAATATGCAATGTTTCATTATGGATCCACGTTTCACTTATAACTATGTTATTTACCAATAAACATAGATTCAACATATTTTCAAGGTTTGATATTCTCATTTCTCTTTGTAAGACTGCATGATCAGAAGTTATCAACCTCAATGGGTTTAGAAATTTGTAAGTTATTAGTTAATAGTAGGTTTACAAAATATTCCCAACATGCTATGCAAGTGTTATTTCAAATGACACTAAGCAGATTTAAAGTAGTTAT
Source organism: Puma concolor (assembly GCF_028749965.1). Classification (NCBI taxonomy): domain Eukaryota; kingdom Metazoa; phylum Chordata; class Mammalia; order Carnivora; family Felidae; genus Puma; species Puma concolor. The sequence goes on along the minus strand of NC_141674.1, from coordinate 140,101,916 downwards.
ACTCCTTAAAGGGACACAATATTCTCACTGGCTTTAAGTTACCACCTTCTCTGGCTGTTCACATGTGCTATGAAAGAATAGTTCTGAGAGATCAAATGAACAATTAGTGACATTTACCAATATTTTGGATGTCCAGAATCTAAGAAGATAGATGTTACACATATTTTAAAGATGTGCTGAAAACCCATACTAATTTATTTAAAGTACTAACTGATTAAAATATTCCACCAACTATAGAAGTTATTTATTGTGAGAAAAAGATCAAAGATCTTTGTTTTCAATTTTGTCTATTTTATCAAAAGATGTTTTAAATATGGCTTTTGGAAAACTTTTGGAAACAAGGGAAAAAGCTCTTTAAGAATTAAAGTTCATTTCTGGCAGGGATGGGTTGCAGAAGCTGCAACGAAACCTGCCACAAGTTTAATAAAGTTTAATAAAAAAACAACTGTATAAAAATTAACATTTATGCCAACCATACTTTCAAAGAATAGTGACAGATAGGAAAAAGAATAGGTGGAAAGAATTTTTTTTTCTAATTATAGAAAGCTCATGACAGAGAACAAGAGAAAAACTCTAGGCAATAAAAAGTGCTCTACATGGAAGGAAATGTAATTATAGTATACTAGGTTTTGCAATGAAGAATATTTACATAACACCAGTAAGCTAATTATTTACTTTTAAAACTACATTGGCAAGACGCGGGGGCAGAGAGCCACCAGGTGGTACAAGTGAGCTAGGTCATCATCTAATGATAATAGATAAATTATCTATAATTTCTATCTGGAAACAATGTATAATAATGGTAAACGTACATAGAGCAGTAAACCCCCCCCCCCCCATATTATTTACAAATAGGTGGTTGAATTACTTGGGAAAATAAAAGCAAGTGAAAGTTAAGGCAGTTAAAAATTAAAAGCAGTTAACTGTTGGTGGGCTTGTAGGGAGGGGACACTTAATACCATTTGACTCAACATATGCAAATAATATTTTTTTTTTCTTAAAAAACAAAGGGAAAAGAGTAAGGCCCTAACAGGGAATCTAAGGCTGCCTATGCATTTTCACTCCACCTCTGCATTTAGTATCCAATGGAGAATCGATGTAGCGTGATGAGGGTTGGGTTTGGATACACACAAATATGGGTTTGAATTCTGGCTCTGCAACTGACCAATTCAAACATCTGTGAGATGTCGCTTAATATTTTACAGGCCATTTTTTTGTATATAATTAGTCGGTAATGATTTCTACCATGCAGTGTTACTGTGAGGACTACCAATAACCTACGTGAAGCATATGGCATGTAGAAAATGCTTGTTTAATAGTAGTTGCTATTATTAATCATTATCTCTTGCTAAGGAAAACAACAGCAAACTCAATCAAAGTTTATAATTTCTAAAGCTACAATCTTATTTTGGAATCTAAATCATATAACTATCAGGTGAGTTTTATTATCTGCATTTTACAGTTGAGCACAAAGGATAAGCATGCATGACCATATCTTTCTATTAGTAGGAACTTAAACTTGAAACAAATCTGCAAATAGTCTCTCTCAAAAATAATTCTGCCTCATTTAAACAATAAACAGGAAAGCAGAAAAGGCCTTTTCTGAGGTTTTGTAGAATGTTTTAATCAACAAATTTTTTTCATTATAGTTAGCAATAGGGTGATTAATGGTGGGGAAGATATAAGAAAAGTTCCAAACAGAAAATAGCTGTGAATCTAGGTACCAGTCCAAGGTCCAAGGCTTCCTAGTATTCAAAAGGTAGAGAGAAATGTAATTATTTTTACTTAAAGTAGCCTAGATAATAGACCTAACAGAACTCTAATAGCAGAGTTAGATTTAACTGTGATCATGCACTTCCTGACCTATTCATTTGTACCTAAGTCTTCATAACTGTAAAGCGTGTTAAAAAATTCATCATTCTTGGGGCACCTGGGTGGCTCAGTAGGTTAAGCATCTGACTGTGGCTCAGGTCATGATCTCACAGTTCTTGAGTTCAAGCCCCGTGTCAGGCTCTGTGCTGACAGCTCAGAGTCTGGAGCCTGCTTTAGATTCTGTGTTTCCTTCTCTCTCTGTCCCTCCCCTGCTTGTGCTCTGTCTCTTTCTGTCTGTCAAAAATGAATAAACATTAAAAAAATTATCATTCTTTTAAAATGACAGACTTTAAAGAAGGTGGGCTATTGACATAACTTTTCAAGTCTGATGCTGTCATGTCTTGTTATAATTCATGGAGTCAAAGAGAGAAATGCTCATTCATGTGACATCTACTCCCTATATCTCAAGCACAGCATCTAGGATACTGTGAACCACCTTTGAAGGCCCAGATTTGCAAATCCAGGTCTGTGAACAATGAACTAGAATTCAAACTAAATTTAAACTTTGATAACAGGGACTTAGTCACCAGTGTTTACCACAGTGTCAATGCCTGGCAGACAGCAGGTGCTTGGTCAATATTTGTGAAATGGATAAATAAATGAGTGAAAGAGTGAATAATTCTTAAGTGATTATTTGAGTTTTCATTCTGCAAAGATAAAATGACCAAGTACAAAATTAAATAATAAATTATTTTATTTATAATGCATGAATTATTTTTCCTTCATTTAAACAATAGAATAATATAGATTAAGTGAAGTTTCACTTGTAGGAAAAATTCTGCCACTTACATACATGTAAAGTCAATGGTATAGTTTCACTACTTCTGTTTCATAATGAGGTATTTTCACCTATCCCTTAGTAGCAAAACTAATGAGAACAGTAATAGTAAATGTAACAATGTTTTTTAATCTAAAATACTATAGTCACTATAATATAGGCCTGACATTTATTATCTCATTCACCCTTCACAACAAACTTATGAAACAGATTATCACCACATTTGACAGATGAAGAAAATGGGGAGTTTAAATAGGTAATTTGCACAAGGTCACAAAGATGATAGTACCCAGAGAAAAAAATCAGCCTAATTCGAAAATAACTGGCTTAACCCTAGGGGCAGTTAACACACACACACACACACACACACACACACACACACACACACATAGTCCTACCACATCTCGCCTGCTGTCCAACCCCAACCATGACACAATATTTTATCTATTCTTTCAACATCATTGTACACTAATTATACTCCAGGTCCTATGCTAGGCTCTCCTAAAGATCACTTGTAATTCTGAAATACAACAAAAAATGCCACATACCAACACTGCTCTCTGGAACCACACTGTTGAGAACTAGACTCTGAAAGTTTCCACACTCTGTTCATATGCATGTGTGACATGTGTGCTTTTGTTTGTCTTACTAAGCTACACACTTCTTTTAGGCAGGGTGGTACCAGGTTTATTTTTATATCCCTTAAAAATGCCTAGCACAGTGCTTTGCTCATAAAAAGTTCCTAATAAACACTGTTCAAAAATAACACTATGTGTAAATTGAACTAAATTTCCTTGGCTGAGAGAAAATGTAAATGAAGATTTTATCTTCCAATCTTCTGTGCAATTATCTTACACTTAAAAAAACCATAAATTCCAAAAACAGGACAGTTTTATTATTTTAAATCTTTTATTGGTAAGATTTAATAAAATTGTTACATTTTCATGGAAACATATGAGATCTATGCTGATAAATCGCATGTAGTATGTAAATAGATTTTATTTGCTTTTCATATTTTATAACCTTAGGTAATTTTCTTTTTATAACATGGCCTTCCCCTACAATCCAAGTTAGGACATATGATTGCACAAGGATAAATTGATTCCATTTTAAAGAGGATAAATAATAATTTTTCTGTTTTTTTCTCAGAGCCATTATTATGATTACAGAACTATATGAATACTTGATTATGTAAGAATTAATATAAAAAAAGAAACCACATCCTGGCAGGAATTATTTTATTTCCTCTTCTGACACTGCATTTTGCTTTTTAGTCTAGATAAAAATAAAATCAATTTGAAAAGACAGATTTTAATCTGAGATGATACTGAGCATTTTTTTGTGTGTGTGGAAAAATAAGATATGTGGCAATTCATACTATGCATTAGAGATATGACTCTGGCCCTGAGTTTACATGATTGATGGGTTTCTATCTGAATAGGCATAAATGTGAATCGTAACTGTAATAATGCTTACCAGAGACAGTGGATATGACCTCAACCAGTTTCTCCTTTTATCTTTAGCATTAAATTGTTTCCTCTATAGCAAAATGTTTTTGAAAAGCACACACAAAATCCTATGCATTAGTTAAAATATAACACAAAATAACACATATACACATCCATAGAATGATTTCAGTAGACAAAACAATGATGTCAACTATTCCTAGAAAACCTCATCCAATAACCAATTTCTGAAATTACATGCTTGCCCAGGGTACAAATCATTCATTTGTGAGTTAAAATAAACCCAGAGGGCAGAATAGTTGCATAGCAGTATATTTTGTATTATTTTCTTTACTGACCATATATACAAATGCTACTTATTTTACTAGGCCTGAGTATTCTCACTGAATATTCTGTCTGGCTCTAAAATTAGAAACTTATTTAGACTCATTCTTCTCTGATAGGACAAAAATGCTACAGTGCTATCTTCTGGTCACCAGTCAGTTGGCTGGCTCCTAAGTGCTCACAGAAGAGAAAAGGACATCATCACTCAGTACACTGACCATGTAGTCTTATTGTTAGTAATCTTTGTTTTGTTGTTCCTCCTCTAAATCATAATGAGGCTTTTCTCCTTCTTATATGGTATAATACTGAAATTGAAACTGGAACCCCTGGGAGGCATAAACTTATCTTGCAGAAATGATTTAATTAATCTGTGCTCTTATTACTTAGTAGTAAGATCTTAGGTAAGTCATCCCACATAGTAATATTTGACATTCCAACCTTATAGAATAACTATGGTAATAAAGGGTAGCAGCATTTAAGAAGTCCAATGAAGGCCCTGTGCCACTTGTTTTACATATATTGTCACAATTAATATTCAAAGCAACCAACCTTATAAGGTAAATATGATCATTTCCACTTTATATATAAGGACACTAAAAAATCATAAATTTGAAGTAATGCCATAATAAATGGCATAACCAGGAATCAAACCTAGGTCTACATGACTAAACTAATCATGAAGTGAAATAAAATATATGAAAGTAAGATAATGAAGTGAATAGGTAATTATAAAAGCAAAAAAAAAAAAAAAAAAAAAAAAAATCCCAGGAACTGCAATCCTGGTAATGGTACAGTAACTTGAACCAGACTTGTTATCATCCCATGGTAACAATTACAAACTGAAAAAAATCCTAAAACAAACAAATAAAAAACAACTATTTGGAGACTGATCAAAAGTAGGCAAAACCAGAAAAAGAGACTCCGACCCTTGAAAGAAGAGAACATTCCTGGACAAGATCTATATTTATATAGCTTTTCCTCTGAGGTAAAAAGTTGTGGGAGTAGCCAGAGCTAAAGCAGAAAGTCACATCCTTACTGGCTTGAGGTATTAGAGGCCAGAGTTTAGGGTTGAAAGAATGGTTGAAAATTGAGGGTTGTAGTAGGACGTGGATTTTGGAAAGCAGGGAAACACAGGAGAGATTAAAAAATTTGCATATATTTCCCACCCCTGAACTACACACACATGGGGAAGACTTCAAAGATCCTATTGGAAAAAAATAGCTGAAAGGATGAAAAGGGATTTCTGCTGCTTCCCATTGCACAAGACAAAGAGTTTGGAGTTTGAATCCCACCAAACTGAAGCAGCTTGGTGAACAACTTAGACTTTCCACAGAAATCCCCAAAGGGCCACATTTTTGGAGTTAAGATTATATCCCTGTATTAAAAGAGTCACCCCAGGATTTAAGGTAAAACCAAAAGAGACCCATTCTAACGAGACATAAAACCAAGCCTTTCCTAGAAAAAGATAAGTAGCCAGTAATTTAACTGTTAGAAAAAAAGTTAATATTCTCCAGAGGAAAATAATAGAATCCAGAGTCTCTAAAGTATATAATCTACCCAGTATAGAATAAAAAATCTCAACACATGAACAAATAGGAGAATGTGACCAAAAACTCATAGAAAAAGCAACAACAGAACAAATTCTGTAATGACTGAGAAAGTACTTTAATGCAGCTATTATAAATATTATCAAGAACATGGGAACCCTGGTTGACTTAGTGGGTGGAGTATGTGACTCTTGATCTTGGGGCTGTGAATTCAACCCCATGTCAGGTATAGAAATTAGTTAAAAATAAAATCTTAAAAATAAAAATAAATACTATCAAGAACATAAAAAATATCATCATGATGAGTACACAGAGATTCTTAGAAGAAATGGAAACAATAAATAAGAATCAAATACACTAAAAATGGTTAAAATTATAAATTTTATTATGTACCTCTTACCACAATAAATTTTTGTAATGATTTAAATTGAAATTATAGAACTGAAAGTGCTTTATCAAAACGAAAAATTCACTGGATGGCTTAACAGCATATTGAAGATGACAGGAAAACCAGCCAGAGAACTTGGAGACAGATGAACAGAAATTTCTGAAGAGTCTCAGTGACCCACATAGCCAAGAAACAGAATCAAGTAATTTATCATACATGTATATAGAGCCCCAGAAAAAAAAAGAAGAGAAAATAGGCAGGAAAAAATATTTGATTAAATAATAAGTAAAATTTCCCATGTTTGGTGAAAAAACATTAACCTACAGATCTAAGAAGCTCAGCAAAACTCAAGAACAAAACATACAAAGAAACATAATCTAGGCACATCATATCAAATTGCTAAAGAACATGGATAGAGAGTAAATCTTAGAGTTGCCACAGGAAAAAAGAAAATTTAATTCTGTCATCAGAGAACTGATTCTTATAATTGATGTAACTCTAGAAATTCAACTGTTCATTCAGCCCTATTTCACTTTTTAAAGAATTTTTTCATTTGCAATTAGTAAAACCTTGGATTGTGAGTAATTTATTCTGTGAGTGTTCTGCAAGATGAGAAAATATTTCTAATAAATTTTAACTTGACAAACAGTGATGTCCTGCAATACAAGTAGTATATGTCGCTGAATGCCACATGATCACAGCTGAGCCAATGGTTCTTGAAATTTGCTTTGATATACAAGTGCTCTGGATTACAAGCATGTTTCTGGAGCAAATTATGCTTGCAAATCAAAGTTTTACTGAACCTATTTTTCCTTTACTCAGAGCTATGAGAGCTATGATAGTGTGTGTCATATCTATAGTGGGAAAAGTATTTATAGGTTCAAAAAAAGTTAAAATAATTAAATTAATATTGTTCTGGATATACTAGCTAATTAGGTAGAAGAAAGAAATAGAGATATAAATATTAGAAAGGAAGAGGCACTACCCTTAATAATGGATAAATTCAGATAGAGACTTAATAAGAAAATAGTGGATTGAACAATACTATAGATCAAATGGACCTAACAGACAACTATAGAACACCCCATCCAATTAACAGAAAAATATATATTCTTTCCAAGAATGTACGGAACATTTTCGAGGACTGATCATGTATTAGGCTACAAAACAATTCTCAAAAAATTCAAGAATATAGAAATTATAGCAAGTATGCTTTCTATCACAATGGAATGGAATTAGAAATCATAATAGGAGGAAAGCTGAAAAATACACAAATATATGGAAATTAAAGTGTATACTCCTGAACAAGCAATGGAGCAAAGAAATCAAAAGAGAAATTTAAACAATATCTTGAAACAAATGAAAATGGAAACACAACATACCAAAATGTATGGGGTATAGCAAAAAGCAGTTCTAACAGTAAGGTTTATAAATGCATACACAAAGAAAATAGATCTCAAATAAACAACCTAATATTACATCTCAAGGAACTAGAAAAAGACTAAACTAAGTCCAAAATTAGCATAAGGAAGGAAATAATAAAAATTAGAGCTGAAATAAATGAAAGAATAAGGAAACAAAGGATTAACAAAGCTAAGACTTGGTTCTTTGAAAAAAATAAACAAAATTGACAAACCCTTAGCCAGACTAAGCAATAGAAAGGACTCTAAATAAGATTATAAATGAAAGAGAAGACGTTACAACAGAAACCACAGAAATATAAAGAATAACAGACCTACTATGAACAATAATATGCCAATAAATTGGACAATTTAGAAAAATGAATACATTCTTAGAAATATACAACCTACCAAGACTAAATCATAAATAAAGAGAAAACTCAAATAGACCAATGAGTAAGATTAATTCAGTAATCAAAAATTTTATAACAAACAAAAACCCAGGATTGATAGTTTCACTGGTGAATTCCACCAAACATTTAAAGAATACCAAACCATCTCAAACATTTCCAAAAAAATTAAGAGGAGACAAGACTTCTAAGATAATTTTTACAAGGCCAGAATTATCCTACTACAAAGGCAGGTAAGGATACTATAGTAAAAGAAAACTACAGGTCAATATACCTAATGAATATACAGACAAAAATTTCAACAAAATATTAGCGAACTGAATTCAACAGCATATTAAAAAGGTCTTCACTGTGGGGCTCCTGGGTGGCGCAGTCGGTTGGGCGTCCGACTTCAGCCAGGTCACGATCTTGCGGTCCGTGAGTTCGAGCCCCGCGTCAGGCTCTGGGCTGATGGCTCAGAGCCTGGAGCCTGTTTCCGATTCTGTGCCTCCCTCTCTCTCTGCCCCTCCCCCGTTCATGCTCTGTCTCTCTCTGTCCCAAAAATAAATAAACGTTGAAAAAAAAAATTAAAAAAACAAACAAACAAAAAAGGTCTTCACTATGATCACGTGGGACAGATCCCTAGGATGCAAAGATGGTTCAATACATGCAAATCAATAAATGTGAAATATCATAATAACAGCATGTAGATCAAAATCATACAATCTAAATAGATGCAAAAGAAGCATTTGACAAGTTCCAACATACTTTCATGATAAAAACCCTCAACAAAAATGTCAACATAATAAAACCCTGTATAAGAAGGGTTATATAAAATACTTAGGAATACATTTAACCAAGGAGGTGAAAGACCTGTACAATGAAAATCGTAAGACACTGATAAAAGAAAATGAAGAAGACAAAAATAAGTGAAATGATATCTCATGTCATAGATTAGAAGAATTAGTATCATTAAAATGTCCATACTACCAAAATTCATCTATAGATTCAGTGCAATCCCTATCAAAATTCCAGTGGTATTTTTTTTATAGATAGAAAAAAATCTTAAAATTCTTATGGAATCACAAAAGACCTCTAATAGCCAAAGCAACCCTGAGAAAGAACAAAGCTAGAGACATCATGCTTCCTGATTCCAAACTATAGTACAAATCTAAAGGAATCAATAATATGGTATTGGCATAAAAACAGACACAAAGACCAATGGAATCAAATATAGAACCCAGAAATAAACCCATATATACGGTCAACAAGGGCCCAAACTGACAAGGAAGGAGCCAAGAAAATTCAATGGGGAAAGGATAGTCTTTCCAATAAATGGTGTTGGAAAAACTGGATATTCACATGCAAAATAACAAAAGTGGACCCTTATCTTATACCACTCAGAAAAATTAACTTGAATTTAATGCTTAAATGTAAGAGCTGAAACCATAAAACTACTAGAAATAGGAAAAAACTTCTTGACCTTGCTCTTGGCAATGATGTTTTTGATATGACATCAAAAGCACAAGAACAAAGAAAAATTAAACCAGTGGGACTACATTAAACATGCTTCTACAGTGCGAAAAAAAGAAAATCAACAAAATGAAAAGGCAAGTTATGGAACAGAAGAAAATATTTGCAAATCATATACCTGATAAGGGGTTAATATCCAAAATATGTAAGAAACTCCTACAACTCAACAGCAAAAAACCAAATTATCCAATTTTAAAAATGGCAAAGAAAATAAATAGACATTTTTCCCAAGTAAATACCAAAGGTATGGTCAAAGGTACATAAAAAGAGCCCAACATCAATAATCATCGGGAAAATGCAAATCAAAAACCACAATGAGATACCACTTCACACCTGTTAAAATAGCTATTATCAAAAATACAAGAGATAGTAAATCCTGGTTAGGATGGGGAGAAAAAAGAACCCTTGAGCACGGCTGGCAGGAATATAAATTGGTACAGCCATTATGGAAAACAATATGGGGGGGGTCTTCAAAATATTAAAAATGGAACTACCATATGACCTAGCAATTCCACTTCTGGGCGTATATCTGAAGAAAATAACATCACTATCTCAAAGAGATATCTGCATCCCCATATTCACTGAAGCATTGTTTACAATAGCCAAGACATAGAAACAACCTGTGTCTATCAATGGATAAAGAAAATGTGATCTGATGTGTACATGCATGTGTGTGTGTTTATAACATGAAATATTATTCATCCACACAAAGAAGGAAACCCTGCCATTTGTGACTACAGGGATGAAACTTGAGAATATGAATGTTAAATGAAATAAGTCAGAGAAAAACAAAAACTGTATGATCTTACTTATATGTGGATTCTAAAATAAAAATGAACTCATAGAAACAGAAAGTAGATTGGTGGCTGCTGAGGTGGGAGAAATGGGTGAGGGTGGTCAAAGGGTACAAACTTCCAGTTATAAGATGAGTAAGTTCTGGGGATCTAATGCACAGCATGGTGACTAGAGTTAACAATACTATATTGAATACCTGAAAGTTGCTAGGAGAGCAGATCTTAAACCTTCTCTCCACAAACACACACACACACACACACACACACACACACACACACACACACACACAGGAGCTATATGAAGTGATGGATGTGCTAACTAAACTTATTGTGGTATTCATCTGCAATACATACTTATATCAAATCATCATATTGTACACCTTAAACTTATACAATGTTATATGTCAACTCAATAAACTTAGGTGGGGGGAAAGGAAGAGATAATTGTATCCTTATTTCCATGATAACATGCATGTATATTTGAGAAACCCAAGAAAGTCAACAGAAAACCCCCTAAAAGGAATTTAGAAAGGTACTAATTACATAATTAGTATATGGAAGTCAATGATTCTCCTATATATATATGACATGCCCAATTATAAAATAAAAACTAGTAACAAACTCATTTAATATGAAAATCACAACAAAAATAAGTAACTCAGAATAAACAAATCCGGATATCTATAAGACATGTAATCTGTTTTCAGGACAGATATAACCATTATTCAAAGACTCGTTTTTCTGCCTAAATTAGTCTTTTAATAAGATTCTCGTTAAAATACCAGTAAGATTTTTTATTTTGAGAGCTTGAAAGCTGACACCAAAGTTCATCAAAAAACATGTCATTATCTACAAATATTTTGAAAAGAAAAAAAAAAAAGAGGAGGAAAGAAGAGACCAGTCCTTCCAGAGTATAAAAACACTGTGAAGATACAGTAATTAAGGACTTTTATACTAGAGAAGAAATAGACAAATAGAAAATGTATACCAGAGAATCCTGAAATATATTCCAATATACATAAGATTTTAATCCAATATACATATGATAAAGGTGACTAAAAAAAAAGATTAGTCAATACCAAAAAAATAAAAATAAAATAAAATAAAAAATGATTAATCAGTAAGAGCTGCTGGGACACTAAGAAAATTCCAGGTTATTTAAAGATTTAAATATAATATAAAAACTTTATTTAAAAAAAATGAGAGGGAAGGATGACTAGGCAGAGTATAGAGGATTTTTAAGGCAGTGAAACTACTGTGCATGATATCATGATAGTGGGTACATGCCTTTATAAATTTGTCCAAATCCATAAGATGTACACTGATGGTGAACCCTAAGGTAAACTGGAGACTTTACGTAATAATGATGTATCAATGTAGGTTTATCAATTGTATCAAATGTACCACTGTGGTGGGGAAATTGATAAGGAGGAGGCTATGAATGTTTGGGGGCTGTGGGCCTATGGGAAAACTCTATATGTTTCAGCTTTACTATAAACCTAAAACTGCTATAATAAAGTTTCTCAACAAAAATTAATCCATAAGAGTAGGAAAGAAAAAATGGTGTTATACTCTTGGACATAATCTAAAGAAGCTATAAGAGAAAAGACTGATTATTTGACTAAACCAAAACTTAAAATTTCAGTAGGGGAAAAAAGAAACTACCACAAATCAAGTCGAGTGCAAATTAAACTATAGGAAAAGGTGTGAAATACATAAGAAAAGGTACATTTTATTAGTGTACCAAGAATTCTTAGAATTCAATAAGAGATAAAGGAAAGGCCATTAGTAAAGAAAAATGGATATGCTGCATTTATGTAAAAGAAAGCATATACAGTATATGCCTATGTATAAGTGTGCATATATATGTATGTGTTAAATGTATGTACACACATAAACTTGTATGTGGATAGAGGATTTCTGAAATTATACATAAAATAAGTTAATACAAGTTACTTGTGGAAAGTAGAAATAGGATAGTTTCAAATTTTACTTTTTATTTTATGCTTTTTCACATTATTTGTTTCTTATTTTAAAAATCATGAGTATGTATTGCTTTAATAATTCAAAAGCAAAACCTAACACAACATATTCCTTCTGAAGAAACTTACCGTAATATGCTGATTGTTTAAACCAACACACATTAAAATTTCTGTGGTCCCTCTTTCCACAACTGACAGTATTACATACTGAATTCTATTATGGAGTTTAAACATTTCAAAACAGGTAGTGATTTACTAAAATCCAGTAAAACAAAAAGCAGTAAAATTCTAGAATAAGGGAAGTTATCTAAATATAAATGTAAACTCAATTTTACTTAAGGACTTTTTTTCTTCTCAAATTGTTTTTGAAGTACACAGCAGAAGAAAGAAAATAATTATTGTTTTCATTTTGCTTCTTTCAAGTCAGAACCACAGAGTTTTCTCTAGAAATTCCTTTCCCTTCACTCCCGCTGAGGCTCCAAATCAATGGAGTCCCGTCCTCCAAAGCCCATTACATTCTCAGACCTTTCTCTTATGGATGCTGTTTCTCTATCCGCAGCAGTTTTTATTCCAGGAAACTGGCCTCTCTCCCCAAGATTCTGGCTATTAACAAGCAATAGCTGTATCAAAAGCAACTTGATCAGTTGTAGACTCAGCAAATGAGCATACAGGCAAGGAACAATGATAGTAATTAACATTACTATCCGAGTCTTAGCCTTTAGTAATTTGAGATACAGCCTATAGCATATCGTATAGAGTTTTCAAGAAGTTTCTCCTCAAACATCCTGGATCAAGATGAAACTTTTTCTAATATTCATAATGCAACTTCTTTCTGAACAATTAAGTACACTGGAATTCCTATTTCATGTATTTTGGTTAACGCCTAAGTGGTAATACAAATAACCAATTCATGTATAAATGAAATGCAATTACTCAATGCTTCCATGATACTTTACTGTAGCGATTACCAAATCTATTATGTTCTATGTTTCTTCACATCCACAAATTGTATCTACTAGTATGGTGTCTGACACATAAAAGCTTTCTGAATGTATAGATGGATAAATACTTGTAACAGAAGAACTGTCAATTACTTACAAACATAGCAGATTGGATAGAGCAGGTTAGAGAGGGCCCTAGAAGTTTTCTAAAACTGTAAGAATTCCATAAGTCGCCCCTACCCTATTACTCCCCACCATAACTATCACTGTCATACTCCTAGCATATAAGCTCATTCACTCTCACCAGGAACATGCTATTGATATTAAGTCCTCCATAAAAGAAATCAGTCCATTTCAGTCTCAGATATACGTTGGGCCTTGGAATATAGACATTTGAGGGCAAAAGCACAATGCCCTAATGTTTTCCCTAGGTATGTTACCAGTAATTCGGGGTATTTACTTCACTCTTACTGATGTCTATCAAACTATAAAATCCTTATTGTTTTATGTGCTAATTTATGTCTGCAAATTCCTTACTTTTCCGTTCAAAGTTTTACTAATTAGATCAGCACACCTCTAAGTAGATCTTATGATTTCAATTTCTGTGAGGCACATTCTTATCCAGACGTCCAATACTTTTGTATCATTTCCACTTCTACAAAATCCAATTCTATGGAATAAATAATGCTCAGTCACACAAGTAGTAATTACCAGAATTGAAATTAACCAGTAGAGATAGGGCTAAAACATCTACATTTTTAAAAAGTTCTCCAGGTTATGCTGAAGCATAGTCAGGGTGGTGAACTGCTACTGTAGTAATTTGATCCAAAGTTTAGAAAGTCAAACTCCATTCCTTAAATAGTCAACTGCTCATTTAATCTTGTACTTTGTTTTCTTTCCCCGAAGTTTCAACATTCATTTGGAAAATGAGATAAAAATATAAACCAAAGCCGTAAGTCCTTCAGTTTACTGAAAAATTCTGGGAAATAAAGAACATATCTCCACTCTGCAGCATTTCAAGCTCTCTGGTTTCTGTCTGTTTATCTCCTATACCAAATTTAAAGAAGATATTTAATGTGAAAGGTGTATAACTGAATTAGCTTCAGAACTTCCTTACTTCCAATATCATTCTTTCTGGATGCCGTCTATAAGTAGAGGGGCTAATTTCCTTCATTCACTTCATAAACATTTATTGAGTACCTATTATATGCAAATAATAATGTGAAGCAGGTTTTTACCTGAAAGAAGAGTATGTTTCAGAAATTTTATGTGTTTCATGTAACAAAGAAAAAACAAAAGGGCCCCAATTCAAGAATTTTTTTTATCTTTTATATTTTTAAAAATATTAATTCCAATATAATTAATGTACAGTATTAGTTTCAGTTGTGCAATATAGTGATTCAAAAATTCTACACTTATTCAGTGCTCATCATAGTAAGTGTACTCTGAATTGTCTTCACCTATTTTACCCATTCTCCCACCCACCTTCCTTCCGGTAACCATCAATTTGTTGTCTATAGCTAAGAATCTATTTTATTCTCTCTTTTTTCTTTATTGCTTTTGTTTCTTAAATTCCACATATGAGTGAAATCATATGGTATTTGTCTTTTTCTGACTGACTTATTTCACAAAGCATTATACTCTCTAGCTCCATTCAGGTTGCAAATGATGATTTCATTCTTTGCTATGGCTGAGTAATATTCCATTGCATAAATACACTATATCTTCTTTATCCATTCATCTATGCATGGACACTTGAGTTGCTTTCATAATTTGGCTATTATAGATAATACTGCTATAAACATCAAGGTGCATGTATTCCTTTGAATTAGTATTTTTGTATTATTTGTGTGAATACCCAGTAGTGGAATTACTGGATTATATAATAACTCTATTTTTAATTTTTTAAGGAACCTACATACTGATTTCCCTAGTGGTTGCACGAGTCTGCATTCCCACCAACAGTGCAAAAGTATTTCTTTTTTTTTTTTTTTAATCTTTATTCATCTTTGAGAGAGAGGGAGAGAGAGAGGGGGGTTGGGGGAGAGAGAGAGAGAGAGAATCAACAGGGGAGGGGCAGAGAGAAAGGGAGACACAGAATCTGAAGCAGGCTCCAGGCTCTGAGCTGTAAATGCAGAGCCCAATGTGGGGCTCAAACTCATGGACTGCAACATCATGATCTGAGCCAAAGTCAGATGCTTAATGGACTGAGCCAACCAGGAGCCCCAAGAGTATTTCTTTTTCTTCACATCCTCGCCAACACTTGTTTCTTGTGTTTTTGATTTTAGTGATTCTGACAGGTGTAAGGTGATATCTCCTTGTGGTTTTGATTTGCATTTCCCTGATGGTGAGTGATGTTGAGCATCTTTTCATGTGCTGTTGGCCATCTGGATGTCTTCTTTGGAGAAATGTCTGTTAATATCTTTGGCCCAATTTTCAACTGGATTATTTGTTTTTGGAGTGTTGAGTTGTATTAGCTCTTAATATATTTTGGATACTAACTCTTTATTGGATATGATATGTCACATGCAATTATCTTCTCCCATTCAGTAGGCTATCTTTTAGTTTTGTTGTTTTCTTTGCTGTGCAGAGCTTTTTATTTTAATAAAGTTATAATAGTTTATTTTTGTTTTGTTTTCTTTCCTTAAGGACACATATCTAGAAAAATGTTGCTAAGGCTAATGTCAGAAAAATTACTGCCTATCCTCTCTTCTAGGATTTTTATGATCTCAGGTATCACATTTAAGTCTTTAATCCATTTTGAGTTTATTTTTGTGAATGGTGTAAGAAAGTGGTCCAGTCTCATTCTTTTGCATGTAGTTGTCCAGTTTTCCCAACACCATTTGTTGAAGAGACTTTTTCTCATTGCATATTCTTTCCTCCTTGATCAAAGATTAATTCACCATATAATCATGGGTTTATTACTGGGTTTTCTGTTCTGTTCCCTTGATCTATGTCTATTTTTGTGCCTGTACCATATTGTTTTGATTACTATAGCTGTTATATATTAAAGTCTGGGATTGTGATGCCTCTAGTTTTGTTCTTTTTCAAGATTCCTTTGGCTCTTCAGGCTTTTTTGTGGTTCCATACAAATTTTCAGATTATTTGTTCTAATTCTGTAAAAAATGCAGTTGGTATTTTGATAGGGATTGCATTAAATCTATAGATTGCTTTGGGTAGTATGGACACTTTTGCAATATTTGTTCTTTCAATCCATAAGCATGGAATATATTTCCATTTCCTTGTGTCATCTTCAATTTCTCTCCTCAGTGTTTTGTAGTTCTCAGAGTACAGGTCTCTTACTTTGTTGGCTAAATTTATTCCTAGGTATTTTATTATTTTTGCTGCAGTTGAAAATGGTATAGTTTTCTTAACTTCTCTTTTGTTGCTTCATTTTTAGTGTATAGAAATGCAGTGGAGGGGCCCCTGGGTGGCTCAGTGGGTTAAGTGTCTGACTTTGGCTCAGGTCATGATCTCGTGTTTCGTGAGTTTGAGCCCCACATTGGGCCCTGTGCCGACAGCTCAGAGCCTGAAGCCTGCTTTGTAGTCTGTGTCTCCCTCTCTCTCTGCCCCTGTCCAGCTCACACTCTGTCTCTTTTCTCTCAAAAATAAATAAACATTTAAAAAAAAAAAAAAAGAAATGCAGTGGATTTCTGTATGTTGATTACTCAATTCATTTATATGTTCTAGTAGTTTTTCTACATACACTGTTATGTTATCTGCAAATAGTGAAAGTTCTACTTCTACCTTGCCAATTTAGAAGACTGTTATTTCTTTTTGTTTTTCTGATTTCTGCTGCTAGGGCTTCTAGTACTATGTTGAATAAAAGTGGTGACAGTGGACATCTTCCTCATCTTAGGGCAAAAGCTCTTAGTTTTTCACTATTGAGCATGTGGTTCTTTTATATATAGCCTTTATTATATTGAGGTATGTTTACTCTAAACCTATTTTCTTAAGGGTTTTTATCATGAATGGATGTTATACTTTGTCAAATGCTTTTTCTGCATCTATTAAAATAATCATATGGTTTTAATCCTTCCTCTTGTTAATGTGACATATCATGTTAATTGATTTGTGAATATTGAACTACTCTTGTATCCCAGGAATAAATCCCACTTCTGGTGAATGCTTTTTAAAATGTATTGCTGGATTCTGTTTGCTAATACTTTGTTGAGGATTTTTGCATCTATGTTCATGAGGGATATTAGCTCGTAGAGTTTTTTTGTTTGTTTGTTTTTTGTTTACTTGTTTGTTTTGGTAGTGACTTTATATGGGTTTGGTTATCTGGGTAAAGCTGGTCTCATTGAATGAATTTGGAAGCTATCCTTCTTCATCTATTTTTTTGGAATAGTTTGAGAGGAATAGGTATTAACTCTTCTGTAAATGTTTGGTAGAATTCACATATGAAGCCGTATGGTCCTGAACTTTGGTTTGTTTGTTTTTTTTTTTACTTTTATTTTTTTTATTACTGATTCAATTTTATGGTTGGTAATTGGTCTGTTTAAATTTTCTATTTCTTCCTGATTTAGTGTTGGGAGTTCATATATTTCTAGGAATTTATCCATTTCTTCTAGGTTGTCCAATTTGTTGGTGTATAATTTTTCCTAATATTCTCTTATAATTCTTTGTAAATCTGTGGTGTTGCTTGTTATTTCTCCTTTTTCATTTCTGATTTTGTTTGCATCCTCTCTAGTTTTTGGTGATATTGGCTAACGGTTATCAATTTTGTTGATTTTTCTAAAGAACTAATTATGAGTTTCATCAGTCTGTTCTACTGGTTTTTGTTTGGTTTTTGTTTTTTGTTTCATTTCATTTATTTCAGCTGTAATCTTTATTATTTTCTTCCTTTGGGTGTTGGGTTTTGTTTATTTTTCTGTTTCTAGTTCTTTTAGGTGTAAGGTTATGTTGTTTATTTGAGATTTTTCTTGCTTACAGATAGGCCTGTATTGCTATAAACTTCCCTCCTAGAACAGATTTTGCTGCATTTTCAAGATTCATTTTCATTTGTATCCATGTATTTTTTTAATTTCCTCTTTGATTTCTTGCTTGACCCATTCATGGTTTACTAGTGTGTTATTTAACCTCCATGTATTTTTGGTCTTTACAGATTTTTTCTTGAGGTTGATTTCTAGTTTCATAGCACTGAGAGTGGAAAAGATGCATGCTGGACTCCAATCTTTTTGAATCTGTTGAGACTTGTTTTGTGGCCTAACATATGATCTATTCTGGAGAATGTCCCAAGTACACTTGAAAAGAATGTGTATTCCACTGTTTTAGGATGGAATGCTCTGAGTTTATCTGTTAGAAACATCTGATCCAATGTGTCATTAAAAGTCACTGTCTCCTTGCAGATTTTCTTTTGGATGATCTATCCATTGACATAAGTAGGGTGTCAAAGTCCTCTACTATTATTGTATTACTATTGATTACTTCTTTTATGTTTGTTATTAGCTGCTTTATGCATTTGGGTGCTCTCTGTTGGGTGTATATATATTTACAATTGTTGCATTTTCTTGTTGGATTGTTCCCTTTATGATTATATAGTGTCCTTTTTTGTTTCCTGTTACAGTCTTTGTTTTAAATTTTATTTTGTCTGATACAAGTATTGCTATCCCAGCTTTCTTTTCATTTCCATTTGCATGATAATTGCTTTTCCATCCCTTTACTTTCAAACTACTTGTGTCTTTAGGTCTGAAATGAGTCTCTTGTAGGCAGCATATAGATAAGTCTTGCTTTTAATCCATTCTGTCATCCTAGGTCTTTTGATTGGAGTGCTTAGTCCACTTACATTCAAACTAATTATTGATATGTATGTACTTACTGTCAGTTTATTTCTTGTTTTATAATTGCTTTTGTAGTTCTTTTTTCCTTTCCTCTCTTGCTCTTTTCTTTCACAGGTTGCTGGCTTTCTTTAGTGATATACTTAGATTCTTTTATTTATTTTTTACCTATTTATTATCCATTTTTGATTTGTGGTTACCATTAGATTTACATATGACATTTTGTGCATATAGCAGTCTATATTAAGTTGATGGTCACTTATGTTTTTTTTTTTTAAAGTTATTAAACTGCTTTTTTTTTAACTTGTTTTATTTTTTATTTTTTAAAATTTACATCTAAATTAGTTAGCATATAGTGCAACAATGATTTCAGGAGTAGATTCCTTAGTGCCCCTTACCCATTTAGCCCATCCCCCCTCCCACAATCCCTCCAGTAACCCTCAGTTTGTTCTCCTTATTTATGAGTCTCTTATGTTTTGTCCCCCTCCCTGTTTTTATATTATTTTTTGTTTCCCTTCCCTTAGGTTCATCTGTTTTGTCTCTTAAAGTCCTCATATGAGTGAAGTCATATGATTTTTGTCTTTCTCTGACTGACTAATATCACTTAGCATACTACCCTCCAGTTCCATCCACATAGTTGCAAATGGCAAGGTTTCATTCTTTTTGATTGCCGAGTAATACTCCATCATGTATATATACCACATCTTCTTTATCCATTCATCCATCGACGGACATTTGGGCTCTTTCTATACTTTAGCTATTGTTGATAGTGCTGCTCTAAACATGGGGGTGCATGTGTCCCTTCGAAACAGCACACTTGTATCCCGTGGATAAATGCCTAGTAGTGCAATTGCTGGGTCATAGGGTAGTTCTATTTTTAATTTTTTGAGGAACCTCCATGCTGTTTTCCAGAGTGACTGCACCAGCTTGCATTCCCACCAGCAATGCAAAAGAGATCCTCTTTCTCCGCATCCTCACCAACATCTGTTGTTGCCTGGGTTGTTAATGTTAGCCATTCTGACAGGTGTAAGGTGGTATCTTATTGTGGTTTTGATTTGTATTTCCCTGATGATGAGTGGTATTGAGCATTTTTTCATGTGTCGGTTGGCCATCTGGATGTCTTCTTTGGAGAAGTGTCTATTCATGTCTTTTGCCCATTTCTTCACTGGATTACTTGTTTCTTGGGTGTTGAGTTTGATAAGTTCTTTATGGTCACTTATGTTTAAACTCATTTTAAAACCAGTAAATTTTAGGGGTGCCTGGGTGGCTCAGTTGGTTAAGCAACTGACTTCGTCTCAGGTCATGATCTCACGGTTCATGGGTTCGAGCCCTGTGTCGGGCTCTGTGCTGACAGCTCAGAGCCTGGAGCCTGCTTTGGATTCTGTGTCTCCCTGTCTCTCTGCCCCTCCCCAACTTGTGTTCTGTCTCTCTCTCTCTCTCTCTCTCTCTCTCTCAGAAACAAATAACATGTAAAAAAAATTTTTTTTTAAACCACTAAATTTTAACTCCTCTCCCCCCATGTTTAAGGTACATGGTGTGACACTTAACATTCTTTTATTTTGTGAATCCTTTGACTGATATTTATAGATATATTTAATTTTACTGCTTTTGTGCTTTCTACTTTTATTCCTCCTGCTTATGGTCTCTTTTCCACTCGAAGAGTCTCTTTTAACATTCCTTGTAAGTCTTGTCTAGTGGTGATGAATTCCTTTAACTTTTGTTTGTCTGGGAAACTCACCCATTCTGAATGATAGCTTTGCTGGATAGAGGATTCCTGATTGAAGTTTTTTTTTTTCCCCTTTAGCACTTTGACTATATAAGGCCAGTCCCTTCTGTTTGAAAAGTTTTTGCTGAAAAATCATCTGATAGTCTTAAGGGGTTTCCCTTGTATGTAAATGTTTTCCTTCCTCCTGCTATTTTTAAAATTCTCTCATTATCTTGGCATTTTAATTACTATGTGACTTGGTGTGGACCTCTTTGGGTTGATTTTGTTGGGGACTCTCTGTGCCTCCTGAATCTGGATTTCTATTTCCTTCTTCAGATTTGGGAAGTTTTCAGCTATTATTTCTCCAAATACATTTTCTGCCTACTTTTCACTCTCTTCTTATTCTAGGAGCTCTATAATATGATGTTATGATACTTGATGGTGTCATTATGTTATCTCAGTCTATTTTCATTTTTTATTTTTTTCCTCTTTCCTGTTCAGCTTGATTGCTTTCCATTACTCTGTCCTCCAGGTTACTGGCCCATTTTTCTGCCTCCTCTAGTCTACTAATTATTCCCTCTAGTGATTTTTAATTTCAGGTGTTGAGTTCTTCATCTCTATTTGGTTCTTTTTTATGTTTTCTATTCTTTTTTAAGAGTCTCACTGAGGTCCTCCATTATTTTCTCAAGTCTAGTGAGTATCTTTATGATCTCTACTTTAATTCTCTATTAGGTATTTTACTTACCTACATTTCATTTAGGTCTTTTGTTGTGATTTTGTCCTATTCTTTCATTTGGAACATATTCCTCTGTCTCTTCATTTTGTCTAACTCTCTGATCTGTTTTTATGTGATAGGAAAAGTCAGCTACATCTCCTGCTCTTGCAAGTAGTGGCATTATAAAGAAGAGGTCTTATAGTACCCTGCAATGCAATGTCCCCTGCTCACCAAAACCTGGTGTTTCAGGGGTATCTCCTGTGTGTGTTTTGTGTGCCCTACTGTTGTGGCTGAGCTGCATTTGCTTTCAGTTCAGTGGTCTGCAATGGCTCTCTTTGCCTATTATGGGCAGGGATGTCTACTCTTACCACTGTTGTTCAACACAATACTGGAACTCCTAGCTTCAGCAATCAGACAACAAAAAAGAAATAAAAGCATCCACATTGGCAATGAAGAAGTCAAACTTTCACTTTTCACAGATAACTTGATATTTTACATGGAAAACCTGCAAGACTCCACCAAAAAACTACTAGAACTGATATATGAATTCAGCAAAGTTGCAGGATATACAAACAATGTACATAAATCGGATGTATGTCTCTATACCAATAACGAAGCAGCAGAAAGAGAAATCAAGGAATTGATCCCATTTACAGTTGCATCAACAACCATAAAATACCTAGTAATAAACCTAACAAAAGAGGTAAAATATCTGTATGCTGAAAACTATAGAAAGCTTCTGAAAGAAATTAAAGACAAAAATTGAATTGAATTGAATTCATGAATTGAAAGAACAAATATTATTAAAATGTCTACATCTCCCAAAGCAATCTACACTTTCAATGACATCCCTATCAAAATAACACCAACATTCTTCATAGAGAACAAACAATCCTAAAATTCGTATGGAACCAGAAAAGACTTTGAATAGCCAAAGTAATGTTGAAAAAGAAGACCAAAGCTGGAGGCATCACAATTCCAGACTTCAAACTGTATTACAGAGCTGTAATCATCAAGACAGTATGGTACTGGCACAAAAACAGACACATAGATAAATGGAATAGAATAAAGAACCCATAAATGGACCCACACACGTATGGCCAACTAATCTTCAACAAATCAGGAAAGAATATCCCAATGGAAAAAAGACAGTCCCTTCAGCAGATGTGCTGTCTCTTTAAGGGTGGGGATTCAATTTCCTCTTGTCCTTCCAGCTCTCCTGTAGCTGAGCTTACTGATTTTTAAAGTTCCAGGTGTTATGCCCCAGTGATTGTAAGAACTCACAAATTATGCCCCACAAGTTTTCAAAGCCAAATGTTACGGAGATTTGTCTTTTCTAGGTGGGTTGTTATGCCTGGGGTGAGGGTCTGTTTCTTTCCTCTATCCATGCCTTTAGTGTCTTTCCCTCCTGCAGAAAGTCCTCTGGGTCAGTTTGGCTCTTGACCACAACTCCTACCCTATATGATGTGGCCTCTTTCTATTTCTTGTGGAGAGTCTGTTCTGCCAGTCTTTGGGTCATTTTCTGGGCTATTTACACTGAAGCGGGTATTATATAGTTGTAGCCATAAGATAAAGTGAGCTTAGGATCTTCCTACTTCATCTTTCTTCACTCCCATAACAGTTTATAATGCTTTACTTCCCTTCCTTTTTAGAAGCTCAAAGAAGACACACAGAAAATTTTCTTATTGAAGTTCTGAAATAAGAGGGTACATCTTGTGTAAGTTGTATTATATGAAAAGTTTGTGATAATTATTTAAATATATGGGAAATGGCCATAAAAAAGATTAAAATGTACTGATGATATAAATACCACATACTGAATTATATATTAGAAAGACTTCACTAGAATTAGCTTTATTAGAATAGGCTATAGAATTAATGTTAAAAACATATAGTGGCTATGTTCATTTTGAAAGATCAACAATGTTTCTTAATTTGAATTCAAAGTTAATTTCTTATCCATGAAAATAAAAAAGTAGCTCTGGTTTGAATCAAGATTAGCAAAGGAAAAACTAACTCAGTTCATTTACAAATGTAACTACCAGTACAATTATAAATGCAAATACGATGCCATCTCTAAAGTCTTTAGGGAATCTCATTTGTTGATGTATATAATATGGATACAAGCCTCAACCATAAAACTGTAAAACTAATATTTGAACTCTGAGCTCAAGTAAACCAACAAAATGATAGATATTGTTTTATAACTTTAAATTATAGAGCTAAAGAGTAGCTGGGCAAAAGTATTATCAAGAAACATCTATGTTCAAGAAATGGTACTACCAAATCATTGTAAAAAAAATATGTACATCTACTAATAGAGCGTATCTTGTCACAAGTGAAACAACCTCTTTCCTAGGAAAAGGAAATTCTCTTGTTTTTACAATCAATTTTTCTTCCCTAACTTTATTCTCAGTTCAAAAAAATATATGACAGTATTATTGTTTGAGTTGTGTTACCTCTCCCAAAATATGTTTAAATCTTAATCCTTGACCCTTGAATGTGACTTTGTTGGCACATAGGGTCTTTGCAGATGTAATCAAGTTAAGATGAGTCATGCTGATATAGGGTGGGTTATAGTCTGACTGTGGCCTTATAAGAAGAGGAGAAAAGACATAGAAACACATGGAGAAAACCATGTGATAAGGGAAGCAGAGATTGATGTAATGAGCATAAATGGAAGAATGCCAAGATTGTTAGGCAACACCAGAAGCTAAGAGAAAGGCATGTAACAGATTCTTCCCTACAGCCTTTAAAAGATCATGGTCCTGCAGAGAACTTGATTTTGGACTTTCAGCTTCAAGAACTGTGAGAAAATAATTTTTTTCAAAATTTAAACCCCCAGTTTGTGGTAATTTGTTACAGCAGACCTAGGAAACTAATAAAAGATCCAAACTGCCTGTTTACTTTTATTTTTCTAGTGGAAATATCAGTTTCTCCGACTAAGCACCTGATCAATGTATACATAAAAGATACTTAATCCCAAGAAGAAAATTCTTCAAACCACTCTGCCTTGCACATGGAATATTTCTGCAAATAATAGTGGTTGATATAAAGTTAAAATTTTAGAGCAGGCAGTGAGTTGATGAGTACCCTAGTAAAATTACTTACAAAGTTTGGAATGTATAGTTTTCATGAGACTCAAAGGTTAACAATCATTTTTCCTAACAACTATGATTTTAAACAGTGATTTTTTGATAAACTGCATTTTCACATGTTTAAACATAAACTGCTTGTTGGGAAATTTCAGTAAACAAAATTTAGTTCTAGTACAACAACATAATGGTGTAAAACAAATTTGGCATGGGTATAATGGGAAAATTAACTATGTCTTTTGTAAGAGTTGAGCTTACCATGAGGAAATCTGTTTTCAATCGTTTTAAAAAAGGAGAATAACTATATCGCCTATTTATTGAATTATGAGCTACGGCAAATGCTAAATACCTAAGATTTTTAATTATATCACCTATCTCATTTAATTCTTGAAATTATATTACCATTCAAATTTAAAAAATTTACAAATTGTGGGTCAAAGAGAACCAATAATTTGTCTATGGTCACACAGCATGGTAGGTGTGGCAGAGTGGTGGTTAATTAGTGTTACTATGTTCTTTGAATTTGACTTATTATATAGTGGACTCATAAGTTATACCTGCTATGCTCTAATTGTCTTTCTAGGTACTAAAAGTTTTTACAACTATAATATTCAAATAAGCCTTAAAATATGGCGAAAAAAATTAAATACACTTTTGATTAGAATTATAAATATCTGTGGCTTATTAATGACATGGTCATAAATAGAATGTGATTCAAAGAGAACAAATGACTGGTTTTTAGTATAATGTGGAAGATATATAAATTAGAGCTATCTGACAGAAGATATGTTGCTTTTGGGCTACTTGGGAGGCCCTGGGGTACCTCTGATAGCACAGAGCCCGCTTGAGATTCTCTCTCTACCCCTCCCCGCTGTTCCCATTCCCTCTCTCTCAAAATAAATAAATAAATAAATAAACAAATAAATAAATAAGTAACATTTTTTTTAAAAAAGATATATTGCTGTGGTTAAAGAAAAACTTAGATAGAATATGATATGTGAATAAGTCAAAAAAGGAAATATTAGGGAAAATTTGATAAAAATAGGCTGCTTATGGAGAAGCAGTGTTTATGGAAACTATTCCTACTAATTTAGCAATGGTCAGTTTTAAGTATTTTCTTAAAATAGTTAAGTGGATTGTATCAAACTATGAAAAGTTTTAAATCATGATTAAAGTATAATTCTAAGAAAACAAGTTTTAGAAACAACCACTGAAAGTGTATAGAGGGTCATATGAACTTCCTATCCCCGAGAGCTGTTCTACTAGATTGGTTTGCTAAAGGAAGCAGTGGAAACTATTTCTTTGAAGATCCTTAGGAACAGAAGGCACACATTGCCAGCAGTTCAGAATGGGTTAGGTGTGTCTCTGCCAGAAGGCAGCCAGTGGATAGCCACTCTTGGTTCTCCAAGCCCAGTGACTACATAATAATGCTATTCTTATAACTGTGGAGGCAAGGGCAACACAGCTGCTTTTTCCTTTCTTTGGTGATCAGGATTTGCTGTCCAAAAAGTTGCAGAATAATGTGAATGTAATTAGATGAAATTTTCCCCAACAGGAAATCAAGAATTAATTCTGACTCTAGTTACTGAAAGAAAACTCAGAAGCTCTGCGCTGGACTTTTTAAACATTTATGTCCTCCTTTACTTAGAAAGTGTTCCTCTATGTACAACTTAAAAAGCAGACTCGTTTGCTAGATGACCTCAGGCCTATGAGTTGAATTAGTACTAAATAAAAAATTCTGAGCATATCTACAGTTTCTTTGTTTGTATAAAATCCTTTGAAAAATTCAATTTTAGTGCATTCTACTTAAATTTTTATGAGTTTATTTTTTATTTCATTTCATATTCATCTACTTAAGGTTTTATATTTCATGAAGGTAGCAAAGGCAGATTCCTTATATTTATACTTTTTTTCTTTAAAATACAGTCAATTTCTTTCCAAGCAAACTTTCCCTTTAACTGGTAATGTAATTAATTTCAATTTTGAAGACGGCACTGTGGTCCACAATCCTTGGCTGACTACTCTTCCAAGAACAATAAGAGCTGCTGAGAAAGGAACTAAAAGTTCCATGAGTTCTTTTGATGCAGGATTCTCACAAAATATAAAGCTGTGAGGAATGTAAAGGGATGACTTTCCAAGATTTTGGAGCACTTCAGAATAGTTGTTAAAAATAAGTAAGAAAAAATGCTGGAATGAAACAAAAAAATTTCATAAACAGTATGGATCATTCCAACCAAATAAAAAATAATTATAATCCCCCAAACTATTTAGTATTTGTAGTTAGATGATAGATGTGTCCAAGATGGATACAAATAGCACGGTTTTCAAACATGGGTGCTTAGTTTCTGTTACTTAAATAGCTTAACTATAAGAAATAGCTATATTAGCTATGCTTCATATATAAAATTGTTATATTAAAGAACATTTTATTTTTCCATTAAAATGCAAGATAATACTACTTATTTCTACATACTTAACAACAGAAAGCTCATAGTATAAATATTTCATTGCTTGCCTCCAAAGAATTGTTGACATCCTTTGTGGCCATCTGCCAAGGTGGTCATTCCTTTGTGTGTGATGGAATTAGAGAAGTATCAGGGTTCTATGGATTGATGAAAGAAAGTATTCTGTGCTCTTGGCTTCTGATATTTGTTTCCTTGGTCCTGTTAAAAAGGAAACAAGAGTGAATTTACCAATTTTGAACAGATAGCCAGTTATTGTGTACTTCTTTAGATTCACATTTAAGGACACTTTGAGATGTTTATGAGTTCTCATTAAGAATCATAGAATTTTAACCTTATACACAAGTTGCTAAATTTATGACTGCAAGCAAGAAAGAGCTATGTCAATCAGATGATTCAATCCCCATACTTTGCACTATAGGGAACCAAAATCCAAGAGGTTAAACAACTCAAGCAAAGTTACAGTCAATTAGTGTCAGGGCTAGTATGAAGAAACAGTTCTTATTACTTCAAGTTTAGGGCCCTTTCTTCTGGTTGTCTCTTAGCAGGTAGAAGAGAATAATCTTTGGAAGAGGGAGATTGGGAAAAGCATTATCATGACCAAGCTAATTTCTCAGCCTTAATGCTTACAGAAAATTCTGGAAACAACAAACAAAAAAAACACAATAGTTTAGTAATATTTAGATAAATTCATAGCGCAGCATTTGCTCAAAGAAATATTTTATTAAAGTACGACTAAGATACTATTTTATTAATAAATTAAACTTTACCATTAAATTTCTGAATTTCAAACAGAGCTAGGATCCTTTATTTTTCCAAAAGAATGCCATTTTTATTATTCACAGAGAAAAAGAATGATGTTTTTAAAAAGAAAATTGTATCTTAGATACTGCCTTGATCAAAACCCTCCAAAGATTTCCTATAACAGTTGTGATAAAGTCTTCTCCTGAGCTACATGATTTGGCCCCTGTTTACCTGTCAGCCTATCTCATAACTCTCTTCTTGCTTGGTATTCTACAGCTTTAGTGGCCTTCTTGCTCTTCCTCAAATATGCTAAGCACACTTTTGGTTTCTGTATTTGACCTTGGTCTTCCCTTAGACTGGAACACTTTCCCCAGATAGCCAAATGTTTGTTCCCAGTAACTGAAACACTTTCTTTTCTCTTAAGAGCATCATTGCATGTTTCAAGAATCTGCTCAAAAGTCACCTCCCAGGGCGCCTGGGTGGCTCAGTCTGCTGGGCATCTGACTCTTGATTTCGGCTCACACTGTGGGATTAAGCCCCATGTTGAGTTCAGCACTGAGTGTGGAGCCTGCTTAGGATTCTCTCTCTCCCTCTGCCCCTCTACTTGGCTTGTGCGCTCTCTCTCTCTCTCTCTCTCTCAAACAAACAAACAAGCAAACAAAAAAGTCACCCTTCAGAGATGCCTTCTCTTATTACTCCAGTCAAGCAACCTCCAACACTCACCCTTCCTTCCCAATAGGACCCCATTCTTTATACCTATATCTGCTTCATTTTCATTCATGGTATTTATAATTTGTGATGTTATATAGCCCAACACAATCCTTATAGGGACCACATATATTTTAGAATTAAGTATTATTTGAGTTTTTAAAGGTAATACGGTACATGTACTGTAATCAGGTAACATGCTCCTCCTTCTGTATCTGAGAAGTCTAGTAGGTTAATATATTTATAGCAAAACATTTACACATTCTAAGTGGGATTTTAAAAAAGACGATAGCCTCATACAAGTTTCACTATTAAATGAATTAAGATTATGTCAGGTTTTACCACAATATGAATTATAAACACCTTCAGTTTCAGAGCTTTTTGATTTTGGAATTTCACATAAGAGACTGTGGAATATCCTATATATTAATTTGTTTACTGCCTCTCTTGTATATTTGTATTCCATGAAACACAAAGGAATGACCACCCGGTATGCTCACCAGACCAGAGATTTTTGTTTTTTGTTTTTGTTTTTTTTGCATTATAACTAACCTAACCTGTAAGAATATATTTCTTCTCAATTGAAAGAATAGTATAAAAAACATATTTTAAAAGCTTCTTAAAATTGCTTCTTCTTTTAAGGTTCACTAAAAGAAAAATATGATAAATGGCCTTTCAATAAAACTATAGGAAACACCTGGGTTGTGTGATACAGTGGCAAGAATTTTCAACTAGAATTCTAGGGATCTAGGTTTGATCTTCCTTGCATTCCCATTTTCTAGTTAATTCCTTATCTATTTATCATTCACACATCCATCCTTATCCATCTAGTCCTTTCTCTTTCATTTAGGTATCTCACGATTCTTGGCTGAATGCATTATCTGTGAAACAAGAGCATAGAACTCAGTGGTCTTTAGTAGTTCTATGATTCTACTAACAGTTAAATAATTGAGCTAGTAATCACTCTATCACAGTTGGCTGACCAGTCTGAAAGATACATACATAACCTTGCTCATCTGATCACAATAACAAAAATAGATACCAGTTTTAAATTAAATTTTAGCATGTCTGCTCAACGCCAATGAAATGCCATTTGTGTCAAATACATTTTATGTCACATATATACAGTCCTGAGCTTTTGTGTGAGTTTCTTCATAAGAGTATGCCCAATAATAGCAAGTATTTATTGATCATTTACTCTGTGCCAGCCACTATCCTAAGCTCTTTACAACTTACAATGATTCCATCAGATAGGTAGTAATATTATCCCCTGTGGTATATTGGATCATTCCTCCCTTTCCCTCGTATACCTCCATGGAAGGTATATGTGTACCTCTCTGCTCTTTGACTTTGGACTCAGCCATGTGACTTGCTTTGACCAATGGGATAACAGCAGACATCGTGCAAACAGAACCTTGAAATATGCTTGTGCAGTTGCACTTCTTCCCGTTACCTTGCTTCTCACTCTGAGACAAAAATGCTTTAGTTAGCTCCAAGGAATATGAGCGACATATGGCTCAGACTTAGATCCATCCTCCACTTGAGTCCATTTGAGCCCAGCCTTGATCATACTTACTTCAACTTACTTGCAGTCTCCTGAGCAAAAACTAAAAGCTTATGGTAGTATGCCAGTGAGATATTATGATAGGTACTACAGCAAAAGCTCACTGATAAACTGCTTTTTTTTACAGACAATAAAAATGATGGGCAGAGACTGAGTAACTTGTCCAAACTTTTATAGTTACTTAAGTGATATGAGAGATGAAGCCATGCAGAGTCTCGCTCAAGGGTCCACACTCTTAACACCTAAGCTACAGTGCCACTACGTTATACTAGCTGTATTATATGATATTAAGCCATTTATTAATATAGCAGCAGGTGATTTGGTACACATTAAAATTCATAATTATAAAGGTAGTCTCGTTGTCAACAAAGTTGTCTTGCAGTGAAACGTTTCTTTTTAAAAAATTAGTTAAGTACAAGAAATGTACTATTTCCTAGAAGCAGATTAATAAGTCTACATACATATCTTTTGAGGTGGCTTTCCAGCTCATTCTGCTACCATACAATGGACCTCAGTGCCGATATCTCTAGTACATGATTCCAACCCCTGACCTTGGCTAATTCAGGCATGCATCTGTGATCCAAGCTGGATCAGTCTGGTTCCTTTCTGGTATTTTGAAATCTGGACACATGACTGGGAGCCACCATCAATGGACCTACTCTGGAGAAAATTGAAATCACCAGAGCTACGCCTGTTACTTTCTTTCCCACCTGTCAATTCCATGACAGTACCTCCTCGGAAAAATGCGTTTTTTGACTAAGCTTATTAGAACCTGTTTTCCTTGTTGTAACCAAAAGAAATTTAACAGAATAGATTTTTTAAAAAATACATTGCTTTTATTATAATTTAAAAATGCAGACTAAAGATTTCTTAAAGAGGAGACCAAATAAAGTTTGCAATTGTTTTACATTTTATTAATTTTGCAATTTATAGTTACGGATTGTGTGTTTCCTGATAACCAGCTAAAAATCTTTCAATATATTAAGAACCATGGGCTATCTGTGAATAGAACTACATTTCAGTAAAGTTGAATAAAGTCAATCTTTCTTTGTAATTCTATGTATTTTATTTTATGCATTAAAAAACATTTTGTTTATATATGGCTTTCCACATTCCTTTTGATAACAAAAATCAAGTAAACATATGGAATTATTTGAATTACTAATTCAACTCAGACACTATATATGAGACTCAAATACATTCCAGACATTGTTTTGAGTCCTGGGGATACACAAGGACAAAACGGTCTCTGCTCTCACAGAGTAGTGATAAGAAAGAATATGTGAAATATAATTTGAACATTTTACAGTACCATTAGTAATGAACCTAGAGATCTATGTAGTTAAAAGATAAAAGTAGCTTAAAAGTGTGAGAATGTGGAGGCAAAATGCCTGGAGAAAATTTGTGTGCAACCCTTAATCTATTTCTAATCTTTAAGAGGGGTATATCAGCATAGGGAGCTCTGTCAGAAATCATATGTAAGAGTACATAAAAAGTGCAACCACTAACGCAATGGCATATTTATGTTACACTTTTCACTTTACCAGTGATTTTCATATCTCAGTGATTTCATATATTACAACATGACCTCTTAATACCTCCTTGAGATGAACAGGTACAAATTGAACACCTTTTGTCATCAAGCATATGCTCAAATTACTAAAAACTTTGGAATGGTGTGAAAGACTTGGTAGTGGAGGAGTTTAAGAATTACTTAAAGCATATTTTCTCAACTGGTGGATTTAACCATTTAGAGCAGAGGCTGGCAAACTTCACCCAGAAAACAAATCTGGTCTGACATCTGTTTTTGTATGACCTGTGAGCCAAGAATGGTATTTACATTTCTAAATGGTCTAAAAGCATAAAAAAACAAAAACAAAAACAAAAAACCTTCTATGACATCTGAAGATTATATAAAATTCAAATTCCAGTGCCCATAACTACAGCTGGAACACAGCCATACTCATCTGTTAATGTATTGCTTAACGCTACCTTCACACCTTAATAGCAGAGCTGAGTAGTGCTGGAGATATGTTGGACTGTGAAGGCTAAAATATTTACTACTGACTTTTCACAGAAAAAGTTTGGTGACCCCTGACCTAGAAGATCACAGTTTTCCAAGGAGTTCATAATGCTAAAGGCAATAATGACATCTATTTAAACTTGTAATAAGAAATAATAACTGCATAGTTAAATATTTCTTCCCCTTAAGAGCATCCGAGGCAGATGAGTGAATGACTATCCTAGGAACCTTAGAAGTCTGTTCCCTATGAACAGAAGGCTGTTCATATGGATGACCTCCTTGATATCATGGTGTCTGTGATTATTATACAAGTTTAAACTGTTTAGCTCTCAGGCCTACTTTTGAAACTTACTGTCACATAGACTGATGGTTAAAGATAGCAAGCACAAAGAACTTCTGGTGACATATAATTAATGAGTAGCATAAAATTTCTACGAAGCCTATAAATTTGCCTTCAGACAACCATCATCAAATCTGTAAGTTGCATTTATCTAATCAAAAGGAACTTCTAGAAGTCTCAAATACTTTTTAAAAAGTCAAAATTCAAAAGAATATGATCCTATCCCAAATTTTCTTGAGCGAAATAGCCTTTTTTTTTTAGGTTTATTTATTGATTTTTGAGACAGAGAGAGAGAATGAGTGCGTGCAAGCAGGGGAGGGGCGAGAGAGGAAGAGAGAGAGAGAGAGAGAGAGAGAGAGAGAGAGAGAATCCCAAGCAGGCTCTACACTGTCAGAGCACAGCCTGATGCTGGGTACAAACTCACAAACCATGAGATTATGATCTCAGCGGAAGTTAAGAGTCGGATGCTTAACTGAATGAGTTACCAAGGCACCTTCCCCCACAAATTTTTTTTTTTTAAGTAGGCTCCTGGCTCAGCATGGAGCCCAGCACGGGCTCAAACTCACAACCCTGAGATCAGGACTCACGCTGAGATCAAGAGTCTGATGCTCAACCAACTGAGGCATCCAGGTGCCCCCAAATTTTCTTATTAGAAATTAAAAACAGCTCATTTCAAAAGCATAGAAGATAAAGAACTCGAAAAGATGAGATCATAAAAGCAGTCTGGCACCTACTTTTGATGCTGTAGCTTAGAGTTACTTTTCAACATACATTTAAAAACTCATTTGGCCACCAAGTCAAGTATTATTTAAAATGTCATAATTTTAGATTTACTATTGCATACTATTGTCAAATCATTTTCTCTCCACATAATTAAAAGTAAATTAAATGAGCAGGTCACTTACTAGCAGTGAAACCATTTGAATGTCTCTATTATGTGTATTAAATGTTAGTTTACATTGAAAATAAATTTTGATTGGGGTAGTTAGGTGCCTCAGTTGGTTGAGGAGCTGGCTCTTGGTTTTGGCTCAGGTCATGACACCAGGGTTGGGGGACGGAGCCCTGCATCAGACTCTGAGTGTGGAGCCTGCTTGAGAGTCTCTCTCTCTCCCTGCCTCTCCCCAACTTGCATGCTCGTGCTCTCTCTCAAATAAATAAGTAAAATAAATAAATAAATGAATAGATAAATAAATAAATAAATTTTATGATGTAATTTTTAACAATATAGTTTAAGTGAAAATGTTTATTTACTCATTCATTCATTATTCTTTCAGCAAACAAACAGATGAGTACAAACTCTTTGATAGCTACTGTAGAAAAAAGTTAAGAAATAAATGACAGGTCTTGCTTTCAAGGAATTTTCAGGCCAGTGGCTGGAAAAGAAACAAGTATACAGAATGTTCAAATACAATTTGATTAAAATTCTCTAATTAATGTAAGGTAAACTACTGATAGGTGTAAAAAAAAAACTGCTATATTATAATCTAGAACAAAAATGAACTTGCTTCCCAACACGGCCTAGTCGTTAACATCACTGAGCTGCACCTGCTGCAGTTAGAAATGCTCAAGAACCAGCTGGACCCGAAAGTGGATTTCTTGTCCAGATCAAGGACAAGATGTCCAGATCAAGGTGGTACAGACCAAGTGTGTGGAAGCCAAGGACTGTCTAAACATGCTGAACAAGAACAACGAGGGGAAAGAATTACTCGTCCCACTGACCAGTCCTATGCATGTCCCCGGGAAACTACATAATGTGGAACATGTACTCATTGACGTGGGAACAGGCTACTACGTAAAAAACGAAAATGAAGATGACAAGGACTTTTTCAAGAGGAAGATAGATTTCTTCACCAAGCAAATGGAGAAAATGCAGCCAGCTCTGCAGGAGAAGCATGCCATGAAACAGGCTCTCATGGAGATGATGAGCCAGAAGATTCAGTAGGTCACAGCCCTGGGGGCAACTTAGGCTATTGCCAAAGCCTGAGAGCTTTGCCAAAGCCTGAGAGCTTGTTTCAGAAGTGGGGCAGAGGGACCCTGCTTCAGGAGCCTGGGACTTTGTGGGCACAGCTTTCTGGGGTAAGGGAAGAGAAGGGTCTTATGTTTAATCTTAATAAATGTGCCAGTTGGGGGAAAAATGAACTCAGTTCCTAGAGGTGAAGACAGAACAGGGAGAATGAATTAAGAGATTTTAATAAGGTATAAACCACTGGGCATACTGACCAATGAGATGAGGAAAGTAAGACAAAGACTTAAAATTATTGCCAATAAGGGTGTCCTTTATTTAGACATATATAGAGAAGGAAAGAAGTGTCCACTGAATGCTACAGAGAAAAAAGGATAAATTGAATATTCCCTATAGATGACCAACTTTTCCTTCCCTTTTAATTTCCAGATACTATACACAATCCCTCATCCAATACTTTTTGGAGCCAGATGTGATTTGGAATTAAGAATTTTGTAAATTTTGAAAGGCAAGCGTAAATCTTTTAGAACTATTAAACAGACATACAGAAACTTTTTTTCAAACACAAATTTTTAATTCTACAACGTACATCAAAGACTGCTCAGTACTAAACTATAATTCCAGGCTTCTTGTCACTGAAGATTAATAAGTGATTATTAATTAATAAGTGATTATTATTATTGATTATTAATAAGTGATTATAATTATTAATTATTAATAAGTGAAGATTACTAAGAACAGGCTCTCATTAACTGATAAATAGATATACAAAATGTAGTATAATCCATACAATGGAATGTTATTTGGCCATAAAAAGGACTGAAATTCTAACACATGCTTACAAGATGGATGAACCTTGAAAACATTATGCTAAGTGAAAGTCAGACACAAATATCCACATACTGTATGATTCTATGTATAGGAAATGTCCAGAATAGGGAAATCCACAGTGATAAAAAGATTACTGGTCGCCAGGGACTTGTAGTAGAGGGGAATGGAGAGTAACTGCTAACAGGTGTAGGGTTTCTTTCTGAGGTCATGAAAATGTTCTGAAAGTAGGTAGCGGTGGTTGATGTACAACATTGTGTATATACTAAAAAGAACCAAAGTGTACAATTTAAAATTGTGAACTGTGTAGTGTATGAATTGAATCTCAATAATGCTGCCACTAAATTTTTCTTAAGAATGAATTCATTTGATCAGATAATCTTCAGTTTCTAAAGTATTTAAAGTGAATTGCCAAGACAAATTATACTAGAGAAATATTTCTGTTTATGACTGAATAACTACATTGATCTTATAAAATATACCTAAAAGAAAACAGTAATATAGTTCTTCAGATATTTCACATTTAAAAATCTACACATACATAAATAGGTCTAAAAATGGAGCACACATAATTAGTATGTATACAAAAAGAAACATAAGGAAAGAAACAAATAATAAAATAAGCCTGGGCTAGACTATAGTACGTGCTTACCTCAAAGATGTAACAACAACTAAAAATTTCTATCAAATGATGAAAGCAGTCACAAAAAGTTAATATGGCAATTTTCTCTGTAAATCCAAAGTCCAAATTTATTTTATTCCAGTTTAAGTTGGAGAATGTTTATAAACCAATATAAAGCTATTTTTCACTGTAGACAATGGCTTTTGGAAATGAGAAAATTTTAAATTGAAGATTCAACCAGAAAAATGAAAGAATAAAGAAACTAGAATCTGCACTTGAACAACCTTAAGTTTTAATTTATAAAAGATGAATTATAGAGGAAAAATGAAAAAAGAAAACAAAGAAAAAGCAAAGCCCACCAAAATTATGCTCATCAGTTGGGTCCCTGACTTGATGTTCTATCAGGCTTGTGCTGAAGATGGTTTGGGCAGTAAGATCTGCTAAATGGCCTCTTCTTCTAGCAGATCACAAGTAGTCAACAAAGGGTAAAAAGAGAAATGTACTTCAGTAGATTAGGAAAAGCTACATTGAATTTATACTGCATAGTCTTCTCTTGTATATATACATACATAGACATATATAACATTTATATGTATACATTTATATATATGTGTGTGTATTATACATAAGCAAATATCTAAAAAGAATTTTTTTAGAATATAAATAATAAAATGTAGGTACAATTGAAAATTTACAAAAAAAAAAAAAACAGTATATGTAGCAGGAAACCAACATACTTTCTTTAATATTCTTAGAAAATAAATTGCAACGGGATAAAATTCTTACCAAATTACCAGTTTATTTAGTCATCTAAATTGTTTTTTATAATTTATGTTTTATTCACATTGAGCAATATAGGTAAAATGGATAAGTTTCGATTTATAAATACAACATGATAATATGATTACTAGATTCTGTTATATGACCATGAGCTAACTGCTCCCAATATTTATCCCAATATGTGGTAAATCACAAAAACATTTAAAATTCTCCTTTGTTGTTTTGTCCTTTTAAGATCACAATATAAGTTTAATGTGATGATAATGTTTAATAACATAAAGTATAAAATATAATTGGATCTAGATAATTTAGCAACTGTGAGCTTCCCAATCATTTTTTAAAACCTGCTATCTCTTGAATAGCTTGTATAATATAATACGGCATGTTTGAAGTATTAGAAAAAGAATAGTAGTCTTTCATAAATGGCATACTCTTAACATTGGAGGTAGAAAGGAATGATAGGAAGGGTACATATATGTTAAGATAACGTAGCAAGTAGCAACTGATTTGTACGAAAATTAGCCCGTAGGTATTAATATTTAGAATGAAGAAATTGGGTAATACTTGCAGCAGGAAATTAGGAGTTTTATGGCTTTATTTTCTTTTTGAAATGAAAATGATATTAAGATCTATTATATAACATAAAGATACTGTGATCAAATAGTATTTATTAAGCTTCTTAAATAAAGTCTACATTAGAATTTTAGTTGGAACTGCAAAAGCAATAAAAAAACTAATGCCTTCCTTCAATAGGTAGCTTTATTTTATATTTTTATTACTAAGTAATACATGAAACTAAAAATATCAAACAACTTAACAATATATATAATTAAATGGTCATGTGTAGCAAATGCAGCTATATGGACTACTATGTTTACATAATCAGTTTTATAAAGTGATTAAAAAACTATGCATTCATGGTAAAATTAAATGCAGTTACAATATGTCATGCTAATGCCAATTAAAAGACAGAAGTAATAATATGGGTAAAAATCACATTTGGATTTGGAAAAATTCTGTATTAAACATAAAGATGTTTAATAAATCCCACACAGAAACATAACTGGAGACACTTAATTAAAATTTAATTTGCTTTAAATAATTCTTTTACTATAATTTATAGTAAAAGTATATAGTATAGTATTATATAGTAAAAGTATATAGTATAGTATTATATTTATAGAGGCACGTGGTGACACTATTTCTATTAACTTTATAATTCATGGAAATATTTGCTTTGTTATTAAAAGCTTAGTTTGAGAGTTTCTAAGAAAAAAATAAGTAATTAAAGAGAAAAGTTGGGGAATGAAGAGCTCATATAAATGACAAACAGGCAAAAAGAACCTATAAAAATAATTGTAATAGTCAAACAATCTTTACCAGTAACAGAAAAGACAAGAACAGATAACTAAAAATGTTGAACAAGAATTAGGTATGTGGCAAGATCACAAAATTATTTCCAGTCACACATTTCACCTAGAAGAAATGAAGAGTCTAATAATTTAAGCTTATTGAAGTAGCTATCTGAGTGAAGCAAAAACAGTGTAGTGCCCTTATTTCATGTTTTCAAAATTGTATGACATGCAATCCACGTTAAAATCAATTGATTAATTAACTAATTAATGTAGAACAATGAAAGGAAAATTCTACTAAATTAATCTCCATTGCAAGATATTTTCAAGTCCTATACATAAGAATATAAAATAAAGAATTCTTGGGTAATATAAAGTAAAAATTAACAGATCTGTACAATTAGCAAGAAGACCAAACCAAAGTACACACTATGTATTTTCACCTAATATTATCCTTCCTTCTGCTATGCTCTTCCATTGTCTGTATCATTTTCCAAATCTTTCTCATATTTTAAAATTTGCCCCCAAATTTTCCATAAAGTCGATCCTTTCTACTCCAGCTCATAGTAATCTCCACTTTCCCCAGACTCTTGAAGTGAGTACCACCCACTTCAATTCATGAGATAGACTGACAGTTTCCTGATCACAGAGATATACCATAACTTATTTTTAAAATCACTTTTTAAAGAAATTCATGATCAATACAAAATTCAAAATGCACAAAAGGATATGAAGTGAAAAAAAAGCCTCAATCTTCTTTCTATAGATAAACACCATCAATAATTCTTCGCATGTCTCATTTTATAATTTTTATACACCTCTTAGAAACTCTTGGGGAGGGGCACCTGCATGGCTCCATGGATTGGTTCCATGCAAGAGTCATGGCTCCATTGACTCTTGATTTCAGCTCAGGTCAGGATCTCAGGGTTGATGAGTTGGAACCCCTCCCCCACCCCCTTGGGATTCTGTTTCCCTCTCTCGCTGCCCCTTTCCTACTTGCTCTCTCTCAAAATAAATAAAAATAAACTTAAAAAAAAAGTAAAACTTAAAGAAAAAAAGAAACTCTTGGGGACAAATTATTTAGGAATTTGGAGTTTTTCAGATTTAGAAAGGTAATTTCATTTACTTAATTTTATGTAACATTAGCCAATGGTATTTAGGCAGCATCTCATCATAAAATACATTAATCTGTTTGTAGTGAATATTCACCCTTTTAAAAAATGTTTATTTACTTATTTTGAGAGAGAGAGAGAAAGAGGTTGTGAGCAGGGGAGGGGCAGAGAGAGAGAGGGAGAGAGAGAGATAATCCCAAATAGGCTCCGCATTGCCAGAGCAGAGCCTGACGCTGGGCTCGAACTCACAAACCATGAGATCATGACCTGAGCTGAGATGGAGTCTGACGCTTAACTGACTGAGCCACCCAGGAGCCCCTCACTTTTGATATAAACATAGAATGCAGGGACTCCTGGGCAGCTCAGTCAGTCAAGCATATGACTTCAGGTCAGGTCATGATCTCACGGTTTGTGGGTTCGAGCCCTGCATCGGGCTCTATACTGACAGCTGAGAGCCTGGAGCCTGCTTCATAGTGTGTCTCCCTCTCTCTCTGCCCTGCACCCGTTCACATTCTGTTTCTCGCTCTCAAAAATAAACATTAAAAAATAAACATAGAATATAAATAATTTCACATATTCACAAATAGTTTTTTTCCCCCCTCAGAGGATGTGTCTTTTTTCCTCCAACTTTATTGAGATACAATTGACATACAACAGTAGTAACTTTATGGTGTATAACATGATGATTTGGTACATGCTTATACTGCAAAATGATTCCACAATAAGGTTAGTTAACACATTCATCATCTCACCTAATTATATTTGTGTGTGTGTGTGGTGAGAACATTTAAGATCTACTCTCTCAGCAACTTTCAACTATATAATACAGTTACTGTTAACTGTTATTGTTCATTCAGCACCAGGCTGAATACTAGATCCTAAGAATTTAATTCATTTTATAACTGGAAGTTTGTGTCCTTCGAAAAAAATCATTTCCCATTTCTCCCACTTTCCAGCCCCTGGCGACAACCACCATTCTATTCTCCATATGTATGAGTTTGAGTTTTTTTCCCCAAGTTTTAATTTAAATTCCAATTAGTTAACATACAGTATAGTATTAGTTTCAGGTACAGAATTTAGTGATTCAACTCTTGAATACAATACCTGGTGCTCATCACAATCTTTTTTTTTTTTTAAAGATTCCACATATAAGTGCGGCCATACATAAGTCTGGCTAACATTTCACTTAGCAGAATGCTCTCAAGGTCTATCCATGTTGTCACAAGTGGCAGGATGTCCTTCTTTTCCTATGGCTAAATTTTATTCATCTGTATTTTCTTTATTCAGTCATTCATCCACTGATGGACACTTAGGTTGCTTCTATGTCTTGGCTATTGTAAATAATGTTGCAATGAGCATAGGGGTGCAGTTCTCTCTTTCAGACAGTGATTTTATTTCTTTCAGATAGATATATATCCAGAAGTGGGACCATATGGCAGGTCTATTTTGAATTTTTTGAGGGCCCTACATACTATTTTCCATAATGGCTATACCAATTTATTTCCCCACCAACAGTGCATAAGAGTTCCTTTTTCCCACATCCTTGCCAGGACTTCCTATCTTTGTGTTTTTTTTTTTTTTTTTTTTTTTTTTTAATGTTTATTTATTCTTGAGAGAAACAGGGAGAGAGTGAACATGAGCAGGGGAGGGGCAAAGACAGAGGGAGACACAAAATCTGAAGCACGATCCAGGCTCTGAGCTGTCAGCACAGAGCTGGAAGAGGGGCTTGAACTCACGAACCGTGAGAACACGACCTAAGCCGAAGTTAGACTCTTAACTGACTGAGCCACCTAGGTGCCCCTCTCATTTCTTTTTAATAATAGTCATTCTTACAGGTGTGAGGTGATATCACATTGTGGTTTTGTGTTGTATTTCCCTGATGATTAGTGGTGCTGAGCATCTTTTTATGTACCTGTTGGCCACCTGTGAGTTTTCTTTGGACAAATGTCTATTTGGGTCTTTCTGCCCATTTTTTATTCAGATTGTTTTTTGGTTATTGAGTTATAAGAGTTCCTTATGTTTTGGATATTAATCCCTTGTGTGATATATGGTCATGTAGAGTTTTTAAATTCAGGATGAATTTAAGTAGGTCTGTAATGGTCCCAGGTCAGTTAGGTTTTGCCCAAATGTGCTGAGGGAAAAAGAAACTTTTGGATTGCAGAGCTTTTTGCCTTTTTAGAACTGCAATTTCCAGCCTGTACAACTCTACCCATAAAAACACAATACACTACCAGGGCGCCTAGGTGGCTCAGTTGGTTAAACGTCTGACTTTGGCTCAGGTCATTATCTCACGACTTGTGGATTTGAGCTCTGTGTTGGTCTGTGCTGGCAGCTCAGAGCCTGAAGCCTGCTTCGGATCCTGTGTGTCCCTCCCTCTTCCCCTCTCTGTTCCTCCCCGGCTTATGTTCTGTCTCTCCCTCAAAAATAAATAAACATCAAAAAAAATTTTTTTAAAAACCACAATACCCTACCATACATGTATAGTAACGACAAATTGTACCCTTTT
Organism: Puma concolor; assembly: GCF_028749965.1. NCBI lineage: Eukaryota > Metazoa > Chordata > Mammalia > Carnivora > Felidae > Puma > Puma concolor. The sequence goes on along the minus strand of NC_141674.1, from coordinate 140,060,203 downwards.
GTTCATTCTTATGTTTCAATATGAATGAAACACAATCTTGTTCTCAGTCACAGAGCTCAATGATTGAAATTTACAGAGAACAGTGCATATTTGACTCTCACTAAATACAGGTAGTAATTTAGTACCCACTAGAAAAAAACCTTACTGCTGAGTTGTTTCTGGATTTGTATATATTTCCTAGAAGGAGATCTTGCAGAGAATTCAGATAAGAGAATTCAGATAGTGGGTCAATTAAAGATGCTCTATCAGATAGTATGTGGTGTATTCATTCCATTTCTTTAACTATTGTCTCCAATATCATGCCTTACATTGCTTCTAGATGTATCCCACATTCCCTCTTTTGCTGTTGATTATATAGCTTATTAATTGTAGATATCTTTTATACATGTTTGATTCATCTTTTGATATTTCCCTCTTTTCATCTTCAACTATTGTGGTTTTTCTTTTTATGTTCTCTTACCAGCTATATTCAGTAGATGTTCAATCTGGCTGATAATCCACCTAATTCTTTCTGATATGCAGGTATGGATTCAATTTTCTCTCCAGATGCCTAACCCAATGTCCAAACAACATGCATTAAATAATCCACTTTCCCACTGATACGTGATGCCATCTGTATCATTTCCAATATTCCTGCACTTATTTAGTCTGGAATTTATTATCCTGTTCATTCTGTCAGTTCATATACCAATATAGACTTTTCCAACTTTGGGTCAGTGAGAGAATTAAATTCTAAAAAATGTGATATGTGACTATTTTCTTAATTATACCATAGGTAGTTTCTATATGCCATAGAAAGGAAGCTAATTCATTATATACATAGCTGAATAATGGTCACCTAAAGATATTATGTCCTAATGCCTGGAATCAACAAATATTACCTTCTAAGGAAAAAGGATATTTCCAGATGTGATTAAAGGACTTTTAAAAGAGCAGATTATCTTGGATTATCCAGGTGGGCCCTAAGTGCAATTACAAAGGTCCTTATAGAGAAAAGGAGATATATATAGAAGGGCAAGAGGCGGGGCGCCTGGGTGGCGCAGTCGGTTAAGCGTCCGACTTCAGCCAGGTCACGATCTCATGGTCCGTGAGTTCGAGCCCCGCGTCAGGCTCTGGGCTGATGGCTCGGAGCCTGGAGCCTGTTTCTGATTCTGTGTTTCCCTCTCTCTCTGCCCCTCCCCCGTTCATGCTCTGTCTCTGTCTGTCCCATAAATAAATAAAAAACGTTGAAAAAAAAAATTTAAAAAAAGAAGGGCAAGAGGCAATGTGGCCGTAGAGCCTGAGATTGAAGTGATGTGGCCATAAACCAAAGCTGCTGGCAGCCCTAGAAGCTGGAAGAGGCAAGAAAATGATTCCCCACCTAGACTCTTTAGACAAAGAAGACCCTGCCAGCATCTTGATTTCGGCCCAGTGACACATATTTCAGATTTCTGCCATGTGGAACAGTGAGAAAATCATTATCTGTAGCATTAAGCCACCACTTATGGTAATTTGTTACAGCAGCCATAATAAAAAAATACACAAACAATATGCCTAAACTATGGTAAATACCCAAACAATATGCCTAGGTACAATATGGCACTAAGGCTTAATTCAGAGTTATTTTGGTATACATGAAAGTTATTCACATGGATACATTATTAATCTCGTACCACAATTATCTTATTATTTGTAGTAGTTACTCAGTTGAATTTATTTGGGGTGGTGGATCCAGGTATATAATATCATCTGCATCCAAGGCTTTAACTTCACTTTCTTGATTTTTAAAAAGCTTCTTGTATCTTTCTCTTGGCTGGTTCCCTTCACCATGATGTTAAATGATAGTCATGACAGTAGATGTCTTTACAAATGTTCCTGACTTGTGCAAATGCATTTGCAGTGTTTCCTCTTTCCTATTTACCCCCAACATCTGCTTAAACTGTCATGAACTGAGAGGAGAATGAATAAGCTTCCCATGTCTAGTGTGTTTTTGACTATTTTTCCTGGTGCCTGAACTATTTTTGTTTTGTAAGTGTTGATACCATGTTATTTGGCTTGTAAATATTCATAAGGAAAAAGGATATTTCCTTTCTACATCATCATTGTGAATTATACCCTTTGCATTAAAAAAACTACATTGTTCATCTCATGGGATGTTTATGTGGACTGATTCCTCTGGTCTGAAATAAGTATTTTGTTAGCTTTTATTTGACTTAATTTTTATCTTTCTTTAGTTTTCAACATTCCTAAAATTCTTTTTTTTTTAAATGTTTATTTATTTTGGAAAGACAGAGAGACAGAGAGCATGGGGGGGGCGGTGGAGAGATTGGGAGCCACAGAATACAAAGCAGGCTCCAGGTTCTGAACTGTCAGCACAAAGCCTGATGCAGGGCTCAAACCCACAAACTGCAAGATCATGGCCTCAGCCAAAGTCAGGATGCTTAACCAACTAGGCCACCCAGGCACCCCTCAACATTCCCCAAATTCCTTAATTTACTTATATTCTTGCATATATCAGAGAACAGAATTTTGCTCTGTGCTTTAGCTGGAAATCCATTAAAAAAATTACATGAATTAAGTCCATTTACATTAATTTTTCTCTTGGCTGATTCCCTTCAGTACAATGTTAAGTGACAGTGGGCTTCTGATAAATAGAAACGGTCTGTTTTCATTCTGTTGTTATTTCAACTTGTTTTCTGGATTTTTAAAAAAGAAAATACATTATCATCATTTATCTCATTTTTCTCCATGTTTAGTCCCTCTCTATCTCTGTTCCAGTAGTTATAACTTTATGCGACTTTTCATTTACAAATTGACTTACATAATTTTTATAACTTTGTTTTTTATTTCTGTATTCAAGATCTATTAGTTTACTCTTATAAGCAATTATGATATTAGCATATTTTCTATTGCTCTGTCCAGCTTTTCCTTTCATTCATCACACTTCAGTTAATATTTTTCTGTGCTTTTTGTTGTACTATTAAATTCTTCTTATACTTTTGTTATTTGCAGCTTTCACTGACATTTCTTGACTTGTAAGTATTAAGGAGGAGGGAATCAACAAACTTATGACTATAAAACCATGGGATGAAAGGAGAAAATAAATGATGTAATATATCATTTCAATTTTTAGGGAATATAGGGTTTACATTTTGTTCTTAAATTTTAGTCCTTATTTTACAGTTAAATCCTTTTAATGCTCACTGCTTATCCTTCTGTGGTAATTTTTCTAGTTATTTCCATCTGGTTGGCCGTTCATTTTCTAGGAATTTTTTCAAAAAGAAATAATATTCTCCAATTCAAAACTGTCTGTAGTCTTCACATCTGGAGACTGTTTGACTTAATTTAAAACACAAAACCCTGGGTGCATGGGTGGCTCAGTAGGTTGAGTGGCCAACTCTTGATATGGGCTCAGGTAGTGATCGTCCAGTGATTGGATCAACCCTGTGTCATGGTCCCTGCTGAGCTTGGGCCTGCTTGATATTCTCTCTCTCCTTCTCTTTCTGCCCCTACCCCTCTTGCATGCTCTCATGCTCTCTCTCTCTCAAAATAAATAAAAAAATAAACATTAAAAAAACTAAAATACAAAACTTCCTGTTTTACAAGATCCAGCAGATGTTATTCTATTGTCAGCTGCCACTAAATGTTGATGTGGATAAATCAGAGAGAAGCCTAAACATTCTTTTCTTGTATCAGTGGTTTGATCATTCTTTGTTCATGATTAAAATCTAGGAACTTCAAGAGGATAAGTCCTCTTATTAATCGATCTAGATTAATTTTCCCTGGCCCATGGTGTGCCCTTTCAATAAGTGGATTCAAATTGCCATCTGTCTATAAAAGTTATTAAATTTTAACTTTAAATACATTTTTCTATTATTTTGGTTTTTTCTTTAGTTTCTCTCTCTCAATTTATCTATCTATACACAATCACACAAAATTTTCTCCCCAATTATTTTGTTCTTTCTTTCTTTTCTTTTCTGTCATTGCCATTTTGATCTTTTATGTTCCTTAAGGTACTTTCTATAATGTCTACTCTCTCTTGTGCTCTTTCCAATTTTATCTTTTGAAATAAATACTTCTTTCATAAGTTTGGCCAGGTAGTAATTCATCCTGTGCTATCTTTACAACATTTTCCCAGATTTCTTGCTTTCCAGACCATGAGTTTTGCTCTCAGAGGTAACTGCTTTATTCATTTCTCTCTTGTCTCTCTGCCTCTCTGTCCATCGATCCATCTATCCCTCCCTCCCTACCTTTTTCTTTCCTTTCCTTCCTTCATGGAGAATGCCATACAATACATTTTCAGCAATATTAAGATTCAGATATAATCCCCAAACCGTAAAATAGGCAAGAGTAGCTAAGACTAGCAGAAACCACATAACAGTAAGTGAGGCAAACAGTCTTGGAGAAATGTAGTGATAAAGGACCCTTGTCATACAGTTCCCAGAAATGACAGCAAAAAATATGGCCTGAAGGTATATAACATACTTAAGTTGCCTTGTTTGCAATCACAGGTATGGGAACGGAGGTGAGCTGAGTTGTTAGCAGAATCCACTAGACTCAGGTTTATAGAGGCAGAGTGGGTGGGAGCTACACAAAGAAGACACAGACAAGCCTACTCCCTTGTGAAGACTAGTGAACCTGAAACAATATTCTGGACCCTCCTACCAACACACCCACCCCCCTCTTGAAAATGCCTAGCCACCTAAAACCATTACAATCGGTCATATGCAATATAAAAGGAACTGCTACAGCACTGATAATAAAAATACTCTAAAATAAGATGATGAAAAGAATAATAAAATATAGTAACAGGCAGCAATCAATCACTAGTGGTTCCACAGTGCAAGGGAGAGGTTGGAAAATTGAACATTTTCATATGTGTATTAGCCATTTGCAATTCTTTGATAAACTGAATGTTCATGTCTTTTATACAAACAAATTATTTTTTCTATATTGAATCGTTAGCGCTCTTTCTATATTACGAAAATCAGCAACTCCCTTATTGTAGCTACCAAATATTAATTCTCAGTTTTCACATAACTTTTAATTTAATTTTTGGATTTTTTTCTAACTCATTAGAAATTTTTATAGTAAAAAAAAATCAGTCTATTATTTTATAGCTTTTAAAGAGTTGCTTTTAAACAAAACACCAAAGTTATCACTCAATGTTTTCCAAAGATGTTTTAAATTCCACAAATCACATCAATCCCATACTTAAAACCCACATATGGCTTCTTCTCATGGTTAAAACAAAACCTAAATTTAGTATTCCTTAACAGGAACTCTAAGGTCCTTATATGTCTTGCCCCTTCAATCTCTTCAGTCTTATTTCAAACCATTCTTTCCCTTACTTTCTCTATGACAGCTCATGAGATTTCTTGCTATGCCTCAGACACATTAGTTCTTGCCGACTCAACAGCCTTTCCATTTGCTGTTCCATTCTGCTGCCCAGGCCACTCTTCCCTCACTCATGGCTTCCACTTATATCACCTGGGTGGTTTCTGCTTCAATATCATTTCCTCAATCTTCCCTAACCACCTTATCTAAACTAAAATAGCACCCTAGCTTTTCATCACCCACTATTGCTTACCATATTTTAATTTTCTTTTTAATTTTTTTTTTTTTTTTTCAACGTTTATTTATTTTTGGGACAGAGAGAGACAGAGCATGAACGGGGGTGGGGCAGAGAGAGAGGGAGACACAGAATCGGAAACAGGCTCCAGACTCTGAGCCATCAGCCCAGAGCCCGACGCGGGGCTCGAACTCACGGACCGCGAGATCGTGACCTGGCTGAAGTCGGACGCTTAACCGACTGCGCCACCCAGGCGCCCCTAATTTTCTTTTTAAAACATGTCACTTTCCGAAATTAAATGATTTAATTATTTGCTGGCTTACTGTCTGTCTCCCATAAGAGGTAGTGAGCTCCATGAGGGAGGGACTTTGTCTCCTTCATTGTTTATATAAGCTTCTGAAATAAGCCCCAGTAAATAATTGGATCACTAATGTTTTTTTTGTTTTTTTGGTTTTTTTTTTTGGAATTTATTTTCGAGTTAGCTAATATACATAGTGTATACAGCGTAGTCTTGGCTTTGGGAGTAGATTCCCATGATTCATCCCTTACATACAAGACTCAGTGCAAAAGTATTTTACTAATGAATGAATGAATAAATAAATAAATATAGAGTTTCCAATGCTTAATTAAAAAATGTTTTCAAGCAGCCTTAAAAATATTGCCTTTATTCATTCAAAAAAGGCATAAGATGACAAACTATTTAGATAAAAAGCACTTCTTTAGAAGTTCTTGCTTTAAAATTTTGCCTTATAATATTCTAAGTGTTTTTTTCTTTATTTTTTTAAAAAAAATTTTTTTTTTCAACGTTTATTTATTTTTGGGACAGAGAGAGACAGAGCATGAACGGGGGAGGGGCAGAGAGAGAGGGAGACACAGAATCGGAAACAGGCTCCAGGCTCTGAGCCATCAGCCCAGAGCCTGACGCGGGGCTCGAACTCACGGACCGCGAGATCGTGACCTGCCTGAAGTCGGACGCTTAACCGACTGCGCCACCCAGGCGCCCCTCTAAGTATTTTTTAACCCCATCAGTACATGTATAACATATAATTTCTTCTGTGGTGAGACCAGACCACACGTACATTTGAAAACAACTTAACTTTGATTTACACTTGCTTTACATGTTACAATTTTATAAAAACTGAGATTCTATATCTACAACTTCCTTGAGAAAGTAAGTGTATTAACTTATAAAATCCTTGCCTTAGTGTTGTTTGGCTTCTAGTGTGGGCACACAAGAAATATGTACATTACATAATGCATCAGAAAATTCAAGTTTAAAAAAAAGAAAAACAAGGTAAGATGAAAAGGGGTTGCCATTTAAAGTAGAATGGTTTTACAAGAAGAAACCCTAAAAATTCACAAATATGTGGCGATTAAACAACATGCCACTGAACAACCAATGGATCAAAGAAGAAATCAAAAAGGAAATAAAAAAAATTGCTTGAGACAAATGAAAATGGAAATGCAACATATCAAAACTTATGGGATGCAGTAAAAACAGTTCTAAGAGGGAAGTTCATAGCAATAAATGTCTGAATCAAGGAACAAGAAAAAGTCTCAATGAAAGAGCCTAACTTTACATCTCAAGGAAATAGAAAGAGTAACAAAGCCCAGAGTTAGTGGAAAAAAGGAAATAAGAAAAATCAGAGCAGATATAAATGAAATAGACAATAAAAATACAATAGAAAAGATAAATTAAACTAAGAATCAGTTCCCTGAAAAGATAAATAAAATGGACAAGATGGGTAGTCTTTAAAGATTTTCTTTTTGTTTATTTATTTTTGAGAGATAGAGAGAGACAGATTGCAAATAGGGGAGGGGAAGAGAGAGAGGGAGACACAGAAACAGAAACCAAAGCAGCCTCCAGGCTCTGACTATCAGCACAGAGCCCAACACGGGGCTCAAACCCATGAATCGTGAGATCATGAAGTTGGATGCTCAACCGACCAAGCCCCCCAGGTACCCCTAGATGGATAGTCTTTAGATAGAGTCACCAAAAAAAAGAGAAGACTCAAATAAATAAAATCAGAAATGAAAAAGAGAAGACATTACAACTGATACCACAAAAAATGCAAAGAATAATAGCAATGAACTATTATATCCCAATAAATTTGACAGTCAATTTGACAATAGAAGAAATGCATAAATTCCTAGAACACTACAACCTACCAAGACTGAATCATGAAGGAATAGAAAATCTGAACAGACCAATTGCTAGTAGGGAGAATGAATCAGTAATCAAAACCTACCAACAAACCAAATTGCAGGATCAGACGGCTTCACTGATGAATTCTACAAAACATTTAAAGATGAATTAATACCAGTACTTCTTAAACTCTTCCAAAAATTAGAAGAAGAAATGCTTCCCAATTCATTGTACAAGACCAGACAAGGATGCCAAAAGAAAAGAAAAGTATAGGCCAATACCTCTGATGAACACAGATGCAAAATTGTCAACAAAATATTAGCAAACCAAATTCACCGATACATTAAAATGTTTCATACATCATGACCAAGTGGGTTTTACTCAAAGGACACATGAATTATTCTACATGCACAAATCAATCAATATGATACACAACATTAACATGATGAAGGATAAAAATCATATGATTATCTCAACAGATGCAGAAAAACCATTTGACAAAATTCAACATCCATTCATGATAAAAACTCTCAACAAAGTGGGTGTAGAGGGAATGTACCTCAACATAATAAAGGCTACATATGATAAGCTCAAAGCTAGTATCATACACAACTGTTAAAACCTGAGTACTTTTCTTCTAAGATCAGGAACAAGACAAGTGTACCAAATCTCATCTCTTTTATTCAATATATTATGTAAATGGAAATCCTAGTCAGAGCCAGTAGGCGAGAAAAAGAAATAAAAGGCATCCAAATTGGAAAGGAAAAAAGTAAAACTGTCATTATTTTCAGATGACATGATAATATATATATAAAAACCCCTGAAGAATATACCAAAAAATGTTAGGCCTAATAAACGAATTAAGTAAAGTTGCAGGATACAAAATCAATATACAAATGTCTATGGCATTTCTATACACACACACACAAAAAAAAAACTATCAGGAAGAGAAATTAAGAAAACAATCCCATTTTATAATTTCATCAAAAGGAATAAAATATGTAGGAATAAATTTAATCATGGAGGTGAACGATTTGTACACTGAAAACTATTAGACATTAATGAAAGAAACTGAAGAAGATATAAATAAATGGAAAGATATTTTGTGCTAATGGACTGGAAGAATTAATATTGTTAAAATGGTCATATTACTGGAAGCTATTTAAAGATTTAATGCAATCCCTATCAAAATGCCAATGGCATTTTCCACAAATAGAAAAACTAATCCTAAAATTTATATGGAACCAAAAAAGACCCCCAACAGCTAAAGAAATCTTGAGAAAGAACAAAGCTAGAGGTACCATGTTCCCAAATTTCAAACTACATTATAAAGCTGCAATAACCAAAACATTATGGTATTGACATAGATACATACACATAGATTAATGGAACAGAATAGAGAGCCCAGAAATAAACCCATGTGTATGTGGTCAATTAATTTATGACAAAGGAGCCAAGAATATATGATGAGGAAAGGACAATCTCTTCAATAAATGGTGTTGGGAAAACCAGACAGTCACATGCAAAAGAATGAGGGTGGACCATTATCTTACACCATCCACAAAGATTAACTTAAAATGTATTAGACTTTAGTATAAGACCTGAAACCATAAAAGTCTTAAAAGAAAACATAGGTGGGAAGCTCCTTGACATTGGTCTCAGTGATGCTTTTTTGTATTTGACAAGGGGGAAAAATAAACAAGTGGTATTACATCAAACTAAAAAGCTTCTGCTGGAGTGCCTGGGTGGCTCGGTGGGTGAAATGCCCAACTCCTGACTTCAGCTTGGGTCATGATCTCATGGGTTTGTGGGTTTGAGCCCCACGTGGGGCTCTGCACTGGCAGTGTAGAGCCTGCTTGGGATTCTCCGTCTCTCCCTCTCTCTGCCCCTCCCCCACTGGCTCTCTCTCTTTTAAAAATAAGTAAACATTAAAAAAATTTACAAAAAAAGCTTCTCCCCTTCAAAATCACCAACAAAATGAAAGCACACTACTGAATAGTAGAAAATATTTGCAAATCATGTATCTACCAAGAGTTAATATCCTAAATATATAAGCACTTATATATTTATAAGAATATAAAGAACTTATAAACTCAATAGCAAAACAAACAATCTGATTAAAGAAGGGGCAGAGGATCTGAATAGATATTTTTCCAAAGACGACATACACAGGGCCAAAAGATACATGAAAAGATGCTCAACATCACTCACCATCAGGTAAATGCAAATCAAAACTACAATGAGATATCACTTCACACATGTTAGAATGGCTATTCTCAAAAAAAAAAAAAAAAAAAAAAAAAAGAAGTAACAAGTGTTGGTAAAGATATGGAGAAAAGGAAACCTTTATGCACTGTTGGTAGGAATGTAAACCGGTGCAGCCACTATGAAAACAATATGGACAGTCCTCAAAAAAATTAAAAATAAAACTATTATATTATCCAGCAATTCCACTTCTGGGTATTCAACCAAAGAAAATAAAAACACTACTCTGAAAATATATCTTCACCCCCATGTTCACTGCAGCATTACAAGAGCCAAGACATGGAAACAACTAAGTGTCCATCAATAGATGAATGAATAAAGAAAATGTGGTGTACAAATGATTTCACTTATATGTGGAATCTAAAAAACAAAATAAACAAAACAAAACAAAAAGCAGATTCTTAAATACAGAGAATAAACTAATGGTTGCTAGAGGGGAGGTGGGCAGGTGGGGGATGGGTAAAGTAGACAAAAGGGATTAAGAGATACAACCTTCCACGGAGATGAAAACTACAGCATAGGGAATATAGGCAAAATAGCGTACTAATGTTATTTGGTGACAGATAGGGACTGCACTTATCATGATGAGCACTGAGTGGTATAGAATTGTTGACTCAATATGTTGTACACCTGAAACTCATATAACATTGTAGGTTAATTATACTTCAATAAAAAAGAACATGTTTAAAATAAGAATACGCATATATGATAGAATATTATTGAGCCCTAAAAATGAAATGTGATATATATATGAATATGTATATATGTATATGTGTGTATATATATATATATATATATGTATATGCATATATGTAACGGAGTATTACTGAGCCATAAAAAATAAAATGATGCTCGGGCACCTGGGTGGCTCAGTTGGTTAAGCGTCCGACTTAGGCTCGGGTCATGATCTTGTGGTTCGTGAGAGCATTGGGCTCTGTGCTGACAGCTCAGAGCCTGGAGCCTGCCTCAGATTCTGTGTCTCCCTCTCTCTCTACCCCTCCCCTGCTCGTACTCTGTGTGTCTCTCTCTCTCAAAAATAAATAAACATTAAAAAATAAACAACAAAATAAAATAAAATGCTGCCATTTGACATAACATGGATGGACACTGAAGGCATTATGCTAAGGGAATAAGTTGGACACAGAAAGACAAAAACTAAATATCATATGATTTCACATATATGTGGACCACCCCTCAAAAAATAAACCCCCCAAAACACAAGCTTACAGATAGAGAACAGATTGATGTTTGGTAGAGGTGGGGGCAGGAGTGGCCAAATGGGTGAAAGGGTCAAAAGGTACAAATTTCTAATTATAAAATAACTCAGTCATGGCAATGTCATGTACAGCATAGTGTCTACAGTTAATAATACTATACTGCATATTCTAAAGTTGCTAAAAAAGTAGGTCTAAAAAAACAGAAATAGAATGGTCAAATAAGCCTTGTCAAGGCTCAGCAATGTTGAAGAAGGGGGGAGGACTATCAACGTAATCAAGACTGCATTTCAAGCTTAGAAGACAATTCTAAAAGAGGAGTTTCAAAATATTAAGGAAGGTTAGCATTATGAGATAAATATACAGTTTCTCAAGATGATTATTTTGGAGGATTTAACATTCATTTGGATCGCATGATGTATTTAAGAGTCAGATCACTTTGCTTAGTTATACTTTAAATGATAGTACAGTATACACGATATCTTTGTAGAGTAGACATTCATGGGAAGTATGTTCTAGAGAACTGTGTCAATAAGAAATCATAGAATCTATATTGATAACATGTTTTCTCCTTTCACACATTACCACATTTATTATTTATTGTTTTTCTTTTAAATGTCAAAATTATAGGTATGAATTCAGATTGAAATGCTGAAATGTATTAATATTAAAATCACTATAAAAATCTGCCACATTATTAGCCTTTGTAATGGCTAGTTTTATGCATCGATTTGGATAGGCTACAGTATAATTATTCAGTTAAATGCTAATCTAGTTAAACAAATTCAAACTAAAACAACTCTGCAGTTAAATGTTAAAAACTATCAAGGATTTGGAGAAAATGATACAATTTGTATTAATTATTGTAATGTAAAATATTTTCATTTTTTAGACATTAGTATAGCTAGTCATTAGACTGAGCTCAGGTGGCTCAGTCGGTTAAGTGTCTGACTCTTGATTTCTTTCAGCTCAGGTCATGATCTCACAGTTCATGAAATCAAGCCCCGTGTTGGGCTCTGTGCTGACAGCCTGTAGCCTGCTTGGGATTCTCTCTCTCTTCTGCCTCTCCTCTGCTCTCTCTTTCTCTCAAAACAAATAAATAAATAAATAAATAAATAAATAAATAAATAAACAAACAAACATTTTTTAAAAAAGTTTCCGATGCTATAGCACAGTAATTCTACTATGAAGAATAGAGTCTATGTAAATAAAAACAAAAACAAGCTTTTCCTAAAACATGTAACAGCAAAATGTTGTAAATATTCTAAATGTGTAAGCACAGATAAATGAAGGACATGATGGTTTATTAATAGAATACATAACCACTGAAATGATGACCATGGAGATGCATTCTCCAATGATAACATATCAGATACTTTATATAAAGTACTCTATGATCTTTTTGGAGAATATCACACATATAGCACATTGAAGTCTTTCTTATAGAAAAGAGACTTCTTTTGATGCTCAAATTAACTATTTTCCAAACTTACTTGAAAACAGAACTCTTTGGGGGCGCCTGGGTGGCGCAGTCGGTTAAGCGTCCGACTTCAGCCAGGTCACGATCTCGCGGTCCGTGAGTTCGAGCCCCGCGTCAGGCTCTGGGCTGATGGCTCAGAGCCTGGAGCCTGTTTCCGATTCTGTGTCTCCCTCTCTCTCTGCCCCTCCCCCATTCATGCTCTGTCTCTCTCTGTCCCAAAAAATAAATAAACGTTGAAAAAAAAAAAAAGAAAACAGAACTCTTTGTGTACCAGTTACTATTGCTGCAGAATAAACAACCTATATTGTTTACAAGTTCAGGCAGAGTTCATCAATATTAGCTTGTTTCTGCTTAACTCAGTGCCAGATGGGGCAGCTTGAAGGCCTGGCATGGAATCATCTTAATCACATGCCTGGTAGGACCTCTTATGTGGCTTGAGATTCCTCACAACATAAGGGCTGGGGTTCTGCCTGGTAGGACCTCTCTTGTGGCATGGGCTTCCTCACAATATCAGGGCCCGAGTTCCCAGGGTGAGCACCCCAAGAGAGATATAAAGTCAGGCAGAGCTGTACTATCTACTATGATTAAGCTTCTGAAGCTACCTAATGTCATTTCCACTGCATTCTACTCATCAAGGCAGCCGAATTTCAAAGAAAAGGGGAACAAACTTTACCTCTTCATGAGAGAATGGATATGTTCTGGAAGAACATGTGGAATCAGAAATATTTCTGTTGTCAGTTTTGGCAAATATAATTTGCCATATATTTTTCATGTAATAACTATTAATTTCCCATATTTGGTAAATGTTGATGGAGGTACATCAAAATAGTTATGTAATGTGTATGCTGCATACATGTTACATATATTCATACATATAATTCAGATATATATTATATGTATTCATACATATATATTATACACATATACATACATATATATTATGTATTTATACATATAATATGTATTCATACAAATATATTATACACACACCATTTGGTCTGGGAAAAAATCCCCTGTTTGACAGTAAAATAGTCCCAGTCATTGTGGATGAATTAGGCAATATCCATTCAAATTTATATGAAACAACAATAGGAATTAGGACTGTCTCCAGCTAGATTTTCCCACTGACCACTTGGGTTAGCAGGTTGTCTACATTCTTGCATTTTACAAGAGACACCAAGTTTCCGAGATACGAAGTCTTACTGATGTTAGTGATGAAAAATATCTTAATTTGACTTACAGGAAATCTATACAAATGGATATATCTATTTTGGCAAAAACAATTGTGAGTAACAAAGTATGATGAACAGAATTTATTCTTTTAATAGCAATGTCTTATAGAATTTTCTTTCTTACAAAAGACAATTTTTCAGAATACTTCTTTTATGTAGTTACAGCCAGTAAATAGAAACTATTTTTTAATGGTGGCACAAAAACATTTTTCAACAGCTACTTCTAATTACCTTTACAAAACATGACAGGTTAAGGCAATACAAATGAAACCAAAGTGGAAAGATCTAATATCTATGGAAATTTAAAACTTAGAATGTTGGGAATGAAAAGTACAGCATAGGGAATTTAGTCAATAATATTGTAATAATTTTGTATGGTGACAGAGAATAAGTACACTTATCATGGTAAGCACTTTGTAATGTACCTAATTGTTACATCACTATGTTGTATACCTGAAACTAATGATATATGTCAACTATAATTAAAAAAAAAAAAGCAATACAAGAGTAAAAAAAAAACCCTTAGAATTAAAATTACCTTTAAAAAGTTAAAATAAAATAAAATTACCTCCTAAACATTCTTTTTCAAGAAACCACTGGAAAACTCACTCTACAAAAATGAGAGAACAAAATAAAAACCGAAGGTTTAAGAAAAAGGAGTTTCACATAGGAGAGAGAGAAAGAGAATCTCACAAATGAGTAAGGGATATCCCAGAATGATACCTATGCCACCAGGGATAGCAACCAGACTAGACTGCAATATGACTCAAGTTGAGGGCTATCATGAATATTTCCCACTGATTCTTTTAATGACTTTTCCTTTCTCTGTCTTATTTTTTGATCAGTCTGCAAGAAGTTTATCAATTTTATTGATATTTCCAAAGAGCTCTTGTGCTTTCACTGATTTTCTCTATTGTTTGGTATTCCCTAATTTATTGATTTCTGCTTTTATATTATTTCTTTGTTTATAGTTACTTTGGGTTTAATTTACTTTCTTTATCTTTTTTTTCAAGTTTTTATTTAAAATACATTTAGTTGTTATACACTATAATATTATTTTTAGGTGTAGAATTTAGTTATTCATTGCTTACATACAACACCTGGTGCTCATCACAAGTGCCCTCCTTAATTCCCATCATCCATTTAACCCATCCCGCCACCCACCTCCCCTACAGTAACCCTCAGTTTGTTCTCTAATGCTCAGAGTCTGTTTTCTAGTTTGCCTCTTTCCTCCCCCCCCATCTTCATCTGTCTTGTTTCTTAAATTCCACATATGAATGAAATCATATGGTATTTGTCTTTTTCTGACTGACTTATATAGCTTAGCATAATACTCTTCAGCTCCATCCATATCGTTGCAAATGGCAAGATTTCATTCTTTTTGATGGCCAAGTAATATTCCATTGCACACACACATACACACACACCCCACATCTTCTTTATCCATTCATCAGTCGATAGGCATTTGGGCTCTTTCCATAAGTTGGTTATTGTTGATAGTGCTGCTATAAACATTGGGGTGTATGTGCTCCTTTGAATCAGCCTTTCTGTACCCTTTGGATAAATACCTAGTAGTGAAATTGCTGCAATGTAGGGTAGTTCTATTTTTAACTTTTTGAGGAACCTCCATACTGTTTTGCAGACTGGCTGCTCCAGTTTGCATTCCCACTAACAGTGCAAGAAGGTTCCCCTTTCTCCACATCCTCGCCAACATCTGTTGTTTCCTGAGTTGTTGATTTTAGCCATTCTGACTGGTTTTGATTTGTATTTCTCTTATGATGAATGATGTTGAGCATCTTTTCATGTGTCTGTTAGCCATATGTATGTCTTCAAAAGTGTCTATTCATGTCTTCTGCCCATTTCTTCACTGGATTGTTTTTTGGGTGTTTAGTTTGATAAGTTCTTTAGAGATTTTAGATAGTAACCCTTTATCCAGTATGCTATTTGCAAATATCTTTTCCCATTCCATTGGTTGTCTTTTAGTTTTGTTGATTGTTTCCTTTGCTGTGCTTTTTATCTTGATGAAGTCCCAATATTTCATTTTTGTTTGTTCCCTTTGCCTCTGGAGACATGTCTAGTAAGAGGTTGCTCTGGCCGAGGTCAAAGAGGATGCTGCTTGTTTTCTCCCCTAGGATTTTGATGGGTTTTGTCTCCCATTTAGATCTTTCATCCATTTTGAATTTCTTTTTGTGTATAGTGTAAGAAAGTGGTTCAATTTCATTCTGCATGTCGCAGTCCAGTTTTCCCAGCACTATTTGCTGAAAAGACTGTCTTTTTTTCCATTGGATATTGTTTCCTGCTTTGTCGAAGATTAGTTGGCCATACATGTTTTAGTCCATTTCTGGGTTCTCTATTCTATTCCATTGATCTATGTGTCTGCTTCATATATTTTTAAGATCTATTGTTAGATGCATACACATGACGTTATGTCCTCTTGATGAACTTTTTTTTTTAATGTTTATTTATTTTTTGAGACAGGAGACAGAGCATGAACGGGGGAGGGTCAGAGAGAGAGGGAGACACAGAATCTGAAGCAGGCTCCAGGCTCTGAGCTGTCAGCACAGAGCCCGATGCGGGTCTCGAACCCATGAACCGTGAGATCATGACCTGAGCCGAAGTCAGATGCCCAACCGACTGAGCCACCCAGGCGCCCCTTGATAAACTTTTATCAAGTTTTTTCTTTATCACTGGTAAAGATGTCTTTCTTCTCATTTAGAAGTCTACTTTAAAATTAATTTAGCCACTTCAGCTTTCTGATGATTTGTGTTAGCATGGTTAATTTACTTTTAACCTATCTGTGTCTTTATATTAAAAAACACTTCCTCTATCCAATATACTAGGGATTGGCAAGCTATGGCCCATAGGACAGCTATTTTTCTTTTTTTGTAAATAAAGTTTTATTGAAATACTGACAGAAACACTTGCTTACATTTTGCTTTTGGCTGTTTTTGAGCTACAACAGCAGAATTGGGTAGGTGTAACAGAAACTGTATGGTCCTCAAACCTAAAATGCTGATTATCGGGGCGCCTGGGTGGCGCAGTCGGTTAAGTGTCCGACTTCAGCCAGGTCACGATCTCGCGGTCCGTGAGTTCGAGCCCCGTGTCAGGCTCTGGGCTGATGGCTCAGAGCCTGGAGCCTGTTTCCGATTCTGTGTCTCCCTCTCTCTCTGCCCCTCCCCCGTTCATGCTCTGTCTCTCTCTGTCCCAAAAATAAATAAACGTTGAAAAATAAATAAATAAATAAATAAATAAATAAAATGCTGATTATCTACTCTTTGATAAAGTTTACCAACTCTTGTGGTATAGAATTTTTACTAGATTATTAATCTAACAAAATATTCCAATTCACTGGAGTGTTTAGACAATTTACATTTAATATGATTGTCATATAATTGGATATAAATCTACCATCTGGCTATTGTTTTCTATTTGGCCCATCTCTTCTTTCATCCTCTGTTCCTGCTTTCTTTTGAACACATCCAATGTTTTAGTATTCCACTTTATCTTCTCTATTGTCTTATTAGCTGCCTTTATATCTTTAGTGGTTATTCAAGGGTTTATACATGCATCTTTAACTTATTGTAGCATAGATTTAAATAATACCATACCACTTCCTGAATAATGTAAAAATCTTATGACATTTTACCTCCAATTCTCCCTCCCATTCTTTGCACTGTGGTCATGCATTTTATTACTACATACATCATAAACCTCACAATCTGGTTCTTACTTTTTATTACTTCTTTTGATTTAAATAGTTCTTCTTTTAATTAAAAATAGATTTTAGTTCAGTATAATTAACATACGGTGTTATATTAATTTTAGGTTTACAATATAATGATTCAACAATTCTATAGATTAATCAGTGTTCATCGTGACAAATATACTCTTAATTCCCTTTATCTATTTTCTCCATACCCCTACCCATGTCCTCTATGTCAACCACCTATTTGTTTTTTGTTTTTCTTTGTTCATTTGATTATTAAATTCCACATATGACTGAAATCATATTGTATTTGGCTTTCTTTGTCTGACTCATTTCACGTAGCATTATATTCTCTAGGCCCATCCATGTTGTAATAAATGGCAAGATCTCATTCTTTTTTATGGCTAATATTCCATATGTATTATGGAATACTACACACACACACACACACACACACACACACACACACATACCTACCTCATCTTCTTTATCCATTCATCTGTGGATGCACACTAAGGTTGTTTCCATACCTCGGCTATTGTAAATAATGCTGTGACAAATACAGGGGTACATATATTTTTTCAAGTTAGTGTTTTCACTTTCTTTAGGTAAATATCCAGTAGAATTATTGGATCACATGATATTTCTATTTTTTACATTCAATTATCTTTTAAAAATTTAAATGAGAAAAAAGCAGTCTCTTATTTACCTATATATTTACCATTTCTGGGGCTCTTCATTTCTTTGTGTGAATTGTGCTCCATCTAGTACTGTTTTTCTTCTACTTTAAGAATTCATTTAACATTTCTTGTAACAAACGTCTACTGGTAATGAATTTCCTCAGTTACTTTGCTGTTTTATCTGCAGAGGTCATTATTTTAGATGTTTTTACTGGATATATAATTTTAAGTTCATGGCTTTCCTCTCTCAGTGCTGATCTCATTCCAATGTTTTCTGATTTTCAGTATTTCTGTAGAGAAGTCAGTAAATTTTTTTTTATCTTTTGTGTTGTATATATAATGTGCCTTTTTTCTGGGCCTTTATGATTTTTATTTTTATTGTTGGCTTTCAGAAATTATGTCTTGGTGTGGTTTTCTTTCCTGTTTGAAATTAGTTGAACTTTTTGTACTTTTCATCAAACACGGAAAAATTTTGGTCATAATTTCTTGAAATATTTCTACTTTCTGGAACTCCGATTACACAGTTTCTAGACTACAGGGTACCAGGACACTAAGGTGTCATCCATATTTTTTTTTTTTTTTTTACAGTTGTCTTACTCTCTGCTTCAGTTTGGAAAATTTATTGAAGTCCACTTATATTTTTATCTGCAGTGTCTAATGCACTGCTTAACCCATCCAGTGGATATTTCATTTCATGTATCATTATTTTAATGTTTTTCTTTAAATCCCTGAATAAGTAAACAATTAGCTGTTTTAAAGACTTTGCTAATTATATCATCCCTGGTAATTCTTAGTCTGTTCTCCCCTGTTGTTTGTTTACTGTATCTGTCATTACATAAGGAGAGAGGCCAGCGCTAAGTCTATGCCATTGTCAGTGAGGTCAGAGGACATATGTACCATATGTATGAGGATACATGATTAAGTAGGCATAATACCTTCCTCATAAGAATGTTATAGTTGGACATAGGAAGTAAAATAATTAGTTCGAAAGGCATATATATATATATATATATATATATATATGTATATATATATATATATTATTTTAGAGAGAAAAAGAATGTGCACAAGTAGGGAGGAGGGGCAGAGACAGAGAGAGAGAGAGAGAGAGAGAGAGAGAGAGAATGTTAAGCAGGCTCCCCAACATGTGAGTCTTGATCCCATGACCCTGGGATCATGACCTGAGCTGAAATCAAGAGTCAGAGGCTCAACTGAAAGGGCCACCCAGGTGCACCTGAAAAAGCATTTTAATAGAGTTATAAATATATCCACATAAAAGGGCTAAATATCCACATGTAAGGGCTACCTATGTAAGCCCACAAAGGTCAAATAAGGCTTCTAAATGAATAGTATGAGCCACTGTGATGTCCTTTATTCTTTACATCTCCAAAGACAAATGTTAGATTATTCAGATGAATTATTTTCCATATTTTAAGAAGGCGGTGAAAATTATATCAATCAGTAATTTTCCTTTTCTTCCTTGATTTCAAATTTTTAGGAAAAAAAAAATCAAGTGAACAGAGAAGAAAAATGCAAACTAAATGCTTGTCACATCCAGGCCCCACATTCCAGTTGATTGGTTCTGCTTTATTAAAATATGTGTGTGTGTGTGTGTATATATATATATATATATATTCCTAATTTAGAGTATAAAAGCAATATATGCTTATCATGGAAATTTAGAAAAGCATAAAAAAGGACAGCAAAAATAAATCCACCCATCATTTTATACTAGAAGATAATCTCTGTCCCATTTTACTGCACATTATGTAGACATTCACTTTTTTTAATGTTTATGTATTTATTTTGAGAGAAGTGAGGGAGAGCAGAGAGAGAGAGAGAGAATCCCAAGCAGGCTCTGAGATGTGAGCGCAGAACCTGATGTGGGATGTGGGGCTCGAACTCACGAACCATGAGATCATGACCTGAGCTGAAATCCAGAGTTGGACACTCAACCAACTGAGCCACCTAAACACTTCTCACATTTCTTTCTTTTCTTTCTTTCCTTTCTTTCTTTCTTTTCTTTTTTCTTCTTTCTTTCTTTCTTTTTTTCTTTTCTTTTCTTTTTTCTTCTTTCTTTCTTTCTTTCTTTCTTTCTTTCTTTCTTTCTTTCTTTCTTTTTTTTTCTTTCTTTCTTTCAGTAGGCTCCACACCCAGAGTGGAGTCCAACGTGGGGCTTGAACTCACGATTCTGAGGATCTAAGACCTGAGCTGAGATCAAGAGTTGGTCACTTAACTGACTGAGCTACACTGGTACCCTGACATTCAGTTTTTTAAAAACAAAAATGAGTAGCAAAAAATTAGTTATCTCAGAAAAGTTTATTCTATCAATATAGGTTTATTTAATTAACTCCTATTGTTGGGCATTTTAATTGTTTTCAAACATCAAACATCTTGATAATATACTTACAAGAAATTTCTAGAAATGTGATTGATCCCTGGGTCAAAAAGTACACACATAGGTAAAGCTTTTGTTAGAGTTTCTTCTTCTGTTAGAGTTTATTCCAGGATGATAATACCAAGATGTTGACTAGAACAACTATTGGATCTCTCTCTAAGCATCAGCTCCAGTAGAAATTATAGACAGGAAAAATCAAGAATAAGAAAACTTGAAAACTCCTCAAAAAGGCAAGGTGGTATAGAGTACCGTTTTGAACTTGAAAATGTGCTTGGGCCATGGAACCTGAGGTTCTAGACAAGAGGAGGCTTATAGGCTGTGGGAAGACAAAATAGGAAGTAAACTAATGGAGTTCTGTTTTGGATTCTTTCCTCTCATTGCCTTGAGACAAAAACTGACTGTTCCCATATCTGCAGGGGCTCAGACTACTATAGAAATGCCTTCAGGAGTAAACAGAGTACTTATAAACAGCTGAGAAAACATGAGGGGACATTGGGCAGTCATGTCCCTATTCTTTTGTACCAAATCAGAGAGTTTGTGAAAAACAATCATCAGTTTTGGTTGCTGCTTCTTTCTGGTGGGATGGGGGAATGAGGGGAAATGTTGAAGTACAGACTTCAGGTATCACTTTGTTGATTTGATAAATTATTAATTGTGATTTTATCGGTGGCTTGGGGCTTTCCTACCTACCTCCCATCCTCTGAGCTCACTGAGAATGACATGGACTGAGTGCTGGCCTCTCCCTATATGTAATGCCAGATACAATAGTCAATCCAGAGGGAAATGGTCCTACAAAACCAAATATCAAGGCATTGCAAGGAGCACAACTATTTCCAAAGAAAATAAAATTGGCATAAAGATTCTAAGAAAAGCTACAATGTTAGATCTAATGGCCCAAGATTTAAAAATAGCCTAATAAACATCCCAAAAGACATAAAGGAACATATTAGCAATAGGTAACAAGAATAAGAAAACAAAGAAGCAAGCAGAACTATGAGGTACGAAAACTATAAAATCTGAAACATAGATTTCATAAAAAGTAGAATTAAAATAACAAATGAATTAATGAATTTGAAGACAAGTTTCAGGAAATCTTCAATGCTAAGGAAAAACAAGGAAATAGAAATATAAAAGAAAGACAAAGGGCTTGTCACTACTATCTGAATAACAGAGATGTGGAGAAAAAAATTAGAAATGATGAAGGTAACAAGACAAGAAACCATGGATTTTCAAAGTATTGAAGGAAACATAAAATCTAGAGTTGGATATATAGCTATATAGTCATTAAAATATAAGGTTATGATAATATGTTTTCAAGTATATAAGGCCTCATAAAACAGTTGTTGATTAAATACTCAAATAGAAAGAGAAGCAGGGTGCCTGGATGGCTTAGTCAGTTAGGCGTCCAACTTCAGCTTGGGTCATAGTCTCAGTGTTCCTGAGTTCCAGCCCTGCATCAGCTCTCTGCTGTCAGCACAGAGCCTGCTTCAGATCCTTTGTCCACCTTTCTCACACACATTCTCTCTCTTTCTCAAAAATAAAAATAAAAATAAAAAAAAGAAAGAGAAATGAAGAATGTCTTTAAAAGATGTACAAAGTAATCTATAAGAGAAAGGATTAAAAATCATACAATGATTTCAATAGATGCAGAAAAAGAATTGGACAAAGTACAACCATTCATGACAAAAACTCTCCACAAAGCACGTTTAGAGGGAACATAGCTCAACATAATAAAGGCCATGCATGAAAAACCCACAGCTAACATCATACTCAATGGCAAAAAATGGAGAGCTTTTCCCCTAAGCTCAGGAACAAGACAAGGATGTCCACTCTTATCACTTTTATTCAATATAGTACTGGAAGTTTTAGCCACAGGAATCAGAAAACAAAAAAATAAAAGGCATCCAAATTGGTAAGGAAGAAGTAGAACTTTCACTATTTGCAGATGACATGACATTATATATAGAAAAACTACTAGAACTGATAAGTGAATTCAGTAAGGTCACAGGATACAAAATCAACATACAGAAATCCATTGCATTTCTATACACTAATAATGAAGCAGTAGAAAGAGAAATTAAGAAAACAATCTCATATATAATTACATCAAAAAATAAAAACCCAAGAATAATACTTAACCAAGTAGGTGAAAAATCTGTTCTCTGAGAACTATAAAATATTGATGAAAGAAACTGAAGATGACACAAGCAAATGGAAAGATATTCAATGCTAATGGATCAGAAGGACAAAACTGTTAAATATGTATACTACCAAAAGCAACCTACAGATTTAATGCAACCCCTATCAAAATACCAACAGCATTTCTCACAGAACTAAAACAAACAATCCTAAATTTGTATGGAAGCACAAAAGACCCCAAATAGCCAAAGCAACTTTGAAAAAGAACAAAACTGGGGGCGCCTGGGTGGCTCAGTCGGTTAAGTGTCCAACTTCGGCTCAGGTCATGATTTCATGGTTTGTGGGTTTGAGCCCCGCGTCAGGCTCTGTGGTGACAGCTCAGAGCCTGGAGCCTGCTTCAGATTCTGTGTCTCCTTCTCTCTCTGCTTCTCCCCAGCTCATGCTCTGTCTCTCTCTCTCTCTCAAAAATAAATAAACATTAAATTTTTTTTTTTAAGAGAAAGAACAAAACTGGAGGAATCACAATCCTAGATTTCAAGATATACTACAAAGCTGTAGTAATCAACACAGTGTACTGGCACCAAAACAGACACATAGATCAATGGAACAGAATAGAGAGCCCAGAAATAAAAACAATTATATGGTCAATTAATCTTAGTCAAAGGAGGCAAGAATATGAAATGGGAAAAAGAGGTTCTTCAACAAATAGTGTTGGGAAACTGGACAGCTATGTGCAAAAGAATAAGACTGGACCAATTTCGTACACTATACACAAAAATAAACTCAAAATGGATTAAACACCTAAATGTGATACCTGAAACTACAAAAGTCCTACAAGAGAGGACAGGCAGTAATTTCTCTGACATTGGCCATAGCAACATTTTTCAACGTTTATTTATTTTTGGGACAGAGAGAGACAGAGCATGAATGGGGGAGGGGCAGAGAGAGAGGGAGACACAGAATTGGAAACAGGCTCCAGGCTCTGAGCCATTAGCCCAGAGCCCGACGCGGGGCTCGAACTCGCGGACCGCGAGATCGTGACCTGGCTGAAGTCGGATGCTTAACCGACTGCGCCACCCAGGCGCCCCGCAACATTTTTCTAGATATGTCTCCTATGGCAAGGGTAACAAAAGCAAAAATACGGTATTGCAACTATATCAAAATAAAAAGCTTCTGCACAGTGAAGGAAACAATCAACAAAAGAAAAAGGTAGCCTACCGAATGGAAGAAGATATTTGCATATGACATATCCAATAAAGAATTAGTATCTAAAATATATAAGGAACTGATACAACTCAACACACAAAAAACAAATAATCCAATTGAAAAATGGGCATAACATGATCAGACATATCTCCCAAGAAGACATGTAGATGGCCAACAGACACAGGAAAAGATATTCAATATCTCTAAACATCAGGGAAATGCAAACCAAAACTATAATGAGATATCACCCCACACTTGTTGTGATGGCTAAAATTAAAAAAAACAAGAAACAACAAGTGTTGGTGAGGATATGGAAAAAAAGGAATACTTTTGCACTGTTGGTGGAAATGCAAACTGGGGTGCAACCTCTGTGGAAAACAGTATGAAGATCCCTTAAAAGATTAAAAATAGAATTATATAGCATATCATCCAGTAATTCCACTACTGGGTATTTAGCCTAAGAATATGAAAACACTAATTTGAAAAGACATATGCACTCCTATGCTTAATGCAGCATTATTTACAATAGCTAAGATATGGAAGCAGCCCAAGTGTCTATCGATAGGTTAATGGATAAAGAAAATATGGTGAATACACACAATAGAATATTATTCAATCATAAAAAAGAATGAAGTCTGGGCATTTGCAACAACATAGATGGATCTAAAGAGTATAATGCTAACTGCAGTAAGTCAGTCAAAGACAAATACCATATGATTTCACTCATATGTGCAATTTCAAGAAACAAATAAAAAAAAGAAAGAAACCAAAAAACAGATTCTTAAGTATAGAGAACAAACTGATGGCTACCAGATGGGGAGGTAGGTGGGGTGGATGGGTGAAACAGGTGAAGGGTACACTTATTATTATTATTATTGTATTTAAGAGTACACTTATTGTGATGAGCACTGAGTAATGTACAGAATTGCTGAATTACTATATTGTACACATGAAAACAATATAACACTGTATGTTAACTGTACTGGAATTAAAATTTAAAAATTTTTAAAGGGAAAAAGAGAAAAAAGAACACTACACTTATTAAAAAGATGATGTACAAAGTAATGCTGATAGAGTACCTTGGTAAAGTTTGTTGTCTTTAAAAATAGCAGCAAAGAAAAAAGAGAAAAATTGACTGCAATATTTTGTTGTTTAAAGTAGATAGTAGCAACATGATGCAGTTGGGGAAGGTGAGAGAGACAACAGGATGTCAGAATGTACAAGAATCTTTTTTAGGGAAGATATATAAATACTACACTTTTAAGTAAGAAAAAATTAAAAAGATACACAAAGTGTGTGGAAAAAAACTGAAATAAGATGGTAGAAACACTTAAATGTATAAAAAAATTATGATAACTATTATATTTTTATTGAAAGTTTGTTTTGTTGTTAGTGGGTGTATGAAATTCTTGCTTATAATCTCTACTTCTTCCTTTTGTAAGTAGAAATAACTTTAATTTTTCTTTTAATAATACACGGTTATTATGAAGTTTCAAATTCTGGGGATAAAGTGAGTATCTTCTAGAGTTAACTACCATTTGGTACATACTATAAAGGACATTAGACCAGATGACTGCTGATTTTTTTCCCAACACAAGCCTACCCTGAACTTATATACCTCACATATTTTTTTGGCAGAATATTTACCATTTATATAACCTTGACACATGTAACCAGAGTATGGCAACAACTTTAGTAGGGGATAGAAGGAACTCAATGCAGGGTATCACTAACCAAACTTTCTGTTTGTGGTAGAGTAGAAAACTAATGGACAGTAGGATTAATTTAGGTATGTGGCAATGGGAGTTTAAGTGAAGCAAAACTGGGCAGATCAGAGCCCATTGGTCAGGGTTAAAAACTGAAGCTCTAATCAGTTCAAAAGGGGGGTGACCATTATCATATGGCTCAGTTAGATGTGGAGACTGAGGCTGTCTAGGTGTATCCTACGAAAGTGAGTCTGGACTATGTCTGCAGGTGGGGAGACCGTCAGGTGTCATCAGTACCTTGGGAGAAGACTGAAGAAGGGAGGAAAAAACTGGAATAGATCAAAAAGTATTTAAAGACATAAATAGCATTCATAGAAGTCTCACAAAAATCCTCAGAACCAGATAGGTTTTTTTTTTAAAGATTTTATTTTTAAGTAATCTCTACACTCAACATGGGGCTCAAACTCATAAAGTTGCATGCTCTACCAATGAAGCCAGCCAGGCACTCCATGAGTTTTAACATGAGTTAAACATTATGAGTTTTAACAAACATTAAAGAAACAGTAAATTCATATCTTGTAAAGCTGTTCCAGAAAATAGAAAAAGAGTAAAAGCTGTCCATCTTATTTTATTAGGCTGGTGTCATCTTAATTGCAAAGTCAGACAAGGAAAGTAAAGAGAAAACAATTACAGCACATTTCATTTAGGAATGTAGATTCTAAAATCCTAAATAAAATATTTGCTAACCAAATAAAATAACATTAAAAATAAAACACCATGATCACTAGAAACACAGGGATGGTTTCACATTAGAAATTCTATTCATATAATTCACAACGTTAATATACCAAAGGATAAATGTCATGTGATTGTTTCGAAGATGCATAAAAAGCATTTTATAGGGTTCAATAGCTATTTATGCATACGAAGCTAGAAATAGAAGAACTTTCATAATTTAGTAAAGGTTGTATGTTAAAAACCTTCAGTAAGCATTATACGTCAGTGAGAAGTGAGAAACTAGATGCATCCTCTTTAAGACTGGGCATAAGATAAGGATGCCCACTGTCTCTACTACTGTTTAGTTCCAGAGGAATTGATCAAAGGTATTAGAAAGAAGAAAAAAGTAAAAGTATGAGGATGGGAAGGGTAGAGAGAAAACTATCACTTTTGGAACTGATATATGATCATTTTTCTAGACAACAGAACAATCTATTAAGAATAAGAGAGTTCAGCAATGTTGTTAGAACTTGTATCAATTTTCAAAAAATCAGTAGCATTTCTGTACACAAATGATATACATCCAGAAAATATTTTAATCAAGTTTTAAAATATTGATGTTTACTCAAAGAATATCAAGCACAAGATTAAAAAGTTGAAAAAAATGGGATGCAGATATTTTTTAATATTTAAAACTAATAGGAAATGAATACCTAGAATACCTATGACAAACTCTTAAAGAACATTAGTCAAAAGAACCCATATGAAAAATAAAGAGTGTGAACAAACAATTTCAGAAAAGGGAAGCCAAAAGGCCAATAAAAATATGAAGCAGTACTCAAACTCATTATTGATAAGAGGAATTAAAATTAAAATAATAAGCTATAAAATTATGCACATAATATTAGCACAAAATATTAGCAAGCTAGATAATGTCAAGGTTGGCAGGACTGACTGAGAAGGTTACTGCTGGTGAAAGTGTGGACCAAAGTATTTTATTTGGTAGAGCAACTGGCAGAACTTGGTCAAGTTAAGTATAAACATGTATCCTATTACCCAGCAATTGTGCTCCTGCATATATATCCCAAAGAAATCCTTGCAAAGTCCACGATAAAGCAAGTGTGATAATGTTCATTATAGCAGTGTTTGTTGTGACAAAAGTCTGGATGGCAATCACTGGGAAATACAAGTACTTAAAACACGGTAGCTACAAACGATGGAATACTATGCAGCAGTTAGAAGCGATGTAAACATGACAATATAAGTAAATGATAAACACTTAAGGTTAATTAAAATAAAATAGTAGGAAGAAAATGAAATACATAGCACAATACCATCTATGCATAATAAAATTTCATACACATAAAATGGGGCAGGGGGCAGGGTAGAGATATAATTAACCCAAGCCCAACCATGAGATAACTGCTGAAGCTGAGAGATGGGCCCATGAAGATTCATAACATATTCTCTTTTTTTTTAATTTATTTTAAATTTTCTATTTAAAATATTTAAAAATACATGTATATAAAAGCAATGCCTTATGAAAATACATATAAACAAAAGAGAATGGTGCAGTAGTTATTATAATGACTGTCAGAATGGTTTCCTATGGGTCAAGGTCAGAAGCATGGGACTAGAAATGAAAATAAAAGAATATGTATAAACAAATAAAATAAGGGCTTTGCATGGACCAATGATGACAGCGTGCAATGAACTGAGGAGCATGTTTAGCTCTATTCTTATGCAAAAGTTCCTTTAAAAAAAAAAAAAAAGACTATTTTTTTCTTTAATTGAGAGGATCTGGTTTAAGACTGTGGAGATGGAGGAACTATAAAAATAATTGTCTAATATTTATAATTCAGAAAACAATTGAATAGCTGTTCCAAGGAACCAACTCACCATATGTTAACTATAGAAATGAATTAGAAGTAAGTAATGTCATTTATATTTTCAAGATAAGTCATTTCTGATAATAATATTCATCACAAAAAACTAGCAAAATCAATAAGCTGCTACCCGCAAATTAAGGGGAAAAAATAGACTCTAAAGTAGTTGTACTCTAAAAGAATAAAGAAAAACAGAACAAAGGGAAAAAATTTCCACAGCAGAGGCTGTAAACTGTTTTATTTCATTCACACATTTGGCAAAGGAGATTTTTTTCACAGGCAAAATTTTGTGCTGATATTTAAAAATTAGGACTTTTCAAAATCCATATTTATTTCTTCTGAATATACAATAAAATTAGATTTTACAGTCTCTTATTTCCACTTAGAGGGGATTCTAGAGCTGAACAAAAATGTCCTATTTACTGGTCACATAGTCTCTAAGGTTACATGGTAACTGCCAGGCATGAAACATTATTTAAAATACTTTTTTCTTTTCTAACATTTTGTGCGCCTCATATCTCACTGAAAACTGTACCAAAATATATTCAGAAATATACTTAATAATGTGAACATGTAAGCAGTCATGGGAGGCATGGACAGAACATGCTAACTGAAAGGATATGGTAGGTAAAGAAAAATCTTTGGGGACTCAAGAAATAGTGAAAAGAGATTTGGTATTCAGAGGTAACACTCTGAGTATATGAAAGTATGACAGAGTTTTTTGGAGTGGTTAAAGAACATGTTCCTAATGTAGTTAAAGAACTGATTAATGAATATGGTATTGAGAAGAAAGTGCAGTGAATAGTAGTTTTTGTTTAATCTTCCAAATTAAACACTACTGAGTTGAGCCCACAGATTTAATGGAAGCTACTTCATTTCTTCTCCATTCTTCTTAATTGGTTTGCACACTTCCATAATAATATATCAATTTTATCCACTTCCTATTATAAATGACATATGACACTTCCTGTTATGATAGTGTTAGGGCATAACACCTTGTGTCTGAATATGAATGAATATAGTTTTGAAGTCGCTTAGATAGGGCTAGTGATAAAACAAGTTTAGCAAGTCAAAGTACAGTCTGAAACCCTAACCATTTAAATGAGATGATTTATGAGGTTGTATCTATTACTTACCTTGAGTATCTATATTTTAAAGATCTTGTCTGTAAACCATATAACCTTCAATATCTACTTCCCATATGCAGAAACTGGCATCCTCAATAAGCATCTAAAAAAGAAACAAAGGAAAATATCATGAATTTGTGGTTATAAATATTGTTTATTTTAAACATATAAGTGGACGTAAAAATTATTCTTTATGATTTTATTAAGTTTGGACAAGGGGAGGCATATCTCATAGGACATATTTTATATAAATAAACACCAGTAATAATGAGATTTTTCCATTTAGAAGAATCAGAAAGTTTTGTGGAACATATATTTTGATTTATGCCAGAAAATTTAGTGCTTTCCATTGTCCTAATTTTATCTGGCTACCAAGTTTCTATGAGCATTTTTAAGAAATATAATTTTAAATACATTGATTCTGAGGTTCTACATGAACATAGCCCTACCCCAGGAAATATTTTCCTTGCTCAAATGGATCACAAAAATATATTCTTGATTATATCTGAGTTGCTTATAAATGCCAAAATCAAAGAGATCAACTAGTTAAATATCATCCTCATAAAAAAGGTCAATATTACTTAAACTGCCCAATCAGTACTTTATAAACACCAACCTAAGGAAGCTTTCAGAGATCTTTTAAGAGAAATTGCCACTAATTGAGAATTAGGGTTATCTAAACAAAATGTTCTTTCCTAAAAGAATATGATTTTGGAATGAAACTGGACCACTTTCTTACATGATACACAAAAATAAATTCAGAATGGATGAAAGACCTGAATTTGAGACAGGAAACCACCAAATCCTAGAGAACATAGGCAGAAACCTCTTTGACTTTAGCCATAGCAACTTCTTACCAGAAATGTCTTCAGAGGCAAGGGACACAAAAGCAAAAATGAACTATTGGGACCTCATCAAGATAAAACACTTCTCAGGGAGCCTCGTGGCTCAGGGGCTGAGCATCTGACTCTTGATTTTGGTTCAGGTCATGATCTCACAATTCGTGAGATCAAGCCCCACACTGAGCTGCCAGCATAGAACCTGCTTGGGATTCTCTCTCTCTGGCCCTCTCCCATCCTCTCTCTCTCTTTCTCTTTCTCAAAAATAAATAAATAAACATTTTTTTAAAGAAGATAAAAAGCTTCTGCACAGTGAAGGAAACAATCAGTAAAACTAAAAGACAGCCTACAGAATGGAAGATATTTCCAAATGACATATCTGATAAAGGGTTAGTATCCAAAATGTATAAAGAACTTATTAAACTAAACACTCACAAAACAAATAATCCAGCGAAGAAATGGGCAGAGGAGATGAATCAATACTTTTGAAGACATCCATATGGCTAACAGACAAATGAACAGATGATCAACATCACTCATCCCCAGGGAAATACAAATCAAAACCACAATGAGATACCACCTCACACTAGTCAGAATGGCTAAAATTAACATCACAAGAAACATATGTTGGTGAGGATATGGAGAAAGGGGAACCTTCTTGCACTGTTGGTGGGAAGGCAAACTGGAGCAGCCAGTCTGGAAAACAGTATGGAGTTTCCTCAAAAAGTTAAAAATAGAACTACCTACAATCCAGCAAATGCACTACTAGATATTTATCCAAAAGATACAAAAATACAGATTCATTGGGGTACATTTACCCCGATGTTTATAGCAGCATTATCAACAATAGCCAAGATATGGAAAGAACCAAATGCCTATCGACTGAAGAATGGATAAAGAAGATGTGGTATATGGGGCATCTGAGTGGTCAGGTGATTATCCAACTTTGGCTCAGGTCATGATCTCAAGGTTCATGGGTTCAAACCCTGCATTGGCTTGCTGCTGTCAGCCTGTCAACACAAAGCCTGCCTCGGATCCTCTGTACCCCTTTCTCCCTACACCTCCCTGGCTCATGCTGTCTCTCAAAAAATAAATGCAACATAGGAAAAGAGATGCGTTACATATGTATGTAATGGAATATTACTCAGCCATCAGAAGGAATGAAATCCTGCCATTTGCAATGAAGAGTCTGAGCTACAGTGTACTATGCTAAGCGAAATAAGTCAGGCAGAGAAAGACAAATACCATATGATTTCACTCATGTGGAATTTAAGAAATAAAACAGATGAACATGTAAGAAGAGGGGGAGAAAGAGAGAGGGAAACAAACTATAAGAGACTTTATGATAGAGAACAAAATGAGTGTTGATGGAAGGATGTGGCAGGGAGATGGGCTAAATGGATGATGGGTATTAAGGAGGGAACTTGTTGTGCTGAGCACTGGGTGTTATATGTTAGTGATGAAATTAAATTCTACTCCTGAAAACAATATTACGCTATATGTCAAGTAACTAGAATTTAAATAAAAATTTGAAAAGAACAAAAATAAGTCTTGAGAATGTAATGTACAGCACAGAGAATGTAGTCAATAATATTGTATTAACGTTGTATGGTAACAGATAGTAGCTAGATGTATTGTAGTGATTGCAATGTATACAAATGTGGAATCTCTATGTTGTACACATGAAACTAATGAATTATATGTCAATTATACTTAAATAAAAAATGGCCACACATAAACACACACAGAAGAATCTTATCTCTCTTTGATTTTTTTTAAAAAACAAGCCTAAGACAAGCAGTTAGGGAAACAAGGATTTGAAGGATATAATGCCATACGAATATGTGATTTTGAGTATTATGGATTCCCAAGCCAAACATCGATAGTTTTTGGATTCAATTACATGATCCTTTTGCTCATTGCTGTAGATCTCTTATTAGAGTAGTTTCTTAGTTACAGCTGCACATTAAAAATACTTGAGGGGTGGGTGCTTGGGTGGCTTAGTCAGTTGAACATCTGACTTTGGCTCGGGTCATGGTCTCAGGTCATGATTTCAGGGCTCGTGAGTTTGAGCCCCACGTTGGGCTCTGTGCTGACAGTTCAGAGCCTGGAGCCTTCTTCGGATTCTGTATCTCCCTCTCTATCTGCCCCTCCCCCACTTGTGCTCTGTCTCTCTCTCTCAAAAATAAACATTAAAAAATATTTGGGACACTTTATACTGAGACTTGGTATATTTCTTAGATACTCTTATTTAACTGGTATGGTGTGGTGCTGGGGCCTAGGGTTTCTTTTTTGTTGTTGTTGTTTGTTTGTTTTTAAGTATTAAAAAGGAGAGGCACCTGGGTGGCTCAGTCAGTTGAGCAATGGACTCTTGGTTTTGGCTCAGGTCATAATCTCATGGTTTGTGGGTTCGAGCCCTGTGCTGGACTCTGTATTCTCTTTCTCTTTCCCTGCTCTCTCTTTCTCAAAATTAAAAAAAAAAAAAATTAAAAAGCATTAAGGAAGGGTATCAGTCCTTCCGTGAGTGGGAGGGGGCAAAAGAGAGAGTGAGACACTGAATCAGGGTCCAGGCTCTGAGCTATCAGCACAGAGTCCAACATGGGGCTCAAACTCATGAACTGTGAGATCAGGAGCCGAAGTCTGATGCTTAACTGACTGAACCGCCCAGGCACCCTCTAAGATTATATTTCTAATCTTAAAAGATAATCCTGAGGCATCCTGGATAAGAAATAACTTTAAAATATAAATAGGACTTTAGCAATAAATCAATGTAGATAAGCTAAAATAATGTTTATGGGTAATGTATTTTGTAAGCTGTGCTATCCTCCTAACCTAAGTAAACTGTGTAGGTAATCAACAAAATACTATGGCAAAAAAGAGAAAACTAAATTATATTCTATAATGACAATTTAGCCCCAAACTACATAAATAATTACAAACATGCCCACAATGTCTCAGAATTAAAAATGTTTTGGCCTTAACTTAGCAGTGGGGAATAAACTCTTCTACTATCATTTGCTCTAAGTGCAAAGCAACAAATTCTCAAAGAAAAAGTCTTGAGTCATTTCCTTCAACACACACACTAACATAGCTTACTAAAAATAAGATGAAATAGGCTGTTAACATTTTAGTCTTGAAAATTCTTTTAAAACAAGTCCAGAAATACTTTGTAATAAAAATAATATATTCATATGCACATACTCTGTAGATTCTTTCTGAAAAAGAAAAGTCTAATAAACAGAGGTGAATATCCAAGTCTGTGCTATACATAATAAGGATGATGATCTCAGTAACTGCTAAATCTTTAAAGAAAATTATAATTATTTTCACTTATCTACCTAGTATGGAGGTGCTCCTAATAAAGTATTCTTTCTACATGCATGTGCTGCTAACTACTTCAGGTTTTCCTATTAAGTTCACATCAATCTTCAGTTTATGACTAAAGTTGATTCTTTTCCCAGAACTAGTTCTGCTTAATAGCTAGTAAACAGTCATGGACTTCCTAAACGTCTTCACAAACACAGAGCCACCTCTCAAATCTGCAGGATCGGATGCAAGTTTGCCTCTGGTTTATAGCTATGCAATGAAATTCCAATGTCTTTTGGCAAGACTCATGATCTTTTACTATTTGACCCCAGATGCCTTTTGCTGTTTATCTCTCATCTCTTCATCAACCAAAACTTGGCTCAAATACTGCTTCCTCCTTGAAGGAAATTTCCATCAACCAGACACTAAAAGCTTTCTTTCTTTTTCTGACTTCCAACACTAATTATTGCCAAGTTACTTAGGTAATTAATCAGGTACTCACTTATGGTCCTTTATCTCTATCTTTTATTTTTAAGATTTGGCATGTTTGCTTTATTCCCTCAACTAAATTATAATTTCCCAGCAAGCCCTAGCTTGAAAGCATTTAATAAATATGCGATGATTTTATTTATTGGTCTTCCCATTAACTGAGCATAGCATTTTACAGTGATTGAGTGAAGCACCCAGCTTTTCTCTTTAGTATACTTTACAACCATGAATGATTTAACATTGTAATTTCCCTAAGCTGCAAGAACTTGCCCATCTCTTTTGAGGTTACTGCACCTTACTCTCTTAATGTCTCACGATGTAGGTAATTATAGCAACTGAGAGTAATGGCATAATAATTGCTGTTAATAATAACAACTGAATCAACAAAAAGGAACATTATTTTTTTAATATTTGAAGGGATACATACATCCTGATGCTTATAGCAGAGCTATCAACAATAGCCAAATTATTATGGAAAGAGCCCAAATGTCCACTGACTGATGAATGGATAAAGAAGATGTGGTGTGTATGCATGTAAATATATGTATATATATGTATATATGTATATATACACATATACATATACATATACGTATACATACACACAACGGAATATTACACATCAAAATGAATGAAATCTTGCCATTTGCAATGATGTGGAAGGAGCTAGAAGGTAAGTGACACAAGTCAGTGTCACAAGCTAGAAGGTAAGTGACACAAGTCAGTCAGAGAAAGACAAAATATCATATGATTTCACTCATATGTGGAATTTAAGAAACAAAACAGATGAACATAGAGGAAGGGGGGGAAAAGAGAGGGAGGCAAACCATAAGAGACTCCTAAATATAGAGAACAAACTGAGGGTTGATGGATGGGAGGTGGGCATAGGATGGGCTAAATGGGTGATGAGTATTGAGGAGGGCACTTGTTGGGATGATCACTGGGTGCTGTAAGTGATGAATCACAAAATTCTATCCTGAAAGCAGTATAACACTCTGTGTTAACTAGAATTTAAATAAAAACTTAAAAAAAGAACATTTAAAAAGTAAATTAAATTCTATTTAAATACATGTAACACAGAAGTCCTAGGGAACATGGTTTAGTGTTTCCTTAGAAAAACTACATACTTCAATAAGAACCAATAACTCTATAAATAGCACAATACTCTATATATCACAAAAGAATTCAATGTATACAGATTACTCTTTAAAGACCAAAAATACAAACTTATAGATAATAAACAATAAATGTGTCCAAGATTTTTAAAGTTGCTAACACTTCTTCCTTGCTTTGAAATACAGTAATGAGAGCTAACATTTATTGATTTCTAAATTCTAACCATCATTAATTAATTTAATCTTTACAACAATCCTAAGAAGTACTATTATCATCTATATTGTACGGATAGGGAAATTGAGGAACAGAGAAATTAACTTGTTGAAACTTTCACAGTTAATAACTGTCAGAGCTAGATTTCAAACTCATGCAGTCTACAATTATCTACAGATTTCTTAAAGGCACTATCCATTAAACTAAAATCTCCAGTAGTTCTGGAAGCCTTACTTAATGTATCTGTATATAAATTTCTGCCTTATACCCTCCACCCTTTTCCAAGGTTTTTGAGATTTCCCACTCAAAGGAGAATGCCACGGGGGTCCACTTCAACTCTTCTTCTCACAAAAAGATGATTTCAAAGTCTTCATTTAGTGTTACATACTTTCTATTTCTGTACAATTTACAGAATAAAATCTGTAAAATTTACATAATAAAGCATAATAAATACTAAAGGTTTATGTTAAAAACCCTGTCTTGATTTGAATGTGATGTTCTATGAGTCTAAAGACATTAAGATCCATTAAGTATGGTTCAATAATGGGATATCATATTCATGGATTTAACTCCTTAGAAATTTTTTAATGAAAAACTATACCTTCTTAAAATATTACTGCACTCCCAAATTTGAAATATGGCAGTTTTTACAGGAAGAAAACATGCTTTCCACTTCCCTGAGCTATGGAACTATACCAAAACCTAAACTTTTATAGGTGGTTACTCTCATAGTATTAGCAGTATACAATACTGTAGACCTCAAGATCCCATTTATTCTAACAGGTGACTTAAAAATAATTCTAATTTAGGGGTACCTGGTGGCTAAATCAGTTAAGCGTCCAACTCTTGATTTCAGCTCAGGTCATGATCTCATGGCTCATGAGTTCGAGCCCTACATCAAGCTCTGCACAGGCAGTGCAAAACCTTCTTGGGATTCTCTCCTTCTCTCTCTCTGCCTGTCCCTCATGTGCTCTCTCTCTCTCTCTCTCTCTCTCTCCTTCTTTCTAAAAATAAATAAATAAACTTAAAAAAATTCTAGTTCACAAATTTCATATGTGGCTGAATGGAAACAGATCATAGCAAAAAATTATGGAATAAAATAAAACTTCACAAAGTATTTTATTTCAATAAAAAACAAACATTAAAGTAATTAAAAATATTTTTAAGCCATGTCTGCTTTTTTTTGTTTCCATATTTCTTCAGTATAACAAGAGTTCTAATCATGCAATCAATGGAAGATTTGTTTTCTCAACTGTTCGTCATAGAGCATAATCTTAGCCTGAGAATATTTAAGCATTGCTTAGTACCAGTTAAGTCCATTATTAGGTTTATTCCCGATCACGTATTTAGTGGACCTTGCATAACTTTGATTTATGGTTTTAACACAACCATTCTATTTTTAAGTCAACAACATAAAAGACTCTTATTGGATACACCCCAGTCAGTGTCAAAACAAATAACCATAGGTAATTTGAAATCCTGTCCATTAAATTAGGCCTTGCCTTTAGTCCTCTTGCAACTTGCCCAGATGACCTGGCTTCAGTTAAGAAACTATATTTAGAGTCCAACATAACTGAAGTTCTTTCTATAAAAGTTGATAATAACCAGGCTATCCAAGGTATAAGAGTAAGTAGCATTTCTTTTTCATTAGAGAAAGAAAAGAAACAATCTTTGTTTCTTCCTTTTTTTTTTTTTTTTGCCCCACCAGCATTCTCTAAAATTGTCCATCTGACCTAGACAAGGTATCTCTTCCACTGGAATAAATTGTCAATTTGGTTCTGACAGACCACCTTAATAACATCTATTATTTGGGAAATACCAATTAGTGATATTTGGGTACACTAACATGCCAAACAATTTAAGAGCTGACCTTTTTGGATAGAAAGAATTAAGTACAACATTTTGGCAAATATAGTACCAAGAACATGCATATAAATATTCTGGCAATAACAAATTCATTATGCTGGTTATCCTATTGGGTTGGTTGATAGACAATTAATGAGCTAATAGGGCTGGGACATAGAAAATGGGTTAGCAACCCATTTATTACTCTAATTCTATGTAGCTTCTCCCAACCTCAAAAATAAGGTATTTGAAAAGCACTAAGGATCTCTCAACTTAAGGTTGAGAAAATAAGTATGTTCTAGAGAAAAACAAATGGGGTTTGGTGATTAAAATAATGTAAATATGAAGGTCTATGTTAATAGGTTTATATTCAATAAAACAAAAACATTTTAAAAAATCATTCCACTTATTCTTTCATGCACCAGAACTTTTCAAGGATTTCCTCTATGGCAGTGTTACAGAAATAAATTACAAAGCTATTCCATATACATTTATTATATTTTATAAAGCTATTTTACTTTTAGAAATAATAAATACACTAATGACCTTGCTCTCTGCCTTGCTCTAAATGCTGGTAATGTTAAAAGTTTATGACTAGGATGATACTGATGTTATATATCTTCTCAGGTTCTGCCTTTTGCCTTTCTGACTCCTGACTCAGTAGTCTCTATGAGACATTTCTAGCAATATATCCCTGTTATTTTTTTCACAGCGTCTTTAGAAAGCACTACCACTGACATCACTTCCATTTTCTTTTTAAAAACCTCATGTTCCTCTTTTTCTCATTATAATCATTAACAGCAGTTGCCCACCTTTCCAGAATGCTGGAAATAAAATATTTTTAATGCTAAAAAGTTCTACAGAGGAAACAAAAAAGAAGAGAGAAAAAAGCAACAGTGATAACTCCTGTTGATTTCTTTGTTCAGGATTATGCTAAAAGTGTACGGGCATACACCTCTGAGATATTATGGGTTTGGTTCCAGATCACCACAATAAAACAAATATTACAATAAAGTGAGTCAAATGAACTTTTTGCTTCCCCACTGCATGTAAATGTTATGCTTACACTATACTGTAGTCTATTCAGCGTGCAATAGCATGATGTCTAAACAATGTATATACCTTAATTAAAAAAATACTTTATTGCTAAAAAATGCTATCGTCTGAGCTTTCAGAAAGTCATAATCACTAATCACCATAACAAATTAATAATAATGAAAAACTTTGAAATACTGTAAGAATAACCAAAATGTGATACAAAGACACAAAGTGACTACTGTTAGAAAAATGGCGCCAAAAGACTTGCCCAAAGGAGGGTGGCCACCAACCTTCAAAGTGTAAAAAAATGTAGTATCTGCGAAGCACAATAAAACGAGGTAAGGTGGTAGATGGAATTACGGACAAGAGATGGGGATATCAAAGGGGGAATTTCAACATCAGAGGGTATGCTTAAATTCCTTCTGAAACATGGTAACCTTGATTCCAACTCCATGATTCTATGAATCTATGATTAAAAATCACACGAAATTTTATGAGCAAACAAGAGAATGCTTTGAAAAAAAAAAAAAAAAAAGGCATTCCTAAGTCAAATACCAAAGTTGCACTGCCCCCTTTTGGAGACAGACAACAGAAATTCATAAATATTAACAGGATATTGTTAATATTTTTAAATTCTAAAGCAGTATTATAGATACAGGCATTACTTGTATCAGTCAGAAATTTGTTCCCCTAACATATTTAACTAAATATGTTATTTGTTGTTAAAACAAACAATACAATATAAATTGATGGCGGGCCAACATGAATAAAACAAAACCTTGGAAGTGCCACCACGATCAAAAAAAATGTAATCTTGCCATTTGCAACAATGTGGATGGAACTAGAGTGTATTATGCTAAATGAAATAAGTCAGTCAGAGAAAGACAAATATCATATGATTTCACTCATATGTGGAATTTAATATACAAAACAGATGAACATATGGGAAGCAAAAATAAGATAAAAACAGAGAGGGAGAAAAACCATCAGAGACTCTTAAATAGAGAGAACAAACTGAGGGTTGCTGGTGGGGTGTTGGGTGGGGGAATGGGCTAAATGGACTATAGGCATTAAGGAGGGCACTTGTTAGGATGAGCACTGGGTGTTATATGTAAGTGATGAATCACTAAATTCTATTCCTGGAATCATTATTATATTATATGTTAACTAACTTGGATTTAAACTAAAATAAATTAATTAAAAAATAAATAAAATTCATAGCACCAAATAAAAAACTGCAAAAACACTAGAATTGAGCCCCCCCAAAAATGATGTTTCTCTTGATGATGAAACAGAAAATGGGTCTGTAACTCTGTGTGTGTATGAGAGAGAGAGACAGAGAGAGGCTCTTACTTTCATTCACAAAAATTAAGAGTTCTTAAAGAAGCTTCACTTTCAAGTTTTTAATGGTGCTATGATATAACATTTGGGGGCATTTGATACATAAAACACTATAATCCTAAAGAAAAACACTATCATAAAGATAGATTTCATGAAGCTGTCATACATCTACTTCAATACCTAAAAAGAAATCCAGATCTAAATATAAACCATAATGCTTTATTTACATGGTGGTAACAAAGATAATAACAAGCCTCAAGTGATTCCACTGTACTGAATGAGATAAACTACTAGAGTGTTGTAGGAGATTAGAAAATACTGAATCAGAACTCAGAAACTCTTTTTAGAAGATGTTCTTTGGGGTGCTTGGGTAGCTCAGTCAGTTAAGCATCTGTGCCCAGCTCTGTGCTGACAGTGTGGATCCTGCTTGGGACTCTCTTTCTCTGCCCCACCCCCACTCACACTTTTTCTCTCTCTCAAAATAAACAAATAAACTTAAAAAAAAAATGTTTCTTTCAAAAAAAGATGAGCACTGGGTGTATACAACACTGGGTGTTGTATGTAGCCAATTTGACAATAAATTATATTTAAAGAAGGATGAACTCTGTATAAAAACAAAATAAAATCAGGTAAGTTAAAAACTAATAAAATATGATAGACTTATTAATTAGTACTTGTTAATTAAGACTAATTTAAAAGAAAACTAAAGGAAAGATATATTTAAATTAACATGTAAATAATTTTAATATAGTTTTAAAGTATGTGCATACAGACTAAAAACTGTCTTCATAAGATTTTTAAAATAAGCAGCTTCAAAATGCAGCTATAGATTATTAAAATCAGCATATGGGGTGCCTGCATGGCTCAGTCAGTTAAGCGACTGACTTCAGCTCAGGTCACAATCTCACGGTTTGTGAGTTCAAGCCCTGTGTCAGGCTCTGTGCTGACAGCTCACAGCCTGGAGCCTGCTTAAGATTTTGTGTTTCCC
The DNA here is from genome assembly GCF_028749965.1 of Puma concolor. Taxonomy (NCBI): domain Eukaryota; kingdom Metazoa; phylum Chordata; class Mammalia; order Carnivora; family Felidae; genus Puma; species Puma concolor. The sequence goes on along the minus strand of NC_141674.1, from coordinate 140,019,575 downwards.
CCTCTCTCTGCCCATCCCCTGCTCGTGCTGTCTCTCTCTCTCTCTCCCTCTCTCTCTCTCTCAAAGATAAATAACATTAAAAATATTTTTTAAAAAAATCAGCATATAAACTGCTTACAGAAAACATCAAATTTATGCTGTAAGACATTTTAAATGTTCTATTATATGGAAATACCCTCTTTCCAGTATTTATGGCATAATTTTTTTATGTAATGCATACTTCAGCTAAAGTGATTATTCAAGTTATTAATGAAACAAAATAAAACAACCCTCCAAAATGAAGGGTCTTCATTAATGGAAACAAATCCTTCAGTATTATCCTAAGGGAAGAGACTTTACCCAGGATAATGAACAAAAAAGCCATAAGTAGTTGCATCTTGGGAAAATCAAATTCTACCATGATTTCCAATAAAAACAAAAAGATATCAGGGAGAGATGTTAGAACCCCGTGCAAGGAGATGAAATCCTCACATGTCAACGCATTAAAATAAAAAAATGACAAGCAGGGAAAATGCACATAAATGCACAGAATAGGAGTATCATCCTTAGTGATGTCTGAAAAGGAGGTTAGTGTGACCAGAGTATCAAAGTCACCAGCGAGTGTTTGGGGGAAACATCAGGCTCTGACTTTCTGCAGATTTTTAGTGCAGGCACTCATAATAGCAAAAGAAACCATATTACATGAGGAATTTTATGAGCCAGTAGTATGCCTGATTTTATGATATCTGGAAATAGCTTTACCAAAAAAGCATATTTCAAATCCTACCAAGATCAGTTCGGTACTATGCCAACCTGCCAATAATGAAGAGGTTTATTAGAGAAAATAACACAACGACACAAGAATAAAATCCCTATAAACAGAAAAAGATGTCTAGATTACACAAATTGCCTCCAGAAGTAAATAATGATGGGGTCATTTTTGACTCAGTGAAAGATAATTGAGAAATCAAAAAATGAAATCTAAATATGAGCAAGTGCAACCAAAAAGAGTTTGAGTCACTCTTGTTTACATGTTTAAAGGATTGCCTTGTCAAGTTTCTTTTTTGAGATACACAAGAAATAAATGGAATATCATTTTAGATCTTTGAAAGGCAACAGAAAAAATAACTATACATATAAAATGTGAAGAATTTGCAGAGATTTGCTCCATCTTCTCCGTGTTTATAATGAACCTAAATGACTATGCAGAAAAAGAACTACTTAAATGTTTGAACCAAAACATTATAGGTCATTTTGCTCTGTAAGAGTGATTTAAGTCTTAATACCATCTCTCTCTTTAAGCTTAAAATTAATCAAATATTAAATGTTCCTTATATTGCTGGCCTTTATAATGCTGTGACTTTTTCTGATGATTCCTTAGCACTGAAAATATAGTTGTAGATAATATTGTAGATACAGATACAATAAAATGTCCCCTAGATAAATATACGTAACATAGAATTTTAACTTGTTATAGTGAATTGCAAATTAGTGTGAGGAAGTAAAACAGTATGGTAGGTTCATGTTCAGTAGAAGTTAAATATATAACAATTAAAAATACCTATTGACGGGCTCATTGCAACAGAGAGCAATTGAAGCAAAAATAAAATGAAATATTCAGTTGATTCATATAGAAAATAATAAAAAAATTATCTCAATATGTTGGGATGCCTCTCTTTTCGATTGAACCAGGTGAAATTTTTTTATTGTTCAAAAAAGACTGAGGTTTGGAAATTTCTCATGGTTTAAACTAAAAGCACTAGAGTTAGTTCATTTAGTTCATTTTAGTTCATTTAGTTCATTTAGTTCTATGAAACATTGCAATACAAATCAAGAAATAATGTATTCACTGACTAAAACCTATAGTTCAAATAATTTTACTACCACACAAAAAAGGTGAAAGAGGAATAAACATTATAAGTGATTTTTGTTGCTCCCAGATTCTTAAGAGATTATGTGTTTATTTGAGCATATACTGTGTAGATTATTAGGTAAAAAAAATCATCACTGTTTTATTCTTCTTGGATGTTGATAAAGAAGATATAATAAGAGGAAGGTTATAAATGAGAGCAAATTCACATTTGGAAGAGAAGGAAACCAACAAAGTCCTTTATGATATTTACAATAGCTTAATAAATTTTTTGGCCAAGTACTGTAAGGTAAAAACTTCCTCCACCATATATTGCAAGTTCATAATTTTAAAAAATGGCTGACTGTAAATAAAGGCAATCTATTTAACTGTCTATTGATCAATCAGTGAAAAACGACCATATATTTATATAACAGTTTAGCAGAAATTTCAAGGAAAGAATTCTCAATTTTGCCTGATCCTAAAAATGTGTCTTATAAAAACCAACAAAAACCCAAAAATTAACATAGTATTTAAATTTTTATATACATAATTATAACATTAGATGTATCAAAATTAATTTTGATACATCTAATGTTTGGTCAGAACGAACAGTGTTGCTGTACCAGTTGTTAACATACTAAATAGTAAAAGGCTTCCATACTTGTAAGAAAATGGCCACTACTCTCTGTTCCTCTCCCCATGTACTCTTCTCTAGGGACATCGCTTCCACCAAGCAGACTTATCCATATTCTAACCCCTTAGGAGATAAGACCTGGAAGAGCTGGGGGCCTATAAGACCCTTAGATCCACCCAAATTAGTGCCTACGCCATACCAGTTGTTATGTTTCAAATCTCTCCTCTGTTAGTGAAACAGGGATAGTTGCAGAAGCTTTGTATTTGGAGTCAGACAGACTACTACCTGGGTAAGTCACTAGTCTTTTCTGAAATTTTAACTTCCTCTTCTGAAATAGTTATTACTAACTACTTAGTAGAGCTTATTGTGGATTGTGTGAAATAACAAAAAGTGCCTATTAGCAATGGTAGGCATACCACTTACTCTCCTCTCACCCTACTAAAAACATGGTATAGTTGACACCTGAACAAAGGGGATTAGGGATGCCAAACCTACATGCAGTCAAAAATCCACATATAATGCTTGACTTCCCAATACCCTACTGTTGACCAGAAGTCTTACTAATACCATAAACTAATACCTTACAAATAGCCAATTAACATATTTTTAAATATATGATATACTGTATCCTATAATAAAGTAAGCTAGAGAAAAGAAAATGTTATTAAGATAATCATCAAGAAGAGAAAATGCATTTACAGTACTGTGTTTATCAGAAAAATACCCTGTGTGTAAGTGGACCCACACAGTTCAAACCTGGGTTATGCCAAGGTCAACTGTAAATACTACATGGAAAAACAAGCAAAACTGCAGTCCTTTCCTCACAAATGGGTCATGTTTCAAACATTCATTTTTGAAATCGGTAGTCTGGTAATTAAGAATGCACTTTCCTCACAATGATCATTACATAAAAGGAGTAACGTATCTCAACAATTTTATAAATTCTAATTTCATCTACAATATGCTGTTTTCATACATGGACAAAAACTTATTGAGTATTCATATATGCTAGGTGCTATTTTAAGAATTTTACATTTAAGTGGTTTAATCCTCAGAGCAACCTTATGAAATTGTATGCTCTTATCACACCCACATAACCAATAAGGAAACCAAGACAGAGAGGTAAAGTATCATGCTCTAGGTTATAGTAGCTAGTAAGTGGCAGAGCCAGCATTCAACCTACGCAACCAGGCCCAAGGGCGTTTGTTCCTAATCACTATACTGTATTGTCTTTGGAGTTGTCTGATTCATAAAACATATAAACACTTAAAAAATCAAACCATTGAGAGAAAAATCACATGGTAGTTCCTCAACTTGTGATAGAAATCAAACAGCAAAAGATGAAAAAATATACCAAATTTATCTTGCATCCTGGTGGCTTGAAGAAAAGCAGCCTTAGATTAGATTTGTGGAGATACAGACTGTCTACCCTCAAAGGTTTAAATTTTTTTTTTTCAACGTTTTTATTTTATTTTTGGGACAGAGAGAGACAGAGCATGAACGGGGGAGGGGCAGAGAGAGAGGGAGACACAGAATCGGAAACAGGCTCCAGGCTCTGAGCCATCAGCCCAGAGCCTGACGCGGGGCTCGAACTCACGGAGTGCGAGATCGTATCCTGGCTGAAGTCGGACGCTTAACCGACTGCACCACCCAGGCGCCCCTACCCTCAAAGGTTTAAATACTACTATCATGGGTTCTTCATCACAGCTAATGCTCCTGAATTACCTTTCCTTTCCTTATTTATGTATCTATCATCAGTTTCTACAAAACATTACCTAAGGAATGGGAAATGCAGCAGAAAGTCTGGAGTCCCTTACATGAGCTTGGTTTCTCCTTTTTCTTTCAGAGGAAGTGTCTTTTTAAAGACAGTTTGCAAACAGGCCCAAGGCCAACTTGTATTGACCTGGGCTCCCAAGTGTGAATTATCAACAGTGACCAGGCTCTTGTCTGGCACCTTTCCCACAGATCAAGGGAATGGGTGTATTTGTTCCATGGAGATTAAGTTCAGCTACTGCCTGACCCCATCTTCTTCAGACTACACCTAGTACTTCTGTTTATCCTTGAGACTTCTGTGAGTTCTTCCTGTGACCATTTCTTACTTTGAAAGATTGCTCTTTAAATTCAGTTGTTGGTGTGCAAAAATAGTTTCCATCTAATGTTCTTAGTACTTTCAGATTATTTGTAATATTTTCATTTGAGCTTTTTGTTACATTTTACTTTTAGTATCAAGGTGACTGTCAAATATTTTATTTACTTGGTATATTAAATGCTCCAAAAACTACTTTTCAATATCCTAGAATCTTATTACTTTGCTATTTTAAATTCTTTAGCATTTTAGGCATCCCTAAATATTTATATTTAAGCATTTTAAGGGTATTAAGATTTGTTTTAGTTTAAACTGTAGATCTCACAGAATTTTCTGTTAGAATTATATTCAATTTTTTTGGTTAAAAAGCATTTTTTCCTTACTTCCATTTTTAAACTTTACTATATATATTGACTTCAGTATTTTAAAATTATGTGTAGAGTCTCAATGTAAGGGTGACTGTGTGAGATCCTTTAACTCACAAAACTTTGTTAAGTTTTACTCGTATTTGATGGCTAGTAAATAACTTTATCCACTTGGAGTCACAAAAAAATTAAAAGGAATCTATCATACTATATATTTTCAGTCTCAAATTCAAATAGATCATCTTTATAACTGTCCATTTACTCTAAACAACATATCATTAACAGTATAAAATAAATAATACCAGCCTAAATGGGAAGGATTCTTATCTTTGGGTTTATTAGGTAGTTGTCTTAGTGGGGTTTCTAAGGAAGCAGTCTCTGAGAATAAAACTGAGTATACATTTTTTTTTTTTTTTTCATTTGGGAGGTTCAGAAGAACTGGCAGGGAAATGGGGAAGGTGATAAGAGAAGGGCAAGCAGCTAATATAGGGTACACTATTAGGCTAGCTATCACAGAAGCCAACTGAAACTTCATCTTCTGGGGGAAACTGGCAAATGGTATAAGATACAGGTCTCAGAATTGTCTAAGCCAGGGCCAAGGAAGCTGAAACCTGTTAGTCATTGTTTACAGTCTAATCCCAGTGGTTTCTAGAAGGTCAGAGGCAGTCCTATGGCTTAGATGGAGGTGCTGGCCTTTGGAAGGCTGATGTGCACAAAATGGTAAGGGGCTACAAGGGTGTATGAAAACAGTACCACATTAACTATTACAACAACAAATCTATTAGACCCCCCCCCCCCAAACACCATAGTGATCATTCTGACAAAGTAAATTTAGCCCTGAATGTTGGTAAAATTTTGGTAAACCAGTTTTACCTGTAAGTATAAGGTATGCTAATAATATTTAAGTATTACTGAGAGTGTATAACTTCTCATAAAATGCTAACAAAGCAAGAGCATGGGACTATACACTAGGAAACACATATAAGCTCAAGGAATAATATCAGCCTGTGATTTAACTTTTTCAGGAAATAATCTCTTCCTTCCCAGCTGCTTAAAGCTCGGCTGCCATCATGAACGACCCAGTAACTATATGGACCGGGAGGTTCATGACCAAACAACTACTTCAGCAGAAAAAAGTGGTCAGTGATGTTCTTCACCCTACAAAGGCAGCCATACCTAAGACAACATTTTGGGGAAAACTAGCCAAAATTTAAGACCACACCAGAGGTCATCTTTGTATTTGGATTCAGAACCCATTTTGGTGGTGGCAAGACAACTGGCTTTGGCATGATTTATGATTTCTTAGATTATGCAAAGAAAAATGAACCCAAACATAGACTTGCAAGACATGGGCTGTGTGAGAAGACAAAGATGTCAAGAAAACAGCAAAAGGAATGCAAGAACAGAATGAAGAAGGTCAAGGGGATTGAAAGCCAATATTGGTGCCAGCAACAAGTGAGCTGGAAATTGGACAACATGAGTAAAGACTGTACGGTGACTTTAACTGTGGTGATTGTGCAGTTTTTTTCATGAGAGAATAAATAAACTACATTTTTTTAAAAGAAATCCTCCTTATAGATCCCTATAATGTTCCAAACCAGAGCAAGGACAAACACCCATCAGAACAAAAGATATGAATCATCTTCTAAGTAAAATGTGTATATTCCTATTGCAACTTGAAGGCACATGTTACCAAAAAAAATGAACTATGGATTAAACTCAACCCAAGTACAATTTTTTTGTACTCAATTTTGAATTCTTTCTCATCTTTAAAGCCTTTCTTGGTTCCTCTCAGTATTTGTCTGACTTGAATCTTACAATCTGTTCTTAGAGTGTGCATGCATGGCATTTATGTTTCTCAAGGTCAGGTGATAGGTGCCAACTAGAAGGGTTCAGGTCTAGGTCCCAGCTTCACCATAATTCCAGAGCTCCTCTGGTCAATGGGATGCCAAGCTGATGGATTCTTATTTCTGGATCTTGACTCTGCAAGCTGGATTAGGGCTTGCAGCAACTAGATAGCTACAACAGACTAGATGGCTAAGTGTTGAGTCCTGTGGGCCAGATAAGGGCATCTTTGGTCACATACTTTCCACTAAGGTGGGTTTATTCAAGAGTAATGATCTTTTAAAAGCTAAACATAGTGAAAAAGCTAAGTGTATGTAAACTATATATCTGTCCCCAAGACTAATATTTATAGCTGTAAAATGGATTTGTAGTTGCGATTATTTTTTTGCAGAGAATAGAGAAAAAAAAGGTGGAAAACAAGTGTGTGTGTGTGTGTGTGTGTGTGTGTGTGTGTGTGTGTGTGTGTGAAAGTGAAAAAATGACATTTCCCCCCTAAACTGTGCAGGCTATAAACCATACATACTATTTGGGACAATTATGCATGCATTTATTTCCTCTGAATTATATTTTCACTAGATAGTTGCCAAGCATTGGCCTATTTCTACTGCAGGGAGTAGTGCCTGGAATTTGTCAGGGCACCTCTGCAATTTGTGGGTTGTGTGGTTGTCAGACTTACTTTCAGTGTGTACACACAGGGAAAGTGCTTGGGGTGGGCGGGGGAGAGAGCTAACAGGAAATAAGAAGAGGAAGAGAGTCACCTAAGGAGAATACTTTCTGTCTCAGAAAGAGTAAGTCTGGTAAAGAAATATAGTGCATAAAGTAGTAAACATTTAGGAAGCACAGAGCCGGACACAGGGCTCGAACTCACAAACTGTGAGATCATGACCTAAGCCAAAGTCGACACTTAACCGACTAAGCCACCCAGGTACCTCTCAAATTTTTATATGTCTAAATAGATCAATTTGCAATATAAAATTCTATACTATTAATAACTCTTGAGTAAAACAATTATTTTTAAAACATTTTTTTTTTCCAACGTTTATTTATTTTTGGGACAGAGAGAGGCAGAGCATGAACGGAGGAGGGGCAGAGAGAGAGGGAGACACAGAATCGGAAACAGGCTCCAGGCTCTGAGCCGTCAGCCCAGAGCCCGACGCGGGGCTCGAACTCACAGACCGCGAGATCGTGACCTGGCTGAAGTCGGACGCTTAACCGACTGCGCCACCCAGGCGCCCCGAGTAAAACAATTATTTTATGTACAGCATACCTAATTTCTTATCCTATCAAATTGTAATAACAATAATAGATATTTACAGCTGGAAGGAACCTTAGCAATCCCCCAGACTTTGCCTTCATTTTCAAGAAGAGGAAACAGAGCTAAAAGGTTGACTTGCCTAAGGTCATAGTGATAAAAGGGCTAGGATCCAAGTCTCATCATTTCTTCTTAGATTTCTTTTACAAAAATAATTTTGAATAATTACTAACAGGTTTTTTTTTCAATTTGTAGAGCTTTTTACTTGAGTTCCACAATACATTTTCACATAAATAATATTTGTGGGAAGTATTATTAGCATTGCACCACCTCCCAATATGAACATATTTCAAATCTGTGTATCTCTACTTTTAATTCATTTTCTTAAGAAAATAGTCAAGAAAAGATGTTTGTATTATGGGTATATATTAAGAACTATGACTTAGACTATTCTTATCAATTTCATTAATATGAAATATATCTGAAATATTCTAATTTTTAAAATTTACAATTCATCAGTCTCAAAGATAGAGCTATTTTCTGAAAGTCATACCTTCTAAAATCAAGCAAATTGTGGAAAAGAGGGGAAATGAACACAAATCTTTTAAAAAATTACTCAGCATTCTAATCCAGCTCTTTCCCTTCTCCTGTTTTTGTTTTTCACTTCTCCCCAAAACTACGTGTAAATAATATGAGAAAAGCATTTCTATGGCTCTCCATCAATCTATACAAAGTTTTAAGCAACAATGTCACACTACTTCATTAACAAGTCCTCTGGGTACAGAAGTTTTTGTGTGGACATGGAATAGGTTGAAGAAAATTATAGTCTTCAAAAATTTGGCTCAGAACAAAGACTGACAGGGAGAAGATCACAAACTAGTCTAGATCCATGTGACAAAAAGACCCATTTTCTTTCTTTTTTTTTTTTCAATATATGAAACTTATTGTCAAATTGGTTTCCATACAACACCCAGTGCTCATCCCAAAAGGTGCCCTCCTCAATACGCATCCCCCACCCTCCCCTCCCTCCCACCTCCCATCAACCCTTAGTTTGTTCTCACTTTTTAAGAGTCCCTTATGCTTTGGCTCTCTTCCACTCTAACCTCTTTTTTTTTTTCCTTCCCCTCCCCCATGGGTTTCTGTTAAGTTTCTCAGGATCCACATAAGAGTGAAAACATATGGTATCTGTCTTTCTCTGTATGGCTTATTTCACTTAGCGTCACACTCTCCAGTTCCATCCACGTTGCTACAAAGGGCCATATTTCATTCTTTCTCATTGCCACGTAGTACTCCATTGTGTATATAAACCACAATTTCTTTATCCATTCATCAGTTGATGGACATTTAGGCTCTTTCCATAATTTGGCTATTGTTGAGAGTGCTGCTATGAACATTGGGGTACAAGTGCCCCTATGCATCAGTACTCCTGTATCCCTTGGGTAAATTCCTAGCAGTGCTACTGCTGGGTCATAGGGTAGGAAAAAGACCCATTTTCAATAAATAATATAGTGAATATGCTTGCATTCTTAAAAACAGACAACTGCTTATGTTAAGAATAAAATAGCTTTTGGGGGGAGTGGGGAAACCACAATAAATTAATCCAATATCTAGCACAGCTTTTGTAACAAAATGTGTTTTGTTCCTGCTTTGGAGGCTGGGAGAATGTCCTCCTTTTGCCATGGATGGTGTCTAATGGCATAGAGGCAACATGGAGGCTCAAGGAATAAGCCTCCCTCTCCAGAGGAATACAGCATTAGCACAGCACAAAGACAGCATTTGTTATGCCTTCACAAATCAGATGCTCTGAGTCCACAATACCTAGACTCATATTCCTAGTGACGGGGAATATCTATAACAATTTGACCACAGGGATTACAGGTTTCAAAAGGACAAAATAAAATTTCTTTTCTCAACTTGTGAAAATCTGACCTGGATCCAATTAACATTTAACTAAGTTTCTGGTTTATGTCACATACTTTCCCAAATAAAAGGTGATTTAATCATCACCAAAATCTTAGGGTATAGGTGTTATCATCCTCATTTAGTAGATGAGAGAACTGAGAGAGTAAGAGAGGTCAAAGCTCTGGCTGTTGATTGGAAAACTGCAGAGCTAGAACCTGAACCTGTCTAGTGCTTTACTCCATCTTTCCGCACTGCTCTGTTTTATCTCTGATAATGGCTTACAGTTGTGTTGAAAGGAAGACTTATCATATTGTAAAATGATTATTTATTTATCTGTCTCTGTTTATTACAAAGTGATCGAGGTAGCTTATAAATACCAGTGCCACGTATTAAAGTGGGTATATGTGAGGAAATTGAGACAAAGAAAAATTATGATTTGGATATAGTTTAAGAAAGAGTTGTAGGAAATGAATGTTTTACATATCATCATGATGGCACAGCAACGTAACACATAAGACTTTTTTCAAAATATCATCACCAAAATAGAAACTGCATGGGAGCCTCAGCAATGTTATAAGGTGTAAATTCCCTCTGGAATTCTCTTTTCTAGGGGTTTCTTTCATTTCCAGTGATACAGGTGTCAACAATCATCTAAAATCAGATAAGGCCTCTTTTCCAGGTGACTAGGATAATGTGATCTCTGGGAATGATGCCCTAGGAATCTAGTTCTATTTATTAGCTCCTTTTGAATACAGAAATGTATACCCAATTCTAAAACAATTCTAAATTACCAAAATAAAGAATCGGCTGGGGGTGAGGGTTTCAGTAATTTCCTATTTAATGGAGTAATGCCAAAATTCTAAGGGCAATGACCAAGAACATCTACATGGATGTTTCTACTTTCTTTTTTTTTTTTTTTTTTATTTTTTTTTTTTTCAACTTTTTTTTTTTTTTTTTTTTTTATTTTTTTTTTTTGGGGGACAGAGAGAGACAGAGCATGAACGGGGGAGGGGCAGAGAGAGGGAGACACAGAATCGGAAACAGGCTCCAGGCTCTGAGCCATCAGCCCAGAGCCTGATGCGGGGCTCGAACCCACAGGAGCGCGAGATCGTGACCTGGCTGAAGTCGGACGCTTAACCGACTGCGCCACCCAGGCGCCCCTGTTTCTACTTTCTAACATTCATTTCCTAACAGATTTTAATTCAAATCAGATCAAATGCACTCAATAAACTACATTAATATAATACCTAATTTTGATCATACTATATATTATGGAAATTGGAAGATATATTACATATTATATATGAAAAATGGAAGGAAGAAATCGTGAAAAAGTCAAACTTTCCAAAATAACACCTGTAAAATGCAATTTGAACATATCCTTTCAACAAAATATTAATTAGAAATCAAACCACAATTCCCACCTGGGAAAAAGGAGAGTGTATTCATTTAACATAGCACAAAAATAGGGTACAATATAAGGTTTACAAGCTTGGCTTTTAGTCTACAAATGCTTTTGGATCTTATGACATAACAAATTATTCATTACTGTGAAGAATGCTGACACACACCTCAACTTGGCTAAAAGGTAAAGTTGTCAAGTGTGTCTGTCAATATTTAGATTCACATGCTTATGAAAGGACTGATATAGTGGGGAAAAGTGAAAAGAAAGTTTAACCTCACTCCAGCTCAGTCCTATTCGCACGGTATTCTGATGAGACCATACTTTGGTTTTCTGAGTAGGCTTGGCGCTCTGTGGTTTACTAAGAACCTCTCCAGGTCCTCTGCTTCCAAGCCTACCACTGTAGGATCTTGTGAGGAGACAAAATTACACATGATACACGTTTTAAATTCTCTTCTCTCCTCACCTGCTTATCTACCTTCCATTCTTTCCTCCCTCTTTCTTGCTTCAAGGATAGAGATTAGAAATGATATTGCTTACTTCTCCAAATAGACTATGGGAATAAAAGGATACTACTAGGTTAATACTGAAATTTAAATAGTATGACTGAAGTCTATCTCTTAGGAAATAACAAATGCTTACCTATCTAAAGCATTTCCTGTTTTGTTAATAAAACCTAGCTCTTGAAGCTGTAAATGATTTATTAATTCTTTTTGTTTAATTTTTTTTTTTTTTTTTTTTTTTTTGAGAGAGAGCACAAGCGAGGGAGGGGCAGAGAAAGAGGGAGAAACAGAATCGCAAACAGTATCCAGGCTTTTAGCTGTCAGCACAGAGCTCAACGTGGGGCTCGAACTCGCCATGAGATCATGACCTGAGCCGAAGTCAGATGCTTAAAGACTGACTGAGCCACCCAGGTGCCCCTATTAACTCTAATGTAGGTATCTCTGCATATATAATTGGATTTGTTTGTTATTTAGACTTCCATATTGTTAGCATTATAACATCATAGTTCCTCCATTAAACTAACATTAAAGAAGATAACTAGGTCTTCTCTCTTAAATCAATACAATACCATTTTGAAACCCTACTGTGCTCAAGACAGGTTTTAGATGCATCTGAACATTTGAAGGAGAACAAACAGTTGGGGATATAAAATCACACACGAATCACCGTAACAACAGAAGTACAAATAAAATGCCATGCAAGCTAAGAGGCGAGAGAAAGAGAGGGCAACAGTTCCTTTGTAATTCTTGAAGAACTGATATGAAGAAGAATAAATTATGGTAGACTGAGATTCGAAATCCAATACGAAGAAGCTTAGACAAAAGAGTATCTCTAATCATAACTTCCAACAAAAAACCTACAAATTCTTTCTGCTTATTCTTCTCAAAGATCTTGTATAAGACACTGTATGTTTTGAAATGATTCCACTCAACATTTTCCTGTCATATTTCACATGACCCCTGAAAATGCCATCACCTCTAGGAGGATCTAACTGCTCCAATTATCTTTTAGATCTTAACAGGAAGGTAAATTCTGTTCAAAAGCTTGCACTAACCCTCATAAATTGGAGCTACGTATCTACTGTGACTAAGACTGCTTGCACTTCCCTTCTCAAAGCAGTTATTTCACTGTCATGTTACTAACTGCCTGTATGATTCTCTCCAGTTACCATGAATTTTTTAAGGGCAAGCTTGATGGCCCTTATATTCACAATACCTAGTGCTGGGCTTAAAACTGGAAGTTGTTAAAAAAAAAAATAGCTCTTGAATGGGTGCTGAATATGAAGTGTGCAGCTAGCAGCCAATCAGTAGGGTGACCAATGAGAAAGGCCTGAACTGAGGCAAAGGCAGGGAGGATGAAGAGGACAGACAGGACAGTAATATAGGAGTTGGAATCAATAAAACTTCGTGACTTACTAGAGGTAAGAGGAAGAAAAAAAGGAAAATGACAGAGTGAGTCCTGAAGGATTGTTACCAATTTTTAACAAAATGGGTAGACAGGACAATCATGGTCCCTATAAACTCTTTGACCCTTCTCTTACTGCTCTCTCCCACAAGCCAGGCATGATGGCTACCTTATCGTTTCCCCAAAATGCCAGACACACACACCATGTGCAGCTGTTTCCTCATCCTGGAGGAATCTTCCCCCAAATATCCACAGAACTTGCTCCCTCACCTTTTCAGGTGTTTGTTCAAATGATACCTTTTAATGATGACTTCCTAAGCATCCCACTCAGAACTGTAACCTTTATCCACATCTTGGTCCTCCTTAGTTTTCTTTCCTGCTTTATTTTGCCCCACAGAATTTATATCAGATACACAATGCATTTATTTGCTTTGTCTCATCCACTACAAATACGGTCCCTGAGTTGTAAAGATTTGTTCATTTGTTTACTTCACTACTGTACCCTCAGGGCTTAGAACATAGTAGGCATTCAATAAATGTCTAAATAATTAACGACTGAACAAACGAATGAACAGTATTGCCAACATGGGTAACAGAGTGGGAAAAAAGTATGTAGAAGACGACTGTGTTCACTTTTGGATAATGCTCAATTAGAAGAGGTCTCTGAGACTTACAATTGGTGCTCAGGGAAAAGCTTTCAGCTGGTGCAAGAAGCATATGATACTCAGAAACAACGTGCAGAGGAGAAAGAAAATTTTAAAAATCTATAGACATTGGGAAACACCAATGTTTAAGGATTGGGCAAAGGAGGAAGGGTAAGCAAAAAAGTCTGGGAAACAAAAATAACCAAAGGGTAGGAAGAACACCAGAAAAGGAGAAAGGAGAGAATTTTAAGAAGTTCAGTAGAAGTATCAGGTGGATTAGAAACTATAATAAAGGAAGAGAAGGACTCATAGTATCTCATAATTAGGTCATCGCTGCTTTTAGCCAATGCAGGTTTACAGGAGCACAAAATAACAATCAAGAATAACCAGCACTTATTGAGCACTCGTGTGCTATGCAAGATGGTTGGGGCTTCAAATACACTGTCTCTAATCCTCCCAACCAGGTAGCTATTCTATTTACCTAAATTTTATAGGAGAAACTGAAGAAAGATGAAGTGGTTCATGGCTGTATAGATGAAAAAAAAAGTGGAGGAGCTAAGATTTGAATCATAATACATAATAGAAATACACTTGATAAATGTTTTGCTCATTTGACACTCTCGATTTAAATTCCACATAAATTAATTTTCCAGGTATAAAAAGGCTTGCCACCTTCAGCACCAATACTCACATATTTTAAAGATCTTTAAAAGAATTAAAAAAACCCAAACAATCTTATACTTGATAATTTAAGAATGCTATTAAGAATATCAGTTGCTTATATTTATGCCTTTGGGAACTCTTGGGTTGTTTAAATTTTTTGCTTTTATGATGAAAGGCACCACAATGATTTTTTGTTGTTGTTGTTTTTTGAAATTCTGTGTCTTCACTTTATAATTTTTCTGCCTATGGGCCAGAACCAGGCTAAGCGCTATACATATCTCAGGTAATCGTCACCATAACCTTATGATTTAAGTTATATTAGAAGAAAAAAGAGGCATAGAGAGGTTAAATAACGTATCCAATGTCACACAGCCAGTCCCAGCAGAGGTTTTAGGTCTCTGAGTGTCCAACTCCAAAGCTCTCAATCTTAATTCTGACTCAGCTGTTTTCCAGGCTGATATACCAATGAGGTCCTTAGTCATTTTGCAGATAGACCAGATTTCCAGATAAGTATTCCCCTAAATGAACTCTGAGATATAAGACTTCCAAAAATTTTGATGTTAATTGAAAAAAATGTTAACCTTTTGATGTATGAACAAACTCTGAAAATTTAAGAAAAAAAAGAAAAGAAGCTTGTAGCATATTAAGCATTTTACCTGCCTGTTAATGTTTACTAACACAACAAAGCATCAGGATTTGAGTGCTCTGTCCTAATAGTTTAATAATTGCATAATTTCCTATTTGCTGCCAAAACAAATTACCACAAACTTATGATTTAAAACAATGCTTTTTACTACCTTGTTGTTCTATAGTCAATGACCTTGTATAGGTCTCACTGGGTGAAGGCTGAACATAGCTGTATTCCTTTCTGTGGGTTCTTAGGGAGAATCAGCTACCATGCCTTTTCCAGCTTCTAGAGGCGGCCCATATTTCTTGGATTGTGGTTCCTTTCCTCCATTTTCAAAGCCCACAAGAGCAGGAAGAGTCCTTCTCACATGAAATCATTCTTACAGCCTCTCTTGCCCTCCTCTTCCACGTTTAAGAACTCTTGTGTTTATAGGGGGCCCACCTGGATAATCCAGGAAAATCGCCCTCTTTCAAGGTTAGCTGATTAGCAACTTTAACTCCATCTGCAACCTTAATTCCCCTTTGCCTCCTAAGGTAACATATCATAGGTTCTGGAGATTAGAATATGGACATCTCTATGGAGATAGTATTCTGCCTACTACAGTAAGTAAGAAAATCCTCAACTATACCCTAAAGTATGTTCCTATTACTGAAGAACAGGATGGAGAACATGTTTTTTTGTTTTGTTTTGGTTTGGTTTGGTTTGGTTTGGTTTGGTTTTACCAATAGAAGGAGAAGGGAAAAAAATACTAGGCTGAGTGGGAAATACTAATTTGGATTATACTATCTTGCAGGAACATTTCGACTGAACTTATCTTGCAGATCTTCAAAATAATCTTCAGATATCTTCAGTCTAGGCAATAAGACATAGTAGAATACTGCGATGGTCCTGAAAGACACTTACATTCTATAAGAGTATCTTTTTTGTTAGTCTTCATCTATTCCTTCATCCTTTGCCTTTGAAATTTACAAAGACTTTCATCCTTCCTGGGAATGTCCTTTGGCCTCTAAATTTACATATACAACCCAAACTCTAGCTATATAAATGACACATCGAAATATTAGTAATTCACCTTATGTGTTGAGTGAGGCCTACACTTTTCAGAGGTTTTACTATACTTTAGAAGAGCTGATTATGCCAACTAATTTTTCTAGCAGAATGAAGGAAACATGAAGGAAACATTTTAAAGCCGTGAGTGGAAAAACTTAAGTAACATCTGCTTATCAAAGCTCACCTTCCTTGCTTTCCCCAACATTTGTTCCAATTTCCCAGAGGGTAACTTAATATGAACCCCTACTTCCATTGCAATAAGTTGAACAAGGCTTGCTAACCATAAATATTTAAAATAGTGATTCACAAATTGCAAAATAAGGGGGTGGTGTCTCTGATACTAAGTAATAATTATAAACTAGCCTGTATTACAATGCATAGGAATGAATTTAAAACACAAGTATTGGGGCGCCTGGGTGGCGCAGTCGGTTAAGCGTCCGACTTCAGCCAGGTCACGATCTCGCGGTCCGTGAGTTCGAGCCCCGCGTCGGGCTCTGGGCTGATGGCTCAGAGCCTGGAGCCTGTTTCTGATTCTGTGTCTCCCTCTCTCTCTGCCCCTCCCCTGTTCATGCTCTGTCTCTCTCTGTCCCAAAAATAAATAAACGTTGAAAAAAAAAAATTTAAAAAACACAAGTATTATCAATATAAAGAAAACATTGAAACTCTGAGAAAACAGAACATAAATGGAATGGCATACCTTGTCATCAGAATGAATACTGGATGGATGTCTCAATATTAGTACATATTTACTGGAGTCGTTCCAAAAGCAGGGTGCCCCTGACGCGCAGCACCATCACCATTTGAATTTCTTAGATATGCGAATTCTAAAGTTCCAACTCAGACTTAGTGCATCAGAAACTCAGCACACTATGTTTTAACAACCTTTCCACATGATTTTGACATTTATACAAAAATTGAGATTGCTGTTTTAATGTAATCTCAACAAAAGTAACAACAGAAATTTTTCCTCAACAGGGAAACAGAACAAGACAAGCTGATTCTAAAGGTCGTATGGAAAAATACACATTAAAATTTTGGCACGAGAGAAGGGACAAATTGGCACAGAAATCAATGGAAAAGAATAAAGAGTCCAGAAATATTCTCCCTACATAAAGGAATTTAGTACCTAACAAGAGTGGCATTTTATATCACAGGGGAATGATACAGAGACAACTGGTTAGCACTCATGAAAACAAACCAGCCAAATAAATAAATATATAAATGGAACAGTAAGTTCCTGGAAGAAATAAGAGATGAATTTTTATAAACTGAGAAGAAGCAAATGCCCTTCTAAGCAAGACATAAAGACAGGAAGAAGACTGGAAAATCTGACTCCTTAAAAAAAAAAAATTAACAAAGAAAAAAACACTATAAGCTATGCCATATAACAAATAATCAGCTAGAGGAAAGAATATTTGTGATATATAAAACAGACCAAAAGTCTAATTACCCTAACTCACAAAGAGCCATTACAAATCAAAACTCAATTAAAAAAATGAGTGAAGGATATGAAAAGAAGCACTCAGGTGTGGTGTGTGTGGTAAGTGAAGGAAGAATATTTACAAAAAGATGCAAAGGTATTAGGAAAGAAGAAAATTAAAATAAAGAGATATTTTTCATCTTTGAAATTGGCAAAATATACTTGATAATACGATGTGGCAAGAGTAAGGAGAAACCACATTCTCTTTTTACCATAAACAGAAGTATAAACTGATGAAATGTCATTGCAGAGGCAATTTTGCAACATCCATCAAAATTTAAAAACACACTTTACATTTCATAGGTAGGAATTTATCTGACACACAGTCAAAAAGATACCCATGCAATAATGTTCATCCCATCTTTGTTAGAAATAACAAAACAGTAGATCAACCCAAATATTTGTTACTAAAAAAAATGTTCAAATAATGAACTATGCATCTGTGGAATACCAAACAACCACAACAACAAACTGAGATAGCTCCATGTATCAATATCTAAGGTACTGTTTATTCCAATGACTTATTCCATAATGGGAAGCCTGTATTTCCCACTCTGCTTCACCCATTTCCTTTTCCCCTCACCCCCTCCCTTCTGGCAACCATCAGTTTGTTCTCTGTATTTATAGATCTGATTCTACTTTTTGTTTGTTTATCTGTTTTGTTTTTTAGATTACACATATAAATGAAATCATATGGTATTTGTCTTTTAAAAAGCATAGCTCAATTATTTGGAATGGTAAAGGCCTTCAAAAATAACTTGTGCACAAAAGCAATGCAAAACTGGCAAAATCGTCTTTTTCAAAACTCTGGAAATTAACTTTAATTATCTCATTTTTCTCTTAATCTCATTTCCTTCTCAGGTTCTGGAGTAGCCTTGAAAACCAAGAGCCTCACAACTCTGGTAGCTGTATAAACTACCAACCTATTAGCACACAAGGATTAAGACAGGTTTAGAATTCCCTGAAATGTCCACTTGCAGAAAACTGTCACTATTTTGCCTTATCTGGCACCTCATTAAATGATTCCATTTTCAGGGCATTTTATTTCATGACTCAGAGCTACTTCTGTGCAAACAATCTTCTCCCCAAGCATTGTGCTGTTGAAGGAAATCAGTAGCAACTGTTTAACCCTTGGGGCTAACAAGAGGCTGAACAACAAACAAAAATTAAAAGGAAAATTGAAGAGTGGCACCTGGGTGGCTCAGTCTGTTAAGTGTCCAACTCTTGGTTTTGGCTCAGGTAATGATCTCCTGGTTCATGGGTTTGAGCCCCTCCCTCCCCACCACGTTGGGCTCTGCATAGTGAAACAAGAGCAGGGGTAAAGTAACTACATACGTAAATATAAAACACAGTAGAGATATTATGTTTCATTGTAACTCTTGCCTTCTCCTACATGATTTAAAAGACAGCTACACAATTTTAAAATTGTGTTGATGGGTTTACCATGTATAAAAATGTAATTTATATGACAATAACAGCACAAAGTAAAGGGAAGTAAACAGAACTATACTGGAGCAAAGTTTTTCTGATGAAATTAAGTTGGTATTAATCTAAACTAGATTGTTAACAATCACCAGGGCAACCATTAACAAAACAATTCTAAAACATAGTAAAAAAAAAAAAAACAAGGAAATTAAAATAGTATATTAAAAAAATGTGTCAAATACAGAAGGCAACAATGAAGGAATGGGAAAAATGGGGGAAGACATTAGAAACACGGCAAACAGGAAAATGGCAGATGTAATTCTTACTTTATCAGTAATTACATTATATGTAAATGTAATACACACTCCAATCAAAAGTCAGAGATTGGTGGAATGGATAAAAAAAAAAATGTCCCAACTGTATACTGTCTATAAGATACACACCTTAGCTTCAAAGACGGAACTTGATTAAAAATGAAAGTATGAAAAATATGTCATATAAGCAGTAATCAAAAGAAAGCTGGAATGTTTAAACTAACATCAGAGAAAAGAAACTGTAAGGAAAAAACTTTTCCTAGAGGCAAAGAACATTTTATAATACTTTTATAAATAAAAGGATCAACTCATCAGAAAGAAATAACTATCATAAACATATATGCATCTAACAAAAAAGCCCCAATATCCTTGAAGCAAAAAGTCACAGAACTGAAGGGAAAAATAGACAATTAAACAATAATAGTTGGGGGCTTCACTAATCCATTTTCAATAATGGACAGGATAACTAGGCAGAAGGTCAACAGGGAAACAGAAGAGTGAAACAGTACTAAAAATCAACTAGACCCAACAGTAGAATATCATTCTTCTCAAGTGCACATTGAAATTCATGGATTTGTGGAAATTCAATGACACAGTCCTAAATAATCAGTGAGTCAAACAAAATAATACAAGAGAACTTAGAAAAGATTTTAAATAAATAATAATGGAGACAAAATATACCCAAATTAATGGGATTCAATTAAAGTAGTGCTTAGAGGGAATCTTATCGTTGTAAATGCCCATATTAAAAAAAAAGAAGAAAATCTCAGGTCAAATCAGGAACATGAGGGATATCACTACCAACTACACAGAAATGAAAAGAATTATAAGGGCATACTATAAATAATCGTATTTCAAGAAATTAGAAAACCTAGATAAAATGCACATTTATTAAAGTGTTTTTGTTGTTGTGTTTAAATGTTTGTGTATCATAAGTTCTGCAAAGTGTCAAATCAACATACAGTTAACTCTTGCTTTCAAAAAAGGTGAGATGTAGTATTTTTAAAATTGATATTTTTATCAAGGTAACATATGGAGGCAGTTTATGAAATAAAATTATATTAAAAGTTTTATAGTGAAAAATTGCATTCTTCTGCCACATCCCTCTCTATGTCTCCAGAAGCAACTGTCCTTTTATCTCTAGGCTTAACATACATATTATTACATGTATGTTTTTTAATTGAAGTATAATTAATTATAGTGTCATATTGGTTTCAGGTGTACAATGATTCCATAATTCTATACATTACTCAGTGCTCACCATGATAAGTGATCTCCTAAATTCCTTTATCTATCTCACCTATTCCCTCACCTACCTCCCCTCTAGCAACCACCAGTTTGTTCTCTGTATTTAAGAGTCTCTGCTTTTTGTCTCTTTTTTCCCTTTGTTTTGTTTCTTAAATTCTACTTATCAGTGTAATTACATGGTATTTGTCTTTCTCTAACTTATTCCACTTAGCAGTATAACCTCTATGTCCATCCATGTCACTATAATGGCAAGATCTCATTCTTTGTTATGGCTGAGTAATATTCCATTATATATACTTAATATATATCACATTTTCTTTATCCATTCATCTATTGATGGACACTTGGGTTACTTCCATATCTTGGGTATCATAAATAATGCTGCAATAAACACAGCATAGTATTTGTATATTTGTATAGTGATGTTGAGTATCTTTTCATGTGTCTGTTGGCCATGAGTAGGTCTTTGGAAAGATGTCTATTCAGGTCCTCTGCCTTTTTAAAAATCACATATATCATTTGCAAGTACATTCTTCCATCCAGTAGGTTGCTATTTTGTTTTGTTGATGGTTTCCTCTGCTAGGCAAAAAGCTTTTCATTTTTGTGTAGTCCAAATAGCTTATTTTTGCTTTTGTTTCCCTTGCCTCAGGAGACACATTTAGAAAAATGTTGAGATAGGTGATGTCAAAGAAATTACTGCCTATGTTTTCTTCTAGGAGTTTTATGGTTTTAGGTCTCTCACATAGGTCTTTAATCCTTTTTGAGCTTATTTTTGTGTAGGCATGGTATAAGAAAGTGGTTTAATTTCATTCTTTTGCATATGGCTGTCCAGTTTTCCCAGCATTATTTGTTGAAGAGGCTGGTTCTTCCCCATTGTATACTCTTGCCTCCTTTGTCATAGATTAGTTGACCATATAAGTGTGAGTCTAGATGATATCCTTCTACTTTTATTGCTTCATTTATCAATTTTAAACACGATTGGTTAACTCCCAATCATAAATGAAGACTTCATTCTTGTGTATCCTTATCCCACATTTCTACCCATCTCTGATATCAAAATAATGTCATAGTATTGGGTTACACAAACAGCTAATGTACATATAAATAGCTAATGTAAATACTGTAAGCAAAGAAGTGAACTAGGACCATGTCTGTTATCTCCTGGAATTAATAACTGCCTCATTTTTTTCACCCATCTAGTTTCTAAGTACTTAGTACAATTATTACAACACCATTGCTACATGCAAATCAATATTTTTTTCTATATGCTCAAACATACCACTTTCCTTTCTTTCCTGGAGAACTCCTTTGTTTGTTTGTTTGTTTGTTTGTTTAGAGAAGCTTAGGAGGGGAGGGGCAGAGGGAGAGAGTGAGAGAGTGAGAGACAGAGAACCTTAAGCAGACTCCACGCGCAGCATGGAGCTGGATGTGCGACTCCATCTTACAACCATGAGATCATGACCTGAGCCAAAAACAAGAGTTGGAAGATTAATCAACTGAGCCACCCAGGTGCCCCAAGTTTTTCTTTTAGAGAATACAACATGGAGCTGATTGCCCTCCTGATATGTTGAATAGCAGCCATGCTGACATTTTTCTTTATGCCTTTCCTGAGCAAGACCCCTTCATTTTAGTCTCTTTCTCTTTCTTATTTAATCACCTAGAGAAATCACATCTTCCAATAATTTCATAGGCATCAGTCCATGGAAAGTATTTTTTAGGGAAGGGGGAGGTACTCTTTCAACCATCACACTTGATTTGGCTGAGTACAAAATTAGGTAATGAAATTGCTTCCCTACAATTTTGAAGAAATTGTTCCACAGTGTAGTTGTGGAGAAGTCCAGTGCCATTTAACTCTTTTGGGTGTGAACAGTCCCTATTCCTTGCTCATAGGAAGCTCTTACAACCTTTTCTTTATATGCTTGGTATACTGAACTTTTGTGATGTTTTCCTTTGGTGTGGGTCTTTTTCATTTATTGTGCTGGATATTCAGTGGGCTCTTTCAAAGTAGAGACTCGTATCCTTCATTTCTGAGAAATTTAAACATATTAGTTCTCTAAAAATTTTTTGTTCATTCTACTTTATCTGTTCTTCATTAATAATGAATATGATGGGCCTCCTGTGTTAAGACTTGAATCTCATGTTTTTTTTGCCTTCTGGGTTTCTTTTCATCTCTTTGCTTCTTGCTGTATTTTCAAGGAGCTCTTCCTAACTTTCTCTTCCAGTCTATTTAAGTTTATAATTAAATTTTATCTGCTATTATATTTTTAATTTCAATGTTCTGCTTTGTCTAATTTTAAAAATTTAAATAGTACTTTATTCTTGTTTAATGGATACAACAGTTTCTCTGATTCTTTGAAAATATAGTTTGTCTATAACTTACATATGTTTCTTTTTCTTTTTGTATTTTAATCTTCTAGCTACCTTCACTGTCAGTTTCTTCTGGATCACATTTTACCGTTTGATTAGGCTTATCATGTTTTTCTTGTTGGAGGACTTCCTCAATTATTGGACAACTGTTGGAGTGAACTATTGAACATTCACTCATATTAAGAATGAAGCACCAAAAGGAAGTGTGTGGGTATGACCTGTCCACTGGTGGGCTTCACTGAGAGTTAATCAGGTTAATAAGATATGGTGTCCTTTTTGTAGGGGAATCTCCGAAAGTAAACATCTGAAAATCTTTTGTTCTGGGAATATTAAAGTGCTATTTGACAGTAAAGTGCTATTTACTTACTTTTTTTTTTTTTTTTTACTATGCAGGTTTAAACTGTTATTTCGAGTAGTCTTTCTAAAACCTACAGCAATCTCAAAGATATTTCATAAATATATTCACCCAATCTGAAGTATAAAAATTATTTTATAATTAATTCTGAATACAATCTTAAGTAATTTGTCAATTTAAAATGCTTTAGCTAAAATAAAGTTCAAATGATTTATGACATCGCAGATTTTCAGGATATGTTAGACATATTTTATGCATCCTTCTTACCTCTAAATTCATTAGCAAAAAGGATGACACAGCATTTTAAAATTCAAGTTTTAGATAACTCTGACTCAGATATAGAACTAGAAAGGATTTTGAGCTATCATTCCAAATAAACCATCTTATGTTGTAGAATAGGGAATAGCATTGGCATCATTCTTTCGGGATATTAACTAAACTGGAGAATCATGACTAGCTAACTATTTTTATATGAGATGCCGATATGTAAATAAACTTTTTAAAAAGTAGCCATATATTTATTTAAAATTTTTTCTAATGTTTATTTTTTTAAGAGAGAGACAGACAGAAGACAAACAGGGGAGGTGCAGAGAGAGAGGGAGACAAAGAATCCAAAGCAGGCTCCAGGTTCTGAGCTGTCAGCACACAGCCCAACATGGGGCTCGAACTCATAGACCATGAGATCATGACCTGAGCCAAAGTCGGCTTAACTGACTGAGCCACCCCAATAAAGTAGCCATATATTTAATGCAACATTCTCTTAATTGCTTTTGTCTGGAAACAACCTACACACCTATAGAATTTGGTCAATACTAAAATTTATTAGTGGTGTTCAGTGCTTTTGATTCAGTTATGTAAGAGAGTAAAATCTTTTTCTAAACTTTAAAGCAAAAATTTATTCTTATTGTAAATGGAGAAATGAAAGGCCTTTCAAATGATATTTAAATAACAAATCCAGTATGATGTGGTAAAAGAGCACTGAAATGGGAATAAAGGAATCTGAGTTCTAATTTGGTACTAATATTTTGAACATGGGGAAATCAGTTAACCTCTCTGAGCCTCAGCTCAGTATAAAAGTGTTAGACTAGATAATCTCTCTTAGGACTTCTCTGTCACTGAAAGTTTCATTTTCAACAGAACTGTTTGCACAGCAACAATATTATTTACTAATTGATAACTTCAGTGACAGACTTAGTTTTGCAATTCTGATGTTTAAGTTCTGTGTAATTATTCATTTTGCCATTACCACAGAAGAGGAGCTTGACCTTAAAGGCTGGGAAGAGAACAGGGTATGTTGGGGCCCAGCAAGCCAGGGAAGAGGTGAAAAATTCCACACATGTCCAGTGAACATTTCAAGAGACCACGGGAGCAGAGGGGTCATAAGAGTCTCCTGGAGAAACAATGCATCCTATGGGGAAGGGCACAAGAATGACTGTGTCTGCACTTCAGGTTTTCTGGGGAGAGTGGACATAAATAGGACACTACTATGGCTATTTTCTCTGCACACACCAAGGCCTAGATATCACACTACTTTTTCTAATATTCTCACATAAGAAACTTAACAATTATCACATCTACATATTGACTTTAAAAAAGTTTACAGAAAATATTTTGGAACAGTATGCTTAGGAAATCAACCATTTACCCTGTACCAACACATCCCCCAAGCGCAGTCTCTAATTTTATAAATTATAGATAATCTATGTGGAGTATAGCTAGTCTCAAATATGCTGAAAATCATAATTCAAAAATGAAAAAAATTCTTTTAAAATTACTTTTCAAAAACTCTATTAATGAAGTTACAAAGTATTAATCTGGCATGTAAAAAGAAACAACACAACAGTAGAAGAAACTGCATTCTCAGAGATTTAGATCCCAAGAGAAGCTAGAGGTGCATTTGAACTGCTGCCTCCACCTGAAACCCAAATAAGTTGTTTAATAATCCTTCCAAGGTAAACATTTTTTGAAATTTCAAACTCAATGCATTAGCAATTTTTCCTAAAAGGGTTTACCTTGTGGAGTTCAGCAGGACAAAAAATTTGAGGATTTGAATTAGGTACTCTCTCTTCCTTGCCCTTCATATCCATTCAAGTGTCAGGATATATACATAATATATCAGGATATATATTTCTATATCCCAAGCATTCAGATTCCTCTTTGCATTCCTACCACCTCAACTAGTTCAAACTCACAGTATTTCTTGATTACATTGGTGTAACAGCTTCCTAACCACCCACTTCATATTGTGTACCATAGTGATCACTCTAAATACAAATTTCTCCATTATTTTTCCTTAGGCAACTCTTCTAGATAAGCCCTGCCATGTACTATATGTTACATTCTTAAAAAGTTACGTGGACATGCCATTTTATGACAGATTTGTTCCTAATGAATTGAACAAAATTACTTGATAAATGTACTTTTTTCTATATTTTGATTGTATTTTAAGCCTGGATTCTCTGGCTAGACTGCCTGGATTTGAACAGGACTATGGACAAATGTCTTTACTTTCAAGTGCTTCATTTTTTGTATCTGTAAATTTAGTATAATAGTTGGAATGTCTCACAGAATTTTCCTAAGCATAAAATGTGTAAAAAAAATACAAACCTTAGAACTCACATGACACTGTGTATGAGGCCTTAGTGCAGGACCTCTTCTTACACAGTAGGAAATCAGCAAATGTTAGTAGTGCTATTGGCACCATACTTATTACCGTTGTTTTTGCCCTCATTGTTGTTACCTGAGATTTAAGTTTCTTTTCTAATCAGTCCTCTACTGAATAATTTACAACTCACAATCTGACATTTTTATCCATCCATCACACTGTACAGGGCAGAGTGTTAGAAAGGACCTTGAAGGATAGGTAAGATTTTGACAGCCAAATATGAAAAGGAGGACGCCTAAGAAGGAGAGAAAATAACCACAAAAGAAACAAAAGAGGGGCAAGGCAGGGAATATGCAGAGAGCAGTAGAAAGGCCCTAATTGGATGGAGCCCAGGGTAAACAGAGAAATAACAGTTGGTACAGATGGATTTAAACCCAGTTGGAGAATGGGTTTAGCAACCAGAAAAGTTAGTAGTGAATAACACTACCAAAAATTTTAAGGAAGTCTAGACCTAGTTTGTATCTGATGTATGTGTATGAAGTATGAATCCAAAATCAGGAGAAATGTATTTTGGCTACAATCAGATGGACTTAGGGATCTTGGGCAAAAGATTCAAAGGAAATTAAGAAGAAATTCAAGTGTCTGATAACTATATATAAATAGACTCAATTAAGAAGGACAATTCTTGAATTCAGTAAACTGGACAGAGGATTCTTATATTAAGGATTTTGTAAGTAAGATTTCTGCTTAAAGAGAGCTACTGTCTGATTTAGTTACTGCTTTGGCAACTGGATAAAACCTCACATTTTAGTCAAGTAACACTGTTGACCTAATGCATGCTTTACTGCCTTCTTTTTAGTAAGGGAGAAATTAAAAGAGAGAGCTACATGACCAAAGATTTTCTGGAAGAAGACCCCAAATCTTTAGTGATGGTCACAACAAATGTACCCAGAAAGAGATCCCTGTCTTATCACATTTCGCCTAATTTGTTCATATGTAAACTTACGTAGTATCAAATTTCTTAACATTTCTCTTCTAGCCAAAATTTCAGCTTCTCCTTTTTCTATTTCTTACTTGTCTACAACCATTCCTCCCCATCAACCCCAAATTATAAATTCTATCAAATGTATTTTTTTAAAATGTTTATTTATTTTTGAGAGAGAGAGAGAGAGAGAGAGAGAGAGAGAGAGCATGAGGGGGGAGGGGCAGAAAGACAGGGAGACACAGAATTGGAAGCAGGCTCCAGGCTCTGATCTGTCAGCACATAGCCCGATGCGGGGCTTGAACTCATGAACTGTGAGATCGTGACCTGAGCCAAAGTCAGGTGCTTAACCGACTGAGGCCCCGGGGAGCCTCTCTATCAAATGTATTGAAACACAGAATAGATTCCTATCTCAGTTTCCTTATTTGTAAAACAAGATAATCCCAAGTAGAATATATCTAAGATTATGATTCTATAGTTCTCTGAAAAAGTTGAATGTTGCAGTTAAACAAATTCTTTTCACTTAACTTGCTGAGAAAATGGCTACCTGAAAGTGTGTCTCTTATGCCTCCATTTCCCAATGCTAGCAGCCTCCACCTCCCCCTCAGTGATCACTAGGTTGGTGATCACCCAGCTCAGAAAAGGTACATGCGGCAAGACCACAGTATATACTGAAATCCTGGAAGGATCAGACACCCACTTTTGCTCCCTTCTGAGGTCAAGGGGGACTAGGAGTTGTGGTTGACAGGCCAGAGGGTAGCACTAAAACTCCCAGGATACTAAGAATCTTGGTCTTTGTTGAAAGTAAGTACATGATCATGTGTGTAGTCTTAGAAGTTCTGGCTGATGTTTGTGGAAGACTTTCTAAGAAGACATAAAGATGGTCAGAGCTGCTCTCTATTCCTAAAGAGAAATTTAACCCAAATAATCCTGTTGCCTGAAAAAAATGGTGAATAAGCTTGTAAACTGGCATATTTAAAGCTCACAGATCAGAGAATGCTGGGACTCTCACCACTCAGAGGCTGCACAGAGACATTGTTAGGCAAAGGGAAATAATAACGTGCCCAAGGGGCCCCAAAAAGCACAGAGAGAAAGAACAAACCAAACCCTGAGACTTGGGCAGCACCTAGTGGAATGGAATTGCTGGAGGAGAGAAAAAAAACATTAACAGTAACAATAAAGAAGAATGATCAGCTTTAAAACATACTCTAAAATTTAGAAATCTAATTTTTAAATTTAAAAATAAAATAATTGAAAAAAAAGTGTGCCACTGTTGAATCCAGAATTACTGGCTTGTAAGACCATGTGGAAGAAATCATGTCTGGTATTTTCACTGTTAGCATCTTTGCCATAGACATTTTTACTGTGTAACTAATTGGCCGTAAGGTAGTTTTGCCATAAAAGACACAATCATGAAAAACAACAGAGGGACACTCATTGACAGAATGAAACAGGAAAAATGAATAACAAAAAGACTTTGTTGTGAAATACAAAATATTTGAATATATTCAAAATGTATAGTTTCATGGCAGTACTACATAAATAATGGATTTTATTTTCTGCATTGTACCTAAGCACTTACCTTCAAATTCTTTTGTTCACAGTAATGTGTGTGTGTGTGTGTGTGTGTGTGTGTGTGTGTGTGTGTGTGTATTTGTTTTGTTTTGGTTGATTCACCTGCCTGTTCGGCAATGTCCGCTAAAATTTCTTCCTTCATTAAGAGAGATATCAGTTTCCAAATACACGGATGTGTATTTGTAGCTGAGCTTTTTTTGCATTATGAAAACTTTTTGCACTGTCTGTTGTTGGAATATTGTTATATGTCAGTTGACAGATGTTCCAAAGTTCTATGGGTAATGTGGGCTCAAAACTCTGCAACACTGTATAGACCAGTATGACGGTTTAGAATATATAATATAAAAATGGGAGTAGTGCATCACTGAAGAAAAAAACCCAACTTGTCATCCAGTTGATGATACTAACAAACTGTCACATCAAACTGTCAACCAGTCATTTTTCTACCTTTTATGGCAAAATTGCCTTAGGGCCAGTTATCTATGTGGCAAAAATCTTTGGGGTGGAAAAGCTTACAGCAAAAATGCTTGTGGCAAAGATGCTTATGGTGAAACTACCTACAACCAGATGAAATATTTCAAAATACGGAGCAGATATAGAAAGAGAGGGAAATCTTCAGGGAAAACAGACTTGGAAAATAACTACAAGTGAAGTTTCAGATAAGGAAGATAATAATCATAAAAGGAAAGTTAAAAAAAAAAACAAAACAGAGGAAGGTGAGGAATAAAGAAATGACACAAATAAAATTCCCTGATTTGAAGAAGGATTGAGTATGCAAATGAAAGGGTTTACTAAGTTCTACGTAGATTAACCAAAGTAACACATACAACTAGATGTATTTTGGTAAAACTCCTTTATTATGAGGATTAAAAGAAAATATTACAAATTTCCAGAAAGAACATGTTACTTAGTAAAGAAAAAGAATCAGATTGACATCTTACTTTCTAAAGGCAATACTTGAAGCTAGAAGATAGTGCAATACTGAGGACAGAGAGAAAAGGACTGCCAACAAACAATTCTATGCCCAATCAAGTTATCATTCTTCTTGCAGGCTAGAAGAAAGAATTCTGGATATGCAAAGATGAGCTATAATGCCACTCCTCTACCCTATCTGATGAAAATACTCAAGAAAATACCTGAACCAAATAGCATAAGAACCAGAATAGAAATCTCAAGATGGAGATGATGAATAGAAAACAGTGTAATAAGCCTTGCAATATATGTGTTAAAACTAAATGGATAATGATTGTCTGACTGGGAATTGATAATATAACTGCCAAGTAAGGATTCTTAAAATAGAAGAGACATATGGCAAGGGAAAAATCTAATGAATCTGGAACCAAATGTATTGAACTATGTCAGCAAAATTGAGGAGTTGGAAGGGGGGTAAAGCAAAGTAAAAGCACTCTAAAGGACAAGGGGAATGGAATGGGGAATTAAAACACTCTAAATCTTTCATCTAGGAAAAGGGAATAGAATATATTGGTGGAAATATTATTTGGTTTTTGGTTGTTATATAATATTATCAAATTGTGGAGAAATGGATGTTAGGTAATTAGTATCAGAAGTATCAGAATAAAAAAGCACATTATTTGCAGATTAACAAGGCACAACAAAAAATAATAATGCACTGAAAAATGAAATTAATAGTAACTTGAACAAATCAGTAAAAATAAAGAAAAGGGAAAAGAGCAAACAGCAAAATAAATAACAAACAGAAAGCAATATTAAAGAAATATAATGAATGAGATATATAACTTGTCCCTCTACATAGTGATAAGAGGATTTCTCTTAAACACGGAGTTTCAGACTGGGTTATAAGGCAAAATCCAGGTATATGACATTTTACAAAAAAACACACTTAAAAGAAGTTACTAAATATCTTTCTTGTTTTAGTGCTATGAATTTCAGAATATAAATGTAAATATATATATCTCTACACACACCTATCTATCTATCTAAAATTAGGAATAAAAAAAGAAGTAGGCATGATAAGTACTAAGTAAAATCAAATTTAGTACAGAGACAGATGATACCTGGTCATTTAGCAAACACATATATATTTTTTATATTCCAGAATACTCTAGAGGGATATTTTCTTTATGATATTCATGGCAATTTAGATACCTACCTGCATTACCATTGCTTTGCAAATAAATTTTCCTTAGTGTAATGTGAATTTGGGGACAATTTATGTTCCTTCAAAATAAGTTAAAAATAGTATGTTTAACTTGATTTTCCCCCCTATGTTTATTTATTTATTTTGAGAGAAAGAGAGAGCATGCATGAGCAGGGGAGGGACAGAGAGAGAGGGAGACAGAAAATCCCAAGCAGGCTCTGTGCTATGAGCACAGAGCCCGACATGGGGCTCAATCTCATGAACCTCGATATCATGACCTGTGCTGAAATCAAGAGTTGGACGCTTACTCGACTGAGGCAACCAGGTGCCCCTAACTTGTTTTTTTTCTGAAAACAGTATAACTTTATTTAAACATGCTTTTTTTTCTATATTTGACAACACAAGAGTGACAAGAAAAATGAGATGAAAACAAAATGAAGGCAGAAATATCAGACAATGGAAACTTATCCAAATGGAGATGAAAACTTGAGGGTGAACAGGAGCAAATTCATACCTCAACATTCTGAGAATAAATTACTTGGAATGGTATAATATGTAAATGAGGTTTATAAAGTAAACGGCAGTACCAAATCTCTTGAAATATGAAAAAAGAAAATACGCTTTACCTTAAGTGACATTTAATTACCCCAAGAAAAACATATACAAAGATTCTTCTAAAAATAGGATGGATATGGTCTCCTTTAAGAGATGAAGAAATAGAAATTAAACTACTATTGGATCTTAGAAATAGCAGAAGTAAATTTTTTGGTTTCCTTTATAAATGATTGCATAATCCCTCCAAATTATGTATTCTGAGACATTGTCAATTTTTTTTTTTCAAAAGTAACATTCTGTTATAATACTATCCCCACTTTCTAATTAAAACTGTTGTTAAGCATGGACCACCCAATTCTTTTTAGGTAGCAAGAACAGTATATGAATACATAAAATAAGTTACATTATTATGTCATCCTTTAGATAAGGTTTCACTGTTTCATGCATTTTATGTAAATGAACCAATATTCTTATGTAAATACATGCATGTGCCTGTTAAAAAAAATCATAGTAGCTACAGCCTACAAAACAAGGTTCTGGTTAAAAGAAAATCATATTAGATTTTAATATACCAGCGAAATCCAAAATATCTTGAAAAATGATGTATGACTAACTGAAGATTTAAAAAATTTACCAGTCTACCCTCACTGAACTAACCTAGATGAAATGACTGATTACAGATAAAATCTCACTTTCACTCCTGCACAACTTCCTCAAAGATTTGTTTGGGAACTGTCTCATGCTTAGTCATCCTCCAAATATGATTTTTATGAGCAAAAGCAGTTAGCTATTTTTGTGTTATACAAGATGAGAAAAGATGTATGAGTATTCCTTTTTAAGCAACATAATTTGATTTTTATGCTTATTCAATATCAAAAAAAGTGGTTCATTTTTACATTTTAGAATTACCATATGGATATATTTCAATGAAGATCCATTCCTATTGAAAGCCTGGAGAACTTTTGTTTACAATAAGAGGTAGAGCAACAGAGGATAATTTATACATTGTCTATGTATATTTTATTTCCATTCCAATTTTTGAATGGTAGACTTTGAACAGAATAAGTATACTTAGTCTCCAGAAATGTGAAAACATGAAAGAGCAGATCCTTAAAAATCACCACAATGCACATAAAATTCTGTCTGTATCCTCTAATAATAGTTTTGACTGTTTATTGAGTACTTTCAATGTGCCAGACATTGTCCTGTGGATATCTCATTTAATCCCCATAATAGATCTATGTGGCAAGCATAGTTATTCTCACTTTAGTGAGTAAGGGAACAAAGTTAGAGACATCACATGGGAAAAATCTTAGCTCAAAGTCTGACTTCAAAGTTCTTTCACCTAAAATAAAGGCTATTTATCAAAAACATTTAACTCTAAGATGACAATGTGCAAAGTAGTCATTAGCAAATAGTACCCAGAGAGGAATGCACGCATGCACACGCGCGCCCACATACACGCACACACGCACGCGCGCACACACACACACACACACACTCACACTCCTTAGGTGAAAAGGCTAGCATACTAAAAAGATACAATAAAATTTCATTCACCTGGAACCATCAAAGAATTAGAAACTTCAAATAAAAGAGGGTTTTTTTTCAGATATTTAAAACATAATACTCTTTCAATATTTAAAATATTTAAGGACATTTTTCTAAACACACATATATTTTCCTATATTCTTAAAAGAATGAAACTTGAAAAACAACATAACTTTTCTTGATAATGCAGGCTTATTCTTTTGAAAATTGGGATTTCTCTGGTTAACAAATTCAGTGAGTTGTGCTGTCATTAAAGTGATCATCTTAGTATGCACAGTGAGTGCAGTGCTATTTGCCCTTATTGTAATAGGACCTGGATGACCATGTTTTTTGATTTCTTAAATCTTTTCTAAGATTTTCCTATTTTCTTTTATTAATTGGCCTCTATAAGCAAGCCTACCTCTGCCCAGTATGCCCCTCAGTCCATTAAAAAAATCTCTAAACAAGCATGTTAGGAAATAGAAAAACAAGTTGATCTTTCAACCCTACTTCCTTCCTTCCTCTCTTCTGTCTTCAACACATATTATGTGACTATTTTAGATGCCAGGCACTGTGGTAGTTGCTGCTTAAAATTAAATTTTATGATATAATAATCATGAAAATGACCGATAAACAATTCCTCTATAATATTAACTCTCTGGCCTTTGGGACACATAGCTCAACAATGTATAGAGTACCCTATACAGTGAGAGAGCAGCTACCAGATAGGAAAAATTTATAAAGTCCCCACTTAGGCCTTACACTCCTGGAGTGTAAAGAAGATGCTATCTCTACATAGAAGATGCTATGTAGAAAGAATGACATTGTGATAATGTAAAAGGTGCATGTGAAGGCTTATAAGCAGAGGAGCCCCAATAAGAGTACAAGTAAGATAAAGGGCATCTATGTAAACAAAAGCAAAGAGAGGGAGAGAGAGAGAGAGAGAGAGAAAACCCAACTTTGAAGCCTATGATTATAATTACATCATAATGTAATTATATAAACTCCTAATATAATCTAGTGGTAAGTCAGAAGCTGCTTGTACTGGTCCATCAGATCACGGACTACAGAGCCACATCCCCATAGCCTTCTTTCGGTCTTAGATTCTGCCTAGGAATGCTTTATTAAATAACTCAGCTAATGCTGATGCTGGTGGTCCAGAATCCATTCAACAGATTGAATAGGATCCATTCAATGGCTGTTCAATATCATTTATAGAATAATATCAATATTGTAATATCAATATTACACTTGAAAAAGAAAGGTAAGGTTTTACATAAATTGGAAAAAGAAAATGGCTATGGTAGTTCAGGGATGACCTGGGCACAGGTTTGGGTGCAGTGTCTCTCAGTATGGTTCGCTTAACACCTGTAAAATAATCACCCACAGCGCTTGTTAATAAAATGTGGATCCCTCAGTCTTATCCCAGATCTAGTGAATTAGAAAATTAGGCCTAAGCCCAGGAATCTTTGTTTTTAACAACCTCCCTTCTAAGACTCTAAAAAGTAGTCTTTTATAATAAACAGTTATAATGGGAAACTACATTAGAAATAAAATACCCTTGGGGCGCCTGGGTGGCGCAGTCGGTTAAGCGTCCGACTTCAGCCAGGTCACGATCTCGCGGTCCGTGAGTTCGAGCCCCGCGTCAGGCTCTGGGCTGATGGCTCAGAGCCTGGAGCCTGTTTCTGATTCTGTGTCTCCCTCTCTCTCTGCCCCTCCCCCGTTCATGCTCTGTCTCTCTCTGTCCCAAAAATAAATAAACATTGAAAAAAAAAAAAAAGAAATAAAATACCCTTGCAACAAGTTAAAATGGATTTTCTATCTTATCTACATACAAAGACCATTCCTTTGTTCACTCATTAACGATCTATGGAACACTCATTATACGTCACACAGTGTATCTAGATGTTGATAGTATAAAGATGGCCAAGAGATAGTCCCTGAACTCAAAAAGTTCAGTCTAATGTTTGCAAGGACAGTAAAATCAACAGTCTTTTCAACTAATAAGTTTTAATTAATTCCTATCAAAGAACATGGACAAGTGATCATTGTAATCAATTAATATAACTTGACCCATAAATCCTCTTTAAAAGACAGCAACAAAATAAGTCCTTTTGAATGACCTCTATACTGCATTCTAGTCATTCATCTCTTATCGTGAGATGTTATGGATGAATATAGTTTTTAGGTAAGTGAAAAATACTTATAAAGTACCAAATTACTTTGACTCTAATCACCTTTGGTATACTTTCTAAAATTTAATACAAATTACCTGGTCTCCCCAACTTCACCCAGGTGAATGATTAACCATCATTAAATGAGTAAATTCCTGCTTCTGCTCACTCTGCAGCATGGTGCACAAGACAGAGCTGGATAGCAAATCAGAGTCTGCAGTTTGGCGGGTCCATCCTTGCGACTTTTGATTGGAAATTCATATTTAATATCTCTACTTTCTGTCTTCATACATATGCTTGTATCTCCTGATCAGGAGTCAAGAGCACCTTGTTGGTATGGTAATTTTTGTCCCTTGAGTTTCCAGAGTAAATTTTCTTTATATTACGTATTTTATGTTTTCAGTTAGACAATCTCAAACAAGCATTTGAAATTTGCTGAAAATTTTCTGCATGCTTGTTTCTAAATATCTGTATGGTAACAAACAGATATATCCCTGTTACACTAAACAATATATCAAAAATAAATTTGCATGGTTTCATTGACCTAACCTAACTCACCACTTACAGTACCATTCTATAAAATAATGATACTCTAGAGGCATCGGAGGTATACAGAGTCATTGCTATACTGTGTCAACTTCAATAAGTACAGTCCTTCTAATGTGATTTGTAGGAAGAATTGAGAGTTGCCAGGAGAAGCCAGGAAATAAAATTTATTTAATCAACTTAACTAAAACTTATATTAAAATTTTACCAAAATTTTGTATTAATGTTTTTTAAAAAAATTGTAGTAAAGGTAATAGTCCTCTGTTTTAGGACAAAAAGGATGAGTTTTGCCAAGAAATAAGCCTATGCTGATATCGTCAATTAATCCAAAACAAAAAAGGCAAAAATAGACAATGGGGAGAAGACCATTTCTTCAACAAATGGTATCTGGAAAACTGGACAGCTACATGCAATAGAATGAAATTGGATCACATTCTTACAACATACATACACAGTATTAAACTCAAATGGACTCAAGACCTGAAATCTTTATAAAACTCTTAAAAGAAAACATAGGCAGTAATTCCTCTGACATCATCCATCTCAACTTTTTCTAGATATGTCTCCCAAGGCAAAGTAAACAAAAGCAAAAATAAGCTATTTGTACTATACAAAAATAAAAAGTTTGCATAGGAGAAGAAACCATCAACAAACAAAAAGGCAACCTACTGAATGGGAGAAGGTATTTGCAAATGATATACCAATAGGGGCTAAATATCCAATATATAAAGAACTAATACAACTGAACACCAGAAAAACCCAAATAATCTGGTTTTAAAAAGAACAGAGGACCTGGATAGACATTTTTCCAAAGACCTACCCATGGCCAACAGACACATGAAAAGATGCTTAGTATCACTATACAAGGAAATGCAAATAAAACTACAATGAGATATCACCTTACACCTATCAGAATGGCTAGAATCAAAAACACAAGAAATAACAATTGTTGGAGAGGATATGGAGAAAAAGGAACACTTGTGCACTGTTGCTGGGAATGCAAGTTGGTGGAGCCACTGTGGAAAACAGTATGGAGGTTTCTCAAAAACTTCAAAGTAGAAATACCATATGACCCAGTAATTCCGCTCTTGGGAATTCATTTCCCAAAGAAAATGAAAACACGAATTTGAAAAGATATGTGCACCCCTGTGTTTATTGCAGCATTATTTACAATAACCAAAATATGGAAGTAACCCAAGTGTCCATTGATAGACGAAAGGATAAAGAAGATGTGTATTTATATATAATGGAATATTACTCAGCCATAAAAAAGATCGAGATCTTGCCATTTGCAACAACAGAAGTTGATTTAGAAAGTATAATGCTAAGTGAAATAAGTCAAACAGACAAAGGCAAATATCATATAATTTCATTTATATGTAGAATCTAAAAACAAAACAAATACATAAAAAGCAGAAATAGACCCATAAATAAATAAAAATGATGCAGCCAGAGGGAGGGTGAGTCGGGGGGGGGGCGGTGGGCAGAATGGGTGGAGAGTGGGAGATACAGGCTTCAAGTTATGGAATGAATAAGTCGTGGAGATAAAAGATACAGCATATGGAATACAGTCAATGGTATTGTATTAGTGTTCTAAGATGGCAGTAACTATACTTGGGAGCATAGCATAATGTAGAGGCTTATCGAATCACTATGCTGTATACCTGAAACTAATGTAACACTGTGTATCAACTATACTTCAAAAAAGAAAAAGCCCATGAGATTAGAAACTAGTTTCCCTAAATGTTTAGACACTTTGTTTCTAGATCCACCTTTCTATAAAGGAGCTATTTCAAAGTTGAAGGAAGCCACCAAAATGTCTACAATGCCACAAAATTACTTAAATTTGAAAACTGTATTTGAATCACAAACATTTCAACAATGAAAAAATCTTATTAATTCAAAACTTTGGAAGTGTCAATTAGGGAGGCAGTCCAAAGTTCAAAATGGCATTAAATAATATTTATTCTACAGATACAAGTTAGTACAGAAAGTAAAAAAAATTTAAAGTCTTATTTAATAATAAATTAAATATGAATAACATATTCTGCATTTATTTATGCAATTATCCAGTAAAATATAATGCCTGAGCTAACATTTTTTGTAGTGTACTGCCACAAAAAAGCAAAACAGATGTAGAACTAATAATTAGTTTTGTCCCCACATTTCAACATTTTCAACAACTGCCATATGCTTAAAACTTATTAACAATGAAATGTTCCCTATTGTTACTCTTTAAATACACATGACAATCTTCTTTGTACAATGCATCAGCTATATTTCCACTGAGCCTATCTCTTTACACATAAGACTATGATTTGAGTCACTATTTTGGTTAAAAAGTACCTTAAGTTTCCTTCAGCCATAGTTTGTATTCCATTTTCCTCTTAAGGACTGTTAACAGTTCTTTACTGTTTTTAATTCTTCTGGAGTGTAAGATCTTTAAAATTGGGGTTGGAAGAGTAAAGTCATTTTGGAGATCATTATAAAACTGACAAAAAGCAATCTGAAATTGCTAGCCTAAAGAAATAGACCTAAAGATTCAACTGTTATGAGATCAAAACTTTGTGCTAAATCTTACAACTGTACTGATAGGAAACATTCAATCTGATGCCAGAACTTTCTTCTTAAAGAAACAGGAATTGTGCTGGTATAATGCATAAGGATAAGTGCAAACATTTACACACATGAAATCCATTAATTATAAATAAGGCCTTCATAAGACAGAGGTGGAAGTGTAGCTTTATATATTTGCTGCTGGTACAACAGTTTTCAGGTATTTAAAGAGTGACTCAGTAATACATGCATGTCTGTAGATAACAGTATGTGTATTAAATTTATGCATTCCTTTTTGTGCTTATTGTTATTTTCAGTCCATTACATAGCAGGGTGGTATAAAGGAAAAAGAAAACTTGGGATTTACTTTATGCTCCAAGGGTACTTCATGTGTAACTTTGTCATTGAACTTCAGGCTGCCAGGACTTTTTCTACCAAAGATACAAGGTTACTGTGAGGATCCATGACATGTGTACTGTATGTATTACATTTATGTCAAGTATATATGTAGACATGCTTTTCAAAGTAAGGTTTTTCAATAAGATGTCACAATAATTTATTACAAATAATTAAGTACTCAAGTTTGCAACACGTTACTTATTCTTAATGTAAGAAGTATTCAATACACCCTTATACTATAAATTATGTTCTGTCTCTCTTTCAACTAAGTGTATTCTGACACGCTTTTTTGAGGAAGGAATGTGTTGTGTATGTGACTGCCATCCATCACACGCATGGTCATGTTGGATAAGAGATTGGCAACTGCTCTTTAAGTAAAATCAGTTAGGGAGAAAAGATGATATTATCCCTATTATTAAAATAGCCCAGGTTAAAGGCCTCCTCTTAACGTTATAACTTATACAGTTCATACAATATAACTCATACATTCTACGAAATGTAAGTACAAAGGATTGCTTTTTTTTTTTTTTTTTTTCCTTTTGGCATGTGAGGAGTATGGGAAGTAAGCACCTGAGAGAAAGCACTGACTATGTATAGTGGGAGATAGCATAAACACTCTGGTTATCAATATGGAAAGTAATATTTAGCCATCTAATAACTAAAATTATATTTCTCCATTTAAAACCTTAAATAAATTTTCCTTTGTAAGGTACCTACCTCTTGACCTACAATTCTCAATACCCTGGTTGGGTAGATAATAAATTCCTTGAACAGATTTTTATTTTAGTTACTGTTTAGTACAGAAGAAAGCATGCACTTTTATGCCAACACATTTTTCATTTCCTTTTAAGATAGTCATATAGCTTAGTAAATTTCTTTTTCTTTTTATTTTTTTTTTAGTGTAGCAAAAACTTTTCATAGTCAATCTTGAAAAAATATTTGGAAATATTTTAAGAAGATTTCACATCATGATTCACTCTTTGATATTTACTGACCTATTAAGTGGCAGCTAACTTGTTTTGCTATCTACACAGTGCCAGACCTTAAGGAAGCCTAATACGAGAGACAGAAAAATTAACAAGGCATCTTCAGCACGGGGGGCTGTTGGGCTATGCTGGAGACACCTTCAAGGTTGAAGAATGTCTTCCAAGAAGACACCAAAGGCGAGTCCTGAAGTCAGTGTGGGAAAGTGAAAATTCAGAAAGGGTATTTGAAGCTGAGGGAATATCATAAGAATTTATATCCTACATTACATGTTTGTCATGATCACATTTACCTTTTAGAGAGATGACTTTAATTGCAAGATAGAGAATGGATTAGAAAAAGGCAAAAATAATATATTAAACACTATTCCATTTTCATAATGTATGCAAATTCACAATGTAGCCTGTAAGAACTTACATGAAATGAAATAAACACAACATTTAAGGTAGAAAAAGAATGTTCTTTAAGCCATTTTTGGTGATAGTAAAAAGCTAAAAACAAAAATCCTCCCAAAACATAATAAACAACAACAAAAATCCCTAAAATGTAAATAAGGGAATGATTAAAGAATTATGAAATTCAGCCAAGAGAAAGAATTCACTAGTATATTTTCAGAGTCTAAGATAATAGAAATGGAAAAATATAACCTGTATTCAGAGATGTCAAAAACTAAAAAGTACCTCTTAGATTGATGAAACATGCTAATTATATATATATATGAATTTCTATATTTCAAAAACATCTTAAATTTAAAAGCATGTTCTAACAGTATATATACCAAATCATATTACAAATTTGATCAATTGTAGACCACTCACATGCACATGGATGCGTGCGCGCGCACACACACACACACACACACACACACACACACACACACACACCCTTAAGCAAAGTCATGCAACATAGAAGCCAAACATTTATATTTGTATATACAGAGAGATACAGAGATATATAAACATACAGAAAGAATATTATAGAACACAAACTCATATTTGTGATATTCTTTTGCCACATAGTTACTCCAGTAATGTGATTAAGATGAAAATAATGTGGGTGGAAGAAAATAGAGTTGCATATGGTAAGGGTAGGTGAATCTAAAGTGGAAAGATCTGAGGAAGTTATAGACACAGCTGTGATGTGTGCAGGGTTTTAGAAATGCATATAAAAACCGATAATGGGAATTATAATAAACATTTCTAAAATATTGCTCATGGAGTCTAAGACAAGCAAAACTGTTGAGTTTTCAAAAATGTATTTAAACTTCAGACTGCCCTTTGACT
The DNA here is from genome assembly GCF_028749965.1 of Puma concolor. Lineage (NCBI taxonomy): Eukaryota > Metazoa > Chordata > Mammalia > Carnivora > Felidae > Puma > Puma concolor. The sequence continues at coordinate 139,978,868 of NC_141674.1, read as the reverse complement.
TCAATCATATTGCAGGACTGAGTCATGCAAGTTGCAATTTATAAGAATCGTATTTATCAGTGGGAAAATTGAAATAAATGGGTTTTGGGAATGATTAAGTTTATTCACTTATTAAAAAAATAACTGCGTATGTATATACACATATATACAAATATTTATATACACAGATATATATGGACACACATATATACTAATCCCACTTGTATATTTTATACAATATGCATATTATGTGTTTGTATATACTTATTACATATATATTTCTTATATTTAAATAAATATATATGTACTTTTAAAACTCACATATATGTTTTTTCTATTCCTTGATTTTCAGATGGTAACACTGAATACTAGTCTTTCTGAAAAAAATCCATCAAATTTGAAATATACATCACTTGTAAGACATCCTAATTTTAGAAATATTAAAATATGAAGACTTTTGTATTTATTATTATAGGAATACAGTAATACTTGAATATGTAAGAAAATGATTAGAAAGATGCAAAGAAGTTTAACATTTAATACTACAGGGAAGAATGCAATCAGGAGAAGGGCGCTTATTTTTCACTTTCTGCCCTTTAAAACTTTCAGTAATTTTTTTTCAAATTTTTATTTAAATTCTAGTTAGTTGATACATAGCGTAATATTGGTTTCAGGAGTAGAATTTAGTGATTCATCACTTACATACAACATTCAGTGCTCATCACAAGTGCCCTCCTAATATTCATCACCCATTTAGCCCATCCCACGCCCACCTCCCCTCCATCAACCCTCAGTTTGTTGTCTATCAGTAAGGGTCTCTTATGGTTTGCTTCTCTCTCTCTTCCCACCCCCCCCCTTTCCCATATGTTCATCTACTTTATTTCGTAAATTCTACATATGAGTAGAATCTTTTGGTATGCGTCTTTCTCTGACTGACTTATCTCACTTAGCACAATACACTTGAGTCCCATACACATCATTGAAAATGACAAGAACTCATTCTATTTGATGGCTGAGTAATATTCCATTGCATATAAATACTACATCTTTATCCATTTATCAGTTGATGGACACTTGGGTTTTTTCCATTGTTTGGCTATTTTTGGTAACGTTGCTATAAACATCAGGGTTCATTCGCCCCTTTGAATCTGTGTTTTGGTATCTTTTCGGTAAATACCTAGTAGTGCCATTGCTAGATCCTAAGGTAGTTCTATTTTTAAGTGTTTGAGGAACTTCCATACTGTTTTTCAGAGTGGTTGTACCAGTTTCCATTCCCACCAAAAGTGTAAGAGGGTTCCCCTTTCTCACATCCTCACCAACATCTGTTGTTTCCTGTGTTGTTAATTTTAGCCATTGTGACCAGTGTGAGATGGTATCTCTTTGTGGTTTTGATTTGTATTTCCCTGATAATGAGTGATTTTAAACATCTTTCCATGTGTCTGTTAGCCATCTGGATGTTTTCTTTGGAAAAGTGTCTATTCATGTCTTCTGCCCATTTCATCACTGGATTATTTGTTTTTTGGGTGTTGAGTTTGATAAGTTCTTTATAGATCTTGGACACCAACCTTTATCAGATATGTCATTTGCAAATACCTTCTCCAATTCTATAGGCTGCCTTTTAGTTTTGTTGATTATTTCCTTCATTTTGCAGAAGCATTTTATCTTGATGAGATCCCAATAGTTCATTTTTGCTTTTGTTTCCTTTACTTCTGGAGACATGTCTAATAAGAAGTTGCTGCCTGTGTTCTCCTCTAGGATTTTGACGGGTTTTTGTCTCATATTTAAGTCATTTATCCATTTTGAATTTATTTTTGTGTATGGTGTAAGAAAGTGTCCTGTAAAAGATATTGGGCTGTAATGTTTTTAGTGGGCTCTTTGTGTAGTTTTGGAATCAAGGTAATGTTGGCCTCATAGATGGAATTTGGAAGTTTTCCTTCCATTTCTTTCTTTCTTTCTTTCTTTTTTAATGTTTAATGATTATTTATTTTTCAGAGAGAGACAGAGTGCGAGCAGGAGAGAGGCACAGAGAGAGAGACACAGAATCCAAAGCAGACTCTAGGCTCTGAGCTGTCAGCACAGAGCCCAATGCGAGGCTCAAACCCACGGAATATGAGATCATGACCTGAGCCAAAGTCGGACGCTTACCCAACTGAGCCACCCATGTGCCCCAGAAGTTTTCTTTCCATTTCTATTTCATGAAACAGTTTTAGAAGAATAGGTATTAACTCTTATTTAAATGTCTAATAGAATTCCCCTGGGAAGCCATGTGGCCCCGGACTTCTGTTTGTTGGGAAATTTTTGATTACTTATTCAGTATCTTTGCCAGTTATGTGTGTGTTCAAATTATCTATTTCTTCCTATTTTAGTTTTGGCGGTTTGTATGTCTCTAGGTATTTGTCCATTTCTTCCAGATTGCCCAGTTTTTTGGCATATAATTTTTTGCATAATATTCTTTTATAATTGTTTGTATTTCTATGGTATTGGTTATGACCTCTTCTATTCATTCATGATTTTACTTATTTGGGTCCTTCTCTTTTCTTTTTAATAAGTCTGGCTAGGGGTTTATCAACTTTATTAATTCTTTCAAAAAACCAGCTCTTACTTTCCTTGACCTGTTCTACTGTTTTGTTTCCATAGCATTTATTTATGCTCTAATCTTCATTATTGCCCTTCTTCTTCTGTGTCAGGCGTTATTTGCTGTTCCTTTCCTCACTCCTTAAGGTGTAAGATTAGGTTGTGTATTTAAGACTTTTCTGGCTACTTGAGGTATGCCTGTATTGAAATATACTTCCCTCATAGGACTGCCTTTGCTGGGTGCATCACAAAGGTTTTAGGCTGTCATGCTTTCATTTTCATTTGCTTTCATGTTTTTTTTTTTTTTTTTAATTCCTTCTTTAATGTCCTGGTTAACCCATTAATTCTTTAGTTGGATGTTCTTTATCCTCTGTGCATTTGTAGTCTTTCCAAATTTTTTCTTGTGGTTGACTTCAAGTTTCATAGTGTAGTGGTCTGAAAATATGCATGGTATGACCTCAATCTTTTTGTACTTGCTGAGGGCTGATTGTGACCCAGTATGTGATCTATTCTGGAGAATGTTCCAAGCACATTAAAAAAGAATGGGTATTCTGCTGCTTTGGGATGAAATGTTCTGAATATATGTTTTGAGTCCATCTGGTCCAGTGTATCATTCACTGGATAAAGTCCCCTACTATTATTGTACTATTATCAATAAATTTCTTTATGTTTGTTATTAATGGATTTATATATTTGGGTGTTCCAAGTTGGGGGCTTAAGTATTTACAACTGTTAGTTCTTCTTGATGGATAGATGCCTTAATTATGATATAATACCCGTCATCTCTTGTTGCTGTCTTTGGTTTAAAATCCATTTTGTCCTTTCAGTGATTTTTAAAATAATATAATTCATTACTCATGAAATTAGAATTTCTTAAAAAAAGATCACTATGGACATTTATGTTAATTGCTATCACTGAAGTGATCTGTCCTTTGTCTTGTTGGATTCTTCACTCTTCCTACTTTCCTAAGTGTTCTACCCAATCTCCTTCACTGGGCCCCCTTCTACTGCCCAATTTTACATGTTCCCTTCACATTTCAGTTCTTAGCAATCTTTTTCCTGCAGATACTTCCCTTGGAAACATTATCTATTTAATGGCTCATAATCAGCTCATATCTATGTGTTCCTTAGGCCTCACCTCTCACATGTGAATAACAGATGAATAAAATTGGAAATAGTCTGTTACCAGGTTCTCTGATGGACATATCTAAATGCATATCATATAGTCAACACAAAATGAACATATTCAAACACAACCCATTTTATTCATTCTCATTCTTACTTTGACAATTGCTTTACATCTTGAGTAATCTATCATAAACTTCAGAATGCTAGAAACTTCAGAATCACTCCATCCTTTTTACAAGATCCCAATCTAGGCAGTCATCAGCCAACAAAATGTTGAATTTATGCCTACATTGCTTCTAATAGTCTCCCCCTTTTAAGGTCCTATAACTTGCACACATCTCTCATTTAGATTAGAATAACATTCTGAGTTCTCTCTAATCTCCCCATGTCAGTTCATACTAAAGTCATTTTCCCAAAACATAGTAAATCTATTCAGTTGATACTTCTAACTTAAAATTTGGATAAGGTTCCCACACTATAAAGCTCATACTCTTTAATTTTTAATATTTCCACAAATGTTTAGTAAATACTTATTTTGTGCCTATATATGTGATAAACAGGAGAAATACTTCCAAATAACATTGGGATTGGAGGTAAAAGCTAAGGAGAAGAGTAGCACTTGATGAGACCACAAAATTGCATATTCTTAGCTATTACTACATATCACTCAACTCTCCATTGTCCACCTCCACTTGTCTATTGTTATTCTTCTCTGCCTTCAGCCAACTCATTTGGCTCATATATGGACTCTCATATTCACCTATCCTTCTTTAAGGGATATAGAACAGTAAAACATAGCTTTAAAGGTAATGAAAATGGCTAAGAACAAACTCTATAAAACACTTAACAGTTTACAGAGATTGCTTTTACATTCACTTAATTTAACATGATCATTGACCATTACTTGACATTTAGAGTCTAAAATAGCATAGTTCACTGATTACAGGCAAAAAATAGTCAACCTAATGAATAGGTAACCGTAAATCTTATTTTCATCAAGTCATCCTATGGAAAAGTTACAAAATAAAATACTTAAATTACATAGTTTTTAGTAAATGAAGTGTTTGACATCAATAATTTTCTAAGTAACTGATATTTACCATTTCAAATGTCAAACTTAAAAAAATTAACTACTTTTGAAGAGAAGCATTATAAAATATGGGCATACATCATTTCATTGTACTTTGCTTTATTGTGCTTTGCAGATATTGTGTTTCTTTACAAATTGAAGGTCTGTGGCAACCCATTGCTGAGCAAGTCTATTGGTGTCATTTTTCCAACAGAACTTGCTCACTTCATGTCTCTATGTCACATTTTGACCAGTATTTCGAGCATGCTCATTATTATTATATTTGTTATGGTGATCTGTGATAGGTGATCTTTGATATTACTATTGCATTGGTTTGGGGTGCCATAAACTGTGCACATACAAGACAGCAAACTTAATAAATGTGTATGTTCTGACTGCTCCACCAACGAGCTGCTTCCCCATCTCTCTCCCTCTCCTGTCAATACTGATAGGCAAAATTAATAATCCTACAATGGCCTCTAGGTGTTCAAGTGAAAGGAACAGTTGAATGTATGTCACTTTAAATCAAAAGCTAGAAATGATTAAGCCTAGTAAGGAAGGCATGTCAAAAGTCAAAACACGCCAAAAGCTAAACCTCTTACACCAGTTAGCCAAATCGTGAATGCAAAGGAAAAGTCCTAAAAGAAATTAGAAGTGCTACTCCAACTAATACACAAATGATAAGTGAAATAGCCTTATTGCTGATATAAAGAAAGTTGTAGTGATCTAAACAGAAGATCAACTACCACATTGCTTCCCAGCCTTTTGGCTAAGACCAAATGCAAACCAACTACCACCTTTCCTTAAGCCGAAACCAAAGGAAGGTCCTAACATTCCAATTCTATGAAGGCTGAGGAAGCTGCTGAAGAAAAGCTAACAGAGTTTGGTTCATGAGGTTTAAGGAAAGCCATATGCACAACATAAAAGTGCAAGATGAAGCAGCAAGTGCTGATGCAGAAGCTCCAGCAAGTTATCCAGAAGATCTAGCTACGATAAGTAATAAACTACACTAAATAGATTTTCAATGTAGACAAAACAGCCCTCTACTGAAAGAACACCATCTAGAATTTTCGTAGGTAGAAAGGGGAAGTCAGTGCTTGGCTTCAAAGCTCCAAAGAACAGGCTGACTCTTGTTGGGGGCTAATGCAGCTGGTGACTTTAAGTTGAATCCAATGCTCACTGACCATTCAGAAAATCCTAGAGCCCTTAAGAATTATGCTGAATCTACTTTGCCTGTGCTCAAAACATGGAACAAATAATTGTGAATGATAGCACATCTGTTTACAATATGGTTAATTGAATATTTTAAGACCACAGTGGAGAACTACTGCTCAGAAAAAAGGATTCCTTTCAAAATATTACTGGTCATTGACAGTACACCTGGTCACCAAGAGCTATGATGGAAATGTACAATGTGACTAATATTGTTTTCATGCTTGCTAATGCAACATCCACTCTACAGCCCATGGATCAAGAAGTAATTTTGATTTTCAAATTAAAAAAAAAAGACCTTCAGGTCTTTGATTTTCAATTATTTAAGAAATACATTTAGTAAGCTGTAGCTTCCATAGATAGTGATTCCTTTGATGGGTCAGGTAAAGTAAATTGAAAACCTTCTGGAAAGGATTCACCATCCTGGTGCCATTAAGAACATTCATGATTTATGGGAAGAGGTAAAAATATCAACATTAACTCTTCCAGGAGTTTGGAAGTTGATTCCAACCCTCGTGGGTGACTTTGAGGGGTTCAAGACTTCAGTGAAGGAAGAAACAGGAGATGTCATGGAAATATTAAGAGAATGAGAATTAGAAGTGGAATCTGAAGATGTGACTGAATTGCTGCAATCTCATAATAAAACTGACAGATAAGGAGTTGTTTCTTACGGATGAGCAAAGAAAATGGTTTCTTGAGATGGAAATTACTGCCGAAGATGCTGTTAAGATTATTAAAATGATAACAAAGGATTTAGAATATTACATAAATTTAGTTGACTGCACGGTAGGGTTAGAGAAGATTGATTCCAATTTTGAAAAAAGTTCTATTGTGTGTAAAATGCTATCAAACAGCATCTCATGCTACAGAGAAAAATTCTTCATAAAAGGAAGAGTCAATTGATGTGGCAAACTTCATTATTGTTTTTACGAATTTGCCACAGCCATTCCAACTTGCAGTAACCACAACCCTCATCACTCAGCAGCCATTCAATCTTGAGGCAAGATCTTCCACCAGCAAAATGATTACAACTCACTGAGCATTCCAACAAGGGTTAGCACTTTTTAGCAATAAAGTATTTTTTAATTAACATATGTATCTTGTTTTTTAGATATTAATGGTATTGCACACTTAATAGACTACAATATAATCATAGCTTTTATATGCACTAGGAAACCAAAAAATTCATTTGACTCATTACATTATTACAAATTTAGTTTTACTGTGGTGATCTGGAACTGAACCCAACTATTTTCAAAGTGTGCCTGCATACCATACACATTCCTGCCTTAATAAGTAGAAAAGTAAAGAATAATTTTAGCTTTACTAAGTAATTGCAGCACATCTAAAATGATACACTGTCATAATATCATTTTGTATCTCTAATTTTTTTAGATTCCTCTTTAAGTGGAGGTCATTTCTCTTCTATCCAAATCTTTTACAAATCTCTACATTCAAGTATTGCTTCCTAGCTTTTTTGTTCTGGAAAACTAGAAAACTATGTTAAGAGTCAATAAAGCTAGTGAACATCTAAAGAGAAAGGGAGTTGCTTTAATGTGAGAGCTTTGTGATAAGTATTTTCAGTGCTCTGGGTCTTCATATTATTTTATATCTGTTTTAGGAGCTGTACTCCAATGGTGGCTTGTGCTAAAATTCATTTTCCATCAAAAGTGGGGAGGTCAGGTAATTCTAGAATTTTTCTAGGTAGCTAAAACAATGATTTAAAAAATGGGATTCAAATTTTACAAGATGAGAGTAAATCATATACAATCACTGTTCATAAGGAAATTGACATGCTGAAATTGATGCTTTCATCGTTGACTCCAAAGAAATCCAAAGAATTTCATTTTGAAAATTCATCTCAAATCTATATATTGAACTCATAGCAACAGGAAATGAGAAAACTGTATCTGTATATCTGCTTTCTTTCTTTTAATTTACGTCCAAAGGAATTCTCAGAATACAAAATGATATTTTTTTTTTACTCTGACATAAAAAGCCTAGACACTTAGTTCTTTAAATTTTAGGATGTTCTTAATGAATCTAGTCCCCCATGGGAAGATGTGTTGCTTTTCATAGCTATTCATTCATGTTCTCTAAAGAAGTAGTTTAGCTAAACTAAATATCAAAACTGAGGATGTGTCTCTGAAGCTTTTTTACAGACATGGTACATAGCTTTTTAAAAGAAACTTGATCTGAAGAACTGAAGTTACCTGTAATAACAGGCCAGGCATAAATACAAGCCAAATTAATTTAAAAAATTTCCAAAAATTGAACAAAGGTTTCTGAATCTCGTATTATCTGATTTTGTAGGTGCAAAGTATGTAGACTTAGATAAGTCTGTTTGAATATTCTTCTAACAAGAGGAATATGTACATAAAAAACAAAAACAAAAACACTGAGACTAAAATAAAGCTGTGAATAACATGACAATTTCTTAAAGAAATGCCTTCTATATATATGTGAAAAAATATATTGTGATTAATTTGTGCATAAACGATGCATACTCCTAATAACAACACATGGCTGTGTGCTTACAGTGGGGCCAACAAGTATTCTAAATGCTTTACTTGTAAATAGTTCAACCTTCAAAAGGCCCTATAAGTTAGGTACTACATCAGTCAAACCCAAGTCTGCAGATAAGAAAACTCAGGTGCACAGAAGTTAAAGCTGCCCAAGTTGACACAACTAGACAGTAGAGGCACGGTTAAGAGAAAGTAGAAGAGCTGTTAATATAACTTAAGGATGTTTTAGTTAGGACAGTCTCTATATGGTATGACTTCTGAAATACAAAATGTTGAATCCAGTGTAAAAATGGAGTAATGGGTATTTTTAATTCAATAATTTAAACATTACACGGAACAAATTAGAAGAGAAATTCCTCAACCTGTTAAAGACACCCATGAAAAAACCACAGCTATCACAATACATAATGGTGGGAGATTGCATGTTTCCCCTTCTTAAGATGAGGAACAAAATGGGGCACCTGGGTGGCTCAGCCGGTTAAGCACCTGTTGGTTTCAGCTCAGGTCATAATCTCACGGTTTGTGGTTCAAGCCCCGCATGGAGCTCTACACTGACAGTGTGGAGCCTGCTTCAGATTCTGTCTCTGTCTCTGTCTCTCTTTGCCCCTCCCCTACTCTCTCTCTGTCTCTCTGAAAATAAATAAACTTAAAAAAAATTAAAAAAAAAAAAGGTGAGGAACAAAACTTTTACCACTTGTATTCAGTATTGTACTGGAGTTTATAGCCAGAACAATTGGGCAAGAAAAAGAAAGAAAAGATAGCCAGATCTCAAAGGAAAAAGTCAACTGATCTTTATTTACAGAGTACATGAACTTATATAGAGAGAATACTAAGGAATCTACTAAAAAAAACTATTAGAATAGAAGAGTTCAGTAAGATAGTAGGAAAAAAGACCAATACACAAAAGTCAATGGTATGTGTCAACACACTAGCAATAAACAATCTGAAAGTGAAATTAAGAAAACCATCCCATTTACAATAGCATGAAAAAAACTTAGAAATAAACTTTTTAAAAGGTGTAAGGCTTAAGATTTGATAACACTGTTGTAGGATATTAAAGAAAACCAAAATAAGTTGAAAGATATGCTATATTTCTGAATCAAATACTTAACATTGTTAAGACAATAATCTTGAAATTGATCTACAGATTCAACACATAGGTATCAAAATTCCACATGTCAATTTCATAGAATTGAAACCTGATTAGGATTTTACATGGAAATGCAGGAATAATCAAAACAATCTTGCAAAAGAAGAATAAAGTTAGAGAACAGATGCTTCACATAATCAAAATAATGAGGTACTGGCATAAAGATAAACAGACATTAGATTAATAGAACAGAACCATGAGTCAGGAAATAAACCCTTACATTTACAGTCATTTGATTTTTGACAGAGATACTAAGGCCATTCATTGGGAAAGAAGTATCTGTCCAACAGATGGTGATGTGTTCAATTAGAGATCCACATGAAAAATAATGAAACTGGACTCCTTCCTCACACCATATACAAACATTAACTCAAAACTGATCATAGACTTTAGTGTAAGAGCTAAAACTAGAAAACTCTTAGCAGAAAACAAAGGAATACTGGTACAACTGGGTAGCTGGGTTAAGCGTCTGACTTCGGCTCAGGTCATGGTCTCATGGTTCCTAAGTTCAAACCCTGAATCGGGCTCTGTGCTGATAGTTCAGAGCCTGCTTCAGATCCTCTGTCTCCTTCCCTCTCTGCCCCTCCCTGCTCTCTCTCTCTCCCTCTCTGTCTCTCAAAAATAAACATCAAAAAAAAAAAAAAGAAAACAAAGGAATAAAATTTTGTGACCTTGGCTTAGGCAAAGTCTTTTTTTATTTTATTTTATTTTATTTTATTTTGTTTTATTTTATTTTATTTACTTTTTTAAATGTTCATTTATTTTTGAGAAAGAGACAGAGCGCAAGCAGGGGAGGAGCAGAGATAGAGGAGGGACACAGAATCTGAAGCAGGCTCCAGGCTCTGAGCTGTCAGCACAGATCCTGACATGGGGTTTGAACTTCAAGCTGTGAGATCATGACCAGAGCCAAAGTTGGACACCTAACTGACTGAGCCACCCAGGTGCCCCTATTTTATTAACAAATTTTTTTTTTAATGTTTATTTATTTTTGAGAGACAGAGAGACAGAGCATGAGTGGGGGAGGGGCAGAGAGAGAGGGAGACACAGAATTGAAAGCATGCTCCAGGCTCTCAGCTGTCAGCACAGAGCCCAATGTGGGGCTCAAACTCATGAGCAGTAAGATCATGACCCGAGCCAAAGATGGACGCTCACCCGACTGAGCCACCCAGGCGTCCCAAGGCAAAGCCTTCTTTAGATATGACACCAAAAACACAAGCAAAACAAGAAAAAAATAATAAATTGGATTTCACCAAAATTAGGAACTTTTGTGCTGTAAAGATGATACCATCAAGAAAATGAATAGACAATCTATGGGTGGGAGAAAAATTTTGTAAATCATGTAACTGATAAAGGACAACTCAAACGTCCATCAACTGGTGAACGGATACACAAAATACAGTATATCTATATATTGTGATATTATCTGTCAATAAAAAGGAATGAAGTTAGGATACATACTACAACATGGACAAACTTGAAAACATTATCTTAAATGAAAGAAGCCAGTCACAGAAGATCACATATTGTATGATTCCATTTGTATGAAATGTCCAGGATAGGCAAATCTATAGAGAAAGACAGTAAATCAGTGACTTTTTAGTTTGGGAGGTGAGGGAGAAAGAGAATAGGAAGTGACCACTAATGGGTACATGGATATTTGGGGGGTTAATTAAGACATTCTAAAACAGATTGTTTTGTCATACAGCTCTATGAATATATTAAAAACCATTGAATTGTTCACTTTACATAGATGAAATACATGATATAGGTTATATGTCAATAAAGCTGTTAAAATAACAAACATAATTTTTTTTACCTTATATAAACTACTTCATGAATAAAATCTTAGATGGTGACCCTGGAAAATGCTCCCTGTGTGAAAGACAACAAAATGTTTAAATCCTTTTCATCACGTGCTCCCTAGTTTGATCAACACCAAGCAAGAACAGTTCTAGTATTGAACTATTATCAGATAAAATAGTTTAATATTAATCAGTGTAAAGCTAAAATTACTAACCTGTAATAGTTTTTCTTGCAAATATAATCGACTTAGAGCAACAATTTAATACGGCAAATTAATTCATTTTTGCAAGTTGGGGGCACATTTTGAAACTAACTTATTTGGTAGAATGAGACTTCGTCACCCATCATTTTAGTAAGTCCATGGGAACATTATCAAAGAGATTCACTCATTCTCTGTGAACATTTATTGAGTACTGATTATGAGCTTGGCACTGTGATAAGTACTGGGTATCTGGTGGCAACCTTTCCTTGAGGGCAAATAGTGGACTACTGGTAATGCCTACTCTAGTAGTAAGCAGGACAAGATACTTTATGGTGTTTTATGCTTTATGGTAAAAATTTCCCAGGACTCAGTCAACATTGTTTTCCTGTGTGGTAGAACTCTTTTTTAATATTTTTAAATATTTTTACTTTTTAAATATTTTTTACTCTTTTTAAATATTTTTACTTTTTACTAAAGGCGCAGCATGCTATAAGGACGCATTTTTAACCAAATGAGTCACCCAGGCACCCCTATGGATGCATTTTTAATTCACTTTGCTTGGTTTTATTTTTTCTCTGTGTCTTAATTTCCAAATCCACAAAATGGGGATAACTGAATCTACCTTGTTAGGTTCTTATGAGAATTAAATGAGATAATCTATTTAAAGCACATAGGTTATTACCTATGTGCTTGAGTAAAGATTCAATAAACATGATGATGATAATGATGATGATGGTGGTGGCAGTGGCAATGGTGGGAATTTACATATATGTATATATACATACACGTACATATTCCTGTATGTACAGAGATGAATTCTGTCTCCCTCTAGGTCTGTGTTCTGGTTCAGCTATTTATTTAAAAAGCACATAATTTTATCCTTTGCTCATCTTGCTTTCAAAATTATATGGATATATCCTGAACTAGCAACTATGTACAACTGGTTTCAATCCGGCTTCTATGCTATATCTGGGTATAAGAAGTGGTATGTCAGATATTATTTGAAGGTCATGTAATTTGTCCATTCTTCTATGTATTGTAAATTCTATGGTTGCATAAAACATAACTCCCAAAAGGCTACAAAGTTGGACTATATATATCTTAACCCTTTGCAGAAACTCTATTTTTCAATTGAAAAAGTAAAGAATAAACTGCCATAAGAAATCTATTTATGCACTTGTATTTGAAATTATGTAGAAGCTATAGCTATGAACCTCTTAATCATAATCTCCAAAGATGCTTTCACATTCTAGAAATGCATTTTTTTCGCTTCTCTTGAGAGTAATTACTTTTAAAAAACACTAAGGAATGATATTTGTAGAAAATTATTTGTAAGGTATGTATTTTTCAACTCCTTTAGGTACAATTCTTAAATAAACTTTCACCATCAGAAGGCTATAAACTCAAACTGTATTATCTATTATATAAAAAATATAAAATAACAAGGAATGATTTATTTGACTATTGTAATGCATACAAAGGACTGAACTTCTTTCCTACAAGTTTATCATATTCAGTAGTAAAAATTCACTGTTTCCCAACGCTCTCCTGCCAGGGAACCTTTGTAGCCAATACCTACCTATGTGCTAAAGCTCAACTGAGACAACAGTTATTAATAGACCTATACAAATAAGGATTACTGAATATAAAAGGAGAATCAGCAGTTTATTTTTATTTTATTTATTTATTTATTTTAAAGGGAAGAGCAAGGCTACAAATGTGGTATTAGCACCCAATGTATGCAAGAAACAGAAGTGATTGAAATTTCTAATTTTCTTTTCAGTTATATTTGAGAGGTACTGTGTCAATAAAACAAAAATATACTACCATAGAAACAGAGCAATTAACAGTAAAACAGCAAAAAAAAAAAAGTTGTGCTAATCTATAATATTTCCCAAGACATGAAATTCAGAATTTCTCCACATACTCAGTTAATCTGATAGGCAATAGACTAAATCCATTATTATTTTTATTTATAATTCTTATATGTTAGTTTTCAGTTGTTTGTTGTTGGCAGAAAGCAATGATAACATTCAGAGTTCTAGTAGTGCATTTCAAAGTAAAATAGGAATTCATTGTTGAGGGAAGTCCTGTACACTAAAGGAGTCTGGCAGACATCCCTGGCTCCTGACCACTGAATACCAGTAGTTCTTTCTCAGTCACAGTGAAAACCTAAAAAGGACGTTAACATTACCAATATGTCCCTTGGGGGAGTAGAGGAAGAGCATACTAGCCGTATTTTTTTTTTTTTAATGGAGGTAAATATTTAAGCGTAGAAAATAAAAATGATAAAATCTATAAAACAGAATATAAGAAGATAATTTTACTACCTTGCAGTAGTGATTTCCTTTCTTACCATGACATAAAGACCAGAAATCACAAAGACTGACACATTTGACTAAAAAAAAAAAAAAAAAAAAAAAAAAAAAAGTGAAACTTAAATCCAGCAAATTATGTAAAACAAAGCAAAATTATGTAACAAAAGCAAAAAAGTAAATTATGTAAAACAAAGCAAAAATGAATTGGGAAAAATATTTATATTTACAAAAGAGACTAATTAATAATCTTAATATTAAAAATTCTTCCAGGGCACCTGGGTGGCTCAGTCTGTTAAACTTTTGGTTTTTGATATTGGCTCACGTCATGATCTCACGATTCTTGAGATTGAGCCCTGCCTCAGGCTCAGCGCTGTGCACAGCCTTCTTGGGATTCTCTCTGCCTCTTTCTCTGCCCCTCTTCCCCCAAATAAATACATTAAACATTAAAAAAAAAACCTCTTCCATAAAATCAGTGAAAAAGAAACTACATAAAAGAAAAATAAACAAGTACATAGTAGTTGCCTTACATGAATTTCCTCATTAGGAGAGGATATAAAATTCTCAACAATTTTCTAAAGTAGTTTTTAGAATCACATCAATTTTATAGTAAGGTCAATTAGCTTGCCACTGTTACACAGCATGGTAGTGGTAAAGGTTGGGATTCAAGCTCTAATGTTAGAGCTCAGAGTCTTATCATTGCTCTCTACCAATAATAGACAATTTCACTGCTGCAAGTATATTAATTTTATATAATTATTAATAAAGCAAATAGATACCTATATGAGACAGAATCTGCACTCTCTACTTGTAATCGAGAAGAAAAAGAAATAATTTAAATAATTTCCAATAGGGAATTTACTTACTAAAATATAGCATATCCATAACATGTAATATCAGACAGAAATTAAAAATAGTGAGGCAAATATATATGTAGCAATATGGGAAGATGTTAGTAATATGTTGGTAGATTTTTCAAAAAGCAACTTGCACAACAGAATTAGAGTACAATCTCACTTGTATAATTTTGAAATTTAATATATATAATTATATACTTACATAACTCTAAGGAATAATTAATAATTCCAGAGATGAATTTTTACTTTCCTGTGTTTTATATTTGTACGGTTAGATTTTTTAAAATAGCACACATATATTTCATTATTTATAATGAGCAATAAAAACACCCCTATATTGGAAAAAATAAGGGAAAATTACATTAATCAAATAATTTCCTATACAGAAGCTTATAGTTTTTATATATTAGTAAAATGTCCAATGCTGTCACATAGCTATCACTTTTATTTTATATTGAAAATTCCTAGTATGTTATTCCTAATGATAGCAGGTAATAACTTATTCTCACCTCCAGATCATTAACCAACAATTTTACAGCTTGCTAAGAGGTTATCGAAAGTTCTCAGACAGTATTTAAACCAGCTACTTTCTGGGGTGCCTGGGTGGTTAAGTTTATTAGTGACTGACTTTAGCTCAAGTCATGATCTCACGTTCATGGGTTCGAGCCTCATACTGGCTCTGTGCTGACAGCTCAGAGCCTGGAGCCTGCTTCATATTCTGTGTCTCCTTCTCTCCTCCTGCCCCCTCCCCATGCTTTCTCTGTCTCTCTCTCACAAGTAAATGAATATTAAAAGAATAATAGTAATAAAAATGAACCAGCCACCTTCCGTATTGATTTTGTCTAAAAAATAATAAGCTATTTCAGTACAGAGTGCTTTAAAAAAGTAGTTGAGCAGTATGTTTCAAAAAATTAAAAATTTCAATCCTCTTTCATCTAGCTATTACATGTTTTAGTAAGAAGAATTGTGCCTGAAGACTTGTTTCCTGTCATTAGAGCACTAGTATAATAAAAAATTTAAATCAACAATGGGAAGCTGTTAAAGTGAACTACACAACATTACACAGATATATAAAATAATAATGCAGAAGAAAATTAAATAACATGGGTACATGTTTATAATGTACTATTCATGAAAAAATTCAAGTAACAAAATGGCATATACAATATGAACTCATTTAAAACATAAAAATCCTTAAAGAGAAAGATCTGGGAGTATAGGCACCAAAATGATTATCTCTGGATGATATAATTACATGTGATTTTTATCTTCCTCTTGTATATTTTCTTTTTTTCCCTCCTATATTTTCTAAAAGAAATAAATACTACTTTGTATTAACAAAATTAGCTTAAAAGTAGAAAAAAATCAAAACTGTGTGTTGTGACATGTTTACCAGATAGTATACAGTCATCTTCAGATTATTCCTAGAGAGAAGAAAAATGGGATACAAAGGCAAAGTGATGGGCAATCATTTATTAATCTAGTTTTGCCATTCTGTCCTACTTTTCTTAGCAGTCCTTTCCATGCTGAAAATTGGCTGTTCACAACAGAAAAAGGTGTATTTAGGGTACTAACATTCTTCTGCAACATCGGAAGGTAATGAAATGGTGTCTCTATGCATGTCATTTTAGGTTTCTCTAAACCTCTAACAAAACGGTGATGTCAACAACATTTTAATTAGAGATTAGAAGCTGTTAACAGCAAATGCCAAAAATATCAACAGTACAAGTTTGAGAGCAAGTACTATGAATTAAAAAGTTTAAACAAAAGTTTTCAAGGTAATATTCCCAGTAGATGAAATACAATGTGCTTGCCATTATCTAAGAGTTAAACTTTATGTGCAAAAAGGAAGCACCAATTACTGGATCATTGAATGAATTATTACAAAATATAAGAAGCTTCAAGTTATACCAGTTATTTCTCAAGCTCAAACTCACCTCAAGCATTAGAGTTGGAGAGGATTTGTTTAATAAAATGAGCAAGCTGTTTAGGTTTCAGAGTGAACAACTAGAGACTGCACACAAGAAATGGGCATGACTGCGACCGTATGATAGAGCAGAAGTAACATTGGTGATTCTTACCTAAGTATCTTGTCTAATAAAGTTTTCAGAGTACCAAACAGACACAGACATTTAGATGAACAAAGAGATGCCCGAGTTTCAGACAGTCAGTGGCAGAACTGGGCCTCCTAAGATTTGAGACTGAAAGATTTTTTTTCTTCAAGTTCATCATTATAATAGTAGACCAACTGTGAATGACAATCCATAAACAGAATATGATGGAAATCAAATTTAAGTAAGAATTAGATAAGTGGATAGAAAAGGAAATAAAGAGAAAATAGATGAGTCAATATTAAGCATTTAAAAATTGTAAACTTGTTAAAAAATAGCATTTTTGATTCTTTTTAAATTAAGTATCAGAAACTACGAATTGCAAAGAGGTATTATCATGTGATAGTATCTCATGCTTATTTTATTTTGCAATGTGTGAAAATTCACAAAGACATATTCATTTTGCATCAAGTATAAAGTATCTGGTACCAGAGTTTGTTAGGCCATTTTGGAAAACATTTCAAGAAAAGCTAATAAAAAGTATAGTGTTTTTAAATAAGGAAAGAATATTTTAGTTCAGGATATTTATGACAGAACAAAACCTCCCCGAAAAAGTACACATGCTTAGATTTCTGGGGGAATAGTATTTCAGTAAAGCCACTAAAGGTTCTCACAAATGCATATGTGTATACACATATGCACAATTTCTTATAAAAAAACAAGAACTAAAACAAATGTGTCTGGCTAATTCCATTTCATGATTAGATTTAAGTTCCACGTTATTGGTAGGACTACAACAAAAGTGGCAGCTTTTCCTTCTGAAGTGTATATTAGGAGGCACATGATGCCAGATCATCTTTTATTGGTGTTCTGAAGTTTAATTTGGTCTATTTGGTTAAGATGATAATCTTATGGCAAGAGCCCAAATGTCCATCAGCTGATGAATGGATAAAGACGATGTGGTTTATATATACAATAGAATACTATTTGGCAATGAGAAAGAATAAAATCCTGCCATTTGCCACAATGTGGATGGAACTGGAGGGTATTATGCTAAGTGAAATAAATCAGTCAGAGAAAGACAGATATCATATGTTTTCACTCATATGAAGAACTTGAAAACCTTAATGGAGAACATGGGGAAGGGAAGGGGAAAAAATAGTTTCAAACAGAGAGGGAGGCAAACCCTAAGAGGCTCTTGAATAAGGAGAACAAACTGAGAGTTGATGGGAGGAGCGGGGGAGAGGGGAAATGGGTAATGGGCATTGAGGAGGGTACTTGTTGGGATGAGCACTGGGTATGTAAGCAATGAATCACGGGAATCTACTCTCAAAACCAAGAGCACACTGTAGACACTGTATGTTAGCAAACTTGACAACAAATTAAAAAAAAAAAAAGGGATACTATCTGCCAGATTTCTCCATTTTAAAGGTACTTCTTCCTTTCTAATTAATAAGTAATCTGTGAGGTGACACCTTGAGACCATGTGAATATCCTGTTTGCCAACAGTCTTTTATTCAATAATTTTAGCATCAATTGGTGACTGTTACTTGATTCAGTTATTATAACTGTTGTACAATAAGGTGATTTTCTATTTCTACAATTCTTTCTACATTTATTACCTGACATTTTCTGCTAAGAAGCACTTTACATTCACCCCTTCTTCTAATTTCTTTTAAGTATCAGTGTGGACTCATTGATTGCTATTCTTAATTCATTGTGTTTAATCCATTTCTATCATTATTTGATAGTCAAATTGTCCCAGATTTGTCTAGAGGGAGCCCCTTTAATGCTGGCTCCTGTACCCTGTGGACATGTCTCCTCAGGTTTTGAGCTTGTCCTAAAAAACACTGTAGAAATATTGACTTATTTCAAAACAGAAGTCAATATTACATCCAATAGTAGAACCCTACTAGAAGTATTCCCTCCAAACTAGAAAACTGGAAAATTCCTTTAAGAATATGAATTATTATTAATATTAGTTTTGAATATTTTTACAAATACAAAAAAAGAAAAAGAAGCACAATGAATTAATATAACATAGGAAGAGGCAAAATATTATTTTGATAAAATGATTGGATGTTATGAAAGAATCAGCACAGAAGTTAGGAGAACTAAGGAGTTTAATACATTTTCCAGATATAAGTTAAATATATTAAAGTAATATCACCAAATGATAACTAACTAGGAAATACAAAGGGAGAAGAGATTTCATTCCAAGGAAAAACTGCATTATTTAGAATGTAACAGTGAGAGGTACATTTAATCTTTATGAAGAAAACCATTACATTTAATTAGGAAATTTAAACTATGACCTAAATAAATGGAGAAAATGTCATATTCTTGAATGGGTGGCCATAAATATTATAAAAATGAGTTTTTTAGTTAAACATAGTGGATTACACGTGTGTTATCTCCACTCCTTCTTGAAGTCACCATTTAAATAAGAGTAAATATATTTTAAAAAAATTACAGTACTATACAAAAAACAAAAACAGGTAAAATATATCAACATAATTTTGGAAACTGGAAGTTGGATGGATTAAAGATAACCCAAGGGGTGAAAAAAGGTATAGAAGTGAAGGAAAAGAGAGAGGGAGAGGGGGATGAAGGGAAAAGGAGGAGAGAGAATGCAATTCTATTGCAGAATCTCACAAAAGCTTAAATTGTCCTTCTGGATATAAGGGATTAATAGAGAAGGGCTTTAAGTATAAGTATCAGTTCACAATTTTTTTTTAAAGTTTATTTATTTTGAGAGAGAGAAGGTGTGCACACTTGCCCATGTGTGTGGAAGGGGCAGAGAGAGAGAGGGAGAGAGAGAGAATCCCAAGCAGGTTCTGCATTGTCAGCATGACGCCAGATGTAGGGCTCGAACTCACAAAAAGTGAGATCATGACCTGAGCGGAAGTCACACACTTAACCAACTGAGCCACCCAGGCGCCCGTGTTCACAATTTTTTAGTAGAGAACTAATCTCCTTCCCTAATCTGGAGCCAAGTGACTACTCAAATAGGTGACTGGAGTTTTATTCTCTAGAAGGTTGAACCAGAGAGGCCTCATTGTGAGACACCCAGAAGAGCTGACAGTGGAATAATGTGCCTTGTTTAACAACTGGATTTAAGTAAAAGTTTATTATACCACCACTACTTTTCCATTCATTGCCTCCTAGAATGCTGTCATCCAGGCTTTTACCGCAGAGGCAAGACACTGGAAAATTCCTAAGTATAATTTGAACTACCCAAGAGTAAATACTTTGAGATACTGACATTTGGTGATCTCCCAACAAAGAGATCACTTCATTGCTCACTCAACTCTTAGGGAAACTTTTCAGTCAACAGCTCTGCCTATTGTGAACAGGATTCAAACAACTGAAAGAAAAACAGTAAACTTGGACAAACTGATACAATTCAGGAAACAGAAGAAACATCAAAAAAAATATATTTAAAAACCTCACACAAATAAGAAAACTATATTATACTCAGGAAATAAGAATCAGAAGCTTATAGGAAAGAAACTTTCAGAGAACAAAGAGCAGGAAAAAAAGCATAAATGTATAAAAAGGTTCAAAGATAAAAGTGAAGACTGCTTCTACAAGGTAGAACAAAATAATAGAGAAATGAACAACAGGAAACAAAAGATAAGACAATTAGAATCTAAGAGGTCCAATATCCAAATAATAGGAGTTCTAGAAGGATGAAAAACCAACATCACCAACAACAGCAAAATTAGAAGACAAGAAACTATCAAAGAAATAATGCACGAGAAATTTCCAAATGGAATACCTAGGTCAAAGGATAAAAATACAACAAACAAAAAGGTGAATCATTAAGAAAGTATAAAACACTATGGAAAAAGAGAAGATTCCAAAGCTTCCAGAGATTGTCAATGGGGATCTCCTATGTAGAAGATAAGAATCTGAAAGTTATTGGTCTTTTTAACAACCACACTGGAAACTAAAAGATAATGATCTTTAAAATTCTGAAATAGACATGATATTAAGGAATTAGTGCAAACTAATGTTCGTTCCTGTTAATATTTCCTGTTAACAATTATAGAATAGTTTTAGAAACATTAACAGAAAAAGCTCAAACCAGAAAAACAATCAAATAAACCTGAATTTCATTCTTGCTCAATCTCTTACTAGCTTTGTAGTTAGTGATTACTAAGAAGCTAATTACTTAGCTTCTTTAAACCCGTTTCCTTCTTATAAAAAATAATAATGCCTAATTCATAGAGTTGTCCTAAGAATTAAATAATTTTTACAAAATCACAAAGAGGTACTTAACAAATTATGACTATTATTATTATCTCCAGAATTATCATTTGTATTATTTATTTTATGTCCTAGCCATAAGAAATAAATGCTAAAACAGTAAGTATTTAAACAATTGGACAAAATATATTAAATTGTAGTAACTAAAGAATACAATATAATGTGGTCATCAAATTGATATTTGCAAAGCCATTTAGAAACTTAGAAAAATTATTAGAAAATCCCAAAGAAAAAGGGAGATCACAAACTATATGTATAGGATAGTTTAACTACAGAAAAATGTATGTGCTAAGCATTATAGAGTTGAAAAGTCAATATGCAAAAATAGTTGTATTAGAGTATTGGCATTATAAATTATTCTTATTTAAGAATTTATTACGTGGCATATTATCTATTTTTAATAATGTTCAGAACACTGTGGAAAATACAAATAAGTAAAAAGAAAATGTGTTAAAAATCATGCAAAACCTCATTTGCAAGAGCTATTACTTTTAAACTTTTGAGACCAATAATGGATATATATACTCCATTGTTTTAAAAAAATTAGATTGTTTGTTTAATTTAGCTTACAATCATATCTGTTTCCCTTCAATAAAGTATCATGAACTTCTTTTGATAGCATAAATATACTTCAAAGACATTTTTAAAAATAGCTATTTAGCATTTTATTATATGGATATCTCACATTCAACCCATTCTCTCGTGAGGCAATTACTTGTTTTCATTATTTTAATTTTCTATAAAGTGATGAAATGACCACCCTTGTGGATAAATCTCTGAACATAACTTTAATTCTTTTCATAAATTCTTATAGGTGAAATTTATATGTCACAAATATAAATATTTTAACAACTTGGATATACACTGCCAAATTGCTCTGCGTAGGAGTTGCAGCAATTAACTTCTTGCCAGTAAGAGATATGACGGTATCTAGATTCTTGAATGTATGTTAACTTGGGGTTTCCAATTCTGTTTTCCTTCCTCCCTCCCTTCTTTCCTTTTATTCTTTCCTTTTCTAACTTGATAAGAAATGTAGTATTGTACAGTTACTTCCATCTGTATTTCTTGAATGACTAATGATTATGAATACGTGAAATATTTGTGTCTGTTTGTTCTTTGTTCAGTTACTTCTTGAAGCATGTGCTCAATGTCGATTTGGGATTTTTGTCTTGGTTTAGCTATTTACAAGCTGTATAATGGACTTCTATACCCTGTACCATGAGTACCACTTAAAGACAATGAAATAAAATAAGAAATATAGGGAAAAAAATCTCAAATAATCCCATAAGCTAACAAAAATGTATGGAATTCTGATAAGATTGAGTGAAGACTGATAAGGCAGGTACTAAAATTGTCTTTTACCTTAAGAATATTTGCTGAAGCAGTTGGACCTGAGTATTAATTTTGTGGCCTCAAAAGGTAGGGTATCCAACAGTAGACCCTCCATAGTGCTGGGACCATAAAGCACTACTCAGTGTAAGATTAAACTAGACAGGATAATGATGATCATGATAATAATAGGAAACATGGATAGAACTTACTGTGTTCTAAGTGTTTCAAAGATATTAACTCATGTAATCCTCACCAAAATCACTGAAAGGCACCATTATAATCTTTATATTAAAGGTCAAGACAGTGAAGCACAGAAAGGTTAAGTAATTTGTTCACAATTAGTAGTACATCTAAAACGCATATTCAGACAGTCTGGGTCTAAGGACAATACTCTTAAGCACTATGCCATACCAACCCCCCTACTCCCCCCAACCCCCCCCCCCCCCCGCAAATCCCACCCAGAGAAACTACAAGGAAAATTGTACATACAGATCTTTGGCACTGGGTGGATGGGAAAAATAAGTCATCTCTGAGAATTTGCAACCAGAAGCTAACCCTCACTGAAGTCTGCAGTCCAAAGACTTACTACTCATTTGCTTCATAAAAACTCAATCCACGAATTTAAAGTGGTCCTAGATCAATGGTATCATACTAATAGTGTTCTCAGGCATCTAATGGAAGGAAACAAAGGTAAACCTTGAAAAATCCATCTTCATCACAGATAGTTCAAGATTAAAAAAAAATTCCCCTAATGTCAGGAACAAGACAGGGATGTCCGCTCTCGCCACTGTTATTCAACATAGTATTGGAAGTCTTAGCCTCTGCAATAAGACAACACAAAGAAATAAAAGGCATCCAAATCGGCCAGGAGGAGGTCAAACTCTCACTCTTCGCATGATGACATGATACTCTATACGGAAATCCCTAAAGATGCCACCAAAAACTGCTAGAACTGATTCATGAATTCAGCAAAGTTGAAGGATATAAAATAAATGCACAGAAATCGGTTGTGTTCGTATACACCAACAATGAAGCAACAGAAAGAGAAATCAAGGAATCGAGCCCATTTACAATTGCACCAAAAACCATAAAATACCTAGGAATAAATCTAACCAAGAAGGTGAAAAATCTATACACTGAAAACTACAGAAAGCTTATGAAAGAAATGGAAGAAGACACAAGAAAATGGAAAAAGATTCCATACTCCTGGAAAGGAAGAACAAATAATGTTAAAATGTCAATACTACCCAAAGCAATCTACATATTCAATGCAATCCCTATCAAAATAACACCAGCATTCTTCACAGAGCTAGAACAAATGATCCTAAAATTTGTATGGAACCAGAAAAGACCCCGAATAGCCAAAGCAATCTTGAAAAAGAAAACCAAAGCAGGTGGCATCACAATCCCAGGCTTCAAGCTATACTGCAAAGGTGTAATCATCAAGACAGTATGGTACTGGCACAGGAACAGACACTCAGATCAACGGAACAGAACAGAGAACCCAGAAATGGACCCACAAACGTATGGCCAACTAATCTTTGACAAAGCAGGAAAGAATATCCGATGGAATAAAGACAGTCTCTTCAGCAAGCGGTGCTGGGAAAACTGGACAGCGACATGCAGAAGAATGAACCTGGACCACTTTCTTACACCATGCACAAAAATAAACTCAAAATGGACAAAAGACCTAAATGTAAGACAGGAAGCCATCAAAATCCTCGAGGAGAAAGCAGGCAAAAACCTTTTTGATCTTGGCCACAGCATCTTCTTACTCATCACATCTCCAGAGGCAAGGGAAACAAAAGCAAAAATGAACTATTGGGACCTCATCAAAATAAAGAGCTTCTGCACAGCAAAGGAAACAATCAGCAAAACTAAAAGGCAACCAACAGAATGGGAGAAGATATTTGCAAATGACATACTAGATAAAGGGTTAGTATCCAAAATCTATAAAGAACTTATCAAACTCAACACCCAAAAAACAAATAATCCAGTGAGGAAATGGGCAAAAGACATGAATAGACACTTCTCCAAAGAAGATATCCAGATGGCCAACCAACACATGAAAAAATGCTCAACTTACTCATCATTAGGGAAATACAAATCAAAACCACAATGAGATACCACCTTACACTTGTCAGAATGGCTAACACTAACAACTCAGGCAACAACAGATGTTGGTAGTATGTGGAGAAAGAGGATTTTTTTTGCATTGTTGGTGGGAGTGCGGGCTGGTGCAGTCACTCTGGAAAACAGTATGGAGGTTCCTCAAAAAACTAAAAACAGAACTACCCTACGAACCAGCAATTGCACTACTAGGCATTTATCCAAGGGATACAGGTGTGCTGTTTTGAAGGGACACATGCACCCCCATGTTTATAGCAGCACTATCAACAATAGCCAAAGTATGGAAAGAGCTCAAATGTCCATCGATGGATGAATGGATAAAGAAGATGTGGTATACACACACACACACACACACACACACACACACATACACACACACACACACACAATGGAGTATTACTCGGCAATCAAAAAGAATGAAATCTTGCCATCTGCAACTACAAGGATGTAACTGAAGGGTATTATGCTAAGTCAAATTAGTCAGTCAGAGAAAGACAAATATATGACTTCACTTATATGAGGAATTTAAGAGACAAAACAGATGAATATAAGGGAAGGGAAACAAAAATAATATAAAAACAGGGAGGGAGACAAAATAGAAGAGACATAAATATGGAGAACAAACTGAGGGTTACGGGAGGGGTTGTGGGAGGGAGGATGGGCTAAATGGGTAAGGGGCACTAAGGAATCTACTCCTGAAATCATTGTTGCATTATATGGTAACTAATTTGGATGTAAATTAAAAAATAAGTAAATAAAATGAAGCAGAGAAAAAAGATAAAAAAAAATCACTTAAATACATAGAAAACAAAGCACTCTATTGTAAAATAAACAAACAAAAATATGTATTAGAATCACTCCCCAAAATTTTCCAGGTATCAGAATTACTACACACACAATACACATATGCTTAAGATGCTCCAATAAACAAAAAAATTAACAATATAAGAAAAGAACACAAATTCTGAAAAAAGAAAAATCTTAATTTTTAAAAATGTAAAACATGTTAATTAAAACAAAGGAAAAATCAATCAGTAAATTAGGCAATAATTTTAAAATAGCTGAAATGAGAATTAGAAAACTGGAATAGACAAATTAATACTATGTCAATGGTAGTCCTCAGAGGTAAAGAGGCACGGAAAATATTGTGAAAAGATCTAACATGCATTTGAATTGAAGTTCTATCAAAAACAGAAGGAGGTGGAGGCTATACTGGAAGAGCAAAAAGTGTAGAAAATACAAGGGAAAAAAAGATCCCAAAAGAAAACATAGAAAAAATAAATTACATTCAAAGGATTGACAGACGAGTAGTTAAGTTTTTGAAAAATATAAACACCAGAAGACAGTGAAATAATACCTTTCATAAGCTAAAAGAAATTCACCAATAACCTAGAATTCTATACTCAAAACTATTCTTTTAACAGTGTGAATGAAATAAGGTCATTTATAGATAAAGACTGAGAGACTTTATCACTCTTATATCCTCACTGAATATACTTTCAAGCAAAAGAAAAGTAATACCAGATGGAAGATCTGAAATGCCAGATGAATGATGAGAGGAAAAAAGTGGTAAATATGAGCAATATTAACATTACAAAATAATGTTAATTTCTTCCACAATTAAAAAATGATACAATTAAATACATAAAATAAATACATATAAACTGGGAAACAGTAAGCAGAGTTACAATGTTCTCTTCTAAGTTTCATTTTGTATGAGCAGAGAGTAAAGGTAATTTTAGAAGTCCAATGCGCTATCCATTGCACTATGGAGCCACCTAGTAAAGGTAATTTTAAATGACACCTGGAGTAATCAAGTAAAAATAGATAATATAACTTCCAAACTAGCAGAAAAACAACAACAACAACAACAACGACGATGACAACAACAACAAAATAATGAAGTATACAAAAAGAAGGCAATAAAGGGAAGAAAAAGAAACAAAGAAATGGTGGGAAAATAAAAACCCAGAATAAAATAAAAGTGAACCCAAATATATCAGTAATTACAATAAATGTAAAAGGACTGTATGTTCCAGTTAAGAGATAAAAATTGTCATTTTTCATTAAAATGTTTTAGCTATATTGTTTTCTTTTTTAAAAGATAGATACATAACATAAATAAAAGTACAAAGTGGACAACTATGTTAACAGAAAATTATGCCAAAAGTTGTATTAATATAAGTGAAAATGTATTCTCAGGCAAAAGACATTCTTAGAAATAAAAAGGACCATTTTTAAATTCTCCTGGGAAGATAACAATATCCAACTTATATGCAACTAATAACATAACCTCAAAATACATAAAGCATAACTTGACAGGGAGAACTAAACAAACACTGCAAAATGGAAGATTTTTAATATAGCTTAGTAATTGAAAAGTCAAAATGGCAATGTCATAAGCACATAGATTTGACCTATTACCTTTACCTAACGGACATATATATAAAATGGCAACACTAATTATAGAATACACATTATTTTCAAGCACATTTCCAAAATAGTACATTTTAAAAATCTGACCACAATCTAGACCACAAAAGCAAGGTTCAGCAACTTTTAAATAATTGACATTATACAAACCACATTCTCAAACAAAATAAGATTAAGATAGAATGTAATAAAAAGAAGATGACTAGAAGTAACTTACTTGATTTGAAAATAAAAAAGCATAATTCTAAATAAGTCAAAATGGAAACTGGCATTAAATATTCAGAACTAAATGACAAAATCTAATATGAAAATTTGTGGTATATAGCAAAAGCAATAATTGAAGAAAATTTTATAACCTTACATGCCCTACCATGGAAAAGTATGAAAATTCATGTCAGAATCCAATAAAATGGGTTTGGTAAGAGAAACAAAATAAACTTAAAAAAAGCAGAAAAGGCAGGGCGTCTGGGTAGCTCAGTTAGTTAGGTGATCAACTCTTGAATTTGGCTCAGGTCATGATCTCACGGTTCATGAGTTTGAGCCCTGCATTGGGCTCTGTACTGACAGTGTGGAGGCTGCTTGGAGTTCTCTCTTTCTCCCTCTCTCTCTGTTCCTCCCTACTTGTGTTCTCTCTCTCTTTCTCTGTCTCTCTCAAAATAAATAATAATAAAAAAAGAGTCAATTATGTCTCAATAAAAAATTGTAAATTAAAAAAAAAGTAGAGGACAAGAAATAATTAAGAGAAATTAGTGAAATGGAAAAAAATTAAAATAGACATGACAGCAAAACTAAAAGTTGACTGAAAAGTCTAATAAGACTGAAAATGTCTGGAGAGGTTTAGCAAAAAGTAGTAAGAAAGGAAGGAAAAAGGGAAGCTCTTGAGAGAAGGAGAGGAAGAAAAGGAGGAAAGCATGTAGAAATAGCTAATGACAAACTACATTAACTATAGATCCTGCAGGCAGTAAAATCATAAGAGGATATTAAAACAACTTTGTGCCAATACCTTTGAAAACACAGATGAAATGGACATCTAAGAAATTTCTAGGAAATATATATCTTACTGCCACTGATTCAAATTCAAATAGAAAAATCTGAACAATACTATTAAAGAAATTGGATCAATAGTAAAAATCTTCCCGAAAGTTAAATTCCAGACCCAGCTGTACAACTAAGGTGTTATTTAATTTCTGAATCTTAGTTTATTTAATTATAAAATGGGATATTATAATATACCATTATATTATCTCATAATTACTATGCTATCTCACAAGCATTTAATTTGAGATTATATAAAACATTACATGAAGACAATCTGCAAACACTCAAAGGTTATAAAAAAGAGCATTATTTATCCAATTTTGGATTTAAGTCAGGAAACCTATAACTTTAAAAATAGATACATTCCAAAGAATCCACAAAAAGTCAAGTTTTCACCATAAGGAAAATCTTATTTTGCGACTGTGTTCATTAAATAACTAAGGGCATTTTCTTTGGGAGGAAAACTGGCCACAAAATAATACAACTACAAATTAAGAATGCTGAAAAAACTTTAAATTCATGTTTTCAAAAAGTCACTATTGTGTGTTTAAACCTTACTGACATAGTTATAAATAACAACTATTTTTTTTAGTGCAATAGGCTCAAGATCCAAAACCCAAAAACAATATTGCAGGATGAAGAAGAAACATAACGAAGACACTAGTTCAATGTTTCATTGGTAATGAGTTAATGCTTGTTTCTTCCTGAAACACCATCTTTTATGAATGTGTGCTTCATAAAATACCTGTAAACCTATTCATATTCATTTTTTTCATGTATGCATTCATTTAACAAAGATATTAGTGCTTACCAAGTATCAGGCACAAGATTAGTTGCTGAAGATAAAAAGATGAAAAACAGTGAGGTTTAGAATAATTTTACAGTCCAGTGAGAGAGGAAGAGATAAAGTACTTGAGTATGTACAGAGTGCTACAGATGTTCACAGGAGAGGTACACTTAATGTAAAATGAAAAGATCAGAGAATGTTTCCTGAAGGGATGACTCCTAAGTTGTATATTAAAGAAGAAATTAGAGTTAGTCAGGGGAAAGGGGGGAGTTGGATGGCATTCCAGAAGAAGGAAACTCAGGCCACTGCTGTCATTGCTCCTATGTACATATATGTTATACTACACTGGTCAAGCATGGTGACTGCTATAAAAATTATTTCACAAAGAACAGGGTTTTAAATTCACTACTGAATAATGTTAAATATGAGTTTTAATGATATGAGTTATATAATAAATCATTCTAACTCTGAAAAAGATACCTTAAACTCATTTTGAAATCAAACTTCAGAGATCTATGTTTGACTAAAATACAATAAAATTAAAAAAAACAATGCTCATCTTGCTTCATTTTTCTATGCACTGGCATAGCTAGAAATTATAAGAAAGAAACCAGGGAATCTATGTTGGGATGGGAAAATTGGTCACATCTGGTCCAGAAGCAAAGAAAAGGCACTTTACTGAATTGAGCTGACTTTCCAAACTAATTCATGTACTAACTTCCCACCTTACCACGTAGCATGTGAAAACATCAATAGGTTATATGGCTTCCTAAAAAGATTCCCTAACTACAGCTACTGTCCTGGCTCTTCCTCCAGCAGTGACTGGCTTTAGGGAGTTTTCTTACACCACTATTTCTACCTTAACTTTTTTATGACTCCAGTAATATTTACCCATGAGCCACTACATTAAATACTAAAGTATTTTCAAGGCTGCAGTGTTTTCAATTACATTAATTTTGATCTCTGTAAGAAATGCAACCCCACCGTTAGGGATATATGTTACTCTGAAGAGGAAAAAAGTCACTGATGGAAAGCAAAAATAATAGAAAGAAAGCAGTAAGTAGCAACACAGCTGGAGTCGTGTTTGGCTTTGGTACAATAAAGAAAAACATAATAAAAGTGGATAATGTACTTTTTATTTTCTTGATGCTGCCTACATGGATATGTGAGGAATTTATTGTAAGGCAACAGTTTGATTTCTCACAGAATGTTATATTTTCTCACAGAAAACTTTTTATGTTCTGATTAAATTTTTCCATCTATCTTTTTCTTAGTGAGCTGGAATGTTCTGGTCTTGTATAACATAATAAATTATGCTATTTATAGTTTCTTTTGTATAAATTTTTGGTGATAAAAAAGACCTTAAAATTTTTGATTAGCCAATGAATAGACTGAGCTCCTAGTAGGGCCAATCTTCTTGTAAGTCTTCTGTTCCTACAAAAAGCCCTATATAAACAATCCAGATTTATATACATATGTAGCTGAATAAAACAAGGAATATAATTCTGATCATTCACATAAATATTAAACCAAAATCAAAGTAATATTTACCTGAGAAATATTGTAGAAAAATTACAAAACTGAATGAACACAGTATTTGGACTTAGACCTAGCCTAGAATCTTACTGTCACCACTATTTCACAGCAGTGTAACAGACAAGCTATTTCATTTCTTCCAGCCTTTTGCTTTCTTTACTGTGAAATAGAGAAAATAACACATAGTATTTTGAGTTGTTTTGAGGATTAAATAAGTTAACAAATGCACAGAACCTGGCAAAAATAGTGGATACCACAACTTTTCAACTCTACTTTTTATTAAAATAGACTGGTCAGAAGGTGTTTTTTTTGGTCAGAGATGGTCTAAAATTTGGCTAAGTAAGTGAAAACTATATCCTGCTTAACTTCATGCCAAGCTCAAACTTATTCCTACCATATTTTTGAGGCAGGAGAAGGGAGGATGGGATAGATTAGAATAGCAAACTTGACATCAAGAATAGATACATGGTATTTTAAACCTTTGTTTCTAACTTAATTAAGACCTCCCTGGATCATTGTAAATCAGAGGATGCAGTGGATGGATAAGATAAGTGAAACAAGAAAGGGCTTATTTGGGGATTTATAGCTATTATGAATGTATATATTGTTCAACACATTTGTGTATATATATACATGCAAGTGTGCACACGTGCATGCACACGCACATCTTGCACAAACATATATAATTATGTGCATGAGAAAATCAGGACCAACCAAAGAAAAACAAACAGAAATGTAATGACTTGTACTTTTAGCTTTAACATCTACTTTTACAGAAAGAATACATTTTTTTTGAAGTTTAGTATTCTTTTTTATTATACTGAGGCTAGCAGACAGCATAGTGCAATGAAACGAGATTCAAATAACAAACCTGAAACCGTCTTACCTAGTTAGCAGACTTATAAAGATGATAAAGTCGTACTGAAGTTCCTTTATACTTAAAATCATTTTAGGTTCTGAGAGGATGCTCACTTAATTATATTTGTTTATATGTGTAAAGTGACAACAACAGCAGTAGTTATAGTTCTGCATACAATCATTAAAAATCTTTAATTTCCAATGGAAGCATAATTTTTCTTACTACTACTTCAAGGTTTCATTCTGCTTTTATACAAAGTGGACAGGGTGGGGGCTACTAACACTTATACCTCAAAAATAATGTCAAAGACATTATGATTGCTAACATGTAAGCTATAAAGGGCCAATTAGTGACTCTTACTAGTACAGTGGAACATAGATTCATTCTTATTTGTGAATATTCTTAAGTGAGGAGTGTGCAAGAGTATATTTTCCAGGGGCGCCTGGGTGGCTCAGTCAGTTAAGCGTCCAACTTCAACTCAGGTCATGATCTCACAGTCTGTGAGTTCAAGCCCCGCATCTGGCTCTGTGCTGTCAGTTCAGAGCTTGGAGCCTGCTTCAGATTCTGTCTCCCTCTCTCTCTCTGCCCCTCCCCACTCATGTTCTGTCTCTCAAAATATGAATAAATGTTTAAAAAAAAATTTTAAAAAGAGTGTATTTTCCAAAGATGTTAACCAATCAATCAATTCTTTCCCATATCTCTTCTTACAATGTGACTAACACTCTTCCCACTGGGAGGTAGGTTCTATGTCCCTTCCCTTGAACATGGGCAAGGGCTTAGACTGACCACTCCAATAGATATATTATGATAAAGATGATGTTATGTAATTTCTGAGACTAGGTTATCAAAAGGAAAAAGCTTCTACTTAGTTCTTTCTTGAGATGCTTGTTCTGGATCTTGGTCACCATGCTGTGAGAAAGCTCAAACTAGTCCTTGACAGAGCATATGGAGAGGCCCTTTTTGAGAAGAATTAAATTCCCCAGTCAATAGTCAGAATCAATGGTTAGGTGAATGGACAATGACACAGATGATTTTGGTTCTCCCAGTCTTCCAGACCTAAAGTTGAGATTCCAAACATCATGGAACTGAGACAAGCCATCTGTACTATGCCCAGACTCTGAGTGTAACAAATGTTTATTCTGCATGTTTGAGTAATTTGTTATGCAGCATTAGATAACTGGAACAGATTCTTCTATATACACAAGTTTGAGACCTTGACATTTGAGGGCTATATGTAGAGGTTTATACTCACAGGAAAATCAACATACCGCTGATGATAGAGATAGGGAAGACAAGGGGAGGTTAAACTCTCATCTAATTTTCCTAGTCAGTATACGGCTGTTTGCTTTCTCTTGTCTTAAGAATGTTCTACTCTAACTATTCCCTGAGTCTGAACATTTATCCTCCCCAGTGACCCAACACTCTGATCTTCACTTGGCAAATTCCTCCTCTCCTTAAAGGTCTTATGTCTCTCATGAAATGTCACATTCTCCCAGAAGACTCATCTTACTGCTAAGGAATAGGTTTGGGTGCCTTCTGCAAGATTATAATGATTTTATCCTATTATATTTCAGTTGTTTAATTATCTGTCCACCCCACCAGCCTGTATACTCCTGAGGGCAAACATATTCTTACTTACTACTGCATACAAGCAAGAAATAGAGCTGCATGATCAATAAATATCAGTTTGATGAATGAATTAATGCTCCTTTCTACCTCTACCCTGGTAAAGCACACGGACTGAAAGAGTAAACCTTGGAAAATTAGAAGAGGATATTGAGAAATTGCAGTAGGTGAACAGAAATGAACACACTGAAGTTAGCAACTTTCCAAATAAGTCTTTCTAATTCAGAGCACCCAAAGTATACCAAAGGCATCATGTTTGATGAATATCAAGAGGTAAAGCAATCTCCATTCTGGTTCCAGAAAATTTGGCAAATCAGACACAGTTCTCCCTCTGTTCCTGTCTCTCCTGACACTTTGTCTCACTTCCTCATGTTACCCTAGTCTGTAGACTTTCATGATAACCTCCAGATTCCAGTCTCCTAATTTATCCAGATTTGCCATCATAAGTGCTCTTTACTTAGGGTCAAACACCTGGTAGGTTTCAAGACAATACTGATTTCATACATTTTTTTTTATCCATTAATCTAAACCTCAGTCTACATGAAATAACATCATTATAAAAACTATCACATAAACACATTCATGAATCAAAATAAGTGTGAGAGAGATTCCAAGTGTTTGGAGAGAAAATAAGGACATTTGACTAACAATTCCAAAATTACTCTCTCCATTTCTTTTAAGTTTTTACTTCCACTCCTTAATGCTGATTCAAACTAAATATTGATTTCATTATAACAATTAACTCTAGAGTGCAAATCACTTTAGCCCTCCTGGAGTTAACAACAGGAAATAAGAGACTTGTTTACTTGAATGAATCACCTACAATGGATATGAAGAATTACTTTTGCGTTAGGAAGGTCTGTCAGTATTTATTGTCTACTCCAGGTATTCTATACAAAAAGTCTCTCAGGAAGTACAAACTCATGCCTTTTTGCAGGTTCCTATATTTACCTGTCTTTCTTGCTGTCATCTACTAGGTAACATCCTCTTCAAAAACCCCTTTCGTATTTTATTCTCTGTTACCTGGTTCAAAGGTTTTCCCTCCTATCCAAATATTGCAGTCTACCAAAGTAACTTCAGTATGTTACATGAACGATCCCATACTTATCTTCCATTTCTCGATATTTTTGTTGGTGATTCAGTCAACCATTTCCATAGACATTCCTAAATGTCATACTGCTATACCCTCAAAATAATACATTCAGACATTCTGCTCCAACCTTGGCCTCCTAGCTGTCTAGCATTCTCTTCTAATTACAATCCAATATATAGATCCTCCAGGCAAGTAATATCCAAAGTAGGATATGCAAGATGATATAAGCTTATATAAAGCATATTAGCATAGAGGTAAATACATATAATTTATAATTACACATATACGTTGGTGGTATGCATTTAAAAAAATTGGAGACCACTTCAGACGCTACTTTTTCCATATCTACCTTTTATCCTTTTTCTTCACTGCCTTTCCTACTCTGCTTTTATCACATTGTACATCACTTCAACCTGTCAATATTTTCAATTCCCCTGCCTCTGTCCTTCCATTGTATCTAGGTCCTGAGTGCTTCAAGGAGAACAATGGCAAAATATAAAACTATACAGACAGTGGCCACCATAAATTCTTGATCAGCATCATCTGGGCCCCAAAGATGCCAGGTAATCGTATTAGCTTTCTCTATTTAGCTCTCTATTCTTCCACCGTGATTATCTCAAATATTCATCACTTCTCTAAAAACTCTTACCCCGTGCCTAGCAGCTAATATAAAGTGCTGGTTAACGGAAAAAAAATAATTGCCTTTAGATGAGATGAGACTTCAACTCCCTCAATTTTTTACCATCAGTGCTAAACACTGACAGATGGATTTCCAACATTTCCTTCTCCCCTCCTCTTATAATAGAAAGGTGTTTCTCTTTCTGTGCTGTGCCCTTCTAGTCTCACTACTCCCCTTACCTGTTTCTCCTTTCTGATACTAATTTGTTCATACCTCTACAGCCCTTAGCAGTTAAACTTGCTCAGGTTTCTCCCATTATAAAAAGAACCCTTCTCCAACCTCAACTTCTCTCCAGCTACTATGCTTTTTTTTCTCCTCCCTTTCATAATCAAACTCCATGAGAGACATCAAGACTCCTTTTCTTACCTCTCATTTAGCAAATTACAGCAATGAGGCTTCCATGACCATTAATTCAAGCCATCATTTCATATTTATACTGGCAAACCCAATGACACTTTTTGATCATTATTTTTCATTACACTTCAGCAATTCTGATTCAGCTTATTCTTTTTTTTTTTTAATTTTTTTTCAACGTTTTTATTTATTTTTGGGACAGAGAGAGACGGAGCATGAACGGGGGAGGGGCAGAGAGAGAGGGAGACACAGAATCGGAAACAGGCTCCAGGCTCTGAGCCATCCGCCCAGAGCCCGACGCGGGGCTCGAACTCACGGACCGCGAGATCGTGACCTGGCTGAAGTCGGATGCTTAACCGACTGCGCCACCCAGGCGCCCCTGATTCAGCTTATTCTTTAAAATTTTTCTTTCTTTGGCCTTGGAGACAACAGATAGTTTTCAGCCTATGTCAGTGATTATTGCATGTTAGTGTTTTCTTCATTCTCTGGCTAACCCTATATCCGTGGTTTTCAATTTTGGCTGTACATCAAAATCACCGGGGAAGCTTTTGAAAATATAGTATATCTTAGGACACACTGAGACCACGTGAATCACAATCCCTGGAGTGTGGACACCAGGCTTTTCATTGCCTTCAGAATAAAATACCTTAACACACCTTATAAAGTCCTTCATGACTGTGCCCCTGTTTATCCCCTCCCCCCACATTCAATGTTCAAGCACTTAATTTCCAGTACTTAGAAGAACCATCCTTCTCTCTCCTCTAGGTATTAGCACAATATTATTTCTACTTGAAATAATCTCTCTCTTTCCAGGTCTAGCTAACTACTTCTTATTTTCCAGGTCTCAATTTAAATACCACAGCGTCTAGAAAAACCTTTCCTGACTTGTCTAAACTGTGGTAAAGACCAATGGCAGTGCTAGTGCTCAACAAATAGTCAAACGTAGCTGTTCTGCATTTTCTAGCATTTTCAGTTAGGTTGTAACAATGAGGCTGGTTGCTGGACAGTAAGATGTGCGGGAAAAACATATAAATCACTTACAAGACTGGTCTTTAAAAATGTCCAATGGGATTTTCCAGCTCTCCCTTTCACTGTCATGACAACTGATAAAGCCACGTTTCTTTTTTTTTTTTTTTTTAATATTAGTTTCATGTGTACAATTGAGTGACTCAACACTTCCATACAACACCCAGTGCTCATCACAAGTGCTTTCTTTAATCCCCATCACTTGTTTAACCCATTCCCTCACCCACCTCCCCTCTGGTAACCATCAGTTTGTTCTCTACACTTAAGAGTGTGTTTTTTGGTATGTATGCCTCCCTCTTTTTTCCCCCATGGTTGTGTGTTTTGTTTTGTAAACTCCACATGAGTGAAACCATATGCAAATCATATGGAAATCATAGTGAAATCAGTGAAATCTTTCTCTGACTTATTTTGCTTAGCATAATACTCCAAAACTCCATCCTTGTTGCAAACGAAAATATTTCATTCTTTGTTATGGCATATATATATATATATATATATATATATATATGCCATATATATGTGTATGTGTATATATACATACACACACACACACATACACATATATACACATATATATGGTATATATTATATGTATATAATACTCCATTATATGGATATAGATGTAGATATAGATCACATCTTTATTCATTTATCAGTCGATGGACATCTGGGCTATTTCCATAATTTGGCTATTGTAGATAATGCTGCTATAAACATCTGGGTGTATGTATCATTTCTGATTAGTATTTATTTTTTTGGGGGGGGGAGTAAATACTTAGTAGGGCAATTGTTGGATTGTAGAGAAGTTCTATTTTTAATTCTTTGAGGAACCTCCATACTACTTTCCAGAGTGAAAAGCTACATGTTTTTGTGAGATGGTGGAGGACAAGTAATTGAACATCACTCAAGTGAAAAAAAAATCCTTTAATGATGAATTATGGAGATTTCTGATTTAATTTGTTAGCAAGTTTAGCCCAGCCTACCCTTACTAATAACAATACAGGTCTTCAGCTATATACACCTACTGGACTCCTTTACTACTTAGCACAATTTGTTATTGCTTATCTGCTTTCCGTCATAAGGCTATTAGCATTTTAAGGAAAAGTTTTGTCCCTACCTTGCTCACTACCTTGTCCCTAGAATCTAGCATAGTACTTGAAACATAGAAGACATTGAGAAATATGCTACATGAATAAATGCATCAATATAATCTGCTGTATTAAATGGAATGCTGTAGTACTACCCTCTGAATTTATAAGTAATATTATACACCAGATATTTTACCTGCCAGTATTTTTCCTTTCCTTTTAGTTAAAAGGTGCCATATAAATTTTGTATCTTGTTTTATTTTTTTTTTACTTAACATAGGATGTACCTTTGTGATCACACATTCATCAGAAAAATCATTTATAATGAGTACATAATATTCCTTTATATATAAATACTGTCATGTACCCAAACATGTCCTACTCTTGGACATTCAGCAGATTTCCAGCAAACAATTTTATTTATTAATTTTTAAATGTTTATTTACTTTGAGAGAGAGAGAGAACACACAAGTGCGTGAGTGGGGAGGGGTAGAGAGAGAAGGAGAGAGAGAATCCCAAAGAGGGATCTCCCAAGGAGAGGAGAGATTCTGCACTGTCAGCACAAAGCCTGATGCAGGGCTTGATCTCATGACCACGAGATCATGACATGAGCCAATATCAAGAATGGGACGCTCAACTGACTGAGCCATCCAGGCACCCCTCAAGCAAACAGTTTTAGATGCAAGATAGTTACCTTCTTTGTTCAACTTAAATTTTGAATAATTTCTCTCACATTTTAAAGGTTTCATTTTCTTTCATCCTGTAGTTTCTCTGAAAGCTAGAATTTCATCTTTAAATTCTTACACCCTTTTCGTATGCCTTGTTAGATGCCTTGAACTGAATAAACATGGATAATATACATTAAATGTTTAATGGAGAAAAAATTGAAGCTATCAATTCCAAAACAAAGGGTACTTTAGATATTTTATAAGCAAGGGGACATCTGAACAAACTAAATATAAACCCAATTACACTGTAGTTAAGAGAAACAGAAATGGAGACACACCATTGACTTTGATAATTCTGTTGCTTTTTTAATCCATTATTCTCCAAAATTAACTGAAGTTGTGATTCTAAGAACAATGAGAAGCAAGGGAAGCAAACTAACTCAAAAAGTCAGGAGATCCAAGTTCAAGTTTCGGCTACTTCATTTAGTAGTTGTGTGGTGTTACACATATCTCCCTGTATTTCTATTATTTTGAAATAAGGGGAATATGTCTCTTTCTAAGACACAGTTTCTTAACCTAACACTATTAACATTTTAAACTAGAAAATTCTTTGTTGTTGGGAACTGTCCTGTGCATGTATGGTGTTTAATAACTTCCCTAACCTCTACCCACCAGATGCCAGTTGCAACATCCTGATTCTCTCAGGTAAGGACAAACAAAAAGATCACCAAACACTGTCAAATATGTCCTGAGGGGCAAAATTACCCACAGTTGAGAACTACTGCTCTAAAATAAGAACAATACTTCTGCAGCTTTGTTATTTCAACAACTTACCCCTCAAATTTTTTTCAGAACTCCTAACAAATTAGTAGGTTAAATGTTTATAGTCTGTCTGTAGTATTTCCTTTTCTTTCTCTGTAATTTCCTTTTCCTTGTCTGCTCTCTTATAATTTGCTTTTAAATAGTCAAAAGCATATCAAAGAAAAAAAGAAAATGGAAAAGTGTAAATGTTAAACTGATTATACAATTTGTCCTGGGGTAATTAAATATTGATAATATTGCTCTTTTAACTCTTAGCAGTATTTCAATTACTTTTTTCCTATATTCTCTTTTAAGAAGAAAGGACTACCTCAATTTCCCTTCTCCCACACATAAGACCATTTAAGGTGGCTTTATAGCTCAGGGATTCCAATTAACATTTAACATTGCAAACACTGAACAGCACCTAAAACTGCTTCTCATTCAGAACATTTTTTTTCAAGTCTGTTGAAGGTAGTAAGAAGACTCCAAAAGAACCTAACTCATAGTAATGGAATTAATTAATTTATTAAAAAAATTGTTTTAATGTTTATTTTTGAGAGAGAAAGAGAGAGAGACAGCACGAGTGGTAGAGAGGCAGAAAGATTCTACACAGAATCTGAAGTAGGCTCCAAAGGTCCAAGCTTTCAGCACAGTGCCTGACATAGGCCTCAAACCCGCAAAACAGTGAGATCCTGACCTGAGCCAAAGTCAGACACTTAACTGACTGAGCCACCTAGGCGCTCCAGTGAAGGAATTAATTTAAATATGAGTATTATGCATAGAGACATATTGCTCATAATAAGCAATTTGTATTTATACTATACCACACACTCTCAAAACACTATAAATGTTAAATCTAATAATTAAACATTCCCACCTTTTATAAGAGGGGAATAAATTTTAAGCATCTGAAAATGAGTCTTCAAATAAAAGTATCTTTTTTAAAATATACTCTGTATTACTACAGCATTTTAATGGTAACTCAAACACACTTTTACTTAAATCCAAATTGTATATATTAAAGGTATTATAGAACTAACAATATATAGTATGACAAGCAGTCAACTATAAATCATTTCCCAGCAATTATGTTTAATTTTATATTTCCTTCAGTATCTAATGTAGAAATAACATAAAGAAGTACTGTGGTTTTAATTTCTAAAGCAATAGAATAAGGGAAAATTTTTTCACTTACAAATATTTATTTTAAGGTGTTATCTTAATATTCACTGTGTTCTTTTAGGAATCTGAAAATGAACATTTCTATGACAAACAACCTTTTCCCACATATTAAAAAGAGTTGCTGAATCTGTATTTCTTAACCATGATCCAATATTTTCAAGTGATTAGGCATATGCTGGGAGTAATGTCAACCTTTTAACTACATTTAGTGAGTAGAGAGCAATCAGTTGCCATAATTTTATTTATTCATTTATTATTTATACTGTGCTAGCTTCCAATAATGACTTAAGATGATTCACCTGTTTTTTTTATACATTGGAATTATAAGGCAGCACCGAGAGAAAAAGCACTGTTTTGAATCAGACACACCTAGGTTTGAATCCTGTCTTTGTGGCATAGTACTCATGGAACTTTGGTCAAGTTACTTATTCTCTGAATAGCATATTTTATGGCTATTAGAACTATTAACTCAAATATCTGTATATACCTGGTTTATGGCCAGCATTCCATAAGCTGTATTTCTTCTTCAAAGATGTTTAGGGGCGCCTGGGTGGCTCAGTCGGTTAAGCGGCCGACTTCGGCTCAGGTCACGATCTCACACTCCGTGAGTTCGAGCCCCGCGTCAGGCTCTGTGTTGACCGCTCAGAGCCTGGAGCCTGTTTCAGATTCTGTGTCTCCCTCTCTCTCTGACCCTCTCCCGTTCATGCTCTGTCTCTCTCTGTCTCAAAAATAAATAAACGTTAAAAAAAAAATTAAAAAAAAAAAAAGATGTTTAGAGTTTCAGAAAATTAAACATGCTAGTTTTCACAGTATTCTATTCTAGATAAAAAAAAGTTAGGGCACTGGTACTGTGCCTGATAAGAAAAACATCAGTATCTGAAAAATTAATGCCGATGCCATTCTGGACTCATTCTTTGTTTGAACTACTTTATATGTACTCATACCATTAAATTTAGTTAAATACTACTTAAAGGGTACATATGAAAATTACAGTGTAAATTAATATTTCAAGACAGATAAAATATAAGTGAGATTTTGAAAACACTTCAAAGTCCCTGAGTGAACCTTATTTTAGAGCAGTGGGCTTCAAATACAGGGTTCTATATTGAATTTTCCTTCTAAGGATCTGTAGGAGATACTGGACTATGCTAATCCTTAGAATGCCAATGCACGTCTTTGATCAAGCTTTGTCTACAACTACTAAAAATTTAATTAATCTTTGGAACAGTTCATCACAAAATAGATTCAAGGAAATTCTAAACTTCCTTAGAAATTAGCATAATGTAATTTATTTAAAAAAAAATTTTTTTTTTTTAACGTTTATTTATTTTTGAGACAGAGAGAGACAGAGCATGAACGGGGGAAGGGCAGAGAGAGAGGGAGACACAGAATCAGAAGCAGGCTCCAGGCTCTGAGCCATCAGTCCAGAGCCCGACGCGGGGCTCGAACTCACGGACCGCGAGATCGTGACCTGGGCTGAAGCCGGACGCTTAACCGACTGAGCCACCCAGGCACCCCTAGCATAATGTAATTTAAAAAATACTTTTGGAAACCAAGTCTTATGATATTTAAGCAGACAAAATCATGTTCTCAATTCACGGAATTAGCTATATTGACTCTCATTAGAGGTGTACATTTTTGAAATTTCTACATGTATGACAATTTAAAAAATATATTGCTAACAAAATCATGTACAGAAAAAAATACATTTTAAATATGGCAGCCTGGGTTTAAACAAAACAAAACTGATAATTCTGACAATTGATTGGTACAAAGTCTAAATGTGTGGTTCTGAACCAGAATCACTACCTGGAAAGCTTATTAAAACAGACTGCAAAGCCCCACCTCTAGAGTTTCTGATTTAATAGGTCTTGGATAAGTTCTTGGAATTTACATTTCTAACATTTTCAGGTGATGATGTTGGCTAGTTTAGCATGCTATGAGAATCACTGCTGCAAGGATCCCTAAATGTTTATTATTCCTAATCTTCTTTAATCTGAATAATGTGATATGTAATTTTCTTGACCTAATTTATTCATTTGTTCCTACAACAATTTCTTGGCTAGGTTGTTTCAGGTTCTGGTAATAAAGTGGTGAACAAAATAGACAAGATTTCTGCTGTCATGGAGCTTACAATCCACTGGTAAGAGAGATAATAAACATGTAAACAGGAAATGCTAGATTGCAGTAGGTGCCATAAACAGAATTAAAACAAAGTGATGTGACTTGAGTGATTTCTTGAACTTTGGTAGTGGCTGGATAAGACCTCTCTGAGGAATTAACATTTAAGATGAGACCTGACTGGACATTCTAGGCAAAAGAAACAAGTCATATAAATGTCTTGATGGAGGAATAAATTTTGTGTGTCAGGAGATAGGTCAATTTGGATTATACATGAGAGCGAAGACAGTCAGGAGTCAAATCAATCATATAGGGTCGTTTGGACCAGGGTAAAGAGTTTGGAGATCTCCACTATACCATACTCAAAAATTTCCATTAAAATATAAACAATGAATTCTGCAATTGATCTGCTGGCATCATATCTGTAAGGAAATGTTTCACCATATAGATAACAGAATATAGTTTTAATTGGTCAAAGGCTCATGCCCGTAGTAGTAGGCACAGTTTAAGAAATTTAGAGCACTTTAATCATAGAGGCCAAATACAAAAGACCCACAACTACTATCATCCTCAAAGTCAGGAACACAACAGGGATGTCCACTCTCATCACCTGAGAGTACTATGTGTTCAACATAGTACTGGAAGTTCTAGTCTCAGCAATCAGACAACAAAAAGAAATAAAAGGCATTCAAAGTAGCTAGGAAGAGGTCACACTTCCGCTCTTCACAGACATGATACTCTATGTAGAAAACCCAAAAGACTCCACCAAAAAATTGGTATAACTGATAAATGAATTCAGCCAAGTTGCAGGATATAAAATCAACTACAGAAATCTGTTGCATTTCTATACACCAATTATGACGCAGCAGAAAGAGAAATCAAGGAATTGATTCCATTTACATCTGCACCAAAATCCATAAGATATCTAGGAATAAACCTAACCAAAGAAGTAAAAGATCTGTACTCAAAATTATAGAACACTTATCAGAGACATCAAAGAAGGCACAAAAAAAAAAAAATGGGAAATCATCCATGCTCATGAGTTGGAAGAACAAATATTAAAAAGTCTACATTATCCAAAGCAATCTATACCTTCAGTGCAATCCCTATCAAATTAACACAGTATTTTTCACAGAGCTGGAAGAAATAATTCTAAAACCTATATGGAACCAGAAAAGACCCCAAATGGCCAGAGTAATGTTGAAAAAGGAAAGCAAAGCAGGAGGCATCATAATTCCACATTTCAAGCTATATTACAACAAAGCTGTTATCATCAAGACAGTATGGTAGTGGCACAAAAACAGATACTCAGGTCAATGGAACAGAATAGAGAGCCCAGAAATGGACCCACAAGTATAAGGTCAATCAACAAATGGTGCTGAGAAAAGTGGACAGTGACATGTAGAAGAATGAAACTGGACCACTTTCTTACACCATACACATAGGTAAATTCAAAATGGATGAAAGACCTAAATGTGAAACTGGAAACCATCAAAATTCTAGAAGAGAACTCAGGCAGCAATCTCTTTGATGTAAACCATAGCAACTTCTTATTAGACATATCTCCAGAGGCAAGGAAAACAAAAGCAAAAATGCTTATTGGGACCTCATCAAGATAAAAACCTGCACAGCAAAGGAAACAATCACAAAATTAAAAGGTAACCGATGGAATGGGAGAAGATATTTGCAAATGATATATCAGATAAAGGGCTAGTATTCAAAATCTAAAAAGAACTTATTAAACTCAACACCAAAAAAAAAAAAAAATCCAGTGAAGAAATGGGCAGAAGACATGAATAGACATTTTTTCAAAGCAGACATTCAAATGGCTAACAGACATAAAAAAACGCTCAACATTGCTCATCATCAGGAAAATACCAATCAAAACCACAATGAGATACCACTTCACACATGTCAGAATGG
Organism: Puma concolor; assembly: GCF_028749965.1. Taxonomy (NCBI): domain Eukaryota; kingdom Metazoa; phylum Chordata; class Mammalia; order Carnivora; family Felidae; genus Puma; species Puma concolor. The sequence goes on along the minus strand of NC_141674.1, from coordinate 139,935,055 downwards.
CCAAAATTAACAGCTCAGGAAACAGCAGATGTTGGCAAAGATGTGGAGAAAGGGGAACCCTCTTATAATGCTGATGGGAATGCAAACTGGTGAAGCCACTCTGGAAAACAGTATGGAGGTTCCTCAAAAAGTTAAAAATAGAACTATCCTACAATCCAGCAATAGCACTACTAGGTATTTATCCAGTGGATACAAAAATACTGATTTGAGAGGGCACATGCACCCCAATATTTATAGCAGCGCTATCAACAATAGCCAAATTATGGAAAGAGCCCAAATGTCCGTCAACTAATGAATGGATAAAGAACATGTGGTATATGCACACAAAGGAATTTTATTCAGCCATCAAAAAGAATGAAATCTTGCCATTTGCAGTGATGTGGATAGAACAAGGAATGTATTATGCTAAATGAAATAAGTCAAAGACAAATATCATATTTTACTCATATGTGGAATTTAAGAAACAAAACAGATGAACATAGGAAAAAGGAAGGAAAAATAAGATAAAAACATAAAGGGAGGTAAACCATAAGTAACTCTTAACTACATAGAACATACTGAGGGTTGCTGGAGGGGAGGCAGGTGGGGGATTGGCTAAATGGGTGATGGGCATCAAGGATGCTATACCTGGGTTAATCAGCCTAGTGTTTCCTTCTCCCTCCTTCCTACTGACCGCTTTTGTGCCAATTTCTATATCTATGCTTGGAATCTACTCACTTCTGCTGTCAGGAACTGCTCTGACTTCAAATTAGACTCTACCTTCTATTGTTTAAGAATTTATATTCTCCCTTGGGGGTGGCTAGTCGGTTAAGTGTCTGACGTCAACTCATGATCTCGTCACCATGATCTCGTGGTTTGTGAGTCTGAGTCCTGCATTGGGCTCTGTGCTGACAACTCAAGGCCTAGAGCCTACTTTGAATTTGGTGTCTCTCTCTCTCTCTCTCTCTCTCTCTCTCTCTCTGCCCCTTCCCTGCTCATATTCTGTCTGCTCATGCAAAAATAACTAAACATCAAAAAAATTTTTTTAAATAAAAGAATTTATATTCTCCCTAAACGCAAAAATGAACTATTGGGACATCAGTTCAAGATAAAAACTTTTGTACAGCAAAGGAAACTATAAAACTAAAAGGCAACTGACAGTATGGGAGAAGATATTTGCAAATGACATATCTGATAAAGGGTTAGTTTCCAAAATCTATAAAGAACTTATTAAAATCAACACCAAAAAAAAAAAAAAAAAAAAAACCCAAAAAAAAAAAAAACAAATAATCCAGTGAAGAAATGGGCAGACGACATAAATAGACACTTTTACAAAGAGGACATCCAGATGGCTAAGACACATAAAAAGATGCTCAACATCACTCATCATCAAGGAAATACGAATCAAAACCACAAGCAGATACCACCTCACACCTGTCAGAATGGCTAAATTAACAACTCAGGAAACAACAGATGTTGGTGAGGATGTGGAGAAAGGGGAACCCTTTTGCATTACTGGTGGAAATGCAAACTGGTGCAGCCACTCTGGAGAACAGTATAGAAGTTCCTCAAAAAATTTTAAAAAACACTACCCTGTGACCCATCAATTGCACTACTAGGTATTTATCCAAAGGATATAAATTGCTAATTTGAAGGGGCACATGCACCCCAATATTTATAGCAGCACTATCAACAATAACCAAATTTTGGAAAAAGCCCAAATGTCCCTTGACTGATGAATGGATAAAGAAGATGTGGTATGTATATACAATGGAATACTACTTAGCAATCAAAGAGAATGAAATCTTGCCATTTGCAATGATGTGGAGAGAACTAGGAATGTATTATGCTAAGTGAAATAAGTCAGTCAGAGAAAGACAAATATATTATTTCACTCATATGTGTAATTTAAGAAATACAACAGATGAACACAGGGGAAGGGAAGGAAAAATAAGATAAAAACAGGGAGGCAAACCATAAGAGACTCTTAAATACAGAGAACAAGTTGAGGGTTGCTGGAGGGGAGGTGGGTGGGAAGACTGGCTAAATGGGTGATGGGCATTGAAGAGGGCACTTGTTGGGTGTTATATTTAAGTGATGAATCACTGGGTTCTACTCCTGAAACCAATACTACACTGTATGTTAACAAACTTGAATGTAAAGAAATTAAAAAAAATAATTTTTATTCTCCCTTCTAGAGTAGCTAATGTTCTGAATGAAGCTCTGTGTTTGCTGAGACCCTTATTTTCTATATCCTCTTATCAGCCTAAATCAACTTTAATCCTTGGCTTTTCTTGGCCTACTTCATCTCATGACACTGATAAAAGCAGTGTTAACTTTTCTGAAAGTACTGGTTTATGGTTATAAAAAAAATGTCTTCCTTCTATATATATCTTCTTTACAGATGTCCCATCAACCTCCTTAAATCAAATAAAATGGAAGCCAATAGTCAAATGTTTTGAAAAAAGACAAAAATATTATATTACAAAAAAAGGAAAGTAAAGGCCAAATTTAAAGATGGTCAAAAATATTTAATACAACTCTTTAAAACCCATCATCGATAACTATCAATTTCCAACCAAATAAATAAGGGAAAATGATGGCAACAAGGAAATATTTCCTTGGGTCTGGGGAATAGGGGAGTGGATTGTTTAAGAATGGAAGAAAAAGGACTCCGGAAAAAAAAAAAAAGTCAAGCACCATTAAAAGAAATTGCAAAAATATTCTGTAAATAGTAACAAGATATATATATATCTATATATCTATATATAGATATATAGATATATAATGGCTTTCTTCCAATGAATTCATGGTGATGTATTTTTTAAAGCGAAGGCATTTTTTTTTTTTTTGAGAAGATGAGCCAATATGGGATCAGCCTGAATTGCTCTTAAAGTATATGCTATTTCCATATTGAAGATTAATTACTTGGTCCTAAAAACAAAAAAAGCAGAATCTATTACAGATAGTAAAGATATTGTTTTTCATCTGAGATAAAGATTTCAATAGGCCCAAGTTTCCACTGAACAGTCAATGTAATAATGATGAAAAATATGTACTGAAAAAATAACTTGGAAGTCAACAAACATTGTACTGAAATATGTAAATATTTTAAAAATCTTTAAGAGGTAGAAAATAAGGTAGGTATTACTTGAGATCAGTGTCAAAATTGTTCCACTTTTTCAATGGCTATTATAATATATTGCCTTTTGTATTATTTGTTCTTATTTTTGGGATTAAATTCTACTTGAGTAAATTTTATAATCCCAACAAAAAGATAAAGCTTTAGTTAGGCATGTCACAGTGAGTTGGTGGCATCCCATATAAGAACAGAAGCATGCAAAAGGTTAAGTAATCTGCCCAATATTAATGGTAAAGCAAGGCAGAGTTCTTATTTAATTTCCAGCCCAATGCTATTAAATACTACATAAATCTATATTCTAAAACATAAAACTAAGTATTAAATTGCAAATAAGCAAAACAAAAAAGACTTTATATCATAGCATTTCTATGCCAGGTTTTCCTTTTGCAGGGGAGGTGCAATCTTCATCTAGGGGGAAAAGTCTCCTAGTAGTGAAAATGTGAAGGATATAAAAATATTTTTCATAAGTGATATATACAATGGATGAAAAGGGAACTATTTCAGTAAGGGCAGGATGGAATATAGGGCCTTTATTGGGGTGCTTTACTTCTTATTTTTGGATGAAATATGTTAAGTGAATGTTAAAAAGTGAAAAATATACATATTATACTTCAGAGGAAACCATATATGGTGTCTTTTTATCTTCTTGTTTTAAAAAATTTCATCTGTAACAAAGAGAGTTATGTTTGCTGACTCGCAATCAAGCAGAGGTTATGATTTAAAATCATGTATAATACTAACATGTAATCCTTTTCACCAAAACATTTTCCACTTAGTAGTAAATATTTCCCAGGGTCCCCAAAGTCATAATCTCTTTCACAATCAAAAACAATCAACCAAATATTAGGTTTCTGAATATGGTTATATCCTGATTTTTAAAATTAAGATTCCCTGACATTTTATAGAACAGAAATATTGGATGGTTAATAAGAGAAGGGGGAACATAAATTTTACACATTTGACTTTTGATGAATTTCACTAGTGATGGAAATCAGCAAACAGGAGAGAGAATCGAGCTCAGGTTTTGGGACCAAACAGACTTGGATTTGAAATCCCATTTTCTCACTTGGTATCTTAATAACTTTGAACAAATAACTAACTTCTTTGTGGTTGTTTCCTCATAAGTTTGTTATGAGGATAAAAGGAAATAATACCAATAATGGGCAAGAAACATGCCTAATAAATATTAGTTATAATTACTTATTTTTTAAATTTATTTATTTATTTTGAGAAAGAAAGAGAGTGCAGGAATGGCAGAGAGAGAGAGGGAGAGAGAGAATGCCAAATAGGCTCCATGCTATTAGCATGGAGCCTGATGCAGGGCTCAAACCCATGAACCATGAGATCATAACCTGAACCAAAATCAAGAGTCAGACGCTTAACCAACTGAACCATCCAGGCGCCCCTAGGTTATAATTATTAATGAGACATTTATAGAGGATAACATACTCATTTTGTTGGAAACATGCCAAATGGTCTTGAAATTGTGCCAAAGGTACCAGCAAGCAGGTAAGATTATTTTATTCTTTTTTGGGTTGCAAATGTACAGGAAGTTATGTAATAAAAGCGTCCTTCCCCTGAACTCACATGCAGATTCAGTAATATAAATGTAATAGTTGTAGATGTGTGAGCTTAATGTTTTATGCTTCAATTGGACAGCTACGTTTATTTACCATTTATCCTAACACCTAGAATGGCTCTGGTACATAGTAGTGACTCAATAAATACCTGTTGAATGACTGAATAAGTGAATGTGCTAATGTCAATCAGAGAAGATATAAAAAGGTCAAAAGATAAATAATGAGAAATATAACCATCTAAGAGGAAAAACAATCCAGAATGAGATGCTGGTGGCCCTGGGAAAATGGCAGAGACCTGGGGAGTTTAGAGAACCCGTCAGAGCCAAAAGGAACAGACTTGAAAAAACTGTGACAGCAAGATGCATATATGCTCTAGAAAGGGGAAGATACTACAGGAGACACAGAATGACAAGAATTGGAAAACTCAGAACTCGAAGTGACAGATGCTATCACATAAACATTCAAGCAGTTCTGGAGAGAGCAGTTTTAGCCCAAAACTTTAGAGGTCTAGGGCTAAAGAAAGAAAATTATGCGGTCTCAGAGTCTAAAGGATCCATGAGAAATGCCTCTGATTTTGCATAAGAAGTGTGAAATATTTTCTCAAAGAGGAAAATATGGAAGGAGACAACCAAAAAGAATAAGGCTACAGAATAAATGAAAGCAGAAGATTCAGAAGAGGCTAAAGATCATTTACATAGAATCATGCTGAAGTGAATGAAAGGAAATAATGAGTATACTGGTCATGAGCAAGACTAAATGATTTACCAATTAAACTAATGCAATCACTTTCCAAATGAGCAGCTATTTATATTTTATATAGTTTTGTTCTAAGATACCAGGAACTCCCCCACAAAACTACGAGTTACAGTGCAGTAGGTACCATGTGGAAGAAACAGAAGGGCTAAAGTTGTGATTCTGGGGTAGACCCCAAGAGTAGGATGCATCAGGTCATCTAAGTATGCACAGAGTGGGGGCCACCTTGAGTTGTGCTGCAATACAGGGTCAATTTATGGAAAGCAGACCAGGATTATGGGATATACCTATCACTTCTCTGCTACTACTGTATCTCATTCCCTTAGAGCCACATGTTTTGCTGTGAGTGAGGGGGATATAACTCCTTATCAAGGTTGATCTTGCTTGGTCCCAAGTTGCGATATTCTCTATAGTTCAAGGCATCTTTAATCCAGTTTCATATTCCTCTGGTTTAATAGCTTAAACAAAATGAGATGGTGAGGGAATAGGGAACATAAGTTATTTAGACTGGAACTATCTGTACATAGTTAATTAGGAGTTAATTGCATATCTCTCTCATTTGTTACTTATTCACTCATTCATTCATTCATTCATTCATTCAACATACACTTATTAAGCTCCTACTATGTCCCAGAAATTATTCTAAATACTAGGGATATAACAATTCGAAAAGACAGACAAGAACTCCACCTTTATAGTCTTTATTAAAAGTGTTTAGGGAAATGAGGTTTGAAAGATAATAAATAAGTAAATGTTTGTTTGACCCCTTATACTAAAACTTACTTGATACTAATTTTGAAGATTGCCTAGCACCCTGACACTGTGAGCTGTGAGTTGCTTCTTATGCTGAAATATACTCTAAAGATAGTACAGTCTTTTAGGTATATGAACTATCCTTATATTTAATATAAGTGCCTTTGAAACATTTGCCATAATTAGAAGCAGCAAATGCTTTTCTGTATTTAATCTTAGCTTTCTTTATTGCATTTTACAAAAACATATTTATCCTTCTCATCATAAAAGTAACAACCATGTTACAGAAATATTGGAATCTAGAAGGAAAAAAGGCCCTAATATTAGCAATTTATTACAGCATTTTGATACATTTTCTTCTAATATTTCTCATGCTTAAATAGCTATATGTTTACATATTTGCAATACAATATATAATAAATTTGATGTTTTAATTTTATTTTAAACATTTTTCATTACTTCATAATTTTTTACTTTTAAAATTAGTAGACCACATATTAGGAAAAGAACAGCATATGTATTTATCTTTCCCCAAAACCATATAAAAACTTTAAGAATGAAACAAAAAGTCTATTTAAGGGACACCTGGGTAGCTAGTTGGTTAAGCATCTCACTTTATTTTTTTTTATTTTTTTTATTATTTTTTTTTAAGCATCTCACTTTAGCTCAGGTCATGATCTTGCAGTCCATGAGTTCAAACCCTGTGTCAGGCTCTGTGCTGACAGGTTGAAGCCTGGAGCCTGCTTCGGATTCTGTGTGTCCCTCTCTCTTTGCCCCTCCTATGCTCGCACGCTCTCTCTCTCAAAATAAACATTAAAAAAAATAATAAAACACCCATGCTCTTAAAAAAAAGTCTATTTTAAGCATAACTAGTCTTTAAATTGAGGTCCAATACTAAAGGTTTTAAGTCTAAACAATGCCAGGTTCAAAATCTGATGCTAGACATTTTTTTAAAGCATTAGTATATACAGCAAAATGTTGTATTTATATTACCACAATTTCTACTTTAGATTTGTTATTGAATAAAGTTAATGAGAAAATTGATGAGATTTTTCAATAATAAAGATTTATTTAGCAACTAGTGAAATATCAGTTTCCAAACATATAACTCAAAAGTTCAGAAAACTGAAGAATCACATTTTTTTAAAGAAAAGAATATTTATCCAAATTAAACTTCTGCATCTCTCGTGACTCAACATTTCTGGATCATTTTTAAAGTTATCTGTAAATACGTCTTTAAAAAACGAAATACAGAATAGAGTGAATTTCCATATATACTGATTTTACTGAAGAACTATGATTTTAATAAATCTCTTGCATTACATGATATAAATGTCTCAGCTTGACAATAGCTTACTCATAAATAAGTTTAGTACAGGCCTACTTCAGAGAGATTGTAGCTTTGGTTGCAGACCAAAGCAATAAAGCAGTATCTCAATAAGGTGAGTCAAATAAATTTTTTGGTTTCCAGTACATATAAAAGTTATGTTTACACTATACTGTAGTCTATTACGTGTGCAATCCACTATGTCCAAAAAACAATGTATATGCCTTAATTGAAAAATACTTTATTGCTAAGAAATGCTAACCATTGGGGCGCCTGGGTGGCGCAGTCGGTTAAGTGTCCGACTTCAGCCAGGTCACGATCTCGCACTCCGTGAGTTCGAGCCCCGCGTCGGGCTCTGGGCTGATGGCTCAGAGCCTGGAGCCTGTTTCCGATTCTGTGTCTCCCTCTCTCTCTGCCCCTCCCCCGTTCATGCTCTGTCTCTCTCTGTCCCAAAAATAAATAAATGTTGAAAAAAAAAATTAAAAAAAAAAAAAAAAAGAAATGCTAACCATCATCTGAGCTTTCAGGGAATTGTCACTGATCACTATAACAAATACAATAATGAAAAAGTTGTAATAATTGTGAGAATTACCAAAATGTCACAGAGAGGCACAAAAGTGAGAAAATGCTATTGCAAAAACAGCACCAACAGACTTGCTCAACTCACAAATCTTTAATTTGTAAAAAACTCAGTATCTGCAAAGAGCAAGAAAGTGTAGCACAATAAAATGATATGATACCTCCATATGATACCTGTCTACTCTACTTGAGGAATAGATTAATCCACTATTTCTATGCCTCCAGACTGTACCTTTACCTTGACTCTATACTTCCTCTACACAATGAGGGTTTTTGTTTTGTTTTGTTTTCACTTTGTTTTAATTCTAAAAGATCCACTAAAAATAAAGTAGTATTTACTAGCATGACAACATGATTTATCAAATTAACTAGATTCAGGGATCTGGACACTAATGAAAATAGGCAAATATAGGTTTTTAATAGAGATGAGGTTGGTCACAACTATACTTGAGATGGGGATGAAGTGAATGAGAAGGGACTGCCTCTCAGTCTTGAGAATTTCAGGTACATAAAAGATGGTGTATTTTCTGTATTCACTCACTAAGCATGAAGATTCTATGAAGCTTCACTTTCTCTAGTTTTTATTAGCAAAAGTGACTACAACAATCTCCTCAGAGGCTGTTATTACTGCTAACACTACTGTTACCCTCTAAAACATCTGTCAATCACTGATATAAGACAGGTTGAATGAGGCTAGGCTAAACCTAGTACCCAAAATGTTGGCAATACAAAGGCAGTGGTTTTGAGATTAGAAGACAGAACCCCAACTACTCATAATTCTGCTGACATTCCAAGTCAGCATTTTATGAATTAGAAGTGGTATAAGTGGTAATGAATAACTTTAAACACATGATCATTTCAATATTGTTTTAAAAACTTTAATGATGTTGACCCGGAAATGTATTTCAATGGATTACTCAAAATGAAGACAGAAAAGCTATACATGAAGAATAGATGGAAGAGATGAGTTAACAATATTAAACATTATTTTTCTATAAACATGTCTAAGAAGGTTAGCTATGGGGTCGTTTGTTCCAGTCTCTGTAGCATTCATCTCCATGGATAAAATATTTTGATGACAAAATAATTTATGCACTAATTCTTTTATAGTATTAAATTTTCCAACAGAATAGCAGGATTATTGACTAATTCCAAGTTATAGCTATGATACTCAGTTATGTGAAAATTACATTTGTAATTAGCATTAACCAAAAGAAGTTCACAATAATCAAGAAAAAAGCTAAATTTGTAATGTAGAAATCAGAGATATGAAAGGGTCAAAGCATATGTGTTAAAAGAAGTATCAATGGGGGGGGGGGCGCCTGGGTTGCTCAGTTGTTAAGTGTCTGACTTCCACTCAGGTCATGATCTCATGGTTTGTGAGTTCAAGCCCCATGTCAGGCTCTGTGCTAGCCTGGAGCCTGCTTGGGATTCTGTGTCTTCTTCTCTCTCTGACCCTCCCCCACTTGTGCTCTGTCTCTCTCTGTCTCTCAAAATAAATAAAAGAAGTATGAAGGATAATATATACTTAAACTGGATTACTTTAGCTACAGTAGAAAGGGAAGTCAGTCATATGACCTTGTTATATAATGGTACATTTGTGGTTGATAAGCTGTAGGGCAGTTCACTTTAAGGAAATTAATAATAAAATGACTACATAAGGAAAAAGGCGATTTTAAATGATGATCTCAGAATTACATATAGCAGCAGTCAATAGTCATGAGAAATGGATCATACAAAATCCATAGTAAACGCTAGTGCATTCAGTCTACTTTGAGTAATCTGTCAGTCCTAAAACAAACAGAAAGCTGGCAAAATACTATGCCAGCCTGACATGTAAGTCAACTGCACCCAGTGGATACTGCAGGCTATTCAGTATACAAGCTCAGAACCTGATTAGAGTTACTCAGATCCACAGACCCGAGCCACGTCTGTCATCTGGTCACAATCAGTCCTAACGCTAGAAAGAACCCTAGGAATCACTTTGAAAAATATGCTTGCTCATTGTTCAAAAATAAACTTCAGTGATTGTGAAATAGTTGAGAGTAATGTTTTAAGGGTTCAAGCTCTGAACACCAGATCTGAAGGAGGATTTTCTCCTCATCTATAAAAATTTGATTCTTATAAGTGACTCAATAGGAAAGAAGCTGACCTTGATCAAGACTAGAATTCCACAGACTGTTGTTAAACAGGTGTTTGTGGCACTGACAATCTACATTTCACCTATCAGAATACCTTAAGTAGACTGTAAAACTGGTGTGGAATCTGGTAAAGGCTATAATCGAACATGCAAGAAAAAAAAAATGAGGATCTAACTGAATTGAGCTCTGGTGGTCAATACAAGAGTGAATCAAGTATAAGCTTAAGGCATCTTTTCTCTCATGCTATGAAAGCTACATATTTTGGAGGCTTTGCCTCTGGTTTAGAATAAACCAGATTTGTTTTTATACAATCCTATTCCTCTCAAACTGAATCAGAATACCCTCTTCCTTTATTTTGAACTTGAGTATCTGGGGTGATTCTCACTTGTCCTTGTATCTCAAGTGCCTCATTCATAGCAGGGAATCTACATATAGTCTTTGAACTCTATATATACTTTGAACCACAGTCTCTTGTTCTGTTTAAGAAATAACTAAAATTATATTCCTTAATATAGTACAGTCCATAGTACAGAAAATTTTTAAAATCTACTTTTATGTGTATTTCCATTCACTGATTTTAATTTTTTTATTTTAATTTTTTAAATGTTTATTTATTTTTGAGGGAGAGAGAGAGAAAGATTGTGAGGGGGGGGTGGTGGGAAGGTGGACACATAAAGTAGGCTCCAGGCTCTAAACTGTCAGCACAGAGCCCACTGTGTGGGGCTCAAACTCATGAACTGCAAGATCATGACCTGAGCTGAAGTTGGACGCTTAACCAACTAAGCCAACCAGGTGCCCCTGATTTTGATTTTTAAAGTCCATAAAGTTTAGGTCTTATTTCTCTGAGGACACAGACATCTTCATGGTTGTTTTACTTCCTGTTCTTGACAAATAATTACTTAATATCTGCATATACACATTTTAGGAGACTGACCATCTTGTAATCAACTGTGCAGCAAATTGAATAGGTACTTCATGTCTCCAGTGCCCAATAACAACAAGATCACTCAAAATACCAATAAAAATCACCATTCCAACAACACAGGAAAACATTTATATTTCCATAGAAATGTAGTATCAGATCAGCAAGGGTGGTTCAATATCTGCAAATCAACATGATACATCACTAAGAGAAAGAATAAAAATCATATTATCATTTCAATAGATGCAGAAAAAGCATTTGACAAAGTAGATATCCAGTCAGGATAAAAACCCTCAGACAAGGTAGGTTTAGAGGGAATATACCTCAATATAACAAATGCCATGTATGAAATACACACAGCTAACATCATCCTCAATGGGGAAAAACTTAGAGCTTTCCCCTGAAGTCAGGAACAAGACAATGTTGTTCACTCTTGTCACTTTTATTCAACAAAGGACTGGAAATCCTAGCTAAAGCAATCAGAATACAAAAAGAGATAAAAAGGCATACAAATTAGTAAGGACGAAGTAAAACTTTCACTATTTGCAGATGACAAAATACTATATATATACAGAAAATTACAAAGATTCCACTAAAAACCTGCTAGAACTGATAAATGAAGTCAGTAAAGTTGAAGGATACAAAATCAATACACAGAAATCCACTGTATTTCTACACACTAATAAAGAAACAGCAGAAAGAGAAATTAAGAAAATAATCCCATTTACAACTCTACCAAAAATAATAAAATACCTAGGAATAAACTTAACCAAAGAGGTGAAAAACCTCTACCTTGAAAATATTAAAACTTTGATGCTCATGGATTAGAACAAATATTATCAGAATGTCTATACTACCCAAAGCAATCTACAGATTTAATGCAATCCTATCAATATACCAATAAGATTTTTCACAGAATTAGAATAATCCTAAAATTTCTATGCAACCACAAAAGACCCCAAATAACCAAAGCTTTCTTGAAAAAGAAAAACAAAACTGCAGGTATCACAATTCCAGACTTATATTCAAAACTGTAATAATCAAAACAGTATGGTACTGGCACAAAAATAGACACATAGATCAACGGAACAGCACAGAAAGCCCAGAAATAAACCCGCAATTACATGGTCAATTCATCTTTGACATAAGAGGCAAGAATATGCAATGGTAAAAAGACAGTCTCTTCAAGATATATATGGTGTTGGGAAAACTGGACAGCTACATGCAAAAGAATGAAATTGGACCGCCTTCTTACACCATGCACAAAAACAAACTCAAAATTGATTAAAGACTTAAATGTGATACTTGAAACCACAAAAATCCCATAAGAGGGGGCAGGCAGTAATTTCTCTGACATTGATCTCTGAAATATCCTTATAGATATGTCTTCTGAGGAAACAAAGGAAAAAAGAAAAAAAACAACTATTCAGACTATTACAAAATAAAAAGCTTTTGCCCAGGGAAGCAAACATCCAACAACCTAATAAGTAACTTACTGAATGGGAGAAGATATTTGCAAATGACATATCTGATATAGGGTTAGTGTCCAAGATCCACAAAGAACTTCTATAACTCAACATTCAAAAACAAATAATCTGATTTAAAACTGGGCAGAAGACATGAACAGATATTGCTCAAAGAATACATACAGATGACCAACAGACACATACAATGATGTTCAACTTCACTCATCATCAGGGAAAATGCAAATCAAAACCACACTAAGGTATCACCTCACACTTGTCAGAATGGCTAAAAAGAAAAGAAAAACAAAAACAAGTGTTGGTGAGGATATGGAGAAAAAGGAACCCTCTTGCACTGTTGGCAGGAATGCAAATTGGAGTGGCCACTGTGGAAAACACGAGGGACGTTCCTCAAATAATTAAAAATAGAATTACCCTATGATCCAGTAGTTCTGCTATTGGGTATTTACCCAAAAAATACATTACCACTAATTCAAAGGGGTATATGCACCCCTATGTTTAATGGAGCATTATTTGAAATAGCCAAACTGACTAAAAAACAGACTTTTAAGCATACAGAACAAACCGATGGTTACCAGAGGGGAAGTGGGTAGGGGAAGGGGTAAAATAAGGGAAGAGGATTAACAGTATACTTATGTCCTTATTTTTTGAAGAAAATTTCAATTTTTTAAGATTTAAAAATAAACAGACTATGAGATCCTGGAGAGAAGGGATGGAATGTATTTTATTCATTTTAATATTTCTATTGTCTAGTCTAGTGATTTGCACATAGCAGCCATTCATTAAATATTTGATTTATGAACAAATGAATGAATAAATGAATGAAGAAATCTGTTAGCAGTCGGGTAACAGAATTATTACTTATAGGATTAGTTATATGTAGTGTTCACCAATAGTTGGTTCTTCTCTCTGAGATTGCATAGAAAACTAACTTCCCAGCCTCCTTGTGATTGGATTTGTGACTTATAGGCTAGGACATTTAATTGTAGATGTAAGACCTTCCAGGGCTCTTTTTTTTCTCTTTTTTCAGTGTGATGATCAGCAATGATTGAATGGTGGCTGCTCCATTAGGTCCCTAAGTGACTATTATGAGCATAGATACCTCTGACCATGATGGACATGCAAAGAGAATAAGAAATAAACCTCTATTGTTTCAAACCACTGAGGTTTTGTGGTTATTTCTCACTACCTCATAATATTGCTTAGCCTGACTGATACACTACCAACCACATTCTTATGTTCAGGTTGTATGCAAACTATTTTAAAACTCATGCCTGTCTGCAGTACACAGCAGAAAGACAAAAGCATTTTTATCACTCTGCTAAGAAACCAAGGGCTCTGAGTTTTCAAACTAGTTTCTAAGGGTAATCTGGGATAAATCACCAATTATTCCATTTTTGTGACCTGTTTTCCTAACCTAGATAGTATAATCAAGATAATATTTACATTCTAAGACCACACTTGCAGGGCAAATTAAGAAAACAACTACATAGATATTATTTACAATGAAATAAGTTGGATAATTACTAGTGGTTCCTGATTTCTTGTAAACTAGTTATTTTCATTGTTAATGCATTTATGTGAGGACTGTGTAAAAAACCTCAATAAGTACTTTCTTATAAATATAATCACTACAATATACATTGTTATTTTCTAAGATCTCTATGGTTAGAGAAATTATACATATAAGTCTAATCAATTATTAATCCTGAGGGAGAAAACCTATAGATACAGAAACATGAGCACCCTCAACTAATTACAATGTATGGATCTTATTTAGACCTTGATTCAAACAAACAGCCATAACACACACACACACACACACACACAAAGCCATAATTTTAATGCAATTGAAAAAAATCTGAAAATTGACTGATGTACAATGATAATTAGGATTATGTCTAACTTTTTAAAGTGTAGTAATGGCATTGTGGTTTCTTTAAATTGAATTGTCTTTTAGATATACATATAAAAATATTTATAGATGAGAAAAGTTCTAATAGCTGATGTTATAACCCTCTCAGAACAATTATTCCCATTTCTCTTAGCCTAGTCTAGAGCATTAGGAAAGAAGAGCAATGAGATAGAGATCAGACAAGGAAAAGAGGAATAGTGGGCAGGGTTCTAGACTCTCATTCTGATTTCAAACAGTGTAAATCAGTTTCTACTTCTGACTGTCATTACCAAACAACAGCAAATAAACAAACCTGATTAAATCTAGTTTACCCCAGTATGCCCTATAGCCCTGTCATCTTTGGCTACTCCCTGAAACAGAAACCTCTCTTCTAGAGTCATCTACAGTCTTCCTTAGTTGCCTCGTTCTACTCTGGGCTTCTTGACTGAGCTACCTTTTAAATAATCCATTCCTGTAATGTTTTTTCTACTGTACCTCTATTACTGCTACTCTAATCACCAATTAACAATTTACAATCCCCTTTACCTCATCATCTTGACAAAATGCTCCCTCTAGAGACCTATTTGCCTTAGTAGAAACCCAGAGAACACCTTTTTCTGGTGGATCTTTCTAGAGGAAGCAAGCTTTATTCTCTCAAACCCCTTGTATAACACAAGAATCTGAGGGAAGTAGGAGGTCAGCATTCCTTAAGCCACTCACGATCATTTCCAAATCATTCCTGCCATATCCGCATGTAAAAAGTTCTATTCCATTGAGGTTTATTATTTTACAGTTATACCCACTACTCTTTTTAAAAAGAAATAGCATACCTATAAATCTGTTTAATCAGAAAGCTCACATTTGTTTTTTTCCTCATCTTCAATATTTATTAGAAGTCCAATAAACACCAAGCTACATTATACAGAGGTTTACAAAGGAAAGAGGAAGCATCCAAAGGGAAAAAAAAAGATACACACAAATTACAAATATAAAAGGTGCTTCTAACAATGAGGGACTTGAAGGCAAGCAGACTAAGCAGTGTTACTGATGCTTAGTAGAAGTTAAAGCACCAAGATTGATGGGGAAGGGAAGAAACACAAACCAAAAAATGAAAGAGAGGATACTTTGCGCAGTAGTTTGTTTCCAAAACGCAAAGCTTTATTTACTTTTTCTGATTGGAAAAATCATAAATCTAATTATAAAAAAATTCAAAGAAGAAAACAATTATCTGATATCTTATAAGCCAAAATTACCAGGGTCAACAATTTCATGCAAATAGAATCATATTATATATTGTATATTATTTTTCCCTGTTGTTTTTATAAATAATAAATACTTCCATATTAGCAACAAAGATTTATATAGTATAGTTAATAGCACTGGCTCTGGAGTCATACTTCTGGATCCATAACCTAACTTTTCTTTTTAATAGCCAGGTGAACTTTGGCAAGCTATTTTTCTTTATCTATGGTAAATCATACTTAAAAGTACCTATCTCATGGGTTATTGAGGATATGAGACGTATTCCATGCTAATTGTTCAGAATAGTACCCAGAGTATAAGTGCTCAATAATTATTACTAATTTTTACTTTTAAATATGTCATTTTCATATTAATAATTATAATAATTTGACATATGTATATATTGCAAGTAATTACCACAATAAGTTTAGTTAACATCTATCACTGCACATAGGTTTTTGAGAACCTATTTTTTTTGAACTTTTAAGATCTACTTTCTTAGCAATGTTGAAACATACAATACAGTATTATTAACTACAGTCACCACGCTGTACATTACATCCCCAGAACTTACCTAATGTATAACTCTAAGTTTGCCCCTTTTGACCACCTTCACTCATTTTATAGCACCATCCCCACCCCCTTGCATCTGGCAACCATCAATCTGTTCTCTGTATCTGTGAGTTTGTTCTTTTGTTATTGTTTGTTCATTTGTTTTAAATTCTACATAGAAGTGAGATCATACAGCACTTGGCTTTCTTTGTCTGAGTTATTTCACTTAGAAGAATTCCTTCAAGGTCCATCCACATTATCACAAATGGCAGGATTTCTTTCTTTTTAATGGCTAAATATTTCATTTTTGTATGTGTGTGTATACACATGTATACTTTAGTATATACACACTATATATAATATATACATATACATATACATATCTATCTACATATATATCTATATAAATATCGATATACATATATATAGAGAGAGATGATCACATTTTCTTTATCAATTCACCTGACAATGGACACTTGTTTCCATGTCTTGGTTATTGTAATATAGTCTACATCCGCCATTTAAAAATGGCTCTACAGGGGCACCTGGGTGGCTCAGTTGGTTAAATATCTGACTCTTGATTTTGGCTCAGGTCATGATCTCACAGTCTGTGAGATCAAGCCCCACAATGGGCTCTGTGCTGACAATACGGAGCCTGCTTAGGATTCATCCTCTCCCTTTCTCTTTGTCCCTCACCCACTCTCTCTCTCCCCTCTCTCTAAAAATAAATAAACTTTAAAAAGTAATGAAATGGCTATACAGTATGCCATTATAAGAAAGTGCTGTATGTATTTAAACTATCCTCGGAATGGATATTTAAGTTGCTTCCACTGAAGCAATGTTCTTGGGTTTGTATTTGTTTTTTGGGGGGAGAGGGTACAAGTGAGCGAAGGGCAGAGAGAGAGAAGCGGGGTTCACCTGAAGTAGGACTTATGTTCACCCAAAGCAGGGCTTGAGCTCACCCAAAGTGGGGCTCGTGATCACCCAATGTGCAGCTTGTGCTCACCTGAAGTGGGGCTCAAGCTCACCTGATGTGAGCTGAAATGGATGTGTCACAAATCATGAGATCATGACCTGAGCTGAAGTCAGATGCTTAACCACTGGGCCTCCCAGGAACCCCTGAAGCAATGTTTTTACATGTAAGAGCAAGGAAGACAGAGGGATAACAAAGTCATTTTTACACAGTTTTAATTTAATTTATGAAAAACAATGACACTATATTTTAACGTTAACTTCAAATCCACCAATTTTAGCAATGTACCCTCCCCTTAACTCCCAAGAGTTTTATTTGTACAAGATAAAAGGTTTAATGGGCAGTCTGACTTACACCTCACGCCCCTCTTCTCCAAACCCAGTAAATCTAAAATTAAGACAATCATAACCTTTTTTTCTTCTAAACGGACTTTATCACCCCAGTAGGGAGCTTAATCTTATCCATCTTCTTGTCACACAGTAATAAAAAATCATCACTGTGAGAATATCACTCTTCTGAGTGCAGGATATTTAGATTACATCAGGTACTAAGAAACTAAAATATTTCTTCCTGAGGATTCTTGGCCAGTTCTATGGGAGGGGTTTAAGGCCTTGGGTTTGCAAAGAAACCTAGATGGAATATTTATTCCATCTATCACTCCATCTCATCCTTTTTGTTAAAAGGATAAACTTTAGAACTGCATATGTGTATCCCAGAATATTAACAAGATAAAACAGAAATTTGTATTTCTTGATCAAATCACTGTTGTTTAGAGAGCTTAAAGAAAACAAACATAAACATTTACCATGGGTGAAAGGAAATACTATCTCCGTCAGATCCAACCAATCTAGCTTTCTTCATGGGATATGAAAATTTGAATGGTAAAACTTTTGAGTTAATAAATAAATCTGATACATTCATAATATAAGCGCCTGTCATGAAAAGTGATGATCTATTGGCAGAAGAAATCAAATGCCATTTTATTCAGCTTTTAAACAACAGCTAATTCATGTACCCCTTAAGGAATTAAAAGTATTCAACTGGGGTGTCTGAATGGCTCAGTCAATTAAGCGTCTGACTCTTGGTTTTGGATCAGGCCATGATCTCATAGTTCATGAGTTCGAGCCCTGCATCAGGCTCTGCAATGACAGCACGGAGCCTGCTTGGGATTTTCTTCCTCTCTTTCTGCCCCTTCCTTGGCTTGCTCTCTCTCTCTCTCTCTCTCTCTCTCTCTCTCTCTCTCTCCCCCAAATAAACAAACACTAAAAAAAAAATTAAAAAATAACAGCAGAAGTTTTACCCATTAAGATTAAAGTCTGCATTTTGGCATATACATTTTTTAAATGTTTGATTTCTGGTAAAAGAGAAACCTGTTTTGCATCTAAAAATATATTATCTTGGGGCGCCTGGGTGGCGCAGTCGGTTAAGCGTCCGACTTCAGCCAGGTCACGATCTCACAGTCCATGAGTTCGAGCCCCGCGTCAGGCTCTGGGCTGATGGCTTGGAGCCTGGAGCCTGTTTCCGATTCTGTGTCTCCCTCTCTCTCTGCCCCTTGCCCGTTCATGCTCTGTCTCTCTCTGTCCCAAAAATAAATAAACGTTGAAAAAAAAATTAAAAAAATAAAAATAAAAATAAAAATATATTATCCTGAGGGATGACACTGTGTAAAAGGGCACAATTTAGTAAACTTATTTTTAACTAAATGATGACTCACAGTATGCAGATTTCAGGCAACTATACAGGTTTACCCAGTTCCATTACCTAAAGGTGTTTGTTATTAGAATTTTCAGTAGGTCTCAAGACATTATATCTACTACAAGAAATGCTATTATATTGGAGAGTGTAAGCAAGGTAGAACCTACCTTTCAGTTAGCATACTAAATTTTCTAGGTGAATGTACATTGGCATACAATGATTAAAACATGGAGTACAGACATGTGCATTTCGCTATGATTTATTTCCTCCAGATAATGAGAACACCTGATCATGTGAGACATTTTGTAAAAATGCACTTTCCAATTAAGTTTTAAGATTTTCTTCACATAATCTTTCAAATTTAGTATTAGAACTCACCATGAACATTATTTTAAAACTTAATGATTCCAAAACTCAGAGGATGCTAATTTTTTATTCCATTTTCAACTAAAAAGATAGCTAACATAACATCTATGCAAAATTTGTAGGAGGAAAATAATAAACTTTGTTCTTGAAAAGTGTTTAAAACAAAAGGCATTTGAAAGGCAGAGGCCAGACTAAAAGGACTCAGAAGAGAAATGGGTAATACTGAATTATCAGAAAGAAGATATCTCAGATCATTTTTTATAAATATATCCTCAAACAGGTGTAGGAACATATTGAGCATATATGTATATATTGGCTACCATATCAGAAAACACTGAGAGACCTGAGTTTGAGCCCCATGGTCTATTTTCTGATGACTGTGTAACCTTGAACAAGTTATATCTCTCTATATGTCAGTTTCCTCATCTCAAAAAAAAAAAAAAAAAAAGGGAAGGGGGGGGCTGAGGCACCTGGGTGGCTCAGTCAGTTGAGTGTCCATCTTTGTCTCAGGTTGTGATCTCATGGTTTGTGGGTTCTAGCCCTGCATTGGGCTCACTGTTATCAGCGGGGACCCACTTCAGATCTTCTGTTCCTCTCTCTCTTCCTCTCCCCTGCCCATGCTCTCTCTCTCTCAAAAATAAATATAAAATAAACATAAAAATAAATATAAAAAAGAGGGCTACAAATAGGGCCTATTTCATTGGATTATTAGCAGGATTAAATGAAAATATAAAGTGACTTAGTCCAATGCCTGCTTCAATAAACTGGCCCTCTGGTAACTATTCACATATTTACATGCACAAATTTATAAATCCACCACCTACTTATATACACACAGAGAAAAAATACATTATATATAAATACCTATGTATGTTTACATATGTAAGACAGTTGGAATTTGTCAGAAAGAGGGGGAGAAATCATAATCTAGTAGGCTAATATTAGTGATTTTAACTTTAAATTAAAATGCTTCTCAATATTTTAGCCTGTATGTCTATTAATTTGTTAAATTACTGCCTTACTCAGAATTATCAATTTATAGTAATATTAGTGTTAGTTTTACACTTACACTTTAAAACACTATTGTATAAAGAAAATAGTATTAAGATCTTGATTAATGTTCTTTCTGTATTTCCAATTTTTATACTAGTGAAGCTGCCAGACTTTTCTGTAATTCTAACAATCCAGAATTTGTTGGGTCACAAGAATGGCATGAAGTCTAACAATACAATGAGCAAAAAATTTTCGATATATGCTTGTGGGCAAGATGGCAAAATGTGAACTGGAGACGTGATCCTCGGACTCTCATACCTTTTGTCCTACCAACTTCTCCATCAAAGAACCCTGGTCCCACCGTGATAACAAACAATGGTCATTTTGTCTAAGGAATTTTTATTGGTTTGTTTTTCTAAGAGATCTCTTAATGGTGTTAAGTTCTAACAATTCTGGTGGTATTTTTGGATAGTGATGTTGGGATTAATTAGTATATAACAAATAGACTATCAATATCAAATTAATGAAATGGATATTACATACACCATGATATAGAGCACCACTGGCTTAACAATCTTACCCCTAGAGTGCTATTCAATGTAGAAAGAAGTTTTAGGGAAGTGTCACATACTTTTGTTCTTTGGTCCTATTCAGTATTTTTATTAATTAATGAAGACATTGAAAGGGGGAAAATAGTTTCGTCATACTTTTATAAATGGGAACTGCGTACTCTCGTTCCCCACAAGCTCCTTATTATCCAGCAATGCAACATAGCTGCTAAACACAGGAACACAGTATAAGCTGACATTTATATAAATATTAAATCCAGCAAAAAGCATTGGTTGGATGTTCATTTACAGTTTTTTTTTAAGTTTATTTATTTTTAAAAAAGAGAGATTCCTGTCAGTAAGGAAAAAACATAAAAGCCAACAATAGTGGATTGGTCAAATAAATTATGGTTCTTCCATTTAGAACTCTATTCTGTATTTTAAATTATGTTGATGAAAATGTATTGACATGGAAATGTATTCATGATGTATCAAGTGAAAAAGGCCTGTGTAACAGTATGCACATTTTGATTCCATTAAAATAGAAATAGATCCATCTCGCTTTCTCTCTCTCTCACTTCCTCCTTTCTTCCCTTCCCTCCCCCTTCTCTGTGTATATACACAGAATAATAAAAGGCTTGGAATGAGAAACATGAATGCTAACCATTGGGTATCTTTGAATAACAGAATTATACATTTTGAAACTTTTCTCTTATTTATCCAGACATAGCAAATTTTCAAAAGAGAACATACATACATTGTTTCTGTAACATTAAAAAAAAATTAGATGAGTGAATCCTGCATTAGCTGAAAATTTGGGTTTTAGTTTAAAGTCTTTCCCAATTTTGAAAAATCTGTGATATTTTCCTTTACCTACTAGTAACAACACATCACTTAAAATTATGACCAAGGACTGAAAAGCTTCTTATAAATGACTTTAAAGATCAAATTTTAAGTAAAAAAATGGAAGATCTATCAATATAGTATACAGAGCAATGATATAGTGAAAAGTGAATTACGATACCCCAAAAGTGCTAATTAGTTACCATTATTTCTTCACCTCTTAAGATGGTCCCTGAAGCATAAAAACAATAAAAAAGGAAACTACCAATGCATTATCAGTGGAAATATTTGATAAATAAACAAATATTGCAACGCACAACTACATCAGACTTTCTCCAACAGAAGGTATTTGTTTTAAGTATTCTATAAACTACTGTGGAAAGAACTCTACAACTCAAGAAGACATGGGTACTATGATCACAAAGAGACAGCATCACTGTGAAATAACTAATCCAAGATCTTTGCTTCTATTCTTTCAATACAATCTCTCCTTAGCACAATTCTGGAAAGAAAGTGTAGCCAGATCATCAATACCCACTAAAAAATCTTCTTAGGTTCAACTGGATGTACAGACTCACAAGACAACCATAGGCTACTCTGAACACCAGTCTATCCAGCATGTTATAGGATAAGCACCAATGTCTGCCAGCAGGGCAGAGTCAGCTTTTCATCTTCTGCAGGGGTCTTTGCAGCACTCTATAGAGTGGTTCATATAGTCAGCCATCTGGGAGCTTTCTTTCCTGGCCTTCTAGATCATGAGTTTGGTACAGGATAGACCCACATCAAACAGATGAGGAAGTTGCACTGACTTAGACACCTCATGTACCATCTGTAGTCAATATCACTTATAACAATTCCATAGGCATAGCTTCCAGGATTCCTCCAAGGGACATTCAAGGAAACCCAAAGATATGGCTTTCTGCTAAGTATTTATAGTGCTACCAGTACAGATGAAGTTTACCAATTAGGGGACATTTTTTCCATAAATAATGTTATCTAGTGATACAGCTGATATACCACCCTTATCACATAACCAAGGATACAAGGTTGGAGAGTTAACAGAGTTAACAGAAGGTCAAACCCTCATGCTGAAGGGGAAAATGTTTTTGTTAAGCCTTTGCCCATACAGGGCAAGATACTTCCTTGGAGCACTGGTGAGAGATGACAGTAAGAATGAGCATTCAGTTACCATGAGACTTTAAGTCAGCTTTGGAGGATGGAGGGATATAGGTGGGAAGGGTAAGAAGTAGGGGGTAGTATAAGACAGGGGAAAAGAAGTGAATGAAATTATTTTGTAATCCTGAACAACACCTATTTCTATTTAATTCTAGTTCGTGTTTGAATAAAAACAGAATCTACATTCAATGAGTTTATTTTGTAGACAAGCAGACAGAGTGAAATCCTAAATTCTATTTACTTAAGTAACAAGTCATCTGGAATAAATCTATAAAATACAGATCTATCTCTTAAGGCTTGGAGGTATCAGAACTTAAGAAAAATGTATTTATGCCTTGGCAAATGAAATAAGATGTTTACTGAATTCTTGGAGATTGTATCTTGCTCTATGTCTAATGATAATCTGTAAAGAAAATCAAACATAACAAAAATGTCTAACAATTACTGAGTAGCTCTTAATGTGGAGTTCTAAATACTTCTTTGATGTAGATACATTCAAAGCTCTTAAACATGTCGATGTCTACTATAGTGTCTGGTTCAAAGTAAGTGCTCAATAAATGTACCGAATTAATGAATATTCAGAGAGTGTATCTTTTGAGTTCTATTTTTTACAGTTATTATGAATAGACTCAAAACTTCTACCAACATTAACTAGTATTTTCTTAGCATTAACCAGAATAAGTATAGATATTCTTAAATTTATACTCCATTCCACAAATACTCATCAAGTACTTCTATGTGCCATGATCTGTACTAATCACTTGGGAACACCATCTTTGCTCTCTAGATATTTCCAGAAAACTCTAACATGGCTGAGAGTACAATACTGGATGATGCCATTAGGTCACTGAAGGATAAAAGAAGCCTCACAGGATGTCTCAGCCAAACCTTAAGTAATAAGTAAGAAAGAAACAATCACAGGTAAGTGAAATGCATTCTTCATTGAAGGAATAGCTTGAGCAAAGGTCTGGAGGTGAGAAAAAACATGGTATATGTGATAGATCTGAAAACAGCTTAGTATTGCTGAAGGATATATTAAATACTAAAGTGAGAAAGCAGCAAGAGATGAGGTTTCATTTGGAGATGAACAGAAAATATTTACGTATTAACATGTGGCAATAAAGACAAATAAATGTCTTTAAATCTACTGAATGGAAATAATGCTACAAATGTCTCTTGCCCCCTCCTAACTCCCAAAGCTTTAACAACACCATGTGCTTAATTTTGGAACAAACAAATAACAGATATATTTTAGTAGCCACATATCAATTAAATGCTAAGCTCATGTTTTTAGCTTTGCTTTGTATATAATCCAGGCAATGTGTATAGACAGTTCTTCCTACTTTTAAGAGAACTCATACAAGGCTCAGAGTTTATGGTCTTTTCTACTGAAAAAGCCACAGAATTTTCAAATTTAGCATTCTATAACATTCCTATTCCCCACTTTCCATGTCATCCCTGGTTTATCTAAAACACAGTCATTAACTGTAACACATTCAACTTAAAAAAATTCATATTTTATTACATTATACTGTGATATCCCTATAATAATTTCCTTTCCTAAGATTGGTTTTTTCCTATATCTTTTGTTGAATGATGATTTCAAATGGTCATGACACTGCTTCGGAAATGTTACTGTTCAAGGAGACAGTCTGGTTTCAACCAATGGACACAGAATGCTCACAGGCTAGGAAAACACAGAAGCACCTCACAAACTCAAAGGTTTGCCCTTCTCAACCAATAGGTAGAACCTCTGGTCCACATAGCCTACTGCTCCCAGCTTCCTCTAATCTTAAAGTTACTCTCATGTCACCTTCCTCCCTCCCTCTATTTTAATAATGCTGGAAAATACCAGGCTACCCAAAAATAAGAAAGCCTCATCATGGAGCCTATAATGGCTTCTGGAAAGAGGCCTTCTAGGCCCCTCTTGGTATATGCTCCAAAGGAAAGCAAAGATGTTTTACCCTTCCCCTATTCCTGCTCCAAGCAGGTCAGGCTTATACATGTAAAACACTAGGGATGAGACTGGGAGTTATCTAGCCCCAAATCTTCCTTTTAGAAAGGGTGATGCCTAAATTTATTGTCTCAGATGCTGGCTGTGCAACTCTATCTCTGTTAGACTCCAAAGCAGTAAAGAATCTCACCTACCTACTAGATTTTGGGGCTTGAAGAAAGTAAGACAAGCATGAACCATAATTTTAGGTATCAGGAATTGACCATAAGGTATAATTTCAGCTCTCAAGTACATTTTCAGAAATACATTAATATAAAAATTGTGGGCTGCAAATAAGTATGAATTGCTGTCAATATTTTATGTATTCTGTTTTTCATACATCAATTACTAAAGGAATAAAGGAAGGAAAGAAGGGAAGAAAATGGAAGGAAGCATGAAGGGATGGAAAATTGGAAAAAGTGGCCTATATCAAGCCTCTAATTACTTGCAGTATTATCTAAAAATTATAGCTCCTTTAATATGTTTGTCACTAAGTAAGAGAATAAAGGTGAATTCAGGTTTAGGGCTTGATGGGCCCCATTGTAAAATTGCTGGGAATGGGAATAGTTGGGGCTGGGGGCATTAGCTATCTCAGAGAAAGGTGAATAGCAGCCAAATTAGTGTCCACAGGGTGATGAAGAAGAATGTATATTTGAACCAGGGTAGCACCAATTTCCAAATTATCTTATCTGGTAGTAGGAGCAATATGAAAGGAATCCTTGTGTGGTGGTGACATTTGAAGATAACTGATAGAAGCATAAGTGTCCTCAAGATCTATACAGAATAGACCCGGAGGCATAAGGATTCTCTGCCTGGGCATAATGGGCTGCAGTCCCATCAGATCTCAAGAAAAAGAAGTTTACTAGTACTCAACAAGTTATCAAGTCAGACTGAGCAAATAGGGTGGCAGTGGTGGGAGAAGGTTATACCTTGTTGACATTAGAGCACTTCTGGAGTCAACCTAGCACCTGGATATTGGGCTAAAAATGAGAAAGATTAATGGCCATGAAAGAATAAGATCACTAACACCCCGGCTCAGGAACAGGGTTGGATAGATATGTAGGGCAAAAAGTCTTAATAAATAAGCAAGTAGCAATATTATAACTGATACATTGATGGGTTTTTCAGAATGTATAAACTGTACTGATGGCAAAAGCTGCCAAGATCTGCAACTTTTTAAAACAAAGTAGTCCTTGGTCACACATAGGCAGTGTCATCCAAAATATACATTAGCACAGGAGTCAGCAAACTAAGCCCATCATCTATTTTTGTAAAAAAAAAAAAAAAAAAAAAAAAAAAGAAAAGAAAAAAGAAAAAAAGAAAAAAAGTTGTATTAGAACACAGGCATGCCCATTTATTTGTGTATTGCCAATAGCTGACTTCACACTACAAAAGCAATGTTGAGTCTGTTTCATAAAGCAGAAAGGGCCTTACTATCTGGCCCTTTACAGAAAACATGTATTGAGGTGCGCATTAGGGTAATACTATCTAGAACAAATCCAAAGGACCTCCAACTTCCATCCCTGCCATTTATTTTACTTCTATTTCTCAGATACATTAAAACCTGGATTTTTTCAGGTCAAGATTTATAGTAAAATAAAGACAAGAAATGTATAAAGGTTCTAAAATTTCAGGAAAAACATAAATTCAAAACACTTGAATAACAAATTCTAAACAAATGAAATAACATTGGTATACAATGGATCCACAATCCCTAAAGCAAATTCTAAAAATAGTATGTACTTCAGGTTTCTTTAAAAACATTTGTGGTTTTTCTCCCTATTAGTGACCAAGATGATTATTTAAAAGTTGTATTAAAATAGTGAAACAAAGAGTGGCTAAGAGAACTACTTCTCAAACAGGGTCACAGGTCCCAAGGAACCTGTGAATATGTTCAGAGAAATTCTTGTGCCTCCAAGACAATGTGTAATTTTGCTTTTGTTTGTACTTTACTTTGTTAATGTGGGGGTGGTAGCTACAGGTATATAGGAGGTATAAGAAACTGAATTCATACCTGCTTTCTAATGATACATATATATGAAATTTTTGAGAAGAGTCTACAACATTTTTTCCTTTTAGTGTTGTACATACAATAGTAATATTTGAGAAATCCTATCAGAGTATGTCAGTAGAAGAGGGAAAATGACATTAAAAAATCATAGCAACATAGTTAAAACTCAAGTGATTTTATAATTTGACTACCATTAATTATTAAAAACTCCTAAACCAAAGTCCAAGCTAGATTTGTTTGCGTGTAACAGTAATCATACATCTGCAAAACACAATGGTTACATGAAATTAAAACAGAAAGACTTCAGCAAAAGTTTATATATATTACTTTGAGCTTATAGAATATAGACAGCTATGTGTTAAATGTTTAAAATACTAAATACACATATAAAATTATACACAATTTGAAAACATGTTAAGGGACTCACATTTTCCATGGTTACTGAAAGCTCTGAAGAGTGTAGTTTAGAAAGTATTCACATTTTGAATAAAGACTACAAATGCTTTAATAGCAGGAACCATGTCGTTTTTACTTTTTACAAATTAAGATTCTAGGAAATCACATCAAAATTTATTATCTTGCAACTTTCCTCTCACCAAAAAAAAAATCTAAAATAATATATGTGTGTATATATATTATTATATCTATTCATCTCAAGGTTAAGACTGCCAACAGAAAGAGAATTTGTAGAACAATTTTATAATAATTCTGATTCCAATTTAATATATCAGTTGACCCTTGAACATGGGTTTGAACTGCACAGGTCCGCTCACACATAGATTTTTAAAAGTACAGTACTGTAAATGTATTTTCCTTACGATTTTCTTAACATATTATTTTCTCTAGCTTACTTTACTGTATGAATTCTGTATATAATACATGTACAAAATATGTGTTTATCAACTGTTTATGTTATGGGTAAGGCTTCTGATCAACAGTAGGCTATTAGTAGTTAAGCTTTTGGGGAGTCAAAAGTTATATGCAGATTTTTGACCATGTGGAGGACTGGCACCCCTCATCTCCACATGTCCAAGGATCAACTGCGACAAAATGTTAATACCCACACTATATAATATATTTAATATTCATAAATTTAAAAATTAAGGCCTTAATAGAAAAAATAAAAGAACAAAACAAATTTCATGAATAAATATCTTATTAAGATAAAAAGAAGTACCAATGGTAAGGAACACATGATATATTTTACCATCCTGAAGACTAATAAATAAAAATTAAAGATCTTAAAGAGGAGAAAATTCAAAGCTTTCAATTGTACAGTAAGTCATTCTGATATATTGCCAGATGGGATATATGAATCAGTTTCATCTTTCTTAAGCAAACTGACAACATGAGTCAATAGCTTTAAAATTTTTCATAGACTTTGCCTCAGAAATTTCATTTTCAAGAATTCTAGTCTTTGGGCATTGAGATATTGACAGTCTTATGTAAAAAAGCATTCACTGATATGGAATAATGAAATATTAGAAATAATATAAGGTCAAACATTAAAGGAATGGCCAAATAAGTTATGATACATACACATAAGAAATACTACATTTGAAAGTTTTGTATAACATGAAAATATATATAGATACATATATATTTTAAAAATTTTCTTTACAGGTTATTTTTGAAAGAGAGAGAGAGACAGAGAGACAGAGTGTAAGCGGGGGAGGGGCAGAGAGAGAGGGAGACACAGAATCTGAAGCAGGTTCAAGGCTCTGAGCTGTCAGCACAGAGCCCGATGACCAATGCAGGGCTCTAATTCATGAACTGTGAGATCATGAGCTGAGCTGAAGTCAGACGCTTAACTGACTGAGTGACCCAGGCTCCCCAAAAATATATTTATGAGAGAGTATATTTCCCACTTTCTTTGAGTAAGAAATACTGGATGCACAATAAGATCTTAATTATGAAAAGGAAACGGTACACACACACACACACACACACACACACACACAAAAACCAAAAAAAAAAAAATGCTAAAGTCTTAAAAGTGGTTCTTTCTAATTTTATGTACTTCCTAATTATCAGAATGAGCAGGAAGTAGACTTAAAATCAGAAAAGGTAAACATAAAAAGGAAAAAAATAATTGCCACTGTGCCATTGATCGTTTAAATACTATTACTAGCTACGTATAATTATACGTATCTTATAATTACAGATCAGGCAGATCTACACCTCTAGTAAGTAGGCAAGCAGTTATTTATGATATAGGGAAGAGCATTTTGTAACAGAGTAATATTCTAAATAAAAATTCTATGGGATTGTGAGCATATTAAAAATGGAAAACTAGTAGAAATTATTAATGTTACTTTAATTTGTAAAAACCTTGACAAATTTCAAACCTCAAAAACTATTTCAAAAATTGAGTCAACTATATCAAAATTGAGATTTGGAAACTATTTTGCAATGGAGAAGAAAATATGTAAAATACAAAGAATAAAAACTGGCATCAGAAACTAGTCCTTTCTAACCTTTTTAGACTCTTGATGGAAACGTGCAAAGCGTCTTTGGTTAAGTAATGAACAAACAGTAAAATACCAAAGTAACAGGAGGCATCTAAGTATATGAAAGGAGGCAAAAACAATATATATGATTTGACTGAGGTTAGGGAGGTTCTGTCATTAAGGGAGAAATGATAAAAATATATTTATAGAACAAATAATCATGCTTTATCAGTCATAAGAAAAAGAAACAGAAATAAATTTTTCTGTTTCTTCTGTGACATCTTCTATTTAATACGTTAACAAAAGTCTATGTTATTATCAAGGACACTAACAATAAAATATATATTTAACTTAAAAATTTTTAATGAATTTTGGAATACTTGTCCACACCTCAGTTAAGTCCTTAGAATAATCAGTTTACAAGTGTATGCAATATAAACAATTAACCCTCACTACTGTGGAAAGAAAATATAAGATGGAAATTTATCAAGTACCAAAAGAATGAAAGACAAAAACTTGTTTTGAATAAGCCATATAATTAAAAGATTTATAAAATGGGGCATTTTAAAGGCATGGTTCCATGTATTTGAGGCCTTCAAATGCCCGAAAGCATCTCACCAGTTATCAAGAACCAAGATTCCTCTTGGCACTGTGCTAAAGAAATCCTTTAAAGAATTAGAAGAATTTCCTTTAATTATTTTTTAATTGAAAAGTAATTTTAAATGTACTTAAATTCAGACTATTATACATTTTAATTATACTAGTATATTTGTACAGCTTACTTAATACCAGTTATATTTCTACTAGTATCAAGTAAAACAGCTTTACTTATCTAAACTTAAGAGTATGGTGATATGTATAACATAATGACTACAGTTGATAACACTGTAGTGTATAACTGAAGTTTGCTAAGAGAGCAGAACCTAAATGTTCTCACCAAAAAAAAAAAAAAAAAAGACAAATATGTAAAGTGATGGATATGTTAATTAACTCAATGGAGGAAATCCTGTCCCAATGTATATATGTATCAAATCATCACATCATAAACTTTAAATTTTAGTTTTAATTATACCTCAATGAAGATGAAAAAAAAGTGTGGTGATGTCAATAGGATAAAAAAGTTGCTTACTGAGTATTCCATTATTAAATGTGTAAATGCTGTAGCTCATTGTATATATGGAAGGTAAATAGTAAATTATACTTTTTTTCAGTTGTCAGAACCAGCTTTCATACATGTGCTAACATTTCATAATAAAAAAAGCCATTATAGCAGTGCTATCAACAACAGCAAATTATGGAAAGAGCCCAAATGTCCATCAACTGATGAATGGATAAAGAAGATGTGGTATATATACATATGATGGAATACTAGTTGGCAACGAAAAAGAATGAAAGCTTGCCATTTACAACAAAGTGGATGGAAGTGGAGGGTATTGTGCTAATTGAAATAAGTCAGTCAAAGAAAGACAGATATCATATGTTTTCATTCATATGTGGAAGTTAGAAACTTAACAGAAGACCACAGGGGAAGGAAAAGAAAAAATTATATACAGTTACAAAGTGGGAGGCAAACCATAAGAGACTTTTAAATACAGAGAACAAACTGAGGGTGGAAGAGGGAGGCAGGGGCTGGGAAAATGGGAGATGGTCATTGAGGAGGGCACTTGATGGGACGAGCTCTAGGTGTATGTAAGTGATGCATCACAGGAATCTACTCCAGAACCTAACAGCACATTGTATACACTGTATGTTAGCTAATATATGTATCTATATATAAAGCCATTGATAACTCTTCAGTTAAATATCTATTTATAAATGATGCTAAGATGCATATATGCAAACTACAGAGTAGATACATAACTTTTTATACAAGTACATAATACCACCATGGGAGATATAAGTTCTTACGAGGGCTCTTCATCCGAAGTCTTCCTTCCTTGTTGTATTGATAACATTAGCAATATCGCAAATGTACACATACAGGAGACTAGATACTACAAAAACTTATACTATAAAAACTTTCATTTATCCATCTATCATTCATCCATCCATCCATCCATCCATCCATCCATCTATCCAAAACACTTCATGAAACACTCTCATTGAGTTCCAATGACTTAATTTAAATATTGAAATAGCCAGAAGTTCTGACCAAATTCATACAAGGCAACTATGTTTTTCTGCAATGCCATGTTTAATAAACACACACACACACACACACACACACACACACACACACACACACAAAATACATTGTGGCAGGAAGTTTTTAAGCTAATAACTCACAGATTTTGCTTAATAGATATTTTTGAACAAACCTTTTAAAGTCAGACAGAAATAATGAAATCTACCTGAGAAAAACTTCAAGCACTGTGTCTACCCTATAGAGATATTAGAACTAATTGGGGCACCTGGATGGCTCAGTCGGTTATGTGTCTGACTCTTGATTTTGGCTCAGGTCATGATCTCACAGTTCATGGGATTGAGTCCGGAGTGGAGCTCTGTGCTGACAGTGCAGAGCTCTCTTGGGATTCTCTCTCCCTCCCTCTCTCTCTGACCCTTGCCCACTCATGCTATCTCAAAATAAATAAACAAACATTAAATAAGTAAATAAATAAGTTAATAAATGGAAAAGTATGTAGGGAGACAGAATCAAATTTTATGATTACACTTTGCTCATTTTTTTAAATGAAGTAATGAAACAAAAGCTAAATGACAGTAGAGAATATTTAGTAGTAAACAAGTTAGAATTTCTGAAAATCTTTTCTAAAAGCATTTGCAATGCATATAAAAGCAATCTAGAAAGTCAAAATAAATATTCAAATATATAGGGACATGTTAAGCTATCCATAATTTAAACGTGTTTCTTGGGGAGCCCTGGGTGGCTCAGTCAGTTAAGCGTCAGGTCATGATCTCATTCTTTATGAGTTTGAGCCCCACATTGGGCTCTGCACTGACAGTGTGGAGCCTGCTTGGGATTCTCCCTCTCTCTCTGCCCTTCCCCCATTCACTCTCTTCCTCTCTCAAAATAAATAATATACAAACTTAAAAAACTTTAAAATTAAAATAAACTTGTTTCTTAGTAAGATCACACATATCACAAAAGATTTACAGAGTAAAACTTATAGAAACATAAAAGCTGACAACATTGGGGTTAGATGGGCTTGAATTCTGGGTTTCCCCACTTACTAGCTAAGGGATATTGATGATTAAATTTAGCATTTCAGTTAGGTTTTACTATCTGGAATATATAGAACACTACCTAATTTGTAGCATCCAAGAAATAGTTCAGGGAAAACAGTTCATGATACTGTTAAATGATAAGTAAGAGTTAAATGCTAAATAAATATAATACATATTATAAGATAGAAGTAGGGAAAAAATACTGACTCAAACTCTGAGGTACAAGGTAAGGAGACAAGAATCATACCTTCCCTTCTTAAAACAGCACTCTAAGAACAATATTCATTGTGGAGTTTAAAGTATTTCAAGTATAAGGTGAAAATGTTATCATTGATGTAATAATGTCTCTGGGAATGAACTATGAATAACATTGAAGATTTTTAATGTCTGTTCTTTATAATCAACAAATGTGAACCACGTTTACACTAGTGCTTATTTCAGGGTCCAGAAAACAAAACATATTAAAAAATAAAACAACAACTCAGTTAGAATTTTTAGAATCCAATTTTTTAAGCATGGGAATGATGTTGTGGTCATTCTCTTCATGCTGCTGCTAACATCTAGGATCTAAGATTCAAGGTGAGAAACCTCAGTAATGATGGTACTACAAATGCATTTTTGGCTAAATTACAAACCCTAAAGCACACTGGATGTAATTTTTTTTTTTTTAGCATTCTGGATTTAAAATTCAAAATCTTTATCCCATGAACATAATGCCTTTAAAATTTAGCAATCAATAACAAACAAACAAACAAAAGATATTCTTAAAGGCTTGAGGCAAACAAAACAAAACACTTTTAAAGAACTCAGAAGTCACTGAAGAAAGCACAATAGAAATCAAAATATATTTATAAGAAGAGTAACAAAACCCTACATTTCAAAACTTGTGGGATATAGTTAAAGCAATATTTAGTGGATATTTAATGGCCTTAAATGTTTACATTAAAAAAGATAAAAGCCTGAAAACTGATGAGAAAGTATCTAAATTAAAGTTTAAAAAGTCAGCAGAATATATAACGAATAAAGTAAAATTAAAAAGTAAAAGAGGGACACCTGGGTGGCTCAGTTGGTTAAGCCTCAGACTCATGATCTTGGCTTGGGTCATGATCTCATGATTCGTGGGATCCAGCCTCATATTAGGCTCTGCACTGACAGAGTGGGGCTTGCTTGGGATCTTCTCTCTCCTGCTCTCTCTGCCTGTCCCCCACCCTCAAAATAAATAAATTTTAAAAGAGGAAGAAAAAATAAAAGATAGTTATAGAAATAAATTAAGTAGGAAATAAGGATACAATATTATCAGTAGTACCAAAAGCTAGCTATTTCTTCAAAAAGAAGAGCAAAATTGATAATGCCATTACAAGGTTAATCATGAACAACAAAAACACATAAATAAAAAATGTTGTATATGAAGAGTGGAATGTAACAAATAATGCATATATTAAACAGATAAGAGAATATTAGGAACACCTTTATGCCTATAAATAAGAAAAAACAGATATAGGTAACTTCCTAGAAACTTCCTAATGTATTACCTAAAGAATAAGACTGAATATTCTTTAACCACTAAAGCAATTATATCTATAAAAGTTAAAAACCTTCTCTCTCACACACACAAACACAAACAACAGCTCTGATGGATTACAGATATTTTTCAGCATGCATTCAAACAAAATTCCAACCTTATATAAACACTTCCAAAGAATGAGAAAAAAAAGGATAAATACCAACTAATTTTTTAAAAAGGACATATACAAAGCAGTCTTGCTTCATGAAGAGATGCAAAATGCTCAAACTAAACATTTAAAAATCTAATCTAGCGATGTAGAAAAAAGGTGTTACAACATGACTAAGTTGGTTTAAAACAGGAATGCCAAGTTAGTTTAATTTAGAAAATCACTTAAGCATAATTTAAATTAACATTTTCATTAACAGATTAAAGAAGAAAAATCATATAAATAACTCAATAAACTGCATTTAATATAACTCAGTATTTGTGTGTGATAAAAACTTTTAATACTGGGAACAGAAAAGGACTTTAAAAATCTAATAAAAGGCATCCACACAAAAAAATTCATACTTAAAAGGTGACATGTAGAAAGAACTCTTTTTAAGAAGCAACATTACAAAGATGTCCATTATTATCAGCACTGGAGATTCTAGCTCCCAAATAAAGGCAAACAAGAGAAATAATAGGTATAAGGCTTGGCAAGGAACAAATAAAACTTCACTATTTGCTGATTATGGTGATCTATTTTGAAAATACTCTGAGAATGTACATATAAATTATTAGAATGTAGAAGAGTACCTAGTAAGCCTTCTGAATAAATAACAAATATGCAAAAGATAACTGCATTTCTGTACAAAAATGAGATACAATGTATTTTAAAGTACCAAAACTATACTGAAAAAATAAACTGGGAAAATCTCAAAATTTTGTGAAGACATTAAAGACTAAAATACAAGAAGTATCCCATGGTCTTAGACTTAAAGACTTGTTATAATACTGAGGTCAATTAGAATAAAAATCCATTTGAAGTTTCTAATAGACTATGACATTCTGATTATCATATTTCCATTGATGCACTATGTGATAAGGCTTATGCTATCAGCTATCAGGATTTATTTTAAAGGTGTAGCAATTTTATGCAACAGTTAGACAAACAACTGATGGAAGTTCAGAAGCTGACCCAAACATATATTAAAACACAATTTAAGCGTCGGGCTCTGGGCTGATGGCTCAGAGCCTGGAGCCTGTTTCGGATTCTGTGTCTCCCTCTCTCTCTGCCCCTCCCCCGTTCATGCTCTGTCTCTCTCTGTCCCAAAAAAAAATAAATAAACATTAAAAAAAAAAATTAAAAAAAAAACACAATTTAAAACAAATGGAGTATTAAAAATTAATGGTAAAAGGGAATCCATTCAATAAACAATGCTGTTACAATTAGCCATTGAAGGGAATAATAAAATTAGATCCTTATCTCAAAGTCTACACAGAAATCACTTTCAGATGCAGACAGGTATAAAGAAATGTAGAAGACAATACTTTAAAACTTAAAAATATGTTATAGGAAAATTTATTAAACACAAAATAAAAAGAATTAAGAACTTCTTTTCATTGAAGAACCATAAAAACAAAACGTGAAATGGAAGAAGGTATTTGCTACATGCATAACCAACAGATAATTAACATCCAGACATGTAAAGAATTCCTAAAATGCCAAATGGAACCACAACTATATCATATACCTATGAAAATATATTTAACCCCCCTCATTAGTCATTGAAGAAATGCAAATTTTAAGGTAAGATTTCACACCTACCAGATGGCAAAACTTTTAAAAAAGGGGATTGGAGGGTGGGAGGGAGGAGAGGGTGGGTGATGGGTATTGAGGAGGGCACCTTTTGGGATGAGCACTGGGTATTGTATGGAAACCAATTTGACAATAAATTTCATATATAAATTAAAAAAAAAAAAAGAAAAAAAAAAGGGGATTGGGGAAGGAAACATCAAGGGTCAAAGAAACAGCAGAGCAATGGAAATTCTCATACCCTGGTAGTAGGAGAATAAACTGATACAATAATTTTGGAAAACAGAATGAATTTATCTTATAAAGTTGAACATATGTATACACTGTGATTCTGTAATTCTATATAAATCTACCTTAGAGTAGTGCTTCTCAAACTATCCATTGTGAACAACCAGCTGTATTTATTAAAATTTCCAATCTGTTACAGATCAATACTCCTGTACAATATAATACAAATGAATTGCTAGATAACTAGTCATGTGCTTGGATGTTGCAACTATTAAAGTTTCTAAACATTTTCAACTTTTATACTTACTTTGTCACAGAACAGTGACAGTTTGCAAATCAGTACTGGTCCGTGAAACACAGTTTTAAAAAGCATTACGTTAGAGCAGTACTATCCAAGAAAATCTATGATAACAGAAATGTTGTATATCTGAGCTTGAAAAGCTGAACTCAAAGTGTGTTTTCTGATCACAAAGGGGTGAAATTTGAGGTCAACAGCAGAAAGAAATTTGGAAAATTCACAAATATGTGGAAATTAGACAACACATTTCTAAAGTTGTCTAATAGAAAATACTTGAAAACAGGAGAAAATGAAAGCACAACATATGAAAACTTAAGGTATGCAGTGAAAGTTTAGTAGGGAAGTTGAAGGGTCTCCATTTTAGAAAGGCTCCATCTCTGTTGTTTATCTGTGAGGCCCCACTTATTCATGTTCCATATTTTGTCTCTGAATAAGCCAAAGAAGCTGTGTTCCCACTTCAAGGGAAAGAAAAAAAGTTAATCATTCTCTCAGTTTTGTCCTAGGCCCCAAACACTTGTTAACATCTAAGAAGACCCAGATCCCAAACACATTTCAGGACATTAGCTTCAAAAAACTTCATTTGTGACTGGCTTCCTACCTTCAGTAATTTGTGGAATATCATGTATCTTCACCTGACACTCACCTTTGATTGGACCCTACTGTGGATTCCTGAAGGAACCACAGACCCCTTTCTAACATAAACCCCAAGCTTTAAGAGATGACTCATTCTGCTTTCCTTTCCAAGTCTCCCAGAGACACTGCTATTCTCTTTTACTTGCACTGTTCATTAAACTCTGTTTCCATTTTCTCTGGCTCATGTTTAATTTCTAACCTGTGTGAAGCCAAGGACCCTCTTCCCTGGTCCTGTGAGATGCCTCTCTGGGTCCTCAGACCCAGCCTGCCAGCATCAAAAGCAATATTAAAGGGGAAATTTATAGCTGTAAATGCTCACATTTAAAAAAAAAAAAAAAAGAAAGAAAGATCTCAAATCAATAACATAATCTTCCACCTTAATAAACTAGAAACAGAGCAAAGTAAATGCAAAGAAGAAAGAAGAAACTTAAAGTTTAGAGCAGAGATAAAGAATAGAGAACAGAAAAACAAAAGAGAAACAATCAACAAAATCAAAAGTCAACTGCCTGGAAAGATAAATAAAATTGACAAACCTTTAGCTAGAATGACCAAGTGAAAACAAAAAGAGAAGATTAAAACTACTAAAATCAAGAATGAAAGCAGGGACATTACTGAGGACTTTATACAAATAAAAAGGATTATAAGAGAATACTATGAACAATTGTATGGCAACAAATTAAATAATGTAGATGAAATGGACAAGTTCCTAGTAGAAAATCTGAATGTACCTGTAACAAGTAAAAAGATTTAAATCAACAATAAATAAATTACTAATATAGAAGTCCAGAACCAGATGGCTTCACTGGTGAATTCTACCAAATGCTTAAAGAAAAATTAACATTAATCTTCTTCAAGCTCTTCCAAAAAAGAGAAGAGGAAAGAATACTCC
The DNA here is from genome assembly GCF_028749965.1 of Puma concolor. Classification (NCBI taxonomy): domain Eukaryota; kingdom Metazoa; phylum Chordata; class Mammalia; order Carnivora; family Felidae; genus Puma; species Puma concolor. Next base: position 139,897,123 of record NC_141674.1, on the reverse strand, counting down.
CTAACTCATCCTATGAGACCATTATAACCTGATACCAAAACCAAAACTAGAAATCACAAGAAAACTATAGACCAGTATCTTATGAACATAAATGTAAAAATCATCAACAAAATATAGAAAATCAAATCCAGCAACATTTATATGGATTATACATTATAATCAAATTGGATTTATTCTAGGAATGCATGGTCAGTTTAACATTTGAAATTCAATGAATTATAATACACCATATTAATAGAACAAAGGGAAAAACCATATGATCAATACAATAGATGCAAAAAACATATAACAAAATCCAACAACCTTTCATGACAAAAAAAAAAAAAATACACTCAACAAACTAGGAGTAGAAGAGAAATTTCCTCAACCTGAAGGAGCATTAAAAAAAAAAAAAAAGAAAAAACAAAAAAACCCACAGATAAAATCATACTTAATGGTGAGATGGTGAAAGCTTTCTCCCTAAGACCAGGAACAAGAAAAGGATCTTTGCTCATGCCTCTTCTATTCAACATGAAGTTCTAGCTAGGTCAATTAGGTAAGAAAAAAACAAACAAACAAACAAACACAGTATCTCACTAGAAAGGAAGAAGTTTAAAAAAAGAAAAAACTATCACTATTTGCAGATAACATAATTTTATTGATATAAAACCCTGAAGAGTCTGGAAAAAATTATTAGAGCTAATGAGTTCAGAAAAGTTATAGAATATAAGATCAAAATACAAAAAGCAGTTGTATTTTTCAACACTAGCAATGAAAAAACCAAAGAGAAAATTTAAAAAAAAAATCCATTTACAATAGCATCAAAAAAAAAGTAGATAGGAATAAATTTAACCAAGAAGTGTAGGACTTGCACACTGCAAACCACAGGACATTGTTTAAATAAATTAAAGAAAACCTACATAAATGGAAACACATCCCATGTTCATGGATTGGAAAGCTAACATTATTAAGACTGTAATAATCTCCAAACTGATCAATCTATAGATTCAATGCAATTTCTATCAAAACTCCAACAGGCCTTTTTTTTTTTTTCTTTCTTTTCTTTCCTTCCTTCCTTCCTTCCTTCCTTCCTTCCTTCCTTCCTTCCTTCCTTCCTTCCTTCCTTCCTTTTTTGCAGAAAGAGACAAGCTGATTTTAAAATTCATATGGAAATAAAAAGGATCCTGAGTAGCCAAAGCAGTCTTAGAAATTAAAAAAAAAAAAAAAAAAGTTGGAGGGTTCACATTTTCTGATTTCAAAACTTACTACAAAGCTACAGTACTCAAAACACTGTGGTAGTGATATAAGGAGAGACATATAAATCAATAGAAAAGAATGGAGAGTCTGAAATACACCCATACATTTATGGCCAATTGATTCTTGACAGGGTGCTGAGATCATTCAATGGGGAAACAATAGTTTCTTCAGCAAACAATGTTGGGAAAATTGGATGTACACAAGAATGAATTTGGACCTTGGCTTCATACCATATACAAAGTTAACACAAAATGGATCAAAGACATATGCAAGAGCTAAAAATATATACTGCTAGAAGCGAAGGTATAAATCTTTGTTACCTTGCCTTCGACATTAATTTTTTAAACAGGACCCTAAAATTTCAAGTAATGACAAAAAATAGACAAATTGTAACAATTAAAATTTTTTGTGCATCAAAGGACATTACCAAGAAAGTAAAAGACAACACACAAAATGGGAGAAATATTTGCAAATATATAGATTTGATAAGAATCTACTGTCCAAAAATATATATAAAAAAAAAAACCCTCTTAAAACACAACAATAAAAAGAAAATAAAGAGACAAATAACTCATTTTAAAAATGGGTAAAAGATTTGAATATACATCTCTGCAAATAAGTTCTGCAAATGACCATTAAAAACATGAAAAGATGTTGAATATCATTATCCCCAGGAAAGTCAAATCAAAATCAAATGAGATACCACTTCACACCAACTAGGATAGCTGTAATACAAAAGACACATAACAAGAATGTGCAGGAATGTGCAGAAACTAGAACCTTCATATACTACTGGTGGGAATGTAAAATGTTGCAACCACTTTATAAAACAGTCTGATAGTCCCTCAAATGTTAAACATGTTATCATACAACCCAGCAAATTCCACTTCAAGGTATATGCCTACCTATACTGAAAACATGTTTACACAAAACTTGTACATAAATGTTTACAACAGCATTATCCATCACAACCAAAAAAGTGAAAGGAAACCAAATGTCTATCAACTGATAAATAAACAAAATGTGCTGCTATAACCATAAATGAAAAATTATTCCACCATAAAAAGGGCTGCAGTATTGATATACTACCACATGGATTGAGCTAAATAAAATAAGCCCAGACACAATTATATGATTTCATTTATATGAAATGTCCAGAATAAGCATATCAATAGGAAAAGAAAGTAGATTACAGGTTGCCAGGGGGTGGTAGAGGGGGAAATTTTAAGCGACTGCTAACAGGTTTCTTTGGAGTGACAGAAATATTCTGGAATTAGTGATGATGGTTCCACAACATTGTTTATATACCCCAAACTACTGACTACACTCTAAAATGGTCAAAATTAGATTTTATCTCATAAAAGTAAAAATAAATCCTCCCCCCCACCCAAAAAAAAAAAAAAAAACAAAACAAAACCCAACCAACCAGAGCAAGATAAATGCTCAACAAATTTCAGTTTTTTCTTCTTCACCTTCTGGTTTAAAAGATATTGCAATAGGCCTCATAGTTTGGAAATAGTTGGAGCATAAAACAATAGAACAATTATTCTATGACTAGTACATACCCAGAGTTTCCAGGGATTTCTAGTACTACCCAAATTCTTTCCCTGGTTCAAAGGAAAGGTAAAGAATAGCTGACTCTCTGGGATATCCCACCACCTCCACATGTCACATGATTTCTAGCTTCTAGAGAAATAAGGTGCTGTCCAATTTCTGGGTACAAACTACTGGGCTGCTAAGAACCAGTGAGTATACCACCGGGCAGTCAAGCCACAGTCTAGTCAGTCAATGCATCACATGTGTTGTTACCAGAATCTTTAAGCAACCACAAAAAAAGTTGGCAAGAAGTTGGCAACTTCTTACCAACTCCCACAACATGCTGGCACCACCTCTCAGAAACTAGTATCACTAATGAAATGGTGTCACTTTCCTCCTCCTGTTTCACCCACTGACTCAGTGCTCAATGCTCACCGTTCAGAGCACTACCAATGTTTTCTTAGACCCAGGCAAGACTCCATGCCTTATGAGTGGAACTTGTCAGTACCTCAGGCTGTGACAGGGCAGTTTTTCACCCTGAGGATTTTCTCTCTTCTCTCTTCTCAACTAGTGAGTTCCACCTGAGAAGATTCAGGTGTATGTTTCCTACTATCATCCTTTTCTTTCAGAGGTTTCATGTCACTTGTTTTTCTCTGAACAAGTTATACTGCCTTAACCTTACTTTCCCTGGAAAGCCTCAGTCCTATTCAGCCTCCAACTCAAAACCAGACAACTGTTCATTCTCCAAGTCACAGTTTTCCTTGATGAACTTTTCTAATGCCCCCAAGTAGTTTTGGGTGCTCCTTTCTCAGTTCTTACCTTCTTATAACCTCCCACACCCACCATTAAAGCATGTGTTAGGTTATAACTGTTGATTCTCAGTATACAGTAGAATATAGTACATATCCTCACTAAATTATAAATTCTTCAAGGGCAGAGGTTGTGCCTTACTCATCTTTGTAATGCCAGCACCTAATAAATAGTAAGCAATCAATAAATACATCTTAAATATGTGTATTTAATGTGAGATTAAAAAAAAAAAAAGGCCTATCAGGAGTCCTACTGAGACCTTCTTATGGACTAGGCTCTGTGCCAACAGCTCTGTATGCATTCTCTCTGAATCTTTGTAAAAACTTGGAGATGTAGGTAAAGATAATATCCCCTTTTTCTGAATGGATAAAATGATGCTTAAATAAGCTAAGTATTTCAGGATTTGAACTCAAATTCTGATATCCAGTTCATGCTCCTATCTACTTTATATTCAAAGGGAAAGGATAAATTAATATAAAAGGATTTTTTTTTTAAGAGAGCATATTTCAACATTTAAGTTGGGAATTATCTATGGTATCTTAATGGAGGCTTCTTTATGAGGCTTTCTAAAATAAACAGCCATTGGTATGAATTCTTGCAAACAATGGTGTCTCTGAGCTTGCTGCTTTTGCACTTCATACCTTAGTATAAGCTGTTGTTAGTCTACTAAGTCCTTACCACCTTATTCATCTGTAGAATTCCAATTCACACTTTAAAACTTTGTGAGGGCATCACTTTGGATTTGAGATTTTTCTGCCAAAAATATATTTATCATAAGGAGTTTCTATAAATCAGGATTAGTTTATTAATGCAAATTTCTAGACTTTATTTACTTATCTTTCTTATTCACTCTGAATTTTTTCACATGCAGAATCCATTTCTTACTCCTCCTTGTATCTGTAGTGATTGTGTAACACAAAGCCACACATACATTGAGGCATTTAATAAAAATCTTGGCCAACCACATTTCTATGTCTCCATTTGGCCCCTGGGTAGATTTGAGGTATGATTTGCCCCTAACACTGGCCAAGAAGGATGTGAAAAACATCCAGATTTGCTATTGCCCATGTTCCTTCCTTTTTAAAACTTCCCGCTTCTCCACACAAAATGTATCCATTCCTTTTGGTTGCAGAGCCCTTACTTCAATCCAGGTCTGTCTCTTTGCAAAGGTCACGGTCTTAAAGTCTACAATATACCTGAGACATGAATCTATTATGGCTTAGGCTAGATTTAAAAGTACAAATAAAAACAAAGCAAGCACTAGAAAATCTTGGGAGTAGTTGGGCACTGAAGGTAAAGAGAGAACTTTATCTGATGATAAAAAAGATAAATGTGTGTGCCGTTAACTAGAAAAAGTAAATTAATTTTGCTGGGGGGGGGGGTTTAAGATGATTTGATAGTAACATCTAAATTGGGCTTTAAAGTAAAACATGTTCATTTGTGGGGGGAGGAGGTGGGCAACCAGGAATGGGTAAGGTAAGAGGCATTGTACAGAAGACAGCATATGTGTAAAGGCAAGGAGACCTGAAGAAGCACAACATACTCTTGAGGAGGAAGCAGTTTGCTGAATTGCAACAAGACAAGGGGAAAAGTAATAGGAGGTGAGGTTGGAGGTCTAAGATAAAGTAAAATAAAGATAATGGACTTATGTGCCAGACTGAAAATAAGGTTTTATATAAGCTGAGATGAAGGGACTTTAATCAAGAGTAGTGACATAATTAGACTTATGTCTGAGAACAACTAACTTCAGTGAAGACAGAATATGGAATAGAGAAGGCCAAAGGCAGATGCATTAGCTAAAGAGACTATTTACTATCATTGCCTAGACAAGGAATGAGCTAAAGCAACAGAAATAAGCATAACGTGAAGATAGAACTGAACAGACTTAGGTGTTAGGAAGGAGACAAATTCTATATAGGAGTTACTGACTAGCTGACTATGGAGGTAAAGCAAGGGATAGCAGAGGATTGTGACATTTCTAATTTGGGACCTGGGGGGAACAGAATGACACTATCCTAGAGAGTAAATATAAGCAGAAGAGACATTTGTGAGAGATGTTAGTGAGTTTAATCACAGAAATGCTGATTGAGAAGGACCTTTGGGACACAACGTTAACCACTTAATCTAGGACCTAATCATATGTTGTTGAATTAATTTGATGTGTTTATGTAGACTTCTCAACCAATGCTAAAATTTGTGCAGATCTTGGATTTTACTTCCTTCACATCACTCACATATAAAGACTTCATTAAAACAACAATAAAAACAAACCCCCTGGTGAACTGATTTGATTTGTGTGGACCATGAGTCTGTACATAAATCTAGACACAATTTTATTATCTATTATAGGGTTAAGAAAAATCATCAAAATTTCTAGATTGCTATACACAAAGAATCCTAATATACTTTGTAAAATGAAGGCAATTAAGAAAGAAAAAAGATAACATTTCTATACATTTACTAGTAGCTAGAGGATATTTTCACCTGTAACTCCTGGTTTATCTGCTCTTTATCCTGGAATAATTATTATCCAGCCTACTTGAGAAAATGACGCGATCCAAGTTCAGTCTTTTATTCACTAGTCACGAGGACTATGGTGTCAGATATTGGCACTTTCAGATAATGTATGGCCTTCAGCAAATTAAAAAGTGGATCCTTAGCTTAAAACTGCAGAAGAGGATAACAAGGCCTATCTCATAAATAAGAATTAAATGCTATATGTAAAAGTGTCTGTAATTATTTCTGATATATAATAAGTAGGCAAGTTAATAGTTTTCCTTCATGAGTTCTTCATGAATGGAGAGAAAAATCTGTATTTTTTTTTAAATATTGTTTTTAATATAAGACTTTGGATATTATATTTTAAAGTCATCTTCAAAGTTAGTAACGTATACTGGTTAAAATGTCAAATACTGAGGAGTGCCTGGATTGCTCAGTCAATTGAGCATCCAACTTCAGCTCAGGTCATGGTCTCCGCTTCAGATCCTGTGTTTCCCTCTCTCTCTGCCCCTCCACCGCACATGTGGTGCTCTCTCTCTCTCTTTCTCCCTCTCTCTCTCTCTCTCTCTCACACACACACACACACACACACACACAAACAAAATGGAAAAAAAAAGTCAAACACTGATATTAAGCCTAGATTAAAGTTTATTAGTCATATGACCTTAATGGAGTTAGTTCAAATATGCTTTCTTATCTATAAAATGGGAATAAGGGAGCTTGGGTGGCTCAGTCGGTTAAGCGTCTGACTTCGGTCCAGGTCATGATCTCACAGCTCATGGGTTTGAGCCCCGCGTCAGGGTCTGTGCTGACAGCTGAGAGACTGGAGCCTGCTTCAGATTCTGTGTCTCCCTCTCTCTCTGCCCCTCCCCTGCTCATGTTCTGACATTCTCTCTCCCTCAAAAATAAATAAACATTTAAAAAAATTTAAAAATATAAAATGGGAATAAAAACTTTACTTACTTTGAAGGTGACTGTGTGTATTTGGTGACTGTGTGTATTAAAAGGCATACTGCACATAAACAATGTTATTATTATGTACCAGTTTGTATGTTAATCCAAACATTAGCTGCTATTATAACTATAAACACTGTAATCCATTTAGTCAAATATAAAAATATATGTCATTCTTACTGAAGAAATAAAACAACATACACATATGTGTATGTATACATGCATGTGTGTGTGCTCCCATGCATGTGAGGAAATGAAAGGGAACCAAGAAATTAAATTCAATACACTGAAAAAGATACCATAAAAAGTTGTATGTTGTAGGAAAACATAAATAAACTTTTAGTCAGAAATAAGATGCAGTGATAAAATTATTAACTAAATTTTAATCCTTGTAGAATAACTATCTAAACTGTCATTTTTATGTAAATTTGGATGATCACAGGAAACATGGAAAAAATTTATAGGGTATTTTCATGTATTTTCCAGAAATAAGGACCTTAGGAATAACAGATTTTACATTGATAATATTTAACTCTAATCTGCTTTTAAGAAAGAAATACACAGATGGGCATTTACAGGTCTTTTTATTTTATCAATAAATAATGTAACAATAGCACAAATATTTTTCCCACACAGAAATGATATTTCTGACTTACCACTGATCACCTTATAAGTTTTTTTCCTCTTAGCAATAAAGATCCTTCACTGAGCTATTTATATTATTTTATCTGGACTCTCTTGACTCCCAACAACATGTTTGATATGAAAATTGACTAAAATACATTTTATAATCCGTAACTAGGGAATTCTTTCTTCTGTGTTTAAACAAAAAGTCCTAAGAGTACTGGATTCATAACCCATCTCTCAGTGCCATGGTGAAAAAGTGTTTATGCATTAATACTAAATAGTTCAGCAACATGGGCATACTAGCTCATTAATCCAGATTTAATCATTTGAAATGAGATAACGGCATGTCCCTATTAGTCTAAAGTTCAACCCTGAATTTATCTATGAAGGAAACCAGCAAAAATAAATTAAGACCATAATAAGATTTAGAAGGAAATGTTTCTCCAATTTTACATACTATTTTCAAGCAGTCTTTAAACTGTTTTAGCAGCATTGATTTACATACTGCTACTTAATATGTGCATTACAAATAAGGCTGATTCATTCAGATATAGAGATGATTCTTCTTGGAAAGAGTTATATCACTATATACATCTGAAGTAAAGATGAATGTATTTTTAAACAATTGCAAAAGTCACTGGATTACCTCAATTATTCTGATTTAGCAGTACTCTCAAGTAGCTATCATTGGAAATCCTAGTCTAATGTCTATTAAACATTTGAGTAACTGCAGATATATTTTAAGAGCAAATATGTATATTTTGCTAAGACTAAAATAAGTCTTAAAGTCTTAATAAAAAATTTCATTAATTTGTATTATACGTACCTACAGACCCAGGGGCTAAAATGTTTATTACTCATAACTTATTTCTTTCAATTTAAATGAGTAACCCAGTACAAACAACTGCGGTGTTTTACAATCCTCATGCTCATTAATGTCACCGATTTGATATTTTGTAGCTAGGTTAAGAATTTAGTAGGTAATGCATTAGGTATTTATCCAAAGGATAAAAATACACAGATTTGAGGGGGTTACATGCACCCCAATGTTTATCAATAATAGTCATTATCAATAATAGTCAAAGGATGGAGAAAGTCCAAATGTCCATTGATTGATGAGTGGATAAAGATATGGTGTGTGTATAAACACACACAGGAATATTATTCAACCATCAAAAAGAATGAAATCTTGCCATTTGCAATGACACGATTGGAGCTAGAGTGTATTATGCTCAGTGAAGTAAGTCAGAGAAAAACAAATACCATATGATTCCACTCATACATGGAATTTAAGAAACAAATGAACATATGGGAGGCGGGGGGAAGAGAGAAAGGGAAACAAACTATAAGAGACTCTTGAAGACAGAGAACAACTGAGGGTTGATGGAGGGAGGTGGGTGGGAGATGAGCTAGATGGGCGATGGTTGTTAAGGAGGGCACTTGTTACGAGGGGCACTGGGTGTTGTATGTAAATGATATACCACTGAATTCTACTCCTGAAACCAACACTACACTGTATGTTAACTAAGTAGAATTTAAATAAAAATCTGAAAAACAAAATTTAGTAGGTAATGTATTGTAAGTCAAGTATCATAGAAAACCTTGTTCCTTGGCCAAGGGCAGAAATGGCATAATACATAAAACTCTAGAGAAGTAATTCTCAAACTTTAGCAGTAGGCAGAAGAATCCTGTAGGAATGCTTGTTAAAATGCAGATTCCACAGCCCAACTCACTGGAAATTCTAATACAGTAAGTTTGGGGTACACTGTGTAGTTTAATACGTAACTCAGGGGACTCTGAAGCAGGTGATCTAGGCGGCCATTAGTCTTCAAAAGGTTAAAAAATTCCCTGGTACATAAAGAAGGCCATAAAGGATTTTTCATTGACACTCTCCCTTAAAGGTCCAATACTTTTATTTATTTTTTAATGATTATTTTTGAGAGAGAGAGAGACAGGCAGAGACAAAGCACAAGCAGGGAAGGGGCCGAGAGATAGGGAGACACAACATCTGAAGCAGGCTCCAGGCTCTGAGCTGTCAGCAAAGAGCCCAACACGGGGTTCCAACTCATGAACCACGAGATCATAACCTGAGCCAAAGTTGAAAGTTTAACAGACTGAGCCACCTAGGCATCCCAAGAGTCCAATACTTTTATCAGATTCTCAAACAGAGCCAAGACCCAAAACAGGGCAAAAGCCACATTGCCTTTGGTAGCCCTGAAGCCCCAGTAAAACAATCCCTGACCAGCAATGGGATTCCGACAACTTGTAAGATTTCTTCTAGTCTGGTTTTCTTTACCTTTTTTTTATACTTAGAGGCAGTCACCCTGTAATTTTTATAAAATTACCAAATGCTAGTATAGAAACTTTATCAACATCACGTTTCTTTCCAAGAGACTTTGAGATCTGCAACTTCTCTTATTTACAGTTTGGTTTTTGAGTGTTTCTGTGGGGGCTCTTTCCTCACCTTCCTAAGTTTGTTAAAATAAAGTAACTACATTACTCTTTATTTAATGTGGATTTTAGAGGAACTGCAGTTTAAAAAAAAATAATGTAATGTGACTTGATAATGTAAAAGTTTAAAAATTGTCCTTGTTTTTGAGAGGCTAACTAGCTTCAGATATTCAATGGCATTATTTAAAGAGAAAAAAAAAGGCTCTTTGGCCTTTAACTTGAAGTTCCCTATAGTTTACTCATAGCTGTGAGAAATGTTCTATCTTTAGGTCATAAACCCCTTTTCTTCCTCATAGAGGCATATACTTCTCACCAGTTATGTAAAGGAAGACTTAACTTTAAAGTGTTATTCAGGCACTAAAAACAAATGGTAGGAAAAATTGCCAAGAAAGGGTATAGAGAGATGTACAATCACTGAATTCTTAGTGTAGCAGTGCCTTGTTCATCAGCATGTTTAGTTATTCTAAAGACTATTATGTAGGAAAAAGGAAGAAAATGTTTTTTTCTGAACCATGGTAACATCTATCTAATAGCTCTTATTATAATAGTGTTTACTATTTCTATCCCCATAGATTCTTATAAAAAAGAAATTCGGCATTTTTAAAAAAGAATACTATATGCTAATCACTTATCTGCAACTTGACTGCTCATCTGAGGCTGAGTAGTGAACAGTATTTTTGTACATCTTTTATGTATTTGTTCACAATGAAAGATAAGGAGCAAATCAGGAAATGAGCCATCTCCCTTAGGTGGCCAGAGCTTTTCTATCCTTTCCCTTTCTCTCCGAGTAAAAACAGTTAAAGACACATTTAACTTGTTAAGACTACTCTATTCTGTCAGAAGATGCCAATGTGTACGCTTCCTTCACCTCTATTTAAGGAAAAAAATCCATTCCCCTAAAGGAATTTCAAGTACAAGCCAACAGGTATTGAAAGTTTTTTGTTTATGCTTTTGGAGTGGGAAGGTTGAAGGAAAGCAGAAGAAAGGCAGTGGAGACAAGGAGACAAGGAAGAATCTTCTTTTGCCTCAGTAATCAATTTCTGCATCAAAACATGTGTAACCTTACTTGATTTAGAGTAACAGGGTGGCAACTGTGTAAGATATGCCTGAGTGCATGAGTACACTGGGACAAGGGGGAGCACTGTTACAGAGGATAGCCTGTTAATGCCCAGTTCTCATCTTTCTCCCTAAGAAAGACTGTACATTATGGCATGGGGTAGCTTTTTTGGAGGTCCACTGCAAGGCACTTCAGGACATGAATGGCTATATAATTGGCTATTTTTAACTATTACTTTCTGGGACTTCTAAACTCACTTCAATTTCACCTAATTGAAAAAAGTCCCCTCTCCCTTTTTTTTTTTAATTTTTTTTTAATGTTTATATTTGAGAGAGAGAGAGAGAGAGAGAGAGCGAGCAGGGGAGAGGCAGAAAGAGACAGAGACAGAATCTGAAGCAGGATTCAGGCTCCAAGCTGTCAGCACAGAGCCCAATACAAGGCTGAAACTCAGGAGCCGTGAGATCACGACCTGAGTGGAAGTCAGACACTCAACCAACTGAGCCACCCGGGCAAGAAAGCCCCTCTCCTAATTCTCCCCTGGGCTGAGCAAGGATGAGTGCTCTCAGCTATCCTGCTCTAGTCTAAGCAACCAGAGCTGAGAATCTAGAAGCCACTCTCACAGGAATCTTCATCACATTCTATTATCAGTTACAAAACAAGTTAGAGTCCAGATTCTGCAGTGCCATCAGCCTTCCAGCAACCTGTGATCCTGGTGTTTAAGGATCTCTCAAGTGAAAGGCATGAAAATGTTAACCCAGCAGACCTTAGCCCTAGAACAATAATTCTCAACACTGGCTGCACTTTAGCATCATCTGAGAAACTTTAAAAAATAATAATAATACAAGAATCCTCATCTTCAGATATTCTGATTTAAACTTTATGGCTGGTCTTTGATGATTTTAATGTGTATCCATTAGAAATACTACCTTACATCTAGGAGGAAGAAGTGTGCAAAAACAAACAAAAAGTATTGCTTTGACATGTCAAATTGTTAAGAATGAGATAAGCAATTAATAAATAGTGGATGTATACATATGATAAAGATTAAAATGTGTTATAAAATCTGATACTAGTGTTTGGAGAAACAAAATAGAAAAAAACAGCTGTATTAAAAAACACTATTATTATCATTTATAGCAATTATATATTATATTTGCCTAATTATGAACTTCAACAATGACTCTAAACACCATTAAATGTATAAACCATGTTAGTTTTCATTAATTAGATTACAGAAATACAGAAACAGAATCAGAGGACTAGATACTCTGTGCATACACCATATGTTCACATTTAGTGGACATGAACTTCTTTATAATTTAAAATAATTAAGGAAGATATTACTTATCAGTAGGGTGCTCTGATTAAATACTGTACTAGACAATAGCCCAGTATTATAGACCACTGGATTCCGTTTTGCTAAATGAGGAGCAATAGCACATACACAAACTATCAAACATTTTGAAACATAACGAACAGGCCAGTGCTTTTGTGCTTAATTGATACTCACACAATAATGTCATCTTTATACATAAAACTCATTATTCTATGTATTATTTTCATTTGGACTGTAAAAACTACTTTCAAAGATAACAAAATTAAAGAATATACAGTAGTACTCAAAATGAATATATTCAGAAATTAGATTCAAACAGAGTTTCTATATGCAGAATACCTTTTCATTAGCTTATGATTAAAATTTCAGAAATGTTTTACCCTCACTTCTGATTACTATTCAAGCAGCAGTGGCTTCTGACATTTCAGCACTGAGTTTTCTTCTATCTCTTTTAGTTAGCCCAGGGTAGGAAGTGATTTTAAAAACACTTATGTGCATCAGAAGAGCTTTCTATTTAAAGGAATTCTTCAGTGAAACCTTTTTCATCATTTACTTTACAGTCTTTATAGGTTCAATTTTTCATGTAACAAATTTATTAAAATTTGGCATAATAAAGTGAATACAGTATGTGTCCCTAAGGGACAAAAAGCACAAATATATACCCCCCAAAATATAAAACATACAGGAAACATTATGCTGTAACTATAAATAATGTAATAATATGAAGTAAATACTTTAAAAAGTTTCCTATAAATCAAAATATCTTCATATCATTATTATCTGGAAGAAAGATATAGTATTACTATTTCTGAGATGACAGATCTAAGGTTGTAAAGCAGAATATATGTTTTTAACTTCCAGCTATTTTATCTGTCGTCTGTTGCACCACCTTTCTCCTTTACCATATGCATTGTAGGTGGGATGCTTCATGTTGTTACTATGTCTAGCTTTGCAGAATCAACTTTCAAACTCTTTTATTTACTTCTCAAATGTGATCCTATAATTGTGCTTTATTGTCCCCAAGTCAAAGTAAGTTACTAGGATTTGTAGTTTTTCTATTTAATATCCTTAAAGAAAAATTCAAACTTATTTAAGCTATAACATCAAAAATACAGAAATTACAATGGAAACAAAGATGAAATCACATAACTTTCTTACAAATCCTTGTAATTTATCTATTAGTTTATTCAAAACTTTATTTGTAATTGGAATATCCTTTATAATTTATTATGAAGCCTTTCTTATCAGATACACCCAGGACTAGTGTATACAAACAGGATTTCAAACCAGTATTAATCAAAAGTATCCCAGGAAAAATTGTGTCTTTAATCTTTTAGCATCCCATTTTTCTTTTTACCCAGCAAAGTACACTGTAGCTTAGCAAATTCAAGATAATTAAAGTAAACAACTTTCTTTACTGAGAAAAAACCCAGAATAAGCCCCTGAAAAGTTATAGTGGACAAGAGCCTCAAGAACCATACAACCAACATAATGGTTTACAGGGGCACAGAACTCCCTTTTAAAAATTTTGTACAAATATGGATGTAGTGTAAAAAACTATTTAGTAAATGTTAAAGGAAAACCAAAGGAAATTTAAAGAAATTCAAATAAAGTAAAAACAAGCACAAAGAAATAAATAAATTTAAGAAGTACAATTTCTCAAAATACATAAACTATGTTCAAGTCCAAAGTGTCTGGTTCAAATTTTTAGGTACCTTGCCTTACTTTCTTCTCTTTCAGCTTCCTGTTTTAATCCAAGTGGCAAATATAAAAAGTCCAGGAGGCAGGGGACCTCAGTCCTAGATACACCACTTGCTATATGGCCTTGGATATACCATTCACCTTTTCTAGTAACAGATTTCTATTTCTTCATCAGTAAAACTAAAACACTGAAAATTACAAGCTTTTATTATTATCATCTCGAAATGTCTGTCTTACAACTCAACTTGTATCTCTATTCTCTAACTACCTGAAACACTTGTTTAGTCTTTGTAATGTGGATCACTCTTGAGCATCTTGGTCCCTGTCTGTCTTATTTATTGCTGAGTAACTAACTCATAGCAAGTAATCAGTATTTGTAGAGCAAGTAACTGAATGAATGAATGGAATTTATGCTTCTCTATACCACTATGAAAAACCCAAGATTATTTCTTGACTCCTAGGTCTCTCTTTACCTAACTACATATATAATAAGAATCAACACAACAATCCATGTTTTCTCTCTCTTTGAGAAAAATTCCTGCTTAGAAAAATACTACTATTCCCTTGAGTTAGAATTTGATGTCCCTTAGCCACTGTTAGCCTAAAATGTCCACAATAATCTCATGTAAAGAGATTAATTATTTTCACAAGACAGAACTTAAAAAAAAAAAAAAAGACTTAGACATAACTTGATTTTTTTAGCAGAAACATAAAAGTGGTTTAATGGCATCAGAATTTGCAAAATAAAGTAACTTGAGTTTTCAAACTAGGTTGTCAGTTGATTAGGATTCCTGAGTCTATGCCCCCAATCATCAGAATGAATATATCAAAGTACCAGAGAGAGAGAGCAAGTGTGTGCACAAGCATTTTATAGAAGTTGTTTACAAAATATAAACATTATTTCATGTGGAAAGTAGCAAGGTCGTTGCCTTTCCGTTAATTATCTTCCTATTTTAAATACATATGAAATTGTATTTGTTTAATTTTCTATAATGAAAGTGACATTTTTGTAAAAATCCCCATAAATGTTAGCAAATTATTAGATTGGAATACTAAACTTTAAGTTTTGTTATTTTTAAAAAGAAAATTCATAATAAATTATTGTACACAATAATCCTACCTCCTAAGCAACTATGAACAATAATTACAAACTTGAAATTAGATACTATTATACTACTTGTCTAAGAAATCATTTACAATTCTCTCTCAAAGAGATGGTTCTGAGTCTTTTGGTCTTAATCTTACTATTTTCTGTATCCCAACCAGGCTGTTTATCACTTTCTTAATGCTGAATTATAAACACCACATAATATTTTAAACAACTAAAGAACAACTTTTTAATGTTTCTCTCATGTGTCTTTACAGAAACATACTGTTCTTATAATCCTACTACTTTTCAAAAGCTAATTGTACAATAATTTACTCTTTGAAATTGGAATTACTTTTCACAGAAATGAAATATTAACAATGATGGTTAAGTTTCTAGGATGGCTTGGAAAACTACATTGAGCCCATAATATATAGTATGACATACTGACAATATGAGAAACAGCGAAGGAGTTTTTTAATTAGTTCATGGCGGGGGCGGGGGGGGGGGGAGCCATTGATACCTTTAAAAAAATACTCGATCCTTAAATATCCAAAGAGAAAGCTTTAATCTAATCCCATTTATTTTTTTCTTATTTTATTTAAATTTTTACTTATTTATTTTTGAAAGAGACAGAGCAAAAGCAGAAGAGGGGCAGAAAGAGGGAGACACAGAATCTGAAGCAGGCTCCAGGCTCTGAGCTATCAGCAGGTAGCCCAAGGCGGCTAGACTCAAACCCATGAACCACAAGACCATGACTTGAGGTGAAGTGGGACGCTTAACCAACTAAGCCACTCAGTCGCCCCATTAATCCCATTTAAAACATTATTTTCATACAAGTTTTCAGTGAATAAAACTTAAAAGGACACATCCACAGAAACACAAGCCAATAAAATTTTTGAAGAACAGAGTAATATAACTTTAACATTTATTTTGCCAACGAATAGGTGTGTTGTTTGAATACTTAATAAAGAGCAGACATAGCTGGATCAAAATACTGGCACATGAAATATTCTGAATTCTAATTTAGTCTTTTTTTTTTTTTTTAATTTTTTTTTCAATGTTTTTATTTATTTTTGGGACAGAGAGAGACAGAGCATGAACGGGGGAGGGGCAGAGAGAGAGGGAGACACAGAATCGGAAACAGGCTCCAGGCTCTGAGCCATCAGCCCAGAGCCTGACGCGGGGCTCGAACTCACGGACCGCGAGATTGTGACCTGGCTGAAGTCGGACGCTTAACCGACTGCGCCACCCAGGCGCCCCCTAATTTAGTCTTTCTACTAACTTTTCTACTGCCATGCTTTAAAAAGTATGAACTTTCTGTATGTCTCTGTTTCTTTATGGGAAACAATGAGGAGGTTTTTCCCACTATGTTTCAACAATAAGATAAAAAATTTAAAAATAATGTAAAGAATTTGGAAAATACAAAATCCTAAATAAAAGTCTGACATAGTTTTCAAGGAACTGTAAATTAAACTGAATTTGTTTTATTCTGCAAATGAAAAATTACCAAGTTAGACACTCACCATATTTAAGCCATCAGTTTTTCAATATATAATTGCTAGAACAGTTAATGTTTTTAACAGTAGTGCCAGGCATTTTTAAAGATATATCTACATATATATGTGTGTGTGTATATATACATATATACATATATATGTATATATACACACACACATATACATATATATACACACACACATATATATATACACATACATACATATACAAATGTACACACACACACACACACACACACACACACACACACACGCACACACATATATATTACATACCCTGATCTTATTAAACAATCCTGAGGTGGGCATAATTATTACACCTATTTTACTAACGATGAAACTGAGGCAGATAGGAAATGGTAGAATAAGGATTTGAATCCAGACAGACTGGCTCTCGAGTCCAAGCTCTTAACTTTTTAAAAATATTGCCTATTGTTTTTTAATTAAAAAAAAATTTTTTTTTGAGAGAAAGAGAGTGCAAGTAGGGGAGAGGGGCAGAGGGAGAGACAGAATCTTAAGCAGGCTCGCTCCATGCTCAACGAGAAGCCTGACATGAGGCTCGATCCCACAACCCTGGGATCATGACCTGAGTTAAAATCAAAAGTCAGATGCTCAACTGACTGAACCACACACATCCCCTAATACTGCCTTAAGTTTGATGTGGAGAAACTAGACAAAGAAAAGTAACCTATTTATATATTATTTCACTTAATAGAATTACCAAAAGCACTGCTGTAAGCTAGGAATAGAATATTTACATTAATGAACTATGATCAATTCTTCAAATTTCTCTAATACCTGAGCCCAGCAGTATTTATAGGTACCCATTTTATTAGCTGAGCGCAGGAAAGCAAAAGTAAAGAGGAGATTAGGTCCTCATGGGTAGAATTTCAGGGAAAGTTTTAAAGTATTTTTAGGAGTAATGGATAAATTTTTTAAAAAGAGGAGAAAAAATTAAATTCATAATTTCACAAAGATTCTGAAATGTGGTTATTACTAATAATAGAAGCAAAGAAAGAAAAGGAAAGGAAATTAAATTTTAGTGAATGTCCACAACATGCTATGACTTCATATGCACTCTATTATTTGATAATCATAACTGTGTGAGAATGGAGTCACTATGCTAATTTTACAGATAATCCCCCAAGTTCAGAACCTTAACAGCTCACCAAAGGCTACATACTATACACTCAGTATGTGGAGCCAGTGCTCAAACTGAGGACTGCTTCTGAAGCTCTAAAAGTTGCTACATATTAAAAAAAAAAAAAAAAAAAAAAGTATGGTTATCACTGATCATCTGTGAATAGTACTATAGTTGTACTATATAGCTTTTTGGTATATCTCAAATTCTGGAATTGTGATACCTCCAACTTTGTTCTTCTTTCTCAAGATTGTTTTAGCTATTCAGAAGTGTTTGTGTGGTTCCATACAAATTTTAGTATTATTTGTTCTAGGTTAAAAATGCTGTTGGTATTTTGATAGGGATTGAACTGAATCTGTAAATTGCTTGTGGTAGGATGGACATTTTAACAATATTATTTCTTCTAATCCCTGAGCATGGGATATCTTTCCATTTGTTGTTTCATCTTTTTTTTTTTTTTTCTTTTTAGAGGGGAGAGAGAGAAAGAGTGAATGAATGCACGCAGGAGAGGGGCAGAGGAAGAGAGAATCTTAAGCAGGCTCCATACCCAGCATGGAGCCTGACACGGGGATCGATCTCACAATCATGAAATGATGATTTGAGCGGAAACCACACTTAACCCAACAAGCCACCCAGGCACCCCTGTGTCATCTTCAATTTCTTTCATCAGTGTTTTATAGTTTACAGAGTACAGGTCTTTCACCTACTTGGTTAAGTTTATCCCCAAGTATTTTATTCTTTCTGGTGTATTGTAGATGGAACTATTTTCTTAATTTCTCTTTCGGCTACTTCATTATTAGTATATAGAAATGTGACTATTTCCACGTATGAAACAAATAAGTCACAGGAATAATAGGTGCAGAAGAGGGAATATAGTCAGTGGTATTGTAATAGTGTTGCATGGTGACAGATGGCAGTTACACTTGTGGTGAGCACAGCACAACATACAAAGTTATTGAATCAATGTTATCTACCTAAAACTAATATAATGTGTGTCAACTATACTCAAATAAAAAATTAAATAGTTCATTCCAAATATAAAATATACAGAGAAACATACTATTGAATATTTAATTTTAAGCATAAATTTCCCAACCTTTCTTTTCCAAAGCTATAGGTTTGTAACAGTTTAAAGTGCTATTTGTCTCACTTTTACATTCTTAACAGACTTTTTTGTATTGGTGCTTATAAGCAGTGCATTATATGAAGAATATACTTCTGAATGTTTTTTCTGGTCGTTAAGAGGATTAAATAAGATAATGTATGTAAAACACTTAGCAAAGTGAATGGCAAAAAGTAAGCACTTGATACATGTTAGTGATTTACTACTGCAGTAAAAAATCCTACCCAGCATTCTTTAATCATAATCATATTTTTCTTTGAGAAAGAGAGTGCACATCAGGGAGGGGCAGAGCAAGAGGGAGAGAGGATCCTAAGCAGGCTACATGCCCAGCACACAGCCTGGTGTGGGGCTTATCCTCAGAACTGTGAGTTCATGACCTGAGCCGAAACAGTCAGATGCTTAACCGAAGTCACACAGGTGCCCCATAATCTTACTTTCTAAACTTAATTTGATAAAGGAACTTTGGTGGGGGTGTGTCATACCTATTAACTTATCACAGAACTAGGGATCTCTGGAACACACTTTGATAGAAAAACAGGAAGGTGTAAATGTAAAACATAGAACATATCAATCCCTAAACAATTCCCAAGTGATTCCTCATTTCTGTTTAAAAAGTACCTTGACCCGTCCGAATTATTAAATTAATTTGGTAAATTATCTTTTCAAACACAGTAAGCTTCCCAAACACTTATGGTCTATGAATCATCAGTGGTCAGCTAGACACTGCATGAAAAATAAACCAACGTTACTGATACCGTCTCATTAAGAATGCTTTATCAATTAGTTAAAAGACAAATAAGTGAATAAATAACACAAACTCAATTCTGTAGTTCTTAATTTTAGATGTTAACTTGCTTTAAAACCGTGGTTTGCCATTTCTGAAAACGCCAGAAAGTGAAGTTCAAGATCACCAGATGGATGACGCACTGGCAGAATTCACCAACCAATAGTAACGTGATACAACTTGTCCCTTCAGTAAATGCTTATATATATTTACCTCATCCTTACCATTTAACACATCTTTGCCATATTTTGGTCTTATACTAACTAAAGTGACTTAATCTATTTTTATAATGTTCTTAGTATTTGGGATATTTCTTGAACTTTTAGTTATTAATTACATGGTTTCTTACTTAACACAGACAGAAACCAGGGTTAAAAGAGGCTTAAAATTTAAAGATCAACATGAAGATATTTTATCAGCAATATAAATTAAATGGAAAATAACAATTAAAAATTAAATTTCTTCAACTTTGTCTTTAAGCTACAACTTCAATTGAGATACATCAATATTTTCAAAGCTAATATTGAGGCCTAAAATAGTTAATGCAACTTAATAATTTATAATTAATTCTGACTGTACAAATTATTCTAAAAATTAACAAAATAAAGTTGGCATTGTACTGTGATTAGTAATTCTACTTTTCTTAAGGGAATTAAAAAAAATTTATATTCTAATAACATCAACACAAATATGCCCTAGATTTGCGACATTCTGTTTGTGAATATGATGTCTTCTACTCTGTTTGTCTTGGTTTGCTACAGATATCACATTATATGTTCAGGTGCCAGTTAAAGGTCTTCTCAAGATGTCCCACTGAATGTGTCCCTCACAATCATTTGCTATGATATCCTCTATCAGCCTACTATACTTGCAGACTTTTTCTTTTTCTTATTTATAACTCAATCACACCCTGGATATTCTCTTGAATACATACAAACATCAATTTTAATACCCTTTCTTCCTTTTCTTTTCTAACCTCTACCTAGTTATGTTTAGGGCATGATGTTATGTTCACTACTTTCCATTGTTATCTGTGTTAAAGAGGTTTTATAAGACCTGACTACTATAATCATAATTCCATGAGAAAAAGCATTGAGTTTTAAACTGAAATAAAAGTGAACTCTTATAAAACAACCCTTTTATATGTGGTAGTAAATTTTTGCATTGAAAATAAAGAATATTAGTCTAAGTATGAATATTAATCATAAGGAAAAGAACACATTGGCCTACATCTTGCAGTTTGGTTCCTACATTAATCCCTAGCCATCACCTTTTCCTATGCACTTTCTAGTTCTTGAAACTTCTGTCGTTCTGACCTTCATTTAATGTTAGGTACTATGCTCCTTCCCCCTCAGTACCGTTTTACATACTATTCCTTCCTTTCAGAAAACTTTTCTCTCTCTTGATCAAGTTAACTAATTTATCAAGATTTCAGTTAACTAAGCACTTCCTCCAAAAAACCAAAAACCAAAACTAACTTCCCTTGATCCCATTGATTGGTTAAATTATCCTTCTAAGAGCCTCATATTAAATCCCATGTACCTCTCTACAGCATTTGGAATAGTTCCAACCCTGCATTCATTTATACAATTATTTGATTACTATCTTTACTCTTTAGGATAAGTTCAAAAGAGCAAGACCTATGTCTATTTTTGGTCACTATTCCAGAACACATAATTGATGTCAACATATATTGGCTGAAGAAAGACACTGGCAAGGCTCTGGTAAAAAAAAAAAAAAAAAAAAGAGAGAGAGATAAGGAATACTGAGTACTTAAAATGACCCCTACATAAGAGAAAAATCACTGACTTCTCAGATGAAAACAAAATGCACAGCCATATTTGATAGAACTCTTTAAAACTGACATTTTTCAGGAGAAAAAAAAAAGTTCAATTTGTGATGGTACAGATAGGTGGATTGGTAACTGACATGAGGCAGCCAGATGGAAATAAATTATGCCAGATGCAAATAAAACTCAAGTAAATGGAGAAAATATAAGCTATATCTTCTTGTTATTTTTAGAATTTATATGTAAGATTTACAGTTTTAATTATATACTAATTACTATTGATCCTAGGGACCAACTTGGGTATTAATTTTAATTATGAAAAGAAAAAGAACCTCAGCTAATATCCTTGAATAAAATTTTCTTATTTTTTTAAATTTCTTTTTAAACTTTTTTTTTTAATGTTTATTTTTGAGAAAGAGCAAGCAGGGGAGGGGCAGAGAGATAGAGAGGGGGTACAGAGCACCCAAAGCAGGCTCCACGCTGACAGCAGTGAGCCCGATGTGGGGCTTGAATTCACAAAATGCGAGATCATGACCTGAGGTGAAGTGGGACGCTCAACCAACTGAGTCACACAGGCGCCCTCAAATTTTCCTGTTTTAACTACATAGCATTTGATTTCTAACTCTTTCAGAATATATTTGCTTTGGGATCCTGACAAATTTTCCAGTCATAACTATAAAGAACTATTCACTTCCTTATGTTTTATGTAAGTTATTTTTTCCCTATTTCTTTTCTGACCTGCATTCTTGGAAATGAAGTGTTAAAAACATAAATGCAAGGTATATTATTTCTAACGTCTGTCTTAATTTACCAAGTTATTTTGAATTTTAATCCTAGCTTTCAAACTACTAAAAATAAGCTCCCCTAACCTCATATCGCATTGGAAGCTTTGTCTTAACTTGAATTACTCTCCTGAGCCAACCTATGATTTCTCCTCTACCTAAACTCTGATTAACTCATGTCCTCCCAAGAAGCCCACTGTGATTAACTCTACAGAATTCTAATTGTTTCTTTACTCTGCGTATTTTCATACTCAGTTTGATGTTATTTTACAAAAGCTCCTGAAGTGTTTTTCAAGTACATATTCCAGTCACTTAAAAAAAAAAAAAAAAGACTTAAAGTTAAAAACTTGTTTTATCTTTGTCTTCTATTCAAACCAGTACCTGAATACAGAAAAATTATAAAAATGTTAAGTGACTATGCCATCTGTATTTTGAATGAGGATATAATAATTTGGAGCACTGATTAAAATAATAAGAGTTTATCTTAGGTCCACCACATATTCTATCTGATCTCAGACTGAAACTGTCTTATCATCACCACTTTATGACTGACATTCTTTACCACCAGTTCCCCAGTTGATATTTTCCCAAGTTCGTGAGAAATTCATTTAGCAATAAGAAGCAAAGTATTTTAAAGTCAGGATAGATCATATTCATTGTTCCTCCCTCAATTGACAATGCTTTTCACCCTGTTAGATAAGATTAGATCAGTCTAACAGACCTTATTCTGTATCGAGCTATGATGATTGTTAGCCAATACTCAATTCTCTTCAAGGTATTCAAGGGGATATATTCATGTGATGATTAGGGGATGGGACTGCAATTTTCCTGGGTCATTCTTTTTCTCATTCCTTTATACATAAATATTTCTTTCCATTATAAAATTACTACATGAATATAAACTATTGTTAAAAATAAACCCAAGTAAAGTATGCAAAACTGTAAGAGTTCTTAATTTTCTACCATCCCACATACTTTCTCTAAACCAAGGATATAATCTGCTACATATTTTCCAAATCTTTTCTTAATATATTTACATAAACATAAGGCATATATTTTATGCAATTTTTATTTTATAAATATATGTACATATGGTATAAAATATGTATTATATGCATGTAAATATAAATTCTTATATTTATTCTGTTTGGGCAATTTTTTACATAAATGGGATCATACTGTACACATCATTTTGTGCCCTGTTTTCAGTTTAGCTTATCTTAGAGATCTTTCCATATTTTTTAGCTTACAAATCCAAATTTTGCATGGCTGTTGTTAGTTCTTTTTACTTTTTTATTATTATATTTTTTACTTTAGAGATGGTGAGCATTGAGTGGAAGAGAAAGGCAGAAGGAGACAGAGAGGGGGAGGGAGAGAGAGAGAAAGCAAGAGAGAGAGAGGGAGAGAGAGAGAGGGAGAGAGAGAATCTTAAGCAGGCTCCATGCTCAGTGCAGAGCCTGATGCGGGGCTCATTCCCATGACCCCGCGATCATGACTTGAGGCAAAATCAACAGATGCTCAATCAACTGAGCCACCCAGGCTCTCTGATTGTTGTTAGTTCTTATCCTCAAACACTCTAGGTAGTATTTTTTAACTTTCTTGTAAAATTTCAAAATAAATGAATCCTTTCTTTCAGTGCCAGGAAAATGTGTAATGTAGATTTTTCCATTGTAATGTATTTTAATTAAAAGCATTATAGCAAGTATTCATTGAATTTAATATGATTTTTCATCTTTCCTAAAATGTTTAAGCCTCCTATAAACTTGTTTTAATAAAAAATATATGTATGTACATAAAGAATGTATAAATTTAGTAATCAAGGTCTAAAATTAGTAAAAACTAAAATTTATTCTTATAAAAAGAGAAAGCAAAATAACAGCAAATTTGCCTAGTCATTACAAAATTAAACACATACACACATAATTCATTTTCTAAATCAATGAGGTAGAATGAGCAAAAACAGTGAAGCTGCTGAAGAAATGTTTTTAAAGAATTCTTAAAAGTTTTCAAAAGAAAAAAATTTAAATACTTTACCAACATACTTAGAACATAGAAACCACAAACAGCAGAGCAGCAGACCAGAAAAGCAACATAAGATTAAATTAAAATCTGTACTATGCGGGTCTAGTCTCCTCACATACACAAAACACTGGAGTAATATGACTGTTACTTTTGTTTTCTATTACGCAACATATCGCTACTTTCTTCAAACTGGAAACCTGAGTTGAATCAATTAGCTAACAAACATCTACTATCAAATTTATTAATTAAAAAAAAAAAAACAACTAAAAACTAAACTGGCCATTTAAATAAGATATACAATAATAGAAGCTGTTTGGTTTCATTATCAAAAGAAACTGCTAAAGAAAATGCTTTACTACTGGTAGAAAATAAACTTCATCTTTAGACTTCTATGAAAGAATTAATGCTAATACCATCTAAAATGAAAAAAGTATTCACAAGGAATGGCATAATTTAGGAAGGCCTATGGCTACACAAAATCATTGCCATCATTAGTGGTGATTTTGTAGCTGGTATAAGCTTTCTGATATATAGTGAACTGAACACTGCAGCTTTAATTGAAGTTTGAATGTTATAAACAGTTAGATGTCTGGCTCTGGCCTGCATTCTAATACCATCAGCAGAACAGAGATGGGAAGTATAAACAAACCTTTTAACTAGATTACAGTCTCTAAAATGGCCAAGAAATCCTTCAGCAAAAACTCGTGTGACAAATGTGGAAGAAGGAAAATGATTTTGGAATAATGCTAAAAAATAGCCTCTATAGTTCTGTCATTACTGCAACATGTATTTGACTTTCTAAATATTTTGATGTTGCTTAATATTCATTCATTAATGATACACTTTACATTTGACTTTCCAAATAAATAAAAATCCTTTCTAACTTACATAGCTGCTCTTTTTTAGATCAGTAATCCCAAGTAAGGAAAGTTATTTAAAAATCAATACGTTTCTTTTGTTGGATGTGGAATACTTCCCTCCTCCAACATTAGTGACTGTATATATACAGCCAAGATTATTATTTTTAGATAGTAGTAACATTAAGATTGTATAAACTAAGTTAATTAATGATCAACAGATCAGTAGAACATGTCTGGACTCAACGTATATAGAAAAAGATGGCTTTGGATGCAAGGATAAATCTAATTTTGCATTCAGTCAACCTGAAGAAACAAACTTCCATGAGTTAGACACTAAATTAAAAAAAAAAAGGGGGGGGCAGCACAAGAATGTAAATTTTAACACTAGCCCCATACAGAAATGTTTCCTCTCATTGCCTGAATGTTGGTTGGTTGGCAAAGAACTCAGTGAAGCATGGATGTGCAAAAATTTTTCACCACTGCAAGGCTGGTGACTGATTTATGTAACTCATTTTAGTCCTTTAACATAATATGTTCTAATAAATTATTCAATGACACAAAATTTAATTACAAGTTCTCTAAGAAAAGGTTATATAGGTCAACTGAAATAGGACTCAAGTTAGAATTAGTCACCTACAACTTTGAATGAAGTGTATGCTTTACACCAGTATGATGTCATTAGTGATTTTCTTTTCCATTATGTCCAACTACATTAGAAGATATGTCTTTAATAGATGTTAAGCCTGGTTCTCACCTTGTCTTTCTGAAAAATTCTGAGTCATTCCAACTTTTGAAATTTTACATGATATAGAAGTACCTCAAACAGAAACAATGACAAGTAAGAATCTTTACTTTTAATCTTTATATTTAGGTATTACCTTTGGGTAATATAGGTACCTTTGGGTACCTATATTTAGGTATTACCTCTTAAGAATTACCTTTGGGTTATCTAAGGAAATTACTGGAGACCAATGATTTATTCTATCTGACCAATTACTTAGATTGTTCTTAAAAACAATAAAACTAATTTGGTATAAAATTTCCTTTCTGAAGTATAATAGATAACAGAGAATAGTTCCTCAGCATTTAAAATATTTTGAAATTCTACAGGACATAATGCATTGGCATAATTGCTTATAGAATGATATCAGCGACTTATGCATATAGGATGAATGTGTATCTACTTAGGATAAATATGAAAATTACTTGATTAGTAATTTTTACAAATTACTCTTTTCTCCTAGAAGCAAAGAATGTAAAAATCAACTCTAGTTAGCTAGATCAAAAAGTATTTTAATTCAGTAGCTGCTTTAAAGAATAATAATTTAGGAATCTGGAAAAACCAACAAGTTGTCCATTCTTATACTAAAAATATTTCTGAATTTAAATAGTACTAAAAAGAATACATTAAACTTAATTCTATATGTGTAATGTGGTAATTATGAAAATCTTTTAAGATACAGGATCCAGAAGATATGTGTATATAAACACTCAAGCATTAGACAATATAAAGTCTCCTCTATTTCGAGGTTTTCCATTATCAACATTTACATTACAATGTTTATAGTAAATATTCACTGGGTCACAAATTGTTGGAACTTTCAAACTTCATGTAACAAAATGCTAAATGTAACTCATGCAAGAGAAAGGAAGTTCAATATGTAGAAAGCCTAAATGTAATTTTTGCCATACAAAGAGAAGATTGACTTTACGTTTACAGCTGACCCTTGAACAATGAGAGTGCTGACCTCTGCGCAGTTGAAAATCCAGTATAATTTCTATCTCCCCTAAAAGTTAACTACCAAAAGCCTACTGTTGACCAGAAGCCTTAACCAATAACATAAACAGTCAATTAACACACATTTTGTATGTTACATGTATTATATATTGTATTCTTATAATAAAGCTAGAGGAAAAAAGTTAAGAAAATCATAAGGAAGAAAAAAATACTTACAGTGCTATAAAAAATTTGCATGTAAGTGGACGAACAGTTCAAACCTGTGTTGTTCAAGGGTCAAGTGTATTTTACTTCAAGTTGCACACTGATCTGTATCTATGCTCCTTATAAAGAATTGGATTTTTTTAATTGTTTTTCTGTCCTTGTAAACTTTTAGAAATTTTCCATCACTCCATCAATAAGCTACTGGGGCAATGATTTTACTGATGTTTACCAGAGAAATCACTGACTGATAAAAGTTACTGTGTCTGTATTCTAAATTAAAAAGTTATGAATTTACTGAGATTGAATATTTTGCTGCTATATGTAAAATGCTGTTTTGTCAGTAATGGGTTTCCCCATTTGTAACATGGGAACAATGTTCAAAATTCATAGGATGAGTGTTTTGTTAGATTTGTCACAGTATTAGATACTTATAATAAATGGTAATTATGATTAGTACTAAAATAAAAGTTAAGAATGACTTTGAAAGAGATCAGATTGACCTTCAGGAATCTATTTACCTGCACAAGATACTGTACCAGCAAGGGAGCCCAAGCCCCTCCTCCTTCCAAATTGTGAATCAATATTACTCTAAGAGGTACAGTTGAAGAAGGACAAAGAAAATCCAGGAAATCTCTCTCTAATCTTTAAATTACATACGAAAGCCATGATAGGAACCAAGATAGTATTCTTTGGTTTTGAAACATCCATTAACTAAGAAATTAATAACTCATTTTACTGAAGTTACATAACATAGGATTAATAATTGCAACTAACCAATTTAGAGGTAGAACTGGAAAGTTTCTAATGAGGATCTTGGAGGAATTTATCTAGTACACAATAAAAATTCCAAAACTCCTGAACAGTATATACCATAATTATTCCATGATAAATAAATTATACTGTTAGCTTAAACTACAGAAAATAACTAAATGATCAAAATGAAAATGATGTACCATGTATTCCAATGAACCATGAAAGATAACCTGGTATATGAAATGTAAGAAAAGAAGTTACTTTTGAGAAAAAAAAAGTTTAAGTTTGGAGAGTTTGGGTTTTGTTTTTTGTTTTGGAATAATTTTATAAGAGATACTTCAATAAACAATGTTGATAATCTTCAAATAAAAGTATGTATCAATAAAATACTAGTAATGATGGTCACATAGACTATTTTTATGGTCTAAAATTAGTGAATTATATACAGAATAGAAAGCCCCAGAATACAGTATTAAGTGGAAAATTTTTCATTATATATTTCTATTTTAATAAAATACAGCAAAATCCTTCTTAAACATGCATTTTTCCACCTAACAGTATCCATTTATTTAGTTAATATAAAATTTATTTAGAAACATCAAAATAAAGTTATGACCAATATACTTGTGGAATACAATTAAAATACCTCTTCACATTAAACTGTAGGGACCATCCTTGTTTCTCAGATGCCTAGCACAGTGCCTGACAGACAGTAGATGCTCAAAAGATGTTTAATGAATACCTAAGTACAATCTGTTTTGCACATACATTCAAAATCCAGACAAGTTTGCAAAGGTACATAAGTTGGACATAGGCTTTCTGGCTGACTTCATGGGGTCCCACTGATGACTAGGAGTA
This sequence comes from Puma concolor, assembly GCF_028749965.1. Taxonomy (NCBI): domain Eukaryota; kingdom Metazoa; phylum Chordata; class Mammalia; order Carnivora; family Felidae; genus Puma; species Puma concolor. The sequence continues at coordinate 139,868,255 of NC_141674.1, read as the reverse complement.
AATCTTCATATCCATAGAAAACTGGAAAGTTGATAAGTGTCTGGGTAAGGACCAAAAAAACAAAGTCAGGGAAACATGTCACCTAAGTAACAGTTGCTTTATAGAGCTGGTAAAAGTGGCCTAATCATTCTAGTAACCTATCGCACTAGTCTCTCAATGAAATGAAATTTAAGTGTATCTTGAATATTTGCTAGGATATTTTTAATAGGAATTTTTTGAAATCTCTCACTAAAAATAAATTACTTTTGTCAAATTGTATCCTGTACAGGATTAGAGGGAATATGTTTTTACTTTCTATGAGTACTATATTATTAACAGGATTTAATTTGGCTAATAGAAAAAGTGAAGCTACAGTAAAAATAAAGAAAAAAAATTCATAGTAATGAAGAAATTGTAGCAGGGAGGAGAGGAAAGGAAAAAGGAAGAAAGGAAAGGAACCCCACATATGGGAGTAAAGAAATTCAAATATGCCTAACTCTAATACCAATTATGGCAATTAATCAGTAGGGCCTACTGTGCACCGGACACTGTACCGTGAGGGATGTAAATCTTAAGATACAAATCTTTAGTCTTAAGTGGTTCACAAAGCAAGACTAGCAGGTAAATGTTTATAATACAATATGGGTCATTATTATATATATGTCTCTAATCCAAGCGTAAAAAGCATATTTACTGATTAATTAGAAGTGCAGAGAAAACATAAGCATCAAGGGAAACAAATAATTCTCAAAATAGTAACTATCCACAATGAGAGAAATCAGTACCTTTTAAATCAACAAATTATTGAATTATAAATAGACAAAATTTTGGCTTAAAGCTATTTACCTAAATATTCTTAGGATAACACGCCTCCACATAAAATCCTTAAGTGCTATAGACAAAATTGTGAATGACAGTTTCATTTCCAACAAAAGAAAATGAGGTCGTGTAGCACAGGAAATGTTAAGAGACCTAAGTTCTCTGGTCCATGCTCTGCCCACTTACAGGCCTTGGAACCTAGGTAAGTTCCACAAACTCTCTGAACTTCAGCAAAATGGAAAACGAAGAGTTGGATAAAGTGACCTCCAAGATGTCACTTAGATGAAAATTACAATCTTAAATTATGTCTTAATATTTAAAAAATAAGCTAGAATAAAAAAGGTTTTTTAAACATAAATCGTTATCCAACTCAGAGGAAGTCTAGAAATCTCAAATTATACAGGGTTAGCCAGGGAGTGGTGAGATAAAGGAATGTTTTCAAAAGAAAAGCAGACATATATTAAGTAAAGGTATTATACTCAAGACTGTAAATTTTCACTCAGCTGCCGACGGGGCAACCACCATCCAATTATCTGCACAATTTGCCTTATTTAAAATTGATTTCTTCACTAAGTTCTACTTTCTCCCTCTTATGTTAAGGTTGCTGAGGTATTAGAGTGAGGACAAGAAATCCTAGGTGGACCTGGAATATTAGTATTGATGTTGGGAGAAAAACTTGAACTTGACACAGATTTCTGCTGAAATGCACCAATTACACCTTAGAGAAAGGTAAGAAATTGTTCAAATTTATAACAGAAAGGAAGGAAATAAGGCCATATTGTTTATTGCTACAGAGCTTTTTTCCTGTGTCTAAATGTCTACTCTTGTACACATTAATGAAAATTTACAGAACAAGTTTCTACATTTGCAATGCTTTTCTGCCACTAAAATATAAGCTTATTATATTTTGGCTTTGCCATAAAAAAATAAAAATTAAAAGTATTATCCTGTTTTATAATATTTATGTCAAATATCCATCTAGATTTATTTTTCTTCAATCCTTTCTATTTGATCAAATTGCTGTTTTCATATTATCAGTCTGATCATAAAATTGCTGTTTTACAGAAGAATATTTTTTGCTGACATAAATTACGGGATCAGAGATACCAATGCAGTTACAAAAAAGGGTGTGTGTATGTGTGTGTGTGTGTGTGTGTGTGTGTGTGTGTGTGACAGAGAGAGAGAGAGAATATATGAATGTGTGCATCCATCTTCAAGGAAAGGATAAAGAAATGTATGTATGAAACAAAATAACACTTTCCAATGTAAGCTCTAGTAAAAGGCCTATATTGGAAACATACTTTCTACCATTTGTGAAATAAAATACAGCACTGAAATCGAAAGCCACAGTGATTTTTATGAAGACTGTTATTCTATAAACCTAAACCTGAATTTATCTTTCATTTATGTCTAAACTACAGTGAATATACTAACTACAACTTCATGATTTGACTCATGAAAATATATTTTTGAAATTTGTCTCCTTTCACATATAGTGAGCAATTTGGTTCAGTACCCCAAGAGATGAAAAACTCATCTCAATTTACAACAGTAAATAAATAATTCAGTTAAAATTGAAAGTGGTACCAATCCAGCAAACTATTGATGGAGAGGTTTGGCCTTCCATGAAGCCAGAACAACATAAAGTTTTCAATGGGGATTACTTGTTCAGACAAGTTACAAAGATAAGAAAAATATCCAGATTAATTACAAAATAGCTAATATTCTCATCTTGTGGAAAATATCAAGAACCTGTGTAAGGAGAGACAATACTAGTGGTATTGAAACTTTAAGCATTTTAAGCTTTGAACTTTATATGCTAATATATGAAACAAACATTTAACAAAAAAGGCTGTAATACAAGTCAAAACCTAACCAAAGGCCTCTATCAACTAAAAATTTGAAATCTCCCATGCAAGTCAGACACAACAAAAAAAAAAAAAAAAAAAAAAAGAAAGAAAGAAAAAGAAAAAGAAAAAGAAAGAAAGAAAGAAAAATTAAACCCAGAAAGCAAAAACCAATCAAGTCTGTTCCAACACTGAAGTCAATTTCCAAATCACATACAGAACCAAAAAGGGGAAAACACTCAGGTCTACAAATGGATAAGCAGTTCCAATACAATCCAGATCCCGACATTTTCCCACTCAGAAACAAATGCAGTGGAGCTTTTCCTGGGGAAAAAGGAAAAAAGCTCTCCAAATGAATTTTTTCAAGTGACATCTAGAAAGTGTGCCTCTTTCTGTCTCTTTCCCTGGCGCCTCATTGGAGGAAGGAGGGGGTTGTTTTTGTATTTTCCCCCATTGGAGCAAGACACAATCAGATGTTAGCTGGAGAAGAGAAACCACTTTTGACAACAGCAAATAAAAATAAAAGTGCCCTTCCTCCTCTGACAGGATGGGCACCCACCTCACACACCCCTCCCGACTCCAACCCCTCCTTCACTCCCCCCCCCCCCCAGCACCACCCCCTCCTCACCCCGGAGCTCCACTGCGTATGTGGTTTGGTGCTACTGTTGCCCCGGAGTTAAAGTCAGAGCCAGAGGAAGGCAATGAAGCCCCCACAGACACACTTACCTTTCCTGCCCCCCACTTTTGAGTGCCTTCCCTGGAGCTGTGGAGGATGACACAAAGGGTAATAAAGGGGGGGGAGTGGAGGAGGAGGAGGCGAAGGAGGAGGAGAGCTGGGGAAGTGGCTGCTCCTGGGTGTAGTGAGATGTCTCCAGCCAGGGCCAAGCAGCAGCAGCAGTAGCAGCAGCAGCAGCAGCAGCAGAGAAGGGTCTGTGTTGCTAAGAGGCTTTTGGTCTCTTTCTCTCCTCCTCTCACGGCCAAAGAGGAGGAGGGTGGAGGGGGCTCGGGAGGGAGGCTAGTGGAGGGGTGAGGGGGTAGGAGTCGTGGATGGGGGTTTTCGAAGAAGAAGAAACTCCTTCTTCTTCTCTCTCAGGCTCAATCCCCCTCTCAGGTCTCAGGGCTGGAGGGTGGGGGAAGGAACTCAGCCGCCTTCCCCCCACCCCCCTCAATTCAAGGTTGAAGTGGGGTAAAATTAGTGTCCTGTCCCTTTAAAAATAGAAATAAAAGGTGCCCCCCCTCTGCCACTGCCTCTCTCTTCATCATCAGCTGCTGCTGCTGCTGGGGTCTCTCTGCTGGGGGGGGGGAGGGGGGGTTCGGGTAGAAGAGACGGGAGGCACTCACTGCGCATGTCTCTCTCTGACGGGAGGCTGGTTGGTTGAAGGCAAGAGGAGGGGGAGGGGAGGAAATGATCTGGTTTCCCAGAAGGCTCCGAGGCACTTGCGACCCGGAAGACATTGTAGCAGGGGGTAGAGGGGCGGGGGCGGGGAGTAGGAGGAAGTCGCTACTCTTTAACAACCCCCTGACCCCTCCTACCTCCTAAGGGAAAGTGGAGGAACGGAAGTGGGCGTGGACGGAGACTAATGTAGGTCACGTGTTTGGGCGGGAGTGGGGCGGGGTGGGAGACGCGCTGCGTGCGCGGGGAATGCCGGGAGTATTGGTGTACTGTTGGCAGTGGCAGGTGAAGCTGAGCTGACTACGCGGCCAGGGGCGCTTGTGAAGCGGTTCCTGTGGTGGCTAGATTGCTGCTCTGCCGTGGTAAGGGCGTCTTTTCTGTGAGAGGTAATATGGGCTAGGCTGGCCTCGAAACGAAGGCCTAAGGTCGCCAGTGGTGAAAGGCGAATCGAAAAGAATGAGGACGGAAGGTTGTGGAGACTCAGAATGCGGGAAGGGGGCAGGCTTGTCTAGGCCAGGCAGGCCAGAAATCTGGAAGGCCACTTCTGTCTCGTGGCTTTCCTGTGAGGCTGCCTACAAATCTCTGAAGCTTGTAGGGATTCCTCATGAAACTAGGTCTCTGGCTGGGTGTTGACTACACCCGATGGTGGTTGTAAGGAATGTGGTGATACTGCTGTCAGAGAGAAATGGAATCTTTGGAGCCTATGCAGATGACTGTTGACTGCTTCAGAGCAGGGGAAGAGAGAAGCGCCATGTGTGAATTTTGACAACTCTGGCATTAGATGCATTGCTTGTATTAGGTATTGACCATTATTCCTTACTTCGCTACCCTCCTTGGAATTCTGGAGTGGTTTTTGGGGAGGGAGCAAGCTTGGGAAGTCTTGAATGGAATTTCCTCTTTATAGCTTGGCGTTGTTGCTGCAACAAAACGCTTATGCTTGCTCTCAGAAAGCGATATGGGATTGTGTAGTCCTCGATATGGAGGAATGTAACGGTTGATAGAGAAGAGACATCACAAATTTTTCCTTTTCTATGGTGTAGATAAGTGATTTTTAAATGAATATTTTGCTTTAAGTTTTTTTGGTTACTAGTCTCGGATTTAGATCCTTTGGTTTCTCAATTAAATGCTACCTATTTTTGCTGGAAATGTTTCCCTCATAAGATAATAATTCAGACTATTAAAGGATTCGTGTATTTACATCAGTAAGGGTTTTTTTCAGTAAAGTCACACCATTTTTCACATCATTTCATAAATCTTAACTAGAACCATTTCAATCTTTAATTTCTTTTGTAAAAGTACTTTGAAAGATTATCATTCTGTATACTTTCTTTTAAGGCCAATAATCTAAAATTCCTCATGTTTGTTCCTCATACAGGTATTTAATTCTGTAATAATTATTCTTTAGGATACACTATCAATTAAAGTTGTTACTTGTTTTCTACATTTTACTTACGCTTTGGCAATTAACCCTATTTATGCATCATTGCCTAGTACTTAACTGCTTTCTTTGTGTGCAGTAATCTTGTCGAGTGGAATCAAAACTAGAGTCCTGTGCCTTAAAGTGTTGTTTATATTGTAACCAAATATATATCATTTTATAAAAGAAAAAAAGTCACAGCAAAGTAATAGAAGTGCTTTAGGTAACAAATATTAATTTCTTACGTTAAAATACTCACTATGCAAAAAAATGCACAGATCATAGGTATACAATACTATGAGTAATTATTAAGTGAGCACTGAGTGATCACTACCACAGTCAAGAACTAGAACGTTCCTAGTACTGGAGACCTACTCCTCCCCCCATCAATTCCTGAATATTCCTCCTGCCTCACCACTACAAGAGGTTAACAGCAACCGGATTTTTATGGTAATTATTTTCTACATTTATTTCAAGTATTTTTTAACCACCAGTGTTGGCATTACTACCCAATTCAGATGAATTTTATCTGTATTTTACCTGTATGTAAAAAGAGTTACACGTTTTGTGTTATTTTCCTCACGTGTCACCAATATTTAACCCAATTAGTACATTTAGCTATTGTTCATGTTTTTTCATTTTATATAGTAATGTCTATAGTGTGATGTAGTCTTTTTCTGAATAAACCACAATTAATGTAACTCATCTAATATTAATAGGCATTTGGATCGTGTCCAGTTTTTAGCAGTTACGAGCAATGCTATTGTGAATGTTCTTGTGCATGTATTTTTCCACGCATAGTATGCATTTTTGTAGAATGGAGATTATGCCAAACTTTTCCAAAATAGATCAATTTATTTTTTTTATTTGTTATTTTTTTTCAAACGTTTATTTATTTTTGGGACAGAGAGCGACAGAGCATGAACGGGGGAGGGGCAGAGAGAGAGGGAGACACAGAATCGGAAACAGGCTCCAGGCTCTGAGCCATTAGCCCAGAGCCTGAGCGGGGCTCGAACTCACGGACCGCGAGATCGTGACCTGGTTGAAGTCGGAAGCTTAACCGACTGCGCCACCCAGGCGCCCCGAAAATAGATCAGTTTAAACTCCCACCATCAGTATATGGTAGATGCTTTTTTTCTACAGTCTCACTAACAGTTGATGTCTTTTGTTGATGCCAACATGATGAGTGTGGCTTTATGTTTTTACAGTTCCCTGGTTATTAATGACTTTGAGCAATTTGTAAAATATTTGTAGGCTGTTTGGATTTCTTATTTGAATTGTCACAATGTTTCTATTGGGTAGTCTGTGTTTTACTTAAATATTTGACTAGTATCGCAAATATCTTCTCTATAATTGGAGCATTTCTCGCTTCCTGGATGATTTTTATCTTCATTTCATTCCTTACTGGTTTATATGCTAATTCCTATTGTTTTAAATTTATTTGTAACTTTAACTCGAAGAAGTTCTATACTTGTGCTACCCAATACTGTAGCCAGCTTGTGGCTGGCTATGGACCACTTGAAATCTGGCTAAAAGTGTTACTGAGGAACTGAATTTTTAGTTTTATGAAGTGTTAGTTTAAATTTGAAAATTGATACTTGATTCAGTTGTTGAAAAATGCTTAAGTATGTTTGGAACAACTTGGGTATGTAAATGAATTTTCTCAACTGTTTTTGCATCTCTGAATTCTCTTTGAGGATCTTTTTCCTTTTGCTTTTAGTACACTGTTTAGAATCTTTTTTTTTTTTTGGGGGCGCCTGGGTGGCGCAGTCGGTTAAGCGTCCGACTTCAGCCAGGTCACGATCTCGCGGTCCGTGAGTTCGAGCCCCGCGTCGGGCTCTGGGCCGATGGCTCAGAGCCTGGAGCCTGTTTCCGATTCTGTGTCTCCCTCTCTCTCTGCCCCTCCCCCGTTCATGCTCTGTCTCTCTCTGTCCCAAAAATAAATAAAAAACGTTGAAAAAAAATTAAAAAAAAAAAGGATCTTTTTTTTTTTTTAATTTATATTTTGAGAGTCAGAGACAGAGGGTGAACTGGGGGGTGGGAGTGGGGGCAGCAAGAGCTACAGAGACGCAGAATCCTACGCAGGCTCCAGGCTTGGGGCTGTCAGCACAGAGCACGACACAGGGCTCGAACTCACGGACCACGACATCATGACCTGAGCCAGAGTCTGACGCTTAACCCACTGAACCATCCAGAGCCCCTAGAATATTTTTAATTCAGGTGTACTGATGGCCAATTACCTTAATTTTTTTGCTTACCTTCCAAGTGTCTTTTTTCACCTTCAATCTTGAAGAAAGTTTTGGGTCTTTTAAATTGTAGGATTGTGGTGGTTTTTCAGAATCTTGAAGATAATGTTCCATTGTGGGTTTTTGTTTTTGCTTTTTTTTTTTTTTTTTTTGATTGTTGATTTTGAGAAGTCACCTGTCAGTCTAATACTGGCTGATTTGGAAGAAATCTTTAAAGAATGTTTCTTTGTCTTAAGTTTTCTTCTATTTCTTTATGGCATTTTGTGTAGAATTTTTTTTTCCTGTTTTGAATTAATTGAAATTCTTGAATCTGTGGGTCAGTGTCTTTTTAAGAAGTAAATCACCTATATCTATTCTTACTGTTTCTAGCTACTTACTAAAAATTACTGTGGCTTTTATTGGCACAGTATTCATAATTGTTGTTTGTGACCAGTAATTCCAATTTCTTAATTTGTAATGGGTCTGTTTTTGCTGGTTTATGATTTTTCTTGGTTTCATGGTTTTTCATGTGTGCCTGTGTGCCAGTTGTTGGATTTGAAAAATTATAAGAATATGTGAGTCCTAGGATAATGATATCTTTTTCAAGAAGCCATGTTTTCCTAGGAAAGATAACAGGCACACTACCAGTCCCAAGTCACTTAGTTCATATTCAGGACTTCAGAGTAATTCTGTTTTACACTTAACTTTAAGTAGGACTTAAGTCATGAGTTCTACAAGTTCCATTTTACTTCCAGTTCTTCCTAATCCAAATGATGTTCCTTAAGATCTCAACTTTAATTTGAGTGATGATTTATTTGCATCTGGGTTTGGTGAGTCTTGTGCTTCGATTTTTTTCTTCATAGCCCAGCAGAGCTACCGGTAGTTCAGCCTTTCTTCTTGTTTCTCAGTCTTTTCTTCTGGATAAGTACAAGTCTTCAGGAAAAAGTGACTGACTATGGTGTTTATTTTTCTGATTTATCCTCCTGTATTTTGGCATGTAATTTCATACTGCTTTGTTTCTTTGGTTTTTATTGTGAAGGTTTTTTGTTGGTTTTAATAGGATTGATCTGCCATTACCATATATGGAACCCTTATCCTCTTTTCTTTTTAATTTTTGAGATTTGATTTCAAGATCTTTCTACTTCCAGCCAAAATTGTGTGTTTTAACTTGTCATACATTAGTTTAAAATTTTTCAATCAAATTGGCCTCTACAGCATAAGATGCCAAGGTAATTAAAATTTAGAAAATATTTTCAAATATATTTTTTTAAGTATTAAGTTTCAAATGTAAACGAACATGCACTTGAAATATTAACTATTTGTACATGGCTTATTAAAAAAAAAAAAAAAAAGCTTAATTTATTTGTCACAGGTTCAATTCTCCAGAATGTGGCCCACCAGAATTGCACCATGGTGGGTTGAAATGGTTGGGCCTTTATCTCCACACCTTGCTAGGCCCCAGGGAGGATGTGATGTTGGAAAAAGTGACTGTTAAAGCCTTTACTTCCCCCTCGCTAGGGGCAAAAACTTTTAAAGCTTTTTTTTTGGCTAATTCTTTTGATATTTAACTCTGTATTTACAAATAACATCTTATATGCTGCCACTTGATTTTTCCATGTTAGGCATTATCCGTTGACTTCCACAGTGAGCGATGTAAATTTGTTTTTTTTCCCACAAATACCCAAGCCCTGCGCCCCCCATCATTTCACTGATATCTTAGTTTTTGGTAAATAACCATCCTATGTCTGTGTAGTTTCTCAATATTTATCATTAATTCAGCCCCGAACAATCTGCTTGCTTATTGTCAGCACATCTGCATAGGTTCAGAAGTATCAATTTTTTAATTTTTTTTTTTTTTAAATCAGTTTAACTATCGCTGAGAAATTTCTCCTAGAACATTCTGATCTCCGGTTTAGGCTGGCTCCTTGATGTGGTTACCCCTCATGCAACCTCTCTCTATTCTGTGATACATCCTGTATCCCATGTAATTCTTCGTTTTATGTTAATTTTTGCATCTCTGAGTTTTCTTTGAGGATCTGTTTTCTTTTGCTTAAGTACATGCTTCAGAATTTCTTTAACGTAGGTTATCATCATTAAAAGATTAATGGTTATCCATTAAGGTTAATGATTATCCTCATATTATTTGGTCACAATCTCCAGTAGCCATCTGAGAGGCGAATGGTCTGAGGGGTTATGTTCTGTATGTAAATATCTTTAGATTACCCTAACTTAGTTTGGATGTAGGATTTTAAATTGGAAATGTTTTTCTTCAGAATTGCAAAGGAATTCTTAGTGTCTGATATAAAATCTGAAGCCATTCTTATTTTCAACACTTTGCATTTCACTCTTTTCTTCTTTATGGAAGCTTCTGCACCCTATTTTTGTTTGAAGCTTAAAGAATGTTCTTTGTTGTTCCCAGTGTTCTGAAATGTCACAGTGTTTGTTGTGAGGTGACTTTGCTGTGCATTTCATGGGTTCTTTCTGTCTGGCAACTTGTTTTCCTTACCTCTGAGAAAGTTTCTGATACTTGTCCTGTAATATCCTTACCTCTATTTTTGGTTCTGAAGCTGCAATTAGATATTACACTCTTAGAGCTGTTTCTTTTCTCCCATTTTTAAAATCATCTTCCAGTCTTGCTTTACAGTTTTTTGGAAACTTGCTTGATTTTTTAAACATTTGAGACTTTAATTTTTGTTGTTATATTTTTAATTTCCAATACCTTTTTTGATCTCTGCATTTTTAAAATGGCATCCTGATATTTTTTCTCTTTCTGGATTTAATTGAAGTTTTGAATGTTTAATTGAGTTAAGCATTTAATTTAATTTTTTCAAGTTTATTTCTCCCTACTTACTTGGTTGTCTCTAAGTTATTCTTTCTGTTAGGATGTTTCAGAGGCTTTCATCTTAGAAGTTTTCCTCAGCTGTCTTGTGATTCTTGGTTGTGTGTTCAAATTTATGTAAAGGGCATCAGGAAGCTATTTCAGGCTGTGAATTTGGCTGAGGCTTGCTAGTTATTAATGGTTCTCACTGGAAGGATTTGTCTGGAGCATATTTGTGGGGGGATCACCGACATCAACTTTTTATTCATTTGAAAGCCTTTTCTCTTGGGCTAATAACCCAATGAGTAGAATTTTCTAATCTTTTGCCTCTAATCTTTTGCCTTTTCCTGTTAGTGGTTCTCAGCTGTGACAATATGACTCCCAGAAGACATTTGGCAATGTCCAGAGACATTTGATTATCAAGAGTTGCAATTGAAAACTGGTGGATAGATGCTGCAGATGCTGTTGAATATCCTATAATGCATAAGACAGCCACTCACAGCAAAGCATTAGTTCGAAATGTCATTAGTGCCTATTATGAGAAACCCTGTTCACAGAAGGCATAAGCCTGATTGCCAGGGATTTGAGAACCAGCTGAAAACAGCACAAGAATCACAACATTTGATTTTTTTTTATATGATATCCTCGCCTTCTGTTGTGTCTGGTATCTCCCAATGTAAAGTCCTTTTCTTACTCTGTAGAATCTCTTGTCTTCTGATGGAGTGGGATAGAGGCTTCCATCTTAATTTTAACTGTTTTAGGAATGTAGATTTTTGAGAGATGGCTTTGTAAATGAATTCTATTGCAAATTAAAATACTGATTATTAAGTGACCTTGTTATGTGTTTATTCTATTTGAACCGGATTGGCTGATGAGACTGTGTTTTATGAAGTGCTTAAATGAGAAAATAAGATGCAAGTTGAAGATTATAAACTAGGAAATGGGTGAAGTCTGGAACTGACAATTGTTCCTCATCCTTCTATTTCAGTTTTACTACCCCGTTTCACTCCAGATTTTTCCCAGGTGCTTATTTTCAAAGAAGCATCTTTTGGGGTTGCTAGTTTTTCCTGATTTCTTCTTCCCCTTAATAGTATATTCTTTTCCCAATGTCCCTTCTCATCCCAATGTCCCTTAAAAACACAATAAAATCTTAGATATTTTACTTCTTCCTTGAATAATGTGACAGATTAGTATGAAGTTTTGACCAAAAGATTGAAATCAGATTTGACAAGATTAAAGGTCTAAGTATGTTAGCTTTTCTTTTGGTGTGCCTACACATTCTCACTTTCTCGCATCTTGCCACCATTGTAAAAATAGACATTTTTTAATATAGATGACCCAGAAATGTCACCTTATATTGTTTTCTTAAAGTAATCACTTCTAGGTTTGTGTATGTTTTAGTCAACTTACTTTACAATGAGTAAAAAGCAATGTATTTTCTCTAAAAGCTGTGTTGTAGCTAATAACTATTAGACTTTTGTCCAATGTGTTATATATAGCATCATCCTGATGCAATGTCTGACGGGTATCATGTATTAAACTTAGGTTGAAATGAATTTTACATGTGTAACATGTTTAGAAGCTAAAATAAAATGTTTATTGGCCTAGCACTGAAAACTTTATATAGTCAAATTATATATTACTTGATTTAAATGTGCAACATTTTTTAAAATTCAAAAAAGGTGATACATTCAGTGTAAAAGTGGTGAGAAAAAATGAAAATAATCTGTTATTCCTGCACCTGGAAACAATTCTAAGATGTTGATTTATGTAATTTTAGTCCTTTTAATCTGTTTCTATGGATTTATTAACAGCCAGATCATAAAGTTTTGCCGTGTACTTTTATTTTTAAGAAAATGTTTATTTTGAGAGAGAGAGAGGACATGGGAGGGGCAGAGAGAATGGGAGAGAGAACCCCAAGTAGTCTCCATACTGTCAGTGTAGAGCCTGACCTGGAGCTTGAACTCCCAAACCATGAGATTATGACCTGAGCTGAAATCAAGAGCCACCCCAGTGCCCCTTGTGTACTTTTAAAAGAAATAATATGTAACTAATATCTTTCCAGTATATTACATACTGTTATAAAATAGTACTGTGTATATTTGCTTTATATTGTAGAAATAACCTGCCAGCCTCTGGGAGTTATGTTCCTAAATAGTGCCATGATCAGTGTTGACAAGAACAAACTATAACAATTTTTCTTATTTTTGTATATAAATATTCTTCTTTTTGCGTTTGTTAATTTTTGAGAGAGAGTGTGTATGCGAGGCAGGGAAGGGGCAGGGAGAGAGGGAGACAGAGGATCTGAAGCGGGCTCTGTGATGACAGCAGGGAGACCAATGCAGGTCTTGAACTCAGGAACTGAAATACCATGACCTGAGCTGAATGAAGTCAGGTGCTCAATCGACCGAGCCACCCAGGCGCACCAGATAAATTAGTTTTAAAGTATTTTTACTCGTGTGTGTGTGTAAGTATGTGTTTTTCATGTTTTATTTTTGAGAGAGAGAGAGAGAGAGAGATTGAGAGAGAGAGCACCTGCCCGTAAGCAGGGGAGGAGCAGAGAGAGAGGGAGACAGAATTAGAAGCAGTCTCCCGGCTGAGTTGTCAGCACAGAGCCTACACAGGGCTGGAACTCATGATCCCTGAGATCATGACCTGAGCTGAAGTCAGCGCTCAACCAAGTGAGCCATCCAGGCGCCCCTAAAGCATTTTTAAAGTAGCTAATATTTCCTATGAATTACCATTATTGTTTTGCAAACATTTCTGTACGGTCATATTTTGCTAAAACAGATTTTGTCTATATGTTTTACTTTACAGAAATTTTTACTTCATTTTATAATCTGTATTAGTAACTTGAAACTATGTTTTTGGTACTTACATTTCATTTTCACAAATCTTCTGTAAGTTTGTGTTTTCATCTCTGTTTTTCACAAATTATCATTAAAAAGAGTAAAGCAGTTTTGAGTGTGTATTTTTGCATGTTTTTTGGGGTCACCATAGTTGTCCACATGGAAGAGTAAGAATGGTGACTTTTGATCATTTCTTCCTTTCTTTTGGATTTTTTTTTAATAAACTTTTTTAGAGCAGTTTAAGGGTTTAGAGAAAAATTAATTTGAGAGTACAACAATTTTCCATATATTCCTACTGGCCTAGGTCCCCTAGCATTAACCCAGTTTACCTTATTATTAGCTTCTTGCCTAGAGTGGTATGTTTGTTACCATTGATGGACCAGTATTGATACATTAGTATTAAGAAAAGTTCATAGTTTAGATTAAGGTTTACTCTGTGAGTTGTACATTACACGTTTTGAGAAATGTATTATGACATATACCCACTGTGACAGTATCACAGGAAAATCATTTAGCTGTCCTAAAAGTCTTCTGTGCTCCACCCATTTTCCCTTCTCTTGAATTCTTGGCAACCATGATCTTTCTGAGTATCTCCATAGGTTAGCCTTTTCCATCCATAGAGCTGGAATGATACAGTGTCTATCCTTTTTCAAATTGTCCTTTGCTCCTAGCAATATGTGTCTAACTTTCCTTCATTTCTTCTCATGTCTTGATAGCTCATTTCTTCTTAGCAGCAAATAATATTTCATCTTATGGATGTATCACAGTTTGTTGATCCATTTACCTATTAAAGGATATCTTTGTTGTTTCCACTTTTTCATAGTTATGAATAAAATTATTACAAACAATCTGGTGCAGGTTTTGTATGGACATAAGTCTTTAACTCATTTGGATAAATACCAACATGTCTGATTTCCAGATTGTGTGGTAAGAGTATGCTTCATTTTGTAAGAAACTGCCAAACTCTTCCAAAGTAGATGTACCATTTTACATTCTAGTCTGCAGTGAATCAGTTCTTATTATTGTATGTCCTCACCAGCATTTGATGTCATCATTTTTTGGATTTAGACATTCTATCAGGTATAGAGCAGAAATATCATTGTTTTAATATGCAATTTTCTAGTGACATATAATACTGAGCATCGTTTCATATGCTTATCACCTATATATTTTATTTGGTAAGGTGTCCAGATCTTTTGTCCATTTTTTTAACTGGGTTGCTTTTTCCATTTTATTGTTTAAATGTTGTTGTATGTTTTGTATACCAGTCTTTTATCAAATCTGTGTTTTGCAAGTATTTTTTTATCAGTCTGTGGCTTGTCTTCATTCTCTTAACAGTGTCTTTTATAGAGCAAAAGGTTTTAATTTAAAATTCAGTTTATCAATTTTTTCTTTTCTAGATTGTGCTTTTGGTGTTGTACCTAAAAATTCACTGCCAGACACAAAGTCACACAGATTTTTTTCTGTGTTCCTTTTTAGAAGTTCTACGGTTTTGTGTTTAATGTATAGGTGTATGTTACATTTAATTTTTGTGAGGTTTAAGTGCTCTGTCAACTCAGTTTTTTACCTGTGGATATCCAGTTCCAGTACCTTTAGACTTTTATCTTTTGAATTATCTTCTCTTCTTTGTCAAAAATATTTTTGTGAGTCTATATCTGGGTTTCTATTTTGTTCTATTTATTTATTTATTTTTCTATTTTTTCACCATTACTACACTGCAGTTGACCCTTGAACAACACAAGTTTTAGGGTTGCAACTGCCTGTACAGTTTAAAATGAGTGTGTAACTTTTAGTTCCTCCCAAAACTTCACTACCAATAGCCTACTGTTGACTGGAAGTCTTAACTACTGATAACATAAACAGTTGATAATACCTGTTTTGTATGTTATATGTGATATATGCTATATTCTTAAAATAACCTAGAAAAAAGAAAATGTTAAGAAAATCATAAGGAAGAGAAAATACACTTACAGTATTGTACTATATTTATTAAAAGAAAAAAAAAATGTGTGTATATAAGTGGATCCAAGCAGTTTAACCCTTGTTGCTCAAGGGTCAATTGTATATGTTACTTTAGCTTTATAGTAAGTCTTGTAGTAGGGTAGTTTCTGACCTCCAACTTTGTTCTCTTGCAATATCATATTGGCTCTTCTGTGTCTTTTTCCTTTCCACGTAAACTTTAAAATCAGTTTATATCTACAGAATAACTTTAGAATTTTGATTGGGATTTCATTGAATCTATAGATTAAGATTGAAAGAACTGACATAATAACAATACTGAGTCTTTTTTTTTTTTATTTTTTTTTCAACGTTTTTTATTTATTTTTGGGACAGAGAGAGACAGAGCATGAACGGGGGAGGGGCAGAGAGAGAGGGAGACACAGAATCGGAAACAGGCTCCAGGCTCCCAGCCATCAGCCCAGAGCCTGACGCGGGGCTCGAACTCACGAACTGCGAGATCGTGACCTGGCTGAAGTCGGACGCTTAACCGACTGCGCCACCCAGGCGCCCCTGAATACTGAGTCTTCTTATCCGTGTAAATGGAATATCTGTTCATGTATTTAGGTCCACTTTGATTTTTTTTAATCAGATTTTTTTTTCCTCATGTAGAAAGTAGTTGACATTGGTATATTAACCTGTATCCTACAACTTTGCTTCAGTAGTTTATTAATTCCAATAGTGTGTGTATATTCTTTGGGATTTTCTCCATTCATGATCTTACCCTCTACAAAGAGATGATTTTATTTCTTCCTCCCTATCTGTATACATTTTATTTCCTTTTCTTGTCTTACTGCATTAGCTAAGTGTTCAAGTATCATTTTGAATACCAGTGGTGATCCTTCTTGATCTGAGTGGGAAATCATGTAATTTCTCACTATTAAAAATGGTGTTAGCTGTAGATATATTTTTTTAGATGTTTTTAGCATTAAAGAAATTCCCTTCTAGTCCTGATGTATTTTTGAATTGGTATTGGATTTTCTGAAATGCTTTTTCTGTATCTCTTGATAAAATCATATTTTTCTTCTTTTATTCTATTGTTGTTATGGATTAATCATTTGTTTTAGGAATGGTGAATGAGTCTGGCATAGTTAGAATGGATCCCACTTATTTTTATGTATTGTGTGATTTAGTTCACTACTACTTTGTTGAGAATTTTTGCATCTGTATTCATGAGAGATATTGGTATGTAGTTTTCCTTTCTTGTAATGTCATTGTCTGGTTTTCCTATTAAGGTAATGCTTACCTCATACAATTAGTTAGAATGTATTCATTCACCTTTATTTCCTGAAAGAGACTTATCATTAGTAGGGAATTACTATCATTTGTTCCTTAAATGTTTGGTGGAGTTTACCAGTGAACCTATCTGGGCCTGATGGTTTCTGTTTTGGAAGGTTATTTATTGACTTGATTTCTTTTTTTTAAATTTTTTTTTTCAACGTTTATTTATTTTTGGGACAGAGAGAGACAGAGCATGAACGGGGGAGCGGCAGAGAGAGAGGGAGACACAGAATCGGAAACAGGCTCCAGGCTCTGAGCCATCAGCCCAGAGCCTGACGCGGGGCTCGAACTCACGGACCGCGAGATCGTGACCTGGCTGAAGTCGGACGCTTAACCGACTGCGCCACCCAAGCACCCCGACTCGATTTCTTTAATACATATAAACATATTCAGATTATTTTTCTTGCATACATTTTGTTAGATTGTGCCTTTCAAAGAAATGGTCCATTTCATCTAGGGATCAAATTTGTGGGCAGAGATGTTGTTCATAATTTTGCCTTATTACCATTTTAATGTTTAAAGGATCAGTGCTGATGGCTGATTTTTGCTGTTTCCTCTTGATTCATTCTTAGAGATTCCATCTCTGCTTACAATGCTTGTTTGTAATTGCATGATACCTGCTTTTTCCATTAGAGCCCTTAACATGTTAGTTGTAGTTGTTTTATACTGCCAGTCTGCTAATTCCAAAATCTTAGTCACATCTGAGCCTCATTTTGTCTTTTCAGGCTATGTCTTTTTTCCTTTTAGTGTGCCTTGTAACATTTTGTTGAAAGCCAGAAATGATGTACTGTCTATAAAGAACTGAGGTAAGTAAGTCTTTAGTGTGAGATTTTTATGTTTATTCAGCTTAAAATTAGTTGTGTTTATTGTTTGCTGCACCCTTAGGTGTCAGAAACTAAAATTTCTTCTTGTGTTCTTGCTTTTGTCTCCAACTGTTTTCTTTGGAATTCCCTAGAGATTTCGTAAACAAGGTCTGAGAGTTCTTTCACTTGTAAACCCCTACTTTAATACAGGAGCCCTGTTAATGTGGTGGGAAGATGTTGAGGGAGGAGAAGCATCATATATTCCTGTAATTAGGTCTCAGTTTTGTGTGTAAGAGAGCCTATGCCCCTGAACATAGTACCTATACAGGTACTTCTCAGATTCCCCCACCCTCAACAAGTAACACACACATTACCCCTTTAGGGGAGTCATGAAGGGAAGAAGGGGCTAGAGTTGGGTATTTCCCTTCCCTAAGAGAGCTGGACTCTGGTAAAATAATTTGCTTTGCAGGCAAGCCTTGTTAAAGAGGACAGAATGCTCTAGATATATTTCAGTGTGTCTACTTTTCCCGTATCCCTGTTGCAACAGGAGGAAATTTTTTCTGATCCTTGTTAGAAGATCAGAAGTGTCTAGAGAACCTGGAAGCGTACTTCGAGGTAAAACTCAGAATAAGTGTGGTGTCTTCCCTAAGACTGGCCCTCCTGGAGTTTTTAACTCTTAAGCTTTTTAACATTGAACCTCTAGCAAATTGTCAGTCACATTCTAATTTCGTATACTTTGGAACTGCCTCCAGTGCAGTCTCTGTACCTGGGCTTCTGCTCCAGTAAGCTATGATTCTCTATATCTGCCTGTGTCTAATACTGGAAGACACAGTGCCCTCTGACCTCATTCTTACAGATCTAAGAAGAGTTGTTGTTTTTCAGTTTGTTCAAGTTTTTTCTAGCTATGAAGAGAAGAGTGTCAACCTCCAAGCTCTTTACATGCTGGACAGAACCTTGATCCTTTTTGAATAAAAATTTCTGGTTTTGTTTGTTTTTACTTTAAAATCAAATTAGTGAAGACTGTAGTTGAAGTTTTTCATTGTGTGTGTATAGTGATGTAGTTAATTAACTTCCTACCACTAGCTATTTAATTTTTCCTTTTTATAATCAGAATTATATTAAACATCCTTATAGCTAGGTATCTGTATATATCTGTAATTATTTTTTTTGAGTAAATTCCTGCAAGTGGAATTGCAGGATCAAAGTCTGTATTAAATTGAGCCTCCTAGTAAAGATGTGTTTGTACCATTATTTTGTGTTGCTTCAATTAACCACAGCCTTCCCAATACCTTAACTCAAACATTTTACTTTGTGTTCCAAAATAGTACCTCACTTAATCTTTTTAAATTTAGTTTTAATGGGAAAGAACTATATTTTAAAGATGAAATTCACTTTGTTCTCTTCCTCAATTTTTTTATTCAAATGTAATTAATATACAGTTATTAGTTTCAAGTGTGTACTATGATTCAGCAGTTCTGTACCTTTCTCAGTGCTCATCAAGATAAGTGCAGTCTTAATCTCTGTTAAGACTATTTGAGCCATCCTCCAACCCACCTACCCTCTGGCAACCACCAGTTTGTTCTCTGTACTTAAGAGTTTGATTTTTTGACTTTTTTTTCCTTGTTTCTAAATTCCACATATGCACGAAGTTTTATGATATTTGTCTTTCTCTGATTGACTTATTTCACTTAGCATTATACCTTCTGGGTTCATCCATATTGTTGCAAATAGCAAGTTCTCACTTTTTCTTTATGGCTGAGTGATGTCCCTTTATATGTGTGTGTTTATGTGTATTTCAATATGTATGTACATAACAATTTCTTTATGCATTCATGTATGGATGGACACTTGGATTGCTTCCTTATCTTGGCTATTATAAATAATACTGCAGCAAGCATAGGGATTCATATATCTTTTTTAATTAGTGTTTTCGTAGTCTTTTGGTCATTACCTATTAGTACAATTACTGGATCCTTGGTAATTGTATTTTTCATTCTTGAGGAACCTCCACACTGTTTACACAGTGGCTGCACAAGTTTGCATTCATGCCAGTAGTGTACGAGGTTCTTTTTTCTCCACTTCTTCACCAATACTTATTGTTTCTTGTGTTTTTGATTTTAGCCATTCTGACAGGTATAAAGTGATATCTCATTGTGGTTTTAATCTGCATTTCCCTGGTGATTGGTGATACTGAGCATCTTTTCATGTGTTTGTTGGTGATTGTGTATGTCTTTGGAAAAATGTCTGTTCTAGTCCTCTGCCTACTTTTTGTTTGGATTATGTTCTTTTGGTTTGAGTTGTGTCATTTCTTTATATATTTTGGAAATTAATCGTTTATCAGATATATGTCCTTTGCAAATATCTTCTCCCATTCAGTAGATTGTCTTTTAGTTGTGTTGATGGTTTTCTTTGCTATGCAAAAGCTTTTTGTTTTGGTGTAGTCCTGCTACTTTAATGTTGCTTTTGTTTCCCTTACCAGAGGAGACATACCTAGAAAAATGTTTCTATGGCCAACATCAAAGAAATTACTGCCTATGTTTCCATCTAGGAATTTTATTATTTCATGTCTTCCATTTAGATCTTTAATCCATTTTTAGTTTATTTTTTGAATATGGTGCAAGAAAGTGGTCTGATTTCATTCTTTTGCATGTAGCTGTCCAGTTTTCTGAGCACAATTTGTTGAGGAGATTGTCTTTTCCCCATTGTATAGTCCTGCCAACTTTGTCATAGAGTAATTCACTATAAAAGCATGGGTTTATTTCTAGACTTTGTTTTGTTCTGTTGATCTGTTTATACTTGTGCCAGTATCATACCATTTTGATTATTACAGCTTTGTAGTATACATTGAAATCTGGGGTTATTGTATGTCCAGCTTTGTTCTTTCTCAAGATTGATTTGACTATTCAGAGTTATTTTGTGATTCCATACAAATTTTAGTATTATTTGTCCTAGTTCTGTGAGCAATCCTGTTGATGTTTTGATAGGAATTTGTATTCAATCTATAGAATTCTTTAGGTAGTATGTACACTTTAACAGTATTAATTCTTTCAGGCCATTAACATATATTTTCAATTTCTTTAGTCAGTGTTTTATGGTTTTCAGAGTACAGGTCTTTCACTTTCTTATGTTTATTCCCAGGTAATTTATTCATCCTGGTATAATTGTAAACAGGATTGTTTTCATAATTTCTCTTTTTGCTATTTCATTATTAGTGTATAGAAATGCAATAGATTTTTGTATGTTAGTTTTGTATTCTGTGACTTTCCTAAATCCATTTATCTTTTTTTTTTTTTTTTTTTTTTTCATTTATCAGTTCTAATGGTTTGGTGGAGTCTTAGGGTTTTCTATATTAATACCATGCTATCTGCAAATAAGTGGAAGTTTTACTTCTTCCTTAACAATTTGGATTCCTTTTATTTGTTTTCCTTGTCTGATTACTGTGGCTAGGACTTCCAGTACTATGTTGAATAAAAGTGTTGACAGTAGACATCCTTGTCTTATTTCTGACCTTAGAGAAAGGGCTCTCAGTCTTTCCCCCACAGAATATGTGAGGTGTGGGTTTTTCATATATGACCTTTATTATGTTGAGATGGGTTTCATCTAAACCAACTTTGTTGAGAGTTTTTATCATGAATGGATGTGTTATTTTGTCAAGTGTTTTTTCTGCATTTCCTGAGATTATCCTATGGTTCATATCTTTCTCTTGTTAATGTGATGTATTATGTTGATTGATTTGATTGTAAATACTGAACCACCCTTGCATCCCTGAAATAAATTCCACCTGGTAATGGTGAATGACTTTTTAATGTGTTGTTGGATTTGGAGTGCTGTTATTTTGTTGATATTTTTTTTGTAACTGTTTTCATCAGAGATATTGGCCTGTAGTTTTATTTATTTGTTTGTTTTCTTACTCTTGCTTGATTTCTCTAGAATTAAGTATTAGTGGTAATAGTGGATATATTCATGATTTTATTTGTAATACCGTTTACAGTGGGTTTTGATACCTATCGTATTATAATTGAAGAACCAGATTTTTCCAAGTCCAACATGGGGCTTGAACTCATAACTCTGAGATCAAGACTGAGCTGAGATCAAAAGTCAGAGGCTTAACTGACTGAGCCACCCTGGCGCCCCAATCTTTTACTTTCTAAAAGATACCTTTTTTTATTTATTGGACTACTGGCTAATAAAGATTTGATCCAGAATCTTTTATTCTGTTTATGAATTCTGTGTGAGCCTCATCTGCAATGATATTTTTTGCCTTTTGCCAAGTTTTATTAACAAAGCTTATATCAGGTGCATAGAATAAAGTACGAAGGCCTATATCTTTTTTTTTCTAGATTTTGGAATTGTTTAAATCCCTATAAACTTCTTTTTTGAATATTGGTTAAAAATTAAATTTCAAGGGTTCCCTGGGTGGCGCAGGCAGTTAAGCATCCGACTCTTGATCTTGGCCCAGGTCATGATGATTTCATGGATCATGAGTTCGAGCCCACATTAGGCTCTTCACTTCTGGTGCACAGCCTGCTGGGGATTCTCCTTCTCTCTGCCCTGCCCTTCTCTCTGCCCCACCCCGCTTATGTGCATTCTAGCGCGTGCTCTCTCCCTCCCTCTCAAAATAAATATAAAAAGAAATTTAAATTTTAGAACTCCTTGGTGCTATAGCTATTTTTGTGCGAAGTTTTGAGCACCCTTCCCATTTCTTTTGTGATCACTGATTTTTTCATGTTTTCTGCCTTTACTTTTCTTACTATTTGTTTTGTAATTATTTTGTCATTTTTCTGCCTTTATTTTACATTATGCACTTTTTCACTTAAACTTTTTTAGTTTTTTAAGTTAAATGTTACACATTTCACATTTAGTTTCTTTAATAATAAGTTTGCAAGCTTGTTTAATGCCAAGTAGTTCTGCACCCAGTTCCAACAAAAGTATTGGAGGGAGTGTTCCCCACACCACCAAGCAATTCTCAGACCCTAGCTGGGTGGCCTCCAATTCATCTCAATTCTGACATTGTTTACTTAGAGATCATATCTGATTCCACAGTTTAAGAGCTCAGTCCTATAAAACTACTCCCCCGCCCCCCACTTCATATGCCAGTCACAGGTTGAAGTTGTCACCTGTTCTGACTAACCTGCTGTAGATCAGAGGTTCCAATGTTCCCCTGCTATTGAGTGGCTCACAGAATGCAGAAAGACATTTTATTTATTAGGTTAGCAGTTTATTATAAAAGGACATAACTCAGGAGCAGCCAGGTGGATGAGATGCATAGGGCAAGGAATGTGGGAAGGGGTGTAGACTTTAATGTACTCTCTGAGCATGCCACTCTCCCTAAATCTCTCCTGTGTTCACCAACCCAGAAATTCATTGAACTTCATACTTTTGGGATTTTTTTTTACTTTTGGGAAGCTTCATCACACAGGCATGATCTATCATCATCTCCATTTTCAGTTCTCCCTTCTCAAGAGAATAGGGGTGGGGCTGAAAATTCCAAGCTTCGAATCATGGCTTCCTCTTTCTAGTGACCGGGACCTATCCACAATTCCACTAAAAGCTGCCTCATTAGAACAAAAGAGACTCCTGTCAATCAAGAAATTACAAGGGTTTCAGGAGCCCTGTGTAGGAACCAGGGTCAAAGATAAAATATTAGAACCAAAAAAATGCTCCCAGTGCTCTTAACACTGAGGAAATTACAAGGGTTTCAGGAGTATGTGCAGGAACCAGGGCCTGAGATCAATATTTTTTTATTATCTCAAAATACCAAAAGTTTT
Organism: Puma concolor; assembly: GCF_028749965.1. NCBI lineage: Eukaryota > Metazoa > Chordata > Mammalia > Carnivora > Felidae > Puma > Puma concolor. The sequence continues at coordinate 139,845,058 of NC_141674.1, read as the reverse complement.
TCTCTGGATTTTGTGGGGTTTTTTGTTTTTCTTTATGGTAGGGGAAATTTACACTATTTATGATCAATTCTCTATTAATAATTGGGTTATCACTATTAGTGTTTTTTATAAATTCTTAAGTAGGAAATACTGGTTATCAGTTGCTATGTAGCACACTGTTTCACAACAGTTGCAACCAGTAGTGTTTTAAAACAACAAGCATTTTTTTCACACTGTTTCTGTCAGTCATGAATTCAGGAGCAACTTAGTTGGATAGTTGTGGTTCTTCAACTCTCATGAAGTTACAATCAAGATGTTAGTTGGGGTTGCAGTCATCTGAAAGCTTTACAGGAGCTGGAGAATAGTTCACTCACATGGTTGGCAAGTTTCTACTGACTCTTGATAAGAGGCTTAGTTACTTACCATATGGACCTGTTCATAGAGTTGCAGGACTTCATTGCATGACAGGTAGCTTCCCTCAGAGTAGGTGGTTTAAATGAAATCAAGACCTATCCTCGGAAGTCACACTCCATTATTTTCACAATATCCTCTTGGTTACACTGGCCAGCTCTATAATGTGGTAGTGGATTGGTTACAGATATGCATACTAGAAGTTAAGAACCACCGAGGGCCATTTTGGAAGCTAGTTAAAATAAAGTGGAATTACTAAATTTTCTTTTAGGTTGTAAGAAAAACCTTGCATTTTGAGTATGAGACCTTCTCTTATGCATGCCTGTCTTCTGAAAAAGCTCTCACTTTACGTAGATAATTATAGTTTTGTGCATTTGAGTTGGATAAATGGAACTGCTGAGTTCAAAATTAGAGATTGGTAGAAAAAAAAGGGGGGGGGAGGGGGACACCTGGGTGGCTTAGTTGGTTGACCATCCAACTCTTGATTTGGGCTCAGGTCATGATCCCAGGACCATGGGATTGTGCCCCACATCAGGTTCTGTGCTGAGCATGGAGCCTGCTTGGGATACTCTCTCGCTCTCTCCCCCTCCCTCTCCCTCCTCTTCCTCATCTCCCCCACTTTTACTTCGATGCTGTGTCTCAAAAAAAATTAAAGATTGGCAAACTCCTTTACCATTCATTTTCCTCATCTCTTTTATGGTTTTTGGCCTCTTCCTTTAGATCTTATAGTTATTCTAGGGTCCTAAGAGAACTTAGGTTTTATGGAAGTCTTTTACAAATACTGGGTTATAATATCCTCTGTTTAGTCAGTGTGCTTTATGTCTTAACAGAAGTTTTTCAGCATTCTGGTCGTGTCATCTTTTTAGCTTACCTGATGGTATAGATTTGTTCTTTTTATTGTAAACAGGAGCCTAATGGTTTGTCTCACAATTATGCAGTGTAGTCTGGCTCCAAAGGGAGAAAAGACTCCTCTTTGCTTTCGTGTGTATTTACTTCAAAAAGACCATTTTTTATTAGCAAGCATATTGCACCACAGATCTAGTGTTGGGAATTCTGTGTTTGCTTACCTGATGCCTTTTCAAGGAAATAATGTGGGTTTCATGAGCTACCTTTATCTTATTTAAGAATTAGGAAATTCATTGGTCAAATGTATTTGAACTTTTTCCGCTAGAAGAGTGAGTGCTCCCTGTAGCCAGTTAACCAGACCAGTGCTTTTGTTTATTGCTGGGAGTTTTGTTTCAATGAGAGTGGTTTTTATTTTTGTTTTCCTTATGTCACTGATTAAAGAATAGCATTTTTTTTTTCCGAATAGAGAATGGTGTTTACATAAGAAGAGGTGTATAAAAAATGACACAAATATAGGAAACAGTATATTTGAACCTGTCTGTCCACAGTTGATCATCAGTTAGTCCTCTCATTGACAGCCCTTTAACCTTGGGTGGGTGGGGATGGGTTGCAGAAAAGGATAGACATGTTATTGCACCTGAGTTCTTAACCTGAATATGCCTGCAACTGGGTCTCTGAGTAAATTTGTGTCTCATTTTTTTCTTATGTAAAAATGAGGGAGTTATGTTTGATGATCTTGCTAAAAATAAGTATCACTTTTATGAAGACATTTTGGGTATTTTATTGCCTTAAAGTCATCATGATGAACAGCTATTTTCCAGTACAAGGAAAAATGTAAGTTCCTGAGAATTCTGGTTTGGAGTGTCAAAAAGATAAAGTTTTCCTCTGAATTTGTACCATGTTATATAAGAAAAAATTCTAAGCTGTCCTTTTAAAGCAAAAAAAAAAAAAAAAAAACTTTTTGGGGACTCTCTCCCTTTAAAAAAATCCAACTATTTGGAAACCTAATTACAGTATAAATGTTTAAACTTATATTTTTATCTGTCATGGCAGAGTTATCTAAGCATGCTGATGGGTGTAGGGAATGTATATGCATTAATATTCATTAGCAAACACCATGGGAGAATATAATTTTGGGCCATAGTACTCAAATTATAGGAATTTGATCTCCCTGTGTTTCCTGCACACGTTGAAGAGTCTCATTAGAAACAACAAACTGTTCTTAAAGTTTTTAGGATAAATTGTAAGATTTTGGGTTTACATGGGGTTATTTCTAGAAATTCTCAAAATTTTTTTCCAAAGGCAGTGTTTTCAGTCTTTTTTTCTTCTAAAAGTAGTTTAACATTTGTTAATTGATTCACTGAGGTTGTAGCATATCGTATTTACATTTACATAAATTTATCTGGGAACATGTCAAAGGAAAAAAACTAAATAGTGGGGATGATCCTATTCATTATTCTTCTTAAATGAACATATGCCCTGGAGTAATTGCACTTGCAAGCAAATACAATACTGTACAATATTACACTTTATGTCTATAAAGTATACCATATACTTTTCAAAAAAAAAAATCTATATACACGTGTTCTCTCCTTACTCACTGATTTTAGAAGCCAGGTCTTAAATCGACTCCTATTTTTGGTACCTTCCTCCATTCAAAACAAAATGATGTTTTTGTTGATTCAAGTCTTTGTTGTCTTTATGCTGTTTATCCACCTAAGTAAGCATATTAGCTTTGATTCACAGACTTCATTCCTCTTTCTATTCAGCATATTTCTAGTCACATTCCATGTGCTCAGAGAAAATAGAGTATAATTGACCAGTATAACATTTAGGATAAACTTACAAGCTAAATCAATGCCGGTAAAATGATACAACGCATTTCAAAATCTGAAAGGATTTCTAGATTATTTGCAACTGTGTGTTGCGTCTTTCATTAGCCTATATAATTCAAAAGTGAATATATTTTAAATGTGTGCTTTAAAGAAGTTCTCTCAATATTTTCTTTTACACTAATACAAAATTGATATTTATATGGGATGTTTCATCGTTAATAATCATAAAATGTTGCAGTAACTTATAAATGCCTTTTTTACCTGAAGATTTTGTGTTATTAAACCTATGATTTTCCCAATGAGAGTATTTACTTATTTTGTTGACTGCTCATCCACCAATGTTCTTAGAAACAACTCCGTGGGCATATTCATTAATATGAAGATTCTAATAGTACTTTACAAAGTACTGTATGTATCTATGCACATAAATGTACATAGATACATATGTACATGATATGTCTCCATGTGTATATGTGGTTCCAGGCACATTGCTATGCAGTACTGAAAACTAAAAGGTAAGAGAGAGCATGGCTTTTCTGGAGAATTGTAAACCTTTCAGTCTGAATTATTTGGTCAGTTTTGAGTATTAGACATTATAGAATTTTTTCCTTCATTTTAATATCAATGAAGAGAATAGCATGTCATTATGTAATTATACTAAAGATGATTAAACTTTGAATTCATTTGAGCCTGAGTGAGTTTCTGAGTAAATTGTGTCCCCTCTATTCCCTGAGAACAAATGAAGAAGAAAAAAATTTAAGAAGTTGTCAGGAGTTACTAGTTACTTTACTGTGGATGACTTATATCTAGAAACAACAAAAAAACAATTATTTGGGATTATTTGGGATTACTCTTCATCTCTGGGGAACTCAAGGAAACATCTCACCAGAGGCTCTGCCTAACTTGACTTACTAAATTCACATGATATCATAGATAGCATTTCAACTTGATCCTTTTAGGAAGTACTAACAATATGTTTGCTAGTCTGTAAACTTGGAATTTATACCTATTTTGTCCCTTATTTCTCCCACCTTCAACCCTTCTTTAATTCTATTTTAATCTTTTCCTTGCTGCAAACACTCCAACTGGCAAGAGATAAGTGTGGAAACTAATTCTAGCTGGCTGAAAAACATATATTCTAACCTCAGTTTCATCTTAAAGAATAATGACAAAATGTGGAAACCGCCCACAGATTTCTCCTAAAATATTTCTTGTTTTACAATATTTGACTATTTATCCAATCAAGGACATTTTTCTAACTGAAGAGAGGCAGAGTTCTAATGTTTTGTGCATTCTTACTGTTCTTTGAAAAATGTCAGCCATACTGAGTTAGACACTAAGCAGTAGTAGAATTTGTATTTTTACTTCTACCTAAATTAAAGATTGATAGTGGTATTATTTTCAATTTTTTTTCTTCATCGGAGTTTTTTTTTTTTTTTTTTTTTTTAAACCAGGAGTTCTCGTCACAAAGTAATACTCCTCTCTGCTGGAACTTCGGAGTTTTGTTTAAAAAAAAAAAAAGTCTTGTAAAAATAATGATTGTATGTTTTTCATTTTCAGTCCAGTCCACCAATTTTACATAGATTTTGTAGGAGTTCTGTTAGTAAATTTCATCTTTACTCATGTAAATTGGGTGTTTTTCCAAGCTGATTGTAAAGGTGTTTTTATATTTTTAACAAATTGATATAAATAAAGCTCATTCTGCTCTTTATAGGTATATGTGTTAGAAAGTCTTCTTCCTAAGTGTCAATTGTATATTTATAAAGATTTTTATAGATAATATACATCATTTTCAGACACAAAATCAGAGATGAAAACATTTTTAAAATGCTTTCTCCATAGCACAAATTTCTTTCAAAAATCTTTCTTTCCTACCTTTATTTTTTTTTTTTATTATTTTTTTTTTTTTAATTTTTTTTTTCAACGTTTATTTATTTTGGGGACAGAGAGAGACAGAGCATGAACGGGCGAGGGGCAGAGAGAGAGGGAGACACAGAATCGGAAACAGGCTCCAGGCTCTGAGCCATCAGCCCAGAGCCCGATGCGGGGCTCGAACTCACGGACCGCGAGATCGTGACCTGGCTGAAGTCGGACGCTTAACCGACTGCGCCACCCAGGCGCCCCATCCTACCTTTATTTTTAAAGTTCTACTTATTTTTGGTTTTTCTCTTTCCTTGTCCTTGTCCTTGTCCTTGACCTGTCCTTCCCCCCGCCCCCACCATAGTACTTGAATTAGTTCATCTTCCTTTAAAACGTCATAACAATACCTTTAAGTTCATTATCCATCCAACTGGACTCACACACCTAACTCATATAGTAAAAAGCTGAACGTGAATAAACATGGTGCAATTTGTAACCCCTATCTTTTACTTACCACCCATTCTTTCTTAGGGCTCCTAGATTGCTGTTGTGACATGACATGACATGACTAGCTAACACAGATCAAGTGGAGGTATTAATGTCAATTTATATATTAAATATTATCTAAGCTTAATTTAATTCTCATGTTTTAGATAAATATTTTAAATAGAACCCTTTAAATAAATACTTGTTTTACCTGAGAGAGGGTTTTTTTTTTGCACCAACTAGTTTGGAGCCTATTCATCTGCAGGGTAGGAAAGACTCTGTTGTGTCTTTGACCTACTTGGACAATTTTAAAACTAAGTAAATGGGACATATTCTCACCTGTTTTCTCTTGTAAATGCTTTCTTTGGTATACAGTGTTACAGTTCCTGCTCACATTACTAGTGTAGGCTCCATTAAAATTTTTTTCTCCTTGTAACTTTACTGACTCTATTCCCTTGAAAAAGAAGTGTTTGCTCCCCCCCGTTTTTTTTTTTTTTTGTATGACCTGACATTTTCTATTTAAAAAGTGAGCATTTGAATCTAATAATTTACATTTCTAGAAATCAGAAGATATCCCTATTCTGCAAAGTTTGCTGGGGTTTTTTGTCTTTGTCTATTATTTTACTTTTTTAATTGTTGTAGTGTGTCTCTGTGCCAAAAATCAGCTTGAGGTATAAAATTACGATCACCTTTCCCTGGGTATGTATCATGACTTTCTAATTCCCCTCATTTGTACAGTTTCTTTTTAATGTCCTAGTCTGTAATCTCTGGCTTCCGAAAAGAGGAAGAAAAAACTAAAGGGACGGAAAGTGGGCACTAGCCTTTTTATTCCCATGGAAGTTATACCTGCAGGAGAAAGAGGGACTTCCAACAATAAGGGGAAATGGAATAATAATGGCAACCTGTCTCTTTCTATTTCTGAGGTGAAAAGCCACCATCAACACAAATCCCTGACATTTGGGCAACAGGATCCCTTTGTCACCAGTCTGTCACCATAAGCTATGTGCAAGATGCTCAAGGAACAGGTTCATAGTTGCCTACCATTGGGCTCAGTAGTGGGGGATAGATAGCTGCTACTGAGCAAAGAGCTGAAATTAACCAAAATTATTGGCAATTTGCTTTGCAAGTCTTCCTCTGAATATTAAAAACCGTAAATAGACTCTAGAGTTCCAAAATACTTATATTGGATTCTTCCCTGTACAGTTGCTTTCTAGGTGTGGAGAAGGATTCCTGGTGCTTCCTAGGTTCCATAATCCATTTTCCCATCATCCCCCAGGACATTTCTTCGTTATTAGATATTGCAAGGACAAGTATTCTCTGATTTCATTTTGCTCAATGATCCTTATCCACATGGCTCCTTATTGGCTTTGCAAAGTTTCTGTGATAAATAAGTATTACTTCTAATGTTAAGTTTTTTTATCTTAAAAATACAGATATTTATTAAAAACCTAAGTTGTAGGGGCACCTGAGTGGCTCATTCTGTTAAGCATCGACTTCGGCTCAGGTCATGATCTCATGGTTTGTGGGTTCGAGCCCCACATCAGGCTCTGTGCTGACAACTCAGAGCCTGGAGCCTGCTTCAGCTTCTGTGTCTCCCTCTTTCTCTGCCCCTCCCCCACTCATGTGTGTTTACGCACCAGTGCTCACTCCCTCTCTCGCTCGCTCTCTCTCAAATAAATAAACTTTAAAAAAAATCTCTCTGCCCAATTTCTACTCTTAATAAAAAGTGTACTGTATGTTCTTTAAGACCCGTTTCATTACTAAATCCATGAGTTTATTCCTTGTTTTGTACTTTCACTGCTTTTTCTACTTTTATATTCATATATCTTATTCCAGTCAGACTTGAAGCTTTTTGAGGATAGAGACCAACTTTAATATTTTATCTTTCCCATACTGCTTCTCATAGGGCCTTGTAATAAGTACCCATTCACTAAATATTTGTTAAATTGAATTCATTGAGAATCTTTGTTATTAGCTTGGTGCTACTTGGTTTTCTCATTATAATACAGGGAGGCAGTTATACATTTATTTATTTAAATAAATATTTAATCATTTTTTTTAGATTGCATTTATCTTCTGTTTTGTTTGTAATGTCATTCCAGGTAACAATTTCTATTTAATGGGGTGAAAATATTCCTTTAAGCAGTGTCTGAAACTGAAACCATAATCATTTATACATATATATATATACACACACACATAGACACACAAATATGTTGTATAGCCATCTTATTTATGTCTTGAGTGAAATTAGTCAGGAAATGTTAATCACCATGTAATAATACCACCAAAAAATTTATATCTAATTTACACAGCTGACAAGTTGAGTACCTAAAATCTATGGCATAAAAGGACTTAGTGACTTAAAGCAACAGTATTATTTTGGTGAAACAATGTTTTTTACTTTGAAATATTTGTTAAATCAATTCAGTAATTTATTGAGCAGCTTATTCTCAGCTATAGCTGGTGGTTATCAAAGCAAGTGTCATAATCTGTGCCTTTGTAAGATTTGATAACTTGAAGTTCTTTTAGATATTACCAGTTACAATTTGGTTTTATCTTATAATACAGATATTATATCCTGTTACTAATCAGCAAGCTGGGAGATATTTGGTCAATTTACTAAACTTTAAAAAATCTGATTTTTTTGTTTGAATTGGTGAAATATTACTCAGGCATAAAAAAGAATGAGATCTTGTTATTTGCAACAACATAGATGGACCTAGAGGGTATTATGCTAAGTGAAATTATGCTAAGAGAAAGACATCCCTTATGATTTCACTTATATGTAGAATATAAAAACCAAAACAAGTGAATAAACAACAAGATAGAAACAGACCCAGAAATACAGAAAATAAAGTGATGGTTGTCAGAGGGGAAGGGAGTTGGGGGGGGGGGGATGTGCAAAATGGGTGAAGGGGAGTAGGAGGTATAGGCTTCCAATTATGGAATGTATAGGAAAGGTACAGCATTTCCTCATGGAGGTGAAAGGTACAGCATTTAGAATATAGTCAATGGTATTGCAATATTGTTGTATGGTGACAGATGGTAGCTACACTTGCAGTGAGCAAAGCATAATGTAAAGACTTCTTGAATCACTATGTTCTCTACTTGGAGCTAATGTAACATTATGTGCCATCTGTAGTTCAATTAAAAAAAAAAAAATCTGACTTAAAAGGACTTCCCCAGGAGTTTATCCAAGTTGGTTTTCCCTGAATCATTTCTTATTCTGTTAGTCTCAAAGACAATGATTAGAACCAAACTAAGGTGAAGACATTAAGTTGGCTGTGCCTACCTGGTAGATTTATATTTACCATCTCTAGGCTGGGAAAACAACCTGACATCTTGCTGAATATTGAGCTCTATTTGGGAATACGTTATTACTGTCATTTATTTCTTTTCTTGTTATGTTTTTACAAGTTAAGAGATTTTCACAATAATCGCTTTTATGTTTTATTGTTGGCCAGAGTTAATTTAAAATATATGATGTAGTCGGGGCGCCTGGGTGGCGCAGTCGGTTAAGCGTCCGACTTCAGCCAGGTCACAATCTCGCGGTCCGTGAGTTCGAGCCCCGCGTTGGGCTCTGGGCTGATGGCTCAGAGCCTGGAGCCTGTTTCTGATTCTGTGTCTCCCTCTCTCTCTGCCCCTCCCCCGTTCGTGCTCTGTCTCTCTCTGTCCCAAAAATAAATAAACGTTGAAAAAAAAATTTATAAAAAAAATAAAAAAATAAAATATATGATGTAGAGACAATGACGTATAGAGGCTCTGAGTGAAGGTTGGAGCTGAGGAAGGCATTATGATAAAGAAGAGCTATAAGTGCCCATTGAAATCTCAGGAGCAGTAAAGGACATGTTTCATAATTTTTAGGAATTAGTCAACATGTAGTTTTTGGAAAGAACAGAAATGGGTAATTACTGTGATAAATAAGCCACCTCAGTTGGTAAGTGGAAGCTGAATATACACATGATTGTATCTTAAATTAATGTAGTCATCCTGCTTTGTTTAACATCTCTTTAAAAGTCTAAAATTCCACATACAGGTTTGCTAAGTATCCATCAAGGAATATATTTTAGTGTTTCACCTTTTAACATTTCTTCTTCAATTAGTATGAGTTGTAGGGACCATGGAAAATGTAGATAGGCTACTCTGAGCAGGCAGCTTCATGTGACATAATTTTATAATTCCTGTCGTTTTGGTCATTTGTCAACATAGGAACAAATTTCAGTGGTCAGTACTTTTCTGATTTACAATTTAGAAATGTTCTGGAATTGGTGTGGTGAGAAGCTTTCCACCCTCTATATGTATCCACCTTTATGTGTATGTCAGAACTGAGTAGAATGACCTAAGAGAAGTCAGAGCTACATTGCAATTCACTTATTTGAGCCAATAGTGTAGAGCAGTGAGTCCTAGACCTGGAAGTAGAGCAAAGTTCATCAGAGAACATTCTGTAGACCCAGATTTATGACCAAGACATGCAAATCATGTTTTAGAAGAATTTTCCCAGGCAATTAATGATATTTGGGAAACTTACATAGAGTAAAGCAAATGATTGATTCTTTGTGTATGTTTCTAATTATAGTTTAAGGTTACCCTTGGGTCCAAAACTTCATTAATGCCAGCTGATTTTCCTTTGCCTTTTTAAAATAAAAAAGTGTAATAATTTGTGAGCTTGTACTCTTGTTTTGTGAGAAGAATGCTTTCACTGGACCTACTGCATTTCATTGTACATACCACATTAAAGGTACCTCACTGGGTGCACAGGGATATAAGAAATAATAAAGAGCAGAATCCCATCATAGATGAATTGGCTATGATCTAACTACCCTTTAGTTTGATTCCACTATACTACATGATTCTGAGGAATGTTAACAGTATAATTAGATGAGAAGAATGATTAACATTCAGACATTTTATTTTTTTATTATTTATTTTTTTAATGTTTATTTTTGGGAGAGCGAGCGTAAGCAGGGGAGGTGCAGAGAGAGATGGAGACAGATCTGAAGCAGGCTCCAGACTCTCAGCTTTCAGCACAGAGCCCGACATGGGGCTTGAACTCACAAATTGAGAGATAATGATCTGAGCTGAAGCTGGATGCTTAACGGACTGAGCCACCCAGGCACCCCGGCATTCAGATACTTTAAAGATGCCTGTTCTGTGTAGCTTTAGCTTTTTCTCTATTGACAGCTAGCTTCTAGTGAAAGTAAAATCTTGGGTAGCATAGCCAGGAAGCCTTTCAAGTTTAGTGCCTTAGCTCTGGACATATAAGAACATCTAGAAGACCATTAATGAAAAACAAATTATATCTGTTTGTGTGTGTGTGTGTGTGTGTGTGTGTGTGTGTCTGTGTGAATATTCCGTGAATGGTATGCTTTATTTGGCTGTTGCGTGAATGAATATTCTGGCTTGAGTAGCTTCATATGTGCACATTTATGCATGGGTAAAATGACATTGTTTATTTTTAGTTATCTGGTTAAGAGTTTTTAGTATCTTCAAGTGTGAAGGTTTTTTTTTTTTTTTTTTTTAAAAGTCATTGCCTCATTTGTATTCTGAACCCTTTGGTCTGGTGGTAATATATATAGAGAAAAGGTTATATAATTAAGAATCAACTTTAACTCTCGCATAAACGTGTACAATAAATAAGGGCAGGTAATTAATTAGATTAAATATCTATTCACCAAGACCAATGCATGGAAACATTAAGTAAATAGGAAGAAAAGGTGTGGTTTTTGTTTAATTTTTTTTTTTTTTTTTCTGCTTTACTGCTCTTCACAGGGTATCTGGTAGCTTCTCTGCATTTTTTAGGCTGTGAGGTCATCACATCCTCAACAGTGTTTGAAGCAGGTGGCCTTGGGCAAAAAAGTACCTTCCTTCTGTGGATATTGGCAATAAATTCCTCTGATAACAATCTCATATGGTACACTTAACTGCTCAAGAGATCAGTGTCTAGGGAAGTGGACAAATTAACACAGACCTAAGTTGCTCAGGTTTTATAAAAACCACCCCTTTGTCATTTACCAGCAATTCTACAGGCATGTGCTGTGACACTATTCCAGTTTTTTTCCAACGCTATATATCAGAATAATAATTTATGGCACTAAAAGGGGGGAGGGGCGGATTCTACCCCTAAAGATTCAGATCTATTGCCCTGGGATTTTTTTTTTTTTTTTAAATGACCATTCATCCATTTTGCTCATGTTTACCTGAATACTACTTGTTCTTTGCCATTGACCACCCACTTGGCATCATAGTAACTGACACAGCCTAACAGTGCCACACCATTAGTGCTTTTCTCATCTTGTCATTGGAACTGTGAGACTGTAATCTTCAGTTAGCACCATTATTTAGCTGGCTTCATCAGAGCAAATGTTTGTCCTATCTCCTGAATCAAGCACATCTTATTGTTCTTTTTATATTAAGTGCTTTTCATGTTGTTTGATACCAGTCTGAGACTGGTACTAGGTTAATAACTATTTTCCAAAGTATTTTTTAGACACTAATTTTTACTTTTAATTTTTTTTAGCCTAGGGATTTTAATTTTTCCCAACAAATCTTGACGAATCAAAAACTGTTTGTAAAAACATTGTCTTCTATGCTGTTAAAGCATATATATCAAAACAATTTTAAAATTCTTTGCAGGAAAGGTTTTTGAGTTTCTTTTAAATCAGGGGACAACATGTAAATGTAAAACATCCAGGCAACCAAAAGAATCTCTCAAGTAGATCACAGAATGTATACTGTTTTGGAATGTCCTCCAAAGTCTCTCTGAATTATCAGATGATAGGACAAAACCTTTGTTACTTTTCAGTAACTAGAGGAAAGAAAAACTCTTCTCACTTTCTTATTCTACTTGTGATTTATGTTCAGTGGTCTATTTTTCTATCTAATAGGAAGCTTTCTAGCTTATTTGTTTATTTACCGTGATAAAAGTCCCTTGGCTTCCTGGTGTCTTTCCTATTCCAAATTCTCCTGTTTTGATAACCCTTAGATAACTATTTAAGTGTGATCCTTAGATACTGTTTACCTTTAGGCTTAGCTTGGTTTGAAGAGATGTTTTCTATACCCATGGATTTCTTTACCTTCTGTGGTCTCATCAGTTTTACCAGGTCTGATGTGGAATGCAAAGTAATTAAGTCAATTTTCTCAGTAGTACACAAAATATGGTTTGGGGACTAGCAAGAGGAGCATCATCTGGGAACTTAACAGAAATGCAAATTCTCAACCACTACCCCAGACCTATTAAATCTGAAACTCTGGGGATGCTGCCCAGCAATCATCTCTTCCAGGTGTTGAATAGCTTCTTACAATTAGTGCTTTGAGGTCTTTGGGATCCATGTAACTATAGACTGATCTGCCCATAATTTCTTTTTATTATACCAGTCTTTAAAACTGTATTATTTTGTATTGAGCAAAACTCAGTGAATGTATACCATTGAAGTATGCTCTCATAGTTCTGAGGTTGAAGTTGCACTTGACATTTATTGCATTGTCAAAGAAGTACTGTCACAAATTGTTTAGAACAAGATGATGTGCTTCTGCACCCCTCTCATCCTCATTTTGGTTCTTCTCTAATGTAATGTGATAATTTAGAAAGGGTACTGTGTTCACTGTGCATGGGATTTGACAGCATGGCATATCAAGTAAACCATTTAATTTAACCCCCACAATACCCAGTGAGTTAGATAATAGTTTTATCTCAATTTTGCAGAGGAGAAAACTAGGACTTAGGAAAGTTAATTTGCAAAAGTGACACCACAGAACAAGAACCCAAATCTAGGCCCTGCTAGTAACAAAGCTCTTTAAGGACGCAATATTGCTACCAATTTCATTTCTCTAGTTCTCCTTTTCCTTGGCTCTTTCTGAATTTGCGTTTATCTTAAATTTGATATAAATGGTCTTTACCATTTACTTCTCCTTATTCACAGTTCTAATTTGAATAATGTTCTTAAATATGTGTGTGTGTGTGTGTGTGTGTGTGTGTGTGTATATATATATTTAGTTTCATCACTTGTGACTTTCTAAGAAAAACTAAAAATTTCTAGAAAAATTCTGGTATCTTCATATTCACTTCTTATACCTTTACTTTTTTCTGGTTTAATTTCAAAAATGGAAATCTTTTCATATATTCAGTAAAAGGTTTAAAGTATTGCCAAATTTTTCAGACATGCTAAAATGCATCTAGCATTTTCAAGTTTGAAGTGAGTAAGGAGAATATTCCAAATCATGGCAAAATTACAAATTAGAAAAGGAAAAGTGTAGCTATTGACTAGTAATTTTAATCTTCATTTGGAATAAATATTCCTCCTAAACCTCAAGGTTTAATTGAAGGCAGTAAATAAAATTTGAAATATACAACCCTAATTCCAGAAAGAATATTTTGCTAATTTTTTTAATGTTACTAGCAAGCTGTCAGTCACTTATAAAAAGATAAAAACTCCTGATGTCTTTGTCTAACAATAATTGACGTTAGCTTCTTTTGAATCACCAGACATACAGCTTTATATGCTTTGCAACTTGATTTAAAAATTATTTCTTAAAAAATTTTCATGTACTTTATCTTTTGTTAATCTTGTAAGTTCTCTGTTAAATGAATTTCATAAATAATTTAACTATATTTTAACCATTTTGAAATTCCATTGCTGTGACACTACCATGAGATATACTGCATATATTTTACTTGAATTAGAGAATAAGTCATTCTGTATTTTTATAATTTATTATTCTTTTATACTTGGCAGTTTTTTTTAGAGTCATGGCATGTAATTGCTAAAAAATTTGAAACTTAGCTAAGAAGTTGATTTAACCTGGCTTTGGTCTTTTTTGGCAGCTAGTTTACCTGTGGACATCCTCCACTACCTAGCATGTGTTCATTTATCAAATACTTTTCTTGAAAACCAGTTGTATGCCAACATTGTACTGGTTGGTTTGGATACAATGATAGGCATAATTTCTGAACCCTTCTTTTAAGGAGACTGTGACCCAGTGGAGCAAACATATAAGTAAGCACAGAGTTAGTTTTATCACACTGTGTGATGATTAAGTTTTATGAAAGGAGAAGATAGCATATATCCTGAAAGCATTTAAGCATTTGACAGACACATCCCCTCAGACTTTACCCAGAGTAGGAGTATATAGGGGTATCACAGGAACGTATTCCAGAGGTTGGTATGAAGCAGGATACAAGAATTGTTGAATGTTCAGACAGAATATTAATAGAAGGAGCTAGTAAGTTAAACTGAGAAGCTAGTCATTCAGAGCATTCCATTTATTTATTTATTTATTTATTTATTTATTTATTTATTTTTAACGTTTATTCATTTTTGAAGATGGAGAGAGACAGAGCATGAGTGGGGGAGAGGCAGAGAGAGAGAGAGGGAGACACAGAATCTGAAGCAAGCTCTAGGCTCTGAGCTGTCTGAGCCACGTGGTGCTCGAACCCATGGACCCCAGGATCATGACCTGAGCAAAAGTCAGATGCTTAACTGACTGAGCCATCCAGGCACTCCATTCCTTTTTTTTTTTTTTTTAACTTTTATTTTAAATTTTGTTTAAATGTTTTTATTTATTTTTGAGAAAGAGAGAGAGAGAGAGCACAAGGAGGGGAGTGGCAGAGAGAGGGAGACACATAACCTGAAGTAGGGTCCAGGCTCCAAGCTGTCAGCACAGAGTCCAACTCAGGGCTTGAACTCGTGAACCACAAGATCATGATCTGAGCTGAAGTCAGACACTTAACTGACTGAGCCACTCAGGTGCTCCCAGACCCTTCCTTTTAAATGGTGTTAGAGAATTTGGAATTCAGAATTTGGGGGCTTGGGGGGAACTGAGGGGTTTTTATGTGAAAGTGGTATCACTAATGAGTATAAGAGTTGGAGACCGATAAAAAAGTTGCTATAGATTTCTGGTCTAGAAATGATGTTGATGTAAAATGGGATCGAAGCAGCTAGTGATAGAAGTGGATTGGGTTGAAATTCTTTAGGCAGTGTAATAGGCCAATTGTTACTCCAGCATCTGAGATTGAAAACTGGTGCGTTCACTCTAGCAGAACATAATTTGAGAGGCAGGTCCACTGGAAGCTAAAGAAATAATATGAGAGTAAGCCATTCCTTGGAATTACCCATTTCACTGCTCCTTGAAATAGTATCAGTAAGTAATAGTAGGTTGTACCAAAATTCCTACAATTAAAAAATTAGAGTCACCCAGGTTCCACCAATATGAGTAATAGTCATGCATAGACATTCAGCTCTTCTTACCCTTTATCTAGTCCTACTATTTTAGAATAGCAAATAAAATCATATTATAGAAAGCAAAGTAGGAAGTGGAAGTAGTCCCTGGATGCACTGGTATAATTTGAAGAGAAATTCAACCAAGCATACTCTAATAATCAATTTTCAGATAATCAAGATTTAGTTGTACCACTATTACTCATTTCATTTTTTGTCATTAAGCAGTTGGGGGAAAAAAACTTTAAAATTAGAATTGTCTTTTTCTTAAATTTTTGTTTTGAAATTATTATAGACTCACAGAAGTTGCAAAAGTAGTACTTAGAGTCCTGTAAACCAGTTTCGTCCAGCTTCTGTTAAGGGTGACCTCTCATGTAACTCTATATATAGAGTTATACGTATAACTCTTGTATAACTATAATACAATACCAAAATCAGGAAATTAATATTGCTCTAATATCGTTAACTGGACTATGGGTCTTATTTGGTTTTTAAGCAGATTTTACTTGCACTGATTTTTGTATGTCTGTATAATTCTCTGTGATTTGATCCCATGTATAGATTTGTGTGACCACCACCTCAATAAAGATACACAACTGTTCCACCATTACAGAGTAACTCTCCATGCAACCCTTTTGTAGTTATACTCACCCCTGCAACCTTGACTCTGTCTCTTAGCCACTACCACTCTGTTCTTAATCTCTTGTCATTTCAGTTGTACCAGTGGATCTTGGGACTCCTTCCACTTCCCTCTGTGCTTTATTTTATTTACTTTTCCGAAATAGTAGGACTAGACAAAGTGTAAGAGGAACTAAATATCTATACATGGCTCTTAATCATTTTAGTACCAAATGTAAGCTTGAGTGACTACAATTACTGTAGAAGTTTTTAGTACAAATTATTATTCACATTGTTTCAAGAATGTTGTTTAAGTGGAATCAGAAAATATGTAATTTTCTTTTGAGGTTGGCTTTTTTTTTTTTACTATGGGTAATCAATACTGTTGAGATCCATGTATGTTGTTGCATGTATCAGTAGTTACTCCTCTTTTTTTGCTCAAGTATATTCCCTTATATGGATGGATGTTTGAGTTTGTTAAATTCTGTTGACTCATTGGAGAACATCTGTATTGTTGCCAGTTTGAGGGTTATTATGAGTAAATTTGTAATGAGCATTCATATTACAAGGCTTTAGGTTGAACATAAGTTTTCATTTCTCTGGGATAAATACCCAAGAGTACAGTTGCTTGCTGTGTTGCATGGTAAGAATATATTTAGGTTTTTAAGAAACTGCCAGCAAGAAACTTTGCATAGTGGCTGTAACAAGTTTGCATTCTCACCAGTAGTTATGTGAAAAATCCAGTTTCTCTGCATCCTCACCAGCATTTGGTGTTACCTCACTTTTTTATTTTAGCTGTTCTAACAGATATGTATTGATATTTCATTATGGTTTTAATTTGCATTTTCCAATGGCTAATAATGTTAAACATCTTTCACTTGTTTATTTGCCATCCCTATATCCTCTTCAGTGGAATGTCTGTTTATGTCTTTTGCAGATTTTTCTAATTGGATTGTTCCTTTTTTGTTGAATTTTGAAGATGCTTTATATATTGGTCCTTTGTCAAATGTGGATTACAAATATTTTCTGTCATGCTCTAAAGCTTGTTTTTTGTCTATTAAATTAGAATTGTTTTTTAAAATATTCTTTGTTATGGAGTGCAGATTTGACTGTTATTTGGAGGGGCAAAATGTATTAAAATTAATCTTTTGACTAAGATTTAATTTACAGTGAGGTAGGCACTGAAGTACTGTGTGTGTTTCTTTCATGAATGATCCCCAAAAGAAGACAAATGCATGCTTTTAATGGTTTACTTGAATTATATTTGATGCAAGGAGGCAGATTAGACACCTACCTATGACCTCAGGCATTTTACTTAGCTTTCATGAGCATTGTTTTCTTAATCCATGAAATGGGGAAAATATTTTTTAAATTCAGTGATAGTTTGAAATAGCTATTATAGCCCTAAAAACAAAAGCATATTGTAAAAGCTCTCCCCCACTTTTTAAAAATTCAGTCCTCATTTTCTAGTAGGCAATTATTTCATGTTTTTTTGTGAGTTCAGATGTTGACTTACAGATCTTTTTCATAATCAAGAGTATCTTAAACCACAGTGAGGCTGTCATTTCATTTTGCTGAAAGGGTTTTCTAAACCCCACATACAACTCTGATTTAAGGGAAAAAATAATTAAGTAGAATCAAGTAAAAATAATTAATGTAAAGATGCTCAAACAAGGTGCCTTGCATGGACATTAGGCTGATAGAAGGTGCCTTTTAGGGATTAGGTGCCTTCTAGGGGCAGCTGAGAAGACTAATTTTCTCCTAAGAAAAAATATTCTTAAAGGTTAAGACAGCAGTTGATGACTCTGTTTTTGAGTTTCCAGTTTGGGAGCTTGGCACCAGAAGCCAGAGTTTAGGCCCTGGCTACATAGCTTATACAATAAAAGGAAGACAGATTTTCTTGCTATTTATCTGTCATAGCCTTTGTCAGATGTTACCCTGTTAGCATTTCCAGGGAAGCATAAAACAGCATTCCAGGGGTTGGCATCTAATTGTCAGTATGTGAAATTAAAAATATGAGTTAATGAGTTATTAAATGAGGTATATACGAAGCACTCATAACAGTTCCTGGTATAAGTAAACACTGCTTAAGTTCTTATTACCAGACTAGTAAAGGATTGCTATTGGAAGTCAATGCGAAGAAAATTAGATCTTTTAACCAAAAGTATTTATCTGTGAATATGTTGCCCTAAAGAAGAATTTTACAAGTTATCTTTTTCTTAATAGTATATATATTTTTCATTCCTGCTATCATTCCCAACTTTATTTGGACATTATGCTAAAATACATCTAATTTTGAAATATACTCAGTTTGGGGATACTGGCAATTAAGTGGAAATCTTTTTTAATGTAATTTGATTATGGGTAAAGAGAAACACAGGCAATTATGGATGTTCAGAGAAGATGCATTTTACCTACTCTCTAATGATTGTGTATGGTTGGTGAATGGAGCAAGAAAGCAAAGGTTTTGTGGAATGTGATGATCCTGTGGGATGGATGGGGAGGGAAACATTCTGTATAAAGGAAGCGCATAATTAAAAAAAAAAAAAAAAGTTAAGGAAGGGATGTGAATAGTAGATTGAAGAGAAATGGAGTAGTTGTCTGTAAGAAAGAAAAAATTGACATACATTAAGGTATGAGTTTGAAGTGTATAGCATGATGGTTTGATTTACATATACTGTGAAATGATTATGACACTAGGTTTAGCCCAAATTTTTTGAAGTTTGAGAAATTGAACATTTTCATGTTTTCATGTTTTAAAACTTGTGTTTATTTTGATTCTATGATAGTAAATTCTTAAATAATCTTTTCAAGCCAGTAATGTTTTGTATTCATGCTAATTTATTTTTTTTTAAGGATTTCAGTTTGTTGAAATGAGCAGTCGTAAATCAAAGAGTAACAACTTAATACATGCAGAGCTCCTTTCACAGGTTAGTATTTTCATTAATCCTAAGGTGTCTTAACATGCAACGCTGATCAGAGAATTGTCATCTTCTTAACTGGAATTCTCCCTTTAACGTGAAGGGAGAACATAACTCCCTTTCCATTCAAAAGGGTAGAATGTCTTACACTACATTTATTTATTCTTTGTAAGTCTTTGGATAGTTAGAGTGCTAACTTGACTTCTGCCTTCCCAAATGTCTTCTAATTTCCATCTACTTTAATGTAATCTTCAGAGTTTTGTACTTCTTTGTTAAATTTATTCCTCTTTTACTTCTTGTGATGCTGTTATAAATGGGAGTTTTTTTCTTAATTTTTTTTACTTGTTCATTGTTAGTGTATCTAAGTGAAATTGATTTTTGTATATTAACCTTGTTTCCTGTAGCCTTGCCAGACTTATTAGTTCTAATAGTTTTTAGTGTATTCTTTAGTTTTTTAATATATAAGATCATGTCATCTGCAAATATAGTTTTACTTCTTCCTTTTCAGTCTGGTTGACTTTAATTTTTTTTTATTGTCTAATAGCCCCAACTAGAACTTTCAGTGCAATATTGAGTAAAAGTGAAAAGAACATTCTTGTTTCATTTTTTATATTTGGGAAATACATTCAGTCTTTCACAATTGATATGATGTTAGCTATAGTTTTTGTAGGTGCCCTTAATCAGATTGAGGATGCTGTCTTTTTTCCTGGTATGTTGGGTGTTTTTATCATGAAAATTTAATATTAAGTGCATACTGTATTCCAATGGTGAGTATACATGTATGTGTGTCTCCCTTAAGGAATATAGTAGGGAGTGGGTATAATAACTGCTCTGGTATTTCTATTTATCTGGCTTGACCAGAACTGTGTGTTTTTCTAATAAAAACTAAATGTAAGTTATTGGCATCCCTTCATATAAGACCTTACTTTCTTTTTGGAAGGAAAATGTTTAATTCTGTTTCAAAGAAAGTTTTTAGCTGAAGTATAATTTACATATCCTAGTAAAGTGCACAAATCTACATACAGTTCAGTTTCTGTACATATATACACCTATTTAACCTTCATCTCAGATCACTTGAGATTTTTGAACCTTTCACTGTTCACTACAGCTTCACTTCACTTTACCCCTTAGATGTTATACATAGTTCTTGCCTTTCTATTAGACTTTAATGAAGTTTGAGAAAGAAAAAAAAAGTGAGGTTTATCTTTTGATTTCTAATGATCTTACGTAAGTAGAGAAATAAGCATTATGTTTAGTTGAGTTTCTGTAGATGCTCATTTAAATGTTTTATAGGTATCAGCTGTTACCTATACAATACCTGTGTTATGTTACAGATGACTGCCTTATTTAATCTTGAGAACAGGCCTGCCAGAAAACTGTTTCATTGTTTCAATTTTGTATATTAAAAAAATTAACACTTAGAAAAGGCTAACTTTAAAATCCATGTAGTTGACTTCTGGCATCACTCCTTATTCTTTCCCCTTCTTAGAGAATGATAATATGGATTATTTTATCTCTACTGAATAATTTGCTTTGCTTAGCCTCTGGTACATGTAAACAGGACTCAGATTTATCTTTTTGGTACATGAAGGATCGGTCCAATGTTGTCAGTGTGGGAGAAGCAAATAATCTTGGAAGCTTCTTTCTTCTGATGATGGGACCAAATCTGAAATAGCCTCTTAAGACTTTTGTCCCTGAAAGACCTCTGTAGTAGCAGCAGATTGAGAAACGGAATGCCTTTAATGGTCTATATTTTTAAAAATTATGCTAGATTGTCTGACATAATTTTTTAAAACCCAGTCTAAGCCCTTTTTTCTAAGGCAAACTCAAAATTTAGGTCCTTACAAGATTTTTTTTCTTAATTCATTCCAATGATTCTTCATTTTATAGGTGTAGATGAACACAATTTCTTCCATGTAATTGAGCATTTCCTTATATGCTGAATTACTACTTTTTTCAATATGTCATTTCTTCCCAATTTATTTGCAGTGTTTCTTTAGGCATGGGTCATGCTCCTTTAGTAGTAGTATGTTCTGAATCTAATAGGTCCTCAATAAGTATATAGACTTTTAAACTTTATTTTCTCAAATCCTGACTGTCATGATAGATGTAGATAGATAGGGCTTGAACTAAGCCAGTTTAGATGTGTTTGGTCTCTAGAGATTGAGGTGTGGTTCATGAGCATTATTAGATGACATTACGTTATTCGATTCTTTTGTGTCTTTGTTCCTTGGCTGATATGTTATGTACAAAGTGAAGCAATCATTTATTCACATGCAGTAAAACAGCCCTCCAATTGCTGATGTGGCTAAAGTAATTCTCTTGTTGGATTTCACAAGTAAATTCTCATCTTTCTTCTGGGACTTGGGATAATAAAAAGAAAAAGAAAAAAAACCCACTAATTTTACAACTCATGAAAATGGTACCAGAACTCTTGAACATAAGCTATTTATGGAGGGTTAAATAAATTGATTAATACCTAATTCTGACTGCTATAAATGTGTATTCTCAGTCATTTTGATTTCATGAATAACATTTTCATTTGTATTTACTCACTTCTTTAAATCAGGTACAAAGAGTTTTACGGGAAAGATTTTGTCATCAAAGCCCACATAGTAACTTATTTGGAGTACAAGTACAATACAAGTAAGTTTAGCTATCCCTTTTTCTACTTAAAGATGCCCTTTAGGTTTTTCAAAAACCTACATAGATTTTACGTTACCTTACATGGATTATATCTTGAATATGGCTAACATTTTTATAGAGATAAAAAATTTTGCTTTTATACAGAAGCACTGAATATTATAAAGCAAGAGCAGATATAAATGTTTTCATAACAGGAAAGCTCCTTAACTTTGAATCTTTTGTTGTTTCTGTCATCTGGTATTATGGAGACAAATTCTGAGGTCTTGTACCTGATTCTCGAGTGCCAGCTGTGGAGTGAAAGGTTCCAAGAATTGCCACTGTTGTCCCTTGTCCCATATCATCATAAAGCCAAGATATTTCAAACTTAACTTGGTTTCCTCTTGAAGTTTCTAGAGATTCATATGGACTTACTATCTCTTCCTGTGTTTTTCTGTGTAGGACTATATACAGCATAAGTGCCAAGTGGGAGAGAAAAAGTGAATGCCTATTTTCTGTGCATATTCATATTCAGCTTTTAAAAAGTATTATCTAGCAAGTTATTCTAGCTACCTTTTTAAATGTTGGCTATTTATGTCATTTCAGACACTTAATTGAGCTGCTAAAAAGAACTGCTATCCATGGAGAAAGTAACTCTGTTCTCATTATTGGGCCCCGAGGATCAGGAAAGACCACGGTAAAACTATTGATTTCTGGTATTTCCTTGCTTCTGTAGACATGTGATGATTCTTCTAGCCAATACCGGAAATATCTTTTATTTTCATTATTTTGTTAATTTTTCTTTTGTTTTTATTCTTTAAATAATAGAAGACCTACAAAGCCTTAAAACTTAGGGTGGTATATTTGAATTGAGCATATCCTTTTTACCTTACTTTCCTCCTCAGTAACAAATTTTCATTTGATGTTTTCCCATTGTCTTTTGTCCTTGAAGAATTAGTGATTGCCAGTAGCAACAGCAAATTAGCATTATGGAGCATGTTTCTTATGCTTTTTATCTATGTTCTGTACCTTAACTTGTGCTTTTTATCTGTTATCAGTTTTATACTAACCCTGTAAGGTAGGCATTGATTCTGTTTATAAATTGGGTAACTATCATACCATGCATTCTTTTCTCCCTACTATTTGATTAATATTTACTGTTTAATCCTAACTCAAGTAATTTTTTCATTATACTCCCATCTTCTAGAATTCTTTTCTACTTTCCCTCTATCATATTTCGCTTAGTTACCTCAAAAGCATACTCTTGCTTTTTCCTCTGATTTTGTCTTTTCACATTCTTTTCGATATATGAGACAAATTATAGCTGTTACGTTGAATATATTACTATTAACTTTCAGTACTTGGGCTGCGTAAAATTTCTTTTCTGCTATATTCCATGCAATGAATTTAGATTTTTCACTAACATAGTTATTTTTATGTGTTGAAGTAAAATTATGTATTAAATAAAATTATGTAAATTATAAGTTAATTATAATTATTAAATTATATTAATTAAGTTAAATTATAAGTAATATTGCTTATTTTATAACCAATAAATATTGACTGTACATTAGGTAAGGTGAGGAAATAAGGAGTTTAGTATTTTACTCTTCTCACCCATTTCCAGTATTTGAAGTATATAAGTTGGGAATACAGATCTAGGTAATTTCTTTTCTTTTTTAATCTTGGAATACTTTTTCACATGTATTATATTACAATTATATTTAGAATAATTTTTTCATTTTGACTGTACTGTATTTGATTCAGTCCTTATGCTCATTTTATATAACCACTATTTTTTTATTCTTGCTTTCTTTATTATGATTTTCCTTTGTGTTTGACTTCAGTGCTGTTGGGATAGCTTTAACAAGAGAGCCATATGATTGGTATGCCTTTGAGCTATTAGAATATTTTAAATTCTTAACAATAATATTAACAATAGAAACACTGAGCAAAGGATATGCACAGAAAGGTCACAGAAAATTAAATACAAATCTGTCTTAAACTTATAAGCATCTTCAATCTTACTTATAAGTAACAAATTTAAAGCATTAGCACTTTTGTCTACCAGGATGACAAAACCTGTAAAATTGAGAACACTAAAATTGTGAACTTATAGGAAAATAGACACATGTTCCTACTGGTAGTATAAATTTACATAACTAGAATAAAAGACAGTATCTAACCACATTACGAATTCATATGCCCTTTGACTCAGCAACAGCATTCTAGGAATTTGTACTTTTTAAATGATGTATATATACTTACTCATTGCAACAACATTATTGATAGTGAAAGATCAGGAACAACATAAATGCCCATCAAGAGAATACCAGTTAATAAATGCTGGTTCATCCATCCATATGATAGATTATTATGCCAGCAAAAAGTAACATTTGTCTGTAGTCCAGAAGAAAAGGGAAGAGGAAAAAATATCCTATTTTTATTGGTTTGTACAGGCATACCTCATTTTACTTTGCTCTGCTGCACTTTGCATATACCGTGTATTTTACAAATTGAAGATTTTTGGCAACCCTTTGTTGAGCAAGTATGTAGGTGCCGTTTTTCCAACAGCATGTGGTCATTTTGTGTCTCTGTCCCATCTTGGTAATTCTCAAAATATTTCAAACATATTCATTATCATATGTGTCATGGTGATGTGGAAACAGTGATCTTTGATGTTACTATTATAATTGTTTTGAGGTTTCAGGAACCATGTGCATATAAGATGGCAAACTTAATGGATTGATGTGTTTGTTCTGACTGCTCCACCCAGTGGCCACTCCCCCATCTCTGTCCCTCTCCTTGGGCCTTCCTATTCCCTAAGATACAACAATATTGACATTAGGCAATTAATAACACTACAGTGGCCTCTAGGTGTTTAAGTGAAGGGGAGAGTCACACATTTTAAATCAAAACACTTTAAATCAAAAGGTAGAAATGATTGAATTTAGTGAAGAAGGCATGTCAGAACCAAGATAAGCTGAAAGCTAGGCTAGGCCTCTTACACTAGTCAAGCAGTGAATACAAAGGAAAAGTTCTTAAAGGAAATTAAAAGTGCTACTCCAGTAAACACACCAGTAGTGAGAAAGTGAAATAGCCCTATTGCTGATATGGAGAAAGTTTTAGTGGCCTACACATTCCCTTAAGCCAAAGCCTAATCCAGAACAAGGCCCTAATTCTGTTCAGTTGTTCAAAGGCTGAGAGAGGTGAGGAAGCTGCAGAAGAAAAGTTTGAAGCTAGCAGAAGTTGGTTCATGAGGTTTAAGGAAAGCAACACCTCCAAAACATAAAAGTGCAAGCGCTGATGTAGGAAAAGGGAGAATGATGAAACACAGACACATATTCTTGTTACAGTTCCTACCCAGAGGTGATACAGACTGCATCTCCTCACACTTGCCTGGCCAGAGTGTCACATGCTCATACCTAATTTCAAGAGAGCGAAGAAGTGGATTTCTCCTAGATGCCTAGAAGGGATTGCTAGAAGTATTTGGTGAATGTCTGTGATGTTCACCACAGCTAACTTGTTTTGTGTGTGATTTTTCCCTGACTTGATAGTTGTAGAATTTCTTTATCTTAGCAGTGTAAAAATTTCAGACTATAAGCATAGGTCATAAAAACTGATACTGTATAAACTCCCTTAATATGAATTTAGATCTTTTTTCAGTAAAGGTTAATTTTTTTTCTGTTTTCATTGTTCTGTTATCTTTGGAAAACACATCATCATACAAATGTTTAAAGATTATTTTTAGATAATGCTTTAATTCTTCAAGAACTCCATTAGTGATACTCTGAGAAAATGAGATGTAGGAAATCAGTACATTAGACCTATTATTCCATCATAAACGATGCATCTTGAAACAAAGTGGCATTACAACAGAGAAGTTGTATCTCAGTGGTGTGTATATTAAAGGGTCTAGCCTAAAAATATAACTTGGGTCGCAAGCAAGCAACTGAATTTATTCTGAACTTCATCTTGGAAGTTTGTCCCTAAAAGCATGGAGAAGGTTCAAAAAAAAAAGGAAGTAGAGTTAGTAAACACTTGTAAAGATGTTTAAATACAAATTGAAACTTTACTCATTTAATTAGTAAATTGGCTAAAATAGACCTATTTTTTACCAAAAAAAAATTTAAACATGTAAGAGAGTTCCCTGGTTATTTTTTTCAATATTTATTTATTTATTTTTATTTATTACTTTGTTTTATTTTAATTTACATCCAAGTTAGTTAGCATATACTGCGACAATGATTTCAGGAGTAGATTCCTTAATGCCCCTTACCCATTTAGCCCATCCCCCCTCCCACAACCCTACCAGTAACCCTCTGTTTGTTCTCTATATGTAAGAGTCTCTTCTGTTTTGTCCCCCTCCCTTTTTTTATATTATTTTTGCTTCCCTTCCCTTGTGTTCATCTGTTCTGTGTCTTAAAGTCCTCATATGAGTGAAGTCTACGATACTTGTCTTTCTCTAATTTCGCTTAGCATAATACCCTCCAGTTCCATCCATGTAGTTGTAAATGGCAAGATTTCATTCTTTTTGATTGTCGAGTAATACTCCATTGTATATATATGCCACATCTTCTTTATCCATTCATCCATCGATGGACATTTGGAGTCTTTCCATACTTTGGCTATTGTTGATAGTGCACTATAAACATTGGGGTGCATGTGTCCCTTCAAAACAGCATACCTGTATCCCTTGAATAATTACCTAGTAGTGCAATTGCTAGGTTGTAGGGTAGTTCTATTTTTAATTTTTGAGGAACCTCCATACTGTTTTCCAGAGTGACTGCACCAGTTTGCATTCCCACCAGCAGCACAAAAGAGATCCTCTTTCTCCGCATCCTCGCCAACATCTGTTGTTGCCTGAGCTGTTAATGTTAGCCATTCTGACAAGTGTAAGGTGGTATCTCATTGTGGTTTTGATTTGTATTTCCCTGATGATGAGTGAAGTTGAGCATTTTTTTGTGTGTCGGTTGGTCATCTAGATGTCTTCTTTGGAGAAGTGTCTATTCATGTCTTTTGCCCATTTCTTTACTGGATTATTTGTTTTTTGGGTGTTGAGTTGATAAGTTCTTTATAGATTTTGGATACTAACCCTTTATCTGTTATGTCACTTGCAAATATCTTCTCCCATTCCATCGGTTGGCTTTTATTTTTGCTGCTTGTTTCCTTCACTGTGCAGAAGCTTTTTATTTTGATGAGGTCCCAATAGTTCATTTTTGCTTTTTGTTTCCCTTGCCTCTGGAGACGTGTTGAGTGAGAAGTTGCTGTGGCCAAGGTCAAAGAGGTTTTTTGCCTGCTTTCTCCTCAAGGATTCTGATGGCTTCATGTCATATGGTTAGGTCTTTCATCCATTTTGAGTTTATTTTTGTGTATGGTGTAAGAAAGTGGTCCAGGTTCATTCTTCTGCATGTCACTGTCCAGTTTCCTCAGCACCACTTGCTGAAGAGACTGTCTTTATTCCATTGGATATTCTTTCCTGCTTTGTCAAAGATTAGTTGGCCATACGTTTGTGGGTCCATTTCGGGGTTCTCTATTCTGTTCTATTGATCTGAGTGTTTTTGTGCCAGAGAGTTCCCCTGTTATAACCATCCCTCCCCCCCCCCACATACACACATACAACTTCCCCTGTTATTAATATCTTTCCTTAGCATGGTACATTTGTAGAAATTCATGAACCAATATTAATATGTTGTCATTAACTAGCGTCTCATAGTTTTCATGAAGGTTCACTCTTTCTGATGTACAATTCTGAGGATTTTAACATATGCATAGTCATGTGTCCAACATTACAGTGTCATACAAAATAATTTTGCCACCCTAAAAATCCCCTGTACTTAACCTATTAGTCTTCCCACCCCCAATCCTTGGTAAGCACTAATTTTCTTATTATCACCATGGTTTTGCCTTTTTCAGAATGTCACAGTTGGAATCATAAAATTAAGAAGATTGGCTTCTTCCACTTACCAGTATGAATTTAAGGTTCCTTCATGTCATTTTATGGCTTGATAGGTCATTTCTTTTAATTGTTTAATAATATTCCTTTGTATGGATGTACCACTGTTTATCCATTCACCTATTAAAGGAACTTGATTAGTTCCAATTTTGAGTAGTTCTGAATAAAGCTTTTATAAACACTTGTATGCAGGTTTTTATGTGGACATAATCTTCAACTTAATTGGATAAATACTTGGGAGCAACATTGTTGGATCGTATGGTAAGACTGTTTAGCTTTGTAAGACTGTACTAAGCTGTCTTCCAAAGTGTCAGTACCATTTTGCTTTTTTCACCAGCAATTAATAAGAGTTTCTCTTGTTATGCATCCTCATTAGCATTTGGTATTATCGTTGTTTTTAATGTTAGCCATTCTAGTATGTATGTAGTAGTATCCCAATGCTATTTTTTTTTTTTTTTAATTTTTTTTCAACGTTTATTTATTTTTGGGACAGAGAGAGACAGAGCATGAACGGGGGAGGGGCAGAGAGAGAGGGAGACACAGAATCGGAAACAGGCTCCAGGCTCTGAGCCATCAGCCCAGAGCCTGATGCGGGGCTCGAACTCCCGGACCGCGAGATCGTGACCTGGCTGAAGTCGGACGCTTAACCGATTGCGCCACCCAGGCGCCCCCCCAATGCTATTTTTATTTGCAATCTTCTAATTATGTATGATATTAAGTATCTTTTCATATGCTTATTTTCATCTGTATATCTTTGGTAAGGTATTTTCTGACCATTTTTGAATTGGGTTTATTCATTTCTTATTGATATGTTTTGAGAAGTCTTTGTATATTTTGGATATACCAGCTATGTGTTTTGCAGATACTTTCTCCAAATCTGTGGTTTCTCTTTTAATTCTATTATGAGTTTCCTTGGCAAGCAGTTTTTCCATATCAACTTACCAGTTATTTCTTTCATGGGTTGTGATTTTGGTGGTATATCTAAAACTTCATCACCAAATCCAAGGCCTTCTAGGTTTTTCTCCTATGTGTCCTTCTGGAACTTTTATAGTCGTTGTGTTTTACAGTTGGGTTGGTGATTTATTTTGAGTTAATTTCTTTGAACAGTGTAAGGTCTGTGTTTAAATTCTTTTTCTTTCTTTTTTTTCTTTTCCTTGTATATGAATGTTTAAATTGTTTCAGCGGTTGTTGACAAGGCCGTCTTTTCTTCAGTGATTACCTTTGCTTCTTTTTCATAGGTCAGTTGATTGTATTTGTGTCAGTCTGTTTCTGCCTGTCTTGATTACTGTAGCTTTATAGTAAGGCTTAAAGTTAGGCATTGACAGTTTTCCAACTTTGTGTGCTGCTTCAGTATTATTTTGGCTATTCTGGGTACTTTGCCTTTTTATTAACTTTAGAATTTATGTATTTATTTCCAAGTACTGGAATTTTTGTATTCAGTTGTGGGATTTTGTGTTCAATCTATAGATCACAATGGAAAAATTGGTTTCTTAAGTATACTGAATCTTCACATTGATAAACATGGAATATCTTTTCATTTATTTAGGTCTTTCATCAGACTTTTGTGGTTTTTCTCATATAGATCTTACACATATGTCATTAGATTTATACTAAGTAAATAGTTTTGGTGCTAATGTGAGTAGTATGACATTTTTAATTCAGATTCCACCTGCTCATTGCTGATACATACAAAAGCAAATGACTTTGTGTTTTATCTTGTATCGTGCAATCTTGTTGTAATTGATCATTTGTTCCAAAAATTTGTCAATATTTGGGGATTTTCTACAATCATGTCATCTGCAAATGACAGAAAGTTTTTATTTCTTTCCTATTTCCTTTTGTACCTTTTATTTCATTCTCTTGTCTTCCTGCATTTGTCATTCACAGGCTATGTTTAAGCACTGATCATAAAATTAATATTATTCAAAGCCTCTTAATATGAATTTAGGTCTGTTTTCACTGAAGAATAAGTTTATATTGGGATATTTCTTCTCATTTATTTCTTCTTGTCCTTTCTTAGCATTAGCATATCCAATTCTTAAGCCTTTGTTCTTATTTCTCTATGTCATTTCTCCATGTTCTTTCTTTTTTTTCCCCCCTCAGCATTCTGCCATATCACCAGTGTGATTTTCTTCACCAGCAGTTCCACACTTTGCTTCTTCTAATGTGATACTGCATTTTAGCTTCTAACAGTCCTTCCTACTTGTCTGCCTCCTTGTCATGTACCTTCTTAGTCTGTTGTTTTGTGTTTATCTAAGTCTGGCTTAAACAGCTCACAATATTTATTTTCTAAAATACACATTTTCAGTACTAATTAGTCTTTTTCATCAGCTTATGTCCTTTATGTAACATAATTTTTATATAAACTCCCATGTTAGTTTTTTCTATTTATTCAAGGTTAAAGAAAACGACAGCCATTAAGACATAGTATTTATCACTTAATAAAACAGATTGTTCGTGGTATGCTGACAGTTTGTCCCATTGTTGTTGCTTCTCAAACCAGAGAGGCCTGTTCCGGTGCTTTAAAGTCATTTATCAAGTCTGACTTTGCTGGAATAGGGAAGAATCCCATACTTGGTATTCCATTTTGTTATGATTTGACTTATTCCTATTGCACCCCAATATTGAGAGGACAGAGAGCCAAGGAGGATTGTTTAACTTTTGTGATTTGTTGTGTGTGGAGTATCCTGAGACATAAAGTAGATGATTTTAGACAAGAACTCTTATTAGTATAACTTTTTAAATGTAAATTTTAATTTAATAAGAATACAGTATATTTTTAATACTCTCTTTGGCCAAACTACTTGAAGTACAAAAATTTTCAATCTGCAGTTAACTGATAAAGATAACAGAAAGTTAGTGTGATTTACTGTATCTCAAACATTTCATAGAAAAAATACATGTGGTTCCAAATGACAGATTGTATCCTGGAAAATACTTTTCTATACAGAAATTACTGTAGACAAAGAAACAAGCATGTGGTAACAGTAATAGTAGGTAAGCATAAAAATCCCTGATTGCTGGTAGGTCTAAGTGAACTATGCCAGTATGTTTGGAAAATTAATTGTTAGCTACAAAGATTGTGGAAATGGGGTAGCCATCTTTGTTATGGTGGTTGGTGTAATATAATATCAACTAAGTATTTTTAGTATATAATGTAGCTTAAAATATTTGGAAAGATGAAATTGTATACAGTAAAAAATTTACCAGTTACACAATTCGTTAAAAAATTACACAGTAGGGGGGCACCTGGGTGGCTCAGTCGGTTAGGCACCCGACTTCGGCTCAGGTCATGATCTCTCAGTCCGTGAGTTCGAGCCCCGCGTCGGGCTCTGTGCTGACAGCTCAGAGCCTGGAGCCTGCTTCAGATTCTGTGTCTCCCTCTCTCTTTGACCCTCCTCCATTCATGCTCTGTCTCTCTCTGTCTCAAAAATAAACGTTAAAAAAATTAAAAAATAAATTATACAATAGGTAACACACCAGTCAGTTTTAGCAATATGTGGATTTGAACTAAAATTATTTGAAGACACATGCTAATACATTTAAATTATCATTTCAGATCACACAAACACATCATGTAAAAATTGTGAGCTGATCTAGACAAATGATAATAAGTTGTTTAAAGTAAATTTAATGGAAAGAATGTTATAAACTTGTTTTAACTCTTTTAAGTTTTTATTTTAACCACCTGGTGCTCATCACAAATGCACTCCTTTATCCCAACAACTATTCTACCTATCCCTCTAACCACCTCCTCTCTGGTAACCATCAGTTGGTTCTCTAAACTTGAGTCTTTTTCATGGTATGCCTCTCTCTCTTTCTCTCTCTTTCCCTTTGCTTGTTTTGTTAACTCAATTCCACATGAGTGAAATCATATGGTATCTGTCTTTTTCTCTGACTTATTTCACTTAGCATTATACTCTCCCTCCATGCATGTCATTGCAAAGGGCAAGATTTGATTCTTTTTTAATGGCTGAATAATATTCCATTGTGTGTGTATACCATGTCTTCTTTATCCATTCATCTATCAATGGACACTTTACTTCCATAATTTGGCTGTTGTAAATAATGCTATATAAACATGGGGTGTGTGTATCTCTTTGAATTAGTGTTTTTGTATTCTTTAGGGAAATACCCAGTAGTATATTTGTTGGATTGTAGGTTAGTTCTCTTTTAACTTTTTGAGGAACCTCATATTATCTTTCACAGTAGCTGTACCAATTTGCATTCCCACCAACAGTGCATGAGGGTTCCTTTTGCTCCACATCCTTGCCAGCACCTGTTCTTTTGTTTT
The DNA here is from genome assembly GCF_028749965.1 of Puma concolor. NCBI lineage: Eukaryota > Metazoa > Chordata > Mammalia > Carnivora > Felidae > Puma > Puma concolor. Next base: position 139,813,013 of record NC_141674.1, on the reverse strand, counting down.
TTATTCTAACCATTCTGGCAGGTGTGAAATGATATCCTTGTGGTTTTGATTTGCATTTCCTTGATGCTGAGTGATGTTGAGCATCTTTCAATGGGTTTGTTGGCCATCTGTATGTTTTCCTTGGGAGAATATCTGTCTTCTGTCCATTTGTAAATTGCATTATTTGTTTTTGGGGTGTTGGGTTGTATCAGCTCTTTATATATTTTGGATACTGACGCTTTATCAGATATGTCATTTGCAGATATCTTCTCTCATTCAGTAGGTTGCCTTGTAGTTTTGTTGGTTTTCTTCACCATCCAGAAGCTTTACATTTTGATATAATCCCAATAGTTTATTTTTGCTTTTTTTTTTTCCTTGTCTCAGGGGGAGCTATTTAGAAAGAAGTTCCTAAAGGCCAGTGTCAGAGAAATTACTATCTGTGCTTTCTTGCAGAATTTTTACGGTTTCAGATCTCACATTTAGGTCTTTAGTAGATTTTGAGTCTATTTTTGCATATGATATAAGAGAGTGGTCCAGTTTCATTCTTCTGCATGTTTCTGTCCAGTTTTCCCAGCACCATTTTTTGTTTCTTAATTTTTTTTAATGTTTTTATTTATTTTTGACACAGAGAGAGACAGATCATGAGCAGGGGAGGGGCAGAGAGAGAGGGAGACACAGAATCTGAAGCAGGCTCCAGTCTCTGAGCTGTCAGCACAGAGCCCAACACAGGGCTCGAACTCACAGACTGTGAGATCATGACGTGAGCCGAAGTTGGATGCTCAACCAACTGAGCCACCCAGGTGCCCCCATTTTTTGAAGACATTATCTTTTTCCCTTTGGATATTCTTTCCCCCTTTGTCGAAGATTAATGGACCGTATAATTGTGGGTTTATTTCTGGGTTTTCTATTCCATTGGTCTGCATGTCTGTTTTTGTGCCAGTACCATACTGTCTTGATTACTGCAGCCTTGTAATGTAACTTGAAGTCTGGAATTGTGATGCCTCCAGTTTTGCTTTTAAGATTGCTTTGGCTATTTGGGGTCTTCTGTGGTTGCATAGACATTTTAGGATTATTTGTTCTAGCTCTGTGAAAAATGCTTAGTATTTTGACAGGAACTACATTAAATGCATATTGCTTTGGGTAGTTTAGACATTTTAACAATATTCTTACAATCCATGAGCATAGAATGTCTTCCTATCTCTTTGTGTCCTCTTCATTTTCTTTCATCGCTGCTTTATAGTTTTCAGGGAACAGATTTGTCACCTCTTTGGTTATGTTTATCCTAGATATCTTACTCTTTTTGGTGCAATTGTAAATGGTATTGTTTTCTTAATTTCTCTTTCTACTGCTTCATTATTGATGTATAGAAATGCAATGGAGATCTGTACATTGATTTTATATCTTGCCACTTTACTGACTTCATTTATTTTAGCAGCTTTTTGTTGGAGTCTTTTGGGTTTTCTATATAGAGTATCATGTCATCTGCAAATAAGTGAAAAGTTTTACTGCTTCCTTACTGTTTTGAATGCCTTTTATTTCTTTATATTTTCTGATTGCTGTGGCTAGGTCTTCCAGTAGTATGTTGAATACAAGTGTTGAATACAAAGACATCTTTGTGTTGTTCCTGACCTTAAGGGAAAGGCTCTCAGTTTCTCCTCTATTTTATGTTTAGGTATGTTTCCTCTAAACCTACTTCATTGAGGGTTTTTATCATGAATAGATGTTGTACTTTGCCAAATGCTTTCTCTGCATCTACTAAAATAATCATATGGTTCTTATTCTTTATCTTATTGATGTGCTGTATCATGTTGATTGATTTGCAAATAGTGAACCGCCCTTGCAACCCAGCATTAAATCCCGCTTGATTGTGGTAAATAATTTTTTTTAATGTATTGTTGGATTCTGTTTGCTGGTATTATGTTGAGAATTTTTGCATCTGTATTCATCAGAGATCTTGGCCTGTAGTTGTTTTTGTGATATCTTTATCTAGTTTCGGTGTCAGGATAATGCTGCCCTCATAGAATGAATTTGAAGTTTTCCTTCCTTTTTTATTTTTTGGAATGTTTGAGAAGCATAGGCATTAACTGTTCTTCAAATGATTGTAGAATTTGAGAAGCCAAGTGGCTCTGGACTTTTGTTTCCTGGGAGTTTTTTTGATTACTGATGTAATTTTCTCACTGGTTATTAGTCTGTTCAAATGTTCTGTTCTTCCTGTGTCAGTTTTGGTAGGTTACATGTTTCTAGGAATTTACCTATTTCTTCTAGGCTGTCCAATGTTGGCATGTAGTTTTTCATATTGTTCTATGAATGTTTGTGTTTCTGTGGTGTTATTTCTCTTCTCTCGTTTTTGATTTTATTTGTTTTTTTTCTTTTTTTTTTTCCCCTGGTAAGTGTGGCTAGAGGCTTACCAGTTTTATCATTTTTTTCCCCCCAAAGAACAAGCTCTTGGTTTCATTGATCTGTTCTATTGTGTTTTTGGTTTCTATATCATTTATTTCTGCTCTAATCTTTATTATTTCCTTCCTTTGCTGGTTTTAGGGTTTTTTGTTCTTTTTAGCTCCTTTAGGTGTAAAGTTATTTACTTGAGATTTGTCTTGCTTCTTGAGGTAGGCCTGTAGGCTCATATTGCTATAAACTTCCCTCTTAAAACTGTCCCACAGGTGTGAACCATTATATTTTCATATTTATTTGTTTCCATGTGCTTTTTTATTTCCTTCTTTGATTTCCTGATTGACCTATTCATTGTTCAGTAGCATGTTAGTTAACCTCCATGTATTTGTGGTTTTCCGAGATTTTTTTCCTTGTGGTTGACGTATAGTTTCATAATGTTTTCATAAAAGATACACGGTATGACTTTCATTTGTTGAGGCTTGTTTTGTGGCCTAATATCTGGAGATCTGTTTTGGAGAAAGTTCCATGTGCGCTTGAGAAGGATGTGTATTCTGCTATTTTTGGATGGAATGTTGTCAATATATCTGCTAAATCTTTCTGGTCCAATGTGTCATTCTAAGCCATTGTCCTTGTTGATTTTCCGTTTAGATGATCTGTACATTGATGTCAGTGGGGTGTTAAAGTCCCCCACTGTTGTATTATTGTTGATTCATTCCTTTATGTTTGTTATTAAAGGTTTTATGTATTGGAGTGCTCCCATATTGGATGTGTAAATATTTACAATTATTATAGTCTATTGGATTGTTCCCTTAATTATTACGTAGTGTCTTTCTTGGTCTCTTGTTAACAGTCTTTGATTTAAAGCCAATATAAGAATTGCTACTCTGGCCTTCTTTTGACATCCATTTACATGATAAATGTTTCTCCATCCCCTCACTTTCAATCTGCAGGTGTGTTTAGGTCTAAAATATGTCTCTTGTACACAGCATATAGATGGGTCTTGGGGTTTTTTGTCCATTCTGTTCCCCTCTGTCTGTTTATTGGAGTCTTTAGTCCATTTACATTCAAAGTTATTATTGATATGCATTTATTGCCGTTTTATTACTTGTTCTGTGGTTGTTTCCGAAGATTTTCTGATTTGTTCTTTTCTTCTCTTTCATGGTTTGCTGATTTTCTTTAATGATATGTTTGGATTTCTTCTCTTTATTCTTTGCATATTTATTAGTGGTTTTTGATTTGTGGTTACCATTAGGTTTGTATATAACATCTTCTGCATAGAGCAGCCTGTATACAAGTTGATGGTTGTTTAAGTTTGAACCCATTCTTTACTCTTCGTCTCCCCATGTTTTATGTATGTAGTGTCATATTTTATATCCTTTCATTTTGTGAATTCCTTTACTGATTTTTTTTTTTACAGGAATACTCATTTTTACTATTTTTGTGTTTCCTGCCTTCATGCTGTCATTTTGGTCTTCCTTTATTTACACTCAAAGAGACCACTTTAATATTTTCTGCAGGGCTGGTTTAGTGGTCATGAACTCCTTTAATTTTTGTTTGTCTGACAGACTCACTCTTTCCTTCTATTCTGATAGCCTTGCAGGAAAGAGTATTCTTGGCTGCAGATATTTCCCGTTCAGCAGTTTGCATATAACATGACACTCCTTTCTGGATTGGAAAGTTTCTGCTGAAAAATTCTCTGATAGCCTTATGGTATTTCCTTTGTATATAACTGTCTATTTTTTTTTTTTTTTTTTTTTTTTTTTTAAATTTTTTTTTTCAACGTTTATTCATTTTTGGGACAGAGAGAGACAGAGCGTGAACGGGGGAGGGGCAGAGAGAGAGGGAGGCACAGAATCGGAAACAGGCTCCAGGCTCTGAGCCATCAGCCCAGAGCGTGACGCGGGGCTCGAACTCACGGACCGCGAGATCGTGACCTGGCTGAAGTCATACGCTTAACCGACTGCGCCACCCAGGCGCCCCTATAACTGTCTATTTTTATCTTGTCACTTTTAATATTTTTTCCTTTACCACTGTATTTTCCCATTTTAATTACATATGTCTTGGTGTGGATCTACTTTTGTTGCTTTTGTTGGGGTTTCTTTGTGCCTCCTAGATCTGGATATCTGTTTCCTTCCCCAAATTAAGGAAGTTTTCAGCTATTATTTCTCCAAATAAATTCTTTACTCCCTTTTCTCTGTGCTCCTGGGACTCCTGTAATATGAATGTTATTACATTTGATGGAGACATTGAAATTCTCTACATCTGTTCTCATTTTCCATAATTCTTTTTTCTTTCTTTTGTTCAGCTTGATTATTTTACATTACTCTGTCTTCGGGGTCATTAATTAGTTCCTCTTCTTCCAGCCTGCAGTTTATTCCATCAAGGATGTTTCTCATTTCATTTATTGAGTCCTTTTTCTGTGCTGTGTTACTTCTTATCTCTGTGTTAATGGTCTCATTGATGTGCTCCACTCTTTTCTCAAGTCCAGTAAGTATACTTGTAATCATTGCTTTAAATTTTCTTTTATCTGTTTCACTTAGGTTTTTTGCCACGTCCTTGTCCTGTTATCTCATTTGGGAGAAATTCTTCTGTCTTCCCATTTTGTATAAGTCTCAGTGTCTGTTTCTATGTGTGAGGGAAGTCAGCTACTTCTCCTATTTTTGAGGGCAATGGCTTTATGAAGAAGAGGTCCTGTGGTGCCCTGCAGTATAGTGTCCCTTCTTCCCCAGGACCTGGCACTTCCAGCAATGCTAAGTGTACTCTGCTGTTGTGTGGTCCTGATAGTTTTATGCTTCAGGGCAGTCATCTACAGATGCCTATTGTGGGCAGTGTTTGGTCCCTGCCCTGAATGTAGTGCATTTTAACTAAATGTGTTCTGGTCTGCTTTGTGAAATAACCTGTCACCACCATCACCTAAACTGCAGCTTTGCAAAACTTACCAGATAGGAGCCATAGTATTGGCACGGGTTTGGGCCAGTCTTGTAGGAAAGGGGGCCTGCCATGCTGCCACCTAGGCAAGAGTGACTAGGAAGGTTGTTTTCCCCAGATTGTGAGGGGGTGGGTGGGGCTTGGTGTAAGCAAGTTAGGTAATGAGTGTGGGCCCAAGACTGTTTTTTGCCGGTAGCTCTGTATTCTGACAGGCAGGTGAGGTAATTGGTACCTGCCAGTTCCTTTTTACCTGGAGGTCTCTCTCTCTCTGAATGCCCTCACTCTGGAACATTCTCAAAGAGGAGTAGCTAACCTCCCTACAGTGTGCCCCAGGCACTATCCACATTGGTTTTTGCAAGCTGTGTCCATCCATAGGCTGTTTGCCCAGCCTTCTCTCCAAGAGCAGTCCCAGTGTCCCAGTCCCAGCTTTCCCTGAGCCAAGCATGCTGACCTTTAGAACTCCAGGCTTTAAGCCCCACTGGTTGCAAGAACTCAAGAAATTCAGGCCCTCTCACTTTCCAAGCCAATTGCTGTGGGGATTCATTTCCTGTATACTTCCCTATGTGTTAGCCTGTCTCTTGCCCTTCTCCAGATGGTAACTTCCTCTCTACCCCATTGGCTACGATACATTTTTCTCCCAAGTTGAGTCTCCATACTTCCTACCTCCTTTGATGTGGCCTCTTCTCTACCTTTATTTGTGGAGGGTTTTTTTGTTTTTTTTGTGGTTTTTTTTGCTAGTTTTCAGATTGATTTCTGGGGTATTTAGGATGATTTGATTGTTAGAGATAGGAAGTTTGTATTACCTGGGGACGAACTCTTACGATAGACTCATACTTAATCTAAAGGCCAAGAAGTGCCACCTCATTTTCTAATGGTTTTCTATAAAGAATGTCACTTCTTACTAGGCTTTATTTCATAGTATGTCACTTAATATTTTGAGATTATCCCTTTTTTAGAGGACTTAGTTTAACTATGATCTGACATAGAGTTCCATTTGGTTTTAAAACAATACAGATATACCAGAATGGCTAGTATGTTTGATACCATATTGTGAAACCTAATAATTTAAAATGATATTTACTTCTTCCTATTTCACAAAGATGTTGTAGTGACAAATAGAATATTGGAAATACAAATAGTATTTTGTTTTTCAAAATGGCTTACCAGTTGTTCCATTGGGTTTTTTTGTTTTTTGAATAATCCTTTTGTCCTCACTAAATTTTGATACCAACTTTAGTAATTTAATTTTGTATACACAGCCTATTTTGGGCGACCATTTATTTTGTAATAGTCCTTTCTATTTTAATATTAGAAGGAGTAGTCCTTCATCATTGCTCTTCCTTTTAAAAGCTTTTTTGCTTTTCTTAGTTGTGTTCATTTTTAAATTAAAAAAATGAATGCAATATTAATTTGAAGAGATGTATATTATATTGCAGTGTAATTGTGATATCACAAGTCAAAAAAATAGAGAATAGAAAGTATGTGGCATAGGAACCTGTAGTTACACAAATCCAAAACTTTATAATTAAAACAGTTTAAGATGGTATAACACTTTGTGAGTGTATTTTTAGTAGTAATTATATTAGTAGTAGTAATTTTCTTATTACAAGCTCTACGTTTCTTTAATAGGGTCTTGTTCTGTATATGGTAGTGTCCTCTCACCCATAGGGCATACATTTCAAGACTCCAGTGAATGACTGAAACCACGGAGATAGTAACACACCCTATATGTACTGTTATTTTTTATGCATATATACCTTTGGGAACGTGTAATGTATAAATAAGGCACAGTAAGAGATTAAAAATAAATAGTAATAAAATAGAATAGTTATAACAAATACAGTGAGTTATTTCAGTGAGGTGTCTCTCTCAAAGTGTCGTTTTGTCCTATATTTACCCTTGTGATGATGTAAGATGATAAAATGCCTACATGATGAGATTAGGTTAGGTGAATGATGTAGGCATTTTTATGTGACATTAGGCTACTATTGACCTTTTGACCATAACATCAAAAGGAGGATTCATCTGCTTCCACACTAATGGAAATTAGAACTGTGGATGAGGGATGGGTACTATACCTAGCAACTAACAGAGGGGCCATCTCTTTTTTCAGGTTATCCTCTTGGTAGTTTTTACTTTTCGAGTTTTTATTTCATGGTAACATACAGAGTACTTAACAGTATTTCATAGAAATCGATATATTGATTGGGGTTGATTTTTGTAGTCATTTGATACATGTGACTTATGTGACTTAACAGACAAAAATGTCTTTGTAAACTTGACGGTTGCTTATAAACATTAGTTTGGGGAGATGATTGAGAGAGTGTGACATCAGTCTTGTCTCTGGCATCTTGAGTCGGACATTAGATATTCTACTTAAACCTTTTATCTGAATAATGTGCAAATTTATTTATTAGTTTCAAATGATATTTTTATTATGTTCTGTTTCTATTATTCATAGTTTAAAAAAATACAAGCTTATGATTTTTATCTAAATATTCCATAAACTTTTTTTAATACCATTTAGTTAATAAACCATGCTTTGAAAGAACTAATGGAAATAGAAGAAGTGAGTGAGAATGTATTACAAGTTCACCTAAATGGTAAGTATGTCATAATTTTGCCATTGGAAATGATATAAGCCATGTGAGCTTTTTATAATACAAAACCTAATTTACCTAAAATGTTTAAAGGTGGATGACAATTATATTTTAAAAACATGATCCATGTTTAACAACTTCCACTTTAAAGTACCATATGCATTATTTTTAGAAACTAAAATAATAATAATAATAGTAATATACAAAGGAAGCACATAAGGACTCTTGTTTTTTGTCTTTCTTTTCTTAAAATAAAAGAATCCCAAGGTAGATAGTTCTTTGAGTCTACCACGTCTTTATTGCTGTGCTTCAAAAAGGAAGTAATGTAAACAAACAGGCTTTTGACTTTTTTCTTTCTAGTTAAATTTAAAAAGCGTTAGAAAACTTACTTGACTGGAAAATAACCTGTGCTCTATCAAATAAATATTTCATTTTAATTAAATATTTTTAAATGGACTTTATTTCAGGACTGCTGCAGATCAATGATAAAATTGCCCTAAAGGAAATCACAAGACAGTTAAATCTGGAAAATGTAGTTGGAGATAAAGTTTTTGTAAGTATTGTTTCTATTCCTTTATTAAATAGGCTTTAATGTTTGCATGGCATAGATATTTTTATATTTTTGAAAGACTAGGGCAGGTTCAGAGATTCTAAATTGAAATCTGAAATATTCTTGTCGTAAAAAAGTATAAGGTTCTAGGATGCATTTATTATCATATCTTTAGATTTTTTAAAGTAGATCACACTATAAAATAGTCAAGAAATCCGTGTTTCTGTAGATATTATCTGAGTTTGTTTCTTTACGTGTTAAGAGAAATATCTTGATTCTCTGTTCTTGGAGGTAGATTAATATATTTTTTAAAGTACTACACTCTAGGGGCGCCTGGGTGGCGCAGTCGGTTAAGCGTCCGACTTCAGCCAGGTCACGATCTCGCGGTCCGTGAGTTCGAGCCCCGCGTCAGGCTCTGGGCTGATGGCTCAGAGCCTGGAGCCTGTTTCTGTTTCTGTGCCTCCCTCTCTCTCTGCCCCTCCCCCGTTCATGCTCTGTCTCTCTCTGTCCCAAAAATAAATAAACGTTGAAAAAAAATTAAAAAAAAAAAAAAAGAAAAAAAAATAAAGTACTACACTCTAGCAGTCTGTTTTTAGTCTTTTGAGACTTGGGTAGCTAGGTGTAATGGAAAATGTGCTGAATTTGAAGCTATTAAATGTGGATTTGAGCCTTGTCTTGAAACTGTTGACTACATGGCCATCATGGCTAGTATCTCTGAAGTTTTCTCATCTGTGTTAAATGTGCATTATCTTCTCATACTTCACAGATTTATTCTAAAGACAAAAGGGAGCATTGAACATAATTTATATTTGAAAAATGCTGGTTTTGTGATGTACTATACAAATTTCAGTTATCTCTTACAAATGTCAGTTATCTCTTACTATTAAAATGTTTTCAGAAACTTATTTATACCTCATTATTGTAGCAGCTCGGAATCTCAGGATTGGTGAACATCAGTTACTTAAATGAAACTGATCAGCAATGTTCTGGAACTTTTATTAAAATGTTTACCCTATCACTTTATTTATAGGGTTCTAGAGAAACATTAATTTATAGCTACCTTAACTTTCATAATGAAATGACTACCTCTCCTACTGCTTACTCAATTAAAGTGGGTTGTATACATCCCAGTTCATTTTCTGCTCACTGGTGATCATACAGTACTATCACTCTAAAATGTATACTCTTTTCTGCAATGGCATAGCCATAGTTGTAAGCCTCTTTAGTAATTACTTATAAAAAGTTGAGCCAATCATGTGTTATCCTTCTACACTGTCTACAGGTTCATAATGCCCCTTCTATAAGTCTAATGTTCTGTCTCCTATTCAGACTGTACTGTTGAATACAGTGGCCTACCTGATCGAGGAGATTTACTATTAGATAGGCTCAGTGTGGCCTTCGGTTTGCAATCGATGTAGACTGGTGTTTCTAACTTTCCTAAATGGACCTATTTATATTGGATTCATAGGAATTGATTAAAAAGTCACCGTTGTTTAACATCCTGGGTCATTACTTTTGTTAATAGCATCACATAAAGACATTATTTAACTTCTACATTATATACATCAGTCACCTGAGGCAAACAATATATTTAGCTTACCTAAGGTCATAAAATGACAAAGGCTGGACATTAAGAACCGAAGTCACTTAACTGAACCCAGAGTCTTTCTGTTTTGATATACTTAGAGCAAATTTCTATATTCCTGTAAATGTATATGGATATCTATATACAATACATGTATATGTACTCATATAAGGATATTCTTATATGTGCATATGTATTTATATAATGATAAACTTAATGTCAGGTTATAACTGTCTTTAAAAAGAAGGAGGGTGGCATCTGGGTGGCTCCTTTGGTCGGGCGTCCAACTCTTGATTTTGGCTCAGGTCATGATCTCCCAATTTGTGGGATTAAGCCCCAAATCAGGCTCAGCACTGACAGCACAGAGTCTGCTTGGGATTCACACACACTCTCTCTCTTAAAAATAAATAAATAAACTTTAGAAAAAAGACTAACAGGCTCAGCACTGACAGCACAGAGTCTGCTTGGGATTCACACACACTCTCTTCTCTCTTAAAAATAAATAAATGAACTTTAGAAAAAAGACTAACAACCTTTGAATAACTTTGGCTAGTAGTTATTTGGCTAGTACTTTGGCTAGTAGTTGAATAACTTTGGATAGTACTGACTTACCCACAGCCTGTGAGCCTTTATTTATATTATGGTAAATACTTCTTGCCCTTCCTGTCTTGGAAATAATGTTGATTTGTCAACATGCAATTATAGTAAAATATGTGCAAGTTCTTAAAAACCTATTATGCTATTTTGTATCAGTTCTCTCAAAATTGGAAAACAAGTGGATTTCTTTTCTCTGATATGTCTTTGCAAATTTAAAGTTGGTTATTTAAATCAAAAAATCTGAATAACGTAAAAATTAATGACTTAAATGAAAAAAATATTTTAAAGGGCCTTTATCCACAAGCTGGAACATCAGGGTAACGCATGTGCTACTCTCTTAATTTCCACATAGAATATATTTAAGTTTTATCCAAAAATGTTTTGGCTGTGTTCCAAGTAAACAGCCAAATTTGATATGATATATACACATTCTATGATATGCTCTTGAATAGGTAAAAACAATTATAGTATGGAATATTTGAGGCAAATTTCTTCTCCCATTTCCTTTTGGATCTGATTTAAATTCATGGGCATTTTTTAATGTTCAAATTAATCTGAGACTGGCAAGAGCTTAATGTATTTGAAGCACAATGGAGTTTTAGTTCTCTGACTGTATTTAGAATATAGCAAGTCTTAAAAACAACCTTTAAAGTTAACATTTTTACAGATTTTATCTGGAAAATGTAAAATTGTAAACATGACAGAGTTATGCCGTTTTCAACACTATGCCATCCCTGCTTCAACATTTTAAGTTTTTAGTGATGCACATAGAAATACCCAGCTCAGAATCTTACTGCTGACTAATTTGAATCTAGAAAAAAATAGATACATAATGCCTATATAATGTCCAAATATCATAGTCCTCTTTTATTCTTTATTTCATTAAACTTTTAGTCATGGTGTCTATTTTTGTTGTTCAGGGAAGCTTTGCTGAAAACCTTTCATTTCTTCTGGAAGCTTTGAAAAAAGGTAAATATTAGCATATTTAACACCATCTGAAGATATCACCTACAGTATATCACTGATACAGATGGATGTAATTTTGTATAAGATTAAAATAATTTTCCATATTGTATAACCTGTATCTTTTCACTTACTTAACGGTGTGTTGTGAACATCTTTCTGTGTCAGTAATTAGTGAGCTACACCATCATTTTTATGGTTCTCATTTATTCTGTTTTATAAATTAATTATGCTCCAAATATATTAAATTAGGTTCTTAATCACCAGTTCTGGACATTCTAACTTTGTACAATTAGGAAGAAATGCTTAAATTGTCATTTGGATTTTTCCTGGGGTAAATTTTAGTGAGTAGAATTCTTGATCAAACTGTACCACATTTAAAAGTATAAATATAACCAAACTACCTTGGAAATTCTATTTTCTAAACATATTTGAGAGTACCTTTTCCTTCACAACTTTTATTCAAAGTTATTATTTTTCATGTTTGCCTAAGAGAAAAAAATACATCTCTTAGTTTAATATGCATAATGTTGGTGTTAATGATGCTCACCACTTCATACTTTTATTGGGCACTGATATTTTTTGGTTTGTGTATTTCCTGTTGGTTCTTATGCCTTATTTTGGTGATGTTTATCTCATACTCATTCATGAAAATTCTTGCACTTATTTTTCTCTTAAATTTGGTTTGGACTTTTCTGCTGAAGTTTTAAATTTTTTACATAGTCGAAATTTTTGTCTTTAGATTTTGAAGACATCTAGTTAATGTTTTCATCTAACATATACTTATAATCTGGTGAGAACTTATTTTGATAAGGTGTAAAGTTGAGATGTGACCTTGTATATAAACCACTTTTCCCCATTGATTTGTAATGACATATTTTATCAAATACTAAATTTCTATATTATATAGGTTTGTTTATAGACTTTTTAAGTAGTCCTCAGGCTTTTCATGCCATTTAGGTTTCTGTATATGTTTTATTATCTGTTAAATGTCCTCTTACCAGATTTTCTTTTCACTTGTGTATGTAAATATAAAGCCGTAAACTTTAAGGTAATAGCAATTCGTCTGTTAAAGTAGTTTCCCTCATTGTAATGAGAAAAATGAATTCACAGAGTCATGTTGAACTTTCCCTATTGTTGAAATATTAAAATTGTCAGGGCAGGGCTCAAAAAGGAGTTAAAAGTAGCTTTGGTTGAATTCATAATTTAACAATTTATTTGTAAAAATTTTAAGCACCTGGGAAAATGCACTTTGTATTTCTGCTAACTAAACAAGTCTCTTTTGAAGCAAAAGTTTTGTTCATAAGCTAGTTGCTCCCTTTATTATTAATACCAAAGTGTTTTGGAGTATGTAGGTGTTAAGAGATCCTTGTCAATTTTTTGATGGTAAAAGATTATGTTTCCATAATTTAAAAAATAATGGCATAATCACTTAAATAATTCTTGAGTTTTTTTATTAGTAAACTAGAATCTGGTAATTAAACTGTGAACTACTTGAGGGCAGTAAGGGCTATCTTGTCATGTGAACAATTTTTTGTTGAATAAATGTACATGCACTGTTAAGTATCCTACCCAAAGTAGGTTTTTCAGTATGTATTTGTTGAATTGAGTTTTAACAACTAAAATGTAGTGAATAATTTGGAAACTTAAGAAAGGTTGATATAATTGCTTATTAATATAAAACTCTTATTTTATCTTAGGTGACAGGTCTAGTAGTTGCCCAGTGATCTTCATATTAGATGAATTTGATCTTTTTGCTCATCATAAAAACCAGACACTCCTCTATAATCTTTTTGACATTTCTCAGTCTGCACAGACTCCACTAGCAGTTATTGGTCTTACATGTAGATTGGTAAGTTATTCTTTCTATTAAAAAATTGATTATAATATTTAGATAATTAAAGCTTAATTACTGATGTAGTCACTTATGTAGGTGATTATATTAAGCATTTCTTTCAAATGTGTTTTATCAGTGCCTTGTGCATTTATCCTACTTTTCAGCTCAGATTGAAGGAAACAATTATTCACACATACTCATAAACTAATACCTCCCTTTCTCCAGTGGAATCACTGAATGAAAATGCGAAGTCAGATTATGCTAGTATAATTTCTACATTAGCAAGTAAAAAGACAATGAAATAATCTTACCATCATGTTATAAAAATTGCTAATTACTTTTATATTTAAGATTCATTCTATATTTTGATAATGCTTGGAATTGAGTAAAAATGATACTATCCCCTCTTTGTAAGTACACATCTTGAGAAATGGAAGGGATTACTTCTGTCAAGATGTCACAGTAGATAGTGGCTTCTTTGCTTTTTGGGGGGATTTTAGAATGATTGTAACCATAGTCTCATTGTTGCTATCACATTACTTTGTGAAGACTCTACATGTTGAACCCTATGTACCTTCAGATGGCTACACAGGCCTTTTTTAATCTTCTTTTACATTATAAACTTTATTACTGAATTCAGATAAAACTGGTACTTAAGGGTCATCTCTCTTCTCATGCTCTGGCTGCCATGAGTCTGTTGTTTTCATCCTTCTTTTCCCTCCTGCATTCTTGGTAGCCTTGTATCAGGCTCATTTACTTCTTTTTCTTTCCTGCAGCTGTTTTTTTTTTTTTTTTTTAGAACAGTGAAATGCTTTAAGTCATCTTTCAACAGTCCTCCTGCCAGTGCTGTTTTTCTGTGTAGTGTCTTTCTCTGTTTTCTTTTCCTGGTGCTCTAGAGCTTATGATATATGCCTTCATAATAAGCCTCCCTCATAGAACATCTGCCAGGTCTTTATTTCTCCTTGCCAAAAGCAGCAGTTATACCACAGGAGTTAAGGAAGCATCTTCTTGCTAAAAAAAAAAAAAAAAAAAAAAACCAAAAAACTCTTTGGGTAGAAGAAGCAGTGGCAAATGTTATTGCCCCAATGAAGGACCAAATAAAGAATCAGCTGCTCCCTAGTAGTGTTATCTTAGGCCTTTAAAAATTCTACATGTATAATTCTCCAACTATGCAGTTCAATTCTAAGTATATCCGTATGTCCATGTCTATAGGAAAAAAGTCAAAAGATGGGTGGATTAGTGAGTTTGCCAGCAAACAACCTCTTCCCTGTGGAAGTATTTCTTTTTTGGTACTATCCCCTCTATTCCCACATTGCCAGCTTCTGTCATTACTCTCCACCACTAAAATATCTTTTACTTCTACCTCTTTCTTTCCATTCCCAAGTTCAAGCTTTTAATTATTGGTTGTATAGAGTGTTGTTTCCACTACCTTTCAGGCACCTACCTATATGGATGATCTAGAACTACTCCTTAATAGAAAATAAATTTATAATACTGCTGTTTCTGAACATAACTTTTGTCTCTTTTAATTATGCTGGCACTTAACCTATTAAGAACATTCCAGGTTTTTTATTCACCTTCTGCCTTCTAAACCCAAGTTATTAAGTCTTTCCTGTCTTCCTTTCCAGACTAACCATGATCCCATGTTGATCACTTGAATTCTTTCAAGCTCTATATGATTGGTTTCTCAACCTAGTAATTAGGAAAATCATCTGGGTAGATTTAAAAATCCATATTTTAGGGCCTCACCAGAGCATTTTTAAGTTTTTTTTACTATAGAAACTTGACAGTAAACTTGATTTTAACTTTTTAAGGACAAATAGCACAAATGCAAGTAGTTTCTAAAATATCACTATAAAAAGACAAAAGACAGAATAACTTATCAGTGTCATGCCGTGTTCCTTCAAGTTTCCTCTCCTATAGTTTGTTCTTGTAGTTCAGCTTGCTTCAGCTTGAATTTATAGGTAGTTTTGTGAAGTCAACTTTTCTCCATTACATGTACTATTTCTTGAGTCTTTGTTACATAAAACAATGAAGATATTTAAATTTGCAGGAATGTAATAATCTTACTACATTTTACCATTTCTTTAATCTGAATTCTTTATAGAATATGCAATTCCTTATTGAAATTCTTGGTGATGGGGCACCTGGGTGGCTCATTCAGCTAAGTGTCCAGCTCTTGATTTCGGCTCAGGTCATACACTCTCTAATGGTTCATGAGATCGAGTCCCGTGTTGGGCTCTGTGCTGTGCCTTTCCCCCAGTCACACTCACTCTCAAAATAAGTAAATAAACACTTAAATTATTGGTGTTACTGTGGTGTAGAACTATTCAGTAATAGTTACAATTCTTTTGCAATTATTGTTGGTCTTAGAATGTTAAAGATTAACTGATAGTAGCATAGTAGGTAAAAGGCATGATAACACCAGGCCTAGCAATGCTTAGAAGGGAATTAATAAAATTAGCTTGTGTAATAATTAAAGAAATCAAGGGAATGATTTGAGGTTTTGGAGGCTTACACAAGTTTTAAAGTTCAATTATGTATTATAGGATAAACATTGTTAATTACAGGTGATTGTTCGAATATGTATACTTCTAATATTGGTATGTTGTTTTTTAAAAAACATGCATCTTATATGGATTGTTGTTGTTGTTTTTAAGGATATTTTGGAACTCTTAGAAAAAAGAGTGAAGTCACGATTTTCTCACCGGCAGATACATTTAATGAATTCATTTGGTTTTCCACAATATCTTAAAATATTTAAAGAACAATTATCTCTACCTGCAGAATTTCCAGACAAGCTCTTCACTGAGAAGTGGAATGAGAGCATTCAGGTAACTTGGAACAGAGGCAATAATGTTAAAGTAATTTTTGTGCTTTGGTATACCATTGAAAGCAATAAAAACCTACAAATTAAAAAAAAATTGTAAATTAGCACAAAGCTTCTAATGTTACTGTAGCATAGAACTGCATTAATACAAATCATACACTTAAGTGTGCGTGCATGTGTGTGTGTGTTTTAAAGGAGATTGAAATGTCATATCTTAAATTTTTTCTCAAAAGAACTTTAGTGAGATTTTTGTTTTATTTATATCTACTTATATTTTAGATTATTTTGTTAATATTTAGGTTACTAAAAAAAAATTATTTTCTTTATTTACAAGTTTAGCAATAGTTTAGCTTAATGGTTCATCACTAACTATCCAGTGTGGATTGTTTTCTTTTCTAGTTCTCAGACAGTTTTAACTTTTATGTCATTTGGGTCTCTTAAGTCAAGTAAGGTTTGGCATGGTTGTATTGTCTGTGTTGGTGAATATCATCATGCAGTCCCTAGAACCCTGAGAGTCTTAGCTACCAAGGCACGCTCACATGTTGATTTAAAAGTTAACTAATAAACCTTGTGGACTCTATAAATTTACCTAACCTTAAGTTGAATAGCCTAACTTATATAGACCATTGTCATATCAACTCAGCATACTAGCATCAGTTTATCTTACACTGACAAGAGTTTTCAGGGGTACCTGGATGGCACAGTTGGTTAAGCATCTGACTCTTGATTTCAGCTCGGGTCATGATCTCATGGTTCGTGAGATACTTTGGATTTTACTTTTGCTTTAGATTCTCTCTCTCTCTCTCTCTCTCTCTCTCTCTCTCTCTCCCCTTCCCCCACTCACACTCTTTCTTTCTCTGTCTAAAAATAAACAAACATTAAGTAGTTTTCAGTTGGCAGGATGAAGGGAGAGAGTATGCCAGGAGTGTGTTTAATAACAAAATTGAAAAACTATTGCTGAATAAATCCCACATGGTAGAATCTTTCAAAACTATGGGTCTTGTGAAGGTGGAAGATAATGGAGAGTCCTTGGTTTTCAAAGAATTTGGAGGGGAGCCTGGTAGGCTCAGTTGGCTAAGCGTCCGACTCTTGGTTTTGGTTCAGGTCATGATCTCACAGTTTGTGAGTTCCAAAACATCATCAGGCTCCATGCTGACAGTGCAGAGCCTGCTTGGGAGTCTCTCTCTGCCCCTCCCCTACTCCTCTGTCCCTCCCTCTCTCTCTCTCTCAAAAGTATATAAACTTAAATAAATAAATAAATAAATAAATAAATAAATAAATAAAAGAATTTGGAAAAACTGATCTATAATATTAAATACTGATGCAAATAATTAGATCTTTAGACAATTAAATTTGCACAGTGTGTATTCACCGGCTCTAAAAAATATTGTTTATGTCAAAGCAGTAATTTTTTTTTTTTTTGCAGTTTCAAGTTTTTATTTAAATTCTAGTTCATTAACATACAGTGTAATATTAGTTTCAGGTGTAGAATCCACTGATTCGTCACTTGCATACAACACCCAGTGCTCATCACTAGTGTCCACCTTAATACCCATCACCCATTTAACCTTCCCACTCCCCTCCCCTCCAGCAACCCACAATTTGTTCTCTATAGTTAAGAGTCTGTTTTATGGTTTGCCTCTCTGGAATGAAACTGGACCACTTTCTTATACCCTTCACAAAAATAAATTCAAAATGGATCAAAGACCAAATTTGAGAAAAGAAACCATCAAAATCCTAGAGGTGACCACAGGCAGTAAACTCTTTGACATCAGCCGTAGCAACTTCTTACTAGATATGTCTCCTGAGGCAAGGGAAACAAAAGCAAAAAATGAACTACTGAGATTTTATCAAGATAAAAAGCTTTGGCATGGTGGAAGAAACATTGGACAAAACTAAAAGGCAACCTATGGAAAGGAAGAAGATTTTTGCAAATGACATCTGATACAGGGTTAGTGTCCAAAATACATAAAATACTTACAACATTCATAAAACAAAGACATCTTCTTTTCCAAAGAAGACATACAGATGGCTAACCGACACATGAAAAGATGCTCAGCGTCACTCATCATCAAGAAAATACAAATCAAAACTACAGTGAGCTATCACCTCATACCTGTCAGAATGGCTAAAATTAACACAAGAAACAACAGATATTGGTGAGGATTCAGAGAAAGGGGAACCCACTGCTGGTAGGAACACAAACTGGTGGAGCCACTCTGGGAAACAGTTTGGAGGTTCCTCAAAAAGTTAAAACTACCTTATGATCCAGCAATTGCACTACTAGGTATTTACCCAAAGGATACAAAAATACTGATTCAGAGGACACCAGCATGGCTTAGTCAGTCATCTGACTCTTGATCTTAGCTTAGTGTTGATGTCGGGGTCATGAGTTCAAGCCCTGCATTGGGCTCCACGCTGGGCATGGAGCCGACCTTAAAAACAAAAACAAAAGCAAAAACAAAACCTGATTCAAGAAGCAATAGTGATTTTAATCTTGAATATCAATACCAAATTAAATGTGAGAACTTTGCATTTATTTTGCTCTTAAACAATTTTTTAATTTTTCCCAGCTTTGTTGAGCTATAATTGATAAAATAAAAATTATATATATTTTAGGTTTACAGCTTGGTGTTTTGATATACAAATACATATAGAAATGCCACAATCAAGCTATACAATGCATCTATCACTCCATTAGTTACTATTTTCTTTCTATTCTTTTTCCTTTTTCCTTTTTCCATTTTTATTTTGTGGGAGGAGGTGAAAACACTTATCTGTCTTCGAAACAAATTTCAGGTGTACAATATTGTTTACCATAGTCACATTTTTATGTGATATTTTTATTTATTCATCTTGCATAACTAAAACTTGATTCTTGTTTTGATTATAAAATATAGTCTACTCATATAAGTACTGTTAATTTTGTCATTTTTTATTTTTTTAAAGTTCCTCAAATGGGAACACGCTACTGGCTCATTTGGAAGAGCATGTGACTCTTGATATTGGGGTCATGAGTCTACTCCCCACATTGGGTGTAGAAATTACTAAAAGTTCACTGAGTAAAATTTAATCAGTTCATAGGAATAAATATACGGTGAAAGGTGCATGGCTCAGGGCTCAGTTGATTGTCTGACTCTTGATTTTGGCCCAAGATACCAGGGTCGTGGGATTCAAGCCCCATGTTGAGGTCCACACAGAACTTGGAGCTTGCTTAAGATTCTCTCCTTCTCTCTCTCTTAAAAAAAAAAAAAAAAAAAAAAAAAAAAAAATACAAGTTTCCCTTATATCCATGCCTATCTCCCTCCCTTTAGTACGGAGTAATTATTTGGCTTATAGCATTTCAAACATATACATACTGAAGTTGTTACTACATAAAGAGTTCAAACTTTGCATGTTATTTTTGCTTTCCCTTTCCCATTTTGTTCTGATGGATACTTCATATTATTCTTAGTATAACTGTACAGAATTGTATGCAAAAATGGTTGACTTTATTCTTAAAATTCACATATTGTGCTATGATATAATTAGGTGTGGGTTTTCCCTTGTACCCTTCTCCCCAAGTTAATCTCACCTGGGACTCAGATACTTGTCAGCTCAGGAAAGTTTTTTTGATACTGTATCTTACTATAAGATTCTGTTCTTTAGGAACCCTTTATATTTGGTACTTCCACATTGTCCCTTTCCTTAAATAGGTCTGTAGCGGATCAGAGCTCTGGATCTTTGGCCTCTGAATCCACTTTCAGTGCCTCACAGACTTTCACCTTGTACAGTTACAAGACATTCAAATGCAGTCTTTCATAGTATTTAAATGTCTTTGCCAGGTCTTCTGTTATTTCTGTCTCTACTTCCTGTCTTTTCCCAAGATGAATTACATAGCCCAGGTTGTACTGTGCTGTCATTTATCTTTCTGTCCTTCCCAGCTATATTGCATTCTCTGCATCTGAGTGGGTATATAAAGGAAGTAGATGATAAGGGCTACTGATGAAGCATAATTCTGGATGATTTAGAAAATGGTAGCCGTGTGGTAGGAGATGGCTAACGCTTGTGTTTTTGGTCATTTTTTGCTGATTCTATATCACTGAATTTAGGGGCAGATGGTAGAAATGAATGTGAGAAGATAGAAGACTGTCTGGTCTTTTGTTTGTTTCCTTTTTACAATTTTGCAGTTCTTTAATAAGGTAGAACTAGTACAACTGGAGTTAGTTCTAGAGTTTTCTTCCTTTTATCCTAATCCTCATTTGCCACTTACTTTTGGTGTGCTAATAGAGGAGCTTCATTTGAAAAATAAGTCAGCACCATGGCCAGAGGCCCTGTCCTGTAAGAGGGGAGGGCTGCATTGAGGGAGCTATCCTGTCTCTCAGTACTGACTATCCAGCAAGTTTTTCTGATTCCCATCTTAAAACCAAAGCAATGGTATAGATAACAGGTTGCCTGTGGAATTTCATCCAAGAAACATATTCAGGATAAGGTTGAACCTGGATATTCTGCCTAACTTGAATGTTTGTTGTAGTCCTACCCCAAATGAATCAAATAAGTAAAATGAACACCATCTCAGCATGGCAGTATAAGCGAAATTCCTGTAAAAGAGCATTTAAAAGGACCATAACTAATTCTCCTCAAAGGAAATTCCCCCAGAGTACTATAGCTAAGTTCAAGGACCTTAGCCACTGTCGTAACCTTTCCTGTTTAGTTAACAGAAGGTGAGAAGATTTAGCAGGAACTGACCAGGAGAAAACTGAAACTTGGAGGTACAGGACTACTCATCTTCTGTCAGTATGCCACAATCTTCCTACATTGCTCATGCTGTTCCCTGTAGATGGAATGCTTTCTTTTTAGCGTATTGACTCATACATACAGTTTAAGCATTCTTTGTAATGCTTTACCTTGTTTTCCTAAATATAGTAATTCTTACTCTCTGTTGTATTTTGTGCTGAATTTTGGTCATCCCACTGGTGTGACTATAGATTCCCTTTTTAGACCAGAAACTGTGGGATAGTAAGGATTGTTTTACCTTTGTGTATATTTAATCAACATAAAGGGATAAGAAGAAAATCAATAGACTGGAAAGTTCATTTTGACCTATTTTGATCTTTGTATTCTACAAATAAAACCAACGCATATTTAATAATAAATAAATGTCAGAATTAATGAGCTACAGCAACAAGTGAGGCACAACATTATAGTTAGGTTTTAAACTGCCTTTTTACTACTTACCTGTTTTACTGGGTTTTTTTTCCCCTCTAGTGTCTCACAGAAGATAGAAGTGTGCGAGAAGTACTACAAAAGCATTTCAATGTCAGCAAAAACCTGCGGTCATTACACATGCTATTGGTTTGTATTCATTTTATTTTTACCTCTCATTTTCTTTCACTAGGTAATTACATTTTGATGGGAACTGATTAAGCCTACAGGTAAATTTTGGGAGAATTAGCATGATTACTACACTGAATCTTCCAATCCAGACTATGGTACATTTCTCCTTTTACTTAGTTTTTCTTTAATTTATTTCATCATCATTTTATAATTTTTACCACACATATTTTGTACATGCTTAAAATGTATACCTAGGTATTTCATTTTCTTTGAAAATTATATTATACAAATATCATATGTAAATGATATCTTGTTTTTAATTATGTTTTTAACATGCTCATTGTTAGTATATAGAAATGTAAGTCTAATGGTATAATAAATGTCTGTGACTATTAAATTTATGGCTGCGAGTAGTGTAAATATGTATAGATACTTTGAAAAACAATTTGGTAAATTAGATATCCAGAGAAACTCAGATGCACAAGACGGCATGTACAAGATTGCTTACAGCAACCTTGTTTATAATTGCAAAAAAAGGGAAATAACAGGTATCTATCAATGAGGATATATGATGGGAAAATGAATAAACTGGAATTGATACCTCAACATGGATAAATTCTCGGAATAGATGTTCAATGAAGAGAGTTGCATAAGTACAATATGGTATTTATATAAAACTTGAAAATTACACTGTGTTGTCTAGGAATGTATACATATGTAGTAGAAGTATAACAGCATGCATGGTTTTTTGTACGAGAAAGAGTAGGAGTCCAACCAGGGAAGAAATAGAGTCTGTAAAATTACATTTTATAAGCTGAGGAAGTGGTCATAAATATCTGTTACATCATTCCTTTGCCTTTTTGTATGTCACAGATATTTTATAATAAAAGGGAAAAGTTACAGTTAAGACTATGAGTAAGAGAAGGAGTTACTATGTACCAAGTTCTCTCCCAATAGAGAAATGAAGGACAAGGATTTCCAAACTCTTCTGTTCAACTAAGGACCCTGGGCCCTAGTTAACATGGGGGAGAATTTCTAGTATAAATATTTTCCAAATATTACAGGGTACATAGTTACACTAAGAAATTATTCATTGTTTACCTGTAATTCAAATGTAAGCAGTTGTCATAACATTTTCATCTGCTAATTCTGCTTACCCTATGTAATGACTAAATTTAAATATTATGAAAATTACACTTAAAGGAATCTTCAAATTGTTGGAAAGCCAAGTAGCTACATGACAAGTTGTCTCTAGGTGTCATTTTGGCTTTTATTTTTTTTATTTTTTTTTTTTTTTTATGTACAATTGAACATAAAGTGGGTAACTTCTGTCACATAACACTAACCTGAACTAGCTAATTTGGTAGCCAAAAAGTTTATACAAGTCACAGGTCTGCCTTTGTGATTTGGTCTAGGGCTTTGAATAATACTTTGTTTTTTAATTGACATATAGTTGACATTCAGTATTATGCTAGTTTCAGCCACACAGCATAGTGATTCGACATTTTAATGCATTATAAAATGCTCACCGTAAGTATAGTCACCATGTTACCTGATTTCCTGTTTCAATCCATTATACCTGGAAAACATGCTTAATATGATTACAGTCTGATTAAAGTTATTGAGACTTGTTTTCTGGCCTAACATGTAACCTGTCCTAGAGAATGTTCCACGTAGACTTGAGAAGAATGTGTTTGGCGCTGTTTTTGGATGGAATGAGCTGTATATATCTGCTAAATCTACCTGGTCTAGTGTGTTAAGGCCCATGTTTCCTTACTGATTTTGTCTGGATAATCTATCCACTGATGTAAGTGGAGTATTAAATTACAATTAATGTACTTATAAAAAGTATTCTGACAGTTTAGAGCCTGGAGCCTGCTTCTGATTCTGTGTCTCCCTCTCTCTCTGCTCC
The DNA here is from genome assembly GCF_028749965.1 of Puma concolor. Lineage (NCBI taxonomy): Eukaryota > Metazoa > Chordata > Mammalia > Carnivora > Felidae > Puma > Puma concolor. The sequence continues at coordinate 139,789,525 of NC_141674.1, read as the reverse complement.
TCCCCCGTTCATGCTCTGTCTCTCTCTCTCTCCTTCAAAAATAAATACATTAAAAAAAATTTTTTTTAAAGTATTATGGTCAGTTTCTCCCTTTTTGTGTTAATATTTGCTTTATATATTTAGGTGCTTCTGTGTTGGATGCATATATATTTACAATTGTTATATTCTCTTACCGGATTGATCCCTTTATCATTACATAATGTCCTTTGTGTCTTATCACAGTCTGTGTTTTTTGTTTTTTTTTTTGATGTCTGTTTTGTCTGATAGAACCTTTGCCACCCTCCCTTTTTTTTTTTTTCTTCCCCCCATTTGCGTATCTTTTTCCTTCCCTTCACTTTTCAGTCTGTATATATCCTTAGGTCTGAAGTGAGTCTTGTGTAGGCAGCATATAGATGGATCTTGTTTTGTTTTTTTCTTTTAATCATTCAGCAACCTTATTTATGTCTTTTAATTGGAACACTTAGTCCATTGACATTAAAAGTGGTTATTGATAGGTATATACTTATTGCTCTTTTGTTAATTGTTTTCTGGTTGCTTTTGTAGTTCTTCTCTATTCTTCTCTTGCTGTCTTCCCTTGTGATTTGAGGACTTTTTAGTATAGTGTTTGGATTCGTTTCTCTATTTTTTGTGTATCTGTTTTAAGTTGTTGGGTTTGTGGTTGCCATGAGGTGTATTTATATGTATATATGTACATATATACATGTATATATATATACACACACACATACACATATATATACATATATAAATATAACACTGTATGTTAATCTATTTTAAGTTGGTAGTTTAAATTCAAAAGCATTTTAAAAGCACTGCATGTTAACTCTCCTCCAACTCCTACAGTTTATGTGTTTGGTCTCATATTTTACATCCTTTAATATAAGCCTTAACTAATCATAGATATAGTTGATTGTATTACTTTTGTCTTTTAACCTTCCTTCAAGCTTTATAAGTGATTGCTCTCCTCCCTTTACTATATGTTCACTTTTACCAGTGAATTTTTTTTCCCAAAATTTTTTAAAAATTCCTCTTGAGCTCTTTTCTTTATTGCTTTAAGCAGTGCCTTTAACATTTCTTGTGAGGCTGGTTCAGTGGTGATGAACTCCTTTAACTATATCTTGGAAATTTTATCTCTCCCTCAATTCAGAATAATAATTTTGTTAGGTAGAATATTCTTTGTTGTAGGTTTATTCCTTTCGGCACTCTGAATATTATGTGTCTTATTGTAGACCTCCTTGGGTTCATCTTCTTTGGGGCTTTCTGTACTTCTTGGACCTGGATGTCTGTTTCCTTCTCCAGGTTAGGGAAGTTTTCAGCTATGATTTCTTCAGATAAGTTTTCTGCCCACTACTCTCTTTCTTCTCCTTTTGGGACCTCTATAATGTGAATATTAGTATGCTTGGTGTCCTAGTGGTCCCTTAATGTATCCTCATTTTTAAGATTCCTTTTCCTCTTTGCTGTACAGCTTGGGTCCTTTCCATTACCTTGTTTTCTGATTACTGATCCATTCTTCTGCATCTTTTAATTTGTTGATTCCCTCTGGCTTATTTTGCATTTCAGTTATTGTGTTCTTCAGCTCTGATTGGTTCTTTTTTATTGTTCTTATATCTTTGTTGAAGTTCTTGCTGAGTTTGTCCACTCGTCTTCCAAGTTAGGTGATCATCTTTATGACCATTATTCTGAGGTCTTTATCAGGCTGATTGCTTAATTATATTGTTTTGCTCTTTTTCTGAGGTTCTTTTTTCATTTGGAACATATTCTTCTGTCTCCTCATTTTGTCTGAATTTGCGTTTGTTTATAGTAGATAGGTCAGCGACATGTCCTGGTCTTAAAGGTAGTGTGGTCTCATGTAGAAGGCATCCTTGGAGCCCAGAAACACAATCCTTTCTGGTCACTAGAACTGGAGCTTTCAGGGCTGTTTCATGTGGGCTGCTTGCACCCCCCTGTTGTTACTGGGCGCACTTGTCAGGGCTGGCTCCTGGCCCAAATAGCTGCAGCGCCTCACCACAACTACTGCGGGCATACCAGTGTGTGCAGGTGGAGCTGGCCCTCGTGGCTGAGAGAGCAGACTGTAGCTGCTGAGGGTAGGTGGGTGGGGCAGCCCCTGTGTGGCTGGTTGTGAGATCCCACCATGACTCTTCTGTGCTTGCTGGTGGGTGGGGCTGGCTCCCTCTTTCCTTGAGTAGGACTCATTTGGAAGGGATACCTACTAGGTGGGTGATTTGGGTGGGGTTGTTCCACAGAGGAATGCCCTTGGCATGGATAGTGGTGCTAACAAGGTAGATGGATAGTGCCACGGCTGGCTCTTGTAAGTCTAATGAGCTTAGCTGAAGGAAGACAAGAAAAATAGTTCTGCCAACATTTCCATTCCCAAAGAAAGCTCCTACAGAATCCTGCCCCTCCAGCACATACCTTAAATTGGTTAATGTACTTTCTTGTATGGCCCAGATGATTTTCAGACTGCTCCCTCTGAACAATTGAAATTGCGTATGGGGTCTGTAAGAATGGAGTCTCCATGTCCTGTAGCCCTCTGGCTCTCCCAGAATTAAGCCCCACTGATTTTCAAGGCCAGAAATTATGGAAGCTTGTCTTCCTGGTGCAGATACCCAAGGCAGAAGTTGCCCACTGTGGGGCTTGAACCCCTCACTCCTCAGGAAGGACCTCTACACCAGTGACATCCCTCCTGGTTGTGGGGCACTGCACTGGGTATTTGGTTCCTACCCCAACCACATCTCTGCCTTTATTACCCTTTGCAGTGTGGCTTTTTAAAATCTCTTCAGCTGCTAGTTTTCAGGGCATTCACAGAGTTGCTTTATATGTAGTTGCAGCTTTGGTGTGTCCATGGGAGGAGGTGAGCTCAGGTATTTCCCTACTCCATTTTCCCATGAAATTAAAATAACCTTTGAATAGTAATCTTACCTATTTTGGCTCTCTTCCTTGCTTTACTCCTTTTTAAATGCTTCTCTTTTGAGGAATGGTAAATAAGATATGCAAATGGGAAGAGGGATAGAGAACAACAAGAACTTTTTTTTATGCTCTTATAGACTTACATGACATTGGTACTGAAATACTGTATTTTAATAGAGCTAAGCATGAGAATACCTTTCCCAAGCAATTAATACTAACTCTCAGAATAGACTCCAGATTAAGAAATTTTGTTCAGTAATATCTCCAGATATTTTTTTCTGATCCACATTTTCCTAGATGTAAATGTTTTTCTGATCCACATTTTCCTAGATGCTTGCTTTAAATCGCGTAACAACATCACACCCATTTATGACTGCAGCAGATATGATGGAGGCCCACCAGTTCTGTAGCATGGACTCTAAAGCAAATATCGTACATGGTGAGAAACTTGCTTGATTTGTTTTTTATAAGTTTATATAATGGAATTCTTTCAAAATTATGCTTGACATTGGGTATGATACAGACTACTTATATATCCATACAGCCTTTAACTCAGCCCTGCAAAAGGTATTATCACTCCCATTTAAAGTGAAGGAAACTTGATGCACCTCCCTTGCTACATTGAAAGTCCAGCTAACACTGTATTGCAGGATTCACATTGCATCGAGTACTAGTAAAGAGAGTTGGCTCTTAGCCAGTTTGGATTCACTATCCCTTTTAAGAATCTAATGAATTTTCTTCTGTCTAGAAAAAAAAAGAAACTTTTAGATATAATTTCCAAGAGTTTAGGACTTCTCTCAATATTCAAGGAAGCTGTGTGATTTAAAACATAATAATTGCCATTTCAGTTTATGTTTACTATGGGCTATAAGTGCTTGATGATATTGTCTCTCATCTCTATAAGTTTAAGAAGATCCATAGTTTGCGTATATGAAAGCTAAGCCCAAGAAGGGTGAGTAGCTTGCTTAGGATTGTATAAGTCATTGTGACTGAAACACATTTGAACCTCAGAGAGGTCTTGATCTCCTGCCACCCTTCAAAACAATGTCTTTCACTTTATCATTCTGTTGAGAGGACAGTTATTTCAATCTTCTGGATCAGTGAGAAAACTACAACTCATAATTTGTTTCCCTTTTACTATAGGTCTGTCAGTCTTGGAAATCTGTCTTATAATAGCGATGAAACATTTAAATGACATCTATGAAGAGGAGCCCTTTAATTTTCAAATGGTCTATAATGGTGAGATGAGATGTTGGTAGTTTTTTTCTGACTCTACTTCACTGCTTATTTTAAGGTGTTAATGTTGTTGTTGCTTTCTGTACAGAGTTTCAGAAGTTTGTTCAAAGGAAGGCCCATTCTGTTTATAATTTTGAGAAACCTGTTGTCATGAAGGTAAGATTCAAGAAGTTCATAGTTATTTTTCTGCTGTCAGGTATATTTTTGTATCATTTGATTGTATATATCATAGTTACTCTCTTATTAATTTGGAAACATTAGGTATTTGCCATATGATCTTTTTTTTTTTTTTTTTTTGCGTAACAGACCAAAATGATCTCAAAATGAAATGTTTGAATTCTGAAGAAAGCAGCCAATGGTTTCCCAGTTTGTGGGAATATACTGCCCTCTACTGTCTGTTTCTAGCACTGCATCTTGCAAAGAACTATATATTGCAGTTCATCAAATGCATCAATAAAACTCTGTCCCTTTACAATCCAAGGGTTGGATTTGTAATCTTAGCAGTAGAAAGACAAAAATGCAGATATTAGCCATTAAGAAACTAAAGGACAAAATTTCATGGGATAGTGAGGACATACTAAGTGTTATTAGGAGTTGGAGTAAGTTTTAAAACTTGAGGAACTTTATTAGAGCATTCCATTGTCCACCAGAAATACATGACTCACAGTGTAATTTTGGATTTTCTAGTAGCAACAAAAATGTTAAAAAGGTGAAATTAATTTTAATTATAAATTTTATTTAACCTAATATATGAAAATATTTTAACCTATTATCAGTGTAGAAGATTATTAATAAACTATTTTTATGTTTTCTTAGGTATTACATTTTAAAAATTTCATGTGTGTTTACACTTAAAACACATCTTAGTTCACTAAATATGCATTGGAAATACTTGCTCTTTAGATTGCTTAAAATTTGTAGCTGAAGTAGATTTATATTCTGAAATTGTTCCAAACTTAAAATTTTCTAATCAACTTGACTATCAAATTTTAAATTAAACTTAATTACATGATTTAATTTAAAAAAATTCAAAACCAAGTTCCACAAATAGCAGTAGCCCTGTGTGGTTACCTTACTGGACAATGCAGCTCTAAAGGACTTTCTGCGAAAAAGCATTTTTTTCTCTTTTTTTAAAATATGTGTGTGTGTGTGTGTGTGTGTGTGTGTGTGTGTGTACATATATATATATATATATATATATATATATTTTTTTTTTTTTTTTTTTAACATTTATTTATTTTTGAGAGAGATCGTGGGTGAGGGAGGAGGAATAGAGAGAGAGAGGGAGACAGGGAATCCAAAGCAGGCTCCAGACTCTGAGCTGTCAGCACAGAGCCCTACATGGGGCTTGAACCCACAAACTGTGAGATCATGACCTGAGCCCAAGTCGGACACTTAACTGACTGAGCCACCCGGGTACCCCTTGTTTGTTTGTTTTTTTAAAAGCAGTGGACCCGTAAGTCTTTTATCATTCTTAGTGGTCAGAATTTTATTTCTTCTACCAGCTAAAAAATGTGATTACAGAGCATTGCCATTTCTTCAAAACAACAGAAAAAGTGTGTTTAGCCTACGGAGGTTGGTTTTCCCCCCTTTCTAATGTCCATGTTTGTGTGATAGTTTTCTGTGAGTAGAAAAGGTTACGTGAACATTTAAATTCTTATGAGCAGTTTTGTAGCTGCTTGTTTCTACATTTTAAATAAAATATTTGCTGCCTAGAAATATTTTAGCTCTCAATTTTATTCAGCCCCAATAATGCCTGCAGCCGATATTTTCTCATTTTCAGAAATGCTGGTGTCTATTTTTCTTTTCATTGGAAGAATTCTTATGATACATAAAGTATATATTTGATATTTTTTCACAATAGAATAGAAATAGAAAGTTCCAGAATCTTTTTCAATGTGTCAGTATTTAATGGTTAGTAGTCATTAATGGTTTCTTTTTCTTCATACACTAATAAAATACCTAAAACAATAATCAGGGTGAGAAAAGACATAATACATGAATGTTAGAGGTGAGATGAAACAGTAGACAACACTATTAGAGGGAAAGGTGGAAGAAAGGGACTTTTTTACAGGTTATGGTATCAGATGTTGGGTTTTTAGAGAGAACTAAAAGCCCTTCCTTTATCTTAAGTACTATTAGGTGTTAGATATCGAATGAGGTTTGGAAGAAAAACCATATTGTGCAGAGTGAATTAGAGTTTGCCCTGTTCGCATTCAACAGTTCAGGGACAGAACTGTATATTTGACTCTGCTTCACCAGATACATGGAGTTTTTATGAGGTTGATGAGAGTTGTTTTGAACCCTACTGATTTCTATTAAGTTTTGTTTCCTGGTACTCTGTTCTACAACTGACCACAAACCTAATTGTTTACTGGATTAATGTTGTTATTTTGCTTCCTCTATTCAACTTACACTGTTTCTTTCATCTTTCAGGCTTTTGAACACTTACAACAATTAGAATTAATAAGGCCCATGGAAAGAACTTCAGTAAATACACAGAGAGAGTACCAGCTGATGAAACTACTTTTGGATAATACTCAAATTATGAATGCTTTGCAGAAATACCCCAACTGTCCTACAGATGTTAGGCAGTGGGCAACATCCTCACTAAGCTGGTTATGAACATAACCAGTGGCTTCACTTATGGAGTTTCAGGCATACTTCTCTAAGGAACTAAAAGCTATTGTCCTTTAACAAGATATGTTATTACATTTTCTTATATTTATAAAACTGTATTTTTGTATTTATGGGAGACTGTTATACATGTAGGTCTTGGCTGTGTCTTGCCTTTGAATCATGAACAGTTACATGATTTATAATTCCAGTGGTTTAGATTATATTGTAAGAGTTCAAAGAAATAAATGTGACTGTTTTAGGAAATGAACCATATGCTTATTTAACACTTGTCAAGTATTTATGTGGCATATATATTTGAATAGTTCGTTCCAACCCAGCAGCCAAGTGTTTTTCACAAACCCTAAAGCAGTAAAGAAACAATGGTAAGAGTTGTGGTGTAATGATGAGTAATCTTTTTATCCATTGGGAAGTGCTGCATTGTTTTTCTCTGTCCATGGAATTTTTGGTTTCTATCCCAGACCCAGGTTTTCTAGCTCAGGATACTGACCAGTTTGGCCATAAGATGGTTCACATGGAAGAGAAAAGAGAAAAGTTTGAACATTTTCTTCCAGGCTTCTCAAAAGTGGTACTTACATCATTTATAGAAGAATGCCTTGTAGAATTTTTTTTACCAGGCATATTCTTGCACCTGTCATAGGCCCAAAGGATCCGAATTTAGAATGTGTCTTTTTAATAGGGACTTTAGGATATGCCTGGAAAAACATTCTCACAATTAATGGGAAGTGCTTGGCACTATCAGGTAAATATATTTGTATCAAAAATCCCTAAAGCGAATGCGGAGAATGCTTACCTCATAAATTCAGGAGTCCAGGAATTAATACAGGTATATGTTTAAAATGAAATTTAGTAAGTTAGTGACTTCCTTTATTCAAGAATATTTAATTGCCTATTGTTTTCATGGAAGGTTTACAGTAGACAGTCCATATGCTTGTGTAGTTCATAAACCTTTTAAAATATCAAACGCCCTATGATATTCCGGTTCTGTTAAGAAAACATGGTAGTGGCAGTGTTCAGAATCACAGAGGTAGAGAATGATGGACAGATCCTGGAATTCAACTCAGGTTTGACTGACACCAAAGCCCTGCCATCAAGAGCTAAAATGCATTAACAAGTTTTGGCACGTATTTTTTAAAGTACGCTGTAAGAAATGACTTATCTGGTTTTTAAGAAATAGCAGATGAAGAATGGAATGTAAGATTTCTGTGCATAAAAGTAGCTCTTCAGTTCAACCTATTTTTTTGCAGACATAGCTGGTCCTTCCCTGCCTTCTCAGTCTTCAGATCACTGTCATTTACTTTTCAGCAGTGTCTCAGTAAAGGTAAGGCTTGCATACTGGTTCTAAATAGTCTACAGATTTTTAGGAGATATTTTGCCAAAATACTTAGCATGGTAGCATCACTATTAACTAGAAGCAAGGATTTTTCACTTGAGCTTAAGTTTTCCCTTTAAGAAAAATTTCTGAACTATTTTAGGGAAGTATTATCTGCCTTAAAGGCACTCATTGTGAAAGAAAGCACCTAAAGAACTTGATTTGAAGATTGCAAATTACTAGCTTTTTTAACATGCCACTAAAAGGCTGGAAGCTCTCATCTGCCTTCCTGGATACATAAGACCTACAGAAGCTCCATCAACATCCAGGTATACAAATTATATATTTATATATATAACATATATATTATACATCATTCTCAGTGAAACAGTTCTTAAAAGCAAATTAGAAAAAAAAAATGTTAGCAAAGGTCATACAAATAAAACATATGCCTACGTTAGAAAGGAATTGAGAGGAGGAGTGTTGATGTTCCCCTTTCTGTATTCCCTAATACAAAGAAGCTAAGATGTACTGGGAAAAACATTAAGGTCCATCTCTTAAATTGCTTAAAACATCATCAAAAAAATCTGAAAAGCTTTAGTGAACAATTTTTAAGAATATTAACAAATAAGGCTTAAGGATATTTTCTTCATGTACTAGAGTCATGTAGCCTTTTAACAGCACAAAAATACATGAGCTCCATGGGTCATCAGATTGGAAAACAGGTGGGGAAGAGTTTTAGAGGCCTCAGTGTGATCCCTACAGTGCCCTATCCGAAACAGGATCTTATTCAAAACAAAACACCTCTCCAGTTCACGCGCACATGCTTGTGAATGGCTCTGAGGAATTAAAACCTGTTGGTCCAAACTTAGTATATCATAATGCTATGTATGTTGAGTATATACCATCTATCAACTTTTGAATCAGTTTGGGAGAATACGCTGTGGAAAATAATTTCAATCTTTCGGTAGAGATTCAGTGCATATTCCACCATAGTTTGCATTTTCATTCGGTTTAGAAGGCAGTGCAGGTTGTTTCAAACCACCATTACTTAAATGTCCTTTCCTTCACCTTTACCCTCAAAAATACTGAGAACTCATTGGACTGAACTGTGACACTCAGTGCTACAATTTGGTGCTTTCTATTTCCCTTTCCTTTGAAAGCCACAGGATAAACAAAAGCCTTGGTAACAAAAATGTCAAAGCTAGCTTGACAATTACTCTTACTGATTGATTACCCTAAGTGAAAATGCCAGAATTCTTTCATGCAGTAGAATGGATATACCCTTAGGAAGTGTAGTTTGTATCTTTGATGATTATTTCTTAAGCCACATTTTTCTGTTTCTATATAACCAATGCGAGCTAGCCTCTGGTTTCCTAAAACTGGCAGGACCAACATACAAACTTTCGTGGGAATGCCGTCTGCTTAGACAATAAAGGAGGGAAATGCCACCCTTGATAAACTTGCCTTCTTTCACCACTATCTCCATTCTTGCATATCTCAAGGTGTGAGCCTCACCATATTACAGAGCTACTTTTCCCCTCTTTAAGAATAATGTAGGGGCGCCTGGGTGGCTCAGTCGGTTAAGCATCTGACTTCAGCTCAGGTCATGATCTCACAGCTTGTGAGTTTGAGCCCCCCCCCCCCCCCCCCGTTGGGCTCTGCTGATATAGCTCAGAATCTGGAGCTGCTTCAGATTCTGTGTCTCCTTCTCTCTCTGCCCCTCCCCCGCGAGCACTCTTGTCTCTCTTAAAAACAAAACAAAAAGAATGTATAGCAAAAGGAAAACTGCATAAGCAAATAATACGATATTCATTTTTTTTTTTTTTATTTAACTCGGGGATGGAATGGGGATAGCATACATTTTATTTGTACAATATTTAACAATCACTTATCCAAGGTGGGGTTTTATGGGGCTTTTTTTTTTTTTTTTAGCTTTTTGTTAAATACTTGCAGAAAAAAATAGCAAGTACAATTTGACAGTAGTACAACAACCTGTGCCCAAAACACTGACAAGAAATACAGAGTAAAGCTAAAATAATTGCTTACCAATATTTTGAGAGGTAACAAATAGGATATGGATTGAGACTGCATAAAAAATGTACTGCTGGTTGAATATCTGAGGTAAATGATGTTCAATCAAGATGCTACTTGTATCATTTTGCCCATAAATCAGTAAATAATTTTATGCACATTATACCAAATGTTTCTAAAAAGTAATTTTTTAAAAAGGTAAAAAAGAGAAACTGGAAAATATTTGTGGAGAAGCATTTTTTCTAAAATAGTAATCAGTTTAATTCCACTTAAACTATCATCTGGCCAGGGTTTTTTCCCCTACCCACCTGCATTTTACTTAAATGTAGCTGTTACTTAGGGTTGAGGAAAGGAGGAAGAAGAGGTTCTTTTTAAATTTGATGACAGATGATTCTACTTTAAATTCCAAACTCCTTTTGTTTTGTTTTCCTGATTGTATTTTTAAAACATCACCATGAAAGATAGTGCAAGTTCATGGGACCAACAATTGTGAGGCACAGTCTCTGTTCTGGAATTCACAAGGTACCTGTAATAAACATTCAAACGAGAGTCACACTTCACATGCTAAAAACTTCCTAGCATCTAAAATACATACAAGAGCTGTGCAGGGCATAGACTTCGAATAAAGCCAAACACTGGTTAATCCATCAGTCCTATGGCAGTTGATCATAAAGCATTCCTTACGCGGAGATTTGGGCAAGGTTAAAGAGTGGAAGAGCAGCAGTTCTGATGGGTATCAGAAAGGCAAAATACAAGACAAATCATAAAGAGCACCATACACATGAGGAAAAAAATATTGGAGTCTCAGTTCACCCCAAAACAAAGAAGTCATCGTTTTTCTCATTCTTGGATCTATTTTTCAGTATCCCTAGCTCAAACCTTTTGTAAGCTTGCCCACTCTGCGCTGACTGTAAACCTAACATGAAAATGCCCTGCAAAAGAAAGTTTTAACAAGACTAGGTATCAGGACAGGTAGTCACTGGAACATTCTTATTTTACTGCTTATAAAAAGTGTTTTTCTATTAATATAGTTTTCAAAAGGATACAAGTTTTAAAGTTGGTTAGCTAGAGTTAAGTATAATACCCAGGATTTCTAAAAATGTTTTCTAACATGAAGAGAAAATAACTGATCTTATAAAATTTATCTCAAGTGCTCACATAAGCCAAACATTCATCATAATATTCCTTGTTTTTGTTTTGATTTGTTTTTTTTACTCTTAAAAATAGAATTAAATGTTTAGAACAGGTAGAAATTGGTCTTCAGGAGATTGACAGTTTCCATGTTATGAACATTGTCATTTTCCCATCTTGGTAAGTTTCAAAGTGGAAGTAAAACGAAATCAAGAAATTGAGATGTCAAGTACTTTTTGAAATAAAGAGGTGAAACTCAACATTGAAATGGGAATTCTTAGGAATACAATGAAAACTTGGGTATATATGTGACCCAAGAGCACAAAATTCTGTATGGTGTGTGGCACACAGACAACAATGCTATTACTCTTCTTTCCCTCCCTGCTTAGAGTCTGTTGACCTATGCATTATCTATAAATAATATAATTTATTACTCCCAGAGATTAAGTGCACATTATATGTAAAACGTAGTGTACTGTGTGGTTAAATAGCCATTTGAAGATAATACATTCACAGTGAGCTCCTGATAGTGACATGTAAAAAATTCTTGTATAAAATTAATGTATGGATTTTTAAATGACCTGACAAAAGTACATAGCATAATACTGGCTATTTGTTGGTCAGTAATCTAGAAATTCAGGAAATTAATGTTTTACTTTGGCCTGTATAAATTTGAGGAAGAATCCAATTATATTCTAATGTAATAGTGTTTTTAAAAGCACTTTGGCACCTACCTACCATCAGTTCCATTTTCTTATCAAGGAAACTATTCTAAATATCATAGTTGTGAAAGCAATTTATGGGAAGAGGCTAGGTTATATTACCTATATCAACATCGGTTACCTCTAAATGTCATTGCATATTTTAAGTTTGTAAGTTTAACTTGTTATCCCTGATTTTTTTTTTTTTTTAAAGCAGTAACATCTGAAATCTGTGCTTAAAATTTAAAACCTCTATCCTAGGATAATTCTTCATGTATCACAGACATCAAATATTACTCTGACAAGATGGCACCAAGCAGAAATATAGTGATAAAGTTACAAGTCTCAAAGCAGAGAGTGAGGAATTCTGGGTAATGACACTTCCTGAGGTGATCCTTAAACAGTGATAAAGAATGTCCCACACACTGTTTGGTGAAAAGAAATACACTACAATTTTACATATATAAATAGGAAAAAAATCTATTTTAAAAGAATAAAAATGAAGAGCTTTCCAGTGTCACAGCTCACTTTAAAAAATTTAAATCATGCTTTAAATTTTCAAATATTCCCCAAACACAGCACACCTTAAAAAAAAAAAAAAAATACTTAGGTAAGTATGCAATAATTTGGGAACTGGATAGAAGATGAAGCTTTAAAACATGGGAAGAAGGGGGAAATGACATCATTTTTTCATTTCAAAAAACAGCACTTTTTTTTCCTTAAATTACAAGCTAGCACAAGAAAAGCTAAAACACTGCTTTACAAATGGCCACTTAGTGTTGGCACTAAGCATAGCTTACCTTTTTTTCTTAAATAACACAGTGAATTTGTAATACCTTGTTAGAAAACATGGATCAATTTATTATTCAAATTTCGTTAGTGTTTTCAATTTTTATAATTTAGCAACCGTGGAACTGAGGTATACCTTGTTGAGGGAGGTTAAAGTAATGCTTGGAAGCCTCTTTACTGTACCCCACTTTGATGACTTTGTTTATGTACACAGAACAGCAGCACACTAAACATTCACAAGCTGTGTCATATTGGCATTACAATAGTCATTTATAGAAACACAACAGCAAATGCAATAAAAACAAGTTACCCTTTTTAAAATCTGAAATGAAAAGTTTTTGATTTAAAAAAAAAAATAGCAGTAGTTCATTTAAGGAATTAGTGTCTTCTGACAGACATTAAGAAATCCAATGTCAGTTTTCAAACACTTGATTAGCCAGGTCCAAAAGATCCTTGATTTGGAGAGGGCCATGTTCTTCATGTACACTTTTTCAAAAGTTTCTTTAGAGTCTGCAACTTTTCTTAGTCTCACGTCCTTCACGTCTCTGCTGCAGGCAATGCTGTACGTCTCCCAGAGCCACATTTTCAAATGAGGGTCATCTTGACGTGTCCGGGAGACATCCTACGCATTTCTCACAGAAAATAAACTGTAAGCAGTTTCGTTAGCTTAGCAGCTCCAGTTCAGAGTCCTGTTTCTCAGTGTGTACACATGGTGCAACCATCATAGACTAGATTCTTTGGGAGGAAAGTCAACATTTGTCACCATCGTGACCACTGTTACAATGTCCTCTGTAGTAATGATATTTGTAAGTCTTTGCATCTGAGTAATTCTTTCACCTACACATCCAGCTGATAACCTGGCTTCTGCATCGTGATCCCAACATTCTTCTATCGTTTCACAGAGCATTGCCATTCCCTAAAAAGGAAAAACATACACACAAAATTTGTTTTCTAACAGTAAACAGTAATTTCTAACAGCAAACAGTAATATTTCCAAAAAGAAATTGCTATTTTTGTGAGTCAAAGAAAGTTCAAGATTAGCCAAGTTTGATATTATTTCTCAACATCCACTTATGAATATCTATTATATGCAGGAAACTGAAGGAAAGCATTAAAAAAATCAAACTTCTTAACAATGGAGACTATCACAGCAGGTAATTAGGTATTTTTAATTCAAAAAATCCCTATCCATTGCTTATAAACCAGGTCAATTTGATGCTAACCCTTGAACTGGATTCAAAACTAAGGTGTATTTTTTTAAACCAATTTTTGTTGTTTTCTTAATATCAGCATTTCTGTCTTGTAGTTAAATAGAAAAAAAATATTAGAAAAGCATCCTCGAGATACTCTACCTGATTTTATCGACGTTTCCAGTTATATTTGGACCAAAATAACGAGGGCAATACTGTTCTATTCTGCACCTATCTAAGTCTCTAGTTTTAGAGCATTCTTAACCTGAATATATCCCAATCCCAAATCAAAACATGGAGAGCAGAAAACGGCTTCCCTTTTAAATCTAGCATTAGGTGGTGATCATCAAGGTTACCCCAGTATCCACACGCTCAGTGTCAGGTACTCCTTCCCCCTGGGAAGCTTTCCAAATAGGATACAAACTCGTAGGACCACAGCAATGAGAGCTGCCTTAGGCTCTATGACTTTACCGTCTTCCCTCATAGCTCTAAAATTCTCTTGTTTCCAGAACTCTAGATAGAATATCCTGTATGAATATAACCTCCCCCAGAAAATCCTCCCAGAAGAAAAGTGTGCAGAGATAGAAATCATTCTCTGAAAAGCATTTTACTGGAATTTCAAATGAAAAGCTACCGTATAACTTACAGCATGTTTCTGCCAATAATCTCTTAAAACAGGCCTCTTTTTTTTATGCACAACAACTTCCTGCATATCTTCAAGAGATGGATGCTGGCCAATTTCCTCCTCAAATGGCAACATGTATTCATCTACAGGTCCTGAAATGTAAAGAAAAAAAGTCATTTTAATTCAAATCTTCCTGACTTCCAAACTGGAACAAATTTTCTGAAACATACTCTGTATCACCTTTTCCCAACTGTTAACATGCTATAATGACAGGAGAGAAACAGACTCAACTACTGCCACAGTTTGACCCAAATGCTAATTTAGGAGAAATCAAAAACTCCGTGATTTGGCATGTAAACCTGCTAAGGATTCCTTAAAGGAGCTTTCTTATCTACGGAATGAGGAATGCCAATCTCCATATGTATATAGGACAAAGGGAACTTCCCCATCAATATTTGCAAATCAAGGCTATAATGTCCCTTTAAGGTACTTCTTACAATTCAAATCAGATGGGTAAACAGTGGCGCTTCCATTTCTGACAATTTGGGGCAATGTCTTGTAACAATCTTTACTCTGTGACACACCCTAACCGCCCCTTCCCCCGCCCCCCCGCCCCCCCCACACTCCGCCTGCACAACTATGTACCTGAGAGTCACACCTCTTTGCCCTCAAAAGAGCTGCCAAGAATAGTTTTTAAAAAATCACAAACATACTCTCCAAATAGGGTTCCCAACCAGTCTTCAGAATGTGCCTTCACAGATGATTTATTCAACAAAATAAACAGTTCCTTTTAGGCATACTCAAATAGGAAAATGCAGTTACGAATTAATAATCTTATAAGCACTTATCCTAAATAGGAACTTCACATATGTCATTTACTTACATTTTACCTCTATGCAGTGAAGGGAGCATTACCTCTATTTTACAGATAGGAAAGAAGCTCGGAAAAGTTCATGATTTACACAAGAGCATTCAGTGGTGGAGCTGGAATTTGAATCCACCATTTGATGGAGTCATCTCTGCATGACTCCAAAGTCTGTGCTTTCAATCACTACTACTGACCTGCCCTTGAAGGAAACCAGTCACTGAAGAGCAATTTCCTATATAGACCTAAACCTTGTAACAGATACTCCTGGAGAGAAGAAGGCCAACTAACATCTAACTCCACCCTGTCTATATGGAAGACTCCTCCCTCAATGCCTGGAGGGCCCGTGTCTGCTTGAGTGCTTCCAATGCCTCAGAGTATTGGCATTCTAGAGGGTCTATTCTGCTCCTGCTACAGTCCACAGGTCAGCAGCACTGGCACCAACTAGCTTGTAAGAAATGTAAATAGCAGGCTCCAGCCCAGACCTACTGAGTCAGAACATGAACTTTACCAGGAGTTCAGTACATATTAAAGTCTGAGAGTTGCTGATTTTAAAGTTTACAGCACTCACTTTAGCAGTGTTCACACCATCCCCTCCTGCCCCATTTCAGACTTAGCCTGAATCTAAGTATTTCATAGCACATGCAAAAGCATTTAAGAAGTGTCAGCATCTGCCCTTTTCATTTTTCATAAAAACTTCTCTGATAACCCCTCTACCCGGAAAAAAAGCATTTTTCATTCCTCTAAACTCCCATATCACTCCTTTACATTTCTCAGGTATTATATTCATCCAAAATAACTCCCTGGATATGTACGTACTGAGCATGGAGCTGGACCGTTCACACTTACCTTACTCTAGAGTTAATTGTCCAGGGTATATTTTATCCCTGTAATTAGACTGCACATTACTTAAGGGCAGGGCCTTGTACATCCCCCATAACACCGTATCTAATGGTTTGATTTGGAGTGTTCATATTATTAAAGTTCTTATGAAATATATTTTCCTAGAGTATCTGCCATCCAACCTACTTCTGCTTCTATAAATGCACATAATAAACATACCTCCTCTTCCACTTTGAGCCAACCTACACTGAACGTTCAAGCTTACTCTTCCTTGCATAGAACTTCTAAGCTAGAATTATATCCAAATTGCTTCAAACTTTCTTAGGTCTGGATCAACTCCCATGCCAAACCCCTGATCTTAAAAGAATGAATGGCTGTCCATTCCTGAGCACTCTACCAAGTTCCCCTTAAAAGCACAGTACCCCAGTGGCACCTGGGTGGCTCAGTCGGTTAAGCATCCAACTTTGGCTCAGGTCATGATCTCAGTCTGTGGGTTTGAGCCCCACGTCAGGCTCTGTGCTGACAGCTCAGCACCTGGAGCCTGCTTTGGATTTTGTGTCTCCCCCTCTCTCTGCCTCTTCCCTGCTCCCACTCTGTCTCTCAAAAATGAATAAACGTTTAAAAATAATTAAAAAAAAAACAATGCAGTACCCCAGATCAAATTTCATGTACCAGAGGTAGTCTGTCCTACACTGAGAAACCATTAAAGCACTCGGAAAATATTCTTACAAACACAGGTTAAGTTAGTTTAAGTACTCTACAGTTTCTTCTATGGTCTTTCACAATCTGCAGGAAGTTTTTAGGTAATTATAAATTTAAAAAGATCAAGCTAATTTACATTTGTCAAGATGTTTGCCTTGTATCTGCACAACCAAAAGAAAGTGCTGTAACACAATTGAAGAGAATAGAGGCCTTATGAGAAGAACTAAGGACTAATTTTCTCACACCAGGAATATAGTATGCAAGTTTATAATCAATCAGTGCAAATATTTATAAGACTTGAACAAGGATTTAAATAACAAAAACAAAGAATAGGAATCCTTTAGAATCAGTGTGATAGAGAATGCAGCTGGTGTTCACAATAATGTCTACATCAGCTCAGACTTTCAATGCTTTTAGGAGGCAGAATTTAACCTATGGTATATCCAAAGGCATGCTCAATTCTGTCATGGAGGACAGACTGTAAATTCCATCTGGTTAGGTATATTTTGGGCATCATGGGAGTGATGAACAGACTCAGCTGTGAGTGACTTGGGACGGAAAATCCCCCAGCTCTTCTTCATCCATCTCCTCTTGCCATGAAACTTGACTTTGGAACCTGAGGGCAGGCAGGACCTGCAGGACCTACAAAAGTAGCAGCCCTGTCCCTACATCTGGATCAGAGTTTCAAATCTAGGTTTTACCATGTACCACCTTGAAGCTAAAACTGACAATCTGCTTAATTTCTACTTAAAATTTGAGACTCAAATTGTTCACTGGTAAAACTAAGATAGTAACTACCTCCAAAGTCGTTTTAGGAAATAAGCTAGACATATGTGAAGTGCCCGGCAAAACACCTGGCAATGGTAAAGATCAATACATATCAATCAATACCTTCCCTCTCCAGCCTGCCCTCATCCCCTGCCTCCTGAATTCTCTTTAAGCTACTGGAGACCTGGAGTCTACCTAAAAAAAAATTTTGTACTTTAACATAATACCTTGAGTGTAATCATCCCTTTTCGTACATGTGTAGTAGGCAGTAGGCATATCTTTTTAAAAAATATTTTTTCCCTTACCATCTGCAGCAGTACAGCGAGAAGCCAGTTCCCACAGGACTAATCCCATGGCGTACATATCTATCCTCAAAAATGCATCCCTTTGGAAGTTTATAGCACCCTCTAATACCTCTGGAGCCATATACCTCCGGGTACCAACCTGAAAAAGATGTTGAAAGCAAACAGTACTTATTCATTAACTTTATGAACTAGTATTTTATGATTCTGTAAAGAGAAACAAAACCAAGCATGGTCTGCTATCAGGTAAGGTAACTAAATTATGACCACCAGACTACAGAGTCCAGCAGAATTTTACTCCGTTTCAACTAGTAACAGCCAAGACACTGGAAGTGGGAAGTTTCCATCAGTAGGGATTGCTTTAACAGTACCATGCAGCTCTTAAAAAATGTGGGGGTAAACCTGGACTGATAAGGAAAGATTCCCAAAAACACTGTACAGCAAGGAACAAAACAGTATATATGCTAAGATCCTTTCTGGGCATACTTAATAAATACATCAGCAGACATGCTGGATGTTGGCTTAGAATTTTTCCCCCTTCTGGAAGTAATCACAAAAACACTGGTGGTTTTGTTGGAGACAAGGACAAGAAAAACTACTTTTCAGTTGTCCTTCTGATTCCTGTTTGAAATGTGTCTTTAAAAAAAAATACTCCTTTTTGAGGGTTTCTCTTTCTCTGTTAAAAAAAAAAAACAAACAAAAAAACTAGTATATAACAAAAAGAATTAGCCAAGTAAAGGATGGATAAACTTTCTAAAGTTCTATTTCTATAAAGTCTATAATATTTATTTATTCATGAATTCTGTCTTGGCATTCTTTATTTATATCTGTCCCTAACAATTTGGTATTTCTTAGTAATGTAACTATGGTTACCAAGCTACTATTGCTTGCTTTGGTTGACAGTATTCATATATGAATGCTTAAAAATTTTGTAAGATAGCTGGGTGGATCACAATCTAATTGAGTTTTTGTAGATCTAGGGAGTAGCCCAGATAATGGGTTCCAAAAAGCTCTATCCTTAGGTGACTGATCTCTAGACTAGAAGTTAGATGATTATCTGCAAATACACATATAATTGAAGTGTTTAAAAAAAAAAAAAAAAAAGGAAATAGATCACTAAGACTCCCAAGTTCAGGTTTTTAATTCATTTAATAAGGAGAATGCTTTAGAGAAAGAAAAAAAATAGCAGCTCTGTTTTGCTACTCTGAGTAACTATTTAATTGTACTAGGAGCAAGGATTTCTGAACACCTCCTAAAGATAAATGTATGCCATCCAAAGTAGTTTTCTTATGAAATGACAACTACCTTCAAGCATAAAATGTCCTCTTTTATGAATTAATAAGATAAAAATCTTATTTTTCTCCAGCATTCTTTGCAGTATATAAAATGTACAATAAAGTGTATTTGAAATTTTCTGGTCCATGAAATATAAAGTCAAGGGAATCACTTATGTAATTATTTTTCCTTCTCATGTAAACCAGTTGAGAGGGCAGTAAAAGATATGAATGGGTCCCAAAATTATTTCATAAAAAAAGGAGGGGAGGGTTATGAGATGCCAGAGGATTAAAGTATTTCCCAATTTCAGTTTTATGATAATCACACCATCAGCTCAGACGTTTGTCCCTAGGCCTCCTGCACAATCTCCCATCTCTGTAATCTACTCCACAAGACTGCCTTCGTTCCAAACACATCTGGTGTCAACTTTTCGAGAACTATGACTGCTGACCACTGCTCTAAACCAGATTCTTATATCATTACTCAGTACTGCCAAAATTTGTTATGCGATGATTCTTTAATAACTATTCTTGGAGGTCAATATACTAGGAAAAATGAAAGCTGAGAATTTGATTACCAAATTATTTCCATGATTTGAAAGATGAAGAGATAATCATACCAACTTGGTAAGGAAATGTCACCTTTCAGGTTAAACTGGTCTTCTTAACAAAAAGGTGATCTTTTGGAGTGAAAGCACCTTTACTAACCTTACAGTTTCTGAGGATAAATGTATGGATAATGTTACTTTCCTATTTGGCTCTCTTAAAGATTCCTGTTGTTGACAGCTCTTTGTACAAGATCCTGACTAGACAGGCTCATTGCACAGGGCTTTGTAAGTGCTTTGAACTCTGGAGAGAATTCAGAGAAAAGCTAAGAAGTAATGAAGCACTAAAGACCAAGAACCAAGAAACTATCATTATTGTCTGGAAAAAAAAAACAGATAACAGATACACAGTAGCATGAATAGTGACTGATTATTCTGCCATTCCTCTTAGGATGATGAAGTTAACAAATTAAAACTACTGAGTTAATACTAAGAACTCCCTAAGAATTAGATTTAAATGTGCTGGATTCTAACTTGATTTGTTTTAAAAACAGAATCCCATGACATATGTGTCTAAATTGTTTTATGAACTGATCTAAACCACTGGAGCTCCTAACAGTCTTTCACCACATGAAAATGTCTTCCTCAGCAAATTTAACGTATTACTTTCTTTAAGAGAGTCATTCTGTATTAGATGCTGAAATAATAACCACACAATAATTTTAGAACAATTCAATCCAGATATGCCATTCTAAGAAAATATGGGACAAGATTATTCTTTCTTACAGTTTATAGTTATCATCCTTACCTGTCCATGGGTATCACCAGCAGACTTGCCAGCCTCAAATTTTAACGCCAACCCAAAGTCTGCAATGCAAGCTGTCAGGTTGTTTTTCAACAGCACATTTTTACTTTTGATGTCCCTTGCAAATAAAAAGACAAAGTATTCAAATTAATTTTAAACAAGTTATTTCTTAAAAATTTTCATTGAAATGGAGAAAGGAGTGTATACTATAGAAGTCTGATACACAGAAAAAAGGAGAGGGAGAAAAAGCTTAAGCAAATTCCCCCTATACCATGAAGTACACAAGTAGAGTGACAAACTCATTTTTCATAACATGGACAGTAAGGAACTTTCTCCATGAAGTAGTTTTTTAAAGAGCTGCTATTCTAAAAATACTGTCTAGGTCATTCCTTCCTACCTACCTACCAAACATAAAATTGTTTTTTGAGGTAATAAGAATATTTCAGAGTTTATAGTTGGAGAAATTCCCACTGAAACTGAAATTTAAGAAACCAAACAAAGAATATTCAAACAAAATGAACTGGCCTACTGGTACAGGCCTACATGTTAGAATGGTCCCTTAGCGGTTCTTATATTCATAAGCTTTGTTGTAGAAAAAAGCATCTTTAAGAATATGTAACTCTCTAAGAATGTGTAACAGAAATTTTTCACCATAAACATAAACAGCTCCAGCTAGATCCTGGTGTTCTGAAGAGTAACCATTTTAAAACCATCAGGTATCTTCTTCTACACACTAGCTTCAAGGATTCATCCTAGAGATTACTATACTCTAGCTAAATACATCTATGCCATGAGCAGTGGTTAAATTTATGTGCCCAGACACAGAACGAACAGTGGAACACAGAAGGCAACAGGTACACACCCATGAATGCTATAAAAACCAATCAGTTTTCACCTCAGAAGATTTTTTGGAACCTTACTCCCAATAATCTTTGGGGATGCCAAAGAATGAATTCCCTATAGGCCTAGGTGAGGTAAGCAAAAACCCAGGAAGAGACCGACTATATGCAGGAAGGTGAGAAAAAAGGGGAGCTCTTTCTGAGGTGGAAGTTATTCAAGATTTGCAAAATCAGAAGCTATGCTAGAGTTGAATTAAAAGAAATGCCTCCCAGGAACCCAAAACACCCAACTGTTGGCCCTCAGCTAAGTATCTGTTAAATGAATCGGTTCATAACTACTTTTAAAGCAAATCTTTTTTGTTTCATTGAAGTATAGTGGACATGCAACATTACATTAGCTCCAAGCTTACCACACAGTTATTCAGGAAATCTATACATTCTGCTGTGCTCACCACAGTGCAGCTACCATGTGTCACCTACAACACCACTGACTATATTCCCTATGTTGTACCTTTTAACGCCATGACTTATTCCTTCCATACCTGGAAGCTTCTTGCCCATTCCCCTTTACCCATTTTGCCCATACCCCCCATCTCCCCTCCCCTCTGGCAACCATCAGTTTGTTCTCTGTATTTTTGGGTCTTTTTCCAAAGCAACTATCTTTAAATTGAATACAAGAAGACAAACTGATCCCATGTTTAAAGGAACTAACATTTTCCCTCTTGAAGGTATGACCATCGTTGGGTCCAACTACTATTGCTTCACTGATGAAGGCAATTGACTAAACCCAGTTATCCAAATGATGCCTCCTTCTACCTCAGCTCAGGTAGTGATCACATAGTCATTACAAACATAAGAAAAAAAAGTAACTCAAAGTCTCTCCATAATTATATCTAATAATTATCCTTGAAATAAATGTTTTGAGGCAAAACAAATTTCTTCCTTTGTGATAAAATACATTTTCAATGTTATCCATGCTTTCAGAAATGAGACAAAACGTAAGTCAATAATTAAATTTTGCTAATGATATTAATATATACATTATCCAAAATACTTCCTAGCCAATCTCAAAGCCAATATGAAAAAGAAATGAAAATCAACTGCCTCCTATAGCATGGTTGGAGAATTAGGGGGAAAATAAATTTTCCACAAGATTATTAAAAATTTAAATAATAAATATTGACTTATTTGGGAAAACAGTATAAGTTTTAGCTCTACCTGTGAGATATGGCAGGTTTGTGGCCATCTTTTAGGCCAGGTATATCCTCATGTAAGTATGCCAATCCTCTTGCCATGGTTTCTGCAATATGACACAATTCGTTCCAAGAGACCACATTAGCCTTTAGAAAGTCTGACAGTGAACCCTAAAGAAAAGGGCGGGGGGGGAAAAACAACTTATGCTCTTGATAAAAGTCATATGACATGGAGACTTTACTTTTAAGAAATGATAGGAGGCAACATATCTTTACTTTTAGTGAATATTAACATCTAAAAATCCATTTTTCTGGAATGGTTCAAGTTTCCTCTTAGTAAACATTTGAGTAGGAAGGAATACCCCTAATCTTTAAAGTTTTGCTACAAGACACAGTCAACTTCCTCCTATTTAGAAGGCAGGAGTTAAAAAAAAAAAAAAAAAAGACTATTTGAAAATTTAAGTTCAAGAAATATTTAAAAAGTTAAAATATACAGACTACAGAGATGTTACACCATAGGACTGGGAAACCCAAAATTAAGACCAATAAACTATGTCAGAATCTTCCTCTAAAGATTATTGCCATCCTTTTGGTCAAGAATTTAGGGAAGTATAAGAGCCACTTATATCTGACAGTGACGAAACTGACTGCCAAGGAGAACACAATTTCCTATTTCATTAAAATGTACTTTCACACTAAATCTGAAAGTAGAAAAATTGAGGAAAAATAGCAGGTATGTTTTAGTGATAACTACTCTACAAATCAGTGACAGAACAAAGATCATCAGATAAATCTCTTGCCTCTATTTTTGTCACAGGCTACACTGTGAGAAACAAAATTCAAGCTAAAAAATGGTCCGTGTAATAAAAATGGATCACGTATGGTAAATGAAAATTACTAAGCACTAGCTACACTGAAATAATTATTTGTGAGAGAGGTATAAAACTGCAGCACGAGAAATAAGGGACAGAAGACTGGTATTATGTAAGTAGAGGGTTAGGTGAAAAAGTTGCCATCTTTGCTCTTATATTATTTTTTTAAAAAATTTGTAAATATTAACTGTCTATAGTAACATACTGTTCCCAGAAAAATAAATCTGAGCGATTTGTGGCCAACATTAAGTAGGTAAGCCAACCCTGATCTGGAGTTAAAATGAAAAGTAGTTTTTACCTTTTCATGAAATGCTGTGATTAGCCAAAGGTCCACATCAACACTGGTGCCTCGTTTTTCTGCACCAATGAACTGTAATATGTTCTCATGTTTCATTCCAGGTAAACTATAAACTTCATATTCATTTTGCCATGACTGTTTGTCCTAGAGTTAAAAAGGAATGGTAAGAATGCAAAGAACACAGGCAAATAAACCATATCTAAGAGATAACTGAAGTAGATTCTAAG
This sequence comes from Puma concolor, assembly GCF_028749965.1. Taxonomy (NCBI): domain Eukaryota; kingdom Metazoa; phylum Chordata; class Mammalia; order Carnivora; family Felidae; genus Puma; species Puma concolor. The sequence continues at coordinate 139,765,430 of NC_141674.1, read as the reverse complement.
GCAAAATTTAAAAATAAAGCTGTGTGTTAAAAGACTCTTTGATTTCATCTTATTTTTTCATAAAAGAAATCTGACAATAAGGTAACAACTCCATCACAAATGCCTGCCCTGCCCCATTCGCTCAAACATTCTTTTTTGTGTTTCTTGCTTGTAAATATAGGAGTTAGAAATGCCATACTTCTGTATCTAACGATGGTAATACATTCTGCTTACAATTTAGTACTGTAGTGTAATTTTATCATGGTATGAAGTTACTTGTGTTTATTCAGAATAATCTCTGTAAGATATGAATTTCAGGTAGAACGACTTCATCTCAACAGAAGACAATGTTTTTGTTCAAAGACTAACATTATATCAAACATTCTTAACAAAATGTTGAGAATACCCCGCAAAGTCAATAGGAGAGCAATAGGGTATAAATAGGCAATACAATAATTTTAAATACTATACGCTCATTTGTGCCTGCAAGTGATCCATGCTTACTATATGTCTACTTATAAAGAATTAGTTTCTCTTCACAACAGAATAATAAAAGTTTGAGGCACCATAGCATAATGGTTAGGAACCCTCTGGATCCAAACTATGTTAAGAACCTTTGCCAAGTTACATCATCATTCAGTTACCTCATTAACAAAATGGAGACTATAGTGTCTGCCCACAGAGTTGTTGTATTATAGGTATACTGTATGCTTTATTCTATGTATGAGTACTGTATCGATACGTATTACAGAGTACACATATGTGAAGCACCTCTACCTGACACAACAGAAGCACTCAATAAAACATTAGCTACTGTTATTCTTGCTGTTGTTACCTTTATGTTAATATCCAAAGGCCTTTCTCTAATTTTTTTTTTAAGTTTATTTATTTTGAGAGAGCAGAGGAGAGGCAAAGACAGAGGGAGACAGAGGATCCCAAGCAGGCTCCACACTGTCAGTGCAGAGCCCAATGTGGGGCAAGAACCCACGAACCATGAGATCATGACCTGAACCAAAATCAAGAGTCGGATGCTCAACCGACTGAGCCACCCAGGCACCCCAGCCTTTCTCTCATTTTTAAGCTTCTTCCAACAATGAAAGAAGAACCCTGAATTTGTGAATATTAGCAGTACAGACCCAACTCTTCCTCTAAGAACTATAGTTTTAAAATATCTGCATTGCTACCAAAAAAAAAAAAAAAAAAAAAAAAGGTAAAAAACTTCTTCACCAACTCTAACAGGCTTTAGAGGAGGCAAGAAAGATAAAAGATAGGTATATTAATTTGACTGTATAACTTTGGAATAAGGAAGATCTGTGAAGATACAGTGGTGGAGCCTGCATCACCAAACCCAATCAGGATTGCAATACCACACATGGCATTAGCTAGAGGGGTGTATAAGCAAGAGACAAGGAAGAAGAAATCATCATAGATCGATACCACCAATGGAATAAAACAAAACATAAGAACAGCTCAGAGGTGCATTAGACCAGGGTTTTATGAGGTAAGCCCCCTTTAAAAGAAAAATAAGTCGGGGTGCCTGCGTGGCTCAGTCAGCTGAGCGTCCAACTTTAACTCGGGTCATGATCTCACAATTCATGAGTTTGAGCCCCGCATCTGGCTCACTGCTGTCAGTGCAGAGCCCGCTTCAGATCCTCCATCCCCTTCTATTTCTGCCCCTCCCCTGGGTTCTTTCTCTCTCTCTCTTAAAAAAAAAAAAAAAAAGATTAATAAATACTTTAAAAATTAAAAAAAGGGAAAGAAAAACAAGTCCACAGTAAACCAATTACTGGGCATCCTGATTCACTGCCTCTGATAATTCACCAAACAAAATGAATCAGTCCGGGTAATAATACCTTTAAATAACTCTAAAACAAGCATGCTATTCTATCATTCTTCTGTTTGTTTTCTGATAATGTCAATGGGACATTAAAAGTTATCCAATGAAATTATATTATTGGAATCCTCATCTTCATTTTGCACTTCTGTAGAATTTTTATTGGCAAAAGATCTCCTGTGTGTTCATTTATTGTATTTCCACCACTCCAAAGACTACTGTACAATTCCATGCCTCAGATGAGAAGGCGAACAAAAGGGATAACCATTTTCCTCAGTATCACAAAGAACCACCTTGAAATATATGGTTTGTATTTTCAGACTGTTTCTGAATTATACTAATCGAGCCAGGTGTATCTTTTAAAAAATATGTGCAGATCAGAAAAATACAATAACATACCTGTATTGGAAATATTTTCACAGCTACATATTCATTGAGCAACTGGGCTTTCCAAACACAACCAAATCTTCCCCTTGCTTTCACTTCTAATAACTGTAGTGGCTTCAAACCTAGTAACGGAGAAGGTGGGGGTGGTCCTGGGTCCTAAGATAAACAATAATGATAATATTAAAAAGCAGCACACAATACATATCAATTCTAAATATGAGAAAAAAGGGAGTATACTGAGGAATCAATTGACAGAAATGGTAAACACATACAAATGACATTAACTTCAGTCTTGCCCAAACTGATTTCTCAAGCATTACTAATTATTTATAGTGATCATAAGGCAAGCCACTTGAATCAAGAGTTTTCATAATAACATTCAGTGAATAACATTCACTACTGCTACCTAAGTACAGCAGGAGAAATCTCAAATCATTTTTAGTCTCACTAATTTTCTGGACTAAGATTTTCTGTGACTTTTAGGATATTACTTAACAGTATTTCAATGGTTTCATCTAGTTGATACTTCATTAGAAGAGGAGGATTTTAAAAGTGCCAGCAACAGCAAGTTATGACTATGTCTCAAAGAAAAATACTCCTCAAAATCCACTACTTTCCCCAGTGACTGTTTATCTTTAATCTCAGAAATGCCCATAGTCCTTCTCAAACACACTGCAAATAAGTGTATCAAAGCACATAAGAGAAATATTTTGAATAGCCAAACTATTACGTTCATTCTGATTTTTCAACCTATTAGCAATTCATCCCTTTGCTTATAATTACCAAATTGACCAGAAATAAAAATTATTAGTGTTCTGAGTCTGACTGGCAAAGAAAGTACAAATTATAATCCAGAAAATGAGTGGTCACTGTAGTAGATGTACAAGGTAAGTAAAACGAAAGAGAAGAGTACTGCTACAGGTAATTTAAAAAATGGAGGAAATACAGTATGTGAACAGGAGCACAACATTTATGAAACACAAGGGAATCCTCCCTATACGAACTCCTCACTAGAAGCCTCGTATCAGTTCAAGATCTACAACTAAAACAAGATGTAGGAAGCCTTCAGAAAAGCTTCCAGAGCAAAGTAATAAAAATGTTTGAAAGGCTGCATAATGAGTATTGTAAGGAGGAACTAAAATTTCTGTGGCAACAGCAACAGACACTGTGACCCTGGATGGCATCTAAGTCGCTTGGAAAGAGTGTGCCATACCCTTATCCATGCAGCTCTCTTTCCCTTTCCTCTCAAGACAAAAATCTCTTCTAATGCCCTAAGACTGTCAGTGCTCCCTTTAGGTATTATTCAGCCTATTGGTGGCACTCAAGAATTTTAAAAGTTGACATCTACATTAGAAAGACCCTCAGAAAATAGAAACATTGCAAAGTATAAAAGAGGAAAAATGTACAATTTCACTGTGGGCAATCTTTATAACATGGCTTGAGAATTCCTATTTTAAAATAGGAGGATAAACTAGAATACTTCCTGTAACTAATTTCAACCTCAAATGTTTATTTTTAAAATGTCTACAAAAGCTGCTTTTCCTTCACACATTGAAAAGATGAAAGGTTATACAGTAGAGCTAAAGAGTGCTGCGGTTTCACAGAGTGAGGAGCCTAGGAAGTCAGATACAAATCTTAGAGAAGTATGGCCCCCAAAGTTACGATTCTCAGTGGGAGAGGACAGAAGAATCTATGGAGAGGTTTTATCAAAACTAAACCTACCCTACCTCATTTCTTGACTGGTCACTTATAACTGTAATAAGAGATTCTACTGAAAAAGAGTATGTTATTTACGTGGATGTGGAGACAGGAGAAAAAAAGGTTGAAAACTACTCTTGCGGAGGCAAGAGAAACCACTCATGTTCAAAATCCAAGAATTATTAGATAACTGCATAAACTAATTAACGTTAACAGAAAAATTTATGTTTGAAAAACTTTATAAGCATTTTTTTTTAATGTTTATTTATTCTTGAGATAGAGGAAGAGACAGAGCATGAGCAGGGGAGGGGCAGAGTGAGAGAGGGACACAGAATCCGAAGCAAGCTCCAGGCTCTGAGCTGTCAGCACAGAGCCCGATGCAGGGCTTGAACTCAGGAGCTGTGAGATCATCACCTGAGCTGAAGTTGGACGCTTAACCGACTGAGCCAACCAGGTGCCCGTGAAAAACTTTAAAATGACTATAAAGTTAAAATCAATGATTTCCCCCCTTCTTTAGAAATAAGTCAGAAACGTCAAGTTGTCAAAGCAGGGATAACAAAAACTAAAGTATGCAGATAAGAGCTGAAAGGTGAAGAGGCAAAATAACGAGGTAAAGAATAGAATCGCTCTTTAAACATTAAGATTTTGAATAACTTTAATATAAATTGATAATGTCTCTTGATAACATTCTATATTACCAATTCTGTTCTAAAGAGTACCAACCACACAGCTAGGATTTAGTCTATAAAACAGTATTGAGATGACTTAATCCACATCTCAAATTAAGAATATGTCAGCAATTCAAAATAATACTAACCTTAATTGTAGGAAACATGCAAGAACTCTCAATGTCTATACTTAGGGGGAAAAGATCACTGAATATTTTCTAAGTGCAAAGATAAACTTCAAGGTTCCCATAAGTTTCCAAGGTTTTGTTTGGCAAGTTCTAAGCTACCATTATTTCAGTGAAGCATCTTAGGTCACTCTCCCAATGACATTACCATTCTATTCAGTATTATATCATAACAACCTGAAAACAGACTGTTGTCAAAATTACTTATAAATAAAAAGCTTAAATTTAAGAACACTGGCAAATTTTTAAAGGGTGAGGAAAAGGTCTACAAAAACACATTCGTATAAAATCTCAAAACTTTTAGAAATGATACATGTGTTTTTAAATAATACTCTATAATACTTAAAAGTTGAGACTCAAAATGAGCTAATGAAGTACAGCTAACTGAATAAAATACATAGTGCCAAATCAATATGCCTTTTTGTTTTAATGAAAAATTACTAGAATATTCTATGTCATACTTTTCAACTCTTCATTAAATTTATAAGACGCTTTAACTGTATCTCTAATATTTGGCTTTTATTTATCCTATTATCTAAGAATATCAGAAATTATTTTCAGTTTATGAGCATCATTATACTAATTTACCCACCAAAAGTCAATGCAGTTCACGCTTGAACAACATGGGTTTGAACTTCAGCGGTCCACTTATTATGTTTCTTTTTTCTTCCAATAAATATAATGCAATGTATTTTCTCTTCCTTATGATTTTCTTAATAACATTTTTTTGTCTCTAACTTACTTTATTGTAATAATAAAGTAAGTATGTATATCAAACATACAACATACAAAATATATGTTAATCAATGGTTTGTGTTACCAGTCACAAAATTTAGTACTTTGATGGGGGTAAAAAGTTACATGCAGATTTGACCGTGTAGGGCGTCGGCACTCCCTTCACCCCGCATTGTTCAAGAGTCAACTGTACTTGATTCTAGGAATAAAAATTTATACCTTTAAAATATATCAACAACCCAAAGAGACAAATTCAGATTTAAACTTCATAATGACATCAACATTCTGATGTTATCCATAAAACATGTCTTCGCCCTGCTACACAGAAAACCACCTTTTAGGGAGCCATGGTAAGGTGTGCAGAATTCCTGAAAACTTGCCCTAAGTCTCTAGTTCTCTTGCAATAAATACCCATGCTACTTTGCACAGTTAAGAAGACATGTATTAGAACATAGCTCTGATTACATCTCTTCTTTACCCATTTGTATATGAAAATTATACAATTCTGGCATCAGAAGACCTCATGTTGAGAAACAACAAATGGCAGTAGCTGAAAAAAAGTGCACCTACCCAAACACCACTACCCTCTAGAATTACTAAAATCAAGACTGGAATAAATTAGTACAAGTGAAGAGCTGCAAAGTAGTCTGTGATCATTTTCTTTATTCTGAGTTCTCAAGGGTGAGAAGGGTGAATTCTAATCTAAAATAAAGCCTTAATCTCTAGACAGCAAAAGAGGAACTGGCTAGCCCATTTGCTACAGAGGCTAAAGATGCAAGAAACTATCTGAAAATATAGATTTCATGATAAAAGATAATGGGTTCAACCAGAAAGTCAGCTCCTGTTAAAAATGTGCATACGTGAACATTTAAGCTAGTGACATTTCTAGCCACTAGGGGTTAATGTCTACTCAACTAAAACCGTTGTTTCTACATTCCATCTTAGATAAGTATAAATGCTGGTAACGATTCCTTGAAAACCAAAACTATTACGTGGCAAATCAATCATGTTTTTAATACTAAAAGTGGTAAAAAAAAAAAAAAATCATAACAAATTTATAAAGGATGCACAATAAAGCAACAACGACAACAAAAATCTAAAAACAAAATGTTCAGTATGCATCCACAAAAAGTTCCACAACCATAAAACAAACATCAATGCATCTTACCTCTATCATTATATGAAAGGCGTGCTTGTGAAGAAAAAACACAGGCAAAAGAAATTACGATTTATATCAAGAATGAAATGAAAAATGACACATCAGTTACAAAAGTGAAAGAAAGAGAATAATGATTTAGCTTTTTAAAATTGGCAATGATCCAATTTATCATATTTTTAAAATAAAAGTTGGGAACACTTTCCTTATAAACAGAGGAAAGTAATATCAAACAAACAAAAAACTTGGACATTACCTTTCAGATAAGGGGTATTATTATATACATGGTTCTGGTATGACCCCAAGTTACCTGATCCAATAAACTTCCGAGTCTTAAGTAATTGTTACGTGTTTTTCTAAGAAGTTTTAGAGTCTCAACTGGAAGAGTAAAATGAGCAATTTAATTGAGAAAATATCTTGGAATTGGCTTCTGGACACGAGAGGGCAGTATTGCCTTTAACAAAAACCAGGAGCAGCACAGGAGACATTTTTATGTAACTAGAAGTTGGTTCTCAGCCCACACTCTAACAGTTGTTTTACGAATCTCTAAAATCTATTTCCTGAACTGCTTCACTCCCTTTTCATGGAAGACAGTAGAATCATAATAGAAAAATGTTCCTGATGTCTTTGTGTGTGCAACATAAACAATATACTAGGGTAAGAAAATAAGACTGAGGAAAAAATTTTAAAAATGAGATTTAAGGAGAACACAGTGACAGGCCAGGCCCACTGTTGACTACTTACTAGCCACATAAGAGTGAAGAAGTCAAGTAGTGGTGGCCATGAGAACAAGTATCCATACATATTTTTTAGTCTGAGGACACTTAGATACTGACAAGACTTTTGAAAATAAGATTTTCATTTTCCCAGTCATCCTAATATAGTTAAGGGCCTAAATTTATAATTAAGAGAAATACTGTCACCAATATAAAAATCCCCTCCTTCAAATCCCCTCCAATCGCTGAGTATAACCGCCATTTCTAATATCTCTACAATATTTATACAGAGAATAGCACTGATTTGACAACTCATTATCTGCACCAGCAGCTTAGTTTTTCTTCCTTCTTGATTTTTCTCCTATGATAATGGTTCAGGATTATTTATAATTCATCTAAACGGCTTAGCTAATCCTACTATCACAACATCTTATCAGTACTCCAGAGTAAAATTCATCTCTTTGAAAGAAATACATGCCAAATGAATAACTAGACTTTAGCTTCCCAGGGCATAGGTATGTCTCAGGTTTTGTTTTACAAGGAATTGTAACAGGGATAATAAACCTACCACTGCAAGTAACACTGTGCAAGTATGTGCCATCCATGCATCTTACCAAAAAGTCTATCTTTGCTCAATATACTTCTCAATAAATGAACATGAGAATAAGTCCTAGAATGATCAAGCTAAACAAGAGATGCCAACGACAGGCCTCAATGTGTAAACTATGTTACAAAATAAAAGGGTCAAAACAGAATCCAAAAAAATTAAATCACTGAAATACATGGATAAAAAGCAACCAAGCCAAACAAACAAACACACAAAAAACAATCTGAATTCACAACACAGAAAATGAAACTTGACTATCATGCACTGTAACTGGAGAGAACAGTAAAAAACAAATCAGCACATTAATGTCAAGTCATTAGGCTCCTGGATGCGAAAGAGACTTCGCTGCTTATTCCATAAGGGGGAAAGAAATTTAACTAAATTATATTGCCAAATATCAGAAAATAATGACTAGGACTTCTCCATTCACTCAACCAATCTTTACTGAGCACCTACTTTGCGCCAGACACTGATTATCTGGCTTCTCGTGATGCTTACTACAGTGTGGAGAAGTAAGACTAATCAAAGATACCACACTAATGAATGCATCATTATGAAATAATTGCAATAAAAAGAAATTCAGTATCCTGAGCACCTGTAAGGAGAAAACTGACTTACACTGGCAGGTTAAATAAGATTTTCCTGGGGAGAGGATCCTTGAAAAATGGAGTAAGTACTAGAGGGAGACAGATTAGGTACGAAAATGGCATTGGGATACAATGACTCCTGCAACCAAATGGTTACTGGTTCTATTTACTGAGAACAAGGTTTGGAGAGATTATTTCCCTGAATGTTAACTACTTGGAAATATCTAATTGCTGATGTTTAGTAGGCAGTTAGATATACAGAAGAGGAATACAAATAAATCTTTCTAGATTATAGATTCTGGTTCATTTATATACTATAAACATATAGGACATATACTATGAATTTTCTCCTATTTACTACTTAAATCATTCCAAGATTGATATATTTTATGTGTGTGTGTATGTACATACACATATGTGTATATATACATACACACACACATACATACACACACATATATACATATATATATCTAACAGGGGGATAACTCACTAAATATCTTCTTAGGACCTCAAGAAGAATTAAGGACCCCTCCTACCCCCTGCCCCCTACACAAAGTATTTGAAAACCGACCAATTCTGAATTTGTCTCATCTTAGTCATCTAATTATCTCATGCTGTAGGAAATTTTACAGTTGCTAATTTTAAAAAAGACTATTGCCAAGCAGATAGAAATAGAATATATAAAGAAATAATATAGTGTATGTATCAGAACAAATGTTTCTGAGCTAGGAAGACATTATACATTAACAGATTCAATAATATTGATACCGCCAAATGCACAGCCATCATTCTATCCAGTTAGATCTTCAAAATTCCACTGTGATGCACCAACTCCTACTTCCTCCAGTTTCTCTCAACTAACTCCTGAAAGCAAGGCAAAGGCAGACAGAGGTGGATGAGACAGTTCCATAATAAGTTCTGAGTAAGTTCCCTAAGGAGAAGGTAGCTCCTCAGGGTAGTTAGCAGGGGGGAGGTTAAAAATCTGAAGAGACCAATCTCCTTCTGGCCACTGCTCAAAAGCATCAGGTTTATTATTAAGGATAGAAGAAATTTTTATTTATTTTAGCATTTGTATTCTTCAAGTAAAGCTGCAAAAAGGAAAAGGATCACTACATATTCTATAAATTATGGCGTGGTAAGATGGTTATGTTTACCTACAGGGTTATATGTACTTACTATAAAAGCTATTTTGACTTTACAAATATTCGTTGTTTATATTTTTTAATGTTTTTTTTTTGAAAGAGAGAGAGAGCGTGAGTGGGGAAGGGCAGAGAGAGGGAGACACAGATTCCAAAGCAGGCTCCAGGCTCTGAGCCATCAGCACAGTGCCCAACGTGGGGCTCAAACCCATGAACCGTGAGATCATGACCTGAGCCGAAGTCAGACGCTTAACCAACTGAGCCACCCAGGCACCTCTCGTTGTTTATATTTTTATATAAACAGTAACTCAAAGGGTATACAAGGTTGTATCTGAGAAGGGAAACGTTTTGGAGATGAAGGATACAAAAGGGACTTCAACTTTATCAATAATGTTTTATTTCAATTACGTTTTCCTAAAGATCCAAAGTAGATGTAAGAAAATGTCTGTTCTGAGTGGTAGGTGTTTGTAATATTTTTCTCAAAACTTCCCTGTATTTTGCTCCTTTATTTATGACATAAATGTAAATAAAGATTTAGTTATCAGCCAAAAAAACAAAATACTTTAAACATACTTTATATACTCTGATCGTCCTCTTTATCCTACTTTAGTTTTTTACAGACCCCACCTAATTACTTACTGGAATAAATAAGCCACTCAATTAAAATCATTTCAGTGAATAATAATCCTTGGATATAAATGCCCAGACTCTACCATTCCAAAGACTGACACTAGAGCAAGACACTTCACCTATCTGTCCTTTGTTTTTCTTGTCAATAAAATGGACTTAATAAAACAGAACCTATATTTGGGGTGTTGAAAGATTAATCTGTGTAAAGTGCTCTGTGTAGTCCTTGACAGAGTACTCAAAATGAAATTTTTTATTACACTAATTTCAAAGTATTGGCATATAAATATGTATCTTCAATGGCTTCAATAAATACAACTTCGAGTACAATTCTGAAGTTGTTACTCTGGCAGCAATAATAGCTAACAGGTTTTGAGCACTTATCATTAGATAAGCGTCCCAGATATGGCTCCTGGTCACTATATAACTGGAGTCAGACATTTCTCCTCTTTTCCTCCACTCTTGCTCCCTTCTTACTCTGCCCGTCATTGCCAAGCTGCAAAGCCAAACAACCAATCAACCAACCTATTTTTTGTTCCCTTATATACTAACTGTGGGCTTCAAAAGGGAAGAACTGTCCCTCCGATGCTTATCACCACACATCAGCATGATGCCCAGCACACAACAGGCTCTCAAGCATTAGGTGAGTGGTTACACTAAAACAAAACAAACCCGAATGAACACCGAACACCCGACAGCCTATGTGATACAAGCAGCTTTTCACTAACAAATGGGCCTTTTCATTTTATTGTCTCAAATTAACAGAAAAGATTTGACAGTGATGAAGTAGCTAGGAATGAAGGAACAGATCTACGATGAGGTCCAGGAAGTAGAGGTGAGAGAAAATCAAAGTCACTTCTTCCTATCTTCCATCTTGCCAGATAAGAAAAAAGAGAAATTTTTTATTTTTTTTAATGGTTATTTAATTTTTGAGAGAGAGACAGAGCTAAGCAGGTGAGGGGCAGAGAGAGAGGTAGACACAGAATCCGAAACAGGCTCCATCCAGGCTCTGAGCTGTCAGCACAGAGCCCAATGTGGGGCTCGAACCCATGAACCATGAAATCATGACCTGAGCTGAAGTAGGACACTTAACTGAGTGAGCCACCCAGGCACCCTGAAAAAGGAGAAATTAGGTACTCTCATCTATATGCATCAGTCCCATTTGTAAATTGGAAGATGCGGTCCTCCACAGTCCAAAGAAAAACTGAACTCAAGATTTTAAAAATTAAATGGAAGTCATTTTTATTTTTATTTTTTTTTTCAACGTTTATTTATTTTTGAGACAGAGAGAGACAGAGCATGAACAGGGGAGGGGCAGAGAGAGAGGGAGACACAGAATCGGAAACAGGCTCCAGGCTCTGAGCCATCAGCCCAGAGCCTGACGCGGGGCTCGAACTCACAGACCGTGAGATCGTGACCTGGCTGAAGTCGGACGCTTAACCGACTGCGCCACCCAGGCGCCCCTGGAAGTCATTTTTAGAAATAAAGTGCTCCATTATTAACTTTAGTGTACAGCTTTAACTCATTTTAAACTTTGGATAAAGCTTTTAATTTTTTTTCCTTCTCTTCTTCCCTTCTTTTTTTGCTTTTGGATATAGAATTTCAGCAAATCTCAAGCAGACTTGTCCATTCATTTGTTAAGTAAAATAATTCATATATGCCTAAGAGAGTAATTTTTTGTCAAGCTGCAAGTCTACAAATAATTTATGACACTTCTCCCAACAATCAGTTTAGAAGTATACATAAAACTTAGTTGTAATTTAAGTTGTAACAAAAATAATCACACACAAAGGTAGAACACAGAAGAAAGAGACATTTGCAGTAGTTCTGCACTATTTCTTAGGCATGTACCAAAAAAAAAGAAAAAAAAAAAAGATGCTCAACTGCAAGACAAGAGCATTATATCACCAGATTTTAAACCTACTAAAATAAGACAGTTAAAAATATTGTGAAATGTAGACTCCAGGTCTTAGCAGAAACCTAACACCAACTCAAAGCTAATAAAACATCAAGTTTTGAAATTTCATGAGCATACATTAGAGCTCCACTAAGTTTCACTTAAGAACACATCACTTAATCAGAATGAGACTGAAAAGTATTGAGCTGAAAAGCTATCCTCAGTATACCTTTAAATTAAAAGAAACCAATTGTGAAATAAGATTTGTAGTTTATAAAAGGGAAGGAAAGCATGTATTCAAACGAATGAGATTAGAAAAAGGTGTCAGAGGATACATATCAACCCGTTAAAATTGATTATTTCAGGAAAATGATAAAGGAAAAAAAAAGGAAGAACAAATGGTTCTATCTCCTTTCTTTTGCACACACTTCCTTCTGTAGAATTTGTCTTATTATAACAAGCAAGTATTATAAATTCTTAAAAAGAAAAGAATTAAAAAGAGAAAGTGAGTCAACCTATTTCAAGATGTGGTTTTGCAAGTATAACAATATTAGCATGTTAAATACTCACTTAAATTTAGTAAATTTCCCCTTCATCCTCCCCAAATAAATAAGCAGCACACTTTCCTAAACTGGCTTGGTTGAATGTTAGGCTACCCTTTCAGTATCTTATTAATTTTAAATGGGTACACATACAGACTCATGTTCAACAGCAAAGTCCTACACAGCATTTTCAGACAGCTTGGTTTCTCAGTGGACAGTAATTTGGCAGAGCATGAAATGACAACCTATTATTACTTTAATATTAAGGTCAACAGGATTATTTTGTATGCCCAATTCAGTATCCCAAACATCTGACAGCCTTTATTCTCTATCAGACCAAAATCTAGACAAAATGTCATGATGCAAAGAACTGAAGAGACTGATGTCACTTAAATAAGTATTAATGTTGCAATACTACAGTACTATTTATATAGCCTTTAAAAATGCACAAGAAGTTAACTTCATACCTTGTTAAAGGTAGGTAATTTCTAGTTCCTAAAATCTGCTTTCTTATCAGCAAGTGTTTTTTATCAGCACAAATATAGATCTTATTAACAGGAAACTGAAGCTCACGTATGGTTTTGAGAGCGATGCAAACACTTTTATTGAAACCACATTAACTCTAACCACAATAAGACTTCTTAATCATAGAGTCAATGCATCTATTCCCTCCTATTCTTGACTCACCGGCACTAGAAAAACCAGTTGTGTTCAGTTTACTCACTGTAGATACAAGAGCAAATTCCTACATGTGGAAAGACAGTTTCAGCACAGGCAAAAGAAAAGGACCTAGGTGATGGAAATTAAAAGGATGCTTCAAAGCTTGTGATTGCAGAAAGAACTGAATACTGGCATTCTCCTATAAAAGCCTGAATACTTCAACTTATTCTACCCTAAAGACATACAGCCTCAATATTTTTCTTAAAACTAAGCCCTAAAGCTTTTTATTAAAGGAATCCAGGGCATGCTGCATTATCATCTCAGTACAACTCTAAATGCAACAAAGTCAATTCAGTAATTCGTCACTTACAGAGTGGTTATATCTACAAACAGTAGGTGACAGACAGTAGTGATTACAATACACCCATGGTATTCAAGGGGCTTACAATCAAGTGGGAGACTGGAACATGTACACAAATGACTAGTGCCTTTCTCAACTGGGGCTATTCATCTGAATCACACAAGATATAAACGGACTTCAGCACTATTTTCTCAATTCTTTCAAGGACAGTACATAACTAATACCATTCCAGATATATATAATGGATGGCTTAAGGTGTAATGGGAGGAAAGAATAAAAAGGTAGATGTATGGAGGTATGGAAGCCCATATGTCATACTCCAAACTGTGTATTCTTTGCTGTGGGTCATTGAGAGCCCTCAAATATTTTTTAAAACAGAAGTAACATGGGGCACCTGGGTGGTTCAGTCGGTTAAGGGTCCAACTTCAGCTCCGATCATGATCTCACTGTTGGTGAGTTTTGAGCCCTGCGTCAGGCTTGCTGCTGTTAGCACAGAGCCTACTCTAGATCCTCTGTGCCCCTGTCTCTGCCCCTCCTCTACTCACACTATCTCAAAAATAAACAAACGTTAAAAATAATAATAATAATAATAAGTAATATAATCAGACATGTAAAACACTATTCTACAGTAACAGTATAGATGAAGAGAGAAGACCAGCTGAGATTACAGAAATAATCTCAGCCATAGGTGTAATAATGTCCTGAACTACAAAAGATCAAGAAAGATAAAAAGGTGAATGAACAGGACTTGGTAAATGACAGGGCCAAAAAAAGTAGCAGCTGTCTCCAAGGATTTCCATCCAGGATGACTGGATGATACCAAGACAGTAATACCATGGAACAATGTTAGAAACATAATAGTAACAGATTATAAAGAAAGAAGGATGGCTTCGATTAAAAAAAAAAAAAAAAGAACAAAATTACTTTACCCATACTTCTAACTATACTAGATCTGAGAATAAATATTTTTTACTGGTTACTAAGAACCATAATTAAAGACCAGATTTTAAAGCATGTATATTTCCATATCACTTCCTCACAATAAAATACTAACACCAGAAGAAATTCTAACTCAATGTCTTAGAAATAAAGAATCCTACAATTTAGCTGTCAGAACCAGCTTAGTAAAAAGATACATGTGGATATCTCTCGTCTTCCAGGATGCCATAGGACTGATCTTTTAGCCCCCAGTGAGAATAAAAGACTGAGATCAGACCAAGGAATGATCACAGTATGTATAACTTCAGCTTGCTCTGTGAGATTCACTGTAAATTCTCAAGTATAGTTCTTATTGTAGCAATGACTTTTCAAGAAGATATTACCACAATGAGACTAATGTCTTACAAAGACCAATTAATTCACAAACCAGCCTTTAGCCAAAGCTTTAAGGAAAAGTTTACCTAATAAAAGGAATGAAATATTTCATGACACTGTCTAAAAATGTTTGAAAATTTGGGAGGAAAAATCCACAAGAATATAAGATCTTTCCAGAATTCCTAAACCTAAACCCTGGAATTTTCCTAATTCATAAACCTTGAAATTAAGCTTTGAGTATGGGAACCTGAATATGGACGAAATAGGGAAATCACTGTAAGACTTCAAATGTATGTCTCCCTTACTACCCCTGTCTCTCACAAAAGTCTTGAATAACTAATAGGCAGGGGCACTATCAATTCAGAGACTCAGGAATCCTTACCTACAACCAATCAATGCTGATAAACCTTATTCTAAAATGTGCTAAAAATTTTTCTTAATGGAAACACAGGAATATGCCCTTCTATATTTCCATGACTTTTCCTTTTTGTCCTATGTGAGGCCATATGATGATGTTATTACTCATTTTAGTAGTCAGACTATTCAATATCCAAAGTAGGAAAATAAATTAACCTATAGAATGATTTTGAGATGGCAGTGATGTTTACTGAATTTTTAAAACAGCAGAGACATCAGCTTCCTGGGGGGAGGGGAGGAGGCAGAACAGCACAAAGCAGTAAAGGTTTAGTGTCAGAGTCCTTGGTTCGGATTCCAGCTCTGACACTTGTGAGTTTTGCTATGTCTCAATTTCTTTATCTATAAAATGGGGATTGAAACTACATAAACAACCCTGTAAGGTAAAATCAAATCAGCATTTTTCACACCTGGCTGGTCACAAGAATCACCTTGGAAATTTATTAGAAACATAAAATCTCAGGCCCCACTCCATACTTACAGGGATGTGGCTCAAGAATTTGTATTTTTTAACAAATTCCAAAGATGAGCCTTACATACCAGTCATAATTTAGGAACCATGGAAAAAAAATTTATGTATGTTTTTACATATTCTTATAGAAAATTCTTGTCTTTATATATTTATGTAACTTACCAGTATCCTAGTACAATACGTTCTAAGTGTTCAATAAATACTTGATGTTATTATCAATAATTACTTTAAAATAGGAGATAAAATTGATCATTTTGTAACAGGATGGCCACTAAGCAGTGTTGCAGAACTACTTTGTATAATCCTCTCACCAAAAATGAGACTTAAAGCATGATACTATACTGTTTGAGACAGTGAGAGATGATATAAACTAAGTTCCAAATTGATGACAACCCCTCTTTTGCACAACATAGTTTGCAACAGATGGAAAGCATAAAGTTAGGCATGTTTATATTTTTCCTAAGAAAGCTTGACCATTCCAGATCATTCCATCACAAAACCATGCAAATTCACCACAGAGCAATTCAAGTGCTAAATAAATGTGTACAGTATCATTAATACGGTAACAAATATCCAAAGCCCACAGAAATGGATATTCATTGAAGATTCCTGATTCTCAGTTATTTATGAATAATAACTGCATCTTTCCTTTTTAAAGTCTAAACGTTTGAATTAATTATCATTTCTTTTTTTTTAATTTTTTTTTTTTTTAATTTTTTTTCAACGTTTATTTATTTTTGGGACAGAGAGAGAGACAGAGCATGAACGGGGGAGGGGCAGAGAGAGAGGGAGACACAGAATCGGAAACAGGCTCCAGGCTCTGAGCCATCAGCCCAGAGCCCGACACGGGACTCGAACTCATGGACCACGAGATTGTGACCTGGCTGAAGTCGGACGCTTAGCCGACTGCGCCACCCAGGCGCCCCAATTATCATTTCTAAATAAAATGGCCTCATGTGTTAAGATACTGAGCCTTTTATTTTTTTTATTTTTTATTTTTTTTAACGTTTATTTACTTTTGAGACAGAGAGAAACAGAGCATGAACGGGGGAGGGTCAGAGAGAGAGAGGGAGACACAGAATCTGAAATAGGCTCCAGGCTCTGAGCTGTCAGCACAGAGCCTGATGCGGGGCTCGAACTCACGAACCGCGAGATCATGACCTGAGCCGAAGTCGGACGCTCAGCAAATTGAGCCACCCAGGCGCCCCGATACTGAGCCTTTTAAAAGAAAGGCCAACCACACCTTTGTGCTAATATTATGTAAATATCAATGCTTTCTATAAAATTACATGATTTTTTTAAGTTTTATTAAGAAACTTAACAAATTTGTTTTTAAATTGAGTTTCCAGTTTGTTTCGATCATCACACAAATCTAGGGTAAATTCAGACACTACTACAAGTACTAAATACTCTCCCTTCTAAATACAAACATAAATAAAAAATAGTTGCCACCAAGAGAAGATAAAGTGTACAGCCTACGACCATTTGGAGTAAACTACATATATTTATTAGGCATTTATTTTTTTATTTTAAAAAATTTTTTTTTCAACGTTTATTTATTTTTGGGACAGAGAGACACAGAGCATGAACGGCGGAGGGGCAGAGAGAGAGGGAGACACAGAATCAGAAACAGGCTCCAGGCTCTGAGCCATCAGCCCAGAGCCTGACGCGGGGCTCGAACTCCCGGACCGCGAGATCGTGACCTGGCTGAAGTCGGACGCTTAACCGACTGCGCCACCCAGGCGCCCCTTATTTTTTTATTTTAAAATGCTTTTTTAGAGACAATTTTTAATAAACTCATAACTTAGTTACTAATGTGCAAAAGTCAAAATATTTCAGCTGCACAAAATAGCATGTTTACCTAATTTGCAGAATAAGGTATTTTACTTTTGGGTTTATTTCTCCATACACACATCTTAAAAGATTATGGGGATCAATAATCTAATGCTAACAGATTGCTTCAAGTACTAAGGAAGAAGGATGTTATGTAAATAAAGCTTAAAGGGAAAGAAATTATTTTGGTCATTAAAATACAGGACTCCACCATTTTTTTCTATCAAGTTTTAACCATTAATCCTAGTGGTATCAGAGAAACAAAGTTAAACCAAGAGAGCCAGAAGGCCAAGGTAATCTGATCTTAAGAGTTAAAAGAAACACAGTAAAAACTACAGTTCAAAGATGTCTCACACAAGTATGCCAAAGCTTTCACCACTCCTCAGCCTGCAGAACATTAACTACTTATATTAAAAGAGCTTGTAAACCACTGTACCAGCACCACTGCCTACATGACAGGGAATGAAGAAAATTTCATGAATTTAATTTGATTACTCAACATATCTACATTTTCAGGTATATTTGGGGTCAGGAGAGTGAAATTGAGAGTATTACAAAAGTTTTTAGTCTTCAAAAAAAAAAAAAAAAAAAGCTTTTAGTCCTCAGTACATGCTTGATATACTGCAAACAATAACGATGCACCTGCAACTACCAATGACAAGTAATGAGAAGCACTGATTATCTGCTCTTCTTCCCAAAACATTTTTATGCATATATCTTCCTGGCGCCTTTGTGAAACCTCTTTTTTCCACACTTTCTTGATTATCTTGCTAAATCCCTCCCTGTGGTTAAAAGGATAATTTGGCAAGCTGTCTTGAAAAAGACACAAAAATTTAAGAATGGAAAAAAGAATGGAAGGAAAGAAAGGGTTGTGGTATTGCTTCTCCATCATCAATTAATTCTCAAGAAACAAAGCAGGGAGAATCTCCCACTCGAAAGTACTACAATGACAATAAAACTGTCCAAAGAACAGGAATACCCTTTGTTCCACTCTACTAGCTCAACTCCTGAGTAAGAGAAGTTCAGGATATAGCACTTAGTACGTTTGGAAAACTAGCTATAGTTCTCATAACAACAAACATTCCAAAAGTTAACTCCAAAAGAAAATGGTTTATAGCAATTTGGTGGGTTTCACTGCAGTGGTAGTTCTTTAAAATATAAAATTTAAAAGAGCACAAAATACAAGACAATAACTTACTTGAGTTGGAACAAGTACAGGAGGGTAGGCCATCTTATGATGCCTGTACACCCAAAACGCACAAATAACAATCCCCGCAATTAACATAAGTGGCACCAAGGAATAGAGCAATATGTTGTAATAGGGTGGCTTAGGTGTAACTGGGTTCGAAGTAGCTGTGGAAAATGGAAGGAAAAAAAACAATTCAGATTTGGCCTACAAAATTCCACAAGAAATATTTATCATGGTATCAAATTTTAGGAGAAGGTATGAGTAAATTATTCCATCAACACAAATATGCTTTGTTTTCAGTGTACTAGTTGAACAGACCTATGTATTTTCCCTGTAAACTTACGCTGTGTAACTTCCATCTCTGGAAAGTAGGAAAACCTTTCGTTACACATATTGCCCTCACAGCAACAAAAATATACTTCAGGGCTGTCCTTTTTTTCTATACAATCAGTCCTATAAACAAACAAAGGAGAAATAATTAAAATCAACATTATATTGAATCTACAATGAAGTTTTGCTAAAGTTCTTCTCAGAGATGAAATAATGAAAAAGTCATTCATAGTCAACCTCAAGATTTTTATTAATATTCAATGATCAATTCTTAAGAGCCAAAAATGTTTCTGTAATCCTGTTATTAAATCTCATCAAAACACAACAGATGATTTTATAGCAATCACACTAACTCCTTGAGACCACTACTTTATTTTGGTTTTTAATGATCCATCTAAGGCAACCACCTTTTATTTATTTCTTTTTAATTACTAGAAAAGCTTGAAAAGGAACATTAAGCCAATGAAGAAATTTGCTTTAGGAGTGCTTTCTCTTATAGGAAATACAGCTTTCCTATGGCATAAATACAAAAGCTAAATGCTATCAATAAAATTATGTGTATGTATACATAATTATATACATAAATATACATAGTATATACACACATAAATAGTATATACACACATAAATATACATAGTATACACAAAAGGACACAAGTTCCTATCATGGCAGAACATATCTCAGCATCAGAGACCCAAGCTAGATTTGGGAATTAAGAGTGTCAGGTTTTTTGTTTTTGTTTTTTTGAGTAGATTTAAATTCCCTAAACACAGGGCCGCCTGGGTGGCTCAGTCAGTTAAGCAACAGATTCTTGATTTCAGCTCAGGTCATGATCTCATGGTTATGGAAGTGAGCCTCATGTCAGGCTCCATGCTTAGCCTGGAGCATGCATGTATGCCCTCTCTCGCTCTCAAAAATAAACATTTAAAAAAAATCTTCATATATACAATATGGTCTTATTAACTGTAGTTGCCATGCTACATTACTAATAACCCTAGGACTTGTTTTATAACTGGAAGTTTGTACCTTCTGACCACCTTTAACCATTTCACCTAACCATCCATATCCCAACACTCGCCTCTGGCAACTAACAATGCCTGGTTCTCTATATCTAGGCATTCATTTTATTTTTTGGTTTTCTTTTAAGATTACATATATAGGTGTGATTGTAATGGTTGGTATTTGTCTTTCTCTGTATGATGAATTTCACTTAGCATAATACCCTCAAGGTCCATCTATGTTGTCTCAAATGGCAAGATTTCTTTCTTTTTAATGGCTGGGAAATATTCCTCTGGGTGTGTGTGTGTGTGTGTGTGTGTGTGTGTGTGTGTGTACACACATCACATTTTCTTTATTCATTCATCCATCAGTGGACACTCAGGCTGCTTCCACATCTTAGCTATTGTAAATAATGCTGCAATAAACATGGGGGTGCATATATCTTTTTACAAGTTAGTATTTTCATTTCCTCCAGAGAAATACCCAGAAGTGGAATTGCTGGATCATATGGCAGTTTTATTTTTAATTTTTTGAAGAACCTCCATCCTGTTTTCCTAGTGGTCCCACTTACCTTTCATAATAGCAAATATCACTTGATGATCACTTCTGTTAATCAGGAGGCTATGAATCAGAAATGTAGCTAAAAATGTGTAATTACAGAGAAATAATACCTGGAAAATTTACAGATTTGGAAATATACTCTAAATACTAAATGCATACCCAAGATTTTAATTTCTCATAAAAATTAATATAATTCCATTTTCATGGGCTTATTCAACACATTTTGCTATTAATCACATATGGCCAATCAACCACAGGTTCATGGTAATGAACTGAGGCTCCTAAAAGTGGAAAGGCAAGTACCTAGTGTTCCATGAGTATATCAGTATTTTCTGGCTCCAAAATGTCTGTTTAACTAGGACCTTACAGCCTCTCCGTGATCAGCACCCACCTACAGTGGAAATCCTGAGGCCCAGTCAGTTTCAGTGATCAGCCCAACATCTGTGGGACTCCTTACAGAAAGATCACAGGCAGTCAATAACATGTCTAATGTATTTTATTTCCAGTACAGAATAAAACAATTTAAGCACAATCTTTAAAATGTAGCTTTCTATGAGGACTGTGTTAGTTCTGATGTAATTCTGAACGTCAAGTTAAAATGTCTCTTGGGGGTAAAGAACAAAGGCTTACTTTGCAAGAAAAAGAAATGCAGTAAGATCAATTTCTTCCAGATACATAAAGAGGGAAACTAAAAGGAAATTAAATACTATGATTAGGCTTACTCTCCTTGAGGACAGAGGATAGATTTTCAATAGATATACTGTCTAATTTTAAAGCAATTTTAAAAATCCTTTTTCCTTAAAATTGATATTAAAAAAGTTTATCATCCTAATAACATAGGGGAAAAATGGTTCTTATCTATAATTCTCACTACTTGGTAGACTATTCAAAGTATATCAAAGATAAAACATAAACATCACATACTTATTTTATTACTTTAAAATGTGTATCTTGTCATTAGAGCATGTTAAAATGGTTTTCATAATCTCATCTTAAAAAAGAAACCTTTAAGTGAAAATCCACGCACTGATCTTTCCCCTTTAAAAAGGGAATAGAGAGGATTATTCAACATTCTCATAAAAAAAATAAAATGTTTCCTTACCTGTCATAACAGTTGATATCATCCAGCCAACAACCTTGCTTCACTATTTCAATGGAACCAGAAATATTCTTCCAGGTAGCAAAACAATGTCGCCTTTTATCTTTGTCACCATAACAGGGTTCAACACCAGTTCGATTGGTTCTATCTCTTTCCCAATTAGCGTTATAGAAAATACACTCCTGAGTTTCTGATCTACCAAGTATAGCACCTATAAGATAATAAAACAACAACTTAATATAACTGTATTAGCTCTTAAAATAAGAAACTCACAGTATACCAACCTCAAATGTTCCTAAAATGTCAGTAACTTACTGTCTTCCTAGTGTTGTAACACTAAGTTCAGGTTTCCAAGTCAATCTCTGTACTTGAAGTATAATAAACATAGTAATACAAAGTGACCACATTTATCACAACATTTCTCTGGAAAAGGCCAGTCTCACTTTTAAGAATGTCCTTGATAAAAAGCAGTAAAATTGTTAATCTAAGTGTATCTTGACCCTAGGTAGACTTCTTTTCAATATTCTGTGTGACAAAATGGGGACTAGGCAAAAGTACCTGTGCTGCTTATTGAAGTACAATGGTTGCCTCGAGAAAAAGCCTTTGCATGACTGAGTTGGGAACTACACCAACTATGGTTATTCAGACGTCGATATGTGACAGACCTGTTCTCAAAAATGAACCAAATAAGCCTATTACTTCAAGAAAAACAACTGACAGTATGCATTGCCAATTATAAAATCTGAATTTTCAAGCAAGGGAAGAAATTTGGAAAATCTGTATTGCCACCATCAGCCTGACACTTTCCCAACACTTGATTCTCTGAAAAAAATCAGTGGTGATAACTAATTTAACTTTTAAATATTAAATAATGAAATGTGCCAGTAATTAGTAGGTGTATATAATTCAAGAAACCAATATTTTCTAAATGAGTTACGTGTGATGTTATAAAAGTATTCACGGGCTTAAAAAATTCATTCAATGTTCAAGACAGTCCCATAGATTTTAATGTTACAGAGGATTAATGTTTCAAATTCTGCACTGTAAAACTAACTTTTAAAAAACTATCTCTTGTCTTATATGGAAAAAAGGTAAATGGAATACCCAAAATAATTCTAAAAAGATTTACAAAGGAAAATTCATACCACCTGTTTTTAAAATTCATTATAAAGCTTCAGCAATCAAGACAGTGTGGTCTTAGTGAAAAGACAGACACATGCTTCAATGGAATAGAACAGAGAATCCAGAAATAGACCCACACATAATGTTCAACTGACACACAGCAAAGGTGCCAACACATTTCAATGGAGAAAACACGGTATTTTAAACAACTGATGCTGGAACAACTGGACATCTTATGAAAAAACAAAAACTTCAATTCACATCTCACACTGTTTACAAAAATGATCTCTAAACATATCAAAGACATAAAATAAAACCTAAAAATACAAAACCTGTAGAAAAAAACATGAAAAATCTTTGTGACCCTAAATTATGAAAGATTTCTTAGAACACAAAAGACATGAACACGAAAGAACTGATAAGTTGCACTTCATTAAAACTAAAACTTTTCTTCAAAAGTTAAAGAAAACAAAATTCACAGACTAGGAGAAAATACTTGCAAATTATATATCTAAGTAAAAGGGTTGATATTCAGAATTCAGAATACAGAAAAACTTCTAACAACTCAATAATAATTTTTTAAACCACCAAATTCCTTAAAAAAAAAATGGGCAAAAGATTCAAAAACGTGCTTTGCTGAACAGATATGAAGGGAAAAGATTCTCAATATCATTATTAGAGAAATACAAACTGAAACTAATTCTAATATTGATTAGAATGGCTAAAACAAAACCATCTCAACGTTGGTAAATATGTAGAGGAACTAGGACTTTCACATATTGGTGGTAGGAATGCAAAATGGTCTACCCACTTTGGAAAGCCAGTTTGACAGCTTCTTATAGTTAAACATACACCTACCATGCTACCCAGCAATAGCATGCCTAGCTATTTATCTAAGAAATGAAAAGATACGTTCATGTAAAAATCTGTACATGAATGCTTAGTGGCTTTATTTACAACCCCCCCAAAACTGGAAACAACTCAATATCCAGTACTGGTAAATGGATAAACAAACATCCATACAACAAAAAGAAATGAACCAGTGATAGCTGTAACTACAGGAATGAATCGCAAATACATTACGTTATATTTTATGTGATTCCATTTATACAATGTTCTGGAAAAGGCAAAAATATGGAGACAAAAATCTGATCAGACGCTGCCAGAAGCTGGGAATGATGGAAGAGGACTGATTATAAAAGGGCATGAGGAAACTTTTCAAAGTGACTGAAATATTCTACATAATGACTATGGTGATGGTTACATGACTTGTGGGTTAATGAAAACTCACAGAATTATATACCAAAAACAAAACAAAAAAAAACCCACACACATTTTATTCTTTGTAAATTAAACTTCAGTAAACCTAACTTAAAAAAAAAAGAGCAAAATCACTACCACTTGCTGAGTTTTGGTATAGTATCAAAGAGAAACATCCACAATTATCTAAAAAAGCTATTAAAATACTCATTTTTCTAACTATGTATCTATGTATGGCCAGATTGCCTTCATATCAGAAGAACATATATATCACAGCAGAGTGTATGGAGAGGTACAAGAATTCAGTTGTCTTCTACTAAAGCAATCATTAAAGAGATTTGCAAAAATTTTACTAATTTTTTTTACAAAATATTTTCCATAAAGATGTTCTTTTGTGAACATACAATGGATTTATTATTGTTACTTTTAAATAAATATATTAAAATTTTGTCATTTTCTAACGTGACAAGGATGATAGATATAACCTGTATTTACAAAAAAAAACCTCTTTACAGGGGCACCTGGGTGGCTCAGGTCATGATCTCATGGTTCACAAGTTTGAGCCCCACGTTGGGCTCTGTGCTGACAGCTCAAAGCCTGGAACCTGCTTCAGATTCTGCCCCCCTCACTCTCTGCCCCTCCCCCATCTGTATTCTCTCTCTCTCTCTCAAAAATAAATAAAACATTAAAAAATAGTAAAAAAAAAAAAAAAAAACAAAAACACCTCTTTGGGACTCTACATTTTTTAAAGTCTTAAAGAAGTTCAGACCAAAGAGTGTAAGAACTGCTGCTGTTCTACAATGTCCTACTACACAGGTGTAATTATAAGCTGCTAAAATCTGTGGCAGTATCAGTGCTATGGACTTCCTCTCAACTACATAAGAAATAATAGCATGAGCTCACAGACTATAAGGCTGGTAACTCTATGTTCTTTGTATTCTATAAAAACAAATGAAAAAAAGAAAAAAAGAAAAAAAAAAAGAAGGGTTATTTCTATTTACCTGTATAAAACAGCAGCTATTTCCTAAGTTATTCCTTTTCAGAAACTTGTTGAAAATACCAGCAAAATAAGTTTTGTCCTTTACTAAATAACCCAAAATCAATCATTCACTGTCACATTATTATCTCAAAACAAGGGAAGGAAAACTTTTTCTGTAAAGGGCCAAAGAGTAAATATTTTTGGCTCTGCAGACCACATAGTCTCTGTCACAACTACTCCATTCTGCCATTACAGCACAAAAGCATCCAAAGGACAGTAAATGAATGAGAACTTTATAGACACTAAAAGCAAAATTTCATATTTTTCCAAGTCTTTTTTCAACCATTTAAAAATGTAAAAATCTGGGCGCCTTCATGACTCAGTCAGTTGAGTGACTCTTGATCAGACCTGATCAGGTCGTAACCTCACAGTTCATGAGTTCGAGTCCCACAATGGTCTCTGCAGTAGTGCACTGACAGTACGGAGCCTGCTCCGGATTCTCTCTCTCCTTCTCTGACCTCCTCCCTTGCTTATGCGTGCTCTCTATCGCTCTCTCTCAAAATAAATAAACAAACAAAAAAAGAAAATAAATTTTAAAAACTATTTTTAAGAGCATTATTTTTAATTTCCAAAGAAGACACCATTGAAGCACAAGAACACCACTTAAACAAAACCGACAAAAATAAAACAAAATATTGCCTAGAGCAGAAATGTCAAATAGGTTTCATCTTTGGTGTCAATTCCAATCAATTAATAGTAGCTGAGTGGAGTAGTATATTGAGAAAGATTTTTAAGTAAAAGGGTCTTGAAATTAGCATGGAAGGAGGGGGAGCAAAATTAGTCTTTTATTTGCCATCTCTGGTCTAAAGAAAAGATAAACAGGGGCACCTGGGTGGCTCAGTCGGTTGAGCATCCAATTTCGGCTCAGATAATGATCTCACGGTTCGTGAGTTTGAGCCCCATGTCAGGATCTGTGCTGACAGCTCAGAGCCTGGAGCCTGCTTCATTCTGTGTCTCCCTCTCTCTCTGTCCCTCCCCCACTCACAATCTGTCTCTATCTCACACACAAATAAATAAACAAAAAAATTTTAAAAAAAATAAAGAAAAGATAAATGACCATTTCTTCAATTAAAAAAAAGAAAACTCTACCACTTAATTTTTAAAGGCAAACAAGATTTCTAGATGGTTTTTTGATTTAGACTACCATTTGTTATTTTCCAGAGACAGAAAGAAGGAAAACTGTGACAATTTCATCACCCACCCACTAGCTCAATCTGATCCTGTAATCAGTCTCTATCCCATCATATCTCTAGCTGAATACTAAATATAGTAACATGATAATTGTACAAATAAAATCACATCACATATATTTTTATGTTCATAAGCTCACATTGTGACTTTAAAGGTGTAGTTATAAAAAAAAAACATGGCAGGAGCGCCTGGGTGGCTCAGTCGGTTGAGCATCCAACTTCGGCTCAGGACATGATCTCACAGTCTGTGGGTTCGAACCCCGCATCGGACTCTGTGCTGACAGCTCAGAGCCTGGAGCCTGTTTCCGATTCTGTGTCTCCCTCTGTCTCTGCCCCTCCCCCGCTCATGCTCTGTCTGTCTCTGTCCCAAAAATAAATAAAAAACGTTGAAAAAAAAAAATTAAAAAAAAAAATTCTGACCAACTTGAAATATACAAACTTTTGTATATTTATATGAAACAGTTCAACATACACTTATTTTAATTAATTTAGTTTTACAAATGTTTTAAAATCATAAAGCACAAAAATTTTACAAAAAAATTTAGTTCTAACTTCACATGCATCTCTTGACAAGGGTCCTCTCAATACTTTGTGAGTCATCAAAAAGCATAAAAATATGAATCATCTTCACTTTAACTTGCTTGAGAAGGAATATGTGTTAAAGTCATATAGAATATTGTCACTGGAAACGTTTTTCCAAGCCAATAATATCCATTCACATAATACTAAGATTTTTTCCAGTGTTCTATAGGTATACTTTGTGATCTTCATAAAGTAACTACTTACAATATTATTTTTAAAAATGAGTTTTTAAAGTTTCTTCACAGTCTTTGTAAACAGTTTACAACAAATGATAGTAAACTACCCAAAACCACCACCCCATCAAGAATAACTTCTTATTTTTTTTAATTCTTTATCCCCTTCTACGTCTTTCCTTAGGAAACTGACATAAACACTTAATATAGCACTAACTGGCATCATTTCGAACTTGTCTGCCTTCTCCAAAGGAAATAAAATTGAGAGAGCCTCAAAATATGGAAAACTTTGTATTTGTATTCAACTTTGTATTTGCATTTGTATTTGTATTCAACCTTGTATTTGAATTCAAATACAAAATTACTTTTTCTGAGGAATAATCTTTTAGAGAAAATTATGCTTTATAGTGAGCATTTACTGCATATTGACCATATGCTTGCACTGTAAATTAACACACCAAGATAAGGGCTCCAGATAAATGCCAGAGAAATTAGAGATGATAACATAGGACCTCCATTAGACTTTGAGCTTCTAGAACAAGCCCTGTCACCACTTCTGTATCACCAGTGCCTGGCACAGTACAGCAACTTCATAAATGTACACAAAATCAATCGATTCACACAGAAAAGAAAAAAAGAAATGCTTTATGGAGGAAGTGGGACTAAAGCAAACTACTAAGGAGAGGCAAAACTATGGTAAACAGAGGCAGAGAAGATAAACACGAGTATGTGAATAATCAGAGCGTTTGACAAAACTGCTGTCAATAGACATGAGCATTCCATATTGTTTAGTATCTGGTATAATCAAGGCAGGTTTGCAAGACATCAGAAGTTAAGAGAAAGAATTGAAGTGATATTTTAAGATTAATCTGAATACAATAAGCAAACAGTGTTGTAATGGAAAGAAACCCAGTAAGTCATACTAACTACCCAATAAAAACCAAGGGTCTACAATATCACCTGTTGACTAGACAGCCCCAAGTATCAAAAGGACTGGCAAATTAGAATACAGATATCAAATTTTTGCTTTGCATAGTCCCTTACTTGGTCCCTCTGAGTGTAAGAAAGTAAGAGATAAAAGCGATTTGATTTATAAAAGTGACTTGGGTTTAGATGGTTGGCCGTTTCCAAATGTTTATGTTTCATCATCTGACCAAAAAAAAAAAAAAAAAAAAAATCTTCCATACTGGTCTACCCTTTGTTTCTCTTAGTTGCTAACTCTCTTCCTGATATTTATTCTTACTGTCATAAAAGATCCATATTTTCAGGATAAGTAAGATATCTTCAAAGATGAGGCACAACAGAAAAGTGTTTTTGCCTACAGCCACAAAATGTGTGGGATATCTATAAATGCCCAGGACGCAAGATTAAAATAGTTCTACCCAGTTCTCTGGCACTCATTCGAAATATGCATTACATCAAAACAAATACAAGTAGATACAAGTATTAGCTAGACTGTAAAATAGATTTCTGATATTAGATGTTCATCTTATGAGGGCAGGGGAGATGACGGTGACTGCAGCCAGAGGCCAGTACTCCATCGGAATTAATGGGCTATTTTAGAAATTGTACAAAAGCCAAAACTGGGCATAAATTTAGAATAGTAAGAGATAAAAGGTAAATTCTCAAAGTCGGAACAGAGCTCCTAAAATAGATTAAGGAAACACACACACACACACACACACACACACACACACACACACACATATATAGTTCCTACTAAAAACAATCTACGAGTCTCAATTACACCACAAAGACACTACGTACATGAAGGTTTTTTAGTACCTTATTTACTTTGGAAGATGCAACCTTTTTAGTAAATCATCAAACTCTTGTCTGATGTAAAAAGACTATAAAAATGGATCATTTCAGCTCCTATGAAAGTAAATGTGAAATATCACCCTTGAGGAGCCAGTAGAATCAAGAGTGAGAATCTGAGGCGTGGCTCACTCAGTTAAGCATCCAATTCTCGATTTTGGCGCAGGTCATGATCTCAACATTCATTCAGTTCATGAGACCAAGCCCTTCATCAGGCTCCACGTGGACAGTGCAGAGCCTGCTTGGGATTCTCTCCCTCCCACTGCCCCTCCACAGAGGGCTCATGCGTGCACGCGCTCTCTCTCATAAATAACTTTAAAAAAAAGAGAAACTGAAAAAAATAAAATAAAAAAAGAGAAACTGGAAAAAAAAAACCACCTCAGTGCAAAAGTGTTCATCAAAGTGATATCAGGCACTTTAAAATCCGCAATTGAAGAAAATTACCAATACTTAATAGAGTAGCTTTAACTAGCCATACAATTCTATTAAAGGAAAAGAATGCAGACTAAAAACAAACTGACATTAAATAACAATGGGTACAGAATCACTTAACTAGCCTTATTTTAAAAATCACCAAGAGCTTTCTTCATATTTATAACCAAGACTCCTAGTATTAGAAAAGAAAAAAACCTAAAATTCTTGTTATTACTTTTGCATGTTATGTAATTTCTGTCCTATTTCAAATCTCAATTTAATAATATTTTCTATGCAACTGTAAGTACATTACAGGTCTTCTGGTATCCTTTCTTTTCTATATTAGTACGCATCATAGAAGACAAGTCACCTTCCCTATTTGGCTGCCCTGGGCTGTTTTTAAGCATTACCAAGAAAAGGAAATCCACAATGTCCCAAAAGCCTTCTGATAAACATACCAGAAATATGAAGAAGGAGAAATAAATTTTCAAATAAAATTTCTACATGCTAATAAAAACATTTTAGGCCCTATCTTTTTTTTTTTTTTTTAACCAAGTACTTCCATACTACCAAACAGTCACTTCCAAAGGAAAACACAAACACTTTCTGGCATTCTTCCCGGAAATTTTTTTTTTTTGCTTTACCTATTATACCCTGTACTTAGTACTATCAGTCTGACAAAATATTGCAAGATTCCATCCATCTAGCTCAAGTAACATAAACTAGAAACACAACTAATATGGAATAAACTAAAAATCTAAACGTTGTATGGTGTAACACTAGACACAGTATGTGCACGTGTGTGTGATAAAGGAGAGTAAAAGTACTTAAAAACTGAAGTGCCTGGGTGGCTCAGTCAGTCAAGCATCTGACTCTTGGTTTTGGCTCAGGTCATGATCTCTCGGTTTTGGTTTCGTGAGTTCAAGCCCCATGTCAGGCCCAGTGCTGCCAGTGAGGAGCCTGCTCAGGATTCTCTGTCCCCCTTTCTCTCTGCCCCTCCCCCACTTGTGTTCTCTGTCTCTCTAAATAAATAAATAAACTTTTAAATAAATAAATAAATAAATAAATAAATAAATAAATAGTACTTGTAAGTCAACATTTAATCACTGGTTATTTAAGGACTCCTAATGTTAATTCCATATTAATTTCTGACAAATCACTAAGATAACCACCTAAAGTATATTTGAACACTGTTAACTCATAAGTGACTAATTTTTCCCACATAGATAGTTCCAAAATAAACATATATCTACTTTGTAAGGACGAAGATTTTCTTTAATATTATTTTTTTAAATTTAATTCCAGTATAGTTAACACAGAGCTAAATTAGTTTCAGGTGTACCATTTGTGATTAAAAATTCCATACATCAACCAGTGCTCATCACAAGCGCCCTCCTTAATCCCATCACCTGTTTCACCTATCTACCACACACCTCCCCTCTAGTAACTATGTTTGTTCTCTATAGTTAATAAAGACCAAGATTTGAAGAAAAACATAAATTTCTCAATTTCTCAAACCTCTTTCTTAAGAAGCACCTACATAAATAAAGTTTTAGATCCTCAAAGAGATCATCAAATTTGTAATGGTAGAATTTCCTTTTTGAAAGAGGCAAACAGCCCTCTTTAAAGTCCTTACAATGTCTAATTTTTTTATTCACTTAATTATATAAAAAGATGCATTTCTTAATTAGCAAAGCTTTTAGAGGACCTCATTTCTTAAACTCTTCTCTAAATACAGAAGATAGTTGGGGCGCCTGGGTGGCTCAGTCGGTTGAGTGTCTGACTTCTGCTCAGGTCATGATCTCTCGTTTTGTGGGTTCAAGCCCCAGTTCGGACTCTGTTTTGACAGCTCAGAGCCTGGAGCTTGCTTCGGATTCTGTGTCTCCCTCTCTCTCTCTGCCCCTCCCCCACTCATGCTCTGTCTCTCTCTTGTCTCAGAAATAAACATTTTAAAAATTTTTCTTTAGGGGCGCCTGGGTGGCGCAGTCGGTTAAGCGTCCGACTTCAGCCAGGTCACGATCTCGCGGTCCCTGAGTTCGAGCCCCGCGTCAGGCTCTGGGCTGATGGCTCAGAGCCTGGAGCCTGTTTCCGATTCTGTGTCTCCCTCTCTCTCTGACCCTCCCCCGTTCATGCTCTGTCTCTCTCTGTCCCAAAAATAAATAAACATTGAAAAAAAAAAAAATTAAAAAAAAAAAAAAAAAAAAAAAATTTTTCTTTAAATAAATACATACATACGTACATACATACATACATACAGAAGATAGTTTACAAAGGCATTGTTCAATAAGAAACTACCTAACCTACAGTTGATTACTAAATTGATAAATAACAAAAGCCATCCGTTATAATGTCTTCTCCCAAAAGAAAATTACCTAAAGTTGGTATATTTGGTTGGTGGCCCAGAACAAAGCATTGATTTTATCATCAACTATCAAAGAACTTCACTTTCCTGAATACATAAAGTATATATAGAATAACAGGAACCAAGAAAAGAACAAATTACAAACGCCTTACTTCTGATTCAAATGACGAGCACTTGGGACCATATTTAAGATTACTTTTCTAGGACAGTCCAAGAAATCCTGGCAAGCTTCCAAACCTCAACCTCCCTGTTTTTAATAGGGGTAAAAAGTCAGGAAGGAGTAATGGTTGTAAGAAAAGACCTGCTGTCTTCTAATTTTAGCGAATATAAGTAGGTTTCTGATAACATTATGAGGGAGAGATTTCCACCAAAAAACAACAGGAAAAGAGGCCCAATGTTTTCTCCTTCACAAATGAGAAAATTCTACCCCTCTACAACCCCTTCTGTCCCTGGCAAGACACTTTTTAAAGTCTATTTTGGTGACATGCTACATGAAATCTTAGAGGATATTAAGTATTTCACAGAGGTAGAGCATCTTCTATGTCCAACAAATATAGTGTTGGCCATACTATGTGCCAGGCACTTTGACACTTGGGTACTAAGCAGAAGTAGTGAAAAAGAAAGTATTTTCAAAATTTGAGAAATCTTTAACCTCACCTGGGAAAAAGAGAAAAAAAGGAGAGACTGAATTTTCAAAACAACATACTAAAGTAGAAAGAAAAAAACACACAAACCTTTAGATACTTCTGAATTTCAATTAAGGCTTACTCTAATTTCTCCAGTAAGGTAAGTGGGAAGGCAGGATAGATTAACGATCAGAAAATCACAAAGGCTAGGGAATTTCCAGTATGCTTTTTTTTTTTTTAATTTGTTTTTAATGTTTGTTTATTTTTGAGAGAGAGAGAGAGACAGAGACAGAGTGTAAGCAGGGGAAGGGCAGAGAGAGAACGAGAGACAGAATCTGGAGCAGGCTCCACGTTCTGAGCTGTGAGCACAGAGCCCTATGCAGGGCTCGAACTCATGAACTGCAAGGATACATGACCTGAGCTGAAGTTGGATGCTTAACCGACTGAGCCACCCAGGTGCCCCTCAAGTATGCTTCTTTATCAATGTATTTTATTTAAAGGAAAAAATCATGTTAGTGCCTCTAAAAATATAGACTTTGTCTTGGAACTAAATTGACAAGAAAAAAGGTGAATAAAGTAATATAAAAATCAAGTGAGAAATCCTGACTTGCACACAAAAGTGTTCACTACTAATCACTGCTTGATATTACAAAGCAGCCACATTAACTCCTTATTGTAGGCAGTTAAGGACCCTTTAAAAAGTAAATAAACCCTCTATAAAGGTATTCATACTAACTATAAAAAAACCATGCATTCATATTAGTAGCTCTAATGAATAAAACAATAAAATAATGTCACCCAGCTTGTCAAGAGTATTTATAGATAACTAAAATTTTAAAAGAACAAAACCAAGTCAGGGATTTAAGTCATAAGCAGCAGAATTCAGAGAAAATCTAAGCTAGCTTTTGAAGGAAGTGTCAGTGGATTAAGAAAGTTATTAGTTCAAGTCAGCCATCTCTTCCTAGACTAGAGCAATGGCTTCCATAACTGATTTCCCAGCTTCCACTTCCATCTCATTCTATCAGCTCTTCATCCAGAAGTCAGATCCTTTAGTAAAGCAAACAAAATCCAGTCACTGCCCCAACTTAAAGCCATTCAATGCTTTCCCACTGCCCAGGCATTTAAAACAAAACATGAACAAATCCTAGGCAATCCACAATCTGGCTCCTCTTTAGCCTCAATTCACACCAGACAAAGAACAAACTCCTTCAGGTTGATACATTCTACTACTCCTTCCCTATTTCAGACCCCTTTGAATGGCTGACATAATGGAGTGGAGTAAAACATTAAGAAAATGCTTCAAAAAGTTGAGAAAAGTTACCAGATCATGGCAAAATATCAACTCTAATTTGGAAATAGTTCTCAAACTACTGAGAACACAGTTTGATTACATTTAGTAAGTTCTTTAAATATGTATATTTAGCAGCACCTGGGTTGGCTCAGTCAGTTAAGCATACAACTCAGCTCAGGTCATGATCTCGCGGTTCACAAGTTCAAGCCCCCCACATCGGGCTCCGTGCTAACAGCTCAGAAGGTGGAGCCTGCTTCAGATGTTGTCTCCCTCTCTCTCTGCCCCTTCCCTTCTTGTTCGTTTTTTTTCTCTCTCTCAAAAATAAATAAAACATTAAAAATTTTTTTAAGAAATACATAAAATATGTATATTTACCATCAAATTTTCCATTCCCAAGAAACCAAGCTCTTAAAAATTAAAATAGTTATTTTTCTATGATATGTCTATAGCCATTATCCATTCCTCCAAAAAAGAAAGCCTCATTTGGTATTTAATTCATAAGAGACAAAGGTAAGCCCTTAAATCTAATAACCTTTCTCTAAAAATCCCAAGTCACAATAATACAAAACATGTATCCTTCATCCTAAACCCAGAGAAACCTAAGCAAAAATTTCAGATGAACATTCCAAATCAAATGAATATCTGACTCTGGTTTCGTTACTGGCCTCTTGCTTATTAATAAAAATGTATTCGTTTATTTATACAAGTCACATTTGCCCACTTTGAAGATAAAAGTCCATCCAACATCTTTCAATAATGATCAAAGTTGCTTCAAAATACTGGCTTGTTCGGGCGCTATGAAAGTAGAAGTAGAAGGAATAATAAAATCAGATTAACAAACACATTTTTATTTAATATTTCAAAATATACTTCACCTAAATCTTTCACATTTACAATTTTAAAACATTTCTTCCAAATCTAGCTTTAACCTTTACCTTCTAAACTGAGGGAAAAATGTTTTTCTTCAACACTAAAACAGTCTTCCTTTAATACTGCCCAAAATATAAGAATTTTGTTCTATGCTAATTACCACAAAATAATTATTTTAATAGCACCCCAATAGAGTTTTCCCTCCACAACTTAATGGAATAAAATATATATACTACTGCATCCATTTTTAGTGTAAGTATTTCTATTTCTCTGTATAACCAGTCAGTAGTTAAGAAGTAGGGTTTTCAAAGAATAAAAAAAGGAACATGATAAATATAACACTAACAGTTTCAATCAAGGATCAAAGTTATAGTAGAAAATAGTCTACAATGAGCCTTCCTCAGAAAGCTTTCACATACATATCTGTAAAGCCTATTACATTTAGTACACAAATTTTATCACCCTAATATAATGTTCACTTGAAATGTCATGTTTACTAAAAACAAGTGGTTTACTTCAACAGTAATTAATAATTGATCAGTTTTACCATGTGAATGATTATTTTCTAATATGCCAACACCTACATCTCATTAATGAAACCAAGAAAACCACTATTCGCTTAAGCTAATAGTTAAAAGAACTTTTTGTATTCAGGAATATGACAGACAACCTTAAAAAAGTAAAACTGAAAAATAGTAAATAAACTATTTACTTTTCAATACAATCATAGAAGAGAGTTAACACCATGATACACCTTTGCCTAATATACTAGTAAGTTAAACATCTTGAAAGAATTGTTATTCCACCTTGAATGGCATTCTACCATTTCTTAACATCCTCCCTCCTAGAAATGTTTATGACAGACAACCGTGGAAAAGTAAAACTGAAAAATAGTAAATAAGCTATTTACTTTTAAATCCAATACTGGAAGAGCGTTAATACCTTCATGTACCCTTGCTTGTGTTCTAGTAAGTTAAATATCTTGAAAAGAGTTGTTAGCCCACCCTGAATGACAGTCTACCATTTCTTCAACATCCTCCCTCCCAGAAATGTTTACATCCATCGTTTTGTTAAAGAACAAAGACCTACAGAATCCTAACAATTATTGGGGTTGTTCCCAGTCTTCTATTTGTGAAACATTTAAACATAAGGCAAAATATTCTTACTAATGAGCCACTGAAAGATACCAAAATAAGGCTCAAAGATGTTCAAATATAGGGCACTTTACTCCCAAGTTAAAAGCTACTTTCCCACTGCCAGAAACTAAGGCCACAGATGGCCAGTGTTTAGGTTCAGATCTACCCTTGGAAGTCTGGGATCAAGATGTATAGCAGAAAGCAAAGGAATTCAGAGAAACAGAAACTTTAATAATGCTACTATTGTTACCCCTTTTCATACTCAGTGATGTATTTGTGCACTGAGGAGACTGAGAAGGGACGAGAGCAATGGGACAGAAGGGACAGGAGCAATGGGACAGAAGACAAGGATGGAGACAAAAAGCAGTTGGAAGGACACAGGAAACAACTGCATCCATCAGAGTTGTTCTTAGTGAAGCAGCTGGCTGGCTGCTGACTCAGGGGCCAACAATTCTAATCCCTGGCCTTCCACTAAGTCTGAAAACCAATTCCTGGTGGAATTCACACACCCTCTTCCCATTTAGCACATATACCCACCTGCCCCAATTTTCAGTGAAGACCAATTTTCCCTTTGAAAAACAAATTAAGAACAGGAACAACTGCAATGATAGTTTGAACCCAACAGGAACTTACATATCTATAGGTATTAAAAGTCTCTTAAGTTTAATGAGGAGAATGACAGTGACAGGCTGATGACAATTAGGTCCCACATGCCACACAACCCAAGATCCGTCTTTAACATTAGCACTTTCAAATATAAATAAGCATTTATGGCATATTCCTAACACCTGAGGAGAGATTTGAGGTTAAATACCTAAGAAAAATAGCAGCCACACTGGTGTAAAGAAAGTTTAACAAAACAAATTTTAGTTTTTTGTTTGCTTTGGTACTTAGAAATTTTAATTTTTATAAACTATTTCATTTATTTTTATAACTATTTTATTCAGTAAAAAAGGGAAACCAATAAGATAAGAGAGACAAAAAATTGAGACACATTACAAGAAAAACAGAAAAAAACAGTGAGCGAATAGACTGCTGAAATGAGAAACAGGAAAAAAAGACCAAAATCTAAGGATTGTTCATGGGAGTGATGGTACATAATCCTTCCAAGAGGTGAACACTAGTGGTGTAGAAAACACGCTGGGAGCACAGAACCAGGCATACAATAATGCTCAATAATTTTTCTTAATAGAAGTACCAGACACTGCCTGTCTATACTATTTTCTGCTTCCCTATTTATTTTGCCACAAAATCTTAACAGTTTTCACTAATGGACTGACTGTAACATTTTTGGATCTCTGAAACTAACTTAAAAAGGAAGGGTGAGAAGTACAGACTTCTTTGAGAGCCAACCATGTTCTATGATTTTCTTTTTTCTAAAAATCCTTTCTGGATACTAATGATTTCTGGTTTTTAACCTAAAGGTGATAGGTTTGTCCCCTAATTTGACATCTGTGTTAATACCTTATTTTGAGTCACTAGGGAAAATATATGTGCACAAGCGCCCACACACAGAGTTCTGATGTGCAACATTTTTATGTTTCTTTTCAAGCTGGAAGCATACTATTCCTAAGTCACGCCATGCAATTTATGTGCCTACAATTTATGCCTCTGGATGCAACCAGAAACTCAGAGCAAAGTGTGGGCCCTGTACAAACTCCATCAAAATCACCAAAATGCTGATCTCTGGGCCCCATTCCAGACCCACTAAATCAAATTCTCTAATAATGTGTTGTCTGTTACGCTACATTTTTAGTAAGTATGGCTACATATTATGTGTAGGGATGAGATACAAAAATAAGAATTTTTGAAGATGAAATGCTGTATCCAACACAAAATAGATGTTCAGTAATAGTTTGCTCTCTCTGGAAATGGAGAAAATGGGGGATTATATTTTATTATCCCCAGAAAGTACCCTTGTGTTGGTGGTGGCTTTTTACTCTGGGCTGGGTTTTTTGTTTGTTGACGGTAAAAGAATATTGCAGGTAGACTTCAAATAATCCCCAAACAAGATTTCTATTTAAATAATAGTCACAGAAATACTTTTTAAAAATTATTAATACTATTAGGAATTATTTCTAATATTAATATTCCTAACCTTAAACACTTTAAACTTCTGTATTTAAAAATTAGAAAAGACCTGAGTCTTTCCTTCAAATTATATATTTACTTCGCTTGAATATCTACAGTGCTGCTTAGCCTCTATGCAACTAATAAAAGCAAAAAATTAATGAAATGAGGTAAATAAAAATTCATTGTTTTGTGCATAAGAAATCTGGTATCATATACTTAATAGGAACTGTTATCCACCAAGACTCACCTAATACAGAAATCATTATAGTTTACAGCTAAGCGTCACTGCCTATATATACAAATAAAAATACATGTGTTAGGGGCGCCTGGGTGGCGCAGTCGGTTAAGCGTCCGACTTCAGCCAGGTCACGATCTCGCGGTCCGTGAGTTCGAGCCCCGCGTCAGGCTCTGGGCTGACGGCTCAGCCCTGGAGCCTGTTTCCGATTCTGTGTCTCCCTCTCTCTCTGCCCCTCCCCCGTTCATGCTCTGTCTCTCTCTGTCCCAAAAATAAATAAACGTCGAAAAAAAAATTAAAAAAAAAAAATACATGTGTTATATATTGTAGTATATGCACAGGTAATATGCATTATATATATTACAATCTATAGCAGTCTAACATTTAATTATCTTTTTACTTAAACTGACTTTTAAAAACAAAGATATCTTACTTAATCCTTACAACAATCCTATAGGGTAAAAGGAAGAGCTATCATTATTCCTACCAATTCCTACTCTAGGCTTCTAATACAATCAGAAGATTCATACTTGAACCAAACAGAACCATCCCTTCCAGTGTTTCTCAAACTGGATGTGGTGTAGGTCAGGTGAGTGCTAAATAAAACTTCCTTAGTTCTACCCTCAGAGACTGATTCAGAGGGTCTAAGGTGGAGCTCAAGAATCTGCATTTTTATCCAAGTACTCAAGGTGATTCCAATCCTGGGAGGACCTCAAACCACAGTTTGAGAATCACTAAACAATTCAATCCCAACTGAGACCGAGAGAGATGATGTGATTAGCTCATTACGTGGCAGCAGTGGGACTCAAACCCAGACTTCTGTTCTCATTTTCACTATGCACACCTTTCACAAAACAAGACTTAGAAAGTCTTTATTCACTTAATAGGAATTATGTGTAAAGAAATTTTCATCAATTGTTAATCAAGACTGCTTTAAGGGATATTAGCTTTGAAGATGTGGTATGAACACGTATTCCAAGAAAACACTATGGTAACTCTTCTCTTCCATCTAGATATTCCAAACTAAGAGAAGTAACAGGAAGATCAGACCAGTCAAGATGCATACTCATGCATACTCACTTAATCCATACTTATCAATGAAGTTGATACTATTTCTGCCCATTTTATGAATGAAGAAACTGACACACGCGTAACTGTAACTGACCAAGGAATATAAAATTCAGCGGTCAGGCCAGGCCAGAACTAAAGTTAAAAGTACGAGCTCTGAACATCACTTCTATACTGTGACTAGTGTCCCCTATCACCAGGTGCTCTTAGTTCACTGCCTAAGCAATAAATTATGATCTAATATTCTGCATAATCTTTCACCTGCTCTTAAGTCACCAAGAACTTTGTTCAGTTCTTATTTCATTAAAATCAATCATTTACCTTAGACCCTTCCTCTCTACTATCTTAGTGTAAATCATCCTCCCCTGCCTCACTGCTACCCACATTATTTCTCTACAATCAGTTTTATCTACTGATCTCAATGGTTTCTCTTGAATGTCATTGTGAGTAACTACTGGTCTTCAGTAGTGACATAGCCTACGCTAAAAAGTCCTTGGTTGGGAAAGATGTTTTCCTTAAAATAATTATTTTATCTGTATCATAGAATACTGTCCACTGTCAAGTCCTGCCATTTCCTATTTTCATCTTCTTTTGAATCTCTGCTGTTCTCATCTTCCAGATGGTTTCCCCACCACCTACCAAAGCTCTGCTTCACACTAGTTCCTCAATCTCTCTTCTGAAATTACATACCATTTCATACAGAATTCCCTGCACTAGGTCTATCTTAAGAGATTCATGTTTGCTCATCTTATGCCTTCCCCAATATCCTGGCATCACCACAATTTCACCAAACACTCCAGACCTCAGCTGTCTGATACAGTAGCCACTAGCCATATGTGGTTCCTGAGCACTAGAAATGTGGCTAATCTGAACTGAGATGTGACATAACTGTAAAACATATAGCAGATTTCAGAGTACCAAAAACTCATCAATAATTTTCATATTAATTACATGTTGCAATAATATCTTTAATATACCGAGTTAAAGTATATTATTAAAATTAATTTCATTTTTGGGTTTGGTTTTTGTACTTTTTTAATGTGGCTGCTTGAAAATCTAAAATTATACCTTGTGGTTCACATTATTGTGAACTTGTGTCTTACATTATTTCTTTCGCAGTTCTGCTTTCCTTAGCCTAACTGGCCCAGGGCCCTCATTATAACACATCATATGAGACCTTCTTAGAATATGCCCACTGTCTCTGTTGAACCATCTCCTCAAAGCTATATCAATTAGTTCATCCCATAAAAAATTTCAAAACATTTCACCACAAATTATATACATGTGCATTTCAAGAAACATCATCTAGAAATGAAGCTACCATGAACGTCCCAAAGTGGGAAGTACAACTTAGGTGTCAAGTAAACGAGCTGTTCAAAGGCATATAAACTACCATGCTTAGTCTAAAAATTGTCCCCTCCTATACTTTGAACTTTTCTT
Organism: Puma concolor; assembly: GCF_028749965.1. Classification (NCBI taxonomy): domain Eukaryota; kingdom Metazoa; phylum Chordata; class Mammalia; order Carnivora; family Felidae; genus Puma; species Puma concolor. The sequence continues at coordinate 139,724,738 of NC_141674.1, read as the reverse complement.
GTTGCTCTCTCTCCTGTGTACTTAAAAGCTACCCCAAGAAGGTAAGGCAATGGCTACCTCTAACAAAGGGAAAAAGAAAACCCTAGGAACTATAAGAAACACAAACATAACTTCTATCACTAAGGTAACTGTATGTAAGATATCTGCATAACTTCTATCACTAAGATACCTATCACTAAGATATCTGTATATAAGATAATGTATGTAAGACTCTGAGAGTCAGAAGATCTGTTATTAAGAAAGAAAATCATTATAACTTTTAGAAAAGATGCATTTACCACCATATGCCACAAATCCTGCTTAACTAGATAACCTGGAGACAGTGGCAGGTGACTCAGACTCCTATCATGGTCATCTAGTAGCATTTCTGTCAAAGGAAGAAGTCACACCAATATTTTTCTAATTGTGGGAGTCAAGAAATGCATCAATGACAACTTCCCTGAATTTGCAGAAGTGACAGTGAGAAACCAAAAACATCAGATGAAACCACGCAGTCTGTTGATGTCAGACTGGAAAAGGAGGTTTCTGTTGAGAAACATTCTGTAAATATAAAGTACAACAAAATGTAAGCCATTAATCCTTTAAATCAATTACTCAACATGTTGAATATCCATGAAATCCAACTTTCCATTAAGACATAGTAAAGAAGCTTTTTGCATCAAGGCACATTTTACTTTTAATTGGGCTTTACAGAACACATTCTACGTGGAAAAAATAACACATGACTCCCTTTTGATAGATGCGAAATTAGTAGGTGAGACACATTTAAGAAGTCAGCTATCAGTCATTAAAATTTTACTGTGGTAGAATAAATACATACTAAACCATGGGCTCCATGTTTTCAATGCTAATTCAGAGGAAATGGAAGGGAAAGTACATGATCATGTTTGCCACTCTAAAGGGTAAAAAAAAAACTTGTATCAGAGAACAAGAATCACCAATAAGGCTCCCTTATACAGTAGATGCTAAACAAACTGTTTTTCTCCTACCTATGCCAATGACCAGCAAACAAACAAAATCAAGTCACAAGAAATATAAACGGAAGTAACAAGAGAAAGAGCAGAATAATTAACAAGATGTGAACTTGAAGAAGAACAAGAAGAAGGCAATGTGAGCAGCAATTTAAGATGTCCCAAAAAGCAGGAGGCAAGTTTTTCTTTAAAATGAAATCTTAACAGATGGTTAAGTAGGGGACTTAGTCCTCAGAATATTTATAAGATGAGTTTTTCAGCATATATCTGCTCAATTCCACTGACACTAAAGGCTTAAGAGGAGCTATTCCATGCTTTTGCTTGTTAGGACTTACCTGAAGCAGATAGCACAGCTTTTTACTTTTCTTCCACCACAAAATAGTGATATATTATCTGTAAAAATGTATTTATAATTAAATATATCATATGTACTTTTATGCACAGGCACCCAGCTCGGATATTCTGCAGATCTTTCTATCACGGAGAACATACAATATTCTTATTTGAATAAAATCCTGACTTAAAAAGCAGAAGCAAACCAAATTATTTATTGATGGTCATTAGAATTTACGTATTAGAATTCAAAGAAAGTGATTAGCAAAAGGTAAGTAGGAGAAAGCTTATTAACAATTTAATTAGTAATAATGTATTAACTTGGCGTTTACTCAACATTGACCAAAAGCAAGAAAAAAATGTCTTCCTAACACATTTTTACTATCATAAAAATGATAATAAAATAACCAGAACTGTGTCCCAGGGAAAATACCTTTTGAGCACATGATTTCTGGGTCCTGGAGAGGAGTACCAACCATTATACAAAAACCAAATCTAAGTACTCAGAACACTCAAAACATTACAGAAATATAGCACAAGTCCTTTTTTGACCTTGGGGAATCTGCAATCCACTCTGAATATCAAACATGCCAAAAATTTAGAACTTATTTAAAATAATTTGTGTGTTTATTTGCAAACCAAGTACATGAAGAATGTGAAAATTTCATGAGGAATGTAAAATGTAAAAGGATATATATGATATAAAGGATTAATTAGAAAAGTCTTCATAGAAAAAGTTCATGGAAAAGATTCTAGCTATATTTGGAAAGTAAAGATATTTGATCATCTAAAGAAGGAAGAGGGTAGTCAGGGTAAAGAATGACACATGTACAGAAAGCAGTCTGTACCAAGAAGTAATTAAAAGGAAGCTCATTCATTAAAAGGGAAGAAGGGAGAAGGGAGAAGGGAGGTCTTCACAATATAGTCAGGATTAACTAAACAGGAGAATGAAAAGAGAAAAATGGGGGTAAACAGTTCTGCAAATAAAAAACTTATGATAATTACCTATGGTATTCAGAGTCACTGCATATTGACTTTATTAGGCCAGAGGGTGTAAAGGGTAAAACTCCATTCTCGGTACCCCACAAGGTACTAGACAGGCCAAAGAACTGAATAAACTGTGACACCTGCTCTCAAGTTGCAAATGCTCAAACAAGAAAACTCAGACGTGGCTTATTAAACTCAGCATTCTGGCAAGGTATACTTAGAGACATTCAAAAGAAGCACCAATAGGTAGAATTATCAGAGATGAAAGGTACAACTTTTGATTAAAGTAGCAGAGATGACCAAGTAGAATATTAAAGGGAGGAAGAAACAGGCCAACACTTAATTTGAGGATGCTATGCTACACAAAAGTACCACAATGTCTAATAGACATGTCTGAATATTGAAGGTTTCCTTATACTTGGGACATTTTTCACTTCACTTTCTTTTTTGCCTTGAAGAGGACACTCTTAACACTCACACCCTCCATACACACCCTCACGCTCCCACATACCGCCACGCTTAGCTCCCACACACAACCTCTTCTCACACAGCCCACAATACCCTCACACTCCTACACATACCTTCCTCTTACAGACTCCTACACAGCTTCGTAGCTCATACACCCTCACATCCTCTCCTCTCACACAAACCCACAACTTTCACACCCCCACATAGCTTTCACATCCCCAAGCACATCCACACATCATTCAACACAAATAATGTCATTCTCATATTTCCAATATCCATATCTTAGTTCATGTCCCTACACTCAACTCACAACAACTCCCCTGCCCCCCACATACACACCACTTTCCCAACTATCTAAATTTTAATTCATCTTTCAAAGTCCACTGAAGTCCCATTTCCTTCATGAAGCTTTCCAGACTACTTTGCCTCTTGATTTTTCTTGGTCCTGAATTTCTTAGTTACTCAGCTAGTACTCAGCTGGTTTCTCAAGCAATTCAGCATTTAAATATAAACTATATTGTAACATTTACTGTTGATTTATATATAGAATTCTCTCCAACTAGAGCATAAGCATAGATCACAGCTTTCTGTTTTCTCTACAGGAACACAATATATGGCACACACATACCCCTTGTGAATGGCTGTTACCCTACATGCTATTCCCCATTTTGATCTAATATTGTCTAACAGTCCCCCAAATGCATTTAAATCCCTGGATTTCCTTACACAATCTCCCAATATCATATTTAAACACATAACTAAGAGGGTCTTGCAGTCATAAACTGGACATTGGCTTAGGGAATACACAAAAGGCAAGAATGAATAGTCAGTCTCCCTTATCAATGATACAAAATCAATTTTAACAGATTTTACAAATAACCTGGAAAAGTCTGTGTATAGCAGAATCTCCACACTTACAGATTCCAACAAGCAATTCTAGGAAGCACATTACCATGCCAAAAGGGAGCAACTTTACGAAGTTCTCTAAAGGGCATAAAAGTGTAATATTAGAATGTTTTCTAATATTAAAGGAACAATACAAACTGTCCTTATTAAATAATTATTTCTAAGAGAAAAACACCTAGAAAAACATTGAGAAGTCATTAAGGATTGCTCTAAAAGATATTAAAAGACAGTGACAGAAAGTACTGATCTAGGCATAAAGGGCAATATCTCATAATCTTTAGGAAAGAACTAAAAAAAATAAAAACAAATTACTAAAACCTTGAACAAAAAAAGACAGGTTATCTTCCTTTTTTTTTTTTATGTTTATTTATTTTTGAGAGCAAAAGAGACAGAGCACAAGTGGAGGAGGGGCAGAGAGAGAGGGAGACACAGAATCCAAAGAAGGCTCCCGGCTCTGAGCTGTCAGCACAGAGCTCCACAAGGGGCTCAAACTCCCAGATGGGGAGATCATGACCTGAGCTGAAGTCAGAGGCTTAACTGACTGAGCCACCCAGGCGCCCCCAGGTTATCTTCATCTCCTATTTCAAGAAGATACAGAGCCCTTCCTCAGAATTCTAGAGTTGGTGTTACTTCCCAGTTTAACAATACACAAGGGCTGCTACAGGGGAAAAAAGAAAATCTTAAAGCACTCCATTTCACCTGTACCCAACTTATTTTTCTAACCCTCTCCCCTATACATTTTCTACCTCTTCTCTCCTATCTAAAAGAGGCATTCAGCTTATCTGTAAGTATTATCATGTTTATTGCCTGGATGCTCTTCCATATGCTGGCCTCTCTGTACAGAATCTTCTTCCCCATCAAAGGCCAATGGGATTACACTTGGTGAAATCCTACCATTCTCCCCCAGTCCAGTCAAATGCCACTACTTCCACATATAATTCTTTCTACATCTAATCCTTGAACATGAGCTGAGCACCTACCTACTCTAGCAGCACTGAGTCAGGCACCAAGAATTCAGAGATGAATTAATAAACAAACCCCTTACAGATCTCACGTGAAAAGAAAACCAGAGAAAAATGTCAATAATGTAGGAAGTATAACAACTTCCTGAATCAATAAGGTGGTATGGAAACACAGAAAGGAGCAGCTAACAACTTGCTAGGGGAGGTCCGCCATGAGCTGCAGCAAGTACAAAATGAGTGGTGTTTGGAGGCAAAATCAAAGTATGTGGGGGAAGGGGAGAGATTAGAAGTTTTTTTAGTGTTATAGGATCAAAGTGGGAGACAGTGAAGGCCAGGAAATGAAGTTGGAAAGGAACAGTTCCAGGGGGTCTTGTATGTCACGTTAAAAAAGCTTGGCCTTCATCCTGTGTAGGTGATAAGTCAGTGCAGGGGATTCAAGCAGGTGAGTGTCAGGGTCAAATCTGCACATTCATGACGCATGTTTTAGTTTCTATAGTCTCTATGGTTTCCAGTAAAGAGTGTGGAAGACAGGTTTTCTTATTCCCTGGTGCTTTTTTTTTTTTTTTTTTTTTCGCTTTTTTTGGGGGGTGAGGGAACAGTGTCCATTCAAGAGTGTGGGGAAGGAATGGTCAAAGGGTAGAATACTCTGGGAATGGGAATGGGTAAGAAAGAACAGATTCAAGAAATATTCAGAAGGTAAAATTTACAGGATTTAGTAATTTCTCAGATTTGGCACAACACTAAGAAGTGTTGAAAATGGCACCCAAGTTTCTGGTTCCAAAAGGTTTAAATTTTAATCTTCCCCTTTCTATAATCTCTCTCCTGAACCAACTCCTTAAGCACATGAACATCTCAACTTTAGCTTTCTTTCCATTGCTTCACATCACTTCTCAGCTAACATTTCTTAAAAAATAATTGACCACAGCTGAACCCACCTCCTTATTCGACAGCATGGTTGTCTCCACCATTCCAGTGAAATGTCTCTTGCTAACATTACAAATAATCTCCGAGTTGACAAACTTAGTGCTGACTTTTCAGGTTCTATCTTATTTGGTCTCTCTGGCACTGCTGAATAGACTTCTTACAATGACACTATATTTGTTTCCTTCTACCTTTCTGGCCACATATTAGTCTCCTCTACAAGCTCGTCCTTGTCCTCTCTCCCTACCCTGAAAATGTTAGTGTTTCCCAGTTTGACCTTTAGAACTCTTTTTATTCTTCCTTCTGCCTAGTTGATTTCATGCCTATACAGCTGTTAGCTGAAGACTCAGATCTCTCTCCAGTTAAGATCTGTATCATCAACTACTTATTTGATATTCCTATCAGGATAAGCTACAAGTAGTTTTTGACCTCAACTTGATGAAAACTTAACAAATCTCTTTATGCTGAAGTTCTAATCTGATGAAGCACTCTTTGGCTCAAAATGGCCCTCCGGCAGCCTTCGGCATGAAGTTAACATTCTTGCACAAAACAAGTCCTTCGTGATCTGATCCCTCTCCAACTATGCAGACTCATCACTGAGTCGATCACTGCTTCCTGAACTAATGAACTCATGTCTCATGAACTAATTCCAGTTCCTCAAACATTATCCATGTCTCCATATAAGTTGTTTTCTCTGCATGTGTCTGGCCATTCTTGGCTCCTCTAGTCCCTCTCTACTCCCCAATACAGAGACTGACACATAGAATCACTAGGAATTGTTAGAAATGCAGAACCTCAGGCACCACTCCAAACATACTGAATCAAAAATCTGCATTTTTCTTCTTTTTTTTTTTTTTTCAACGTTTATTTATTTTTGGGACAGAGAGAGACAGAGCATGAATGGGGGAGGGGCAGAGAGAGAGGGAGACACAGAATCGGAAACAGGCTCCAGGCTCTGAGCCATCAGGCCAGAGCCCGACGCGGGGCTCGAACTCGCGGACCGCGAGATCATGACCTGGCTGAAGTCGGACGCCCAACCGACTGCGCCAACCAGGCGCCCCAAAAATCTGCATTTTTAACATTATCTCCAAGTGATTTATATGCATATTAAAGCCTGAGAAGTACTGCTTTAATTTATCAAAACCATTACTACAACGATGTAGATAACACAGAAAAGGACAAATCTAGCACACATTACTTCCAGAGCCTTAATCTAAATCATTTCTTTACCCACACTGCTGCTGACTGAGAAGTAATGGATTTTGTTATTAACTCTCCTTTTCAGACAGTCACTTCTCTCCCTCCGGATTTACTGCTTGATACCATTTTGTTGGCCACGACATTGGCTCCACCGAAAGATGCTCACTCTCTGCCCTGTGGCTGTGTGTTCTCAGACTTTGGAGGCTTCCATAATGGACTGTCTCACCACCAGGAAGCATACCCACCAGACTTGACAAAGACAACATAAAATATTCCTCCCACTCCGTTCCCCTGGTGAACTCCTAGTCATCATTCAAAATCACCTCAAACATCTTTGAGGGAAAACGTTACCCGCCTCCCTCTAAACCGAATTAGGCCACCTTTTTCTGTAGTCCCTAGACACTCTAACATAGATATAATGTGCTACATAACTGCTCCTTTACTAATCATTCTCCAACAAAACTGAGTCCTCTAGGGTAAAGGCTGTGTCTTATTCATCCCCCTATTCCCAGTTCTCACATATACTTAATGTTCACTGGATGACTAATAAATAAGTCTGGAGCTCAAGAGGGAGATCAGAGTGAGAGATATCTCTGGACATCTACATTTAGTTAAAAATAAGAGATGGGATTACTTCACCAGGGAAGGATATGCAGATTAAGAATTCCATGAAGACTGAACTCTTGAGAAACACAAAACTAAAAGGACAGGCAGACTGAGTATTGAGGTGGTGAGGTGGCTATAGTCAGAAAAAGCGGGAGAATAAAGGGACAAAAGAATTTCAAGAACAGGTAGACAACAACATCAAAGTTACAGGAAAGTCAAGTAGTGACTGAACATAGGTAAGAAGAATCCTTTAGGCAATTAGAAAATGAAGGGGATTATTTCACTTACTTCAGGATGACAATGGGTTGAAGAGAAAATAGAAGGTACAGATGTGAAGCCAGTGTAGGGCAGAAACCTTTCAAGAAATTGGACAGAGGAAAAAGGGGGACTGGCATTAATTCACTCAAAAAATACTGAGCACTGGGCATAAGAATGCAGTGATAAACACGAAGGCCATAATCTCTATCTTCATGGTGCTTTTACTGTAGCAGCACTAAATTCAGGAAGAAACAAAGCCAAGAAGGCTTTTTCTGAAATGCATCCTTTACCTATAAAGTCCTAAAAGACAACCAAAGCCTCCAAACGAGAGAGAGAGAGAAATGCCCCTTAGTGCCTAACACCATTAATTTTTTTAGTAATTAATGTGTCAAATGCTTTCTGTATTACATTAAGTTTCAAAATGTTTATTATGTTTCAGAGTATAAGGTTTATCATTCCAACGTGACTATTTCTTAAACAAAACCTTCATATTCCTTTTATAACCTCCACAGTACCTGGCATACTAAGAAGGACACAGCAGGTACCCTTTAAATATTGGCTGATATCAATTCTAGAGAAACAGATAAAGGATATTACAATATTCGTTTTTCTATAAATTCAGTCACTTAAATTCAAACCAAATCCCTACGGATTTCTGAGTTTCTACTACTTGTTTGTCATTCATTCTTCCTAATGTCAGAAACACAGAATAAATAAGGGACTACCTTCTCTTCCTATTCTCTTCATCATTCAGTTTTCTGCACGCTAACCTATAAAAGTTACAGTAACAGAAAAACTAAGTCCTTAGATTTTGCAAAACAAAGTATGTACTTTATCTTTTTATCAATCTGTCTTAATATGGGCAAGAGAACCACAAATCCAAATGCCAGCACCATTCAAACTTATCTAATACGTTCTTTCTCACTCACCCAGCACAGGTAACAGGCACCGAGTCAGCAATTAACCATTATTACCATTAAATTATTTTCCAAATATCACTCAAAAAGAATCTGGATTTGTTTTCTTCTACACAAGCAAATTTCAATTAATTCATTCTCTCTGAATCAAAGTATAATCATTTTTAAATGATTGGATCCTTTCATTCACTAATTTCTCAAACGGTGATCAGAGCAAATGATTTCTGACTTAGTTCTGATTCTGGCTCATTGTATAGCCAAAAGGAACAACTTCTGTTTCTCAGTCTTTAAACAGCTGTGAACTTTTACTTAGGAGGTGGAGAAAGCTCTGCTTTATCAGCTACAGGAACCATGGTTAGAACATCAAAATCTCAATTTGATAACTCAGCCTTGTTTACTGCACCATAGGTTTTAATGAGTGACAGCAACAGCAGCTACTGTCGGGGTGGGAACATGGGGCAGGAACATGGGGCAGGAACCTGGGGAGAACAGGCTCAAAGAAAATCACACTGCCCTGGAATTGGTAACTTTTATTTTAATATACATTTCAAAGTATTTGACTCAATAGAATAGATGTAAGCCCTGCAGACCAAGGTAACATACCATGGCTCTGCAACTTATTTAGTTTCGTAGCCTTAGGTAAGTCACTCTCAGGTTCTTCGTCTATAAAATGGGAATAATATCTATCTTGTAAGGTGAGTCACACACATTATCACTAAAACTTAAAAGCACTTAGCCCAAGGCATACAATAAGTGGTAGCTATTAATAATGGCAGCTTTACCAAATGTTAATCATTAATAACATTGTTTCACATAATGACTGAGCTATGACATAATTTGTCAGTCCCAATTTGACCAAAGAATATGATAATGTAAAATTCTGACACATGCATAATGGGACTCACCTAATAATGACCCCTTTGGCAAAAAAAAATTAACCAGTCTTCATCAAAAGCAAAAGTAATTGAGAAAAGCACATCTGCAGCAATCAAAGGCAGGATTTACCTACAGCCACAATTAACATATGTGGATTTGTGGTTGCCGTCAAGCTGTCAAAAAAGAGCAAAACAACCCCTGCCCTGGAATTGGAACTCACTTTGGTGTTTCTTGCTGCTGTACAGCTACTTCCAGCTCCCCACTTCCCCACCAAGAACGTATTTCTCAAAGTGTACTATAAGGATTATTTGCAAAACAACCACCTCTATAATTGACTACAAAGACCTCCCCCCACTAAGGGTGGGAAATGGCAGAGGAAGATGAGAAAAAAGTTAGTAAGCGCCGTTTACTTTTACATAAGAACATTGAACTTAAAAATGAGGGTTTAAGTTCTAGCTCCACTGATTAGTGAATTCAAGCTATTTTTCTAGAGCTCAGGGTCTGACTTAAAGCAAACTAAAAGACAAAACAAAACACGAAACTTATTTCAAACAGATTCAAATATGATCAAATAGGAACATACACAAAATCATGTCAAAAACTATAAAGCATTAATAAATGGAAGTTCTCTTCCCAGAAATGATGATAATCAAATGCTGAAAAAAATCACGTAAAATACACTTCTGGAAATTTCATTTATTTCCCCTAACACACTCACTTCCTTTTTGTCTTCATCTCATTTTCGAAAGATTCTGAGATGTTCCCCTTTGGGAATACACTACTAAATGACACACTACTCCATTCTTTGTATAGTTTTCTGAAAAGATCCCCCCAAAATCTCTTTACAAAATACCACCAAATTACATAATTGAAAATATTAAGGGGCGCCTGGGTGGCGCAGTCGGTTAAGCGTCCGACTTCAGCCAGGTCACGATCTCGCGGTCCGTGAGTTCGAGCCCCGCGTCAGGCTCTGGGCTGATGGCTCAGAGCCTGGAGCCTGTTTCCGATTCTGTGTCTCCCTCTCTCTCTGCCCCTCCCCCGTTCATGCTCTGTCTCTCTCTGTCCCAAAAATAAATAAACGTTGAAAAAAAATAAAATAAAATAAAATAAAAAAAAAATGAAAATATTAGTATTCTTCCCTGAAAACCAACTGATGTTCTAGAATTAAACCAGAGTCCAGTAAATATATAAATAAATAGAACTATTATAAATAAAACAAACTATTATATCCTGAACAGCACAGCCATCTGCAAAAGTATAATTTCTCGGAGTGCCTGGGTGGCTCAGTCGGTTAGGCATCCGACTTTGGCTCAAGTCATGATCTCACAGTCCGTGAGCTCGAGCCCCGTGTCGGGCTCTGTGCTGACAGCTCAGAGCCTGGAGCCTGCTTCGGATTCTGTGTCTCCCTTTCTCTAACCTTCCCCTGTTCATGCTCTGTCTCTGTCTCAAAAATAAACAAACATTAAAAAGTATAATTTCTCACTAAATATACCAGAATTCCCTCAGTTTTAGATTCTACTCATTCATGTTCAATAAACAGTTCAAGCTAGACATGGTGCTAGGCAAAAACAATAAGCAGCAGCAGCAATTATTTTTTTGAGACTTAATTTTACTTTAGAACAGTTTTAGGTTCACAATAAAAAGAAGGTACAGAGAAACCTCATATACCCCCTGACCCTACACATACCTAGCCCTCCTGCATTATCAACATCACTCACTACAGTGTTCCATTTGTTACCAAACCTTGATACATCAGAATCACCCACAGCCCATAGCTTATCTTAGGGTTCACTCTTGGTGTTGCACATTCTATGAGTTTGGACATAACCACCATTAGAATATCATATAGAGTATTTTCACCATCCCCAAAAAAACCTCTGTGCTCTGCCTATTCATCCCTTCTACCCCTGGCAACTACTGATCTTTTTACAGTCTCCAGAATTTTGCCTTTTCCAGATGTCATGTAACTGGAATCATACAATATGTAGCCTTTCCAGATCAACCTCTTTCACTTAGTAACATGCATTTAAGCTTCCTCCATGTCTTTTCATGACTTGATGGCTCATTTTTTTTAGTGCTGAATAATATCCCATTGTTTAGATGTACCACAGTTTATATATCCATTCACCTACTAAAGGACATCTTAGTTCTTCCAAATTTTGACAATTATGAATAAGCTGTAAACATCCGTGTATATAGGTTTTTCTTTGGACTCAAGTTTTCAATTCCTCCAGGTAAATACAAAGGGGCATGACTGCTGAATCGTATGTTAAGAGGATATAAGAAAGCACCAAATTATCTTCCAAAGTAGCTGTGCCATTTTGCATTCCCAATGAATGAGAATTCATATTTTTCTACATCCTTGCCAGCATTTGGTGGTGTCAGTGTTCCAGATTTTAACCCTCTGAATATGTGCGTAGTATCATCTTGCTGTTTTAATTTCTATTTGCCTGATGACTTACGATGTCAGAGCATTGTTTCATTATGTTTATCTACCATTTGTATATCTTCTTTGGTGGGGTGTCTGTTAAGGTCTTTGGCCCATTTTTAAATCTGGTTGTTTGTTTTCTTCTTATTGAGTTCTAAGAGTTCTTTGTTTATTGAGGACAACAGTCCTTTATCAGCTATTACCAAATATTGCAAGTATTTTCTTCCAGTCTTATCTTTCAACTAATATTTTCACTGAGTTATTTAGAACCTTTACTGTGTGCCAGATATCATTCGAAGCACTTTACATATATTAACTCATCTACACTTAATAACAACTGTATAAAGTACCATATTATCTCCATTTTCCAGATGAGAAAAAGAACTTCATCACAGCGCCAGAAAATAATGCAGCCGGGATACAAAACCAGGCACTCTGGCTCCAGGGCTCTTATACCTACCTTCAGCACTAAGCACTATACTGAAAGAATCTAAAAGAATTCAGTGTCAGCTAGTATATGGACACATTAAGAAGCAATTCTAATACAGAATATGGTAAGCACTACCATAGGATTAACCAACAGGGCTAAAAAATATTAAGTCCATGTCTTCAGATATTACCAGTTGAAACTAATTCTATATATAAATTAGTAATTCCCATTGGAAAATCAAAACTCCCAACTCAGCCTGACAAAGATTAACATATTTTTTATGTCATCTTTCCATTCAATTAACCAGGTATCTATCTGTCTGCTATGGTTTTGTTACTTTTCTAGTTAAGAACAATAGCCTTCCTATCAATCTTTTTCTTCCCAAGACAATTGTAAATCAAGTTAGAGATCAGAATCATCATAAATTCGTTTTCACCATACTTGCTAACAAAATATATAAGAGAAACAGAAATGTCTTAGACATTTAATATAATTTTTAACTACTTAAAATGGGTAACTAAATCTGGACTAACCAAGTATTGTTTAAGAGAAGCTTCTCCTTAGTAACTGGAAAGGAACTATTTTAAATTAGCATATCAAAGCTACTAGTCTCCAACGCCTAGACTTCTGCTTGTAACATGATTAGTAGCAGTCCCTGTTTTACTTATACCCACTTATAAATCGCCACCTGAGAATAGCGAACCCGTTCAGGTGGCCAGGTGGCCCTGCTACTTGGGTTTCCCTCCTTATTCTCCTTTCAACTAAAGACAAGATTATATTACTCTTCCTCACTAAACCTCATCGTCTAGCCCTTGTTTCTGATATTAGTTAAGAGCTAACACTGCTAGTGAGGTATGAAAGAGCAGGGCTAGCAGTACAGAGAGGAAGAAAAAGAAAAATAAAGGCAAAATGACAGAGCCCTCTACTCTCTTACACATCCTATCACTCTTCATACAGAGTTCCTAACCATTTTCTTCCTACAACCCTGTCCTAATACTTAAGCCAATGCCCTGTCTCGAGAAATCTGGTGAGTTGCCACCAATTGAGATATTTTTTGTCCTCTGTAACACAATGGAAGTCATATATAGCTTCTTTCCCTACAAGCAAAACCACACAGTATGATGGAAGAAGTGCATATTCTAAAATACAGGTAAGGTAAGTGTCTATATGAATATCACTTCTGAAGCTTATTAGTTTAAGATCCTGCCTTCTCATCTATTAAACAGATAACTACCTCATGAAGTAACTTGGTACCCAAAACACACTGTAGCAAGCGGTAAGACTTCCTTTCAATTTTTCATTTTGGTCTCATATACAATAAGCGGGTGGGGGGAAGATCTCAGGATTAGTATCTTAAACCCTTAAAGTATAAATTTTCAAACTTTATGACTACGAACCACAGTAAGAAACACATTTTTCATTATGACCCAGCACATATGCGCATATAATCACACACATAACTGAAGTTTCACAAAATACTACCCTTACTACGTATGATCACTCTAATACTTTCTATTTTCTTTCTTCTCTCTGCTCCCCCTGGAACTCTTTTCCCTCCATGCCCTCCTCCCTAATCACATACAGGAAGCTCTTTTTATTCTTGTCATCATACCACCATACTGGAGCCCCAGGGAGCCAGATACTTCCCAGGATGCAAAGCCCAGCAGGTAGAAAAGGAGGGATTCAGAAAGAAGGAAATTCTGCTGGTGCTGGAAGAGTCTATTTTTCTTCTGGTCCAAGAAAGAATTCTATACCCATATTCTCTCAGAAACAATGTTATTGCTGGGGAGCAGAGTTGTACTGCTGGAATAAAGAACACTAGAGGTAAAAAAAAAAAAAAAAAGGCTCAGATATTAGACTGGGAACTTAACCAACATATACGACAATGATTCTATAAGAAAATTCTTCCTAGGTTCCAAAGTTTTTAAAACATAAAACATTTCTAAATTGGGAAAGGGGTGCTATTTATACAATGTCCTATGTCAGAGGCTGGTAAACTACTGCCTGTGGGGTCAAATCTAGCCTGCAGCCTATTTTACTATAGCCCCTAAACAATGGTTTTTACATTTTTAAATGGGTGAAAAAAAACAAAAGAATATTTTATGACACAGGAACATTACATAAAATTCAAATTCCAGTATTTATAAATAAAGTTTTATTAGAACAGTCACCTGGAGAGTGCCTAGCCAGCTCAGTCAGAGGAGCATGTGACTCTTGATCTCAGGTTTGTGGGTTTGAGAACACAGTCACATTCATTCATTCATGTATTGCCTATAAATGTTTCTGTGTTAAAATTAGTAGCAAATAGTTGCAAAACAGACTGCCCAAAATATTTACTATCTGTCACTTTACTAAAAAGTTTGTGAACTCCTTGGTATTTGAAAGGATTCAACATTCATTCACAAATATCGTTTAAACACTCTTTATGTGTCAGACACTGGGAAAACTAGAGTGAATAAGTCAGAGATGGTTCCCCCCTCATAAGTATTCATGGAAGGCAAGTGAAAACAAAAGCTAGGGGGAATAAAAAGCACTTGGTTTGTTGTGGGAACAAATAAGGTGGCAAAAGATGAAGTTGGAGAAGGGCCATATCAAGCAATGACTTTAAGGTCACTGTAAGGATTATACATTCCTCTAATATTTTATTGTATATTCAGTTTTTTGTAGAATTAATCTCTTTATTCACAATGTAAAGATAAATAATGTCTACTGATGAAGAATCACAAAGTCTGATTTAAAACTGTTACAGTTCACTTGAACCTAGCATTCTACTGCTTTCCTTAAAAAAGTCATTGCATTGATTACAAATATCTGGAATAATATTTCAAAGTTTAAAAAGTTTCAAGTGTATTATGTGAGTGTGCTTGCATTTGTGTATATAGCCTTGGATCCTCACTGTACTCCTGTAAGGTAGGGGTATAATAAACTCCATTTTACAGATGAAGATTACAGAATTTTCCCAAATCCACACAGTATATCACACCATGATTTAAAAAAAAAAAAAGGCCCAACACCCAATTTTCTCCCTAAGAATGCCTGCTCTTTCTACTATATCAGTCCAAGAAGTGCATAATTAATTACTTTCACTGAATTTAAGATAAAGAACGTTCTTACTACTATTTGTTTTTGAGAAAATCATTCTGTTTTAACCAACAGCTATATTTGTACCAACAAGATTAGCTTTTATTTCTATTAACTAACCCTTACTGGCCAACAGGTTTCAATGGTAGAAAATTCTATAATCTGTAACAGACTGGGCTCTTCTGATTTCTTCTGCTCTCTGGCTTAGTGAGCTGATATCTTTACCTATAATGAAAACAAGACCAGATATTAATTTTAAAATATTGTTTAATCAAGCTGCTAAATGTATGTTGCTAACTAGGTTACTATTCTTGGTGTGAGGTTATTCTAAGGCTGTAGTAGTGAAAGATAAGATCTGTGGACAAAAGATCAAAACCACCCTTCACTGATTCAAAACGTTAAAAGTATAACCAACACTCTTCTTCTCTGACCCTAATCTTTTAATTTTACTCCATCCTTCAGAAGTGAGCATGAGCTTGAATAGCTTATTCCTCAAAAAATCATACTGATAGAGGCAGTTACTAGAAAAAATAGTACCTGACTGTCTGTTAGGCCCTCTCAGCAGTTAAAGCCTCCTAATTTAATTGTTTCTATTATTTCTAGCCCTCTCAGCAAACAGGCAGTTTCTATTTACATTTTAACAAACAATTAGCAATTAATTTCCTAATTCAACACCCAAACCAGATGTATGTATCTCTAAAGAAATAAAGAAGAGAATTAAAAAACGTCAGCTGGTAAGATTTGTTATGTAATATTTATGTAAAATGAAAGGATGATCAGGAGCTATTTAATCATTTTCCCCATCACACAGAAAGACGTTTTACTCTACTTCTGAATGTCTACTGATCAAATTGCTTTACTATTATCATGCCTATCTTGTATAAGTTAGTTATCTCACAACTGCCTTTGCTCACTATTTACCATTCTCTTTTAACTTTGACTTTTCACTTCTCCCCATACCATTTTAAAGTATACTTACACAAGCAGTTTCAGGTCTTAGCTTAAATAAAAACACTTAGCAATTTCTATTCACAAATAATACACTATGAAATTCCACTACCAATTAACACAAAACCTACCAAACCAGTTATTTTTCAAGAACTACTTTAAGGTAATAATAAATAAAATGACCTATTTATAATATTTACAGGGTAAAACTACACTTCTTTATAGAAGGTGGCTTACCAAAGACAGCTTTACCTGCTTCCATAATGAAAGAAACCAAATGAAAAGAGGCAGCTACCATTATACTTTTAAATTCAGTAAAGTTTAATGTTTCTTCTGGTTTTATCTCTGTGTAATAATACAGTTTTTCCTAGTCAGAGATGCTGCTGCTGAACTTCTGCCAATATAGAGTTGATTTCCCTGTGCCAAGCACTACCTCCCCCTCCTACCAACAGTAGAGGTTTGAAATCTTTCACAGATAAAAATATTCAAGCTGACTACTTAGAGGCCACAGCCCTGAATAAAAATAAGGACCCATAGTATTAACTATCCTTTCAGCCTTTATTGTAAGACCTCAGTAACCTGTAAAGATATCAAACTCCTAAGAATTAAGATACAAAGTATGCTGTTTCTACTTCTGAATCTTCAACCATACCAACAGTAACTATGTTACATGTTTAAAACAATAAAGAGGTGATCTTGTGAAAATATAGGCATATGAAAAGGAGTAAAGTCAAAATTTCAGAGAACTAGAAATGGTTAGTAAATAAGGATATGAATTAGCAGATGTACAAAATCTAAATGTAGGCACTAGCCACAAAAATTCAATAAACTCTGGTCTGTGTTTTATTATCTCTTTTTTAAGAGTTTTATTTCTTTTTTTTTTTTTTTTTTTTTTTTTTTTTTTTTTTTTTAGATGTTGTATTCAAAGTCCTCAGGTGCACAATAAGCCTATCCCTTCTTTTTAAGGAATAAGCAGGGCGGGGCGCCTGGGTGGCGCAGTCGGTTAAGCGTCCGACTTCAGCCAGGTCAAGATCTCACGGTCCATGAGTTCGAGCCCCGCGTCGGGCTCTGGGCTGATGGCTCAGAGCCTGGAGCCTGTTTCCGATTCTGTGTCTCCCTCTCTCTCTGCCCCTCCCCCGTTCATGCTCTGTCTCTCTCTGTCCCAAAAATAAATAAACGTTGAGAAAAAAATTAAAAAAAAAAAAAAAGGAATAAGCAGGGCGAATATGAGGTGACTAAGAAAATCTGAGAGGAAGACTGGCTAAGTGTAGGCAAGTTTTAGAATACAGAGTATGTTCAAAGCTAGAAGGGTCTTGGAGAGTCTCTCCAGTTTAGGTTGATGTAACAGCCTCCTAATCTCACCTCTTCACTTCTACATATCTCCAACAGATTTTCCAGAGAGCTGCCAAAGTGATCTTAACACATAACCCAGATCCAGTTCCTCCTTAAAACTCTGCTTCCCACTGCCCTTTGGATTTTATTCTAACTCCTTCCCACATTAGATCAAAGCCCCTGCATGATCTGGTCCCAGTCTATCTCTCCAGTCCCAAGCCTGCATTCACTTCCTCAGGCAGACAGACAAACATTTACTGAGCTTCTTTCTATTCTGTTCTGGAAACTGTGCATCCCCTGAGGGTACTGTAATAAAGGTGAGACCCCCCTCTTAGAGTGTACACTCCAGTAGTGGAAAGTGCAGATGGTAAATAGGCAGATAAACTAAGTAACTAGAGATTTCTGGTATGTGAAGTGAGGCGAATAAAGAGTTACCCTGTCAGGGCCCTGTTTGTTTCTGTCAGAACTCATATGATGATTTGTAATTATTTTTATTCATTTGGCTACTTACTTTAAGACTATAAGCTCCATAAGCACATAATCATATCTGTCTTGTTCAGTGCTGCATCCCAAGCACTTAGCGGTGTCTAGCATGTAGTTCAATATTTGTTAATAAATGAATACTTATTTCATCCTCTTTAATTTAGAGATGAGTAAAATGAAATCTTAGTGATTGCCAAGGTAAAAGAAGAGTAAGTAGCAAAGTAGGAATTTGAATGAGACTCTTAAGTTTTAGTCCAAAATATTATACCACATTCAAAATACTGATCTCAAAACTTAAATGATTATGTTTTCAAAGCTTGCAGCTGTTACCCTATAAGAGACTTAAGAATCTTTCAAGACTTTACTTTTACATGAAAAATTTTGAAACACTTAAGGTTTAAGTGAAACTAAGAAAAATATTTTAAATTCCAATAAATAGAAATGAAAATGTACTCCAATGTTTCCTTTTAATGCATGCTGGAACAAGGAGACCTTAAAGAACTCTTCATAAAGAAAAAAAAAAAAAAAAACTTATCTGAATGTTCTAGATATTTCCTGGCTCCTATTTGGCACTCTTTAGTGATATTTTCTTTGGCTGAATCATTTAGTCAGAATATTATTTCATATTGACTGATAAGTAACTTACCAGCAAATTAAAAAACATATTCCAAGAAATGAATCTGTATTTTTAAATGTTTTTACAAATTATATTCTTAAAAATAATACTTAAACACAGATTAGAAGCTAATATGTGTATGTAACATCTACTATAAACCATTTACTGTTATGTGGCACGTTACTTCATTTAATACATCGTGGTTTACAAATTTAAAAAATTAATCTAAGAGGTTTAGAAACTTGCCAAGATCTCATAATTTGCCCTGCCCTGGTTTCTTAAAATAATGCTTTGGAGCAAGCTTGACTTATGTATAGTCATAAAGATGTGAAGACTCACAGATATTTCCTAATAAAGGTTTCATTTCTATAAAGTATATATTATAAAGTTTGAAATCTTAAGTAGGAAAATTCCTTTCTCAAAGCTTTATATATAGATAGATTATTTTTATTACAATATGTAAAGATGGTTCATTTTTCAAATCTTTTAAAAAGCAACCACTCCCTAATGGGAACTTCTAATAATTATCTTATTGCTTTACTTTTCTTCAGCAAATTAGAGAATAAAATGATTCCCAATGTAACAAGAGCTACTAAGAAAATAGTTAACTGAAGAAAAAAGTGCTTTTATCTAGTCCAAAAGAATGATATTGAAAAGGTTTAGGATTCAGACATGAACAGCATATATCAAGTCAGAAAAGTTTCTAAATCTACTTATACAGAACCAAGACCTACTGTGAGGAAAATGCCTCACGAAGATTTCAAAGAATATAATCTGGATGGCCAGTATGAGCAATAATTGCAATTACTGTAATCTGACCATTATTTAACACAAACAACATATTGAGCCACGAGTGCTTAGAATTCTTTAACTATACAGTGAAGACTTTTCCATCAGTGTCTCTGCCCCATAAAAGAATATCACACGTACTCACGTTTCCTGTGTACTCTTATTATTCCAAATCTATGTCTGTATTTTCATTTGTGTTTATAATCTAAATCCGTATCTGTCTTTAGAATCTCTTTAGTTATGAAAATGCACCCTATTTTCTCCTGGTTTATTTCCTTACCAATTTTATTTAGCAGTGCTACCAAATTGCTCTTCTATATTCCACATTTTTATATATTTGAAACATCCTCAAGATCTGTATCATCCACTCCTATCCCCTCTTAGTTTTAATTACCTTTCATCTGATTGAACCCCCTTGACTAAGATTGTTTTACTTCTTCTAGCAATTATAAACATCTTCTCATCTCATAAATCTCTTCCTCAGAGTTAGTCAAAATTCCTTCATTTCAGCTTGCCTTCCATCATGGTCAGGTTTACTGTCAAATGTTCTCTGTGTTAATGATACTATTTTGTACATTTTCCTTCATATTAAGATGAACATCCCTCTCAACTACCTGCCAAGATTATTTTTTTTCCCTATTATTAGGATCTATCTATGTCCTCCAGCAAGCCTTTCATGGGGGGGGGGGGGGGGGGGGGGGATCTGAACTCTTCAAAATTACAATCTAATTTTGTTTTAACACCTTTATGTGTGCTTAATTTATCCAGCGAATCCAGAAGAGACAGAGCAGGTCCATGTTCTCCCTTGGGAAGTTTTCCCTATATTCTGTACATAAGTACACATTCTCTATTGTAGATTAAATAATGAGCACATCTTTCAGCTCCCATATTTTTCACTGCACATATTTACTTTGTAGTTTCCTTCTCTAGTCAGAATATTGGGTGGAGAGAATAAGGAATTGTTGAACTAGGTAGGTCACTATTTCTTAGGAGGTTAGATCAACCCATTAGTTGATCACTGAATTAATTAATGGATCACAACAAAAAAAAATAGTGAAATAGAATATAAAAATAAATAAAAGTCTTACACATAGTACAAGTTCACAAAAATATTTCTAATACATATACATATTTATGTTTAAGGGAACTGAGTCATGATGCAATGTGTCATTTCTTATTGTGAGTTATGGTCAAAAAAGCTGAAAGTCACAGAACTTGATGCTAAGATGCCTTCGATATCTCTGCAATTCCAATTACATTAAAATATTTAGTCTAAGGATCAGAAACACAGCATTTCAAAAAAATGAAGAGAACTTAAGGACAGCAGCAAAACAACAACCAGCAAAATCATTTTTTCTTAATAAAATATCACTATTAAACTCTAACCTTAGGATTATAGAATCATAAAGCTTTTAGAGACAGAAAAAAAGTCCAGGAATAATCTAATCCAAGTTTATTGCTTTAGTACATAAAAGAAAATTCAGGCCCAGAAATTAAAAAATTTCACTTCATTCATTCACTAAACATTTACTCAGCACCTAATGTGTGCCAGATTCTAGGACTGGGTCTGTAGATAAAGAGGTCTTCGGAGAGCTCATAGTCTAAAGTATATACAGGCAAATAAACATTTGCAATAATTGCTGGAATCAAGATCATTTAGAAGAATAGAAAGTAACTAGCTCAATCTGGGTTGGGTGGCAAAAAAAAACCTGCTTCCAAAGAGAGGATATTTCTCAGTCGTAAAAATTTAGGAGTTAGCCAGGTAAAGGACGAAGAAACAACATATACAAAGGTACCATACTGATACACAATAAAGGAGAACACATTCAAAAAACTGCAAGTCAACTTTGTACAGCTGGAATATAGGAGTCACAGTAAGGAGGAGCCACATCAGAATACCTAGTATTTATGTGATATTTAATCTTCAAACCACTCTCTCAGGTAGGCACTGTTAATATACCCATTTTGTAGATGACAAACTGAAGCACAAAAAGTGAAGTGATTTGCCCAAGGTTAAACTGTGAAGCCAGGATGTAAACCAGGGAAATATAACTCCCTTAGCCAACCAATATACTAAGATGTTAGAGAACACATGC
This sequence comes from Puma concolor, assembly GCF_028749965.1. Classification (NCBI taxonomy): domain Eukaryota; kingdom Metazoa; phylum Chordata; class Mammalia; order Carnivora; family Felidae; genus Puma; species Puma concolor. The sequence continues at coordinate 139,703,130 of NC_141674.1, read as the reverse complement.
AGGAACCAATGATAAAACACCATTCTAAGTACATGCCATTCCAAGACTTTGGGTTTCATGCTAAAGGTGACTCACAGTGAAACATTTTAAGTAGGAGTGACATATTTAGATTTATCTTTTAATGAGATCAATCTGGAAGTCATATGTGGATGGAATGGAAGAGGAAGTAGTGACAAGAACCTAGGTCGTCTTAACTAGAAAAGTGCAACAATAATTCAGGTAAGAGAAATGATGAATGAGCTGGACAGTGGCAGTGCTGGCACCAGAACCAAAGTCCACTGACACCACGACCACATTCTTGTCCAGTATCCGTAAGAACCTCCCATTTTTTTCCTTTAAGCCCACCATTTAACAGTTTTTAAAAATCGAACCTCAAAGACAACAATACATTTCCTTTAGATCCCTTTATTAAATGTGACTACTAGATGCATTTGGGTATACGCAAGTGCCTAACAGAAATCCAGTTGGAGAATGACGGAAAGTCAATTGCTATCTACAGTAGTTTTCTTACCTCTTGACTTCTCTTTCTCCTTCCCCTATACACTATTCCTGGAACTTTCATGTTCAATAGTCAATTTGAAATCAATGTTCTGTCTAGACATGACTATCATAACCTAACAAAATTAAATCTACCACAGAGGAAGTCTGATGTGGTCCCAGCTGTAGCAATAAATATATTCTCTGGTCTGGTCAAATTTTGGCTTAAACAGAGATGATGAATGAATAATAACAAAAGACAGACTTTCCGAAAAAAACAAAGAGTTAAAGAAAACCAGAATATTAAAAAGGGTGTAAGAGCAATCTACAGTTCAGGTCATTTGATTCCAAGAGAGTAACACTACTCCCAAGTGTAAGTGTGTGTGTGTGTGTGTGTGTGTGTGTGTGTGTGTGTGTGTGTGGTATTCCAGAAACCAACAATTTAAAGAACAGTGGAAAAGACTATCTGGTTAATTCTCAAACATCCTAAACTGAACCTGTTTTCATTTAAACCATGGGTGTGCCCTCTTGAGCCACCCCTGATGCTAAGCAACAAGTGGGTTCCACAAGCAAGCAGCCTATAGTTTAGGGAAGTACAGAAGGAACAGTGGGGAGCAGGCCAGGAAGAGAGTAAACAAAGAAGGCAGAAAGTGGAAAGGGAACAGAAGAGATTATAAATTACAGAATATGGAATAAAAAGTGAAGGAGTACTAGTGACCCCAATATCAAACACTGCTAACCTTACTTTGACAAGTAGCAACATAAAAGAACATGAAAAGACAAATTTAAATCACAGATTTCTGAGACACCAAAGATGAGATATCAGAGTACACTACTTACAAAAGTAAAAAAGCAACAAAATAGTTTTAGAATCTAAAGGAACATTTAGAGATTATTAAAATCTCATTTGGTTTAGTTATGCTTTACTTCTCATGAAACAAGGAGTCTGGTAAACCCAAAAGGTAAAAATGTCAATAGTACCAGAGATATATATGTATGGGGAAGTGTTACAAAGATAGTATAAGGCGTATTTGCATACTTGTTGTGGGAGAGATTTCAGAATTTTTCCTTTCACTGGTGTAGTGCTACTTAAACTTTTTCACTTTAATCCTTACCTGGCTGGTTAACTTCCTTAAAACCAGATTTCAAAACAAAGTAAGCACTTATTAATTATGGTCAAATTTTAACCTTAAAAAGGACATGGGTCTGTGATAGAGCACAGAATATTAATTAGTATACCCTACATGAGCCTAATGATAACCAAAACCCAGCCAATGGTTCTTCAGAAAATTATGTAATTAAGAAACTACTTTAAAAGTTTCTTCAAATTGGGGCACGTGGGTTGCTCAGTCCAGCGTCCGACTCTTGATTTCAGCTCAGGTCATGATCTTAGGGTCATGAGATGGAGTCCACGTTGGGCTCCACACAGAGTGTGGAGCCTGCTTAAAATTCTCTCTCTCCCTCTCTCTCTGCTTTCCCCTGCTCACATGCGTGTGCACACACACACACACACACACACACCACACGCTCTCTCTCTCAAAAATAAATAAATATTTCTTCAAATTAAAGTTATCTAAAAAAGATGAAATACCCTTTTAAAAAACCCTGAATTTATACTCTGAAACCTTTCACAGACATTTAACAGTAAACATATTTCTTCCATATGAAACTTACAGGCACCATGTTCATCTCTTTCTCTCACACATAATCCTGTTGCCACCACACAGTCCAGACACTGATTTTAATAAGGATAAAAGGAAATATCCTTAAAGATGATTATTACAGCAAAGACACTACTGGATCAAAAGCAAATATAATTAAACTTGATACCTTGACCAATCATTCATCCTATTCATGAATATACAGTCTTCATGGACTGTCCATCATAGCAAAGTGATTGGAGAGTTTATTCGTAAGTCAACAAAATATTTTCATTAAAGTATAATAAGATGAAATAATGTGCATACCTATAGTCTGTTTCTCTAATATAATCATTCTAATTTTAAAAGATAAAAGATGGAAGCTCTCAATACAAGGTCACCTGGAGATCAATAACATGTACTTGTAAAATTTGGATGATTGACCGTGGGAGAGGAAAGCAAAGCCCTTTTACTAATATACCAATGCTTTCAAAAATGAAAAGTTTAAAATAAGCCTTCTTATTGTCAATACTATTGACATTTTGAGCCAGATAACCCTTCACTTCGGAAGGCTGTCCGGTTCATTATGAGATGATTAGCAGAATCCCTGCCCTTTACCCACTAGATGCTAGTAGCACACCCTCCCCCACAATTGTGACAAGGAAAAATGTCTTCAAAGGCCCCCTGTGGGGAGAGGTGCAGGGGCAAGGAGCAAAAGACACCCAAGCTTGAGAACTACTGTCTTAGAAAAAAATTCAAAATGAATGAGTAGGAGAGGGAGTTTATTTTGTTTCTCTTATGGTCTTAATGTTCCAATATATTATATTTGAATTTGATCACAGACTAGATTTAAGAGATTCTGCCTGTAGAAAACAAAGCATTTAATATCTATCACTTGTTAGCCAAAGTTCAGAAGAGTCCCAGAAGATTCACTGTACTGCCAATTTTCCCTCCAACTGCACATACACTCACTCACAGAAACACACACGGGCCACACACACACACACACACACACAGACACACACACACAGTATTGTCTAACTGAAGTGAAGGAAATGCAGATAATTACTTTATTTCCAGTTCTTATTTCATGGACTATATGGACCAGACTCCTTCAGCTCTCACAGAAATCCAAACAAATTCTCAACTTATACAGTACAATTCAAATACCACAATAGCTGCATCATTCTAGGTAGGATAAAACTAAGTACTAGAGCAAGTATTAAACTCAGCTTCACAGTTTAAGGAATTATGAAGAAAGATACAAATTAACCACAATGCTTTAAAACCATACAAATAAAAATCTAAGAAACAGATCTGTGTTTTGAAACAGAATCTGAGGAAAGATAAGGAGAATGAAAAAATTCAAATACAAAAGGAAGCTGAAGGCATTTGAGGATGAAGGAAAAACTCCAAAATGTTTCCCCTGGAATTACAGAAAGAAATTACATATTTGGCCATATTCTACAAGAACGCAGAATATGCAAAATCAGTCTGCAAAATCAGTCTCCAGTATATATAACACAGGATAGAAACTGAAAAATCAAAGTCCACAAAATACTAAAGAAAACAATAAACGTCCATCCAAAAATCCTGAAATACAAGAGCTCTTTACCACCATTTCTCATTTGCTTAAAAAAAAAAATCCAGAAACTAAAAACTGACAACTTGAAAAATTTTTTAATTCACATAAAAATAGCCATCCTCATGCTTCCAGCATGCCAAATTTACATATTACACAGAAAAATCAATTAGGAAAAGAAACATAATAATTTTTTAGAGTATATTTGATTCATAACAAAAGCCTTTTAAAAAAAATCAGATATTTTAAGTACTAAAATCTTCATACATAAACATGGATTAAAGTCTTTCAGATGATTTCAATGATCTTCAGCAGAATTATATTTTAGTTCAACTAGGAATTTTTATTTGAAAAAAAAACTATGCAACAATATTTAGTAGCAATTTTATGTAATTCTGTGTGCTATATATATATATATCTATATGCTCTAGAGCAACAAAATTACTGTATTTTAAAATTTTAGTTATTAACCTCTTGGCCCAGTTAAAACGATCCTACAAAAAAACTAATGCTCAATTCTTTTTACTTCCAAACCAAGCAGAGGAAGCTGTAAGATCTGTAGCGACAGCATGCTTTTCCAGAAGTAATACCTTGAGACTGCTCAAGAATAACCTCCTTCACCAATTAGTGTGACTCAGGTGGGTTTGGGAGGGAATAATGTCCACAATTCCTTGGTCAGTGGCCATGATGCCCCTCCTCCTCAAGGGCAGGAGATCAGAGAAAGGGATTTGAACAAGAGGAGTTTACCAACCAGAACATACAGGAACACAGGATAAAGAGTACTACGGGAAAAATAAAAACTACACAGTTAAGTCATGTCACAAAAGCAAAAGGTTTAATGTTATCAAGGTATTCATTCATTTCAGAGACACCATTGTTTATCTTCCTCCCCAAACCGTGCACAAAAAGAACTGTCAGCCTGCCTTAAGCATGTTCCTTCTTCCATTTAAACAGACATGATTCTTTGGTTAATCTCTGGCAATGATCGCCATTTCACAACACATTTAGCCCACCCGGAACTGATCAATACCACTACAGACATAAGACTAGACTTTATCCATTTATTAACCACAAGGAAATGTACCATTCAGCAAAATTCTATACATTACAAAAGATTCTATTAAAGGGGGGGAGGGTTGGGAGGATGGACACACACACACACCACAGAGGTACACAAAGAAAAGACTAACACCCTCTAATTTCCCTGTAGCAAACGAGATAAAGACATGGCCATGAAACCTGTCAATTCGTTTCCCCCCCCTATAATTCTGTCACAACCTAGTAACTGAATATTGAATTTTATGATAAACAGATCCATTGTGACTTTAAAATTGTTTCATCTATCAAACAAACTCTCCTGTTATGTACATTTGCACCTTTGAGCTAGATGATATATTCATTTACAGAATTTCAAATACAAAGGACTAGATAGTTTTCCAACCACTGGTTGCAAGCATAGAATGTTCTCACAAAATCAAAATTTCAAATATAAAAGGACCAAATTATTCTTCCAACCTTGGGCAAAACCTATTTTATGATTATAGTGTATTTGACAGTATGAACAATCTCAAATGGCTGCTCTAAACCAAAAACAATGCTTCAATACAACGCGTTTAAAATAAGTATTCCGTAGGTAAGCAAAATCTATGCCAGAAAAGAGCACATAAATGGTGGTTGAAAGCCAGCACATTACCAACACACAGAGGCATACCTCTCCAGCACTGGGTTATTGTTAATACTCCAACAACAACAACTACAACTATTTTTAACACTGCTGGACAGTGAAGTTGAAGAAAACGTAAAGGGAGACCCAGATGAAATTGCTGATATGATGCATTGTTTCTCACGGTCAAAATTAAGTAACAACTGGCTTGATCTCTGTCGTGATAGTCACTGGTGAAGCACTAATTAAAAGACGATTAAAATAAAACACCCTTATTTTGGAGAATGCCACAGTAAATGACATTCCAGAAAACGCCTTTCGGTTCTCAAACCTTTGCATAGATTGTCACTTGTGGTATCTGTGGCTTAACTGCAACCCAACCAGCGCTGTCATCCAGTGTTATGGCCACAAACCATGACTTTCTCACTTCCACAACAGAGCAGTCACTCTTATCAGTTCGCCAGCCTAACTCTAAACGAGAAAAATTCACGGAGGTTTCCAGATCACAATCAGACCTGGGGGGTCGCAGCCGAGGGGCTCCGGGTCGGGGAAAACCTCCCCAGGCTCCACTGGAGCTCGCCGACCCAACAACAACCTCGGCCAACAACAACCGCGGCCGCCAGCAGCGGCGGCAGCGGCAGCAACAGCAGCAGCCCCGCCGCGCCGGGCTCCATGCACCTACCTGAAGAACAAGAGATAAGAAAGACGGCAAACGCCAACTTTGCAGCAGCTCCCATTTTCCCGAGGCTCCGAGGAATCCGTAGGAAGTTCTCGCTAGATATCCAGTTCCCTGGGTCTTCCTCGGAGACAAACCTCCTGGTGTAAAATCAACCGTCATAAAACATATTCGGAAGCCCCGACCAAAAAAACGTTCACGGGGTTAAGAAGGAAAAAAAAAAAAAAAAAAAAAAAAGAGAGAGCACAACAATAAAAAAAAAATGCACCACGGGGGAAAAACCGCCACACACACGCACAACACACAAAACCAAACAACGAAAAGCCAACAACAACAAAAGCGGGTTTAAATCACTGTCAAAATCACTGTCAGCTCCGCTCGCCTCTTGGGTCTCTCGGAACAAAACGCCAGGCTGAGGCGACGAGGAGGCGGCGGCGTCCGCTGCCGCCCGGACAGTCCGGGAACCGAGCTGGGTCCGACGTCCGGACCGACCTTCAACCCGGACACCCAAAGTCCGCGGACCACTGACGGCCGAGCTCACGGCCGTGGCGGCCGAGGCAGCTGCGGCGCGGGGAAGGAGCAGCGGGCGGCGGCGGCGGCAGCGGTGCAAGCGGCGGCCAAGTTCTGGTCCAGGCTCTGGCTCCGGCTCCGGGCTCCGGGCTCGGCCGCGTTTTCGGTCCCCTGGCCTCCGCCGGCCCCGCCCCCCAGACTTCCGGTTCCGGCCCGAAGCTGGAAGCCAGGCACCGCGGAGAAACGCTCCGCCGCGGCGGCGGCGACGGCGGCGGCGGCAGCGGCGGCCGGGCGCAGCGCGCGTGCCGGGCCGGGAGCGCGAGGAGATTGTCGGGGAAGCGAGGCGGGAGCGGGGGAGGGGTGAGTGCGAGGGCGGGGCCGGCTGGAGGGCGAGGAGGCGGGGCGGATGGAGGCTCGTTACCGCGAGGCCTCGGAGTCCGGCCTGCTGGGCCTGCTGGGCTGCGGGGCTCGAGTGGGTGGGTGACTGGATGCGATCGGGGACCTGGATCGCCTGGTTTTCTACTCGCGCACCCCGCTGGTCTCTTTGGAGCGTACATTCGCAAGATCAGTGGGAGCCCAAGAGGAACAGGAGCCTGAGGCAGGGCGGGTGGCCAGTGACTCCGACGGGCGTCTGCGGCACCCTGTCTTTCCTCTGGGGGGACGCCTCGTCCGCACGGAGGCGCGGGGGAAGCCGGGGTGAACCAGTCCGAGCGGAGCTCAGTGCGCGCGAGCTGGTGTCTGTGCCCCCAGTCTTAGCTCCGCGTCCCAACCCTGTAGCTACTGCTTAAGTGTTTTGTCTTTTGGCTAAAAAAGAAAAGAAGGGAAAAAACTCGTGGAGGATGGGCTGTCAACCCGGTCAGGATATCCATGGCAGTTATCACCGTGTGCAATTTGAGTGCATTCCCACCATCCCTTTTATACACAAAGCATTGTGTTGAGAACTCTTCTCCACGTAATAGGTTCGCAGATACTTATTATGTGCCGAAGAGGAAATCTGATTTCGATCGACATATTTGATGGTCAGACAAGTATTTACTTTTTCAAATTTTAGTTCTTTTAGGACTTATTTTTACCCCTTAATACGAGTTGATGGCTTACAAGGTGCTGTGCTAGAGGCACGGAATGGATCCTAAATGCAAAAACAGGATCCCTACCTCAAGGAACTCACAGTATTTGCTACACTTGAAGTTGGCTACAAAATACAAACTTAAAACAGTATTAAAGGTATTACCTTTCTCATTTACCACACTTTAGCGAGCTCCGTGAAGGTAGGAATCTTACGTCTTCTCCATTTTATGCCTGCACTCAAAGTGTCTAGCATGTGATAGATGTATAATTGTATGGATGACTAGGGGATTATTGCCTTTTTCTTAAGTGCAATATTCTTGCGTGTACTCTATAAATTTGGGGGTTTATTAATAAAGAATAATAAAGCAACTGTACTGTATGGCTAACTCATGTTTTACTGGTGGTTTACTGATTCCCACATTTTTCCCACAAAGCCAAGCCTTCTCCCTTGTATTCATAGTGTTTTATTTTTCTCTTCCTCTAAATTACTCTATATTTCTGTCTATTAAGTTCATCCTGTAATTATCTGCCCATTTCTACAACTTGTCAAGGTTATTAGTAATTATTGTGACTCTTTAAACTCTCTCCAAGATTTCCAGTTCTCAAGTTGTGGTGCTCAGAATTTGACTGATATTGTGCAAGAGTTAAGAAAAGTCCCAAGTTGGTCTTCAGAGTGTCTAAATGATCTCATATTATGTAATTCTCCGAACTTTATGAGCTGGTCAGAGGAATAAATATAAACCTTCTTGCATTTTCTAGTTGCACTAAAAGTTGCCACTAATGTTTCTGGAAGCGAAGAGTATATTTAATTCATTCAGGAATTTGATGTCGGTTATACCCTGGATCGGGCCTCACTGTTGTCTTATCTCTGCATCACTTCCATATTTCTTGAATTGTGAAATCAGAGCAAGTGGAATAACTGGAATAACCAGTAATAGGACTAAAACTTAAAAATATATTCCTTATCTAACCACCTAAATTTGCCAGTAAAAGAATGTAAGAGAAGATGGAAATTATTTTTCTGTAGTATGAAAGAGGAGCAACAAGTCCACGTACTCACTAGAAGACTATTCTTCTCTAATAAAGAGTTTAACCCCATGCGAGAAGTTATTAATATCCAGTAATAGTAGTTACCTATTTTGTTCCTAAAATCCCCCATCCTCTGTATATTTTTAAAAATTCAAAAATAATTTAACCTAGTAAGACATGAGAGAATGTGACTAATTCCCACTGGAATTCCAAAGGTTAAAAAGAAGACAAAGGTAGCTGCAGCTAACCCTACTGCCCCTCTTTCTTTCCTATTTCTAGAATCACTTTTTGTTAATCTACATATCCAACACCTCCCTAACAGTGCAATCTGCACAAACTGAGGAAGAAAGGAAGGAAGGAGAAGAAAGGGAAAGGAAACATGAATTCTGGTCTGCCAGAGCATTAGACAATTATGTATTAAACATCTTTAGCTAACACCACTCAATCTCCATGCCTGAGACCTGGTCTTCTATTCACTCTAATGCTGGAATTTCAAGTCCAGAGTTCAGACAAGAAGTTCAATTGAACTGCAAGTTTTTCCCAGCTGGAGGAATCTTGAGAGGCCAATTCAATCTAGAAATTCAAGTGTATGTTGGCTAGATGAGGATACAGAGGTAAACAAGTGTCATAGACTGCTTCCAAAATAAAGGACAATTGATTTTTTATGCTAGAAACTCATATGGCTCTAAAAGGTATGGAGTAAGTTTAAATCTTCAGCTCTGAAATAGAGCTGGAATTGAATTAGGTCAGATTTGAATGTGCCTTTGAGATTGGGTGGTATGCCATATATTGTGAAGAAACCCACTGTAATGTACTCACTTGCCTTTGGACATACCAACAGCCACATATAAATTAAGCATAGACATGCCAAATCTCTCTTCCTTTATCATCAGTAAAATGACTAAATTCTTTGGAGTATGAAGGATGTTGAATTTCCCTAAGATGAAGGATTTAAAAATATTTCTGCTGCTTTCGATATGCTCTAAAAGTATATATTTGTGTAACTATGTGAAAGTATACTATAAAGGTACTATAAAAGTCTTCTCCTGTTTTCAGATAACATGGATGTTCCTGAAGTGGCATAAGTAATGAATTTTTCATATACCAATGCTGTAAAGCATAGTACATGGGGAAAATCTTGGTAACTTGGTAAGTCAAAGGAAGGCAAATAATAGCATATCTTCTATGAACATTCTCCTCTCCCCAAATGCTCAAGGTGGAAATGAAATTCCCCATATCCTAGCTTTTGCTACTGCTATTCCTCTCTTTTTACTTAGATCTAGGCATAGCATTGCAGTATGTCAATGGTGGGGTGTAAGGGGAGGAAATGATGAGAAGAATATAGATGTGGGAATGGACGTGGGACAAAACATGAAGGCAGAATATTTTAAGGCAGGAAAATGAGTTAGGAAAGTTAGGAAATACTAGCTGTGGTGGAAATAATGTATCCAGCACTTTGATAAAAAGGCTATACTAACCAGTAGTAATAGAATCCTCAACAACCAGTTGGTTCTTGTGTAACATCCCAAGGGTAAATTTTGACTTTTCTCCCACTCTCGTGTCCTTCAAAATCCAGAGGTATTTCCCCACCCTCCAATTTATATTCATGACTACAGGGACTTAGTTTTCTGTTTTCATAGTTTTATAACTTTTTTTCAACTAATTTTCTAACTTTTATTTCTAAATTGTATGCCTATGTTATACATCTTATGGCTTTTATTTTGTTTTCTATTTTACTTCTAATGGTTTTCAACTCCTCTTTCTATAACAAAGGCTAGATGAGCTTTGAGATATAGTGAATAAATCAATCCCAATGACCCCAGTCATTCATTCAAGTTGGAGTAAAACAACACTACTCAAAAATGCAGTTCTCAAACCAGCGTTGGTTCAAACTCTTTGTTATGATCTTCAATGCGATTGGCATAGACATTGACAACATTCAATTAAAAAGTTTTATAGAAACTTAAAGAATAATGTTAAGTCTGTGGAAGTTAAAAATAATTTGGCTTATATTTTGTTATTTTTTTATTTCATGTTTTTAGTGATTTAGTTTTATTGTATTTTATAAAAGTCTCATAGATGGGAAAATCACCATAGATCATTTGAAAGGACTGGAGTGGAAAATAGGCTATATACCTAAGACTCTGTCTCAAAAATAGTGCTTTCCATCCATTTTAACAAATGTTTAAGATCTTAAATAAAGCTTCGATGGTTATGGCCCTAAAATTGTCTCTAATGCAAGACTGCATAAGAATCGGTCATTTTCATCACATTGTCCATCTTTATCTGTGGTATTCATTTATTCCACAAGTAATTATTAGCTACAGGATCTGTCCTAGGTGTTGGTTGTATAATGATAAAAGAAGTGGATATCATCTCTTCCCTCATTGAGCTTACAGTATCATAAGGAAGATGGAAAAATAGCAAGTAAACAAGTAATTGTCAAGTGGGAAAGATTATGTATAAAAGCAGACAGGGTGCTGAGATAAGGAAGAGTGGTGGAACTGGAGAGGAAAAAAGGCATTATTTAGAATAAATCAGGAAGGAAGTCGTATTTAAACTGAACCCACAAGACGAAAAGGAGATAGCCATGAATCGAGCTAGTTAAGGAGGAACAGTATGTACAAAGCCTATAATGTATTCCAGAAATTGAAAAGAGGATCTCATGGCTATGAAGACAGTGGTATGAATAAGGAGAAACAGGAATTCAGGCCCCAGACCATGCAATATCTTATAGACAGAAGTAAAGTCCTTAGATTTTATTCAATGTGAAGCATCAAGCCATTGGGCAGTTTTAAGTAAGGGAGTTCTAGCTTAGGTCTTTAAAGATTATTCTTGCTCTTATATGGAGAACAGGTTGTAAGAAATTACCAAAGAAAGCAGAGACCAGTGAGAAAGGTGTCACAGTAAGTCAGGCAAGAGATTATGGTACTATGAACTAATATGGAAAGAAGCAGACAGATTCAAGATATAATTTGGAAGAAGAATCAACAGGATTTACTGATGAATTGGATGACTTCTACTTTTTTCTTAAGCAAAGGAGCAGAGATAGTGTCATTGGTTGAGATGGTGAAGATTTAGAGGGAGGGATATAGAAAAGGAAGCAGAGAGATGAATAATGAAAGAACTCAATTTTGAAAATGTTAAATCTGAGATGACTGCAAGACATCTGAATAGAGATGTAAAGTAAGTAAGCATTTGGATGTGGCTGAAGTTTCACGGAACGGGCAATCCTACAGATACAAATTTAGGAATTATCAGCACATAAAAGGTATTTAAGTCCATGGGAATGAATAAAAGTGTTTAAGTAGAGAGGGGACAGAGAGAAGAAATTTAGCAAATGGAAGATAAAGAGCCAGGAAAGGGGATGAAAAAGTAACAGCCAGAGAGATGAGTAAAAACTGAGAAAGATGTCATACAGATGATTGAGTTCTACCTTGGTTGGGTTTGTTAAGTAAGTGATTTTTGAGTAAAAGAAAAACAAGAAAGTTATAGGAATTGTATTGAAACACTGAATAATGGAATTTGAGTTGGACAGGAGAAAATGCAATCTAGAAGAGGCTGTTGTGGGTAGAGTTGTGATAGGAGCAATGGATTAGAAGGCTGACACCATTTGGACTCATTGCCTTCTGGCTGATATTTAAGCAAGTGAACTAGGATAGGAACTATTATCTAAGAATAAGAATTCAAGGTTTTGGAGGGGAGTTGTGTCTGTGATGACAGTGGCCAGGGAGTTACCAATGCAGTGATAGAAAAAAATTGTGACTGGCAGTGGATTCAAAATTGGATGTTAAAGCATCCGGTGAGCTGAATGGGTCATTTCTAAGGAGGTGGAAACTACTTAGAATGGTGACAAATATTAGACAAGGGAGTAAAAACATTAAGACTTCAAGAATACAGAGATCTTTCTTGGAGGCTATTAGATGACAGCATTCCTTAATGTTATCTCCAACAAGACAAATGGTTTTCAAAGTGTTTTGTTATACATACTTACTTGATTTTCATTACAACTTTGTTAAATAGGTAGCCCTAATGATATTATTGCCATTTCATAGATTAAAAAAAAATGAGTCTCAGTCTAGTACCAGTGCACTAGAAATAGTTATAAAGAGATACATGGTAAAGAAAGTCAACTTATTGTCCTCTATTTTAAATTAAACTCAAATTTGTGAAAAAAAATTGAGGGTGATTTATTAAATTTTTAAAGGCATTCTTTTTAAGGCTTCCTTTCAATGGCACCTTTCCTAAATACAAGTATTTTGAAAATTTCTCTGTATTAAAAAAAAAAAGATTATCTACATTTTTTCAAAAGCGTATATTATGCAAAGCAAGATAAAGTACCAGGCAAAGGAACTATCCGAATATTTGCTCCTTTTTATGATATGGTGAGAGCATTTTTTAAAAAATCTGTGCTGAGATAAAATTATCATAAAATTTAACAGTAATTATTATTACAACTCCATTCTAGAGAATTATAAGAAAATGAAAAGAGTGGATGTAAGTTTATTGTTATTGTGTGTAAAAGTGAATTTTTGCACTGAGGCAATAGAGAATAATACATGTGTATGACAAATAATACTCTTTACAATTAAAAAAACAATGGGCAAAGAAAAATTATTTTTCTCTTTATTTCTAAAAAATTTTTGTTTTCTCAGGCTAAACAACACTGGATTTTCCCATCTGTTTAAGCATGCAAATTAAAACACTTATCTGCACTTTATTGTGCTTCATTTTAACTTAAATCAGAAGAATTTTAATCAAAGCAATACTGAGGCTTTGGGGGGAACTGAATTGTAGGGACACTTGTAGTAATTTTAACTGGTCAAATATATTGTATGCATTTCTTTATATTCAAAATTAGTTATTACTACCTACTCTTTCAAATAAGTGATCATTTTATCCCATTTTTTAGGTGAACAAATGCAGAGGTTAAATGTTTTGCCCAGGGACATAAATTGAATCAGTGATAGAAGTAGGATTATAACTCCAAACTACTGACTCAAAGCTTAGTCCAATGAACCATGCTGTTTCTCAAGTAGTAAGCATATTAATTGTCCCTCCAAGCAGGAAACTGAGCTCTAAATGGAGCATGTCCCATCCAGAAGACCTACACAACATAGTAAAGAGACCTATTTCTTTCACTTGAAAAGAAAAAAACAAAAAAATAAAATAAAAACAACTTACATACTGAAGTGTCGGACTTACCTTTCTGTAGAGAGAAAATATATGTTATGAATTCAAGAAGTAATACAAAATATGTTACAGAAAGGCACTATATTTTATACTTATAAAACCAATAGAGTGTTTTAATTTTGTTGTTCAATACTGACATTAGACCTGTAATACACAGAATGCTGAATTTGCAGTATTAGACTAACACCTACATAATTCAGGAATCCATTTTCCCTTTGTTATTTAGACTAACCATAGAAAAATAGCAATTGTACAGATTTTATTTAATATTTGAATAAATGCCTCCCTGACTCATTTTTCTTATTTCAAGTTCACCCAGGTACATACTTTTTCTGACTCAGTTTTAACTCTGCAGTTTTAAAACCACAAATGAAAGACTATATTGAAAGTAGAGATTATGGAAAATTGCAAATTAAAAGTGAATGATTCAACTTCCACTTCTAGCTATGATAGAATAGCTTGTAATATTTTAACTCTCCTGTTGAGAACAACCATTTAAAAATAATATATACAACAACTATTTGGAGTTACCAGAGAAGAACTAAGGAAGCCAGTACTAGGGAATCCAAGATCCCAGAGAGGAAAAAACTGTAATGAATTGAGCCCCACATTCACCTCAGCTTTTCACTTGTGTATTGGCAGATTCTTGGCATGGGTAATAGAAGCTAAGAAGAAGTGTCAGCCTGGGCTTATGGCAATCTCACTGGGTTAGGGAGACAGATGCTGTAGTTTGAGGCTACAAAGGTGATTGTGACTTGAGAGACTAAGATACATGAATTGAGAAAACCATAGAGGAGCAAGCCCAAACTTATGTACAATGTCCCCTCAAGGCATGTGCTGACTCCTAAACTGTGCAGGGTAAAATGCAGAGAAACTAAGTGCAAAGGAACAGCTTGGATGTTAAATAGCTGAGCAGAGATTTTCACAGCCTTGGAAACCTTGGGAGACAGAGATGAAAATTTAGAAACCACCTAGGTGCTAGAGCCTAAGTAAACACCTCAGGATTTCAGAAGAGAATCCAAGAAGGCTACTTCTTAAAAATTAAAGGCTATATTTTAAGAGTTAGAACAAACTGAAAATCAATAAGGCTAACAAAATCTGAAACCCAGCATTGACTTGAGTAATGTGCTCAGTCCATATGTTATATGACTGGAGCATATCGAATCCTTTCAGGATAAAAGATAACTTCATGTAGAATCTTTGCAATTTTTCACACATGATGTTTATCATCCAATTTAAAAATTGCCAAGCATGTAAAAAACAGGACCAAACAGAAATGCTAGAACCGAAAGTTACAAGAACTAAAACAAATTGAAAGATGAGTTAATAACAGATTAGACACATCAGAGAGAATAGTAAAAGTAAACTAAGAGAGAAGTATAAAATATTCAAGTTTAAGTATAAAGATTAAGAGGAATAAAAACCACAGAAGAGAAAATATGAGTTATGTGAAACAACATTTAAAAGTCTGATATAACAGGAGAGACTGGGTGGCTCATTTAGTTAAGCAACCAACTCTTGATTTTAGCTCAGGTCATGATCTCATGGGTCATGAGTTCGAGCCCCACGTCGGGCTCCACACTGTCAGTGTCAGCTTAGGATTCTCTCTCCCTGTCTCTCTGCCCTTCGCCCCTCTCAAAATAAATAAAAATTTTTAAAAAGTTTGATATACCAGTAATTGGAGTCCCAGAAGAATAGGAAAGCATAAATTGAACAAAAGCAACCTTTCAAATCTACTGGCAACTAATTTTACAAAACTATGAAAGATAGCAGGTCATGAATTCAAAAAGTTCCACAAACTGTATTTAGGATAAATACAAGGAAGCTACACCCAGAGTATTATAATCAAACATCTGAAAAACAACAATAAAAGGAAAATATCAAAAGTAGAGAAAAACTTTTTAAGCAACAAAGACTTCAGCTGACTTTTTAATAGAAACCATGGAAGCCAGAAGACAATGGAATGACATTCTTGAAGTTCTGAAAAGACCAAAACTGCCAACCAAGAATTCTATTCCTACAAATATACTTAGCAGAAAAGAATGTGAAATAAATTCATTTTCAGGCAAGCAAAAGCAGAGCAAATTTGTTTCTAGTAGACCTACACTAAAAGAGAGTCTTAAAGGGATTTTTTCAGGTTTAAATGCAGAACTGCAGGAAAAAAATTAACATAGAGAAGGGTAAACAAATGCAAATAATAGTAAGTAAATCACTGTGGGACTTAAAATAAGTATAGAATCAATATACGTGACAACACTAAAAGTATTATCCAAGAAGTCATAAAAGCACAAAAATGCAATGAACAAAGAATGAATCTTGGCATTTCATATTTTAGGGTGACTAATAAAATAAAAAAATATATCACTAACAAGCTAACACACATATATATATATCACTAACAAGCTAACATGGGGCAAATGGAATAATTAACATTTGATTAATCCAAAAGATGATACAATAGGAAATATATAGTAAAAAAAGGTAGATTTAAACCTAAATACATCAATAATAACACTTAAGTACTTGGATTAATAGTCCAATTAAATGACAAAGATGGTCAAAGTGGACAGAGAAACAATAACCAACCATATACTGCTCATGAAAG
The DNA here is from genome assembly GCF_028749965.1 of Puma concolor. NCBI lineage: Eukaryota > Metazoa > Chordata > Mammalia > Carnivora > Felidae > Puma > Puma concolor. The sequence goes on along the minus strand of NC_141674.1, from coordinate 139,686,687 downwards.
ATATGCCTTATATATAAGGACTATTGAAGATTAGAAGTAATAATATGAAAGATATAATGTGAAATGATAACCAAAGGAAAATGGTGTAGCTGTACTCATATCAGGCAAAGCAAACTCTAAAACAAAAAGTATTACTATAGAAAAACAGTGTTTCCGAATAATGAAGAATCAACCGGAATATAAACAAATTTAAATATACCTAATAACACAATATTAAAATATGTACATGATTATAAAATAAATATATTCTAATTTCTCCTGTGATTTTTTTCACGCTTTGGTGTTTAGAAGAGTGTTGTTTAATTTCCACATATTTGTAAATGTCTCAAAATTATTTTCTGTTAATTTTTTTGGTATTTATTTAGTGAAGTATACTTGACATACAAGATTACCTTCTGTTATTGATTTTTAATATCAATCCATTGATGTTGGAGAACATACATTGTCTGATTTCAATTATTTTACATTTATTGCAGCTTGTTATATGGTCTAACATATGGCCTATCCTGGAGAATTATTCCACGAGCACTTGGGAAGAATGTGAATTCTGTTGCTGTTGGGTAAACTGTCCTATAGATGTTTGTTAGGTCTAGTTGGCTTATATTGGTGATACACTTTTATATTTTCTTCTTGGTCTTCTCTCTTTATGTTCTATCCATTATTAGAAATGGGGCATTGATGTCTCACTGTTATTTTTTAATTGTCCATTTATTCAATTCTGTAAACTTTTACTTTGCATACTTTGGAGTTCTGCTGCTAGGTGCTTATGTATTTAGAATTGATATGCCATCCTGATGAATTGACCCACTTTTTATTATAAAATGCCCTTCTTTGGCCCAAGTCATCAGTTTTGTTTTAAAGTCTATTTTGTTTGATACCATTATACCTATTTTAGGTCTCTTTTAGTTACTGGGTCTCTATTACAATAACCAAAGAGACTATTCCCCATTCTTTAACTTTCAAACTCTTTGCTTCTTAAGTCAAATGTGTGTCTTTTATAGCCAGCATACAGTTGGGTCATTTTTTCAAAATACATTTTGCCAATCTCCATCTTTTGATTCAAGTGCTTAATCTTTTCACATTTAATGTAATTGCTGGTAAGGTAGGACTTTTATCATTTTGTTATTTGTGTTCTATGTATTATGTTTTTTCCTTCTCAATCACTGCATTCTTCCATGTTAGATATTTTCCAGTGTACAATTTTAATTCTCTTGTTGTTTCTTCTATTATATTATTGGAGTTAATTTTCTTAGTGGTTTCCATGGGGATTGCAATTAACATGCTATCTTAAAACAATCTACTTCAGATTAACACCAACCTAATTACAATAATATACAAAAACTTTGCTTTAGTTCCTTTCTGCTCCCCATTTTTGGTGTTATTATTATCATATAAATTATATTCTTATGTATTAATGTCCATTAACAAAGTTTTATAATTCATGCATGTATCTTTTAATTCATATAAAAGAAGAAAAGCATTACAAACAAAAATGCATTTCTACTCTTTGTCTTTTGAAGTGTGACTATCATTTACATATGTAAGAGAATGGATCTCTTTATGTTCATCATACTTTGAGTTTGTTGAACTTCCTGGATCTACAGATTAATGTTTTTCATCAAATTTGAGAAATGTCTGTCCACTGTTTCTTCAAATATTCTTCTGTCTCTTTCTCTCTCTTTTCTTCTGAGACTCCCATTATGCATATACTGGTACTTCTGATGATGTTCTGCAAATCTGTGAGGGTCTGTTCTTCCCCCCCTCCCCCCAAATCTTTCTGTTTCTCAGACTGGACAGTCTCTATTGACCTATATTCAAGTTTGCTAATTCTACTTTTGCCAGCTCAAAATTTATTTATTTATTTATTTATTTATTTATTTATATATTTATATACATACTTATATTTATATACTTATATATAAATATATACTTATATTTATATATATAAATATGTATACATATACATGTATATACATATATTGTATATATATGTGTATATATGTGTATATGTGTATATATATATATAGTTGATATTCTTTATTCTATTTTTTTAATGTTTATTTTTGACAGAGAAAGAGAGAGAATGAACAAGGGAGGAGCAGAGAGAGACAGAGACAGAATTTGAAGCAGGCTCCAGAGTCTGAGCTGTTAGCATGGAGCCTTATGTGGGTCTTGAACTCACAAACCTGACATCATGACCTGAACCAAAGTCGAATGCTTAACCTACTGATCCTCCCAGGCACCCTGATATTCTCTAAGTCATCTTTCTCATATTTCTCTTTAATTCCTTAGCTATGATTTCCTTTAGCTCTTTAAACATGTTTATAGTAGCTGATTTTAATTCTTTGCCTAGTAAGCTTAACATCTAAGATTCCTCAGGGGTAGTATGTATTAACTGCTTTTTCCACTGTATATGGGCCATAACTTCCTGTGTCTTAGCAAGTCTTGTAATTATTTTTTGTTTTTATAAACTGAAATTTTTATGCAATATAATGTGGTACCTTCATACCATAGGGGTTATTGTTGTTGCTATTTGTTGTTGTTGTTGTTTTTAGTGACTTTCCTAGACTAATTCTGTAAAATTAATATTTTTTGTTATATATATATATATATATATATATATATATATATATATTGACGTCTCTGCTTGGTGAGCTTAGTGGTCAGCTAATAATTGCAGGATGACTTTTTTATAAGTCTTGAAACAATAAGTGTCCAAGATTTTGCCAAGAGACTCTGTGTGTGTTTGTGTTGGGTATGCCTTCAGTGCTCTGGCATTTTATGTCTGCCTTAGCCTTCACTTCCTGTTTGCACTGGGTCTCAGGTTGGGCTAGAAATGAGAAATAGGGCCTTTTACTTTTTCTGAGAGATGCATACAGCCCTACACCACCGTGTGGTCTTCTAGATCCCCAGAAATAATTTGGAGCTTTTCAAAGCCCACTGTGCATATCTGATTCCCAGATTTCCCTTTAAAAAAAAATTATTCATTTTTGAGAGACAGAGAGAATGGGGGAAGGGCAGAGAGAGAATGTGACAGAGGATCTGAAGCAGGCTTTGTGCTGACAGCAGCAAGCCCAGTGTGAGGTTGAACTCACAAACCATGAGATCATGACTTGAGCTTCAGCTCACTCAACTGACTGAGCCACCCAGGCACCCCCAGATTTCCCTTTTAAGTTTTTGTCAAGTGATATTTATTTCTGTTTTAGGTAGCTGTGATGTTAAACAATTACCACTCACTGTTTTGGACAATGCCTTGGGGATAGAGCCCTCTTCACCGAGCAAACCCTAGTTCAGGTAAAATAAAGGCAAATATGAATGGCGGCTGTTCCAGGGAGTTGCTGGATGGGTCAAATAGTGACAATTGACTGGGGATTTTTTGGGAGCTCCAAACTCATTCTCTCCCCTTCATTGTCTACTTGGGTGATTTTCATAGCTACTATGGTGTAAAGCTGCTGGGTTTCAAGGTTACAATAGAGCTGAGGAGAGGGTAACCAGAACAGGGCAAGTTAAAATGCTGCAAAGCTTGCTGTTTTCACCAAAATTCAGTTATTTTTCTTGAATAAATGCTCTTTAGATTGTGCAAGTCTTTGCTTTATTTCTAGAAGTCAGAAAAAGTTAGTTTTGACAATTTTTATGAATGTTCTTATTGCTTTTATAGAAGAAAATCAGAAGTCTTTACTCTGCCATTCCAGAAGTGCCTTTGTTTTGAGATTTTGTTGAAGTAAAGTAGTATACAGCAATAAAAGTAATGACTACTGTTTCATGCAACCACCTTGACGCATCTCCCAGAAATGACATTGAGCCAAAGAAGCCAGACAGAAAGAGTACCTGTTGGTGGTTTTATTTATGTGACCTTCCCAAAACAGTTAAAATGAGTCTGTAATGATGAAAGTGAGAATATTAGTTATCTTTAGGATGGTTAACTGGAATAGAACATGAGAAAATATTGTAGGATGTTGGTAATGTTCCATATCTTGACCTGGATGGTGGTTACACGAGTGAATTTATTTACTAAAATTCTTTGAGCAATACACTATATGAACTTTATGGTATGAATGTATACTCTTTGAAAAAAAAACCACTTTAAAAGCAAACAAAAGTAAATGGTTAACCTCAGTCCCTTCTTTAATTCTTGGCTATAGATTCCGTTGCAGAGTGTTATGTGAGGAGTGAAAGTTCTCATATTTACGGTTAAGAGAGTCAAATGTGTACCATAGAGACATAGGAATGATTTGTTTCTAATATTATTGTTTCTTCTAATTAACAGAAGCATATATGTCTACAAAGCGCTATGATTCTTAAACTGCTTTCGCATATATTATCTTGTCATCTGTATAGCTATTGAAGTTGGAGGTCAAGTGTTATGTTTTCCAAATGAGGACACTCAGATGAAGAATCAAAATCTGTGAATAATAGACTGAGGATTGATACCTTATGTGTCTGACTCTTAGATTATTATGCTTCTTTACCACACCTACAGTCTTCAGAGTTGCTCGACACCAACTTATAAAAATTAGATGTGTGTCAATGGTTTCAGAACTCTCTAAAAATTCTCTTAAATCAGTTCTTTTTTAATTTTTTTTTCACCGTTTTTATTTTTTATTTTTGGGACAGAGAGAGACAGAGCATGAACGGGGGAGGGGCAGAGAGAGAGGGAGACACAGAATCGGAAACAGGCTCCAAGCCATCAGCCCAGAGCCTGACGCGGGGCTCGAACTCAGGGACCGCGAGATCGTGACCTGGCTGGAGTCGGACGCTTAACCGACTGTGCCACCCAGGCGCCCCTTAAATCAGTTCTTAAAGTATGATATTAATTCTTGAATCTCTAGATAATCCCAAGATTCTAGAAACAGACAGAATTCTGAACTTCCTCTTTTAAGAGTCTCTGTGAGATACAAGAGTATTTATCATCTAATTTATTTTTATTTTTATTTTTTTTTAAATTTTTTTTTCAACGTTTATTTATTTTTGGGACAGAGAGAGACAGAGCATGAACGGGCGAGGGGCAGAGAGAGAGGGAGACACAGAATCGGAAACAGGCTCCAGGCTCTGAGCCATCAGCCCAGAGCCCGACGCTGGGCTCGAACTCACAGACGCGAGATCGTGACCTGGCTGAAGTCGGACGCCTAACCGACTGCGCCACCCAGGCGCCCCATCTAATTTAAACATATATTTTGAGAGATTTCATAATGCTCGCTCATTAGATATCACATACTTTTTATGATAGGAACTCATCCCTTATTATACTAAGTTTCTATTCTGCAGCCTGTTGTTTCCCTGACTTCTACTCAAATATAGAATGATTGATCACAATCTATGATTCCTTTCTAAATATCTGAGGAATATTAAAAACCATCTTCACATTAGTGATCATTTCCCTACTTCATTTAGGCTTTCCTCCTATCGTTTCTTAAATATTTGCGTATTTGTTGAACTTCTCCCTATCAGAAAATATCCTTGTCTTGTCATTTCATCTATGCTATGAAGCTTTATTCTAGAAAACAGTACTCTGGTTAAGACCTGGTCAATGTTAATACAAAGATTTTATTGTTTTTATTGTTTTTGATATATCATGATTACTATATAATATTCTGCCATGTTTATGTAAATTTCTAACATCTATTCTTTTACTTAGGTGATTTAATCTGCATTTGTTCCTTGAATTAAAGGTATTTGATTTGTGAAGATGTGTTTTCCTAAGTAATAGGCATGCCAGCTAACTTTGCATCTTTGGCTAGTTTAATAAGTATACTCTCAACATAAATCCTGGGATCACAAATGAGAATAATAAATAAAGCAGGGCCCACAAAGCTGCTATGTATTTGTGAATAGTTAGTAGAAAGCCTTAATTTGCTTTTCAGGCAAATGAAGAATAGCACACAAGTGAGAAAGTGCCATTTATAAAGAGAATAAGGGGCTTGGAATATTTATTTATTCTTTTGCAATTAAGTTCTAAATAGCTGATGAAATGCCACTCCAGATCCCAAACAGAAAGCAACTTTAGTTGGATTTTCTCTGCCCCTCATCTTGAGCAAAAAACTTAACTTCTCAACCACTCGAAGACTCAAGCGGGGGAGAGGGGCGATTTTTCTTTCAAATATCTCTCTACAGCGTCATACCCTTTTTACCTCCCTGGATCACACCTTTCCCCTTATATCCAACCAAGATACAGTACACGGAATCTGTTGAGTCCCACAACTAATATTACTTTCCTCTTGGGCTTCAGGAAAAGCTATAGATGGATGAGGTGAGTTACTGGGGTACATTGTTTCATCAACTCAGAACAGCCTGAAAACAATAACCCTTCTCTCCTAGGCCATCTCAGTTCTTTTCATTTGATGCTCTCTCCTCGAGTCCAAACCATCGAAATCACTGCCTTTCTTCCTAGTTCAGACTGCTTCCATCCTCAAGCCGAGGGCAGATAAGCGCCCCCACCTTTTTTTTTTTTTTTTTAGAAAACTTTATCCTTGAAGGCAGGGTCTTTTTCTGGCTGGATCAGTTTTGGGCTAAAGCTACAGTTCTTGTAGGCATCTGAGTATTAACCCTGTGTGAGGTCTTTGGGATTGAACTCACAGAAATCCCATGATCAACCTTCTTTCCTTTATTCTGGGTATGTGATATATGCAGAGATTGCCTGAGTTCAGCTTTTCATTATCAGCTGTTCCTATGTTTGTTCTTTCCCTTCTTTTTTCATGTTCTTTTTTACCATCCAGACCCACAGTTCCTTGAAAACCTTATTTCCTTGTAGCACCTTGTCTAATCCACACCGGGTCCCCTCTAAACATATAAATAAGTTCGTCAACCCACCTCAGTAGCCCTCTCTTCCAGCATTCAGGGATACCATCACTTTGCTATCTCTCTACTTTTCTAATCGTATTATTAAATACAGTAAAATTGGGGCGCCTGGGTGGCTCAGTCAGTTAAACGTCCAATTTCAGCTCGGGTCATGATCTCTCATTTTGTGAGTTTGAGCCCAGTGTGGGGCTCTGTGCTTGGAGCCTGCTTCAGATTCTGTGTCTCCCTCTCTCCCTGCCCCTCACCTGCTCACACTCTGTCTCTCTCAAAAATAAATGAGCATTAAAAAAAACTTAAAAAATAAATAAGTATAGTAAAATAATAGCACATTTTCTTCAACTATACTTTCATCTCTGTCTCTGGCCATAGGTCCAATTTGGGGGATGAGGCCAAGAGTAATTTAGAGGCTATCTGATAAAATTCACCACAGCAAAAGAGACTCAGAATATACTTTAATGTCTATTTATTTTAGTATTTTGTTATGGAACATGTTTGAAATATACCAAAGTAGAGGAATACTATATTGAACTCTCAGGTATCCATCACCCAACTTCTACAATTGTCATAGTCTGCTTATGTTTGTTATTTTTAATTTTTTAAATTTATTTTGTAAATGTTTATTTATTTTTGAGAGAGAGCGAGTGTATGTGTGTGAGTGCGGGAGGGTCAGAGAGAGAGGGAAACAGAGGATCTAAAGCGGACTGACAGCAGAGAGCCCCATGTGGGGCTCAAACTCAGAAACCATAAGATCATGACCTGAGCCCAAGTTAGATGCTTAACCAACTGAGCCGTTCAGCTGGTTATTTTTAGAAGAAATGTTTTTGGTCACTATATTGTATTAATATTGCTTTCTCATGAATTATTATTCCCCATGACCAATCTGCTCTTTATTCTAAATCCAGTCCTGAAACCAAATTAAACACGGTTAAAAAAAAAAAAAAAATTTAGGGGTAGAAAAAGAAAAACGAACAAACTGAATATAGTTCTTCTAATTCCAGGAGTATCTCTTTTGTATTATCTTTACCATATAAGGCAAGTTATGACATAAAATGTCTTATAAATTCTCAATGGCTAAAGGGGATTCTAGAATATTGAAGTTACTTTTCTTTCACCACACTAGTGTTGTTATAATTATCCTACATTGTATTCTTCAGTGAACCTCTGGACAAAATTGAATCAGTTTCAATCCAGGCAGGTTGGGCCTGGGGATATCTGCAACATCTACAAGAAGAGGAGAAGAAGCCTTCAAACAACTATAACAGTGAGGTCTGGTTTATATCACTTCTGGATAATCAAACAGTTTGACAAAGTTACAACAGAGTAGTTAGCCATGGTTGTGTTTCTAAATTTTTTTTTTCAACGTTTATTTATTTTTGGGACAGAGAGAGACAGAGCATGAACGGGGGAGGGGCAGAGAGAGAGGGAGACACAGAATCGGAAACAGGCTCCAGGCTCTGAGCCATCAGCCCAGAGCCTGACGTGGGGCTCGAACTCACAGACCGCGAGATTGTGACCTGGCTGAAGTCGGACGCTTAACCGACTGCGCCACCCAGGCGCCCCCATGGTTGTGTTTCTAGATGAGGTGAATCAAGTGACAATTAGTGGAAACGTGCTATGAGGATAATTTTCTTCATATCTTTATTGATGTCCTGGATAAAAGATTCAGAGCATATTGTCAGACTCACAGGGAGCTGAATTAAGTGGTTTGCTAATATCCTGGAATGGCGAGAGAAATGACTTGAAAGTTGATAAAATGTTAGTCTGAAAACAAAGTGTAAAATCAGAGATGACAAATACAAGGTGAGGTTTAACTTCAAAGAAATTCCCAAAAATTTATTTTGAAAGATAATCCTTCCACTCTACTTTTCATTTGACAGACTTGTACTAAAACAATTTTGTGGACAAAATTGAGGGATTTCAAAGATTAATGGCAAAATCAACAAAAGTAGAGAAAAATTCAGCCTACAAGAGATTCCAAAGAGTTCCCTAGCTTCTTCCAGCATGTGAGGATACAATCGGAAGTCTGAGACATGGAAGACGGTCCTCACCAACCCTGCTGGCACTCTGAGCTCAGACTTCCATCCTCCAGAACTGTGAGAAATAAATTTCTGTTGTTTATAAGCCACCCAATCTGTGATATTTTGTTAGAGCAGACAAATGTACTATGACAAGGACAATGCTGAATGGTGTGTTTGCGTGTGCTTAAAAAGGGTTACAAAGAAGAGACTTAAAGAAGGAACCACTGTTTTGGGCCAAATTCCTTTTATCTTCAAAAATCAACAAAAAAAAGTAAAAAAACAAAAAAGTATTTTTCCTCGTTCTTTTTCCAAAGTGTGGCTTTCATGTGTACTTTTTAATAGAAAGGATTCTTTGGCAATGAAAAAGCTAGTCTTAATTGACTTCCCACTCTCCCCAGCAGCAAGTGACTTGCTGGTGACTAGGGCTGTAAAGGAACAGCTCCTCCTGGCAAGCACGGTCTTCCCTCCCCCCCCCACCCCCACTAAAATGTCATATATTCACATAGTGCAAAATTTTCAAAAAATGTAAAAAGGCATATAGTGAAAACTTGTCCTCTTGTCCTGTCCACCGTTTACACAGCTCTCTTTTGCACACACACACACAGCCATAATTAATTCTTATATATTCTTGACAGATTATTCTTAACAGATTTCTTTATGAATTGACCAGAAAATATCAATATATAGTTGTATTCTTCCTCTTTTTATAAAAAATAGCACATAATATACACTGGCTTATATCATTTTTTTCACTTTTAAATGTACATCTTAATGATCAATACCAGAGAGCTTCCTCAGTTTTTTAAACCACTGTGTAGTACTTCACTCTGTAAATGTTCAAGAACTTTTTAACTAGTCTCCTATTGATGGGCATGTGAGGTGTTTCCAGTTTTATATTTCAAGCAATACTGACCCAGATAACATTACACATAATGTCATTTCACATGTGGGCAAGTATATCTGCAGGATAAATTCCTGAAAGTGTGATGTATGTGCAGTTTTAATAAACCTTGAAAATGTCTTTCCATCAGAGTTGTGCCACTTTCAATTCTCCCTAATGTATGAGGAGGGCTGTCTTCCTAAAAACAACAAAATGTGTTATCAAGCTCTTAGACCATTACCAAACTGGAAGCTGATATATCAGTGTAGTTTTAACATTTATTTCTCTTATTACCAGTGGACTTGATCATCTGTTTATGTTTATAAGCCATTTCGATTTTTTTTATGACATATATGTCATGTGACATATCTTTATGTGTATTCCTATTTTTCTACTATGTGATTAGTCTTTTATTGGTTTCTAGTAGCTCTTAATATGTTAGGGAGGTTGGTATTTGTCTATGACATAAGTTTCTCATTGTGTCATTTATCTTTTGACTTTGTTTATAGTTTCATATGTTGTTAAATTTATTTTATTTTATTTTATTTTATGGATTCTAGAGTTTGAGTCAGAAAAAACCTTCTCCACTGAAATGTTAGAAAGGAACTTCCTGTGCTTTCTTCTAATACTCACATGCTTTCATTATTTTGTATGTATATCTTCAATTCATTTGAAATTTATCCTGGTTCTGCTACCTTGCTAGAGTATGGTATGACGTATGAGTCCAACATCTTTTCTTCAGATATTCTATCACCATTTATTGAAGTGTTTATTTTCTCCACTGATTTGAAATGCTATCTTTTTCATGTGGCGAATTGTAGTATGCATTTGGAATTATTCCTGGGCTTTGTATAATATTGTGTTGGTCAGTTTGTCTAATGATGAACTGATACCACTGTGATGTGTTCAGGTTTTATGCTTATGTTTTTGTAAGACATTTGATAATTTCCCCTCATTGCCCTTTCCCTCCCCCAGTTTTCCTTCCCATTTTTGATAATTTTTCCACAAAACGTCATGATCACTTTGCCTAGTTTCAAAAAACTCACTGTCAGTATTTTGCTTTTTGTGCTCTTGTTGAAATTATAAGTGAACTCAGAAAGAATTGACATTTTTTAATGTTAACTCTACCAACTAGATACATCTTCACTCTGTACAGAATTTCTTGTGTGTCCTCCAGTAGGATTTTAACACTTCTTATTAAGTTTATTCCCCTGCCTTTAATCTTCTTTTCTTTTTAAAATGAGTACTTTCTTCCATTATATATTTATACTGTTTGTTGTTTTTATTTTGTATATTAATTTTGTGCCCCACTACTTTGCTAAATAGCTTTTCTAGTTGAGTCTCATGAGTTTTCCAGGTATATAATTATAATACCTTGCAGGAAGATTCATAATGGATGCTGATAAATCTCAGAAAGGACAAATATAAATACATTATGGACTCTTGGGTACTCTAGACCAGACTAGGTAATGCCCAGTGTTCAAAAACTGTAGTATCATTTTAGAAGGGATGTATTGGAATGATGATTGTTTTAAAACAAATAATTCATTATGATCTTAATCCTAGTCATCATAATCACCATCACACTTATATTTGTAGAGAGCACTCTATTTTATTTTATCTATTTATTTATTTAAACAAATTTTTAAATTTTTATTTATTTTAGAGAAAATGAGGACATGTGCACATGAGCAGGGATGGGCAGAGGGAGAGAGAGAGGGAGAGAGAGAATCTTAAGCAGGCTCCACGCTCAGCATGGAGCCTGACATAGGGCTCAATCCCATGACCTTGGGAGTATGACCTGAACCAAAATCAAGTCGGATGTTCAACTGACTGACCCACCCAGGCATGCCACAAGAGCACTCTATTTTTAAAAATTACTGATACAAAGCTACCAATTTGTTACCACTATTGTTATTACCAAACATTTCAAAAATACCTCTAAGATATTCATATAAGTCTCATGGAGTTTAACTCTAATACAGTATCATAAAGAAAAAATCCAGTTGTGTATGCAAGCAACTACCCATCAGTCCTGAAGTGGGATTTATATTTAAGTAGCTTAAATGAGTTGCTTTGTGTTTATGATGGGCACAGCAAATCCTCCTTGCTGGTTGTTAAACCCTCCTCACCTAACAATGATCTTCTTTGTTGATCTTCAGGGCATGGTGTCTCATCTGTTTAGTTTGGCTTTTTATTTGACTTTCATTGACTTTGCAGCCAAGCCAGTTTTCTTTGTTTGATATGTTAGCTCAAATATGTAGGTGAACTCAGCCATTCAATGATAGGCATATTATTTTTAAAAATAACATATACTAGATTTTGATGGAAGAATATAATTTTCTCTTGCAAATGGAGAAGAAATGTTTGACTTTATTTTATTTTTTATTTTACAGACAGCATGCAAGTGGGGGAGAGTGGCAGAAGGAGGAAGAGAGAGAGAGAGAGAGAGAGAGAGAGAGAGAGAGAGTGAATGAATCTGAAGCAGGCTCCACGTTCAGCTTGGAGCCTAGCACAGAGCCCAACGGCGCTCAGTCCCACGACTCTGGGATCATGACCTGAGCCAGAACCAAGAATCAGATGCTCAACCAACTGAGCCATCTAGGGGCCCCCAAATGTTTGACTTATGAATAATAACTTGCTGTCTTTTAGAGGACTTGTCCAACTGTCTTTTACTAGGAGACACAGATGTCTGGTTGCTGAATTTCTGTTAGCCTTTTTTCTATACACAGTTCTCAACCTTAGATTAGATAGAGACAACTTTACATCTTCTTTAAGCACTTCCTAAGGTATTAGCACCCTTTAGTGCTAGTTACTGAGGAGCCACAGCTGTCACCCAAGTCTTAGTACTGAGCTAGCCACGGTCAGATACAATGTGGTGTGTTGAAGAATCTTCTCATTTGAAGCACCTCACAAGTTGTGCCATATTTCCAACTACTAGGAAAAATGTAAACATATCTATTGGGAAGTATGTCAATGAACACCAATGAAGTATAAGAGAAAAACCAAAGATTGTGAACATGTACATATGTACCTGTGGATACTGAAATCCTGATTTGGTCTAGTAAATTCAACTTCATTGCCTTCTTTCTGGTATGGTTGAATCTCAACATTTTACCTCTCTTCTACAAAATTCTCTTTAATAAAGCCAAGTTATAAAATGCTTTTAAAATCCTAAAGTTTTATATAAATTTTAGTTTTCTCTGAGACATTAATTTTGGTGTAAAACCAGTGACACTTACAATCAAATAATGTGAGGTATTCAAATCTTAAGGACTGCATTGAGAGATGTTGACAATTAGAATATTCTCATCAGTAGGAGGTTTGTGTTGGCTCCAAATGTGGATTACTTATGTAAATGCCCCTTTGGAACCTCTGTTTATATGATAGAGACCTTAGGGGATGTTAGAAAGGGTGTTGTCTTGTTTTATAGACTTTCTGACTTGTTAACATACTTGAAGTTTCAATATTCAAAAGTCATTCACGTAACCTCTTTTTTTATTTTGAAAAGTTTCAGATACTTACTTGTGAACGCTTCCCAAGAACATTTCGTTGTGTCTGGGGTGTACTATGACATTTACACTCTTTCACTTTCTTCTCTGGATTATTTTAAAACATAGGGCTTTCCAAACATTGTACCTCTTTCACAGAAAGAAGACTCAGAGAAGAAGGGGCAGAACCAACCCCAGGTTTTTTCGTTGACCAACAAAAGAGCAAAGGAAGGCACTCTTCTCCTATTTTCTAATTGACCAAGATAGAATTTTTTAATACTAAGGGCCCTAATTTTATTTCTGGAATTATTTGATTATCTCAGTTTGCTGATGCTAATCGATATCAAATCAATAAGCAGGAACTTGAAACAATCTCCCATCCTTTTGTGCAGTGGGAGTGTGGGGCAGTTGGTGGATCACAGGAATAGGGTTGGGGAGTTGTTGTTGTTGTTGTTATTGTTCATTTGAGCAGTTTGTATTATGAAGATTGTATATAAGGTTACCTTATTTCTGCATCTTCTCAACTGTTTTGTCTTATATTTACCCTTTACCTCTCCCACTTGACAAGATTTCACTTTACATTCAAAGATCTTTTTGCTGTGTTTGTCCTGTTTTAGCCTAGTGGTGATCACCTTTTAGGGCTGGTGCTGCCCACTTGGACAGTTGTGTCATTGGCTTCTGTTGCACATGTTTGATGTAGATGACACATTTCTTTCCATAAACTTGGACTACTTTGCCAACTTGCTGACCTTTGTTATGTCCTCATACAACCTGAACTGTTTCATCCTTTCAGATGGACATGGATGGAACATTGTACTTCTGTCTCAGCTCTTTGGAAAGAGGGAAAGACACAATCTTCCTGCAAATGTGGGAAGGTATATTGAAATGTCTTTTATGGTTCTTGCTCTGGTTAGAAGTCACAAAGGGATTGAATTTCATTTTGGCTGCTGTTGCTTCAGCAATGGCCATAAAAGAGAAAAGAAGATGGTTTTTAGATCAGTTTCTCTAATATAATCTCTTGGTCTGCTCAAGTGTATGGTTCTGCCTTTCTAATCTCTGCTCAGCCTTTTTCTGGCCTAGTCAGTGTTTTTCTTTTAAAAGCTAGGATGTATAATTTTATACATGTGGAATCCTAGTTAGGCATTAGGCACCTCTTTTATTTTTTTTAATTCTTTTAAGTTTATTTTATTTATTTTGAGAGTGAGAGAGAGAGTGCAAGCAGGGGAGGGGCAGAGAGAGGGGGAAAGAGAGAATCCCAAGCAGTAGAGCCCAATGCAGGGCTCCATCTTACTAACCATAAGATCATGACATGAGCCAGAATCAAGAGTCAGACGCTCAACTGACTGAGCTACCCAAGTGCCCTTAGTTGCCCCCTTTTAAATGAATGTTTGATTTCATCTTTTCTATTACTGTTGTTGTTGTTGTTGTTTTAAGTTTAAAGAGGCATGTTTTAAGTCATATCAGAGAGAGGTGCAGCTCAGGCTGCACCCTGAGCAGGTAATGCTTGAGCAGAGACTTGAAGGAGGTGGGAGAGTGAGTTTTGTGGATACCTAAGGGAAGAGGGGGTGGTAGGTATGTTATCCTGAAACAGGGAGGCCAGTGTATCTGGAATGCAGTAGGACATGTACCTAGACAGACAGCAGAAGCTGAATCATGTGGGACCCTGTAGGCTACATGTGAGAACTTTGGGTGTCACTCTGAATAAAAGTGGAGCCATGAGAGGGGGGTTGAACAGAGAAATGACATGATGTGACTAATATTTAAAAAAGAAGCACTCAGGCTGCTCTACTAAGAGAAGACTATTAGATGGATGAGGGCCTAGGCTGGGGAAACCAGTGACGAGGCTTCTTTAGTGAATTGTAATGGCCTGGACCAGAATAGTAGGCAGCAAAGGAAGTGGTGAGAAATGACTGGAATCTGGATATATTTTGCATATAGGGCTGACATAACTTTTTGAAGGATTTTTGTAAGGTGTGGGAAAAAAAGAGGTGAGTAAAAGATGGCTCCAAAGTTTTGGGCCCAAGAAACTGGAGTTTCTGAGAGAACAAGACTGGAACATGACCAATTATTTAGGAGTTGGGGTGAAGATGGCGATCCAAAGTTTGGATTTGGATATGTTAATTTTGAGATTAAAAATGTCTACTAGACTTAAAAGTAGAAAATTTCATTAGGCCTACAAAGTCATGAGACTGGCTGGGAACTACCAGGGAAAGAGGATGGATACACACACAAGAGACTAAATCCTGGGTCCCTCTTGCATTAAGAGGTGCTGGAGATGAGGAGAAACTGTCTGATTTGTTGCTCACAGTGAAAGTTGTAGAGGAGTACATTTTGAGGAAATTTATATTCACCTTACTTCCCAATTCAAACCCTAAGAAATTGGGGTATTTGCTTCCCAGATCATTTCCACATTGGAGACACTAAAACCTCTAAAAAAAATAGTATAGAGCTAGCATCAGTAAATTTAGAAATGGCTTATAAATGTGTCAAATGTAGGTAAGTGGAGTAATAGGCAGAGCTGGGAAGTGATAGCCAGTGTTTTTAAGAAGAAAAGCCATGTGGTTAGTTTAGAAATGGTTCATGAAAGAGGTGAGCCTTGATCCAAATTTAGGAAGGAGAGAGCATGGATTTGTAGAAAGGAGAGAATTTCAAAATTGAGACAGGCCCATTAGCCACTGGATTAGTAGGACTAGTTTTTGATGAATGAGTCATTTCTTCTTTATTGTATCACTCAGGATCATAAGAACAGATGGCTCACCCAAAAAGAGCAATTTAGGAGAATATAATTAATGAACTGTTTATAAAATTATAAGCAGGGTTAAATCAATAGGAAGGGCCAAGCTAGATTCTGTAGGTCCAGGGAACAGGCAAGGCAACTATGGTTGTAATTATAGGACAGGACCAGCTGACAGGGGCTGTGGTCTTCAGTGAAGGACCACAGGCACTGCCAACCTGTAATGTGGCTTGGAGAGAAGTAGGGGAATAAATACCCAACTTCAATGTCCTTCCATTGTCTGATATCCTGTTGGAGCCTCTCATTAGCAAGTTTCAGCAAAAACTAAAGAGCAAGCAAGTCTAGTGATGTGTTCCATACAAATCAGCTGCTTAGGGTACAGATCAGGTGGGGAGGGATGGGAAATGGATCCAAAGGACACACTGAGGCCATTCAGTACCCGTGTCTCCATAAAAAAGTTTATAATATGACTTTGCGAAAAGTCAAAGAATTGTGAGAATTTCAGCATCGGGAGACCTTTGAACAATTGTAACTTGAATAGTATACTCCCAATCTCCAATGTTAATTCTTTTTTTAAAAAAAAGTCATTCACCTTTTTTCCCCTTCCTTTTTTTTGGGGAGGGGGGCATTATTGTTTTGTTTGTTTTGTTTTGGCAAAGTTCTGCCCAAATTTGTTGTTCAATATTTATAAAGACCTTGACTTGCCTCTTCCTATTTAAGAAGAATCTGCTTTTAAACTGGGTACCAGGTTTTAAGTAAACAAGATCTTGGTTGGCTGTGCACTGTGCAGATAGTTTATGTCTTCAATATTGATACCCTAGCTTAACTTTTCTTCCTATTAGTTGTAATTGGATAACTTGTCACCAGATACAGGGAGTTAAAAGTCTCATGCAAGCAAAATAGTCACTCTGGAAATTGTCATTTTCTCCCTTCCATACGTTTCTTGTTGACTCCAATATTTACAACCATTCTCCTTTAAAACCTTCTTACCATAGACATCTAATGAACATATTTAGTCCAACTATGTAAGTACAGTTAGTAAGATGAGGTAGAGGCTAAAGAAAACATATCACAAAATTATAATGTTAAGGATGTGTACACTTATCTTGAAAATTATCTTAGAACAAACTTAATAACCTATTAGGAATATACATATCACTTGCAAATATCCATTATTTTCTCCCACAAGCATGTAGCTTTTGTTAAGGAGGGTTAACTCTCCCCTAATATCAATTTGCTCCTTCTTTCTTTAGTATTAGAATTCTCAATGTTTAGCTGAGCACATGGCTAGCTAGATAAAGACTACATTTCCCAGCTACTCTTACTGCCATGTTTGGCCATATATTTTAGGATCTGGCCAATGATACGTAAGTAGAATCCAGCCACACTAGCAAGAGCTACAAAAGCCATTTTAGACTGGGGATGAAAGCCCTGTCTTGAGAATGGCAGAATGACAGTGTAGAAAGTGCCTAGGTCCTCATGACTGAAGACCTGCCATATGACCCCTCGACTGCTTGTACTCCAGCTCTTATATGAGAAAGAAATCAATGGCTATTTGTTTGAGCTATTGTTCTTTTGGCCTTTGTGACAGCAGACAGACTTGTATCCCAGTTTACGCATGGCCCTTCTAATAGAGGCTAGTGTGCTAAAGTGCAATAATAGTTGTCCTTTATTATCTGTTGATAGAGAACATACATAATGACAAAGAGGCGTTATAAATACAGGAAGATTTTAAATGGATTTTTATTTAATTAATCACAGCTATGTATATTTGAAAAACAATAGTACTTGCCTAGCTGAAATATATTGCTTAGTCACTCTACTGATAATGCTTAGACTGGCATATATATTTAAGGACTCTCTGTCAGATCCCTTCCCCAAACTACTTTTTGAAATCCATGGACTTAAGCCTTAGAGTTAAAAATGAGGTTAACAGAATAGGATCCAGCTCAGAAGATGCAAATAAAATCTGAAATGCCTGGTCAACTATGCAGCTGTTGATTATAACAGGTAAATGAAGAGAGTTGAGGCCCAGAGGGCCCAGCATCTAGTGGACATTGTAGGCACTTCCCCAGTATCACTTTGCCACTTTCCCATCACATAGCAGCCATCCTGCTTAGAAGAGTGTACTGTGTTGAATAGTGTCGCCCCAAATTCATGTTCACTTGGAACCTGTGAATGTGTCCTTACTTCGAAATAGGGTCTTTGTTAATACAATCAAGTTAAGATGAAGTCACGCTGGATTGAGGTGGGCCTTCATCCAGTGACTGGCATCCTTATAAGAAGAGGGACATTTAGACATGGGCACATGGACGATCATCATGGGAAGATGAGGTCCAAGATTGGAATTATGTTACCATAAACCAAGGAACACCAAGGATGGCCGGCAACTACCAGAAGCTACAAGAGGCAAGGAGAGATCCTTCCCTATAGACTCTGGAGGGAACATGGCTCAGCCAACACCTTGATTCTAGAAATATAAGAGAATGAGTTTTTATTGTTCTAAGGCACTCACTTTGTGGTACTTTGTCATGGAAGCCCTAGGAAACTAATATAGTGGGGTTGATAATGCCCTCAGCTATAGGCTGAGGTTATAGTCAAAATGTTTCACATCAGGGTTGATCCATCTAAACAGAAGAGATGCCTGCTGCATTGCCGGAGCAGGGACCAAATGGATCCTTCCTTTGTAGATGTTAACTTTTAGTTGCTGGATAAAGGTAGGTCAGGAGGATTCCAGGATGGATTGCTGTGCAGTGAGGAACATGTAGGGGGACACAGAGCATGGGCTACTTATCATCTGGTTTAGAAGCATTTCAATATTTAAAAAAAGCTATGGGGGGGCGCCTGGGTGGCGCAGTCGGTTAAGCGTCCGACTTCAGCCAGGTCACGATCTCGCGGTCCGTGAGTTAGAGCCGCACGTCAGGCTCTGGGCTGATGGCTCAGAGCCTGGAGCCTGTTTCCGATTCTGTGTCTCCCTCTCTCTCTGCCCCTCCCCCATTCATGCTCTGTCTCTCTCTGTCCCAAAAATTAATAAAAAAAAAAAAAGTTGAAAAAAAAAATTTTAAAAAAAGCTATGGAGTTATGTCAGCGTGTGCTAAACATATGCCTTTGTTGGTTTAAACTAATACATCTTGCCTTCCTGCTACTACAGATGATTCAAGAGTGGCCCAAATTGGATCAATCAGAATAAAGCTCAGGACTTTCATTTTCTGGGTGGGGAAGAATACACTCCCTCTTGGGAGATGTGAGTGGGAAAGAAGGTGACCCTGGTTGCTGTGAGCTAAAATTGTGCAACCTGGAAAGAAATTGGTCTCAGGACAGAACCAATAATCAAAGAAGGGAAGAACTGAGACAACTAACTGCAGCCAAATCATCTGTAGCTCTGGTCATTTGCACCTGAGTCTCTCCCATCCTCTGGACTGTTAGTTACATGAGCCAATAAATTCTCTTTATTGTTTATGCAAGTTTGGGTTGGGTGTTCTGTTGTTTATAACTAGAAGCATCCTAATTGATACGGTCCCTGTGACTTTCTTAGCAGATATTTATCAGGTCCTTTTCTCCGAAACATTTTATTTTGATGTCTGCTAGTGTAATTATTTTGTAATTACCTTTTATGTTTGTGTTCTGTTAGTAAATGAAACACCAGCCAAGCTTCAAGGAAATAGGACTTTGCTGAAAGACTACTATCATCAATTTTATACTGAATCCTTATTTTAGAATACAACCTAAAATCAAACAGACACACATGCACACGTGCAGGCAAGCATGTACACACACACACACACACACACACACACACACACACATCTGCAATATCCCCCACTGCATTCCTTGCCATACATAATAAAACCTAACTTGTATTATAGATGCTATTGATGGGCAAAATGGCACAAACAAACAGGAGAGGATATGTAATCTATGGGGGATAGCAGAAAAATAAAGGAAAGTATTCACTCAAAGAAATATGGCTTTGTGACTGAAATTTTCTTCTATAAGAATAACTCCAGGATAAATCAAATGTTAGTGCAAGGGCCAATTTAAATATAGAGGCGAGCAAAGGAATGGAGATGGAGAGAGAGATGAATAGAGGCAGCCAGGGAAAAGTCATGAAGTTTAAACTCCTTTTCCTCTGTCTCGGCCTTCAAAATAAATCTTTCTTTTGCAGTTACAGGGGCCATTTCAAAACAGGGCTAAGGAGGGGCAGAAACAAAGTACCAGTGTCCTCTGTGGCCCCTTAAAAATGAAAAATTTGAGTTGACTCCATTGATTTAGGTTACCTTGAATACTGTTCATCTATTTGCATCCTGAATTTGAGGCTTCTGCTTTGTACTCCTCCTGGCAGTTACTGTCTGTACATCGTTAACAATAAATATTACAAAATGCATTTCCAGATTTGGCCAACATTTCAGTTACCTTTGATTGATTTTGGAATTAGTATATTGCTTTCAATAATAAGGAAGAAAAAAGTTTAGAAAGGAAACTGTAAAAATGCTAAAGTAGTTTTTTCTCAGTATGCAATTCCTGTTAGATCGCTGGTGTCTGAAGAATACAGAACTGAGATCTTATCAATACATGCAGTACCACACATTTCCTATTTTAGTTGCTAATTAGTATTCAGGTGTGCAATGGAATACATGAAATTCAATGCTAATGCTGTTTCATTTGTTATTTAACATGTACGAGTTGTTACTATATGCAGCATTATCCTGTCAATGCACATGTATAATTGTTGTTTTTTCCTTTTTCTTTGTAATCGTAGTATCTCCATGTATTCATTTGATTCAATCTTCTAAGGGCATGCTCTGAATACATCTTCTTGGTTACAAACAAATGATTACTTTCTGTAGTTTAGAAGTGAACATAAGAGATATCTGAGAGTCATTTTTAAAAGGTTTCTGTTGAGGCCTTACTTTAATTGACCAACTTGTTTAGAAATTGTAGTCTCCCCCTTTATTTCGTTTCACATAATTTGTGATTAACAGCTACATAAAATTGTAAACCATCAAATGGAACTAGTTTTATAAATATTGCGTGCCATTTTATGTTCTTCAATTTGTACTTCCCTTATCAAGTATTTTTATGTTAAAAAATTTCAAAGTTAATGTATGAGGAAGTAACTAGCTACTTTAGTTAGTTAGATTTCTCTTCCTTGAAGAAAATTACTATAATGGTTACTTTTGCTAAAATGCAATTACTGTCACTGTAACAATCAATCATATTTTTATATAAGAAACTTTAACAACTTTTGAATGCATTAAGAAAAGTAAATGAAAAAGACTCAGTGTGAAACAAGACTAGACACCCAAACCCCCACCCTGACATCTGATGTGAAAAAACTCAGCCACCTTTCTTGTAATTCATTTTAATACCTTAGCTAGGATCACTATAGAAGTTTTATAATACAGTAGTAAAGCAAGTTTCTTAGAACATCACTGAAAAATGCAATGTATATTCAACAACTGGTGCTATTATTGTTTCTGGTGAATGGTTTACTCCTAAGCTGTCAGAGTCCGTAGTACGAGTTTTGTGAACTAAACCAGGAGACACCATTTGCATAGATTTAGCTTTGTTAATACTCCTAGAGATGAAAATATGGTTAGGAAATATGAACTGTATCAGTTCTTGGCTTTGAAGAGATTACTAGTTGAGGTCAGAAAAATGGTTTTTGTCTCAAAATATTATGCAGTCACATGGAGACAGAGTTTTTCCCAAAAACCTATAATATTCTCATAAAGCTGGAATACTAAACATAACATGAGATTTCTGTACTGCTACTCAGAATATCATACCCCTCTTATAATATTGGAAATATAGAAACAGATAACATGGTGCAAACTATTACTTAATAACAAGTATTTTGACAGAATGAATACATTTAAGTGGGGGCATTAATCAAAATATATAAAAGGATAACATGTATGGGTGAAACAGGTTGTTTTATGTTATGCATGCAATTAATGTCTGGGCTCATAGGCAATCATGAGCTCCATTCTCTTTCCTACTCCATCCCAGTCCTGCCCTCTATCCCCATATCTGTTTTGTTTTTCTGTTTCCCCTAATATCTTTAATGGTATCTCCATCCAGCTAGTCTCCTAAACTGGATACAGGAGAGGTATTTTGATTCCTCCCTCTTCCTTAGCTCCATCATTCAATTTATTGCTAGTAATTTCCAGTCTCAATTTCGGCCCCATATCAACCTTCTCTGTACCCTCTTCAAAGCCCCAGAATAATCAGTCTCTCTCTCTTGTCCTGCTTCCAGAGTTACCTTTTCAAATTGCTTGGCATGACATCAATTCCTGTCCCATTCTGTCTGGTCTCACCCTGTTAGTTTCCTGGGCATTCCTTCCCACTGTTCCCTGTCCGGCCATTGACATGATTAATTCACAAAGTCCTGTAACAGTGGGTGCTGCCTTTTCTTCCTGGAATATCATTTTCTAGGGCCTCTGATTAGAAAATTACTATTTTCCCATCAAGACCTTGATCTAAAAGGCCTTCTCTGACAACCCCAAGCAAAATTCATTGTTTGCTCCTCTGTGCTGTCATAAGCTGTCTGGACATAAGAGGTTTGTAGCACTGTCTGTTTCTTGAGCTTTCCTCCACGACACTACACTGGAAGCTTCTCCAGGGCAAGGACATGTCTTATTCTTTTTGGTATCCTTAGTGCTTAGTTCATTCAGTGCATGACAATACAGTGGGCTGTCAATACAGAACGAAAGAATGAGGGAATGGATAATCCTTTAGTGCTCTTAGTTGTGAACCAATTTCAGTGTTATTACCTATGCATTACATTTTGTCTGAAACAAAACCAGTAAGAAAAATAATAATTCTAAGTCATGCTATAAAAATTAGCTTTTAACCAATTTACCTGAAAGTAAATCCATTACAATTAGAGGTCATTCTTTATTATCAGGAAGTCTCTCCATTCTTATGGATTCTTTTCTTTTTTGGTATTAGGAACTATGAACTGTGAATGACCAATGGGTGACAGCTGCATACATGATTATTTGATAATAAAACATCCTAAGCAAAGGCAAACTATTACAGGATATCTGTTGGACATTTGATTTTTTTTAATTGCTTCAAAGCTAAAGCTGGCCATAAAGTTCATCTGGTGGCAACTTTTTGAATGTATTTTAAATTGAGATAGCAGCAGGCCAGTGCTATCTATAGAAAACTGCATTTGGTTCTATTGCCAATATGTGCTGCCTTTTTTTTTCTACACTCCGTCTGTTATCAGGTGCTTCTTTACGTCACTGTCATGCTTTCTAGAAAAAGGAAAAGAATAATAGCATAAACTTCAACATCTTCCTTTGCTACCAATGGAGACTCTACAATTATTTGATTTAAGGTACATTTGCATTAAATATCAATCATTTTAATCTGACCAGAACCTCTGTGTTATTTGAGGACTGGCTTCTCCCTCATCCTACATATTTTGGTAGAAAGGACAGTCTCCGTGTCTTGCAGCTTCTGCTGCAGGAGTGGGCAGGAGACCCAAGCCTGTCCACTCATGGTGTCTCACCCTTTTGTCTTGACCCAGACAAGGCAACTTTGTGTGTGTGTGTGTGTGTGTGTGTGTGTGTGTGGTGAAAGAAAGGGCTTATTTATTTTTTGCATCTCAAGATTTAAAGATGCACACTTGGAAATACTGGCACTTATGTTTTCTGACATGTGAAGATAGTCTGTTTGGAGTAGGAAAACATGTGCCTTATAATCAAAGAGAAGTAGGGACTAGCATGGTTGAGAGATGCTAAATAAACTTTAATGATACTATTTGCACACCTGTACCTAGCCATTCCTGAAGTGAGAGCCATCCTTAAATTTCCAGATATGTAAGCCAACAAATTCCTTCTTTTCTGCTTACACTGGTTTGAGTTCTTCCAACCAAAATAGTATATATCAGAGTGACATTATGCTGAGAAAAACTAAGTGTTATGGCTCCGTAAGTATGAAATGTCAGGGTTAAATAAATAAAAAGTACTCACGATCTGTCACTGCATGGGAAGAAGCTTCTGGACATGAATTCTCTGACATCTCTCAGTATTTTCCACTCTAGACACTTGAAAGTTCGGGAAAATCACTTTATTTCATACTTTCCTACGTCAAATACAAGTTTTAGTTAATTCACAGTAAAAGTACTAACATGGTGTGATGTCTTTGTACCATGTCAATTTCCCCAAATTCTCCTCCCATATGGTTCCAGGTTAGGATTTGCCACAAGAGAAATTTGTGCAGGATTTGGCACTGAAGGGTACCCATTTCTCAGCTCTGAGGATTGCTGCAGGGTGGGTACTGTTGGAGTTTGTGCATGTTGTCATGGATCTGCTGGTGGCAAGGACACCTACTGGACCCATGGCACCCCCTGCTCCCATCAAACTCCTTCAGCCTCTGAGAATCCCGGGCTAGGGGCATGTGCAGCCCTATGGTAAAGAGATGTTGGCTTATCCCTCAAGTTGCCTAAATTATCAGGACAGAAGTCAGTGATTAGGTGATCTTTCAGTTTTTCCTAGCAGGTTCTGCTTTGTTTTTGGTTGTCCCTTTGTGTCCACCTTCTCTTCCTAACTGCTGATGTTTGGGCTCATTACCAGACCTAAAGGTGGCAGACATCCATGGCTGCGTATGGACTAATGTGTGTAAGAGTGAATTCCTTGGTTCTGTCTGCCTGCTTGAACTCTAACTGATGGGTTGTCCATTTTTGTTATTCACTTCTGAAGCCATATGAGAGTTTGTTTATTATTGGGAATCAACACTGGTGAGGTTGAAAGAATTTAGGCCTATTCTCAGTTTTTATAATCTGCCTTTGCCACTTGCTATCTGTATGACTTTGACCAAGTTGTTTGATCTCTTGATGCCTTAGTTTCTTTAGCTATCAAATGGGAAAGAGAATATCTACCAGTAGGATTGCTATTAGGATTCACAAGGAAATTACATTTGTTTTGCCACTAGGCTATTGTTCATTATTGCAATCCCAGCATGTAGCCCCCAAATCAGTACATTATACCTACTTCACCATCTTTTCTAAATTGATGGATAAACAGGTATGTGCTTAATACATGCTAACCTCTTCTAGTTCTTTATTTGAGTTATGATAGAGTCAACTATTTGGCAGATAGTATTTAGTTTCTTCTGGGGCGCCTGGGTGGCTCAGTTGATTGGGCATCTGACTTCAACTCAGGTCATGACCTCACAGCTCATGAGTTCGAGTCCTGTGTCAGGCTCTGTGCTGACAGCTTGGAGCCTGGAGCCTGCTTTGGATTCTGTGTCTCCCTCTCTCTCTGTCACTCCCCACTCATGCTCTGTCTCTCTCTCCTTCAAAAATAAACATTAAAAAAAGTTTTTCAATACATTTAGTTTCTTCCTCTAAAAAAAACCTCCAAGGAAGAAGCATATTTCCCTATTTCATTGATGTTGATCTTGGCTATGTGACTTATCTTGACCAATGGGATGTTAGAAATGTGAGCAAAGGTTTGATATATGCTTCCACAGTAGGATTTGGTCTCTTTCTCTTCTGCCTCCACCAGGATAAGAATATATAGCAGGTAGCCACTGCTCCTTCAGTGTGGGCCTCTGAATGAGACCAGTGAAGCAAAGCAGTTCTGGTGCAGTCTAAAGAAAAGACACTCCAAATAACCCATAGACATGTGACTAAGAATCAAAGCTTATTTTCTACGACTGAGTATTGGGGTGGTCTGTTATGGAACAATTTCTTACTGATACAGAGGGGCTTAATTATAAAGATAGAATCAATATTTATAGATTTAGCGTGTAAAAAAACCTTTAAAACTCAATTGGGTTTATGTGCCTATTATAAATTAGACAAACAGATTTGAACAATAGTTTTTAAAAGAGTCTTTGGCCAGATTAATCCAGCACTAACATAATCCATGAGTACAATTCTGCTTATACTTCTGGAATGCTGTAATGAGTACTTGAAGAGCACAGGAGTTGGTAACCATCCTCAATGAGTACATCCTCAATCAGTGTCCTCAGGAAAAGTGAGAATCTTCTTTTTAAAAATACCTCATTTCAGGGCTGCCTGGTTGGCTCAGTCGGTTAAGCATCCAACTTCAGCTCAGGTCATGATCTCACAGTTTGTGCGTTTGAGCCCTGCATCGGGCTCTGTGCTGACAGCTCAGAGTCTGGAGCCTGCTTCAGATTCTGTGTCTCCCTCTGTCTGTCTGCACCTCCCCTGCTCATGCTCTGTCTCTCTCTCTCTCAAAAATAAATAAACATTAAAATTTTTAAAAAATACCTCATCTCAGAACTCCGTAACTGGCTCAGTATAGGGTCACTGTGTTGCTTATTATTTGGACATGTAGAAAGAATCCTGCACTACTTAGAGACTGTGACCTTGGAGAAGAAGAAACTCAATTCATTTCCTCATCTTTAAAAGGAAGATGATAATATTTACCGCCCAATGGAATTGTGTGACCTAAATGAAAGCATGCACACAAAGCTCTTAGCATACTGTCTGGCACATAATAAGCAGTCAATAGAAGTTAGCCCTTGTTAGAGTTGTTATTATTGTGAGTGACAGAATGCTTAGGCAAGATGCCAGGCTAATTCTGCCATTCTAAACCACAGTGAAGTGATAGAACATTCCAGCTTGACTCCATGATTGGACAGTGAGTCTCATAGCAAGAAGAATTCATTAAAGGGATGATCTAGGAGAACTTATGAAAGAGAAAATAATGTAGATCATAATTTCTTTTTATGACTACTTTAATGGAGTCTTTTGGATCAGATTTTGGATTTCCTTTCTGTAGACTAAGAAATCCAAATAAATTTAGCCAACTTTGTTGTTTATCTATGAATTACCTATTAATTTTTCATATTTGTCATTTTATTTTGTTAACACTATGGATCAAGGAAGGTCTGATCTGAGCCAACCATGGTGGTTGGTATAGAGTACATCTTTTACCATCTTATTTTATCATTTTGTTTTATTTTGTCTTGCAGTATTCATTACCATCCTATCTTCTTCTATTCTTAGTCAATGATGTGGTAGGTGGGATTGATGCTATTTGTAGCCCTGGACTGGGTCTTATTTGGCTTATCAGTATCTCATTCCTGAGATCCTGGCCCTTGTGATTGGTTCAGAGTTAGCCATGTGATCCAATCTGGACCAAGAAGATCCTGAAAAAAAATTTGTATTTGATTGTTGGAGTCTTTCTTTTCTTGGCTGGCATGATATGAAGATACCACATTTGCAGCTGTTGTAGATGGGGCCACGAGGGGCAAATATGTGGAACTGGAGAATCAAATCAGCAGCGAGTAAGATAAAGTGGGAAAGATAGAGACAAATTGGCTCATTGGTAAAATCAATGAAGCTGCTAAATTCAGCCTTACCTAAAGTCAGAATTGCCTCTGGATTTCAGCTGCTTAAAGCACTGTTTAAGGCAGTTTGAATTTGGTTTTCT
The DNA here is from genome assembly GCF_028749965.1 of Puma concolor. Classification (NCBI taxonomy): domain Eukaryota; kingdom Metazoa; phylum Chordata; class Mammalia; order Carnivora; family Felidae; genus Puma; species Puma concolor. The sequence goes on along the minus strand of NC_141674.1, from coordinate 139,659,349 downwards.
GTTATCTGCAACATAAAGAGTAATCCACACCCTAATGATACACCCTATGGAAAGCTTACGTGATCAATAATAATAATGAGGTTAAAAATAATTTATAAATAAAAGTCTTGCTTTAGCACTGTGGCATGTTCAGCTGGCTGCCCAGTTTTTACTATTCTTTTTCCTTACTTTTGACTAGGGATGTGTAGCAGAAAAAGGATCCCCTAATTACACTTTCAAAACACTTTCTCAAGAAAATAGAATGTAAGATGTAATGTTAGATGAAGAAAGCAGGGCAAAAAAAATCTATCTATATACATATATACATACACATATATAATGCATATATAATTCTATATATAGTATATCTCAACTATGTGACAAAGGAAAATATTACTTTCATCATAAAAAACAAACATTATTAAAAATACTCTTCCTACCATGGCACTATTAATATAGGATGTTGTCTTTTTAGGCATGAAACACCCCCTCACTATCTAGATGGTCCTTGCGACACTTCTGTTATGCTCATTTGTCACACGATCATTTCCCTTAACAACTAAATTATGATCAAACATTACAGCGCATTAATTCCCTAGTGAGACAAGTTAGAATATAGTGTGCCCTGCTGTTTTGTCACATTTTCCTCTTTTTATTGTAACTTTCTTTTAACATCACCAAATTTGGTGCTTTTATCAAAATGATTGACTCTTAAATTGGAAGATTTGTTTGATGGTTAGGCTCCATATCTTGAGTTACAGCATTTCGCTTAAGATTTATAAGAGCCTGAGAACGGCGTTATCTTCACTGGCCTTACATAACACATATATCAGGTACTTTGTTTCTCATTCCTGAATTGTAAGTTCAAAAACAAAGAGAAGGTGAAGGAAAAACTTTCTACTCCTGAAGGTAAGTATAAAATGTCTTAATGATTTTTTATGCACTCTCTCTAATTGTTACAAAATTCTATTTTTCAGATCTTGTCATATACCTTTAAAATAGTTGTCTTTCTGACAAAGCAAAGGAAATGAGTTATTCCAAGTGGGGGCTAATAAAGCTGACATTAATAAGAATTTTGAAATATCATTGACATGGTTGATTTGTAAGCTCCATGACTATTTTTGTTGTTTTTTGCTGTCAGGAGAATATGTTTACACTTCCAGGAGTACAGATGAAGTGATGGAATTGTTATCAGGAGGGAAAAAAGTTTTAAAAAAGGGTATATTGCATACATCTTCCTAGTGAGTGATGTAATCACTAGAGTGTTTTTAAAAATGTGAGTTATTTTCTAATGTCTTTGACCATAGCTTCTTAGGGTGTACCTCTTGCCCTTTGAGGGGATGAGGTGGTGGGAGGGGAGGGAATGTGGTAAGAGAAGGAAGGCCAGAGATATAGAAGGGAGACTTGGGGATTTGCTTTGTGTTGGTTCAACAAGGAGAATTCTGTATCTTTCTCAAAGTTGGACTTTTAAAGCTCTGGTGAAACAATGGAGCTACTGTGATAACATTGGTGACAGAGATAAAATTTACATTCATCATTTGGGTTTTTTCTACATTTTAATGAGAAAGATATGCCAGGATCATTATTTGAACTAAAATATAAATCTGATTCACAGTAAAATGAAATTATTGCAGGATGATATTATACTTTGATTCCACCTAGATCTTAAGTTATATATCTTGGCACATTAAATTATGGTAAATGAGCATTTCTTTTTCTATCAAGATATTTGTAGTAATATACTCAATTATAGATAAGATGATAGGCAAAATTTTAAACAATTTTCTCTCTTTGCCAAAGATTCATAGTAGAAATTCAGTAGATGCTGTGTGCATGGAGAATGCTTACTGAATAGCCATTGAATTTACTGTGATATTTGAGACAACAAATGTTGACCAAGGTTAGTTAGATTTCATTCTTTCCTGATGTGAGGGTTCTATTCCACTTGTTCTTAGCTTATATTACATAACACACACACAAATCTTTAGGTACTTTGCATATCTCAAGAAAAAATTTTACATATGGCATTTTTTCCCACTCAGTGTTAAGTTTAACAGTTGTTTTAGAAGTTATTAATAGGGGCGCCTGGGTGGCGCAGTCGGTTGAGCGTCCGACTTCAGCCAGGTCACGATCTCGCGGTCCGTGAGTTCGAGCCCCGAGTCGGGCTCTGGGCTGATGGCTCAGAGCCTGGAGCCTGTTTCCGATTCTGTGTCTCCCTCTCTCTCTCTGCCCCTCCCCCGTTCATGCTCTGTCTCTCTCTGTCCCAAAAATAAATAAAAACGTTGAAAAAAAAATTAAGAAAAAAAATTAAAAAAAATTTTAAAAAAAAATTAAAAAAAAAAGAAGTTATTAACAAATTGACAGATTAAAAATTCAAATAATTAACTATGGTTAGTATCAGAGAATATTTTTAATATATGTGCATTTAAAATAATTATCGAGTATTTAAACCCATCTTGAAAATACGAAATCTATCATTATTTTCCCCAAATCTGAAATGGTGCCAGAACTTTAGCTCATTTTCCATATTCATAATTAAGTATGTTTAAGACTTCTAAGAGGCATGGACAGATAATATTCTAATAACTGTCCATGGACCTTTAACCTACAATCTTTTAAAAAAATTCTCTCAGTTGTGAATTTAATAGTATACTAAGGAGTTTAAGAGCAAGGACTCTGGGACCAGGCTGCCTGGCTCAGTTCCACACTAGCTATCTAACTGAGTTTGTATTATTTAACCTCCTTTCTCTCAGTTTCCTCATCTGTAAAATGGAAATAATTGTATAGCTCATTATAGGGCTGTTGCCAGGATTAAATGAGTTGATAAATGTAAGCTACTTAGAATTGTGCCTGGCATAGAGGAGGCTCAATAAATCTTAGCAGTTTTGATGATTTTTTACCTCTCTTAAGGGCTGATTTAGAATAATCTAGGGGCTCCTAGTTGACTCAGTCGGTCATGCATCTGACTCTTGATTTCAGCTCATGTCATGATCCCAGGGTTGTGAGATCAAGCCACATTTTGGGTTCCACACTGAGCATGGAGCCTGCTCAAGATTCTCTCTCTCAAAAAATGAAATAAAATAAAATAAATAGAAAAAATAAAATAATCCAACGAATACTACTTTATTACACTTCAAATCACAGTATGTCACACCAAATATACATTGAGTCTCAAACCCTATATCACTCTATTTAATTGAAAATTACAGAATATCTAATCAATACTTTCAACAGCATTTTCTACTGCATTATGGGAAAAAGACAATCAATTAGTGAAAACTTTATTTTCTTCATCTATGTCACTACTATTCTGAGGAACTAAAAAGTAAAGCATATAATATACATGTTACAGGAAGCACATAAGTGTAATATAATAACTTGCTCATTCCCAGGGTGCTTGTGAAGTTTAATTAGTTAACATTTGAAATGTGCTTTGTGGATTAAAAGTGCTACATAAGTGCTAAATCTTTATTGTTAGTAACAAAAGACCAAGTTTGAAAGAACACATCAAGCATATTTTACAAAGGAATTGTATTTTATTGTAATTTTTGCTTTTCAACTTTGTAGAAAACTGCCATTAACGTTTATTCTTGTAAGAGATAAAAGCAGATCACTCCCACTGGAAAGCTCAGCTCAGTTAACCTGGTGATAAGGGTGGGACTTTGACTAAACCACCCCAGACCAATGTCTTTTACTTTCATTAACAATGAAGTAAAGATGATCATACTTAACCCCTACCTACTTAAGATGCAGATATGAAAATAAGGATTCCTGGAGGTATTAGCTAACATTAGCTTTGAGTTCTTTGCAGGACATTGCAATTTATAATTGTTGTGATTATTGTTCAGTGACACTGCACTCCCCATGTGTTTGGGGCAATGGTGTTGAAGCATTTAAAGAGTCTTTGTCTATAGTATTGACTGCAGAGCCAGGCAATGCCCTGTCCATTACCTTCCATCCCCTCCTAAAGAGAGAAAATGGGATAGCACAGCAAGATGGAGAATCCCTGAGCTGCAAATACCTTGAGACCACCTAATCCAACGCTTTCATTCCCTGGACACAGGTAAAACGTACTTTGAAAAGAAAACAGTAAATGGGTGGACTGTATGGTGTATGGATGACATAGCAATAAAATTGTTTTTAAAAAACACTTGTATGAGCAAATACGTTTGTGTGGTGGATGTAAATGTCTGCTTCTTTGGCCGTTCTCTAAACTGAATGGCAAACCTACTTCACTGAACTTGTTCTCATTAATTTGTGATCTTTGATGGATTCCAGAATGCAGTGATGTTGGTCAGACAAGAACCCCAGGTGATCTCTTCTTTCTTAAGAGTCAATGGCAGGGGCACCTGGGTGGGTCAGTCAGTTGACTCTTGATTTAGGCTCAGGTCATGATCCCAGGGTTGTGGGACTGAGCCCCACGTCAGGCTCTGCACTGAGTGTGGAGCATGCTTAAGATTCTTTCTCTCTCCCTCATGCTCTGCCTCTTAAAAAAAAAAATAATAATGGCAAACAAGTTATTTAGACTTTTCTCTTTATCAGATGGCACTGACTTGACTTTTTAGGGGTTCTGAAAAGATCTTGTTAACTTATCAAACTTTCCTTTTCACACTCTTTTCCAATTAGGTTTCTTACCCAGCCCCTGGCTGTTGGTTTCTGACATTTCTTTAACCTGGGAGTTCTATTCCTTTAGGTCAGTAGTTCTCCACTGGGAGTTTCTTACGGGGCACCTGGTATTGAGAGGAGACCTTTTGGATTCCTACAATCAATTGGAGCAGGAGACAGGGATGAAGATAAATGCCTTTCATGAGAAGTCAGTCATGTAGAACAAAGAATTATCCTACCTAAATGCTAAGAGTGCATGTGGCGAGAGATACTGACAGAGTCCAGATTTAAAATTTATTCCTTTTAACTTTTAAATACAGCAACCTCCCCTTATCCACAGTTTTGCTTTCGGTGGTTTCGGTTACCTGCAGTCAACCATGGTCTAGATGCAGATGATCCTCCTTTTGTCGAATCATCAGAAGGTCAGTCAGTAGCCTACCACCACGTCATGGTGCCTACATCTTTCACCTCACATCATCTCATCAAGTAGATGTTTTATCATCTCACATCATCACAAGAAGAAAGGTGAGTAGAGAACAATAAGATACTCTGAGAGAGACTACAGTCACATAGCTTTTATGACAGTACTGTATATTAATTGACTTTTATTGTACTACTGTGTATTGTTGTAACAGTATTATTTTATATTAGTTGTTATTGTTAATCTCGTACTCTGCCTAATTTATAAATTAAATTTTGTCTTAGGTATGTATGTTCAGGAAAAACATGGAATATGTAGAGTTCAGCATCATCTGCAGTTTCAGGCATCGACTAGGGGCCTCTGGATAAAGGGGACCTATTGTACTGGAGTTGTCACTGTCATTCAGAACTTATAAATTCAGTAGTCTTTTCTTGGAACTCGTTTTGATATACAGACTGGTTAGAACTGGTGGGAAGAGTACATGTAGATGACTGTCTTGGAAATAATGCTCTCGTGGGGGCAAAGAAGATGGAAAGGGAAGAATCTGTGTGTGGCAGGTACTGTTGGTTGACTGACTGACTGACAGCAATTCCCCGTCCCCCCGCACCCCCACCCCCCCCACACTTTCCTTATTGTCTCTTTTCACCAAAGAGGCTGGAAAAACTAACTGACTTCCTCAGCTTTCCTTGTAGATGACTGACCATGTGACAAAATGCTAACCCATCAGGTGTAAGTGAAAGCCTACTCAGGGTGGGAGGAGGGGCTTTGGGTAAACTATTGCTTTCCCAATAAAAGTCATGGTGTTACCCCTTTCCCTTTTTCCTGCTCTGAGTAGGGATGTGATGTCCAGAGCCATCTTTCAATATGAAATGAAAACCATACCAAGGAAAAGCCAGTACACAGAGTATGGTAAAGAAGAATAGAAAGAGCCTGAACCTCAGTACATCCTTGAGCAGCCAAAATAACCCTGGCAACTGCCACCCTTGATCTTGTAATGTGAGATTTGATTTGAGGCAGTTAGGTTTTCTATTATTTCTAGCTGAACACATTCCTAACAATATAGAATCAAAGGAAAATTGCCTACGTATGCATTGTTTTGTCTATGTCTATGTCCATGCCTGCATCTTCCCAGAATATTCTGTCAGTCAGGATCACCCTACTCTATGCCCCAAAGAGTTAGCCAAACCTGACAAGGCCCTCATTTAACCAATTTCTACATTTACTGAGGGTCTACTACTTGAAAGGTAATATAGCTGAGATAAAAATGAATAAGGTATAGTCTCTACCTCAGTGAGCTTGAATTTAGAGAAAAATAAGGTAGACAAATGATTTTACTGAATTATTCTGATCCATTCTGTATTAGCACCCTTAATATCATTGATTTGGAAAGCATAGACTGTGGTTTGGAGGTGGGAGATTGGAGGCAGAGAGGCCAATTAGGAAGTTATTGCTATCATTCAGATGAAGGCAGTGTCTATACTACAATGTGGCTCAGGAGATGCCATTGCTCAGTGACCAAATATGATATAACGTAGAGCTTCTGAGTTATCAAAGATACTCTCCTTTTTACTTGAACAATTGGCCTTTCAACTGCTTTTCCACATTCTTATGAATGTGCTTGTTGAACTCATCTATTCTCATATCAAAGTTTGATTAAGCATCTATGCTGTGCTTAGTGAAAGTGTTGCTTAGGGGTCAAGAGTGTATACTTTGGGTTTGAATTCCAGTTTTGCTACTCACAAATGTGGATTTGTATTTACGCAAGTTACTGAACATCTCTGTGCTTTGGATCAATCTGTAAAATGGGGATAAAATGGGGATAAAATTAACACTACTTCAATGTGTAGAACAAGGCCTGGCATATCGTAAACGCTTAATAAATATTAGCTATTCTGTATATGGCATTGGATGAAGCCATTGGGAATGCAAAAAGGGATCCAAAGAATGTTAGGGCCATGAGCCTGCCACTTAGGGGTTTAACACTATGGGGGAAGGGATTTGAAGGGGGCAATTCAGTTTATTAAAGATACCTAGAAGAAGAGAATTGAATTGTCTTAACTGTAGCAACTCTAACATACACTACCTGGTTCTGTATGTACTTCAATCCAGGTTTTGTGTACATACCTCAAGCCTGGTGATTTTTTAAAGTTTTTATTTTAATTCTAGTATAGTAAACATACACACACACACACACACACACACACACACACACACACACATATATATATATATAGTCTAGTATAGTTAACAATATAGTGCTGTATTAGTTTCAGGTGTACAATATAATGATTCAACTATTCTAGACATTACTCAGTGCTCATCACGGTAAGTGTACTCTTAATCCTCATCACCTATTTCACACCTCCCCCACCACCTTCCCTCTGGGAACCACCAGTTTGTTTTCTATAGTTAAGAGTCTGTTTCTTGGTTTGTCTCTCTCTTTCTCTATCTTTTTTTTTTTTTACCTTTGTTCATTTGTTTCTTAAATTCTACATATGAGTGAAATCATATGCTATTTGTCTTTCTCAGACTTATTTTGCTTAACATTATACTCTTGAGCTCCTTCCATGTCATTGCAAATGGCAAGATTTCATTTTTTAAAATGTCTGAATAGTATTCTATTGTGTATATACACCACATCTTCTTTATCCATTCATCTATTGATGGACACTTGGCCTGCTTCCATAATTTGTCTATTGTAAATAATGTTGCAAAAAAAATGGCGCATATATCCTTTTGAATTAGTGTTTTTGTATTCTTTGGATAAATACCCACTAGTGCAATTAGTGGATCATAGGGTAATTCTATTTTTAATTTTTTGAGGAACCTCCATGCTGTTTTCCACAGTGGCTGCACTAGTTAGCATTCCCGCCAATAGAGCACAAGGTTTCCTTTTTCTCCATATCCTCACCAACACTTATTATTTCTTGTGTTTTGATTTTAGCCATTCTGACAGGTGTGAGGTGATATCTCATTGTAGTTTTGATTTGGCATTTCCCAATGATGAGTGATATTGAGCATCTTTTCATGTGCTGTCAGTTATCTGTATGTCTTCTTTAGAGACATGTCTGTTTGTGTCTTCTGCCCATCTTTTATTTGGATTATTTGTTTTTTGGGTGTTGAGTCTTATAAGTTCTTCACATATTTTAGTTACTAGCCCTTTCTGTGAAATTTTATTGATAAATATTAGCTATTATGTATATGCTATGTATATGTATATGTATATTAGAGAGAGAGAGAGAGAGAATGGGGGAGAGGAGCAGAGGAAGAGACAGAGAATCCCAAGGAGTCTGCATACTCAGCATGGAACCTGGTTCAGGGTTTGAATCCATGGACCCTGGGATCATGGCTTGAGCCAAAATCAAGAGTCAGATGCTCAAATGACTGAGCCACCCAGGTGTCCCTAGATACTAACCCTTTATTGGATATGTAATTTGTAAATATTTTCTCCCATTTAATAGGCTTTTAGTTTTTTTTAAATTTATTTTATTTGAATTCTAGTATTAAAATAAAATTCCAGTATAGTTAAAATACAGTGTTGTATAAGTTTCAGGTATACAATATAGGAATTCAACAATTCCATATGTCACCCAGTGCTTATCAGAACAAATGCACTTCTTAATTTCCAACACCTATTTCATCCATCCCTCCACCCACCTCCCCTCTGGTAACCATCAGTCTGTTCTCTGTAGTTTAGAGTCTATTTCTTATCTTCTAGCTCTCTTAGTTGTCTTTTATTTATTTATTTTTTATTTTGCTGTGCAGAAGATTTTTATTTTGATGTAGTCCCAATAGTTTGTTTTTGCCTTTATTTCCTTTGCCTCAGGAGACATATCTAGAAAAATGTTGCTATGGCTGATGTCAGAGAAATTACTGCCTGTGCGCTCTTCTAGGATTTTTATGGTTTCAGGTTAATCAGTTTTGAGTTTATTTTTGTGTAAGGTGTAAGAAAGTGGTTCAGTTTCATTCTTTTGCATGTAGCTGTCCAGTTTTCCTAACACCATTTGTTGAAGAGACTTTTTCCCATTGCATAGTCTTGTTTTTTTTTTGGTCAGTGATTAATTGACAATCATGAGTTTGTTTCTGGGCTTTCTATCCTGTTCCACTGATCTATGTTTATTTTTGTGCCAGTACCATACTGTTTTGATTACTATAGCTTTGCAATGTATTTTGAAATCTGGAATGTGATATCTCCAGCTTTGTTTTCCTTTTTCAAGATTGTTTTAAGCCAGGAAATTTTTAATGCTCCCCCACATATATGCCACCCCCTCCCTCCAAAACCCTTCACTTCTAATGTAAAACTGAATGTGCAGCTAACATGTGGCTGAGTAATCTTTCTAAGGCAGCTGGGAGGTAAGATTTGGACACAGACACTCTGAACAAGGTAGAGTCCAGCCTACCTGCTACTAAGACTGGGGAGAAAGAGACATGATTGGGTATACTTGCCCCATTGTTCAGAAACGATTTGTAATGGTTTATATACAACACAATGGGATAAAAGGTAGAGGAAATTTTAGGGTAAAATGAAAGAAATAAGAATAGGAAAACAAGATTTAACCTGGATTAGGAAGGCTTGGAAAGAATTTGTTGGACTCTCTTAAACTGGAAGAAGAAAAAGGAGTAATTCAATTTTAATCTAACAGAGAATTGATCAAAATACTTTATATGAATGGCTGTCTTTGTCTTTTTTTTCCCAAAAAGGTGGCAATGTTTTTTTATTTATAAACAACGTGTATAGTTTTATACAAATGTATGGTTTATCTCAGTGCTCAGGAATGCATATATACCAACATCATCTTGTAAATGTATGAGTTTTCTGAGATTGAATTACATCATTACGCCCACATAGATATGTAAACTTCATGCTGCATTTATTTAACACAACAAGACCCAGTTACTAAAACATCCTTTGTGTCTTTCATTTCCACCACATGATATTGTTTAGAGTAGTGTTTTGGTTCCAAGCACATAAGACATTTTTTTAAATAAACGAGAATTTATTTTCCTTGTGAGGATGTGGGTTGTCTGTTTGAAGCATTAGCAAAGTCATTCGTCGGGCTTTAATGTTTTCATTTGCACAGAGATCTGCAGGAATGTACAGTAAGTAAGTTGTTGAAGGTGAGTATAAGACATCTCTAAGTGTTCCAATAGCCAGGATTGGAGATGTACTTTCTTTGTATTTCTTTCTCCTGCGTGTACACACATGTATGGAGTCACAAACAGATCCCATTTACTCAGCTGTGAGTAGGTATTGGTGATCCTGTGACAATCCTCTACCTGTTTCTATCACCTCCATTTGTGGGCATACATTCCAGGGCAGAGTGGAAAAATAAGGAAGACACAACCAATGCCCCATTCAGAGACGGAGCCTCAGAACTTCATTCTTCCTGTACTAAAAGGCATAGAGGTATGCTTCTTTGTGTTTTGCACCTTTTAGCATATTTGGAGCTAGAGAGCCAGCCATTAGGTAATGGCAGATGAAAGCACTGATGAGAAATTGTACAAAAGCCTTGCCATTGGTGTATCAGAGAAATTTTATTGCAATGAACTGAAAAGAGATCATTGAAACAAAAAAATATTTTTTGTCATTTGTGATAAGATTTGAGATTGCCTTTTTTTGCAACACAAAAAGATAAGGAAAATTTCTGACAACAAAATACTATTTAGCAGACTTCTTTTTTTTTTTAAAGCAGACTACAAGGTCTTGTTTGTAAGATTCACAAACATGTTAATATTAATTCAATTGGTGGTAAAGTTGTTAAATTGGAAAACCAAAAGAATAATAAAAACTAAAACAGTAGTTTTTCTTCATTGTTGTGTGATATAGGAAAATCAAACTAAGAAACTTTGCAGGTTAACAGTGTGTACTTTAGTTCTGTATTTAACAATCTACCCTTTGATATGCTTTGAAATAACCTACAAATGGGCATGTGTGTTCTATAAATAAATAAATAAACTAGCTCTACATTTTTTCATCATGATGTTTAATAATATTTCATAATGAGGACATTTCTTAATTTATTTTATTTAAATTAACAAAAATTGTGAAGCTTGGTTTACTATATATTTATAGTAAATTATTATATCATGGGAAAAGGAAGGAGAGAATGACGCTAGTTTTTGTCCTTTTCCTCTCTCTTTGAGTTGACCTCATTCATAATAAAAGCTGGTGATTATGATTTTTTTTTTAGTTTTTTTAATATTTATTCATTTTTGAGAGAGAGAAAGAGCAGGGGAGGGGCAGAAAGAGGAATCTTTCAAGTTGTCAGCACAGAGCCTGATGCAGGGCTCGAACCCACAAACTGTGCGATCATGACCTGAGCTGAAATCAGACATTTAACCCACTGAGCCACCCAGGCACCCTGCTGGTAGTTATGGTTCTTAAGCTAACTCCTCTCAATGCCTTTACATCTATATTTGTATTTAAAAGGGAGGAATAAATGATTGATTTCCTTTGTTTTCAGGAATAAGAAATTATTGAAATGTATATCATTGTATTCACATCCACGGTCAGTTTTATGATTATTTCTAATGATTCTTCAGGTACTTTGTTCCATCTGATTATGAATTATTTGAGTGACTGGGTTTCCTGTAATTGGCATAATAAAATATTTCATGATGGAGTAAAGGGAGACTTTTTAGCTTCTGGGCCTTAAGTGGTAATGGGAACGTTTCAATAAAGGTGAAGTTTTTCTTTTATTCTTGAGGCCCATGAACAAATATGAAGGGGTATTGAAGGGCATTTGAGTGTCAAAAATGCACATGGTACTGTGCAAGAGTGTGCCAAAATAATCAACAAGACATGATCTCCAGTTACCTGGGGCTCATAATAAAAAAGTACAACCTGCCCATTTCTAGTTCTCTCTCAGAAGTGGCCAGAGCCTGCCTAGATTACTTCTAGGGCTTGGACCACTATGGTTGTGGCCTTGCCCGCCAGAAGACTTGCAGAGGAGGTAGAGGATTTTCACACTTGAATCTATTTGTTATTTTTATCAGGCTCTTTTCCCTTAAGTAGAAAGTTCTCCTCTAAAGCATTGCTTGTTGTGTTTCTTGTTAAATACTAAGTCAGAAAAGAGTTTTCTTTTGTTACTGTTGTGGCAAGAATGATTTTTTTTTTTTGGAGAGAGAGAGTGTGTGTGTACAGGGAGGAGCAGAGAGAGAGAGAGAGAGAGAGAGAGAGAGGGTCTTACGTAGGCTCTACGCCCAGCACAAAGCCTAAAGCAGGGCTCGATCCCACAATTGTGAGATCACAACCTGAGCTGAGATCAAAGAGTCAGATGCTCAACTGACTGAGCCATCCAGATGCCCCAAGAATGAACTTTTTATATCAAGCAACTGGCCAGCTTCTATATAATTATGCTATATAACCATAAAAAGCATGAAAACCAAAAAACACAAACCAAGAAAAATGTGAAAAGCTATAATAGGGATATGAGACCTCAAAACTAAAACTATTTTTATAGATTCATGCTTTATGATGTTTTACTATTCAAATCAATATTAAAGAGGTAACATTGGTGACATTCTATTGGACCACAGGATTTTGTTTATATACTTACAGTTTCATCATGTGAAGGACATCAAAAGTTCCTCACATCCTGCCTCCATACTTCCAGTGTTTCTTCACAGACTGCAATTTGCACAAAAAACCCTGGATATCATTGCAACCATGAAACTACTGTTGTGTTCAGCATCTGTATTTTATTGTAAATTTCTCTGATTAAGTTTGGACACATGGAAGTGGCAGAGGGGACACGTACATTCTGTGGGGAAACAGATGAGGAAAATTGAGAATATCTGTGGTTACAGGACTTCTCCTATGGGGGCCAAGGCAGCCCTACTACCTTGACAATGGGAGGAGGATACTAGAAGGTTCATTTTTTAAAAAAGGCAAAAAGTGCAGAAAAAAAGATTTGAAAGGGTACACAAAGTTATCTATTTCACATTTTTGACCAGAGAAGGCCATATCTAGACACCACACTGAAATAAGATCTGCCAACTTATGACTTTGTAAGAAGTAAATGAGCAGATGATTCATGCAAATTTATTCTAACCGCAAAATGAATTTTGAAAGCCCCAGAAGTTTAGAAATATAAATATATGCTTTATTCTAAGTCCATTGAGCATAAAGAAAATGTTATATAAGGTAAGTCTAAGGATGGTATGCCAAAATAATAAAAATAGTGAGATCAGATAGTGGAGGCTCGAGGTAGGCTGAAATATGCAGGGGAAGTTATGAGGAGGCCACATAAGAGATCTGAGGAATTGGTAGGATTTAAATAGATCAGCAGAGAGGAAAGGAGCTGATATTCCAGAAGGCAAGAAAAGCTTGAGCAAACACAAGGGGATGGGTTTTCCTTGCATGTTTTGTGGAAAGAATGGTGAGCACAGCAGAGTCTTCTCAGCTGGGAGCTCAGGTGGGACAGGCCAGCATGTGGCAGTCATGTTTGATCACACAGTTGAGGAGTCTGCACTCTATGGCGGTGCCACAGAACAGGTGATATGTGTATAGTCAGATGCATTTAAAATAATTGTGCTTCTCGTAATGCACCTTTCACTTGCAGTTTTAATATATTTGATTACCCTGTATAATATATGAAAGCAGCACTGGATATAAAAGCAAAGGGTGGAGTGAGGTAACTAGCATTTATTATATGCCTTTCAGGCAATATATATATATATATATATATATATATATATATATATATAGTTCGTATAACTTGCCTAAGTCATACAGTTACCAACTATATGACTTACAGAAGTCATCTTTCTGTGACTCTGTTTACTTGTATATAAAATAAGAACAAGAGTATCTCTACAACTGTGTGCCTACCCATCCACTCATACATCTAATGGATTGGAAAATTAAGGGAGAGTCTGCTTTGTGGTTAGTATGTATGTATAGTGAACTCAACAAATATTTGTTCAGTGGATACTTGAATGGGCTGTTTTAAGGAGTGAGTGACTTGAGTATTAACTGAGAAAAGTATTTTATAAGCATCAGAGTAATACATAAATGAAGAAAAAATTTTTCCCTTCTGCTTCTGTCCCAGATCTCTGCAGAGATTCTACTCATTCCCGGTCTGAGTGGAGAGTCATTTTCACCTCAAATTCAGGCTACCCGACTTGAACTAGGTCACTATAGCAGGGAAACTGTCATGGACTCACCAAACCCTTTACTTTTTATCCATGGCAAATAGCTAAACAACATCTTCTTACCTTTCCTGCAGTAAAGTGAGGCCTTGTGACTGAGTTCTAGCTAATGTTATGTGGATAGATGTCATATACAGCCATAGCCTCTAAAATCTCCAGGAATTGACCCTGAAGTCTCCTGCAAGATTCTCTACATTTTCTCTTTCCCCACCTGCTGATTGGTTGACACCTGGGGACTAGGAAGCCATATTAGTTTACTAAGATGGCCATAACAAAGTATCATGGACTGGGTGGCTCCAACAATAGATTTTCTCACAGTTTTGGAGGTTGCAAATCTAAGTCCAAGGTGTTGGCAGGGTTAGCCTTCTGAGGGCTATAAGAAGGATCTGTTCCTGGCCTCTCTCCTTGACTAGTACTCTATACACATGGCCATCTTCACCCTGTATCTTCACATCTTCCCTCTGTATGTGTCTGTGTCCAATTTCCTCCTCTCATAAGGACAAGTCATATTGGATGAAGCCCACCCTGATAACTTCATTTTTATTTAATTGCCTCCTTAAAGACCCTGTCTCCAAGTATGGTCACATTTTGAGATAACTGGCAGTTATTCTCAAATATATGAATTTGGGGGGAGATACAAGTAAGGCCATAACAGAAATTATGTGTTAAAATTAAGGAGATCCTAGTCCCCAACATGCATTGACTATGACATAAGCTAGAAAACGTTATTGTTTAACTCAGATTTGGTGTATTACAGCAGCTCAGATATCTTGACTAAGTATCATATCTTGACTGGTATCAAAACTGGGGTAACATATAATAAAAACCTAAAATATATGGCATTGGCTTACTGGTGGGTGTGGTGGGGTGCAGGTAGCAAAGACACTAATATTAAAGTCTGAAAAAATGGCAATCCATGTAATATACTGGAAAATTGTTTGGTGCGGTTGTCATCTCTTATATTTTGTGAAGCAAATACATCTATATTGAGAAATAGCTCTATAGGATATGGTAAAAAAGAATCAAACTGTCAATGTGTATTGACTACCTTTGGCTAATTTTTAAAAAATATTTCAAAAAATAGATAAGGTCAGGAAAGAACTGGCCACTCAGTGAGCAGAAATGAGATAAATGGAGTCTAGAAATTTAGGGCCTTGAAGGGTGGGCAAAGGTTATCATTTCTAAGCCCCCAATCAGTAGAAAATAAGATTGAAAAGTTAAAAACCCACTAATAATCCAAACATTTGGCAAATATCAGATTAAGAATGTGTGGTTTTCCAACCAAGCTTGATGGCATTGAGGCAACTGCCATTAATGAGACAGCAGGTGCAGAGTGAGGAAAAAAAAACATATTTGAGAATTATGTCTAGAAGATAATTTTGGGATGTTTATTTAGCTAATGAGATGAGCATGAGTTAAGTAGATTAGAAACATTCCATGCTTTTGAGAGAACTGCATTATCAAAGAAATTGCAAACTTCAAGCTTGGATTAAAAACAAAAAAATACTGTTTAGGGAGTAAGACCACTCTTGGACCCCCAAGTTGTTCTAACAGGAAGCAGCCTAGAAATTGTGCAGTCAATAAGAAAGGAGTACTCCCAAGTACCCATTTTAGATATGGCCAAAAATGTTGCATAAGGAAGGAGCTCCTAGAAGGTCAAAGGAATCCTCCCAAAGAGGAGAATCAGGGCCATTAGAATGGCTTTAACTCATGTCTGCTTCTGCTTCCCAAATGGGAGTGCTTTTTGGTGGTAATTCTGTGCCCACTCTACCACTGAATTTTGGGAGTATGTAAGTTGAGAGGCAGATGGCTCATGCCTTTTTTTTTTTTTTTTTTTTTTTTTTTTTTGCTTATAATTTATAAGAACTTGAGAAATCCCACCTGGAATTGATGGAGAGCTTGATCATTACTGAGAGATCCTGGCATTGGGGCTGGATGCAGTTCTTGAATGGGAATTTGGGCTGCCTCTTATGGGGAGGTGGTGATTTTGTTTTATGTTTGAAAAAAGAGGTTGAAATAAATATGTGATGACCAGAACGGCAGACTGTGGCAGAAACGTTTTCATGTGCTTACCAAATCTGCTTTTTTTTTTTTAATCCAACTGGTCTGCAACAAAATTATTTTTTTGCCAGAATTTCCTGCAGTTGGATGAAGCCATATAACTGTGGTCTGACTATGCATAGAAGCAATATATTCCTTTTCTGGGTGTGACCTCTGAAATGTCTTATAAATACTCCACAATCCATCTTTCCTCATCCTCTTGTTGAATGATACTAGAGTGGTCTTGACACCACAGTAGAAAGGTGAAGAAATTGGAGTCCCTGAATAAGTATATGAAGCAGAGTCAAGCCCCTCACTTACCCTAACCCTTTACTCCCTCTGAACCTCATTAATTCTCATTGAACTGTGATCTAAGCAAGAGATGCATGGTTATTGTGTTAAGCCGCTGAGATTTGGGGCTGTCTGTTACAACAGTTGCTATAGTCTGACTGATACAGCCATTGATGTTGCAAGATGACCCTTTCACTCCTTCCCAGTGTATTCCTTCTCAGGTTCCCCACAATGATTTCTTCATAGAGCTCATAAATTGAATGGAGGAGCAGAAAATTCAGCTAGTTTACCCTCACATTTAAAGGCCCAGTTGACTCAACCCCGCCCCTTCTACATCCAAATCCCTGAGAAGTAGTCTCATGTACTATTTTAAGTAGTATTTCTGTATAGATGACCCCACCTACCTCTCCAATTTAGACTTCCCTCCTGAATTCTAGACCCAAATTTCCAACTGGCTACTGAGCATTTTTCTAAGTTAAGTTGAGTCTGATTTTCAAGTAAGAAATACATCACTAACATCATTGTCTTTCAAAACCGGGTCCTTTCTTCTCAGTTAATGATCAAAAGTCTTACTGAAATCCAGCTTGAAGCTTGAGAGTCATTTTCAACCCCTCCTTCCATCTGACCCTCCATCTCCACTCTGATACTGGACAGTTTTCTTTTGCCATCCCATACATCTTTTCCTTCTCTTCCCTCTTTCAGGAATCAGGATCTCCTCATCTTATCTCTGGTTCACTAATAGTTTTACCTGACTTTAGTCTCTTCCTCCATTAACTCCATCCTTCTTTCTAATGCTTGCAGAATTACATTTTAAAAGTTGTGGCTGGATCAGGACACTCCTTTTCTAAGAAGCTCTGGCAACATTTCATTATTTATAAAATAAACCTGCATTCTTTAACTTACCATTTGAGAGTCTTTATTCATTTATCCCAACCTAACTTTTTAGTCTCTACCTGAATGCTCCAACCACATCAGTCTTTTCTGCATTATTCTGCATGTCTAACATGCTAACATGCTAACAAAGATTCTTAACTACTCTCAATGACTATCTCCCTCAGAATCACTAGGGAACTTAAACAAATTATGTTCCCAAGCAATACTCTTATAGATATTATGGTCCTCTTAATCTGTTTTACATTGACTGGGCAATGCAAACAATCTCTTTTTGGAGATGGGAATAAGAATAAGAAAAAAATGTAGCAGCTTTAAAAATGATACAGTTTCTTTGGGTGTTTCAGAGACTACTGAAATCAGAATCTGCAGGGGTAGAGGGGCACCTGGATGGCTCAGTTGGTTAAGTGTCCAACTTCGGCTCAGGTTATGATCTCACAGCTTGTGAGTTTGAGCCCCATGTTGGGCTCTCTGCTGTCAGCACAGAGCCTGGAGCCTGCTTTGGATCTTCTGTCTTCCTCTCTCTCTGCCCCTCCCTGGCTTACTCTCTGTCTCAAAAATAAATAAACATTAAAAAAAAGAGAGAGAGAGAGAGACTCTGAAGGGGTAGAGTTTCCCTGAGCATTTCTGATATGCAGCAAGCTTGGGAACCACTGATAGGCAAGCTGGACTAAGAAAGAATAGAATAAGGCATTAAATATGTACTCCAAATAATACTGCCAAGGGACAGAAAAGGGAAGTAGCGTTATGAAATAAGGGAAGATTTATTTGAGTCAACGTGTTTACAAAAAATTAGATACAGTAGGATCTGGAGTTTGAAGAAGAGAAGGCCCCTTATTCTTGTAGGATCTTCATCACTGGGAAGAATATGAATAAAGGGAAAATGACATCTTTAAAGTTGACAAATTGTTAAATTATACATGAGACTCAAACTGCACTATGGCAAATGCCATATCTAGCAACAAAGAGGGCATATGCGCTCAGGAAAACTACCCTCTCAACAGACAAGAAACAAAAGCACACTGACAAGTGTATAAAGCGGGAAGGCATGAGGAGGCGAGATGACAAAGGTATTTGTGTCCAACTGGCTATGTAAGCCAACTGGCTATCCTGTCAAGTGGGGAGTGAGAAAGAAAGAGCCGTTAAGGACTCCACTGTCTCTGGCCTAGACCCTATGTTTCTGCCCTGGATGAAGGAAGAAAAACAGCAATTGAATAGCTCATAATAACAAATGAACAAACGGGTAGTAAAAAGGACTGTGACTAGCTAAGTAAGGACTCTCTGATGAGTCAGCTTCTATTTTGACCTCAACATATGAATAGGAGAATTATGTCCATCTTGCTTTTTTTCTTGGCTTCAGCAATCTGTAAGCCATTGGATGCCATACAGTAAGTAATTTAAGGTAGAATGCAGCCACCATTGTGTGAATGTCATATGCTGAGATACAAGCAAATATTTGGATACAAAATGATTTTCTGTGACATTTTTTTCTCTTTAACTTTGAGGATAATCATTTCAAGGAATTCCACATCTTGAAAAGGATTAACAATATAGTGTTTTGAAACCAGATCTGATCTGTTTTTCAAGCTGTGCTGTGTTTAGTTAGAGATGTATTTAGTTCTGTGAATGTCTTGAGTCTATCGTTGAAATTGGACTTTCCCATCAAAACCAGACACTGCTTCTCGAGGAGCCAGAATAGGGCGTTCAGTGCTATTTCATGGAATCACTTTCATTCTGCCTTCCAGTGTGTGAGGGAGCATCACAGCAAAAGAGCTGATACAGTTCTTTTCTTTTTGTCTGGCCCAGAGAAGCTATCTCCAATTGGTGGTGCGATGCAGGTTATCAACTTTTATTTGGGAATTGACTTGACTAAGAACAGTCTTCAAGAGGTGTGCAATTTAATCAGTCTCAGAGTTTTTAAAAGATGTAGAAACAGGAATTAAAAAGCATTATTTGGAGAATAATTGATATTCTTTCCAGAGAAGAACTGTTGAAAATGGTGAGGGGTGAGGGAGATGTGATGAAAAAGAGGGAAATATTGAATATTCTGGCAGTTCAAGATTCTATGAGCCTCCAACTTGTCAAGAAGTGAGGACCCAAGATCTGAGGAACTCAAGATTATATCTGAGGTCGGAATAAACAAAAGCAAGAACCATTCTTTTTTAAGTTGGGGACTAAATATTTATATAAATGGTCTAGGGACCATTGAGTATGGCAAAAACCTGGCACATATCTCATCTGATTGAATAGATTTTAAAAAATCATTCAGGGTAAAATGGTTTTCTATTGCTATTGTGTTATTTTGTCCAATTTTTTCCCCAAAGGTGTGATTTACATAACAAAGTTAGCAAAAAATTTCTAGGCCTAATTATCACTTTCAAAATAGAACCTGGAAATCAGCCATTGGTAACTGAAGATTACAGATTGTTTTTCAAAAAGCAAATCTTGACTTCAGCTCAAATGTTACCCTTAAAACTGGATTGTATTATTTTGCCACATCAAATCAAATGCCTTTTTGGCATCAAAGAAAACGGCTCCAAGCTAGTTCATAACTCAAGTGCTGTCAATTTAGGCTATATTAGAGCTTCAGCTTTTTTAAAGTTAAAAAAAAGACAATTGTGGCTATATTGTTTATAATGACAATTTGCCCATGTGGTATTAGACATTAGTTGGAAACCAAAAATATGTTATTTTTCTTCAATCTATGCTCTATTATGGAGACAGCAGGGGAAGTAGTTACAAGTATAGGCTATAGGTTAGATTTCCTGAATTCATATTCTGGCTCTCTCACTCTCCAGCTCTAATTCCTTGGGCAAGTTTTGCAACTTCTCTGTGTCTCAGTTCTCTCATCTGTGAAAGGGAATAATAATACGACTTCTCTCATAAGGTTTGTTGAGAGGATTAAGTGAGTCAATACATGCAAAGCACTTAGCTCAGTGCCTACAAATAGAAAGCAATCAGTATTTATTATACTCTGAAATATTCTCTACATTAAATTCAGGAATATTCAGACTTCTATGCATAAAAGAATACTTATCACTTCTGGTCATACTCATGCTAAGCTAGTTGACAATTTTTTTTTTAATGTAGAAAATCCAGAAATTAGTACAAAAAGATTTTTTCAGTGTGGATATGATTTAAGTGATTTGTTTACAAAGTCAACTAATTTAAATAATACTATCAAATACAGGCTTTTATGCCCAACTTCTCTTTAATAAAAGTTTTTTTCTTAAAACATTTGGATAAAAGCCTAACTTGTATAGTTCAATTAATAAATGATAAATAATTTTTGAATTCTTATGGAAAGTGAAGCTCTGTGCTGATAACTATGGACAAAGTGGTAGTGGTAATTAAGAAAGTCACACATACAAATAAATATAAAACACTGATCCTACTCTACAGGAACTTATTCATTTTTGGTAATTTTATCCCTATCACAAACCATTCGGAATCCAAAATGCTTTAGATTGTACCATGAAATAGAAATAAAGTCTTTGTGTTGAAGTATTGAGGTTTGGGGCTTTTCTTTTATAGCAACAATAGTTATTTACCTTAACTAATAAAGTTGGGGTTTGAAATCTCTAGTAGGACTAAGAAAATAAGATTTGGAACTGCTGTTAAGTCCAGTGTTGTTGGTGGGTCCCAAGAAATCCTGCCTCAAGAGCATAGCAGATTATACTCCTTTGTTAACATTTTGAAATTTTGTGGAACACCTACTGCATAAACAGGTGCTATATAAGACATTGGGAATAAAAAAGAGTAAGGGGTGCCTGGCTGGCTCAGTTGGAAGAAAATGCGACTCTTGATCTTGGGGTCATGAGATCGAGCCCCACGTTGGGTGCAGAGATTACTAAAAATAAATAAATAAAAACTTAAAAATAAAGAAGAAGAAGAGTTGCTGTCCTCAAGGAGTTTATGAACTAAAAGCAGCCCAGTGAAATAATATAACTAATATTTATTGGGAGATTATTGCATGCCTTGCATTCATTATTTTCTTTATTCCTCATAAAAACTCTGTTAGGTACTTGTTCCAGGTCCATTTTGAAGAAGAGGAAAGTGGAGTCTAAAAAAAATTAAGAAACTTGGAAGTATTTCCAAATACTATAATAGAAAAAATATGCAAGTAAAAGACAATGGGATTAAAACTAATTGAATACCTGCAATGCCTATGGCATGCTGGGCATTATGGTATATAATTATATACTATTATATATTACCATTATATATATAACATATATATATATATATATATATATATATATATATATATATATTGCATTTAATCCAAGTATTTCCCCAAATGCATATATTATCTCTAAGTTACAAAGAAAGAATATAATAAAATTCAGAAAGTTTAAGTAAATTCATCCAGGTCAGATCATTCAGTTTGTAGTGGTGGGGTAAGAAATGTAAATCTGCATCTTTCTGGCTTCAAAACCCAAGTTGTCTTCACCATATCAAATGGTCTTTGCAAGGTTAACAGAATAAGAGAACTGCAAGAGACAAGGCCAGATCATGTTGAACCGGTGGGGTGGGGGGTGGGGTGGTGAGAAACAATTGAAAGATTTTGGCAGAGGAATATCAGATTTGTTTTTCAGATAGAACAGTCTGGTAGCAGTTAAGAAGAATGATTCTGCCTGAAAAAGTTGTATAAATTACAATTACTATGCTACTTTCTTTCTTGACTCCAAATATTACCAAAATGAAGGTCATGAACAAGACGCTTTGTCACCCCTTTTTCATTTTGAGTCTTAGATTCTGTACTTTCCCTTTTTTCCAGGGGTAGATGACTCATGCTCTGGTCCTACCCAGTCTTGAGTCAAAGTTCCCAGCTTTTATGAGAATGCCCACTACAGATGCACACCCCTTTCTGTGTGCATTTATTCCATTTCATATCTTCTTTCCACATTTATATGATAACATTGTCATCTAGATTTGACAATGGATGATATTCTCAAGTCAGTGTTGTAATAGAGGTATTTCTTGTGTGTTATAATAGTATAATAAGGCAGAATATGTGCTTGTTTGATGAAATTATCAATCCTATATTATTTATCTAGCAGTGTATTATACTAATTAAGAATTAGGGCTCTATACAAGAACTGCCTGGGAGTAAGAATTCTGCCAAGCTACTTACTAGCTGTTAAGCACTTGGCTCAAAGTCCTTTAGTTTAATAAATAATTGAAACACAATGCAAAGAGTATGCTAGGTGCTATGCTACATGCTTCACATATCACATTGCACTTAATAAGAACATGGCAAACCTTGGTAGATACATGCTTTACATACATACTCTTCATTTAATAAGTATATGGTGGACTTGGGAGTAGGTTTTATTTCCCAAAGTTGATCTGTTTGTGCATTAGTTTTCTTATGTTTATAAGGATAGTAATAGTAAGTATCTCTTAGGGTTATTATAAAGAGTAAATGAATTAATCCATTACTATGTGCCTAGCACATAGTAAGATCTCAATTAATATTAACTATTACTGGATGAATCAAGAAGTGATTCAAAGTAAAAGCAGATGGCCTTTGAGACACAATGTAGAAATGGGTTTATTCATATTTAAAGAGAGAAAGAAAGAAAGAAAGAAAGAAAGAAAGAAAGAAAGAAAGAAAGAAAGAATCCAGCAGGGAGAAAACAGGACCATTTTTTTCCAGCTGGTTTATTAGATTAAAGTAGAGCAAGCTGACTAGCTGTAAAAATTGTGCTGTGTATCTATGACCACAAGTACAGAAATAGCACCAGTTTTTAGATTTAAACATCCTTGATAATTTATTGAAAAATCTTACAAAATGAATACTTTAAGCAATTACATGTTCACTGATTAAACCACAGAAACTAAACTTTAATGAAAGAAAATCAGCTTAACTCTTAAGTGTACCAATCTAATGGAATCCAAGTCAGAAAATGCTGAATTTAAATTCTATGAAACTGAAAAATGAGTAGATGAAATTGCCTGTAAATATCAATTGCATGTCATTTTGATTTTTAACCAGTTTTACATATGTAAATAACATTCATTTGCATAAAGAGAATGTTGGTTAGATGAAAATGCAACCTTATCAAGAAAAACTTATAGGAAAACAATGTGTAGAAAGAGAAAGGGGCATTACTCATCACATCAGACTGAGCTGAAATCATGAGTGCCCTGAGCATTCAAACATGGTATTTTTCTCATTAAATGTCAGAATAACATTCAAACTTTCCTCTATGAAACAGTAACATGATTCTTGACACATGTGAGTGGCCATACTGATCAGTTTTCCCATTCTGAGGTATGGTCCAGTGAGACTTCTGTTTAAATTGGCCTTTTTTCCCTCTGTAATCGATTATTGGGTCAAAAATACCAAATCACCCTGCCTTCACTCTTCTGAGTATTCAAGAGCTATTTAACTCCTGATATATTGGCAACTTTCATTTCTTTATTCATTGGGTGTCCATTCAAAGAAGGAGTTTCTGAGATAAATCTCAAACTATATTTTCTAACTACTGAGAAAAATTTAGGTTGATTTTCTTATTTCAAATCACTTTCTTCATGTGTCTGGATTTCTATGCTGCCTTTGTGCTTGGAGCTTTTTCTCAAATATAGACAGTCAATTTGGAGAAGGATGAACCCCTAAAGTTTTGAAAACTAAATGACTGGTTATGGGTTGGAGACAGTTTAAATAAGGAGATGGTTCTATCTGCTAATACTAAAAGAATAAAGACATAAAAAAGGATTCAGGAGACCCATTAGTGAGGAAATAATCCCTTTATCCCCAGATTTAGGGGTCAATAAAAACTAGAGATGGTTGGTTTTTGTTGTTTTGCCTTTTCTCTAGCACCAGGCATCTGTTTGGAGTTGGCGGTGGAAGTTGTGTGAGTCTGAGTGTGTGTGTATGTGTGTGTGTGCGTGTGTGTGTGTGTGTGCACGCGTGTGCATGTGCATGTATAAGAAAACCAAGGTAGGAGCTGGGGAAAGTATTACACAGGGATCTTTCTTTGTGAAGATTTTATTCTCGAGATGTTGCTTGTGAGGTCCATTGGACACTCAAGGAGAAAGTCTAAGTTGCTGGAATTTTAATATTTTTTCCGCCCCTGTTTTTATTCCCTTCTGAAATGCCACTAATTCTTTAGTAAGGAAATTTGCTGGAGTCTGTGCTGCCTGGTTAGTTATTCTTGTGGAAACAAAAAAGCTAGTGTGGCAAAAGGAAGGGAAATGCATTTTATCCTTTCCTCTCCCAGTAATGCTGAGTTGCAGATGGAGATCTAATACTGAAGGCCATCCTACAGAGAAGCCCTCAGGGAGGGATCAGCTCCTGGGAAGAACATGGCAGCAAGAACAGGCTTTGACTGCAGCCAGAAAACAGATACCACCATTTTCCTGAAGAAGAAAGTAGTAACCCCAGGGAACTCCTGGGTTCCTTATAAAATGCTTCAGCTCTTTTTCTTTTTGAGAATTTTTTTAAAGTTTGTTTATTTATTTATTCAGCTTGAGTAAGGGATGGGCAGAGAGAGAGGGAGAGAGAGAGGATCCCAAGCAGGCTCTGCACTATCAGCACAGAGCCCAATGTGGGGCTCAAACTCACGAAACTGTGAGATTACGATCTGAGCCAAAACCAAAAGTCAGAGGTTTAACTGACTGAGCCACCCGGGGTCCCCTAAATGCTCCAGCTCTTGACCTGCTGCTGGTTGCTGGGCAACACATCTCCTCTTGCATTTCCACTTACGCTTCTCAAGAAACATCTTACATTTATGCGGCATCTCTTCCTCTTCTTTTATCTTTCTAGATTGTCCTCAACATCCATTTAAAGACAACATAAATTTTCATGGTAAAAAAAATGTAATTTAAAGATATCACTTGGCAAACATCACCTTCTCAGTGAGACCTTCCCTGGGAACCTTATATAATTGCATCTCTTCTCCACCAACATTCCTTATCCCCCTCGCCTCATATATTTGCTCCATAGCATTTATCACCATTCTTATATATTATATATTTTACTTACTGATCTATTTGTCTATATAACAAGAAAGATCCATGATGGCAGAGATTTTATCTCACTACTACTATATATTCCCAGTGCCTAGAACAATGTCTTTTCTAGTGGTCATGCAATGACTATTTGAGGAATGTTGATGCAGATGACAAATGAGAGTCCCCGTTCCCTTCTGTTTATGCCCAAAGTATATAGGTGAGTCCCAGTCTCACATGGGTAGCTCCTTCATGAAAGTTAATTTGAGCCATCCAGTCCAACTGTGGCGACAGTCATATTCTTCACAGGGTCAGTTTTTGCACACCGCAAGAAGAGTGTAGCACATCCAATTATTTCCTTTAGCAAACTGTTTTCTGTGTTACCTGGCTCCCTTGGTCTTTCGGGAGCCTCTCACCTGCTCAAATACCTGCTATTACTTGCTGCAGGTAATGTGTTAGTCCAACAGTCTTGAGTTATTCTGGCTTCCCCTTCATGGTCTCAGTCAGAGGAGCTGCTCCTGGAACCACAGATAGGTCTCCCTTTTTGCTGACCTCCCGGGGCTTTTTTTGCTTGCTTTCACCAGTCTTTGCTACCTCCCCCATCGATGTTCTCCCTCCCTCCCAGAGCCAATGGATGCTTCTCTGATTCTCATTTTTGGAAACAAACAAACAAAAACTCCAAGCTAAAATCTGTTCCTAGAAAGGCATGTGCATGGGTTCTATAGGCTCCCACTCTCGTTCTGAAATCCCTGGGAACTGAGAAAACAGGAAGGCCAAACTGGCCAGAGCCATTAACAGTTCTTTGCCTGCTGGTGAATTTGTGTAAGGAACAGTAGCACAGGCTTCCTCCCTCGGCTTTGTACCTCACTCTCTGGACCTTTGGGTCTCTGGACCCCTCTGGACCTCTGCCTTCTATTGCAAATCTTGTGCTTGAAACTATTTCTGGTTCTAAGCTTGATCCCTGGTCTTGATGCTTTGGGTTGTCTGGTCTGGCATTAGGACTTTGAGTCCCCTTTGGCCGTAGTCTCAAGCTAGCCCTGACCATTGTCCTAGATGCTGCTACTTTTGGAGCTGGGAAGGTTGAACCCTAAGGGTTTCTGTCCCAGCCTTTCATTCCCTAATGAGAATGGCTAGTTTCAACCAGGGTGGAGTAGAAGTGGACAATGAGAAATCAAACACCTTAATTTGTGTGTACTAAAGCCCCTGGATCCACTGATGGCAGAAACACAGTTGACCCCAAGAAAATTTAGATAACCACTCTACACACTCATAACACTTACCACCAGCATTGCCCTAGATCAGCTTTCAGCAGCTGAGTAATTTTCCCTTCTCTAAATTGACATGGGCTATGGGACCATCGTCTTAAAGCACATGCATGTTGTCTAACAAACTCTGCCTTTTCCTGTCCAGAGCAGCATTTGACTTCTTTACAGATGGGGAAGCCCAGAGGGGTTTCTTTGGGGCTTTAAATGTCCTTGGAATAGGCATTGCTTACAGAAAGCTTTCCCCACAGGGGCTCTCAACCTTGGAACATATGGAGCATATTTGGTATCAAGAGCAGACTTAGAGGTAAGGGGGAATGTTACATCATTCAATCAAGCATCAGCTCTCAGGCCAGGTTGGGGAAAGATGGAAGTGGTCAAGGTATTACTCACATATCATATGCCCACTTGGGAGTCTTGATGTCATCAGGGCTGTGATGTCAACAATCTGTTATCTTTATATACAGAAACAAATGCAGTCTCTTGCGCATTTATTAAGTTTTAAAATAGTTGCAGGTAAACATTTTTAAAAATGTTTACTTATTTTGAGAGAGAGAGAGCATGAGCAGGGGAGGGGCCGAGGGAGAGAGAGAGAATCCCAAGCAGGCTCCATGCTGTCAGTGCAGAACCCAATGTGGGGCTCGATCCCACGGACCATGAGATCACGACCTGAGTCGATATCAAGAGTGGGTCACTCAACTGACTGAGCCACCAGGGCATCCCATTGCAGATAAACACTTACTGAGCATCTACTATGTGTACATTATTGGGCTGGGAGATGGAAGTGCTGCAGTTTGTAATGAACAAAATCTATTCCCTGCTTTCCAAAGAGTTTACTGTTTTGTGGGGGAGACAGATAAGCACAGAAACAATACAAAAGGGTAAAAAGGGGCATCGCAAGTGATGAGTGTGGAGGCTGAGAATGGAAGTAGCCAGCAAAAGTTTCTAATTTTGAGCATTAGTGTTACAGTGAATGTGGCTTTTATTTCTTTTGCAAAAGGAAGAATAAAAATTCTGTGATCTTTTTTTATAAGACTATTAAGCTAAACTACTTCCAACAACTTAGAGAAATTTGGTTATTCATGAGAATAACACCTTTTCTAAAAGAAATAAAGTTAATTTTCTGCTCTTCTGCAAAGGAGGTCATTAATTATACATTTTAGATTTCATCAATTTCAGTTAGATGAGACTAACATTTTAACTAGATGTCAAAGAAGACATAAGATATTAAGTTAAATACACTGGATGACAATAAATGGTTATTAAAGAACATAATTCTGTTACTCTCATAATTTTCTCACTTGGGTATCTAATTGAAGGCCTGGGTTTCACATTTAGGCAGATAAGTCAATGTATAGCCATCCTGTGAGCTATAAACAAAAGCTTCTAAACCATTGAGTCATTTCCAGATTAAGGACAGATGGATGGCATTTTTTTTAAGCACTTAAAAAAACAAAATCAACAAAACACTGGCATCCACAGTAGTAACTATCTATCTGCAAAAGAATCAACATACCTCTTATCTTGCTCCCACTAGGAATTTACTATTTTAGAGATAGGAACTTTATCTCAAAAAAAATTAATGCATGTGATTCTATGTTTTGGTGACTCTCATTGCCAACAAATGTAGAAAAAGAAGGAAGGAAAAGCTAAGAGCACTAGTAGTTTGGCATGCTTGGTGATTTTCCCAGGTTGCTCTTCTGTGTTCATCTCCTACTGTTTTTTAAAAATTGCCCTGTTTGGACAGCCCCCTATCAGGAGAAACAGGAGAAGTAACACCACACTCCCTCCAATGCTGCATGGGGTAGCAGGAGCCATCTTTTATTTTTTCACATTGTCTTCTGCTTGCTTGGCACAGATTCACAAATGGAGAATTGTTTCCTTTTAAAATTCTTTTTCCTTAAGGGATCCAATGAGAATTTAGTGAAATTGCTTTATTTATTTGTTTGTTTGTTTGTTGATTTATTTATTTTATTTTACATGTTCTTTTTTATTATTATTATTAATTTTTTATTTCAGAGAGTGCAGGGAGGGGCAGACAGAGAGAGAAAGAGAGAGAAAGAGAGAGAGAGAGAGAGAGAGAGAGAGAGAATCTCAAGCAGGCTCCACTTCTAGCACAGAGCCCAACATGGGGCTCAGTCCCATGACTGTGAGATCATGACCTGAGCCAAAATCAAGACTAGGTCACTTAACTGACTGAGGCACCCAGGTGCCCCTGAACTTTGTTTTTATTAAACCGATGGGGAGGAGGGCATTCACTTTCCAATGAAGATTTGAATTAATTTCTTGAGTATAGTTCGGGGATTAAAAGATTCCTTTAAACCCTTTGAATTCATACATCTGTAGTGACATTTGAGTAGTTCAGACAACTGTGTGATGAAAGATTGATATATGTGGGTTGCATCTATTTGACCCTGCTTTCTTGTCCTATGGTGTATTCCATAAGCACA
Source organism: Puma concolor (assembly GCF_028749965.1). Classification (NCBI taxonomy): domain Eukaryota; kingdom Metazoa; phylum Chordata; class Mammalia; order Carnivora; family Felidae; genus Puma; species Puma concolor. The sequence continues at coordinate 139,630,298 of NC_141674.1, read as the reverse complement.
GTAAAGCAGTGAAGCCTCTCACAGAAGTGACAAGGGAGGTGAACTGTACCATAGAAGTTAGGGTGATAAATCATTCTCATCTTGGATTCTGGTCCTGCATGGATACTCAGCCTGGCCATACATATTTCTCTATATTTTTGCATGTCATTCATTGTTTTTGTATTCGTTAGGTTTGTTTTGTCCCTATTAGATTTTGAGTTCCTCAAGAGGCATACTTATTATCTTCTGCTTCCTGTTTCCTCATACAGAATCCACTTCAGTATTCTGCACATAACATCTGTTTAATAGATAATTATTAGCAGACTAATCTTTTTCTTCCCAGTAATGCATTGCAATTGGGTTCTTTTTCTTTTTTTCTTCATGTTTGCGCCAATGCAAAATCAGTGACCTTAATCTGCAGTGTGGTACATAAAGAAAAGAGATCGCTGGAGTTGACACGAATTTGAAACAGCAAAGAAATGGGTCATCCAAACTGAAGTCAACAATGTGGAGACTTTATGCGTAAAAGAAGCCTCTGCTTTGTAAAGTAACCACTCACTATTAGTAACTGTCACTTACTTTTTGTTTCCAACTCTTATGGGCTTGATTTTCTTCAGGGTGGCTTTGAAAGACCTCTAAGAGTAAACTCATCATTTAACAATGCTTATTTATTCCCAGTGTTGCCCTCTTTTCAATGTGACATACAGGCATTAAACTGTAAGATTCCTGTTAAATGTCATTGGAACTGAGGGGATAAATTCCCAGTGCAATGAAGATTAACAAAAAAAAAAAAGACTTTTTAGTATTCTTTAAGAGGAAGAAGCAATTATATTTTGTAGGTTTGAGAGAGTTTCCCTTCTTTTCCTTTTTCATTCTGTCATTTTTGCTTTATTAGAAAATAAGTACCATCTGTTTTTTATATGAAAATGTTTCTTAATTGTATTTATATACAAGCCAGTAATTCCAAGCAACATGATTAATATAAGGCAATAAATAAATAACTTCAAGAAAATACTTATAAAAGCCACTACCCTTCAAGTTGCCAGTTTTCCTCACATTCTCAAGTTTCTTGGGTAAAATCCTTCCTGATTTCCCAATTGTTACAAATTTTCATTGCAATTATTACCAAAAAAGGAAGGTCAGTAGGAGAAAATTTAATCACTGCACAAAAGAGAAAATTTGTATCAGCTACCTGAGCTATGGCTTATCTTTCAGAGGGCAATTGGATAAATCTAGAGCCAAAGAAACCTTTAAAAAACCCTTTTTAGCCATGTCCTCACAGGAAGAGGCTGTCTAGACAGCATGGCCTATTAGGTCAGAAAAAAGTCAGGCTTTTCAGTATGATAGAGATTTTCCCACATAATTATATTGTAATATGGAGTCTAGAAACACTTATTCCAATACACAAAATGGTTAAGATAATCCCACTGACTCTCACTGGCTAAATGTTTTAGTTCAACTCTTTGTTAGCTTGTCCCTATAGATTACTTTATTTGAAGAAGCTTTTCCTGGTGTGTATAGTTGCTTATATAAGCAGAGCCATAAAGTTAAAAAAATGTATTCAGTTAAGGCAATTGTGGAATGAATATGAGTTTTCATCTCATCTTCTTTGTTCTAAAGTAAATTATAAAAACAGATTTCAGAAGGAAAAATATCTAGTTATTCAGAACATCTCAAACCACCTCAGACCACCTCTCAGACCACCTCGCATCTCAGACCACCTCAGACATTTTGGAAATTTGAAATTTAGTTATAATGTATTTTCACATACAGCCAAAAAATTGATCAGTGATAATCTACTATTGAAACATCATTTAATCAATATTGCTTGTGCGCCTTATGTATATCAGGGTCTAAAGTAAACTCTAGAGACACAGTGTTTTTTCTTTATGGATGTTATATGCTAGAAGTTCTAAAAATAGGGAAACAAAATGGCACTTGAGATGTGTGTGAGCATTCTGGGAATTAATCCTCTATTAATAATTGTTCTAATACTAACATATGCCTTGAACAGGGTATGAGGTGTACTTCTGGGCACGAGTAGGGTTATCTTAACGTTGGTTAAGACAAATAGAAAAGAAGATTTATGTATCTTTGAACTTGGACTAAGTAAGGAAAGGCAGAGCAGATACTTCGCTATCTAGTTGAGGAAGTAGAAAGGTGACCCAAGAGAAGTTGGATCATCATGTCTTTAAGGTGGGGAAAGAAAATGAAATTAGAATAAGAGGAGAATGGAATATATGTTCAATGTGTCCATATTTTATACCTAGCTATCTTGAAGAAAGCTTTTCTACTTTCGGTTGGTGTTCCAGTATCAAAAACCAGTAACAAAGGTAATAAATCCCAGCCCCATTTGATTCTGGTATCTTGGTCTCCTTTAGCTTATTAATGTGCCCTTGGAAATTTAGTAATATATGTACAGTTATTTGTGGTGAATGGTGTAGCTGAGACCAGTATGTAATTTAGCAAATACATATGTGTATACATACACACACATATACTTATTTATATTTACATATATAGTTTTATTGTGGATTAATGATTATATGTGAATACTCAATTTGTGTGTTCAAGCATACGTATACTTAAATCTCTAGACACACTGATGGCCAATATTAACAAGGATTAAAAAACACCAGATTAGCAAATTCACACATTTTCTCCATAACACATGGTTAATTACACAACTGGGGGATCAAAGTCCTGTGCTATGAAAGTATGTTTGCTTTTCACACCAGGGAGCCAAGTTTAGTGGCACTTGAGGAATTCAAACAGAACCTGTGTTTACTAACCAGAGGTATGGTAAGAGCCAAAATTAGGTAAATGCCCAGGGTATAGAAAGATAAGCATAGGCACAATATATGCGCTTTTGCTTACAGTTCTTTTTCCTTTCCTCCTCTATAACATGAATTTCCACCTTTCATCTATAAATTGGTCAGAGTTTCTAGTTGCAAGCCACGTAATCTACTCTGGCTAGGTTAAAGAGAAAGAGATTTATTACAGTATTTCTGGTAGCTCGGGGTACCTAGGTGGCTCAGTTGGTTAAGTGTCCAACTTCAGCTCAGGTCATGATCTCACGGTTCTTGGGTTTGAACCCCACATTGGGCTCTGTGCTGACAGTTCACATTCTGTGTCTCCTTCTCTCTCTGCTCCTCCCCTACTCATGCTCTCTGTCTCTCTCTCAAAACAAGCGAGCAAACAAACAAACAAAAAAAGTGTTGCAGGTAGCTCAAAGAATTTTTGCAAGGTTCATCAGGCCAGGTTTAAATGTAACAGATTCTCCAACAATACAGCTTGGAGGTCTGCTCTGCTGCTGCAGAACTGTTATTACCAAGACATCAATGCAGCCCCCCTTCAATGATTGTCCTCGGTGCTACATGCCAGCACCTCCTGAAGAGATGCTTCCACTTCCATGTTTGCCTGGAGGTTCATCCCCTACATGTGGCCATGGTTCATGTTGCTACCTTCCACATTTTATTCCCAGAGTCTTATAATGGGTGTATTTGCTTGACACAGTCTAGTTCTGATGCTTGCACTGTAGCTACAAGTGAGACTGAAAGAAGCAGTGTGTGTGTGTGTGTGTGTGTGTGTGTGTGTGTTTAATTTCACTTCAGCAAGGTTGGATTCATGATTTGAGAATCTATCAAAATATTGAGAATTTTTAAAAGATATCAGACAGCTACAAATGACAAAGTTCCAAAGGCTATGACTAAAGAACCTCAGTGAGGACACATTTATTTCAGGATGAGCTGGAGATTAAAATTAGGTGGCACATTAACAGGATGCGCTGACTAAAAGTTGGAGGCTAAAATCTTTTTGAATCTTGATGTACAGGATATGGACAAATTATAATTTCTAAATTGCAAACATCCAAAACACCTAGGAATAAACTTAACATGAGATATGCATGACCTATGAGGAAAGTGATAAAATATGCCGAGGAGCATAAAAGGAGACAAAAAATTTAAAGACACCTTCTTCTCTTGGCTAGAAACACTCACTAATGTAACCATGTCAATGACCTCAAAGTCAATCAATGCATGAATGGTAATCCTAATCAAGACTCCAGATGGGTTTTTTGGAGGGAACTTGATTAAATGAGTCTAAAGATTATATTGGATCATAAATATAGCCAACAATATTCTGAAAAGTATAATAGTCAATGAATGTAACAGCCAATTAAATTCCAAAAAAGAAAAGAGATGAGGGGTAATTGTCTTTAGTATCAAGGCATTAGTAAGTAAAGCTGCCAGCACAGCAATACATAGAGAGATGAGATGAAACAGGGAGTCCAGAAGAAGATTCATGTTAGTGCGGGAATAAAATAAGACAAAGGTGGCAATGCCAAAAAGGTAGATTATTTAAAAAATAATGTTAAGATAACTGGTTAGTCATTCAGAAAAAAAAAAGCTCACTACTGACTTCAGTTACTGTGTTAATAGAGACTCCAAATGGATCATAGATTTAGTTCAAAAATTAAACCATAGAATTACAAAAACAAAACAAAACAAAAACAAGGGTGGTGCGAAAAGTTTTTAACCATCACATAGACACACACACACACACACACACACACACACACACAGACAGACACTCCCCCTCATATACATCAAAAGAAAATATCGACATATTTAAGCATACAAAGAAATTCAGTATAGCAAAAGAAACCATGAAAAACAGAAAGACTATGAAACAAATTGGGAAAATATTTGAAACAAAGTTTTGAGAATGTATATGAAAATAAAATCAGGTGGCAATACAGTCCTATGTTTAAGGAGTTCTCAATCTTTTCACACACAGAGTGTGTATATATATATATATATATATATATATATATATATATATACATAGACACACACACACACACATGCATGCATGCACACACACATACAGATACTGTGTCTCTTCCATAATTTAGTCCCTTTATAGAATTGCCATTGGCTGTATATTTTAATAAAGCAACTATGCTGAAACATTTTAAGAGATTTGGTTAATTCATCTGGCACATTTTTTAGGTTCAAAAAGTATATTTCTTTTAAAAAAAAAAGAGTTGTAGTTCACGGTATGAAGTCAGATTTTGTATATTGAATGTGTTTCCCTTAACAAAAAACTCTTCAAAGGAGTTGCTTTTCTGTATAAATTAATAAAAAGTCTTCTGGGGTTATGTAGAGTCTTCTAGCTTCTTTTACTTTCCTGAATCCAAAGGAAGGGAAGGTAAGATTTTTTAAAGGGGGATTGTGTTTCCTTCAGATTGTTATTCTAAATCTGACTTGATGGCAGAATGCAAAGTACATCATCTCCCAAATAAAGCTAGCTGCTTGCCAGACTGCTCTGTTACAATTGAACTGTAAATGGCTCACATCAGCACATTCTGTCAACTTTATATAAACCCTACTTTATGTAATATGATTATAGATCCCCTGAACACTGTTCTGTACCTGCAACTTACAGAATGATTGTCTTGATATTCTCTACCGGATATTATCACCATGAAAAGCAGCATGGGCTGATGTAGAGGACACAGGCAGAGATAACAAGTGGCTAGTGCCTGGTAGTTTCATCTTTCTAGAAGTCTGTGACTTTAAATGCAAAAGATAGTAGGTAATTGTGTTCTTTCTCCCTTTCCCCTCAAGCTCTTACTCCTTGATCCCTGTTTTTATCACATGTAGAGATGTTTGGAGATGGCTTTCTTTGGACAAAGGCTCTGACCACTCCACAGGAAGAGCACACGATTCATGTGGTCAGTATGCCCTTCTGTGCAATGTGATTTAACCAGGAAAGCTTCACTCTCCATTTCTCTTTGACAGTATGATTCCCTCTGGTGCATAATCAGGCTGACCTGCCAGCATGAAGAGTTCCTAGGAGATTCAGTTCAGATCAACAAGCATTTATTGAGCCTCTGCTGTGTGGAAGCACTGAATGAGGCACTGTGGATACCAAGACATAAAGTGCAAGATCCCTCTTTTGTGGAGGTGACAGCCTAGGGGGAAAACAGACAAATGCTAGGGGGAATATGACTAATGCTAAGATAGGACTCCTGGATGCTGAGCACAGGTAAGCTACTTAGTCTAACCGAAAGTTTCTCAGGGAGATGATGCCTGAGCTGAGTCTGGAAGGTTGAGAGAGAATTGTATAGGTGGGAAAAGAAATCTATGCAAAAAGTAAAGCCTGGGGGCACCTGGGTGGCTCAGTCAGGTTATCTTTGGACTCTTGATTTCGGCTCAGGTCATGATCCCAGGGTCATGGGATCAAGCCCCTCTTCAGGCTCCATGCTCAGTGCAGAGTCTGCTTAGGATTCTGTCTTATCCCTCTCTCTCTCTTTGCCCCTCCCCTGCTTAAGCTCTTTCTCTCTCTCTCTCTCAAATAAAAAAAAACAAGAAAAACTAAAAAATTTTAGAAATTTAAAAAGTAAAGCCTGAAAAATGTCACAAAGATGCAAAACAGCATCGGGACAAGGGCAGGGAAATACCCGGATTTCAAGAGTTACTGAAGGGAAATGTATTAGGTGTGGAATGGCGGGAGAGGAGGCTGAAGAAGGAAGCAGGTATTGGGTAGGGAAGGACTTGGATGCTGTCCTATAACCTTGGGACTTATTTTTCAGGCAATGCCAAGTCCTTTATTCCTTTCTTTCTCTCATAACTACCTTCAGTCCTTCAGCAAACCCTCTTGACCCACCACCATAACCAACAAGGCTAAGCTACCATGGATCATAGCAATAGCTCAGCAATGATAATGGGAATCAGTCTCGTCCCATTTCTGCCACTGTGAGGTCAACCTTCTTCACAGAAGTGAGAGCAGTACCTCTAAAATATAAATCAAGGCACCCGGGTAGCTCAGTTGGTTAAGCGTCTGACTCATTGGTTTCGGTGTAGGTCATGATCTCATGGTTCACAAGTTTGAACCCCTCATCAGGCTTTGTGCTGCTGGTGTGGAGCCTGCTTGGGATTTTCTCTCTATTTCCCTCTCTCTCTGCTTCTCCTGCATGCTCTCTCTCCCCCTCTCTCAAAACTAAGTAAATAAACTTTAAAAAAACAAATAAAAAACTTTTAAAATATAAATCAGATGACGTTCCCCAGTGAACACTCAAGCCTCTTCACATTTAGAATAAAATCCACATTCTTACCAAGGTGTAAAAGGCAAGTCCTTACTTGAATTGGTCCATGCCTTGCTCCTCATTTCACCTTCAACGCCTTTACATCTTGCACTCCAACCATGCAGGCCTCCTTGCTGTGCCTGGGACATTCTGGCATATCTCTGACTTAGGGCTTGGCACTTGCTAATCTCTCTGCTTGACATACTTTTCCTTCCTTCCTTCCTTCCTTCCTTCCTTCCTTCCTTCCTTCTCATGGCTGACCCTCTCCCCTCCTTCCCTTCTGCTGAGAAAGGGCCTTTCTTCATTGATTACTCTCTCTAAAACTTATCCTCCACCTCCATTACTCTGTCTCTTTTTTCTGCTATAGCTATACATCTATCATTGTATAGTTATCTGCTACTGCCTGTCTTACAGGGATGTAAGCTTCAAGAAGGCAAAGGTGTGTGTTTTTTTATCTGTTGTATTCCCAGTGCTGGATCACTGGGGATTTGTTGAATAAATTGATGAATGAATTAAGAGCCATTCAAAACTTGGGAGTGAAAGGATCAGGTGTGTGTTTTAGGCAGGTCACCTTGGCTTCAGTGTGGAAGATGTATGTAGGGGGATAGATTGGGCTGGGGGAGGTGGGTAGATAGGAGTTAGATCAGTTTGGAAGTTCTTGTGTTACTCCAGGTCAACAGAAGGAAGGACTGAACTAAGGCAGTGGTATTTTGCATGAAGAAAGAGGAGATAGATTTGAGAAGTGTTTTGGAGATAAAATTGGCCAAACACGATGAAATTACATCTGGGCCTCCCTTCAGACTCTTGACTACAGAAGGGATGATAAAGGATGCTGGAACTGGAAGTGGTCCAGAATCAGAGGGAGCAGGATGATGTTGCCTGAGTGCCTTCTGGGACTAGTGCTTTTCCATTTCAGTATTTCCCTGGGTTAAAATTTCCAAGGCATTTATATGTCCCTTGTGAAGCACAGAAGCGTTGTCTTGCTGCAGATCTGAATGACTGCAATGAGTTGGATGTATTTTTGGCACCAGATACATGTTCAATAATAGTTTTAATGATAGTTTCTACAGCAATTGGGTTTACCCTGGAGGCTGTCCATCTCTAATGACTAGGGCCAAGCCTGCTTAGTTTATAAAATCTGGCAAAATTACAGTGCGAACTGGTAATGCCGTGGGCTGTTATACAAATTATACCAGGTCTGTCTTTGAGAAACTTACCCGAGCCCAAGTGCCTGTAGGGACTTCAAGAATACTGACTTCAAAGGAAGTACTGTGTTGTTATGAACACCACAAACCATGTACCTAGCAAAACAAGAAAAAGACCCATGGTGCCTAACTTGTAGAAGTATTTGATCTGCTTGAAATTTTTTTGAAAAGGGTTTGAGCTGTTGAAATTGACAGAGCATCACAATTTTGTTTTCAACGTGGTTTGGGAAAGTTCCTTTTAGCTTGGGGAAATTTATTATCTTAGCCAAGGAAAGAATTATGTATAGGCCTCAGATCTATAAACTCTCAATCCAAGAGAGATTATGAAATTATTTTGGATGATTGAGACGGAAGCGTTTCCAAATAAAAGGTTTATCACATGGGTGATTTAAAACACTACTAAAATTGCCCCTCCAAGTGATGACCTAGGAATCTGACAATGCGATAATGAATTCTCAAACAAAACAAACAAATACAAAAATCACCCTGGAACATTTCACAATTGGCAGGGTGAAAACTGGCAACAATGACTTCTGGAAAAGTGTGTTGGATCTTATAGCATTAAGATGAATTTTGGGACTATAACATGAAGTCAACACTTTGGTGAGAATTTTGGAATGCTCAATTTCCCACAAGCTCATCATTTCTCTGCCCGACAATTGTAATTATTCTTTGTCAACTTGACAGTCAAACTTGCTTCCTGTAGTGATGATATACCTGCTACCATCCTGACCATATTGGACAAAGAGCTTTTTCTTTGATAGGTTTGTTCATTTAGAAACTAACTTTCTATGTTATTCTAACCACTCTCTTACATTATTCATTAACTAATCACTATTCATGTTTGACAGTAGTTTGTAACTTTGGGAAAAGATGAGGGGATATACCATTGTCTCCCTGGTTGCAAAGAAAAGAGTACTTCACTTATTTCACATATTAAAACTAATTAGTTACTTGAGCAAAGTATGACATACTACTTCAGAAAACATTGGACAACATTGTATGTTTCCACATCATCCAAGGTCATTAAGTAATTGTGGATTTAATGTATGAAACGTTATCAATTTGAACAGGTGGAAAAAATAAGCAGGGGACATTAAGGCCAGGTCATGTGTTTAAAAAAGAACAATAATAGGGAAAATAGAATAATTATAAAGTAAAAGTGCCTGCTGATTATAAAAAAATATCTCAAATCTCTTCACTTAATTACTTATTCAATAAGTTTTGACTCCCTTCTGAAAAGGTGACATTTGAGTTAAACTTAAAGGACGTGAAGTGCACTCGTGGAAACAACTTTCCAAGCAGAGGGAATGACGAAGGCCTCGTGGTGGGGGTGGGATCATGCCTGGAGTTTTGGAAGTGGTGCAAGGAAGACGGTGGAGGCTGTGTTCTGGAGGGCCGGGGGAATGAAGTCAGGTGGTGGCTGGAGATTTCGGCTTCTATTCTGTGTGAAATGGGGAGTACTTGCAGCGTTTTGAATTAAGTTTTAAAAGATTCAGTCTGTTTGATGCTTTCGGAGTAGATTGTAGAGGGCCTGGGTGGGATCATGGAGACTCTTTAAGGGGTTGATCCAGGACATGGAGGTGGTGAGAAATTGGGCAGGCTCCTGGTATATTTTATAAGTAGTCCTATTGGATGAAGTGGCAGTATGAGGGAAAAAAAAAGGAAAACTCCAGGAGTTTTGGTGACCACCTGGAAAGAAAGACTGGCCATTTGCAATAGATTTGGGGGATGCTGTAAAAAATTACCACAGATTAGGTGGCTTAGAGTGACAGAAATGTATTTTCTCACGGTTCTGAAGTCCATAGGTCCCAGATCAAGGTATTGGCAAGCCCACACTCCCTCTGATGACTCTAGGGGAGAATCCCAGCTTTGGTGGTTGTTGGCTTCCACTGACATTCCTTGGCTGCATGATTCGAGTCTCCGCCTCTAGGTCACATTGCCTCTTGCTCTTTTGTCTCTCAGGGCCCATGTGGGGGAAATCCAGGATGATCATGCCATAAGATTCTTAACTTAATTATATCTGCAAAGTACCTTTTACCAAATAAGGTAACTTTCAGAGGTTCCAGAGATTTGGATTTGGATCTATTTGGTTGGGGGGGGGGGCATCATTCAACCCAGTACATTGTTCACTGAAATGGGAGGAGCTCGTGGGCAAAGCAGGTAGGGTGAGGGAGAAGAATGTATATAATTTTTCTTTTACCTGACAGAAGACCTGATAACAGCCTGAGTTGCTAAATTAAATAGTCAGGTATTATTATTATTATTATTATTATTATTCAAGATAATTCATTTTATTGGTTATATAAAAGAATAGATTATTGAATCTCTATAAAAACCCAATATTCTGCTCAAATTTAGCCATTCTGCTCATTCTTTATGAATTATTTTACCTCAAACTGTTGAAAAAAGTGAATTGTTCATGTTTCAATTTTATTTCCTCTCCATTTCACCAAACTAGGGTTTGTTTAAAAAATCCATTATTTTTTTAACAGATATTTATTTAGCGTCTAGAGTGTGTAGTTCACCGGGCTGGCCAACTCAGAGATACAAAGATTATGAAGAAATAGTTTCCATCATTAAAGAACTTACATATAATAATTTGACTCAAAGTAGTATCCCCCACCCCATCCTATCCTGATGTGGCTTATTAAACATATGCCTTACCTATAGTAGTTATGTTGTGAGTGAGAACACAGGTGATTAAATCTCCTTTGTTAGGCAAGGTTGATAGCAGTCACAAAATCTTTCTCTTGCTTTTTGTTTCCCAACCATTTTCTCTCTTTACATTGAGAAAGTTTGGGCAGTCAGAGACAGTGAGCTGCAAGTCCCACAAATGCAGAAATGACACCAGAATGAATACACAGTGGAGGGAATCAGTTTTCTCCGAAGAGCTTTTCCTAGAAATAAGCTATCCACTACTGATTTGGAGAAGAGAAAGTTTGCTAAAGAGATGGAAGGCTCACCGAAATAAGCACCATACATTGTAACCCGTGGAAAAGAAACTGTAATTTTGGAGATGGAAGCATGTTCTTGGCAAACGATCCTTATGGAGTTTAGGAAATGGAAAGATGAGGGGTGAGTAGTTTACCTATGACCACTCAAGAGGAGAAAGAGACTCTATTTGATATCATTAGTAATCTAATCCCCTGAAAAGGGATGAATTCTCTGAACTCTCAGATAGTCTGCTTTAAATAGTTCACGGAACTATCCAACCACCTTTGCAGTGAATCTGGGCTCAGCAGACACCAGACTATTACTGTAAAGAGCTTAGGGGGCAGTGCCTGACACATCATATGAGTTCCACAAAGATTAGCTATTGTTATACATTGTTATTTTATTTTCCTTGCTTCTTTATCATTTCTTCCAGTGTGATCAAACTGATGAAACAATGTATACACCTTCTTCAGCCTGTCTAAACTGTGATGGTTCTGGTCAAGATGTAATCAGGTTATTTTATTTTATTTTTTTTTTTGGTGTCTCCTCTTCTGTACAACCTTATATTGTTACACTGTTTCAGAGCTCCATTCTTTTTTTTATTTTTATTTTTTAAGATTTATTTATTTTTGAGACACAGAGAGAGAGAGAGCATGAAAAGGGAGGGTCAGAGAAAGAGGGAGACACAGAATCTGAAACAGTCTCCAGGCTCTGAGCTGTCAGCACAGAGCCCGACGCGGGGCTCAAACCCATGGACCCCGAGATCATGACCTGAGCCGAAGTCGGACGCTTAACTGACTGAGCCACCCAGTTAATCAGGTATTTAACTAGCCACTTCTGAAGCAGTCTACTAGCTCTCTCCTAATATTGCACCCAGCATGTTACTCCACACTGAGATAATATTTGCTGATAATTGTCATGTATCATCACCTAATTATCATCTCCTTTTTAATCATACTGAGGCACTGTTTGCTTATGCCCTTCTTCCTCAAAACACCTTTCAACAGATCACTGGTATCTACCAGATAATCTAAACCCCTTAAAGTAGCATTCAAGATCTGCTTATTACCATTTGATTCCAACCTGGTTCCAACTTATTTTCCTTTTTTAAAATTAATTAATTATTTAATTAATTAATTAAAATATAATTTATTGTCAAATTGTCTAACATACAGTGTGTAGAGTGTGCTCTTGGTTTTGGGGGTAGATTCCCGTGGTTCCCCATTTACATATAGCACCCAGTGCTTATCCCAACAAATAAGTGCCCTCCACTGTATTATTTTTAGGTTACCACCAAAATAGATTATTATGTCTCTTTTACAAAACGTATGCTCTCCTATTTCTATGCCTCCTGACTCCTGGAATGACCCAACCTCTTGTAGTTACTCATCTTCTATTAGACTCCTTGCCATTGCTCAGGGGTCAGCTCAAAGGCCATCTCTAGTTCCCTCTGGCTGAGAATGATTGCTGTTAAAACTGTGTTCATGGGTCTGCTTTTAAGATGTTTTCCATGTAATAACAGTTTGTGTATTGTGGGAGACATATTGCGATATCACAGAGGGGAACTAATGTTCCTTGGAGTCAGACCAACAGGTCCTACTTACTAGTTTCATAACCTTGAAACACTTACTGAACTCTGTGAGCTTAGTTTCCTTATCTATAAAATAAGCATAATAACACCTACCCTGTATTGTTAATATGAGGATTAAATGAAATCCCTCAATGTGCTATAAAGTTCTTGGTACAGTCCCTGACACAAAATGTGACCCAACATATGTTTGAAATTACTATTTTTTGATATTATTATGTCCTCTTCTATTTAATGATTGTAGTCATTTTGAGGTCAAGGACATGTAGTCTCATTCCTCTTTGTATTCTGCTTAGCATAATGTCTTGTACAAAGGCCCTCATTTGCTAAATTTGTGAGTGTATGCATATCAGTTTTGCCTCTCCAACTAAATTGCATGTTTCTGGAAGTCAGGACAATGCCACGCATACTACAGTGCACAAGTTTAGTGCCCAGTTAAAGGCTGACATAATGTGTATATACCCAGGTAGGAATATGACCTATTCAAGCACCCTCTGCCAGCAGTAACACTTACCTACCCTGGTCACTTTGGGCAGCTGAATCTTGACTACAGTTGTTAGCTGAGGTCTTGGGAATCACCTGATTTAGACAACATTCTTTAGTAAGGTTTGAAGGAATTGTGTATAGCTGAGAATAACTAAATCCATGATATGAAATTAGTACTACTATACTTAAAATTAGGTTGTACTTAAATACATATACAAAAACTTACAATGAGTACTGAGTGTTATTCAATTCAGTGGCATTCATCTCTTCACATGAAGGAATTGGTGGCCTCTTAGGTAAGTGTGGGTCAGAGAATATCTCTGACCTAGTGTTAATCCCTTTGCACAGCTCCTTTTCCAGATCCTACACCCTGCATGTTCTACAACTGCCTGCCATGGAATGGGTGTGTATTGCCTCAGACTCAAGGTTACTATTGTAAGAGGATGTTTGTTTGCTACATTTACAGTTGCATATGAAAGCCTCTAAGTAGAGTTTTCACAAATCATTTCTTTAGGTAATTGCATCAGATGTAATTTGCATTACATTCAATGCAAATTCATTATTGCATCAAATGTAAAAGGGATTCCTGTGCCTCCCCTGTCGTTTACAAATTCCTTGCCCTTATTTTGTCCCTGGAATGGGATTGTTCTTTGTAAGCATTGCTGCAACTTGCTTTCTCTGGGAATTTTTTGATTTGCCCTATATTGCAAGACTGGGAAAAAAATTATATGTGTTTCCATGGATTTTTAACATAATGGAGCAAGCTAGTGTCTGGATTCAAACTGAAAAATAGTCCTCTGTTGTGTAGAAATCATGTCTATGGCTTCGTGGGTGTTATAGTCAAATATCTTCTATGCCTACCTCTAGTTAAAAAAATTTAAGCCTTGCTTGAGTTACATGGCAGTAATAAACTTCCAATACTTATGGAATAACTTTGGAGTTTATGTTATTCTTCTTACAGTTCATAAGATATCTGAATCCTAAGTATACCAAGTATCTGAAAAGTGTCTTATAACAGCCACACGAGCTGTATATTACCGTTACTGATGAGGCGTAGGCAATTATGTACCATTATGACAGTGGAAAGATTACTAATTGTATTAAGTCTGGTCGTAATAACATTATCATAGTATGAAGGAGTAAATTCAGAGAGGAAGCTGAGATGATGAAGGGAAATTAATAAGAAACCTGAAATCATTTAAACTTTTTCTCTGGTGGATTGTTCCCCAATGTCTCTCTTTCATCAGTCATGATATATAAATTATACATGCTTTTGCAACATTAAAGCCATCTCTCCTATAGGTACTGGAATTTATTTGCTTCTAGAAACAAAACTGGATTTTTGTTTGGAAAAGAGATGATTTTTGAAAAGGAAGGGGAGTTATAATTCAATCATCTTTTCACAGCTGGATAGAAATTAATTTTGGCTGATGTCAGAAAAATTAAGTGCTGGAACAGTCTTTTTGCTCTGAATAAAAGGAATATTAATTCTGATGGTGAGTCTTCAGTCCACCTGTCTCAGTTTAGCACATAGGAGAGATGGATATTCAAAGACACAAATGACTTGTAATACAACTCAATTCTCTTCTAATCCAGGGCATTTTTCACTACTTTTCATTGTCTATAATTCTATTAATTGCAAAATTCATCAGAAATGACCAGTATTATGGATTGAATGTTTATGTCTCCCCAAAATTTATATGTTGAAGCCTTAAACCCCAGTGTGACTATATTTGGAGATGGGGCCTTTACAGAAGTAAGTAGGGTTACATGAGGTCATGAGTATGGGGTCCTCATGATGGGATTAGTGCCCTTATAAAAAGAGATACCAGAAAGCTTTCTGGCTCTCTCTCTCTCTGTCATATGAGTGCACAGGAAGAAGAAGGTGGTTGTCTGTAAGCTAAGAAGAGAGCCATCACTAAAAAGTGACCAGGCCGGGGGCACCTAGATGGCTTAGTCAGTTGGGCGTCTGACTTCGGCTCAGGTCATGATCTCATGGTTTGTGGGTTTGAGACCCATGTGGGGCTCTGTGCTGACAGCTCGGAGCCTAGAGCCTGCTTTGGATTCTGTGTCTCTTTCTGTGTCTGCCCCTCCCCAACTTGTGCTCAGTCTCTCTATGTCTCTCAAAAAATAAATAAACGTAAAAAAAAAAAAAAAAACATGATCAGGCTGGCACCCTGATCTTGGACTTCTCAGCCTTCAGAGCTATGAAAAAAGAAATTTCTGTTGTTTAGGCCACCCAGTCTATGGTATTTTGTTATGGAAGCCCAAGCAGACTAATGCAACCGATGAAAGAAAGAATACGTTCTTTATATGGCCAAATTTGGCTACTTTCCCATTGGTTTGGTATTGGTACAAGTACTGATGTTGCCTTGATGAAGTACAATTAAATGGTGAGAAGGAAAACAGAAGTCTTTATCTTTATCTTTACTCCTGTAGTGCTAAGTTTCTATAACTCATAAATTCACATTTGTAGATAGAGATGTGTTGTGTGATTTATGTGCAAATTCTATCTTGGACCTGCCCTAGAGATGGAGCTGCTTATGCAAACACAGATTAATTTGATTAAAAAGAATATTTATTATGTCTTAAAATTTCTCTTTCAAGTGGGAATATGTTATTCACTACTGAATGTTCAGGGCTAAATTAGGTGCTTCCTAATTATCTTGGTCAAAGGGGTTAGTAGCAGAGGGAGTTTTACATTTTTTATTCTGCAGGGCATCTATTCACACTATTGCCCCAGCTTCCAATGAGATAAGAATTAGCTGGCAAGGTAAAATTAGGTCTACAACTTCTACCCAACATTTAGGGAATCTAAACATTTAGGAAAGAACTCTTGATTTTCTCATTGTAAGTCAAATCTAGATGGGTAATGTGTTTGGAGGGGACACTGTAGTTAATGTTTCAGTTTTGGATTGAGAAGTGTCGGGGGGGGGGGTCAAATCCTAAGTAAATGTGTGTAATACTGATTATGATAAAGACATATCTGGGAGGATTTGAAAAGAATATTTAGTTCATAGTGGTTATCTCTGGGAAATGAGATACTGCAATATTTTATTTTTATGATTTATGTATATTTATGTTATCAAAATAATGTTAAAGCAAAGATAACCAATAGGATTTTTAAGCTTTTTTTGTTTAAAGCCATGCCTTTAAAATCAATGAGTTTTAAGTCAGAAATAAAATATATTTTCATTTGGAAAAAAAAGGCATTTAGGAAAGTAGCAATATTACAGTATAAACACATCTAGAATGTAATATAGATTACATTATAAACATGGACTAGTAGAGCAAACACTAAATTTCAAGCTTTCCAAAATATTTCTCTTAGGATTTTTTTCCTGCAGCACAAGGATGCTTAGGTAGTAATAACAATAATGATATGTATTACCTAATTGGGTTTCATAGCTTACCAGCTAAAGAACATCCTCTTATTTGAACCCAATAAGAATACTCTCCGGTAAGCAGGGCAAATGTAGCTTTCTTCAACTTACTCATTAAGTAACTGGGACTCACAGAAAGTAAGTGACTTGTTCAGGTTGAGAGGGTAAGAAATGGCTGGGTCAAAAGTAGAAATAATGTCCAGTGTTTTTCCACCATAGAACTATATTCATGATCACCACTTAAATCACTTCCTACTCACTTAACTCTCCCTGGGTTTTTTTTTTTGTTTTGTTTTGTTTTTTTTCAACGTTTATTTATTTTTGGGACAGAGAGAGACAGAGCATGAACGGGCGAGGGGCAGAGAGAGAGGGAGACACAGAATCGGAAACAGGCTCCAGGCTCCGAGCCATCAGCCCAGAGCCCGACGCGGGGCTCGAACTCACGGACCGTGAGATCGTGACCTGGTTGAAGTCGGACGCTTAACCGACTGCGCCACCCAGGCGCCCCTCCCTGGGTTTTTATACCACTCCAGTGGGCTCACCCTTACAAAGATCACCAAGGAATTCCATCTTGCCTTGTGATTTTTAAAAATTTTTTAAATATTTTAATTTATTTTTAAGAGAGAGAGACAGACAGACAGAGACAGAGCACAGCGGGGGAGGGGCATAGAAGGAGAGACACACCGAATCTGAAACAGGTTCCAGGCTCTGAGCTGTCAGCACAGAGCCTGATGTGGGGCTCAAACTCATGAAGCACGAGATAATACAAAGATATATGTATATAGGTATATATATATATATATATATATATATATATATATATATATATGCTTTTATTTACTTGTATCAGAGATAGATAATACACCAAATATACTAATCTAAACTGTGACTTGTTTCATTTAATCATATATCTTCAGGAACCTTCCGTATGGTACCTGTAGAGCTGCCTCATTTTTTTAATGGCTGAATTATATTCCAGGATAACCATAATTTACTTAACCAATTCCCATAATTTTATTAGTTATTTCAGGATGAGTCATAATTTATTTAACCAGTTCCCTGATGATATATATAAGTTATTTCCAACCTCTTACTATTGAATATTGTTCTTCAATATATATTGTTGCACATTTATCATTTTGCACAAGTATAAATATACTAAAGGACCACTTCTCAGAAGTAGAATTGCTTGGTCAAAGGGTCCATTCACACTTAAAATATTGATATTACCATGTTGCTCTCTATAGAGAATGTGCCAATTTATACTCCCACCCACAATACATGAGGCTGTTTCTCTGCAATCTTGCCAATGTGAATGTGGTGTGTTACTGAACTTTTTGATTTTTGCTAATCTGATAGGTGAATTTTATTAGTAAATTTTATTTTATTTTTTGATTATGAGGGGTATTGAGAATCTTTTGTTTCCCAAGATCCATTTGTATTTCATTTTTCGGTCACAGTGTTTCTATATCCTTTACTCACTTATTTTCTCTGGATGCTCTGTAATTCTCAATTTCTCACCCTCCTGGTTTTCCTGCTGCTGGACTGGTTGCTCCTTCTTGGTAACTTGTGCTGGGTCTTCCTCTTTTATAGACCTCTAAGTAGTAGAATGCCCCAGGGCTCAGTCTGTTTTATTTTCTACTCATTACCTAGTGATCTCCTCCTGTTCCATTGGAAAGCTGGTAGCATCCAAACTTATACCTCCAACTCCAGTCTCTTCCCCAGTGCTTTGTCTAACTGCTTTCCAATATCTCCACCTACGTGTCTAATAGGCATCTCAAATTTAATGTGTCTAAAGCATAACTCTTGATTAACCCCTTTTCTCTCCAAGTTGTCCTCATGTCAGTAAAGAGAACTGCCACTCTACCAGTTGAGCAAGATAAAACACAAGTTATTCTTGATTTCTCTCTTTGTCTCGCTCCCAACAGCCAATTCATTGGTAGGCTTATCAGCTCTAACATTAGAATATATCCTGAAATCTACCAATTCTGATTACTATAGCTGCTACTGCCACTTCTACTGCTGCTGCTGCTTCTACTACACTAATCTAGTCCAACGAGTCTCTTGCAGTTTTATCCATGTGCAGAGGTACAGGGTGTCTTCTCATGTGGATCAAAGAATCACTGACCATGTACTCCAGTTTTATTGTATAACATTGGTAGGAAATGATTAACACTTGGGGAAGAGTGCTTGATCCACAAATTCCTGGTTGCCAAAAGATTCTCACTGCCTATTAGATTGGGGCATTTTGAGAGCCATTCAGGACTGCTTTATTCATCTTTGTATCCACAGCACTCAGAATAGGGACCAGTAGGTGCTCAATTAATGTTGGTTGAATGAATGAATGAATGACTTGACTATTGGTAAGAGGTGGCTGGCATCATGCTAGAGAGCTTAATGAGTCAGTAGCCACAAATAATTCATTCAACAGACCTTTAGTAAGTGTCAGGGGCATAAGCTCACCTCACAGTCTGCATTCCAGGTCATTTAATGTTAACAGAAAGCATAGGGTTCTTGAGTAAACCACTCTGATTCCTTGACTCCATTTTTCCTTTGATTCTTTCAAACTGAACATCTGCATTAAGTCTGCCACCATGACCCTGTTTTTTTTTTAAGTTTATTGATTTAGTGTGTGTGTGTGTGTGTGTGTGTGTGTGTGAGAGAGAGAGAGAGAGAGAGAGAGAGAGAGAGAGAGGCAGAAAGAGAGGGAGAGAGAGAATTCCAAGCAGGCTCTTTTCTGTCAGTGCAGGTCCTGACATGGGGCTCAGTCTCATGAACTGTGTGATCATAAACTGAGCTAAAATCAAGAGTCAGATGCTCAATTGATTGGGCTACCCAGGTGTCCCTACCCTGTTTTTATTTGGGTAATTTTTGTTAGGAGATCGACTCAGAAACTCAGATGTTCAGCTTACTGGTCCACCTCCTATTTCTGTGGTAGGGCTAATAGTCAGGCTCTTATTCTGCTTCAGTACCCAATTTCAGTAATCAAGTCCTTGTCATCCCTGGGACTACCTTGATAGTTTCCCTCATACAGCAATTGCTCTGGGATATATCTTACTTTAGATCCTTTTCCAGGTTTCTAGGGTCCTGCCTTTGGTCTCCATGCCTGCAGTTGAATACTTGATATGTTTAGAGACCTAATCATCTCTTACCCAGATCTGTGCTTATTGCCTGCTGCCTGACTCCTTAAAACTTGCCCATCTTCTCAGGCGTCCTTCCTTCCTACTATGTCTGTGTCTCCAGGTCCTGCCACCTCTGGTTTGGATTTTCAGTCAGTTTCCCTCTGACTCCCTCTTTCACTCCCTATATTGAGGTACAATGAATGAGAAAGTCAGCTTGCAACTCTTTGTAGCCTGGGCATGATCCCAAAGGAAAAAAACTCATGGAGATAAAGGAAAGAAGCTCTTTGTCCTTCACCCAAGTTCATAAGTGCTATGAACATTACATGCTTTGAACTCGATAGATTGCTTTCTTCCTTTGTTGAACTCCTACAACACATTCTGGATGTCCTAGAGTGCATTGTCATCACTTAGATGTCCCAAGTGAGATAGTAATCTCTTCCCAACAAGATGATAAGGTTCTTACAAGTGTACATCTCAAGCCTTCTTGTTCCAACATAAGTTCCAATATCAGTACCGACTACCATTTTTGAACGCTTATGGTATGCTAGACACTGTGCTAAGTGCCTTATTCATAATACCTTATTTAGTCTTTGGAACAATCTTATAAGGAAGACTTGAATGTAAGGGAAATTGTTATTTGCTGGGTATAGACTTTTAGTTTTGCAAGATGAAAAGTTCTGGAGACCTATTGTGCAACAATGTGAAAATACTTAATACTTAAGTGTACACTTAAAAATTGTTAAGATGGCAAATCTTATGTTATGTGTATCTTATCACAACTTAAAAATTTTTACATGTAGGACGTAGACTGAAATACTATATAGTATTGTGCTACAGCCAACAATACATACACAATATAATTTTGCTATTAAAGATGGTAGTTCTCATGACGACAATGGTTAAATGCTTAAACTATGCAATTGCAATTTTTATAAATATCATCATCATGTTGAACAGTTGTTAAGAAAAATTAGTGAAAGCTTAAGACTTTGTCTCATGTCTCTGAAATTTGGTTAGAGGTGATTTTCTTGGGAGCACATACATAATATACGTTATGTGCATGCAGAGACATAGCTTTACCACACACGTTCTGACCCTTTAACTTACTGTGAAAATGTGTATTATTTAGTGAGTCAGTACCTTCCCTGAGTGACAAATGTGCTTGTTTACACTTTATTTATATCTAGAAAAATTACACATCTGGCACCAAATATCATGGTTAGACTTATATATTTCATTACATTTGAAAAGAATATCTTCTTGGGCTTATATATTACAACATAAAAAAAAAGCTACATTTTTAGTGAGAAAATGCCCTTTATTTCATAGCTTTTTGGTATATTGAATAGGTAATCCCATTGCCTGTTATTTTCCATTAATGAAAGTTCATATTGCTTTAGTTTTTATAATATCCAAATGTATTATTTCTGATCCTTAAAATGCCAAAAAGTTTCAAGTGTTTCAATTTATATAGTGTAAATAGCCTGTGGATCTGACAGGAAGCTGGGAAGTTTCCCTGCTCCAAGATATAGGCCTACTGTGGATGTTTGAAATGCCACCAATAGTGATTCATTGCTTTCTGCTAAACTTTTCCTTCCTACAGTGGTTCTATCCTAAATTGCAAATACTCCAGGAAGGGGTAATATACTGAGTAACTCATACCCTATTATGAAATAATTGATCATATCTTTTCTATGATGGGAGAGACTACACTGGAAGTCTTCACCCAGGACCCATGAAAGAAAACTAGGTAAGGATGGTCCCAATCAGGTAACATGTAGTCTGGAAAGGATTTCTCCTTCCACCTGAACAGAAGCTGAGTTCCTGATCCTTGTATAAAATGAGTTTCTCAATTGCAAGTTTAAGTTTTGTGGATACAAGCAAAGTGCAATAGAAATCTGGGACAATTACCTAAATTATTTCATTTTTTCAAACCTTCATTAAATCTAAACAGGGATTTTTGGCTTAAATTATTCAACAGGACTAACTGCATTAAAATGATCTAAAATTGCCTTGCTCTCTATTTCACCTTATCTGTTTAGAGAGACAGACCTTAGGCTGTGTCTGCTTCACCCTGTATGGATTGATTTGGGGCCAAAAAAAATTCAATTAATTCTATTCACAGAGGACCATCGTAGTGCTGAGCAAACGGCAAAATGAATGCTTCTGATTTCTTGCTGCCCCATCCCACTATTAAGTCTGGGAGGGACTGAGCCTGACATATTTAATGATCTCAGTTCAGTTGGTTCACTGCGTGTCTATGTGGGTTTCCATTTGACGTCTTATTTTAGATATTTTGGCTTCAAAAACCGTGTTGCCTTGGGATAATCAGTAGAGCCAGTTCATTGTTTCAGAAGCAAAGAAAGCAAATTGAGGCAGTGTGTTGCTAGCTAACATCTACTGTGTGCTTGTCATGTGCTGGGCATTCATTAACTCATTAATCTGAGGTTTATTGTAAGTGGTACAGCAGCTTCAGTGCTTGGCGGTTTGACTCTATAACCTGTGTGCTTACGTGTAGCTCTGTGCTGAAAGTCAGTGGAGCACACCGGTCAAGAGTGTGGGCTCCAGACCCGGATTGCTGAGTTATATAACCTTATTTGCCTCAGTTTCTCTCATTGTAAAATGAGGGTGATAACAGTTTCTATCTCATTGGGTGGTGGGGAGGATAGTGGATACATGTAAAACACTTAAAAGAGTGCCTAGTGCGTAGCAGATTACTTAATAAATATTACCTGTTATTATTAATGGCATTATTATTATAGTCCCTGTAGTCAATGAAGCAATGCTTCTGAAAGGGGTCGTGTGGAAATCCCAGTCTTTTGCCACTCAATTTGCCCCTCCCCCACCTTTTACTCTTCGCTGCAGCACTCCAATCCAGCCACCATTACATATTCTTAAGAATTAAGGTTGGTTTGGGACTGTGTATTTCAGCAGAGTTATAAATCAACACCAAATGAGCTATTTTGGTTCATGTGACAGTCATATGCTTATTATCTTTTTAATTAAAAAATGATCATAAACGTCATCATGATGATGGGAATTGTGTAGCATGTTACCGTGTTAGTATATTTTTATATTCATTTCATTTGATATAGCAATACTCTGCAGAAGATTGTGCAGATGTGACTTCCATCAATAGAAATTCTAACACAGAGAAGTCAAATCATTTGCAGAGAAAGGGAAGGGAATTCAGGGACTCCCTGTGGAGTCTGCCTGGGGCAGGAGAAGTGGAGGGGAGTGGATGAGAAAAGTTTGGTATTAACCTGGGAGTTTGGAGTTACTGGGATTTTCAGAGTCAGGCCTATGTCTGAGGACAGGAGTGAGGGAATCTTCAGAAAGAAAAAAGAGAGAGAGATGGAGAGAGAGAGGAGACAGAGAGGCCAGTAAAGCAGAAAAGGGAAAGAAAAAGCAAACAGGGAAAAGAGGTGGACAATCTGGGAAGAACAGAGGACTAACAGCGGTTTCCCCCACGTTGCTGACTATTGACATCTAAAAACGGAGGTTCCTCAATGGCAGGGTCTTTATCTAGGTCCTTAATTTTCTCATGGCACTTAGTGTAGTATTGTTGAGTGCCTAATGAATTGTTCTCTCTTGTGCAAAGGACCTCCACTATGGCAGCAACTGTGAGCCTAAATGATGGGAAATGGTTCATTTGTCCCGTTGAGGAGAAAGGAAGACCTCCTATGAAGTCAAGGAATTGGATGAAAATGATGGGTATTCTCTGGGGTGGTTGAAATTAGAGCTCTGTGGTCCGGAAAATAAACTGTGCTTCAGTACAGATACATTTATGGAAACATCAATAAACACTGTGATTAAACTGCAGATAGGATTCCATCAGAGAGAACAATTCAAATAGTATCACAAAGTTTTTTTAAACCCCTATTCATATTTGCAGGTAAAAATTCCAAATTAATTAACCAGATGGGTTATTTAGATGGTTTTGTTAAATTCAAATTATGTTAAAGTAAAAACCTTGTGCTGCAGGATATGGAAAGTTTTCTTTTCCCCCCTCTGCTTTCGTGTGTACTCTTTGCAAATTCTAGCTTCCTAACATTGAAAGTTTTGATGGGGGCATGAATTATTTCAATCAAGAAGCAATCATTGGGGCGCCTGGGTGGCGCAGTCGGTTAAGCGTCCGACTTCAGCCAGGTCACGATCTCGCGGTCCGTGGGTTCGAGCCCCGCGTCAGGCTCTGGGCTGATGGCTCAGAGCCTGGAGCCTGTTTCCGATTCTGTGTCTCCCTCTCTCTCTGCCCTTCCCCCGTTCATGCTCTGTCTCTCTCTGTCCCAAAAATAAATAAACGTTGAAAAAAAAAATAAAAAAAAAGAAGCAATCATTAAGTAGTTATTGTGTGGTGAGCTTTAGGTTTATGTAGAGGGAACCCTGATAGCGTCCTTGCTCCTGAGGAGATTAAAATCTTTTGGAGATTAAAAGACAGTGTGACAATGACAAAGGCTCCTAGAGAGACAAGCTCAAAAGACCATGGGAACTCAGGAGAAGGGCAGAATCGGCTTGATCTGTGCCCTAGCTGTATATCTTGGAGGATGAGCTGGTGAGGGTGACGAGCCATTCTTTGCAGAGAGCTGTGCATGTGCAAAGATGCAAACACTCAGGAGCTGAGGATGCTGGCTGGAGTACAGATAGGGACGGGGAAGAGATGGGCGAAAGGATGAAGTTGGCATTGTAGGTAGGGTCCAGTCTTAGAGGGTCTTGTCTGTCATTCTAAAAGTTTGAAGTTTATTTGGAATACCCTAAGGGTGCCACTTAAGGAATTTAAGCATCAGGTCAGCATGGGAGGTAGAAGGAGGGGGCAAAAAAAAAAAAAAAATGGGAGTAGAAAGAGTGTGTGCATAAATGATGCATTTTAGATAAAAGCCCTCTGGGCTGCTGGGTGAAGAATGGATTGCAGGAGGGTGTGACTGAAGTCAGTAGGAGGTGGTTGGAGGAGTCTGCAGGAGAGGTGGTGGCAGTAATGGAGAAAGGGGGACAGGTTTGAGCAACAGTTAAAGTGGAAGAGTTATTGGAACTTGGATGTTGACTCAATGGCAGTGAGTGAGGGAGAGGAGTCTAGAAGACCCCCAGATTTAAGGCTCAAGAATCTAGTAGTTTCTTTAATTGAGAGAAGTGTACTGGGGGGAAGAGAAGGAGTGAAGTGGAAGATGATTTAAGATGACTGTGTTCGGGAAGAACTGTTGAAATTAGCATTGCTTAGAATGGTAAATGTCAGGGTTTCCTGATTTCTGCTCTCTGGTAACTGTCTCTGAAACTTTGGTTTTGAGTGTCCTGCCCTGTCTTCCCTTTCTTCCTGTCCCTGACTTCCTCTTACTTTACACCACTGCTGTTTTCTTTCATCCTTACCTGGCTCTGCTAATGCTTCTATCTCGGTTCATTCCAGCACATCCCCCCCAACCCACCCCCCACTGAGACTCAGCAAACCCACACATTTATAACAGATAGAACAAATACTGAACCAACATTTTTGTTAAATAGCTTGACTGCTTTGTGGACAGGGATTTGTCAACACATCTGTTCTAAAGGATTTTCTTTTAATAGATTTTTTTTTTTTTTTTTTTTTTGTGAAAACCAGATCAGCAAAGCACTGTTACCATGGTCTATCCTTGGAGACCTGGAAATTGCTGTACTAAGCAGAACTGATTAAATGGTATTTTACCTGTTTGGAATGAAACTCACAATCTGTTCCTGAAAATTGTTGCCATTACTTGGCAAATGGTAGTTGAGGAGAGGAGTATACTATTTGTTATATTCTAAGACTGAGATTTGTCATCTATGTATACAGACAATGGGCTCCATCCTCAACTGGATGAACGCAAACTGAACATTGAAGGGGACTCGTTGAGAGCAGAGGGAACTCTGTAAGAGGGAGCACCAAAGCTGACCATCAGTATAACCAGGGACACCACCAGATTCAGAGCTAGGGTGCAGGTCGAGCAGACGACCACCTGGATCCAGCATGGATGAACTACTGCTTCTCAGACATACCTTCATGTGATGCTGCGAAAGGGTCTTGATTACAAATCAAGAAAAAGTGAAACATGGATCACCTTGATGTATAAGTTCTAAAGATGTTGGACCTGCAGAGTGAATGTTATCCTCCTTCGGGAAGGCAGAGAGATAAGGAGAGTCTGACAGCTCTAACGCCCTTTTACAGAAGCAAAGATTCAACCATGCCTAGTCTTCACCAAGAACACAGACTACACACCTTTGAGGTAGTATAGTAGCAATTAAGCTTCATCCATCCAGGCAGCCTGACATGACAAGATTAACAGCAGGGACTCTGGCAGACAGGGTCCAGCTTGGCCTTGCCTCTCTCCTTCACTTCCCAGCAATGTAACTTTGAATAAGTTGCTTAACCTCTCCAAGCTTCACTTTTCCTTGCATATGAGGAGAATAACATTACTCATCACATTGGGTTGTGGTGAGGAGTAATAGCCACTGTGCTTACCATGCTTAGCATGTTGCCTGGCATGTAATGAGAGCTCAGTAAATGCTGGCTGGGGCTCTTAGTGGCCACCTAAGATGCGAAGACGAAGTTGGAACTAGAGGGCTGTAATGAAGGGCTTTGTCAAATAAAGATGTTTTCCTGTGATGGCATTAAGAAATTGGTCTTTGGGCATTGGGTTACAATGAATATGCTACAAGGAATAATCTTATACTACATAAGCATTCTTGAGGTTTGTAAAAGTCTCCTTTTCTCCCTGCTCACGCTTTACCATGTTCAACAGTATTCTGTAAACTGCTGTCATTTAAAGTCAGTTTTAGTCTCTATCTCTGATCACTCTTCACCCACAACCAATTACCAACTTGCCCAGGGAGTTTCTACAGGACATGTGAAGGGTATGCCACAGAAGTCAGAATCCTGACTCTGGTTTTGTCCATCTCTGACCTCTCTTTTTTCCTTTCTTTCTTAACCTCCATTGCCAAGGAAATTAAGCATCTTCTGGAAGAGAATTAGAGCAGTGGTCCTCACTTCTGGCTGCAACCCAATCAGTTGTAGAGCTGTTAATAAATTGTAGATGCCCAGGTGCCTGTTGCTGAATGCACAGAGGACAGCTTACCTAATTCCCCGTAGAACTCCCGTGTGTGTCCTTGTCAAATCAGAAGAAGCCAAGGACCACCCACAGTTGTATTAAGCAATCAGGAAACTTGTGAACACCCCCCTGTAGCTATTGGGCTCTGCACATGTCTCACAGAGCTAGTACACCCATATAGAAGTCAGTCCTGTTTGGACTTAACTCTCCAGTACAGTACTTTCTGCTTCACACATGACATCTGTCAATTGCACTTGTCTTTGACTCAAAGTTTTCCCTTCGTTCTTTTACAAATGTATCAAATGGGAGAAATGTAGGATATGTGTTTTCCCCCAAATGTGGGAAACTCTTTAAAACAGGTTTACAACAAAACTTTCTTCCACATCTGAAATAAATCTGTGAGGAGTTAACTGGGCAGAGAGAAGATGATCTCCTCCCTGCATTTCTCCCTTACTGGTCAGAAGCCCTTTTCTCTGTGGCAGTTTATTGTTTCAAGATATCCATGCATGCTCCTCCTCCACCCCCCGAACTGTAATATCCAGGGTTACAGACGGTTCCCTTGTGAAGAAAGCATGCCTTACTGGGGCTCTTCCTTTTAACAGCTTAATGCCAGCATCCATTAAAGCTAGAGCTCCCTCCTCCCTGTGAAGTTTATTCACAGGTAAAATTTAAGGTTACAATATTTTTATCAGTACTAATTTGAAGGTTATAATTTTTTTTCATAAATTATGTTGCATTTCCTTCTTTGTCCCAAATTACAACAGACTTGTGAGCATTTCTCAAAAAATGTTCCTTCATTCCAGGGATGTTTATAAGCGTTGTTGAAAAAGAAAAATGTTTCCTGGTGAACAAAACTTGGGGAAATGCTAGAAAAACAAGTTGGTTTCTCCTCTATAGAATCATTTAACCTGGTAATATTCACCGTGTATGCAGTATTTTCCTATAAAACTTTCTTTATTCACAGAGAATCTCTCAGGACTAGGTTTTGGGGAAAATGCTTTGGGAAATGGTGTCCTAAATTTCTTAAACAAGAACTGTAGAAGAGAAGAGAGCAGATACATATCTTGAAACCAAAATTGATACACATGATCTGACATGTTCTTTGGTAATAAGACATTTTGAAATTGAATCTGCCTCAAATAATTCAGAACTTTTGATCAATGCGTACCTCATGCCATAAGGATGATGGGGGACAGCACAGCCTTTCCCAGGCAACCACTTAAAAACAAGAGTCTTTGATGTTGTTGTCCTCAGTTGGCAACATCATCGAAAAAGTGGGTGCACAATACTGAAAATGGGGTAATCCAGACCAGTCCTGTAATTCTACCACTGTTGCTGAGGGAGTTATGAGATTTGGAACAAAAACCATGGGGCCTTTTAGAAATAGGCATGATGTTAAATTGCATTAGAGATAAGTAGGCAACATCTAAAGTGTGGGACAGCTGTTGTGGCTGGTACTGCTCAGTGGACAGGGAGAACTATTGGATCATCTCCTGGGTTAACATCTGTGTAGCCAACTATTAAGAAGGATTCACATTCCTGTTGTTCCCGTTCAAAGCATCCACTAATTAACTCCATAAATACTTACTGGATGCCTGCAAATTAGTAAATACTGTTCTGGTCACTTGGGCTAGAGCAGTGACAAAATAGATAAAGTCCCTGATCTAAAAGGTTTACTGTCTAGTTTAATCTATATAGTGCCCCCATTTAATAGATGAGAAAGCTACTCTAAGAGATTTTAAGAGATTGAAACTGTAGATTTTTAAGACTGGAGTACCTTAGAAAACATTTTTATTCAAACTCTGCATGTGACTCATGAAGAAATACATTTAAAGGGTTACTCCTTTTTATTAGAAATAGTGACAGCTAGGGGCGCCTGGGTGGCTCAGTCGGTTAAGCGTCCGACTTCAGCTCAGGTCACGATCTCGCGGTCCGTCGGTTCGAGCTCCGCGTCAGGCTCTGGGCTAATGGTTCAGAGCCTGGAGCCTGTTTCAGATTCTGTGTCTCCCTCTCTCTCTGCCCCTCCCCCGTTCATGCTCTGCCTCTCTCTGTCTCAAAAATAAATAAACGTTAAAAAAAATTAAAAAAATAAATAAAGCAATCTTAAAAAAAAAAAGAAATAGTGACAGCTAGGACCAAAAGCCAGGTCTTCTACCTTCCAACTCTGGTCTCTCATCCTTACCATATGCCGCTTAGAGAACTGACATGGATGTGTACGAGGTAGGCCCTCCATAGAGGTGTGATTCTCAGACAGTGGGCACATTCTCTGTCCTAACACAGTTGGAATTTGACACTGTCAGCTCAAGCTGCTAACTGAAAATCCAAAAGCAGCAGCGGCTTAAGGACCATGCCAAAGAGTATTTTGCAGGGTAAAAAGGGGCGGGGATCCCCATCAACTGAGAAGGATGAGATAAATGGTCCCAGAACTCTTACTTGCATCTTGTTGGATTATGAAAGCACAGTGGATGTGCTCCAATTTAAACTTGGCCAGACACTGGGGGATTAAGTTTCATGACACAGGAGGTTGGTATTGTAATCTTTGTAGGTTCTCCGTGAGAAGATGGAACTCTTATATGTCATTACATGTAAGGAAGTGATTTAAGGACCATATTTCTGTTACAAACAGTATTAGAAATAAGTATTTCATTTCCCCTTGATTGCAACACTAAATCTAAGAATGTCAAGGGAGAGAATGTACTTTATGGAATGCAGAAAACTTAGTCAAAAAAAAACCCTAATTGGTAAAAGTATATCAAAGAAAGCATATAAAAAAACCCCAGCAGACATTTCATATTTCAAATATATTTATTTATTTAAAAATATTTTAAAATGTTTATTTATTTTTGAGAGAGAGAAAGAGAGAGAGAGCATGAGCAGGGGAGGGGCAGAGAGAGAGGTAGACACTGAATCCGACGCAGGCTCCAGGCTCTGAGCTGTCAGCACAGAGCCCGACACGGGGCTCAAACCCACGAACTAGGAGATCATGACCTGAGCCGAGGTCAGGTGCTTAACTGACTGAGCCACGCAGGCACCCCATCACATTTCAATTTTTTATTTGAATTATCTAAATGGATATTTGATTGAATGCATGAAAGAGAGGTTAGATTAATATTAATAAACAGGCATGTATTAAGCATCTAGTGTACAAAACATCATTAGATAGTAAGAAATACATCTTAAAGGTGAATAAATCTTGATCCCTGAGAGATGGTGAATCCGGCAACACAAGGGATGAAAATTGTCATCTTCATTAAGAAGCATGACATGTTTGGGAGAACAAAACTATTTCTCACTATGGGAAATATAATCATAAAAGAGCAAGCAAACATTTGTTGCCTATGAGAATGTTGGGTCTTAAGAACCTGGTTAGGAATGTGCCACAAAATTAAGGAATTACGTGATTTACCTTTTGGAAACTTAATTTGGTATGGATGGTATGATTCAAACTACCATTTGCAGTATGATCTATAATAATAGATGTTATTTTTTGAGATGATGTTATATTGGCCCGGATCCTTCTGAAGTTGGTTCTGACATTTATAAGGGAGCAGTTAGCTCCTTTGCAGACAGCAAGCTCACCATCCTTGCATACTTGTATCTAAAATAGTCCTAAAATTCTCTTTATTGCCACTACACTGTTTCCCAAAATGAAGCATGAGATCATGGTAGTATTTAGTTATTGGTTCAGTTTCCTGTCTTCTTAGATCTTTTTAAAGCTCATATGTCCTTACAGAATGACCTCCTAGCTTAATGCCTTATCATGTGATCAGCTATTTACAAAGTACTGCTGTTCTAATTTGATTCCTTTTGATAACATAAGAGAACATTTAGTTGTATGGTCTGTGGTAAGTATAATTTATTTCATACTCTCAGAGTTCTGAGATTGCAATGGCAGAAAGCAGACCAACTAAATAGCAACATTGCATGAGAAATTAAATCAGCCTTTCTGTAAAGGAATTTCTTCCAACTATTTCCCCTTATTGATTATATAGGTCTAAATGAAATAGACAAAAAAACAAAATTCAGCCGGTGAATGTGCTAAGCCATGCTTTGTCAATTTTATTATAAAAATATGTTAAATGTCTGTGTATTGTGTATATCACATCTTACTTGTGTAGGATTATGTACACTTTAGAATACAGTCAAAAAATTTTTTACTGATAGTATTTATAGTATTAGTTACTAAAATCCTTACCCCAGAACTCACAGCTAAAGATTCCTTTAAGGCAAATGTGCTGAACACCAGTCCCCAACTTTATTGCAAACTTATTATGCATACATAACCATTCCACACTCTTGCAAGATACAAGTCACTACTCCTCAATAACGTTCTTACACACAACTCTGCTTTTCTGTCTCTACAGGAGTGAAATATCTTCCTGAGTTTGCATTATCTTGTTTTGTGAAAGTTTTGTGAATTTTACCTATGACCACAGAGACTTGGTTGTGATTTTACTGAAAACTGTAGAACATTATTCTTATGCAAGTTTCCATGAGTGGCTATTTTTGTTCTCAGTTCTCAACAGGAACAAGTGAATACTGCAGTATGAGTTATTTTTAAGGGCTTTTAAATAGTGTTTGTTATTTCAAGGCATTAATGAGTAAAACTTCTTAGAAAATACTGGTCAGTTGTGTTTATTGCTTTATGTCAACACGCTTGTCATTTTGAGAAAGTGTCATAATCCTAGAAGAAGATGGTTTGCACTCCTTGAGTCTGATTCTAATCTGAGAAGTGTTCTGTGTATCCCTGCATATCTCGCAAAGGATCTGTGGCTGCACATCTGTAAGCATCTTGCTTCTCACAGCAGAGCACACGCATGTTGGGAAGGCTTAGGTTCTTTTCTTCAGCAGTGCATTTGCAAATTGGGTAGCTAATAGGAAAGAGTGGAAGAGTCCATATCCACCTGTAGTTTTTTTTTTTTTTTCTTCTCTTTTTTCCTCTCTGCACTCTTTATATTGTTGACATATTTAGGTTAAGCCAGTTTTATTTAATGGTATGGACTGAACACAGAGATATGGACTCCAGGCCTGCACTTGCCCACAAGCGGTTATTAGACTTTAAATGTAAACTTCTTGAGCCCCAGTGTCGTCATTGTGTGAAGTGAGAGATTTGCAAACTGGTGGTTCACAGCTTAAATCTAATGTGCACAGGTGTTTGGTTTGGGCCACATAATCACTTTAAAAGTCAGGAGATTTTATATATGATTCTTAATGTCTCTTACCAAATGGGAAGATCTGGCAACATGGAGCCTTCATTCTCAAACAGCACCAATTTTCTGGGCCTAGTTTGCTATCCTTGCACTTGACTGGGTTTTGTTCCCTTGATCTAAAATGGTGTGACTTTTTAGGTTTTGTTTCAAGAAATTTTGTGGGAAAAATTTAGTTCCTTTTAAAGTTCATTAGACATGTTACTTTCCTTTCTACCTTATAAGGCCTTAGTTTTCCTCTGGTTCCTTTCTGTCCTGACACTCTTACAAAGGATACAGTACCCCACTTGTGTCTGTTCTGTCCTACCCATGTATGGCCTGTCCCTGTCTGCCACCTCTTTAGGGCAATGGTTGAGGGGAATAACCTTGGCTTTATTTTTCATACCCCCATTTAACTTTTCTCCTTTCATAGTTTGCTTCCAGATGGATAATGTAAAATGATTTATCATTGCTTCTGTGGAAATTAGAGAAACAATGACTTTCTACTCATGAAATTCGGAAAGTATGTGGAACTGAGAATAAAATAGTAAATCTCACTTTCTGAAGCTGTACTTGTTCATATTTTTTGGTTACCACACTGTATCTAATGAGATTCTTGCAAAGCAATGCTATGCATGCAACAATTCTCCTATAACTCTCTTTGGAGACAGAGTCCAGCTGCTGTGGTGAGGGTTAGTTGCTTCTTATGGCTTGGGATCATCTTTCATTAACAATCACAGATGGTAGTGTATCCATCTTGGTATAAGAACTGATGTAAGCTTTGGTCAGGCAAAGGAGGACTGTATGACCATGAAGAGCTTCTTCAAGCACCACATCCCTGAATCATGTCCAATGGTCATGTATCTTCAGTTGAATCCTCATCCCTGATTCTTGGGGAGAATCAATATAGTCAACGAAAATCCAGGGTAGGAAGATAACCTTGGATCTATAAGGGGGCTTGTGGAGAATGATGAATGAAATATTTATTTCTAATTGTTTTCTTAAGAGTTGAATTTGTATAGCTAAAATAGCATTAGAGAGATGGTTTAGAAAAGACAATTGCCTATTTGCTAAAAATAAAGCCTCATTTTTTTTTAATTAGGTTCTTACAACATGGCTACTCTTCAACAGCTTTAGAGAAAAGCAAATGTTCCTTATTATCAAATGTGATCCTTGAGCTTGGTTATTGACAGCTAAGGACCATCTAAAGATAACACACATTTTGCAAGATGATTCTCTTTTACCTGCTGATTGAATTGTGAAAACTCTGAGCCCAAATGCAAATTTCCCTGTTCCTGTTTTACCGGATAGGCTCCCAAGACTAAGACTAGAGGTAATACAAATTAGAGAATTTCCACCAGTTGATTCAAGGAAATAGCTAGCTTGAAAAATAAACCTGTTAGCAGTGAGGTTTTGTAGAAAAATACAAAAGTAGGAGCTTTGATTCAGTTAAGGAGCATTGGGGGCAACACGATTCCTTTTATAGAGCTATTACTCAACCTATGAAGTAGATTGACTAGATTCTCAATTTGTGAGCTTATTCTCTCTTTTCCTCCTCATCTTTTGTCTGGCTTCTCTTTGCTCAAGGTGGCCTACTGAAAGTAGGGCAGAACACCTTAGGGTAGACCCTCTACCTCTGCTTTTGCAGTATGCATTTCCCTAAGTCCCTCACTGGGAGATGCATTCCAAAATAATGTTGAAAGCAGAAGGGGGTACATTTTGTGAGGCACACAGGCAGTGAATAACTTGGGCATAAAGGGCTGATGAATTGATCTCTACTTCATTTCTGACTAAATTTTTAAGAATTCCATGGAAAGTGAAAACTCAGACATGATTCCACAAAAGACAAAGATGTCTGGAAGAAGGCATTCTTATGGATGTTAATCTCAACTTTTTTCATATCTGGTCATGATTTGGCTCTGGAAGTTCCTTAATAATATAGACAATTTGGTAAAATTTTATAACAAGTTTCTACCTGGTGTCGTTGAAGACCTCATGATCTGCTGTAAGATTATCATCTGCCAAACTATGCAAGGAGGGTAACAATCAGTCCTGGGTAAACATTTAAAAGTGCTTTATGAATAAGCAATTAAAAAATTGAGGTGGGGCTGAATACTATTTTATAAGCTTCATTTATATTTAAGTTTGAGAGGGGACTTGGGGGCAGATGGACCAACGCCTTCATTTTACAGATGAGAAAACTGAGGACCAACGAATGTCAATGCCATAATTTAGGTTACATAACTTTGTAGCTGCAGAACCAGAATGAATTCTTGATTCCCAGCCCAAGGCTTTGTTATTAGGGCATGCTGCCTTAGATTTTCCCACCAGATCAAGCTGCTGGCTTGGGTAAAATTCTAATAATTGATATTTCATTTTTGATAAAAGTTTGTTTTGTGAAGCCTGCATCACATTATGTCCTTTCAGCACTGTAAAAAGGAGCTTAATTTGAATGTCCTTGTAGCATACTGCACCAACTAAGTGTACCAGCTTAGCCAGTACAGTATTATCACCAGGCTCCAAGAACACTGTGTAACTTTTCCCACCTGATGCTAGACCCTATCTGTCATGTTCAGCTTCAGTTTTGAAAAGCTGCCCAATTCTTCCTGTATCTGACTAATCTTACAGAAAGATGCTGCCTTTAGTGTATGGTAATTTTCAAGGAATCCTCCGCCCAAAACCTGCTTCAAATTAATGCACATAAGTAAATGGAGTTATGTTTTTCATAGAAAACATTGGCATAAATAACAAAACATATATAACAAATTAGTTGACCGTTATGTTGAGACATCTAAGTTTACATAAAAATTGCTGTTGTACTAAATCATGGAGCCAAAGTCAAGTATGTATATGAGACCTAGACTTTGGATTGCTTTTCTTTTCATTAAATGCTTTATTTATTTATTTATTTATTTATTTATTTTTTGAAAAAGAGAGAGAGCACGAGGGAAGGGCAGAGAGAGAATCTCAAATAGGCTCCATGCTCAGCACAGAGCCCGACATGGGGCTGGAACCCACGAACTTTGAGATCATGACCTGAGCCAAAATCAAGAGCTGGGAACTCAACTAATTGAGCCACCCAGGTGCCCCAAGACCTAACTAGCCTTTGGATTTCTTAAGCTCCCTGTCTGAATGTTAGGCATCATGGAACTGTTATAATTGTCATTTTGGGTATCCAACTTTATTTATTTATTTATTTATTTATTTATTTATTTATTTTTAAGATTTATGAAGTCAGACTGCTAAGTGGGAAAAAAAAAATTCTTCTTTAAGAAAAAAATGGGGAGATCTGAACATGGAGAAGGCCCATCAGAAAATATCTGTGACTCAAAGACTATCTTTGAGTATTATTTCTGGGCCTGAGTGATCTTCATGGGTTTTGGGTGTCACAAATGTCATGGCCTGGGAGAAGGAAAAGATAGTGATAGAGGATTTAAAAACAAACAAACAGGGGCGCCTGGGTGGCGCAGTCGGTTAAGCGTCCGACTTCAGCCAGGTCACGATCTCGCGGTCCGTGAGTTCGAGCCCCGCGTCAGGCTCTGGGCTGATGGCTCAGAGCCTGGAGCCTGTTTCCGATTCTGTGTCTCCCTCTCTCTCTGCCCCTCCCCCGTTCATGCTCTGTCTCTCTCTGTCCCAAAAATAAATAAAAACGTTGAAAAAAAAAATTTAAAAAAAAAATAAAAACAAACAAACAGACAAAAAACCAGAACACAAAAAAAGCAAAGGAGAGAGTAAAAGGAGAGAATGGGAGTGGCAGAGTACTTCCAGAAATGATTCCAAACACGTACGTATGTGCTGTGTTCTCGCTCAGGTTTTTTAAAAATTTTTTTTTAATGTTTATTTATTTTTTGAGAGAGAGAGACAGAGTGTGAGCAGGGGAAGGGCAGAATCCAAAGCAGGCTCCAGGCTCTGATCTGTTAGCACAGAGCCCAACATGGAGCTTGAACTCACGAACCACGAGATCATGATCTGAGTTGAAGTTAGATGCTTAACCGGCTGAGTCACACAGGCACCCCCTGCCCTTTTTTTTTAAACAGCTTTATTGAGTTATACTTTACTTACGTAAAACTTCATCTGTGGCAATTATGCGATTCAATAATTTTAAGCACTTTGAGTTTTTCATTTAAGTTTGTCACTTGGCCTCCATTATGTCTAATGAAAGATTAGTAATTAATTGCATTTTCTCTTCTCCTTTGTCAAGTTCCCACATTTTTCTTCCATATTACATTTTCAGGTTAAACCTTCTAGTGAAGTTTTCATTTCAGTTACTGTAGTTTCAACTCTTGAATTTCTTCTTGGCTCTTTTATAATTTGTGTCTTTTTATTGAGATTCTCTATTTACTGAATCATTGTCATCATATTTTCCTTTAATTCTTGTTTCCTTTCATTCTTTGAATATATTTATACCACTTGTAAGTCTTTGTCTGCTAAATCCAACATCTGGATTCCCTCAGATGTGTCAATAATGTCTTTTCACTACTTTCCTCCCTGCTTGCCCCACCCCCCACTCCAAGTATGGGTCATAATTTCTTGTTTCTTTGCATGTCTCATAATTCATAATTTCATTGTTGAATATTGGACATTTTAGATAATCTCTTATAGCAATTCTGGATTCTGACTTTTCCCCCTGAAGGATTTGTTGTTTGTTTAATAAATTGCCTGGTCTAAACCTATGCAGTCTGTCTCCTCTGCAGTGTGTGGCCCTTGATGTTTCTATTCTGTTTCTTTTTCTTCTTCTTCTTCTCCTTTTTCTCCTTTCCCTCTCCCTCTCCTTCTCTCTCCTGCCCCCTTCCCCTTCCTTTTCCCTTCCCCCACCCCTTCCCCTTCTTCACTTTCTTCTTCTTCTTCTTCTTGTTTTTATTCTTAAGTCTAACTTTCTACGGATCATCTTTGTGCCTAAATTTCTTAGTGTTTGTCAACAATTGGTCAGAGACTATGCTCAAATACCTTGAATCAGTATGGATTCTGTTCCTTGCTGATGGATCGGTGTAGGCCTGGGAGTATATTCAAACTTCAGGTCACTTTCAAGTCTGCATCATCTTTTGCCTTCTGCTAACCTCTCTTGAATCTCCTTTTCATATGCCCAGACTCAGCTCTGTCAACTAGGAACAGTGTGGGTGGCTGTGTATGTGCCCAGCCTCTGGTAAATTCAGGATATTTGAATCACATCCCCTCTGGATGTCTCATATCCCACAACTACCTCTAAAAACTCTGGCTACTCTACCAATCCATTGCTTGCCCCAAACAGGCAAGCTCAGGCTAATGGAGACCTGGCCCTCCCTTGCCACCAGATCTCCTTTTAAATTAACTATGCTCCAAATCAAGTGAATCCCCTACAGCAGCAGCAGCAAAGCTTATTATTTTCACAGCCAGTCCCACTCTGGTTGTACTACTAGTCTGAAAACTGAAGGAGAGATGATTGTAGCCTCGGGCAAAATGCCACAGACTTGTGCTGTCCTTACCCAAAGTTTAGTAGTTGTCATGAATAAATGCTTCTCAGTTTGTTATATGTCTCTGGTCAAATTCCAGAGTGCTGAGATGATTGCTTTTGACTATTTTGTCCAGCTTTATAGTTGCTTTTGGGAGAGAGGATTTTTTGAGTGTTTTTTTTTTCTTTTACTCTTGACTTATTTTATTCTGTCACAGTAGAAGTCAGAAGTCTCCTAAACTTTATTTTAATGACAATATCTTCATTGAAGATAAGCAGCCCATACCCTTTGCGTGTGGATATAAAAGCTCAGCACATATTCCAAAGGTCATGCACTATATTTTATAGTATGCCCCCAAATAGGTAATATTCTGTCCACCACCCATCTTTTAAGAAGCAGACAGGTTTGAGGTCTACCCACACCTCTTCCCCTATGTTCTGGTGAATAAGCATTAAGTGTTTTCATACCTGAATGCGGATAACCAAGGTGCAGAGGATTATTCTTCTCCTTGGCAATAATAGTAGTCATGTAGTTTTCAGGTTGGGAGATTGGCAATGGAAGGACATTATCTTTCTGCCTCCTTAGTAGTAAATATTTAGAAAGTAGTAAGAATGTTACAATGTAGTGAGTGCTTACTATGTGCCAGGTAAGCATTGTTAAGCATTCATTGTTAAGCATTTCACAACTTGTGTATCGTTATCTTCATTATGAGGCTTAGAAAAGTTAAGTAACTTGCCTGAGGTCACTCAGCCAGTAAATTGGGGAGAAAGGATTCAAATCCAGGTCAGTTGGATACCTAATTCCATGTTATTAATGAGCAGGCTGTACTCCTTTGGGGCATCACTACTCCCAGACATCAAGCCAACAAAATGAGGTTTACATTTGTTTTGAGAGACTGGCTTCCAATAAGGTGGCATTGCTGATGATCTGTCCATGGTGATTCATGTCTGTTTCAACTGAAACATTCCTTCTTCAGCCCTTCTTTACTGGCTCACTAAATTTACTTGTAAGTTAGGTAATGGAGGAGGGGTTCAAGGAATTGTGCTTAACAACTGATTATTTTTCTAAATCTTTAATTTTCTCATCTTGTCACAGTTTGGGTCCCCTGGGAAGTAGTATCTAAAATGGAGATTAGCATATAACATGCATGAGAGAGCGCTCTTGAGATCAATACCTTTTGAAGGGACTGGAAGGGGGCAGAATTGGGCAGAGGAAAGAAACTGAGCTATGATGGAATTTCAACAAAGTCTTCAGTCAGCCCTATGGGTAGTTTTGAAGCTAGGATACCTTTTCAGAATTTGGGGGTAGTGTCTGGGCCTTTCATACCCACAAAGATCTATCATTGGATATGGGCCACCTGGGGGGATGGGGTGTGACTTGGGGTGAGGTGGCATTCTTCAGCTGATGTAAGCCCGGAAGGGGGCTGACCCCCGAGAGTTATCAGCCAGCAGCACTTGCTTCCAGCTGGGGAAAGTACATACTTTGTTCCTTAAGGAAGATACAGGCAGTTTGTTGGAGTACCCTGCCCGACCATTTTTATTCAAATATTTTTTCTGTAATTATTACTTTTTTAATTGAGCAAAATTGTTTATGGGAGAAAGTATTTTTTTGTGGTTGTTGAGCTATAATTGACATAATATTGTATTTGTTTAGGTGTGCAATATAATGATTTGGTATATGTGTATATTGTAATTCTTTATTCTTTTGCTTATTCAAGCAACATACAATTTTTAAGTGTAAAAATTTCACACAACACTATGTGAGAGGCTGAAGATATGAAAATGAAAAATACCTACGGAGTTCCTGTTCTTATAATGTTTATAGCTTGGGGGAGGCTATTTGTATTTAATTTTCTTCCTTGAAGTCTCTTGTTTAATCAGAACTTGGTTCTAGGTCAGTAACTCAATGTGGCCTAATTGAAGCCAATTTTAATCTCTCATCCAAGCCTTAAGCATTTGGTTGTTGTTTCCCAAATTCTTTTAAATTAAAGGATATCTTTCTTAGAAATACACTAGACAATGTTTAGAAGTTTTTACCATTCGTAAAGTTACAATTACCAGTTTAATGGGCTGTGAGCTGAGGGAAAGGAGCCTCTGAATTTTAAAAAAGGCATTAAAAATTAATTATAATTTTTGACAGAAAGTGGTGATAGCAGCAGTTGAATTTGTTGCTCAAGATTTTCCTAGCTTCTTAGTGTTATCCTATTATCCTTAAAAAAGAAATAGTGTGTTTTAATTGTAATTACTTTTGATAATTTTTTTACCCTAGGAGGTAAATTATTAATTAGGGCGTGCATTATAAATTACTTTTTTATTAGGTGATTTCTGTCTGACAATAGTTTCTAGCTTTTTTTTAATTAAACTATGTCTCTAGGATTTATTATTAATAGCTTTGGGCTCTATTAAGAGGGAGGCTAATCTGATTTCCACCTTATGACCCCACATATACCTGGAAAATGATTCCACCCGGCTGAGATAACTGGTAAATTATGTGTGTCCGATACCAATGGCTCTGGGTGAGGAATCATTTTTAAATGAATATTTCCTTCTCACATTTTTTCATCATGGTCTTTCACTATAGATTTTAAGTTAATTTGCCTCACCATTACACATGTGTCAGGAGGAATAGGTCTTTAAAAAACTAATCCAGGCATAAAAAGATATCAGGGAGAGAACAAGAAAACTCAATGTAGGATCAACTCCAAGTGATAAAACAAATGAATGAATGGATCACCAATAACGTTACCATTTATGTATAAATGGGGTACCTTGGCTAAAATTGAGTCCTAAGACTATTTTCTCTTCTGAAATTTCATAGGTATAAGTGAAAAAAACAAAAACAAAACCAAACCACAATCCATAAAAATCTCCAACAACAAAACTGCTATGAAGATAGGACTATTTAAAAGAATAAATTAGTTTTTTATTCAGTTCACCCTTTGAGCAAACAATCTTTTGTTTTGAGAAATCCTTTGAAAGAATGGGGTCTTAGAAGAATATCTGTTTCATGTAGGTTTGGAACAGAGCCTCATAACCATACTCTTTAATATTTCTACACTTAAGTAGATAAATAAAGACCATATGTAGCTGCAGTCTGTTCAGGTCAGATTTGCTACCTAATGAGTCAGCCCCAAACTTAGGAAAAGACATTTGATTTTTAGAGATCTTTGGATTTCAGAATTGTGGGTAAGAGACTGTGTACCTGTACCAGCGAGGTACCTGTCTCTCAGAAAACTAGAGTCATTTATTTCCGGGAAAATATTTTGAGACTTCACCTCTCAAATAATTGAATTAACCTTGGAGGCAAGTGAAGTCTTTTGATATGGGTGCTGGTGCCCTTCTTTATTTGGGGGTGGGTGAGGATAGGGTCTGCAGCCTCAGAGATGACTTTTCCCCTCACTCCCTAAATGAAGCCTGAATGTTTGTTTTACCCATGTGCACATAGCTCTCTGTTAGGTTTCCTACTCAGAGACTTCCAATCTCCCAAGTAGATTGGTTTGTGCTGCAGCAGCAAAAGAACCCTTAGCAGCCCTTTCATCGTTTTTTCTTAAGTGTGACCGGACAGGGGACCTGGGTGGCTCAGTTGGTTGGGCATCTGACTTCGGCTCAGGTCATGATCTCACGGTTCGTGGGGCTCTGTGCTGACAGCTCCGAGCCTGGAGCCTGCATCAGGTTCTGTGTCCCCCCCGTCTCTCTGCCCCACCCATGCTTGTACTCTGTCTCTCTCTGTCTTTCAAAAATGAATAAACATACAAAAAAAAAAAATTAAGTGTGACCGGACAGCCAAGGAACACAGAGAAATCTAGCACCATGAGAAAGAAGGACCAAGATAAACAGACAAAAAAACTAAACCTGAAGGAAACCAAGATCATTTAGGAAACAGAATAAAACTTAAAAAAAAAAAAAACATTCATAGTCAAGAAAATATTACATAAAATAAGAGCAATCAGAGAAGTAAGAGCTCTTAAAGAATAAAAATATTATTGCCTATATAAAAAGACTTTAGTTCAAGAGCTGGAAAATGAGGTAGAGGAAATCTCCTGGAATGTGAAACAGTAATACAAAGAAATGGAGTATATGAAAATGCATGAGATAAGAGACAAAACCTGGAGGTCCAACATCTTCTGAGAAAACGAACAGGGAATGTGAATGGGGAGGAAATAATCAAAGCAATTAAGAGAAAAATAGGTTCCCAGAGTTGCAACACATGAACGTTCAACCTGAAAGGGCGTACCCCGTGAGTGAAAAAAAGTCTCTGTTCAGAGTACTGAGGAGGACCAAGAGGAAGAGTGAGGCTTGGAGTCTCTCTTTGGAGAGCCCAGAAGTAGGTGGGGGTGAGACCTGTCCCTTTTGGTGGATTGTTCTGAATCCTATTTGTAGAGGAAATTGTGATTTATTTCTCTATATCATTCTGACCAAATGGTGGTGGTGGTGGTGCTGGGGTGAGAGAAAGTGCAGCACATCTTTTTCTACCAGGAAAATACAAAATGTTAGATTCAGATTCTGCTAGCATTTATTAAGGCACTTTATTTTTTTTAAATTGTATTTATTTATTTTGAGAGAAACAGAGATAGCACACAAGCAGGGGAAGGACAGAGAGAGAGAGAGAGAGAGAGAGAGAGAGAGGAAATCCCAAGCAGGCTCTGCACTGTCAACATGGAGCCCCAAGTGGGGCTCGAACTCATGAACCATGAGATTACAACTTGAGGTGAAATCAAGTGAGCCAACTGTGAGCCACCCAGGCACCCCTATTAAGGCACTTTAAAAAAGAGCTTTGAGTGCCCTTATTAATTCAAGAGTACAGGGGAAAAAATAGATTATAATATAGAATGTGTTCATGGTCTCATTCATTGGTACATGCATGAGAATTTAGAAAGTAATCTAGAAAGATATATTCCATCTCTTGATGGTGGAACGATGGGTGCCTTTTATTTTCTTCTTTTAATTTCCTTTATTTTATGAAATAAGTGTACACTTGTTTCACAAATTTAAAAAATGCCAAACTTGCTTCCATTTGTCTGTGTGTGTGTGTGTGTGTGTGTGTGTGTGTGTGTGTGTAGGGGTGGGGGGGGACTTTTTATATTTAAATTACAAATATCCCCAGAGAAGGTAAAAATCTGAGGAAAGTAGCTTGTGAAGGTAAGAATAGGAGAAGCACCTTAGGGTGTTGAGAAAGATGGCCTGGAGGGGGAGAAACTGACTGGAGGGGGAGAATAAGGAGGTTGTAAAACCCGGAAGGTTAAGCTAAAGATAAGCTTCATCTACCTCCTGGTTCATGCAAGACCTGTCTTAACAAATTTCTGAACCGAGATACATAATTTTCTTACACTGATGACACGTTGCTTGAGGGCTGATGCTATCCAAGATTATCTACTAAAGGGCAGAAGAAACAGAACCAGATCTGGAAAGAGTCTGGCCAGGGCTCAGCTGTGAGAGCGAAGGGAAGGAGCCCAGGGCTTACAGTGAGGTAGTTGGGGCATTCTCTGAGTGCAGAGATCTTTCAACTTCTCTTAAATTCATTTAAAAATAGATACACAATGCTTTGCTGATCATTCCAGTGTCCTTAAAGAATAAATCTGTGGCCATTGTCCCTATTGTCATCGTGAAGACACATTTGCTCTCAATTGATCCATGAAGAGGGCTATTCTGGGCACTTTAAAAAGCAGGTTAATAAAGTAGAAGTGGTTTCTTTTTCTCTAAGAGCTTGCAGATTGTGAGAGAGAATAGTTTAAAAGCTTACTTTGTGTAAAAACAGAAATTATAGAACGTAGCTTCTCACAGTGAAGTGCTGAACGACCATGTGATGATCCAATTGGTTAAAAACACCCCTTAATTGAGTTTAGGTCACTAACTTTGGCGTTGTCCCCCACGGTAGCCCAAATTTCAAGAATATTCAATATTAAATGCATCCAGATTAATTTAATAATCCATTTAAAATAACAATGATGGAGAATTGTCATAAAATTTTCCATCCAGGTTAAATTTTTTTCTCCAAAAGAGCATTATGTTTATAAGATTAAAAACAAATAATTCAAGCTCTAAAAGTTACTTTTCCCTACAAAAAAACTATTGTGAAATTCTGTTTTTTTTTTCAAAGCAGAGAGTAACAAAAGCAGGGGGAAGGTAGGAAAGGAACAGAAAAGTGGATTTAAGAGATAATGTATTGCATTTAAAGAATTTGAATGCCATTACTTTTCATCACTTAACTTTTCAAAGAACACTTTCAGCTTCCTTATTTGCATGTTTCATTGTTTTCCAGCCTTTAAGCACTGTATGTTTAAAATGCAAATGGAATAATATAAGAAAAATGAGAAGTAATACTTGGAAATGTTCTGTGAAAATGTTGAAAGAGGGCCTGGTTTCCATCTGATTGAAAGGAGGTGAGGCTTGAGAGAGCAATCAGACTGGATATATTTTACCTTAAGGTCTAACTAGTAGCCCATTGCTACCCCTCATTCTCTTGTGTACTGTTGAAAATCAGTTAACATTTCCTTTTTCATGACTCTCTTATTATTTATCTATTTCTCTTATTCTTCACATTAGGTACCTATCAATCAGTTAACCTCAATTCAATGAACATTTATTGAGCACTTATTAACTAGTCATTGTCATATCTGGAATGTAGAATCAATAGTTCTCTATTAAGAAAAGCAGGGTTTGGATAAGGGACAAACATGGGGAAACATTTGTCAGCCTCCTGCTCCACCCCTTTTGATAGCTGACTCTCCACTGGATGGGCTAAAAAATCAGACGTCTTGGGTTGGAGTCCTGCATTGCCATTTCTCAAACATGCTACTTACCTTCTCTGAGCCTCCATCTCCTCACCTGTAAAAGGGAATGATAACATCTTTGGTGGCTGTGATGACTGAGACAATACAAATAAGATGCTTATAGCAATAGCGCAGATGATCTCTTTCCTTTGGTTTGTGATGCAACAAAGAAAGTGTAGGGTGACCAGACATCATAGTTTGCCTGAGACTGATGAATTTCCTGGGACATGGTTCTGTCAGTTTTAAAATGGAATGGTGCCAGACAAATCTGGATGAAGTTGTCAGCCTAGAGACAGAAGGATGTGTATTCAGTTAGTCTTAATCCCAACTTGAATAAATCAAATTACATGCTAGAAGAACAAAGTTATACTGGGGCATAGAGCAGAGCATAGCAAATTCCTTCACAAAGAAGAAGGAAAGAGCATGTCATACAGAGGGAGCTGAAGAAGCAAAGGCATGGAGGTAAGAGACTACATGGCCTGCTTGCAGAGGCCTTAAGCAATCTCGTGCGGGAAGCATAAGGGCGTATGAGTTAGTGAGTTAAAGGTTAGTGAGTTAAAGGTTCAAAAGAGTACGGTATGGTCAGACTATCTGAGGCCTTGAGTGTTATGCTGAGGACCATGGAGTTGTTCAGAGGTAATGGGGAGATGGCCATCAAGGGGGATGGGACAGAGGTATGACATATACTTCTCAAGCCTCAGTTTAATTCTGCAAGAGGGGCGCCTGGGTGGCGCAGTCG
Organism: Puma concolor; assembly: GCF_028749965.1. Lineage (NCBI taxonomy): Eukaryota > Metazoa > Chordata > Mammalia > Carnivora > Felidae > Puma > Puma concolor. The sequence continues at coordinate 139,585,333 of NC_141674.1, read as the reverse complement.
GTTAAGCGGCCGACTTCAGGCAGGTCACGATCTCGCGGTCCGTGATTTCGAGCCCTGCGTCGGGCTCTGGGCTGATGGCTCAGAGCCTGGAGCCTGTTTCCGATTCTGTGTCTCCCTCTCTCTCTGCCCCTCGCCTGTTCATGCTCTGTCTCTCTCTGTCCCAAAAATAAATAAACGTTGAAAAAAAAAATTTAATTCTGCAAGAGAAAGCACTCATGTGACCTCTTCAAATAGATTAAAATGAGCATTTTGTCTATAGCTCTCATTGTATTATCAAGTAATCACAAATTTTCTGTTATACCAAGTATTTAAGGTGGCTCTCCTTATACGATGGCATGTAGAAGGTACAAAGTCATTTTTGCTTCCTTCCACATTCAAACTTAGGGCCATTTGACTCTCCTCTTCCCATTATCCTCCTCATCTAATCGGGTGGCACAATATGTTGGTTTTTGTCTTCACAGCCGAATTTTCTTCCTCTCCATGCCCTCGCTTAGGCTCTAGATATGTTCCCCTAGATTCAACAAACCATCACATGTGGCCCATGCTCCCAGCCTCTCTCTAGATATAAACATTCATGAATATTGTGCCCAATTAATCTTGTTAAACGATATTTTTGTCATGTCACTTTACTATTCAAGAACCTATCATGATTTCCTACTAACACTTGGATCTAGGCCACTTTTGTCAGCCTGCCTTTAATATTTCTTCATCAATGGGCCGTTTCCCTACAACTACTCAGGTTCTCAGAAACCATTTGTGCTATTCACATCCACTTGCTTTTCGCCTTTTTGTTTTGTCTCGTTTGTTTTTGTTTTTAAATTTTCAGTTGTGGTAAAATACACATAACACAAAATTTGCCATCGTAAGCATTTTTAGGTGTACAATTCAGGAGTGTTAAATATATTCATATTGTTGCACAACCACAAATCTCTAGAAACTTTTCATCTCTTTTTGCCTTTAACACCAGGCCTTACTCACAAATCCAGCCCCTCCATCTGTTTCAAACCACTTGCCACGCATGGAATTGAGCTTCTTTGCTTTCTCTCTTACTGTTTAAATCCACAGCCAAACTCCAAGAAGAGAAATCCTATGTAAAGTCTATAAAAGAAGAGGTGCTCAATAAATGGATCAAGTTCAAGTACTATTGTTATACTTAGTATTGTTATACTTTGTATTGTTATACTTTGTGTTATACTTTGTGTTAGTCATAACTTGTATGTGGAGAACAAACACATCATTAACAGGTCTCAGGCACATTGGTTATCTCAACTGGTCCTCACCACAGCCCTGTATGATAGATGCAGTAGATGCTCTTATGTGCAGTTTTCAGATGAGGAACCCGAGAATGATTAAGGTACTTGTCCAAGGTGATGCAATTAGTAAGTGACAGAGTTGGTAGTAGAATCTAAGTATTCTGACTCCTAAAACAGAACTATTTCCACATTGTTTAGCTGCATTTCTTTGAGCATAATCTTGTCTCTCCAACAAGAGTGAAAGCTCCTTGAGAGAGGGAACTATAAGAATTATCTTCAGCAGTCCTAGCGTATGGCTGAGTCTTGGGCACAAAGGTTCTGTTTCCTAGGTACTTAGGAGCTTATTGATAATTCACCGCACTGTTGTCTATGGTTTCTAAGATATTTTATACGTTTTATGTATAATCCATGTATATCCTTACATAACTCAGCAGAAGAGACTTTCAGTTCTCACTGAATTCTTTTGGGTACATGGGAAAACTGTATCTTCCTTGCCTCCCCCTCACATTGGGAGAGGTCATATGACAAATTCTGGCCAACAGGTTGTCAGTGGTGATGCCACAAATCTCTCCAGTCTCTTTTCTCCTGCCACCCCATCATGGAGGGAGACTTGTGTAGAGATGGTAGAGTCCAGGATCTAACTAAGCATCAGGGATGTTACCTGGAGACTTGGAGAACATCTCCCCTGGAGAGTGGCCCAGGTCTGCCACAGACCTTGTGACATAACCAACTTGTATCAGGTTAAAACACAAAGATTTTAGTTTAGTTTTTTCTTTTAACCTCAGCACAATCAAATGGCAAGCACATTAGCATCTCAAACTGTCATCGTTGCCCTGGAAAAATCATAAGGAATTCTTCTTAATTTGTGGTTAGGAAAAAACGAGGGTACAGAAAGGTTAAAGGAATGACCTTGAGCCACTCCTCAGATCAGTCTCTTAATCCAAGTTGGTGATCTTTCCCCACATATGTAAGGACTACTATAGGAAATGTAAATCAGGTGCAGAAAAATGCAGACTGACACTCAAACCCTCTCTGTTTGTGCATAACATCCTGCAGCCACAGTTCTCCACCCGACTTCACAGCCATCTTCCCTTTTCTTCCCTGAGGAGCCAGTTCCCTCCTTAACTGACAGCTGAAGCCTTTACCAGGGCAGACTATGTTGAAAAGGGCATTATTTATCACTGTGCTGCTGGAGTAACACCAGCCTGCACAAAGGTGTGGTTGAAGGACTGGAATGTGTACGAAAGATAGTTCCGTTGGTCTTGCATGGACTTCTCAGTCCTCATCTCCCAACCTTGCCCCGTGTGAGGAAAAGATGGGGATCAAGCTTGCTGCCTTTATAAAGAGGAGCATATCTCTAAGAAAGAAGGAGAGAGAGAGAGAGAGAGAGAGAGAGAGTTGCACAATCCCATAGTTTCAGTTCAGTGATGGTCATTACAGCTTTTCCATTGCTTCCATTTCAATCCTTTCCTAGTCAAACTCATTCTTATTAATAACTCCAAATAAAATCCAATTACCAGAGTTTAGGGTCTTCTTTTCATCTTCCCAACTTTGGTTGAAATTTAGACTTTTGGCTTATTTCCCATTAGACCTTATTTCCCTAAAGTTTTACACATACACATGCACACACGCACACGCACATGCACATGCACACATCTCTTACATAATATATAAAACTTTATGCACACAAAGTTTATATTATTTTTTCAAATTTCCTTCTTTTTTTTTTTTTTGAGTTGAGTCTGGCTTTTGGAGGAGCTAGAGGGTGATGATTGAGACATTAAGCCTTGGATACAGACTAATTTTTCTATATAAATTTGCATGGCCTACCGGGAAGTTATGAATGTTTCTTTGCAGCATTATAAAGTTGAACAGATTATTCAATTCATATTTTAGCCTCACAATTTACAACTATTAGGAAAAAGCTGAGAGGGAGGCTGAAAAGATGTTCCTTAGGGGAATTTTCATTGCTGAAATAAAAGATACCAATAGACTCACAAAAAGTTCCATAAAACAAATGGGAAAAAATGTTACACTGAAGATACAGATAATTTGGGAAGCTGCAGCCATCTGGTTATGGTCAAAATAGCTGCTTCTGATGTCCTTAGATGGTACAAATTACTGGCAGACCTCAAAAACCAAAACAGGAATCCATTTTGAGATCAGATTCCTTTTGCCTTCAAGACATGTTTATAAAGAAGTCAAGATTAGAGGAAACAGAGGAAGAACTGAAGTGTGGAGAGAACATATCACCAAATGGTTACTTAATTTGGCCAGTGATTAACATGGACTGCATTTGGATGAGAAGGCAGATGGATATCCAGCCCCAAGTTTTGGCTTTTTCATTTTACTAGAGCCATCAGTGCCCCCAGCCTCCCACCCCGGAGCTATTTGGTGATCTCTTAAGAGCTGTGTTACCAGTGGCAATCAAGAGGCTTCTTCAAGGAAGGGAGCGGACATGAACCATAGAAGACATCAATTGGTGACTAGTGGACAGTTGCTTTTAAGCACATAGGACTCACTCTTTGGAGGCTCCACCAAAAATGTCAGGGGAGTACTTTGCAGGGTTTGGGCAAGGAGGCTGAGAACTTCGTTTGTAGGAAATACTAATGTGATTTGAGCATTTGAAGTAGATGTACTCTTGGGGTGCCTGGATGGCTCAGTTCGTTGAGAATCTGACTCTTGATTTCGGCCCAGGCTGTGATCCCAGGGTCGTGATATTGAGCCTTGCATCTGGCTCTGTGCTGAGCACGGAGCCTGCTTAAGATTCTTTCTCTCTCTCTCTCTCTCTCCCTGTGCCTGAGTCCCTGCTTGTGACTGCTCTCTCTTTCTAAATAAAAAATTAAGAAAAATTAAAGTAAACATATTCTAAAAAATAAAAAGTAAATGTACTCTAAAAAAATAAAAAAGGGAATTTAGAATTCACACTTCAACAAAACCTTACTCTTCTGGTCTCAGTATTGAACTGCTTCAAGCAGCCTATGAGGGGCTTGTTCACTGACTCTTTCTCCCTTCAGTCACTGCACAGCTAACTGTGGGACACCGTCAGCTGCTCCTTCCAACCCCATGATCCCTGGTTGTTGAACATGGCACTTGCTTCCCCTTGTTTTTAAGCTAAGATCATCTTTCCTTCCCCTTATATCTTCTCTTCTATCTTCCTCCTAATCTCCCTCCCTAATTTCTAGGACTGGCCTCTGTTCAGGTCCCTGTTCTGATTTCTGTTCTAGGAATCTGTGAGGTCAGAAACTAAGAAATCAAGTAGCTTCCTCAAAAGACTCGTTTTTCAGTAATGGGGAGGGAGGAATGAGGAAGAGGGGGGATATTCTAGTACGTAAAAAAAGTAATTTGCATACTTTAACAGATAATTTAAGCATGCTATTTATGCAGATTTTAAAATTATTTGAAAAAAAAATTTTAAACCATTTAAAATATACTTCAGAGTAATTGCATGGAACGTTGAAGAAACAGCATCTACCTTACATTGGTTATATGCACATTGTTTTCGACTTGGTCCTTGCATTGTTCAAAACACCGAATATCTTTTTATGTCTTCAGTTGAGATGGGTATTGATGCACAATTTGTGTAAATAAAAAAATCTTACTCAAACAATTACTATATAGCATCACAGAAATTCACTTGTGAGGGTCCTGGGGGCCACTTCAAAGACATAGGTGTTCATTTTCCAGATAGGCTGAAAGGGAGGCATCATTAGAAACTCTTGGCCTGTGAATTAAGGAGGGTACTTTGCATGTGTCAAGGTTCCCTGAAAGAAAACCAACAGTTGTTTCAAAATGAGTCTTAAGTGAAAACTCTCAAGGGTGGATGTTCTGATTTGTAGACGTTGATTCACAGTCAAGCTAATCTATGTAGATGGGCTTCTAGGTAAATAAGGGAACTTATCTATAGGTGGTTAATGCTTCTGCTGAGTAATACCCAGGAGGTCAGTCAAAACTGAAATGATTTTAACACATTTGGAGCTTATTTTTGCCTGAAAAATGTGTCCGTATTAGGTAGGATAGACTGACTGCCATAAGAACAGACCCCAAAATATGTAATCACTAAGACATGGAAGTATATTTCTTACTCATATGATGACACTGGGTAAGTGAGCAGGTCAGAAGGGTGCCCCTCTTTCATGAAGCCATGTAGGGGCCTGGGCCAATGGAGGCTGTGCCATCTTTGACATGCGGCTTCCAAGTGCACAGCTGGTAGGGAAAAGGGCATAGAGGAGCATGCATAGAAGGTTCTCGGGGGCCAGGCTGGGAGATGGGCACACATCACCTCTGCCCACGTTTCACTGACTACATGGCCATATCTAACTGCAGAGGAGGGTGAGAAATACAGTCTATTGGAGCACCCAGGAAGAAATAGAGAACATGGGTGTTAGTGAGGAGCTGGTCGTCTCTGCCAGTGTCTGTGTATCAATCAGTGGCTGTTGGGACCTGTAGGAATAGATGTATTTCATTCAAGAGATGGATTTTGTCAAAAAGATTTAAAAGGGAGCTCTCTTTCCAAAGCATTCAGATAACTGTGACTTCATCCAAGGGAAATGTTTATTTAACATACAATGTTACAGAACTTCATACTCCATGCAGCCCCATCTCTGTGTGTTGTGTCCCCAGATCAAACAGGAACAGCATTCTGCCTTCATTCCCCAAGGCAGTCTTTTAATATCCTAAGGCTCATACTCAGTTTTTTTTAACAGAGTGTTTAACAAAGCTTTACTTAATACATTATCACTGAAAATGTTTGAGTATGTATTTGTGTGTGTACGTGTGTGCGTGTGTGTACTTTCTGTCATTGAGATGAGGGTCTCTACCCAGGGAATGACATAACTGTGAACCTAACTCACGTGTACTGCAGCTACGCCCTCTAAGATCCATTCATTATCAAGATGAACATAATACCCTCCTTTGGACGTTTCTGGCATTTGAAAATGAATAAACACACCCTGGTTGGATAGGCAATGGGAGTAAGAGACCTTAAAATAACTTAATGACCTTGTTCATTACTGGCCTTAAATTGTGTTTGATCTAAGGGCGGGCCCTTGCTGCTGTCTGACTCGCAGAGCCAGTTAAGTTCCAAATAGAATGACTTTGCTCGCCTAAAATCAGAGGTGAAGTCTTTGCCTAGGCTGATTAGGTGGGTAAAAGGGCAAAGCAAACAAAACTGCTTTGGAGCCAACTTGATTGTGCAGGCTTATGAAGAACAGTGAATACTGTGATAACTGAAACATGCAGGTAATCCCTAAATCTCACTGTACCCATTGGTTTTAATGACTTCCTCCTTGGGTTTGGTACCAGGTGCGTCAAATCAATCACTTGGTGTTTCCTCTTACCCCTGCCCTCAGCCCCTGTGGGCTTGTTCCTCTAACAGACGGTCTAACAAATGGGTGCTATGAAGACAATGGTAAGGCTGGGTAATCCATAAACTGTCTAAGAGGCCCCAGGCAACTGAGGATTGACAGCAAATGATCTTTTCTTATCACTGGGCTCATGGCACAAGCCAGGATAAAGAAATGGGGTGTGGGCTCTGAACCCAGACAGACGTTGGTGCAAATCTCACCGTCACCGCATGTCAGCAATGTGATTTCAAGCAATGATTTAATTTCTCCGAGTCCTAGCTCCCCCATCTGCAAAAGGAGACTGAAGTCATCCCTTTCTCATAGAGCTGTGGTAAGGAGTAAACGAGATCCTGTGTATTTATTACATTCCTAGTCTGGTGCCTGGCATGCAGCAAGCACTTAATCAGTGTTAGTTACAATTACTATCCAGGAAAAATTTGGACACCCCTTTCTTCCCTTCACGTGCCACACCCGTCTCTATTCCTGATAAGAAGCAAAGGGGCACATATTGTTGAAATTCCTCAACCTGGTGCTGTTTTAGTGGTTAACGCACTAGCCCTCAATGCCCTTTCTGACCTTAGGGATGAAATAGCTTGGTGGTTCAGAGCAGCTCTTCTTCTCAGCTCTATTTTGTTCTTGATATAGCTGTTCTATTCACACACCTTGCAATCTGTGAAGTTAAAATTAACCTATTTGCCAACCTGCGTCTCAGTGAGAAACTGAAAAATTACACCTTCTCTACGCACTAGACAGTGTTTTCTAGTGCATCTTTGATGAAGAATATGTTAAAGGAAGAGATGGCTTAAAGGGAAAAGACTGAGTTCTATCTGCGCTTAGTTTATTCCCTTGGAAGAGTACTCTGCAAATGTCAAAAGCTGGATTGAGAGAACAGGATGTGACATGGAAGTCGCTCAGTTGTGTCTCCACACACGTTTTTGAAATGGGGAATCAAAGTGTGCCAGTGTAACTGTCAGATTTGGGCATATGGAACAATCTAAGGAATCTGACTCTTTCCAGTAACAAGTTTAGCAACTTCCTTTTAAGAGAGAGAAAGAAAAACACTCACTGCACTCACAATCAATGGTTATCTTTAGTCAACAGTTCCAAGGAGTCAGTCCACTTTTCCATTTCGTGTCTGAGCTGACATTTCCCTGACTCCGGGAAGGAGGAGCACAGCTGACCTGGAGGTGCTGCTCTTTGATCTTAGGTGCCCTGGATTAACCTGCTAGTCTTCTGCCTCCCTATTACTTCAGAGCCATGGCAGCTGGCAAAGGATGGATCTGTTTGCCTTGACCTCGTCCCGGAGGGCAGCTGGGTGTTATCATCTGTCTCCGAGATAGCCTGGACCACCGCACCAGGCTGCACAGATGTACACTCTTTTATTTCCTCTCTCCTTCGGTGAGCCATTGTGAGATATTCCTCGGTCCTTTCACAGCATATTTCCCCTTCCTCCCCCACCTCTCCCTAATGATTCTTAGAGACTCTGAAGTTTCAGGTTTTAGAGACTAAAATCAGTGGAGATGGGGCACAAACTTTGAGGGAGTGGTCTTCAAGGCCTAGGCCTAAGAATTCCTAAGCCATCCAAAAAGCTACTTGAGATTAGATCCTTAGAGATGTTGGTAAGAGGAGAATAAGAGTGAGAAATACGTGCTTCTCGCCTGGCACAGTGAACCCAAAATCATGGTGAGCAGGTGTCTGTATAGTGGGGACTGAGGTATTAGTCATAACTCTCTGCCCTGAAATGTTCTATTCATTTCTGTAATTTTACTGCTGGAGACTTATTCTTTGGATTTGGAGATATTTTAGTTTCCAAAAGGTCTTTGTCTATATCCTTTTGGGAAATAAAATTTTAAAGTGCTTTCACATAAATTAATCTAATCCTTAAAACAACCATTTGAGTTATGTACTATTATCATTCCCATTTTACAGATGAGAAACCTGAGGCACAGAGTCACTAGCCACTTTCCCAAGATCCCACAGTTGGGCAGCGGTGGAGCAAGAATTTGAACCCAGGCAGTGTACCTCCAAAGTCCCGGCTCTTAGCCCCATCCCCTATGTTCTACACTAACAGCTTTAATTCCTATTTTGCTAACCCTAGTATCTAACTACTATTGCAGAAACTCCAGTCTCCAGCAAAGTACCCACTGATCCCACCCTCAATTATTTCTGGGAATTCCCAGAGATTGGTAAGTGTGGACAAGTAGATATTGGTATAATGTATAGTATCTATCAAATCCCTTTCTCCTGTTTGGGTGTCCTTTGGATATTATCTTGCTTCTGCCTCTATATTACAACAGTTTAACCTAAGGAGGCTATGTTCTTTATAGCCCCCAGTGAGCTAAAACCATGTGGTGTTCCGTATAGAAGGAACTTTTTGCCAGTGTGAGACACTGGGGCTTTGAGCAGCACTGTGTTGTGCCCAGCTGTAGAGGACATCTGGCATGTGGGAGTGTCTGCCTGGATCCCTTTACTACAAAATGCCCCCCTTCCTTCCATCCTTATAGTTAATATAGGAATAAACACCCGAGTATCCCTTCACGTCTCTGTTCCCAGGCCCTACCTTACAGATCCACCACGGAAAGTGGACCAATCCCAGCAGGCCTCCCTCTGGACCCAGATGATGGTCCAAAGCTGATTCAGACAGGGCTAATGAGTCTTTTCCTTGGGTGGACTGGTGTCCAGAGAGAGCTTGAGGGCAGCCTCTTTCTAGGGGTTAAATCTGTAAGATGTAAAACTTAGCAATGCTCAAAGGTCATGTATCCTCTCATCTGAAGGAAATCATTCTGCAGGGGGAGAGGATATAGTAGATAGGCAGAGAGGTAAGAGTGAGGAACAGAGGAAAATCCAGTGTGCACCTGATTCCTCAATTCTGGTAATTTCAGAGATTCGGCAGTATCTCTGCTCTTCCCATGTCTGACTGTTCTTTCTTGGATACCATGAGCCAGTGAAGTCCCATATTTACTCAAGTTGATTTGAACTGTGTTTTTGTCACTTGCAACTAAAACAAATCTGAAAGTCCAGCAGGTGACAGTTTCTGGCTTGTGTCTTGATATTTCCTTGTAATTCTCCCTTGGGCTTTGACTGGAGGAGTGGGTCAATTGAGAATTTTTCACTAAAACACTTTCCTAAATTCCATTCTACTCTCCCCACCATATTATAATTAGTTCCTGAGACCTAAGGCTGATGATTTTAAAGCTTTCACTTATATATGCAAATACAACTGGGAAAAGAAACACCTTAAACCAATATCAGCTAAAAGCCATTATCTGTAGAGACTAGCTGACAGTCAGCTAAGAATAAGACTTCTGGGAAATGAGAACTAGTTGGAGAGAAGCAGAAATTTGATGTGTAAGTCAGGGGAATGGAAGATAGAATTTGTCAAGGACAAGTCTTATTTTCCGGATGTCCTCCTTACTTTAGCAGGATAAATCCAGACATTTGTATGTTTATTGTACTTCTTTTCCTACTGAGAATGTGATTAAGTCAAGACAAAATATGTATTCTGTGCTGTATTTGAGTAGAGCCCAGGGGATTGTTGTTTATTTTATTGTACATACTTTAAGTTTAGGCCTTTTAAAACTTAAGATTTAGACATTCCAAATGGGATGCAAATTGGTAATATGTTCTTTTTGAACCAAAGCCTCTGGAACTTTAAAAAAATCAGATTACAATACTGCAAATCTACCTTCCTCATTACGATTTAACATTCACTGAACTGGGGAAATGGCTGGGGTTAGGAATCCTGTAAATAAGTACCTTTGATTTTCTCCTGGGTTGTTAATCAGCCTGTGTAAAGCCAAATCTTTGTTGCCTTCTCTTCAAGAGAAATGGAAAAATAGAAGAGAACTTAGCTATCCCGAGTTTTGCTTGCTTGATGCTTCCTCAAAGGCTCCCCTAGCTTCTTGTGTTGTTTCAGGAACGTTTATTACTAGGAAATTTATACACCTGTGCTTTCTGATCTGCTCATTTTATCCAACTGTGGAATTTTAGATCTCAAAGGGACTTCAGGGACTGAATTATCCAAATCTTTTGATCATAGACTTTAGAAGATTAAGCTAGTTTGATCAGGCTATTTAGAGGTCTTTAACTCCTAGGACAGTGATATTTCCAGGTAAAACATAGGATTTTTCCAAATTAGATCTGGTGATCATATATCAAAGCAAAATTTATGTTCAGTCTCCATTTGTTTCCTTTTGCTTACCTTTCAAGGAAGAGCTGACGGAACTCATTTTTGCTAATTTTTGATTCCCTTCTAGGTTCAAGGAGCTTGACCTAGGCTAGCAGGACCGGGGGGGGTGGGGGCATTGGGTAGGGGGGATTGCCTCTCTAGTCACCTGAAGTAGAGTCAAGGGAGCTCCAAAAGCCTATCCAGATAAGGATCTGAAGTTCAGTCCAAATTGAAATTTCAATTTCTAGGAACTGAGTGGAGATGGAGATCAATGGCTGAAGAATGCAGGATAGAAAATCAGTGAGAAGCAGGAAGTTGGGAAGGGAGTTCTGCATGGCAGAGGTAGATGAAGTGCCTGAAGCCTTAGAACTGGGGAACTTCCTTCCCACCTCCCCGTGCCTGCACCCTTCTTTGAGGATGTGGGGGAACTGATCTGTACCCACAAGATCTTCAGTGATTACATAAAACAGAAACTTTATCAGAAAACCTTTGTTGGGGCGCCTGGGTGGCGCAGTCGGTTAAGCATCCGACTTCAGCCAGGTCACGATCTCACGGTCCGTGAGTTCGAGCCCCGCGTCGGGCTCTGGGCTGATGGCTCAGAGCCTGGAGCCTGTTTCCAATTCTGTGTCTCCCTCTCTCTCTGCCCCTCGCCTGTTCATGCTCTGTCTCTCTCTGTCCCAAAAATAAATAAATGTTGAAAAAAAAAAATTAAAAAAAAAAAAAAAAAAAGAAAACCTTTGTTAGAAAACAACCTTTATCAGAAAACCTTTATCAGAAAAACTGTGATTCTGGATGGTATTTTTGGCTGAATATTTGTCAGTCTTGTTTATTTCCTAGTTGAAAAGCCCAGTGCAGGATGACATGGTTGCTTGAGAAACCTTCTTAAGTCCATGGGTCTGTTATGAGCCTAAGAGATATTGCTGATATGCAATCAAAGAACTAGAAAGTGTGAGAAACAATATTTTATGTATTTTAAGGAATATATATTTTTGTGGCAAATTCTTGATGTACTTCCATGCAAATAATTTATGATTAAAATTCTCCCACCTTTCACTTTGACAGATTGGTGTTGAAATTAGAACAATGAGTCCCTTGAGAAAAACACTGGAAAAGAATTGTAGAAATATGGATTTTCATGCTGGCGTAAGACTCACTTCTCTGTTCCCTGCCTGAATAGGGAAGGGTGTGGAATGAGGAAATCTGAGGGAGAACTCTAGTTAGAGAACTTGTTTATTTTTCTTGTTTTCATCTTCCATTTCTGACGACTTCTCCTTCTCCTCCTCCTCCTCCTTCATTTGACCTGGATTCAGATTTAAAAATTTCAGAAGCCATGAATCATATGTGTATTTCTTGGAATAATGTAATACACAAATAAATGAAAGTATTTTAAACTTTCATGACACAGGATGAAAGTGCACAATGAGGCATAATGTGTTGTTGGTGTATAACTGGTTAGAATGCAGGTATGGTCAGAATCTGAGTAAAGCAAGCAGGCTGATCCTGTGTGCTTGCTACGTTCCTCTTTGCTACTGGTACAGCGCGAAGCATGTGCCTGCCCTGCCAGCGCCTGTCATTTCATTACTGACATTTTCAGTTCTCCTTTCCAAGCATACTTTTGAAGTTCTGTGCTTTGCCCGTACTTTACTGAACTGTGGTCACAAAGGGGTAGGAGATTTGGAGGGAGTTTAGGAAAAGGGAGTGAAGGGAGGTACCCCAAAGAATGGTTTGCTGCCAGGACCACCCTGGAGGTCAGGTAGGTGGGTGATACAGAACCAGTGCCGATGATCCTGGTTGGGCCACATCTTTTCACTTCATAGATTTGTGCAGACAAAATCTGGTTAAAATGATTATCATGGGAATCACTAAGAGAAACATTCGCCTCTTTACCCCATCCATTATCTCCCTGAGGCTCCAACTCCTTTCTTCACAGCAGAGAAGTACTCCTCCCAATTCTGTGTGCCCCTCCATACAACATGGGGAATCTCTGAGACTGCCTCCTTCATGCACTTCCAAATGGTGCAGAGTGAGCAGAAGCTCTAGGAAAACCTTGCGCTGTAGGTACTTTTCTGGCTGCCTTTGACATACTATTCCCCAAACCAGTATTTCTCCCCTCCCTCCCTTTTTTTTTCTGGATGGGTGGGGATTAGGGGATTCTGTAACAGTATCTTCACTCTAGGATTCGGTTGTTCTGGAGTCTTGTTTTCTGTATTCTGGGATATTTAGCCTGATGTGAATAGGTGTTATATAAAGAGTCTTCAGAGGATGAACATGCATGGTGGGTTCTGTGGCTCATTGATGACATCAACAAACCAAGCTCTTTCAATCTCCTGTCCAGTCATTCTCAATGTGTTGGTATTTGGCTCTTGTGCTGGTTATCTCAGGGCCATAAGAAGGCTACCACAACTCCTGACAACATAGCCATGTTCACAGACAGAAAGGAGGAGTGGGGGCTGGGGTAGGTAGAAGAAGAAGTGGCTTAAGGTAGTTCCCTCCTTGTCTCTGTTTCAGGCTCTCTCTGTGTGTAGATAGATTGATAGATATATAGAGACCTATAGATATATAGATATATTAAATATATCCACAAGATGTTCACTCATATCTCGTTGACCAGAAACATGTCCTATACCACCTATAGTATAAGTATGAGAAAGCCAATATTAGGCAAAAATGAATGGGATCACTAACAATGGCTTAGCTAATCATGATTCAAATGGTGGAGATTGAGCACATCACTGTTCTGCACAAAATGGTGGTTCTGTTGGTATGGAAGAAGGGGTGGATGGCTGTTGTGGGGCCCAACAATAGTTCTACCACACTAACATAACCATGGTTATGTTTTATCCTCTTCTGTACTGTCACGGGAGTGTGAATCATTCATTCTAAGGGGCTCCCTTCCCAGTCCTAGAGAATGAATCATGATCATGAGTGATTTAAGCCAATCATGGTGGCCCAATTCCCCTTGCCAGTGGTTGGATTAAGCATGGAAGTGTGACACAATTTTGACCAATGAGATGTAACAGGAATTGGAAAGGGGGCTTCTGGGAAATATTTGCCTCTCTGACTAAAAGTGACACATGAGGGAAAATAGTATTTGATTTTTCCGGAGGATGTTGGCATATATGGTGTGATGATGGCTGGTACTACTATAGTCAGGAAGGGAACCACACAACCTTTGCTGAGAAAGGCAAAAGGGAGAGACAAAAGTTCATGGGGCCTGATGACAATTCTGATCCACTGAACTAACTATCCCTGCAGACACTTAATGAAGAACTTATATGAGTAATAATTCTTATTATTTAAGCCACACTGAATCATTTTTTTTCTGTTATTTTCCATCCAAAGAATCTCAAGGCAAGGTATTAATTAGGTGAGTTTCCCAAAGTCTATAACTCAAAATATTACTCTCTAACCCAAAGTAATCCATGATCAAATAAATGTGGGAAATTTGAAAACTATACATGTTTGTGGAAGTTAATGATCATATTAGCATATCAAAGGCTCTGAGCAAAATTATCTTAAAGAGAATCTTTGCCTCTACTCATAATTCTATAGCTCCCGGGCACCTGGGTGCTCAGTTGGTTCAGCATCTGACTTCGGCTCAGGTCATGATCTCACAGTTCATGGGTCTGAATCCGGTCGGGCTCTGTGCTGACAGCTCAGAGCCTGGAGCCTGCTTCAGATTCTGTGTCCCCCCCCCCTCTGCCCCTCCCCCACTTATGCTCTGTCTCTCTTTCTCTCTCTAAAATAAATAAACATTAAAAAAATTAATCCTGGGGCGCCTGGGTGGCGCAGTCGGTTGAGCGTCCGACTTCAGCCAGGTCACGATCTCACGGTCCGTGAGTTCGAGCCCCGCGTCAGGCTCTGGGCTGATGGCTCAGAGCCTGGAGCCTGTTTCCGATTCTGTGTCTCCCTCTCTCTCTGCCCCTCCCCCGTTCATGCTCTGTCTCTCTCTGTCCCAAAAATAAATAAATGTTGAAAAAAAAAATTAATCCTATAGCTCCCATTTAAGAAAAGAATTAAATAAACAGTATATAGGTAAGATAAATCTCTCTATTCAAGAGATTTTGAATAGAAAATATATTTGATATACTAACCCCTCTCTCCTAGTAAGAAATCCATAAAAACCCCTGCTCTTCTCTACCCCTTGGACTTGAATCTATCCTTGACACTGGGAAATCACTAGCAGGACTCTTGTTCTTTGCAACAATCTTGAGGTGGTCCATTGTTTCCACTAAAAGACCAGCTCTCAGTTATAGCCACACAGGCCAGCTTCCCTGACTCTTACAATCATCATAAGGGCCTTCCTGTTAGTCAACAAACATTGATGATTGATTATCAGCAATAAACCCCAAACTCTGTGAAATCTGAAGAAATACAGGTATAAGATGTGGTCTATGTATTAGTTTCCTAGAGCTGCTATAACAAATAATCAAAACCTGGGTGGCTTAAAACAACAGAAATTTATTCTCTCATAGTTCTGGAGGTTGTTGACAGGGCCATGCTCTCTCCAAAGGCTGTAGGAAAGAATCCATTCTTGCCTTTTCTAGCTTCTGATGGTTGTTGGCAATCCTTGGCTTTGTTTGCTTGTGGCAACGAAACTCTGCCTCTACTTTTTCATGTAGTCTCCCCTCTGTGCATCTGTGTTTCTCTCCTTATGAAGACACCAGTCATTGGAATAGGACTCACCTGAGTCCACTATGATCTCATCTTAACTGATGATATCTGGAAAACCCTTTTCTAACTAAAGTCCTACTCTGAGGTTCTGGATGGACACTATCAAACCCAGCACAGTCTGTAGTTGAGGAGCATTCACTGTGGTTAGGTTTGCCCCACGTTTCTGTTATTGGCAGTAAGTGTCCTTACTGTTAGATCCAGGTGGCTCAGAGAGAAGAAAGTGTTCAAGTTGTTTGGATGGGGTCAGGGAAAATGTGTGGATGAAGTGGAACTTGAATGGAACTTTGAAACAGGGCTGGAATTTCGTCTAATGGAGGTGACAGAGTAGAATGTTTTGCATCTTGGAGATGGGAAAAATTCATGACCAAGGACTGTGAATTAACAGCTCTATTCTGAATAAATGAATTACTCAACCCCTTACTCACTTGGACTGTGATTCCTGAGGACATATGTAGTCAGGGCAGGGCAAAGTTACCATTCCCAAGGCCCAACCTCTTCTTTATAGCTGGGAGGGGTTGTTGTAGGGAAAGAAGATGTGTGTGTATGTGAGGGGTGGGGCACAGAGGAATTTCCTTTATGTAATGAAAATGGTCTGTCTCCTTGCAAGAAAGAAGTTGGGGATAGTAGCAAGAAAGGATTATATACTTTAAGTAATCATAAAAGCTTAAGACAGAAGATAGATATTACCCACTTAAAATAGACATATGAAGACCACAGTTGTAGGTCAGATTTAGATGTGGATTTTTTTGGCTTAAATCCAGAGGAAAATTTAAAATCTTGATTATTATTATCTACAGTTTTTTCTTTTGCCAGCACTGTTTTTTTTAAGTCACCATCAAGATTTGTACACCTGTCTAAATTTATTTCCAAATATCCTAATAACTATTTACTTATAGCCTTCTAAATTTTTGCAGTATTGTTTGGATGCTCCAACTATTAACCTTAGTCATTTTAAAGTAATTGTAACATGGCTCCACATGCAAAACATTACTAGAAAAGACTTTGCTCTGCTTCACATAGAACCAGCTGAGTATTTTACTTCCCTTTCCTTTATATAGCTTCTTTTCCCTATATATAGATCAAACAGTTTTTAAAAGTATCTCTAATTCCTGGTCTTCAAAGTCTGCTAGAGCAGCCCTGAAAATTGTCTCCAGAAATAAGTTTCTTTGCAGCCTACTAATTTAATTCAGCCGTCCCCAAATTTACGAATGGTGTTTGCTCCAAAATGACCTCCTTTTCCTTTGCTACAACCACAACTTTGGTTTAGTGGACTTTTGACCATTATTGCCATCCACAGTGCTCCTGTATCACCACTGAGAGTTTTACCTGATACCCTTAGGTCATCTGGAAATATGTCTCCTGCCTGTCACTGGCTTCTTTGATAAATCCTATCATATTTTGATGTCAAACTTTAGGTTTCAGTGGCAAAATTGTCCTTTTCCCCCTAGCTTCTGCAGGATGGGATCAAGACGCACTATCCATGTTGAAACTGATGAGGCTGAAACAAAATAGAAAAATATTTAATGATATGAGCAAAACCAGAAAAAATCTATCTGACAATTAAAGAGAAATGATTAAAAGGGGTGTATCCAGGGGCAAGGCACAGACTCTGATAGAATGGTGGCCGGGTGGAAACATCTAGAGTGATTATTCTTATGGATACTGATTGCCTTTTCCAGGCTGTTTGCTATCACTCAGGTTCTCTTTGGGTCAGTTGGCCTCTTATTTCTGTGATGGGCTGCTGCTGGAAGGTGTGATGTCACACTTCCTAATGTACCGAATGACTTTCCTTTTTGAAGAAAGCTGTTACTTTTACCTCGAGGATCATTTTACAGAGAAACTATTCAAGGGGTCTCTCCAGTTTGTAAATTTGAAACTGACCCTGAAGTGTTTTAGAGAAAAGTTTTGGAACACTTCTGGCAGATCAACTTTTTAGTCGTAGAGGTTGAGGAGAAATTAAAGACTTGACAGATATCAGAACTGGGAAATGCTTTTTAGTTAAAATCGGGATAGAAATTTCTGGGAGTTTGGGGGCCTTGAAAGAAGTAAAAGGTATTTGAAGTGTGTTGGCTACAATGTTGAATCAGGCTTCAGTGTTCTTATGTGAACCAAGATTGAGAGAATTGTGTATAAGTTCTGTGAGGTCAGGGACTAGGTCTGCCATATTATTACATTTTTAGTACTTTGCTCAGTGACTGGTACATAGTAAGCTCTCAATAAACATCTGGTGACTGAATGGATAAATGCATTAAAAAATGAATGCCTCTGAGATCTGTGGGTAGTTGGATCTTACTGGTAGATGAAAAAGACTTGAAATTCCATTAGAAATTAATTACTTTGGTTTAAATATTGCTTTTTTACCTCCCACACCTTCTTTGAAACACAAATACCCCTGAGCAAAGTGACATGCTAGTCCTCTGATGTTTTACTGTGAATGGGTTTATCAGATCATGATGCCATGTGACATTAATGAAAGGGAGGAGAAACTAAATGGAGGTAAATTGTTGCAGAAAGGGAGGCCAGAACACAGGAGACCAATTTGATGCAAGTAGTTTCCCTATGGCTGCTTTTGTAAGGAGAACCCTGCTCCAGCTGTTATAGTCATTCCCGGGAGCACCTGCAGCTTTTGGAAAGTAGCACAAATTAGGGGAAAGAGAAGAAAGGTAGTTGGAGAGTGGACTTTTTTATTCTGACCTAGTTTTCTATTAATAAAATGTATTTATTACTTACGCAACATTTTTCCCAGCAGGCAAATTATAACTAACAACATACAATTTTAAGCTAACATTCTTTCTGCTAAAGGCCTCAGTCATAACAGGTGCTATTAAGGGTAATAAGTACTTGA
Source organism: Puma concolor (assembly GCF_028749965.1). Taxonomy (NCBI): domain Eukaryota; kingdom Metazoa; phylum Chordata; class Mammalia; order Carnivora; family Felidae; genus Puma; species Puma concolor. The sequence continues at coordinate 139,567,048 of NC_141674.1, read as the reverse complement.
CGAGGGAGAAAGAACAATTCTTTTATTGGAACATTAGTGGAAGGTCCAGTCAATGTAGTTAAGAATTATGTCAAGTACCTTATTTTTCTGCTCTCAGGGAAGACCACGATCTGTGAATGATTTTACGGTGCTTGGGTAATAATGAATTCTGGTAGATACAACTGAAACAGTCCTGTGGATGATTATGCCCTTGAAGGTAATGACACTGGGTTTAAGGAAAATGGATATTTACATGTAGGAATTGAAACAAACACTGAACGTTCAATCTGTGGTACTGTATTGCTATTAAGTTACCGAAAAGAGAGAGAAACCCTGTACATTCTCAGCTCAGAAAAGAGCGCAAGGAAGAGGAGAGCTGGGAGATAGTACCAGATGGTCACCCTTCCTACGAGCAGTAGTGGTGCTTTGAAAGTCCTCTGGAAGAGCATCAACTCCTGTGAGCGCATTCCTTGGGCCACTGTTTTTTGCTTTCTTCCTGAGCCTGGGTGTCTGGGGTGCATGGAGTTGGAAGAGGGGCAGGGATGGGCTGCTGCTCGGATCTGCCACGTCCAGCATTTGCAGCCTAAAGAATATAGGACCATTGTAAGAGTCATTTATCGTCGGGGCACTTGATTGGTTTTAAGAATAGACACTCACTATTTTATTTAGTTGTGAAAGCTCCCTTCTGGACCCAAGGGCTGCACAGTCTTATTAGCAACCAGTTTAAGTTCACATTGATACCAGGTTAGTATCACTCATTTCTTTAGCACATTGAGTGCCTACTATGTGCCTTATTCCACAGCTGGGTATGCTGTTGTGAAAAAAAACAACAGAGTTTCAGGATTGTCAGAGCTTATGTTTTAGTGGGGGTGATATACCGTAAACAGCACATAAAGATAGAGAGGTTGCTTTTAAAAAAATAGTCTCTACCTTGGAGGATGTAATTAGACAGACTAATATATCAGCATATACTTAACAGATAATCTAGAAAGACAGTATCAGTAACTTAGAGGACCTTTGTGGATCTCCAGTCGATGTCATTTACCCTGTTATGGGGCATGTTACAGTTGCATCTTTACACTTCAAGCTGACTTGGAAACTTTTTCTTGTTATTGCCCTACCCCTTTCTGATAATGTAATTACTTACCTTACTGGAGAAATTAACATTCTGATGAAATAGGTCACTGTCACATCGTGACTGTTGATTTGCATGCTGTTCTCCTACAGAAAGTAAGAGAACTGAACCAGTCCTCATTGTGACTTTCCATTCCCACTTTTCAGTTTTCAGATAACATCTTGAAAAGTGGCCTCTGGCCCCTCTTACCCCTCCCCCCCCAGTTGTTTTTTGTCTCCTTGGTTTATCCCATAGTGTTTATAAACAAGAAGAGGAGGTAAGAAAAATATGTGAATAACCATGAAAACAAGGCAGAAGGTGTAAAATGCTACAAATAATTATAAATAGTGTTAAGTAGATTTAGTAAAAAAGAAGTCACTTATCTTTTTTTATTTCATATTTTAAAAATATTGAATCCTTGGAAAAGATGAGGTCTTATACATCTATATCATCTATATCTATATCTATATCTATATCTATATCTATATCTATATCTATATCTATATCTATCTATATCTATCTATATGTATCTTTGAATCATTGGACAAGAAAATAAAGGTCCTGAAATGTTAACAAGATTTATGAACACAGGAACAAGGTCTTATAGAGGCGATTGAAATATGTGACAAGCATTAGCATTTCAGAGTAGTGATGAGCTATTTGTATAGATTGATGTGGCTAAAAATTAGACAAGGCATATTAAAAGCTGAGATCATTCAGGCTTAGGAGCAGCTGAATATGAGCAATTATGAAGCAGTTAAGCCATTAAATAAAACTGAATATCTTGTGAACTGCCAGAGCAAAAAGGCACCTCCGTGTGACCGAGAGCTTTATCACCAACACTCTCGTCTCAAAAACATAAACATTAGGAAATGTTGGTGCCAAGGGCGATGGAGAGGTTCTTTGAAGGCAAATCATGTCACATGTTGCTCAGGACAGCAGCCTCATGCAGAGAAAACCATCTCTAATTGGGCATACCGATTGTGTGAGCAGAATGTGGGGATAAAGGGATTAAGGCCACCGTTTTGGTTTGGGGGCTGATACAGGGTCTGAATGATTCAGACCCTGTGGTGAATGGTTCACCTGGTTTTCGTCATGCTCCTATAATTGTACATTCAGACTGGCTGCCTTCATCAGCTGATCCCTCTTGTGTGAAGGATTGTAAACATGGGTAATGCTGTCTATGTGAAGATGATTATTCTATTCCCGTTCTGCTCTGGTGTTAGGTGCTTTAACATGAGAGGGTTTCAAGAACACACTATGTGAGGGGAAATAATCCTGAAAACATCTGTTCTTTCTCCAGTCCCTGTGACTTGGCTATACCATATGATAGTAAATAAGATTATTCTGTGAAGAATAAGCTGAGGCAGTTTCAGAATGGATCTGCCCCCGTGCAGTAATGCTGTGTCTATATGCACAAGTCGTTTGAATGGCTTAATTGGTTGTCAATAAAACATCTAATATTTATTAGGAATCTGCCATGTGTTAGGCATGGGGTAGGCACGTTTACATATTTATACAGGAGAAACAGGGCGTCGGAGTAGAAAGAGCACAATTAGAGCTTAAGTCTTGGCATAGCCTTTAACTAGCTGGGGCAACTAAACAAGTCATTTAAAACACTCAAGGGCGCCTGGGTGGCTGCATCAGTTAAGCATCTGACTTTGGCTCAGGTCATGATCTCCCAGTTCGTGGGTTTGAGACCCATGTTGGGCTCTGTGCTGACAACCCAGAGCCTGGAGCCTGTGTCAGATTCTGTGTCTCCCTCTCTGTCTAACCCTCTCCTGCTCACACTCTGTCTCTTTCTTTCTCAAAAATAAATAAAAACATTTAAAAAACCAAAACACTCAACAAATGTAGAAAAGGAAATCAAAGTCTCTAGATCTGTATTTATTTTGCTGTTTAAAAGCATGTGTGTGTGTGTGTGTGTGTGTGTGTGTGTGTGTGTGTATGTGTGTGTGTGAGCATGTGCATCTGCGTCTGGAAGAGATTATCTTTCATATTCCCTCCAGCCCTAAAGTTCTATGGGCTGTGCGTGTATACAGCTTTATTTATATTTTTGACCCTTCTGCTTTTTCTTGGAAAATATACTTTCCATTTGCTGTATTTTCTTTCTTCTACATCCAAGTCAGTCATCAAATTCCACTTTGATTCTTCTTTGAATTCTCTCTCAGATACCTTGCTTTCAACCAGTCATTCTGTATCAGGAAGCCCAGTGGTTAGAAAAGCAGTCTCTAGAGTAGAGTAGATGTAGGTTGCAATTCCTCCTTTACGGTTGGTAGCTGTGTGATCCTATGATCCTGTGATCTTTGCTATTTATTGAAAGTGTTTGAAATTCAGCTTCCTTATCTGTAAACAGGAATGGTGATTTCTAACTCTCAGGATTGCTGTGAATATTAAATGAAAGAGTGCATACAAAGTACTTAGCAAAGTGTCTGGTACAGAAAACTCAATGTTAGCTAGTCCTTATACTGGTACACTATTAGTAGTAGCAGTTGTGGAACTGCTTTCCTACCATCGCCACCGTTGTTTTCATCCTACCATCCTTTTTCATTACACTGGTTCACTGCAACAGCCCTGTAGCTGATGTGCTAACACCATTCATGGAACATGTACTATGAGAAACAACTCTACAACAGGGTAGACTCTCTCTGTGTTTCATTTTGGAGAGTTTCTGTCATTTCAGATCCAGGTTTATTCATTTTATTCCTGTGGCGTCTAATCTGCTGTTTATTTCACTCAGTGTATTTTTCATCTGATTGCATTTTTCATCTATAGAAATTTTAATTTTTTTGGAGCAATTCTCCTTGACTTGCTCATGGTTTCCTCTACCTTAGTGGTGCTCAACCAGAGGTAATTTTGCCCTTGAGGAGACGGATGAAAATGTCTGAAGATATTTTGCTTGTCACAGGGGAGCATGGGGAACGCTACTGGAATCTAGTGGGTAGAGGCCAGGCTGCTGCTAAACATCCTATAGTACACAGGACAGCTCCCTCAATGAAGAATTATCTGGCTCCAAATGGCAGGAGCACCAAAGCTGAGAGACACTGCTCTACCTTGGATAAATGGAATATAGTTGTGGTATTTGTTTTAATATTTTTGCCCACTTGTTCCATCATTTGTGTCATTTCTGAATCTGTTTCTAGTCATTGTTTTTCTCCTCATTATGCTTCTTTGCATGCTTGGTGATTTTTCATTGGGTGCCAGTTAATGTGAATTTTATCTTGTTGGGTGCTGAATATATTTTGCATTCTTTTAAATATGCTTGAACTTTGTTCTGGACACATTTAAGTCACTTGGAAACAGTTTGATCCGGTAGGCCTGTTTTGAAAATTTGCTAAGTGGAGTAACCTTCCGTCCAGGAATAATTTTTTCTCACTACTGAGTCGATAGCCTTCTGAGTCCTCCACCTGATGCTCTGTGTGTTATAAGGTTTTCTACTCTGGTGGGGGCAGGGGAGAAATGGAACTATTTTCAGATGTGTGTGAACTCTGTGGATTGCTTCTTTTCAGCCGTCTTTACCTGTCCTCAGTAATTTCCTCACACATACGTGTCCTTGTCAGCTGTCAGGTGAGTACTCAGGGAAACCCTCTGTATATCTTTCGAACACGAGATTCCCCTCTCTGGTACGGCGTACTGTGAATTCTACCTACTTGGCCTCCCTTCTTAGTCAGCTCTATCTTCTCAGCTCAGGGAGAAAGCCAGGCTCTGTTTGGCTGAGCCTGTCTCCATTATAGCCTAGATACTCTCCAAGGCAGTAAAAGGGAGCAGTCGAGGTAAAACTCACCTGGTTTGTACTCTTTCACTCAGGCATCACTGACCTGTGCTTCCTATTGTCCAATGTCTGGAAACTAGTGCTTCATATGTTTGGTCTGTTTTGTAAAGTTACTTAAGGTGAAAGGGTAAATCTGGTCCCTGATACTCCATCAGGGTCAGAAGTAGAAGCTTGCAGTAGACTTTTAATAAAGGTACACAGACAGTGCTCTATATTATATTTAAAATAGAATCTCATTTTGTTTCCACAGCTGTGCTTCTAGAAACATATTCTATCTTCAGAATCAAACTGGCGTCAGTGCTGAGATCTAAGCCACAAGGTATGCATTTAGCAGAATAACCTCTGAACTCTTCCGTGTTGCTTCTCTTCTGCTCTCTCTCTCTCTGTATCTCTCTCCACGTGGTGTTCTTCTCTTGAGAATGTACTTCAGGGCTTCAGCTGTTCCATTTTAAACCTTTTACCCTCCTGTATCCTATTACTTGCTCAATTAATTTGGAACTTTTTTGGTTGCTCTTGGCCTTTTCTGCAGTCAGGTCCTAAAGTTTATGTACGGCTCAATAATTCATATGTCTGTTTGTTGGTTACAATGCAATTTAATGGTGTATTTATATTGCTGTATTTATTAGCTTTGAAATTCCTAACAGAGGGATCCATTTTCTGCCCTCAGGGCATGCTCACATTTTAATTACCACTCATGTATTAAAGAATATTTCTTTACATGTTTTCTAGTCACTTTTTTTTTTTCTTAAAGGCTTTCATTAAGATATGTTTATTGAAGAGGATGGGGGCTGGAAATATAATGAGAACTGGGGAATGAAAGCAAAATAAAATACAACTGAGTCCCAAGTTTCAGTGCTTGCCAGCTGTGCCATTACTATTTCTCTTGGTGGCAGGATATCTTCAGATTTTTCCAAAGCTAGAGAAATGTTAGCTCTTCGTGGCTTGTGGTCACTAGCCTGGAAGTTACTAATCCTGATGCTGTTATACTGTAGCTTGAGTGAGCTTGATCTGGTTAGGGGCTTGTTATGCTATTCCACGTAGTATGATGCTTGACAATAAAGCCCAGGATTTAGGTTGAGTGGCTCATAAGATTAGAGATGGGAAATGTGGAGTCTTTCATCTTTTGGTTCTTAATTCAGGGCCAATCAAGAAGTCATTGGATTTAATGACCTCCAGTTAGAGGATTCTGTGAAATAAGCTGTTGCTGTCAATCCTATTTTTAATGGACAAGAATCCCCATAATTCAGTGCCACATGGTACCCTTTGTTCTATAGGGTTGATAAATGGGCTGTGAATTGATGGTTTCTGGAAACAATTTCTCCCTCCCTCCTCAGAGCTTAGGCAATTTGATAGGATAAACTATAGAAGTGTAACCAAACTTTATTACTGATCTAAATATGTTATTTGGAGTTGTTCCAGGATTTGGGGTTCATGTGGAGAATGGGGCCGCAGTAGGAAGCGAATACTATGCAAATCAAAGGAAGTTAGGATCCACCATTGACCTAATAGCTTAGGGAGCACTATGGAAAAGTGTCAGCAGTTTCCAAGCCAGGGAACCAACTCTTTATTCCAGGGTATAGCAGCTGTTTGAGCTGCCAGCTTGAGGCCAGGAGGTCAAGGCCAAGAAGATAGTAAAACACTGAATACGTACTTGAATAGCAGCCTGAAGATATTAGCAATAGAGAGGTTAAAACTGAGGCTCCCCCCTTGACAGAAAGTCTCTTACATTTTTCCTTCCAGTGGGTGTAGATGAGCCAATTTAAGAGAATAGCATGTAGATTGAACAGTATGATGCAAAATGACAACAGGTTATGACAAATGGCAAGAGGTCCCAACATACTTGGATTTAAATCACTTGAATTCAACTCTATCCACTTGGGGGAAAAAAGAGAAGAAAAAAATAATTTAAATGGAGTGGATGATTCTGCTTGCCTTTTCATCCAATAAATGAGCAAGAGATAGATGTGAACCCAAGTTGTTTCCTGAGTTGGTCTCAGTCCTTATGTGCTTCTTACACTGAGTACTTCTATGCACAATGATTCAAATGTTTAAGGAGACTTAATTTTAACAACAACATGTCACTAAAAGCAAACTAAGAACTTCACCTAGTGCTCGGTCAGAGAAGGAACTGGGAGAAGGGGTTATAAACCTTCCTAATAGATTTTTTTTTCCCAATGGTAATTTTGATTCTGTCAGTTTTGCTTCTAGTGCTAATCCTAGAACCTGATTTCCATAAAAGATGCAACTACAATAGAATGGCATAATAGCTGGCACATGGTTGGCACTTCACAAATATTGGTAAATTGAATGAATGTATGAATATTAGATATACTTATATGAGCAGAATGACAGGCAATCCTTTTCTAGAATATTTGATAGCTCTGCTAGAAATGTCTCTGTGAATTGCCCTAGCTACCATACATATATAGGTCTCATCTGTGTATCTTTTAATCGCTCAATAGATCAATTTATCTAAAATATAGTTGTAGCTACCACAACTCTTTAGTACTTTGAGTACTAAAGAATGATCTTGATAAAATTTGAGTTGTAATACTGAGTGGTAAGTGTTATATTTTGTGACTTGCTCATCTTTGAGTTTAAAAAGAAATCTCTGTCATTAAAACAAAATAAATCAAAGAGTGTTGTTGAAAACATATTGTAGAAATAGTCCACATAGGCAGAAATTCACCTTGAGGTGAATACTGGAACAAGGACCAACAATTGAATTGTAAGCCTTCCATTGGCCTTCCTAGCTGACTGACCATGGGTAAGCTGTAATCTTTCCCTTCTCACTTTCCTTTCCTGTAAAGTGAATGGGTTGGATCAGAACAAACTCTGAACTCTTTAGACTTTAAACATTTCATAGTGAGTTTGAAAAAAAAAATCTTTGAAAATACTTTAGCAGACGAAAAGATTAAGGGATTTTTATTAGACTGCTTTCCTTTTTCAGAGATCTCTAGCATTGTGATTTGGTATTTACAGAAGGGGCCAATCTTCAGAGCAAAGATTTCTACCTTAATACCTAATTTTCACCTCTTTAGAAACATTCAGAAATACTATTTGGAAGTTTCTTCTTAATTCTATAGTGGTTCTTAAATTTTATGATGCATAAATATTAGCTGGGAGGTTTGCTAAAAATGTGCATTCTGGGGTGAAGCCTAGAAATCTGAATATTTATGAACATACTAATTCTGAGGTTATGGTCCCTGAGCTCATTTTAAGAAACACTGATTTAAGGTATAAATACAATTGTCTTTGGATAGGAAGGAGCTCAAGAAATAATCAAGTCTAATCTATCCTCAAAGATAGTTTATTCTCAAGGCCCACCATAGAAAGGTATTATACAAAGTTCTACTTTTATTTATTTATTTATTTATTTATTTACTTACTTATTTATATTTTAGACACAGAGTGTGGGTGGGGGACGGGCAGAGAGGGAGATACAGATTCTGAAGCAGGCTGCAGCTCTGAGCTGTCAGCACAGAAACCGAAATGGGGCTCAAACCCACGAGCTGTGAGATCAAGACCTAAGCCAAAGTCGGCTGCTTAACCAACTGAGCCACCCAGGCTCCCATACAAAGTCCTACTTTTAATTTATTCACATCTTTAAGAATTCCTTCTTTGTGTTGAACCTAAAACAATCCTGTTTCACTTTTATGGTTGCTTTTCTTTGTTGGCCCCAATACTTCTAGTAAAAATTCTTATGGGATCATGAAATCTTGGAATTGAAAGTGACACCAAGGGATGGTTTTATTTAAGTACTCTGATTTTTGGCTGGACTAGAGTAAAATAAATTTTTAAAAAATCGTGAAATGATTAGAAGGCTAATATAAAAAGATTTGCTCAGTAAAAGACCTTAAGGTCATTTTGGAACACACAAAAAACTAGACAAAAATAAGGAAGCAATTAAAGACATTTCAAGACACAGAGCATTCCCAGTTAACTACCCTTAGGGAGTCATCTTTAAAAGTAAGCGACTGCCTGGCAGGTTGGTAGGTAAAAGGTGAGTAAGTAAAATCTGCCCTTAGGGATTTGTGGAAATGTAGATGGGCCACAGTTTGAGTAGAAGAAGGCAAGTGAAGAGAATAAGTCTTATGACTCTTACCCACTGATACTTGGTACCATTAAGCCTCCAGTTAGCTAGTGCCTGGACTTTATAGATGGTGCCTAATGACCTAAGAATTGTTTTCAAAGTCAGGCATGGCTCACAGCTCTGCCTTAGGGTATGGTGGAGGGTGGGAGGTGATGGTAGAGAAGATGAGTTTGTCAATACCTTTTGTCATAAGCATGTGTGGGCTTGAGCCTAAAAGTTGTGTTGTTTATTTTGGCTTCCTTGCCACCTTCCTGTAGTGAGAATGCTCTCCAGAGTTTCATCATCTCTCAGAGGTTACTGAATGTCTGTTCTTTGTAGTATCAGAGGGGATGATTACCGGCAGCGACATTCTGGCTTTCACTCCTTTGCCCTTCTGACCCCAACAAATGTGTCCCATGGACAAGTCCATTTTTACTCTCTAGTCTGAACTTCATCTTTGATTTTGATTTGAACAACATCACATAATAGAAGAAAATGGAGTTGGAATTGAGGGCCATGCTTAAGGAAAATAACAGAAATTGATCAGATAAGGCTGGCCTAGGACATCCAAAGTAAACTTCAGTTTTGCCAGAGTTTCAGGTTGGTGTTGTCAGAAAGCATTTACCACCTCCCTTGTTCCTTTTTTCCCCCACTAGTAAAGCAAAAATCACATTATTAATATTTTTTAATTGAATTAAGTTGAATTAAATTGAATTAATTGAATTCAATTAATTGAATTGAATTAAGAGAACTCTAAAAAGACACATTTTGCTGGTTTTTAAAATACTACATGTGAGGTCATTCAGTTTGTTCTATAGCTCTGAATTTATTCAGAATTTATTCTCTTGATAACTTGTTCAAATAATTTTAAAGTTTGGGTTGAATTCAAACAAATAACTTGAATAAGTAATTTCCAACTGGATGGTTTTCCCCAATCCCTTTTTTTGAATGAAATAAAAATTGTCTCAATTGTAATAATAATGGTATAAAAAATAAATAGTATTTAATTCCAATTTATTTGATCATCAATACTAAGGAAAAGATCCTCTCCAAAGAAAAAATCAATAACCTCAAACTCAAGACATACTTTTCCAGAAATTTCTGAAGCCCCGACTAGGTCATATGTTCCTTATCTCTGCTCCTACAGATTCCCATGGATACCTTTGTCATAAATTTTACTAAAGTACTATAAGACAGTAGTATAGCAGGAAGGGCCAGTGTATAAGCTAAAACCTAAAGCCTGAAGTATAATCCAAACTCCAGCATTTACTATCTCTGTGATTTTAAAAAAGCTAATTAACTCCTTTAGACTCGGTTTCTTCATCTGTCAAATGAGGATATCACTAGTATTTACCTCATACTCCACACATGAGGATTAAATGAGACAATCCATGTAAAGTGCTCAGAGCACTGCTTGGCATATATCGGATGCTCATTAAAAGTTAGCTAGCTATGATAATTGTCTGGTCCCTCCTCTATACTGTGAGTTCTCACAGAACACAATTTATATGTCAACATTCATGTTTATTCCTGAAGTTTGTGGCATATATTCTCTACTCCATAGATGCTGAATGGCAAATGCTTTACTCTTGGTGACACTGTGGAATCCAGTTTGCAAATGGAATTAAACAAACACAAACGCTCAAAGCTAATATTGTGGAGTATCCACACAAGGAAGCTGCAGATACATTATCTCCAACATTACATTGTGTGCAGTAGGGACAACAATGGAGCTTTAACAACAAATCTGCAACGGTTCTCTACCTTCTCCAGTTTGTGCTAAATATACACAAATTTTAATACTTAGGAGAAGATTTGCAATTCGCCAAGTCGACAGAAGACTGCAAAAAGATTATGGAATTTTGGTGCTAAGAGGGCTCTAATCCTCTCATTTCATTGATGTGACTTTGTCCCTAGTGGTCCCTGTGGTTGATGCTAAGACACATAAGTAGTCATTAGAATGTCTGGAACCAATACCATGGACACCCGGTTTCTTGGAAAGGCTTTTGTGAGCAAACTTGCATAACTGAGGATAGTATGAGAATTTACTGGGTAATCTTAATGAACAACAACAAAAAAAGGGAGATGGGGTAATAAAAAAGCCTGCTAAAAAATCTTTGACTGAATACCCCAAGCAGCAAACTCTATCGCCAGCAGGGTGCTGGATTGCTGTGATGTAGCAGAACAGTTTTGACTTTGAGGTAGAAGGATAGTGCTGCTTAGTGGTTTGGAGCCTTGGCCGTGGAGTCAGAAAAACCTGGGTTCTAACCCCAGCTCTGTCCTTTACTAGTTCCGGATCCCTGGAACCTTAAATTCTCTCTTTGTTATCTCAAGTGTATTTATTTATTTTTTAAAAGTTTACTTATTTATGAGAAATAGAGACAGCATGAGTGGGGCAGGGGCAGAGAGAGAGAGACACACACAGAATCCGAAGGAGGCTCCAGGCTCTGAGCTGTCAGCAGAGAGCCGGACGTGGGGCTCAAGCCCACAAACCATGAGCTGAAGTCGGAAGCTTAACCGACTGAGCCACCCAGGTGCCCCTGTTTTCTCAACTTTAAAATGCATACAATAGTACCTACTTCCTAGAATTGTTTTGAGGATTCTCTGAGAAAATTTATATATTTAGTATATAATATTCAATAAGTGATAGATGTAGCCTTTGAAACTTCATTAGACTCTCTGAGCCTCAGTTTTCATATCTGTACATTGGCATAATAACCTGTAATTTGCAAGACAATTGTAAGAATTAAACTTTCAACAAATGTTCTTTTGAAAATACCTACAATCTGAGTGTATTGGCTTCTTTCCTACTTTCTTCTGTCTCTTTGGCCTGTGTTTCCTCCTTCTTCTCTTCTCCTACCCAAGGATCAGGACCTTACATTATCTGCTGGTAGTCCAATGCTCCTTATTGATCTGACAGTTCAAACCTAACTTTCTTGTTAGTGCCCTGTGCTTCTGTTTTCATTCTTCTTGTCAAAAAGTCACAATTCTTTTAGTGTTCATCTTACATGAGTATCAGTAAGGAAAGCAATCTGATTAAAGCAATTCACAGTCTACGTGTAGATAACTGGTAAATTAACTCAGAGACATTTGTGTTTTACAGCTCATGCTAGGAGAAATATTCTTACCTTGAAAAAACACATACAATTTATTAAATCAAAGAAATCAGCAACAGCTGTGTGGAAGATAAAGATAAAGAAGAAATAATTTGTGGAAGAAATATTTTGGGACAGTACACTTTCCTCCTCTGGCAACTTTCCCTTAATACATACAAAAGAAAGAAATGGGTCAGCATCCCCACTCTGGAATGGTTGCGTAAGCAAGAGGAGTCTTTTAAAGGTGAGAGTGGATGTAGGTATTTAGATTTGGGTCTCTCGTGGGCCTAAGTGTCTCCTGTTCATGTGCCTTCTCTAGAGATATAGTCTGTGAGATCTCATTTTTTTTGAGACAGCCCCAAGTACCGAAAACATAGACTTTTTTTTTTTCCTTGAGAGCACAATGGAAGCCTCTATTTTTATCTTGGCTGGAAATGAAAGGGAATGCTTCCAAATGTTTCAAATCTTCAGATGTCTTTAGTTTGGATGGAATAATATGAAAGATGAAGGCTGGCGGGGATGTGATTGAAGTCTATAAAGTCACGAAGGGTCTGAGCAGGGTGAATACAGATTTGCTCACCAAATCTCTGAAAGCTAAAGCCAAGGGCAATGCCTTAAAGCTTAAAGGGTGAACTCTTTGCACTTAATTGCACCTTAGCAAACATTCCTTTAGTTACAAAGAAAATAGAGTAGAATTTGAAGAGGCTGATGGGGAGTTTACCTCGAGAGGCGCTAACTGGACATGTGAGTAAACTCTGGGAGAGTTTAGGTTTATGTTCTGCATCGAATCTGCAGCTGAAAGGCTTGGATTAGAGAATACTTCAAGAGTCTCTGACATCCTGTGGCTTTGTATGTGATTAGTGAAAAAATTATGGGGTGCTTCTGGGTGCGTCCCTACCTTTCAGAGGCTGACATGGTGTAAGAATATAAGTTCCTTAGTGTCAAAATTGGAGACTCCCTACTGGATCCAGAGTGTCTCACCTTTGCAGGTCCTCACTTCTCATGAGGTGAGTTTATCCAGGGGGAAAGTAATTTCTGAATTCTTAAACTAATTGTTGAATTCTTAATTGCCCACATTGTTATATGAAAAAGCAGAAGAGAATGTCCAAACCCTTGAGATTTATCAGATGCTCCTAATGAAATCATATTAGTATTAGCAACAAAACAGACACATTTAGTTAAGTTCCAATATATTTGTTTCTTGACCTGCCGTGATTCTATTAGTTTTAAAAAACACAGTGCTGAACTCAAAATGGATTGTTCTCTTGTTATAGCAAATGTATATTGATTTGATTAAAAATGCATTAATTTCTTTACATTTCAATAACAGTGGATTTTTTTTCAGAAAGAAAGGGCTGGAAAATGTGTAGTCATGTAACCTGATAATCTCAGATAAGTGATATTTAATATCACTCAACAGGAAATTTTTTCCCTTATACCTTTAAAGCAAAAATCTCCAATATTAAGTAATGTATGTAGTGCATATGAAACATTTAGAAGAAAAGAAACCTCTCTAATTTAACTCAAGGTCATATGAACATTGTCAGAGCAAAGAGGGAGCTGTGAAATTATCCAGGGAACTTGAAACAGTCTAGACAGTCAATCCAGATCATTTAAAAAGATATGTTAAAGATGCTCATAAGAATAAGAGAGTTCTGCTAATATGAAGATACAGTTTGGGGACAAATCAAGTTTTGTTCTGTTTAAGAACTGGAGGTCTTACTTGCAATTCATTTTATTAGAAACATATATGCTTAAAATAGTTCCAAAGATAGGAAATTATTTAATAAATTAATATGTTTTATTTGTTTATCATGCATACACATATAGCCATAGAAATAGCCTTAGAAATAACCTCAGGGTACTCTCATTAAATCTCCCATTGACTGTATTTAGGCAAGTCCTTTATTCTTTTTAAATTTTTTTCATTTGTAAAATGAAGACATGATAGCTGAAAAGGCACAGAATAGATCATCTCCACGTATGGCTTAACATAAAATTGAATAAACTATGTCTATGTACCTTTACATCATACAGACATACCACAATGTAAGTCTGCAACAGTTAGCTAATTATATAACTGGGGGAATAAATAGCAAATTAATAAATTATGCTTTTGTTTACTCTTCTGCAAAGGATAATTGCTCAGTAGCTCAAGCTTCCAATTAGTGGGAACTCATTCAATGATTGTGGAATTGAATTGATTGTGACCCATATCACATAAAAATGGGCTTGAATTCTAGCAGATATGCTTGAATTTCACAAATCTTGCATTCCACACTAGGGAAATCAGCCTCCAAAAGTATTTTCACTATTTTCATGGCTTGGATAAAGGTGGTAGGTTTCACTACCAAATAGCTATCTTTGAGAACAGAAATATAAACAAAATCACAGCTTGTATGTGAACTGATTCTCCTTTCCAATGCAGACTGAAGGCCAAATGTGTAAATATACGTTAGCAGTGCGAAGGCTCTCTTTCAGACAAACTGACATGCTAATTCTGCCAGGAGAATGTCACACACTTGCCTTTCTCTCCATTCTCAACATTGTCAACATTTTCATTGCTATCACCGCCCTGAAATTACTCCTGGATGACTTCTTTGCCCCCACCTGAACTGTTCAGTACAGTAGTCATAGCCACTGTGGCTGTCGAGCCCTTGAAATGTAGCTAATTCAAATGGAGCTGTGCTTGACATGTAAAAGACACAGCGGGGTTCAAAGACAGTATAAAAAAAAAGAATGTAAAATAACGCATTAGTATTTTTTTATGTTAATTACACATAGAAATGATAGTATATTGGATACACTGGATTAAGTAAAATATTTTAGCAAAATAAATTTCACCTCTACTTTTTAAAGTGTGGCTTTCAGAAGATGTAAAGTTACCTAAGTGGGCCCACATTAGTGATTCATGTTTTATTTCTGTTGGATCGTGCTATTCTTAAGTATATGCTGAAAATGAATCGTTGCCACACACTCTTTCTCAGAAACTTTCAGTGGTATTTGAATCCATCCACATAACCTACATGTCTCTTTTAGCTTTCAAGGCCATCTCTAGTCTACACCTTTCCTATTTAACTGTTTTAGGAGGAGATTTCCTCTTCCCTCCTTGATCGTGTTGTTTACTGTCCTTTTTCTCTCCTTCCCGGCTTGTGCCAAGACTCTGAGCAGTTTCATTCATCTCGCATTTACTGCTTTTACTGCTGGGCTCTGGGGCTACAGTCCCTCCCTCTTGGAATATACAGTCTAGAGGAAGAAAGAGACAAGTAAACAGTAAATGGTAATATAGCTTATTCGTGCCACAGGGGGCGAGAACAGGGGGGAGGAGGGGACACAGATGGGTCCCAACTCAGGTTCAAGAGTTTAAAAAAGACTTAGCAGAGGAATTGAAGTGTGAGTTGAAGCCTAAAGAATGAGTAGAGTTAACTGGGCAAATGTCAGGTGAGATGGGGGAAGAAATGGCCTTCCAGGCAGATAGAAATTAGACCAAGGCCAGGATGTGAGAGAACACCAAGTCTCTTAGTGAGATGAAGAAAGAGATATGGGTGGGAAAGGAGACAGTAAATTGAAGCCATAGGTCAGAGTTAGCCATGGGTAAACCATGCCAGGGAGCGTGGTCATGTATACACTTTTGCATTTCTCTCTTACCTGTCTGCTATGGGTTGATTCCATTCATGGACCCACATCTCAGCCTTTTCTGTATCCTTGCCCCTTGTCTTGTGACATTGCAGTACTTCTCACTAAATAGGCAAAGTCTATTTTCTACCCTTCAATCTGGATTTGGACATGTGACTTGCCTTGGTTAATAAGATATTAGCAGATCCTATTTAAAAAGTGCTTGTGCATTTTGCCTGTGCTTTTGCACTCTACTGTTGCCATGAAAAGGACATGCCCAAGATAGCTTGCTGGTCCCAGAAGGGGAATGAAACACTAGTCACCCTTGTCAAACTAGCTAAGGCCATACTTGACCAGCCTATAGACAACCAACCCCTAGACATGTGAGAAAAGCCACCCAAGATCAGCAAGTTCACCTAACAACCCCAGATATGTAAATACTAAGTGCTTACTTTGCATGATTATTTGTTATTCAGCATTTTTTTGTGGGAATGTATATCTGATACACTAGCCAACTAGTTTGTGTGCTCCTTGAGGGCAGGTCCATGTCCTTTCTATCTTTTTTCCAGTGCTCAAAAAACCAGTAGCAGTTGATAGATTTAAACTTTTTTTGGGTTGATCAAGGATTTCAATGCCACAGTTTTAATGAAAAATGGGAGATTTCTCAAGGTAATGTTAATGACCTTGCTAAAGCTTTCCATCGAGGAGAAAGATAGCACCTAATTCTCCTTCTTTACTCTATTAAAGACCCCACTGACAGCCCCCGAGGGAGGAAAGATGAGGAAGCTAAGTGTGATTGCTTAGTGGGTTTTCTGTACCAAGGAGAACCCCCCCCTCCTTGATCCCAGGGTGCCAGTAGGATTTAGGATACTTTATAGGGGGGCCCACACAGTTTTTAAAAGCAGCTGACATAGGAGAAATGTCCAGTACAACTTCTGGAATGTAAATCTTATTTGACAGTTTTTCTAGAATGCCCGTCCTTCCCAGTAAAGCTTGGCTCTGACAGATGCTAAGTAGACTGCCAGAGAAAATTGCTAAGCTTCATGGACTTTGGTCAGGTGGGTCAGAGTTGATGGCATTGTGTCATAGTCATTTTCCTTCACCACAGGAGAGAGGGAGGCTTCTCAAAAGATCCAGCTCTGCTCTATTTTGTGTAGCTATACTTCAGAATGCCACTAGACATCTAAGAACTGATGTTAGTCTCTGCTTCAGATCTCCTAGAAAACTTTCCTAGATCATCAAGAGTTACTGAACATCTAAAGTCCTTTCTTAATATATATATATATATATATATATATATATATATATATATATCACACTAAGAAAGGCACACATAAGCAGATGTGAGGAATATTGGTCCACTTTGTGGAATCAGTGCAGTGCTGCGGTCTGAAGAATGAAATCACATACCCATGCCTATGTGAGGAAATCCCTGCCCTAATGGTGACAGTCTTTCTTGTGAATCAGAGATAAAAAGTGGCTTTGGAGTCACATTTCCTGGGTTTGAATCCAGCTCTGTTACTTATCTGCCACATGATCTTGAGCAGGAAAACTTAAGTCTCTAAGTTGTCTCTTGGTAAATGTCCTCTCTTGGAAGATGGAAATGAGAATAGTTCCAACCTCATTGAGTTAAGGCAAGGACAAAATGAGATAAAGCAGGAAAAGGTGTTGAATTCAGTGTGTGGCATTAGTTCTCAGTAAATGGTCCATTATTATTAGTGATTTTGCACTCTGTTGACTTTGAGAGCCAGGTAGTTGGCAATAGTGGTCCAGCTTGTCCTATAAGAGAATGACTGGCATAACTGTGTCATTCAACAACAGTTGAATCTTTAGGGGAAGCTGAGGTTACCTTAACGGTGGATTGCTTGTTCCATTATGAGGCTTGTGCTGGCTGCAGATGATGCTGTTGTGCCACCATTACTGTCCTCCCTATTGTGGGTGGCAACCAAACTGTTCTGAGAATGTTTTATGCTCACCTACTCCTACTCTCCCAAGTTTGGGCCACAGACTACTAGAAAAGAATTTTGCTCAACAGTGGAAGCTGCTTACCATATTCACTGCTATTGGATAATTCTTCACTCCCATTGGCTATAGTCTGGCATGATGGTAACTTTGGATGATATAGAGGCTTGGTATTCCAACAGGCCAGTGGCCACAGATGGCTAGTATCAAAGTTTTAATAAGTGCAAGGTATGCCACTGTGAGAGGTGTGTGTGTGTGTGTGTGTGTGTGTGTGCGTGCGCACGCGTAGGGTGCAAAGGGTATCTGGCTTTTACTTCTCCTTTAGTTGTTTAGTCTTTCAACACATGTTTACAAAATGTCTACTGTATGCTAGGCACTATGCTTTAAGTTAAGTAGATATGCCTCACTGATGAATTGTTTACAGATTAATTTCTTGATCTTTTCCTGCAAACTGTGTTTTCCAGATTCCCACATCAAGTGGCTTCTTGCTAGATTCAGCCAATAGGAGGTACTAGAAAAAGATAGTTGAGCAGGAATAAGAGGAGAAGCAGTGGTATTTCTCATTGTGGCCCCCATCTTCCACATTGGGAAGTGGCTACATGTTCTCTGTGTCCTGCCTCCCACAAGGCATATTCTGTCATGAGTCCTGCTCCCACTAAACAGCCCAGATCTTGGGATAAAGTACAAGTCCTTCCTTTCATTTTCCTTCTAGCCCTAGTAGGGGCTTCCTGCTCTTGCTTCACTCTGTAATGTTTCACTCTCAGTTTTTCCACAACTTTGCAACTAGTTTCCTAAATTAAATGCCTTCTGTTAAACTATCTGATGTGGTCTCTGTTTTCCTGACTAGATTTTGAGTGATATGTTCTCAACACTTTACATTTTGGGGGGTGACAGATATTATTCAAATAGCCCTCCAAATGTCTAATGACATTCTGTGATCTGCTATGAAGTACAGGTACAAGGAGGGCAGGTAAACTGGGTGGGAAGCTGTGTTGATATGGTTTAGGGTCTTGCTACTCCAAGTGAGGATTGCAATCCCCTGAGGGCTTGTTAGAGATGAAGATTCTCAGACCCTAGCCCAGTTACAACTGGTTAAGAATCAGTATTGTAACAAGCTTCCCATTCAGAGGAGTGATCCAGTGATGGCCTCTAGTTTCAATCTGATTACCATAATGCAGTCCTCCCAGCTATAGTCTGTTGGGATTGTACAGAATCACTGGTGGCCCTGAATCTCAGCTCCATTCAAACAAGGGAACTTTATAATGCCTGCCTCTTGACTCTGCCTGAGCAAACACTGTGGGCTGGACTCTTGGGCCAATGCAAGACAGAGGGTAGAGAGTAGGGTAATTCAGGTATAAAAACCAAAACACTGCCTCTCTGCTGGCTGTTTTGGGATAGCTGGAACTGAGCCCCAGAGGACTGGGTCTTTGAAATGTATTGAAGAATGTTGTGGGAAAGTAAATATCTTCCCCAAAGTGACCATATCTTACATCAGCCAATGTAGGACATTTGATTGCTATAACATTGCCATATCAGTAAACTTCAGATGAGACTCACATGCATTGTTTTCTTAAACCATAGTGGAAGAAGCTTTCATAAGAGCAGAAATTGTACAAATGTTATAGGCAAGTTTTTACCAATAATCTCTTCAAGTTTTTAATAGTTCTGCCCACTCCCCAGACCTAGTCATTGATTTTGGATGTGCTATTTCCTTTGCCATGACCATTACCCAGAAGTGAGAATAATGTAAGAGGAATAGAATCTGGAAGTAGAAGACCATTTCAGGTCCCACTCGTGCTGTTCTGTGGGCAGTGCTAACTTGGACCAGTGCCTTAATATTTCTGATACTTAGTTATTTCACATGCCAAATAACTGAAACCTACTTACCCATCGGTTTGTGGTATGGTTCAGATGGTATAAGAATGCTCTATAAAGTGAAAGGAAGTAACTGGTGTTTGAAAACTACACTTAAAGCAAAGCAAACTGGCAAAACTGTGGGGAGAAAGTGAAAGGTGTCAACAATATGATTAAAATGAGATGCTTTACAGCCTCTATGCTTGGGTCAAAAGGACTAAAGACTGCACAGTGTCCCTTGTAAATACTTGTGTGTGTGTGCGTGTGTGTGTGTGTGTGTGTGTGTGTGTGTGTGTGTGAATGCTAGTCTGTACATCTTTCAACCACCCCTTGCCTCTTGTTTTGAATTTGTGGCTGCTAATACTCACTTCTTTCTTACTTGTGGCCATGCATGTTGAAATTCATTCTATGCATATTTATTGAACACTGACTCTATTCCAGGCACCATTCTAGGTGTTTGAGATACTCTGTGAACAGAGTGGACCCCAAGCTCCTGTTTTCATGGAGTTTACACTTTAGAAAGCTCAAGTGACCCTTCTGGTTACACTCAAGTCTGTCAAATATCCATCAACTCTGCCTAAGGATGTGAAACCTAGCTGATCTTAGGTGGGGTAAATATGAAGATCCCTATTTCAGCTGCTTACTGGTTGTAATGCTGTTTGTACAGCTCTGATCTTATAGTAAGTAAAAGTGTTCCATATTTACCCCACTTCTGGGTATCTTCATGCTACCCTCCCCTTCTCCCATGACTATGTCAACTCTACTTCTGATCTCCTGGAATGAGACATTCTGCTTGCATGGGATTTCTTTATTCATTCACTTATTCATTCGTTCACTCATTTCTTCAACTGGCGTATACTGAGAACTTATGCTAGTCACTGTGCTAGGAAATGAGGCTATAGATATGAACAAAATAGAGAATGATCCTGTCTTCATGGATCATCCTTTCCAGCAGGGGAGCCAGTAGATACAATTAATTACTCAATTATAATTATGAAAAGGACTACAGAGGGTAAGTTTGCCATATTAATAGAGTGTCTAATAGGGGTACTTAGACTAGTCTGACTTGTTCACTTTCTTGAGGAAGACATTTGAACTGAGTTATTGACAATAAGGGAGTGAAGGGAGGATTAGTGAGTAGTGGGGGTGAATAAGAACCTTTTATATGGAGGAGCGCCATGTACAAACGCTCCAAGACAGGAAAGAAAATGGCATATTTGAGGAACTGGAAAAGATTGGTATTACTGAATCACAGAGAGTGAGTGGAATCAGGAAATGGGATGAACTGGAGATATATTTAATCTTGTATGTCATGTAAAGGTTTTGATTTTTATTCTAAGATAATGGTGAACAGTTGACGTGTTTTATGCTGAGGTATGGTATGATTTCATTGTGTTTCCAAGTAAACATTTTGGCTGCAGTGTTGACAATGGTTTGGGTTGGAGGTATGGCCAGAATGGGTGTGGAGGGACCAACAGGGAATCTATTACAGCTGTCCAGAACAAGAAATGGAGTTAAGTTGTATTAAACTAGTGGCCTGGGTCATGGAAAGAGGTGGGTGGATTTAACAGGTATCACTGAGTAAAATGTGTGCAGGATGTGGTGACTGAGTGGATATTGGCGCTAAGGAAAAGGGAAGATCCAGGTTGACACCCAGGATTCTGGCTTGAGCGTCTGGGTAAATGTGGTATCATTCACTGAGATGAGACATACTGGAGAAGACCTAGGTTTTGGAGACAAAATGACTTTGATGTTGGACTTGTTGGATTTGCGTGGTCTTTAAAATTTTCAGAAGGAGATGTTGAATAGATAACTGGATGTACAGGTTGGTAGGTCGAAGGTAAAGTTTGGGCTGCAAATTGCTGCTGCTAACTACCTCCATCATTGTTGACTAAACACTTCGGTTATTGAAATAATACTTCAGCTCTTGACTGATGGCAAAAGCATCCTATCAGTTCTCCCCATGAAATGGGTGTTCCAAATAACATTATTTTCAATGCCTCTTGATAGACTATTAGACTTTTACAATGCCTCCATGTTAACCCTTGGGCTTTTAGATGTAGGATGCCAAATTGCTCTGTACTGCCAATAACCAGATACCGAGTTTTGATGATAATGAAATGTACTTACTACAGATATTGCTAGCTGCTTCCCAATGTCCATTCACCCTTATTCCTTAGTAACAGAGTCTGGGCCACCTTTCCTAGCCTCTTTTGGAGCAATATGTGGCCCTGTGAGTGAAGTGCTTGCCAGTGCGATGTGAAGAATAGTAATACCATGTGGTCAGGGAGGGAGGGATGGGGAGAAACTCATCTCCTCCTGCCAGTTTCTTGGAAGCCAGATGTAATGGCTGTAAAAAAAAATACCAATTTGGATTATGAAGTTCATATGTGGCAGAACAAAAAGATAGAGGGAGCCTGGGTCCTTGATGACTTTTTGCAGCCCCAAATATTAACCTTCAGTTGACTAAAGTATGTCTTCTCTTCCCCTCAAAGAGGTGCATTTACTCTAAATTTGGCAATTATCTGGATACTGTACTGTAATACAACCTATCGCAACAAAATTTGGTGTAAAGAGAATACGTTTGAATCTCATTCAAAGAAGTTTATTATTGGAGTGCTAGTGGAATCTTATTATAATATTTTTATCTCTTGCCCAAGTCCTGATCAAGAGGATTGTAAAGGCAGGGATCCGGAAGATCAGAAACTGAGATTGGGTAGTAAATAGGAACTCCAACTGAAGAAAAAGAAAGAAATGAATTAGTGATTAAAAAAATACACAGATTGTAACAGTGAGTTTTTGCTGCTTAACAAACTACCCCATATTTAGCTGCATAAAACAATAACCATTTATTTAGTTTATGCTTTCACAAATTGGAAATTTGGGCTGGGCTCAGCTGGGCTGCTCTGATGATCTGGGCCAAGCTTGGCTGCTCTTGGCTGGAGCCCATCCAGGCATCTGTGATCAGTGCCAGGTCAGCTGGGGCTTACTGGCTTTTGGCTGGGGTGCTTTGGTTCTCTTCTATGCAGTCTCTTATTCTCCAGAACTTGTTCACCTGGTAATGGTGGTGGGGGGTCTTAAAAGAGTGAGTGAAAGTACGTGAGACTTCTTGAGGCCCAGGCTTAGAACTAGCACAAAATTGCATCTGTACCCGTTTTTGGCCAAAACAAGTGACAAGGCCAGCCTAGACTTAAGGGGTGAAAAAATTGTTTTGTTTCTTGATAAAAATAACAAGAGAATTTGTAGCTGCTTTTGCAGTCTACCGCATGGATACCTAAAGGTCTAATTTAAAGGAGAAATGATGTAAGATATCCAAATTCCTTTTGTAGGAAATGTAACCCAGGAATTAGGAGTGTGTCTATGGAATTAGACAGAACTGGATTCAAATCCTAACTGTGTTGTTGACTGGCTGAGTTGCTTACTTATAATGGCTATCTCATGGTTTTGTGAGGATTATATGTATGTAAAACTCTTAGGCACAGTGCCTGGGATGTGCTAAGCGATAATAAAAGGCAGCTGTTGTAGTTGTTATTATTACAGGATACTGCTGTGGCATAGGGCCTGGGTTGGAGACAGGATTTACCAGGTGGAGGGTTGGGCAAGAGAAAGTTGGCTCAGGTTAGCAGAGAGAAAAGAGAGTTATCACAGGATTATGCAGTGGACCACAGCATCTGACCACAGGATCAGATAGACTAGGGACTCATCAAGGCAATAGGCATGCATATTGGCACAGGCCTTCTACCAACAACAGTGATAGTTAACATTTGTTGAACACTTACCATGTGCCAAGCACTTTTGTTGAGTGCTTTGTAAGTATTAACTCATTTAATCCTCATAACACACTTATCTAAGTATTTTTGTTATTCCCATCTTAAACTTGGGGAAACTGAGGCATAAAGAGATTCTAGCACATTGCCCAAGGCCACACAGCCCATGAGTGGTGAGCTGGGATACCAGCCAGGTTTGTCTCACTGCTGACTCCAAGCTTCTAGTACCTCACTACACTGTGGGATGATCTCAGGTAGGAGTCAATGGCAGGCAAGTGAGGTTCCAAAGTTCCCAGAGAGGTAAGGAAGATTCAAACAACCACTTGTGGCACCCAGAGAACCATAGCTGAGGAACTACTAGGGGCAGGGGGAAGATTGTCTTAATAATTGAAACGTCTATAGCTTGGCACTCCCATTTGCACTGTCTCTGGCATTAAAATCTCTAGTACTCAGAATGAGGAAGGTGAGAATTGCTTTCCCTTCACAACTTAGCTACTGGAAAAAATAGTCTCCACTTGTTGACTTCACTTCCTCCTCTCCTCCTGCATTAGCCCCCTGCAGCCTGACTTCCAGCCCCTACCTTGGTCAAGGTCACTAGTGAACTGGATGGTCACATTCAGTGGACTCTCTTCAGTCCTCATGGCCCAGTGTTGAAGAGTGATGGTTATTCATTTATTGAAATGCTTTCCTCCCTGCCTGATAATTTTGGCCTAGGGGAGCAGACCCACCTTTTCAAACGTGGCCTCAGGCAGCCTACTCACTCTCCAGGCCAAGTGGCCTCCTTTCTTCAACTGTCTTCTGTATTTACAGCAGCATATTCCTATCCCTATGGCCAATTTCAGGCATGTCCACTGTTTCAAAAATTTTTTTCTATTCCTTTGAATGATGAGAACATAAATACTTCCACAGTCTCTGACTCGTAGTCTAGAATAAGTGCAATTGAAGTAGGGGAAGTTACTATCATTTATCGAGCCTATGTTGCAGTACTTCTTTATAATTACAGAATGTAATTAATTTTCACACAAGTCTGTGAGCCAAGTAGTACCATTTTTATTTTGCATATAAAGAAACTGAGGCTCAGAGAGAAACTCAACCTACAGCTGATAGAGGAGTCTGGATTCAAAGACACCCTGATTGGTTTGACACCCAAGCCTGTGTTTTCCTAGTGTTGCATGCCGCCTCTCATAATTCACGAATTGTATACCATGGTATCAATAGCACTGTCTGCAATAACACAAGAGTCTAATTTGCATTTATTTGTTTGTTTATTATTTATTTACTCTCATTGCCTTTGGGACACAGCAGACAGACCCTGCCTAATTAAGGCGAGTTTAAGCATAGACCTGCTTCCTCAGTTGCCCAGGGTGTGAACGGACGGCCAAAGGTCTGAAGTCTATTTGGATGCCTGGATGCCTCCTTTTCTGTAATTTGTAGCCAGGCTCTGTCCTTAATTAGAATGTCCCTGGGATTTTATGAGGAGGGAAAAATGCACTGGTGAGATTACAGATCAATAGCTCTTCCATAAGACACAGATATAGAGCAGGTAAGAGATTAGAAATTGCAATCCAGGCATGAAGGCACCTTGGAAAAACACATATTTTATCCCACCCCCCTTTGGGATCATTGAGTGTCACTGAAGCCAATAAGTTAAAACTTAATATGTGAAGCTTAATGGGCAAAGCTGCATATTAACGGGGGAAAACGAGAAGCATTTCTTGACCTGGTAATTTGGAAGGAGAGTAGGTGAAGTGTGTAAATTAGAGAAAATTCAAAGGTGAGTCATTTTGGAAATGTATAGTAGGCATATATCACACTAACTGCAGCTCAGAATTGTGGATCTTACTTCTGAAATCCATTAGAGCAGGGCTTCCTAGCATTTTTAGCATTTTAATACTTGCATCGTTGTTTGCTTGATTTTGTCATATGTGGTCTATGTTTATTTAAAACTTCAAATGAATTAAAATGATTCTTCTCTGAAGTTTTAATGATGTTCCCCTGAGGTAATTAGAGGCACTCTGTGGTGGGAGGTGTCCCAGGGCTGGGAGTAATGGCATTATGGAAATAAAACCCACGTGCTACCTCTTTCCATTTTTAATTTAGAAGGAACAGCTGGACGTAGTGTTTAAGTGCTGAGGATAAAAAGAAAGGAAACTCAGTGATTGAAACGACTGGTCTGAAAAGAGAAGCAGGAAGGGTGGTGACCTTCGAGGGCCTTGCCCAAGTCCACATAGGAATTACTGTTGTAATCGCAGGAAAGAAAAAGTCTATGGCATCTCATTCTGTCACGAATCTCATAGCTCTGCCAGTCTTAGGATGCTATCTCTAGGAGTTTGTTCATTCCACTGCTGTTTGTTATGTTTAGGCTCTGTGGTACACAGTGGGCATTCAGCTGGGAGTCAGATATGGTCCCTGTCTTCAAGAAACTGACATTCTGCTGGGGTAGATTAACAACAAACAAATAAATAGAGTTTTATGTCAGCTGGTGATAAGTGCTATTGAGAAAGAGGAGGAGAAACAGGATAAGGGAGACGTTTGAGGGACGAGGTTCTGTTTTATCCAGAGTGATTAGGGAAGGGGTCCCTGAGATGGTACTATTTGAATAAAGGACTGGTCTGTACCAAAATTCAATGGAGTGAAAAATAACAAGAGCAGTGTGCTTGTGGACCTACGTCATCAGATGGAAAAGAGAGACAGTTCATTAGAATTCATGTGAACTCCAACAATGCCTTTGGCTGCAGTGTGACAGATATTCAGAAAAGACCCTTGAGTTCTCATTAGGGTCTCATTGCCAGAAAGCTACCATATCCTGGCCTTGAAATGCTGCAGAGTTCAATATCCTTGCTAATAATTTAAATCTGGGATGGTAAGAACCACTGAACAATCCCAGTTTGGACACTGATTTAGTTTATCATTGCACCTGGTCCCCAGTGATGACAGGAACAGGCAAGGCAATTATCCAACTCCAGGGAAAAACAAATCAAGATGCTTGGACCACGCAATACACCATAGTCATTCTTTTTGACAGGTTGTCGTGGCGTGTTAAATAAAATTTCTCATCTACACATCTGAGGGTGAGAAGTGCCGTGGCATAGAAGCTTCAGCGAGAATAGAACTGGCTATCTGGGGGAAGTTTTACCTTCAAGACAAAAATCACTTGTTTACTTAAGTAAGCCATTATCCATCTGCTTTCTTATGTCTGAAACTTCTCTCTTATAGTTCAGGTTTTGCCTTGGTTGTTTTGTTTTGTCTTGTTTTGTTTTTGTTTTTGTTTTTGTTTTTTTTGTTTTTTTGGTCTGTTAGAAAAAGAACCCATTCAGACAAACTTAAGAGGAATTTGAGGGATTTATTAGGGACATACAAGGCAATAGCATGGAACCCAAAGAAGGAAGTCAGTCAGTCAGGGCTCACAAGATGCTGGAATCCCAACTAGAAAATCATAAAGAATGGAAGTTACTTTTCCTAGGTCTCTGGGATCTCATAGTCTCTTGTCTTTGCCTCTCTCTGCTTCTTTCGTGGCTCTCTCTGAAGAGTGGCTTTCTAGGTTTGTCTGAGCACATGGCTGCTCTAGCTTCTGTCGGTATATTACTTCCTTGTTCATTCTTAAAAAGAGACTCACTAGAACCAGTCCCATCCAATGAATAATTGCATGTAAAAAGCAAGTTATAAATAAATATACATGGTGTAATCCTATTCTATAAACAGTTTTAGTACGGGTATGTATGCTTAGAAGAAAGGAAAGAAATGCACTAAAGTGTTTTTAATGGTTATCTCTATGTGATAGGATTATGTGTGATTTAAGTTTTTTTTTTCTTTGAGTATGTACTTTTCCATCATTACCAGATAGTATTTTTGTAATTGTGAAAATTATTGAATAAAAAGATGAGGTTGAAATGCATGTAGTAAATCCAAGTGGTCTAGGACTAAATGGTGGGTCGGACATCTGCCAGATCTAGGGTGCAGGGAGGGGAGAGTTTGCCGAAGCTGGTAGCCAACTGTACTGGGGAAGGTAGCAGGAAAGACTTCACACACAAAGAGGAGCTGGCTCTTTACTTCTCCATTTATTTAATGGTTTTAAAGAAAATCTTCTCAGATAGTTGTCAGTACCATCATAGGAAGAGCATTTGACAATAAAAAGCATGTCATGTTCCCTAGGTCTCTGGATTTTCTTTTTCCTCCTGCTTTACTTGTACAGCTGTATGTTGTCTAAGATTCAGTCGATCCTATAGCATCCCATGTTGTAGGACTGACCATCTGGTAACATCCAGGTGATAAAGCTGAGATCCTGAGTTCCATCTGTTTTCTGAGTTGCCTCTTTCTTGGAAGACATCAGAGTGATCTTGTTGGTTTCTCTCCCTCTACAAGATACCACCTGAACGAGCTGGTTCTTAGAGCCTTTCTCTGGCTCCCACCATACATGGAATCAAGTCCATACAGCTTAGCATAGCAAAGAAAGCCCTCAGTGCCCTGGCTCCTGCCTACTTGCCATACTGTCCCACCCTCTCACTTCACCTACAACACGAAATTGCTTGTAGTTCTTTTAACACACCATAGCATTTCACACTGACTTGCATTTGTATATGCTATGCCTTCCTTCTGGAATGTTCCTCTCCTCCCTTGTCTGCTTGGAAACCTTCTCTTCCTTCCTTCTGCTCAGATGTTACATTTTTGGATGGATTTCTTTGAAATCACAAATAGAAGCTATTCTCTATGTACCTTTGTGCCTTTAGGCACCCCGATATTGCTTCTACACAGCCACATAGTAATTTCTTTGTTTACATGCCTATCTCTCCTCCTAGAGGGCAAGAACTACTTCTTTGTTTCTGAATCCTCAGTCTTATTAATTAATAGGTGCTCAATAAATGTGTCTTTAAAAAATTTTTTTCAGTGTTTATCTGTTTTTGAGAGAGAGAGAGAGACAGAGTGTGAGCAGAGGAGGAGCAGAGAGAGAGGGAGACATAGAATCTGAAGCAGGCTCCAGGCTCTGTCAGCGCAGAGCCCGACACCAGGCTTGAACCCACAAACCATGAGATCATGACCTGAGCCGAAGTTGGACGCTTAATGGACTGAGCCACCCAGGTGCCCCTCAATAAATGTGTCTTAAACAAATACATAAATAATTCCAATCTGGGACTCCTGCATATATTGTGTATTAGAAGGTACAGAGGACTACAGGGAAAGGGAAGGGGTGGATAGGCTGTAAGAGAAGCTTTACAGACCTTATTTCCTTTAATCCCCAGAATAGACATGTGAGATTTTTATTATTCATCCTATTTTACAGATTAGGAAACCGTAGCTCAGAGAGATTAAAAAACTTGCCCCAAGCCCTGCTTCTAGAAAGTGGCAGAACTGGGACTTAAACCTATGCTCTTTTAACTGCAGAATCTGTGTGATTCTGAACCTTTGCCTGCTACTAATGAGCCATGTGATCTAAAACAGTTCGTTTCATGTTCATTATGGTCAGGTTTTCACATTCGCCAAGCAAACTAAACTCTAAGGAATTAGTTCTCAAACCCTGGTTGCGCATTAGAAGCCCCTGAAAAGCCTTTATAAAATACTGAAGTGTAGCTTTCATACTGAGAGATTCTGATATCATTGGTGTGGGGGTGGTGCCAGGACATCAGTGTTTTTTCAAAGCTCCCCAGGTGATTCTAATGTGCAGTCAGAATTAAGAAGCATTGCCTTAGCTCAGTACTTCTTAAACTTTAATATGCATATAACTCATTTGAAGATCTTGTTAAATGAAGATTCTGATTCAGTAGTTTGGAGGTGGGGCTCTAGATTCTGCAATTCTAACAGATTTACCAACTGCACTTAGGGTAGGGAGCCCACATCCTATCTGACCAAATCTAAATTCCCCAAACAAAGATACTTGTTGTTATCACCAGCTCTACCTAGCGAAATGCAGCTTCTACTGGCCATTCAACTCAGCTTCCATGGATGTACAGTCTTTGACCCTGAGTGGCCCTGACCACCATCATCTTTACAGCTAGGTCTGGTAACTGGCTGTGTTTCATCTCTTAATAGGTTTTCAGAGATTAGGAAGATAGGAAAAGACCTAACTTAGGGCATAGTTCAAAAAGGACCTTGGCTAGCAATCGGGGCAGCAGAGAGAGTCAACCAAAACACCAGGGAATCCAGAGTAAGGCACAATGGAGGGTATGGCAAGGCTGGTTGAGGTCTAGAAGCTAGTAGAGTAATGGGTGTGTTAAGAGGTCAAAGGAAGGTGAAGGCAAGGGATAAGAGAACTGTTAAAGTTTAACTAAGGGCTTAGAAAGAGACAAGATGGCATCCCATGAGGCCAAGCTGTCAACAATCATTAATCAATCAATACTCAGCTCTTCACTATCTACTACCTACCACTCCTGAGCTGGGTGTGTGTTCTGTGGGAGGGTGTGTGTGGGATAAATGATTTGTGTAAATGTTTGTGAGTCAGAGAAGAAACCTGGCTTGCAAAGGCCCTGCTTCCAATAGAGAGTGGACCCCGAGTTCCCAATCAATCCATGAAATCACTTCACAGTGAAGACCCACAGGTAATTTATTATTGAGAAGTGCTACACCTTGGTGGGGCAATCTCCTTGAACTTGATATTCACATCCCTGCACGAATGTGGATGCAGTTCAGAATGTTTGGTGTTCATATTACCAATGAGAGGGAGATTTGTCCCTTTATAGGGAAAAAGCAAGAAGAAAATTTAAAGTGAATCAGACATTAGGGAGAATTTCCTTCCCTCAAAGTTTGAAGAACCACTGATGGAAGGAAATATGGATCCTTACTCTCTGAAAATTTCAGAGTTCTCTTTCAGGTTCAAATCCTGCTTGGCCCGAAGGCAGGGCAGTGCTCAGATGGCCTTTCAGGATGATCTTCCAGCTCCAAGTTTAGTTCTGGGTTTGTGGCTTGGAAAACCCAACACCTTAACTGCTTAGATATCCTAGACACTGAATGTTTTTCACAGATTTTGTAGCAGGAACACCCTACTTCTTTGTTTAGTCACTTGAAAAGGAGGATTAAAGAAAAAAAAAATCAGAGGCTTGCCACAAATAGATGGAGTGGAGCTTCTTTTGTGAAACAGTGCCTCAAATTGTGCCCATATTCCTTATGGAAACTGAAGACAGAGACAAGTCTGCTTTGTTCAAATTTAGCAGCTTTGGGACCCCTTGGCAGAATGCCATACATAGCACCCCTTGCTTCGGCGATGTTTGTGCAAAATTTTTCTTGGTGAGGCCTTGCTTTCTTCCGAGGAGCAAACAGGGTAGAAATTCCTGATCTAGCTTCGTATCACCAGTAATCTGACCTGCAAGCTTGTACTTGAATACTGAAACCTTGGGGTTCACTGCTCAAATAGAATACTTGGGAAAAGAAGAAACGGAGTAAAGAGACTCTTCTTAACCTTTGCAAATGTCACGTACTATTTATATAACATTTACCACTCTTATTTTCTACAGCCCAGGATTTTGTGAGGAGAAAGGAACAGGCATCTTAAGTTAAACTGCATTCCTCCAGGTTTTAAATTGCAGCTTCTCCTCTCTGAGGGCCAAGCTAATTGTATGGACATAATTCTTCAGGGTCTGATTGCCTCATAAACAACTTGAATTCTACTTTTTGGATAATTCCTGAAACTGGCTTTCTCATAGCTTCAGGAGGAAAAAAAATTTTTTTTTCTCCTAAATTAAGTAAATTACCGGTCCTAAAAGACAAGTTGCTGTCTGTTGGATGGAAGTTTTGGAATTCTTTCAGTCTGTGTCATAATAAATGCAACAAGTTTTTATTTCAAATCCAATCTTCTTAAATAAAAATTGTCCTTTTATGAAGACTGGACTCAGATTAAGTTTCCATTGTCTTGCTTGTGTAACCAGTAGAAGCCTGAACTTGACTGAATGAGTTGCTATGGCAAGGCTCGTGAGTGGTTTACAAATTCTAGCAAGGAAGAAGCCAGAGTCTCAGTTAGACAACCTCACTAACTGTAGGTAGATAAGAAAAGCAAACAGAGGTTAATGCCACCCAGGGATAAAGAGAACATGAACCTCTGGGAAATATGATAGACAAGTGTGTAAATGCTTGAGGACTCCTCAAAGGCATTTGTTTCCACTACGATGCAGGTGTCATATATTTGATCCTTTAATGAAACTAGACATTTTTAGACCAAGAGCTTCTAAAGAGCTGAAGTTTTGGAGTGTTTTAGAACTAATATACCGTACCTTGTCTTCAAATGGCTGCCATGACTAAAAGCAGAGGTCGGTAAGTGGTAGAGTTCTGGCCGTGTCTGACCCAAAAGTTGTGTTTGGTTTACCCCCTCCCCCGACCCCCCCAAGTGTGTGGAAATGAATTTGTTGCAACATCTTCAAATGAGGATGTTTCAAATAAAAATACAGATTTCTGGATTCTCTTGAAAAATGGGCAGGTTCTATAAGAATTGGCCATACCCCCATTTGGTCTTGATTGGCTGGCAGTGGGTAAAGGTTGCCCCTTACTGGGGCACATACCTTCCAGTTTGGCACAGGTGGACTGAGACCCACTTTGCTCATGTATGTTGCCTCCTTGACCCCAGTAGGTGTTTGGTTTTTTCAACCAAAACCAAAGCCTGGATGCTTCACTCTGGCACAGGGATGGCAGCCTATGGCAGCAAGTCCTGTAGGTGCCACCTGAGACA
Source organism: Puma concolor (assembly GCF_028749965.1). Classification (NCBI taxonomy): domain Eukaryota; kingdom Metazoa; phylum Chordata; class Mammalia; order Carnivora; family Felidae; genus Puma; species Puma concolor. The sequence goes on along the minus strand of NC_141674.1, from coordinate 139,535,171 downwards.
GGTTGTGTCGGTTTCTTTCATTCCCAGGTGAAGACAATTATTTTCTTTTTCTTCTTGAGGAGGCATTATAGCATCCATGAAGGAGCCCTGGATTGAGGGGTGGGGACTTGGCTCTAGTGATAATTTCTTTCATTTAACTGAGTGAATTCAGGAAAGCCACAATCTTTTAGTCTCAGTTTCTTCATTTGTGAAATGAAAGTTTCCTTGATTCTTTTATTCATTCAGCTAACAATGTAAGGCACCACTGTTCTGCTCCACAGGTTTGAAGATGGACCAGAGTACTCAATTATAAAAAGAAACAAACTGATGTACAGATACGCTCTGTGTCTGGGTCTAACACCTCTTTGAAAAGGCTGAAAGTTTTAAAAATATTTTTCTAATGTTTATTTATTTTCAGAGAAAGAAAGAGAGAGAGCACGAGCATGGGAAGGGCAGAGAGAGAGAGTCCCAAGCAGGCTCTGCACCATCAGCACAGAGCCCCACATGGGGCTCGATCTCACGAACCCTGAGATGGTGACCTGAGCTGAATCAAGAGTCAGATTCTTAACCGACTGAGCCACCCAGGCGCCCCTGAAAAGGCTGAATTTGAATGCCTGTGGATGTTCTCCCACAGTCCCTGATGCTCCTGGGCAAGCAGACTCTCCATTACCCATCGGGCCTGGCAGTCATTTGAGCCAACCAATGACCCCAGACTCCAGGCCCTTTTCCTGCTAGGATGTCCTGTGTTTTTTCCCTCTCATCCAACACTTGCCTCTTCTGCTACCTGGCCTCTCTCTTTTGTTCTCTTCCTGTCTCCATCTCCCCCAGCCTAAGGCTTGCCAGGGGCTTAGCTTTTAAAGTCTGCCATAGAATTTCTGGAGAGAGAATTCTTTTGGCTTTGTCCCTTTGTTGCTTTTCATCCTCACCTTGACAATAAGGACATGATTCTCAGTTTTACTCTGTAGTTTGGTTTACTGTTAACCGCATTTCTCCCCCCCCCCCCCCCTTCTTTGCAGCAGCTGTTCTTATTCTTCTAACCAGTTTTTAAAAGGCTTGAATTTGGAAATACGGTCGCTGTGCGCCTCTTCAGAGATTCATCCATAACTGTCAGAGCCTTTTCATTCCCTGTCTTTTGTATAGGTTTCTTTTATGAGCAGAGTAATTTGCATTTGTCTTTAATTCTTAATTTGTCTTTGCATTTACTGTGGATGTAACATGCAGCTGAATTTGCATTTTCTTTTCACTTCCCTTCTCATGGACTGGGGCTGTCTGAGGTGTAAACCATGGAGACATTCAGGAGATGTTTGCTAAGTGGCAAACTTGGCTGCGCTGGTTTTATCTTATTCTCCCCTCCCCATACTCTGAGTTGTCTTATTATATTTAGATGCTCTAAAGTGTAACCAGACATAGCCTCTGTTTTCCAATCCATTGGTTACTTAATCCCATTAGCCATTAAGCTGCATTTGTACTCATCAGAAGAAACTTTATGTATTAGATTCTTGAGTACAGAAAGCTGGGGATTTAATTCTGTCCCTACCACCAACCATTTGGATACATATCATGTAGCTTTCTAGTCCTCAGTTTCTTTGTGGAAGAGGACTGATACTATGTTTCTGGCTATTTCAGAGTTCTCCAAAGGTACACGTGGTTGGATGGGCGTGGAACCTTTTGAGGAGTGTCATACTCTAGACAGATATAAAGTATAGTGCCCTGAGGACTCCAGGGAACACTGCCCTTCAGCACTCCACTCAGTTTCTGCGTGGTTGATGATATAGCTTTGGCTCCATAGAGTTTCACCAACAATGGCCACTGTGTTTCAAATCATATCAAAGTTTCCTATTAGCAAAGGTAAAAGGACCAGGTTAAAATCCACCTACAGCCTCACCCTAGGGGCTTCTCTTCAGTGCTGTGAAATAACATTTAAACAGAAGGTTAATGCCTTGCACTAAACCTGTAGTCCTGATGTGCCTACAAAAAGCATTAGTTCTAATTACTCTTCATAGAAAAGCAGAGAGTAGAATGTTGAATATTCCAACATTCAATTAAAAGGTTGTTCTTGAGAAATAGGTTTTTTTAATATATAAAAACTGTGTTGTAGAATGTTGAGAAAATTGTTAGTTGCTTCTATAGCCCATTCTGTAACAATGTGTAATTTTTTGCCTCTCTCAGAGAGAGGAAAATTTTAAGTCAGTGTGAACTAATTGTAGGGTTTATAAAAGTAGTTTTCAACAAAGTCCAGTGATCCCTTCTCACCACTTCCTTCATCAGCCTAATTACCAGAAGGCTCTTGAGGCATTGGAGGGGTGTGTAGATTTCTTATAAAATGTACCAGGTCCCAGAGAAAGGGCCACCCCCTTAAACCATGAACCTCTTCCCTCCCTGCCACCCACTCCTGCCCCAGAATTAGATCTTTCTCTGTTGGAAATGTTTGAGACCTATGGACTTAATAGATTTATCTGAATCAGAGGGTCAGTTTGATAGGTTAGAGAGGGGGTCCATTTATTTTCTGGCTAAGGATCCATTCCCTCTCAATTCTTCTTGCTACCCCTTTACTACTCCAGGAACCCTTGTTTTGGGTTGAGGAAGAGGAAAGATTTCAGTTACTTTGCAGAGATCTCTGCTCCAGCTGGTTCAAATGTGGATAATAAGGATTTTGGTGGGAATCTAAGCCCACTGCCCTTGAGATATACCCCCAAACCCAGAGGCCAGATTGCAGAAAAGAAAGAGAAAAAGAACTCAGGTTGAGAGGTCAGAAAGGTACAGGGGACATCCCTAGGAAAAAAAACAAAACAAAGCAAAACACACACACTAATTTGAGATAAACTGAGGAAATCATTGCTTTTCTTGAAATTTTAGAATGAAAGGTTGGGTTCAGAGGGTTACATTTTATTTTACAACCTATCAGCAATATTTCATTGTAGCAGGAATGTTCTTCACTACAATCTTTGTCATTGCATAAGACGCTATTGTTTTCTTGAAGTTTACCAGAACTTGTTGACAGTATTAATTCTTAACTATGAATCAGAGCTAAGGAAATGGATTTATTGTCCTATTTAGCCTTGCCTGAGTGACGAAATGCAAACTTCATTTCAACTGATTTCTTTGGAAGCGGCTTCCCAATTTCTGTGGTTGGGAGGACAGGCCATTTCTTCTTTAAAACTCGATGGGCTTCAATGGGGCGACTATAAATTCTCTTCTGACCTAATACCTCGCCTAGGGGAGGGTTATTTTCTCTCCAGATTGCTGACTGACTTCCTTCCTGTAGTGCTGGAAAGCCTTGTTCAAAGATCTCAAAGACTGGCTGCATCTCTTTCCTAATGAAGCACCCTTAGCTTGAAGCTGGGGGAGAAGGTCCATCTGGCTTCTGCCATATGTGTGTATGCTGTCAAACCAGTAAACACAGCAGAGTTTGCTGACAGTGAGGAGTTTCAGTTAGTCAGTCATAAATTAGAGATGAGATATGCTGTGTTCCTGCTGCTGCGAGCTTTCACACTCCAGAAAGGAATCTTTACTTACCTATCCCGAAGAAGAGGAAAATGTGGATCAAGGAGGGCATCTGATGGGGTGCCACAGCAAGTCCAACGCACATATACTATTCAGAGACAGTGAGAATATGCACGGGATTAGGAAGCCAAAATCATTTCCTGAGCACTTGACTTCTATCTGTTTGCTTACACAGTGGTACGTTGGCTCTTTTGTTTTAACTCATATATATCTAATTATGGGATTTTCCCCCCACTTGGGGTAAGTATTGGGGAGCAATTCCTTGAAGAGTCTTCAAAAACACTCCTGTGCTGGGTGAACATATGTATGGTTTCCCCCCAAATGTGCCTTGTTCTTGTCTGATAATCAGATAGGGAGACAATAATTAAATTTTAATGCAGCTGTCTTTTTAAAGAGAAAAGTGCTTTCTGACTCCTAATGGCAAAATTTCATTATTATGATTTTAATGCTTTTAGACCAAAGGAGAGTTTACATTGAAGCTGCAAAGAAGCACAGCAAAACTATTCCTTGAAGACATATTTGTTTCATTTATGGGCTTGTGTTGAGGTATGTTTTAATGCATTACATTTAAAGCAGACCATGATATATTAGACTATTTCAACATTTAAACCGGAATAGCTTCAGATAACATTGCTATCTGTATCTGAAGGTATTACCACAGGAGGGTCATAATTTCTAAAACAGATTATCACACTTTTTATTCTGAGCACCCTTCTTACTGAAGAGGTCCTATGACCCCCACACGTCTTCAAACCTTCTCACTCTAAAAAAAGAGTAAGATGTTCAGATACTTACAATAATATGAGAAGTGGAAAACTCATGGCAATCTATTTTATTTGATTAGTTCAGAAATGGTCAGCCCCTGATCTCAGCCATGTTTTGTTTCTTTGAGGCTGGGATTTAGGGCAGGGGCAGAAAGGTGATGACAGATGGGGTAATCAGAATAAAGAAGTTTCTAATTCATAATAAAAGGTTATTTGGGAAAGAGGAGGGGAGGGGGCCAAGATTATGGTAGGCAAGAAAAGGGGACCATTGGTTTTATTCTAGTCCCAGAAATAAACATTATAGGCCCTTTGAAATTCCCTGTCTGATACCTACTATGAGTAGGATTGATATAATTTTAGAAAAATTTCAGATCTTGCATATGTAATTGGTTGTGGCCATTATTTAATAATACCCCAAATTGATACGTTGCTACAGTGGGTTGAATAGTGCCCCTCCAAAATTCTTGACCACTTGGAATCTCTAAATATTACCTTACTTGGAAATTGGGTTTTTGTGAATGTGATTAGTTGAAGACCAAGATGAAATCATTATGGATTAGGGTGGGTCTAATTTTGTACTTTCAGTATTATACCACTGGTCACATTTAGTTGTATGTATATACGTATGTATTTAATACATGTTGTACCTGGAGCTTGAACTCGTAACCCTGAGATCCAGAGTCATGTGCTCTACTGACTAAGCCAGCTGGGTACCCCTGTAATTCTTTAATTCATTGCCTTCCCCATTAGAATGAAGCTGCATGAGGTCAGGCATAGCATCTAGTTTTGCTCCATATTTTATCCCCAGCACCTAACTTTGTGCCTGGTATATTAGGAGTTAATAAATGTAAATAGTAGTTACTATTGTAACTGTAGTACTATTGTACTATTAACTGTAGTTAATAAATGTAAAATTGAATGCATAAACACATGTACATACATATGGATATACTGGAAAGGTTCTTATTTGTTTTAGGCAGTCCATTTGAGGGGACTGTTGTCAGTGTGGCCTGGAATTCTCAGCCTCTTTCCAGAGTTAATACCCTTAAATAATTGTGCTCTCTCCAGATCAGAGACTTGCCCTGGGGTGCAGTCTTTGGGACCCATTCTTCCCAGCTGCCATTTTTTCCAGTCACCATGTCTTTAGGTTACCTCTTTCCCAGCCCTAACCTTGACCTACACCCCATTCTCTCTCCAGTGGCTATAAGATGGAAGTTTACATCAGAATGCCTATGGGAACATTTCTAAAGTAAGCTTGTTCAGACCTCTACTACTTTCCAAATTCTGACTTGGTAAGTTTGGGGTGGGTCTTCGGCATTTAGGTTTTATAGAAGTCCCATAGATTATTCTGGCACACAACCTGGCCTTTCATGGCTTCTAAATGTGTGGTGTGACTACTAGGAAACCAAAGAGTGTGAAAGTCACATGGCAGAGGGCCAGAAGGAGAAAGATGTCGTCTGTAACTTCTGTCCACCAACTAAGGCCTGTGCCCTTAGTTGTACCTATGGCACATTTATGCATTCCTCAATGTTCTTCCAGGACTCATGACTCTTCTTTTATTGCCTAATCCAGAGGAGTGACCTTATGGTGACTCTGTCAGAGGATTGTCAAGGCCACACAGACCACGGGAGGAGATATTTGAGGTTGGTGGAACACTGTAGGGCTGTCTAAATTGTAAACACAGCTAACCTCTTTTGGGGTTCATATGACGGGAAAGTTTTTCTCCCAGCTGCATAACTGAGGCTGGCTTCTGTCAGTCTGCAAGAAAGGGGACCTGGCACTTTGCTGTGGTGTCACTAAGTGTTCCACTTTATGTAACACAGCCTTTAGAGCATTGCTCTTAAATATATGTTAGGATTGGGCTATTTAAAGCTCAAGACTTATGCTGCTCAGACATGAAGCACAACACTCTAACATAGCTTTAAGTTATGCAAATTGTTTCTTCTCAGTTGCTGCAAGAAGCTTTGTTTTGTGATATTGGCCTAGGGCCAAACAGGTAGCGTGATATGAGTAGGCAGCCTTCCTACTACCTCTTAAATTGAAGGCTTCAGCCATTGCTATTCTCAAACATCCAAACAAGGTAGAAGCAAGTCTGAGGAAAGATGTGATGAGAGGTGGCACGGACCGGTTACGTACAGCCAGCAGCTGACCAGGAGGTAGAACACCTGGGACTGAGGTTGGCTGCAGCACCGGAAGGGTGTCCACTCACTTCTCTGTCTCCCAGTCTCCACTTGGTCCTAGCTGGCCAGGGCCATCTTTCTAAAACCTAAAGTTTTCTTCTTAAAAGTTTTATTTTAACATTGGCATACATGAATAAATAACAAGCATCAATAGACATCACATATCGATAGCCTCATGTCAGCCAAATCTCTTTTTCCCTCAGAGATTTTGTCTAACTCGGATCCTAGTCAGCCCCAAGGCATTGAAAGTCCAGAGTTCTCTCATGATTTCTATCATTTCCAGGCTCATCCCCTCATGTCTGTTTCATTACCTCCATCTCTCTGGGTACAAACTCAGCCCAGTTTACAAAAGCAATCCACTTAGCATTTTGTAAGCTTTGGTGGAATGTATTCATATATATGGAGAGGAGTCACTTCCTGCTAGGCATGGCCTCCTGCTACCTTCCTGGCTCCATTCCCTTCCTCTCTCCTCTGCTCCCACCTCCTCTTTCTACACTCCCTGTCTTCCACTCCCAACCCCATGTCATCCCTGTTATGTATGTAGAGCAGTCTGGTCTCTGGGGCCAGTGGAGGGAGGTGGGGTTCAGCCTCTATCCCTGAACCTACAAGCCCAACCTTGAACGACTTACTGCTTTTGTGATTCACCCTTCTTAGGGAGCAGTCTTGGTTATGGATGATTTTTTTCTTCCTTGGTATATATTTGTTTGATATCTTACCATGAGGTAAGGTTTATCATGCATATGTATACAGTGGAAACTGTAGAAATTTTAGAATGTACAGGTGGGTTCTCCTTCAGGCAAGCTGTGTGATGTTATTAGCCCTAAGCTATATAAAACCAGCAAGACGTTAAAGCTTGAAACTGCACTATTTTGGTGCAAGAGAGAAAGTGATGTTGAGGAAGAATGAGAGAAGAATTGGCGTCTTTAGGTATAGATGTGCAACTTCCAAAGCGAAAGGTGGAAAAATATATAAACCACCCTATGAATATTAATAAGAATACTTTGCAAGGCACTCTGAGTTCTCAGAAGAAAGACGCTACATAAGCACAAGCTTTACCTCATTAATCCTAACAGCATCCCTGTGAGAGGAGAGCCAAGGCAGATTATTCCATTATAAAGGCAAGGAAATGGAGAAAGGAGGAGACATAACTTGTCCCCAGCATCATCATTACCTCTGTTGCTGAGATCCTGCAAATCTTTCCTCTATAAAGTGTCCTCGCACAGGCCAGCCTCACTGCTGCATCCATTAAATCCTTTACTGCTGGACTCTGTTCACAATTTCACCTGTGAGGAAAGAGACTGGGCCCTCAATGTTTTGCATCTCTCCCTCCTATTACATCCAGCAGAACATCAGGGTCGTAATAAGTACTTAATAAATGCTTGTGGACTGATGAACAGTCATTGCAGTATGGAAGTGACAGTGGTTTCACTAGCTGTATTTTCTTTTTTTTTTTTTAATGTTTATTTATTTTTGAGAGAGACAGAAACAGAGAATGAATGGAGGAGGGGCAGAGAGAGGAAGACACAGAATCCAAAGCAGGCTCCAGGCTCAGAGCTGTCAGCACAGAGCCCAACGTGGGGTTCAAACTCACGAACTGCGAGATCATGACCTGAGCTGGTCAGATGTTTAACTGACTGAGCCGCCCAGGCGCCCCTAAAACTAAAGCATTCTAGAAGTTCCCTTTGTCTATCACCATCTTCTCAGATTTAATCAGTGATACATCATAGGATTAAGCACAGTTTTAGTAATATATTTTGGAAAAGTAACTACATGTGCATAGTATAAAATTTTAAAGGTTTTATAAGAGGATATTCTGTGAAAAATAACTATCTCTTTACCCTTTCCTGGAGCCTCTTGGTCCCCCTTCCAGAGGCAATTGTCATTACCAGTCTTGTGTCTTTCCAGGGATGTTCTGTGCATATACAAGAATGTATATGCATGTAATTTTTTTTAACCCAAATGATAGCATATTGTAGACATTGCTCTGTACTGTGCTCTTTTTGCTTAGTAACATATCTTGGAGATTGTTTCTTGCCAGTATTTATAGCTGCCCCATTCGCAGTATTTATGTGGACATACCATCATTTCACTACTTTCCTACTAATGAATAATTGGTTATTTTCCATCTTTTGCTTTTATAAACAATGTTAAAATAAGTGTTTTTCTACATATGTCATACTGCATATGTGCAAATTCCTAGAAGTAGAATTGCTGTTTGAAGAATTTGTGCATTTAAAATCTTGAAGGATATCGCTAATTGCTCCCCATAGAAAAAAGTACCAATATATGCTTCCAATCACAGTGGAAGAGAGCACAGTACATTTTAGAAAAGCCATATATAAGAGACAAAAATGTGGGGAAAGTACAAAAATTAAATTGTAGCATAGTAGCATGTCCCAGTGAAGATGTTGATGGCTAACATTCATATATAGAGCTTACTGTGTACCAGGCCCTGTTATGGGCTCAGATTCATTAACTCAAAATGGGTCTGTAATTATTAGGTGATTTTATTTGAAGGACTTTAAATTGGTACATTGCCTAATAGTTATAGTAGCTGATATAAAAAAACATTTTGAATATCTCCTAAGTATCAGATATAGAGATAAACATAATAATTCTCTATTATTTAATCCTATGAAGTAGGTATTATCATCCTCATTTTTTTTTTTTTTTTTTTTTTGATGAGGAAACAAATTCAGGTTAAGTAATTTGCACAAGATATGCATTGGAATTAAAGAAGGCCTTTCTAACTTTCTGCTATACCACAATGGCTTGTGTGATTTGGAAGACTAACAATACTCAATTAAGAATTGAAATGGCATTTTCCTAAGGAAGAAGGTTATAAGTCCAATGGTATTGGACAAGGATGTTGAAATATATGTATTTTGAACTTGTCTGCAGAAATAGAAACCACCTGGTAACCAAAGGATATTTTCTGATGTAAAAATCTCAGCGATATCACTGCTCTCTCTCTCACTTAGTGAAGGTCTTAGAGATAGATCTGTCATTATTACACATGATGACCCCATGTAAGAAGGAACAGATTTTAACCTCAGCATCATTTTAGAAATTGACAACTTAAGGAAAAGGAACATAAAGGAGTAGAACACAAGTTTCATTTTCATGTTAGGATATGCAGCTGAGCTGGGACACTATCAGTGACCAAAATTTGAGTCCTGTGGTTACTGCTGTGATGAAATCCTGTGGAAAAGGGAGTTTCACTTCCAGACACAGATTGACCACCAACAGAACCAAGAAGACCCATGCAATCTTCTGCTGGTTTTTCTCTACCAAAGACAATTGGCTGTGAACCTTTTGCCAGAAGCCAGGAATGGCAAGGTATACCTTCTGTGAGTTTGTGTTCAAAAGATGGTAGTGCTGGGGCATTGGGAGTATCTTTTTAATAGGGGTATTTTGCATACTGAACCTCAGTGAGCAGTTCTAACACTATTAATTAGTTTAGTTCAATAATTACATACTGTGTTCTTGGCAATAGGAGAATATCTCCATGATGCATCAGCCGGAGGGTACATGAAATGTAAACTCTTGTCTTTATGTACTATATGCAGAGAAATATTTAGCCTAATGGTGTAGCTAAAAACACATACACATGACAAGCCACAAGACATTCCTCCAACAAATGTTGCTCAGAATCTACTATGTGAAAGACACTAAGCCAGTTCCTCAGAATACTAGGTTCACAGGAAAAGAGATCTGGGTCCTTGCCCTCCTTATTTACAGTGTAGATGGGGAGACAGATGATTGAACAGTTACACCAAGTGAGAATTACAGAAATAACTGCTACAAGTGTTCAGAGAAGTTATGCTATTGTAGGTTGGTGGAAGAAAGCTTTAAGTAGAGGGTAGATATGGAAGTCAAAAATGCACATTACCAAATATTTTTATTATCTTTTTTCTGGATAGAAGAAATTTCCTACTTAGAAGGTGGGTATGGAATCATAAGTGCTGCTAACCAAATATTTCCATCTTTCTTTTTTCTGGGCACATGGAGAATTATACTTTCCCACCCTCTTTGAAGTTAGGCCTGGCTGTTGTAACTTGCTTTGGCCAAAAAAATCAAGATTGATATGTGTCACTTCTTTTTTTAAAAAATTTTATTTTTCATTTTAATTCTGGTACAGGTAACATACAGTGTCACATTAGTTTCAAGTGTACAATATAGTAATTTGACAATTCTATATATTACCCAGTGCTCATCATGATACACGTACTCTTAATCCCCTTCACCTATTTCACTCACCATGCCCCCCACTTCCCCTCTAGTAACTATCAGTTTGTTCTCTCTATTTAAGAGTCTCTTTTTTGTCTTTTTTTGCTTTGTTCATTTGTTTCTTAAATTCCTCATGAGTGGAATCATATGTTATTTGTCTTTCTCTGATTGACTTATTTCATTTAGCATTATATCCTCTAGATTCGTCTATGCTGTTACAAATGGCAAGATTGCATTCTTTTTTCATGGCTGAGTAATATTCCATTATTGTGTGTATGTGTGTGTGTGTGTGTATATATATATATATACACACACACATATATATATACACACACACACACACATATATATATATATATATATATATATATATACACATATATATATATATACCACTTCTTTATAGATACTTGGGCTGCTTCCATAGTTTGGCTATTCTAAATAATGCTGCAATAAACATGGAGGTGCACATATTTTTTGAATTAGTGTTTTCATATTCTTTGGGCAAATACTTAGTAGTGAAATTACTGGATCATATGATAATTCTATTTTTAATTTTTTTGAGGAAACTCCATACTTTTTTTCACTGTGGCTATGATATGTGTCACTTCTTGCTTTAAACTTTACATTTTTTTTTTGTTTTTTTTTTTGTTTTTTTTTTTTTATTTTTTTATTTTTGGGACAGAGAGAGACAGAGCATGAACGGGGGAGGGGCAGAGAGAGAGGGAGACACAGAATCGGAAACAGGCTCCAGGCTCTGAGCCATCAGCCCAGAGCCCGACGCGGGGCTCGAACTCACGGACCGCGAGATCGTGACCTGGCTGAAGTCGGACGCTTAACCGACTGCGCCACCCAGGTGCCCCTAAACTTTAAAAGCCTCATGCTATTAACCACACCTTGTGGCATTGGTGTGCTGATCCTCATAGACACATGAGTTGAGAGAAAGCCTCTGTCAGTCATGGTCCCCAAAGGATCTAGTCTTGGTAAGGTGTACAATGCTGTGGTTTTAGCCCACTGAGATTCTGGAATTAGTGTTTCTGTAGCCCATTCTGACTATTCCATTCATTTACATTTTTTAATGAAGATTTATTGAGGAATTCTAAGCATTATGCTCAGGTGCTAAGAATAAATCATAGAAAAATACATATAAAGTTTTTTTTCTTTTGTTTTTTCTTAATTTCTTAATGTTTATTTTTTTTTTAATTTTTTTTTCAACGTTTTTATTCATTTTTGGGACAGAGAGAGACAGAGCATGAACGGGGGAGGGGCAGAGAGAGAGGGAGACACAGAATCGGAAACAGGCTCCAGGCTCCGAGCCATCAGCCCAGAGCCTGACGCGGGGCTCGAACTCATGGACCGCGAGATCGTGACCTGGCTGAAGTCGGACGCCTAACTGACTGCGCCACCCAGGCGCCCCAATGTTTATTTATTTTTGAGAGAGAGAGAGAGAGAGACAGAGTGTGAATGGGGGAGGGGCAGAGAAAGAGGGAGACACAGAATCTGAAGCAGGCTCCAGGCTCTGAGCTGTCAGCACAGAGCCTGACGTGGGGCTCGAACTCATAGACTGTGAGATCATGACCTGAGCCGAAGTAGGACGCTTAACTGAATGAGCCACTCAGGCGCCCCAAAGTTTTTTCTTCTTTTAGGGCTTATATTCTAGTTGCACGGAGGCTAGGAGATGAAACTGCAGGCTAATAACAACTGAACAAGTAAAAACATAATTAGATTTTGATTACGATAACTCTTACTGTTGGTGAGATAGAGAATCCCTATTTAATAGGGAATGTTTTAGACAGGGTAGTCAAAAAATACTTCTCTGAAAAGGCGATATTAGTAGCTAAAATCTGAAGGATGAGGAAGAATCAACATGAGAAAACCCAGTGGAGAGTGTTCCTGAAGGAGAAAACAGCAAAAATATCTGAGGTGAAGAAAGAAGATGGCTTATGTGGACAATAAAAGACCAGTATGGTTTAAACAAGGTGTTTATAGGGAGGTGAATGTGGTACCAATTGAGATCAGAGAGTCAAGAGCCAGTGTGGTAGACTGCAGTGAGAAGTTTTGAATTTTAGTTGAGGTAAAAATGGAAGTTCGTTGCAATATTTTATGCAAGAGAGTAATGTCATTTATATGTTAAAAAGACCACTCTTCTCTGGGAGAAGGCTGAGCATGGATGTAGGAAGGCCACTTAGAGGACTCTTAAGACATTTCAGAAAAGTGACTTTGGGGACTTGGTTTAGGGTGGCAGCAGTGGAGATGGGGAGAATTGGGCATATTCGAGATATATTTTGCTAGTATAACACACAGTATTTGCAGATGGATTGAATGTGGGTAGTTAGTAAGAATGGTGGCTAAAATTTTGGTTTGAGTTAATTAATAGTATCATTTCCCGAGAGAGGGAGAATTAGAGTAGAAACAAGAAGGAGATGGGAGAGGTGAACTAAGAGTTCTGTTTAGATAAGTGTAATGTGCATAGTAGATATCCAAGTTAGGATACTAAGACAGAGCCTGGGGCTTAAAGCGAATGTTAAGCCTGGAGGGAAAATAAGGAGTCCCCAGCAAACAGATAGCATCTAAAGCCATGTGTGTAGATGAAATAGATTAGGGAATGTTTGTGGATAGTAAGAGAAGAAGAGCCGAAGCCTGAGACCCCACACGCTCCCAAATTTAGAGGCTGAGTAGAAGAGTCATGGCAGAAGACTGGGAATGAGTTACTCATGGGGTAAGAAAAAAAGTGGCAGTGTGGAGTGCTGGAAGCCAAGAGAAGAAAAGTTAAGAAGGGAGGACATATTGACTGCTACAAAGGGGTTGGTGAGATGAGAAGACTGATCTTTCCATTGATTTTGGCACAGAGCTGGTTCTTAGTAAATTGAACAAGGCAAATTCAGCGGAGCTGGATGCTAGATTGTATGGGGTTGAAGAAGGAATGAAGACAAAGTGAAAAAGTAGAGAAGTTGTAAAAGCCAGCAAGGAAATGGTCTGATTGATAGATGGTGGGTAGATGAGGTGCATGTGGGTCAATGGAGATTTTTTTCTTTTATTTATTTTTACAGATAAGAGGTTCTAAAGCATGTTGTATGGTAATGGGGATGATTCAGGGAAGAGAAGGTAAAAGAGAGAGGGGAGGGAAGGAGGAAGAAGAGGAAGGAGGAGAAGGTGAAGACTCCAAGTACAAAGTGCTTGAGAGCATATAGAGGTATGAACACCAGCAGAAAAGAAGGCATTGGCTTCGACCTCAGTGGGTGATTAGAATTTGTGTGGGCAGAGAGAAGTGGAAACATCATTAGCACAGGTGTATTTGTGGTATTTAAGATGGCATTTTGGTGAAAAACAAATTAGTAGGATTGATTGATTAAAGCCATGGCTTTATTAGGGAAATAGTACAACTAAAATTGGAAATACCTAATACAACTGGGGACTCAGAAAGGAAGCTTACTCAGTGCAGGAGTCTGTGCTATCACTGCCTTGACAGGCATCTATCTGGCCTATGCTTAAGGTGAGGGTGGATTGCAAAGGCACTTACATCTGAACTAGCTTTGGGAATTCATTATTTAGGCCATGAGAATCCAGAGTGCATTTTAGAGCAGGGGGGCTTGATGAAAACAATATTTTTCAAGGTCAACAATATTTATCAAGGAAGGAGCATTTAGGAGGACTGAAGCAGGAAGGCTGTGGAGGTGGAGAGGCCAGGTGGGAGGTCTGTGGGACAGAAGCCAAGAGCCTGGTGGTACTGGGATTGCAGAGGAAGGGAAGCAATGTGGTGGATAACATTAAAGGCTGTAAGAGGAAGCATTTAAGATGGTTGATATCTGGGAGGAAGTGTGAGGAAGGGGTGAGGGCATACATTTTTTTTTTTAATTTTTTTTTTTCAACGTTTATTTATTTTTGGGAGAGACAGAGCATGAACAGGGGAGGGGCAGAGAGAGAGGGAGACACAGAATCGGAAACAGGCTCCAGGCTCTGAGCCATCAGCCCAGAGTCTGACGCGGGGCTCGAACTCACGGACCACGAAATCGTGACCTGGCTGAAGTCGGACGCTTAACCGACTGCGCCACCCAGGCGCCCCAAGGGCATACATTTTTAAGCTTGGAGATGTTGTGAACAGAACAGGGCAAGTTAGAGATATGGAACTGAGTTTTGGGGGTAATTCTCTTATGAGTGATTTTTGAGTCAGTGAGATTAGATGAATTTGTAGACAGAAAGTATGGACAGAGGAAAGCAGGGCATAGAGGAGAAAGAAGAATGAGGGAAGAAGACAAAAATGAACAGTGGAATAGAGAATAGAGCTTCAAGAAGAACGCGTTCCTTGGGATCAAATGCAACAAAGAGGCGATTCAGCTGGTGTTGATTGCTAATGCTGTACCTGCTTAGTTTCTGAAGTGCTCTCACAGTGTTTCATTTCATTTACAAGTTTTAGGTCTTCTTAGTAATTCTCAGAGGTAGGGAGAGGGTCAATATTCTCACTGTCAGAAAATACACTTGCTGAACATTGCATGGCAACTTCCACAGAGCCATGGGTCTCAAAATGAGGTCCCTAGTGCAGTGGCAGCAACCTCACCTGGGAACTTGAAAATGCAGATTGTTGGACCTCATTCCACACCTACTGAATCAGACACAGTGGGGTTGGGGCCCAGCAATCAGTGCTCTAACAGGCTTTCCAGGAAATTCTGTGGCATGCTAAACTTGGGAACCACCATCTTCCATATAACAAGCACATGGCAGAAGGAAGACAGATGCCAGAAGGTTAAGAAGTGAATGGGAAGTAAGAAAGGAAGGCAGCTGCACTGGTTACTTTCCCCAGCTAGGTCTGACCTCATTTCCTCCACTGGTGGTTGGAGGGTGCTCATTCAGGACCTCTGGATTCTGCTTTTTCAGTACTATCTTGACTTCCAGTTGACCATAAATTGCTTTGGTAATGCATTTATTCAGTGCAATAGTATTTGTGGGAGTAGGGATTTTTTTAATTAAAAATCAGATTTTATTAGTGTAAGGAAGAACCATATATATATGTTCTCACAGTGCTTAACAATGGTGATCCATATTCCATGATTTCTTAGCAGGGACTCATTAACATCTCTGTGCATCTGTAAACTACAATGTCCAGGCATGTTGTGCTATGGCTATTTAGGAGAAACATGAAAACAGACTGATAGAGCAGTCTGAAGTAATAAGTGCCTAAACAAGCATGTGATCTGCTCTTGGGGATATTTGATAGTCTTGAGGATCTTTGGGGAAAGTTGAAAAGTAGGACCTACGAGAGTTGGTTAATAAAAGATGACTGTTCATTTAGTACAGGTTAGTGAATTAGCATGGTGTTACTTCAAGGAGAGGAATTACAAAAACTTTTCCCTTTAACAATTTGTGTTCTCTAAAGAAGAGGATAAGCATGTTGAATGTAAATGTTTTCTGTCTCTGTCCCTGTTTATCAGTAACGCTTTCCCTTGCCCCAGTGTCAAAATAGAGTTCACTTTTTGACTTAGATAACTGGCTACTGATCCATTGAACCCCACGTCCTTGGCCTTGACCTTTCCTCCTTGGCATCAATGCACTTTCTAACTTTCTTGGCTCCTGGCTCTAGCTGGGAAGTTCCTTACCTTTTTAGGGTCTAACATGTCTGTGTTCTTTCTCCTTAAGGACATGATTCTTCATCACTTAGGCTTAATGTCTTTGGGTGTTGTGTATGGCTCAAGGAAGGAAGTAAACAGATTCTGAAGGTGCCATGTCTGTGTACCAGTTGTTTTTCCTTCTTCTATTTTGGTCAGGCATGTCTTCCATAGTCCAAGGGGTCAGTCAGGGTAGGAAACACCACATTTCCTAGTCCTCAAATAACTCCTGCCTGAGAGAATTCTTGATTGACTTTATAGAAAAAAAAAAAAAAAAAAAAAAAAACGCAAAAAATGCTTTTGGCAATCTGCAGTAGGACAGATGGAAATGTGCCTGGCAGCGTTTGATGTTCTAGGATGAAGTTTCCATCATCTTTTGTCTAGTCACAGAAGGTACTTTGGAGTAAGGAAAGTAAAACTGAGTTTGATGTGGGCTCATTTGGCTAGATATATGCTAGTCGGACATGTAAGTTTTTGGCATGGGTGTCTAGTGTTTTCTGCAGTGAATGGGGAACTGAGTGAGCATTTGATGAAGAAAACATAAGACCTCAACAATTGCAGCAATGGAAAGAAAACATTAAAATAGGAAATTAAGATCGACACATGTGTCTGTAAGTATCTGTAAGTGTAGACAAAAACATGTTTATGGGCCAGACTAGAGCAAATTTAAGGAAAGATCTAGGTTAGATCAGCTAAACAATTGAATACAATTGGCAAGTTTACCGAGCTTAGGGGCTGAGCAAAGGTGTTCTGCAGTTTGTATTTTTGATGTGTGTTGTTAATTAATTAAATGCATGCAGCCTTCCTGTGAAGTGAGTCAGTGTTCCTCATTTCACGTGTGAGGAAACAAGGGCAGGAAGGATAAATGACTTGCCATTTTGCCAACCAGTAGCATCACCCTAGCCATATTGCTAGAATTTCCAGTGGGGTTTCAAAGAAAGACCTTAATTTCAAATGAGTCTGGGTTCATGTAAGGCCACTGAAATGAAATTTTCATGTCTGTGAAGTCACTCACTTGGTCCTGCCTCAGAGGTAGATAATGGTCAGTAAGAGTCTACTTGGAAGGTGTGGAGATTTTAAGTGCTTCTCATTGTGACTTAAATTAGCACTTGTCTTGCTTTCTTAGTATAAACTTGCCATCCCTGAGTGCCACTTATGTGCGATACAGAACAAAGAGCAAGCTTGCTGGAAGATTAATTAATTCAATAATTGGTGGCAAAGGACCTTGAAAGTTTGCCAGACCAGCAGCCCAGTGTGATTTGTAGCAACAGAACAGAAAAATACCTGAGGAATGAGTTTCATGTTTATTTTTTGGGCACAGTAATGATCAGCAATGAGGGAAAGGGGTCAGTGAAAGTAAATGTTATGGATTCAGTTATTCTCTTACATGATGGGAGTTCTCTGTGTGGAGTAACCCCCTACACAAGATGGAGCACTTGGTGTGTTGGTAGAGGAGCAAACTAAACAGATTGTTACAGGGCAACTAACTGTGCTTTGGAGGACTGAATCAATCCACACGATTAGTGAAGTCAGTGTGCCTCCTTAAGCAAACTGTGCAGAGAGGGCACAGAAACCATAGAGTCTGAAAATGGAAACAGGGTTTAGGAAACAGCCAGGATTTTGAAGGATAAGATGTTACCTATGGGCAGTAGTGGTGGGGTGGCTGGGAAGGAGGAGAATGAAAGTCCAGTATTAGGTTAGAGAGAGGTCCTCCTGGAAGATGGGAACGTTTAGGCTAGCGGGCAGTGGAAGATTCCGGTTGTGTGCTTCATTCCACAATCTGTAAATAGATTATTACTCTTGCATTTTGCCAGTGGGAAAGGGAACTAATTAATTAGAGGAACAGGGGATCTTACAGTATTGGGACACTTTGAATTTCAACGGAGAAGTTGTCAAAGTGTTTCAGAATGAGTCAGAAGGAGCTAAATGTTTAGGGGTGCATGGGTTGTGAGTGTATGATTCATAAGGGGAATTTTGTGTGCTAAAAATATCATTGAGTAAGTGGGCTTTCCATTTTTTTCCTTTTAAACAGCAAAACTCTAATATGATGTGATTATATTCAGGAAGCTATGTTTTAAAAATCTGAAACTTACATAATTTTGTAGATAAATTTTAGTATGGTAATTTCGTATAATGACCTTTCTTAAAAGAATCTTGATAAAAATATCAGCAGGTGTTGAATGGCTGCATGAAAAACATCATGTCAAGTTCTTAAGGGGCTTCAGAAAGAATATTTATAAATATAAATATTTATATTATTTATATAAATATAAATATATATTTCTAATCTAAAGACCTACTTTCAAGGTATATCAAAATTCCCAAAGATTGTTGTACTCTTTCTTTCTCTAAACTCTTTCTGGGGGTCTGTTTTTATAGGAATAATCCAAATTGGAAAAAGTCAATGTGCAAAGATATTGATTAACATATTTACATTAGTGACATAGGAAAAACATTGGAAATTACAACAATACCCATTTGATAAAGCATGCTATTTATGTTCAAATAACATTAATAAAATGATGGCAATGCAGGCTATATGAGGAATATGGGAAAAAGTATGTAAACTTATGTTACATGGAAAGATTAAACTAATAATAACTAACATTTACTTAGCATCTATTAGGTATTATCTCTGTTTTAAGTCTTTTAAATGTTTTAACTCACTTGATTATCACAACAATCTTAAATGGTTGGTACACCCTCATTTTGCAAATGAAAGAACTAAGGTTATGTAATTTTCCAAGGTTACACAGCTAGAAAGAAGTAGAGCCAATTGGCCCCAGAGACAGGCATAAAACTGTATCTACCGTATGATTAAAACTATTTATAAAGCATATATGAAGAGAGAATATGTTCATTTTCAAGAGTGAAAACACTTCTTATATATAACCATATTTCCACAGGGCGGTTAGCTTCTGTGGTTGTCTACTTAACTAGCCATGTAAATGAACATGATCTTATTAAGGCTCAAAGTACTGAATGGGATGTGTGGCTCCTTTTGGGAACACATTGGAGTTCTTTTTCTGGCACTGTGTGGGTAACCTGCAGTAATAGTGTTAGCTATAGCTCACCATTTCTTTTACTCTCTGTGAATCTGGTTACACACAATTGGAGGCCAGAAGAGGTGGCTGATGTTGGTGTAGATAGAGCTAAATACAACTCTGCCAGGTGGTACTACCCTTGGAGCACATTGTGGGTGCTAATTTCAGACTCATATGAGGCTATCTTATAATATTATTACGTGACATTTGATTGCTATTTACAGTTCATCCATCATTTTCATCATCTCATTTGATCTTCGCAAAAAGATTTCCTTTATTTTGCAGATGAAGAAAGTGAGATTCAAAGATAACTCAAATTGCAAAGCCTGAATCCAAACCCTACTATTCTACTCTTTTGCACAAAGATGTGATCATACTATATATACCTCACAGTCCTGTATATATGTGTGTATCTGTCATCTATCTAACTTCTCTGTAACTTGCTCTTCTCACTTAATACTATATCATATACCTCTCTCCAAGCTAAGATGTAAATCTGACTTGTTCTTTGAGTAGCTGCATAATAACCTGTCCCATATGGATGCATCGCGGTCTGTTCAACCATTCCATTCTTGTGGACGTGAAGGTGGTTGCAAGTTTTGGCCATCACAAACACAACTGCAATAAACATCCTAGTATGTATGTCCTCATGTGCTGGTACTTTAATTTTTACAGGGTTGATTCCCAGAAGTAAATTTGCTGAGTCAAAGGATATGTGCTTTTAAATTTTTAATATATCGTGTCAGATTCCTCTCCAAAAGGCTGGGACAAACACTTTTCCCTGGATGTGTTGGATGTCTGGAAGTGCCTGCTTGTCTGCACCCTCATCAGCGCTGGGAGTTGTCACTCTAGTCTCTTACAGAAGAAACCCTGACTATAAGTCTAGGCCTCTGTCTTTTCAATTAAGATGTCTCAAATACAGAGACTTTGGGCAGATTTTTAAGAAATAATTATCTTTAGGAGATTATTCACAATCTAATAGGCTTGGGTGCTGCTTTTGGCCTCAGCCATTGCTTTGTTATACGCACAACATATCAATAAATAATAACCATTACGGTCGAACATTAGAGTTGACAGTGTAGTAACTTATGAACAAATCTCCTCATTAGCAGCACTATTATTTCGTTGTTTGCAGCAATCTAGTAGTCACAGCCAAGTTGAAACAAGAGCCATTATGTATGTAAGACATTTTTAGCTCATTTACTCTGAACTCACTTTGCATACAAGAGCACTTGGCCCGCACCATATGGTGTAATGTCAGAACGAAGTGCTATTGGAAGTAAGGAGGAATAGGACCTCTGTGATGTGAGGGTGCATTGTCATGTACTTGGACTCTTGTGGCTTGAGAACTGAGTTAACAATTGTTTCTGAATAGATTCAGATTTTAATTCCATCTGATTGACCCACATAGTTTCTTGGTGTTGAAATGGAGGGGCTACAGTCCTAATATATTTACTTACGTAGGTCTGTGTTTGTTGATTACTCCCAAGCTAGTATTGTGACATTGTATCCCTAGACTTAATTTCCCTTTTTAAAAATTCTTGTCGTTATCTCACAAGGTGAGGTTGGGGAGTTCATTAATTTGAGTGCCAGATTGGGTAGCCTTTAGCTGGCTGGCAACCATTTCCTTTTTTTCTAGTAATGGTAGGCACTTTGATTTTACTCCGGGGAACCTCCCTCCCCAGAACCTCCCTCCTTCACTCCAAGGATGAGGCTTATATCTATATATCCTCCCTTGGTATATGGTTTGTTCAGGGAGGAGCATGTAACCTAGTCCTGGACCATTGTCTGGACAATGACACTCAATTCTGAGACACTAGTTAGGATTAGAGGGAAAAGACAATCCCTCTCTTCAGTGATTGCTAGCTCTGAGCTGAGGTCAGTCTGAACTACAAATCTCTGAGAGGATGGAGTCTACCTGAGAACGAAGCCAACACAGAGGTCTGCCAAGAGGTAGAAAGAACTTGAGTCCTGAGGATACATTTGAGCTTCTGGTTCAGGGTTCTCTGGACTGTACCATTTTGTTAGCCAATAGTTTCCCTCCCTTTCCTTATTTTTAACTTTACCCTTTTTGAGTTAAATAATGCTTTTTCTTGTATCCAGTTGCATCCTAACTGATTTAGGTTTTTAAATTGTTTTGATTTTTCTACTGCATTATTTGTATGATTTTTCAGTGGCTTCACTGTTTCACTGCATAACCAAAGAAATGTATATATATATATGTGTGTGTGTGTGTGTGTGTGTGTGTGTGTATACACACACATATTTTTTTTTTTTTTTTTTTTTTTGAGAGCAAGTGAGCATGTGTAGGGGAAGAGGGAAAGGGAGAGAGAGAATCTCAAGCAGGCTCCATGCTGGGCGCAGACACAGGGCTTGATTTCACTAGTGTGAGATCTGAGCCGAAATGAAGAGTCGGATGCTTAACTGACTAAGCCACCCAGGCGCCCCAGCAAAGATATTTTAAAGTGACTTCTAATGCAAAGTATTAATTAGATTTAAAAAGGAAACATAGATGCTGAGAGATGAGCTTTTCTTTAGCAGTTCAACAAATATAAAAAGTTAGTCTTTCTTATTTTTCTAGTGAGTTTGTTTAGTATGTTTTTAGGTCAGATGTTGGCATCTGAGTTCCCTTCCTCCTTGGTCAAAGTTAACAATTTTATGGGATTTTTTAATGTTTTTAGTTCTTCAGATAATAGCATACAGAAGCTTATTACCTCAGCATGTTAAATATTGCCCCAGGGGCTGAGAATACAGCAAAAGCTACTGGTAGTGCTAACTGAAGCCAGGTTCCTTCTTTGGGGAACCATTTATGTGAATCACAAATGATTTCTTAGCTTGTATTTTACTGGTTCTTGTTCCAGGCACCTAAGGCAGCTTTAGAAATTAATATTCTCTCCTCTGAGCTGAGATAGATCATATGTTAATTGTCTTAGAAGAGTCAATAACAGTGTTTAATTGTTTTAGAAATAACATGTAAAGGTGGGTAGGGAAACACAGCATATTTTCCCCCAAAACAGAGCTAGGGGAGGGCAAGTCATTCTCTGTTTAAAACCCAATCTGAAAAATATTTTTCTCAACAAAAGGATCTGCAAAACAAAACAAAGTTTTCTCCAACAGTCTCAGAGTGGCCAAACATGGGGGCAAGACTGGGAGTCCCCTGAATTAGGGACATGCAGAGAGTACCATAGGATGGAGACACACTGAAAGAGGCATCTTTTCTGAGTTGGAGCTCTAAAAAAAGGAAATACTGGAGGAAGAAAACATTCTTAGAGATACCATTGCTGTAAACGCCACACTTAAATTATGTCCCATACAAGGTAAAAAGAAAGACTAAAAATTATCTAGAATTAACCATAATGGAACTTGCATGAGGAAATGACACTCCAGAGCATAGGACACAGGCATGACAAGGACAGTGTGGAGCACACAGAATATGATGGATAGTGTAAGGTGAGACCTAGATGGGAACTTTAGAGCAGACACATTTCTCTCATCCCTTCCTGGCTGAGTTTTCACCAATTACTTTTTTTTATTAAAAAAATTTTTTTAAACGTTTATTTTTTGAGAGAGAGAGACAGAACATGAGTGAGGGAGGGGCAGAGAGAGAGGGAGACACAGAATCCGAAGCAGGCTCTAGACTCTGAGCTGTCAGCACAGAGCCCGATGTGGGGCTCAAACCTACAAACCTTGAGATCATGACCTTAGCTGAAGTTGGACGCTCAACCGACTGAGCCACCCAAGAGCCCCAGAGTCTTCACCAATTATTACTGAGTGGAGTTGATGAAGAAAAAGTATTTGTAGAGTGAGTACTAGTGGCCATATACTATTGGTAGTCCAAGGTCAGATGAATTTTATATTTGCTTTGTATAATTTTTGCTTATGTTAAATGTATATAGAGCACTGCTCATGGTTCTTATTCCACAGAAAGAAATCTATCATTGTAGGTAATCATCTGTAGTTTCCATGAAGTCTTCAGCCTGGTACACCTCTCCTGAGTGATGCCCAGTGTGGGTGAAAAAGAGGAGTGCATCCTTGGTGAAATCATGCTCTTGTTGGGGTGAATTCTATATTTTGCTATCTGGGCCATCTTCCCATGTAGTGTATTCAAGGAGGTTTGAGGCTTCCAGTCATACTTTTTCTCTCCAAAGCCACAGACCTAGGCATATACCATGCCAAACCTGCAGATATTCTTTTTAATAGCTTAACCTATTGGTGCAAGGAAGTCTCCGCAGTGGTATCTCTGCATCTCACCTATTCATCTGGCTCTGTTCTTTTTTCTTTTCCTTCAATATTTGTGTGTGTGTGTGTGTGTGGTAAAAGACCCAGAACATAAAATTTACCATGTTAGCCAATTTTAAGTGTTCAGTTCAAAGATATTTAATATTTTCATAGCGTTGTGCAATCATTACCACTATCTGTAAGTAGCTCTTTTTATCTTGTAAAACTGAAACTGCATACCCATTAAACAATAACTCCCCATTTCTCCCTGCCTCCAGCTCCTGGCAACTACCATTCTTTCTGTTTCTATGATTTTTTTGTTTGGCTCTTCTCTTGATAACATTTTAGCTGGTCAGGGAAAGTAGGAGGTGAGGGAAGGTGGTCAAAATAAGGAACTGTAGGAGATACAATGAGGAAGGATGGGACCTGTACTTTGTTAAGCATCCAACAGAGTTAATTATAGGATCTTGCACAAGTTCCTTAACCACACTGTCCTCAGTTTCCTCATTTGTAAACAGGGATAATAACAATACTTTACCACATAAGATTTTTATGATGAAGAAAGTATTTTCCATGTAAAATATACAGAGCAGTACCTAGCATGTACTAAGTAAGCACTAAATAAATTTTAGTGATAGTGATGATGATGATGCTCTCTAATTAGGGTAATTAACATTGGTCGAATTAGCCAAGTCAAACAGAATACGAAGTTATAGCTGACACAACCCTACCACGTTCTGTGGAAATAGAAATTCAGTTGTGAAGATGGTTTGGTTGTTCAAATGGCCTATATGCTATTTCATGTTTATGCCAGCTCATTCACATTGTGTAGACTTGCAATGTTATTTTTTGTTGAAAGCAACTTATGATAATGTGAAGGATACAAATAAATCAACATTACTCTTGTGGGAGGAAACCCATATGTCTACCATTTAGGTCAACGATCATGTTAGTGACTACACCATTACGTGAAAAGTATTGGCTATTACCAGAGAAAGTATCCAAGGAGCTATGATAAAACTGCTGTTAGAGAAATTGGCATTTTCTTTGCATATGGCATCACTGCTTACAACTTGGGCTTTGAATAGCTCAAGAGATGATATGGCTTGAGATTGAAAGGCCAAACTGAGCCTGTACTTACTTATGCTCCACTTGTGCTTTGCAGACAGTGGCTGCAGCATTTTTTAATTCCACTCCTACCTTGATGCTGTTGCTTGTTTCCATGGCACTAGTTCTGGGAATGGCACCAGGCACATTCAGCATCTGCAAGTGATGGATTAGATAGTAATTGATGTGTGTTACGAAACTCACATCTGGGCCTTCCACCAACTGAGAGTCAGTTTGATTTGATCTGGCAAAAGGAGTTTCAAAGCATTTGGTTTTTAAATTATAGTGATTTATAGAAAAGTGCCCCTTAAGATGACTATCAGCTGGTAGCAGGTTGAGTTCCCAGAAAAAGTGTGCATTCTTTGTCCTGATTTCTCCAAATGGCAAACCCACTAGGGCACTCCTCTTCAACATGGCCTCCTGGGGCTATCTCTTCCTTTTGTTGAATCTGCTGCCTACAGATAGGATTGCTGATGTTAAGATTGTAGCACACTGTGCTGTAAGTTTATTTTGTTTCCTGGATAATACTTGGATTACCAAAACTGTGGGAAAAAAGTACTCTGATGCTAAAGATGGACTTTAAAAAATCTTCATAAATTTATGTGAACAGTTTTTTTTTTTCAATTCAAAGTAGTGTTTGCCCTACAAAAAGTATCATGCCTTAAATTCTGTTTTCCTACATTTCTCTCATTCTGTCATGTTATCTCCCAAATATACAACCTATAAGAATTGAATATCTTTCTTCTCTCTCAACCCCCCCTTCCCTAGCAAAACCTGCAGAAATCTACTATCAGCCATTTATTCATGTTTTTGAATTTCACCTTAGGATGATTAAGTTTCTGTCCATATTTAACCTTTTCTGGGTATTTGTACTTTAGGCTTTTTATTTGTGGTTTGGAAATGAAAGATTCTTCTCCTCTGTTAAAGGAATTTCAAGCATCACTGAGCAGCAAGAGAATCTT
This sequence comes from Puma concolor, assembly GCF_028749965.1. Taxonomy (NCBI): domain Eukaryota; kingdom Metazoa; phylum Chordata; class Mammalia; order Carnivora; family Felidae; genus Puma; species Puma concolor. Next base: position 139,509,583 of record NC_141674.1, on the reverse strand, counting down.
TCTGGAACTGGGTAATACAGGTTTTTGATATTCTAGATCTTATAAGACAGGTGCTGGAGGTAAACATGATTTAATCACACTGGAGGCATCTGAAAGAGAATCATCAGGAATCACCTTCTACTCAGCTATGGCTGCTGGAAGCTTGTACTGGATGAGGAATGGTCATTAGGTATAGGTCTTCTATGTAGACTCCCAGAGAAGTGCTTCTCAAACTTTAATGTGCATATGAATCACCTGGTACCTTTTTCAAATATTGAATTTAGTAGATTTGGCATGGGATCTGAGATTCTACATATCTGGATTCATCTCATGTGATGCTAATGTGGTTGGTCCCTAGACCACAACCATTAGAGTAGCAAGGGTGTGGAGGGTTCTACTTTTGCAAATCTTCTTCATTGTCTCTTCTTGACCTTATTCTCCTTTTCCTGAGATTAAGTTTATATAGGAATACATTATGGCATCTTTAATGTTATTGTTACTAGTAATTGTAACATTCCATAAGATAATTCCTTTAAAATAATCAAATAGCAAATGGCAAATTATTCATTCAAAAATATTTATTAGCCACTCACCTAATACCTAGGGTGCTAGGTATTTTTCTACATACTGAGCATATAGGAGTGAACAAGACAAAACCCTATCCTCATGGAGCTTTCATAAACAACTATCAACTAATAAATATACAAAAGCATGCCAGATGGAGGTAATGCTATAGAGAAAAATAAGTCAGAATGATTGGATAGAGAGTGAGGGGGTAAGAGTGGGGAAGATGTAGGTCTATGGTAGGGTTATTTCTCTTCTCTTCAAACTAGAATAAGGGTTAAACTATTAAATTGATTATTTAAAAAGCTTGTATTTAATTCAAACACTGGAAACCCAAAGAAAGATTTACTGAATGAAAGCAGTAAGTTGTATTTCCTCACTGCTAAAAATTTTGAGTTGCAAATGCAATGTACATCAAATTACATGATTCTCCCTAGGAGTAAACCATTCATCACCTGATATGTGGACTCTTTCAGGCTACTAAGGCACCACTTTATATTTCCCATCGGCACTTCTAAGTACTCTAGAACATTAATGACTTCTGAAAAACAAATCAAAAAATCTTTTTTAAAAAGGCTTAATATCAAGAACCTACATAGAATAGAACCACATGAATGTAGTCAACTGATCTTTGACAAAGGAAGAGTGAAACAAATATAGTCTTCTTCTTCTTCTTCTTCTTTTTCTAGAATTTCTTTCTTTCTTATTTTTTTTAAAATAATTTATTATCAAGTTAGCTAACATACAGTGTATACAGTGTAGTCTCGGCTTTGGGAGTAGATTCCCATGATTCATCACTTACATACAATACCCAGTGCTCATCCCAACAAGTGCCCTCCTCAATTCCCACCACCCATCTTCCCTGTTCCCCAAACCCCCCACCCCATCAACCCTCAGTTTGTTCTCTGTATTTAAGAGTGAGCAAAGATAGTCTTCTAACAAATAGTAATGGGACAACTGGACATCCACATGATATCCACATGCAAAAAAAATAAATTGACACACAGACCTTACACTACTTCACAAAAATTAACTCAACATGGTTCATAGATCTAAACATAAGATGAAAAATTGCAAAAATCCTAGAATGTAACATAGGAGACAACCTAGATGAGACTGAGTATGGTGATGATTTTATATATAATACCAAAGGTATGATCCGTGAAATATATAATTGAAAGCTGGATTTCATTAAAATGGAAACATTATGTTCTGTAAAAGGCAATATGAAGAGGATGGGAAGACAATCCACAGAATGGGAGAAAATAGTACAAAAGATACATCTGATAAAGGACTGTTATCCAAAATATATAAACTCAAAAATAAGAAACCAAAAACCTGATTAGAAATTGGGCCAAAGAGGGGTGCCTGGGTGGCTCAGCTGGTTAGGCATCTGACTTCGGCTCAGGTCATGATCTCACAGTTCATGAGTTCGAGCCCATGTCAAGTTCTCTGCTGACAGCTCAGAGCCTGGAACTTCCTTCGGATTCTGTGTCTCCCTTTCTCTCTGCACCTTTCCCACTCATGCTCTGTCTCTCTCTTGCTCTCTCAAAAATAAATAAAAATTAGAAATAAATTGGGCCAAAGATCTAAAAGACACTTCACCAAAGGAGATATACAGGTGGTAAATAAAAATATCAAAAGATGCTTCACATCATATGCAAATTAAAACAGTGTGATACCACTATGTACTTATCAAAATGGTCAAAACCAGATCACTGACAATATCAAATGCTGGTGAGGATATAGAACAAAAGGAACTCTCATTCATTACTGATGGGATTGCAAAATGGTACAGTTACTTTGGAGGGCAGTGTGGGGGTTTCTTACAAAATGAAACATATTCTTGCCATTGAATCCAACCATCATGCTCCTTGGTGTTTACCCAAAGGAGTTGAAAACATGTCTTCACAAAAACGTGTACATCAATGTCTATAGTAGTTGTATCCATAATTTCCCAACTTGGAAGCAACCAAGATGTCCTTCAGTAGGTGAATGGATAAACAGCCATTTCACATCCAGACAATGGAATATTATTCAGTGCTAAAAAGAAATGGACCTATTAAGCCATGAAAAGACACAGGAATCTTACATGCATATTACTAAGTGAAAAAAACAATATGAAAAGGCTACATACTATATGATTCCAACCATGTGACATTCTGGAAAAGGCAAAACCGTAGAGATAGTAAGATCAGTGGTTGACTGGTGTGGGGAAAGGGGGAGAGGGATGAATAGGCAGACCACAGAGGATTTTTAGGGGGATGAAAGTACTCTGAATGATACTCTAATGATGGGTACTTGTTGTTATACATTTGTCCAAACCCATAGAATGTACAACACGAAGAGTGAACCTTAAGATGAACTCTGAGTGTGATGTCCCTCAGTGTAACAAATGCACCACTCTGGTGGGGGGTACTGGTAAGGGGGGAGGCTATGTAAGTGTGGGGACAGGGGTCACACAGAAAATCTCTGTACCTCTTCTCAGTTTTGCTGGGAACCGAAAACAGCTCTAGAAAAAAAAAAAAAAAAAAAAAAGACCCTATTTCATCCCTTTCCTCACTTCACTGATCAGAGGCTCTGATATTCTGATATGCTGCCTTCAGTATTTCTAACAAGCCCAACCTCCTGGCTTTATAGATGAGGATCCTGAGGTGGAAAGGGTGGGAGCTTAATGGCCCAAACTCCACTGGAGATCTGTAGGAGCTGGGACCCGGAATGTCTCTCTAAATTGGCAGCTTCCTTGTCTCCTCCTGCACTGTTGCCTCAGGCAAGGCGTGCTTCAATGGATAGAATTGCATAGAGTTTTAAACACAATGCTTAAAACCTTTCAGGGAAAAGATCAAACAAGTATGCTAATTCAGCCCCCTCCTCCTTTTTTTCTCTCCAAAACTCGGATCAAATAGTGTGGATTCCTAGCCTGTCTGTACAGGGTCTACGCCAGAGCATCTGTACTTGGTTGGAGCAGAGTTCAGGAAATATCAACAACAACAACAAATCGGCATCTTTGAAGTCAATATCTTTTTTGAAAACTAGAATTGATGATGGCGTGATATGGCCAGTATGTCTGGTCAAAACACAAGTGTTCCCTCAGAGAAAAGCAGCTGGAACTATAAAACGCACTTTTGAAAAAGAAAAAAAGAAAAAAAAAAAAGAATGAAGTAACTTCTGAGCAAGTTTTCCACGGCAAGAATACTTAATTTGTGGCATCACTCTAAAAATTAGCAAATTAAGAACGTTTGTTTACATTTAAAACCAGAACTGATGATACTGACATTAAATAAGCACTTTGGGCGCAGGTTGTTGAATGGGTGGGTTGCTGGAGCGCTGGCAATCCCAGTGTGAGCTTTCCGCCCTTGGGCTGTCCAATTACACTGGCAAACAAGATAGGTAAGAAGCAAGCAAAAGCCATCTGGGCAATATGTCTTCTTAATTTAAGGTTGGTTTTTGTTTGTTTTGTAATTCTAACCTCTAGTTTTACCTTTATTTGATCCTTCAGCTAGGGAACGTGAATTGGTTTGGGTTTGTCCTTGTTTGAAATCTATGTACATACAACAAAGAAAATTAATGTAGAAAGAGTATTTCCTGTTACTGAAGGTTTCTTTTCTCTCTCTCCCGTTCTCTCTCTTTCTCTCTTTCTTCCTTTCTTTCCTTCTTTCAATAGCAAATCTCTCTTGTAATTATTCACTGATCATTTCAGAAGCATCGTGTGAATTATACCAATGGTAATTCCTTTAGAAAGATAAAATTTTTAGGTTTTTGCCAATTGAAGTATTCAGTGTAAAAACAGATTTCTCCAAATGTAGCAAATTGTTGGTTCATTTACTAACCATGTTTGTTTCATGTATTTGCATTTGCCAGACAAACACTGAGAATATATATTTTAATTTTATTGCAAAACTACCATTTCAAGGCATACCGTGAAATTATAATTTATGTTCCTGAGATTTTTGTAGTTTTAGAATGATCATTTCAATTTAGCCCTGGGTACCTTATACCATTATGCTAGGAACACTTCCAGTTTAAACATATATAATTTATTTTTAACAGATTTTGCTTGGAGTACACAAATGAAATGTAACAGTCATTACAGAGATTGTCTTGGTTCATTTACTAAACATGAATCCATGTTCTTTATTTCCCTTGTTCTGTGCATGACTCCCTGGCTGGGCTTCTATTCCCTGCTTTGATGCAAATTGCAGGTTGAAGGGGACTCTGAGCATGAAGTCCCTTTTGGGTGACATTCTTGGCAAATGGGATGTGTGTATCACTCAGATATTCTGTATTTTTAGATAGTTCTTTCTGAAAAATCCAATTTATAAATGGATCCTTCCTCCATTCCTAGCCACCTTACACATAGAATCCCTCTTTACTTCAAAACCCCCAACGACCGCCTTGATCTTGAGACTTTCTTTTTGGAAGATGATGATTCCATTTTTTTGAAGTTATTTTACCTTTATTTTGAAAAACGTATTCAAACTCAACTTCTAATGAGAGTCCTCCTTTTCTCTCAAGCAGCACAGATCAAGCAAAGGTGGAGATTCTGTGTGCCATAGCTCCATGGGTTTTTCAGCAGGAATTATGCGCAGCATTGACTATATATAAATTTAAATAATGTAAAAACACTTTGTGATAGCCTTTGTATTGAACCTATGCCCAGCAGGTTTTGGTCTCCCAATATTTACACTGAGTTTGAATTACCTTTGCACATCAAATCTTTGTGGCTTTCTATGTATTGTCAAGCTTAGTACAGCTGGTGTACAAAATATTTCCTTTTTTTAGAGAATGTTAGAAGAATGTTTGAGGAAGGTCTTCCAGTGTAAAGCTGTTTGTTGTGTGGACAGATTTTATGCTATTTGAAACTGGAATTAGGTAAAGCAGTTATCGGGAGTGTAACTGAGTTTTTGGATTCAGCAAAAGGGGGGGGGCTCACAAATTAGGTTTTCATCAGAAGGGAATAAAAGTCTCCAGGGGATTAAGGTAGCAGAGTAAGCTTTGCAGATTTGTATGCACCATGTACTGAGCTTTCAGAAGATGCCATAAGGAGTTGTAGAACTTCCCTGGCAGAAGCTGAAAAATAAAGATGAATTCTGTGAGCGTTATGGGTTGTTAGGTGATTTTGCTTCAGGCTATCAAATAAAAATGGCACGTGTCATTAGCCTTATGGAGAGGCAGCTTTAAATATCTTTTTTTCAAAATTATATTCTCTTGTGATTTACTCTGTGGTCCTTTTATTTGTCTCATATTTCTGAAAGAGGTCTGTGACGGGGTGGGGTGGGGGGGAGCCAAGGGATCATCTCTCTTTTAATCTGACATGTTGAATTTTGTATAATCCACACATTTTTTTTCTTTGATATTGGATACTGTCCAAGCGCCGAATTAATTCTGCTGTTTAAAAAAACAAATCAAAACAAAAATCTCCTTAAGAGAGCAAAACCCTTAAAATATGGCTGTGTGTCTTTGCAAAGCAGAAGCCTGTGTCATATTTGAATAACTACAAATATTTAGCACACGATGAGATGCTCTGGCCTCTTCATGGATGACATTTTGATGGTGCTTTCAGTTTTCGTTCATGCACATAGCCTCTGTTATCTTGGATATTCCATCTACAGAGAGAAAGATGAAGTGTGTCTTCACAGGGAGGCACATGTGTAATAAGAAGGTGGAAGTGACTTCAGTGCATAAAGGTCTGCCAAGCACTGGCCCGCAGGCTCTCATTACATAGAGGTTGGAGGAGAGCAATAAAAAGATCAAATTCAGCAGAGATAAACGGCACGCATCATCTTAACTGATCGATAACCAGCTTCTGAGAGTAACCAATGTCAGCTGATCTGAGTCGGTCTCTCCTAGACCCACCAAGGAGTGAAGATCACATCCCTTTCGAGCTGGGGGAACTTTAAAGCCAGAAATACCTAAAGGGATACAGGCATGTTGTGATGATTTCTCTATAACATTTTGAAGGTTTGTTTTACTGATGGAAATAGAATAATTTCACCAACGCAAGCAGTGTGAATTTAAAAAAAAAGATAAATTATGCCATTATTGTCACATTTTTCACAGCCGCCCTAGTAAACACTGACGTCTTAAGAGAAGCTTATATAAAGACGAACATTATTTTTGATACAATACTAACTTGTGGGTTACTGAAGAGAGTACTGGAGAACAGTTTGAGCATGTTCTGACTAGAACAAAGTCTTAGAGGTGGCTTCCAGTCAAGCATAGCCACATATTTCATTTAGACATTTCCAGAATGAAAGCGAGAAAAAAGTTTTAAAAGGCCTTAAACCCTATCTCCCCACCCGTTCCTTCAAGTATAAATTTAGATAAGTGTAATGTACAGAAAATAAGCATCCAAATAGACTCATTTGATTATATGGCTTTTCTGTCTAGGAATTATGGATACAGGATGCTTTATTTGATCTTGGGTTATAATATTACTGAAAGTTTTTGCTAAGGTTAATAAAAAGGAAATTCAATAGATACATTAATATGTCTGAAACAGGCTCGTGAGTTAGGACACTGAGCTCACTGCACTTAAAGCTTGAAAGTCAGAATTCTGACGCCACTCAGCAGTGAGTTTGTGTGTGTGTGTGTGTGTGTGTGTGTGTGTGTGTGTGTGTGTGAAATGGGAAGTTGCTCCAGGAAATCTCTTTTGCTCAATATTTTAGAGCATGTTGCTTCAGAGAAACACCTTTTAATTGGCATTTAAACTCTTCTATTATTACAAGTTGCTTTGAGAATGACGATTTTCATTTCTGGAGACTGTTTACTACCATTCTCATCAATAATTAAACATTGGGAAGCAAGGAAGGCCTATTAGGTTATTTCAAGGATTGGTTCAAAATCTGTGATAATTTGAATCAAAATTTCCTCCGAGAAAACTTGGAAAACCTGTCTGGCTAGAAAGCTTTTCTTCTTCCCCATCCCTTCCTAAAGTTCTTCTGAATTGTGAGCCCAGGGCAAGTTTAATTATAATTAGTTAATGTTAGTTAATTAGGTAATGTTCATGTAGTGCTTTGAAGATGAAAAGTGTTTTAGAAATGCTAAGTGCTATCATTATTAATATCAGCAAAGGGGAAAAAGTCAGCATGATGAACACTTTTGGAAGCTGCAGAATTTGAACATGAAATGCTTGGTGCCACCATCTCATCTGTTCCTGGCAGAACGTGAAGCAGCCTTTTGTCTTAATTGTTTGGGTGTCCAGAGCTCCTATCCTTCCTCTTTCCCTGTCAAATATGTATACTTGAAAACATACACGCAAGTCTGTTGACACACATAACTCAGCTTTCAATGTGAAGTTCGGCTCATGTGTACTTCTGAACTCCAAGACGTTCCATAGGTTCCAACTCCTAAATATTTTCTTTAATCTCTCTTATTCCATATTTCAAAAGAAAACAGTAGGGAATTCACAAGAACAAAAAGGACCACCGTTCTTTGGATTATGTAATTCACTGAAGGAAATGAACCTGCCAAGTAAAAAGTAGCATCTCCAAGTTTCAGACATAGGGAACCCTCTTGGTTGTAACTGAGATGCAAACTTTGGAGGCACGTGGCTCCTAAGTTTTAGAAATGCGAGGCTGTCCCATGCAACTTGCAGGACCGAAAGCATTTGTGGGTCATGTCAAATCTGGATGGGGCTTCACACGACTTGCTATTAGCCACGCTGATAGCTGCTATATGGTCAATATAAGTTCTGACGTATTGGTGGAGGAAAGCAGGCCCCGGCCTGAGCTAAGCCCAGGTAAGGATGGAGGTGGCTATTTGGACAGTAGCGCTGATTGGAGACAGTGCCTTTCTCCGATCTGTCCTCCAAACAGAAATCACATTTCTTGTAGATTTAATTTTGATGAGGAGTATAATAAATAATACAGTAAGGCTTGGGATCTTGGAATGAAATAAGTCAGTATATGGCAATCAAGACTCACAAGGGCTGGAAGAAGTTTCAGGGCCAACGTTGCCACCTCACGGTGGGCTTCTACAAACAAGTGTAGATGTCTGAGTGATCCAAGTTCACAGAAAGTCATATGGGAAACTCTCGCTGCATGATTCCTCACTTCTTTCTTTAGTACATTGATTCCTTGCTTGCTTTCCTTAATATAAATTGTTTAGGTGGCAGTAATATCGGGAAAATGGCATAGATGCATCTTGGACTTGAGTTAAATTATTCCCAAGCGTCCAAATTGGTTTCTTACTGTTTGGTGGAGTAATTTGTGCATCTCACTAAAGGGCTAATGAACACTTCACTTTGGCACTTGGAAATAGACACATTCAGATCATGTTAATCAAACATAATTAACTTTCAAGGAAGGAGGCTGGAAGAGTGGGCCAAAACAAATATGCTGAAATAGAACAGAGATGAATGCAAAGTCTTGCAGTTAAAAAAAAAAAAAAATCAACTGCACATACATAGAACAACTCTGTGGTTTATTAAAACAAAGCAAGACAAAACAGTATCCACCCAGCGTTAAAGGCTTTGGTTGACTAAAAGCTCCACATGCATGCAGTGATGTGACCGGAATGCAAAAGTGCCAGGATGCTTCAGCTTCACACAGCAAGTGTCCAGCACTGAGGCTGAAGGAGGAGCGCTTTGGCCTGGTGAGACCACATCCTCAAAACCAAGTTTTCCTGGTCTTTGAGTTCTTGGAATACTTGAGTATCTTGAGAAGAATAGTTGAACTGGGAGAGATTTAGCCTAGAAAAGTAAGGTATCTAGAAATAGCATGCCATTTTACTTATTTTAATTTTTGATTTTGAATTTTGAATTTTTTAGAGAGAGATTGAGAACATGAGCAGGGGAAAGGGGCAAAGGGGGAGCGAGAGCATCTCAAGCAGGTTCCACACTCAGCATGGAGTCTGACTCAGGACTTGATCTCACAGCCCTGGGATCATGACCTGAGCTGAAATCAAGGGCCAGGCACTCAACCGATTGAACCACCCAGGTGCCCTGAGAGGATGGCATTTTAAATTTAAATTAAAAAAAAATTGGCGGGGGCGGGGGGGGGTGGCGCCCGGGTGCTCAGTCGGTTAAGCATCTGACTTCATTTGGCTCAGGTTGTGATCTCATGGTTCATGAGTTCAACCCCACGTCGGGTAAGCTCCAGCCCTAATTTGGACTCCACCCTAATGGTACAGAGCCTGCCTGGGATTCTCTTTTCTCCCTCTCTCTCTGCCCCTTGCTCACTAGCGCCCCCGCTCTCAAAAATATATAAAAATGTTAATAAACTGTTTTAAAAAAAATTTTTTTTTTCTAATATTAAAAAGCCTAACATCTGGAGGTGAGATTAGACCCAGAATGACTATGGCCAAGGAAGAAACGACCAGTTAAGCTGTTTCTGGACTTTAAATCCTTCCACACATCAACCCAAACCTTCTCCCTCATGCTATTCCTCCTTGCTCCTTTATCAGAATCCATCCACCCTGGCTTGCCTCACTGTTCTCTAAATGCACCTTCCTGGTTCCCTAGAGAGCTTTCCCTCCCATTTATGTTGTCCCTACTGCTTTTGTGTCCTGTTGAATCCTTCAGTCTTGCCCAGTCTTTCTCAACCTTTGGCTACATATTAGAATTACCTAGAGAGCTCTTAAAAATGCTATGCCTGGGCTCTACTTCCAGAGGTTCTAATGTAATTGGTTTGGGGTGGGGCCCAGGCATCAGTATTATTTTAAAGCTCTCCAGGTGATTTTAGTGGAAACCTGGTGTTAAGGACCACCAGTTGAGTCCCAGCTGGACTTTGGCGATGCATTGCTCTATTTCACTTATTCCTCTGAACTCCTGCTGAGAAACTCACTAATAATTAATATTATGTCTGATTTAATTCATTCAACAAGAAAGAACTACCTGCTTTCTATTGTTAATCATCTTTCAGGGTGCATACATCTCACTTCGTCAGTTGAACCCTCAGCTCTTTGGATGTATCTTATATTCCATACTCTTTTCTGCCCAGTACAATACACAGCACAATACGTTACACATGGGAGTGTGCATGAATGAGTTTTTATTATAGAAAATCAATAAATATCTCTTGCTTATTTAGCAAATAAAATATGACGTTTGATAGTTGATACTAAAGTTACAAAAATCATTATAGCCAGAAATGTCTGTAAGAAAAGAGTGGGCTGCGAAAGTTTAGTTAAACTATTGGGTGAGAACACAACAAGATAGGAGCTAAAGAGTATTTTGGCTGCATTCATTTTTGCAGTAGATGTAACAGAGAGTAACTGTGACAGCTCACCAAACTTATCACCTGAAAGGCACAGAATAACTGGGAATGGCTCACCCTAGGTGGCTTAGCATGACTTTACTTATGAGTAGTTGGGTCAAGAGACTGTGATAGGGTGCAAGGTTAATTATTTCTGGCTAATGGGGCTATCTCTGGTTTCTTTACTATCTGCGGGAGAGTGGATTTTTGAATTGTTGTGCTGAATTTTGATGTATTCCTACAGGTGGATTTGTGCAAGTCAGAACAGAAACTAATGCCAAGAGACTGATGGAGTAACTAAGCTGTTAATAAATTCCAGTGCCACTCTAATAATAATACTTTGTGTTTATATAGCGTCTTTCTTGGAGGAGCTCAAAGTACTTTATGGGCTCTGAAAGTTAATCAAGTTGGGAATTTTTCAATCACTGTGGGAGTGAGATCCAGAGCTCCAAACCCCCAAGCTGTAAAGCTTGCTTTCCTTATTTTATACATGTGGACCCTGTTAGTTGGGGGACCTAGTCTCAGGCTCTTTGGCCTTAGAGACATTGTAACATGAAGTGAACTGAAATTCATTTCTAGCCAGCTAGTATAAGATAAGCATCCAAACAATGTTTAAAATATTTTAACAAATAAAAACATCGAAAGATAGCATATGCAGCTGTCTGGCATTACTTTGTCATCATGACAATTGCCGAAATACAATAATCCCTGTGTTTGTGTTTCTAGTTATTATAGAAATAATTGTGAAGAGGAAGAGTAAATTTTACTTTAATTTTATTTATTGAAATTTTCTTGTTTCTCTTTATTCTAATATGTATCATCTCTGAGTACTGACAAGGACTGGGGAAGTAGAGCGAGAGACATAAGTTCTTTCCTGGGCTAAGCTATGGCATGAAATAATTTTGTTTCAGAATTTTGGCTAATAATAAGATTCATGCAAATGATCCATGTCTTCAAAGCTACTTACATGAACTTAATCTTCAAATCTGACCTGTGGGCTGTTGCAGCCCTTGCTTTGGAACCCTTTCCTCAGCGCTTGGACTTGGAAGTTTTATTGTGGAGCTGGATTTTGTTTCGGCAACTACTTTTTTTTTTTTTTTTCCTGGGGTCCTCGGGACTTGAAACGAGTTACATGTAGCAAGGTTTTATGTATCTTCTAAAGAGCCAGATGGGATTGACTTTGAGCATCTGCCATATTGTAGTGGAGTAGGTCTTCCAAAATTAGAATATCAGCTCTTCATCCAAAGAGACTTTTAATTCCGAGCTCAGTGCAATGAAAATCACTGGGCTCTGTAAGCATTTGTTGATTGATTTTCTTAATACAGGATTTTCCAGAGTGAGATGAGCAGCGTGGTGATGGTCAGAATGATTTTAGATGGGGCTGGAGCCCTACAGTTCATAAAATGGAATCACATAGAAAGTTATTCTTTTCCAATTCTCCTTCCATTTTTCGGATTATACTCAGGCCTAGCTGAGTACTGGTATGTCTTTAACACTACTACCTTTGAAACAAAAAGAGTGAACCTCAGCCTTTGCACTAGCATATAGAGAGATTTTAGTATAACATCGTTTAATATAACATTGTTTGGTCTTCGGTATAAGTGATACTGGTTTTCCACTTTTGGTAATGATACAAGGTATCTTTTAAATAAGTTTAGGTAGAAAAAATGAAGATATTTAAAGAAAATATTAAATAAACAACAGCACAGGTGGTATGTATATGTTACAAAAATTAGTTTCTGAAACTGACTAAATTCCCTTACCATTTGGGTTTATTGCTAACTCTAACACTTGCTTTCATTTTCTCTTATTTTTTTTAATCAGAGTTGCTTACTACTTTTTAAATGTGAGTTTCACTTCTTACTACCCCTAAATTATGTCTATATAAATGGCAAAAACTATCATTTTCCACTATTATGTTACTAATTGGCTAGGTAAAAAGGTATCCTCTTCTGAGTAAAGGTTCTAGGACAGAGTTAAGCATCCACTGTGTGTAATGAATAAGCTTGTCACTTATGCATTTAGAATAATACTATCTGTGTACCATTTTAGGGAGGCTTGGGAAAACAGTCATTCTGTATTCTGTGATTCAGATGAGGAATCATGGTTGAGAAAGGTTTTGAAGTTGTCAAGTCAAACTTATTAGCTTAATTATCTCTGCTTTGAGAACCCTCAGTCACGTAAAGAAAGGGAAGAAATATCAGGGAGAGGTAAGAAAGAAAAGGGCAGAGGTGGAGAGAAGTGGGTACATTGAAAGAGCAGGGAGGGATAAAAAGTGAAGAGGAATCCCATGAGATCAGAGGAGGGAAATTGGAAACAATGTAAAAACACATTGTGAATTAATATGTTTGTTTATGGAATATTTGGTGTTAACAAAACTATTTTTCAGTATGTTGAAATACAGATAATTTATGTCCTGATAATGTTTGCTCAAGGGAAGGCACATTTGGGCTCAAATAATGTTACCTTCAGTTAGCTCTGTGACCTTGGGCAAGTCATGGAACTGTTCCTGTGCAATGCAATTCTAGCATCTACCTTACAGGATTGCTGGGTGCCTTAAATGATAGCTGATTGTGAAGGGCAAGCAAGAACTCTACTGCAACACAACTAACAAGTACGTTGTAGAACTGGGATCACCAACCCCAAACACAAAAGAGGAAAAATATTTTCTTTGTTTTTTTACGAGACAAACAAATAGTCTGAAAGAATGTTAGTCTCTTTGCTCTTTTCCTTAGCAGCCCTCAGTATTTCATAGTGATCATGCTCTCTCCCTGGCTGCAGTATCACTGTGAGCTTATGACACCAGGCTCTGGAATCTGCTTCTGGCCACCATCCAGAGATTGACTTTCGGCTTAAGCTGAATTGGGGTGGGATCCTTAAGACAGTTGCTCTGATGTCTGTAGGGTGTCAGTGAATGTACAAGTGAAGCAAGATGAGTTCTTCCCTGGCCAAACTATGGCATAAGGGAGTTTTATTTCAGATAACCTTTTTGCCTTATTTTCTCCTTCCACAGGACAACTCCTTTTCAGGTACATAAGATCCTTGTCTTATATCTCCTCCCTGTGATCACCCAACCTTCATCCTCACATCAAAACTGCTCTCAAGAAAGCAGCTATTTAGACTTTGTGTTAAATCGAGTTAAGAGTTTTACCTTTCCCAGGTGTGTTTGCAATTTGAGGTTTTTATTGCAAGTTGTGGAACCCTGCTCCTGTTAAAGGGATTACAGACAATTCCAGAATTCTCTGGAAAAGGGCCCTTGGGAGCAGGGTCTTATAGGCATAATCCTGGAAGTGAGCCATGTCCTCATGCCTCATGGGCTAGCTCTCTGGGGGGCCTGTCCCTACAGTCCTCAAGGCCAGTGTTTCCCAGAGCAGTCCTCATTTAAATATTCTACTCTGTGTATCAAACCATTTTCTTGATTTGCTGGGTTTGGTTTGGGAAACATAATTATGTCTGGTGCATAGCAGACACTTAATTCTCGTTTTAATGGAGTTGTTCATTGTCAATACATATAGGCAGCAGACCCAAGTGTCTTTATCTGTTGGTGCTAAGTTGGCTCTCTATCCTTCCTGGGGTATCAGTGACTCCTGACCCTGTTTAAGTCTCCATGACTAGAGCATTGTACCTTGCTAAGCATATTCATAGCAGGCTCAGCAGCAATACAGCAGGCCCTGTAGCAATATTATCTTTCTATCTATCTATCTATCTAAAATCTATTCAACTATCCATTATAAAGAAAATGGAGAGAACAGAAGGCTTTCACACATTTTCTTTAGACAGGTCAAGATTTTGGATAGCTCTTCCTACCATGTCCCTTCAAGAGGCTGGGCTTAATAACATTTAGGACAAAATGAGAAACCCCACCTCTTTCCACAATGCTGCATGGTAGAAAGGTCTCTTGAGATTTGCTCTTGCAGGCTGCTAGCATTTCGTTTTGATGTTATTGCTGCTGTTCTGGGTTTTAAATGAAAATTTTTATTGAAATGAAAATTTTTATTGTGTTTGTGGACTGGCTTTTAGCAAAGGCTGCAGTTTAAGAAAGTCTAATAAATGAATGAGAGATGTGTATAAAGAGAATTAAAACTGAAACCTGGTCAACTCACACTTGCAGAGCATTTCATAAAACACGAGAGAATCTGATGTTGTTTTGGAAAGTGACGTGCCTGACAAACTGGAGAACTAGATTGGGCCTCTCTTTCAGAACTATTACAAACCACAAAAGTCTGTACTTTCTGTGTTGGTTTGGTGAGTATTTGATGCTCTCCTCCTGTCAAGTGGATCAGTATTGTTGTCGTAATGGGGTCTGCATGTTTCAGAGCACTGCCCGATGATACAAAGAACAAAGAAAATGAAGAAAGTGATGTTCTACCTAGAAAACCTAGCCTCGTGTAACTGTCTCCTTCCTCTTGCAAATAAGTGATGAAATCTTATCCGTGAGAGTTCTCTGTTTATAAATGTATGACTAGGCCTAAATATCTAAGCCTGTGTGTAAAATATTTCCAATGAGCAATAGGGCTCGTTTCGTGAACTGTACCCCTTCCTCCCACCTCTGGTTGTGATGCCTTAGGGCCTTTCCATAAAAGATGATCTTATGCAATCCAGCTTGGTGGTTTTCACATGCTTTAAAAATGCATTCTCTTTTGGTGTGATGGGGCCAGGAGCACCATAGGATTGTGTGGGCCTATCCCTCCCTTCCAAATGTCCAAAGACAAAATGGAAAATAATTATGAAATGTGCTGGTGCTGGTCATTTCCTTGTTGGCTCTCAGACCTATTCCTTGCCCTTCTCAGGCTCTGCTCTGCATAGTCAGCCTCCGCCAAAGAGAGGTAGTGAGCGCAGGAAATTGGACGGTGGGAGGAAGGGAGAGACTTGGGTATTCTGCATTCTTTCTTTCTCAGGTAGCAACTCCGGCAGTGTTTCCAGCTCCCAAACAGCCCCACTCTTTGTGGCCCTGGCTGCCCCCTGGCAGGCTTGTCTAAACCCAGCTGTCTCCAGGCTGCCCCAGGCTCTGGGATCTGGTAGTACCACCTCCTGCCTCCTTCCTCCCATTTGTAGTAAAAAAAAAAAAAAAAACAACAAACCATTATTTTCTCATTATATATATTGCATGATTA
Source organism: Puma concolor (assembly GCF_028749965.1). Lineage (NCBI taxonomy): Eukaryota > Metazoa > Chordata > Mammalia > Carnivora > Felidae > Puma > Puma concolor. The sequence goes on along the minus strand of NC_141674.1, from coordinate 139,493,730 downwards.
TTGTAAAAAAAAAAAAAAAAGAAAAGAAAACAAAGCTATAAAAAGAAATATGTTGAATTACCTGAAATCCCACTATCCAGCAATAACCATAATCAACATATCAGTGTGTTTCCTTCCTGTATTTTTCTGCTATAAATACGTATAAACTGGGAATGTTTTTGGAAACATCTACTAGATGCTATTAGTGGCTTCTCAGGGCTATAATTTGTGGAGGAGCTTCTGAGATAAAAGCTTTGCTATCAGAACATCAGTCCAGTTCTCAGGATGATGGGCACAAATACCAAAATACGGCAAGTTGTGGATATGGTCCCCTGATCATGTACCAAAATACACACGTGCACACACATGTGTGTGAACATACCAGCACCCGCAAACCCAGTTGTCCTGAAGGCACCTCCGGGGTAAACGTCTTTGGAAGAAGCCCCACCTGCATATTGCCCACTGCCGGTGGATACCGACTGGCTTCAAAGATTTCTTTCCAAAGGGAAGCAGGCTTGCGCAGCAGGTCCGGGAAGCCCACGAACAAATGTGTTCCTTGAGTGGAGTAGCAGCCATAGCAAACCCTGTATGCGTGAGGTGCTTCTCTGACCGGGAGCTGGAAGGTGTTCTGGCATTATCCACCTCATTGTCTTTTCATCCCTGTGAGGAAATGGGGAGCCTGTTTTTATTCCTTCTTTGTAGATGAGGAACCTGGGACTAGCAAGGTAACCACAGGTCCAACATCTCCTGGTGCTTTCTAACTCTGAGAAGTTTATGACTTCTCAACTGCAGCCCTGGGCCCCAATCCCAGTGATTCTGATTCCATAGGGGCTGCTCTGGGGCCAAATAATCTGCATTTTCCCCAAGCCCCTCAAGGCGTTGATGTGTAGCTGGGCTTGGGAGCTGTTGCAGTGGGAACCTTGTTCTATCCACACTCTTGTTTAAACTCATGTAGCGCGTGCTAAGAGCTAGTATTTGTGAAATTTTTGTGTTCTTTACAATGTCAGTCCTTCAATCTTAAGGTGGCTAAATTGGGAGTATTTGGTCCTTTCTTGGTTGTGATTGGTCTTCTTCCTGCTTCTGGTTTTCTGTGTACGTGGTCTTCTATACGGTCGCCTCGCCTCACGTTTTGGAACCAGAATGTGGGCTCATACCTGTGATGACAGGGCAAGTTCTAGGCAACACTGGGACAGGGTCAAAGCTCCTCCCTGGGTCCCTCCCTTCTACTTTCAGGCCCTGCTGGCTCTCCTGTTGTAAAATTTCCCACTGTGCCCCACACTGGCTGGTCCTCTCTGAGAGTATGAATTGACTCTAACTGATAAAAGGATACAAAATATCTGACTTTCCCTTTTTCTTTAAAATTCTTTAGTCCCAGGCCTGATTTCCTCAGTGGCTGAGTGGTTAGCCATTCTGAATTAATCTGTTGGTGGAGGAAGAGTGGATGTAGGAGACATCTATTGCTGCAAATAAACTAACCCAATACTGAGTGGCTCAAAACCACAAACACGTATTATCTCACAGTTTCTTTGGGTCAAGAATTTGGGAAGAGTTTAGTTGGATGGTTCCGGCTTGGCTCTTTTATGACATTGCAGTCAATTATCATCTAAAGGACCGGTGTCCAGGATGGCTAGCTCATGTGGCTTTGACTGGAGCCTCAGCTCCTCTCCTTTTCCACAGGACTGCCTGAGTGCCCTCATGGCATGGCAGCTGGCTTCCCTCAGAGTGGGTGATAGAGAAGAGGGTAATACAGTCAATGATACTGTAATAGTTATGTGACGGGACAGGTGGTAGCTACACTTGTGGGAACATAGCATAATGTATAAACTTGTCAAGTCACTGAGTTGTATACCTGACACTGTTACATTGTAGTCAACTATACTCAAATAATAATAATAATAATAAAACAACAACAAAGAAGAAGGTAAGGAAGAAGCCACACCTCCTTTTATGGCCTAATCTCAGAAGCCATAAAGTATCACTGCCACTTCTACCACATTCTTTAACTAGACACATCACTAAATACAGTCTGCACTTGAGCGAAGGGGGATTAGGTTGCACCTTTTGAAAGGAGGAAGATCAAAGAATTGATGGAGTATTTTAAAACTATCACACTGGAGGAACGCCTGGGTGACTCAGTCGGTTGAGAGACCGACTTTGGCTCAGGTCATGATCTCATGGTTCGTGGGTTCAAGCCCCGCATCAGGCTCTGTGCTGATGGCTCAGAGCCTGGAGCCTGCTTTGGATTCTGTGTCTCCCTCTCTTTCCCCCTCTTTCTCTGGGGGAGATTTCGGTCTCCCCCACTCTGTCTCTCTCTGTCTCAGAAATAAATAAACATTAAAAAAAAAATAGGGGCGCCTGGGTGGCTCAGTCGGTTGAGCATCCGACTTCGGCTCAGGTCACGATCTCGCGGTCCTTGAGTTCGAGCCCCGTGTCGGGCTCTGGGCTGATGGCTCAGAGCCTGGAGCCTACTTCCGATTCTGTGTCTCCCTCTCTCTCTGCCCCTCCCCCGTTCATGCTCTGTCTCTCTCTCTGTCTCAAAAATAAATAAATGTTAAAAAAAAATAAAAAAAATAAATAAAACTATCACAGTGGGTAACCCTTTAATGTGCTAACGCTTCCAGATACCATATTTGCATATTAAAAAAGCTTCAAGCTGTTCAATGCTTAATAAATGCTAGAACTCCCTTCTCTGACCTACTGACTTTATTTTTTTTTTAATTTTTTTTAAGGTTTTATTTATTTTTGAGAGAGAGAGAGACAGAGCATGAACGGGGGAGGGGCAGAGAGAGAGGGAGCCACAGAATCGGAAGCAGGCTCCAGGCTCTGAGCCATCAGCCCAGAGCCTGACGTGGGGCTCGAACCCACGGACCGCGAGATCGTGACCTGAGCTGAAGTCGGACGCTTAACCGACTGAGCCACCCAGGCGCCCTGACCTACTGACTTTAAAGAGGGAACAATGGGCGCATTTCAGTCTTTGGTTGATTTTTTAATACCCTCCCCTGTTTGTGATGTGTACACACACACACACACACACACACACACACACAGGCAATCACTTGCTAGTTCTGGATCTGGTCCACATCTGCTGAGTCATCTGACCTCTGTTGCAAGCAAAACTTTCTCTCCCACAGGGCCTTCCCCACCTCGATTCCCAGTCAGGCTCTGGTCTCTCTGGTTTCTGACTTTTATTTTGAATACCTCATCCCCGTAACCCTATGCTTTGTCCTCAGTTTGGCCTTGAAGAAAAGCAGAGCAAGAATTGGAATGACATTTGTAAGAAGGAGGAAAATCTTTTCCTTCCGCCTATGTATTCAGGAGTTGTGATATCCCTATATCCTAGCAACAGTCTTAGAGGTGAGGCAATGCTTTGTGAGAATCAAAGCAAGTCTGACTGTAGAAGCGTGAGTATTGAAAAGGCCTTTGAAAGATGAAAAAACTGCCAATTATATGTCTTTGAATTGGATTCCATCCAAGCCCTCCCTGAAGGAATCCCATTTACCTGGAGTCTGAGCAGGGACAGGAAGGGAGGAAGGAAGCCTGGAACTAGGCATGGAGTGCCCTAGTGCATGAAGCAATTCCTCTTTACAAAGAATGATACCTGTTTCCCAAGTTAGGTTAGTGAAATGTGACGGATGGATAAACCGAAAATTATGGCTTTGTCATGCCTCATTCAGGACACCATGAGTTAAAGACTTGTAAATCACCTGCAAATATGCCATTAATCAATGGTAAAGAGGAGTAAGAATGCTTCCCTGTGTAGGTCAAATATGCAAAGGAAATTGCTCTGGGAGACTCATCTTCCAAGCCTCCTCTCTGTATCTAGCCTGAGGAAGACATGCTTTTGTAAGCCTTTTGGAACGAAGACCTCATTATTATAAAAGATATAGAAACAGTGTTGCTGATCGTAAAGTGGCATGTTTTTATGTCTTCCTAGGGACATGGACAGAATCTGACTTGGTTTGTTATTTCATTTGGGTGTGTTTATGAGGGATGTTAATTAGGAGGAGCAGGTGGCACTGTGTAGATTTGATATATAAAGCATCCTTTTCTGAGTGGTTACTGAGTGCCAGGCATCATGGCAAGGCTTGTTACTTGCATTATTTTATTTAACCATTATAACAACCCAGAGAGATTGCTTATTATTAGCTCTATTTTTTTTTCTAGATGAAAAATTTGTTTCAGAAGGGTTAGGTAACTTGCCCATGGTCACACAGCTAGTAAGCAGCCAAACCAAACTTAAACTCAGATCTGGGGGCTTCCAGCGCTGTGTGAACTCTACTTTGCCGTATAGATATAAATGTTACTTGAAGTGAGGGGGTTACCAAAATCTCCCACTTCCCATGTGGCACAGTTTTAGGCTTTTCTGAAAAGCAGTGAAATGACTTCTTGACTTTTCTCAGCACCGTAATCTGTAAAATGGGCTAATGGCTAGATTGATGTGGGGATCACATGAGATATGTTAAAGTATCTCTGAAGCTGGAAGGTACAACTTAAATACAAGGCATTATGCTCCCACTTCGTTTAACCTGCTTCAAGAGTGGTCAGATTAGCTAAAGGGCATGTAGTAGCTTTTGGATGTGTCCAAAGCCGTTTATTAAAAATGAATATTTGCAGAGTTTAGGCGCTAATGGGATTTCTACCTAGCACTCTTGTGTCATTTCTTGAGAATTGGAGCATAATGAGTATTGGGGCTGACTGAAATTGTCACAGCAAAAATGGTAACATTGTTTGCATGAGTTCTATGCACTCACACTTCTGAAGTTGAGCTATGTGAGTAGTAAATCACCACCTTTATAGAAGATAAGCAGCTGCCCATTTTCAAATACTAAAATCTAAAAGAGGCAAAGGAAAACATGTTAAAACTATTACTTAGTGCAAAATGCAGGAATGACCCTGAGTTTCAAGTACAAAAGAAAAACAACCCGAGCTCTTCTCCATAGAAATTCAGGTGGGAAAGAGCCATATACAATGAAGTAATTGAATAAATAACATGAGATATTTATAAGATGAAATTTCTCTTCCTAGAGAGACGGTCCTGAATGCAAAATGTAACATATTTATCTTCTTGCTATTCACCATTGTCTCTTTTAAATAAGGTTGTCTAGTTCATTAATAATGAAGAAGACAGCAGAACACGATCATTCTTGAGACGATTGTACAAATTTATAATAATTCATCATTTCTAGGTGCTTACTTTCACACATTAGTTTTCTGGGCATCCAGAGCTGCAAAATGGAGGCTATCAAAATTGTTCTTACTTAATGGATTCAGAAACCCTGCAGTGCACAGAGATGAGCTTCCTGTGATGCAATACGTTGAAGAAGGGGTGGGTGAGAAAACTTGAGTTTAGGTTTATTTTGGTGTCCAAAGTGCAAAATCCCCAGTCCACTGCCTCCTACAGCATCATTTTGCAAAGGAGATACCTGAAGCCTGAATGGACACACTGGTGGGCTAAGGAGCTGTGGCTAGAACCTTGGCACTCTGTTTGTTACAGCTCACTTTTGTTCAGCCCTAGTGTGCCTCGTACTGAGCCACTGCAAGCATAGCGTGGTGACACAGAGAGGCTGCTTTCCTGCCCTCTGCTTTGCTTTCTGGTCGGAGCTGGGGTATGCAGGGAATAGTGGGTGTGCGGAAGTCAGGACACAATGGGAGGCAGCCGTGTGAACGATTTCAAAACCCCTTAAGCATTTTTCCAGCCCACAACATTTGCATTGGCTCCACTCCCTGCCCACCTAATCATCTTATTCCCCACCAGACAACACGTACAAATGCCGGCAGTCATGGCCTCGATTTTCCCAAAGCCACCAGTTCCTGTAAAGCCAAGGGAGAGCAGGGAGAAAGTCTGAGTACTCTCAGCTTAGCTTCTTCTTGGAATTGGCCCAAGTTTCTTCTCTTTTCTCCAGATTGCTTGCAGTCTCTCTAGTCACCTGAGTTTATTTTCGAGGCTGGTGCGGATGGTGGAACACAGATACGCGGAGCTGTGTGCCCACGTGTAACTGCAGGGGCCAAGATGGTGATGTAAGATAGCTGGATGTTCCCAGAACCAGACAGATGGTTGTAAACAAAGTGCAGAGTGAGGCTGAGAGTGGCTCCCAGCAGGGAAAAGAAAGGTGCAGGTAAAGCACAGGACCAGCTGAATCTCTAATCTCATCTCTAATGCTCCTATTTTAATTCAATGCTATATCGTTTGCCCCTAGATAGGACTGGCTGCTTTGGGCTCGGAGCAACAAACATGTTCCAGACATTGTGCTAGGTGCTGGAAAAAACACTCAAGGATAAGACACATTCCTTTATCCTCCAAAGGTCATCACCTTCCTCAGCATCACCTGGAGACTTGATAAAAATCCGGACACCTGAGCTTCACTCTGAACCTCTGAACCTGCTGAATCAGAATCTCTGGGGGTTAGGCTCAGGGATCCGCTATTAAAGCAAGCCTCCCAGGTTAATCTCCGTAAAATTTGAGAGAAGGCAAGTGAGAAAGTCCTGAATCAGAGGTGGAGGAACACTCGTGTGTCCTAGCTGGGAAAAAACCCTGATGGGCTCTTGATATCCAGAGGGATAGAATCTTTTAACTTGGGAGTTTGCCGGGGCTTGTGGGTGATCGGCTGGGATTCTGTAGGTGTGAGGGATGAATAATAAGAACCACTTAGAAAATTTTCGTTAACCTAAGTACGAAAATCAAGTTAAAGTCAGGTCAAGAAATATTTACTGATACCTACTATGGTCACGGCGATTTGGGGGATGAAGATGTCCAAGGTAAGTTCCTGCCTTCCATTTAGCAGTGGACATAAGACTTACTGATGTAAGCCAAAGGATGAAAAAGAAGTAAAACTTTAGGGAGGTGAGAGTATGGAGAACGTCATCTTGTAACGGGTAGGGGTGTTTAAATGTGCCCCTGAGAATACTGAGGAATGATGTCAGCATCATCAAAGGTCGCTCCTTTTTGTCCCCTTTTTAACAACTAATTAGGCATCCATCCACGAACAAAAGTGTTTCTGTGAGAGTTGTAGAACCCAGCACCGTTTACACAGGAGGACTCCTTGGAGGAGGAGGAGCCCACCAGTGCGTCTGGTGATAGGCAGACACACCTTGGTCTGGGCTGTGGGACCAGCAGGAGCCAGCAAACCAGCCCCAATCCCTCTCTCTGCTGCAGCTGGGGAAAACCTAGAGCATGCCCATGGAGAGAGACTTTGTAGAAATCCAGCCTTCTGGAGGGGAGAATGCAGCACTCGGCTGGAGAATCCCGGGAGAGAAGGTGAAGTGGGTTGAGGTGGATGAGGATACTCACCGATGGGGACATGGCTTTTTTTGGAAGGTTCATGGAATTAAATGAGTGCTCCTAGAATTTCTATTAGTTAAAGATGAATGCTTTGACGTATGGGTATTAATCTCCTTTATCGTCAATGGGTTAGATGTTATTGCTCTTCCCACTTCCTAGATGAGAAAATTGAGGCACAGGGACGTTAAGTCAGTTGCCCAACGTTGTACAGCAAAGAAGCAGTAGATCCAGGATCTGACTCAACAGTCTGTTTCTGGAGCTTTGGCATTGTGTATGCAGTCTGTCTCCCCGTTCAGGGAGCTGGCTGAAAGATGTGCACTGTCCACATGGCTGTGCTTGCTCTCCCTTCTAGGCTTCTGCAGAAAAAGTTCATGAGGGTATCCCCCGGAAGGGGAAGGGAGAGCTGTAACCCTTAGGAAAGTGTACCCTGTGAAGGAAAGGATGAAAGAAGCTAAGAAAGCTAGAATAAGTTGAGACTTTGACAGAGTCAACGAAGACAGCACAACACACATCAGGTCATTTCTTTTCTTTCCAGGGGTGAAAGGCAACCTGTGACCTTTCTTGGCACTCAGGTGTGCCTTTGTATTGGAGCCAGTTAGCTCTCCTTCAGCTGCTTGTTTTTCTGCCGGCGTCAGCAGTTCAGGGCAGGAACAGAGAAGCATGGTCAATTTTACTGAGGATCAAGGGTTGGCAATGGGGGTTATGTAGCCGGAAAAGGTAAACCGTTTGAGGAAACCTAGGGCTCTAGCAAGAACACAGCTGTAATGCCTGATCTTGACGTTGGATATGGAGAAAAGTGAAGCTGGTTGACTAAGATGGTTGGGAGACCCGCACGGATGGTTGTCAGATGGAGGACAAACAGCATCAGAAAGGCAGACTTGAAAGCTGGGAGGTACTGGCCACAGCAAGGCTTGTGAATGACCGAAGTGGTCCAAGGGAATGCTCGGAGCTTATCGGTGAGGAATTGAAAGATGAAGGTGTTGAAGGAATCATTACGTGAATGCTGAGGTCACAGAGTATGTTGGCAGTGTTGGAGCAACCTGGTGTAGAGGACTTTTGGAAGTGTCCTTGAGTGGGTGGAAGGCAGTACGATCTGAGTGAGATGTTCTAAATTACACCAGATCTCGTATGAAACAAGCTGTGACCTGTGGGCTACTATTAAATGATGGTAATAAGAGGCAGGAGACACCACTGATTAGGGAAGCGTTTATAGAAGAGGTGATCCTTGCACTGAGTCTGAAACCAGGAGAGATTCTTGATGGGCTGGCAGAAGAAGAGGGCTAGCTATAGAGTGATGGGAGCAGAACTGAGGAGGCAAAGCATGAGACAAGTTATAGGGGGGCTGCTTAGAACTTACTTCACTATAGAATAGTTGCGTTTTATAATTATCAGTTGTGCAAATGTGTATATTGCTTATTAATATAAGTTGCATTGGGACTTGCTTTAATAGTATCGCCTCTTGGCCCCGGTAACCTTTGAAAGGTAGTGCAAACAAACACTATAGCTGCAGAAAGAGGCCAGTTTTTTTAGAAAATTTCCCCCTGAAGTTCTAAGACTGGCAAATATATTACTACATGGCAATAGGGAAATGTTTGCAGATCTTTGTCTCTCCCTTATTGCCAGTATATTCATTTTTATTCTTTCAAGAGAGAGAGAGACTTTTTTTTTGAAATTTAGTGATCCAGAAAATTAAATTTTCTGTTCTGATCAATAACTTTGAACAAACACCTCTATCCCAGAACCTACTGGGGGCATTCTGGCATAAATTGGGTTTGGGCATCTGTAGGTATATTAGAGATGTCTTCTCAGAATATGTCTTGAAATCTTTATGCTAATATTTTGGAGGTTTGGTGAAAATTGAGCTGTATTTAAATGTTTTTTAATGTTTATTTTCGAGAGAGAGATCGAGCACGAGCAGGGGAGGGTCAGGGAGAGAGGGAGACATAGAATCCAAAGGAGGCTCCAGTCTCTGATCTGTCTGCACAGAGCCCGACATGGGGCTCGAACCCATGAACCACAAGATCATGACCTGATCTGAAGTCAGACCCTTAACAGACAGCCACCCAGGCACCCAGAGCTGTATTTAAATGGAGACAGAGAGTGCGCTTGTGAGAGTATGCACGTCTGGACATGACACTCCCGCCCTTTGTCCTAGAGCTGGCACTGGTCCTGCTCAAAGCTACTGTTGCTTGAGATGCTGATGGGTGAAATAATTATAGCAGATACTATACCAGTTACTGCATCCAGAAAAACTGGGTCCTGATGTTCTGTGATGTGTGGGTTAGAAAGTCGACTTAGAGAACTTGCTTTAAAAGAGTCTTTTGAAACGGAATGAAAAGACTTTAATATTTTGGAGAGAAAGGAAAAGGTGACTTTTGTATGCTTCTTAATGCATATGTGCAGCTTTGAATGGATTTATTATAGAACTCAAGAACAGAAGATTAAGAAATTAAGGATCATGATGCTTAAAATAGATACCACATTTTTTTTTCTCACTTTAAGCAAAGCAATCTGCTAGGCAGGTGAGATTTCTGAAATGATAACAATAAAATATCCAGAAGCCTCGGAGGCTATTCCTCTACCAGTAATATTTCCAAATGGACTTTTGATGAATATTTTAACTGTTATTGTAGTTAGAGATAAGCAGAACTAGAGAAAACTAGCTCCTGCTGCCCATCAGGCTGGCCAAAGTACACTAAGCATAAAGAACTGCGATGCATTTAAAGATGTTCTTAATCTCCTACAAAATCAAATTGGTGCCCAATTCTCTTTCTTTATCAGATTACAGATGTGTCTTTTTTGTTAACATTGGTGACGGCTAGGAAGGAAAAAAATAATCACCCTGGGTATTTTTTACAAGCTGTATAATTGTGTTTCTCCTCTCATCAGATAACTTTCTTCTTCCATTTGCTATTACTGCCATTAAACCATAAACAGAGACAGGGGGTTCAGCCTCGCTAGGGTCCCAGTGAGACCAGTATGCACAGTTGAAAAAGTGTAATCACGACTATAAGTATACTGCGTCTGAAATTGATCCTTAATAAATGCAGATACTCCGTTTCTCAGGAGGAGGTAGCCTGTTACCTCCTGGAAGTCCCGTGGTACTCTATTTTCATGTCTCTGCCTAGGATTGTATTTACATCCACTTCTTGTCTTCCATATCGTCTACTCCTTAAAGGCAACAGCTTTCTGTCTTCTTCAACATCTTCAGCTGAACCTTTCTATTAGCAACAGCTAATAAATGCTACTTTAATGAATGGAAGATACAGATAGAAGGAGAAAGTCATGTTTGTTTGTTTTTAAAAACTACATGTTTTTATTTGAGGGATATGAAAACCTCACTGTCTCTAAATGTATTGTCTCTGACTTGAAGTTTCTTCATTTCATTGTCACTTTCTTGGGGTTAATTAAAAAAAAGAAACCCAAAAGTTTCTGTGAAATCAAAAGTCTTACCTGGGAATAGCGCCTTGCAGGCATGGGACACAGGTAGGTGTGTTTTGAATGGGAAAGGCTGGTGGGAAGGAGGTAAAGTTGGAGCGCAGCTGGTGGAGACAGTCCTACGTGAGGGGATCTGGGGGGAAGAGGCTGCTGAGAGATGGTAAGATAGTATCAAAAGAGGTATATTTTGCATGTTTCTTAAGATTCCCAGCGTAAGAGATGGGCAACTAGAAAATCTTGCCTGTTAGGAGTTGCAATGCAGTCTGGGCCTGCCCACAGAATTGCCATCTCCCAACACAGACCCCTAGTGTATGCACCCATGTCTGTGTGCCCCTCAGTGACTGCTCTCAGCAGAACTGCTGGTGGCTGTCGTCAGGCAGGGTGAGCTATAACCTGTGAGGACATCCATCCTTTCCAGGTCAGCAAGACTTGATTCTGCACATAGGAGGAATTTCTAAAAAGCATTCACTTCCTTTAAAATCCTCCAAAAGACTTTAGCAGGATGTAAATCCAGATAGTGATCCTGAGGGAGCATAACAATGCTAGAACTTTCCAAGAGGAAGGAAACTCTGGCAACAGTCACAGGCAATGTGTCCCAAGACACTTGCCACTGCATCCTTCATGACCCCCTCCCAGTACTTCTCCCTTGCCTTTCTTCAGAGCCCTTTATACACAGTTAGCAAGGGACTCCCATATAAAGGGTTGTTGGTTATTGCTTCTGGTTTTGCCCTTCGGAATCCCTACCTAACTGGGAAGGTCTGGGGTCACACAAAGTCGATGTTGTTAGATAGCATGTTCAAGGACAGACGTGTCAATCAAAGATACAGTAGCCTTTGGCCAATAAATAATATTTTTATGAGTTCTGATACAAGGTAGGGTTTTGAGTATAGAAATCAAAAACTGGTCTAAAAATAGCACCATTCCCTTGTGATAGTGGAAATGGGAGGAACAGTCAAGAAGGTGGACCAGAGAGGGTGGGAGGCCCTGGGTACTGAGCCTGTATTTCAGGGCCTGCAAACATTTCCATTACTGAGACCTCCCTCAGGTGACTGTAACTAAATGTAAATTAAACATTTACCCTCTGAATTGAGAGTTATCACCTGGAAACTTATCTTGATGGTATTTTGCAGCTTTTTGAAGAAGGAGAAGGATGTACTCCCCTCCCCAGCCATGTTAAAATTAGAAAAGAAACATAGAATGCCTACTTCATTTGGCTATTTTTGAGAGACCTCTGAAATAAGATAATGTAATGTGGGTTTGGAAGCAAAACTTTTTCTATTTCCACAGCTCCCTTTTATTTTTAAATACTGTCTTAATTTACATCTTCTTCTTTGCCTTCCAGAATGTGTGTGTGCTTGTGTGTATAAAATATATTATTCTTTATATCAATCCTCTCTCCACCTCCTCGCAGACCAAACATTTGTTCCTATCTGCAAGGCAGTGTGCTTTGGGCTCAGAAAAACAAAGAATAATAAAATATTCTCTGTCCTTAATAGCAAATTTCTTTTCTGTTGGAGAAACATTTAGTTTGTTTCTTTTTCTTTTTTTAAAATTAAGGTAGAATTGATAGATAACCTTATGTAAGTTTCAGCTGTACTTGTAATTCGACACCTGTATGTGCTACAAAGTAACCACTAGAAGTCTAGTTACAATTCATCATCATACAATTGACCGTCTTCACCTGTTTGGTGCCTCCCCTCCAACTCCCTTCACCTCTGATAACCATCAGTTTGTTCTCTGTAGCTATGAGTTTATTTTTGCGTTGTTTTGTTTGTTCATTTGTTGTATTTTTTTAATCCACATATGAGTAAAATCAAATGATATTGGTCTTCCTCCAGCTAACTTATTTTACTTAGCATAATACCCACAAGTTCTATCCATGTTGATGCAAATAGCAAGATTTCATTCTTCTTTATGGCTGAGAAGTATTCCATTGCATACATGAAGCACATCTTTATCCACTCATCTATAGATGGACACTTAGGTGGTTTTCATATCTTGGCTATTGTAAATAATGCTGCAGTAAACATACAGGTACATACCTCATTTTGAATTAGTGTTTTTATATTCTTTAGATAAGTACCCAGGAGTGGAATAGCTGGATGATAAGGTAGTTCTATTCTTAATATCTGGGGAAACTCAAAACTGTATTCCATAGTGGTTGCTCCAATTTATATTCCCTCCAACAGTATGTTCTTTTTGCTACACGTCCTCTTCAACACTTATTTCTTGCTTTTTGACAGCAGCCATTCTATCAGGTGTGAGGTCATATCTCATTTTAGTTTTGATTTGCATTTCCATAATAAATTTTTTTTGGGGTTTATTTATTTATTAAGGGAGGACAGAGAGAGAGGGATGGGTGAAGGGAAAGAGTAGAAGAATCCCAAGCAGGCTCCATGCTCAGCACAGAGCCCAACGTCGGGCTCAGTCTCATGACCCTGAGATCATGACCTGAGCTGAAATCAAGAGTGGATACTCAACCAACTGAGCCACCCAGGTGCCTCTGCATTTCCCTAATAATTAGTGATGTTGAACATCTTTTCATGTGCCTGTTGGCTATCTGCATAAGACATTGGAAAAATGTCTATACAGATTCTCTGCCGATTTATAGCTTATAATTTTCTGTCCATATATAATATATATAGTTGTTTATTTTCTTATTGTTGACTTCTATGAGTTCTTATATATTTTGGATACTAACCTCTTATTGGATACGTGATTGGCAGATATCTTCTCTTATTCAGTAAGTTATCTTTTCATTTTGATGGTTTTCTTTGCTGTGTGAAGCTTTTTAGTTTCATGTGGCCCATTTGTTTGTTCTTGCTTTTCCCTTGCCTTTGGAAATAGATCCGCAAACTCATTGCTAAGACTGATGTCAAGGAGCTAACTGCCTAAATTTTCTTCTAGGAATTTTATAATTTCAGGTCTTACATTCAAGTCTTTTATCCATTTTGAGTTAATTTCTGTGTATGGTGTAAGAGAGTGGTCTAGTTTTATTCTTCTGCTTGTAGCTGTCCAGTTTTCCCAGCACCATTTTGAAGAGTCTGTCCTTTCTCTGTTGTATGTGCTTGGCTCATTTGTTGCAAATTAATTGTTACTATGTGTATAGGTTTATTTCTGGGCTCTCATTTATGTTCTATTGATCTATGTATCTGTTTTTTATGCCAATACCACACTGTTTTGATTACTATAGTAATCTTTGCTGCGGTGCAGTTTGAAACCAGGTAGTGTAACTACCTCCAGCTTTGTTTTTCTTTCTCAAGATTGCCTTGGTTATTCGGAAATGATGCTCAACATCACTCATCATCAGGAAATACAAATAAAAGCCACACTGAGATACCACCTCACTCCAGTCAGAGTAGCTAAAAGGAACAAATCAGGGGGCGCCTGGGTGGCGCAGTCGGTTAAGCGTCCGACTTCAGCCAGGTTACGATCTCGTGGTCCGTGAGTTCGAGCCCCGCGTCGGGCTCTGGGCTGATGGCTCAGAGCCTGGAGCCTGTTTCCGATTCTGTGTCTCCCTCTCTCTCTGCCCCTCCCCCGTTCATGCTCTGTCTCTCTCTGTCCCAAAAAATAAATAAACGTTGAAAAAAAAAATTAAAAGGAACAAATCAGGAGACTACAGATGCTGGCGGAGAGGTGGACAAATGGGAACCCTCTTGCACTGTTGGTGGGAATGCAAACTTGGTGCAGCTGATCTGGAAAACAATGTGAAGGTTCCTCAAAAGATTAAAAATAGAACTATCCTATGACCCAGCAATAGCACTGCTAGGAATTTACCCAAGGGATACAGGAGTGCTGTTGCATAGGGGCACATGTACCCCAATGTTTATAGCAGCACTTTCAACAATAGCCAAATTATGGAAAGAACCTAAATGTCTAGCAACTAATGAATGGATAAAGAAGTTGTGGTTTATATATACAATGCACTACTACTTGGCAATGCGAAAGAATAAAATCTGGCCATTTGCAGCAACGTGGATAGAACTGGAAGGTATTATGCTAAGTGAAATAAGTCAGTCAGAGAAAGACAGATACTATATGTTTTCACTCATAGGTGGATCTGGAGAAACTTAACAGAAGACCATGGGGGAGGGGAAGGGAAAAGTTACAGAGAGGGAGGGAAGCAAACCATAAGAGACTCTTAAATACAGAGAACAAACTGGGGGTTGATGCGGGTTAGGGGAGGAGGGAAAGTGGGTGATGGGCATTGAGGAGGGCACTTGTTGGGATGAGCACTGGGTGTTGTATGGAAACCAATTTGACAATAAAGTATATTGAAAAAATTAAGTTTTAAGTAGAAAAAAATAAAGGCATGGTTCTAGTAAAAAATAAAAAAATAAAAAAACAGAATCTTTTGTGGTTTTTTTAATAAATTTTAGAATTATTTGTTGTAGTTCTGTGAAAAATGCCACTGGTATTTTAACAGGGATTGCATTTAATCTGTAGACTTCTTTGGGTAATATCTACATTTTAACAATATTAGTTCTTCTAGTCCATGAGTGTGGAATATCTCTCCATTTATTTGTGACATCTTCAATTTGTCTCATAGTGTTCAGTTTATAGGTCTTTCACCTTTTTGGTTAAATTTATTCCTAGGTATTTTATTCTTTTTAATGCAATTTCTTAATTTTTCTGATAGTTTGTTGTTAGTGTGTAGAAATGCCACAGATTTCTGTATATTTATCTTGAATCCTGTAACTTTAGGTTTGTTGTTCTTGTTGTTCTTGTTGGTGTTTTTGATAGAGATATTAGGGTTTTATACATATAATATGGCATCTGCAAATACATGACAGTTTTGCTTCTTCCTTTTCAATTTGGAATAATTTTATTTTTCTTACCTTATTGCTGTGGCTAGGATTTCCAATAATATGTTGAATAAAAGAGGCAAGAGTAGACATTCTTGCTTTGTTCTTGATATTAGAGGAAAAACTTTCAGCTTTTTAGCATTAAGTATGATATTAGCTGTGGGTTTGTCATAAATGGCCTTTATTATGTTGAGGAACATTCTCTCTATACCCACTTTATTGAGAGTTTTTAATTATAAATGGATGTTGAATTTTGTCAAATGCTTTTTCTGAATCTATTGAGTTGATCATATGATTTTTATTTTTTATTTTGTTAATGTGTTGTATTATGTTGATTGATTTGTGGATGGTGAACCATCTTTGCATACCTGAAATGAATCCCACTTTCCCACTTGCTTATGCTATATGATCCTTTTAATGTATTGTTGAATTCAGTTAGCTAATATTTTGTTGAGGATATTTGCATCTATATTCATTAAGGATATTGGCATGTAATTTTCTTTATTTTTTGTGGTAACCTTGTCTGATTTTGGTATCAGGGTAATACCAGCCTTGTAAAATAAGATGGGAACATTCCCTTCTCTTCAATTTTTTGGAACTTTGAAGATAGGTATTAAATCTGAATGTTCAGTAGAATTCACCAGTTACATGATCTGGTCCTGGACTTCTGTTTTTTGGGAGATTTTTGACTATTGATTCAATATCTTTACTAGAAATTGGTCTATTCAGATTTTCTATTTCTTCATGATTCAGTCTTGGATGGTTGTGTATTTCCAGGAATTTATCCATTTCTTCTATGTTGTCTAATTTGTTGGTTCATAGTAGTTTCTTATGATGAGTTATATTTCTCTGGTATCAGTTGTAACTTTACCTCTTTTCTTTCATATTTGTTTACTTGATCCTTCTTTTTTCTTGGTTAGTCTAGCTAAAGCTTTGTCAATTAGGTTTATCTTTTTAAAGAAACGGTTCTTAGTTTCATTGATCTTTTCTATTACCTTTTCAGTCCCTATCTTATTTATTTCTATTCTGATCTTTATTGTTTCCTTCCATCTACTAACTTCAAGTTTCATTTGTTCTTCTATTTCTAGCTTCTTCAAGTGTAAAGTTTGATTGTTTATTTGAGATTTCTTGTTTCTTGAGGTAGGCCTGTATTGCTATGAACTCCCCTTTTAGAACTGCTTTTGCTGCAGTTTGATGTGATGTTTTTTGTTTTCATTTGCTCTAGATATTTTTAAAATTTATCCTTTGATTTCTTCAATGACTTATTGGTTGTTCAGTAGCATGTTGTTTAATTTTCACATTTTTGTGGCTTTTCCAGTTTTCTTCATATAATTAATTTCTAGTTTCATACCACTGTGGTCAGGAAAGATGCTTGATACACTTTCAGAGTTCTTGAGACTTGTTTTGCGGCATGATGTGATCTATCCTGGAGAATATTCCGCACATATTTGCAAGAATGTGTGTTCTGTTGCTTTTGGATGGAATGTTTTGTGTATATCTGTTAAATTCATCTGATCTATATGTGATTTAAGGGCAATGTTTTCTTATTATTTTTCTGTATATCCACTGATGTAAATGGGCTGTTAAAGTCCCCTACTACTATTGTATTACCATCAGTTTTTAGTTCTGTTAATATTTGCTCTATATATTTTGGTGTTTCTATGTTGGGTGCATAGATACTTATAAATTTTATATCTTCTTTCTGATTGGCCCCTTTATCATTAGGTAATACCCTTCTTTGTCTTTTATTAGTCTGTTTTAAAGTCAATTTTTTTGGACATGAGTATAGATATACCAGCTTTCTTTCTTTTTTTTTTTTAACATTTGCTTGGAATATTTTTCTCCATCCCTTCCCTTTCAACTGTATGTGTCATTATTTCTGAAGTGAGTCTTGAAGGCAGTATATGAATGCGTCTTTTTTTTTTTAATCTATTAAGCCACTCTGTGTCTTGGAAAATTTAGTCCATTTACATATAAAGTAATTATTGATAGGTATGTACTTATTGCCTACTTGTTATTTGTTTTCTGGCTGTTTTTCTAGTTCTTCCCTGTTCCTTTCTTCTCTTTCTCCCTTTCCTTGTAACTTAAT
The DNA here is from genome assembly GCF_028749965.1 of Puma concolor. Classification (NCBI taxonomy): domain Eukaryota; kingdom Metazoa; phylum Chordata; class Mammalia; order Carnivora; family Felidae; genus Puma; species Puma concolor. Next base: position 139,476,140 of record NC_141674.1, on the reverse strand, counting down.
GGCTTTCTCTACAGTTGTGTTTAGATTTTCTCTGTTTCTTTTGTGTATTTACTATGAGTATGACTATGCTTTGTGGTTACTGTGAGGTTCATGTATAATATTTTAAGTATATAACAGAAAGTTTTAAGTTGATAGAAACTTAAATTTAAATACACTCCAAAATTTGACATTTTTACTCCCTCCTAAACCACATTTTATATTTTTGATGTCAGATTTCACATCTTATTTTCTGCATTCCTTACCTAATTATTGAAGTTTTAGTTAATTTTGCTATAATTATTTTTTTAACCTTTATATTACATTTGCTTCATAAGTGATTGATCCACTACCTTTTTTATGTATTTACCTTTTCCAGTCAGATTTTTACTTTCATGTGTTTACTTGTTATTAATTAATTAATTAATCTTCAGTCTGAAGAAATCAGTTTACAATTTCTTATAAGGCTGGTTTAATGGTGCTGAACTATAGTTTTTGTGATTTTTGAGAAACTATCCCCTTTTAAATTCTGAATGATAACCTTGCCATGTAGAAAATTTGTGGTTGGAAGCATTTTCCTTTCAGGATGTTAATCTTAAAAATAAAAAGGCAGTTATTTTTCTAACAAAAGTGGATTTAATAGGAAATAGCAAAGAATTGTAATCTGGGACAAGGAAGCTACTGTAAAAGCATTGGCAAGTCCAGAGAACAAAAGAGAGTTTTTTTTGTTGTTGTTGTTGTTTTGTTTTTTTGTTTTTTTGTTTTTTTTTTTAGAAAACAGGACGTAAAGAGGGCTATTATAAACTGGGAGTTTAAAGTATAATGGCTTTTTAAATAAAGTTTTTATTTTAATTCAGTCAGTTAACACACACATACAGTATTATATTAGCTTCAAGTGTACACTATAGTGATTCAACAATTTCATACATCATCTGGTGCTCATCATGACAACTGCACTCCTTAATCCTCATCACCTATTTAACACAACCCCCTATTATTCCCTCCTCTCTGGTAACCATCAGTTTATTCTCTTAATTAAGAGTTTGTTTCTTGGTTTGTCTATTTGGCTGAGTTGTGACAGTCTGTCATTGTGTAAGCTGTTCCTTCCTCCTACTGGGATAGTGAAGTAGTAGCTAAAGCAGTATGGACTTGAAAGATATATCTCTAACTGTTGTGCTTGCAATTCGGATGTTGTTGCACAGGGCTCAGGTGTGCTATCCCTCCCTACCTGGGCCAGGTGTTCGAGGGGTGTTGCCTATGTGAGCTTTGTGTGCCTGCTTGCTGCCATGGGGCCACAGCTGTGGTGCTGGCATGGGTGAGGCTATCATTTGGCCCAGCCACTGTGCACTGTTATGGCATGGGGTGGATCCTTGGCAAGGTGGATCTTCTCATAATAGCAAGCTAGAAGAAGAGTTCCAAAATGGTGCCCACCAGCACTGGCACCAGCAAGTTAGAATGAGATCGTAAAAATGGCCCCCGTTAGTGTCTCTGTCCCTGGAAGGCGTCTCAACAAGTTCCTGCCTCTCTGGCAGACACATCAAGATTAGTGTGTGTCCTTCACATATGGTCTAGGCATTTTTCAATCTGCTGCTTTTGTGCTGGGGCCTGGGGTGAGTGAATCTGTGTGTGAGCCCCTTAAGAGGGGATTCTTGTTCCCTACAGTTCTACGGTTTTCCTGGACATCCTCATTGGGTTTCAAAGGCAGATGTTTTGGTGTCTTGTCTCCTATGTAGGATCTAGGTGTTGGGATGCTTGATGTGGAGCATAGACCCTTCACATCTTGGGAAAAACCCCATATTTTTCAGATCCTTCCCAGCTGTGGATCACAGAGCCTGGTGTGTCTTTGTGTGTGTGTGTGTGTGTGTGTGTGTGTGTGTGTGTGTGTGTGTTTTCATGGGACTGTGTCTCTGCTTCTCCTACCTGTTGTGATGCTGAGCTTTTATCCTTTCTTGTGGAGGCTGTGTTCATAGATTTTCAGGTCTTTTTCAGAGGAAATTGTTCCATATGTAGTTGTGAATTTGTTGTGTCTGTGGGAGGAGGTGAGTTCAGGATCTTCCTACGCCACCATCTTGAACAACCCCTCTGACTGTTTTATTTTTCTATGTTAAATTTTAACCTCATTGAAAGTAAAAGCTGGCGCTATAGTCATAAATGTACTTAACAAAAACAAAACACAACACAGTCTCATAAAAAACTTATGTCTTCAAAAATGGTGACTTTCTTTGATATCATTATTTTTTTTTTTCTTCAACATTCCTTCTGTTAAGCCTGACTAAACTCCAGAAGACATCCTACACTAAGGTGTGATAGGCAATATAATGATATCTCAAAGATGTCCACATTATAATCCTTGGAACCTGTAAATATGCTACCTTACTTGACAAAGGGGAATTAAGGTTGTTAATCAGCTAACCTTATAATAAGGACATTATTCTGTTTTATTGAGTGGTCTCTTGTGATCACAAACGTCTTTAGGAGCAAAAGAGGGAGGCAAAAGAGAAGGTCAGAGAGATGTGACATGAGGACATAACCCTCCATTTCTGGCTTTGAAGATGAAGGAAGGGGCCACAAACCAAGGAATATGAGTGGTCTTCAGAAGCTAGAAAAGGCAAGGAAATGGATTCTCCATTACAGCTTCCAGAGAGGAGTATAGCCCTGTCAACATGTTGATTTTAGTGCAGTGAGACCTATTTTGGACCTGTGACTTCCAGAAGAGTAAGGTCATAGTTTTTTATTGTTTTCAGTCACTAACCTTGTGGTAATACATTGCAGCAATAGAAAATTAATACACAAGGTAAACATGAAATGATTCACCCCAATAGATAAACTCCCTTTCTGGCTGATTGGATCCCTCAAATTGCCTGAATTTCCTGAGGGCATATTCATTAACCCTCATTCATATCCTCTCCATTTCAAACTGTATGCCATGGACTTTTTAAAAATTTTCCTGTATCTCCTATTTTCTTCTCTAAAATTACCCAAGTTTCATTGTTTAGGGTTTCTTTCTACAGATGAGAACATCTCTAATAATAACTATCAAAGTTGATATTTTAGAAATGGGAAAATTATGTTCTATATGGTCCATATCAGTCAGGATCCAGTATGAAGATATACACCATGTAGTTGTTTGAAGAAGGAAAGTTACATATAAAGAGTTATTAGCTATAGCAAGAGGATTGGAGTTTTGAGGAATTAGAAAACTAAAGAATGCTAGAGAATATAGAAAAAACACATATGAGGAGCATGAACTACCTGGGGCTTAGCTAGAGCACCAGAGGAAAAGTGCCCCCAGGGCTGAGATCCAGATCTTGTTGGAGGGCATGGCTGTGGCTCATTGGATATTTGTTGTGGTATCTTGCTGGTATAACTTGCTGAAAATCTGTCCTTTGGAATGTTACAGAAGCCTAACTTCTGGAATGCCAAGGAAAGCCTCCCAGGAAGGTGTCTTGCTGGAGACTTTGTGCTGTGAAACCACCCAAGGAGGGTGCTGGGGTAAGCTGTCGGCCACTGACTGATGCTGGCCTTTCTGCACATAGGATCTGGATGCTGGAGAAGCTGTTTATGCTGCAGGGTCTGGGTGTTGAAGAAGCCATGCGTGCTGGATCTGAAATCAGGAAGGAAGCTCCCTTCCTCACACAGTGTCTCTTCAGCACTTTCTGCTGACAGAGCTTAACATCATGCCTGCTGACAGAGGAAAATATTCACAGGGCTCATCTTCATTTACAGAGCAGTCAGTGAGGGGTAAATTTGGAATTGAGAGGCAATAACTTGATAACTGGCAAATGGTCCCAAAGGGCATACAACATAGGACAATGGTTCTCAAAGTGTGATCTGTGAATCTCTGGGTTCCCTGAGATCCTTTCAGGGCACGTGTGAGGTCATAACTTTTTTTTTTTTTTTTTTTTGATAATATTAAATTACTTTTTTGCCTATTAACTGTGTGGGCACTTGTGGTGCAAAAACAATGGTAGTAAAACTGCTGGCACTTTAGCCAAAAAGAAAGCAGTGCACCAAACTGTACTAAGAGTCATTGTATTGTTTACTACCATTCATGTGATGTATAAATAACTTCTTTTAAAAATCGCCTTGATGCAACAGTAGAAATGATTAACTTTGTGTATCCACAAAGAAATTTCATACTTTTTAAAAAATATTCTGCGTGATGGAATGGGAAGAATGCATAAAGTAATTCTTCTGTGTATCCAGTTACAACAATTGCTCTGAGGAAAAAGCAATTGTACAGTTGTTTTAGTCGCAAACTGTATTGGCTACTTTTTATCATAGGATGATATTTTAATTTGAAAGAATGATAACCTATGGTGATGCAGACTTGGGTATTTGGTACACATTTTCTTAAAAGTGAACAAAATGAACCTATCAATCCACAGAAACCTGAGCATGTGTTGCCAATGATAAAATTCAAGCTTTCAAGTGGAAATTTGAATTTTGGAAAACTTAAATCTCCCATCATGAGCTTGACAGCTTCCTAATCCTTAAAGATTCCTCTGACAAGATTAGTAGCAATATCACTAATACGACTCTTTGATATTCTATAATGAAACGTGTCAACATTTAGAAGATCTGATAACCTAGTGAATTAGTATTTTCTAGATAACCAATGCATGCTGTCACAAAATCATTCATGGATCAAAGATCCATTTAAAGCGTTAAGATAGATCAATGGATTTTAATGCAGCAGAAGACAAAATGGCCATTGATACTGTTTCAGATTCTATATTGCAGCTAACCTGTAAGACACTATCATGAATTGAGTTTTGGGTATTAGGCTAAGTGAAATTAGTCAGAGAAAGACAAAAATCCTATGACTTCACTCATATGAGGACTTTAAGAGACAAAACAGATGAACATAAGGGAAGGGAAACAAAAATAATATAAAATCAGGGAGGGGGACAAAACAGAAGAGACTCATAAGTATGGAGAACAAACTGAGGGTTACTGGACGGGTTGTGGGGGGGGGGTGGGCTAAATGGGTAAGGGGCACCAAGGAATCTACTCCTGAAATCATTGTTGCACTATATGCTAACTAATTTGGTTGTAAATTTTAAAAAATAAAAAATAAAATTAAAAAAAAATTTCCAGTTACCTGAAAAAGATATCAAAAATCTCGTCCCTTTTCCAAGTACTTCCAAGATTTCCTTCTTACGCTCCAATCAACATATCACAACAGATTGTATGGAAGCGGGTATGAGAATCCAGCTGTCTACTATTAAGTCAGAGACATTAAAGTTATTTGCCAAGATACAAAATAATGTCACTCTGCTCACTAAATTTTTTGTTTTAAGACAGTGTGGTTATTTTTAATAAAATATTTTATATATGTTAATGCATAATTGGTTTATTATTTTTATACTTATTACTAAATATTTAAGTAATTCTCTGTAAAAATTTCAAATATAGTAAGTATTAATATTAGAACTCACAAGCACAAAAGCTCTCTGGGCACCCCCAAATTTTGAAAGATTATAAAGGGGTTCCAAGGACAGAAGCTTGAGAATTACTGACATAGGAAAATAAATGGGTATAAATTGTATATTTTAGTTCAAGATAGGAAGTACTATCTGAAATTGGAGCTGTCACAATCCCACTAGTAATTAAAACAAAAGTAAGTTAAAGTACCAGATAGAAATGATTTCCTACCCCTCACATTGGCAAAATTAAAACAATCTGATAGTATCAAGTTGGTCAGAGTGTGCGAGTGTAAGAACTCTCATTTATTGCTGGTGGAAGTTTGAGTGATATAATCACTGGGGATAGATAATGGACAATCTCTTGTTTGATTGAAAATGCATTTTATAATCAGGCAATTCTACTTTTTATTATATGTTTTTGAGAATCTTTCGCTGTTGTACTCAACGATGGCATGGGCACAGAGGCCTACTGTTGGCCTTTTTTTGTAATAGCAGACAAGCTAATTCAAAGCAGCACCATTATATACCCGGATCCCATATAATTGTTAAAGTGAAGGTGCTAACTCTCCAAATGTATTTAGAGGTCTTTAAAACATAATGCTGAGTGAAAACAGCAAATTACAGGGAGACATATATGGTACAGTATCATTTATGTACATTATAAAAGCCACACTCACAAAATATCTATGTGTTAAGTTGAATGATGTGAAATTGCATTCTTTAGGTCAAAAAATAGTTGAGGATTAGCAAATCCATATCATTCAAGTGAAGGTTAAAAGACTATCAGAAGTTTAAGAAACCTAGGAATTTATCACACTACATTCTTCTGGGGAAGGCGATATAGGCTGGCCAATGGTGAGGGACTTCAACTTTATCTGTAATTACTTTCTTTTATAATAATGAAAAACAGATAAAATATCAAAATGAAAATTATAACTGATAGGAATTTGGGTGTTTATTTTGCTATGGTATCTCAAGAAATTATTGCTTTTAACTGGAAATGTCTCAAAGAGGATGAAATGAGTCAAGAGGCAGCCTGCTTCTTTTACTGCAGTGTTCAGGATATTGTAGGGGACATTCAAACATCCAGTTCTGGGGCTTCTGGGAAACCCACTGCCTTTACTCAAAGACATAAATGTGGTTAGAGCAGCTTCTAGTTCTGTGGCAGCTTGTTGTGGTAGGAAAGAGGCGTGAGAACCGTGAATTTCTTCAGAACTCCTATCAATCCCAATACCTAATTAGGTTCATAAAGGCTGACTTCTGGTGCTTAGTGAAGGAAGATTTTTAGCTAGCAGAATATTCACTTCAGCAGACCTGAAAATACTGACTTCATCCAGTCCCTCTAAACAGTCCATTTGGATATTTTTCACCAGGACTGTGAAAGTTAGACTGACCTATTAGACACAGATAAAACAAACTTAAGATGTATAAATTGTAGTTAATAGGCAGCATGTAACCTAATGTATTACAAGCATCTTCTTTGGATGGTACTTTGTTTTTTCTTTGTTTCTGAACTGCCTTAAAAGTAGGATTTTTAGTGGGAGCCTTACAAAATTGAAAACAAATGACACAATAAGTTAGTATTTAAGTCTTTCATGCGGTTATTCTTGCAGAGCTTTGGTTGGAGAGGAGAAGGGAAGATCTGACCAGGACCTTAAGAATATCCCAGCCTAACTGGATAGCCAGAGCCCATACAAATGACGTTCCTATCAAACAAGCTATAGGAAGTGATAACACTGAGTTTTGGCAGCCATGGCTAGAGAGAGCACTGTAGCTGTTGTGGAAAGATTGTGATAAGAGCTGGCTTGGCATGTGTTTGGGAACAGCTTCCCAGGGGAGATTGAAAAGGGAGATAGATGGGCCAGTTTACCTGTGTGAGATCCAGTTTACTTACTGTGGGACTTGTGATTTTCTGCTGAGCTTGGAGGTTAATTCTGGAAGAGTGGATTAAGCCCAGCAACACCGTTGTGATTCACGGCAGAGTCTTGACTCTTGCAAATGAGTCGGGAAATATGAGGAGTGTGAAATATAGCAGGCGATGGCTAAATAGTTCAGTGGTGGTTATTGTTATTAGAATGTGTGAGGCAGTCTTCTATTTATAGCACACTGTTCTGAGCATTTGTCCAGCTCTACCTCTACCCAAAGAACTCAATGTGACATCAGGCTGGAGAGCTGCTCATCTAGGTGAAATTACTAAGGGGATTCCAGTGGAGCTTCAGATTATTCACATTTCAATGACATTTCCTCACAAAAGATATAGGACTGCTTATATATAGTCAGCTGTCAGACAGCGACACGGAAATGTGCTCTGAGATGGGCCCTGGATGCTGTGGGGTTTATTTCTCTAGCTTAGGGCCACACCAAGGTAGAATCTTTAGCAACTCTGCCCTTTTTCACACGTCCTAAGTCATAGTGGTCCAAATGAATCACCTTTTGTAATATATTTGGACATCTTCTTATTCTTAATGAATCTCTGTCTTCTAGGCTTAGCATCCTGACAGTTTATTCAGTCATTCATTTGTTTAATATGTGTTGAGTAGTCTGCTAAGTGCAGTTAAAAATAAATACGTTTTTAATCTAATGAAGGAGGTAAGGAACATCCTCAAAGATCCTTAAAACAAAATGGAATGAGAAGTGCCATGTCAACCAAGAGCAAGAAGGGTTCCAAGAATGGCAGTGTTCAGATGGCGGTGGGTGGAAGAGGTTGATAATAGAGGGAGAGCTCCCTCTCAGGAGGGAGCTGAGAGCCTTACAGGAGAAGCAGAACAAAGGTGTCAGCTTCATGACCAGGTTTATGGCTTGGTAGTCCTTCTAACTGATGGTTTAAAAATATCTGTTCAACATTTGTTTAGTGGAAAATAAGACCCACAGAAGCCTCTTCTCTACTGCCTCAAGTGATTTAGTTCTGGTCCCCAGCTTGTATACCCTATTTAGGAGGGGAAAAGCTCTGTGGTTACCTGGATCCACTCCCTCTGGAAGGCAGTATAGCCACCTGCCATCTGTGGTTATTCACACTTACCCCTGCCAATCCTCCCCAAGCCCAAGTGGCTTTATTAAATTATTCCTTCTTAACACCTACAGTGCTGTTTCTGAATGGAGTCCTAGTAAACACAGTTTGCTCCATTTCGCTACATTCTTGAGCACTACTGGAATAGTTGCCATCTGGCCCTCTCCCTAATCTAGCTCTGAAGAGAAGCAACAGCCTGAGCAAAAGTTCAGACTGGAGAGCTTGGGGGTGACATTCCAGAATATGAAATATCATCTGTAAAGAAGTAGTGAAAGAAACTGCTGCAAAGGAGGGGCATCAGCTTGTAGAGGCCTGTGAAGACTAGTCTAGTCTAAGTGAATGGGCCTCTGTTCACTAAGTCATAGGAAGGCACTAAAGGATTATGAGCCAGGATTATGATTTGCAAAATCAGATTTGTAGTTTGGGAATTCTTTTTGGGTTGATAAAAGGAAATAGTGGACCTAAAGATGTATGAGAGTTGTACATTCTCATTCTTTATAAATGTCTACATTTCAAAAATTTCTATAGTCACTAATAGTCATACTCAATGGTTAATATTTTGCTGTTTCTGTCCAGTTGTATTTCTTTGTGCATGTTTATGTGGTTGGGATTACAATGTCTATACAACTTATTTTCAGTTTTTGTACCTACCATAATAACACTAATGCCCCACGTTATTAAAACTCTTCACGAATAGTTTTTAATTGGTTGTACCATATTTTGTAGAAATCCTTTTTTTCTCAACCATTTCCTTAATGTTGAGCATTTGAGTTATCATCTATTTACTATTAAATCATGTTATAATTATTTAATTAAGATTCATTTGGCAGCAACATGATTTGGAGAAGAAGGTTATGTTACACAATAACACATAACTGAAATGGGAGACAATGACAGGAAGAAGTTTCATTGATTCCACGTCTAATTTGGGTAGGAGTGAAGGAAGGAATGGAGGAAATCTTATGGGATTATTGTGAGCTTTTCAAGCTTTGATTTTTAAAAGGCCCGCACCAAGTTTTCTTCCTCTTTTATACCCAGTGAGCCCTCATTACATGGTTTGTTTAATAAATGGATGATGAATGAGTAATTGAACACTAGGCTTTAGCAATGCTGCTGTTGCCAAGTACCATCACATGCATACATTCTAAATAACATTTTTACTATGGCTTCCCCAAAGAAAATGGTAACCATCCTTGGCAACTATTATCTAAACCATCCCAATGCACCAATTCCCTGTGATGTGTCTGATGTATTTATTTACTTCTTTTTGGAAACACAACACCCATGAAAACAAAGAGTGGTCAGCAAAGAAATTAATACATTTGCTTGTGTTTTTTTTTTCAATATTTTTCATTTACTTCTGGTCAATAGGCAAGCATGTATAAAAATTTCTATAATGTGCCAGTGCTATGCTCAGTGCTTTGGCAAGTAAAGTGTGTATTCTGCCTTATGCATGACTTATAATTTAGTCATGTAGCAGAAACTAACATGCAGAGATAAAAAAGAGAGAATGATTGAGAGATCGTGTTTAGTGAAGAACGCATTTATTATCTACTGAAGCTTAGAGACAGGAATAACAGAATGGGATAAGAATATTAGTAAACACAAAGAAGGCAAGGTGAATTTCATGAACCAAGTTGAATTTCTGTCAGTATTGTGGTTTTGTCTAATTCCTTGAAATGGAGGCAGGCAACGGATGGTCCCCACTTCCTGTGTAGGGGATCCTTCTTTACTTCCTTATGATAAATGGAGACCCCTAAACTCATTTAATCAGTGCTTTACCACCACATTCTCAACTGCGATGTTGGCCTGAGTCTACAACCCCAGAGACAGACAGACTTGCACCTAAGACCTGCTATAATCCACGTGAATAATCAATATTTGCTGGTGCAATGATCTCACTCTGGGAAATAATGCTTCTGAGCTAATTGAGCTAATGAGAATATATTAGCTATTGGTCTAGTGAAAGTGATGGCAGAGTAATCTAATTCCTACTGGCTCCTGGATAACCTTCAATTTAAAGGTAATGACATTAAGAAATGTTAAACTGAGTATGCTCAAGTGTACATGATATGTACTCATTAGGCAGTGCAAATGGCCATCAGTAAGTCATAATGATTCTTTAGAGCAGGGGCTCTTCACCTGGGGTCCATGGATAGAATTCAGAAAGTCTGTGGACTTGGATTAAAAAGAGAGTACAACCTTATTTTCCCTAAATTCTAATGAAGTTGAGCATTTTCCTTCATCAGGAATATGGGCAGCAAGTTACAGTGGTATTCAAGGTACCCGTGACTTAGTCATGAATAGAAACTACACCTATTTTTGTATCACATTGCGTTTGTTTCCTATATCCTATAAGATATTGTTTACATTCAACAGTACTTTGCAAATATGATAATTAGACCTGCAAATGGATCTTGCTATTTCATACATTAATAAAGACTATGTTGTTATATCAATAATTTTTTTTTTAACATTTTGATATTAGTATTTAACTATAACTGGTTTTCTTTGTATTCTTTTTGGGGTTTTTTTGGTGTGTGTGTGGGTTTTTTTTCTTTTGCTTTAAAAAAACTTTGTTGTGAGAAGCCATCATAGACTTTACCTGACTGCGAAGGGGTTTATGCACAAAATGATTAGGGACCCTTACTTAGAAAGAGGAACCTTTTGTTCCTGGTGAAAACTTTGCTACTTGCAATACAAATTCTTTCTGTTTTTCTGACACGGGGGATCCTACCAGTCCCTTCCTATGGGGGAGAACTTGGAGTGGCTCCGCTGTCAGTTTACACAGTGAGATCTTACACCATATGTAACTCTAGAGGCTGGAGAGATGACACTCTGCCAAAATGGTTGGGAAACATGGAGAAACAGAGAGCTGGTGGCTGGACCATCTTACAAGGAGAAGTGACTTCTATAAAATTTTATCATGTTGCAGACTGTTGCCTTTCCTCCTCGGCTCTTCTCCTTCTCAACTCACGTCATATCAACAAAAGTTTTAGACAAATAAACTAGCAAAATACAAGGCTGCGTGAGCCAGCCTTTCTTCCAGCCGTCCAGTTTGGTTGGGGGGATGGCTGTGGAGAAGAAAAGGGAGAAGAGATGGCCAGGGTCAAGTTGTCATTTCATCTCCCCATGTAAGACCCCACTGGCGGTGTGACATTGCTTAAGTAACACATCCTTTCTAGTCTGTGATTTCATCATATTAAAATGAGAGGCCAGTTCTGATTCTGACTGGGTTCTGAGTGCTGGGAAAGATGGAGTAGTTGTTTAAGGGCTCAAGATTTTGCTCCTGTGGCTCTGACTCCCTGACAGCCCAGACATACGCCAAGAGGAATGGAGAGAATCACTGGACCTCAGCTTCTCAGGAGCCTCTTGAAAGCTGATCTAGAATGCTTCAGGGTCTGCCATGTGAGGAGAGAGCACAGGGAGGCTCTTTGGCACTAGCTTCCTTGGGTCTTCCAAGGTGAAAAGTTGAGCAATGTCACCAGTGAGGCAGTGCAGATCCATTTCACAAAGATCTTTGGAAAGCAGACTCCTCCCCGACTGTGCTCTCAGATGGCTGGTCTGTGTCTGTCAGAGCGTAGGAGGTTATTTGGGCCCAAAAGTAAGTCCGATTCAAATGGTCATTATTTTTCCTGTTGCTTACTTTACTTTCCATAGCCTGTCTCCTTTTAAATTTATTTTTATTTTTTGCATCACTTCTGCTGATTTAAAAAATCACTCATTCTCATGCACTCCACTCCAAGAATGAAAATAAGCCTTTCAGATAAGGTTTTTGTGGCCTAAATTGGGGAAGTAGACCGGTACAAGGAAACATGTATGATGTTTATTTGGGTCCAGGTTTATTTGGGCTTAATTGTGAAAATGTGTGGTTTCTCAAGCTGCATATTCATTTATTACAATATTAAAATGATTATGGTAAAATACTTCACAGAGGCTCCTTGACTCAGTAAACAGACATCGTGGTGGTCTGAGCAAATAGCTTCTGTTATTGAAGACCATGAGGGAAAGGAAGGGGAAAAAATAGTTACAAACAGAGAGGGAGGGAAACAAACCATAAGAGACTCTTAAATACAGAGAACAAACAGGGTGGATGGGGGTTGGAGGAGAGGGGAAAATTTGGGATGGGCATCAAGGAGAGCACTTGTTGGGATGAGCACTGGGTATTATATGTAATGATCCATGGGAATCTACCCCCAAAACCAAGAGTACACTTTCACACTGTATGTTAGCCAATTTGACAATAAATTATATTTTAAAAAAAAAGAAGAAAGGGGAAAAAATAGCTTTTGTTATTTTCTGAATCTGAAGCCCACTCTTCTAACAACTACATCTTTGCTACTGAATTCTAAGAGAAGAAACTGCTTGTGAGCTCTTGCACTGGTTCTAAGGCAGCAAAAGATTACTGTATTAGAAGTTCCCTAGCTCTACAGGATTTTACCCAGGAACATTTTGTTTGTTCTTAAAACACAAAGGTCTTAATTTAGCAGAATTTTTAATTGATGGTAATTTTTGTATAATCGATCTTTAGGAGAAAAAAGGAAATGCCAATGAAATACCTACTGGTGCTTTGCTCAAGAAACCATCTTTCATTTCATGACTTGAGATTAGTGAAAAATCTGTTTAATCTCCTGTACCTGCTATCTTATGACTATACTTTATGACTATGATTAACATTCACAAATGACCAAAGGCAAAGCAAAACCTCAAATCGTTAAAGATCCAGAAAGCTTTAAGAATAGCAAAATTTGAAACTCAATTTTTCTTGCTTAACAACCCTCATTACCAAATCTTATATTGAATATGCTGATTGATTTAAGTTTTATTACCCTTTAGAAAAAGAGCCAAATCTTGTTAAGCTAGGTGCTTGAATGGAATGGTATTTGACCTCCCATTTAGCATGAAAGACAGTATATTTAAGGTGTATTTTGAAGGCTATAATATAAATTTAGATTTAGTCACCAGTGTGGCTAAGGAATTAATATCCACTTCATTCTTAATTTATTTGGTTTGAGTATTCTGCAGAAGATGAGAAAATTATGCTTAGTTAGGAAAGACCCAATGAGGCTAAAGGAGGAACATTTAACACAGTGTTTAAACTTCAGAATGAGAAAATTTCTGGAAACAAAAGAAGAAAATGAAATAAACATTTTATGATTTTTAGGTTCTGACCTCTAGTCTTTGGGGGAAGCAATGGTGGGTTGAACACTCTTTTGATTATTTATTCATGTAATTCCCATGATCATTGGCAGGATTTCTGGAATATAACATTTTAATCACTAGATCTAGACTGGACCAAGGGTGGTATGAGATTTGTTTATTATTTCATTTTATTGGAGAGTCTACAAGAATGTTATTCAGAGCTCTCAGCTTCTCCCACCCCCCCCCCCCCCGTCCATCCATGTAGCATCTCTTTCAGCCTCATTATTTTATGTCTGTAACAAGATGAGTCATAAAATCAAATGCAAAATGTTCCAGTTTGCACCCCTGGACAGAGGAACCAGCGTACAGCTCAGCGAAATGAGGCAGTAAACCTAATACTTTTGTGCAAACTGTGCAAAACTATGTACTTTTGTACATTCACTTAAAGCTTTAAGTCTGGTGGTTTAATAGAATCTTTAAGTTCATGAACAATAGGAAGAGAGGCAAGAGATGCAGAAATTAAATGAATAGTTACAATTCCATATAATAGAATGTGTAACTTTAATCAGCTTTAATCTTACATTTTGACCCCTTGTTTCTAAGCCAGTCATTCAGAGAACGAGCTGGGGTTTTATTCCACAGTATCTTGGCCATACCCCTTGCTCTGTGTGTTGTCCTTCTGTGACTTAATGTTGTGTAGTCATTTTTGCCCTGTTTGGACATCAACAACTTCCTACCCTCCTAATTCAGATGGGGACAGCCAAATGCAGCTTTATAAAAAATGATCATTTCCCATCCATCAACAAATGCTTATCAGTGGGCCAGATATACATGCTGAGAACATAGCAATGAACAAAGTGAACAAATTTCTATCCTCAGAGAACTTATGATCTACTTGAGAAAAAGACGCTAGTCAAATGAAAAATTATATAATTTCAATTTGTTGTAAGAACTTCAGTGGAAAATTAAAGTACAGTCTTTGAAGATAATTATAATTGATGTTAGTTTGGGAAGTTAGTTTGTCTTTCTGAGAATGACATGAAGATGATTTGAAGTACAAGTAACAATTAGCTGAGAAGTGAGTTGGAGAGAAGATTGTTCCAGCCAGATGGAAGCACAAGGATGAAGGTCCTGGAGGGGGGGAAGAACTGGGAGCGTGTGAGGAAGGAAAAGGTGACTAGTGAGGCTGGAGTGTGGTGTGCATGGTATGGGTGTGGGAGTAAGGGTGATGGGCTAAGGCCAGAGCTACTGGGGACTGGGAGTGGCCAGATCATGCAAGGTGTGTGGTCTTTTTTAAGGACTTTGGATAATAAGCCATTGCAAGAATTTAAGCAAGGGAATTATACAATCGAATTTAAGTAGACAATACCACTTTGGCTATTGTGTGGAAAATCAGTTGGAGGAGGAGGCAAGAATGGGAAATGGAATATTACTGCTTTAGCCCAAGACAAGATCATAGCAGCTTGGACTCCAGGGATAGCATGAAGATGGACTGGAGTTAGTGGATTCAGGTAAAGCAGATAGGACTTGGAAATGCCTTGCAGGAGGGGATGAGAAAGAAAGAAGTGACAAGTGTGACTTCCAGATTTTTGGCTACTGCAATTAAGTGTGTGGAAAAGATGCCATTTGCTGAAATAGGGAAGGCTGGAGTTGAAACAAATTGGAGGGAGAAATCAAAATTTAATTTTAATATGTTATGTTTGAAATATATTTGAGACTTTACAGTGGTGATGTTAAAGAATTCATTAGATAAAAGGGTCTTTGTTTAGAGATGCAAGTTGAAAATTAATTGGTACATAGATGCCACTTAAAGCCATGTGAATGTATATTTATTTTACTGATAAATAGCATATACTAAGAAAGGAAGAAGCTCCAGGATGGAGAGCTGAAGAACTCTAAAATCTAAAGGTCACATAGAGGAGGTCTTGTTGTTTAATAAGCCTAAGAAGGTACAAGTAAGAGAAATAAGAAAACATTTAAGATAATATGGTGTCCTAGAAGGGATCAAAGAGACCATTTCAACAAGAAGAGGGAGGTCATTTTGGTTGAATGTGGTTGGCAGTTTAGTAAGATGAGAACCTAATAATTTAGAGGTCGTTGGTGGATTTAGTAAGAATAACTTTGGAAGTAGAGGCAGCATTTAGATTATAGTAAATGGGCAGTAGGGAAGTGGATATAGAATGTATAGAAAATGTTTTAGGGAAAGATAGGCTGTGAAAAGAAGCAGAGAGGGGTGTGGTCTCTGGTGAGGGTTACAGGTCAAGGGGGGACTTTTTAGAAGATGGGAGATACTAGAGCATCTTTGAGTACTGATAGGAATCAAAAGGAAAGAGGAGGTGTTTGAGGATGAGAGGGATTAATGATGGAGCAGCCCCTCTGAGAAGGTGGGAAGGGTGGTAGATTAAGAGTGAGTTCTGCTAAAATGTCAGAGTTAGCAGAGTTGGGATTTTTCTAGGCAGGGGTTATTGAAGGGGCAGGGGATTTGCAGGCATTTGCCAAGGAGTAATTTTAATGATAGATCAATGATTTTGATGTGGGTAAGGAAGGAAGTAAGGACACCAGGGTCTTAATGAATAGAGAAATGGAGAAGTCTATGGATTTGAAGACTTGAAGGCAATGAGTGCTTTGGACAAGAGTTTCTACATGGATGCTAGCTTCACCCATACATACTAGGGTCTTTCTTTTTCAACTGCCCTACATCCTAGTTTGCATTATGTATTGCCAAATATCTTTAGAACTCCTCCACAAAAAATTCCCATGCTTACAAACTAAAGTAGAAAAGTAAAACAAATAAGCATGTCTTAAATTTCACTTAGTCTTCCCTCCTGTCTTAACATACTTCTTTTTGGCCTGAGGAGCATTGATCATGTGTTTGTTGGAGAAGAATGTTTATTGGAATGTCAGGATCCGTTCACTTAATTCTGCTTCTAGTTAGATGCCTGAATTTATGTGGTTCCCCCACCAGCAAGCTCTGTGCAAAAAAAAATCACAATTGTTTGCTTTTTCTATATAGACCTTCTAGACACAAATGTATTTCCTGACTAGGACCAAAGTATGCCTAATTATTAAAGTTTTTTTTTTTCTTGTTGGTTTCTTTCCAAACTAGATTTTTGCCCTTCATACTTAGACTTAGTTATTCGTTGAGTACCTATCAACTGACTGGCAATGTGCTAGCTTCTAGGAATAAGAAAATTTGAAAACTAATTTGCTCTGGGGCAGGCATGCAAATCCCAATTTATTGTAAATGCTTTCATTAGGCACTTATCGAGGACTAGGGGAATACTGAGGAAGGGAGCAATTAATTCTACCTTGGTAAAGGAGTTAGAAAAGGAAGGTATTTTTGAGAAGGGCTATTAAGAGTAAGTAGAAGTAGGTAGCAAAGGTGCGTATGTGAATGATAATGTTTGCAACCTGGAGAGGAGTCTGTTGTGGTTTGTGACTAAGCTGTACGGATCTAGTCCCAGGATTTCAGTTTGAAAGTTTTGCTTGACCAAATTCTGACAAAATTTATGGTCAAGCTAACAATTTGCATATTATTCTATAGGATAGAACTTTTTAAAGGTTTTAAAATAGAGGACTGATTTGATCATTTCTGTTTCTCTTGCCCTATTTCTGTTTTCCTTCTAGTCTTAATATATTTCTGTTAAGCAACTACTTTTTACCTCAGTCAAAATTACGTCTCGGAACTGACACCACTAAACTCCAGATGCCCCAACTTGAGCTGCTGATTTTGACAACTCTGATGTCCCCACTGGTCCTTTTGCCTCTGCTGCCTGAGAAAGTGGCACCCAGCCTTGGAATGATTCTCTGCCAGCGCTGCTTCTTTGAATCAAAGTCTTGAGTAGATGAGTCTGATTGGCTAGGTTTGACCATGTGACTACATTAGTTGCAAGGTAGCCTGGGATGATGAATGTCCCACATTGCCAGTTTCCATACAGAAGCTGTCTCTGCCCTGCATCAAGATTCCTAAAGGGAAAGATTCTCCAGACATAAGTAGAGTTACAAATAATGATCAGCTAAGAAAAAAAAAAAAAAAGAGAGAGAGAGAGAGAAAGAAAGCTGTTCATAAACCATCTTTTATGGATGAGGAAAGTAACTTGTCCAAGGCCACAGTGGTATAAAGCAGTGAAGGAAGGACCTGAACAGGAAGTCTGACTCCAGAACTCATATTCTGAGCCACTACATCCTATAATTAAACTGTAGAGTGATAAAGACTTTGATAAGGTGTGCACAGGGATGATAGTGATATACTGGAGAGAGTAAGGAGGTTTTTGGCTGTGAAACAGAGTGAAAGTAAAGGGTCCACCTGTACAGGAGTTGGGCATATTGGTTTTGTTAGCACCATAATGTCACTAGGGGTGGGGCAGGTTGTTACAGCCATAGTCAGGAACAGAACAGGGGAGGTGCTTGATTAGTTCAGAGCCTGTAGTTTGGCCAACTTAACCAAGCAGCATGGCTAATATTCCTGAGACTGACTTTTCAAATCTCTGATCTCTGTTGATCTATTTCTCTTAGATCTTTGCGTTTTCTAGCCTCACTTATGGGCCCCTAACCCCCTGCCTCTCCCCCCCCCCCCACTTCCCCACCCCATTTCTGACTTTTCTTTGATGTTCTTCCTGGTCACAGAGAATTTAAACTTGAGGGAATATTTAGAGGGCCTTTTCTGAGAGGAAAAACATCAGTGTTAGTCAGATATACACACACCAGATGCAAAAACAGGAATAATAAAAACGTGTAATTTTAGCTAAAACCAAATCTGATCATAAGATACATCTAAGAAGTTAAGTTTCAAATTTTTTGGATCCTTCAATGGAAGTAAATAAATTGAACGATTTTTTATAAACACTAGTCAAAATGTTGCAATAAGTCACTTCTAAGCTACATAAACATTTAGGCCCAATTACATAATTTCTATTTTTTTAATCTTGAAAAACAAAACAACCAAAAGGAGACCCTTGTGATTAGTCTTTCTGTTTCATTCATTTTCCAAGTGTTGGATTCTCAGTGACTCTAAGTTTGTAGAATGTGGTATTGCTTTCCCTGGGAATGAGCATTTCCAAAGCATCTTTCTTCTCTTGTTTTTACCTCATGGCATTATCTAGCTATCAATATCAAGATTTATTAGAATGTTCTTTATCCACCTAGAAGTCCTTAGACTCTTAGTAGGGCTTCCAGTTAAATTTTGTAAATTCCAGGCTATTGGTGAATGCTCTACAATAATAAATACTTTGTATTCCTTTCATATGTTAGTTATCCTTGTGGAAATCAGAAGTCTCCTGGCATTTGAGGGGAATATATACCTACCATCAAATACTCATGAGATCCATGGTCTTTTCCATCATGCCACTTATTAGGGTTGCTCACAAATCCGAATACAGCGTTTTCCTTTTCTTTCAGCCACTGCCAATATTTACCTTTCATTTCTTCTGTTTCCCACAATTATCCACATCTAAACATTATCAGAACTGTCCCCAGGCGTCTAAACTTTAAATGAGATTGTAACTTTTCCATTCAGGTCTTGTTTCATTAAACAAATATGTGGGTGCTACATGATTTTGCAGCAGATACTGTTTATGTGGGAGTTGGATTTGTACTGTTTACAGTTAAAGAGAAAAAAAATTCAACACTTTATTGGACATGTACTAGCATGTGGGTGAGGTTGAAGAAAATAATTGAGTGTTGAAATCAAACACATGCCTGGGAAAATATTCCTTTCTGATGGGGCAGGCAGGAAAGGCCAACAGCTGGCACACATGGAGAAATTTAGGGATTAGACCTTCTTTTTTAGAATGTTCCTTCAGAATGCCCAGTCTCCTAACTGGACCTGATTGCTCCAACAGAATTCAAGGCAAACTTCTGTCTATTTCAGAAGCAAGACATATCACCAAAGAACAAACACCATGTATCTTTATCCCATTGTACACGATCTCTCTCCCATGCTCCTAAGAGCCATTCATCCACCTGTCTGTCTGTCTATCTACCTATCATCCATTCTCATCGTACATGGTAGTTATGTTCTATCTAGTTGCTGTGAACATTGAATTAGTGAATGCTGAACCACTGCTCCTAGGATAAATGCAGGGTTGGATTCCATGTTCGCCAACTCATTATTACATACCTTGTTTCAATGTGTGTTTCTGTTTAAAGACATCTTATTTAATATGTATTGTTGATTCATTGACATTGAACTCACAGCCAGCAGTGCTATAACTCATACCTGAATGAAGCTTGTCTAACACAAGTATTTTCTTCGTAAAGCACATCACAGCCTTCTTGCACTTAGACATCATAGACAGCACTTAACCACTATGCTTGTGGGCTATTTAAAACAGTGAAACCATCAACCGAAAAGCATAAAAATGTAAAAACTATGCCACAAAGTGGAATGCAAAAAGATCTGTCTATAGTATGAAAACTAAAGCAAGAAGGTAGAACAGTGCCTTATTCAGCTGACATGTATGTCAGGTGACTCCATTTTTTTGCTGCTTCCAGCATGTCCATGAATAACTGAAAATACCATAAGTATTGATCTTGACGTGACAAATTTTAATGAACAGGAAAATTTGGAAGTACAGAATTTGCAAATAATTAGGATTGATTGTATCCATCTGTTCATTGATCTATTATCCATCCATTCATCCCTTTATTTATTTTCAGGGCATAAGGCATACTGAGAATTTCTAGTCATTTTATTTTGGTAATGTATATTGCAAATGTGACTTCGTTATCCTGGTTTTAAGACTCTTTAAAATATGCAGTCCTGAGATCAAGGACTTGCAGCTCTTATTCACTGCTATATTCCCCAACCATAAAACAGAGCATGGAACACAGTAGATTCTCAATGAATATTGAGAGAGTCAATGAGGGTTTGGCAAATGGCACTTGTTGCATAGAATAGCATATTTTTCTTTCTCTCATATGGACCTCAGGTAGAAACATCTCAGAAATCCAAAAATGTCCCCATCACTTAGGTTATTTATTTATTTATTTATTTTTGCACACAGTCTTCAAAGAGGAGGATTAAAGTAGAATAATCAAATAAATAGGATCTATGGAATCAATGGACCTCACTTTAGCCATCAATTTAGGAAGACGAAAATCTGTCTCCAAACTTTCTCCCCATCTCCTACTTCTACTCCAAATTAAGAAAAATCCATAACTTTCCCAAGTATTTATGTCAGTATTTAAAAAGCTCCGTCACCTAATAAAATCTTATTATTTTTTTCTTTTTATCTTTCTATATGTTAAATTTTCCCTTTGTCTTTCTCTCTTTGTGTTTCTCTGTTTCTCTTCCTTTCTTCTTTTCCTTCTCAAACCTCCTCCTTCCCCTCCTCCTCCTTCTCTTTCTTCTCCTCCTCTTCTTCTTCTCCTCCTTCTTCTCCTTCTCCTCCTTCTCCTCCTTCTCCTTCTTCTCCTCCTTCTCCTTCTTCTCCTTCTCCTCTCCCTCTGTCCCTCTTATCCTCCCTCCTTCTCTCCCTCTCTCCCTCTCTCTCTCTCATGCCAGGGTAGACAATAGCCCTATACATCAAGACCTTTTAGACTATCAGGCTATCATCTTCACTTTCCCAGGTGAAACATTACTTCTGGGAGAGTACAACTGGGACTCTGTGTGTTGATCGAGTTGTTTAACGCAACATATGCCCAGAATTGTGTAAAGAGAAAATAAATGTCTGAAAAATAAAGATGAAGGAGATTATATTTTTAGCATGGAGGTCAAATTATGGCATATGAAAGTAATCTTACAGAGTATGGGAGTATAGGACTTTGTGCAATTCAACAGAAGAGTTAGATTTATAAGTACAGTAGTCCCCCACCCCTTATTCACAATTTGTTACCTGTGGTCAACTGTGGTCCAGCGGCAGATGATCCTCCTGTTGTATTGTCACAAGGTCAGTAATCGAGTAAGACTATGTCGCAATGTCTGTCATTCACCATACTTCATCTCATCACATAGGCATTTTATCATGTCACATTATCTCAAGGAGGAAGGTAACTGACTATGGCCCAGTAAGATATTTCAAAAAAGAGAGACCATATCATATAACTTTTATTATAATATATTGTTGTACTTGTTCTATTTTTTTATTATTTATTGTTGCTAATCTCTTACAGTGCTTACTTTATAAATTAAAGTTCCTCATAGGTATGTATGTACAGGAAAAAACATAGTCTATACAATACTTGGTACCATCCACAGTTTCAGTCATTCTCTGAGGGGTTTGGAACATATCCCCTGTGGATAAGAGCAGACTACTGTAGCAGTGATCTTAAAGCTCCTCAGATATGGAAGGAGGTAATTATGGGGCTAGAATGAATTGCCAGGGAAGCTGCTGGGACTTAATTGTATATACAATGTTGTTGTAAATAGATTTCTTTTCTCACCCTAGAGTTGAGTCTCTCATAACCCTGGAGGCAGTATACTGCCGGGTATAGGGTGCTAATTGAACATCATTATAAACCTGTTCTCTGAAGATTGGATGCATGTGTTTGGAAAGTGTATGTGGTAGAATAGTAGAGTTGTGGGGGCAAGGTTACTGGGAACGATATTATAACAGGTGCCATTTAAACTTGATAAATTCAGGTATCACGATAAATGTTATATTTTTCTTTTTTTTAATTTAATCGTCAAAACTCTTTGGGGCGCCTGGGTGGCTCAGGTCATGATCTCGTGGTCCGTGAGTTCGAGCCCTGCGTCGGGCTCTGTGCTGACAGCTCAGAGCCTGGAGCCTGTTTCAGATTCTGTGTCTCCCTCTCTCTCTGCCCGTCCCCTGTTCATGCTCTGTCTCCCTCTGTCTCAAAAATAAATAAACGTTAAAAAAACAAAACAAAACTCTTTGAGGTGATATTGTCTCTATTTTGCATATGAGGAAAATTCATCTCAGAGAAGATAAATAAGCTGTCCAAGATCATAAAACTGGTATAAGGAGCAAAATAAGACTCTAGTACAAAGCTACATGGCTCCAAAGTCCCAGGTATGTCTTTCTGTCTAAAATGAAAAACAGACCAATACAAAGGAATAACTTGCTATATTTTTATGACTATAAAAAGCAGTATATAAAAAGGTTCATTGTAGGAAACTTAGTTCAAAGTAAATAAAATAAAAATCACCCAAAGCACTATATTTTAAAACAAATGAGCAAAGGGGGAAAAAAGAGAGAGAGGCAAACCAGAAAGAGGCTCTTAATTATAGAGAACAAACTGATTGTTAGCAGAAGGGAAGTTGGGGGGCGTTGGGGGGGGGGAGATAGGCAAAATAGGTGATGGGGATTAAGAGTGCACTTGTTGTGATGAGTACTGGGTGTTGTATGGAAGTGTTGAATCACTATATTGTACACCTGAAACTAATATTACACTGTATGTTAACTAACTGGAATTAAAATAAAAACTTTTTAACAAGTATTGTGTTTTGATGAAGTTTTGTTCAACTTCCTTTTAGTCTTTTTCTGTGTTATATAAATATATTTTTCATCTATATGTTTTATATCTATGTATACAAATATATGTGTATATGAAATGTATATGAACAAAAGCATAGGGACACATTCTTTGTGTTCATACACAAATATAATTGGAATTAGGTACCATATAATAATTTTATGATGTATGTTAACAAAGAATATAGTACTTACAATTCTTCAAAATCAATGTGCTTAATGATTATTTAATGCTTCGTGGAATATATATACTGTAATTTACCTATTTTTGGATATTTAGGAAATTCCAACTTTCTTTAGTGTGACAAGTAATAGTGTGGTGAGCCTTGTAACTTTATGTATTTTTAAAAAATGGTTATTTATTTATTTTGAGAGGAAGGGAGAGAGAGAGAGAGAGCGAGCATGAGTGGGGGAAAGGTAGAGAGAGAGGGATAGAGAGATTCCCAAGCAGGCTCCACATTGTCAGCACAGAGCCCGATACAGGGCTCCATCCCCCGAACGATGAAATCATGACCTGAGCCAAAAACAAGTCTGATGCTTAACCAACTGAGTCGAGTCACCCAGGCACCTTGAGTCTTGTAGTTTTAAAAGTATCTGATTATCAGATTATTTCCTCATGAGGGATACTTAAAAGTAGAATTATTGGGTATAAACACAACTTTTAAAGCTCTGTGTAACAGTCAAGTTGCATTGCCCAATTGATGCACTTCATTTTCAATATAGGGAAGTACCAATATCAATCTCTGCATATAGTATTATTAGAAATTCCTTGCAATTTTTAGTTAAAATGGCATATTGATAGTTTAAGCTTTTTTTTTTTCATGTTTTTCAGTTCATACCATCTTTCACAGCATCATGTACATCATTTTGATTCTTTTAGTTGGCTTCTATAATGTGACTAAATTTTTACTGCATTCGTAATATCTCTACCTTTTGGCTTGTTATCATGTGACCTTGAAATTACCAAGCCATCAGTTATGCTGGTTTTTGTGACAAGGGGACATTGGATGCCATGTGGTTTGTGGGAGAAGCTCTGGATGAACTGCCTGAGGCTTTGCCTGTCCCAGTCCCATCTAGCTAACCCTGGCAGGCTCAGACCTCGGGAGTCATGGAACCGCTGGGCACCAAATGAATGTGGTATCTATAGTCATATCCCTATTATAGGTAGGGTTTAGAAATAATGTAGGCTATCCAAGTGTCTGGAAGCTGTTGCAGTCTTGGTCTGGCAATGGCTTATACTGAGACCTTCCCATCAATGTGTGACCAGGCAATCCCAATTGATCTTCTGAGTGGAGCCTTGGCCTTCGTTCTCTCTGCCGTATTTCCTCTGTGTGGAAGGCAAATGCACTCAGTGTTCTGAGGGTTTACTCTGGACCCCTGGCCAGTAGGCCAGGAGCCTCTTCTTCACTTGGCTTTCACCTGTCTAATCCCTAGTGGAGAACCCTGCTCCCTTACAAGAACTACCACGTTGCAGAAGTCTTAAAGTCCTATATCTCCTGCCTGGAATCCATTCCTGCTTGAGATGGATTTGAATTTGGTTCCTATCCTTTGGACTCTGACCACTTCCCTTCCCCCACTACAGGATCCCATACATTTTCCTTCTCTTTCCCCATCTCCTTTCCTACATCTCTCTCCTCTTTTCTGTGTCTAAACCTGAGTTGTCTGCATGGTATGGAGCTATACCGCCACTGCTGGAAGATGTGGGGTTCCCGCTATCACTTCTAAAACTGTGATCTGGCCAAGATATTTAGATTTTCTGCATCATAACTTGTTATGCTGTAAAGTGAGATTCATTATTTAAACCAACATTTATTCATTATTTAAAGCAACATTTGCTGAGTGCATATGTGTGCGGTAAGTGACCTTTGGCCTTCAACTTCTAGAATTACACCTCTTGAAGTCAGTAAATTTTTTCTACATAATGATGGTACATCTTCCACTTTACTTATTTTATCTTACTTATAATTTGCCCCATATGTTCAAGAAGACTCCAACATTCCTTTAGAATTATATCCTATTTTACTAATAGCAGTGAAATTTCAATTCAGTGGAGAATATCTATAATTCATTATCACAATGTAACATCCTACTCTTCCGCACAATATCAGGCTGAGAGGACCTAAATGCTTCCAGAAATGTGGCTGGCTTATTAAGCTGACTTTTAAAAAATCAAATATAACTCTTAGAATATAAGCATTCTTTTGGCTAGAATTCCTAAACGTCTCCTGTAAGTATATAACATTATAAAACGAGTTAAATTCTTCTTGATTCAAGCAATGAAGAAAATAATCTCTGGCCTATATGTTGTGTAAGCTCAAGTGTGTGTGTGTACACGTGTGTGTTTTAATAGGGTTCTAACTGTATTTAAGATTATTCCACATTGTCGACAGAGTATTTGTGCTGCATTATTTCTAGGGAAAAAGTACTGTATCCAGTGGGCTGAAATGGGGAATCATGGGCAGTAAAACCATGCTGAATAGAGTCTAGAATTCAACTTGGATCTTTTAAAATATTTTTTTGCTTAAAAAAAAAGAATATGGATCAAATACAGGCATGTTTTTTCCTAATATATGTGTATATGTCTCTATGTAAACATGTGTAAATAACAGTGTGCGTATATGCTATATTTTTTTCTGGAGCAGCCTATCTCTGCAAAGATTAGAGGCTCAAATCTTCTATTTTTTTTTTGAAATGATTGAGCAAAAACAAGGCTGATTTATAAACCTGCCAATATCATGGCATCCCAGAATGTGATGTTTTTCTACTTTGGAGATTGATGACCCTTCGAAGTGATACACCATGCCTGGTTCAATTTTTGTTACAGAAAATAAAATAACCTAGTTGTTCTTTTTCTTAACTGATACTGCTTTTCAATCTTTTTATGGGATTCCTATATTGATTTGCATTTTAAAATGTTTTTCCCATCTGAGTCTCCTGCCATTCTGAATAATTCCAAAGGTCTTATTGATTAAGATGGAAACCTCTGTGAAGTTTGAAGAAATTATTTTTTATTTACAAATTTCAAACAAAGCTTTATTTACCATAATGAACAGTTAAGTCTTAATAGTGCATTTGTGCATTAATCTTTAATGCTTTTATAGGCAACTTAGAGCTAAAAAAAAGACTTTGGCCAGAGTATATGGTCCCAAGCCTTGAGCCTCCTCCTTGAGGCTCCAGACACCCAGCCCCAATCTGCCTTCCTCTCTATTCCTTGCCCTGCTCTCTCTTCCTGGGTTTAGCATGCAGTGATATTAGAGGAGGAGAGGCAGGGATGGAGTGACTGGGGCAGGTAGGGAAAGAGACAGTTATTTGGCTGATAATCATTTATTGAATGCCTGTATATGCCAGGTAGTCTTCCGAATCCTGGAGATGCAGCAGTGAATCAAAGAGGCACTCCCTGCTCACCAACAGCTGAGTTCTGTTTTTCTTAACCAGAAAAGTGGGGACAAGATGTGGGAGATCAGTAGCATTAAAACTTCGTTGCTCCTATTCTTATTTTAATTTTGAATGGAAGATGGTACTTAGCATTTATTTCATGTCTCTACTGTGTCTTAGGCAGTGTGCTAGAGGCTTTCCCTATATGTAGTAACAACACATTCACCATAAAAATTATAACCCAAGTAAAAAATCAGTCCCTCTATTTGAGGGACTCTATTCTCTCCAGTAATAGTGATTGCAATGTGTTCATGTTACCTTAAGTCTCTCCTGTCTTATTGTTCATTCTGGAAAAAGCCAAGCTCATACCTTGGCCTTGTATCTTCCAAAAAATTCATGGCGTCTATTGCTTTGCGCATACAACACGTCTTATAAAAATATGAATGAGCAAATGTGTGTTAAATATTTAGTGTCAACATGAAAGTTAGTGAGGTTTGGTTTGTTAATGTCCAGAATATAAAACTCAAGGCTTTAGCAAAAGTTCCATGTATATATTAAGTTGCTTTCCTTATTTTATTTTTTCAGCATATAATTGAATGCCATATATGCATGGGGTATGGTAGTAGAGACTCTTGATCACAAATTTAGTCTGAGTGGATTATTTCAAACAGCTTAAATATGCAAACATAATTTTTCCTTCTTTTAAGTTTATTTATTCATTTTGAGAGAGAGAGAGAAAACATGAGTGGGGGAGGGCAGAGAGAGACGGAAAGAGAGAGTCTCCTAAGCAGGCTCTGCACTGTCACCACAGAGCTCAGTGCAGGGCTCAAACTCACAAACCATGGGATCATGATCTGAGCTGAAGTCAGACGCCACCCAGGTGCCCTACAAAATAATTTTCTACTAATCATATATATGGTAGTTACTTTTACAAAGAGTAGCATGATGGCTTTTATTAACAATCTCTAGCCATGAAATAATATTACATATCTTACCAATAGACAGATCATCACATTTGTTGTGGATCTTTCAAATTAAGAAACTTTGGGGTTGAGGGTGCCTGGGTTGCTCAGTCAGTTGAGTATCTGACTCTTGATTTCAACTCAGGTCATAATCCCAGGGTCATGGGATCGAGCTCCTTGTCAGGCTCCATGCTGAGTGTGGAGCCTGCTTCAGATTCTTTCTCTCTCTCTCTCCCCTCTTCCTCTCTCTGTTTCCCTCTGCCCCTCCTCTGCTCTTACTCTCTCTCTCAAAAACAAAACAAAACAAAACCACTTTGGAGCCAAAGGAAGAAATATAATTTATTAAAATAAAATTGGAATTAGAATATATTCTCTGTCTAAATTTCTAGAAACTATGTTTGGTGATTGACAACTGTCTTAGTCCATTCAGGCTGCAGTAACAAAATACTGCAGACTGAGTAGCTTATAAACAACAAGCATTTTATTTCCCAAGTTCTGAAGGCTGAGAAGTCCAATATCAAGGCACCAGTGTGGTTTTCTTCTGGTGAGGACCCTCTTCTTGGTTCATAGCTGGTAACTCTCTTGGCATCCTTAAGTGGTGGGAGGGGCAAAGGATCTCTGTGGCATCTCTTTTACAAGGTCACTAATCCTATTCTTGAAGGTTTTACCCTCAGGTGCTAGTGACCTAGGGGCCTCCCAAAGACCTTACCTCTTAATACCATCACCTTCAGTATTAAGATTTCAACATAAGAATTTGGGGCACACAAACACTCAGAGCATGCCAACAACTGTATTGTTTAACAAATAGACAATCATTTTTTGGAGCACATAAAGTGGGGCCCTACATGGAATCTGAGAATGGGCTAAGGTTACTTCCTACCATCTCCTCTGACCAGATAATTGTCTACCCTCCCAGCCATGAGCCTGATGTAGGAGTAATAGGAAAGTAATCTAAGGATAATGACAGCATAAGGGTCTCTCTTGACTTCTGCTGAAATAACTTCACCATTATAATCTTACAACAGAATCATCAGATGATAAAACAGATGTTGGGCAATAATGTCATTTTTGTAACATTTTAAATTGGATGCTAACGTGAGGTTCACTTTGATGGGGAATTCATGTCATGTTGCAAATCTTTTGAAAAAAAAGCATTATAACTCAATTCCTACAGATGCTCATTAAAAGTATTTTGAAATTATGACATTATATGATTGTGAGTTTCTCAGGCTCCCTGCAGACTTGTGTTGAAATTGTGATATCTTTATTACTTTGTGTTTATTGTACATGAACATTTTCTAGCAGAGCTTGAACTTCCTGCTCACATTGAGATGTTTACAAATAAACAGGGAGATTTGCTGGCAGTGTGAAACTACACCAAAAGGACGGGTACCATTATTTTAAACATGAACCTTCTAGAAAATAATGACCAAAACACGAAAAGTTAATTCTACCCAAGGTAAGCCTTTGGAGGCCTATGAACCATCTTGATATATTTACACGTAGATAGTAAACTCTCAATAAAGCTTGCTGAGTGATTGACAGCGTGTGGAACACTTTGCACCTAATAGTGTTCAATAAGTGATCTTCTCCCCCAAATAATTCTACAACAGAAAAGCATATGAAACAGTCCTTTCCCTAAAAGCATTTATAATCCGGGTGAAAAGTTCAAACAAGAAGTAATTTAATAAAAGAAGTAATTTAAGAATATATTATAAGTTAACAGGCCATTGGAAGGAAAATAATACAGGACAGATGGATTTCAACCTAGGAGAATGGGCATAGAGGGTATATTCATTTGGTCTTGGGTAAGTGGCCATAACTGAACAAAATGAAATGGTTAAGATTAAAAATAAAGCTAATGAAAAAGCAACCTTATTTTTTGTCTTATTTTGTGTCAAGTCCTGTGGTGCTACTTCATAAGCATTTTATTAAATCTTTACAATAATCCCAATAAGCGCAGTTATCCTCAGATGATGATACTGAGGATTGGAGAAGTAATTGTTGCATATCAAACAGCTAGGGGGTGGCAGAGGTGCAATTTGATTTGACATCTGTTTTAGGTCAGTATGCTGTGCTATTTTCCTAGGGTCTGGTAAGATGTTTGTCTACCGAAACTCAAAATTTTTACATTTGGGGTGGTGGAGGAGCTACGAACAAAATCATGGAGAGTTAGGGATTCTTTTTTTTTTTTTTTTTTTTTTAATTTTTTTTTTTTTTTCAACGTTTATTTATTTTTGGGACAGAGAGAGACAGAGCATGAACGGGGGAGGGGCAGAGAGAGAGGGAGACACAGAATCGGAAACAGGCTCCAGGCTCTGAGCCATCAGCCCAGAGCCCGAAGCGGGGCTCGAACTCCCGGACCGCGAGATCGTGACCTGGCTGAAGTCGGACGCTTAACCGACTGCGCCACCCAGGCGCCCCAAGAGAGTTAGGGATTCTTGAACACCCATTGATTCTTGAATCAATGAACACCCTCTGAATTAGAATAATAAGATAGGTTTGTAAGCTCCTGGAGGCCCAGAGCTATAATTATTTCTTGAGGAGGTAATTTTTTTGTAGTATCTCAGGCAGGTTTTTGAGAATTTGGATAATGATGTAGTCATAGACTAAGGGGTTATGAAAGCTGTAAAGAAGGAGTAGAGGCAATAATAGAGATATTTCCTGCTTTTTTAAAATTTAGGTTTTAGTTAGTTAACATACCATGCAATATTGGTTTCCAGAGTAGAATTAAGTGATTCATCACTTACATAGAATACCCAGTGCTCATCACAACTAGTGCCCTCCTTAGTACCATTCATCTAGCCCATCTCCCATCTACCTCCTTCGGTCAATCTATAATTTGTTCTCTAGCATTAAGAGTCTCTTGTGGTTAATTTCCCTCTCTTATCTTCTCCTCCCTTCCCATATGTTCATCTGTTTTGTTTCTAAATTCCACATATGAGTGAAATCATACGGTATTTGTCTTTCTCTGATTGGCTTATTTTGCTTAGTATAATACATTCTAGTTCCATCCGCATCATTGAAAATGGCAAGATTTCTTTTTTTGAGAGCTTATTAATATTCTATTGTATGTATACACCACATCTTCTTTATCCATTTATCAATTGATAGACATTTGGGCTCTCTCCATAGTTTGGCAGTTGTTGATAATGCTATAAAATGTTGATAATACTATAAACATTGGGGTGCATGTACTCCTTCAAATATGTATATTTGTGCCCATTGGGTAAACATCTAATAGTACAATTGTTCGATTATAGGGTAGTTCTATTTTAGTTTCTTGAGGAACTTCCATACTGTTCTCTAGAGTGGCTGCACCAGTTTGCATTCTCACCAACAGTGCAAGAGGGCTCCTCTTTCTCCACATCCTCACCAATACCTGTTGTTTCTTGTGTTGTTAATTTTAGCCATTCTGACAGAACTAGAACAAACAGTCCTAAAATTTGTATAGAACCACAATAAACCCCGAATAGCCAAAGCAATCCTGAAAAAGAAAAGCAAAACTGGAGGCATCATGATTCCTGATTTCAAGCCATATCACAAGGCTGTAGTCATCAAAATAGTATGGCACTAGCACAAAAACAAAACACATAGATCAATGGAAGAGAATAGAAAATCCAGAAATGGACCCACAACTACATGGTCAAGTCATCTTTGACAAAGCAGAAAGAATATCCAATGGAAAAAAGACAGTCTCTTCAACAAATGGCTTTGGGAAAACTGGACAGTGACATGTAGAAGAATGAAACTGGACCACTTTCTTACACCATATACAAAAATAAGTTCAAAATGGATAAAATACCTAAGTGTGAGACAAGAAACCATCAAGATCCTAGAGGAGAACACAAGCAGCAACCTATGTTTTACCTCAGCCAGAGCAACTTCTTGCTAGACACGTCGCTAAAGGCAAGGGAAGAAAAGCTAACATGAACGGTTATCATCAAGATAAAAAGCTTCTGCACAGCGAAGGAAACAATCAAAACTAAAAGGCAGCCTATGGAATGGGAGAAGATATTTGCAAATGATGTATCTGATAAAGTGTTAGCATCCAAAATCTATAAAGAACTTACCAAACTCAATACTTAAATAACCCAGTTAAGAAATGAGCAACAAACATGAATAGACACTTTTCCAAAGAAGACATCCAGATGGCTAACAAACACATGGAAAGATGCTCAATATCACTCATAACCAGGGAAATACAAATCAAAATCATTATGAGATACCACCTCACACCTGTCAAAATGCCTTTCGATTACTTTCAATGACTTTAGCGAGTAAGGTTTTTTTAAAAAAAACATGTTTGATGGAATATTGAGGCTCAATCATGCTAGGTACTAAAGGAATTCAGTATATCCTTAAATTTGTTTTGTATAAAACATGAGGTTGGGAGTCAGGGGAAAGTAAAAAGGGAATCTTAAATGCATTTAGGACAATTCTGGAAAGGTAAGTACTACTTTGACCATGTGTATATCTTCGCTGTGATTGGATGAGTCAATAACATTCTCAAAAAAAAAAAATTAGTGATTGTCTAAGTGTAGTTTTGGAACTATTAAAAGAAGGGGTGTGGAGGAAGGCTTAAAGTGACTTATTTTTGGCAGAAAATGCTTCCAAGTGGTTGGTGTTGATGATTGCAATGGAGTTCCCATCTTCAAAGTTCCAATAATAGGTTTTCTAAGTGAGGACAAAGGCTAGGATTCCATTTTCCTAACGACACATGAACTCTGGTGGTTGCTGAGGAAAGTGGTCATTATTCTCTGCATGATTGCGGTTGCTATAAATCAAAGTTCATTTCAAGCTAGTAGTCTGTCTCAGTTGGACTCTACCAATTTGACATACTGAACTTGGAAGGTTTCAGAGAAAAAAAAACAAAACAAAACGAAACAAAAAAAACAAGGAAGAAGGTGGAAAAATGCTGGAAGCACTTCAACTTTTATTGAATGATATACACATGCAAATTTGTATTTTAAAAAAATCACAAACTTGAGGACCTGTCATAATAAGATTGCAGTCCTATTCCTTTTGATGCTTTAAGTATATTTCCACTTAAAATAATAATAACCTGTTCCCAATAGCCTCTTTCGTATATTAACCTCTATCAATGTTACCTTTGAATAGTTCTACAACCTCTCCCGGTGCACATGTCTCTGTTTAACTAACACTCTTTATTTTATTACATTCAAAATGTACTTGTGAAAATGGAAGTGCTTTGTATTGCTGTTATAGCTCCAACAATGTGATTATTTAGCACTTTGCAGAGACTGATTTCCTCGTTAGTATTTATACAGCCCCATGTACCTGCTATGAGCAGTACAAAGGTGCAAACAGCATTGGAAAGTTGGAATTTTTTAGCATGTTTTGGAACAAGAATGACAAGGACTCACAGTAAGAGGAGAACAAAAAGGAACATTTCTCAAAAGTGACATTTTTAGGCTTCTGTTCACAAACCTTCTGAACATATGTGGAACATAATCAAAATAATCGCACACTGCATGTGAAAACCAAATTCTGAAGTCAAGGCCTACCTATTCTGAAAGTTCAATGTCACACCTGATGTTTTAGCAGATGACAAAAGCTTTGTTCACAATAGCCAAATGCTTATAGAACACCAAGCAGAAGTATGTTTAGATGAGGAAATATTTCCTAGTTACCATGGGTCCATCCTTAAAAACTTCCAGCTCCAAAGTTGTGAGTTTATTTGAAGTTTAAATTCTTTCTGAAAGAAAAATATTACTTCTGAATTGAGTTGCTTCTATAGAAATTTCTGGAAAGCAGAATCAAAGATAACCAAGAATGACTACCACCTGATAAAAACTTCATCAAAACCTAATGAAACTGTGTAGGTTCACATTTCCAATTTTCTCTGTATTTAGAGACCAAGGACTGAAAAGTCCTCTATGGTATGCATTTTGTACCCCATTGCCATATATGTTTTCCAGCCTTGAGAACATCAAGTGAGGCACTGTAATCTGCTAACCGTTGACCCAGTGGTAATGTGACACAGCAGAGGATTTTGGTAGTTCAGAAATAGGCCTTCACAAGCAGAGCTACAACCTTTAGTGTTATGATTCTGAGCTTTTCTTGCTGTTTGATCTCTGACTGAAATACAAATAGGGAATGGTTAACAAACTATAATGCATCAACATAATGGAATATTACGCAGTCTTCACCAATCATAACTAGGAAGAAAATATAGAAACTTACCACTCTTTACAAAATAATTGAAAACCGTATTGCAAATTGGCATGGACACCATGGTGATAGATTTGTAAAGAATACATAGGAACTGGAAGGTAATAGGCAAAGTTAAGAATAGAGGTAAATTTGGTTTATTTGAGGATTAATTGTTTCTTTTTTTTTCGAAAAAAGTTATTTCGAAAAAGTTATTTCTTCAATATGTAATTTTTACACAACTAACTGATGCTTGGTATAATTTGAGTAACCATGTAGAATGTGAGTTTCTAAAATGTGTGCACTTGGGAACAGCATGGTGGCTAAAATATTTGAATTGGGTCAAACTCATAAAGTTAACTTGGTTTAAAGTGATTACATTTTATGTACATGGCTATAATAAGCCATTTTAAAGAACTGAATGAAGTAATACCCTGCTTCCTGAACTGTCATGATTATCTTTCTTTTCTGAAGGAAAAAAGACAGTTTCTTCCACAAATGGTGCTGGGGATACTGGACAGCGATATGCAGAAGAGTGAAACTGGACCACTTTCTTATACCATACACAAAAATAAATTCAGAATGGATGAAAGACCTAAATGTGAGACAGGAAACCATCAAAATCCTAGAGGAGAAAACAGGTAACAACCTCAGCCATAGCAACTTCTTATTGGACATGTCTCAGGAGGCAAGGAACAAAAAGCAAAAAATGAACTATTGGGACCTCATCAAGATAAAAAGCTTCTGCACAGCAAAGGAAACAATTGACAAAACTAAAGGCCGATTGATGGAATGGAAAAAGATACTTGCAAATGACCTATCAGATAAAGGGTTAGTATCCAAAATCTATAAAGAACTTCTCAAACTCAACACCTAAAAAACAATAATCCAGTTAAGAAATGGGCAAAAGACATAAATAGACACTTTTCTAAAGAAGACATCCAGATGGCTAACAGATACATGAAAAGATGATCAATATCATTCATTATCAGGAAAATAAAAATCAAAACAACAAGGAGATACCACCTTACACCTGTCAGAATGGCTAAAGTTTAACAACCTGGGAAACAACAGATGTTGGTGAGGATGTGGAGAAGGGGGAATTTTCTTGTCCTGTTGGTGGGAATGCAAACTGGTACAGCCACTCTGGAAAACAGTAGGAGGTTCCACAAAAAAATAAAAATAGAATTACAACACAGCAATTGCACTACTAGGTATTTATTCAAAGGATACAAAAATGCTGATTCAAAGGGGCACATGCACCCCAATGTTTATAGCAGCACTATCAACAATAGCCAAATTATGGAAAGAACCCAAATATCTATCAACTGATGAATGGATAAAGAAGATGTGGCATATATATAAAATGGAATACAGCTCGGTGATCAAAAAACTGAAATCTTGCCATTTGCAACAATGTGGATGGAACTAAAGTGTATCATGCTAAACGAAATAAGTCAGGCAGAGAAAGACAAATATCATATGATTTCACTCATGTGTAATTTAAGAAACACGACTGATGAACATAGGGGAAGGGAAGGAAAAATAACATAAAAACAGAGAAGGAGACAAACCACAAGAGACTCTTAAATCCAGAGAACAAACTGAGGCTTGCTGTCAGGGTGTTGAATGGGGGGATTGGCTAAATAGGTGATGGCCATTAAAAAGAGCACTTGTTGGGATGAACACTGGGTGTTATATGTAAGTGATGAGTCGTTGGGTTCTACTCCTGAAACAAATTCTAGACTATATATTAACTGACTTGAATTTGAATAAATAAATTTAAATTTAAAAATAAAAGAAATGTAGCCAGGTATCTTTACTATGGGAATTTAAGCATAAAAGGGAGGGAGCACTGAAAAATACTAACATTTTCTCAGCAGCTGGCAAATGGATAAATTGGCTATATTCTATGGCCTTTCTGAAAGTATTTTCTCCAAGGAAAAGTTAGATAGACTACAATTAAGTTAGCAACTTAGTGTAGAATTTCATGATTAAAAGACAAGACCTTAAAGATCACCTGTTCAAGTAGTTTTACAAATTCTAGAACCCCAGTGGAACCCCAATATAGGAACCAGTTGTAAGAGGAGCTACTTTTGTTGAAATGTGGGGCTATGCCAACTCCCTTCCACCATGTTGACTGTTGAGACTGTCTCTGACCTCCTAGATAATCCTGGTCCTTCTGGTTCCTGATGTGGGGTGACATGGCCTGAGTTCCATTTCTAAATGAAAACCTGGGACTCTTGACACTCACCCAATGGTCTTTCTACTAAACCAATGTTTTCCAGACCTCTTGTAGATCCCGAGGACACAGCAGGTAGGTTTCTGTCTCTGACAGAGGAGAGTAGTACTGGAAGGGGGAGATGAAGCAAGGATCGGGGTCCTTGATCCCATCTGACCAGAGCAGCTCCACTTTTACGTTTTTATATAATGGAGTTAATTTTTATATTCTAGGGGAAAAGCATTGCATTACCAAAAAAAGAAGAGGAAGAAAGGAAGGAAGGAAGGAAGGAAGGAAGGAAGGAAGGAAGGCTACCACAGGACTATCTTTCTTCACTTTATTTTCTTTTTTCTAAATAGTCTAATCTTAAAGTGACCAGATCTTTTTATCTCATATTTTAGAGGTGAAGATAGAGAGATATACACAAACACACAGAAAAGCATTTTAGAAAAAAAATCGCAAAGCAATGGAAGCTGGATGGTGAAGCAAAATTCCTGACTAGAAAGTGGATGCTTAGCAACGAGGACCACAATGTTTCTGGCCTGGCCACATGAATTGATTTTCTTTTTTAAAACTCTGATAATAGCTGGAGACTATCCTGTGGTCTGGATTAGTGATTCCCTGTGTGTCTTTGTGAGGTTATTTTGTTTGATAGGCAGCAGTCAACTTGCCTTTACTTCACCTCTATGTTGAGAGGGCACTTTGGATCACTTGCCAAGTCTTTTTGGACCAGCACAGAATGGTGTACCACAAGTTGTGGACAGCTGTTCCGGAAAGCAGAAGTCTATAACCAACAGCTTTCTTAAATGGAGAAGGATGGGCTGCTGATTGGCAGAAAAGACTCTGATTACATAGTTCAAAGATCCAATGCAAAGAAATAGATGTTGAAATGATTTACAGGGAGTGGGTAAGCCTGAGGTGTTCAGCTATGAGATACAAAGGAAAACATGCCCTCACCACTCTGATGGGAAAACAATGTTTTATGTGTTTAGACTCCATTCCAAATAAAATCACTGGTCATTTTCCTATGGAAAGAACGGATAGCCTGACATCTTACTATACTTGGAAAACAAATACCATGAAAGCAACAGTGATACTACAGTACAAAGATGTATGTTATTCCTGTTGACCTCTAATGACTATGATAAAAATTTTTTCAAACCTGTACATTTGGAGAATCTAGTCAAGTAGAAGAATTTTAAAAGGGTAATAGTAAACATTAGTAAACTAAAAATGTTTGGTTAGGTTTGCATGTAGGATATCATGCCAGTGAAAGTTCCTTGTCTGTGTGACTAACTTGCATGTTTACTTATATGTTTGATAACTTGACTGTCCATCTGATTTAACAGAAAAAAATTTGCACCCGTTTAGACCTCATAACCATTTAAATATACTAAGGAATCCCAAGGAATGACCATCCTAAGCCATCCAGAAAGTAGTCTTTATTTTGAACAGCTTTTGAGTGCTTCGAGACAGAATGGAAAATAGTTATGAAAATGAAATTTTCTCCATTTCCTATCTTCCTGTTTCTCTTTTTGCCAGGCAGTCTTCTCTAGCCCAACATTCAGCAGGACCTATGATCTTTCCTTCTCCTAGGGTGTTCTGGGAGGCATCCCTCAGGTTTGCCAGCAGATGTACATCCCGAGGTGCCTGGGGAGCTCCATTTCCTCCTGCATTGTGCAAAGTTGCTGCCCTTCAATCGTTTGGCTCCTTGGCTCACTTTGTGTGTGGGGGTGTGTTTTTCCTGTTTTCTAACTTGCATTTTGTTTGGTGGGGTGGGAATATCTTTGTCCAGATGGTCCCCATCCCAGGACATTTTGTAGAGTATCTGTGAGCCAGAAACCACCGGGGATTTTTTTTTTTTCTTTTGACTCAAGAAGGTCCCTCAGTCTGCTTCATGTTGCCAATTCTTCTTGTAAATCTCAAGGCATGTTCCTTTTGCAAAACAGTTCTCTGAAAACACACACACACACACACACACACACACACACACAGTTTTATTAGTTAAAAAATTAGTCTGTGGCAAATTCTTGCTAAAAAGGGATAAATTCTATCTCTTCAAAGAGGCTGGCAGACCTTTCCTGTTCATGATTTTGCTTTTTAAGCAAAACCGTTGACCCCCTAGAAATGCTCTTGTAGCACATGCCCTGCGTGGACACCCTAAAGAAGCTGATCCCCAAGACACAATGTCAGCCTAACCACCTCTCACCATCCCATCCCAGAACAAACCTGAATCCTTTTGAAACAAATCACGTGGAATAAGCCAGATTGCAAATGAAAGCCGTACGGTCCATTGGAGGCAGCATAATTTGTGTTTATTATGCTCTTTCAAGCGATGCTGTATTCCCCTTTGTCTCATTTTCTTGTTGCACAGTAGACATCTGCTCATGACTGAAATGCCTTGGAAGAACTTGATCCCTTTGGGCTTGGGGAGGTAAGGGTGGAACAGGGGCAACTTCATCTAAATATTGCTTATAAACCTCACTCTTACAGCCTTTTGCAGAACAATCTTTTTCCCCCTGCTTTAGCATACCACACCCCCTCCCCATTGTCTTCCTGTGTGCAGGATCCATCTATGTAAAGGATGTTGTGTTGGATGACTACTCCTGATGAGGGCTTTTAAACGCTTTAACATGTGGCATCATTGTTATAGCTGTCATTGCTGTCTTGGAATTTATTCTCAGCTCTGAGAAAGGCTTTTAGCCATGTGTCAGGCAGCACGTCAGCAGAAATTGCCAACAAGCACGATTTATATTCAGCCTTTTGGGGCCAAGAGAGTACTGCCTCAGGCTGCTTCAGATCTGAAAGAGGCTAGAACCACACCTTGGCAGTCTATGACCTATGTCTGCCCTTGGTCAGGCAAATCATTTTATTTGTAGAATTACAGACATTTTCAGGGGCATATTCCTAAATCTGCTTTCCCTGACAGAAGATAAGAAAGTGGCATGGCTCTCTTACTCCATTGCCTATTTTGTCCCATGTTTGCAATTACCTTACCCTCCAGAATACAAGGGCATTAAGGAAAAGGTCAATCTCACTCTAGTTGCCCAACTCTAACTTAAAGTGAGACAGAATTGCTAAGATCTGTCTATAGGGATATTTATTGCAAGATAGTTTAGAAATAGGGAACTGGATTAAGAAACATGGTGCATCTCATTCAGTGCAATGGTTCTTCTTCTTCAATGGTATACTCCACAGGCATTAAACAGATTCTTAATTCCATATTAATGAAAATTTGATAAGCAAAAAAGCAAATTACCAACCTAAATGTTCATCAACTGATGAATGGACAATAAAATGTGGTATATCCATACAATGGAATATTGGTTGGCCTAAAAAAGGAATAAAGTACTGATACTGATACATGGTACAACGTGGATAAACCTGGGAAACATTATGTTAAGTGGAAGGAGACAGGCACAAAAGACCACATGCTATATTATTCCATTTATGTGAAATGTTCATAATAGACACATAGAGACAGACAATAGTGGTTTATAGGACCTAGACAGAGGAGGGAATTGGGAGTGCTAATGAATATTGTTTCTTTTTGGAGTGGTAGAAATTTTCTGCAATTAGATGGTTGCAACTCTAAATATGCTAAGAAAAACTATATTGTACACTTTAAAAGGGATGTTACACTATGTGAATTACATCATAATAAAACTGTTATTAAATAAAGGCTAAACAAAAAAGAAAAAGAGCAAATTACCTAACTCCATGCACTTATGATTTTATTTTTGTAAAAAAAGATATTGCATATATTAATATATTTATTTAAATGTATATATTAGTATATATTAATTAAAATTAAATATATTAACTATATATTAATACATATATATTAAATATATGTAAATATACAAATATATTAAATATATTAACTATATATTAATACATATACACACATTTTTAAAAACTAGAATAATACAGTTACCACTATGGATGAAATTATAAGAATTTTGCATTTTCCAATTTTTTGTATTTTATTTTTTCTAATTACAAAAATTATGCTGGTTAGTTTTATAAAACTTTGAAGATGTCTAAAACTTTTAGACATACTTTAAAATGTTTCTCTTTTCTTAAAGAGACACTGTGGGCCTAGAAATTGAGCACCAAATGGGAACCTTAAAATATGGTACTATGTGCCAGAAAAAGTTAATTTCCTGTTCCTCTACTTCCATTTTCTCCCACTCAGTAAATAGTATCTCATAAAGCACATTGTTTTGAGTTTATGACAGAGATAACAGGGAGAAGAAAGTAATTTAACATTTATTGAGGGAACCTCGTTGCCAGGAAAGAGCACTACATTGTCAGTCGCATGAACAAATGTTCTCTATGACTGGAGTTGGTTACATTCAACACTTTCATTCCATTCTATCAGAGAGAATGTAATCAAATAGTCATACCTAGCTGCAAGAAAGGCTGGAAAACAGTTTCTAACTGGTTGGTCATGGGCCTTTCAAGAAGTATGATAGTTTAGAAGGGAAGAGTGTATTTTGGAAGAAACTATCAGACTTCCATACCAATTGTTCAGAGATTATTTTTCAAATGTAGCAAAACTGTATTTATACATGAAGAAAAATATCTTGAGCCAAAGAAAAATTCTGAATTACTATGGGAGGTAGTATAATTATTGGAGCTGTTTAAAAATATGTAAACACCCTTTGATTTGGTGGTTGATGGATATTCATCTGCCGATAGGCACGTTGCTAAGTTAAATGACCCATAGAAGTAATTTTGAGCTGCATGATCATTAATATGCTTGATCTTTGTTCTTTTTTATTAAACATTTTTTAATGTGTATTTATTTTTGAGAGAAAGAAAGACAAAGCGTGAGCAGGGGAAGGGGGAGAGAGAGAGAGAGAGAGACAGACAGAATCTGAAGCAGGCTCTAGGCTCTGAGTTGTCAGTACGGAGCCCAATGCAGGGCTCAGACTCATGGACTGCGAGATCATGACCTGAGCTGAAGTTAGATGCTTAACTGACAGAGCCACCCAGGTACCCTGTGTTCTTTTTTAAATTTTAAACAGAGATGATTCTTTGTAAGCAAACGATGTGCTTGTTTATCTTTGAATCTAATTTTTCACCACATCAAGTGGTGTCACATCAGGGTGGCTTTTCTATACAAAGAACTCATTATGTTAACTTAAATACTGTTATAATTCCTGTATTAATATAATACTAGTCATTGTAATGAATAAATTCTCAAATTTCAGTATCTTAATGGAATAAAATTTAGTTCTTGTTCAAGCAATAGTGTAATATGAATGTTCAAATAAGCAGCTTCCAATGTGGTGAGCCAGGGACCCAGGCTCCTTCCTTCCTTTGATTCTATCATCTTTTAGATGTCTGTAGTCCTTAACTTCTAGCTGGTAGATGGGGATAAAAAGAACCATTCAGGATATAAAGGGAGGTTTTTATGTCCCAAGCCTGGCAGTGGACTACAAAACTTTCACCCTCAGCCCATTGGCCAGACATTAGCCACATGACCACATCTAACTAAAGGGATACTGGGAAATGTAGTCCAGCTTAAGTCTCACTTAGGAAGAAAGAAAAGAGAGTGGGGAACAATTAACCTGTTTCTGTTATCTTTATCTTTATCTCCAAGGAGATAAAGTCTAAACTCTTTATCAAGGACTACAGGGTCATTTACAGTTTGTTCCTGTTTACCTCTAGAGCCTCATCTTGTCTCTTGAACCTATTCCATTTCAAGTCTCTAAATCATAGAGGATGTTGATAGTTCAGGTAATAATATTGTTTGCCGGTAGAACAGTGACTAGCAATTATTCAAATCTTTTGATCTTCTTATCTTTAGTCCCATGAGAGGAACTAGCTTTTATCAACACTTTTCCCACCAAAAAGAAAGACAGAAAGACAGACAGAAAAAGAGAGAGAGAGAGAGAGAGAGAAAGAAAGAAAGAAAGAAAGAAAGAAAGAAAGAAAGAAAGAAAGAAAGGGAGGGAGGGAAGAAAGGAGGGAGGGAGGGAGGGAGGAAAGTATTGTGGGCACTATTGCTTGCTTAACCACTGTTTGATGATATTTGGGATAAGTTTGGGGTTTGTTGTTGTTTTGCCTCCAGTAAATCTTAAAGACTAGGAGATAAGGAGTTTCCACTTAAACACCTGGGAGAATCTGTTAGTTTCCTGAAGGGCTGTCTGGTCTTTATCCTCTTATTTTTCCGGGTGGAGAATGGTTTAACTGGAGTTACCTAAGATACTGGTCCCCAAACATTCATGTGCTTAAGAATCACTTGGGTAGTTTGTGAAAAAGGTAACTTCAGGATCCCATCAGGGAATCTGATTCAATAAGACTGGTGTAGCATCAAAGAATGCATATTTTTATGTTTCTAATGTAATGGTCCATGGAGTGTGGTCTGAGAAATATTAAACTGACAGGTTAGAGAGTATAGAATAGTGGACAAGAACACTACTCAGATAAATCAGCTGTATAACTGAGTAGTTAGTTCTGCAGTCTGGGGCAATTTTATTAAACTGTGTGAGTGGCTGGATGGGGACCAGTGAAAAGCTACTAGAAGCTCCTATTAATGTTGCACTTGCTTTGATTCTAGAGTGCCCTTCCAACTCCTTCAGTCGTCTTACCCCACTGGATTCCCACTCTAGCCAGCTACAGTATGTTTCTCAAGAAGGGGTAATGCCTTCATTCACGAGGCCTGAGAAATTGGC
This sequence comes from Puma concolor, assembly GCF_028749965.1. NCBI lineage: Eukaryota > Metazoa > Chordata > Mammalia > Carnivora > Felidae > Puma > Puma concolor. The sequence continues at coordinate 139,433,734 of NC_141674.1, read as the reverse complement.
TTTTAGGACCAGGAAAGAGTATAGGCTCAGGGAAGGAAGGAGTCAGAAGCGTAGTCATTTTCTTAAAATTTCCCTTTCAAACCAAGTCCTTAGCTATCTGCAGATAGGGAGCCACTGGTGTGATATAGCTGCTAAAAATCCAGCACAATCATGAACTGCACTAAAGAGATGTTAGAATTCATATAAGCAAAGGGGAAGATTCTATTCCACTCTGTGGTGGCCGCAGCATATCTGCAATTGTATTCCCTTATGGAAGCTAACTCTCCACCTAAACAAGAGCTTTGACAATCTGGAGCACATCCAGAGGCAAGTGAACAAAATGGTATGAGGTCTGGGACCAAGTCCCATGAGAAAGCATTCAGTCAAACTGGGAAGTTTCATTTTTCTGAAGAGAAAACCTGGTGGTAGTTCAGGGTGATGGTTCAAGGACACAATGATTAATTTAAAATGCTCCAAGAGACAAAAAGTGTAAGAAGATTTAGATTTGTTATTTGATGCCTTCTAGAGTAGAATGAGGACAGGGTAGGAGACAGATTAGGATGAAAGATGTTTCCAACCCCAGAAATGTTCAGTTGTGGGAAAAGTAGAGGCTGGTGACAAGTTCCAGAGGTGTTGTGAACAGCCTTTCTCTTTCAGGATTTATTTATATTATACAACCTAAGGTCCCACACCTCACTATAAGATTCTATGTTTGGCCTGAGGGGCCGTGTAACTTCGTGGGATGCACCATGGTATTTCTCTTTCTGCTTATGCTGTTGAAATGTGTCAGGTGACTTTGGATGCCCAGGATTGTGTGTTTTCATCTATTCTATGGAAACAGTGCTATAAAAACCCAATTTACATGATGCTTGTGAGAGCAAACTTACAAATGACAGTGGCTTTCCTAAAGCATAACTTTCCCCATCTGAATTTGTTTGGTGGTCTTTGAGAGTAACAGGATGATGTTATCCTCAATTCTCTGCTCATCTCCAGCAGTGGAGAGAGAATATTGTTCTTGGCTTCTGTCTTTAGGAAGGATAGGAGAATTAAGAATTGGGAAAAGTTTTGATGGTATTATGAAAGAAATAAAATGAGAAAGAAGAATGCCTTGATGCTGTGTTGGTATAAGCTTTCTTTTATAAAGTTCCTGAGGCAGATACACATAAGAAACAATACAGATAGGAGATAAAGGCATCACTTTTTAAATAAACTGGTAAAATCAACACAAAGCTCTCTAGTAAAAGTTGAGTTAGTATGATATAAATTTGGGGTGAGGTTTTGATGGTATTAAAATGTATTATAGTCATGGGATATAAAAATACAGGAATTTTGCCTTGGTCACCTATACTGTAAGAAGTTTCCCAGAAAGCTCCACCAATGAGCAAAAATGACAAATATGAAACTAAGTTTTACTTTGCTAGTGTCTGGATGAATATCCCTTTTACAGATGTAAGACTTTCTACTGAAAGCTGTGTTGGCATAGACGGCCAGCCAAAGATCCTGAAGAGCTCTTCTACAAGCTCCAAAATTTTGTATCCTAATCCCTTTTGACAAACCAATAGATACAGAGACATGTGGAGCATTACATGCACTTATGATCATATTTGAGGAGAATGAAGAATCTGGACCTCGTGATATCTTGGCACAGCTTACCCCATGACCTTGGGCAAGAGAAAAAAGTATCACAAAGGAAAGCAAGATAATCTGTGTGTTCAGGTGAGGGTCCATTACTCATTCAGGAGAACAGAAGCTGCAAACAGTGAAAGAAAGCCATGCATAATTGGGTGACCTTCAAATGGATAGTGATTCCACCCACTGAACCATGTCTCTACCATTGCCAGCTGGGACCTTGTTCAGAGGAATGAGAATGCCATAGTTCAGAGGACATAAGAGGAGGAAAAGCATCAAGACAACCAGTTCCCCAGTAGATCTTGGCCTATTCAGTAAAACCCACCTCATGGGGAGTGTGGCAAAGCATAAAATAGGTCTAAGGTAAATCCTGGCTTGCTTTCCTGGGCATTTAGCCACATGGAAATGGGACACAGACAGCAAGATGGCCAGGTTTCTGGGGAGAGCTGGCTCAGCTCACTAGCCTGGCCATATAACATGTTAATGGCAGAGGCCAGAGCAAGGTGACCAAATCAGTTCAAGTCTTAACTACCCAAAGGCATGGAAGCTGGAAGTAGAAAAAAATTATTTCTTTGGTGGGATATTTAATGCACAATGGCCCTATTCAATGTGGTTTTGTCAGCAACCTGAATCTGCCCAGCAATATTACCAATCCTTTCTCTTGGTTTGTGAGTTGGGGTGAGGGTGGGCAGGGAGGGCTTAAGATCTTTCCATTCCCCCCAAATATTCATGCTACATGGAATGGGATAATTTCTAAAATGACTCTTAGTTCCTCAAAGATGCAAGAAAATTTGACTTTCAGGCTGTTGGGAACCTATGGTTGTTATCTTTGGTCTTGAGAGCCTCATTCTTATGTTATAGAAACATGAAACATCTCCAGGAGAGGTCAGCCTAGATTCTCACTATAAGAAACAGAAGAGCAGTATGGTATAGTGTTAGGAGTCTGTACTCTGGAGTTTGACTTTCTGAACTCATATCTCAATTCTGTCCCTCCCTACTTCTTTAAAAAAAAATGTTTATTTGTTTTGAGAGGGGTGGGTAGGGAAAGAGAGAGAGGAGAGAGAATCCCAAGCAAGCTCCATGTTGCCAGTGCAGAGCCTGACTTGGGGCTTGAACTCAGGAACCATGAGATCATGACCTAAGCAGAAACCATGAGTCGGACGCTCAACCAACTGAGCCACCCAGGAGCCCTGCCCCTCCCTACTTCTAAATATCAGTGTCCTCATCTGTAAAATGGGATGATGACATTAGTAAAAATGTCAAAGGGAAGAACATATACAAAACATCAGACTCAAAAAGTTAACTGGTTTTGTTTTCAGGGAAAAATGATCATATTGGCAAAGAATGATCCTCCAGGTTTATCAAATATAGATAGCCCCCTTCCTCTAAGGAGATGAAAATGCATTCCTAGTTGTAATACTAGTTGTCTTCATGGTAACATGGGGATTTGAAATGATTTGAGATAAATGGAAACTTTTGGAACTCACAACTATGCCCTGTGTGTATTCTCAATATGAAATACATTGATTTTTGGTAACATGCTTGAGGTGATTAGAGCAGTGCCCTATGGTTAGCACCCAGAAGTTCTGCCGTCTCTTCCCATGTACCACCCATGATAGCTGGTCTGGTCTTTGGGCCCCAGAGAGAACTTGTAGTTTTTTTAACAGCACTGTCTGAACTATGGGGCTGAAATGTGGGTGATCTTGCTGTCACATTGGGCTACAGAGCCAGAAGGAAAGAAGAGAGGGAGACAAGCTGCAGCTGGCTCTGGGTGCATGCTCTTGTCTTGAGGGGGTTGGTCCTTGAGTTTCTCTAGAGTCTGTAATAAACTTTCTGTCTCTTATTTCTTGTGACTGCACTTGAGGTTATCCATTCTGAATTCCAGAAACAAACAGGCCCAATTCTAGGAATTCTGGCATTTAGAATCACAGGATGTTACATTTTTCAGAGATTATAGATCATCTTCTTTAGCCTCTTCAGTTTGCAGATCACAAAACTGAGTCCCAGGAAGTTCAAGTAACTTTTCAAAGGTCAGAGAGCTAGTTACTGGAATAACTCAGATTATAGTGTATGTTGTATAACACAGAGGCTAAGATTCATTACGAACACAGTTTCTGGAGCCAGCCCGCCTGCATACAAGTTACCAGGAACAGCTCTTCCTCAAATAAGAAATGTAAGAAAGTTAACTAACTCCTTTATTCCTCAGTTTCCTCATATCTGACTGAGGGTGGTACTCACTTCATAGGTTGTTGTGAGGCTTAAATCAGGTAAAGTATGTAATATACTTTTAGAACAATGCCTGACATTTGGTAAAACACTTAATAATTTAACTCATTACCATTAATTTTAGATCACAGTACTTTCAGTCTGGGCACAGGATTTTAGGCAACCGTAGATAGTTGGTAATTCCTTCTATGTAAAAACACTTCCTGACTCTTCTTAATAGTTTTCATCCCCTCCACTGACAAGTCCTAGACTCAGCCCCCTTATCTCTCACCTAGATTACTACAGGAGCTCTCTCATTGGCTCTACTCTTCCTTTAAGTGGTGCATAACAAACTACACTGAAATGTTTGTTCACAGTTTTGTGGGTCAGGAATTCAGAATTGTTCAGCTTGATGGCTTGTCTCTACTCCTTGTGTTGTCACCTGGGACAGCTTGACTGAAGCTGGGGAATGTGCTTTCAAGATGGTTCACTCATATAGCTGGAATGTGGGTGCTGGCTCTTGGCTATAAGCCTATCCAGGGCTATCATCTGGGGGCTTCACTTCCTCTCCAAAATGGCTTTTACTTGAGGCTACCTGAGTTTTCCACATCATGGTGGCTGGGTTACATGAATGAGTGTTCCAAGACACTGGAAGTAGAAGCTGCCAGCTTCTGAATGCCTTGGTTCTGACAACTGGCAAAGCACCACTTTCGTTACATCCTATAAGTTCAAATAATCACAGAGCCAGCCCAGTTGCAAGGGGAGGAAAAAATAGATCCCACCCTTTAATGGGAGGAGTGTCAAAAAATGTGTAACTGTCTTTTAATATTCTATGTCCTTCTATGATCAGTTATTTTCAGGGTATCACAAGCCACCTTTAAAACATATAAATCAAATAATGTCACTCTCCATTGCTTTATAACTCTTACAAGTTAAAGGTGGGGGGGGTGCAGAGAAAGAGGGATAGAGAGAATCCCAAACAAGCTCCGCAGTGTCAGCACAGAGTCCAGTGGAGAGCTGGATCTCACAAACCATGAGATCATGACCTGAGCTGAAATCAAGAGTCAGACACTCAACCAACTTAGTTGAATTTCAAACATCATTTCCTTTGTCACTTCTTTCTTTCTTTCTTTCTTTCTTTCTTTCTTTCTTTCTTTCTTTCTTTCTTTCTTCCTTCCTTCCTTCCTTCCTTCCTTCCTTCCTTCCTTCCTTTCTTTCTTTTTCTTTCTTTCTTTCTTTCTTTCTTTCTTTCTTTCTTTCTTTCTTTCTTTCTTATAGTTTATTTATTTATTTTGAGAGAGAGAGAGAGAGAGAGAGAGAGAGAGTGCTCATCTGGGGGGGAGGGGCAGAGAGAGAGGGAGAGAGAGAGAATCCCAAGCAGCCTGAACTGTCAGCCTGTCAGTGCAAGTCTGTCACAGGGCTTGATCTCACAAACTGTGAGATCATGACCTGAGCTGAAATCAAGAATTATATGCTTAACTGACTGAGCCACCCAGGCAAACCTCCTTTATTACCTTTTCAATTTGTATTCTCTGACACCCTATCTAAAACAGTACCATGTTACTTTCTACACCTTTGCCCTGAATTACTTTTCTTTATGCACTTATCATTGCCTGACATATTTTTTCTATTAATTTATCCAACTCAGCCTCCTGAGTGAGGCTCAGTTGTGAGTCCATGAGGGCAGGGACTTTAGTCAGTCTCCTACCTCCATTGCCTGCAACAGTGTCTATCAAATAGCAATGCTCTATAAATATTTGTTGAATTAATGAATTGTACATTTTGCATTGTTTTCTTTGCCAGAAAAAAAAAACAAAAACACTTCCGTTTTTGTGTACTTGACTTTCTGCCGTACTTTCCCTCTTTCCCTGGAGAGGGAGTAGCCTTTGTGTCAGTCAAGTTTATTTACCTATGCAATATAAGGAAGAGAAGCAAGATGAAAGATACAATGCTTTTGGCAGGGGAAAGGGTTGAAAATCAGTTGGCTAATATTAATGACAAGTCTCACTATTGACTTAGGTATTTAGGCCATGTGTATGTAATAAGAAACAAATGATACAATCTGTGCTCTCAAACAGTTTAGAATTAGGGAAATGTCAATGTGATGATGACTCAAGGATGGCAGAAAGTCTAAATGGAATTATCAATGGCACTGAAATTAGACAAACTTGGATGCCTTTCTCTAGGCATGTGACATAATAATCAACTTGCTTAACTTCTTTGAACCTTTTTTTTAATATGTGAAGTATAAATACTAATATTCTCTTAACATTTCTGTGAGAATTAAATGTGTCACTCTATCTATGGTGGAATTAAAACACAACTGCAAATTATTTCAACTCCTGATTTTGGCTCAGGTCATGATCTCATGGTTCATGAGTTTGAGCCCCTCATCAGGCTCTCCTGTGCACGCTCTCTCTCTCTCTCTCAATAAATAAATAAACATTGAGAAAAAAAAAACCACAACTGCAAATTCTTTGTTACTTCTTCCATTAAGAGGTGCAGGTTTATGTACCTTCCCCTTGAATTTGGACGGATTATGTTCACTTGGGCCAGAAGAGTATAGCAGAGGTGATGCCATGTGACCTCCAAAGCTAGGTCATAAATGGCCAGAGTTCCCATACAAGAAGTCTGACTACTACCCTGAGGCCACCATACTAGAGTGGCCACATGTAGGCCTTCTGGTTGAGTCCTAGTTGTTTTTCACCGTCCCACTTGGGCAACAGTTATGTGAGTGAAGAAGCCATCTTGAGTGTGGATCCTCAATCTATTCCAGGCCTTAGTTACTGAGTCATTCCCAACCCTGAAAGTTACTTTGGGCAGGGCTCCAAACAAGATGAACGGGGACAAACTGTCCCCACTGTGTCCTTTCCCAGTCTCTGACACACAGCATTCATGAGCATGATAAAATGGCAGCTGTTTCAAGTCACTATGCTTTGGGATGGTATGTTATACAGTGAGAGATAAATGGAACAGAATGGACACCATCCAACACAGTCTTTTGTATAAAGTAGGTGATGTGAGCATGTCCTTCTAAATTTAATTCTTCTAAATTTAATTCGATGTTAGAGAACAGGGACATGGCTGAGGGCTTTGTGGTGTGATGGGTTTTGAGTTAGGTCTTATAGGTAGGGCAAGATTTCAATAGGGAGATGAAAGGGTGTCACAGAAAGACATTCCAAGCAGGGATATAGGTGGGAGGAAGCGTTGATTATGGCCAGAGACTTAGAGTAAGTCTTCAGATGACTCACTGCTAGAAATATGCAGTGGTCAGCCCCAGCTCCTCAGACAGGAGATAAAACTGCTCAGAAGGAGGCTTCCTCAGTGGTCACCTCCTTCATTTTATGCTGATAAGTGAAATGCAGTGATGAGATCTTCTCACCAGGGCCCAGCCCTCCAGGCCTTGTCCTCACCAGAAGTTAAGTCATAGATTGGAGGGATGCTGGGATCCTCACACTGTTCCCTTGCTTCTGGCTTGGTGAATTCTCTGTGCCTGCTTCTCTCTGCTCTCTTCTCTGGTCTAAACCTCAGCATTTCTTCTTACCCCACTTGCCCCATTCTCATTCTCTTTGCTTACTGCTTGAGACTGTCTCTCCAATAGCCCAGACTTTCTCTCAACTATTTCCTCTGTAGGAGTAGAAATAAAAATGCAATTTTGTGACTTTCATACTTCAATGAAACATGGATATCTTTTATTATTATTATTATTATTATTATTATTTTAAATGTTTACTTATTTTTGAGAGAAAGAGAGAAAGCATGAGCAAGGGAGGAGCAGAGAGAGACAGAGACACAGAATTGGAAGCAGGCTACAGGCTCTGAGCTGTCAGCACAGAGCCCCAATGCAGGGCTCAAACTCACAAGCTGTGAGATCATGACCTGAGCCGAACTTGGACGCTCGACTGAGCCACCCAGGTGCCCCCAAACACGGACATCTTTTAATTAGGGGGTGTCTCTGAGTGTGTGTTTGAACTTGCCATTCATGCTCACCTTTTCTTTTTTTTTCAGGAGGGATTTAGAGTAAAAACAGTGTATTAGACAACAGTCTTTTCAGGAGTGAGGACCATGCCTTTTAGGTAAATTATGTATCTTATATAGGATAGCTGTCAAGTGTACTTGCACTGAATAAATAATGGGATACCATGGAAGAATTTTCAATTCTTAGTGTACAGGAAATCCTTTTCACTTCAGTGGTACAGCAGAGTTGCTGGAAGAAATGTCACCACCATATTATGCTTCAGTCTGAGAGTGGTTTCGAGTACCCCAACCTTCTTCCCTTTCCCTACTAAGGTAGAAACAAGCGTCTGAGATCCCCATTGGAACAGAATTCAGCACAACCTGATGGCAGAATTTTTGATCATGGATTGATTAGTATTATTAGTCACTATATTAGATCAATTTCAAGGCTCTCCTCAGCTCACATGGACAAAATTTTCTTACTTCATTTTCCCAACCTGATGGCTTCTATCTAGAAACAGGGCAGAAAGATTTTTCATGGTGTGTTGAATCACTAACATCTCAAAAACTCTTTTTTTAAAGATTTTAGTTTTAAGTAATCTCTACACCCAACATGGGGCTTGAAGTTACAACCCCAAGATCAAGAAGTTTCATGCTCTACCAACTGAGCCAGCCAGGTGCCCCCAAATCACAGTAACTCTTATGTTCCAAGAACAAACTACCATGGTGCCACTATAAAACTAACTCTATTTTTCAAAAATACTGCTTCTATAAACTCAGTTGGTCCTTCCCCTACCCTTGGATAAAATCTTGGCTAAGCTTGGAATTCATCTTATTTTCAGATAATAAAATGCTCTGTAGTCACTTTAGAACAAACAAACAAACAAACAAACGAACAAACTAGACTCAGTTCCTTTTTTTAGTCTTGGTTTAGGATAATGATCAAATGTAGGAACCTCATTCAAAGGTAACACTTTAGGCCTACATAGGTAGAAAGCTGGTAGTGGGCAAGCAGGCTGGGTGGGAGGTACCTGAGTGGCTTTTTCTACATTCTTCTTTTCAGTGTTGCATTCTTACCCCTTCTCCCCCAGCTTGCCAACAACTGTGGTTTCTGACCCTCATCCCCACAAGTCAGCTTGAAGTTGAGGAATAGCTATGACAGAAAAGGTGAAGGACAGGAGAGGCCTTACATGACTAGGATATTACCAGTTGGTGCTGGAGCCCTGTGGGGTACGTTAGAGGTTTTGGAGCACCTCTCCCCCAACAATGCATCACTGAGGATCTTTTGCCTGCTGTGTTCCCTCACAAGTGAGGTGCATTCTGACTGGTTGTCTATGTTACCTTCTTCAGCTCTAGGCATCTGGTGATAAACAGCACATTTCTGTTGAAGTTTTCTTGCTCTTCTGGAGGGTCCTCATACTAGTATTTTTATTGCCATGAAGTAAATTACTAAAAAATGAGTGACATAAAATAATGTAAATTTATTATCTCACAGTTCCTGTAGATCAGAAGTCTAGACATAGCTGAATTGAGTCCACTGCTCAGAGTCTCACTAGGCTGAAATCAAGGTGTTGGCCAGAGTGGTGATCTCAAATGCTGTTAGGGTCCTCTTACAATTTCATATGGTTGTTGGTGACATTTATTTCCTTGCAACTCTAGAACTCACAGAGGCTACATCTTTGAGGCCAGCAGGAGAGTGTCTCTCTGACACTTTGTCATCCTTTAAAGGCTCATCTAATTAGGTCAGGATGCCTCAGAACTCTCTCCTTTGATCAACTCAGAGGATTAGTAGCCTAATCCTGGCAGGGATATCCTATCATATTCCTGGGTCTTGCTCATTGGATATGATTATAGAAGGAGAGGAGATTTTACAGGAGTGGACATAGGGAAATGAAATTTTGAAGACTTAGAATTCTGACCGTGATATCTCTCTTGGGAAGGGCCTACAATTCCTCCATGCTCCTCATCATCTCTCCTGTGGCCCACGTCTGTGATACTCTTTCTGTAGTAATGCAATTACTTTCCAGGTCCAACTCTCTACCGTTCTTCAACGAGCCACTACAGCCAGCTCTGGCTCTTTATATTTCTCATATATGGCCCAGTTTCCATTCACTATGTCACTCAATGTCCATGAGACCTCTAACAAGCTCACCAAGTTATCTCCTGAATTCTCTCTCATTAGTACCGAGGTGAAGGTAGAAATTTCCAACCTTTCATTCTCCCAGCCTTATCAAATGATTTCTTTAGATGCCCATGAGTGGCTGAGGGGACAGGGTCAGAAAACAATTTGAGAACTTCTCCTTTGTAAATCCTGTTCAGGTTGTTTGGTATCTCACTTTGAAAGTTGGGAATAATTGGCACCCCTCTAGTGGGCTCGGTTAAAACTAAGACAAAAAGAATTATATAACATTGTGGTATTTGTTTACTATTCCTCATTTTTATTCGTTTTTAAATATGTATTACCCTCAAAAAAAAGATACAGAGAGGGAGAAAGGCAAACCACAAGAGACTATTGAATATGGAGAACAAACTAAGGTTGGATGGCGGGGTGGGGGAGAGGGGAAAATTGGTGATGGACATTGAGGAGGGCACTTGTTGGGATGAGCACTCGGTGCTGTATGTAAGCCAATTTGACAATAAATTATATTCATAAAAAATATGTGTTACCCTCCACTAACTATATAAAGAGTGAAAACTGAGGCTTAGAGGCTAAATATCTTGTTTGGGACCACAGAGTCGATACATAGTGGAACTGCAGTTCGAAGCCAGGTTTGACATAGTAGCCCTTGTCTTAGCCACTTTCTGTATAGCCTTCCTAATTTTTTTGTTCCCAACTTATTTATTTATTTATTTATTTATTTATTTATTTATTTAGAGAGCTAGAGAGAACGAGTGGGAGCAGGGGAAAAGAAAGAGGAGAGAGAGAATCCAAGCAGGTTCTGCATTGTCAGCACAGACCCCAATATGGGGCGAGATCATGACCAGAGCTAAAATCAAGTCAGATGTTTAACGGACTCTGCCACCCAGGTGCCCCACTGTTCCCAACTTTTAATCTCTGAATAAAAACATATGGGTGCATTGGATCAAATTGCCTAAGGATAATTAGACTGCTGAACTTATTATCATGTTGGTTCTATCTCTACCTATTTGTGTTATATGTTTATGGACATGTCTCTTGATAAATACTGATACAGTTAGAGCTGCTTCTTTCCTCCAGCTCTGGGAGAAACATCCCCAATGTTTTGATCAATTCATTTCAAACAACTGCAGATCTAGCCCTTTGTTAACTACCAGGGCAAAGAAGGCTTAACAAATTCAGAGTCTGAGAATACAGTTGGGCCATTGGGCATAGGTGACCAAAGGAGTACCTTGTTTACATCTCTGGCAATATCTTTTAGGTGTCTGGTTTATGTGGCAGTCTTAGAGTGGGCCACAAGTAGGAAAGTTAAGAAATTCTATTCCATGCACGAAGAGCTAATTGTGTGCTGTTGATTTCTTTCTATTCCCTGTCATAACCAAAGAGACCACAACTGGATGTGGATATTTATTGCATATATTTCAGAAATGCCTTTTTCTAAGTGTCTGGTTGCCTTATGTTGTAGAGAACACTCACCACCTTGCTACTCAGCTGTGTTTTTGGTCACAGGCAGAGTCAACCCACCAGATAGAGCCAAACCTCAGGACTGCAGGAGACTCAGCCATTCTCTATGCTCAAAATGTGTTTTAGTAACAATAAGCCACCATGAGGCATTTGAAGTGGGCCAGCTCTCCTTGGCTTGGGCCAAGGTGGCAGAGAGCAAAATGATTGCATTTCGTGTGGACATACTTCTGAAGTAACTTTAGCCCAGTGGGGAAGGAAAGTTTGGGAATGGTACCAGAATAAGAATAAAGACCAAATGTGCAGGCAGAAAGGCAGACTTTAATAGATTGTTGGTTGTTTAGCGGGACACTGAGTGCTGTTTCTGAGCTAAAGTTTTGAAATCTTTAGGTCTTTATCAAAGATGTGTTGTTCTTGATTAGCCACACAAACTATTTCTTCTGTAACATATTCACAGTGAAAATTTAATCTCAGGCTGTCTGCCATTGTTATCAAATGGAATACGCTCAGAGAATGGAAATTAATTTCAATAGTTGACTAAATAAAACCCAATTAAGAAGATAAATTTGCTCCCAGGAAAACATGTACCATACATTCCAGAACAATGCAGAAATGACTTTGGATAGTTTGGCTTTATTCCTATGTTGCCTTCTCCATATTTCTGTTCCCTAATTAAGGAAACAACCCAGAGGAGACTAAGGGGAGAGTGGCTTTCCTTTTTATTAAGCTTTAAAAGGTCATCACAGGCCCATGAATTTAAGTCCATGGAGAGAGGAAAGTGGTGGAGAAACTCTGTGCTTGGATGGGGATTTGTGGTTAGGTGTGATGCAACCAGGAATGAGTGTTGGAAGTTATGTTCTCCAGATGGCTTCGTGTCTCAGACCAGGCCAGAGATATCATGCAATTCCCTTGAGCTGCTTGTGTTAAATATGTCTGGGATAGAAAACACAACTAAATAAGAAACTGTGAAGGAAGAGCCAAGTTCTGGGAAATTCCTTTCCATGCAGCTGGTCTCAGCCCTTTGTAGAGAATTTCACTGGGCTCCCTGGAACAGGATTCCTGGGAAGAGAATGATCACCTAAAGAGAAGTCTTTATTGGGATGCTATTGACAAAAGAAAGGGAAGAAATCTCACCTTTGCTGGGAATCTACAATGTATCCTGAATTTAATTCACAGATGATTGGATGAGATAAAATATAAAGTTTTTACCCCCATTTTACAGAATGAGGAAAATGAGTCAAGCAGTGGTAAAAGTAAGTTGCCCAGGAACTGAGTGAAGATTTGAACTGAAGCAAATCTTTCAAATCCCATGGTTTCTCTAATACTATATTGTTGCAATAACATCATTATAAAAATAATAGTTAATATATATTTAGTATTTAATAACTTTCAAAACTTTTCACCCTTACTTCCACAATAAATAAGGTAGGTATAAATGACATAAGGAGAAATTGAGTGATTTCTCTAAAATCATACATAAATTTGAGATCAGAATCAGAACCAGACCTAAGGGGCCTAATGATTATTTCAGGGAATTGTATTTCAGTTCTTACTTGGGAAATCTGACGATCAGCTATCTAAGTTGTTAGAGTCCTGTGTGGCAATTTCTTGTCTCAGCTCTTACTCAAGCTAGTACGGTATTGTCCTTGAAGGAGTGACATGGTGAGCAATTACTGGGCAACCTTGTTCCTTTTTTACAGAAGAGCTATATTTTTCTGGAGTGTCTTTGCCTATTATAGAGCTTCATTCTTGTCATCATGTTATCTGTACAGAAGACAAATTTCTGGTCGTAACTGTTGTATCCTGCTGTGTGGACCATAGACTGCCCAAAAAGACTCTGATATATATGGTACCTTTGGACACCATGGCAGCTGTGCCCAGTGAGCTGCCCAAAAGGCCAGTAATTGGGTTTTTGGGAACTCATTTTCCTTCTTAGGTCCCAGTGCTACAGGCTGATCCTCTATCTAACACATCGGTCAATCCCTTAAATCCCCTAGGCTCTCATCAGAGTCAGGGTTGCTCTGGGCCCTGTGGTGATGGACAGAGATGCCCTTGTTGAACACACCAGCTAAGACACTCTATTCCCTTAACTGGGAAAGGGACCCTAACTAGGAAAGAGCCAATGTCTCATATTGGCTTAGTAACAACGATTGCCTGTCTATTCATCTATCTACAAAGAAAGAGGATTAATTTGTCCTTAGGACTACCTGATTGTAAGAGTATTTGGTCCTTCCCCTTCACTAATCTTATTTCAGTCTGTGACTCCATTTGTTTATGTTCAACTCTTTTGAATAAATATTGTCAAAACTTTTATGGGCAGCTGTCATTGATTTATTGATGTAAAATGATGTAAAATTGTGAGGGACCTTTGAAATTCTTAAAGGCCAACATTTGCATTTCCAGGAAATTTGAAAATAGGTAGGGCAAAGGAAAAGGATTTTGTGCCCAAATTTCTCCTCTGTACTTAGCTTTTCTCTGATTTAATTTGTAAGCAATAACAGCAAAGATGGCTGGTGACTTTGTGTGTTTAGATTAAAAACACTATCACTGTGCTAATAATCACTGTTGATTGACACAGCAGATTAGGCTGTATTATCATTAAGAATTAATCTTTGCAGGCTTTAAGGTTTATTAAATAGAGAATTTTCTCTTCTGGAAAATATTAATAATAAACACCCTAGTTCTCTATGATTAAAAAAATCTTAGCCTGGTCAGAAGTGACAATTTTATCTATAACAAGAAGGCGATAATTGGGCCAGGTCACATTTGTTTGTTTATTTTTTATTAATGTGTATTTACTTTTGAGAGAAAGAGAGAAAGAGAGAGAGAGAGAGAGAGAGAGAGAGACAGAGGTGTGAGCAGGGGAGGGGCAGAGAGAGAGAGAGGAGACACAGAATCTAAAGCAGGCTCCAGGGTCTGAGCTGTCAGCACAGAGCCAGACCCAGGGCTCAAATCCATAGACCATGAGATCATGACCTGAGCTGAAGTTGGATGCTTAACCAACTGAGCCACCCAGACACCCCAGCACATTTGTGCTTTTGTGAATAAGAAACAGAAAGATTTAATTCATTAAAGACTGAAGTGCAAGTAAATGTTCTTTGATGATAGGTTTTACAGGGCTTACTGCTGCCCATGGTTCCAAAAGATGATTTCGCAGGAGGTGTAAGAAATGATCTTATATTCTTAAACCTAAACTGTTGGAGAGAGAGGAGAAAGAGAGAGAGAGAGAGGTGCAGACAGAGAGACAGATAGACACACTACACCACTAGTGTATGTGCATGTTAGATTTATCTTCCTTTGTGAGATGTGTTCAGTTTACATTGAAAAATGGGCCATGGGCAAACCAAGTTTGGGGTTTTGTTGATAGAAATGTGACCAAGAGCTTCCATGTCCCTCTTCTGGAATTTCATCTCTTATAATGTCCTTACTGTATATCTTGGAAGAGGTCTCTTTTTCTGTGGGTCCCTTCACATTTCTCTATCACCCAGAAGGACAATTTCTTCAGAGTCTGGTTGGGGCAGCAGGGCCAAACCTCCTGATCCTTTTGGGGATTACAAACACCAGATCTTTTGACATCACTGCACCTACCCACTCCTCGTAAAAATGCTGGGTGGTACTTTTAAAATGAAAGTGAATTAACACCATTTGTTTTCAGACTTTGGAACATGGTAAAACTGGATAGAATTCATTGCTCCAAAGACACTGGGATGGTAATAACAGCTTACATTGATTGAGTTCTTGCCTATGTGCCTGGCACTGGACAAAGCAATGTATATCCTTATATCCCCTACAACCCTGTGAGGTAGTCTTGTTACGAGCACTATTGTAGAGAAGATAAAAGCAAGGCAGAAAGAAGTGAGGTCCATCGACAAGGTCACCCAGCAGGTAGTGGTGGTGGTTGTCAAAACTGATGTGGTAATTAAATTCCTTCCCTGACTGAAGTAGGACCAATTCATCCTACTTCAGTCAGGGAAGGGATTTGCTGTATTTGAGGCCTATGGGAGAGGTCATCTCATGGTCTCTTGTGGTAGCTCTTTGGGGGTCACCAGATAACATGCTTTTAGGGGTAGTTCTTTTTTGCTAATGGCATTAAGGCTGCTGGGGCCATGCACAGGTACCAAAACCACACTTTTGGAAGGTATGGAAGGTATTGGACTCATCAAGAAAGTGTTCATCATTTTGTAGTTATGCTAGATGCAAGGGTATAACCAAATGGTAGGCTGATTCTCAAAAGGTTTTTGGGTAGATGATAATGTATCAATGGAGCGGTCTGACAGTATATTACAAGCCTAGAACTTCCCCCTGTTGGGGGGAGCAGCTCCTATTGGGAGTTCACATTATTTGCTGCAGTCACTCAGGCTTCTTGCCTGATCATATCCCTGGAATGGGGTTGAATTTCCCAGTGGGGTGTTGTGTAGGCTCTTCTGGCGTGGAGTGGCATGCACAGAGACAGTTGTGAGATCAAATAGCACAGAATTGTTCAACCCACAGCAGTCAGAATTTCCTGAGTGCCTACCCTGAACAAAGATGCAGAGCCGGTTACAAAAACAAGGGAGACTTCATCTTTGCCCTGAAAGGGGATGATAACCTAGCTTGGGACACACATACCAATAACTCTTTTGCAAAACCAGAAACATCCCATTTCAATTATCAGTCTTGTCTAGCATCTAAGTCATCCTTCTCTGAATGTTGAATTTATAGTTGATGATTCATTAGCTGTGGAGAAAGAGATGGTGCTTATGTGGATACTTTCATTTTTAATCCAGTCATTCATTTATTTAATCAATGGTGGCTCTTTTCCTCAGAAGTTTGTAGCAGATAAAAATATTAGTGTTGTCAGGTAATCACCTGTCTTATGTTCACTTCGCCGTTGTTGCTATTTCAGGCATTTGTTTTTCCAGCCCTTTGGATCCTGTCACTCTCCTGTTTAACACCTTCGAGGTCTGCCACTGTTCTTAGGATAAAGTCCAAGAATGACAATGTAACCACCACCACCTTGTCTGTGCTCAGTATACTCACCTTCTTTTATTCATCAAATGTGTACATACTGCTGACCGTGTGCCAGCCCTGTTATAAGTGTTTTTACATCAGTTAACGCTTTTAAGCTTCATGCTAATCCTATAGGGCTGTTGCTGTGTTCCTCGTTCCCTTTAAACTGCTGGGGAAACCGTGGCACAGACTGGAGAACTTGCTTAAGGTCAGGCACTGAGTAGGGGCCAGAACATCAGAGGCTGTGTAGCGTGACCCAGCAGCCTGACTCTGGAGTCCGTCCCCCCAGCCGCTGCATTTCTCTGTTGCTTTCCAGTGCCTGCCATCCTCTTACTCATTGCAAGACTTCAAAGATAAGTTCCTTTTGCCAGGAATCCAAGGGCCTGCCTACTCCCATCACCACCATCACCACCCCTTTCTCCTCCCAGTCTGCCTGCCTCTCGCAATCACCCTTTTAGCTGTCCCTTTAAATAGCACTTTTCCCTAACCATTACCCCAAACTGAGTTACTGACCATATTACTCACTCTGAAAGCACCCTGTATTTTTCTCTTATTGCACAAAGCACATTGGTGGTTAAATGATTATTTGAATAATGAAGATATTTTTCTTTTTCACTAGATTGCTATGCGGGGGTAGGGACCGTGTCTGTCTGTGTCCTCGGCACCTGGCAGAGTACGTAGGCCATGGTAGGCACTAAACTAATATATACCACATTTAAGAAGTTAAATTAATCATCAGACTGGGGACAGAGAAGCAGGGAGACATTGTGAGGTTGTGGAACGAAAGCAGATGTCTAGAAGGCAGGAGGTGTGGTGCTGGTCCTGCCTCCCTCACCGATTGGCTGAATGGTGTTGGCCAAGCCCCTTACTCTCCTAGCCTCCCTTTCCTTATTTGTAAATAGGGCCACAGATAGCTGCATATCCATCCTAAAAGGTATTGTGAGGACTGAATGAAAGCGGAGGGGAGGGCTCACAGGCCACTCTGTCTTACCTTTTTGTTGGTTGTCATATTTTTTTTTCACATTTACTGAAATGGTGTATTTGACTCCATTTGCTTTCTGAAGCCCTGTCAAATGAAAGTTACATAAGAAAAATAAATCAAAGAAGTCTGATCAACCCTGTGATTTGTAGGAAATCCCTAGGAGAGAGAAACGTGTGGAACTACACCATGGTATGCAGTGAGAAAGAGGCCAATGTGGGAGATTCCCTGGCTCAGATGACCTGGAGCCTTCAACAGGCAAACTGTAAGGGAGACAAAGAGGTGATGGTGGTGGTGGTGGTGGTTGTGAGTATAGACTAACATGACTTCAAAGGTATATCAACTTTTTAAATGAGCCAGACAAAATTAGGGCCCAGGGATGCTCATTTGGGTGATAAACCTAACAAGAAAAAAATTGCAAGGAAAGGATTACCATCAAAGTTAGGTTATTGGTTATGCTTTTTGGGAGAAGAGGTCTGGGTAGCTGGCAATATTCTATTTCTTGACCTCCGTGTTGGAACAAGAGTTTTTGCCTTATAAGAAGTCATTATACTATATATTTGTTTGTGTAGTTTTTTGTATCTCTTCTTTGGTTTTCGATAAAACACTTTAAACATAACAAACTAAAACAATACAAAGAAATAACCCCGCCAACCAACGGATAATAACTACATAGAGCTATAAATATAAAATTAAAGGGATGGTTGGAAACTCACAAACATCAATTAACTATGTACACTGGGGGTGATCTCAATCAGGAGTGGGCAAACTTTGGGAAAGGGCAAGATAATACATATTTTGGGCTTTGTGGGCCATAAGGTCTCTGTCTCAACTATTCAACTCTGCCATTGTAGGCAACAGCAGCCAGAGATAATATGTAAACAAATGGGCAGGGCTGTGTTCCAACAAAAGCTAATTTATAAAAACAGTCTGAAGACTGGGTTTGGCCTAAGGGTGCTGGTTTCCTGACCTCTAATTAAAAATTTTAAACCTGGATGTTGTCTGGCATGTCTTCCCAATGTCTACAAGATGAAAACCAGCCCAGTCTATAATCCAAAACTTCCCTCAAAGTAGCTACTAGAGGGACCTACCTACTAATTCTAATGCTGCTTTATCTTTCAAAATGCTTTGAAAGTGTTATCTTTTGGAATTCCCTTCAGAGATGAGGTGGTAGTGCTGGTGTGTCTGTGCCTTTTAATTTGAATATGAATTTTGGAAATACCTGTACTAGGCATTCAGAGCCAAAGCCAATGAATATGATGAGTGATCAAACAAGGTCATGGTGTTTTCCCTCAAAAACGTTTTCAGGGAAAGCTCATTGCAAGCTAGAGCCCCATAATAGGCTACTGTTCTTTCCCTTGTGTGGAGCACACCTTCAAATCTTTCAAATAGTTTTTTGTTAAATTTGATGGAACATCTGGCTTTAAGGATGTGTTTTCCTTCCGATAATGCCACCAATATCAGAGAAACAAGTTCGACATCATCTGTATTGGTGATTTGGGTATATATATTTTTGTTGCCGTTGTTTTATTTTGAATGATTCTTAAGGCTTTCTACTGGAATCCTTCATGGTGTATGTTCTAGCCATGCTGCAAACTTCATGTTTCATCACGAGTGGCAGCTCTTAAAAACAGGGTGTTGTTTGTTATTAATTTTCCCTGATTGATAAAAACACCTGCTGTCATCTCTGAGTAGTCCTAGTAATACGCAGTACAATCTTTGCAACAGCTTGACTAATTTTTCCCTACAGTGAACCTATTGCTTTATTTACTCAAACCTAGTGAGCCCAGATTCTTGTGTTTGGCTCCTTACTTGAATGACCCCAAATCTCTTGCCTTTTTGCCATTTTTCATAAGTCCTATGTACAGATAACTTAGATCAATACCATGTACATCTTCTCTGTAAAAATCTCTTTCACTTGATATTACTTTATCCTCATGACATTTTTTGGGGATAATTTCTACTGGCTCACTTGAAGATTTATTTAACTTCACCTTGTATTTGACATTACTGGTTTTCATTTAAAAATCCACCATATGCAAGCTTATATACTAGAGCTATTCTGCCAGGCAGCTATGCATTACTTTGAGGGGATCTCTGAGCTGAAACAAGTTGCAACATATCCTTGCAGTGATTTCTGCCTCTTGGCTTTCAGACACCTTGTGAAATAAACATTCTCACTACTTCAGAGTCCTGTCTTATTCCTGCATCATGATAGTTGGAAGGAACTTGACATGATTAGCCTTTCATGTGGAAAGTGATTGGATTTATTCTGTAAACCAGAGTTTATGGGTGGAAGTTATAGCAGCTAAATTCTTGAGTTCTGATAGGGCAGGGACAATACTTGTCTGACTCATCATTTGTACTAGATTGATTACAAGAACGATCACAGTTGTTTATGACTTTCTGTTTCCATACCCTTTGTAATGTGACTTTTTAGCTCCTCCCATGAAGACATAGATTCTATCATCTCATCTTCTAATTTTGAGCTGGATGTGTCATTTCTTTGGCTAATAACGGGCAGTGGGAGGGGTGGTGTGTAACTTCTGGGACTAGACCTTCACAAGCATTGCATGCTTCTCTTTGCTCTCTTGGTCCCCTGTGACTACCTACTGGGGGACAAAAGGTATGTTTCCAGTCACTATTGCCCTAGCCAATAGTCAGTCAACTGCCAGACATGTGAATTCTACTGTCTACACTAGCCTAACCAACCAAACTGCCAGTTGTCCAGATAAATGAGTGAGGCTGGCTCAAATCAGTAGGTTCACTGAGTTTTGGGGTAGTTTGCTATACAGCAATAGCTAACTGATATACCACTGGGATTCTAGGACCTAGCACAAAAACGCGTCACTATCATGGGATAAACACATAATACATATTTTTTTTAGTAAAGTCATGCATGAAAGAATGACTACTGATCACTAAGTGTAAATCACAGCTATCAAAGGATGGATGGATCTCTTCAGGAGAGAGTGTGTTTTCAACATGGTCTATGTCCTGGCCTTTCAGGATCTTTTTTGGATCATAATTCTATCATCCATCCTTCAGTTATTCTATCCTTGCTTCATGTCAAATGCAGTTTTAGTGGGCAAGGGTCTATCCATACTTAGAAATATGATTTAAGACTATTCAGTCTCACCTCACCACTATTTGCCCAGGGACCCATGACGGCGCTGGGCATGACAGGTACAAAGCAGCTGGACTGGTCTGGTGGAAAGATCAGTGAATGAGTATTAGGAGACCGGGAATCCTGTCCCAGTTCTTGTAATACCTGTCTGTGTAATATTTTGCAGGCATTTTTATTGTAACATCATTACACATTTCAATTTTTTCTTCTAGTCTCTCACACTCTTATTTGTAAAACTGAAAAAGGTAACATTTGCCTAACATATAACATGAGAATTTTCTACAAATATAAAGAAATAGCAGATAAGATATATTTATATCAGAGGCAGGGTGCTTCTCTAACATTTATTTTATTTAAATACCAGCTATTATTAGCCTGAGACCAATGTTGTCATATTGTCAAGTATATTGTCAATTTTAATTATAATTCCTACTTGTGTGGAATACGTCCCCTCAGGACCTTGTGTAACTTTTTTGGGGGGTGGGGTGAGGTTCATACGCTCTTACTGAAACCAGTTTATATCTCCAAATTTGCTTTCTGTTTAACATCAATGAAATATTAGTGATAAAAGTAAAATCTATTCTAGAGTTAACAAAAATATTTTTCTAGATCCTACTCTAATGTTACATTTTCTTAATGTGCTTTTTAATATCATTAGACCTAACTGCTTTAATAAAGAGTTGTGTTTTTTTTTTAATAAAAGGTATTGATTAGATAATTGATTACCTGAATCTTAGGCTTTGTCATCTAACCACAACTTCTTACAAAGGTACCACCCCTTATAGAAGGGGCATTATTTTGGGGCTGGCAATGTGATCTCCCCCCAAATAACTTCTTGAGTGTCAGACTCAAGAGCCTTGATCTATAAAGTGGAAGTTTTGGATCTCACAGAATCTGTGATGATGAATACTTCTGATATAAACGGGTTCTCTGACTATACAGTTCAAGCCGTGCAAATGGCCACGTAGATTTATTTTGCCATGCTTCATAGAGACCCTCAGAAGGGGAAGTTCCTTTATCATGTTTGTGAGTTAATTATTTTTTATTGCTATTAATTCTTGAAACTCTGAGTTTTGGATTCGGTGGTGGGAGTGGGGAGGACTGGCTTCAGGGCATCTGATGTTGGTTAACTAAGCTAATCATGTGCAAAAATAAAGTTGGCTCACACACTGAACTCTGACTACTTTTCTAAATAATTCTATGCCAGCGCCAGGCCTCAAATTAACACCTCTCTCCATATCTCACATTTCTTTCATGTTCATTCTGAGCTTTCAGTCATCATGAACCACCTTGATCCTCAGTGCAATTCTAACAGACGCATCTTGGAAGAATTTTTACAGAAATTTAGACTCTAGTCCTAAAGGAAAGAAGTGATGTAAGGTTTCTTTGAGTGCTCCGTGATAATCCCTGCATGGCCATGGACCGCCATGGACAAGAGACCTGGAACTCTTTTCTTACATGACATCATCTTTCTGGAGGCTCCCAAGATACCAAGCTCCCCTCCCCTTTTAGGAGGATCATGCTTTTATTTCTTCCCGGTTTGGAGTAGGGAGAAGATGAATGGAAGACAAAGGGCAGAGTCCACATTTCGTCCTCTGAGTTCCTAAGAAAGCTGTGGTTTTAGTGATATTGTAGGAAAGGATTAAAATATAGATCAGTCATTTTTTGCTAAGTGGGCCAAAAAAGCATATATAGGATTATTTATTCATGGGTACAAAGAAGTCATCTAAATATTTTAAACACAAATTAAAATTTTAAAAATGCATGAAAAGAGATTACAGTGTTTAAACTAACCTTAACTCATATGTAGGCATAGGTATAAACCTGCTTTTGAGGATAAATGGTGCCATTATCTTTCTATAAGTTTGCCCTTCTTGATGAAATTATAAATACAAAGGCAGTTTTGTGGATATATGAGGTGTTCTATTTTACCTTACTATGAATTTCCATATAATTTTGCATCTGATTGCACATGCTGAACCTTTTTAAGAAACTCGGTACAGTGGTTGTTAGAGTCTGTGGTGCTCACCAGATGTGACTGGGGTGTGTGCGTATGTGTGTGCAAGTCACTTATGTCCCAAATTCTCCCATCTGCCAACCCTACTACGGTACCTGGCATGGCCCTGCTGGGTGCTTATTTGGGGCAAGGAACCAAAGGCCCAGTGTAAATTTAACAGGGAAAGAGAAACATTAAGGCTACCTTAGCACAAATAGCTTATTGTAATGAAAGGAGCTCAGTCCTTAGAATCAAGCAGTAGGGTTCAAATCCTGGCTTTACCGCTTACTACCTATGGTATCAAGGACGGGTTATTCATCTTCCAGATTCTGTGTTTCATCATCGTAAAATGGCCCTCGTCTTCTGTACCAGAAGGTGTTTGGGGATTGAATTGGATGTGTGTGGCACACAGAAAGTGCTCAACAAATGTTCCCTTTCCCTTCAGAGAACAGGGCCTATGGGGAATGAGCTGCACAGATAAGCTGTTTTATGGGTGGAGAGGTCAAGGGATCAGGAAGATGGTGGCACAAAGAAGACTTTCTCTGTCAGCGAAACACCACTTGGGGCAGCTGTGGCCATGTGGTGACTGTCTACCCCCTCCAAACCAGCTCACTGGGTGAGGGGAATGAGTGCAGCCACAAGCTTGCTGGGGGCTTTGACCACAGACTGCTTATCTTTCAGTGATGTTGCAGGTTGGCTCTGGTGTTGGCCTATATTTCTTACAGCTCCTCGTTCCCCACAACATGGGAATAATGCCAAGGGTATATAACCAGATATTGTCTAAAAATCCAGTAACAAAATAATAATGTAATTTGCATATTGTTACTTTGTCCTTCTCCATCCCTGTGATTCTCCAAGGTTCATCTTTTTAAAAAATTGCCTTTTTCCCCCTACTTAGCCTGCAGTATCTCTATGTGCTAGAATATTCTATTCCTTTGGCTTCTTTCCAGCCTTTAGAGTGAGAACTCAGTGAACACTGGCAATTTCCTGCCTGCCTACCAGCTACCTCTGGGAGCCAGGTGCATTTACTTTTTACATTTCTTTTCCATTATCTTTCTCTACATATATGTGTGTGTGCATATGCACATGCACACATATCCCTAGTGTGTTCCAGGCACTGAAATGGACATTAGAGATACAGTGAAGAAAAAGACACAGTTCTGGCCCTTTAGCAGCTGGCATAATTGATGAGATATATTTTAAAAGTGCTGACAATTTCAGAACATTGTGCACGCAGGAAGCTTTGGGAGCCTGTGAAGAGGCATCTAAGTCAGTCTGGGTTTTTCTAGAAAATCTTCCTCAGTGGAATGATGCTTAAGTTGAATTGTCAGGAAGTGTTGACTGTTTATAAGGGAGGCAAAAATGAGACTCGAGGGGTATCAGCAGTCCTTTCAACAGACTCTCTGAACCGTACTGACCCTTGTTGAGGACTCCACCCTGACTGATGCGGAGTTGGTGTGTGATGGGGATGTGGGATGCAGGACAGGTTAATAATGATGTTCAACAGGAAAAGACACAATCGGATGTGGGTAGTTGCGCAGATCAGGGTCTGAACTATGTCAGCAGTGCTACAGGTTGAAACAGGAAAACCATTACTGGGCTTTGAAAATGTGTTTCCCTGACAGAGAAGGAGACCAGCAAACAATACACATCTAGAAACACATGAGTGTGAGTCACTTTAAACCTCCTGGAGTAACATTGTCACTGTTCTTACCAAGTAGGCAGTATCGTCAGGAGGCTGAAGAGAGTTACTCCTCGACATTTACAAGTCATTTATTCATTCAAAAAGTATTCATTGAGGAGCTGCTCAGTGTTTAGGCTCTACAACAGGTCCTTCAAAGTTTTTTTAAAATGTTGCATATTTATGTGTTATTCTTCAGCTAAATTATTTAAGCTCTAGGTTCATTTTTGTTGAGGCCCTTTCATGCCTGAAATATTCATTCTTGTATCTTGCACCTAGGTACAGTCTGGCATGAAGTAGGCTTGTAACAAACGTTTGCTGAATGAATTGGCTATTAAACCTAACCTTGCTCTGCAATAGGAAAAGCAAAGGAGGATGACTGAGGTAGTATAGAAGCCAGGGTCCCCGCCAACCAGTGCCACTGTTACCATTTCCCCTCTCAGAAAGCACGTGCCTCTTCCTCCTCTTCCTCCCTCCCTCTAGTAACACTTGAGGGGGGAATAAAGGGCGGAAATCAGCAGGGCCTCCAGAGCACCTTTGACTATAGATGTGTCTAATTTAGCAAACCTAAAGAAACGAATCATTAAGAAGTAATAACTGAGAAGTGGTCCAGTAAAGTGACAATGAACTATACATGTATCCGGAGAATTGCCTTTGTTGAGTAGAGAACTAAATTGACATGTTTCTCTTGTAAAAATAGAAAAAATACAATTTTTAAATCTTGAATATTTCTTTCCTTCTTTTCCTCCCTGCCTCCTTTCTTTCTTTCTTCCTTTCCTTTCCTTCCTGCTGTGTCTTAATGTCTATATAGCTTATCCCAGGGGATTAACTGGAAAAGTGATATTCTCATGCTTGAGCACGAGAAATTATGTTAGCTGTTTACATCTCTGTGGGTTCAGGGGATGGATATTCTTGTGCTATTTTATTTTATATGTTCATTTATTTTTGAGAGAGAGAGAGAGAGAGATTGCACACAAGCACATGCCTGCACATGTGGGGGAGGGGCAGAGAGACAGAGGATCCAAAGAGAGCCCTGTGTGGGGCTTGAACTCATGAACAGAGAGATCATGACCTGAGCTGAAGCTGGAGCCACTCAGGCACTCCCATTTTTGTGCTATTGATGCGTGTCAACCTGCTGCTCGAATGTAAGATCAAACCCCAGGAAGAAAGCTGCTCTGAAACTTGGCTTCTTGGAAGGGCTTAACAAACCTTTCTGGACAGGCGGGAAGTTTTATCCAGGGAGGACACCAGAAAGAAAAAGATATTGAAGGATGTAGGAGGAAATTAAAAATATTCAATACGTTGATTAGAAGAACATGAAATGGAGAAGAGGATGAAGAATATTAAACTCTGTATCCCTGGAGTTCTGGGAAGAGGTTGAGTTTATTCCTCTCAAGGTGGTGAAGCTGGAATCCTGTATAAGAACTAGCACTCTATGCCTTAGCAAGCAATGGAGAGGATTAACATCAAGTAGTGGGTTTTAGGACTCCCGTTACTGGTCCAGAAGGGATACGAGAAGGGCCTAAGATGGTTTAATAGAAAACTGCACTGTCTCCCGCGATTTGCATGAAACAGGTTGATGAATGAAAGTCTTTAGAGCTGTGTTTGGCATGTGGTAGCTCTTAAGTAAGTGTTGATTATTTTCATTATTATCACTTTTCCTTCACAGGCTGTAGGATGTAAGGGTAGAGCCGTAGAGACTCAACAAACCCATTATTTCTCTGCTGGTGGCCTCCACCAGCAACCCACACTTGTACTTTTCCTTGCCCAAATTTCTCCATTACCTGTAAAAATCAGGGTCAGGAATCTCAAGAACTCCTGAACATGGGTGCCGTTTCATTTCTCCTTCTAAGGTAATGATCATAATTTTGAAAGAGGAAAGAAAATCTGCAAAGGTATCGTTTAGCCCCAGAGACACTGTTAGACTGAGTTTTTTCAAATGTGGCTTGTGAAAGCAAAATGACAAGAGGCTGAGCACACACCAAAACACCAGGAAGTGTAAAGAATAAAGTAAAAGGGCAAGAAGGCTCACCAGTTTTATCAAGAAGACTTGCAGGTGCAATTTGAGGCGGGGAGAGGAAAAAGGCCTACAAACTAGATGTTAGGAAGACAGCATGGCAGAGGACGCAGTGATGAGGGAGGTGCTCAATAATTTGCTGAAGGAAATAACAGGGGAGATGTTTGAGAACTACATTCATAATCTCAGATTATATAGAGATTAAAAATAGTGGGGCGTCTGGGTGGCTCAGTTGGTTAAGTGACCGACTTCAGCTCAGGTCATGATCTCGTGGTTTGTGGGTTCGAGCCCCGCGTCGGGCTCTGTGCTGACAGCTCGGAGCCTGGACTCTGCTTCGGATTCTGTGTCTCCCTCTCTCTCTGCTCCTCCCCTGCTTGTGCTCTATCTCTCTCTGTCTCTCAAAAATAAATAAATGTTAAAGAAAATTTTAAAAAAATAGTGAATTAACAATCTGGAGTTTCAGAACCAAAATCGACTAGAACCAAATCCAATGCCATTGAAAACACTGGGACTTTATGGGCTAGAATTTAGAACAACATGCAAAGGTTTGTCTTGTCCAAAGGAAACTGATGAAATAGAAATGATGGACATGCCCCAGAGCCTTGGTTATTTCTGGAAATCTGCAAAATCGGAGCATACATGCGCAGTGGAGAACATTAATAGCATAAAGGAGAGCAATTACAAGTGACTTGGGGTTAGGGGGTGAGGACAGACTGTGAGTTCCCTGGCCAGATGAGCAGTGCTTATGTGACAGTTGAAACATAGTCCAAGCATAGCAGTAGCATGGGCAGATTCCACTATCCAGGTGTCCATTGACCTTTCCTTCTGCTAAAAGCTGAAGATTTGATAAATTGCATACCATTTATTAGAAGTCATAAACTATAACACTATGAATCTGCTGCTGATCCCTTGGAAAAATCTGAGAAATTGTAATTCAATAGAAAAGTTTAAGTACCTGGTAAAATGAGCCAGGTGTTAGATGGGTATGCAAAGATGAGTAAAACAGACAAAACCTTGCCTTCTAGTGGAGGATACAGATGTTAACTAACAGAGTCCCTGTCTGATTATTTAAATTGCAATTGTGAGACCGTTACAAAGGAGAAGAAAGGGTGAAGTGAGACAAAATTGGAGGACCCTCTGGGGTTGAGGAGCAGGGGAGCTCAGGGAAGACCACAGGAAATAACATTTATGTTGCTATTGGAAAAATTTACTTGGCAGGAAGTCCCTGAGATGGGATATGGCAGGGACCACAGGGTGGGTCTGTGGAGGGTAGGAACTGAGGAGAAGACTGTGGGAGATAAGGCTTCCTCATGGGTTTCTAAACTTACATTGTTCCCCATTAATCTCTTTAAAGGAGTGAGGTTACAAGGCCATGTAAACTTCAGAAGACCTCTCTGGAAACATTCCACGGGCCTCCATCCTTACGGTAGGCACTGCCATGTGGTCAGAATTATTTTGAGTGGCTGCAGAGAGCAGAGTCAGGACTCAAGTGTGCAGGCTACAGGGATGCAAAGTATATGAGAGGTCCTTCTAACAGCTACCCAGCGAAGGAAAGGCCTGCCTGCCTGGGAGAAGCCAGCTGCTTTACCTATATGCCTGCAAAAGGGTCAAGTGCAGGCCAGTGAGCACCTTTCAGCCCAATCTTGTCAGAAAGGAGTCCTTCCAACTGGGGAGTTGGACAGTGTATAACAATACCCACCTATGGAGCACTGACCCTGTGGTAGGCATTGTTTGTTTAGGCTCCAGGAACACAGAGCTGATAAAGATTACCCCCTCGTTGGTCAAGTGGCTGGGAAAAATAGGATGCCATGTGAAAAATGTTCTCACATGTGTTGTGCTTTCAACCTTAGACAGTCTCTTGCCCAACCCTCCCTCAGTGTCCTGTCTGACTCCACCAAGAACATCCTTACTCACACCTGCAGCTGACACCACGCGCTCTGAGCCTCACCTGCACAGCCTGGTTATGGGGATCGGGTAGTCCTTCAGTTTTGCTTCCTTTTCTGTCTCCACTAGCTGCTTTTTTCTGCCATTTATGCTTCTGCATTGATCTGGCCCTTGATCTCTGATTGCAACTCTGTTCTTCATCCTGTGCCAGCCCCTTGGACCGAGGCAGGTTTGCTTTTTCACTCTGGGTACCCGTCTGGGCACAACACATACTGCTTCTTTTACTCCCTCCAAATGCTCCTGCCCACTCAGCCCCTGGATTCCCCACAGGCTCCCTGTCATCATTCCCTGGGGAGAGATGATCCACGAGTGCTGGAAGAGTCCTTTGAGAGCTGTGGGAGCATTTGGGCTGGGGCGGGAGATCCAGCATCAGGGTTGAGCAGGAGTTTCTTTAGAAGGAGAAGGACTGGGAGGGACTTTCAGTCAGGATATTCTAGTACTTCCTGTCTACCCAGGAATAACTGCTCAGTCTTTGGGCAGCAGAGTGAAGAGCACGCTGACACTGGGTGTCAGATCCAAACCTGTGACACCGCCAATTGCTTGATCTTCCCCAATATCTCACAGCCCAGTTTACTACCTAAGCATGAATATATCTGCCATTCTGACCCCCAAAGGACAGAATTGTGAAGATGAGGTAAGATGGGACTGTCATTTGGCTTCTCAGAACAGAACCGTAGAGATAGACATTTTCATCTAGTCTCTTCAGTGACCATTAACTAGAGTTCCATTGTGTTACACACTAGAGCTTTTCATTATTGATTTATTCAAACAAGCTGTTGGTGGAAAGGCCACTTGGGAAAGAGAATTATTCGTAAAGCCGGACACTGAAATTTCTACAGGCCGCCCTCTGCTTTTGGTGGACAGTCTTGGAGAGAGCAAGCTTCCCTTTACCGCTGTCCTGGCCTGGGAAATCTCAGAGTGTGATTCTACTGAGGCTCTCTGCTACTCAACCTCCTGATCAGACACTGCCAACTGGGCCTAAGTGAAGAGAATCATATTCTCCAAGGTGAACCTGTGTAATTTTTCTCTTTGGAGTCTTTTACTTCACTCTTATCTTTGGCAAATGTTTTCGTATCTGAATTGTCAAACTGAAAGGAATGAAGAAAGGAAGTGCTGTTGAGGTGTCATTTACAGTGGAGGATTCTAGAGCGAGAGAAGCTCCTGGGACCCAGAGCAAAACACTGGCACTTGGCACGTTTGAGCTACCCAGACTGACGTTGCTCAACTTCATCAGTCAAATGAGATATTTCAGAAAGCATGGGGCATAGGAGCCCACTTATCTTGGAAAATGTTTGTGCCCCTGGGTGGATATACGCACCTCTTTGGGGCTCTAAAACAGTGCAGAGTACCAAGAACACCTCTGGGCACATCTGGAACAGACAGAAGACCAGCAGCCCTATAAGTTCTGAAAAGAGATTTGGGCTAGAGGCCAGGAAACCTGCATGCTCCTCCTCCTCTTGCTGTCATAATTAGCCACGTGACTTCAGACCAGTTGTAGACTCCAGGCCTCATGTTAATCACCTATAAAATGTTGTGGGCGGACCCATCAGAACCTTTTCTTGTGGGATATTCTAGAATTCTATATAAGACTTGCTTCCAAAGACTTAATAGCAGCTTAGGGCTAAATCTTCTTCAGAAAAGTTAATTTGGTGCAAAAGGGAGCTCAAGACTCTATAGATACTTATTTTCAAATAATCACTACAGAATCGGGGTTTGGACACTACTGCCCTGGGTCAGAGAGCTTCCTTGATTTTATGTGTGTGTGCATATATATATATATATATATATATATATATATATATATATAATTGCTTAGTTGCTGGTGTAGATGATGGGATGTGATCTCATGTTTGTTGAATAAAAAAGAATATGCAAAGAGTACAAATATCTCTTTGAGAGGGTTTGATGGGAGATATTTTCCAAAGTTGGGATTATGGGAGGCCCTTGATGTAGCGGTTATGTTATGGGTTGAATTGTGTCCCACTAAAAATGATACATCATAGTTCTAATTTTCAGTTCCTGTAAATGTGATCTTATTTGGAAATAGGGTCTTTGCACATTTAATCAAGTTAAGATGAAATCATGAGAGTAGGCCTTACTCAATATTACTAATGTCCTTATAAGAAGAGGGAATTTTCAGGACGCCTGGTAGCTCAGTCGGCTACATATCTAACTTCAGCTCAGGTCACGATCTCATGGTTTGTGAGTTCCAGCCCTGTATCGGGCTCTGTGCTGACAGCTCAGAGCCTGGAGCCTGCTTCACATTCTGTGTCTCCCTCTCTCTCCGCTCCTCCCCCGCTCATACACATGCACGCTCTCTCTCTTTCTTTCTCTCCCTCAAAAATAAATAAACATTAAAAAGAATAAAAAGTAAGTGTATTAAAGAAGAGGGAAATTTGAACACACATGCACGGAGAGAATACTATGTGAAGGCAGAGATCGGGGTGATGTATCTACAAGCCAATAAACACCAAAAGTTGTCTGTTGTCACCAGAAGTTACAAAAGAGGCATGGAACAGACTCTCTCTCTCCGAGAATCTTAGAAGGGCTGCCACCTTGATTTTGAAGTAGGCTTTAGAACTTGAGAGAATAAACTTCTATTGTTTTAAGCCATCTAGTTTGTGGTCTTTGTTATGGCAGGTCTAGGAAACTATCCAGGTTAGGAGTACAGGCTCCAAATCCAGTCATCTTAAGTTAAAATCCTGTCTTTTGACTTACTAGTTGGGTGGGGGCAAGTTACTTAACCTCCCTGAGACTCAGTTTTCTTAACTATAAAATGGGGATATAATTCTCTTACCTTTCTTATCTTTAAAATAGGGATATAATTTCACCCACCTGATAGTAATGCTGTGATGATACAGTGAGGTAACCCTTGAAAAGGGGCCACCAGTAGATTGTGACCCATATTAGATGAGGTCATCTCCTTGTATTTGTATCTGAACCAGAGACTGTCTCTTAGGGCCTTTGAAGATAGGGACCGTATCTCATACCATCTCACCTAGGATTGAGTGTTGAATGTGGTAACTGCTCAGTGACTCTTTGCTCCCATTAATAACGCAGATACATATTAATTTTGTCAAAGCCCAACTGAGTATGAGTGACGTTGGACACGTCCTCCTCTTAGGCTCTCCTCTTAGCTCTTCTTGGGTTTTTCTTGGTAATACTCTAACATCAAGCCGAACAAAGTAAGAGGGAGCACAGGGCGGGGGTCAAACCCTAGTTGTTACATGTGGTTATGTGTTCTTGGAGAAGTTATCCCTCTCTACTGTGCTTCAGTCTCCTCCTCTGTAAAATGGAAAAGGGGGTGGATTAGACTTGTGCTGTGCCCTCCCCCAGGGGAGGGCTAACCACACCTACTTCTTAACTCTTAATTTCTGCTCCCAACTGCCTCCAATCCTCCCTAAGGGGCCGCATTGTTTTCAACACTAGCTGCATGAACAATACACCTTAAGGAGGGTTGTAACTAATGGTTTTAACAATTTACGCATACACTCCATGTGCACAAAATAATCAGCTCAATAAAAGCAACATCAAGGGCCTGGCTGAACCTTGATAATTTCAACTAATGTGGAAACTATGGACTTGGCAGCCCGAGACTTTACTGATGTGGGAATCACTGGATTTGGGGGCACATCTTATAAAACACGTGTTTTGGCTGAGGAGACCCCCTTGGCAGTAGATGTCGTGGGGGAGGCCAGTTGCAAAGTCCAGGCTTCACTGTCAGTTGGCAAACCTTTCAAGTGTGTCAGCTGCACACTTGTGGAGTGTGGAGAACTGCAGAGGGAAAGCTGAGCCCTGGGGAGAGCGGGGCTGGGGGAGAGTGACAGATGAGGTGTGTTTAGTGAGGATCGTACAAATTGTTTCCTTTTAACAAGACATAAACCTTACTGAAAACATCATCTGTTTTTGGCTTGCTAATTACACTTTTTGCCTTTCCTCACTTAGCTGAAGCTTTGACGGCCCTAAATTTCCTAAAGGCCTTTTTAAGAAAAATAAAATTAAGGTTTAATTAAATGAATTATACTACCTATATATTATTTTTTAGGATCGCTAGGGGGTGCCCCACAATTAGTGAATTCGTTCATTCATTCATTCATTTGACTGCTTCGGGTGGCCCCAGGCACACTACTGGGAACCATGTGTTAGTTACCTGGCGGCTGCAACTAATTAAGATTTTCAGTAGTGGTTTTCTATGTCCTGGGGTCTCCGTTCTAGTGCTGGAGCTGGCATAGAGCCTAGACTGAGACCAGTCTTGCCCTCATGGGCTTGCCATCTAGTTGGAGGAAGAAGGAAGACTTATTTGCAGCCTTCCCAAGGGCTGCGTTAGTAACAGTATAACCACAACGGTGATAGTCATAGAAATAATACTAAGGATAACAGCTAACATTGATCATTTACTGTGTGCCAGCTCATAAGTGATTTAAGTAGTTATGTTATTTAATCCTCACATAAACCTCATGAAAAAGTTGCTAATATTCTATAGATGAATAGATGAGTCCATTCTACAGATGAGAAGTGACAGAAGTTAAGTAACTTGCCAGGCATGGCACATGTATGTAGGAGGTAGCAGCCCTGGGGTTGCAACCCATGTGATCTGGCTCCGGAACCTGCCCTCATAATCAATTCTCTGCACTGCACACGTGAACTCCATTTTAACAGTGGTACCAACTGCAGCTTTATATACATAAAGCTAGATTATTCACTTTTATAGGAGGATTTCATGAAATGTTTCTGTAAATAGCAAATGCTCTTGGCACACTGAAAAGAAGGTTCAATTGGCAAAAGGTTGATTTATGCATTTGTCTCTGGGAACATATCTATTCTATACCAGGAAGTTCACCTGATATAAAATTGTAATCAGCTTACAGACATAGCAGAGGGAGGCACAGGTGATACAAGGGACAACCCTGTCCCTCTACCCATGAAAACGTCTTTATTGATAGTTTTTCATACATAAAAAAATAATGAAGAAAACCAAAATGTAAATTACCTGTAAATACACAGATAACCGCATCTGAACTTTACTCTAATGCATCTATTACTTTTACTTTTTTTTAAATACAGAAAGTTATAAAATAAAAAAATAAAAGATCTCTTTTCCATCTTAAGCCCCCACTATTGAGCATTGTTCTTCGCTCATCCTTGAGGAAACCATGTGGAATTGAATGTCTCTTGAGGACACTAGAAGGGGTGATAGGTCACTTTCTGTTGTGTGCCGAGTCCCCTTCATCCTGAGGGGATGAAGTCATAGAAATAAGTATCACTTTATTCTGGGCGTTAAGTGTAGGATGTAGGTGGAAAGGAAGATGGACAAGACCTAATCAATTGTCTCCATCTGAATCTCATGGTGATTTGGACCCATTGGTCCCTCATTAACCTTCCATGTGGCAAGCACACACACTCGCTGTCATCTAGTAGAAACACGATTCATATGTCTTTACTAGTTGCCCTACCCTATTTCCTCATTTTTATCCTTACAACGCTGATGGGAAGATTTACACTAAAATCCAATGCACATTCTCCTTCCTACGCCTACTCCTTCCTGTTTTCTCTGCTTCCCCTCTCTCCTGTTCTTCCTTTTCACTTTCTCCTCTTTCTCAAACACCTCTGTGCCTTTCCACTAAATTTTAGACCCTCGCCATTTTCTCTGCACACGAACCGGTATATCTGACAGTATATAACATTGGAGTTTGTGTGCATGTGTCTTTCCAACAATTGTCTCTTGCTCACATGATTCTGTTTAAGTCTTTAACAGCATGTACAAATCCTTTGTGGGAGATATCCAGAGTCAAAAGTGTCCTCACTCTCATCCTGCCGGCCATCACTGAGTGCTTCTTTCATCAATACACCATTGCTAGGCGTGAAATGGGGTATTTAGGATTTTAAGAGCCAAATGTAAATGTGCTTAATGAGCCTCAAGGGAGCTGTGGCATGGCCAGGGAAAAAAGGCTTTTAGCAGCAAATGCAGACAAAAGTATTGGATTTCATTCTCTGGGTCTCCTGAAAAGTCAAAGACAAAGAAAATGGAGATCCTGGCCCCTGATGGGGTAGCAGTCAGTCAAAACCTAAAACCCAAGCAACTGGAGTCTCTTGACATTTTTCTCTTTGGTAAAGAATTCAACAAATGGTGGGGGGTGGAGGGGGGTACAGATAGAGTATAATGATTTGTTCTGATAGTTCGAAGCCCCTGGTATTGTTGGGGACACCCTAAAGGAGCTCAGAGAAAGCAGTGATGGAGAAGAAATCTTTGCAATACTTTTAGGATTCTGAGCAGTGACTTTAAAAATTTTTAGATTTTTAGATGAGTTTAGAAAAACTCATCTGAGTATTCCAAATCTGCCCGAAATCTCTTTTTGGCTCTGTCAAAACAACATTCTTTGTCTCTTTACTAGTAAATATGAAGGCTAGTTCAGGCATCTCAGTGCATTAGAAATCTGTTGAATGTCTCAAATTTACTCTGCTGTAGCTCGGGGCTGGAGTCTGGGAGACTTCCTGCCTCTGACAACTGTTTTATGCCTACCCAGGTTGGGCCAGCTCTTCTTGAGTGTGTTAAAAGTGGTATGTTTCTGAATATAACAATGCTGATACTTGATCCTGGCAGAAAAAGAAGTGAAAAATAACTCATAAAAAAATTTTTTTTTATGGCTTTAGGCGAGTCAGTAACTCTGGGCAATCGTATGGTTTACATTCTGCAACAGCTGAGCTTCTAGCATTCTCCTCCCCTGGGAGGCGGACAAAGGCGGGGTCACCCACACTGTTTGCCTTGATACCCACAACGCTCCTACACTCTGGTTTGGAAACTTGAGTCTGGCTGTGTCCACGCTCAGCCCACACTGTGCCTCTCTCGGCGTCCCTCCTGCCTAGTTTCATTCACTTCTTTGATCTATTTGTGTACCTATGTGCCTTCCATTGCCGGCAAGCCCGGGGAAGACAGGGGTAGTATCTCTTTCGTGATCTCTCAGAGCACCGAACACAGAATTTTGCCCGTGGAAACTGCTAGGTAGATATTTGCTAAATGGTACTAATTTCTTTTTAAAAAGTCATGCATTTTTGTCCTTTTGATAAGTATCCTATTCTCTGGATAAGTCTGGCTGAATTTAAATTCTTACTACTACTGTAATGATGTCTCACTTAGTTTATGTGCTTATGAGCCTAAATTCTATGATTAAAAACAAAAACAAACAAACAAAAAACTAGAGGAAC
The DNA here is from genome assembly GCF_028749965.1 of Puma concolor. Lineage (NCBI taxonomy): Eukaryota > Metazoa > Chordata > Mammalia > Carnivora > Felidae > Puma > Puma concolor. The sequence goes on along the minus strand of NC_141674.1, from coordinate 139,398,430 downwards.
GTGGGATGGTATACCCCAGAATAAACCACATAAAATCTTGATGTCTCAAGTTTTCTGTCTTTTTAAAAGAATGAGAAGAGTTACTAGAAGGTACAGAAATATAAGATTGAGAGTGATAAGGGATGACTATTGCAGTGCTGGCTCACTGGCTGTGTGATTTCTGCCAAATTACCTGAACTCTCTGTTTCCTTCCCTATAGGTTAGGGATAAAGCCTAATTTGCAGAGTTGTGACTAAGAATGAATGAAATTCAATGAGATGATACACACATAGCTTTGAAACCATGCAAGTGTCCAGTGAAATCCATTGAAGAGGACTGACTGCTTCTGGGGAAACACATAGAGATGAGAGTCCAAAGGGATCCCCTCTGGGGTTCCAGAAGGAGAGCAGATTTCTGGGGTCTGGGACAGACAAAGGGCCACATATCTTGCTGCCGGTCTGTATCTTGAGGTGAAAACACAGTCTTAGAGGCTACCCGAGGGACAGATTTTGGGCCTGGAGTGCTGGCCTTGCTCATGTTTCCAGGCCCAAGTGCACTCAGAAGCATGGAGCAGTGGATCTAGAGAGACTGTGCAGGCTGGGACAGAGGGTGTCCCAACAACTCGGCACTGATGGCCTGTGCTCCCCATGGGACTTTAGAATGCCTTGGAACTCTGAAAGACCTTGAAACGTAGCCCAACACTGGGCTCCCTTAGAATGACTGAAGTTGTGTTTCCCATCACCCAAGCAGGAAGGAAACTTGAAACTAAATTGTTTTCTAGAAAATAAAGACATGCAGTATTTCTTACATACTTACTATCTGTATCATTAAAAATATTAGATCTGCCACAGATTTTTACTTGGATGTTGGTTCTATTTTCACACTATTTAAGAGCTTTGAGGAAAGACGAATTTTTAAAATAATATAACATTAGATCCATTCAGATTACATATTTGGCAGCTTTATAAAGCAGTCTTTTTTATTTTTAAATAATTTTAATAGCTTGATTCTCTGTAAATTATGACTTTTACCCTCTGACATGACATGGCCACCTCAAATCTTATGTAAAGGCAGACAGATTAAAATATGTACTGATAAGGATAAACAGACAGTAGATCATCGATGTAATAACACCTAATATAGTGCCCTACATAATTATAGATCTTCAATAAATATTTGGGAAATGAATGAATGAATGGGTAGATTCTAACAAATTGTTAGAATTATTGACAAAAATGTCATTTTTATTCACCTTAGCTTTAGTGTTAGTAAACATTACTTTATTCCAACCCTTATAATGTTAGTCATTGGTGACAATACTCTATTAACCAGAATATATTCTTAATCAAAATAGATAGACCATTTCCTGGTGATACTGAATAATAGGGAATTTATAGAATTAGGTGACACTGCTGGTGGGTATCTCAGTTGGTGGGTATCTCTGCTGGTGGGTATCTCAGCTGAAGGCAATGTTGCCCTTAGATGAAACTGAGAAGGGGGAGGAGTTTGTTCCTCTTGCTCATATTTCTTCTCCCTTGTGTAGCTCTCGGGCTCTTGTTGAGGACTTTCCCTATCCCATGGCCCTTGGATGACAGGGGCCTTTTACTATACCAGCCCATCTCTTGCTTTTTCTCTGTTCCACTCTCTAATCATCTTCATAAAAGATTTGTGTACAAAGATGCTCTTTGCCGTTTTAGATGTAATGATAAAAAACGGAGTTAAGCTAAATACCAAATAAATTGTGAGATATTCTCAAATGTCTAGCATGAAGCTATTACAGATGATGTCTTAAAAAATTATGTAATAACCCAAGGAAATATCAATGTCACTAAGTCAAATGAGAAAATAGCATATAGTTTAGACATGTGGTTCTGTGGGCACATTAGAGAGGATTTGGGGCTATGAAGAGGAATTATTGGATTACAGTTGCCTCAGAGAATCCTTGGTCAAGAATTTTTCTCTATGTGGAGTTTTTGAAAAATATGGGGGTGGGGGCTAGTGACTTCAAGGTCACACTCTCACAAACACCTGGAATGCAGTCTTTCTATGTTACTGGTTTAGGTGTAAGGTAGAGCTGGGGTGGGGGTGGAGGGTTGGTTGATATCCTTGTTTGAAAATTACCAAACTAGAATGGAGGCTGAAATAAAAGACTCTCTCACTTTGGCTTAGAGGTGAATCAAAGGAATATCTATGGGTGGGGTAAAGAATTTTTGTGGAAAACAGTTTTGGATTTCTTTGAACCCAGAGGTAAATGACTGATCAAGAAAGCAGATTATAAAACTGTGCAGCAGTAAGTATGGTTATCTCTTGGTAGAGCTGTGGGTTGTTTTAATTTTCTTTTTGAAAACTTTGTTTTCTAATTTCTCTGCAATGAGCATGCATAAGTTTTATAATCAGACAAAAGTAACAAAAATTCTTTGATTTGCTTTTATGCCTAGCACTCACTGGCCTGTGTATCTAGAACTAAAGCACATGTTTATTCATATGCAAATTATAATGCCTTTGAGCTCCCTGCCACCCCCATGCGGGAACTTAGGCTCCTCAGTTCCTCTCTAGGTTTTTATGAGCAATCTTCCAGTACTTTCTTCCTTTCTAACTTCCCTGTCAATCTATAATGTACAGGCAGGTACTCTTCTAGTGCAAGGTAACTGGCCTTTCCTGGTGACATTGCTGGCTTGCACCATGGCCCTGGTCAGGGGAGAGGAGCTCTGTCCCTCCCTTTACCCTTTTCCTCAGCGTGTTCTAGGATCATTCTTCAAATTCCCAGAAGCATAGCTGAGAATAAGTTGGGAAATTTCCCAAGGCTTTGGTGAAGCCATGGAGCAACGCTGGGGGGAAATACATTCTAGATGCTAACATACACTCGTGACTACACGGGGTTGGCCTCAAAGTCCACAGACCACAAATACCCTCAAAATCCTTTCCCACTGCTTTACTGCCCACCTGCCCAGCCTCTCACTCTTCACACTTCCTGGAATGCTTTCTAGGCCTTGGAGTTCACATCTGCAGCCATCCCAAAGAGACCAAAGTGTTCCTCCTTCTTTCCAGACTAAGGTTCACCTCCTCAGGCCTTATTTCTGGTCTCAGTATTTTCCCAGGATGATTGACAAAGAGAATAGCTGCTGTCTTAGGAAGAAACTCAAGCCCCGCCCGTCAAGTGTGTGTGGCCAGGTCATTGCATTCCCACAGAAAACCAACTATAAATTATTTAAAAATCTATTTGTTACATTAGTTCTTTCTGAAGGTTTCAAACAATTCTACATAAAGAACCTCAAACGTCCAGTCCATGTTTCTTTGAGATTTCCCAGTCCAGTTCCTTTCATCGTCTCTCATCCATCATGAGGTCAAGATCAGGCTGGTGTGACCTTTTTCTCACTCTCTCCAACTTGTCTCCTTCAAGTGGTCAAGAAAACACACACACACTCACACAGACATGCACTTACCACAGACATGCACATACTCACATGTCCACAAGGATGAGTTGCAGGTTGTCTACATCAAATAGTACAATAAAAGAAACATTCCCTGAAAGAAACCAGTATGAAGAATCTGGCAATAAACCTGTACCCCATGGTTTATATTACCAAACAGAACACTTAATTTCTCAGCTGAAAACACCTGCACTCAGTTTACTTCACAGTATTCCCCAAGGACAATAATGGGTGGGGACTTCCTTTATATTCTTGTCAGTGAAGGGGCCTCTTGAAACAATTACCCCAAATCAAAGGAAGAGTCTATCCCAAAGGTGAATTCAGTCCTTTTACTTAGGAAGAAAATCCGCCTTGTTTTAAAATGGCAGTTTTACAGGCTATACATAACCACGGTTTTTTGGTTTTTGTTTTTTTTAAAGAGAGGAAAATCTGAGGGTACACTTTTAATTGCATCTGGACACCCTTTTGCACAAGTGTAATAATGATTTATGCACCAAAGTTGACTTTTCATCTGCCCTGTTTCTACAGGGCTTGCTTCCTGTGACATCTAACCCCAAAAATGAATGATCAGGAATGCAGAAACCATTGATAATAGCTGACTCTCTTCCTCTTCTCTGGTATCATTAGCAGTTTGGAAGCTGTCTTCAGAGCTCTAATCCAGCTGGGTGACTGGGGTGAAGTCTTCTGGGACCAAGATGGCTTTCCAGACCCTGAGGTGGAAGTGGGGTATTGCGGGGGCTCTGTTCATAGTAGTAGCCTTTGCTACGAGTACAGTCAACTAAGTGGCTGGAAATGCAGCACGTGAGCCAGGATTCCTCAGCTTTGCTCAAATTTTCATAAGGCTTCCGTGTTTTAGGAACAGGATCAAAACATAGAAAGAATGGAGGAGAGAAGCCCCAAGGAAGGGATATTATGTGTGTGGGTGATACGTTTTGACAAAAGTAAGTGAAGAAAACTTTAAAAAATTTTTTTTTTCAACGTTTATTTATTTTTGGGACAGAGAGACAGAGTATGAACGGGGGAGGGGCAGAGAGAGAGGGAGGCACAGAATCGGAAACAGGCTCCAGGCTCTGAGCCATCAGCCCAGAGCCTGACGCGGGGCTCGAACTCACAGACCGCGAGATCGTGACCTGGCTGAAGTCGGATGCTTAACCGACTGCGCCACCCAGGCGCCCCAGGTGAAGAAAACTTTAAATGAGTTTCAATTATTATGAGGTTGCTTACAGGGAGAATTTATGATTGCAGATATAAAGGCAGAACCAGAAAAAGTGAACATGTATCTCTTGAGGAATGATATTAAGAAACTAGCAACAACTCCTGATAATAAATGTGATTTGGTGCCGCAGGAGGGTGTGGCATGCCACCTGCTGTCCTATTTCCTACCACAGCGAAGCCAATTTCTTCTGAAGTTTGATACCTATCCCCTCCTTCCTTCTGTCCCTTACTCAATTTTACCTCTTCTTTCTCTTTAAAAAAATACTGTCCAACCTAATCTGGATGGTCACCTTATTACATATAGCATATAATTGCCTCTCCTCCCTAACCTCTGACTACCTTACAAGTAATGATACCTACACTTGTCTACTAATTACATCCTTCAAGGCCCAACTCCCATTTCCTTTTCCTGCACAAGGCTGGCCTTGAATGTCTACTCTGAAGGTCATACATACTTCACACATTTTAGCAATTAATTGTACGCAGTAAACACTCCTTCCTTTGGAGGCTTATAACCCTTTTAATATGTACCAGTCATTTGTCATCTGTAGTTTTGCATTATTAGTTTGTGTTTTACATCTTTAGTCATTCAGTAAATATTTACTGAATACTTGCTTTAATCCAGGCACTGTGCCTGGCGCTGGTAACAAGAAGAGTAAGGCATTGTCTGATCTCAACCAGTTCTTGTGTTAATGGAGAAAACAGGCTGACAGCACTCTCTGATCTGGTATGTGCCTTAAATGAAGTATGGAGTAACTTCTGTAGGCTCTTAGAAGAAGACATACGTAACTCAGCAGAAAAGGCTTCACAGAGACTGGCTGGATCTTAAAGAATGGATTGAAATTTTCCAGGCAGAGAAAGAGGAAGGATATTTCAGGCAGAGGGAGCAAGATGTGCAGAGGCAAAGTTCTAAGAGGGTGTGATGTTGTTGGTGACTGGTGAACCGAATAGTGGAGTCTAAGCATATGCTGTGTGCATGTGGTTTGGAGGGTGGGAAAGAAGATTAAAGTGATAGCTGGGGCCAAGCTTGTCAGGGTCCTTATCTGCTATGCGGAGCTAAGCAGTTTGTACATTTAGCTTTCAGAGTGCTGAAATGTATAAGAAAAGTACTGACATATTCAGATTTATTTCATGGGAAGAGAATTCTGGCACATATATGGATTATGGACACAGTGGAGGAGAGAGACAGGTGGCAAAGAGGCCAGTTATGAGACTAAACTGTAGCTGTGAGATACAGAAGAAAGGCTAGATTCTGGGAAATAGAAAAAAAATAGAAGAACCTTCTGTGGATATGATAATAAATTCAGTTAAATTGTACATGCCAGGAAGAGATATACAATAGGCAAGTTGAAAAAAGGACTTTATCTTGGGAAAGCAATCTCTGCCTTGGATGGAGAACTAGGAGCCACTGGCTTAGAAGCCATGGCAGTAGAGGGTAGGTAAGATTACTCTAAGGAGAATATATAGGCAGAAGACAAGGAGGCTGGGAGGACATTTGAACAATACAGGAAAGGGAGGGACAATTGGAAAAACAAGATCTCAGAATAGGCAGGAGGGCATCGAATCTGGTACCTGAGATAAAAGGGATTCTCCCTAAAGAGGTGTCCTGTATTTGAAGAAAGATGAGAATTGACAAGCTAGAATACTGGATTTAAGTAGTTTGAGAGTAGGGATTATTTCTTTACTTATATGTTAGTCCTTTGTTGCTCATAAAACATTGCCTTGCACAAAAGAAGTCCATAATGAATATCTGTTGATTTACAATAGTTTACTCTTTTTGCATGAAACTCATCTGTTTATCTTTCTTACACTTCATTTATTTCCTTGCAATATTTATGAGGTCTAATAGGTCTAGTTTCCTATTCTGAATTTCCTAGTTCCTGGGCGATGGGCTACTAGACACTTGTCACTCAAGACGTGGTTCATAGAGTTGTAACATCAGTATCACGCAGGAGCTGAGTGCAAGATTGTGCCTCCATCCTAGATCTACTGAATCAGAATCTGTATTGTAACAAGATTCCCATGTGATTGGAGTGTACATTACAGCTTGAGAAGCACTGGCCTATAGACACCTTTTCGAATCCTTTTGTTCAAAACTCATTATTTTTTTGTTCTTTGCTTCTTCATTAGGCCCTCACTATGGCTTCTACAAGATCAATTTCCAGGAACTGTTGCCCCATGAGGAAGTTTGATATATTTAATTTTATAAAATTACAGATGAGCTTGTACTCGTTTAACTGAAGTTCTTCATGTCATTATGAAAAATTAAAAGATCTATAACATATTCATTTTATAATCACACAAAGAAAACCAACACTGATATAAAAATATTATGTTGCACAGGACCCCAAGGGTTTGTGTTAGATATAATTTAGAAATTCTCAGCTGTGCATCTGCTTTGTTGCTGTTTTCTCTCTCACTGACATAATTTCAAGGTCACCAGTTCCATCTTTTATGGTGTGAGGAGTAAATCAGACGCAGAAGAGAAGGGCAAACTTTCCCTGAAGAGCTGGAATTCCAAATAGAAATGGAAGCAAAATATTGGAAGGGACAAACCTAGGGATGCATGTACTTTCTATTCTCCTGCTCTTTATATGAGAGTGTTTGGCTCCGTTTCTGGTGGAGCCAGAACTGTGACTGTGAGGTTTTGCCTATTCCTTCGAGTTTATTGTTTTGCTTCACACTTTTAAAATATTTGCAACCCAAGAAGAACTTGTGTAACTCTGGGTACGAATGCATGACTATAAAGATCTTCTGAGAACAGTTTATTAGAAATAATAGATTAAGTGCCATTTTCAGTATTTCCTCTGGTATTTGATTTATGTTATCACCACATAAACAGTACTGGTTAGACTTGCTTATAAAAAAATTGAAAATAAAAATTTTCTTTCCTCAGAATTATTGCTTATGTTTCTAGAGTCTCAAAAGAAACCAAGTTGTAGACATGTCTTGACAATGTCCAATATGGCTGGCCTTTCTATTTTACTGATGTCATTTATTTTCAACAAAGGAGTAAATTCCCTCTTCTTGGACTAAAATGTGTCTTGAAAAGTAAAAGAAAATTATGCCTAGTGTGGAATTTCAAACCTGAGTGCAAAACATCTGAACGCTGGGTGTTCATCTTTCTAACAAGCTTAGCAGATGGATGGGAAGTGATGTTTGCTGTTTATTTCCTCAACATATCAATATGTGAGGATGTGGTGCAAAATATGGTTTTCCTGCAAATGAGCAAAACCATGCCAGAAGAGTACAGGCAACATAGTTTGTACTCTGGAAGAACTTTAGAAATTGGAGGGCCACTATTAACTTAAAATCTTTCCAATTCTTTTTACTCATCAAAATCTTAGAACTGTTGTGATCAGGGTTGAAAGGACACAATTGTTTCTGCTACTCATCTAACCATTTCAAGAGCACTTAAAGGGTTCTTTCAGGCAAGAAACACAAGGACAACTGAAATCTATCTGTATTCATGGCTTTGAATTTTTTTAAAAAAGAAAGAACTGTAAACGTAAGCCACCAAAAGAGGCAGTTCATATCAAGTGATTTTTCCAGGATTTTAGTGGGTATTTTTGTGACCAATGACCTTTCTTTGGCTGTCAATCAGTTAAGTATTAGGCCACAATCATGGTTTAATAGCCAATCGGCATTATTTGAGAATAGTTCTAGAATTAGTCATGGCAACTATATAAGGATTTTTGCAGGAGTGTCACACTGAAAATTGGGGAGCTATTGGGAAGGGAGAAGTGGCTCAGTAGTATACAAAACCTGGACAACTGTCTACTTATTTTTTAGGATAAGTAAGACTTAGCTTTTTTGTTAAATTCTTGGTGCTAGCCCAAAGCCTTCTCCTCTTCTTTTGTTAATTATTGTTTCTCAGTGGCTTTTGTTCTCATGATATTGATCATGGGTTGCCTACATTTCCTGAGAAATAATAAAAATTCCTCCAAGCTAAGTTGTCTTATCATCCCAAGAAGAATAATGAAGTAGATTAAATGCTGAAAGATTCACGTTCCTATAGCTTGAGGTTAGACATTTATAGTCATCATCTTGCTACTAGTGACCTATAAAATTTTAATCTATGCCTGGGGCTGAGAAAACCAGATGCCTTAGATACTCATTGTATAGCTTATTCTTGGTTGCAGGTTTCCATCATGTTGGTGCCCCTGTGGTAGGGAAGGTATATTCTAAGCAACTTATGCTAGGAGAAATATTTTTATCTCAGTTCTTGAGTTGAGAGCAACACCTTTAAACTAGAGGTAGCACTATAATATTTTGCCCCAAGAACTAGTGTTGGACTTAAGCTGATCCCCAAGGAAATCTGACCTGGGGCTGGAGAAAGAGTCCAGCACTTTCAGGCCCAATGTGATTCCTTCTTGCTAAAAAGCAGACAGAAGACTCTTTGTTTCTCAGTGAGTTCATAAGATTATGTTATTGCTATTGCAGTGGATGGAGCAGAGGTATCTGGTCTTTGCAAAGGATTAAATATCTTCCCAAATTCTATTTTGTGGCTTCCAATCTTTCTACTCTGTTGAACTGGTCTTTGTGAAAGCACTTCATTCTACAAAAATATTCTGTGAAGTGAATGTAAAGATGTGTCCTGTAGTGGATAGAAGACTATAATGGATAGAGGACTGCATTTCTTGTTAGGAAATCTGGGTTCTAGACCCAAATCTCTCTCCTTGGTAGTTGTTCACTTGGCCAAGTCACTCAATTTCTCTGACACTCATGTCTGACATTTGTAATAATGGAGGTTTAACTAGCTGTCCTATCTATGGACCTGTGTTTTGATGGTTTCTCCCACATTCTTCTTAGTAAGAAGTACAAAGAAGCTAACTGTAGAGACGGATGCCTGTTGTAGGCAAAACAAGAGGGAGAGACTTTTCAGTACATCTAAATGTTTGGTATAGAAAGTTCTTTAATAAAATCCAGAGCAGAGAGAGGATGACTGTGTCTTAAATATGGTGGGGCTAAGGTTATTATTTCATATAAACTTGGGTCACAATCAAATAAATGGAGGAAGAGGAGTCCATCAGGTAGATTAGACAGGTGATCTTTGGAAAGAAAGAAAACCAGGTGATGGCAAGGTGTGTTTTTACCTAGTTTAGAAGAAAACCAACCATATCTAAATTTTTTTTTTTCAACTTTTTTTTATTTATTTTTGGGACAGAGAGAGACAGAGCATGAACGGGGGAGGGGCAGAGAGAGAGGGAGACACAGAATCGGAAACAGGCTCCAGGCTCCGAGCCATCAGCCCAGAGCCTGACGCGGGGCTCGAACTCACGGACCGCGAGATCGTGACCTGGCTGAAGTCGGACGCTTAACCGACTGCGCCACCCAGGCGCCCCAGAAAACCAACCATATCTAAAGGGAAGCCCAGAATCATTTTTTCCTGGACCAGAGATCAACTTTAGTCTTGGTAGAACTGGTTTTCAATGAAGCCAGCAGAACAGAGACAAAAGCCATGGACATTCAACTGATAGCTATGTGAAGCTGTGAAATGTACAAGATGAAAAAACTGGGAATACATACGGCTATCCAAGCTGGAGAACTAGTAAGGCCAGTTAATCCTCTGGAATTCCTTTCCAGAGGTTACTAGAGGCACACCTGGTAAGGAAGAAAGGAAGAGGCTGGTGGTTGCATTATACAAGTTTTGCTGAGGACCTTCTAACTCCCTCATCCCATAGTTCCTGATGTGTCTCACTCATTCAGTGCTGACCACATTTTGCAGTGTAAAATGTGAATGACAAAATCAGACCATACAGTAACAACAGAAAGTGGGCAAGAGTTTCTCAGTATTTCATGACCTTAAAAAAAAAAAAAATTGAACTTTTTGCTGAAAAACATTAACAAGAAGTTAATGCAACAGAGACCCTTATCTCTGATCCTTAGAGAAAAGTTGTGCAATGGTTTGGCATTTTCTGCTTGTGACCCAGAGCCACATCCAGGCAAATCAATCTTAGTTTTCAAAATCATACCCTCAAAAGGGAAAGAGTAAAGAATGGTATAAGGACCAAGGTAGGGATGTGAGCACTGGAGACTGGGTGGAGGGTCTATTTAAGCTTTAATTGTATTCCTTTTGTTCTGCATTTCCCTGTGTCCCTGATGTCAAAAGGGCCAGCTTCACTGTTGTCATCATCCTAGCCCACTGTCTTCATTTCTGATTTCTACTGGGAAGTACCACTTGATTGGATGACTCATTTGTATTTCTTTTTCTAGCTTTCTGGTCTACTCACCTCTTTGTTCTGGATGTGTTCTTAATTTCTTTCACCCAGTTCCTGATCTATACCCATTTACCCCTCAGTGATTGGCCCTGACCCCCACCTGTCAGGAAAGAGGGATTTGGACACTATGTTGCCACATGATTGACGAGATGGTATATGAAGAAGTCCCATTCCAGTTGAATAGGTGAGGGTCCTCACAGACAAAATGGCCATGGCAGGTACTGTTATTCTTTCAGCAATCCAAAGTTCTCCTTTGGAGGTCAAGGGCTGCCTCAGAACAGCACGACTGGCCAACCGTGCCAACACAACCATGAAAATAACAAAAACAGAAAAAAATCCCTTAAATTAAAACCTTAATAATCTCCCCTGCACATTGGGGGTTCATGAAATTAAATCAGGTTGACACATAGCAAGAAATCAAAAACTGTGAGTTTCCTTCTTCTCTAAGAGGGAAACACTTTAAAAATGCTTTTAAGCCTCTCACATCATGACTATCACATCAAGAAGTCAAATATAGAATGCAAGCCCTTCAATGGCACTTACCTGACTTATGGTGGAAAAGGCTTTTTCTTTCGTGGTCAGAGGAGGAGAAAATCTGACGGTGAATGCTGTGAAATCCTAATGTAATTATGCCAACAGTGTTCTTCACCTATGGCTTGTGATACTCATATTAAATTTCTGTCAAGTATTTATTCTTACTGTTGGCACTGTGAATATGAATCCATTCATGTTAACCTTTAATCCCATTTTACAGCTAAATAGTACTGTTAGCTGCTTGATTACTTCTCCAGAAGGAGGGATTTCTACGAGTCCTTGGACACGTGTTCAGTATAAGATTCAGGATTCCTGGCTCTGCCAAAAGTGATCTCTGGGATGTTCCCACTGAGAAGACTTTGGATGCCAGTTTTCACATTTAATGCACTGCAAGCTCTTAGTGACTTTTGGAATTTAGTGAGGATCAAGAGAGAAAGTAGAAGGAAACCAGACAGAGAAGGAAGAGAGCCTGATGGAGAAAATCTGCTGACTTGATAATGGTCTTTCATTATAGAGTTCATGTTTTATATCATTTGGTCTTTCAAACTACCTTCTCTATTTAAAGTGTTAATTAATTCCTTTATTCTTTTTGGCCATCAAAGACCTATGTAATTGATGTTCTGAACTCCCTGAGATGTAAATCCTATGTTTTCTTTCTCTAAAGCAGAGTAGTTAACCAAGCATTTACTCACAAGTATCTTTTTTTTTTTTTAAGTTAACTCATTATGCTAAAATTGACTGTTAGTGTTTTTGTATCATTAAGAAAAACTTCCCAAACTTTATTACAGGTTTGCAGATCTTTCGGTGTGTGAGGACCTCAGACTGATAAGCATAAGGCTAAGGTTGGTTGTTTTCAATATCTTCTATATGTATTCATATATATGTTTATATATATATATATATATATATATATATATGCACTTATATATATAGTACAAAAGTCTTTCTTAAAAGAAATCATAAAACGAAACCTCCATATGTAAAGTAGCTAAAAATATTGCTGAAACCGCTGAAGAGCACTCTAATTTTATCTGTTACTGTTACCTCTTTTAATTTTTTTTATGTTTATTTATTTTTGAGAGAGAGAGAGAGAGAGAGAAAGAGAGAGAGAGAGAGAGAGAGACCAAGTGTGAGCAGGGGAGGGGCAGAGAGAGAGGGAGAAACAGAATCGGAAGCAGGCTCCAGACTCTGAGCTGTCAGCACAGAGCCCGATGCGGGGCTCAAACTCATGAACTGTGAGATCATGACCTGAGCTGAAGTTGGACATTTTACTGACTGAGCCACTACAGATGCCCCTGCTACAATTACCTCTTAATTGCTCCAAATGTACCTCAACAAAACTCTTGGGGTCTAAGGAACATAATTTGAGCTCCATCAGACTAAGAAACAAAAAGTGAAGGAGGGAATTTTAACAACTCATTGATGCAGCATTCTTATCCCTCTCTCACATGCAGATAGTAGGTAACTGGGCCAGTAGTAAATGGGTCAAAAGATAAAGAGAGTTTCCCTTTGCTTATCCACCTGTGAATCATTCATATGTTACTCATGAAGACAGAGAATTTGACTCCCTCTTCCCCATCCTATTTATAGAGGACTCTAGCCTGTGATCATATCTGACAGACCTGCTCCAGATCATTGCATGAAGAAAACCAGAATATACTCATTCTCAAAGTTCTGTATTTCATTGACTTATAGAATTAAAAAGAAATATGAGAGACTAATACGGGCTTTTCAGTGTTTCATTTTGTCAAGAAAGGATACTTCTAAGAGCAGCCACTGAAGGATACTCAAGAAGCTTCACACTTCATAAAAGACGGGACATTTTAACAACAAGATATTGGGGAAACCTCGGTCTCAGAATTACTCGAGTCAATATTCACAGTTAATCGAATGGAGGAAAGAACACTTTTCTTTTTGGAATAAGACTCAAGAGTGAATCCCAGCTCTGCCAATTATTCCTTATATGACACTGGCTGAGATAATTAATATTTCTGAGCCTCACAAATAAAATCACGCAATGAAATCACGCAGCCCACATGGTTTTCAGAATGCAACCAATGAGTAGTTTTACATTCCTATGCTGTTTAGTACATAGTAGGTGCTCAAAAATATCCATTCCCTCCCTCCCACAGCCTTTCCCCCCTACTCATTTTACTCACCTCAGAGGATTGTTGTGATGATTGAGTAAGACAATAACAAGAGAATGTTTGGTGAACCGTAGGCATTATTTAAATGTAAGTTTCATGAGACAGAAGGTGCTTTGCTTTAAGCACATGCATTTTCCTTTTCATAAGATGTGTAATATGTGGTGCAGGAACCCTCAGGAAAAAAAAAAAAAAAACAACAAAAAAATAACTAGTGCCTTGTCTGATGCCTCCAAGACTCACATAGCCCCTGGATGAAACTGTATATAAAATGTAGATGTTATTTTAATAAATACTGTCCACATAGTGAACATAGTGTTTCTTTTGCGTGTTTTTTAAACAAAGAACTTTAACCAATCAGCTCACAGATTTTCCTGCACGGTAAACTCTATAAGGTGTAGTTATAAAGTCCACTGGAGTTATAAAGCGTTTGGAGTTATATTGCATTAAGCACTATTGCATTCAATCTCACCAAGCTATTAAGGTGTTTTATAATGGGATGTAAATATTTATGACCTGTTTGAGAATAACCAAAGAAAAGTGCTTTTCATTATTTTACTTCGTATCCTATTAGCCAGACATATCTTTTAGTGTTTCAACACTTTCATGGCTCGGGAAAGTGATGTCAGCTTTGGTGCAGTATGTGGTTGGGAAGGAATCTGGTTACTTTTGTTACTGTGTCAAATTGCCTCCAAGCTGCTTCACCTGACAGCCTGCCTGGTGAGCTAAAGCCAGAAGAATTCTTCTGTAGACGCATCATGAATAATAATCGGCTACAGCTAAGAAAACACTCTAACTTTTGCAGGGAAACCTGGGAGCACCACATTCTAAACTAGGTTTGCATATCTCTCAGAGTTTTAAGTTGAGAAAACGCATTTCTGCTTTTATTCTCTTCCCTTGAAGAAAACTTGGAAAACGGCTGCACGTGTTTCTTCGAGAATGAAATTCTGTTTTCAGAAATCAATCTTGGTTCTGAAGTTTTCGAACACATCACTATTGTATTAAGTGGAAGTAGTTAATTTAAGTGAATTGAAGCTCTTGCTCGTCATTACAGGATATAGGAAAGTCTGGAAGATGCACTTTTTATTAAGGAAATAAGAAAAGCTGATGCTGTTTTCATGATCACATACTGTACTTGAAAACATCTAGTTATAGAAAAGAGGGAAGGTTAAATATTCAAAAATGACAATTTAAAACCACTTTGTTCTCAAATCTGTCACTACACTTTTTGTCAGATAGGTTTAAATCCTGGTAATTGGTTTATGCCAAAGGACAGAGGACAGTCATTTCAAAGCTTTCCTGTTCACAGACTGTTAAATTGCCAGAAATAACAATCACAACAAAGTGACACATAATTTAGAAAGAATGTAGTGCATGCTTCTAATCAGAACAACAATAACAACAAGAAAACCTACTAAGAGCAAGTATGGAAATGCCAGTATACTGTTGAATCTAGCAATGATCACACATAAAAAGCAACTGTTTGACAAGGACAGCTGTGAATGATCTATGTGTCCCACACGCTCCCCCTCCCCCAATAAAAAAGATATTCTCATTGGAAATATGGTTACAAATATAAATCACTGATTTTTTGCAAGACCGTGACGGCTTGGTAATAAATATCAAATCAGTCCATTTTAGATCTGTAAAAGGATTCTTTCAGATCTGAAGACTCCAGAGCAACTGTGAAGCTGTCTTTATTCAAATCCTTTGAAATTTAAAGCGGTGATCTTAGACCACCAAGAACTGTAAGACATGCCAACTGATGCTTATAACAACTTAGCCTTCCTGTTCTTCATATCTGATTTTATTAAGTGTCTGTCAAAGAGTATATTTAACTTTCATGTTTCCAACAGGAATTCATTGTCTTTAACTTTTGTTCTATGTTTTAACAGGCAGATAATGAAAAGAATTATTTGCATGTTGAATTTGTACCTCGGGCAATGAAAAGAGGTCTGAAGTTATTGTTGTGGTGTGACTTCCCTTTCTAAGAATAAATTCTATCGGAAGAGGTGGGGATGTCATAAAAATGAGGTCGAAAAGGAATTTTCAACATGATTTTGATGGGCAGATAAAAGCATTTACTATTATTTATAAAAGAGGATCCATTTAAAATGGACTCCTTCTCAATGTAAGGCAGTTAAGAACTTAAAAGGAAAACAGGGCTACTTTTATGTAATTGAGATGTTTCAGACTATATGAAGAAATCCTTTCATTTGCAACTCAGCAGACGAGACCTGGCACACCCCAAAGAAAATTGTAATGGAAATTAGGAGGCAGTGAGGATGATTGAAAACAGATAACGCTTTGCTTAGAAATAGCAAACTACAAAACTTATGTCAATAAGATGCCATTGCAAAAACGTATTGTTTTTAATTTATTGTCAATACATTTTTTAGAGTTAAATAAATTTGAATTCATTACTTAAATAAAACAAAAGTTGTTGTTTTCCAAACTATGTATATATCAAACTTTGAAACTGGGTGGGTCCCTTCTGCCAATTTGGAAATAGGCCAGTTTCGACTTGTGACCTCTGACACTCTCATTTAAATATTTTTAATGCAAAGTTCCTGCAACATCTTGTCCTGGTGAAAAACAATTTCACCAACAAACAACAAAAGCAAATGAGGAAACTCCGTAACTACTCCTGTTACTTTTCATGCCCCACCGTTTTCTATTTCTGAAATGTTCTCACTCTGGACCGTTCTATAATATAAATATTTTATTTTCTATTCATTAGAAAATAGCTGTAATGGGGCAAAATTTGCATATTATAAGATTCCCCTATGCAATTCAATATCTTTTAGTCAATTTATAGAGTTGTGCCACTTAATTTTAGAACTCCATTTATATTTACATTGTTTTAACGTTTCTGTTTTTTTAGTATGTTCATACCTGCTTGTCTCTGAGATAAGAAAGGTTTTTGATAACTGGATAAAAGAAGAGGGGAAGGATGTTATAGGCAAGAGGATTAGGATTCATTCATTTATTTGGTCATTGATCCATCCATTTATTTTAGAGTTATAAATATAAGTTATATTCAGTCCTTAGTATGAACCAGACTACTGGAGGTAGTGAGTACTTGCAATGGATTTTTCATTCATAATTTGGTGGGTAGACAAACAATTTAGCCATATTATCATCATAAACATGACAGATACTATCACAGGAATATGCAAATGGCACAATGGTAATGCAGAGAGCCTAATAGCAAATAGATCATGAAGGGCTTCCTGGAGGAAGGGCATTTTGAAGGCTAGGTAGAGTCAGGCAAAGAAGAAAAACAGTGCTAGAGTATGAGGTGAGGCTGGTGGAAAAAAATGGACCAGATCCCAGTGGAGCTGTGAGAACAGGCTCACAATAAGTTTTTGTATGTTAACGAGGAAATTCAGATTACTTATTAGATTTCCCTGGTTATAATGATTTAAGAAACATTGTACATTGTGACAGCTTTCTGGAGGGTCACTGGATGGAACTGACTGAATATCATTGAGATGTTAATGTGAGAAGCTAGCATTCTCATTTTATCTTTCAAGATCAGCATATGATTATATGTATTTTTATAATGTTTATTTATTTTTGAGAGAGAGAGAGAAAGAGAGTGCAAGCCAGGGAGGGACAGAGAGAGAGGGGGACACAGAATTCGAAGCAGAGTCTAGGCTCTGAGCTGTCAGCACAGAGCCTGATGCGGGGCTCGAACTTATGAGCTGTGAGATCATGACCTGAGCTGAAGTTGGATGCTTAACTGACTGAGCCACCCAGGTGCCCCTGATTATTATATTAATTCAACTTCCATATAATTTACATTTAGTTCAAAGTCTCTGTGGGAAAGGGGGTGGAGAAAGAGAGAACACTGATGGCAATTGCTAGTAAGTTTAATATGGAGAGAATTTCTAGCAAAGGTTTTTCAATTTCATTATTTAAGTCGGTCCTGATCATTATTCCGGGATTTACTCCCAAAGTCAAGGTTTTAAGGAAGCTGAGGGAGGAGAGTCAGTATGGACCCCAGGGGCACTAGACTAACACCTTGTCTAATGTGGGGCTATGTGTTCTTTGGGTATTGACATTGCAGATCTAACATCTGCTTAGACACTTTGTGTGCTTCTCTGTATCTCTCATAACCAAGAAGCCAATGGAAAAAGCCTCAGTATGTGTGGTTTCAGCTGGCTGTGGATAATTAGGATGTCTGCTTCACGCTCTGACCCCCTGGGAAGAGAGCTGGCTCAATCCATTGGAATGGATTTTGTTCTGCTAGTGTAACATGATGGTCAATTACTGCCCATCCTGTTCAGCAGACTGTTGTCTCAAGATAACAGCAACCTACCTGGAGTCTTTGACTTGTCCATCCTCTGCCAGAAATGTGAATGCCATCCTGGCCAGGTGAATCTCTTTTATCAGGAAATATAATTGACTTCATATAGATGGCTACCCTCCTGGTCGAATAAAATCAGCATTTCCAATTAAGACCCAAAAATGGTTTCACGAAAAGTTTTCCTCAGAGGAAGCAAACTCTGAAAGTGCTTGCTCTTTTTCATCACCTGAGTCTACACACCAGGAAATGCTTTGGATGAAGGTGGAAAGGCCAATCCCTCTTATCTAGTCTGACACTAATAAAGCCGTTAACAAGGTCCAACTGAAGTAACAATGGATAAGGAAAGAAGAGCTGAAATCCTTAAGATCAGTCCTATTAAGTTGGACAGATGTCAAGTTTAATCAACCAGGAGGCCTTAAGGGCTTTGGCAAATGTCTTTTTTTATATCTTACCACTGTTTTCAGTTGATGCATCACACTGTTTGCATAGATATAATTATCCTTCAAAAATATTATATAATCAGGAAGTTTTTATTTTTCTATTAGTTTTATTTGCATTATATAATACAAGAGCATCCTAGTGCATTAAATTTTTTTAATTTAAGAAGGAATGTGCATACAAAGTTGTTTTTTTTTTTTTTTTTAAGTACACAACAATTTATATTTAAGACACCCAAGTATAGTTGGGTACTGTATTTATTTATGGTTTGAAGAAAGTGATTTAATGCATGCATCTGATAATAGGTAGATCTATTAATGCCCTTTGTTAACAAAGTAGGACACTTCTTTTAACTATCATTTAATGGATTTATTGACTGTTGACTCTAGCAATTTCTTTCTTTAGTGTCTGATACCTGAGAAGCTAATGTTTCACAATTAGAGATTTGTTTCTTTGTTTTGAGCTTCACGTGATAGTAATCTTTTAAAAAGTCACATATGAGCATGTACAAATTTACTATATCCCTTCCTTATAACATCTTCTTATGGTTTCAGGACAGAGCATGTGGATAATGGGCATTAGCAAGGATGGAGGTGGTTAAGTTAGAACTGAAGGAAAGAGATGAGCAGGGAAAGAAAGAAGAAGGGAGACAGTGGGTTTTGAAAACGGACTTCACAATCCTGCCTGGGTTCTGACCAAGTCTTAAGAGTCATTAATTCCACCAGTGAATATTCATTAAATACCTACTCTATATTCAGTAGTGTGTTCAAAATTACCTGCTAATTTCTTTTCAGTTGAACCAGATTGTTGACTAACTGAGCAAGTAAGATTCTTGAGATTGTGGATTAAAGGGATAAAGATAATCCTTTCAGAAACTCTCTTGCCATTAGATCCCTGAAGTGGGCCTCATAGCATTAGGCCTCTCTTTTGTCTTTATAGAAATAAGAAGATACACCCCTTTATGCTCACCTCTAGTTAAAAAAAACAATTTTTATGTGCTAAAAATCTATATTAAAACTGAGGTCAGAAAAATATAGGTTCTGCTTCAGATCCTAGAGCACAAGAGACTCCTAAACTCTTTTTCTTCATCTGAATGATGAGGATTCTTGTCATACCTTCCTCATGTGGCAGTTGTAAAGATTTTATATAAGACAAAGATGTATTTAAAGGTCTTATATAGAGTGCCTGGGACAAGTGAGAAAGTACCCAGTAAATGTTGAATGTTATTGTTGCCTACATTGGTAGGGAGAAACACAATGAGAGGAAAAAAAAAAATAGTAGGGAGTGAGTCTCTGATCTAGCTGAAAGGTGGAGGTCCTAGTTAAGGTAAAGGCTGTGGAAATGGGAATAATGTTCCTTTTTTTTTTAAAGGAAAAATTACTAATTATACACACAATTGCAACAAAAATGTCAGAAATCAAATCAAAGGAAAGATTATCTCAGTACAATTGTTACCTCAGATTCTAGCAGTCCTTTAAAATTTGTTCATGTTGCCCTCTCCTTGTCTACATGCACAGATAAAAACATAACCATAATACCAATCTGATTTCGCTTTCTTTGATTTTTCCCTTATGTAACTAAATTATGTACTTTGATACTATACGCTAACTTGTTTCTAGATCTTTTCATTATAATGAATCCGGTGGCAACGAAAATCTTTGTCCTTGTATTTCTGCATTTTCAGACAATTTCCTTGGAAGAAATTTCTAGGATAGATGTACAGGTCAAAGGATATGAGCATTTTATGTTTTTAAGGGTTTGGCCAAATGGCTTTCCAGAAGAGTTTCCCAGCTTGTGCTGCCATTAGTGGAGAATGAATGAAAGCACAGTCCTCCTGACAACCGGGTTGACAAGGTTAAGACAGTATCATTATTTTTCATTTATCCTCTGTAAAAGATGCAAGGTATCTTTTAATCTGCATTTGTTGGGTAGCTAGTAAGATTGAATATTTTCTCATTTCTTCCTCCTAACTATATTCCCTCCAAAATAAAAGTATTTCCCCAATTTGATGTTGGAGCACATGAAGGGGAAAGAAAGGAACCTACTATGCTGGTACTTTGATCTTGGCATTTTGAATACATTATCTCATTAATCTACACACTACTTCAGCAAGATTGGTGTTCCTAACTGCATTTTATAGATGAGAAGACTGAGTCTGGAAGAAATTAAATTTTATGCCCAAAGTTGAATTGCTGATAAGTGGCAGTCGTTAGATATTTTTTCTCATCATTTTATATGAGATTTTATGTAATATAAATATTAACTCTTTGGGGAAAATATTTTCAACAAATATGGATGACAATCTGTTGTTTTCTTTTTTCTGAAATTATGCTATTTTTGCTCTGCAGAAGCTTAAAATTTTTTCATGAAGTGATCGATTGGAGAGATACTGGGATGGTAGATTGGGCCTCAGCTTCTGTTTTATTTTGGTACCAAGATCAGTTCAGTGAGGATTAGAAGCAGCCAAGAGACAGAACTGTATGTGGATCATTTGCTAATGATTCTATAATAGAAAGTGTCTCCCAGCCTCTCCCATGATTTCTCACAGGATGGGAGAATATCCCGTGAGCCTGTTAGAGGCCATCTGTGGATGAGCTGTGCTCCTCAGCTACTTGCTGGGTGGTCTCTGAGAGATTGCTGTGTGGTCACTATATTGTTGCCTTTTCCACTTCTTCCAAGAATATAAAGAGCCCCGTGACAGGACACGTATAAGACTGTTGGCCTTCCCAGTAAGACCAACAAGGATACATGGCGGGTATCCAGTACAGAAGAGGTCATTAACTGTTGAGTTTGGTATTATTTCTGTTCAGAGGAAGGAGAGAGTCTCACTGAAATGGGTGGAGATGCTAAGAGAATGGAGCTATGTTTTTAGGAGCATCATTTGGAAGTTTTTCAATGACCTGGCCTAAAAGTGAATGGTTTGGATTAGGGCGGGGACAGCAGTGTCTGAGGATGTTTTGGAACAAAGGAATTATAAAGGTCTCCTTCTAAGGCAGAAGGGATATACCTTACTTGGCCATTTGGAACATTCCGGCATTATCACTCAATCTGATCTGCCTCATCATGCAACTGATTCCAATACACCTGTCAGGGGGCATGATGTCATCTCCCAGGCCTGGGACTGATGGGGTGGGAAGGTCCAGCAGCCTCCCCATCTAGGAGGCTCTAGCCACAAAATAACTAGGAGAAAGAAGCTTTTTCAGTAGGAGAAAAGTAAACTCTGTAAAGGCAAGCCTACAGTCAACATTGCCCAGGCTGTTAAGATCTGCCCAGCTCAGCTTTGTAGACACTGTGACAAAGTAAAAAAGTGAACACTGAAAAAGTGCTTGGCTTTGGCTCACATCACAACTCAAGATTTCTTTCTGACCAGTGAGAAATGGAAGCAGTTTCTTTATCCCTCCTGAAAGAGTGGTGACTATTCTCTGATGACAGCATGGAATTCCCAACTTCCCAACCACACCTTTCTCAGGTACTTCAAGAACCAGGGGATTTTGAACAAATGGCATGTGAATAGAAATGCATTTTAGAAATGTCCTCTTCCCTGGTGTGTGTTTACCTACCATGACTCTAATTTGCACAGTCAGGGGTGGGCTCCAATCACAGAGAAAAAAATTTATATATACATTTATATATATATATATATATATATTTTTTTTTTTTTTTTTATATATTTGTTGTTGTGGAAAACTTGAACTTACAAAAGAGGGAACTAATGGAAAGCTGAACTGCTGGAATGAATTCAGCAGTGATAGCCAGGACACCCAGAAATCTGACACAGCTACTGAGATGAGCTGGCCTGTGAATCCTTGTGGTTAATTGGTGCATGGCTAGCAGTTATGACACTCTCTGGGCACCCAAAAACGATTGGAGCCACCCCTCAACAACACTGCTTAATCATGTACAAATTATAACTTTGTCTTCACATTCCGCCTCACAAAATGAATGGTCTCCATCGTTTGCCCATAATGTATAGTTATTATTTCAATTAGTCAATGTGTTCTCAACTGCTTTTTTTTTTTTTTTTTTTTTTTTTTTTTAATATGCACTCAAAGTTTGTGTTTTCTCTCTGGGATTCTTAGTTTCTCCATACTATAAGCCTCACTTGCTTAAAACAAAGTGTTTTAAACAAAGTGCATGTGACTTTCACTCAGGGGTTTTCTAACTACTTTTGATGATAATGATGATGATTGCTGGCCACCTGTCCCATTACTGAAAGCCAGAACCCACTGTATTCTGGGTGGCAAACATCTCAAGGCCTGTACATCATACCATGGGCTGATTGTAACCTTGGGGCTAGTTAATCCCAAACACTGTCCACTGAAAACCCTTCTCCTGTTACTGAGATGTCCCTTTCATCTCCTGACTTCCTGCTTCCTGCATTCCTATTATTTATAGTAACCCAGGAACAAACCACTCCCAAATTTCTCAAGAGGATTTACAGTTGCTACTTGCAATTCCTCACCCAGCTCACTCCTCCATCCCTTGCAGCCTGTGTTCTGCTATAACCCATCTGTCCTCCCAAAGGTGAACAGTGACATCTTTGTTCAGTATGAAGGCCTGTTTCTCAGTCCTTGGTTTTTTGACCATTTTTTCCCCTGTTGGTCCCCTTTATTTTGACTCCCTCCTTCTGGGACAGTTTATTTTTTTCTCCTTCCTTCTCTAACTGCTCCTTCTTGGTTCTCTTTCCTCTTGTGGCACTAAAACGTGTGTGATCCTCAGGCACTTACTTCTCTCTGACATGCTCCTTCAGCAACCTGAGGCAGAACAGGGTCCATGACTATCACTTCTCTGGTCAATGCCCACATCTCTACTTCATCTTCACCCTCACCTCCTTCAAGCTTCAGATCCACATGTTCCATATTTGGCTTGTTCTTCACCTACACAGTCTGCTTGACACTTCAGATCCTATGTGCTTGTCACTGAAATGACCTTTGCTCTGACTGTGCCCTTTCTGACACCCCCACTTCTATAGATTCTGCCCCAGCTCCCAGATACTTCAGAATGGACTTTCCGAGTCCTGTTTGGGCAAAGACTCTTAAATCCATTTGTATTTCTACTCTTACTACCATATTTCACCTCCTTTATATTTCTTCCCTGAGTTTATCAACTTTTGCCCCCCATCCCAACACTTCTAAGGCATACAGCACACTGTAACAATGACTTGCAAAGGCATTGATTCTCAGTTACCAGTTGTGAGTGAAGCATGGGGGGTGGGATTCTCCAATAAGAGCCATATCAAAATCTTTAGGATAAGAGTATGCAGTTTGAAAAAGCCCTACCTGTAGTTGATTTGCATATGCCCCAAAGGAGAGGCATACATCTCTTCTCTGCCTCTACTACCTTGCACATCATTTTTAAGAAGATTTTATGTTCACTTTTTGTCCTTTTTTATTTGCTGCTGGCAGATTAATTGTCTTGATACTCAATAAAGACCAAGGTACAGTTCTTTCCCTGTTCAAAAGCTTTCAATGGTTCTCTGTTGCCCACTAAAAATTCCAAACTTCTTAACCTTGCATCCTTGACAAAACTTATCATTATGACTGCTTAGTTCTCTTCTAGGCCTGTCCTATATTACAGCCACACTAAGGAATTTCTCTGCACACTGCCAGCCTATTTCACTTCTGTTTGGATCATACCGCCCCTCTATTTGAAATGCCTATTTCCTTTATCTTCACCTGGTGAAGTCCCACCTGGACCCAATATCACTTCTATAGGATGTCTTTCTACTCCCTGGGTTTGAAGGACCAGAGGGGGCCTTGTGATTCCCCACAGGACATTGTTTGCAGCTTTCTTTCAGCACCTGTGTTATACTTATTTGTAGAGGCACCCTTCTCCTATAGGAGAGTATAAACTTTTGGAAAACAAAGATCCCATTCAAAATTTTCAGTATCCAGGACTTTAGTGAACTATATCTTGACTGCATATATAATATAGAGTTTCTGAGTGTTGTTCCATTATTTATAATTTATTTCTCTTCTACTCCAAAGAAATATTTCCAAGTGGCTACTATATTAGACATAAACATCTCAGAACATTAAAATAAAAATTAAAAACCAACATTAGAAACCATGTAGATCAGGGGTCAGCAAACTATAGCCCATGGCCCAATTCAGCCAACAACATGTTTTGTTTTGTTTTGTTTTTTTCTTTAAGTTTATTTATTTATTTTGAGAGAGAGAGAGAGAGAGAGCAGGGGAGGGGCACAGAAAGATAGGGAGACAGAGAATCTGAAGCAGGGGCTGTGCTGTCAGATGCAGGGCTTGGACTCACGAACTGTGAGATCATGACCTAAGCAGAAACCAAGAGTCAGCCACTTAACCAACTGAGCCACTCAGGTGCCCCCCCCCCCCCCAACAACATGATTTTATAAACAAAGTTTTATTACAGCATAGCCACGTTCATTTGTTTATGTATTGTCCATGGTGGTCTCCGAGCCATAGCAGGGTTGAGTAGCTGTTACAGAGACTGTATGGCCTGCAAAGCCTTAAGTATTTACTCTTTGGCCCTTTACAGAAAGTTTGCCAACTCCTGATTTAGATCAATGATTCTTAACTGAGGTGAGGGTAGAGAGAGTACAGAGGAATTGAAAGGAATGTGTAGACTCAGAATAATCTAGGGTAAGAACCCAGTGAGAATCCTCACTTTTATAACAAAGCAATTACTGAGGAGAATCTGCTTTTCTTTCAAGGTGATATCCCTGCTCAATACATAGGCCTTTTGGGGAACTTTTTAGTTACTTCTGGGTTTGTGCCTTATTGTTGTACTGAATCAGTGTTACTGATGAAGTTGTGCTGTATCTTTCTAGTGTGTGAGGGAGGGAAAAGATAGATGTATTTATTTATTTTTTTATTTTATTAAAAAAATTTTTTACATTTATTCATTTTTGAGAGATGGAGACAGAGTGTGAGTGGGGGAGGGGCAGAGAGAGAGGGAGACACAGAATCCAAAGCAGGCTCCAGGCCCTGAACTGTCAACACAGAGCCTGACATGGGGCTTGAACTCACCAACTGTGAGGCCATGACCTGAGCCAAAGTCAGACACTCAACCAACTGAACCACCCAGGCACCCAGGAAAAATTAGATTTTAGAAAAGGGGAGAAATTATTATACCAGGAGCTCTCAGTAAGCTAGTTAGAGGAATTCAATAATAAACTTAGTTCTTTGATACCCAGCTGCTAAAGCAAAAAGTGAGCATGGCAAGTTAGGTAGTTCTCCTAGGCTAACATAGAGAAGTATACCCATTTACTGAAAAGGACACATTTCTCAGTGCTAAAATCAGGAGGAAATTTATTGAATTGTCTCTGAGAGACATAGGAGACGATATATGCAGCTACAATTTTGCAAAGGATCTAGCCACTATTGAAATGGCCAATTCTCATTACATTAGATTGCAATTCAGGAAGTAGGTTAGTACAGTCTGGGGACATTGGTTGTTGATGCCCTAACTTGTTATGGGAATAGAGTTCAGAGAACCTAGAGAATTGGTAGTTAATGTGTTTCTCCATTGGAACATTAGTTGGCTCTGGCAGGCCCTGAATATGGGTCAAGTAGGTGTAGCATTCCAATGATTGCTGGGCATGCGGTTTTCTGGGTTGATGACTAAAGAGCAATCCATAAACTGAAGGCAGGTAGCAAAACTGATACTTTGGTATTAAAACAGAGAAGCCTTGTGCATTTTTGCCTGGTTGCCTGATGAGCACATGGTGCCAGGTAGTAGAGAGTGGGCACCAGAGCAATTTTATATAACTCTGTGGAGGCACTAAAATAATTGAATGAAGGATAATGATGACAGTCAATAAATGATGAACTATCACTCGAGTTTATACGGTTATTAACAGCTGCAAAAATCATCTTTAAAAAGCTATTCTGGAGCTCAGCAAATTTTGAGCGATGCCATTCATTGTGCTTGATTAATTATTGTAGAGAGAGATCATAGGTGGGTTTGATTTTAAGGAATTAACATTTGGCATCTTTTTGCTGGTCCTCCAAAAAATAATGAAATAAAAATACAGATAAAATAAATGTACCTTATTTTCCTGTATAAATAATTTTGAAGAAATAAAACTTAATCTTATTTTATATTAAAAAACACGTATCTTGAAATAAGTGGCTTCAAACAAAGGTCAAGTGAGTGTAAAATTTGGATTTCCTTTTCTTCTTTATATTAGGGCACTCCAAGGTAGCAAAAGTGTTTGTTGGTTATTGAATAAGAGAATAAGTCCATTTTAATTTTTTTAAATCATTTAACAAATTTTAAAAAGGTGACTTTAGTAATTTAGTGTATTTTAGATCATTTCATGGAAGGATAGAATTATTGTCATTAAGGTATACACTAATAAATGATTTTATAAATTTATTCATTTAAAAATGATTAAAATGTAATTTCTCATTCTAGCAGACCCATATTCATCTTATTTTATGTGACATTTAATCTCCCAAGCACACTGAAGGCAGGGCTGTCTTAGGTTGGTTCTTTATGGGGTTTGCAAGTTGTCCTCTTGGCAGGATCCATATGGTGACAGACAGAGGTGAAAGTAGCATTCTGCTCATAGTATAGCTTCATGTATATAATCTTTCGGGTATGTGAAGATTTTATCTTAAGTGCAATTTAACTCCCCATGGAAAGTGTTTATGTATGGAAGTGGCATGATTAGACCTGCCTTTAGAAGCATACATCCCCCCATATATGGAAAAAATTGGAGATGACGGTGGGAGGTCCATTAGGACGTCATTGTAACTGCCCAGGTAAAGGATGCTAATAGTTGGAATTTGATTATTAACAGCTGTTGAGAAGAGAGAGGTATGTTCTGGAGGTAAAGTATACAGACTAGATGTGGGACCTCTCAGTTCAAAGGCAACTCCGAGGTCATTGGCATGGAAATGGGTATACATAATAAAGTCAAGTGCTGAGGTGAAGTATATTGAATGAGTGGCCAATACAAAGTGGGAAGGGATATCAAAAGTTGAATTTGGACTATTCTGAGATACTGGTAGTGGGGGAGAAAAATGAGGGCAAACACCAAGTGTTTGCTAGTTCTAGTATGCTGTTCTGAAGCCTGAAAGAAGAGGGTAGGCTGGAAGTATAAATTTGGGAGTCATTTCACATATCTGGAATTTAAAGCAATAGGAGTAAATGAGATTGCCTCAGGAGGGACTCTAATATGAGAAGAAAAGAGTGTCCAGGACACTTAATATCAGGTGGGAGAGGAAGAACCAGCAAAAGAGCTTAAAAAGCAGCCAGAGAGAGGTGATAGCACAACTGGGGAGTGAGGTGTGATGTTAAGGAAGCCCAGAGAAAGAAGAAAGGAGTACATGGTCACATGTCTTGAATGATACTGAGAACTTGAGAAGCATAGAAATTAATCAAGCAATGTGAAGAATTTTTATCAAGAGGATGGTTTTTAGTGTAGGAAGATGCCTGATGGGAGTGGATTGCAGAGTGCATGAGAGTAAAGAGACAGAATCCAAATGTCTAACTTTGAGACTCTTGGCTGTGCAGGGTCCTAGAGGGACAGGACAGTGGGTAAGAGATGACATGTTTTCCTCAAATTCCCAGGTGAGAGATATTAGATTATATTTGGGTGATGATGGAGAGGAGCTTAAAGGTTGATGAGACTGCAGAGGGAGCAGTTTGTTAATAGGGTTTTTGGAAGGTTAGAGGACTTAGGATCCAGGATCCATATGTAAGTCTTGGCCTTTCGAAAGAGGAGGGACATTTCTTTATTGTAATTGAAAAGATGGGCAAACGGTTATAGGTACAGCTTTCAGTGTTTGAAGGGTGTATTTAAATGCACACTGTTCCATATTCATAAATAAATACTCATGTTACAATCATGATTCATAAACTCCAATAAAAAGAAGAAGACTGGCGAAACGTAAATTGGAAGTAATTCTATGTAAACATCAGTTTGGATGCTCCTATTTTCACATTTCCTTCAGACAGAAATATCTTTAAATGAAAACAAATGGATCTTTTCTTGCATCTGTACTCCTTTTGAGTGGTTATTATATTGTTGTTGGTTCCACTTTTCTCTTTTGGGTCTGATCTGCAATACATCAGTTTTCTATAATCCTACTGAATGGCAGAAAAATCATTCTCCATACACAAACTTTCAGTGCCCATAAAGATATTCATTTATAACATTAGAGCTGTCACATTCCTTCTCCTTCATCTAGCAGTGCAATTTACCTCTACCTGTAGTTGTAAAACGGAACAAACTTAATTTTACTCTCCACTTTCCTGACAGTTTTAAAGTTACATAAAAGTAACCTTGCTTCCTCTGGCAGTTCCAAAATGTTGTCAGGCAACCAATCTGTCAAGAGTAATGAGACTGTCTTTAAATTCAAATTATTTTGTTTCATTCATTTCTGTAACAGCAAGACATCTGCAAAATGATATCCTAATTTCAGATCCTATAGGGTACAGTCTTTAAGATATTCCTTGCTCCTCCTTCCCATACACAGGTAGACCTGGTCAGAGCAAAGTTACATTCTGGGACCCCTTCCCCTGCCTCACCAGCATAGCACATTCAGCCAGATTATTTTCTGTGTCTCAGCCTGTATTCTACTGTCTCCAGTTGTCTTATACATCATAATAATGGTAATTACTAAGATTTATTTGAACAGCATTTTATAGGTTTATAGTTACAGTTTTCAAGGCCCTTTTATATGTGTTCTTCCTAACAGCCTTATGAGGGAAAATGAGTAGTGATTATTAGTTATCCCTATTTTCTAGATAAAGCTACTGTGACACAGAAAAATTAAAACAGTTTGCTCAAAGCTACAGACCTATATAACAGCTAGGGCCAGGAGTTGGATCCAACTATTCTATTTTTCCTGTATCATCTGTTTTTCCAACAACAAGATGGAAAGCACAGAAACTTTGGAAACAAATAGATCAATATTCAAATTGTAGCTTGGATTTTCTGAGCTTCAGTTATTCTGCCTAAAATGTAGAAAAATAATACTGACTATACAATATTTTTCCGAAGGAATAAATGAGATAATGTATATAAATTTCCTAGTAAAATGCAGGCATATGGTAGGACAAAATGATCTTTTATTATCATCTTAGTAATAATTGAAATGATAGTACTCGGGGGCTAAAAAAATCAATGTAGAATTATGGGTATTTGCATTCAAATATACCTCTTGGGAGGATTCTGATTTTAACCTCCTTTTGAGCACTCTGAGTCAGTTTCCCTATGTGAAAATCAAGGATAATTGGATGTAATTATGCCTATGCTTTGGTATTTCATCAAAGATGAAATGATCCTGGCCCATTTCAAACAAGTGGTAGATCTCTTAGCAAGACAGCCAAACATCCATACATGTCTCATTACCACACTCATCCCCTTACCCCTTTCCTACACTATCATGCTGAGCAGAAGTGGAATTAAAGCGCAGACAATTTTCTCTGATCTTTGTAGGGATGGCAGTATAGTAGACATTTGAAATTTGTTTGAATTCCATCATTCCCCCTTGGTGAGAGTACACAATTACTTTTTTGATGATTAAACCCCTTCATGAGTGGTCTGTGTGGAAGTATTGTTTCTGGTTCCCTGATTTCTACTGTCAAAGCTGAAAGATCCAGACTTCTCCTTTCCCCATCTCCTGGTGGTACATACACTTGAGCAATCTGCCACTTTGTGGGTGAGTGGGGACTTTGGTCTTGCACATATGGTACCAGATAGAAGGAGCAGTTGGGGTCATTCATTCATCACATCATGGCGGTGCTATGTTGTTCACACTCACCCTGTTCTGGAACCATGACTGTGGAGCCTACCTCCCATACCTCCTCAGTGACTGCATATTCCATCCATTTTCAAGCCTCTCATCAATTGTGCAATCCCTTTGATATCTTTAATAATGAGTTCTCTTTTTGTAAAGACATTCAGAGCTGGATTCTCACTGAGAATCATAATTATGTTTTTCATGGTTGGTGGAGGACATCTGATCATGCCATAGCAGTGTTGTAGGTGGGCGGGGGGAAGGTATGAAAAAGAAGGAAAGTTTGTAGCCATAATAGTTAGAATGTGATAACAGTAAGACAAGTTACTGGAATTGATTCTTTGATCCATTCAGCATGATGTGTTGGAAAGAGTGAAGGGACCTGTGCCTGAGTTCTTTTTCTGTCACTGAGTAGTTATGTGAGTCTGGGCAAAGCTCATCACATCCCTGGGTGTTGATTTTCGTGCCCATAAAATGAGGGACCAGAAGCAAGAAGCTCTAACGTTTCTTTTAGTTAAAAGGTCTATGATTCTTGGGGCGCCTGGGTGGCGCAGTCGGTTAAGCGTCCGACTTCAGCCAGGTCACGATCTCGCGGTCCGTGAGTTCGAGCCCCACGTCAGGCTCTGGGCTGATGGCTCAGAGCCTGGAGCCTGTTTCCGATTCTGTGTCTCCCTCTCTCTCTGCCCCTCCCCCGTTCATGCTCTGTCTCTCTCTGTCCCCAAAATAAATAAACGTTGAAAAAAAATTTTTTTTAAAAAAAAGGTCTATGATTCTAAGAAGTGCTTGAAGATTGACTCTGTGCCAAATGTGTGTAAGCCATTGAATTGGTTTAGAAGTAGTAAGGGCCCTGGGAGCTTACAGTTTTATTGTGAGGACAGCATATAATTATGTGAAGCCAAGTACATAGTATCTCAACGTAGACTACGAAATATATACCAAAATGGGCAATGCTGAACATGTGCATTTCACACACTCTGAGTTGGAGGCATTTTGAAGGACGTCAGAGAAGAGGGTGCTCTTTGAATTAAGTCCCCAAGGACAAATCATGTAAATGGCTGATATAAAGGGAAAAAGAGTCTCATTCTAGGAAAGGTGTGGCTTAGAATCAAGAATTAGCCAGGCATGTTTAAGGACAGATGAGGAGGTTGGCTGTTAAATTTTTGGGGGGTGAGGGATAAGGGAGTCTTTAGGGGTTGATATTTGGGTCTTATTGTGAAAGTTTTCACTATAGAGTGAGAAATGTTAAGTGTTATCCTATGGCCAGCAGAGAGTAAATTGCTTCTTCCAAAGCAGGTCAATAGCATGGACAGGTGAGTATTTGGGGAAGAGCAATTTGACACTTCTGCTAGTTGGATTAGATCTTGGAGAAACTGGGGGCAGGCATGAGAGCTAGAAGTCGGTATGATGGTCCACATATAAGGAGATGTAGTTTAGATCTAGAATGTGGCTGGAAACAAAAGAATGGGTATGTGGAGAAGAATCAACTGAATTTGTGAACCAAAGATGAAGGATACAAATATCAGAGAATTAAAAGTGACTTTAGAGGCGCCTGGGTGGCTCAGTGGGTTAAGCAATGACTCTTGATTTTGGCTTAGGTCATGATCTCACAGTTCATGAAGTTGAGCCCTGCATCAGGCTCTGTGCTGTCAATGCAGAGTCTGCTTGGGATTCTCTCTCTCCCCTCTCTCTGTCCCTTACCCTGCTTGCATGAGTGCACACATGCTCTGTCTCTCTCAAAAGAAATAAATATTTTTTAAAAAGTGATTTTAATTCCTATTGGTTGGAAGTTTCTTTAAAAATACAAAGCAGATTATTCTATTCCTCTTCTCAAATGCTTCCAATGATACTTAGAATTAAATCCATCTTTACCATGGCCTGTGAGAAGCTACATGTCTGGGCCCCTGGATGCCTCTTTGACTTCATTCCTACCACCCAATCTCTTCGTGGTTCAGCTACACCAGTTTTCTGTAAGCACCTTTCTTATCTAAGGGTCTTTGTCCCTGCTGTTTGTTTCCTTCATCTGGAATGTTCTTCCCCAGATGTTTGCACGACATTGTTATTTTAGCTATATAGGTCTCTACTCAAAAGTTACTTCTTCGGAGAGGATTTCTGTCACCATCCTGTGTTAACTGATATAATCTGATGCTGCCTATCCCCTTACCCTGATTTATATATCTTCACAGCCATGTATATGACAACACAGCCCCATTAATCTGTGTATTGTCTATCTCTTGCGTCAACTCAATGAGAAAGATTTTGTCTGCTTATTTTCTACCTCTGTGTGTCACTTTGTAGGTACTCAGTAAATATTTGTGGATGAATTACTGGTTTCTTAATTGGTGGGTGCCAATTAAATCATCCAAGAAAACAAGAGAACTGATCCGAGGATGGGAGATCCTGAGTTTGATTTTGTGAATGCAAAATGAGGTTTTGGTCCCCAACCTGTAAAGATTTTTCCGTCATTTGAAAATGTCTTACTTTTTTCTCCAACAAATTAACTCCTCTCCCCTTCCACCTCTCCCCAAAAACCTCTCAAAAAGTATTTTGATGCTTGCAGTAGAAAAAGCAGAATGATTTGATTCTAATCAGGGATTAGGAACTTTCAAATGATTTGTTAAATTTATTTTCAGTGGTGCCCAGAGCTTTTAAAAGGGGGTTAATTTGAACCAAAAGAGATAAAAGTGAGGCATGTTAATTGAATGTCCTATCTATCTGTCCATTTTAATATAAAAATCAATTTCTAAAGTACAGTTATAAGGGAAAGTGATTTGCCTAATTTATAGGCCAGACTGTGTTTCCCTGAAGCTGACACCACCTCCACTCCCTCGGTTTCTTGGCAGCCCTGCTCTCTGAAAGGGCCAATTCACTCATCTTTCTGGAGACATTTATGTCATCAGAGTTCTCTCACTGTCATGGCAGCAAACAGCACATATATTTCCTTATCACTTAAAATATAAACATACAGAGCAACCTCTTGTCAATTTGCCGCATCTAAGCTACAAGCATAGGTATTTGGCAACCCTGAAAGCAAGCGTAGATGTCACTCTATTCTAGTCCAATATAATCAAGAGAAAGCCACAATGTAGATACGTGATACATGAAGTCGTATTGGAAAGGATAGATGGGGGAAAGCCTCTCAAGATGAATGAGATTGTTGGTCTCTGGTCAGTGTTATTGCCTGATCCTGAGTTGTTTTCATCCCCCTGGGCCAACACAAGGTCGTAATGGTGGCTGTGATGGAACGATGGAATGGTGGCAGTGAAGGGGAGACATGGCCTCTCTGTTTCCTTCACTAACTCAAGGTCACCAAACACAAGCTTTAGGAAAACCAAAAGTAGTGGTGTGGGCTGCATGTAAGAGTTGCATGTCTAGTATTCAGTGGGAATTAGAAACTGCAGTCATGAGTCAGTAAGATTCTCAATGATCATACGTTCGGGTCCTGCTCAGAATCCTGTAGTTGCATAAACTGAATAATGTAGATCTAGCCCAAGGATAATATGAAAATGAAGCTTAGAGTCAGGTCCTTAATTTGGGAGGTTTCTATTTTCATTGGGGGTGGGGGGGAGCAGAAATAAAGTTCATTGTTTTAACAGATCCTGAACATCCTCCAGCCTTCAGAGTACTCTGCCCTGTCTCAAAGGAAAAACTTTGCAGGCACTTCAGAGAATGCATTCTCTGTGGGGTGCTAGGCAATTACATTCCCAATAACAGCAGGGTTCTTAGTAGGGAAGGGATTATACTGTTGGGATAGAGGAAGGGAGGAAAGGGAAGTTGCTTTTACATTCCATTGAAATATAATACCATCAGAGTATTTGAAGGATGGATTTTTAAAGTATAAATAAATAAATGTTTGTTGGACTGTAAACATGTACCTTAAAATATATGGCCTAATGTGGAACTTTTGCATCTTGTGAACTACTTGCAGGTATCAGGAATGGTAGAGTGATGTTTACTTTCTCTAGACATTGCAGCAGTTTAGGGACCATATTCACATTTTCAGGTCTATAATTTAATAAAGGATTGGCATAGGACATGGAGCTCCAGGCTGTGGGGGCAGTGAGCTTCTTGTCCTGGCTCTTCCTCTAGTGAATGACTACTCTGATCCTGTATAGTTGTCTTAACATCTCTGAGTCTTGATTTACTCGTTTGCATTAATGGTTTGCTTTTCAACCTTGTTGCCAGGTAAACCCAAAAAAGATTTTGATAGAGCTGTATTATTCCTCTTCAGTATGTTACTCACACACATGCAAATAGGCATGGAGTGGTTGATAGGTCCCTAACGTTCCGTAGGGACTCTGAGGTTAAGAGCCTCTGGACTGGATCATCATGCTTCCTTCCAAAACTACTGTGACATCAAATACAAATCACATATTTGAACTCAAAACAATTGTATTAATTGTTTATTTGTAACCCGCTGTCTTACAATTGCACTTCCAACAAGATTTTCCATTTATTATTAGTGAGACTGATTGTTTCATGAAATAGGCTGACAGGAATGATTCCCAATTACCTAAAGGTCCCAGGGGACTGATTTCTCAGGAAATTTATTACATGTGCAGTAGGTATGTTACAAATATAATTAAATGGAGGGTGTGTGCTTGTCCCTAATGTTGTGTCTCCATACTTAGCTATCGTCTAATATCTGTCATAATCAGAATTGTCTTGTTTACACACTTTCCAATAAGTTAATTGTTGAGCACAGAATTTACACATTGACTATTGATTGATTAATGGCCACTGACAAACACACTGCCCTTGAATTTCACTCAATCAGCATTTTTATAAGGTTTACCCCTGGTGATGAAAGGATAATGATTTACTTAAAAGAATAACCATTAACTTCTAGAATTAGAGCACAAGTAAAGAGAGTTGGAAAGCTCATCAATTAACATCACAGTATAATGGGTAAGATCCAGGCTTGGAAGACTTATAGAGCTGGGTTCAAATCCCAGTTACAGCTCTTCCTAGGTCTATAAATTTGGGCAATTCTCTAAGCCTCTCTTTCCTCATCTGCAGAATGAGATAATAGCAATATACAACTCAGCATTGTGATGGGGGCTAACTGAGATAATACATCAAAGTGCTTCTCACAGTGCTTGCTATACAATCTAGTTACTAATACCTCTATTATTTTTATTACTATATCTACAAAAATGAGAAAAAAACTACATTGACATATTAGAATCATTCAGCAAACAATCGTTCACTATCTGTGGTAGGCTATACTCATAAGACATTGAGCATATAGCACCATTGCTGCTCCCAAGAACACACAATGAACTGAAATGATTTGCTTGGACCGTGATTTCCCCTACATGGCAATGAGGCCCTTGAGGATGGGCTTTCATCCTTATTGGCTTTCATCCTTACTTCAGTAAACAACTCTGGAACAACCTCTGGCCAGTAATTGTGAGCTGCCTGTAGGGTAATGTCCAAGCTTCCATCCCAGCACTTCTTGAACAGGTCCCTGCCTATCTCTCAGTCATCTCTCCCTCTCCTCTCTTTCATATATTAAGCTCCTCCCAAATTACTCACTTATATCTAATAAATCCAATAATCTTTTCCCTGTCTTCATGACTTGTACCTGTGGTTTCTTGGTTTGTTTCCTTCTTTTATTAGTTAGTGATCAGATATCCATTGGACACCTACCATGTACTATGTACAGAATGAATTCTGTCCCCCAAAAGATACGTTGAAGTTCTAATTCCCAGTACCTCAGAATGTGACCTCATTTAGAAATAGCATCTTTACAGAGGTAGTCAGCCAAAATGAAGCCTTTAGAGTGAGCCTTCTTCCAATTTGACTGGTATCCTTCTAAAAATGGGAAATTTGGACACAGACACAGACACTCACAGAGGGAAGACAGTATGAAGATACACAGGAAGAATGTCATGTGAAAACAGAGAATGGAAGTAATGTATCTCTAAGTCAAAGGATACCTGGGCCTATCAGAGCTAGGAAGAGGCAAGGAAAGATTTCCTATAGGTTTCAGAGTCAGCATGGCTGTGCTGATATCTTGATCTCAAACTTGTAGCTTCCAGAACTGTGAGACAATACATTTCCATTGTTTTAGGTAGTCTGTGATACTTTTTTTATGGCAGCCCTGGGAAACGATTATATACCATATTCCGGAACCAGGTAGAAAGACAGAATCATAAACTTTTTAATAATAATAATGCACTTCTGTACCTTCCTTCTCTTCGGTATGGATTAAGGATGAGGGCACACACATGATTCTCGGTTTCTGTCAAGGGGCTGAGCAAATAGCAGGTCCCACAATACCTAGGTACTGATGGATGGAGTCAAAGCAACATTGGGCTGTACAACAAGCTCTGATTAGAAGCTCCTAACCAGCTAAAAAGCTGAGTGAGTCCCTTTAGTTCCAAGTGTATTAGTGTGTCAAAGCAAGGGTTGTGTCAATCTCCCAGATTTACTTATTTATTTTTTTGCCACAAACACTCTATGATGCCACGTTTTGGGTCAAACATTTTGAAATTGTGAAGCTTATTTTCAAACAATTATATATTAACATGAAGTTATGGGAAAAGATACAGAGAGATCCTGTGAACTCTTCCTGTTTCTCAGAATAATCACATTTTTCAAAGCAGTTTCAATACAAGCTATACTTATTGGAATGAAATGTTCAACACATTTTTCATAGGCAGCTCTGTTTACCTCCCTGGCTTAACAAAATATGGAAACCTGGTCTCGTATCATTTCTACAATAAAATCCTAATCTCTTTCCTTTAGTGACCATTTCACCCATTGGCTTTTGTCCTACTGAATTTAGCTTTGATCAAGGTGACTCTAGGAATGGAGATATTAGTTACTTTTTCACCACTTTCTAGAAAAATGAGTCTGGAAGCATGGTCTGTATTCTTGTCATAGTCTGCTCCTTTTGTAGTAATAAGGAGAATATCAATTGTAATAATCAGGACTTATTGAACACTTAATGTATGTCAGCAACACTCAGACTAAGTGCTTGACAACCATTAGCTTAGTTAAGTCCCAATCCCATGAGGTAGATACTATTATTACATCCATTTTATAGATGTGGAAGCTGAGGCCCGAGGTTTCTAATGAATAGGAAGCTGTCAGTTGGATTTGAACATAGATCTCACTCCAGAGTGTGACTTAACCACTGTGCCACAGTGTCAATGAGTAAAGGTGATCCCATTCACAGTTGTTATTCTTTAGTTAAGCTTGCAGACTGAGCCTAAGACTTCTCATGGGGTATGCCCATTGCAGACAAAATTTAGGGGTGTGATTGCACAGACACGGTGGTACATCTTTCCTGCCAATGCCCCAGATGTGGAGCAGAAGAAAGCCCATTCTTCTGGTCAGGGCTCAGGACTCTGAATTCAAGCATGGGATTGAGAAAATGGAAGAGGGCAGGAGAGAAGTGTGCATTGCTAACAACCTCCTTCCTCTCTTCACCTTGGACTCTGTTCTGACCCACAGTGTTACTTTCCTTTTCAGAATGGGAAGAGAGAATCCACCTGACCTCACTCTCACTAGTAATCAATTATGCCAAGGAACCATTTCTTTCAAAGGTCATACAAAGGAACCCCAAATCTGTGTGCAGTAGGGCTCATGTCTAAATTATTTATTTGGTTTGTATTGTATTGTATTAATGACCTTGCTTGTTAAAAACACCATAAAATGACTCATAGGGTGGTGTGCTGTTAAGGATCGACTCATGCTAATTAGCCACTTTTGTTTTATTTATCAACATGGTTCAGAACTGGAGCAAAAGTCAACGCACTTTAAAATGTGTGTAGTTTTCCTCTCAGGTGTTTGCATTTTAAAACCTTTATTCATCTTCTCCAGGGTAATTCACAGACCCTCACCTCCCTTCTTTCATTTTCTTGATAACTTTTCTTTGGTCTTTCTTGATAATTTGTCATTTGGCCTGGACATATTTTTGTACATTTTGTACATAACATTTCTGCATATCTTATCCTCATAAGTCTAAGAAGAAACTATAATGACCAGGTTACATTCTGTTCCACAGTCCATGTCCAACCTGGCCTTAATTTAAAACACAAATAATGTGATAACAGAAATCTTAGTCCCCTATGATGTGGTGATAGCAATCCCCCACTTAGAATCTTCAGGAAGATCTCAAAGATCTTCCCCTGCATTCCTCACTTCCAAGGGTGAATTAGAACTCCAAGAAGCAAGAAGTTGATCTCTAAGGTCTAATACATGGAGAGTCAGCTGCCACTAACTGCCCTATGAATTGGTTAATAAATAGCTAGTGCTGGCCTAACTGTGTTGGAGGAAATGGGATGAGGAAGAGTCTGTTTGGATAGAAGCAGGGAAACCTGAGATGTCATAGTTGGCAGAATGTGGGAATAGCTGATAAAGTAGGCACAGGGTGGGGGGGGGGGACTGGAGAAACATAGAGGATCCAAAGGCCTCCCACTTGACCTCCCCTTCTGCCAAAAGTGGGTGCTAGCCCCAACAGCCCCACATGTACTTCTTCTCAGCTATGTCTTATTACCTTCATCCTAGGTGACTCCATTACTATAGTATCCTTGGAATTTGACACCTTGCTTTCCAATGCAGCTGTGAGGGGAAAAAAATCTGCCTTAACAAAGGCTTATCTACTGCCTTGGATAGCTGAAGTAAGGCCTGAAATTATTTGGAGGCAATTTCTTTCTTATTCAGCAGCTGAGTAAAGGCAAGACTGCATTAGAAGTCTTGTTTTCTGTTTAGTACCTGCACCAGGTAAATAGGATTGTTAGTTTTAGATATATTTTTAAGGTAATGGAGGGCAGTGTTTAAAAACTCAGGTGTCTCCTTGAGGCTGTATTTTAAGCATTTATTACAATTAACTCTCCTGTCAAGCATATAAAATGTTTATAAGACCTTTGGAATAAAAATTCTTTTTATTTAAGGTGTTAAATAGAACATATATGCTATTTGTAAACATTAAAGAAAAAGTCCAGATAAGGTATGGAGGTGAATCTGGTTCTGTTTGATAACCTGCAGCTCCTGTTGGGATAAGAGATTCAACACAGAAATTATTAGAACAGATCTTCCACCCACCCCCACCCCCCAAATATCAGTGCTACTCCCTAGATTATGACAGACCTGAGGTAATTTACACAGTGCAACACATAAAGCTTACTAATGGTTATTCACTTGGATGTGCAAAATACAAAAGGCTCTAGGTTAAAGCAATGGAGGTGAATCATTTATGAGATACTATCTACTGAGATGGATTGTTATAGCTGGAGAGTTTTTGTTGTTTATATAACTTCGTTTAATTTTGTTTATAGTATTCAAAGTGAAAGAAGGATTAGGGCAGAATAAACAAGAGATTTTTCAACTCACAGGTAATCAGAGTTAGCAGTGTTCTATATAAAAGTCAAGTGCTGTCCATGTGTCATGGAGACACAACAAAATGATAACACCCCAGAGAGCAAGAGCACAGAGCATAAATTCTCCTCTGCTATTCTTCTGATGGAAAGTCTATCTGCTTTTGGTTTTCCTTTGAGCCCATCTGGGAGTTATTTTCCACCCTCTGAGGGGATGGAGGCCTGTTGTATGAGATACATTGTGGGCACTGGGAAGTCTGAAAATCACACAGGTAAAAAACATCTCTGTGTCCAACACTAAATCCACTAAATGAGAGACTAGGGCCGCCCACATCAGGTTTGCACTGACTTTCTGATTGAAGTTCAAAATGTCTGCTAAGACAACAAGCTGCCTACTATTGGATTTCCCCCAATATTCAGGGAGGAGGGGAGATGCCTAAGAGAATGAAGCCTGCTGGCACACATAGACTGGGTACAGGCTGGTACCAAAAGTAGAAGGCGCAACAGGTTGAAGCAGAATATGTGTGTCCTCATTTGAATTCTCCTTAAACATTTAGCATCTCTTCAAATATTTTGTAACTACTGCAGGTCAGAGGCCTTCTTCTGTTTTTCTATGTGGGAGGGTTCGTTGGACATATAATAAATTCTCAGTATTAGCTAGTTCTGGTTTTTAAAAGTGGCAATTTAGATGACTTATTTCCTTAATTTAATTGTGGAATATCGGGAAGAAGTTTTTATTGACTACTTTTTGAGATTTGTGCCACTGACTAGCACTCAGTGGGGTCCAACCATTTCTAGGCTTCTCTCTACATCTTTCCATCTGTCTAAGTCATCATTTCACTACATGGATGTGATAGAAGGAGAAGGCCTAAGTGGCAGCAAGTGCATCCCACAACTGGAAAATAGTCTCAGTGAATGTTGAGCTGGTTCTTCTTTGCATTTACATTAAACAGTTGGTACCTGCTAGGTGGACAGCTATAGGGAGGGACAAAGAAAATAGGGATACCACTTTTTCAAAGGAAAGCACAACAGACAGCTGTACATTTGAGATTAAGAACGTGGCATATGGGGGCGCCTGGGTTGCTCAGTTGCTTAAGCGTGTGACTTTTGATCTCGGCTCAGGCCATGATCTCACAGTTCATGGGACTGACCCCTGAGTTGGACTCTGTGCTGACCATGCAGAGCCTGCTTGGGATTCTCTCTCTCCCTCTCTCTCTGCCCCTCCTCTGCTTGTGGTCTCTAAATAATCAAACAAACTTAAAAAAAAGAGAGAGAGAGAGAGAGAGTGGCATATGTAGGTTATCCTTAAGCAACTGAGAAGTAGGCATATGTCCTGAGGAATTTGGGGAATGATAAAAGCTCAAGCCAGGGACTTCAAAAGAAATGACCACACCACAGTGGGTTGAGTACTAGACTGGTTGGAGAATTACCTCAGTCTCTCTGTCAAGAGGTAGAGACCTGACTTCATAGTATTCCAGGAGGGATGAAAGGCAAATGATGCATGTCAAGAAAGTCAGGA
Organism: Puma concolor; assembly: GCF_028749965.1. NCBI lineage: Eukaryota > Metazoa > Chordata > Mammalia > Carnivora > Felidae > Puma > Puma concolor. The sequence continues at coordinate 139,357,582 of NC_141674.1, read as the reverse complement.
GGATATGTAGCAGAGGATAAGAAGTTTGAGTTTGCAGGAGCAAAAACACCAAAGAAGGGGAAGTGATGGAGTTGGGGGGTGAGTTTAATGAGAAGATGGGGCAAAGAAACAACTGGTTTAATGTACAAAGGTCACAAGGCTCTATTATAACTCCAAAACTGCAGATTAGCAAAGGAATCTAAATCTGAAACCAACTCGTGACTACTTTGTTTTTGGAATGGGATTGTAAAACTTGAGCCCTTGAACAGTTGTATCTGTGTTTTAAATTTTTTAAATGAGAGAGAAATTTGACCTCAACATCAGACTTAGGAATGGTGAAAATTTATTTAGAACATTTTCTCTCCATTTGCTGCTGTGTGGGCTGCACAGGGATATTTTGCCATGTTCTCCTCTATGGTAGCTATAGACTTATGATGTATCAGTTTAAATAAAAAGTAAAAGTCTTTTGTCTGAGTATTGATGGGTCTGAGTAGATTTTAAAAAAGTTTTTACTCCTAAAAATCTTGTCCTCTACAGGGTGATGTGAGAAATGCACATATCTATAATTAGAGATAGAAAGAGATCCATATTCCGTGAAAAGTGTTAAGGAAACACCGAAGGAGGGCAAATGGATTTAAGATACTGAACACAGCGTACACAATCTGAAAACCAGGGTTCAATCCCTGAATCACATAGTTATAAAACACTGTTCTGGGTGACCACTCAAAATAATTTTGAATTTTGTAAACATTCTAGAACTCTCTATTCTCACAAGGCTCACCTCCTGGTAAGACCATGGTTTTTACATGACCCGCTCACAAAACGAGGTATCCATTAGTGAAAAGGAAGATTTCCATATTATACGACTAAAAACTCAACAAGGGGTGAACAGTGTGGATGTTAAAAATACTGAAGTAAATTTGCAAAAGATAATGAGGCATTTTGGCCTTTCTGGAACGGTTGACTTTTGATAAATAAAGTACTTGCCTTTTGATGGTGGTGTTAGTGTTGGCAGTGGGATGTGTTCCATTCGACTTTTACATAGGACTTCTTTGGGGAATAGTCAGATCTTTATTGTGGGGACATAGTATATATGTCACTTAAAGGTTAATATAAGGAAGAGAACCCTGCTTTTTTGCTGCTGTGATATTAATTATTGCTATGATGACTTTCTCCAATGGGGATGTATTCTGTTAGAATGCAAGTGGGTTGGGGGCAGAGAGAGAGGGAGACACAGAATCTGAAGCAGGCTCCCGGCTCCGAGCTGTCAGCACAGAGCCCCATGTGGGGCTTGAACTCACAAGCTGTGAGATCATCACCTGAGCCAAAGTCGGATGCTTAACCAACTGAACCACCCAAGCACCAACCCCCCCCCCCCCCCCCCCCCCCCCCCCCCGCCCAGGCCGACCTCGTCTATCTTTTTAAAAAACCATTGACAATGGTGAGAAAAGGAATGCAGGGCCGTTTGTAGTGACAATTTACTCAAAAAATACCTCTTCTGGGGCACTAGGGTAGCTCAGTTGTTTAAGTGTCCAACTCTTGGTTTCAGCTCAGGTCACAATCTGACAGTTTGTGGGTTCAAGCCCTGCATTGGGCTCTGTGCTGGCAGTGTGGAGCCTGCTTAGGAGTCTCTCTCTCTCTCTCTCTCTCTCTCTCTCTTTCTCTCTGCCTCTCCTCTGCTTGTTCTCTCTCTCTCCAAATAAATAAATAAACACTAAAAAAAAAAAAAAGAACAAACTCCCTGGCTTTGACAGTTAACCTCTCTGTGTATCAATTAAAATAAAATGTCTTCTGCCACATTGCTGCAGGAACCCATAATGAATATATTAGTTGATCTTATGGGTTGAGGCATTGAAACCTATGTCAAATTACACGCGTAACCTGAAAGGGTATATCAGTTAGGATGCATTCAGTTATGAGAAACGAAAAGCAATCTAACCATGGTTTCAACCAAAGAATATTAATTACATACAAGCATTTGGAATTTAGGTCACCTAGAACTTGGCTCATCTACTTAGAGATACTATAAGGCTTTTCCACCTTTCTGGATTATCATTCTTATACTGTTGGCCTTTTATCTTGCTAACAATCATTCATGATTGCAAAATAGTGGCCATGGCTTCAAGCGTTTAGTTCTCGCACCATGTCAAGGCCAAGAAACCAAGTGGTGAGAGCCAGAGGGATTTCATCTTAACAGCTGGTCCCATCTCTCATGGGTGTAGAATCAGTCACACGCAGGGAGGTCTGGGAAGTTGTGGATATGAAAAGAAGGAAATGATCAAGTACAGTCATGATTTATGCAACAAACCTGGATGCTGTTATCAGGAAGGAGGGAGAATGGCTCTTGGGTAAATCTCTAACAGAGAGATAATTTGTTATCTTAATTCACTGGAAGTACTTTTTTTTTTTTTTTTTTTTGACAGCATTATTCTTAGGAAATGGACAGAAGATAGGTAGAAATGATAGCATGCTGCCAATGAGGAATGTCCAGACAAGAAAGAGAGTGCAGAAACTGAGACTGCAAGATTGAATTCAGTGCTCTTGGGTTCCTTCTAGTTCTAACATTGCGGTTCAACAAAGTGGGGAGGCACTAATTATTCTTTTTCTACTTTCTCATTTTGTCAGTGCCTTGTTGCAGATGTTGAATTTGTGGTCTATATAGTTATTTAGGAGTAATTCATACAGGGCCCTGCTTCATAGTTTATTTTGAGCCCCTGTTTTCAGAAGCTGAGAAGGCATATTTTTGGAAGAAAATACACTTTGTATTTCATTGATATCTTGGCCGCCAAGAAAACCAGAAAGTATACTGCAGGGTGTCTCTATGTAAACATGTAGGGCTTCAAGTTTCATTTGGCCAGGGTCTCCAGATTCCAGCAACTGGCTGTGCTCTGAAGACCCTCCCTCCTGCTAGGGAAGTGGTCTGACTTTAAGATGCTCATCCACTTTGCCTAATTTCTGTTTAGGGCAACCAAATCCTACACAAAAGTCCTCTTCTCCATTTCTCTATTCATTTTTTTTTTTTCAACGTTTATTTATTTTTGGGACAGAGAGAGACAGAGCATGAACGGGGGAGGGGCAGAGAGAGAGGGAGACACAGAATCGGAAACAGGCTCCAGGCTCTGAGCCATCAGCCCAGAGCCCGACGCGGGGCTCGAACCCACGGACCGTGAGATCGTGACCTGGCTGAAGTCGGACGCTTAACCGACTGCGCCACCCAGGCGCCCCACCATTTCTCTATTCAGTGGGAAATCTTGCTATAGTTACCTCAAGGGGTTGTTGTGAGAAGAAAATGAGATAATGTATAAGACAGTTCCTTTGAAAAGGTTTACGAGTGGCATGTAGAATGCTCAAATCGCTGCTGCTGATTCAGAGTATTTGCAGAGCTGGACAGTCAGGTTTGAGGTACTACTGTTGATTAGTGTAATCTCAATGTTCAATTTTATTTTGTTTTCTTAGCTTTTGTTCCACCCCCCCCCCCCTTTTTCCATTTTGGCCTCAAATGCTTAACTTCTGTCTCCAGGTTCTTTGGGCACTAGAAAAAGCTATATAGACAATCTTCACTAATTTCTGTTCGTGTAAGGACTTTTTATTTGTTTTTGTTAACAATTTCATATATAGTATTGGAGACAATCAGTGATATCATCTGATGGGAAAGTATAGTGAGGAAGGTTAAGGAATTGCAAGATGAAAAAAAAAATCTTACAGGTGAAAGAGTTATATCTCAGGAATGAGCAAAGCGAGTTGGCAGATGTTTAAATGATCCCCTCAAGACATATACTGGGAGCCCTGAACACACCACTGGACCAGGAGTCACTAGGAGTGGGTAGAGTGCTGGCTCCAATACTAATGTTCAATTTGTGTCTTAGTAAGTCACAGGCGCTCCATGAGCCTTAGCTTCCTCATACACAAGATGGAAAATTCTCAGAGTGCTGACTAAGAACAAGGAGAGAATGCATTATCAACCAGATGATCTGTAAGACATCATCCTTCCAAACTGAAGACTCATGGTCTTCCCCTGTCCGTCCTCATCTTTATGATTGTGACCCTACTCTGAATCATTTGTGAGCATATCAGACTTGAAGGGGCCTTAGAGATCAACTGTTTAGCCTCTTCTAGGAAGTATTCATTGTCATAGAGACTGCAACAAAAAGTCTGGGCTTTGAACCAAAGCCTTCTGACTTCAAATCCATTGTGCTTTCCATTTGGAGAAGATTAAGTAAACTTTTTTAAAGGAGAGGTCTCTGGGAACATGAATGCTTTTGTTTTATAGAACGTATGTAAATTTTAAAAATTGCCTTCTGGCAAAACTAGTAGAGAAATGGAAAGGAAATTACCATATGTGTAATGGTATGTGTGAATGTATGCATTAAAAAGGTCATTTGAAAGGGCATACCAAATGTTCACTAATATGAGAAAAACCCAGCAAATTATAGCACATCCCTTTAATAGAATATTATGCAGATTTAAAGATGATGTTTGTAAAGATTATTTAGCAAAATGGAAAATGCTTATTTTATAATATTAAATGGAAAAAGCCATGACATTTTATAAATACTTTAATTATAGTTATGTTAAATATATTTCAAAATTATTGCAAAGCAATATATCAACATTCTAATATATATATATATTTTTTTTTTGTTTTGTTTTGTTTTGTTTTGTTTTGTTTTGTTTTGTTTTTGTTTCCCAAGGAAAAACGATGCTACTAAACAGGCAAGCTTTTAAGTCAGGGTTCCAGCAGAAGACTAATGGCATCCTGACTTTGGAATCATTTGAGGAGGGTTTAATGGAGAAACTGTGTTCAAAGTTAGATGCAAGTTAGTGATATGCCCTGGGGCTGGTAACATGGGGGCCTAGAACACCACAGGACAGAGTCTTCTGGAGAGTTCTGCCACGAAAAAAGCTGTGATTATTTAGTTGAGGGATGAAATCAGCAAAGAGAGAGGACAGGGAGGAACCAAGGGAATAAGTATGCCAACTTCTCTCTCTCTTGCATCTCCAAAAGCCTTCCAGGGGTCCCCATTAACCAAGCCCAGTTAGAAGCTAGAGGGTATGGGAGCCTCTTGATATAGTCCATGCAGGCTCAGGGCAGAGATCTGGGTGGAGACTGTACTAGGACAGGTAAACCCAGCACAGCAGGACACACAGGAATAGAACTTGTCTAGCTTGTTAGATTGTCACAGGATTGGCCTCAATGTTCAGATCTTAACTGTATTTCTTCTAAAACAGATTGACCTTAAGGGCCTTCAGACTCGGATTCTCTGGAATGATAGCCCATAGATAGATCTATTAGTAGACTATTTCTAGGACCTCTGATATATATGAAGTGCCCTCAAGAAGTGAACACACAAAGTAGTAATGGCTTGATTGCTTTAGAAGAACAGGACAATAGTCAGAGAGAAATAAAGATCTGGAGAAAGGTCAGGATTGGAGAATCATTGACATGTTGAAGGTGATTGATGCTATAAAAGGGGATAAGATGGTTAGAAGGAAGTGAAAAGGAGCTGAGAATAGATTCCTGTGGAATCCCAGCTTTTCAGGGTCCAGGAGAGGAGAAAGAAGGCAACAAAAGACACTGAAAACTGCTAAGACATATTAAAATAATAGTTAACATTTACTAAATACTTATTCTGTACTTATGCATTATTTCATCAAACCATCACTGTAGTTTTGTGTGAAATATATCATTATTATCTTTACTTTACAGGTACAGAAATGGAGGCTAGAAAATTTAGCTTATGAAAAGTCATACCACCTAGTGAGGGGCTGACAGAGGATATGAGTCAGGTTCATCTCTATTCTAGAAACTGCCTCCCAGGAAGCAAGAAGGAGGAATGGCATATTGTAAAATCCAAGGGAAAAGAAAACTTTGGGACAGGAGGAGGAGAATGTTAGGTGGTCAGCAATGTTAAATATGACAGCAGTCAGTTAAGTAGGATAATAGCTGAAAAGATGTCATTTTAATAAAATAATCTCCCAATCTGTAAACAGTTAACGCAGTATGACTAAGTCTAACATGGTTTTGGTATATTTGCTTTTTTGTTTGTCATTATCCTGAGCCTAAAATTTGAGCTCTACAAATGCTATATTAAAATTTTATTATTTTTATTTTGAGTACAATCTCAAATTTCTATCATAAGTTTTTTTTTTTTTTAGCTTCCTTTGGAGTTTTTGCCTTGAAAGGTTTGTTTCTGATAAAGCTTGATATATTAAACGTTGGCTTTATGAATGTGTCTATTGTTTAAGGTTACAGATACAATTTTGTGTTTATGAGGGAATGAGACCCAAGCTGCTGAGAATTATTCCATTCACATATGTAGACAGGAAACAGCATGTGTATTAACAAACTGATTGGAATAGGAGTTATATCTCATACTCTGAAACATTTGACTTGGGTGCCATCAGGCATTAAGCTGTTACCACATTAGAGCGCAGTAAAAAGGCAAATTTAGGAAATTCCTGAAAAGATGATTTCTCCTATGATCTGATGATGGTACAGTAAATTCTTAGTTTGAGAGTATAGATGCCATTTCAAGTTAAGTATATGCAATTTAAATTAAAGATGCTCAGATGTTAGCTGGCTGCCACAGCATATTGGCAACAGCATGTGTTTGAACTAGAGCAGATAATTCAAATGGCTCGTTATCCACTTACATTCTAATCATCTGTGAGGTGGCTTCTCTCTGGGCAGACTCAGCATGCTCTCAGGGGAGGTTTTATAGCTTCTGAACTTATAAAAAGGGAAAAGGAGATGTTCTGGCTGCTGTGACTCAACCAGTCCCATCCAGTGTCTGAACTGCAGTTAGCTCCCTTGTGTGCTATTAGGAAAACTCAACTCTTCTTTGGACTTTAATCCTTATTTTTGCAGAAAGTGGATCCTGAGACTGTTTCCATGCTGAGTGTTTCAGTTACTAGTGCCGCATAACAAATCACCTCAAAACTTAATGACCTAAGAATAGCAATCATTTTATTATTATCCATCATGGCTCTGAAGGTTGATGGGACTCATTTAAATGGTTCTCTCTTGGGGTGTCTCATGTGACTGTAGTCAGATGGTGGCTGGAGCTGGAGCCACCTTGAAGATTTCCTTATTCACATGTCTGGTGGTTGATACTGGCTGTCACCTGAGACCTCAGCTGTGCTATTGCTGGAATCCCTGTCTGCCATTTCTATGTGGCTCCTTGGCTTCTTAATAGCCTAGTTCCAATGGTAAGTGTCCCAGGAAAACCAGGCAGTTGTAATGCCCTTTATGACCTTTCCTTGGAAGTCACATAGTATCACTTCCATTGTCATCTCAGACCTGCCCATATTTAAGTGGGGGAGAAGGGACACAGGCTCATCTTTTGATGGGAGGAGTGTCAATGACATACCTGTGTACAAAAGAACATGTGGAATGAAAGATCATATTTGGCTATCTTGGGAAGTGTAACGTAATCTGCCTCACCGGGGATATTTATTTTATTTATTTATTTATTTATTTATTTATTTATTTATTTATTTATTTATTATTTAGTAGGCTTTACTCCCAGCACAAAGTCCAATGTAGGGCTTGAACTCATAACCCTGAGATCAAGATTTCAGCTGAGATGAAGTGTTGGTCCCTTAACAAAATGAGCCACCCAGGCACCCTTGGGGACTTTTCTTCAGACATATCCCTGGGCAAATCTGTGAAGCTCCAAAGTAATTTTCCCATTTCCCATTTTAGATCTCTGTTTGCTTTCAGCAAGCTTTTCTTAACATGTAGGTTCCCCTGGGAAGCCAGGATTCCATGTTTCCATTGGCCTATGACTTGGTTCACCTAAACACTGGCCCATGATCAGGACCTTTTTTCTAGGTATCCTCTTATCAAAACTTGCCTTTTTGTGGCACTGAGGGCCCCCCATCCATTCTCTCTTCTTTATGAATGGCTGGAATGTGGCTGCCTATAGCAATCCTCCTGTACAACATATGTGGCCTACTTTTTATGAGAAGCAAAAGGAGATTCTTAACCAACATGTCCCATTTTAGAGGTATTTTGGTAGTTTGAGCCCAAAGGAGCTATGAAAGCTCACATTAGGTAGGCCAGTTAGCCTTTTGTGGAAGAAGTTGGCCTATGTGGGATGGTTGTAGGAGCATCCTGGCCTGCTTTTACAATCCAATAAATTTACATTGCATTAGGATTGAGTTCTGCTCAGGTACTGTGCTGGGTACTGACAGTACACATATTAATGAGATACAGATTCTACCCCAAAGATGCCAGCTATAGGCATCAGTGGCCAGAATCCCATAGTAACTAGAGCTTTGAGCTAAGCCATTAACAGCCTGTGATTAAGTGGAAACCTATTATCTTTAAGAGATAACATGTTAAGCCATTTTTATGTGTTGACCCTTGATGTGGATTCTATGAGCCAGCAGATATCAAAACCCTGAGGAAATTAAATATCAGATGCATACGCTTCTGCAGGAGAAAGGAGAAGTAAGAAAATGTCCTAACTTGGTAGAAGTAAGGAATGAAATGAGCTGTTGGGAGAGTCCATAGACAAACACTCTCTGCAGTACACTTTGTTGGTAACAGATGAGACACTGTAGACCATTGAGGTTAAGTTCATGACCCTGGGGCAGACTGACTGCCTTATTTTGTATCCTTTCTCTGCTGCTTATGAGTTATGAATTACGTGGTCTTTGGTAAATTACTTAACTTTTTCAATGACTCATTTTCATAATTTGTAAAGTAGGGATACTAATAGTAAATATAGAGTTGCTGTGAGCATTAATCAAATGAACTAATAATACTGACTAAATGCTTTGCCCAGTGCTTGGCACATAGAAGATACTTTCCTTGCATTGTTAAATAAGCAAGGAGATTACTTTGTCCTATGTATTTTGTAGTGAAATTAACTAGAGAATTTACATATTCCTACATCAGTGATGTCAGAGTACTAATAGTACTCTCTCTCTCTTCCCCTCTCTCTCTCTATATGTATGTATATATTATATATGTTATTATAGAATTGTTACCCTATTCTTGTCTATTTACAGCATAACTTGGTATCACCCTATGGTCATATATTTGGGGAATTTCATTCCTTTATTTCTAGATTTTTCTTCTTCAAACTTTCTTTAATATGATTGGGAAATTGTGAGGGGTGCAGTAGGCTTTTCTGTTCTGGGAACTCATCAATTTAATGTGATTCCATTTGACAGTTTTATATTCTTCTGTTCTTCTATTCTCTGCCAGTTAACCTATCTGCAAGGTGAAATTCTTGAACAAATTGTCTACCCAAAGCACTGCTCTGTAAAATAGATGATGTGCCTTGAGTGGACATACTCTGTTAAGTCATATGAATGGCCAAGGTTGAAGAGGACATTGGGAGTTCCTATTTAAAAGGATAATAGAAGAGAGGAAACTGGGGAAAATATTTGGGTGACCTTTGTGGATATATGGCAAAATTGTTTAGATCACTTGTATTTGCCTTCTCTTGAAGGTGTAGATAACATTCTTCCATGAGAGCTTAACCCTGTCACCATCCTTCTTCTTGGAACCTTGGAAAGATGGAAAACCCATTTGCTTCTCTTGTTGTAGAACACCCACGTCCTGAAGGCTAGAATAGACCTGTGGTTCTCAGCCTTGTCTAAGCATCAGAATCACTCATGGCCCTTAAAAAAAATTCCCAAGCACTCACAACTCTCTGAAATTCTGGTTCTGGAGATCTGGAGTGAGGCCAGGGCTCTCTCCCTACCACTCTTTTTAAAAATACCTCCTGGGATATTCAAAATAAATGGAACAGACACATAAAGTAAAGAGCAATTCATCTATGTGATATCAATTTAATATCAATACAAACACTGACATTTCTCACATATTTTGTTACATGATTATCATACTTTGGATTTTGCAATCTCTTTGAAAAGAGGTCTATTAATTTGGATTTACTGCCATTTTAAGACTAGGGTTTATATAGCTGGAGACCTTAATCCCCAGCGATGAAAGGTTATCTCTTTTGTCTCTAAGTTATGACTTAAGATTCAAAATGGTAGAAATACTCCTTTAGCATCAGTATGAATTGCAAGTGGACCAAAGAAATTCAAGATACACAAGAAAACATATTTACCCCTTAATTAAAAAAATTCTTTTAGATTGAAAGAAATAAATAAAACTGCATCCTGGAAAGTATAATGGAAGAACATTAAATGATGTCTGCCAAAACCTCTCCTGCATTATTCCAATTGTGGTGCCAAAGGCCAATTACAACTTGTTTTGTGGTAAGAGATGTGTCTGATTTAGACAATAGAAGATTATAATAGAATACTGAGAATTTTCATAGTAGAAAAAAGACCAATCTTTCAAGGTATTTGTAATGCAACAGAATGCTTTCCTCCAAGGTTTAAACTTGCACACTTATACAGTGCTGCCATTGTTTCTTCTTCTATTTCTCTCTTTCTCTCTCTCTCTCTCTCTCTCTCTCTCTCTCATTCTCTTGCTTGGTTATTAAATGACTTAAAAGTTCAAGGCTTTATCATTGACGACAGATAAGGAAGTAGAGCATAAAAAAAGGTTTTGATGCTAGTTAGAAAAATGGGCCCAGTCTAAATGTTTTACCAAATAATGTTGTTGTACTGCAAAAGATTCAGTTTTGTCTTTTGTTGATTCATGATTGTATTTGGGTGCCCTTCCCAATGCAAAGGGAAATAAACACACTTCTCTTAGGTATTATTCCTTTCAGGGAGAGTATGTCTGTTTGAATAAAGGAGGGGATTATGGATAATTTATGATATTTCTCAGCATCGTTGATGTGAGATGAGGTTGATCCCTCCCATGCAGAGGATGGAAATAAAACAGCAGGCCATGCTTCTCTCCAGATCAGACCAGTGAACCTCTTGGTTCCAGGAAAAGCTAGTTATATCCAAGGCATAATCTTGCTTCATGCCTCTGTTTGGGAACAATTACTCCCTTAGCATCCTACCCTAATTGTTATGGTCTACTGAGATGAGAACACACCAACTTGTCAAATTTCCCCCATTTTCTGGTTACTTCTTCAATGTTCATTTCTGGGATTGAAGCTGGAAGAGGGCTAGGAGTTATTATTATCTTCCTAATCTTTATTTAAATGGCTCTTGAGTGGTGGTCTGATTTTCTCCCCAAACCACAAAAGAGATTACCTCTTAGCTCTTTTCTTCTTGTATGCTGGATATAGTTCTACTGACATTCTCTATTTAAAAAATCTACAAACTTATATTAAATAGACTGTAGTGATCTCTTTCAAATGAATTATCTTGATTGTTTTTGATTTCTGTATTTCTCTAAATTCTCATTTCCCTGATGATTGGGACTGTGTCTTATTCATATTTGTGTAATATCTTATATAATGTTCAAGATATTTTTGTTGCAATAGAAACTTCACAAGTTTCCGCAAGGTCAGTTGCTTTTGGGGTCCTGACAATTCTACACTTGCTTCTTGGTTTTTTTTTAGGGGGGTACAGTGGGGGCTGGGGAGTATAATGAAAGAAGTGGGAGGGGTGTTTCCAGGAGAATTAATCCAAAGGTTTCATTGGTAGTTTGCCTGGGACTACCTATTTTAGATTCACCTTGAGAGCAGATGGTAACACGTGCCTCCTGAGTAAATATTAGGCCCAGATGAGGACAGGGCTGATTGTTGCTGGACAGGTAAAGCTTAAAATCATTTGCAGAGTCATTTCACAGCACATGAAAAATGCTTTCAGTTTTCTTTTCAAGCTACAGGCTGACACATGAGCCCATTTAAAGTCATTAGTGTATTGCAGACATGCTCTTTTTCAAGCACTTTAAACTATGATAATGTTCCAGTGGAAGAAGTAGGAATTTGACTCACGGCTCATCAGTTATCTCATTACAACATGCATGTTGCCATGATCTGCTTTTGGCAAGTGTGTTGTTTGATTTTTTTTTGTCCCCGAATTCCTGTCTTGCCCTGCTGTGTCACCGGTGGGATGTAACTACTCTTTGCTGAGTTTTGCTAAGAGGGTAAACAAACTTGTTCTGCGTGGGTAAATAGGGCACATGAGCTGCCTAATGTAGCTCAAGGATTTAAAAGAGAATAAGATTGGAAGACCTGGGTTTTAGTATGGTCTCTGCTGCTTTATTGATGACTTAACTGTTGTAATTCCTCCATGATTTTTTTCTTATCTTTACTTCTTAAAGGGAAAAACAACCAGGATTTTTTTTTTTTTAAGACGATCTGTAACACGTGCAGTGGAAACGTGCTAGGAAATAGCATTTTTGCCTAGATTTCCTGAATGTAAGCTTCTTTTCCTGCTGATTCAAGAACTGTTAACCTTTTCTGCTGTGGGATATACATGAGGAACATTTCTGCAATGAAGGGAGAGTTATGTGGTCAGCTATCTCGTTCTGCAGAATTCCATAGGCTTGATCATCATATCCTACTCTAAAATTTTCAAATCATCTTCAGGGAGAAAGGCTGGGAGAGAGCTGACTCTAGTCTAAGATGTGGATTGAGTTCCTGAGATTTATAATAATCAAAATATTAATGAAGTAGTCGATACAAATGCTGTTTGTGTAGAATGCCTAAGTAACCGGTTGTGTAATATATCAGGAAGAGATCCAGAGATGAGCAGAGGCAGAGCATAATAAATCAGGTCATTTGTTTTGCAATAATGGAATGATAATTGTGATAATTTCAGAAGTCACTATCATCCTGCAGCGTGAAAGAATCTTTTGCTGGCTTCCCATTGTTTAAATATTCATGTGATGTCTATGAGTGACTTCCTGCTGAGAAAATCTTTGCATACCTCCGCTGGCACAAGAACTGGAAATTGTGCTTTGCTTTAACCTGAGAAGGTTTTTGCAGGAGCTTGGTGCTCTCCTGGTTTAGGAGGGAGAATGTTCAAGAAACAATTCTTTCAGTGAAATAAAGGTCCATGTTACTGAATTATTTTGCAAATGCCTTCTCCCAGCCAGCAGCTGTGTGAATTTATAAGCAATCACCTCTGCCCTTTTGCACTGAGTGATGAGGCAAAGGCAAAAATAACCATGCTAGCTTACAACACAGTTATGCTATAGAAATACAAACATAGCTAATGACCCAGGAGAAGAAAATCTGCAGTTGTCACCCAAGCTCACCATGACACCCTCCCCCAGCTCCCAGCTTTTTCCTTGGAGTGGGTGAATGGGGCTGCTTTAATTGAGTTATCTAAATTTGGCAGGCCATACACCCCACTGTCTCATATCCTAGGACTTAGGCCCACCTGTTGCCATTATCCCCTAACTAGCACAGTAGGAGATAGACGACAAATGCTTTCAAATTCCTTTTCTGTATAAAACCCTAAAAGAATTGCAGTGGAGGTTTTGGAATTATTTGGGTACTGCCATGAATGGGGGTGCAGGTTCTTTCAGCAGGGGTTATTGTTATTTTAGAAAGAGTAATATCGTGGTACTGCTTTGAGCCAACTATATCATTAGGATGTACATTAGATTGTATATCAGGTAGTGTATTTTAGAATGTACTAGAGTTTGGTGTTCTAGAGGTACTTAGACTTTTGGTGTTAGGAACAATTCTCAAGTGACTGAGGGGAAAATAGAAACAGTAAAGAGGCAATAGACCTTTTCTAAGCACTGAAGTGCTATAGGCTGATGGTTTTGTTAAGCCTCCTAATTCTTATCCAGCATTAAGAAAGATTCACAATTCTCTTTAAGGAGAAAAAAAAGTGGGGGGGGGGGCGGAGGGTTGCTAAAAGATGAGTGTAAGCCTGGGGCTCTACAGATATTGAAGGTGGAGCCGGGATCTCTATCTCTGATAGAATTCTGACTGCCAGCTGAGTTTCCTTCCTTCAAGAGTTAATGGCCTCTAATGGTGGTTTGATTTGAAGGTGATTATGCATCTAAACTACCTGATTAAAAAATACGTTTCCAAATGTGGCTGATTACCTATTTACATATTGCTGGGGTTTAGGTGAAATTGTGAAGTTTAGCTAGGTGGTGATTTTTCTGAGAAACTCTGTAACGTGCAGAAGCAAATTCTGTTTTTAGCTTCATGATTAGATTGGACACCAGTTAATGTTTAAATTGATAGTCATTTTTCCACTGAGTTAAAAGGAGCCAGTCCTGCTTATATTCGTTCAATCAAGATAAAAGCAATGACAGCAATTTCTGGGTTAGGCGGAGGGTTGTTGGCTGGGGTGCAGACAGGGAGGGCTCTGGTAAAATCACAAATACCAAGGTGAAATCTACAGCATTTGTTTAGCACTGATCTACGGAAATCTACTGATGGCAGGGACAGCAGTAGGCTGTACAATGACATTTGGTTGTACTTAATTGATGGCCCTCTGATATGTTAGAGCCGAAGGCCAATCACACCAGGGTGGGATAGTCCTAAAGAGAATAAGGACACTTTTAAAATGGCAAGTAAATTGAATAACAAAGCAGGAATAGAGTAACCTTACATATACAAAGAAGGGTTGCTAGGTAACAAGTGAGGGGGTGTCGTGGCTTCAGATCAGAGAGGGCTGGTTAGAAAATAAAATGTCATCCTCTCTTCTAATTAGTCCTTCCCAATCACATGCATCAAGATAATTTTGCAGTTTAGAGCTTTAGCCTAGTTTGCAAAGCCTGATGCTGTAATCTCTTTCTTTAATAGAATCATTTCACTTTCTGTGTTTTAGACTTGGCCCATCAGCCACTGTTTCTTCCCAGCAGGTTACAGCAAAGCCACTTAACTACAAGACAGAGGTGTTTGGTGGCGATAGTCAACTCTTCAGATTCAATTTTCTAAGCAAATGTTACCAATTTGGTGAAAGACAAAGACAGCATATTTGCCAATGTAGATAGAAAAGCAGAGCTAGCAGGCAGTAAAGACCTTAACTAAAAACTCAGTGGAACAGTTCTCTAAATTAGAGTTTTTTCCCTGCACATAATTTTTAAGAAAGAAGAAAATATTTCAATATGCAAATTTAGTAAAAACAAACGAATAACACTTCTGTGCTATATTCAAGGAGTTACCCAATCTCCTAAGCAACGAACCTCAGGATCATCAGAGGATTTTTTCTAGACCACACATATACCAGACTCTCAAGTGGGGATGGACATATGTAGTTTGAAAAAGAAAAATCTTCATGATGATTTTTATACATTTACCCCTACTGCGAACAGCTGTCTTAAATCTTTGCTATATCTGTATCACCTCTATTGATGTAGAATGTTATGTCTCAAAGCCCTGCAAGACCCTGAATTTTAAAAGGTCAATTATGTCCAATAGCATGTGCTTCCTACAATAGGCAAATATTAATTCACTTTATTAAATTTATCAAAATTAAAAAAAATATATGGGGAAATTGTTTCATAATGAGGCTTGAAACAATAACGAATATTTGATTCTATTCAAACTGACCAGAAAAGTGAATTAACTAGCTTTGAATAAGAATACATTATGGTCTTCTGATAAATTGAGGCTTTATTATTTGAGATTGAAAAGAAGCTAAAATATACCCCCTCTCAGTTATCTTACTAATTTAAGATCAGTGCATTTGTTGTAGGATTTTACAACCAGAAAGACTACAGTGAATGTATTGTGTTTTTTAGTGCACATTTTGATCATTTCAAAAACTCTAATACAGAAAATGGCAATCAGAAACATTTTAAAAATTATTTCTCTACAGGAAAAGACTGAGAAATAGTAAGCAATGCTTGAGGTAGGTGAAGGCTGAGCTATTTCTTTTCTCTGGTATTTGGTCCTATGTTTATTTTTGATTATTGAAATGAAATGAGATCAGTATATGTTAATTTCATGTTTATTCCTTATAACTTACATTACCATATATGTTTGTTTACTAAAGATATTTTGAGTCTTTAAGTTGTAATTAAGATGGAATGGAAAATAATTTTCCGGAGACAGCTTTTTATGACAAATGATTTCTAGATATAAAAAAAATAGAAAAAAAATGATGAAAAAAAGAAATCCTTTGATTCTTTAATGTAAATAAAGGATAATGATTTGTTAAGATGTAATGCATATGAATTTTACTTTATAATGGAATTAATGTGTCACCAGGCTGTCTTAACTTCACAGCCTGTTCAAAGTGGGGTATGCTTACTGATATGGTTTGATGTAGGTCTGGGAAACTTCTATTTAGTTCATCACCCCCAATCCTTCTGGACACAGAAAGAAATGAACATAATGCTCCCTTCTCTGCCCAGATCTATCTTTGTCCAGTTCTTTTGCTTTTTACAGGCTATTTCGAATCCAGGTTCTCTGTTGTCTACTCATCTGCACTGAAGAATGACAAGATTTCTGTGCTTGGGTTTTCTTCTTGAATTTGTCAGAGCTTCAAGTTTAGGAAGGACCTACAATCATATTACCTCCCAGAATGTTTCTAGAACATGAGAGATGGAGTGGAGATTGAAATGGCTAATCTATCCCTCACTTTGTTAAGATACCTCTCTTGTATTTAGTTGTTACTGGTTGAGAGTGTACAGAAAGGCCATGATTTCCAGACTATGTAAGCCACTGTCATAAATTAGCAACTATAGGGGCACCTGGGTGGCTCAGTCGGTTAAACATCCGACTTCAGCTCAGGTCATGATCTCGCAGTCTGTGAGTTCAAGCCCCGCGTCGGGCTCTGGGCTGATGGCTCAGAGCCTGGAGCCTGCTTCCGATTCTGTGTCTCCCTCTCTCTCTGCCCCTCCCCCATTCATGCTCTGTCTCTCTCTGTCTCAAAAATAAATAAAAACGTTAAAAAAAATTTTTTTTAAATAAATAAATAAATTAGCAACTATAGGGGCGCCTGGGTGGCGCAGTCGGTTAAGCGTCCGACTTCAGCCAGGTCACGATCTCGCGGTCCGTGAGTTCGAGCCCCGCGTCAGGCTCTGGGCTGATGGCTCAGAGCCTGGAGCCTGTTTCCGATTCTGTGTCTCCCTCTCTCTCTGCCCCTCCCCCGTTCATGCTCTGTCTCTCTCTGTCCCAAAAATAAATAAATGTTGAAAAAAAAAATAAAAAAAAATTAGCAACTATAGATTAGGCTGGGTTTTTGTATTTAAAGATGCCAACAGCTGGATGAGGTTTTGTTCAGGAAAGTTTAGGTAACATTTATTTATGTCTACATTCTCCAATATTTGATTCCTTTAGCTAAAAATGTTCATCTAAAAAATGCTTTCAGATCAATCGAGTTATTTCTACAGATTCAACTTCACAGGATTATTACATTTATAAACCTGCTTTGAACTGGCTGAATTTTATTTGGTGTTAAAAACCATTGAGTGCTTAGCTTCAGGGTATTGGAGATGATAAAATAATCATGACAACAATAATTTTATTTTTCTGGTGTCTATTTCTGACACGTTTACAGCTGTTCTATACTCATAAAAATTATTCACTAATAGTAATCCCTGAAAAATGTCTATGATGATGGCAAAAGTATTTCTCTATTTTTTCCAATCAACATTTCCTCTCAGACCTAGTGTACTATAAATATACAGAAAATTCTGTTTAGATGCAACTGCAACTGGTGAACGCCACACTCAGCAAAAGATCCTAAAAACTCCTCGTGAACAGAACACAGTCTTGGAAAAACCTTATTATTTATTTATTTAAACGTTAGAAATTTTATGTTTTGCAGAATTGCGCTTTAAGCAACAGTAGCTGACAGAAACTAATCGTAACCAGTGATAACAATGCATCAGTCGGGTTAGCCTAGGTTATGCTACAGTATCAAGGGCCTCCAATGTCTTAGTGGCTCAACAAAGCTTTATTTCTTGCCTACAACACATGTCCACTGTGGACAGCTGGGGACTCTGTTCCAGGTTTAATTAATTTGGAGCCAGGCTGATGGACCATCCAAAGACTGGGGTTTCGCGGGTCTATGGTGGGAGGAAGGAAGCCTGCAAAAAATACTTGCTTCTAAGTGGTTTTTGCCCAAAAGCAATACACATTATTTTTGCTCACATTCCATTGGCAAGATAAATCACACGTCTCTGCCCAATTTCAAGGGTCAGGGAAGGACGATCTCACCCTGGACCTAATAGAAAATCTGGAATATTGGGGAAAAGCCTTAGTAACTATCGCAAAATAATAAAAAAAAATAATGCAAAGCCAAGACACTGTTTCCTATTGCCTTGCCCAGAGAAAAGACAGGACACAAAGCAGGAGATTATACATGGATTGAAAAATGAACAAATTTGAAAGTGAAAATAGAATTTAATAGATAAACATAATCTTTCTTCTTCTTTTTAAAATTTTTTTTCCCAATGTTTATTTATTTATTTTGAGAAAGAGATACAGAGTGTGAGCAGGGGAGACACAGAATCTGAAGCAGGCTCTAGGCTCTGAGCTGTCAGCCCAGAGCTCCACGAGGGGCTCGAACTCAGTGAACTGTGAGATCATGACCTGAGCTGAAGTCAGACGTTTAACCGACTGAGCCACTCAGGTGCCCCCCCACAATCTTTCTTCTTTAAGTAGCAAAATGACCTGCCCCCTCTCCCCAATTTTTCTTTCTCCCCCCCTGTATCTCTCTTCATCTCTTTCTCTTCTCTTTCCTTCCCTCTCGCCTCACCCCCCACCCTTGTCTTTTGGATTTGCAAGGCCCTCTGCCTTGGGAAGGGCTCAGTGATTTGGGAGCCTCAGCTAATGTTACAGCATGTAGTTACACTTAGGCTATAGCGCTCTGCCCTCATCCTGGCATGTATTTCTCAAATACACATCACTGGTCATGGCAGAAGACTGTATCACAAATCCATCAGCACTCTGGGAAGAACACCTAAAGTATGCATTTTAGAGGTATTTGTGAATAATACCATCCTTCCACAGAAAGGAGAGCTACTTCTTTTATGACTGAGGGCCTCTTGAAAACATAACTGGGCTCCTCAGTTCAACTAACCAGGCTGTTACTGTGTAGAATCTTATTTCCCTGTGAATCATTCCACTCTCTTGGTGAAAATCACATGAGAGTAATGAAGGAAAAAAATGACATCCTGGCACCACGTGCACTCATACCCCCTTCTTTCCCTTTCTGCTTCCCTCCCTGGCCACACCATCTGTGGTGTCTTAGTGAGGAATCCCAGAGAAGTGCTGAAGTGGGGGTGGGGTGGGGGAGGGACATGCTAGTTTCTATCCTTCATTTTATGGACAAAGACCCTGAGTCTGAGGAAGACTGTGTCTTAAACTCGAACTCAGATCCTGCAACATGTTCAATATTCCTTCCACCTCACTGACAAACAGACTCTTAGGACCTTGGTGTTCATGTCATCCTAAGAAATTCATGCAAAAGATGAGTGTCAGGGAATCAAGTGTTGGCCAGTTTTTCCCAAAGCAAATAGATCTATTCTGTGATGCCAAGTCAATGTGAATGCTTCCCAGGGAGGGCAGGACACTCTGGGTCTCTTCATTTCCTGGAAAATGTCACAACATGGAAGTTACCCCAATTACCAGGCAGAGTGAGCTCAATATTGGGGGAACTCAGTGTTGGAAGGTTGGTCCTAACAGATGCCTTAAGGGAGAAATGTATTTTCTCAAATTAGGAACCCATTGTGCATGTTTATTCTCATTAAAGAACCCTGCTCTTTCAACATGTTTCTCCTGACCCTGATTTGTTTACTGAAACCACTAGTGAAAAGAAAGGAAGAGATGGTTGAAAAGTGAGTTTGAAATAGTAGTAATTAATTGTCTGCCACTATGAAAACAGGTCTCAAATTAAATAGCACTCAGTATAAACTGCCACCAATAATATGGGCAAAATATTGTTTTTCTTCAGCAATAAAAGCCAAATCCCATAATCTTTCCTTTCCTGTCTTAATTTCTTTCTTTCCTCTTTCTTTCTCTTCCTTCCTTTCTTTCTTTCTTTCTTTGTGGCACCTTTTCTATTCTTTGTGAAGAAACAAAGGAGCCTCAGTGATATTACCTTCTTTTTTATAAAATGTGGGCAGGCTAAACAGCCTGGCAGCAAATGCCATTGCTGTGAAAACCCCACCCTCTTATATCAAAATGCAGATTTCAGAGTATTTAATAGATGGATTCTAGACCAATCAAGGAATCAATTAATCCACAAGTCTTTACTGAGTGATTTTTGTAATTGGAATTGTTCCTGAAATAAGTAAGCTATGGCCTGGGAGATAGGCACTGTGTTGTGTTACCTAGAGAACATTGTCTTAATGGGGTTTGTCATAACTGCTTTTGGCTTATAAAATGTTTTCTGTAGGCAGTGTATATATAGATGTGTTGATGACGGTACTTGAGCAAATGACGTAACCCCTGCCAAGGAGAGCAGAGGGCAGAATAAAGCCATTCCTCTTTGGTATGCCTGATGGCTCATCAGCCAGAGCCCCTGGGGGAAAATCCCATGCACAATGGCAAGGCATCCTAGTTTCCTGGGAGGCCAATGAATACAACAACTGTTGTTTTCCTGACAGGCACAGAAGCAATCCCTCTCTCTCAACACCAGTCAGTGATAGTGCTGAGTGTTAAAATGGATACTCCACAGTGGTTTGTGCCTGGAAGCTGCATTAGGCAGCTGCTTGAGGTAATTAGGAACTGGAAGGCAACTTTCTAAAGGCATCCAACAAGAGAATGGAACATCTATAGGAGGGAACGGTTCTCAGGATGACAGAAGAGCAGGCTGAAAGGAAGGCTGGGTTTCCCGAGGGAATTGCTGGTGGTGTGTAAAAATAGACACTTGTAGCTTATGTCTAACTGCTTATGGTTGAGTTACAAGTTGTCAGATGATTTGAACATCAACACCAGACTTCAGCACATTGACAAGACTTGGAAAAGTTGGGGCTAAAGACTAGGTTGCATTGTGGGGAAGCACTTCCCTATTTCCCTGACTCATTCTTTTCTTCAGCTTCTGCTAATTTAGCACCTGAACTCCCTAAGTTATGCATTTCTTCTGTATTTGCTTTTTAAATATGTGCCGACACTCTGAATTCTGAAAAGTGCCTGAAGGGGCACTGAATATTCTTTTGACTGCAATATTATTCTTTCCTGACAATCCTGATAAGATTATCTTGAATACAGACAAAACAAAAAAAAAGTTCTATTTTTCTTGTATGATCTGTAATTAAAAATGCTGGCGTGGTTTGTACATGGCTCAATAATCATTTTTCACTGCCCTTCAGTTGATAGTGTACAGTTATTAGGGTGGTAATATGTCAGGAGGATTTTTACGAGGGCCCCTTCCCTTGGGGTAAAGGTGGGGGGTCTTCTGTCACAATAAAATGCAGCAGGAGATGAGTTTAAGGCCTTTTCTGCTCAGGTAGAGCAAATGAGAGACTACTGGAAAGCTTCATAATATGGCTTTATTGTGACCTGGAACTGCACCCTCCCCCCATACCCCTTGCTGTTCAGGTCCTTGGCTCCCCTGAGTAGATACTGTCACTGGTAATAAATCCAGCTCCACTTTATGACATGAATAAATTCCCCAAAGAGTCTCGAAACTAATTTCCCTGTGCCTAAAGTCTCATGGGTAACATGTACTCTGGAGGTATGGTGCTGGTGGAAAATTAACTGAGCTGCCTCAACCCAGGTAGAGTTGAAGCTGATGTGGCTCATACATTTATTTAAACAAACTCACCAGAAAAAAAATCACCAGTTGTAGGGCACCAAGGGAAACAGTTTAGTGGAGGGATACTGGGCCTTAGAAATTGGAGGATTTCTAGGAAATATGAAAAGTATGAGCACCCCAGTCAACATTTATGGAGTGTCGGGTGCTGGGCTAGGAACCTCCCCAGGTTATTGTTCCACTTCATCCTCACAGTAGCCCCTGAGAGGTAGGTGCTATAGTCATTCACCTGCAGAGCTGAAGGCTCTGAGACTCTGTAGTAGGTGCGAGTGATTGCCTCAGGTTATTCAAAGTTGTGGCTGAAGCAGATTGTGAACCAAGGCCCATCTTTATTTTGATGCAGTCCACTTTGACCCTGCTCTGCGCAGACTCCAGTTAATTTTAGTACAGCAACAAAACAGAAGCTGGTGTGTTTGGATTCCCTCTGGCCTGAATAAAGCAATCAGCCTGCTGTACTGCGGTGGTTGGTTGCCCCCTCTCCTCTCTACCCAGATGGAAATTTCCTTGCAGAAGGGGCTGGACCTCATTTTTCTTGTTTCCCTAACACCTAGCCCAGAGCCTGGCACCAGAAATACACTCAATAAGTATATATTTGAAGGCATGAATGGAAGCTGAACATCTGACCAGAATGCTTGGAGGAAAGGGGA
Organism: Puma concolor; assembly: GCF_028749965.1. NCBI lineage: Eukaryota > Metazoa > Chordata > Mammalia > Carnivora > Felidae > Puma > Puma concolor. Next base: position 139,335,440 of record NC_141674.1, on the reverse strand, counting down.
AGAAGGAAAGGGCTCTAAGTCATTCAGAATATCCATGTTCCTGTGTGAATGAGAATGACCAGTTAAAACTGTCTTTGTGAACCGGCTTCAACTGGAAAAATACTAACAGCAGCCCTGGGACCTTGCGAGAAGGAGAGGCAAGAAGAGCCATCAATAGGTATCTCTGGTGGCTGCTGCTGTAAAGGTACTCTGTTAGGCTCCAGAGTAAGATTATAGAGGGCAGCCATCTTGTCATTCGCAAAAGCAAAGTGAAATTGGAGCTTAATGACATGAGTGTTCAAAGGGCAGTGGGAAAGGGAACAATGTCATTAGAACAGGTAAGAGGGGGGCCTGTGAAAGGGGCACTTTTAAAAGCTGATGGTGTACTGAGACTAATAGATTTAATGGGCATGGTAAATAGGGTAAGACAAGGCCTATTGTGCAGTGCTCAGCCAGCAGTGCCTCACAAAGAATGATGGATTAAGAAGAGAGGGGAAAGGATGAAATCGGAGACCTAGGGAAACAAAGAGGATATGAGACGCGGTGGTAAGAAAGAAGTGCAGTTGAAATTGCAGGGAGAGTTCTTTAGTCAAGGCTGTGAAGAAAGGAATTGACTAACCAGTGCAAGAATAATTCATGCTGACAATAATCACTGGTGAGGTGGGGTGAACTGTGTCCTCAGGATATAGCATATCACAGATTAATAGCACTGAAGAATAATTTGTCTCCACTGCAGGACTGTATTTAAGTATCACCCCTTCATTTCACATGTATGTAAAATCAATCTCATTCTCTTTCTTTCTCTCAATCTCCCTCTATGTAGATATTATGTGTATATATGTACGTACATCTTCATTTCATATTGAGAGTTTGAGGGGAAAACAATGTAAAGTCTCCAGGGAAGATTTTTATAATGTCCTTCCATAGTGTGTTTTTATTCTCACAAACTGTACTGTGGGGAATTTTGTTCCCAGATATAATCCTGCTGTCTGTCAGTAGTGGAAGAGAACAGCTGCTCATGACAACCATCCAATCGCCCCTGATAAAAGGAAGCTGTTACTGCCAGTCTCTGCTTTTCATTTAGTGGCTCTAGGAAGCTCCTGTACTTCACTCTCCATGGCTGTGCCCACTCAGAAAACGGTTTTCTACTGCTGATGCTCAACATGGTCAAAGAGATCATGGTTCATGGGCAGTTACCCAACCCTCTTCCAATCAGACTGAGTTACTTTCTGGATGTCACCGGTGCTGTAAAAGTTCACTGATGCCAGTTGGAGGTGGCACTTGATGTTTGTGTATAGGGTGAGAGGAAGCACATTTCAACAAGGACATAGATTTCTAGTTTGGAAGTCACTTTTCCCAGGATTGTAACAGAATCTGAGGTCCTACTTCAACATTCCAGGGACATCTATAAAGAGACTTAGAATGAGCAAATTGATGTGGATCTAGGAGCTAAGTCAAAAGAAATGAAATGAGCATGGAAAGGAATAGTCAGTATCTGGACAATGGTCAGATAAAATGGTCCCCCCCTTTTTTTTTTTTAAATACTACTTTGCTGTTTCTCCTTCTCCCTGTAATCAAATGTTTTTGGTAGGAATCAGAATCAAGAATACATGTTGGACTATCTCTGTTATTTTGGACTTTCTAAATTTAACCAAGACGTAGTCTTCTGGGTTTGGATGTCAGTTAAGATGCATTCAGCTTTGGACAACAGGAAGGCCCAACTCAAAATGGTTTAAACATTGAGTAGGTTAAGTAGTTCACCAGAAGTCTGGAGGGCTTCTTTAGGGCACATTCAAGGTGAATTATTTGTTTCTTGGCTCATTGAGGACTCAGGTTCTCTTTATCCTCTTGCTCTGACATCTTCAGCACATTGTCTTCTAACATTTGTTCCCCTAAAGGTCAAGCTAGTTGCTGTAGTTGCAATTGTCACATACACGTGCAGAGAGGGAAGTTTCTATTTAAATGTTTATTTTCAAAATTGAAATCCTTTTCCCAGAGTGCCCCATTAGGCTTCCTATCTAGCACCCTAGCACAAGTCCATTGTTAAACCATCACTGGCAAGGAGGGTGGAAATGTCAGCATGAGTTTAGGTCCCTCATGATTTACCACCTCAGGTTGGGAGGGTCCTCACCTCTTTGGAGCAGATGACTTTGGATTCCTTGAATACAATCTGTGTTCTGTTAGCAAGGACATAGGAAGGGAGAAGGGGCAGGTGTGGGGGCTTGGCAGATGCTGTTGAGCAGAGGCAACAACAGTGTCTCTTATAGGAAAGTTAGTCCAATAACCAGCCGTTTCACATGAGTGGGCTCATATTACTAGTGAATACTATGGTATTTCAGGATCAATATAAGCCATTATTTTTGGTTATTTAGATGATTAAAAGTTGAGGTCAAGTTTCTTTTTTTTATATATAATTTATTGTCAAATTGGTTTCCATACAACACCCAGTGCTCATCCCAACAAGTGCCCTCCTCCATGCCCATCACCCACTTTCCCCTCTCCCCCACCTCCCATCAACCCTCTCAAGTTTCATTTAAAATACTTTTGGGGGCGCCTGGGTGGCGCAGTCGGTTAAGCGTCCGACTTCAGCCAGGTCACGATCTCGCGCTCCGTGAGTTCGAGCCCCGCGTCGGGCTCTGGGCTGATGGCTCAGAGCCTGGAGCCTGTTTCCGATTCTGTGTCTCCCTCTCTCTCTGCCCCTCCCCCGTTCATGCTCTGTCTCTCTCTGTCCCAAAAATAAATATACGTTGAAAAAAAAAATTAAAATACTTTTGGTCTTTTTTTTAAAAAAATACAGTCTCTGACTAAAATCCAGTCCTAATTAGTGCTCTCTTAAGCATTTGACTTTGCTCTCAAAGTACATAGGTAAAAGAAGTTAATGGGAATTGTGATTTTCCTTTAATGAAAGACTACTACTAATAAGTTTATTCTTATTCATGAAAATGTAGCTATACAACTTATTAAGTAACCATTTTATCAGGGAAATCTTAGACATTATAAAAACAAACATCTATCAAATATAATAAGAGTTACTATTTAATGACTACCTATTTTGGGCCAGGAACTACACTAAACTTTTTACATTATCATCTCATTTAATTTTCCATCAATTCAGCAAGATAGGTAGTATATTCTCCATATTATTATTATTTTTTTTTTTTTTAAATATTTATTTATTTTTGAGAGACAGAGCATGAACAGGGGAGGGGCAGAAAGAGAGAGGGAGACATAGAGTCTCAAGCAGGCTCCAGGCTCTGAGCTGTCAGCATAGAGCCCAACATGGGACTCAAACTCACAAACTGAACCGTGAGATCATGACCTGAGCCGAAGTCGGACACTTCAGACTGAGCCACCCAGGTGCCCCTATTCTCCATAATATTGATGAAGAAACTGAAGCCCAGAGCAGCTAAGTTGCCCAGAGTCTAAATCCAAGAAAGAGAGGTAATGTAAAGGTTAAGAGACATAAGTGTAGGACCAAATCTTAGCTCTACCACTTGTTGTGACCATGGCCAAGTTACTAAATTTTCTATGTCTCAGTTTTCTCATCTGTAAAATGGGCACAAGAATAGTAATTACTTCATGGAGTTATTATGACACATAATACAGGTAAAGCAATTTGCCCAGGATGAGGACTTTTTAGGAATTCAAGAATTATTAATAATTAATGCTTGCAACTTAGTGACAGAGCAAGGATTTGACTGAAGGGCTGACTAGCTACAGATTCCACTTCTATTCCTTTTTCTGTGTTGCCTCTAGAGCCTAGCAATGCAAACAATGGGCTAAGAGGCAATGGGAAATTTTGTGTCATTGAGCAACCCGAAAGCACACTCTTCCAAGAAATCATTTTGGTTTAAGGGTGAGAGGAAACATGAAAACACGCCACACCCAGATATCCTTTATTATTTTTGTTGCTTTTCATCTTTCTGCTTAGAATATAGTCATTTTGATAAATTGCATAACCCAGAGATACAGTTAGTTATTGTTAAATAAAAATGAATCATCTATACATGCTGAGCAAGGACTAATCTTTTAACTAATTGAGACTCATGGGGACTGAGCTATCACAATTCTTAGGCATGATATGTTAGCTCTATAATTCATTGCTCTGTTATTGCTAAATCTTCCTTCAAGATCTGACTAAAGAAGTAAATATTTCCTTTTTTTTTGGTAAATAAATACTATTTTAATATAATATTTGAATTCTGTTCTTATTCCATTTTGAATAAATGAAATGTATTGAAAAACAATTATTGGAGTCATGCACACTTATATATACTCATACTATTGGCCTTCATGAGCAGGATCTCTGAGAGTTGACTCTGTTTATCATGTTTATCTTTAGGTCACAGAGGGAAATTCTGGAGCACAAGCCATTAGATAATTCACTCCCAAGTCTCATTTGTGGCTTGGTGTCAGATTCCTGCACCTATTTTTCCCCTTGGGAAGGAGATGATGTCCCCCACCATATGGAGGACAAATGCAGATAAAAGGAAGATTTTATGGAGCCCTTGTCTGATACTGTGGTGTCTGGTCAGGGAAAGAGCATATCTTCTTCTTCCTTCCGGTCCCATTTCATTTACATCTTTCTCATCCTTGTTAAACCTTCTGAATTCCTTAGATAATAACTCTTAGATAACGTTTCATTCCAGCCACCATCTATACCCTTCTTAGTCTTAGTTGTCTATTCTGATCTGCCTACATCTCTAGCCCCCACAATTTATAATATCTTATTACAAGGCTGTGTTCTACCTCTCTAGGGATAGCCACGTTCTTTCTCACTGTTCTTCTCATGGGCCTCCACCTCCTCAAGTTTGCCTATGGCATCTTTGGGAGCCATCTGAGGATCCCATGCAGGTCATACATACTTGCCTTTTAACTGGAACTTAATGAGTGGGGTTCAGTTACTCCACCATGTATTATATTTTGTTTCTCTTTTTATGTGCCTGACACATAGTAGGTGCTCAACTGAAGCTTTATAATTCAAATGCCTACTCTTTGCGCTAGATTCTTCTACTTCTCTTCCTCATTTTTTTATTATAATGAAGGTAGAACAGAAAGCTGCCCCAAAGAATACAACTTAAGAATCAAATGTAGAAAAGGATTTAAATCTCTGCAAAGGAAAGGCCTCTTATCTATTATAATTTATTACAGTGACCTTCTCTGAATTCCATACTTATCATTGCTTTACTTCTTTGGCACTCTGGTTATTCTAGCTGTATAATTATTTAGCTTTTTGTGTACAAGTCTTGATTCTCATCAGATTGTCAACCCCTTGAGGGAGGTCTCCTGTGTAGTGTCCAACTCAGTTTCTAGTACATTCCTATGTAGTGAATATTTGTATTGAAGATGAGCTGAGGGGATACCAGAGGAAGATGAGTGAGGCATTGCAGGAAAGGGAGTCCCTGAAACTCTTCCAGGGCACTCCTTAGTCTCCTCAGTGGGTGTCTGGTTTCCTAGAAGAGCTCATTCATTCCATGAGGTAGGGGTGTGCATCATGGGATCTCTGAGCTAAGTTATCTATTTAGTAACTCAGCATAGGTCAAGGCCCAATGAATAACAGTGAGAGTGGCTACTTTACCAATTTCCAGATCCCCTACTAGGATCTAGTTCTTTGTTTCCCCTAACTTCGTTCCCTCAGTTCTTAGTTCCCACTGAATTTAAAGGGAATTCTCCCTAATCAGGTGCAGAGATAGACACACACTGGCGACTTCAGCAGGGCCTCATGGTGACCGCTTTGTCTTCTGATTACCTTATTTGAATGCTATTGGCCAAAGTGGGGTGATTTGGCATCACACTAAGCCAAGCTTGAATTCACTGCCTATGATTTGGTATAAAGTAACCTTGTAGTAACTGTCTTGACCAATTCAGCCTTATGTTTAAGTTCTATCTTAACTTTTTTAAATCTCAGAAGAAGAAAAAAGAGAGCCAAACACATTTTAAGAAACCATAAACACCTTGTGAAAAGTCAACTCATGAAATCCCAGCTGTTGAAGTAGTATATTTAGTAACTCTTTACACCTGCAGTAGGTATGGAGGCACAGGTATGCATGTGTGCACACACATGTCTTGGACTTATTTCAGTAGGGAAAAAATTGTTCAAGGACAAGTAGATCCAGGTCTGTCTGTCTTGCTTTTTCTTTTTGTGACTATCCCACAGTTGTCAGATATTCTGAGGAAGCCATTTTACTCTTTCAGGCTTATTCTCTCATCTCTGAAACATGAGGATGTGAACATATGCTTCCCGAGGCTCTCTTTAGCGTTCACGTAGTGATTGATTGTCCATATTATAGAAGAATGTGAACAGCTTCTTTCCAGAAGATGCTGCCTGGGCCAAAATAAGATATGATGACTTGTGTCTACATTTTGACCTGATTAGTGCAGGAGAGGAGTAGATTAAATGTTTACTTAGTACTACGGATTCAATGTTTGTATCCCCCTCAACATTCGTACATTGAAATCCTAACCCCTAATGTAATTGTATTAGAAAGTGGGGCCTTGGGAGGTGATTAGGCCATAAAGTTAGAGCCCTCATGAACAGGATTGGTTCCTTATACCAGAGACTCCAAGACACCACAAGAAGATGCCATCTCATTAGACACTCAATCTGATGGCACCTTGGTCTTGGACTTCCCAGCCTCCAGAACTGTTAGAAGTACATTTCTATTGTTTTTAAGCCATTCAGTCTGTTGTACTCTGTTAGAGCAGCCCCCTAAAAAAGACAGTGACAGAGATCTCTTTATCTCCCTCCTCTGGCCTTATATTGTGCTCCACAAGTACATGTTTTGTCCTCCTTCTTGGATTTCTGCATTTCTCCCTGTCCTATTCATTCATTCATTCATTCATTCATTCATTCATCTATTTATATATTTCAAAAATATTTTATTTTTTTAATGTTTATTTATCTATTTTTGAGAGAGAGAGAGAGAGAGAGAGACCAGGGGAGGGGCAGAGAGAAAGGGAGAGAGAGAATCCCAAGCAGGCTCTGTGCTGATAGCGCAGAGCCCAATGTGGGGCTCAGTCTCATGAACCATGAGATCGTGACCTGAACCAAAATCAAGAGTCAGACTCCTAACCGACTGAACCACCCAGATGCCTCTTTAAATATTTTAATTATAACCTGCAGAAGGGATCCCTGTACCCCGCTTCAGTTTCCTTGTGTGTAAAATGATAGATTTGGGGTAGTTGGAATTTCAGGCCTCTGGCAGCAAGAACATTCTATAACTCCATGAAGACCTTTCCTATGTCAGGAGGAAGAGGAGATTCAATCCTTCACTCTGTGTGCATTTGTTCTCCCTACAGGTGCACAGTTTTTCCTGGTACACCGTCTCAGATGGCAGCAGAGCAGAGAATGAGGTAATTGCTGAGGACTGGCTGCCAAAACCTTCTGTGGGAAAACAGAGTTTTCCAGAATTGATATTTCTAGGAATGATTGAAGAAAAAAAAAATAGATGCAGCTCAACTTGGCAAGGTTAACAGCACAGGCAGCAGGCTCTTGGGCTCAGCTGCCAGCATGACCTCGAATAAACCAGTTTTGCCTGACAGGACACCTGACAGGAATGCAGGGTAAGGAGTGGCCTGCAGGCTGCAGGCTGCAGGCTGCAGGCTGACATGGGGAAATGGAAAGCTGGAGAACTTGTAGGTGGAGATGTAGAGAATGTTTCTAGTGGTCTCCAAGTCACCACTAGCCAGAGATGACTGTCATGGACATCAGACGTGAGATATGTGTGGGGCCAGCTCCTCTGAGCACAGGGGGTATATGACCAATCATTGACTCTTCTCTCAGATATCTTTTAAATCTCATTCCAAGTGTCTCTCAGAGGAGTGACTCTTCCTCCAGGTTCCTTGGGAGACTGGTCTGTAACAGAGTGAGTCACCTCTCTGGGAAGTTCTTTGTCTTTTAGTATCTTGTTACTCTTTTCTTTTGTGTCATACACTTTCTGACCTCTAGCTGTGACATCTTCGTTGTAGTTTACATGAATGGATTAGGTGGAGGATTGGAATGTAGGAGACCTGGTCCTTTTTGTACTTGGTGGTTGACCTCTCCTTGCGATGAGACCTCTCACTGATGAGAATTCATTCCAAGGCCTCACAGAGAGAGATCAGTAAGTAGAACTGGAGGAAACCTCAGTGATAACCTAGTCTGGTCCTTTAGAGTGAGGACAACATCTTGCATCTGTGTGGAAGAGCCAGAACCGGAAGCCAGGTCTTCTCGTTTCCAGCTTACTCTCTCTCCTCCATCTTCATGCCCTCTGTTAAAAACAAGGCAGATGTGCTGTTCATAAGCAGGTAGCATAAGTAGATGACCTTTTGGGGATGTGAGGAAAGGGGCCAACAGACTGAAACAGGATAAATTTCAGAGAATTCCCCAAAGTGAGGTTAGAGCCAGATTTAGGAGAAGCTAAATTTTCAATTTTTAAAATTTATTTGTTTACTTATTTTTGAGCGGTGGGGAGAGGGGCAGAGAGAGAGGGAGACACAGAATCCGAAGCAGGCTCCAGGCTCTGAGCTGTCAGCACAGAGCCCAACACAGGCTTGAGCCCACAAACTGTGAGATCGTGACCTGAGCGCAAGTCCAATGCTTAAACTGACTGAGCCAACCAGATGCCCCAGAAGCAGCTAAATTTTAAAACCTGCTTTGAGGCATAGAAATTAAGCTCTAGAAGGGGGATTTAGCAATCTTGTCACCCATATAATTGAGGAAATTGAGGCCCAAAAAGGTGACATGATTTTTGCACTTCCTTGAGAGGCAGCTTTATAAATATAATATTTTAACTTTCCCCATTTTTATTTAACTTCTGGACCCCATTTTCCCTTCCCCTTCCCCTTTTCTGACTGTAACTTGACAATTTTTGAAATTTTTTGATTATTTGTCATTTACTGGATTTCTTCTACTTCTCTGTCCCCCCCCCCCTTTTTTTTTTTTTAAATGTTAACCCATAAATAGCACCTTAGATCTGATCCCACAGACCCTTCCTGGAGAAGGTAAATGGAGTCTTTGCCTCATCCCCATGACCCATTAGGCTTGAAGCAACAGTATTTTGTTACTCTGCCATGCACACATTCCTGTCACATTGGCCACCCTTCTTGGCCCTCCTGGCTATGGTGCATTTTCATAGTTTCTACCACTTCATAATATTTATTCCCCAGGTGTATTTGTCTGAACTATTTTTTTCATGCCAAATTTCGGTTGGTTTCCTCTCCTTGTTTTCAAGGTCTTTTGCCTCCAGCTGCTGGAGACAAACAGCATTGTAATCACAATAGCAGGCCTGATTTAACTGATAATTGACAAAACAGCCTGGAGTAATCATCACCTCTCATTCATGACTTCTCTATTCAACATTTCCTCCGCAGAAGTCATGGATATGGCTACGGCTTTTGTGTCCAAACGCTGTCAATATCTGCAGCCTGTGCCAGCGCAGAGTGTGTGGTTATCTAGAGGCATTTCCAGGCCTCCACGCTGCTTTGCCCCGCTTCTGTTTCAATTGCTTCTCAGCCATTCCCCTTGCCACTCCTAGTGAATTGATGTGCCGGCTCTGTGTCCCCCATTTCAGTGTTTAAGATTCAAAAGGCTCCCATAGTTTTAGGGCCAACTGAACAGTCTATTCCTCAGGTCTGTCTGTTATCACATTTGGGCCAGTGAACCTAATGGATGAAAGGAGAGGATGACTCTAAGTTTTCAGAGGCTCTTGATCCAGCTACTTGGAATGACTTTTTGGAATGTAGATTGCCTGAAGTGGCATATGATGATGAATGTGCATTTTTTTGTTTATTCTAAGTATTAATTGCTTCCCTCAGGTTGGCAACTCAAAAGTACACTTATCATGGCTTTTCCTCTATTTTAAGCTACAAAAGGACACAGATCAGATAAACCAGGCACCAGTCAACACCATTTTTCTCCACGCAGAGGCATGATGAGGTCTCTAGATTCTTCCAACTGTTTTTTTGAAATTAGTTGACAAAGGGCAAAGCATATCACTAAGCAGATCTGCACAGGGCATCAGTCAATCTCACCTAGCTCAAATTATCTTAACACACAAACTATATTCTCAGCGAGGTGCTCTGTTTCCCAAAGGGCTTATTTCAGTGCTTCTACTTTCTGGTCCTTCATTTTCTCCATCTCTGAAGACTCCATCCTGGGCTAATTAAGGTGTTCTGTTGGAGAGGATCTCCCCAGCTTGACCAGGGCCATTTGTCTAATGAAAATGTGTTTTCCTAAAATTTATGGTCAAGGCAAATTTGAAAAACATGAGATATATCTACAAACTAATCCTTACAGTCACATTAACTTACAGATATTCATCTCATAGAACCATCACATTGCTCTCCCCAATTAAGCCATTCTTTAGGTTAACTAAAATCCCATTTTCTTTTATGGTTTCATTTATGACAATATTTCAAGACCCTTTACTAGCTGGTTTCTCTTTACTATATCCAACACAGTTTGTCTAAATCCGCCCTCAGTATCTCCTTAAGTCATTTTTAGATCTATTTTTCTTTAAAAAGGAAACCTGTCAGCTAATCACATTATTTTACCTTCAACGAGAAATCTTATGTTTCTAAACATTTTCATTTATTGTTGCCTAGAGAGCCCTTCTAAGATGTGTTTTTAAAAGATTCCTAGAAGATAAATTAGGCCCAGATGTCCATCTGATTTGCTTCAGATCTGATTTTGATAGAACCTGAAATTCTTGCATAAGAAGAAAGGAAGATACAGATAGAAGAGGATGAGAGAAATTTTGAGACCATTGACTTCCTGTCTGCCTGGCGCTAGTACATTAGCCCTTATCAAAGTGGGAAGAGCTGGTACAACACAGCCATTGTAGGTATTGGATCAATACCTGGCAAACAGCCTGAAGGTCAGATAAAGTACTTAGGTAGGCAGTTTGCCAGGCTAAAGAGATGTCAAGAAAATCAATTAGACTCTAAAGAAAGAGTAGCAAGTGAACTAAAAATCCCATCTTGAAAAACTCTCTGTATTGTAAAGGTGTTTTATATACATTCACAATATCTTTATCTAGTTCATAAAATTACATTTGATAAGCAATTAAAAGTATCCTTGGGTCACCTGAGGTCATATCACAAAAGATTGTAAACACCTGCACTATCCTAGATTAGCAATCACTACAAAGGATGGAGATTTAATCAGGTTCTTTTCAGGGTATAAGATTACATAACTTTCGATTAATTTGTTCTTTTCTGTATTGATTACTTTATGTGCATTTGGAATACGAAAGATGCCCTTGCTATTTGAGTGGTGATAGACAACATGGACTTTGAGTACTCCAAGGATGCCAGGTAGTTTAGTTAGTAAATTACAGCTATCTCAAGTCAAAAAATAGAAGGGGAAAAACAGGACTGATTGCTTTGGTAAAATTTTTCATCAGTGAGCAAAAGAAAGAAGCATAATGTTTACTGTGTGAAAGGCAGAAATATTCTTGCTATTTGTTTACCAGCAGAATCTTTTTGTTATTTATATAGTCCCTTCTCTGTCCCAGGGACCTTGTGGGCACATTTTGGTATAAATAACATGATGATTCTCTATTTATCCCATGTCTTATGATTTTCCTGGTATTGTTACATAAGACTGACAGATAATTTGTATTTGTAGTACATATTTCTCAGCTTCAGGAAGTTTTTGTTCTCCCTCTAAAGAAAAAGAATATTTAGGCATTTCAGTGACATGCCAATAGTCATAATGGATAATTATCAAGGGCAAATTTACTGAACTAGGCACCCAGTGGAGACACTGTGATGAACTAAACAGGTATAGTCTCTGCTTTCATGGAGATTACAGTCCAGTGAGGGGAACAGGCAACACACAGCACTCCAAAAAAATATGTATAATTAAAAAGTGTGATGAGTATGACAAAGCAAAAAATAAGATAAAATATGCAAAATGTAAGCTCAGTGATGAAGGCTGTTAAGGGGGTGGTAGCAAGCATTTCAGGAAATGGGAACAGCCTGCACAAAGGGTCTCAGGCTGAGGGATCTTTTGGGGCCCCATCACAGCAGGCTCTTGTAGGCCAATGCCACAGACCACCCAAGACTACTGTGTCCTTTATAAATTTTCTTTTATTTTTTTAAACTTTGTATTACATATCTGTGGTTTATAACAGGTTAATTGTAGTAACATAAATAGCAATATGTGTTATTTTGGATTTTAAAGAACTATATATAAGATTTATGTATTTGAAGGATTTTCCCGGGTCCCTGTGTCTATAGACCTTTACCTCCAGTAGCTGGACTTAACTGACCTTGAGTTTTAGGATGAGCCCTACCTTTTATTCCTGAGCACAGTGCAGACCTAGGGCAAAGAGCCACGCTTATGCGTACAATGATTCTGCAGCTCAGCACTGAGTCAGTCTTGCTGCTCACTCAAAGTGGGCACAGGAATCTCAACTTTCCCAGGGCATAGCTCCTGAACCAGGACCCTGATGTCTTAGCTTCAGGTTCTGACACCAACTGCCTGCCCATTTGGATGCCTACCAATTATTTCCTGCCTGGTTCTCTACCTGTCAAACTTTGAGTCTCAACTTGCACTTTGGGCTCCTTTGACCTTGATTAATTGGACTAGAGAGATCTAGTCTACACTTTTGCCTTGGAAAGATCACCCTGTCTGGGTTCTGCTTTACACATTTGGGAAACTATAGAATCTTAAATAATGGCATCTTCTGGAGTCTAGATGCTTCAATCCCACTTACAACAGCCTCAGTTACCAAGTGCTTTTCTTGCAAGGCTAAAAGGATTATTGAAAAGTAAACATTTCCTTTTATGTACAAATGCAATCCAATTACTTATCCCGATCAGGTAATTTATTATCGACTTCAATAATGTTAACATGGTGAAAAACATGAGTTTTGCAACTAGATGGCCTGGGCTAGAACACTTCCCTGCTGTGTGTAGACTGGGGTAAGTTATTTAACCACTCTGGTCTTCAGTTTCCTTAGCTGTAGAATTGGGGAATAGTAGGACCTACTCTTTCACAGAGTTGTGAGGATTAAATAAGTAAATACATGTAAGACACCTAATGTTTCCTGGTATGTTGTAAACTCTTCATATATTTTAGCTAGCAAGTGATGGAATTAGTATTTAAACTTAGACCAAAGTCCAAAGCACATATTTTTATCACATATCTCCCCCCAACTTCTTAAGACAAGTGTCTGCAAATTACCATCTTTGGACCAAATCCAGCCAAGGAGTTAAGAATAGTTTTTATGTTTTCAAAGGGTTGTAAAAACAAACCAACCAACAAAGAAACAAAGAAAAATATGTGACAGAGACCTTATGTGACTTACAAAGCCTAAAATATTTGTTGTATCTTTATAGAAAATATTTGCTGATGCCTGGTTTAATAGCTTGCTCTGTATCTTAATGTGTTGTGTGATTTGGGGCAATATATTTAAACCCTAAGCCTATAATTTTTCATCTACAAAAGGGAAATTATAATATCTATGTTACAAGGTTATGTAAGGACTAAAGACAATAACTTATGGGAAAGTTCCAAGGATAAAGTCCTGTACGTAGTAGGTGTTTGCTAAATGTCAGATTCATGCCTTCCTATAAAATGAGAGTTATTTGGCTTGTCTTAAGATATATTTCAGCTATTTTAATATTATAAAGTTATCATTACATCATTCTAGACAAGCAGCCTGCTGAGGGGCTTCTGAGTGATGATTTACTGAAAAGAACCAGAGTATGCAGAAGGGGCTAGCAATCTGAAGCAGTTGTCATTTGGCCATTTGGGGGCTCAGGTGCATCAGTCTAGTCAGCTCTGGAAATGAGCTACAAGTGGGAGGTGAGTGTCGTGGGAAATGGGGAAAACAAAAATGAAGCATTTTTCTGCTGTCAAGGTCAAGTGGACATTTGGGTGAATTTAACACAGTATGTGAAACAGCTAAGCTTCCTACTCTAAGTTGCCACAGGAGGCAAATTAAAGATGTCAGAGAGAGGGGCCATTGTGAGGATGATTCCCCAGAGTGCCCTGGAGAGAGAAGAAGGTGACTCCATGATCAGTGATCAGTGTAGGATGTTTAGAGACCAGGAGAAGAATATTTGAAGTTGGAAAGTGCCTTCCTTTTAAGGCCCATTGGCCAGGACATTTCCTTGAAGAGTGGGGGCAGTCTTTGAGCAGAGATGAAATATATATTATCAGAGAAAGTAGACTGAGGAGATATAGCCAGAATAAAGACTAGAGGCCATGTGCAGGGAGCCATGAGAATCTCATGAGCTGTAGGAGCAAGGGACCCAGGTCTATTTTAGAATAGCCATTTAGGTCTATATTGTTTAGCATATAGATCCTTACTCAAAACTTTTTCTACCCCAGAGGTCACAATTTATTCAATCCATTTTAATCTCTCCAAAAATTATCTGTTTAAAATTTCAAGCCTTTGAAGCCTTTAAGAACTTTTTATTGAAGTGTAGTACATATATAGAAAAATAAGGCAATTAATTTTCACAAAACTTCTCACACTCAATTAACCAAGATCCCAGTTAAGAAAGAAACTATTACCAGCATCTTAGAAGCCCATCTCATTTCACCTTGCTGTTAGCATCTCTTCATAAGGGAAACACTTATCTAGACTTCCAATAGAATAAATTAATTTTGCCTCTTTTGTTCTTTACATATATAGCATCACACAGTATGTATTCTTTTGTGTCTGGCTTCTTTCACTCATCACTAAGTTTGTGAGACCCGTCCCTGTTATTACATGTAGTTGTAGGTATTCACTCCCTTTCCTATAAAGTATTCAATTGTATGAATACAGCACAAATTATTCATTCACTGTAGTTGGACATTTGGATAGTTTCCACTTTTGGACACTACAAATTGCACTACTATAAACATTCTGGTGCATGTCTTTGTGTGAACATATGTAGGCATTTCTGTTGCTGGTTCATAGGGTACGTATATGTTAAGCTTTAGTAAATATTGGTTTTTCTAATGTGGTTGCACCAATTTGCACTCCATATTGGTAGGTTTTGAGGAGCGAGAGTAGGTGTTTCTAGGAATCTGTCAGAATATGATCTTATCAAGGCAATCCAGGCGGCAAGTTATGGTTGTGTTAGTAGTAACTGAATCATCCCCGGAGCCAAGGAGAATTAGAGAAATGGGCAGATAAAGAATGGATGCCTTGTCAGGTACAGAATTGGGACAAGCTACTGCTCTCGGTGACTCTTGCTTTGAGGGCCTTTTCAGAGTGACCTATTGCAGGAATTAGTTGAAGCATTGTATTTACTGGATGAATGGCGGTAGTAGGAATTGAACACAGAATTTCAGATATCATCTGTTAAACAATTCCATGTGCTAGGTTGATTTCCTGGATTGTTTCCTTTTCCTATTTGAATCCATATTAAATATTAGCTACCTGCTTATGACAGGAAACTACTATCACTGAACCATCTAAATAGACACTCAAGCTACTTCTGAAATTGTTGAGTGCTTTGCACTGTTATTAACTATAGAATATTTTCTGCAAAAGACAAGAATGCCCAAAGATGGAAAAATATGATACCCTTTTCTAAAACTGGAAGAAATATCAGCCTTTGTAGTTATAGATGGATTGTTATATCTCTGGACCCTGAAAACATAACTTGGAAATCATGTAGTTGGCACCTGAATTCAGAGTGTCAAGAAGTTACCAGAATAGTTTGGGATGAGCTTATGTCAAATTAGTTTGACGTCATGTTTTGAATAAATGTCACATAAAGTGGAAGCAGTAGACATTATTTGGGCTTCTGAAATTTTAGATTTCTTCCCATGTGGCATTTCTGTTAATAAATCAGAAACATGGAGAATACCGGAAAGGTAGCATGGTCTCATACATGTACTTTGGAATCACATAGACCTGGATTGGAAA
The DNA here is from genome assembly GCF_028749965.1 of Puma concolor. Classification (NCBI taxonomy): domain Eukaryota; kingdom Metazoa; phylum Chordata; class Mammalia; order Carnivora; family Felidae; genus Puma; species Puma concolor. The sequence goes on along the minus strand of NC_141674.1, from coordinate 139,319,604 downwards.
TCTAGTCCTGTTACTTTTTAGCTACAGGTGTGTGACCTTCGGATAAGTATCTACCCTATTAAATGCTGAGTTTCTTCATCTGTGAAATTGGGATGACACTTGCCCTGCATGGTTGTTGTAAGGATTAAAGGAGCTAATTGATATATTTGTGCAAATTCTCAGCCGTTAGCGTCTCCCTCTTCTGCATCCTTCTCTTTGGAGTTCTGATGGTGCTGTAACATGCAGCCGCAGCTCCTAGATCCATAATTCTTCCTGTTTCAAAGTCTTCCTTTGTCCTGTTGCTGTCTGCCCTTCCTATCATACCACTTATCAGAGAGAGTTGTAGTTTTCTGTTTACTTATCTTTCTGATAGACTGTAATCTATCAGGAAGCAGGAACCATGTTTGTCTTACCCCCAACACCTAGCAGAGAGCCTTGCTCATAACAGAAAAGAATTATTGAGCTTTCTCTGACCTTTTCCTTATCCTTTGATGATTTAAAAATTAGTGAAGAAAGTCCTCATTTTGGTAGCATTACTGACACATGGAAGTCAGGACAACAATTCAACGGGCCCCTGAAAATTGAGAAAAGTGACCAAGTTAAGCAGATTGAGATTCGGGAAGAAAGCAATCCAGGCTGACACAAGAAAGGGAATAATTATGTAGGAACGAAGGAAGTAGAAACATGCCCGAATGTGAGTCAGCAGCCTAGTGCTGTTATTAAAAGTGTGAACATGATCCTAGGATATATTAATAGATGTATGACATGCAGAAGCCATGGAGTAATCTGCCTATTTTGACTTGGCATTTCCTGGGCACTTATTGAAGACTTGTGTATTTTTCTGATGCTCCATAGTTATTAGAAGTTGCATAGAAATCAAAGAGGATCTGGCTGGTGGACACAATAATAGTCAAAGGCATCCCTTCTATGAGGAAAGTTTAAGCTTGTGATGTTTTACTCCAAAGCAGAAACTTGAGAATATTAAGGAAACATAGAGTACATTGTGTTTTACAGGATATTATGGAAATATATAATGAATATAAGACAATGTCATTAATTCATAGAGCTGGAAATATTCACGAGAAAGGAGATACATTGTCCTTCCTGCAGAAAATTGAATGCCTAAATGTTTCAGTTTTCAGTCCTTCCTGGAAATTTCCATAACCTCCTTCATTAGTCATTTAGATTTATCACTCACAAAGTCAAGCGATTCCTTTTCCTAAGCCCAATCTCTTCCTCTTTGATTTTGACAGTATTTTCTGATTTGGGTTCATCACTGTTATGGAGAATTTGTGTGCCCTTTATATTTATTTCTGAATACATCTGAAATCATAGTTATCCTCTTGCTATGATTTTGATATTTCTTTCCAGCCAAAATTCTCTAAGTTTCCCTTGTGTTAAGCATTCTTTGTAGTTCTTCTGTGAAATATCTCCCTGATTTCCACAGTCATTGATAGTGAGCCTGATGATTTAAACTGGACATCATAATCTGAAGACTTCTCACCTGCTAAGACAGACAAATAAACAAAAAACACACCCTCAACTTTATTTTTTCCTTTCACTTTTCTTTAAAAGGTAGTTTCCATCTGTTTCTATGTTATCTTGATATTTACAGCTAATTTTTTACTTTTACTCCTTAAAAGACTGTCTTTTTTACATGTATTTTTTTTCTGGTTTTGTAGGACTATTTCTTTTTTTTTTCAACGTTTATTTATTTTTGGGACAGAGAGAGACAGAGCATGAACGGGGGAGGGGCAGAGAGAGAGGGAGACACAGAATCGGAAACAGGCTCCAGGCTCCGAGCCATCAGCCCAGAGCCTGACGCGGGGCTCGAACTCACGGACCGCGAGATCGTGACCTGGCTGAAGTCGGACGCTCAACCGACTGCGCCACCCAGGCGCCCCAGGACTATTTCTTTTTAATTTTTTTAAAAAGTTTATTTATTCATTTTGAGAGAGGGGTGGAGAAAAGAGAGAGAGAGAGAATCCCAAGCAGTGTCCGCAGCACTGTCAGTACAGAGCCTGATATTGGGTCTGATCTCACAAACCCTGAGATCATAACGTGAGCCAAAATCAGGAGTCAGATGCTTAACAAACTGAGCCACCCAGGCGCCCCTAGGACTATTTCTCATCTAGTAAAGGTAATTTTGAATTTTACTCCCTGCAGCACACATTCTGTGAATAGAGCATTGACTCCTTGGTTCAGACGTCACTTAGGCAACTTGTTAGGACAAAGCCCAGGACTGATTCTTGCAGAGCTTATGGAGGCAGCACTGGAGGTGGTGGTAATAGGGATTTCAGTATAGTCTTTAAACCAAATGTTCCTTCACCCAATAGTGATAGCATAACTTAGAAAATGAACGGGATGGATTGAACTTTTATTATCATTGTGATAAATCATCTTTCTTTACTGTCTATGTGGGCTATTAACTTAAGATCTGGCTGGTCTATTCCTGCCAAAGTTGTATGGGATGCAGTTTAGTATAATAATTATTGCCTTGTAAGATACTGATTGGTTTAAGTTTTCCTTTTATCTGCATGTCTAAAAAACTTAAGTTTACATTAGAGCTTTTGGGCAATAACAATATTGAGTTAGTATTAGGCCTTTGTAAATATATTTTTTAAATTTTCTGGAGATTTTAAAATTGATTCACCATTCATTTAACAAATATTTATTGTTTGCTGTATATGCTAGGTGCTTGAGATAGAGATGAATAAAGATAAATAATAGGTTTAGAATCCATAATTTTTAAACTAGTAAAGGGAAAAACTATGGAAAAGAAATGTAAATAAAAATATCCAATAATAATAATACTTTATCATTATTATAGTAATATTAGGGTTGGGGTAATATTAGGGTTGTTCATTTACACAGAATGAACAAAAAGAGCAGAAGTGTGGAGAGACAAGACTGTGTAGCATTTGGTGGGCTGCAAGAAAGTCAGTGTGGCTGCAATTAAGTTTTCAGTAGCCTGGTTTAGAAAACGAGGCAGGGACTAGATTGTAAAGCAAAAACCTGCGTGCCAGCTCAGGAGGTAGGGCTTTATCTTGTGGGCAGTAAGAAATCTTCCATGAGAGTTCTGGACCTTTGTTAACTTTTCCATGAACTGAAATAAAAGCAGTGAGGCTAGAGCAAAGAGCATTTATTGGTGGGATATCATGGAAACAAAATCAATGGGGCTAAGTGATACATGGATGAGAGTGAGAGGAACAGGGAACCAGGTTGATGGCTTGGGAGATTGCATAATGGTTTCACCATTTATTGAAAGCATGTAGTAGAATTCAGTCTGAGGAGAAAGACAGTGAGATTAGTTTTAAAAGATTAGATTATAAATGCTCATAAGGACACTGAGGTAGAACTGTCTAGTGGAAAATACAGGAAACTTTAAACTATGTAATAAATGTCTCTCTGCCATGAAATGTTGTTTCTACAGAGATCCACAGTCAAGGCCACTGACTATTGTTAATGATAGAGAAATAAGGGTTTTAATACTGAAATATTCCTAAAGGGACCATGACCTTGGAAAACAGTTGTCTGATAAAAACAGGCCAAATGCAGAGGGTTTTTTCATGTGTTTCTTCAATTGGTTTACAGGTACCTATGGGTACCTTCTAGCAATGCAGTATTGCTTGAACCTGCTTCTACACATCTCATATTGGCTCTATTCTATTTCCTCACATCTTCTTGTCTAAGCTTTCACATTGTGCCCTTTGGGTGCTTATAGTTTATTCTTCTTAATTAAAGGGAAAAATTACAGATGTTTTGAAATTAATTCAGGAATTCGTTGAGTTTGTTTAGGAAGACAAAAAATTTCAACCAGACACACATGCCTGCGGATATATGTGTGCATCCACACATGTACACACATGCACACATGCACATTCACACATACACATCCTGCCCTTCTGTTCTGACAAGGTAGTTCACCCAGTTCCATTCTGTTGACAGCAGCCTGGAACTGGGCTTGTGAGTGAGGTCAACGACACTCTTTTTCAAGTAAATTTACAACCTGGATTCCCTGAGTCTGTGTATTTTTGTTGTTGTTGTTGTCTAGATTTTTTTTTTTTCTTAAAAAAAAAATCTTTTACCTACCATACTAGCTTGTTGTAATGATCAAAGAAAATAATGCTTGCAAAAGTTCTTTTTTAAACTATAAAGGACTATATAAATATAAGAGGGTAACGAAACATAGAGAGCTATTCATTTCCATTTCCAATACAGAAGTGTACCTGTTTGTAATTTTCTTCAGGCTAAGGATGTTTAGTCATAAGTGGGGCTGTGGGAAGACTTTTGATCATGCATAATTTCTCAGGCACGCACTGCTTAAAGATACATTTATCTTTCTCTGACCTAATCCCTCTGTGTATTTCAATTCAGTTGAAGTTTCTCACAGGCTCGGACTGTTTTCACTCCATTTTTACCATAATACTCTTTATACACATCCCTACAGACTGTAATAATGTAATTCTGGGGCAAAAAAGCCCTGGGAATCTTCTTCAAGGAGAATTATTTTTTACGAATACACTCTAATGCCATTTCTCCAAGTGTGTTTAACTTAGTCTTTACACACTTTCACAGTTTATTTTGATCAATTCTCTGTCAAATTGCCTTGTAAGATCCCAGAACTCTAGGACTGTTTCTATACACATCACGTTGTCTTGACCTGATTTTTGTGAGGAATCTGTCAAGTGGTCACAAGCAGGGTTTTGCAGGCTCCCTTGTGAGAGTGCCTGGCCAGATGGGGTCAGAAAAGCTTATCCAGGAGTCACTAAAGCTTATATATTTGGCTTCCTCTCTAGGAGCGAGAGTGGCAAGTTCTGGCTTTGGGGGGTAAACTGAGTCAGATTCACAGTTTCTAATAAACAGGCAACAAAGTGGTTATATCTGTAAATCTAGCTTAAATGTTTGGGACAAATTTTAAGTTTTCTAAAATTAATTCATGATGAAAAACAACTTTTTTTTAAAGGTAGAAAAAAAGCTGTCCTATTACTATACCTTACACCTGTATTTCATCTCAATTAGATAATGAATGCAGATACTATCTACACTTGAACCTGACCCCAAACCTCTAAGGAAATATTTATGCTGTTCCAGACAAGATATCTTTTTATGCAATCCTAAATCAAAATAATTACTGTAAGACAGCAGAGAAATGCACAGGCTTTGAATTTCCATGAGAAAACATGTATTTGAGTAAAAATTTCATTGGGCCTTAGGGGCACCTGAGTGGCTCAGTTGGTTATGCTTCCAACTCTTGGTTTGGCTCAGGTCATGATCTCACCTTTGGGAGATGGAACCGCGACTCAGGCTCTGCACTGGCAAAGCGTACTGTTCAGAGTCTGGTTGGGATTCTCTCCCTCCCTCTCTCTACCCCTCCCCCTCCACTCATGCTTTTCTCTCTCTCTCTCTCTCTCTCTCTCTCTCAAAATAAATAAATAAACCTTTAAAAAAATTTCACTGGGCCTTACTTTTTATGAGAAAAAATTTATACTAAATATTACCTGGAGAAATGATACATGCTTTTCCATGCATTTGTAATGACCAGAGAATGACATGTGATATGTTCATGTGTGGGGATTACCTTAATTCATTTAAAAAATTTTGAACTTGGCAAGTCAATTTATGGCAGCATTTCTGTGAGCTGCTCAACCCAACGAACTCAAATTCAGGAATTTGAAAATTAATTTAGCTTATGGGGCACCTGGGTGGCTCAGTTGGTTGAGCATCTGACTTCAGCTCAGGTCATGATCTCACAGTTTGTGGGTTTCAGCCCTACATCAGGCTCTCTGCTGTTATGGTGGAGCCTGCTTTGGATCCTCTGTCTCCATTTCTCTCTGCACCTTCCCCACTCATGCTGTCTCTCAAAAATAAATAAACATTTAAAAATAAAATAACAAAATAATTTTTTAAAAAAGAAAATTAATTTCACTTATAAAATTACGTCTTAATGAAATAGAATAGCTCAGAGGGAAAAATCAGTGGTGGAAGCACCCTTCAGTACATTTAACTTATTAAAATATTCCTAAATGACTCAAAATGTGGTCCTTACATATGATAAATATTTTCTATACTGCAACTATATGTTGACTAATGAACAACGTGTACTGTTGGTGAAGAGACTGTGTCAACTACTAATTATCATGATTATGATTTGAACTTGTCAGAACTAACGTCTTGAAATCATGAAGAGGGTTTGCAGAAGGATAGGAGTAGAGCACTTCAAAACTTTTATTTGGTTACTGTTAAACTATTGACAATACACAAGTAATGCGCCTGATAAAGCCAGTGCTGGGATGTAACTAACCATACCCTTATTAAAGAGCATTCTGTGGAATACCACACTCTACCTGGTTCCTCTGTTCTTTCTCCATGCTCATCTTGAGAATTTTCGCATGGCTTTTTCTACATTTTTTACCTGTCTTAAATGTTGTAATATATTATCAGGAAAGAGGATTGTGATAATCTTTTCTCCTACCCACATGAAACTGGTTAAATGTTAGGAAATTTCTGAAGCAGTAAGTCCTCACCAGGACAGAGGATAATGGGAGAGCAGTCCTTCCAAGTCTATGGTAATTTGATTAGGTTTTCCTTAATCTTTACCCAGAAGGGAATTTCCCCTTTGTCTAGGCTATCTGCCTTCTAATCACTTGCCTACCCTAAACTGCATAATCTTTCTAAAACTCAGAGTCCTCCATTTTACTCTCCAACTCAAAAGTCCTTGACTTGTGGCTTCTTCCATAAAATCTTCCTGGAAATATCCTTCTCCACACTGTAGAACCCTCACTACTTCATTGTGTTGCCTCTCAGATGTCTGTTCTGACACTCATAACACTTTGTGACACTCATTTGTCTGCACATTTACATATCCTCTGCTCCACTGTACATTTCCTGAACACAGGGACCGGGGATGTCATTTTTTCCTAGCACTCAGCACAGAATCTGGCCCAGAGTAGCTTCTTAACAAATGACTTCTTGACTGCATAAAGCAATGTCACTTTCATTGCATTCAAGACTCTTCAAAATCTGGCTTGCTCCACTTTCCCAGCCCCATCTCTTACCCCTTATACTCAGCTCAACTCCCAGATGGCATCCACCAGGACCATTTGCTGTTCCTTGAATATGCTGAGTACTTCTGAATGTTCAAGTTCTTGCTCTATGCCCATACTGGTCTCCACATCTTTTCTTGTTGAAATCTCATTTATCTGTTTCAGTCTAATTTAAGTACCACGTGTGTGTCCAAATGTCTATATGTGTGAGAAAACTCTGACCCTGCCCTAACCCAGGCTAGAGTTAATTTTGTTTCCAGTGTGCTATCCTGTAATTTGTTTAATCACAGTTGGCTTGCATTATAGTTTGCTATGCATATCTTGATTTCCCCTACTGGCTAGTGAGTTTCTTGAAGACAGGAACTGTATTGATATGCTTGTTCATTTAACATATGGATTGAGCATTTTCTCTGTGCCAGGCATTGTGTTAAGTTCTGAGCACAATGTGGTGATTATAATAAACAAAATTCCTGTCCTCAAAGAGCTCATATTTCAGTCAAGGGAGAAAGACAATAAAAATATAAACAAAGTACACAAAATACATCTGATGGTGAAAAGTATTCTGAAAAGAAATAAAGCAAGAGAGAAAGGGCACATACTGATCATAAAAAGTCTTTTTAAGGAGGGGACCTTTGGGTAGAGATCTGAAGTGCATTCTTGGTGGAGGAGCATTCTATACAGAGGGACTAGCAAATCCAAGGGCCCCAAAGTGGGAATGTGCTTGCAGTATTTGAGGAAGAACAAGGAGGATAGGGTGGGTGGAGTAGAGTGAACTGGTAGAAAGTCAGATTAGAGGACAGTGCCCTAGCAGGAGTCTAGGTTAATCAAGGCTTTGTATGCCCTGGCACACACTTAGGATTTTATTTCAAATGACATGAAGGAGCCTTTGATGGGTTGTAAATAGAGGAGTAAGATGGTCAGACTTATGTTTTAAAGGTGTTCCCTGCTTACTGTGTCTGTAGAATTGTCTGTAGGGAGGCAAATGTGGAATTAGTGAGATGGTTAGGAGGCTAATACAACTGTTAAAGCAAGAGATGTCGATGACTTGGACCAAGGTGGTGGCAGTGGAAGCATTGAGAGGTGATGGGATTTGGGACATAATACAAAGGAAGTGCTGACACTATTGCTGAAGGATTTATTGATAAGAAGAGGGAAATTAAAGATGATGGCAAGGATTTTAGTCTAAGTAAGTGGTAGGATAGATGTGTCAGTTACTGAAATAAGGAAAACTGCTGGACAGGTAAGGTGGGAAGGGAAGTCAAACAATGAGTTTTGGCTATGGTAAGGTTAGGATGCTTGTTGGATATCTAAGTGGAGATGTAAAGTAGGTAGGTTTGCAGTTAAGACCTGAGGGCTGGAGATAAAATTGGGGGATTTATTTTTTCTTGTGAACAGATACTATTTAAGATTCTGGATTGCATAAAGCATCTGATTGAGTGAAGTATAGATTGTGAAGAGATTTTAAGGACCGAGTTCTCCATTGCTTAGAGATCAAAAAGATGTGGGGAACTTGCTAAAGAGACAGATGAGAGCTAGTTGTTGGGGAAGGTCTCCCCGACTGATTGGTCATTTCTAGTGTAGGGGAAGTTTTTCTCATTCCGCTTTGGATGGTTCATATGACTAGAAAGTTATAGCAGAGAATGGAGTGCTTCTACCTTTTGATCCTAAAGACAAAGTTTTACACGTAGATGTCAGTCTAGAAACATGGTTCTGGTTCTTTCCCTACCAGATATGCCCTCCTTGGATTCCTGCTCTTCTCCTTCAGCATGTACTTCAGTGTAGAGGGGAGAGTTTTGTGGTTTATCACCTTTATGAGATTGTTCCTGGTATTTAATTGATTTCACCTTCTTTGGGAGCATGTCATGATTCAGTCAGGGGTCAATTCAAAGATGACATGGTTGGATCTGGGGCTACTTTAGGACACTGACTTTTCAGCAGGAACTCCACTACATTACCTCCATTACATTATGTACGTCACAGCAACATCTTTAGCAAATCCTTCACTCACTCTAGGTATCCACATTGGGGGTATGTTACTGTCAAGTATTCCAAACTGCAAAAGAATATAAATGGAGCATGACTCATTATGAACCTGTGAACTGACCCTAGTCCCTGGAGCAGATGGAATGGTGAACAAAGGTTAAAATAGATTAATGTCAGTAGTATGCCTGCAGACATTGTAATAGGTGCAACTTCCTTTATTTCCTCCCTACAACTAGCTATGGAAACTACACACGGTCATTTAAAGCAGCTTCTCACTCCATTTCAATTTGATATTTCTTAGCTTCCAAGTGAAGGTTGCCATCTTGCTATAATAATGGTCAGTTAAAACTGTCAACATGAAAGACTGACAGAGGAAAATGGAACTTCATTTCCTAGAAAACTGTCAAGTTATTGTATTGATAAACAGTAACAGAAAATTTGTAAAAAAGTGGATAATTTACATGCAAGATGTGGTGCTTTATAGAACATTTTATGATTTTCTACCATGTATTTGTCTTTTTGAGTATTTATTATACACTATAATAATGAACTCTAATCTATCCTTAATATCTATCAAAAGTTAAGTGGTTAAAAAATTTGTTGCAATAATTCACAAAGCATTCAATCCATGGGTGTGTATAATTATGCAGAATATACTTTTAACAGTTAATAATAAAAAAGAAGACTCCATGATTCTTAATTTATCCATCCATACACACACATATACACATATCTCTATATATGTATCCAGACTATCTGTATATGTATGTGTCAATATACACTTACATGTATACACACATTAGATATATAAATATCCAACCTATGGTAGGCCTTCCCATTTAACTTTGTTATAGACATTATTGGGGACAGTGTTAAGAAAATATTTTAGAAATCTCATACTGACAATGTCATAAGTGACCTTTAAATAATAGTTGCCTCCAGTATAGTATTTAGAAAGGTCAGTGGGCATTTTAAAATTAAAAACTGGCATGCCTGGGTGGCTCAGTCAGTTGAGCTTTCAACTCCTGGTTTCAAATCAGGTTATGATTTGAGTTTGAGTTTGTTGAGTTTGTTGAGTTTGAGCCCTCCATCGGCCTCTGCACTGGTCGCAGGGAGCCTGCTTGGGATTCTCTCTCTCCCTCTCTGCCTCTCCCCTACTCATACCCTCTCTCTCTTTCTCTCTCCCTCCCCACCCCCTCTCTCAAAATAAATAAATAATTTTTAAAAAGTAAAAAAATAAATTAAATGAAAAATAAACTATATTTTTTATAACTTGTCCAAGGAGGCAAGTGTTTCTTACTCTTACACTATGTGTATTTCCATTGGAATCTGTTCGGCACAATGGGAATAGTATTTTTTAGTGATAATAGATCAAACTAGAATCAAAATAATTAAATTTGGAAAAAATTTAATTATTAACAATGGTGAATAATTGTATGGCATATTTAATCAAAGCCATTTATTCATCATGAAAACCTCTAAGGCAGGAAGTTTTATACTTCCATTGCAGAAAAAATAAATGGAGGCTTAGAAAGGGTAAATGATGTAACAGAGAATCATTAAAATTTTCAAAAGAGCTGAGGCTAGAACCTGGATCTGACTCCAAGGCTGTGTTTTTTCCCTCTACACTATACTATCATCCAATGAATAGACAAAGACTGTTTTCCATGTATTTATTACAGAAAACTAAAAAACCCCAAAAGATTAAAATGTAAATGCATGCTATAACAGATCTGATTTTTTCTTTCTTTTAGAACGTGAAATAAAAGATCACTAAAAAAGGGCAAAATAGTAATTCTTGAAAACACTACTTTATAACTCTGAAAAATGAATATATGTGAAAAGGAGAAAATATGGGAATGCTATAAGCTTATTTCATTGAGCTAATTCTATGAGGAGATACAATTCATTGTTCATAAAATCTTTGAGAGAATATATATCCCAACACAATTTATGATGTTTCACATCAGAGTTTCAAAGTTCAAATAAAAATTAAGGCAAAATTGAAGAAAACAAAAGAGAAACAACAATAAAAAAAACCCCACCATAGTCTGGAGGCTGAAAATGTTACTTAAAGAGACAACATATATCTACCATGTGGCTTTTAGTATTGAAATATGGTCTGAAGTTGACTCCAATGAAGACAATGAAATAGTAAGTTAGCTTCTAGCAAAGTTACAGTCAGCCATAAAGTTGTCCTGGAAATCATGCAGTGAAAGTTTTCTCAAATATTTATTTAGCAAAGGAATTTTAGATGAAGAACATCCTGGAAGTTGAAAATGGGCAGCTGTAGACTTTGAAGATGTTATGGTCCAGAAAAAAAGGATGAAGGTTTATAGGAAACTTGCAGTATGAAGTGTGAATGTGTGTGCACATGTGTGCTGGTGGTGGTAGGAGTGATGCCAGGAATCTATTGGATCACATTGGGACCTGCTTCTAGGTCACAGTCATTGGGATGGACCCTCTAGATCTTTAGGCCACTGTCCTTGCTGCCAGATGTCAGCCTCTCTCTTTCTTTCCATAGATTATTGGCAATTGTAACATTTTGGCGTATAGACTTTTACAAAGTCAAGTTCTCCTTTATCAAGTATTTGATAAGAATTGTTCAACCTGTGCACATTTTTCTCATTAAAAATAATAAGTATTAAGATTATTTTTGCATGAATACGAGATGTTTCATGCTGAAAAGAGATTATTTCTGCTCAATAAGCATTATTATTAATAATAATGTGCCAGCTGAAGGACAAAGCAGAAACTTTGTAAGGTAGGAACTGTTCTATTTCTCTTTTTAAAAATAATGTTTATTATTTCTGATTAAAATATTGAAAAGTATGAAGTATAAAGCAAAAAATTCCCTGTGATTCCAGCTTCTAGAGAGAACTACCATTAATATTTTAGTATATTTTTGTATGTGGTGTGTGTGTGTGTGTGTGTGTGTGTGTGCATATTAACTTGGTCCAAACTATGCATACAGCTTTGTATCCTGCTTTCTCATTCTAGCAATGCATGGTGTTTTCCAGGCATTCAATGTTGTTTGAAAATGTTATTAATTTGTTTTATATTTATTGCATATACAGTTATTACTTAAATATATCTCTACTTAGATATGTACATTTATCTCTTATTTGTTTTATACTACAAACAAAGCTATAATAAAATCCTTATGCATAAATCTCAGTCCAGCAAAAACAGTGGACATTTTGGTCTATTTCCTGACTATCATGAAAATGCTTCTAGGGCCTTATTTTCTTCAACCTAGTCTGTAAAATAAAAATACACTGGTGAGTAGATGTACCACTAATTAGAAGATTACTGTTGCCAAATAAGTTTGTGAGATGTTGAGTTCAATAAAGGTATGGAGATTTCTTTTCTATAGGACTTCTCAATCCTTAATATGCAAATGTGCATTTTTTTTTTTTTTTTGAGAGTGTGACAGGGGAGATGGGCAGAGGGAGAGAGAAAGAATCTTAAAGAAGCTCCATGCTTAGCACAGAGCCTGACACAAGCCTTGATCCCATGACCCTAGGATCATGACCTGAGCCACAATCAAGAGTACAACACTCAACCAACTGAGCCACCCAGGCGCCCCAACAAGTGTGCTCTTTGAATTACTAAGAGAAAGATCTGTAATGTAATGAACCATTTTTCCAAAGATCATGGAACAATTGTTTTGTGGCATTTTGATTTAAGAAGCATCAAATATGATGCTCTCTTTCAGTTCAAAAGATATTCTTTATCATGGTAGTCAAGGGCTGTTGTAGTTACATTAGTTAGGTGACACAAGGCTCTGCTGCAGTAATAAATACCCCTAAAATCTCTACAGCTTAACACAACAAAGGTTTATCCCTTGATCATTTAGTTTGTGATAGGTCTGGCTCCTATGTATTTATTTTCCAGATAGTGTCTCAGGGAACCATCCAAATTCTAACTACCAGCTCTGAGTTTTTACTTTCTACCATTTAAATGAGATTGAATGTGGATGGGGCGCCTGGGTGGCTCACTTGGTTAAACATCCGACTTCAGCTCAGCTCATGACCTCACTGCTCATGAGTTCCAGCCCCACATCCGGCTCTGTGCTGACAGCCTGAGGCCTACTTCAGATTCTGTCTCTGTCTCTCTGCCCCTCCCCTGCTCATGCTATGTCCCCCCCACCCCCCTCTCTCTGTCTCTCTCTAAAATATAAAAAAAATTAAAAAAAAACATAAATGAGATTGAATGTGGAGAAAGCACAATGGCTCTTATCTTCCTCTTCCATTTAGACTTGTGAGAATTAGCCACATACCTACACCCTTTAGAGTCAAAGGGACTGAAAAAGTTTAAGAAACACATAAATATTTGATGAATAACAAATCTCTGCCATACTGTTGTGTATTTTTTAATAAGTAGTAGATATTGGGTTTTGTTGAAAGCTGTATTTGGGTTGTCTAGAGAAACAGAATCAATAGGCTATAGGAATATTTAAAAGGAGATCACAGGATTGGCTCACATGGCTATAGAAGCCGAGAAGTCCTACAATCTGCCATCTGTGAGTTGGAGAATGAGGAAATCTGGTGGTGTAAGTCATCCTGAGCCTGAAGGCCTGAGAACCTGGAGGGCCATCTGTGTAAGTCCCAGAGTCCTACAGGCCCAAAAATCAGGACCTCCATTGTCCAAGGACAAGAAAAGATAGATGACCCAGGTCAAGAAGAGAGAGAGGAAATTCACCCTTACTTTGCCTTTTTGTTTCATTTGGGTCCTCACCAGATTGAATGATGCCCACCTACATTTTACTGTGTCTACTGAATCAAATGCTAATCATTTCCAGAAATACTCATACAGACAACACTCAGAAATAATGTTTCACCAGCCATCTGGCCATTTCTTAGCCCAGTAAAGTTAACGCATAAAACTAACCATCATAAATGCCTATTTGGAAACTATTGGGATGATGAGTTTTTTAACCTATTAATATTATGATCTTGCTTAATAAATATTCTCATAGCAAACTCTTTATAGTCATCAAATAAATCCTATGCTAAGATGAGAAATTATTACCTTAATATTCTTTTGAATTATATTTGATAGTATTTTTGCCTAGACTTCTGTATCAATATTCACAAACAAGATTGGTTTATAATTCTACTATTCAATGTTGGTCGTTAGATGTTGTTGTCAGGGTTTTATTATGGAAAGTCTTACATATATGTATTTTTTAATTAAACTTTTTATTTTGACATAATTGTACATTCACATGCAGTGAGTCCCATGTGCTGGTAATCCAATTTCCCTAATGTTGACATCTTGTAAAACTATACTACATTATAAAAGCCAGTATTTTGGCTGTGATACAGTCAAAATAAAAAACATTTCCATCAACACCAGGATCCCTTATGTTGTACTTTTAAAGCCATACCCACTTTCCTCCTGTGCTTGCTTACTTCTTAACTTGGGGCAACAACTAATCTGTTTTCCATTTCTGTAACTTCACTGTTTTAAGAATGTTGCGTAAGTGGAATCATACAAATATAAATTTTTAGGATTGACTTTTCACTCAGGTAAATCTCTGAAGATCTATGTGGGTTATCACGTTTATCAATCATATGCCCCTTTCCATTAGTCAGTAGCAGTCAATGGTATGGATGCATTGCAGTTTGCTTAACTATATGTCTACTGAGAGGACACTTAGGTTGTTTCCAGTTTTTGGCTATTAAAAATGAGCTCTATAAACATTCATATATAGGTTTTGTAAAAACATAAATTTTCATTTATCTAGGATAAATACCCAGGATTGCAATTCCTTGGTTGTAGGATAAATATATATTTAATTTTTTGAAGAAACTGCCAAATTGTTTTCCCGAGTGTATTGCCATTTTACATTCCCACCAATAATGTACAAATGATCCAGTTTTTCATCATTCTTGACAGTATCTAGTGCTAATCATTTTGTTTAGTGCTAATCATTTTGATAGGTATGTAGTAATATCTTGTTTTAATTTAATTTTTTTCTCTAATGGCTAATTATATTAAATATTATTTCATATGTTTATTTATCATCTATGTATCCTCTTTGGTGATCTGTGAATGCATGTGTGCCTGTTTTTTTTCATGATATTATTTGTTTTGGTTTTTTTACTATTGAATTTTGAGAGTTTTTGTATATTCTAGATACTAGTCCTTTGTCACATGTGTGGTTTACAAATATTTTCTTCCAGTATGGAGCTTGTTTTATCATTCCCTCTAATAAGGTCTTTCTCAGAGCAAGTTTTTCATTTTGATGAAATCTAATTTATGACGTTTTCTTTATATGGATCATGGTTGGTGTCAAATCTAAGAATTTTTTGCCTAGATCTGGATCCCAAAGATTGTCTCTCATAATTTTTTCCAAAAGTTTTATATATTACAATTTATATTTAAGTTTGTGATCTGTTTTGAGTTAATTTTTGTGTAAAGTATGAGGTTTACGTCCAAGTTTTTTGTTTTAGTTTGTTTTAGCCTATGGATGTCTAATTACTGCAGCACATTTATTGAAAAGTCTTTCCTTCTTCCATTGTATTGTTTTTGCCTCTTTGTCAAAAATCAGTGGGTCATATTTGTGTTGGTCTCTTTCTGGTTTCTCTATTCTGTTACACTGATTTATGTGTCTAATGCTCTACCAGTACTACAGTCTTGATTCCCATGGCTGTATCAAAAGTCTTGAGATTGGGCACTCATTTCTTACTTTAATCTTCTTTTTAGAGTTATTTTAGCTATTCCAGTTCCTTTGTTTTCCCATATGAATTTTTGAACAATCTTGTCTGCATCTACAAATAATCTTTTTGGGATTTTGATGGGGGTTGCATTATACCTTTTATCAATTTGGGGGACATTAATATCTTCACTGTATAAAATATTCCACTCCATAAGCACAGTATATTTCTCTATTTCTTTAGATATTTGATTTCTCCCATCAGCATTTTGTAGTCCTATACAAGTTCTATTGTAATTATACCTAAGTATCTTGTTTTGGATTATTGTAATTTGTATTATATTTTTAGTTTTCTGTGACCATGTGTATTTATGGCTAGTATATATAAATTGATTTCTTCCAGGCTTTTTAAGATATAATTGACATATAACATGTGTAAGTTTAAGGTGTACAATGTGATCATTTGATATATATGTGTATGGGGAAATAGTTACTGTAACGGGTTTAGTTACCACATCTATCACCTCACATATTACCACATTTTGTGTGTGTGCTGAGAACATTATTCTCTTAGCAACTTTCATGCATATAATACAGTATTAACTATAGACATCATACTGTACACTGGATTCCCAGAATTTATTCATCATATAAGTGGAGATTTGTACCCTTCGACCAACATCTACCCATTTCCCCCACTTGCTAGCCCCTGGAAACCTTCAGTCTACTCTTGTTTCTATGAGTTCCGTTTTTTTAGATTCCATATATAAGTGAGATCACACAGTATTTTTCTTTCTTTTTCTGACTTATTTCAATTAGCATAATGCCCTCAAGGTTCATCTATGTTGGTTCCTTTCTAGTAATAAGGCTATTCAAATTATTCATTTCATATTGGGTGCGTTGTAAGTAGTTTGTGTTTTTTAAGAAACTGGTCTATTTCATCCAATTGTTAAATTTTTGTGTGTGCAGTGTTGTCATAGTATTTTCTTATTATTTTGATGTCTACAGCATCTCTAGTGATATTTCCTGTTTAATTCATGATATTTTGACAATTTGTGTCTTATTTGTTTTTATTTTATCATTTTTTTAAAGGCTTGTCAATTCTGTTGATATTTTCAAAACTTTAGTTCTTTTTGTTTCATTGATTTTCTTTATTATTTTTCATTTTCAATTTCATAGATTTCTGTTCTTATCTTTATTATTTCTTCCCTTATGTTTATTTTAATTTATTTTGCTTTTTGTTTTCTGTTTCTAAAGTGGTAGCTTAGATTACTGGTTTCAGATCTTTCCTCTTTTCTAACTTGTGTATGTAGCACTCACAATTTCTCAGCACTGTGTTAGCTGTGTTGTACAAATTTTGACAGTATTTTCATTTTCATTCAGTTCAATTATCTTTTTTTTTCTCTTGAGACTTCCTCTTTAACCCATGAATTATTTAGAGTTGTGTTATTTAATTTAAAAGTGGACATTTTCCTTATTTTTCTGTTATTGATTTCTTTATGGTCAGAGAAATTATTCTCCACTATTTCCATTTTTTCTTTTAAGTGTCTTGAGGTTTGTTTTATAGCCCAGAATGTGGTCTTTCCTGTTATATGTTCCCTGGAAACTTGAAAAGAATGTGTTCTGCTGTTGTTAGATGGATTATACTATAAATGTTATTAGGCTGGTTGGTTTATGCTGTTGCTGAATTCTTCTAGATCTTTGTTGATTTTCTGTCCAGTTGTTTGATCAATTGTTGAGAAATGGGAGTGGGTGTCTCCAACTATAACTACGGATTTGTCTATTCTCTTTTTACTTCTACAGTTTTTGCTTCACATATTTTGTAGTTCTCTTATTTGGTGCATATACATTTTGGATTGTTGTGTCTTCTTGGTGGATGGACTCTTCTGTCATTCCATAATGCCTTTCTCTGTCACTAGTAAGTTTATTTGATCTGAAGTCTATTTTATATGATATAATATAGCTACTTCTGATTTCCTTTGATTAATACTTGCATTGTATATGTTTTTCTATCCTTTGACTTTCAATCTGCCTGTATAATTATATTTGAAATTAGAGTTGGCTTGTACTTTTAAATTCACTGCCAACTGAATAACTTTTATTTAATTTAGGTCATCTACATTTAATGTAATTATTGCTATGTTAGGGTTTGAGTTTACTATATTTTCTCTGTTCTCTTTGTTTTCCTTTCTCTGTTGATTTTTTCTTGGCTTCCTATGGGTTAACTTTTTTTTAGAATTTTATTTTTATTTACTTATATTTTTAGTATATCTTTTCTGTACACTTTTTTTTTTTTTGTGGTTGCTGCAGGTATTACATTACATTATATAACTTACCATTGTCCACTGGTGTTATCATTTCACTGGTTCAAATTAAGTATGGAAAACTTACCTCCACTTACGTCACTTTACATTTTGCTGTTTATGATTGTTCTCAATATTTCCAGTAGGCCCAGGGTACTGACAGCGAAGAGGAGTGGGACATACAGGTTGCATGGAGGGGTGGGTAGAAGCTCAATGGTGGATGACCACATGAATTAATGTTGGGATTTGGTGCTTTGTTGTAAGGGTAATGGAAATTTTTGAGAAGTTTTAATATGAGGATATGGTTAATTATGTATTTTAAGTAGATTATTCTGGATATTAAATTTACTTTCAAAATTCTATGTATTTTGTTTCCTTGTCTTCTGCAATTTAATTTACAAAATAGAAGTCTGAGGCTAACTTTAATTTTGTTCATTTGAGTGTAGTATATGTTATTTTTTCCTAGTTGTTTATGAGAAATTTCTTTATTCTTGAAAGGTAAACATTTCCTAAGAGTTTCTCTCTATATATGTATCTTTCCTGGAACATGGTGAACTGTGTGTGTGTGTGTGTGTGTGTGTGTGTGACATTTTTTCAGATCTAGAATTTTGTTTAGTTATATCTTTACTTTTTGCCTCAATTTCATTTCTTCTGTTTTCTTCCTTGGGAACCTTTATAATTCTGAGACTTAGTTTCTATTTTTTAACCTCTATGCATACCATCATTTTCATTTTGTACACATACAAATATACCACAAACACACAGATACGTATGCACATGCATATATATATGTGTATATGTATGTGTATATATATATGTATATGTATGTATATATATGTGTATGTATATATATAAGCACACACATGTATGTATATGCATTTATATATATATAGATATATAGCTTACTTTTGTGTATATTTGTGTGTGTGGAAGAGAGGAACTGAGATTGAGAAAGAATTCATATTTTTCTGTACTTCAGTTCCATCTGAAATTTACAGTAAAGATATAGTTCACACAAAAGAGGCTTGGATTTTGTTTAGTAGTGTTGAGTATATTCCAAGGGACATCCAGAATGAATAAAGAAACAGTGTGACTTCATTGTTTGCTGAATTGAGTTCTTAATCCCATTTTATTTTAAAGACAGAATTGTCTTCATGGGCTATGGAGACCATTAATAAGCCTTTTGTAAGGGATTCACCAGGCGTTTTAGTCCTATATCATTCTTCTGCATGAAAAAACAAAATCAGCAAAACTAAATACAAAAATAATATCTAAAGGACAATTTCTGTAAGTCTCTTTAGTAACTTATTTTGGCAGACGGAAAAGCTCCTCTGAAAGTCTAACCCAAATGGACTCTTTTAGAAGCCTTATTTTCCCTTTCTCTCTTCAGGAAATGTAGAGAATAGTTTTTTTGAAAAATGTCCAATTTCTCACTGGAGATAAGCTTCCTCAATCGATTTTGGGTCACTTTGCATTAGGTAGTTCTGGACATAAAAATCTTTCTGGCTTATTGGGTCCCCCAACCTCTAGTGTCCTTTAATATGTTCCTGTTTGTGTAGATATTATGTAAATTTCTTGAATCTAAACAGATTATTTATAACTGTAAAATTTTGCTTTTAACACTTGTTAAACTGTTTTTGGTTTTGTTTTTTTAATGCATGTTATGATTAGTTTAAAAGGTATACAGTGTCCTGATGAAGAACATGGACTAAAAGGCCTGAGGCCTAAAGTTGAGGCCTAAAAGGCCCACAAGCTGTCCTTTCTCTGGCCACGCCGCCTCATGGTTGCCAAGGTCCTGGCCTTGAAAACTTTTGGGACAGGGACAGGAAGTGGGAGGAAAGGAGACCTCAGACTGTCTCCTGTGCCTCCCACCCCCGGACCCACCTCACACCCAGACAAGCAATACACACTCTCACAGAAGCTTCCATCCACACGTGTGCTTTCACCCTCAAGGAGTACACACCACCCACCCCCAGACACGCACACCCCCACTCCCTCCGGTGCCAGCCTGGTTCCTGCCCTCTGCTCTTCCGTGGCCCTCCTCAGGGGCCCTGTGCTGCATCCAAATGTGAAAGTTCAGCTCCTGCCCCTTCATCCTGCCCATGAACCAGCTAGGACCCCACAAGGAGGTAGGGAGGACACACACTCTGTAAAAAAAAAAAAAAAATATATATATATATATATATATATATATATATATATATATATATATATATGTATCTCAATTCCATTTCTTCCTAGCTGCATGGCCTTGGACAAGTGACGGTGTTTCTGTGGTTCGGGTTTTCCACCTGAAAAAAAAAAATGAAGGACCCACTTCATATAAAGAGCTAATATATTTGATCACATAAAAGAGTCTCTGTTGTGTTATATTAGTTATTACCGTTACTTTTTATGTAATCATCAATGCAGCAGGTCTTTTTAAGTTGGTATGACAATGCTTCCTACAGAAAAGAATTAAGTTCTTGCTAAATATCATCTCAGGAACAAGGTGAAAACTTGCTAAATTATGAAGATTATTACTAAAAGAGATCAATTACATCATTACTTTAAAAATGTTGATTAACTTATTTTGAACTTATTTCATTTATAAATACTCTTTAGAAGTCTTATATTCAGTGATCTTTATTAAAGACGATGACAAACTTCTTGTAGAAGCTTAACCCCTGGTACAATTAAAAATTAATCTTGTGCTTCAATTAATTATATTCTCAGAGATATTTGGGGGTTTTTTGTTTGTTTGTTTTGTTTTCCCAGTAAATGGCTTCTGAAGCTATTATCATCTCCTCCAGTGCCCATTGATTCAGAGAAAATACCAACAAGTGGAATTCATTGCTCTGAATTTGAACTGAATCTTGCAGGTGTTTTCATTGTAATTCAAGGTACTGTTTAATCCCTTGGTTTAGAAACTATTAGAGTGAAAATGTTCACGTTGCAGAGTACCTTTTGACAATGATGCATCGGAAGACTAATCTGCAAGAACCAGAATATACGGTACTTGCTGGAAGAAATTCAGGGTTACAACCAATTGAAATAAAGGACACCCAATCCCATGTGCTAACAAACTAGGGATTCGTTTCCAAAGCTTTGTAGTACGCAAAGGATACTTTTCTGGTGTGCTGAGAAGTTGTCTCTGGGACCGTCACACTTGGCATTCCAGTAGATTACCCTATCATCAAGGCATCAGTATGCTGTTATTTGAATAAACACAGCTGCTGTTTTCCAAGAAATATGGCTAGGAGCAGCAAGGAAAAAAAGGGCAATTAGTGTTATTGAAATGGAGGGGTACTCAGGATGGCATATATGTATTTATGAGAGCGTTCGTTTCCGAATAGCCTATTTACCATGCTGTGACTTAACAGTGGGGGAGTAATGATCCTCTCTCCAAATCCTTGGTACTTTACTGTATTTTGCTATTTGCCTAATATTAATGATGAATATTTTTCATAATTAAGTAAACACATACTTTAATTCTTGTGACCTTGTGCTATCTTCTATCTAAAACATCTTAAGATTTTCACGGCGACTTCTTCTAAAGACTTACATATATAAGAATAGATGGATAAGATAACATATTTTTAAAACTCCGCTGATGATTTTTTTCCCTGCCTTTGGAATACCTGGAAAGCAAAGATGTCATATGCTAGTGTTGGCAGTGTAGCTGCTTTTTAGGGGGTCAAGGGAAACCTTCAGCATGTTGCAATAAAAAAAGTCGCACACCAGAAAGATTAGGCCATATCCCAGCTGTGTGTTCACAGCAAGCA
Organism: Puma concolor; assembly: GCF_028749965.1. Lineage (NCBI taxonomy): Eukaryota > Metazoa > Chordata > Mammalia > Carnivora > Felidae > Puma > Puma concolor. The sequence continues at coordinate 139,297,865 of NC_141674.1, read as the reverse complement.
GATTCCCTCCTCTGGATCTCAGCTTCTTCATCTATAAACTGTCAAAATTGGTTGATGTGATCTTTCAGGTCCTTTCAAAGTTCCTGATGCTTTCAATTTAGACCTTTGTTATTCAGGTCTGACATTCAGAACTGGGGAACACACTTAGTACAGAGACCCATTGGAACTGGTGGTTGTCATTTTTGCAAGTTTAACTAACAAACATACAAACATTCTAGCTGTTTCTGTGTTTTTATTATAAAGGAAGACAAGAAATGGGGCGATTAATTCAGATGTTTTCAGTACACCATTCATCTAAAACAGTTTGTTTTGAAGTTGCATAGTCTTCGGTCTTTAGTCCATGGTTGAGAATGCTGGTTCAGGAGTACTGGTTTGGCAAGTGGGAAGGAGAAGGAGGAGAAGACTAGAGAAAGGATTTCAAGGTTTCATTTGTATGGTAAGACTGCCAGAGGGGGGGGGGGGGGAAGAAGCTGGAGAGGCAACGCCTTTTTCCTGAGAGGGTCATTGTGGTATACTTTAAAATCATCTCATGCAAGAAGTACGGAAGAAACCAGCACCCCTTGCCTGATGTCATGTCCAGTAGCTATTATGACCACCTTATGTATCTTCTACTTTTATTTCTTCTCAATACAGAGTTGGCTTCTGACTTAAAAGTCCTCATGTGTTTAAGTCCGGTGAAACGGAAGGATTTTAAAGAAACCTCACAGATGAAATGACACACGTCAAGGGTGTGGATAAGTTGTTTTCTGGTGTCTTGGGGTAGATGTGAAAGAAAACTTCATATAAGCCTCATTCAGAAGTCAACAAAAGCCTTCAAACAAGAATGACAAAGCAGCCTGAGTAATGTTTGGGGTCCATGCAGGGACGAGGATTAGAGGGCCTTTATTCCATAGTCAGAACAGCAACCATCTATGCAATGTCTGAGGTCTGACTCCATGACATTGGGCCCAGCCACAAAATACTGTCACCCAAACCCAACCCGTCCTCATTAATAGTAACAACACACAGTAGTTTAGTGCTTTATGCTTTCAGAGCTCTTTTGCATTTATTATCTCATCTCTGATCCATTTTTAGGATGGTGTTAGCCTTACCTCATGTCCTAGCATTTCATCATTCCTTTGCAGACATTATGGCTTTTAGTTGATAGGTCTGGTTTTTCTATTCATACTTCGGGCAACCTGTTGAGGAGATAACAGTGACATTTTGGTTAGTGGTTTAACCAAATGACAAAGGTAAGCTGAAAGAGCAAATTTCTAATGGGATCAAACAATAAGTTCTAAGGGAAGAAATTAAGGAAGGCTTATGCAGTGGTAGTTTCTCTCACTTTGATTCCATGTCAGGCAAACCATTTCCTACTCATTTTCTCATTTGATCCTTGTGGAAAGCCCCCAGAGTAGGTGTTTATTATGAACCCAGTGTATAGATGAGGAAACAGACACTTGGGCGGTTTAAATGGCGTACAGAAGTCACAGGGCCAATGGTAGAATGGGGATAGTAGCTAGTTCTCTTGCCTCATTAGTCGGTGCTCTTTCTATCACACCCTGGTGCCTCTCTGTGCATCCTGTGCATAAGAGAGCTTTCCAAGTTGGAGGCTCTTTTTATGCATCACTTTCCCTCCCAAGATTAACACTAAAGGCACAGGAAACCAATTCTGAGAAATGTTAACAATGCAAGGCTTACTGCATGCTCTGAATTATCAGGGCAGCATAGTTTTTCCAAGAACTAGAGAAAAATCAGAGAGATAGTAGTTGTCAAAGGAGAGCTGGAAATAAAACTGCAAAGTCTTCACTCTGTCCCTGGGTCTCTTTTTCTATAAAGTGGGGGGAATTCCCACTTCTTTGGTATGCTGAGGTCTCATGTACTCTTTGAATCCTTCAGACAGAAGTCCCAATGCTTAATTATCCATTAAAATTGTTATGGCTTGGGGCACCTGGGTGGCGCAGTCGGTTAAGCGTCCGACTTCAGCCAGGTCACGATCTCGCGGTCCGTGGGTTCGAGCCCCGCGTCAGGCTCTGGGCTGATGGCTCAGAGCCTGGAGCCTGTTTCCGATTCTGTGTCTCCCTCTCTCTCTGCCCCTCCCCCGTTCATGCTGTGTCTCTCTCTGTCCCAAAAATAAATAAATGTTGAAAAAAAAATTTAAAATTGTTATGGCTTAATACTAATTGATTGAATTGTTATGGCTAATATCTTGATGTTTAGAATTATGTTACATGCTGAAATTTGTCTGCTCAAAGGTCATTACCTATTGCTTCTCTGGGTGTAAGCTCCATGGGTTTTGAAAAGATGATTGAATGATGAAAGCAAGAATGAAAAGGCCTGTCAGGCAGATTTCTATGTTTAGTACTTATAGAAGCTATGAAGGCTCATGTCCTACCCTATAAAATAGGGAGGGAGGCAGGAGGTGGGTGGTCAGGGCCAAACTGGAGGCAATGGCAGAGTCACTTAAATCCAAAAGTAATATGATATTGGGAATGGTTGCTGCAATCCCAACCCAGGACATCTTCTAGGGGACCCAGAGTCTTATGGTTGCTCTGTTACTCTGGGCCATTCATAATAATAGATGAAATGTGCTCTGTAAACTTACAAAAATGTTACTCCTTTTCCCCCCAAGATTGGATAAGTTTGTGAGGGATCAGCCTGGCAGGGAAACGGGCAGAAGCTAAGCTCAAGGTCTTTCCAAAGTGGCATATTACCAAGGTAGGCCTTAAAGAGGGTAATTAGTGGCTCAAATCTGGAATCTTGTAGATGAAGCTAATAATATAACTGGAAAGGTGACCAGAAAGGTTAGGACAGTAAATTAGTCAGGATTCTTTGCGACCAAGTAACAGAAAACAACTCTGGAAAGTTTAATTTAAAAACTGGAGAATATATCAAGATACAGGAGAGTCTCACCCTACATCGGAAAATCAGCTGGTCCCCAGTTCTAGTAATGGAGGACTTTGGAGAGCCTATAGTATTCTTTCTTTTTTCTTTTTCTTTTTCTTTTAATTTTTTTAAATGTTTATCTTTACTTTTGAGATAGAGAGAGACAGAGCATGGGCAGGGGAGGGGCAGAGACAGAGGGAGACACAGAATCAGAAGCAGGTTCCAGGCTCTGAGCTGTCAGCACAGAGCCTGACGTGAGGCTTGAACTCGCCAGCTGTGAGATTATGACCTAAGCCCAAGTCAGACGCTCAACCGACTGAGCCACCCAGGCGCCCCACCTATAGTATTCTTTCTTACCTTGGATATCTTCTAGACATTTGTTGTCTCCTTCTTCCTACAGATATTCTTTTTATGCTATTCAGTCTATGTCATAAAAGTGTGTTGTCATACTGTCCTCACCTCCTAAGCTTACAGGTCATAAGTCCAAAAAAGCAAACCATTATTAGTTCTGATAGAAGTTTTCCAGGAAAGAATATGATTGGCCTGGTTTTAATCACATGTCCACTTCTGTTTGGCTCAAACATGACTGCTGAAGATTAATTTCCTGACCCTGTGAAGGGGTAGGAAATTCCTGGAGAAGGGGAAATCATGATGAGCTGAGAGCATGCTGTAAATATGTTTACCATAGGGAGAGCTGCAAGTAAAAGATGGCACCAACAGTGAGAAATGGGAAACTAGAAGCAAATAGGAACAAGTGGAGAGCAAATTTGGAGGGTGCAGGATTGCCTTGAATGGATTGTTGTGATCATGCTCCTCCTGATCAGTTTGTTGGTCATCAGACAATGAGCGGGTTTGGTGCTCCCACAGTCATAAAGCTGGCAGGACAGGAGGCATGGATAGGAGATAGGAGGAAATGGGTTCATAGAAAGAATGAAAATATTTGGTAGGTGTATGAGCTGACACAAAAGCCCAATTGCTGAGAGAAGAGTTCAAATTACATGGTAAATGGCCAACAATCAAAGAAATTCTTGCAAATGGGGATGTAGAGTAAGTAATACAAGAGAACAGGTAGGTGACACATTCAGCAAGGGGGACCCACGAATGAAGGTAGTATTGTTACCCCTCCCTGTCTGTTTCCACCTTAGTTTATTCCCTCTTTCTTGAAAAGTTCCAGTGTGCCACAGGACATGGGGAAAAGCAACAGGAGACTAGGACCACAAACACGGAGGCCACAATTGGACTATTCATCCTTTAGAGGTTGAGTCTTGGCCTATGCCTGCAGTTAGAGAAATCGAGCTTGGACAGAATCTCTAGACCCCAGCCAGGAGGCCCAGGTCTTAGCTGAGGCATGTGCACATTGGTCTAAGGCTAGAAAACATTCTCTATTCCTTACTGGCAGGCTGGCTGACCTTGTTGATATAGTCAGTGTTGGCTAAGGAACCAGTGGAAGCAGGAGTGATGCTGGCAAGAGATATGGGTGAGCAATGGATGAACTTTTGGCAGTAATGACATTATGGGGATTTCAGTGAACTGTTGCTGGTATTTATTATCCCCAACCCAAAATTCTTTGTTTTATCTTTCATGTGTTTTTCAGTTTTCCTCCCCTTGATTCTTTTCTTCTCTTCCATTGTTATAAATCAATAACATTTGAACTGCACTATCAAAATAGAGTATTTTTTAAAAATGCATGAAGCCTTTTGTAACACAATAGTTCCTTTTCTAAAGGAAATAATTACTTCCTAATTGTTCTGTAAGATTGGAGATTATTGCATATATTTTTAAAGCAGGCAGCACCTGCAAAGTGATCATCTTATTATCATTTTTTTAATCAGGCAGCACGCCTATAGGACAATTCCAATTAAATTTTTAAAAGATTCAATAATGGAAACAGAGGGAGGAAAATGGGGAAAATATATTACCCAAAGCAAAATTGTTTTGAAACAATTTATGTGGCCTCCCTCAGGTTTCGGTGGCTTTTATAGAGATGGCTCCACCCCTTGATTTACTATCCATCCAAAAGTTTAAGTCCAAGGTTGTTTTTACAGTGATGCCTCCATTTCAAAGTGTTCTTATTATGAGACGAGAGCACCCAAATAGAGAGGTGAACATTTAAAGTGTAGAGCATATAATGAAGCTGCGCTAATATGAAGCAATTGTTCTGCATTAGACTCCAGAGAGTTGAATTATACAATTCATATCTAAGAGTAAGGTGAGCTCCATATTAAGCATGTTTCCCGGTCTCTGAAACTAGGCAGGAAAACTTATGAATGCATCTCAACTATCTTCCTGAAAGAGCATTATTACTGGTCTGCAGCTATGGAGCACTCTGTTCTCTCTTGAATGTCCCTGATTATTAATTCTCAAGCAGTTGAAAGGAAGCTTTGAATTGGAACCTATCCCCCAATGCCCTTTATGTGGCGTGACTCTCAGAGGCCTCTGCCTCCCACACTTCGTCAAAGACTCACTTATACTTGATACACGTGTGTTACACTTTGTTTCTTTTTAACAGCAGAGGCTGGAGCTGGGTAGAGGTGGGAAAAGATTTTGGGTAACAACCCGAGTACAAAGGCTTTTGGAAGAGTGTTGACGGCAGGGTAGATCTGGTGGAAGGAAAAACCTTTCCCGATGTGATATGACCCAATGGTTGTTCTAGAGATAATCATATCCACAAGAGGTACTTCTACTTCATGCACAATTCAATGGGGTTTAATCTTCATACAAAACTTTAAATTGAAAATCTGAGCACAGCCTGGGGTTGGCAGAACTAAAGCCATCATAGTCTCTTTTGTCTACCATTACTGCTTTCTCATAATTTAGCCGCCCGTGGAAAATGTGTAATCCCTTTGCGAAAATAGAAGACACTAAAATGGCAATTACTGGCTCATCCTAGGTACATATTTAATGGCCAGAGCTTCTTTGCTTTTAACTTCTAGACAATTTCATGTGAGGCCCCAGAGTAAACTCCTAGCTCACTTGGTGATATGTGGGTACTCTCTTGGATGTGTGTATTAACTATAGAATAGAGGTCAGAAGTTTAAGCCCCGGGGCAGCAAGCAGGGCTAAGCAAAGGTGATGGAATTCTTGAGTGACGTTGGTAAGTGCCAAGAATTGTCAGGCAAATGGAAAGAAAATTTGTGGAGACTATCATAGAAAGGAAGAAAGGACAGAGGAGCAGAGATAGGAGAAAGGAATATGCGGTAGGAGGCGTGGATGCCCCTAATTGTGGTGCTATGCTTGGGCCTCTTCCAACAGGCTTACCAAAGCTGTTAATAAGGTTGTGTTTTTGTTTTTGTTTTTAACTGTGTGTTCAGTGATTTCCTGTTGGTTACTTGTAATTAGCACAGCGAGAGTATTTATACCACAGAAATTGGCAAACTATAAATTATCGCTCCTTTTTTCTCCCCTCTGACAGAGCCTGTTGTTAAATATCTACTAGCACAGTACTGGCCTTCTATGTTTCTTTGTGACACAAGAGACCTAAATTGCCACATGTGTCACAGGCAGGAGAGAGTTTGGGAGAGGCTGAATTAGTTCAGGCAAGGCCCAGTTCCAGGACCAGAAATCAACCAGAGTTCATGTTTTCACAGTTGCCTGAAATCGGAAACAGGTTAAGATCATGGAGAGAAGAGGTCCAGTCCAACAGGTGATAAAAGTATTTATTTCCAGACATTTTGCAGGTCGAGCAGGGTCTTATTTAACCCTCTTAGTAGGTCAGTAAGCTATGGTTGAGAGAGGTTAAATCTACATAGTACACAGGTAAGAATCACTTAGAATTTGTGTTATCCCAAGGTCTTAATTCCTAATGCCCACCCTGTAGAGTTCCTCTGTAGCCCAGACCCAGCTCTCAGCATCTTTTATTTCCTCTCTTTGCTGCTCCACAGAACCTCTGCATCCCATTAGGCAGGTGATGCTCCCCACAGTGTTTGAGGTCACCATCCACATTGCAACCTATGTGAAGGGTGCCTCATGTAACCTACATGAATAGTGCACACGTTGTACAGTTATACACAACAGATCTGCCTGTAGGCACCTCCTAACTCTACAAAGGTGAAGACTGGCCTTAGCCAATACATCACCTGCTCCACTCTAAACCCTCCTCTTCTAGGTTTATAACCTTTCTTTATTTCTACAATATATTCATTCATTTGTTCATTCAATAGAAAATTGTTAAAGACCTGTGTGTACTGTGAGAGAAAGCGGAAATACAACAAAGTAGCCTGGAGAACGTGGGGGTTAAGGGGCACCATGTAAGTATCTAATTTGGAAGCTTCAGAGGAGCAGAGGTGGAGATGTAGGTCTGAGGACTGTGCGTGGGGGGTCCACACTTTCTGTACCACCATGGACACTCCATCCTTTTGAATATTTCTCTTTCCTATGAGCAAAAGCCTTAATCTGGCAACTTTTTCTTTTTTTTCCTGTTTTTTTCTTCACATTATGTCCCTAGCCCTTACTTAGAAAATTTCTGAAGACCTTCTTGTGGACATTAGTGGCCTAGATATACTCCCTTCAGAGATCCTGACACTTTCTCTGTTCCTATCCTTGAGGTGAAACTATCTTAGATACAGTAACTTTATGTGGTATTGGGTTAGCTCAAACAGCATAATTTAATTCTATTTATTGAAGTGCCAACCAGATATTCTAAGGAGAGGCTGGAGTGAGGAGTGTGTGGATAGGGAAGCAATAAATGCATAAAGACAGTTCAAGTCCAAGGATCTCAAAGTGTGGTCCATGGACCAATATCAATATCACCTGGGAATTTATTAAAAATTTACATTTTTGAGCCCCAGCCCAGACTGAATCAGAAACTCTTGGAGTTGGCCCAGCTGTCTGTATGATTCTGATATCACACAGATTCTGATATCAGTTTGAGATTCACTGGGTTAAGTAATATCAACAACAAGTGAAACTAATAACAATTGAACAACAAACTTTGAGTGGAGCACTACAGAATTATGTAATTAACTCACTTTGGTCAGAGCAACACTAGTTTAGATCCTTGGGTATATTTTTCTCTTCGTGCTCAGTTCTTAAAAAACCAGAAGTATTTCAGTATCCTCAACACTTTTGCAAATAACCATTAGACAGATTTGTAAAAAGATTGATTGTAAACTTTCATTTCCTCAAGCGGCCATTTACTCATTAAGATAATGCTCATTCTCCGGTCAGCAGACAAAGGCTTGAAGATGTATATAGTTGAAGGAAATGAAAAGGCGACAAGGCTAAGAGAACAAAGGTGAGGATTGCCACGGTCCAGAGGTCCAAAGGGTGGCTGTGGAGGAAGCATTTTATGTGCTCCTGCTTCTATTAGATCCTTCAGGAAATGAAAGTGTTTTGTGTCTTTTCCTTTACACCTCAAGAAACATGGAATAATGATTTTCTTTTGTGGAGGATCTTAAATTTAGGCAGATGAAAAATTAGCCTTTGAGTACAACATCAAAATCCACAAATTTAATTATTGCTTTCCCTGATTAGTTGATCTTCTGTCATGATATTACCTCTCTGGTATAGGGGGTTAAGGTTTACACCTACTTTTAAATTCCTTTGGTGTATCAGGAATAGTAATACACAGAGAAAGTTTTCATTTATTCATCAGTGGGTATTTACTAGGCTCACCGTGTTGTCAAACTAAGATACTGTAAAAAATACAAGGTAGAAGGCAACATGAACCCTACCTTTATGGCATTCAAAGTCTACCAGGAGACAACTGCTATTGCACAAGCAAGCATAACAAAAATTACAAGTGAATTTTCCATAAGATGTTCAAAATAAAGGGCTATGAAAAGTCAGAAGAAGAAAAGTGTTCCTTACAGCTTTGGTCAGATTTGGTCTACAATCACATCAAATCCTTATTAATTAGGTTCTTGGTCTCTTTTTTACTGTCACTGGCGAACTAAATTGCTGCAGAAATAATCCTCTCCCATAGGAAATCTTACAGACAGACCCTCATCACCCCTGCCAAGCTGCCCAGAATTTAGGTCTGAAAAGAATGGCCAGAGAGGTCAAAGAGCTGAGCAAGAGATTTAAAAGCATTTGGTCTTTAAGGGCATGAGTGTGTTTGATGCCAAAGCCTGGGGGTACACAGCTGAGGTCAATCAGTATTAATTGCTAACACCTAGAGGTAATTAGCAGTAATTACCCAAAGAAGTGAAGGGAGAAGCCCCACAGATTTAAAGGCAGTGTTTCCAGAAAGAAGCTCCCACCACACAGAAAACCTCACAGTTCCTAGGTAAGAGATAATAAATGGGTTTTCTGTAGCAATTTACATAGTGTTTGAATTGCACTACTAAAGACCCCTGAGGGCAACTTATGTATATTTTATTAAAACTCGCAGCCCCTCCTCTCCAGGTGGAGTTTATTTGCCAATCTCTTGAGTCTGAGCTGGTCTTATGACTTGCTTTAACCAATAGAATGCAGGAAAAGTGAAATTAGGCTACTTATGCTTCTAGGGCCTAAGAGACCTTGCAGCTTCCACCTTCTCCTTCCAGGAGTACTGCCCTGACATCATCTTGGGAGGAAGCTGGTTTAGCTACTGGGTGATGAGCAGCATTGTGGAAAAGATCCAGGTATCCCAGTGAATAGCTCCAACTCCAGACTTAGGAGAGAATGTGTCTTGGGTTTTTCAGCTAATGATGTATCTGTATATTAGACACTCATAATATATTTTTTAATACCTTCCTCCCCTTGATGGCAAAATTATTTCAATAATAATAATAAATATAATTTTATTGATCTATTTTTTAGTTTAAAAAATTGGCAATTGAAATAATGAATACATATAAATTTCAAAGGTATTTTTCAAATAGAGTGAAATATTTTTTGTATGAATTAAAAACTGTATTTATGAAACAAAAATATTACACCTGACAATTCTTACTTTGCCTCCTCTTTAACAAACTTTTGTATCAATAAAATCTCTAAGAGGTCATTGGACAATGATTGTAAAGACAAACAGAACTTGAGTTCCTTCTAGTCTGTTATTCTATCATTGTTAATTTCAAATCTTAAATAAGAGAATATGTAGTACCACAGGATTGGAGATACAAAGAGCACACAAAGAAAGCTTGAATAATTCCAAATCATTATGAAATTGTTTTTAAATGTGTGTAGGTGACACTGTATGGGTTGGGGCACCAACTGTAGTGAGTTTTCCAAATTAACTTCCCAGTTGAATGCAATGTTTATTAAAGGATAATTAATAAAATGTACTAATTTGAAGCTTACATATATATTATTAAAACTCAAGCACTCTAGCATTGTTGAGAAATTAGAACGAGGCTATAGATTGTCTTTCCAAAATGTATATGTTAAAATTTAATCTCCAAGGTGATGGTATTAGGAAGTGGGACTTCAGGGACATGATTAGGTCCTTAAGGTCCCTCATTAGTGAGATTAGTGGCCTTCTTAACCAGACCTGAGAGAGAGCTCCCTTATCCCTTCTGCCTTGTGAGGACATAGCAAAAGGATGGCCATCTATGCACCAGGAAACAGGTTCTCATGAGAACCTGACCATGCTGGTGCCCTGGTCTCAGATTTCTAGCCTCCAGAACTGTGAAAAATCAACTTCTGTTGTTTACAAGTTAGTCTATGGTAGTTTGTTATAGTAGCTAGAAAAGACTAAGACCATCAACAATTATTTTTCTCATGGAGAGGAGTAGTTTATCACAGACATTATTTAGAAATATTGGCACATGGTGGTAATCAAAAGTAGACTGACTTTTAGTAATTTTTATTGTTTTGAAATTCCACAGTGAACTCTATTGCCTGTTCCATGGGTGGACTGCTTGTAGACATTTCAGTTCCCATCTGACTACAACACCATGAATGATCCAGGTAAGAGTGGCAGAATTGCCCAATCAATCCAAAGAACTGTCCGAAATAATGATGGTTATTCTATGCTACCAAGTTTTGAGGTAATTACATAGCCACAGATAACTGGTATAGGGAATAATCACTTAAAGCAGTTGGTCTGGATTTTTCTTCCTGAAGCCAGAAACAAATATAGGAGCTCTTAAATGTATACTGGTCTCCATCTTTTATGTTGAAGGGAAGGATTTAGAGAATATATGTGTATGTTATGGCTTATTTAAAAAGGGGATGTTCTCTTAAACAAGATAGGAGGGGTGGTTTAAAAAGGAAATGAGAGAAAAATGATTCTGCGGGAATTGGAGATGTAAAATTATCATGAGGATGCTGGTAAGTGGGAGAGTGTTTCAAAACAAAACAAAAAAATGAAAAAAACAAAACAGTGTATAACCCATTGAAGATGAATCCTTTGTAATATCCTAAGCATGAAACCAGACTTTCTGGACTGGGATCCGAATATCTCTGAAACAATGAGCAACAGTTCTAAGTACTAGAAAGACATAAAATTCTGTCCTCTCCACCAAGAGGAATAGCACATTGTGGGGACTGATATTTTTCTGGTATAAAGTTTTAACATCACTTTTACATATTTGGTAAGTAATTTTATGGAGAAATTTCTAAGATAAGGCAAATTTTGGCATAAATATATAAAGCAAACTAATAATTTTTGTGTGGGGTTCAATTATATAATTAAAGGTAGATGCTGGTTCCATATACTATACTGAAAAGTCTACAAATATAGGAAACTGAAGTCAGAAAACTGGAGTTACTTTAAACATTTCTTTCCATTAATTTTATGATTTTTATAGCTTTGATTGTTTTTCATTATATACCAAAAATTTCTTTCTCAAAGAATAATTTTTTTTTGGCCCTAATTTGGCAAAGAAGTGCATATTGTGAAAATTGGAATGAGTGTGGAAACTGGATGGTCTGTTCAGGTGAAAATAAGCTGTAAGTGTAGAGGTGAGAAATTCTGGAAAAAAAAATGAAGAGCTGTATGTTCTGGCTATTATAAAATACAGAGATCTCTGTAAGTAGAAGAACAGTAGTGGAAGATGTGCTTGTGATAAGGGATGATCGGGGCTGACAGTTATGATCTCAGGTGGCCAATAGCAAACAAAATAAACTTAATTCAATTTTGAGTGGTGATTATAAACTCTAATGTATCCTTGAGACTTAATGGATAGAAATTTAGGAATATAACATTGGCAATGGGAAGTATATGTCTTGGTCAAACAACATGGAATATAGGGGCATAGTAGGATGTGATAATGTGATTTATAATAATATATATTTGGTCTTTGTCCACATTTCTGGCAGAGCTCCTAACTCCTTTGGAATTTGCTAAATGGAGGGAGAATAAAGGTGTCTTTTGTTAGATCAGTGAGGTGACTTTTGGATTGCACCTGGATGGGGATGGGGGGGACTGGTTGCCAGTGAAGCCAACGATGTGATTAGAGAGTTGAAAATTAAGAACTCCTTCCTTCACCACCTGCAGGGAAGGAAGAGGGGTGTGAGATTGAGTTCAATCCCCATGGCCAATGACTTAACCAAACATGCTTATGTAATTAAGCATCCATTAAAGGGTTCAGAGAACTTCCCAGTTTGTAAATGCATGGAGATTTGGAGAAACTGGTGTGCTCAGAGAGAGCATGGAATCTCTGTGCCCTTTCTTCATATCTTGCCCTATGTACCTTTTCCATCTCACTGTTCCTGAGTTATGTCCTTGTATAATAAGCTTGTACATAGTAAGTAAATTGTGTTTCTGAGTTCTATAAGCCACTCTAGCATATCAATCAAACTCAAAGAAGGGGTCATGGGTACCTCTAATTTATCCATTCTATCAGAAAAACCTGGACTTAGTATTGGTGTCTGAAGTGTGTGTATACATGTTGGTAGGGGGTCTTAAAGGACTAAGCCCTTAAACTGTAATATAAGGAGAGAATTGTTGGAAACTACAATCTACAGCCAATTGGTCAGAAGCACATGTGAAATCAGAGATGGAGGTTGGCATCTGAAGTGGAGTGCAGTCTTGTGGGACTGAGCATTTAATCTATGGAATCTGATGCTATCTCTGGGTAGACAGTGTCAGAGTTGAGTTGTGGGATACACAACTTGTGCTGGAAAATTGCTTGGATGGGGTGGGGAACACCCCCTACCCCACCCCTGCACACACGTGCACACACACTGGAATTTTGGATGGTCAGAATCTTTTTGTACAAGAATCCATTTTTAATATAGCAGAGGTATGATGAATGGTGGAGAGATTTAGCAAAGGATATAAACAGAGAAAAATAGACCTGGTATTTCTGGTTTATTAAATGGTTTAAAGCATGCCTGCTCAGATAGAGAATGAAAACGAGGTTTTCATGATAAAGATCACAAAACTGGTAAAGAGGTAATATACAAAGGTGTGTAGATTTCTCTCTATTGTTCAGACATTACTAGGAGTCTGTTGAAACAGAGGAGTTGGTACATGATTAATTTTCCTGGTGACAATAAATTTCATAATTATGAAAACATGAAGGGAAACTCTAGCATGGGCCTATCAAAAAGGGGAAAAAAACATAGCTTGATCTAATAGCGTCAGGAAATTTGGGGTGAAAGTGACTAGGACATGAGAGAAGTTCTTCATAGGTCAAGGAGGAAAAGGTGGCCTTGGTGAGACCTCATCCTGGCCTTCTTAAGGGTATACTTTAAAGAGTTTATAGAAAATCAAGTTGTAATTGCATAGACAAGGATTCAAAGTAAGCCAAAGCTAAAGCAAGGTAGAAATCCATAACAACAGCAGTGATAATGGAGTTTCTACTATAAGCTAATTACTATTCAAGGCACTTTGAATACGCTATTTCTAGAAAAACATTTTGGTTTCACATTTACCACAGCCCCATGGAGGAGAAAAGGCATTGGAGGTGTGTGTGTGTGTGTGTGTGTGTGTGTGTGTGTGTGTGTGTAGACGGGGGACCAGTGTGACTGCTCATAGATAAGTTCAGATATTTTTAAAGGCCACGTGTGAAAAGTAAAGGAAGGCATCCCAAATAAAGGGTAAATGTAAAATTGTGGCTGAAAGCTGTAGGAAAATGTTATGAATATATTGAGCTCAAAATATGCTAGGCTTGAGAAACATGCCAACCTAGAATAATTCTCAGAAGAATTAGGGGCCGCTTGTGGTGCATCCAGGATGGCAGTGACAGACGTGCTGTTCAATACTCTTGTTTGCTTCCTTCTCTGTCAGGAAGAAGCTTCAAACTGGAAAGAGAGCAAATATAGCTAAGCAGTATTGAAGTGTATGATGGGGGGGATAAATGGCAGAGAACCTGGCTGTTTTAAATGTTTGTCTCTTGATCTTGGCCCTGAAGGGACTTGCAAAAGCTATCCTGGGAACACTGTTGGTGATATTTGTGTTCTCATGTTGCTGAGAGAATGAACCAACTGAAGCCAGATACTCTAATTTTGAAAAGAAAAAAAAAAGTGAGCTCTAGAAGCTAATAGAATTTTCTTGGTTTCATCAGGTTTAGTTGCTTCCTTCTCTATGATTCTATTGAAATTACCTCATCCTGACATCACAACAGTTGATATACTTTTTCATAACTATTTGTTTTTATCATATCTAGACTATAATGCCCTTGAAGTTAAGGACTGTCTTGTATTTGTTGTGATTTCCCTAGGGTCTGTGGCAATGCACTGAATCACAGTGAGGACTTCTATTTATTAATCTCTTGCTCTCACACTCCCTCTCTTCATTGTCCTCTCTTATATTCTTTCCATTCAACATGTTATGGTTAGCCTTAATGCAATTAAAAGTAAATTTCTTGCTTAGTTCATGGAACTTTGGTTTTCTTTCTTTTCTTTGTTTCTTTCTCTTCAAAAAAGAAACTGTGATCGTTTAGCTATTGTTTCCATGTGGGAATTCCTTCCAGGAATTTGTTGGAAAAATATTTATATATGTTTATAAATCTTGAATCCTAGGAAAAATTAGCTAAGAAAAAAATGGGAAAACGATTATAATTCTCCTGCAAGAATCAAAGCCTACAGTCAACATAAGGAATCCACTGGTGTCAAGCTGAAATGAAAAGCAGGAAATGCTGATGTGTAAAGTTGAAGCCCCTAGGTTAAGGCCTCTATGTCCTAGAACTGGGACAGGTATTGTAGTGGTGTGCAGAAAAGTTTAAAAGCTCCAAAAAAATCCCCTGAAAATATACCAATTCACCCCTTCTTCCATGCTTCTGGGAATCACTGGCTTTTTACCATCTCCATCGATTTGCCTTTTCCAAGAATGTCCTATAGTTGGAATCATACATTGTGTAGCCTTTGCAAATTAGCTTCTTTCACTTAGTAATAAGCATTTAAATTTGATCTATCACATGGTTTTCTAATTCTGTTTAGACTATTTATATGATATGCTAGGGTCTCAACAAATGAGAGGGCCTACATATCATGACCCTTGAAATGGTCTACTTTTGGGAGAGTTAATTTCCTTCTCTAAATTTTTATTTTTTCATTAGTAAAATGGGGGATAATAGCACTTACCTTGGAATGCTATTTTGAGGATTAGAGGGATTGTAAAACAAATAACACTGTAATAGTGGATTTGCTATTGTGAGATTACCGTGGAGGAATCAATGAGATGGTAAGTAATTGATAATGAGGAAAAACTTAAGAGAGTCAAGCAAAGAAATAAAATATTTCTGTCAGTATAAGACTTAAGTTAAGTTCTTCTTTCCCTTGAGAGACCAGAATGAGTTCCTATGGCACTTTCCTGTTTGGGAATGATTTAGGAGAAGAGACTCCATTTACTACTCCTATGACCTATCCATGGGAAACAGGATGCTGAGAGATAATAGACCAATATGTTCTTCAGTATAGTCAGTAATGAGAAGCTGGATTTGGAGGGAATTTTGGCTCAAGATGCACTGTGTATTGAAGCATTAGGAGGGGCTGGGTGGCAGAATATAAAAATATGTGTCCAAGACTTCATGCATTCATACATGGTGTTTGGCCTGCTCGTGTATCCCAAGGATTCTAAGTGCCTGTTGAAATCTTCACACCTGATACTTGGCATACGTAGTATACAACATGGTTTTTTTGTTTTTGTTGTTGTTGGGGTTTGTTTTTTGATTTTTGTTTATTTGCAACAGGTTTTGCTACATGAGTAATGTGCCAGGTATTTTCTATTTGACTTCCAGACCCACTTTCTATATTTCTCCTCTCTCTCTCTCCTTGGAAAGCTGATCTACGTAGACTACATCAGTAGGTCTCACTCAGGTGCAGAGGTTATTTCATGACTCTTTCAAGTTGTAAGATACTTCCTGAAGTTTGGAGAGAGGGAGACCATGAATTATGTCACATGGCAACTATCTATAAAGTGAATGAATTATAGGAAATTATGAAAGATTGTGTGGATTGTGTTCCTACATGTTTAGTTCTTCTATCATTTATAAATGATAGGTAAAATTATTGTCACATGTTCCATTCTGAAAATAGGGCTAAGAGCCTTTTGGTTTTTTTCAAAGACTACATGTGGCAAAACTGTACAAATTTGTTGCAGTTTTAGAAAGGGACAGCTGGGCTACAACATTCATAATATTTACCCCTTTATTCCTTTTTCCTGCCTCCTTTCCTGCCTCCTTTCCTGCCTCCTTTCCTGCCTCCTTTCCTCCCTCCTTTCCTCCCTCCTTTCTTCCCTCCTTTCCTCCCTTCCTTCCTTAGTATTGCTTGAATAATGTAAGACGAGCACTGGTATAAAACCGTGGGTATCTGGAAAGAACAAATTTATCAGAAGGGACTGCCACCTAAGCAGAATTTGACACTAGCACTTGGACTCTTCCTTCCATTTTAATGATCTTCAGGATATAGTCTTTAGATAACAACAGATAAACAGAAACCTTTAGCTAGCTAATAATGAAAACTCTGCCTATGTGGTTTACATTTTATTGTTAAGCTGAAGTTTACAACATAATGATGTGCTTATGGTATTTTGCCAAGTTGGAGGTTTATTTTTTTTTCTAATTTATTCTCCATTCATGTTACTAATTTGTTGTTGTATTTAAGACCTAACAGGTTATTTTTGCCCTTGGGGGAAAAGTCCCCAATAAAATTTCATGTCTGTATTGTTTGGGATCTAGAGAACAAGCTGATTCACTCCCAGATATCATTTAAATGATTTAAAATATTTAAATAAATTTCATTTGTTAATAGGAATTTTTAAGAAAATGTTTTACAAAATGTAGGCTAAGTCATAATATACTCTAGTGAAATCCCTTATTTCAATTACTGTAATTCATATTTCTCTATGATTTTTACCTATTCTCTTATATGCCACTAGCATAACATGTTTGCATTATACTTTCTGTTCATTTCTCAAATTTTTGATGAATAATTACATTAATGACTGCAAAGATTACCATATAAATGGCTAAGTGTCCATCCATCCATCCATCCATCCATCCTTTATCATCCATTCATTTATGTACCAGGAAATGTGCTAACATATGGAAAAGGAAAAAAAGAAACAGAATTATTATTCTCAGTGAACTCACAGAACTGAAGAGACAGGCAAAAAATGGACAATGTGATGTGGTTAGGCTGCTAATTTAGACAAGGGTGGTCAGTGAAGGCTTTTTGAAGGAGAAGTGAGAAGTAGGAAGCAGGGTTCTAGGGGGTGGTGAGTTGTAACTGAGCTAAAGTGTAACTGGGAATTACCTGAATGATAGAGGTGGGGGGCTAGTGAGGAGGCTGGAGGCTGAAGTTTATGCACAGGCATAAAAGTCTGAGAGATGTCATATGTGGGGAGGTATGATGTATACCATTTAATACATTAGGAACATAGGGGATAGATGAGAGCCATGAAAAATGTCCCCAGAGTTATAAGCAGGCACTAGATCATAAAAGCTCTCTTATCAGCTGAGAGAGTTTGCATTCTTTAAAGGACACCTGGCAAGCTACTGATCGGTGTTGAGCAGAGTACAGTGATCAAATATGTGTTTCAGAAGGGTTATTCTCAGGCTGGAGAGGCCTGAGAATGGCAGTGGGGGCTAAGAGTGGCAGTGCAAGCATTAGACTATGAGTGAATGGGAACAAAGACCAGACCTGTTTATTCACCACTGTATCTTCAGGACCTTGATCAGTGTCTGGCACATAATAATTCCTCCATGAATATTAGTTGAGAAAAGGAATAAACACAGAGACCATGTGGGAAACTTTTGAGGTAATCCCAGCAAGAAATAATGAAGGCCTAAATTGTTAATTGAGAGAGAGAAAAACTGGGCAATGTGGATCAGTATTTTCCAGACTTTCCTGGTTAAGACCTGTATTAGGAAATGCACCTACATGACTCAATGCACTCACACCCATACCTAAAACTAACGTTTTACTGAACAGTATTTACTCCTACCTGTAAATGCACTCTGTTTTCTATTGTATGCCATGCTACACGATGTTAGGGCTACTCTAACAAATACAGTAGACTCAGTGGCTTAAACCAAAGACATCTGCGTTCTTACAGTTCTGGAGACTAAAAATCTGAGACTGAGGTGTCAGCAGATTTGGTTTCTGAGGACAACAAGAGAAGCATCTGTTCCCCACCTCTCTCCTTGGTTAGTAGAGTGGTCTTCTCCCAGTGTCTTCCCATGTTCTTTCCTTCTTGAATGTCAGTGTCCCAATCTTTTCTTATAAAGACAGAGTTATGTTGAATTAGGGCCTACCCACGTGACTTCATTTTACCCTAATTATCTCTTTATAGGCCTAATCTCCAGATATAGTCACACTATGCAGTACTGGAGGTTAGGACTTCAACACAGGAATTTGAGGGGGACACTAACATTATTTTTTTAAAAAATAGACCAACGTCCATAGGCTACATTGAGGTGCACTCTGTGTTGCACATTCTATCAGTTTTAAAAGATCTATCATTACATGTATCACCTCTATGTATATATTATGCAAAAAGGTCCTAAAAATTCTCTGTACTCTACCTATTTGTCTCTGGCCCTTCCCAATCCCTGGCAGCTATTGATCTTTTCACTTTATCCAAAGTTTTCCCTTTTCATAGTGCCATATAGTTGGGATCATACAGTATAGAGCCTTTCAATTTGACTTCTTTCATTTAGTAATATTTTCTTTTAAAAATGTTGTTCCTAACCTGTTGATCTTCTATTTGGAGAACATTGATTTTTTTCCAAAGTGATAGTAATGAGGTAGAACTGCCAGGACTTGAGGACAGTTAAGATATGGGGAGCAGAGGGTACGAGTCTGGAAGTTAGGAGACCATCTGTGATGAACATTTGACTGGCACACAGGTGTTAATTGAAGTCCCGGATGTGATTGGGCCAATCCAGAAAGTGAAGAGAGGGTGAAAAATGGAGAGTTGAGGAATAAATCCTAGAGCATGTCAATCCCATAGATATGAAACTTTGTCTTCAGTTTGAGTTGAACATCTTTAGCTACATTAGTTTATCTTTTTTTTTCTGTGAACTGTTTGCTCAGGTCTCGTGTAAACATTTCTATTGGTTCGTTGATTTTTTTCAACAGTTTGAGTGAGATATTTCACATATCTCGTGTGTGTGTATTTCACATATTACAGGAACTAGTCTGTTACTATCTCTTCAAATATTTTTCCCAGTTATTTGTCTTTCAACTTTATAATATTAGTGGCTATGCAGAAATTGTGGATTAGGTATGTAGTCAATTTTACCAATGGGCAACTTTATGTCTTGTGAATTTTATGGCATTCTTAGCAAAGTCTTCTCCACCCTAATATAAAGAACAGTCTTCCATGTTTTCTTACAGTAGTTTTATTTATTTGTTTAAACTTTACATTTGGAAATATGATAATCTTAAAATAATGTTCCTATATGGGGCAATATGGGGATCTAGTTTCGTTTTTGCCTACATGACTTGGCAAATATCCTAGCACAATTTTTTAAATGAATTCTCTTTTCCTTTATGATTCTAATTGATATATTTTCACATTTCAATATACAATATGTATTTGGGTTATCTCAGGAGTTTCCATTAGATTTCATTGCTCTACCTATCTGCTCCTGACCAGTACCACATTGATTTAATTCATTTTTTGATATATATTTGGGATACTAAAGAGGGCTAATCTTTTGTTACTGTTTTTTACCCACTCACATACACTTCCATGGACAGCTTCACTCATTTTTTTTACAAGTGGTCTTTAAAATATTTAAAATATCCTCTTATCCCTCTCTTAAAAACCTACACCACAAAACAAATCTCCCAATACAATACTTTTATAATTTCATTGTGGACTCAATCAAATTTCCAATTAACATAGAAAGATTGCCTTCATTACAAAGTTTTCACTGTCCAAAGTCTTGAATCATTATATTCAAGAAAATTTTATTGGATATCCATGTAGTTGAAGACAACAGTGGCAGCTATAGCTAACATCTGCAAAACTTTCCTCCTCAAACCATAAGAAAATCCAAGTGAATTCTATCCAGTACCAAGCCCTTATCTTAATTTGCAGACAGACCTTGTCGAAACTACAAAATAATTGTCCCCAAATAGCGAAAAATGAACTAATTCCACTGGGCAATTTTTCACATTGCCACCTTATTCCAGGAGCCACAGGCTTTGTGGTGGGTGAAGGTAGATGGAGAAAAATTGTGAGGAAAACAAACCAAAAAAGGGAGACAAGCAATGAGCTGTAATGATAATTTGGAAGGCCTACCAAAAATATTTTATCTATCCTAAATCTGGGAGAAAAACAAACAAAAACCTGGAAAGGTGTTTGCCAATATCAGACTAAGAGTTACAGGAAGAGACTCAGAGTTCCTGTGATTTAAAGTGGCACACTCAATTTAAAAAGATAGATGCAGTTAAATAGACACATTTCCTTTCCTGTCCCTGTCCCTTTTCCTTCCTTTCAGTATGTTAACATACAATGTTATATTAGTTTCAGGTGTAAAGTGTAGTAATTTGACATTACTCAGTGCACATCATGATAAGTATACTATTAATCTCCTTCACCTATTTGGCCCATTACCTCACCCACCTCTCCACTGGTAAACATCTGTTCTCTATAGTTAAGAGTCTGTGTTTTGGTTTGTCTTATCTCTTCTTTGTTCACTTGTTTTCTTAAATTCCATATATGAGTTAAATCATATGGCATTCTTATTTCTATGACTGACTTGCTTCACTTAGCATTATAATCTAAAGTTATCCATGTTGTTGCAGATGGCAAGATCTCAATTCTTTTTTATGGCTGAATAATCTTCCATATATACGTACCATTTCTCCTTTATCCATTCCTCAAAAGATAGACACTTGGCCTGCTTCCATAATGTGGCTATTGTAAATAATGCTACAATGAACATAGGCGTGCATACATCCTTTTGAATTAGTGTTTTTTGTGTTCTTTGGGTAAATACCCGGTAGTGAAATTGCTGGGTCCTATGGTAATTCTTTTTTTAACTTTGTGAGGAACCTCCATACTGTTTTCCATAGTGGCTGTACCAGTTTGTGTTCCCACCAACCATGTGCAAGGATTCCTTTCTCTCCACATCCTTACCAACACTTGTTGTTTCTTGTGTTGTTAATTTTAGCCATTCTTACAGGTGTGAGGTGATATCTCATTATGGTTTTGATTTGCATTTCCCTAATGTTGGGTGATATTGAACATCTTTTCATGTGTCTTGGCCATCTGTATGTCATCTTTGGATAAATGTCTGCTCATGTCTTCTGCCTAGTTTTAAATTATTTTTTCAGGTGTTGAGACGTGTAAGTTCTTTGTATATTTTGAATACTAACCCTTTATCAGAAATATTATTTGCAAACATCTTCTCTCATTCAGTAGACTGTCCTTTAATTTTGTTGAATGTTTAGTTTACTGTACAGATACTTTTTATTTTGATGTAATTCCAACAGTTGACGTTTGCTTTTGTTTTTCTTGCCTCAGGAGACCTATCTAGAAAAATGTTGCTATGGCTGATGTCAGAGAAATTACTGCCTGTTTTCTCTTCTAAGAATCTTATGGTTTCAGGTCTCACATTCAGATCTTTAATCCATTTTGAGTTTATTTTTGGGTATAGTGTGAGGAAGTAATCCAGTTTCATTCTTTTGCACATAGCTGTCCCCTTTTCCTAGCACCATTGGTTGAAGAGACTGTCTTTTTCTCATTGCATATTGTTGCCCCCTTTGTTGAGAGCTAGTTGACCACATAATCATGGGTGTATTTCTGGGCTCTCTATTCTGTTCTATTGATCTACGTGTCTGTTTTTGTGCCAGAACCATACTGTTCTGATTACTACAGCTTTGTAGGATGTCTTGATATCTGGTATCATGATACCTCCTGCTTTATTTATTTATTTGTTTATTTCCCAAGATTGCTTTGGCTCTTCAGGGTCTTTTGTAGTTCCATACAAATTTTATTTGTTCTAGTTCTGTGAAAAATTATGTTGGTATTTTGATAGGGATTGCATTAAGTCTTAGACAGACTTGATTTAAATGGGCACTCTTCAAATTGCCTAACTTCTTTTTTTTCTTTTGTTTTGAAAGCTAGAGAGCATGAGCTGGGGGGGGAAGAAAGAGGAGACAGAGGATCCCAAGCAAGCTCTGCACTGTCAGACCAGAGCCCATCTTAGGGCTCAATCTCACAAACTATGAGATCATGACCTGAGCCCCAATCAGACACTTAACTGACTAAGCCACCCAGATGCTCCAAAATGCATAACTTCTGTGGGGAGAAAAAGTGCAAAAGAGTGAGAAGTGCTCCTTTGCAGTCAGGTGGTTAAGAATAAATAGAAAAAGGAAGTGGGGGAGAATTTAGGGCCTTGCAAGAAATGAACTGTAAAATGAGAGGACTCACAACCACCCCAACATCAAAAACAAATAAGAACACCTTGCTAGAAGTATCTTGATGGTGCTAAATAATGGAAATACTGGAAAAACCCTAATATCATAAAAATGAATGAAAGAAAGGTGAAGCCCACACAGAGATATTGCTGAAAATCAGGAAATAAAATTTAATACATAAAAACCAAGGAAATTAACCATCCTCGTCTTGAGAAATGAACACTAAGCAGATGAAAACTGTAAGCCAATTTTCTAAACAAAATTAAATCTGCCTGAACAAGCATTTTAGGATTTGAGAAACCATATTTAAAAGGAAATTTGAAAATTAAAATGGAAATGGACAAAAACAGAGAATTAAAGAGATTAAATCACAAAAGAAATAGGAAAAAAAAACTCAATATCTCATAAATGAAGAATAAATTACAATAATAAACTCAATAAATAATTGCAGGAATGAACTTAAAGGAAAATTAAGACACATTAAAAAATTAGGCAAATAACTAAAGAAAATGATATAAGCAAAGAAGGAAAAATAGAAAGTAGTGACATTGAAAACAAGAACAAAGTAGTAACAAACATATTTGCAGAGTCCATGAAGAAGAAAAAATAGGAAATAGGAGCAAAGAGCTAATATTTAAAACCACAATCCAAGAAAACCTTTCAGAAATAGACTCACCTACATTGAATAGGTCCATAATATACCTTACAAAGTTAACTAAGAATAATAAATACTGAGACCTAGCCTAGTAAAACAATTATATTTCAAGGGTAAAGATGAAATCCTCCAAGCTGGAGGGGAAAAAAAAATTTCATAATGGCAAAGAATTAGACTGGAATCAAACTTTTCAAAACCAAGATATAAAGGAAGGCAAAAATGGAGCAGCAGTTAAAAAAAAAAAAAAAAGTAACAAATAAAAATAAAGCATATGCAAACTAAATGTATGTATATCCGGCCATTGTTCTTCAGATAGCAAAGCTATTGAAAAATCAGTTTAGGGGCGCCTGGGTGGCTCAGTCGGTTGAGCGACCGACTTCGGCTCAGGTCATGATCTCAACAGTCCATGAGTTCGAGCCCCGCATGGGGCTCTGTGCTGACAGCTCAGAGCCTGGGGTCTGCTTCAGATTCTGTCTCCCTCTCTCTCTGCCCCTCTCACTCTCTCTCTCTGTCTCTCAAAACTAAATAAACATTAAAAAATTGTTTAAAAAAAAAAGAAAAATCAGTTTCAACACATAAAAACATTGAGACTTCTGTGCTCATCAGCCTTTTTTGAGGAACTTACTAGATAGAAGATGAGTGGCTTTCAACTTAAGTAATAACTGGGGAACACTTCAGCAAAAGTACCATCTTGTGTATTTTAAAATGTATAAATTTTCATCTTCAGTTAGAACTAAGTTAAAGATGAGGATTCAAGATTAATGTACAAATAGTGTAATTGCAACAACATAGAATGCCAATGATGAAACTAAATAACAAAAATGAAAATAGCTGGAGAAGCAAATGGGAAAGAGGAACCTAGAGGAAGCTTACTACTGCGCAGGCAACCAGTCCATATTAAAGGATACTGAACAGAAACTGCTACATCAGAGTAAAAGGTTAAATGGGGAAAATGAACTAAGGTCATTAAATAATGTGTATATACAAAAGTAACCAATGGATTAAAAATAAACTTTTCTGAATACTCACCTTGAAGAGTAAAGAAAAACAGCAAATATAAATACATATAACTGTAAAATAATAAGACTACATTCAGATGTAGTGTAGCAATCATATCAATAAATGTGAATGGGCCTAACTTACCTATTACAAGGAAAAGGTGTTCTTTTTGGCCTTCCAAACCAGAACCAAATCCATGCTGTGTAGAATAAATCTAAAATGAAATGATAAAAACAGGCTACCAAAAGGGGGGGAGGTGATAAACTAGGATTTTGTGGGAATTCTAGAAGGGAATGCTGCTTTGATAAATGATCTAATCACATTACAAATGCATGATATGACTGCACTGAATGGTGGTGGTTGGAGGGGTGGATAAGAGCTGACCTAAGGAACTTTGGAAAATGGCGTTTGAATGAGAAACTACAAGGTTAAAACTAAAACCGTATGTAGACACTGTACTCTAGTTGGTAAATTTGTTTCTCATGAGACTATGGGTTAACAATTCTGAACCTGCTTTACCTGTATACTGGAGATGAACAAACAGCTTAATGGATGGTGGATGGTGAAAGGTTTTTTTTCATATGTTTTGTAATTTTTATTTATAAACTAATCTTGAGTAGATAATTTTCTCTTCCACTTAGTGTTTCCTGTTTTGGGGTTTTTATTTCAACTTTTTGTTCTGACACAGTCTATAGCAAGTCTTAGATTGTTGGATCAAGCTTCCAACTTATGATGATAGGAGGGGACATTCCAGATACAGTCACCAAGGTTAAAGACGATTTGGTAGGATGATGGCTACAAATATGATCTGTTTCTTTCAACTCTGGTTGGTGGTCAGCTTCTTATAAGACCTAGACCAATATAAAAGCATTAGCTTCTTTTTTTTTTTTTTAATTTTTTTTTTCAACGTTTATTTATTTTTGGGACAGAGAGAGACAGAGTATGAACGGGCGAGGGGCAGAGAGAGAGGGAGACACAGGATGGGAAACAGGCTCCAGGCTCTGAGCTATCAGCCCAGAGCCCGACGTGGGGCTCGAACTCACGGACCGTGAGATCATGACCTGGCTGAAGTCGGACGCCTAACCAACTGCGCCACCCAGGCACCCCAGCATTAGCTTCTTTTAATGTCCATTCATATGTGGGTGAATCTTGTTTTAGCTCATCTTTTCACAAAGTGAACCTGGGTCTAATCCTCTGCCTGATAAGGAATATCTTTAGTCCTTAGTATGCTGGAAGAGAAAGAGATGAGTTCCTAGTTGTCTCTGCTTGCTTCTGGAATCAGCTTGACAGACCAGGGCCTTCATCCTTGCATTGCATTGGTTTTCTGTTTTAGTTCTGCTCCACTGAGATGGTTACCTTTGTGTGTGTATATGTTGCTGTGTATGTGTATATGTGGCTATCTCTTTTGAAAATTTTTGGGTTTATATGTTACATACTACTTTTTTTGTATTTGGAGTGGTGGGGAAGTCTCAAAATATGAACTGCCACTTGACTAGAAATTCGTCAGTCCCTCTGGAGAATTTTAAGCTTTTATTTTATATATCCTGTTTATTTTTTAACATATTCCTAAATTTTTAATTGTTTAAAAATATTAATGTGATCTCTCATCCATTATAATTTCAAACTGGCCATTTTCTTGTGCAAAGAAAAACTGTTATTTTATATATATATTTACACAAATATATATATGTATATGTATTTGCAATCAGATACCCTTAAGAAATTCTATTTTTCTAATAGTATTCTTAGTATATTTGCTGGTGTTTCTACAAATGTAATTTTAACATTTAGAAATGACAGTTTTGTCTATTTTCTAATATCTATATTTTTTGTGTAAATGTATTAACTATAACTTCAAGGATATTGTTGTCTTATTACTAACTTTAATGGAAATAATTCAGTTAATGTTTTATCATACTGTATGATTTATTATCTTTTTATTTTTAGATCTATCAGATTGTAGATTAATGTAAAAAGTAGCTTAAAGTTTGTAATCATTAAAAAATGATTTATACCTTAATGTTTGTATTATTAACTTAAACATAAGCACTCATTTATCTCGCTTTTATTACACAATCAAGAGCTTTTATTTAAAAAATATGTTAATGTTTATTTATTTTTGAGAAGGAGACACACACACACACACACACACACACACACACACACACATACACACACACAGAATGAGCAGGGGACAGGTCAGAGAGAGAGGGAGACAGAATCTGAAGCAGGCTCCAGGCTCAGAGCTGTCAGCACAGAGCCCAACATGGGACTCAAACCCACAAACCTCAAGATCATGACCTGAGCCAAAATCGGATGCTTAACCCACTGAGCCACCCAGGTGCCCCAAAGAGGTTTTATTTAAATATGGATTGCTAATTGGAGATTAGTATTTATGAAACAATGATTACATTATACTAATAAACTATATAACCTTATCTCAAGTCATTATAGTTCATCTGAAGTACTTTTTAATAGTTCATACTTATTGAGTCATTCCAAAGAATTTAACTTAATTTTCTTAGAAACAAGAAGTCTTTTTTAGTACTTATATTTTATTGATTTTTGTAGCATCTAATTTACTTATAGCACACTATGACTGGTATAAACAGGTTTTGGAACATAGAACTTTGTAAGCATATATTTAACAAGCTGGAATGAAAGTGGTTGAATGCATTGAATAGTATTCTATCTACCAGAATCATAAATCCATGATCAATAACTTCTTTTTATTTTTATTTCTTTTAAGTTTTTTTTTTCTTTATTTATTTTAAGAGAAGAGAGAGAAAAAGGATGTGAATGGGGAAGAGGCAGAAAGAGAGAGAGAGAATCCTAAGCAGGCTCCATGCTGTCAGTGCAGTCTGATGTCAGGCTCGATCCCACGAACTGTGAGATCATGACTTGAGCCAAAATCAAGAGTCAGATGCATAACTGACTGAGCCACGAAGGCACTCCAATAATTTCTTTTTTAAGTGAGAAGGCTGAGGTTATTTTTCCTGAAAGTTGATCAAGTAGATGTCAATTAAATATGCTGTGAAAAATATGTTATTTTTCATGTCAAAGAAGGTCCTAGCATTGAGTTTTCTTAATTAGAAAGGTTTATTTAATTTTAAGCTTCATTAATTTAATTTTTACAACGACAATATTTTTCTTCTAATGTGATTTTTTAGGTTTCTAATATTAAGCCATCCTTGCATTCTGGGGATATTACTAGTTAAATTTTATTATTATAATACCTTTATTAACAGTTTAATAATTTGATTTTTTATTACCATTTAATATATCCCCAAATTACTGGCTATCAATTTATCTAGGATTCTCACATAGAAATTCATATGTAAAATTAGTCAACCTCTGTTGCAAACTGCCCTCGTCAGATTTTGGCAATTTTTATAATCTTTTGAGATTATAAAATTTTGAATTTTGTCCTGGATGGAGGTTTTAAATACTGGCATACCTTGATTTATTGTGCTTGGCTTTATTGTCCTTTGCAGGTAATGTTTTTGAAGGTTTGTGGCAATCCTGGAACAGGCAAGTCTATCAGTGCCATTTTCCCAACAGCATTTGGTCACTTCATGTCTATGTCATATTTTGGTAATTCTTAAAATATTCACTTTTTCATTATTTGTTGTGGTGATCTGTGATTAGTGATTTTTGACTCACTGAAAGCTCAGATGATGGTTAGCATTCCTTAGCAAGGAAATACTTTAAAATTAAGATACGTACAATAGAAACGATGCCAGCACACATTTATTAGGCTATAACATAGTGTACACGCAACTTTTATATGCATTGGGAAACCAAAAAATTTGCTTAAGTCGCTTTATTGCTGTGGTCTGGAACTGAACCTGAAATCTCTCCCAGGCATGCCTGTAGATGTTTCCTATATTGAGAAGTTTCTTATTAATAATAACAATAGCATTGGTATCAATCATTGCCATCACCTATTTCCATTTAGCTTTCCTGACACTCCTCTAGCTCTAGTGGGGATCTTCTGTCACTTTTTTTTCTTGAGTAAACAAATGATGAATAAAATGAAATCATATATTGTGTATCATTGACTGAGCAAATGGTAGGGCTGGGAATATTTTTTTCTTATTCAGCACACATTTTCTTTTATACCACGGCAGAAGGCTAATACAAATTGAAATGATTACTGATGACTTGTATCAGATACAAGGTTTCTTTGGATACTAATGGAACTTCACTGGGTTTATCTTGGAAAATGGATCCCAAGGGTGGCAAACTTGAGGTTTTTCAAAATTTATTTTAGTTGAGATTTTCTTCACATGGGGGGTGGATTTAAACAAATACGAAAAAAGCAAATGATCAAGTTTGTGAACACTTCGCAATATGCGTCTTGATAACTTTCTTTCTCTGAAATGAATATTCTATTAAATTTATTTTCCACTCATTAAAACTGTACTTTCTTTGTGGTGGTAATCAATCCTTAGGTAATGATTAAGAATTTACAATCTTTTTTTAATTGACTCATCCCATTTGGGAGGGATAGAGGGAGCCTCCATAGAGGGAGGCTGGGACAGAAGAAGGTACATAGGTATATTGAAGTTACTAGCAATATTTTAGAGGTGAGAAATGCTTCTGAAAAAGACAAGTGGGTATACATCTAATTATTGTACTTCTGTTTTTCAAATCAAATATTCTCTACTGGCAGATAATTTTCTGGCTGGTATAGGTGTGTAATTTCCTGTTGTGGAGGTTGGTAAACAAGCTGTGAAGTGATATCTTTATCTAACCAATGCCCATATTAATACCTGTACTTATTTTAGAATCAAGCATGGGACATTACCATGCAGAGTTCATTTTGCATTTTTTGTTAGGAGACATTATTAAACATTTCATGTGTTGTAAATTATTTAAAATGCGACACTCAGCAGCATCTTATACTACTTGCTGATGTATCTAGAAATTCCATCTCTGATCATAGTCTGCATATTCAAGAAGGGGAAATAAACCCTATTGTGGTCTTGAAAAAATGTATAAAGAACCGAATTTACAAAATAGAAAAGAATCCAATCAAAATACATGAGATGTGATGATAATGGAATGTAGATAGGTACTGTAACTTAAAGTGATAACAGAACCAAATATAGAAGACACACAAAACTACCTTGTTGTGAAACCAATAGAAACACATCTTGCCGGAGATTAGCCTTTAGTTGTTAACAAAGCTGAGAAAAGAAAACATTTGGCACCTAGTGGTTTTAACAGAAAAAAAACAGTTGAATCAACAGTAGAAATATTAAACATATTTTATTAATCATTTAAACATTAGAAAGGACATTGAATAATAAAATTATCTTTCATTATTTAGTTTCTTTCTCTTTGGGTTTATTGACCTTTTCATATTTGCACAATTTTCCTAAGGAAATTGCCAAGCACTCTCTTTAGCTGGGCTAACTTGACTTTAATTGATCTGCTTTCTGGTTTCCCCAATTTATAATTAATAGCATGAAAAGAAAAACCCATTTGTACTGCCCATCCCTGAGTAGCCATGACTATATAATGCAGAATAGTGGATAAATATATCTTTACATTTCCATCCAGCAGTCCAACAATAATGACTTAAGTCTGTTGCCTGGCAGAACTCCCAAGTGCTTCTAAAGAGACTAAGATCTCTGAAAATGATAGGTCCATTCCAACACACTGTGCTGAAAATCTTGTCAATTGTAAAATAATTGTTAGCCATTGTGGGGTTTGAGGCAATAGGGATTTACATGACTATAGAGATCTTTTTTTTTTTTTTTTTTTTTTTTAAGAACTGTGTAGAGTCTAGCCAACAGTTCTTGGCAGCATTTTAAACAGCATTAAGTTTCCTGGCAATGCCAAGGATCAGGTCCAGGGGAAACTGACTTCGTCACTGTAATTATTTCCAAGCTTACTCTGTTCCAAAACAAAGCAACTTGAGGACAGGTCTGTTGTAAATTTTCTAAGAGTGCTTCACATGCAAGGTCTTGAGTTTTTCTTCCAGACACATGTGTTTGGACCAATTCAGATATGGTTTCTTTAATTTTTGCCAGTTGGCACTATTGTCACACTCTTGGTCAAAGTCTGGAATTTTAAGATTTAATAGTCATAAGGGAACCATGGCCTCAAATTCACTGTTCCATTGTATGAGAGATGTCAATACATGAGCTTGCCCAAAGAATGTGTAGCAACATCAAGGAAAAGAATTGCTCCATATCAGTCCCAAACAGTCATAAATGGTTTAATTTTTATGTTTGTACATGGGTGGAGAGGAGGAAGTTCAGTCTCCACCGATCTTAACATGTATGGGAAGAGTGACTATTCAAGAACTTTTACAATATGCTTAACAACTTAATGAGTTTTAGAATGAAAGGGAGTGTATAAATCATTGCAAGCTCACTGTTTTAAGCTTGGTGTTCTTATCAAATATAGCTGCTGTGACCCTGAAACAAGTGAGTACAGAGACCACATACCTCATCTCACTTTTTATAGGATGAACTGTAAACTGATCACATCTGTGTAGTACGCTGCCCCTCCAGCATCCCATCCTGGGAAGGAGTTTGAAAAAGAACCTGGACATTTAACAACGCTTATTAGGTGAAGACCTGTCCTCAAAACATGTTTTAAGAGATTTTCAAGTTTCACACGAGTAGATGTGATACCAGGTCAGGCAAACTTTGTGCTTACATATGTAATACAGCAGTTTGGTTTGTAGAAGCTAGGTTAGGCTTAAATCTTTAAAGAACAAGGGAAGCATTTATTGGAGACCTAGAGTATTAGAGCCAGAATCAACTTTAGACATCATTTGACCGGTCTTTTTTCATAGGCAAATGACTTGTGACAAAAATTGTGACTTGGTTGGATCATGGAGTTAGTCAGAGCTGGATCTGGAATACAAATCTCCTAACTCTTGATGTTTCTTTAGATTGGGGGGGAAAAAACCAACAGAGTTAGAAACAACATCAAAATAAAGACCCATGCTTAAGGCATCTCTGTAGAAAGCTTTCTTCGTCTGAAGGTCCCAGCAGAGGTCCTCTCTCTATAGTTATTCAGGATTAGTTTCCTGTTCAGTCTTTGTCGCAGTAACTTGGGAAATATGCAGTATTTTCAGGGAATTTTTTTTCTTCATATCAGTGGTTTCACTTTGTTTCTTTTTAGTGCTTTATTACCTAAGGTTATATTTCAAAATTTCTATTTTTTAATACTGGTAGAAATAACTCTATTATTTAATATATATTATATATAACTTTATATTTATTATTCATTATATTTTATATAATTATTAAATTATAGTCATATCATTTATTACATATGTTTTAATAACTTCATACTATTTATCTCTATATTAAATGATATAGTGGATTCAAACTCTAAGACATTTAATTCAAAGGGGTTGATTTAGAATAGAGTTTACACTGTCCTTTGTATAGTATGTGTCTGATCTCGTTTTTCAAAAGTTCAAGCTCTTTTTGTATATTTCTGTTAAAATTAGTTACACACATGGCCTTGGTAATTGCTTCTGAGGATATATGTATTTTGAAGCATACAATCCAGTCCACATACATCTGATAAGCCACCAAATGTTGAAACTTTTTTTTTTTTAATTTTTTTTTCAACGTTTATTTATTTTTTGGGGGCCAGAGAGAGACAGAGCATGAACGGGGGAGGGGCAGAGAGAGAGAGGGAGACACAGAATCGGAAACAGGCTCCAGGCTCTGAGCCATCAGCCCAGAGCCTGACGCGGGGCTCGAACTCACGGACCGCGAGATCGTGACCTGGCTGAAGTCGGACGCTCAACCGACTGCGCCACCCAGGCGCCCCTGAACTTTTTAATAATATTGTCATAATTTTCTTAATGATACCCAAATGCTTTAGGAAAGCACTAATACAGCAGCCATTAGCTATATGTGGCTATTTAAATTAAACAGTTAATCAAATTTGAATAAAACTTAAAAATCGGTTCCACAGTCACACTTGCCACTTTTTCAAGTGCTTAATAGCTACATGTGACTATCACTACTGCATTGGGCTGCATGGGTATGGGAAATTTTCATTTTTACAGAAAGATGTATTGGACTACTCTGCTCTAGAAGAATTAAAGCTGTGTCCCAAGATCCTTGTATTCAAAATGCCTACTATACCTGACGATTCATGTCAATTAGTAAATACATCAAGCATGTGATTTTCTTAAACATTTCTGAGAGCCACAAATAATTTTAACATTTTTGTGCTGTTTTTTTTTTTTTTGACCTTGTCACTTTCTAGCTGTGCACTCTTGAAAAAGTTATTCCCCTTACTTTAATTTCTATCTTTTAAAATAGAGATCATAATATTTGATAGAATTGTTTTGAGAATAAAATGCTCACATTTGTGGAATACACTAGTAAACTGGGATTTGTTTAGGATTAATACATTCAGGTAAAGTGTTCAGCACACTATCTGGAGAACTTGAATCAGCAGGTCCTTAATTACTGCCCTTCCTCAATACACATAAACACTTAGTAGTTGTTAATCAAAATATTTATAATACAACAGCTTTTCTTAGCCTCCAGAATCATAGATAAATATTTACAGTTTGAACCACCCAGTCTATGGTGTTTTGTTATAGCAGCCCAAGTGAACTAAAACTGCATAATTATCTATCTATCTATCTATCTACCTACCTACCTACCTACCTGAGAGGGGAGAGGGGAGAGGGCAGAGATTCCCAAGCAGGCTCCATGCTGTCAGCATAGAGTCCACAACCCTGGGATCATGGCTTGACTAAAATCAAGAGTACAAGGCTCAACTGACAGTCACCCAGGTGCCCCAATAGTGTAGGATTTTTGGTAACCCATTCACATATTCTTTCTCAAATAGTTCCTTTTATTTGTTAAGGTACCTCTTCGTGGGAAAGCCAGTTTACAGCAAGGTTCTAATTTGCAATTACCTAAGAGAACAAGTTATCCACTCAGCACAGAAGATTTTGAACTTAGAACTGTCAACTGCAATCATATTTTCTTCTAAATGAAGACTTTAAAAGTCATCATCCAGTTGCTTTCCTCTCCTTCTCTTTTTCTACAGTGCTTTGGCGTTCATTAAATACTTTTATATTCTTCATTTTATTTACTTTCAATTTTGACATAGCTTTCTAGGTTGTCTGGTTCCCTGTCTACCTTCCCTCCCTAGCTTTTTAAATTTGCCTTAATGTTTTTGTGTTCTAGTTGTTGTTATTGAGAAGTTATCTGTCAGTAGTAGTTCTTCCTTTGAAGATGATGTATATTTTCCCCCTTTTGGCTGCTTTAAGGACTTGTTCTTTGTCTTTAATTTATAGTAATTTGACTGTGGTGTGCTAAGGTGTGGTTTCATGTGTGTTGATGCTTCTTGGAGATTCTTGAATCTGTGGCTTGTTGATGTTGGTCAGTTTTGGAAATTTTTGGCTATTCAATATTGATTTTGTTCCAAATGATATGTTCCAATAACTTATTTTTTTACGACTTTAGTTTTTGAGAACCGTTTTAGGTTTACATTAAAACTGAGAGGAGGGGAGCCTAGGTGGCTCAGTCGGTTGGGCATCCAACTTCAGCTCAGGTCATGATCTCATGGTCCATGGGTTCGAGCCCCACATCGGGCTCTGTGCTGACAACTCAGAGCCTGGAACTTGCTTCAGATTCTGTGTCTCCCTCTCTCTCTGTCCCTCCCCTGCTCAAGCTCTGTCTCTGTCTCTCTCAAAAATAAACATTAAAAAACTTTTTTTAAAAACAATAAGAAAGTATAGAAATTTCCCATACCATTTGTGCCCCCCCCCCCCCGACAACATGTGTAGCCTCTACCATTATCAGTATCACTCACCTGCCTATTTGTCTTTCTCCCCCGTACCCCAACCCTGGCAACCACTGATCATTTTACAGTCTCCATAGTTTTGCCTTTTCAGAATGTCATGTATTTGGAATCATACTATGCATAACTTTCTCAGATTGGCTTCTTTCACTTAGTATTATGCATTTAAGTTTCCCCTATATCTTTTGATGGCTTAATAGCACATTTTTTTCAGCATTGAATAATATTCCATTGTTTGGATGTACCACAATATATCCATTTACTTACTGAAGGACATTTTGGTTGCTTCCAAGTTTTAGCAATTATGAATAAAGCTGCTATAAATATCCATGTGCAGGGTTTTGTGTGGACATAACTTTTCAACTCTGGGTAAATACCGAGGAGCACAAATGCTGAATTGTGTGGTATGAATATGTTTACTTTTGTAGAAACTGCTAAGATGGCTGTACCATTCTGCATTTCCACCAGCGATGAATGTGAGTTCCTGTTCTTCGCGTCCTCACCAGCATTTGGTATTCTCTTGTCTGGATTTTGGCCATTCTAATAGGTGCATGATAATATTCATCGTTTTAATTTGCAGTTCCCTGGTAATGTACAAGGTGGAGCATTTTTTGGTATGCATATTTTCCATCTGTATATCATCTTTGATGAGGTGCCTGTTAAGGTCATTGGCCCATTTTAAAATCAGGTTATTTGTTATCTTCTGGTTGAGTTTTAAGAGTTCTTTGTATACTTTGGGTTATAGTCTATTATCAGATGTCTTTTGCAAATCTTTCCTCCCAGTCAGTGGCCTGTCTTCTCATCTTCTTGATAATGTTTTCTGCATAGCAAAGTTTTTCATTTTAACCAAGTCCAGCTTGTCAGTAACCTCTTTCATGGATTATGTATTGGGTGTTTTATCTAAAGTCATCGCCAGACCCACGTTCACCTAGGTTGTCTCCTATGTTATCTTCGAGGAGTTGTATAGTTTCATGTTTTATATTTCATTTTGAGTTAATATTTATAAAGGGTGTAAATAAGGTCTGTGTCTGGGTTGTTTGTTTTGTTTTGGTTTGGTTTTTTTTTGCATATGCATGTCCAGTTGTTGAAAAGACCATCTTTACTCCATTGTTCTGAACTCCAACCCCTGTGTTCCCAACTCATTGAAATTCTTGCAAGCTCCAGGCCACTGCATTTCACTCAGCCTCCACTCCTGGTATACAGAAAATTGGCAAATTTCTGATTAGACTGTAGACAAATGTACAACTCACCTCCACGTATTTCTTCTCTCTCTGGGAAGATGGTCCCTCAAGTCCTGGCTGCCTTGTTTGCTTACCATTGCCTTCAGACAGTTGCATTTTTCATCTTATTTGGATTGTGTAATTGCTCCTCTCAGGCAGTCTGGTAGAAGTCATTGCATCATGGCAGGAAGCAAAAGTCCAAGGTCTTGAATTTCATTTGATCTTCAACAAACTTGTGAAATGATCTTGACATGAAATTGAGTCTTAGGAAGTTTAGGTAGCTTGCCATGGCACAAGCCAAATAAGATAAATAGGTCCTAGAGTTCAGATCAGGTATTTTGACTCTTCTCTTACCATTAGCTGAAGCCTGAAATATATTTCATACTCAATTTTGGATTCTGAGAGCCATTAAACTATTCCTTTTTAATTCTTTTGGCTGAAACATACATTTTATATCCTTATTAATATGTTCCGCAGCGAAAAGAAAATTCTGAGCACTTTCAATGATGTAAGAGCAATACTTATGTTCCTAAGTTGACACAAATTTGCATATAGCTTGTACCTTTTTCCATTTTACTTTGGTTGAATAACATAAAAACCTGCTGGCTCGTTTTCTATAGGAATGTTGAGCATGGGCTTCCTTCATAAATAGATGCTAAATAATCATTTATCTAGGAGTCTGGGACTCTGCTATGGATCTGTATTGTCACACCCTTCCTATCTTCTGGAATCTTATAGTCACAGTGTTGTAGATATGTAAGAAGATTTTCAACCTAGACATTTCCAAAGTTTTGTGTTTCTAAAATCTTAATCTCCCAGGAAGCCATTTTTGAGGATGCATGGAAGGAGGATAGATAGAAGGCATCTTATACTCGGGCAAATCCTATACTCTCTTTAGGAATATATTATGTTTGAATATTAAGACAGAAGGCAACAGAAGAGTTCAACTTTGTGAATTCCACAACCTTCCACTACATGGGTTAGCATAATGGTATAAACCCATGACCTCTATGGGGTCAGGCAATGATAATTCTATGTTGTCAAACTTTAAAGGATTATTTCCACTGATGGATTTTATTAGCCTACTTCTCCTTAGATAATATTTGTTAATCCCTCAATGTTTCTAAACACTTGTACACTCATTATCCCACTGAATTCCCATAAGTACCCTGACATGTGAGCAGAACAAACCTTATTCTCTATTTTACAGATGAGGCCAGAGACAGTATTCCTTTCCAATGTAATGCTGCTAAGGAACCAAGTAGAACAGGGACTTGAACACGGGTCTTCTGACTTTTTTTTCCAGACTTTTCTATTAGACACAGTCTGTGATGCATATGGAAACTGAGCAAGGGGCTCTCTAGTAGCTGTACTTTGGTCTAAGTACTAAAGGATCAACAGGAGAGATGATTCTGGCCATGGAAATTTTTCCATATTCTGCACACCTGATGTTTTTCATCTCCCCCTAGTTCCATTCCCTATTGTATTAATGGGAACTCCTGGAAAAATGCCTGCATGGCCAATATCCTAGTAAGTCTCTCTCAAACTTTTTATTTCAACAAGTCTTTCCCTGAGGGAAATTCACAACAATCATCTGCCCTTTTGGAGCAAGTAGCAATAAGATTCTTAAAAATTCTTGTTTTTCTCTGAGACAAAACCCTTCAACTACCTTAAAGAAACCCAGTGTTCTGTGGGAGAATAATATTGAACAGGGCGAGGGAAGTACAGCTTGTGAGTCATAAATATTTACATTTCGTGGAGGCTTTGGGTAAGATTAAGAGGGCTGAACAGCACGACTTTCTGTGAGGAGGTGGCAGCACATTCTCTGAAATAGCCGAGGTGATATTGCTCAGGCCTCCAGCAATAATATAAATAAAGTTTTTGAAAGGTATTTTTTCAGTTGTTCAAGGCTCTGTGAATTCATTTAAATCTCTACTTTTTCAATTTTGATTGATTCTGCTTTTGTCACTTAAGGGCCATGGCTTGACCCACTCTCATCATTTGGGGAACTTTTAACAGAGAATGCATACACTAAATATATGAAAATCAGCAATATCAAGCAGAACACCAATTCATCTAAGTCCCTTCGGCTGAATTGCGTAAAAACTGATAGCAAACACAAAATAGGTATGCATTGCAACATAGTATCATTTAAGAATGCTTTTTGGGGGGCTACTTTGTTTTGTTAGGGTTCAACTAGAATTTTAATTTCTTTGTTTTATTTGCATAACAAGGTTATGAATGATGAGGCAGTTAGAGCCAGACGTGTTGGCTCCAAGGTTTGCAATTTAAGTAGGGAGTATTTTGCAAGAGAGGAAGGGAGGGAGGGGGAATTCACTCTTATAATATGCATAGCTTGCTGAAACCTGAGTTTCCCAGATTGTCTTCCTTGAGCTCCCATATCTGTAAGAATAAAGGAAAAGCAGGAGGTGGCACAGCAGACTTGAAGAGCGGATTAGCTTTCTTAAATGGGGTGAATACATCCCAAAGCAGGAACATTCCCATGATGCCCAGCTGCTAGCTGGTATTTCCCAGTGCTGCATGCTCTCTGCAAGAAAAATACAATACTGATGCCGAATAACGCCATAGGCAAATATTTTCTAGCATCCTCTTTATTCAAAAATGGATAAT
Organism: Puma concolor; assembly: GCF_028749965.1. Taxonomy (NCBI): domain Eukaryota; kingdom Metazoa; phylum Chordata; class Mammalia; order Carnivora; family Felidae; genus Puma; species Puma concolor. The sequence continues at coordinate 139,260,002 of NC_141674.1, read as the reverse complement.
AGTTAGAAATGGCTCTCTGTTACTATGACTATTGCCTCAAAGATAAAGACAAGTTTGTAAAGTAGGGGCAATTTCTCCTTAGAAATCTTTTATTCCCATTTAAGTCTCCCATCCACATTTTAATAAAAGGTCTCTGACCCAATTGTGGCATCCTCTTGGCTGCCTTCCCAGATCTATGGAGTCAGAATATCTGGGCTTGGATGTTGGGCACGTATATTTCAAAAGACTTGTAAGTGATTTTGATATGGTCCTCATCTCTTTACTTTTGTCCAAATTTACCTGTCCAAATCCCCTGGCTCTAAGTGACAAAATGTCTGATCCCAACATTTAACTTGCAGTTCCTGCTGTACATTCACCCTGGCTTAATGGGCTGCCCTCTTGGATCAGCATTTGCTCTTTATCAGTGACCTTCCTAACTTTGTTTCCAAAAAAGTGGCCAGAAGTTTCAAGAACATGGGGGGCCATAAGGGGAGGTAAATTTGGGACGAGGGATTATTTGGGGAGTATCAAAAACCACATAAGGTGCCCACCTGTTCTAACTATGCATGAGATTGTCTTTGTACATAAACTTCGTGAGGCCTATTGTATTGATAAAATTATTGAAAGAGCAGACTGAAATGTGATTGCCTTGTTTTAGTCCAGCCTAAGGCAAGGGACCTAGCTGGAAATTGCCATTTGGCTTTCCAATCCATTAAAGACGTCCAGATTTGTCCTTTGCTGCCAGTTTCACTTTCAATTTCACCTTGACACTTGGGTTAAATTTGTTTAGGAAACCCAGTTACCAAGCTGCAGATGAGATGGAGTTAGAAGTGGATGTGCTCAAGCCATAAAGAACCTTAGGAAAGGAAAAGCTGGTCCTCATCAGGGACTCTCTGGGGAGTGACTGGCCTGACTTTTTCTGCTGTTTCCCAATCAACAGCCACAGTGAAGGGTCAGGGTGGGTCTGACTTCTGCTCTCACACCGCCCCTTTCCCCTGCGGCTGAGAGAGGTCTCTTACAAAGCCTCTCAGATACCATCCTGATAGCTCAGGTATCAGCAGGAAAGGAAAAGGGGAACAATTCCTCTGTGCTATCAGAGTACTGTTTTCTTTTTCACCTTGGTGAGCATCTGAAAGACATGCCTATGCTTTCACTCTTGGGAAAAGTGATCCTTTATGCAGATCTCACTTGAGATGAGGGAAGACACTCTCCCTTGTCCATCTGTGTCCTCCTGTTTCCTGGGGACAGTTCTCAGGGAACAAGGGGAGGCACAGTTGAAGATCCAGTTTAGTGAAGAATGATACACAAGCAACTGGTGGCATGCAAGCTGACCTTAGATATTACAAAAACAATCTTTTATGTATTATTTTTAAAACAGGCATTTATCTTTACAGCAACCTCCGATTTCTGGCAAATTAAATGAATTTGTCACTATAATTACAACAGAAAATTCTTTTTAAAAACAAATTTATTTAGTTTAAAAAAGGAATCACTTTAAAGAAAAGGATTAAAGGAATAACAGTGTAGTTGGTATGCGGATAGTACAACATTCATCGTTTGGTATGGGAATGACAAGTTTAGAAAATGTTGGCTCACACAAGCTGCAGTAGAGTGGACCCAGAGAAAAAAAGAGTTCGGAACTTCTTAATTAAAACTTTTTAAAAATCTGCAGGCCATAAATATTATGTGGAGGTTAGCAGTTTGAACCTTCACAATCTCTCGAAATTTTAGCTCTTAAAAGATGCCATTATTAGAAATAGTGTTATGAACTTAAAACCCACAATGTGGATTTTAAAAAGAATAAGAGGTCATGCCTGACTCTGAGCTTTTAATGTTGGTTCTTGATTTGTTTGTTGGGTACTTAAAGCTAATTCTATAAACACTGAGCTGTGAGAGCCCATTTGGTTTCCTCATTTAGTGCCTCTAAATCCATTTATCTCTATGCCTAGAGCTAATATTGCTTTCCTACCCTCAATTCAACTAATTCCTTGGGAGTCTTTCTGAAATCACAAATAATAAAATACAAGGGCTATTATTAATTAGAAAAGAAGATTTATAGAGAAGAAAATAGAAATTCAGGCTCTGTATTTATTCAACAATAGTTGTAAAAATTTTTTACTTTTTTTTTTTTTTTTTTGGAGATACTCAGATTGAGGAAACCATTAGAGATGGTGCTGTACAGACATCATTTCCACTGTGGTGTGTATATTACTAACAGGATGCAAAATACAATATGGTTTGGTGGGAAGAGCTTTAGAGTTAGATGTAGGTATTATCCCTAGTTTTTCCTGCTTCTAGTTATAATCTTGTATATATCGCCTCTAAACCACAATTTCCTAAACTATGAAATGGGGAAAAACAGTATTTGTTGCATGATGATGTTGTAGAATTAATTTAGAAAAGTAGGAAAAGGGTCTGGCATGTATACAGTGTGCTTTTATCTTTATCTTTCCCTATAAATGAAATTCACTCCATTTGGCACTTTATTTTGTACTGATCTAGCTTTTATTTAATTGCTTCTTAGTTCTGCCTCCATAAATCGATTACCATAGGGACAATGTCTTCCCATTTGTAGTATCTGCAGTGTTGAGGTCTGAGTCCCATGCTTAGTCTCAGATTAAAGGAGGATAAGATGACCAGGTTAGGAGCAGCATACTCATAGTTTTGTGGGGCTGGAAGAGATCTCTTAGAGCGGTGGTCTGTCTCTGGCATACATCAAGGTGGCAGCAGTGAAACTTTCTCAGGGAGATGACCTTGCAAGGCCAAGAGATTCACCAACATTTCTTATGGTGCTCAATAGTTTAGTGCCCCAGGCTACTGGCAATTTCTTTTAGGTATCTAACTTCAATCACATCGGTTGCGATTTGAAGCCTTCTCTCATTCTTCCATGGAGATAGGGAGCATTTCATCACTGTCCTTTGCAGAGTGTTTCATCTTCTTGAAACCTGTTACTGTCACCTCACCCTCTCCCGTTTATTTTCTGTGTACTGAAATTCTTGAGAAACAGTATAGTTTTCCAGAAACTTGGTATCTGATTCAGGATTTGGTTCTTATTGGAGAAGGCTGCAATAAAATCAGCAGTTCCAATACAAGGAAATCATCAAAACTGCGCATCTTTTGAGCATTACTTGAGTAGGGGAGGTGATGTCACTAGGCAGTTGGAATAGTTCATGTTTGTTGTGAACCTGAAGTTCTAAAGTCATCTTGTAATTAAATCTCAATTCACTGAGATTTTAAAAAGATGAAACATTTGGGGTTCCTGGGTGGCTGAGTCGGTTAAGCAGCTAATTCTTGATTTTGGCTCAGGTCATGATCATGATTTGTGAGTTCAAGCCCTGCATTGGGCTCACTGCTGTCAGTGCAGAGCTGCTTTGGATCCTCTGTCCCCCTCTCTGCTTGCCTGTCTCCCACTCATGCTTTCTGTCTCGAAAATAAACATTAAAAAAAATATGAAACATTTACTGAAATGGATTTCCTAGATTTGCTAATTTCATATGAACTTAAAGTCATATAACTGATTCTAATCTAGTAGTTCCGAGTAGTCACATAACTTGTTCTAAAATTACCATAGTCTCTTCTTTTAGAAGCGTTTAGATGCATTTAGACAAATCATTTTATCTTCTCTAGAGTGGATATGTATCTGGAACAGGAATAGCTATCATAATTTCACAAATAAGTTTTCTTAGAATTTCCCTTGCATCCTGCAAGCTGATGTAAATAACTTAAAATTACAAAAATTGCAAAATAAAGTTCCATATCCACAGAAATGCCCATCACTCCTAGTAGACCACATTCTCCACAAGGATAAGAACTGTGGCAAATGTTTTAATTCAGTGTCTTATACAATAGTTGGCTCTAGTAGGCATTGAATATTATCAAATAAATAAATAAAGGAATGAAGTGAGAGATGCTGAAGCATCTGAAGTGAGTGGCTTTTGGTAGATAAATTCTGCTGAGTATTGGCTGGTTATGTATGTGTCCAGAGTTTGGAGCTGCTTGTAACTTAAGGATATGAGTTGATTCTGAGTCAAGGTGGATATTTAGGGGAAGTACAAAAAGTTGAAGATCAATCCATTGTCTTCCATCCAAGAAGATTTGATGAATGGTTAGAACTTGGGGAGGAATTATGAAATTGTTGGGACTCCTCAAATCACCAGATCCAGTAATGCATATAGTGTATCTAAGAGTGGGCCAGATATTAACACAATGGACTGGCTGTGAGCATTCAAGTCCTAGGTAACTTGAAGGTCATACGTGAGGTGTATTTCTTGGGGTCCAGCTATCCTGACATAGGTTTCTAGGCAAGATCTGATTCAAATGGATCATGACTACAATAGCATGAATTCTAGATGGAAGAATCTCCAACTGCCTGAGTTCAAAGTTTGGCTTTACCACTCTTCAGATAAGCAATCTTGGTCAATTTATTATACTTTTTGGTGTTTTCATGTACTCTATATTGAAAAATTGTGACAAATTTCTTTCTTTTTTTTTTTTTTTTTTACCTCCCTCAGAAGTTTTTAAAGATAAAATTAGGGACACCTGGGTGGCTCAGTTTGTTGAGCATCCGATGTTGGCTAGATCATGCTCTCACAGTTTGTGAGTTTGAAACCTGCTGACAGCACAGAGCCTGCTTTGGATCCTCTGTTCCCCTCTCTCTCTGCCCCTGCCATGATCATGCATTCTCTCTCTCTCAAAAATAAACATTAAAAAAAAGGAAAAGATAAAATTAAGTAATCCATAGAAAACATTTATTATATATGGCACTCCAGTAAATGTTAGAAACTATGATGACTATTTTTTTGTTAAAATTTTTTTTAATGTTTATTTACTTTTGAGAGAAAGAGAAACAGAGATGTGAGCGGGGGAGGGAAAGAGGAGGGAGACACAGAGTCCAAAGCAGGCTCCAGGCTCTGAGCTGTCAGCACAGAGCCGAACATGGGGATCAAACTCACAGACAGCAAGATCATGACCTGAGCTCAAGTTGGACACTTAACTGACTGAGCCACCCAGGTGCCCCAATGACTATTGTTACTGCATCGTTGAGGTATGAAAATAACCAAGTTGTTATTAGTTGAGTAGAAAGTGAAGTTTCAACTCCCTTAAAGACCAGCATATCTCACACTATTCCATAATCAATGGGCTAGTGGTCAATCTCTTTCATTAGAATATATGTTTCTGAAAGACCTGCCAGATTTTAATTTCCTTTGACGTCCCCTCACCTGATACAGTGATGGTCATGTGATAGATTTTCAATAAATACTTGGTTAATAGAGATTAATTAAAACCTACGGAGCTGTAGGTTGTTAATGCAGCATCAAAAATATCTATGGTCCTATTTAATGTTGGGTTTTGTTCCATAGGATGTCAGAACTTTTAAAAAAAAAAACATTTTAAAGTTTTTGTTTAAAAGTAAGACAAAGGAAAATAAATCTTCCCTAAATATAATTGACCATGTTTATTTTTGGATAAGAGACTACTACTGTCTTTAGATAGGGACAATCTGTACTTTTCCTTAAGTATGTCGCATTTTTAAACTATAAGGAAAAAATAAGAGAATGAAAAGTTAAATCTCCTATTATATCAAACTTCATGAAATCTAAAGTTTTTTAGTTTTGTTTTGTTTTACTACCCCTGACAAGTGTCATTTGGGACTGTGGTGCTTGGTGTGGTGGTAGCTGAAGGATGGGATTAGATTCAGGCATCCATCTGTAGTTTCCAATACCCAGCAAGTGCTTAGTGCACTTTGCTCTCCACCCTTCCCAATTCCACTTGTGACTGGTGGGTTAAATGTGAGAAACTCTGGAACCAAACATTCTAATTCCCTTGGGCTATCTACTCTTAATAGCAAGTTCACATATAGCTGCACATTGTTTCTCTAAATTCTCAGAGGTAATCACTTCAGACACTCCTTCAGCATATCTTTCTTAAGTTTCCCTCACATTCTGTCACAAGTAGAACCACCTGATTCCAAACCTCTTTCAAGGTTTGGATACATTTTATCTGTTTTGTCCCATCCAATTGCTCTCCCTGCTGCTCAGATGTCTCCTTCTCTTTTCTGCGTTCCTACAGCTGCCATTTTTGGGGTCACTTTCTCTACTTCTGCTCTTGCTCAGAACTTAACTTCAGAGTTGGGGAAGTTGTCACAGTGAAATCCCCAGACACTTCTGACTGGCATTTCAGATTATTTTCCAACCCTGTAATATAATAGGAAAATCACAAAGAAAATTCTCCTAAGCTGACAAAAGTTAAAATGAGTATAGGAGAAATAGTACATTACATGCAAATAAACAGATAAAAGAGAAAAGAGAAAAAAAGAACAGCTTTATGGTTTCTGCTTCTTCTGAGTATGCAGGTTGTCCAGACATCACCACCGATGGATATAAACACATTTGAACAATAGCTTTCATTCATTGGTAGAGTATCAGTTAGGAATTGTATGACTATACACAGGGTAATGCTAGCTCACATGTTGTTAGTTAGCATTCAGGAAACACCAGTCTCAGGATAAACCCCAAGATTTCAGTGGCTAAACCAATAGAAATTTATTTCTCATTTATTATCAGTCCAGGGTAGGTGTTACTGGTCCATAGAGTGTGAAGGTTAAGGTTTTACTGAAAGATGTCAAGCATGAAACCCTGACATAGGCACTGCCATCTTCTGTGTGTTTTCTGGTAATTAACCAAGAACGTGGAGGAAAATGCATGTGAGATTTTTCTTATCAAGTGTGAAAGTAGTGAGCATCAATCATCTCTATGTACATTCTATTGGATGAAATTCACTAAAACAGAAACATGGATATATGGGAAAAACAATAAACAAATAGCTGATTGCTTTCAAGTTAGTTCCATGTACCAATAACTACCCTCAAATTTCCTTTAAAATTTTTTAATGTTTATTTATTATTTTTGAGAGAGACAGAGCACAAGCAGGGGCGGGGCAGAGAGAGAGGAGACACAGAATCTGAAGCAGTCTCCAGGCTCTGCACTGTCAGCGCAGAGCTTGACAAGGGGCTCGAACTCAGAAACCATGAGATCATGACCTGAGCTGAAGCCTGATGCCTAACCAACTGAGCTACTGATGTGCAACCCCTCCGCCCCCCCCACAAAGTTCCTTTTGAAACATAAATCTCAAATACGATTTATTTCTTTATCATCTTAATGGCAAGCTAAGAAATGTAGGGAGAAGAGGAAACATTTGATAAACAGTATTTTGATTGTTTTCTACGCAAAGATCACGTTCAGCACCTTTCCAAAGGAGAAAATTAATAGTACTATTTAGTTAGTGTCTCTAGATTGAAGTCCATAATTTCTGAATGCCAAGAAATTCCTTTATTCAGGTACAGACAAAACTCTATGAGTTACAGCCACTGCTAACTAAAAGAAGAAGAAAAACAATCTTTTCCCGCCACCAACAAATATACAATACTAGATCAAAAAGCTCTACTTTGTTCTGACAATATCCTGGCTCAAATAGGATGTTAGTATTTAGGATAATGTTAGCTGCTGTAACAAATTAGTTAGAAGTTTCACTGACCTAATGTCCTAAGTTTATTTTATTCTTCCGTGAAATCCAAAGTGGTTGTTCCTGCTGGTGTGGGTGGGTTCTGACCCCCACAATCACTCAGGGACCCAAGCTGTTGGAGACTTTGCTGTCACTTACCTTCAGGAGATGCCTTTCAAGTTTGCTTTGGATATTGACTTTGAGCTAGCAGAAGTAGGAAGAGCATGTAGGCATACACAAAACAAATTTATGTGGATCAGGTCTGTAGTAGTGCTTGTCCCTGTCACATTTAACTGTAAGGGAGGCTGAGCAAAGTAATCTAGCTGGTGCTCAAGAAGAAGAGAAAATGATTTTGAAGAACAGCACTAGCAATCTCTGCTCTACTGGTTTGAACAAATAGGAATTGGTTTTTTCTTATGAATGAGAAGTCTCAAAGTTGGTTGTCCAAAACTGGTGCATGGACCCGATAGAGGTAATCAAGACTGTTTTTCTCCCCTACTCCCCTAGATGCAATAAAAATGTGCCTTCACTTGAGATTTCTGGCAATAATTTATTGGCCAGATTTAAGTGACCATTGTTAGTAGCAAGGGAGGCTGGGAAATAGGGTATTTTAACTAGGTACTACTACTGTTTTACATCAGCTTAATTAGTAAGGAAGGAGAGAATGAACACCAGGTAGGTAATGAGCAATGTCTACCTCAAAGGACAATATGATTTCCATATTCTAGGGGAAAATCCTTCCTTGATACATACCTGTTTTTCTCTTAGGAAGTAGTATATACAACACTCCTATATTTTAGAAACATTCAGAAATAGCTACATGAAATGAGTCCTTCAATACCTTGACCTTGCCTGCAACATAGTGAGTAATTTTTTATTGAAAAAATTAAATGAATGAGCAAATGCATCAGTACACCTGTATGACTTATGGGAGTCAAACGAGGTATCCTGTGACCACTGTGACTAACAAATATGTAAGTTTAGTTATATAATGAATAGAGGAGATAGTTACTGTCAATGTACAAATCATTTTCCCTAGATACTTCTTCTTTATGAGGTAGTTTATAGCTTCGAAGTCCTTAACAATTCAAGTTTCGTCTCTTTTGCACTCCTAGAGAAAACATAAGAAAAAATTCAAACCCAGAAGAAGCCCATAAAAAAGTCACCCCAAAGAGTGAAAAATATATCTAGTAAAGGATTCTATACTTGAACGTAGGAACTACATCATTTGTAGGGAGAGAGGGATGTTACTGTTTAGAAACCGGTAGAATGAAAAGCTGACTTATTTTTTTGGCTTAAATAGATTGATTGTGCAAATGTTGATTATTACTATGTCGGGAAAAATTAGTCTAGTCAAAAATAGCAGATGCCATGATTACATACCCATGAGTCCCTCTCTTTCTAACTCGCTTTGTCTGATGGTTAAAACAGGGAAGCCGAGACACGTGAGAGGTACACGCTATGTGCCACTGCTGAGGCTGCCGCCGTTGAAATAATGGGGCCATTGCTATTTCACAGTTTTGCTTTAGAAGCCACAAAACCCTTCCTGTGATGTCAGTGCAGCCTGCAATAACCCAAATGGTGGCCCAGAAATGCACATCTGACGTAAGCTGCCTTTATCGAGCAATAATTATTTCTTCTTTTGAAGAGTCAGCTTGCCAATCACTCTGACATGCTTTCAGTTTGTTTCAATAGTACAGGTTTTTCTTCTGCTTTTCCACGAAGAGTCTTTGACAGACTTAGTTACTTTCAGTGCCAGTCACTGCCTTGCTGGAAGTCTGTCTGGATGTCCCTTACTGCAAAGCAACTAAGTCCCTGCAGCATCAAAGTGAAAATAAAAATATCTTGACAAGCTCATCTCTCTTTTTGAATCCCTTGGACGCTTGGGCACTGGTGTGCTCTGAATCCAGGATCGTGCTGGGAAAGCAATAAACTAATGTCTGTGGAATGTGCCCTTGGAAGTGGGATGGCCTGGAGGTGGGGAATTTCAGCCAGGTGCGGGCATCAAAGCAGATTTAAGCAAATTGTGCTCGGATATGTGTACAGAGATACATCTCTCCAAAAAGTACAAACTTGCATTGTGAATATTCTTGTAAGAAAACAGGAAAACATTTTGACTTGCTTGTCAGGAAACATAGAACTTATTTCAGGTTCTTTCGTTTTAAAGATGCATATTTAAAAAATACAATCAAGACTAATCTTACCACTTGCTGAATAGGGGAATGAGAATGTCGTTTTGAGAATGGACTTAGCTGGGGGCTCTTAGGTGTCTCTTGGTTTCACAGCCCTGGCTCCACAGTCTAATCCAGAGCAACACATACATTGTTCTGCTTGATAGAAACTGGCCATTCTTTGTTACATTTTGTGGTTTTGAGGTGCCCTATGTATCCTCCATGGACATAAATTCCGATTCTCTGGTTCCTTTTGAAGATCACTCTTATCACTGACATGGCCTACCTTTGTTCTCCAGGGGAGTCTGTAGATCTTCTCTTACCTTTTCTTTTGACCCAGGCTGCCGAGATTTTGAAGAAAAATTTTAAAAGTTGGTGATGTATATTTCAATATATTCCATATCGTCCAGGACTTTGTTCAAAATGTCTACATTTGCCTGCTTTGTGCTATCTCGTATTAACAGGGCAACATGATGCCATGGATCTGCTATTTTGACTCTTTTCTGCAGTTTACTGAGAAAATTACCCATATGAATAAACTGTACTCCATTCATACCACTGACAACAGCACCCGACAACTGGGAGGGACACCTCCTTCTCTCTCATTCTCCATATCCACTCAGTCATCAAGACCTGTGGACTTTCATTGCCCGAAGTCTTTTGCACTGTTCCTTTTCTTCCATTCATGCTACCATATTCTTGGTCCAATCTCACATCCCTCAGCTAGACCACAGCAATAACCTTATTACAGACTCACATTCACGCTTGCCACCCTCAATGCATTCTTTGCATTCCAGCCGGAGCAGTCTTCTCCAAATGTAAATTGAGAATGTAATTCCCATGCATGAAATCTCTCCATGGCTTTGTCTGCAGACATAGATCAAAATCCTTAACATGGTATAACAGTCCTGCATGACCTGACCTTCTTCTCCTTCTGAACTTCTGTGTCTTTTTTAAAGTCACCCTGCTCCATTACCCCTGACTTCAAGAACTTCAAGTTCTTCTTCTTCTTCTTCTTTTTTTTTTTTTTTTGAGGGGGAGGGAGCGTCTTTATTGTCGCTTTGCTTGACTGAGCTGATGCAAGCCTGAGCCATTGTAATATGGACCTTAAAAAATTAATGCGACTCGTCCAATTGTCATAGAGTCATAGGACTCTGAGTCTTTGGGATACCGATCTCTCTGGACTTGTTTTGCCTTTTGTTGGTTGGGTTTCCTGCAACAAACTGACACTTCAGTCCTTTGGATGAGTCAACGCAAGTTATTTTGATGCCTTTCTTGAAATGTTGCATGTTGCACAAGCCTATCTGCCCTGGCCTGAGAAACCAGATCACTTCACTCCAGCTGATGATTCCTAATTGGAACACTCCAGCAAATGAGTCTCTGGAAGTGTCATTTTGGGGACTGTGTAACGTGTCTGCTGGAGCTGAGTTTGTTTACACGTTGCCAGTGTCATCATTTACAAACTTCAAAAAACACATTGACAAATTCCCTAGCTGTTTTGGCAGTGCTTCCATCAATCACCCAACTAATAGTACCAACATTTCTCCTGGGCTATTATAGTCACTTCAATCGCTGCTGCTGCAGCTTTGGGAGACGATAAATCAGAAGGGGTTCTTTTAGATGGTCTCAAGTACAACACCATTTTTTATTAAGCAGGCTTCCCTCCTCACTCTTCCCTTACTGCCCTTCCTCCCTCCAACCTCCCGTAAACAATTCTTTCTGCTTTGTATCACCTTAGACAAAGTAATTTGGATCTATGGCTTTCCTTCAGAGGCCCCTTTGCAACGTCACTGGGTAATGGGTCCATTTATTATTTTGGATTTTTGTGTGTCCTCTTTAGTTACTCCGTGCAGCCCTCTCCAATCAATAAGTGTATTGTGTTTCGGCCGGCAACAGGTGCCTAGCTTCCCAGGCCCAACACACCCTCAGAGCGGCTCACATGTCTCATGACCACAGCATGAAAACCTGAAACCATTTTGCCTTTCAAGCAGGTTCTTTGTGAGGCAGTGTCGGCAGCAGCTGTATCTCTAAGACCGAGTAACTAGAGTATCCCTGCTCTTGCACTTTTGTGGTTCCTCTCTATTGCTGAAGCCTCACACGCCTTCTGACAAGGAGGAAGGAATTGCAAATGCTCAGTTGCTACATCACCTGTGCAGATTTGTTTTTCTTGGGGCTGCAGCCTCTCCCAATTTTTCTGTATTCAGAGCCTGACTTTTTTCCTCACAAACTGACCCATCTTAAACAAGAGTGTATTAAAAAAACAACCACCAACCTCTTCCAACTTCCTCACCATTAAGAAGCACGACCACATCTTCTCCCTTCACTGCACACACATTCAGAATCTGGACAGTGAAAGGGGAATGCCTGCCAAACTTGGCAGATCAGGTGAGAAGGGCTGGCCGGGGTTCTGCTGCCCAGCTGGAGTGTTTGCTGGCTGCGGTACCAACTGCAGGGCCAAACAAACCCTAAGACTGCATTTCAAGTTGCTGCCTAAGAGATGCTGTTAACTCCGCTACTGAGGGCTCTATTCATCCTTAAATGATCCATGGTCCTGGACAAAGCACCAACTGCAGCCCGTTGCAAATCTTGGCTCCACCTGACCAACCTATTAATCAGAATTTTAACTGGGCCTTGGAAGCGTTTTTCTTTCATGTGTAAGTCAGAGAGCTGCTCACGGTGGAGACTTCATGTAAATGATGCCATCAACTTGATGCATGGGGCCTTCGATGTCTGAATCTGTGGTCACAGGAAGTATTATTTACCCTAAAAAAGTAATCCTTCTCCTGGATGCCTTAACTGCTGGAGGCTGTCTTCACCATTAGCAGTATCTTTGATTGCCAGCTCTATCTTGGTGCTGAAATGACCAAATGGCAGTAATCATTTTTATGTTTGAGAGGACTTTTCTCTTCAGTTGAAAGAGAAACACCACTGGTGTTCACATTTTTTGAAAAGCAATTTTTTTCAAGGTGGATTTTTGTTTAAATGGTAGCCTCGAGGCACTTTTATTTGACAAACAATAATTAACCTCTTATTCATGGAAGTATTCATAAAGACAACTGGCTGATCAGAATTCGCTGACCTCATAAGATAGGAATATTTTTGAATTCCCTTTTAGCCTCAGTAACATGAGAAATCCTTAGTACAGAGAAAGAATCAGCATTTGTTCGTTGTGTATATTGATGATTTTATTTATATCAGATCTAAAACTAGGATAATAAATGTAAATATTCTAACACTTTTACAGTAAGCTCTTATGAGCCAATATTTTAAATAGTACAGTGTTTGTCAAATGAGTATTGTTCAGTTTCGATTTATTTTTTATTGAAGTATAGTTTACCTACAATGTTGTATTAGTTTCAGGTGTTCAGCATAGTGATTTGACAATTCTATGCATTATACTGTGCTCACCATATGTGTAATGATCGTGTCAGTATAATGTTAAAATCTTATTGATTATATTCCCTATATTATATTTTTTATTCCTATGATTATTTATCACTGGAAGTTTGTAACTCAATCTCTACCTATTTTGCCCAAATCCCCCAAACCACCTCCTCTCTGGCAACCACCAGTTTGCTCTCTGTATTTATAATTTTATTTGGTTTTATTTGCTTATTTTGCTTTTTAGATTTCATATATAAGTGAAACCATACACTATTTGTCTTTTTCTGACTCACTTCACTTAGTATAATGATCTCTAGATCCATTCGTGTTGTCACAAATGGCAAGATCTCCTTTTTTATGGCTGGATAATATTCTAGTGTGTGTGTGTGTGTGTGTGTGTGTGTGTGTGTGTGTACAATCACATCTTCTTTATCCATTCATCCAGCAATGAACACTAAGATGGCTCCCATAACTTGACTATTGTAAACAAAATTGTAATGAACATAAAGGTCAATATCGCTTTTGGAATGAATGTTTTTGTTATCTTCAGGTACATAGTAGTAGAATTATTTGTTCATATGGTATTTTTATTTTTAATTTTTTTAAGATACCTCCACAAAATTTTCTACAGTGGTCATACCAGTTTACATTCCAACAACAGTGCACAAAAGTTCCCTTTTCTCCACATCCTTACCACCACTTGTTATTTTTTATCTGTTGATAGCAGCCATTCTAACTTGTGTGAGGTAAGAACTTACTATGTTTCTGATTTGCATTTCTCTGATGATTAGTGATGTTGAACATGTTTTCATGTGTCTGGCCATGTGTATATTCTGTGGGGGAAAATGCCTTTTTATGTCCTCTGTTCATTTTTAAATCAGATTTTTTTTTTTTGGTGTTGAGTTGTAAAAATTCTTTATATTCTTTATATATCTTATCAGATATATCATTGGCAAATATATTTTCCCCATTCAGTAGGTGGCCTTTTCGTTTTGCTCATGGTTTCCTTTGTTGTGCAAAAACTTTTTATTTTCTTTGACTCTCAATGGTTTCTTTTTGCTTTTGTTTTGTTTGCCTCAGGAGACATGTCCATAAATATGTCGCTAAGGCCAATGTCCAAGAGATTGCTGGCTACGTTTTCTTTTAGAAATTTTATAGTTTCAGATCTTACCTTTAGGTTTTTAATCCATTTTGAGTTTATTTTTGGGTATGGTATAAGAAAGTGGTCCAGGTTCATTCTTTTGCATGTAGCTTCCCAGTTTTCCCAGCACCCTTTGTTGAAGAACTGCCTTCCTCATTGTATATTCTTGCCTCCTTCATTGTAGATTAATGGCCATATTAAGTGTGGGTATATTTCTGGGGTCTCTATCGTGTTCCATTGAACTATGTGTCTATTTTTGCTCAAATACCATGCTGTTTTGATTACTATAACTTTGTAGTATATCATGAAATGTGAGATTGTGATGTCTCCAGATTTGTTCTTGCTCAAGATAGTATTGGCTGCACCAAGTCCATTTAAAAGACACAATTTGTGTAAGCCTCCAGTGTTGACTTAATCTATTAGACTAGTAATAGCCTTTTTATGCATGTATTTTTTCTATCTATAAAACCTATACAAATTAACAAAAACAATCATAAAATTGATAAAATGTAAACGAACATTAGTCAAATTAACATAAAAGAAAATTTTGATTGCTAAAAATAAATAGGTCACTCATAGTAAAACCATGGTACTAAACCATGAGCTACTTTAGTAGAGTGTGGCATGCCAGTGCTAATGTGTTTTTTGATTACTAGTGTATTGTGATGCCGTTGGGTCTTCCCTGGTGTGAATACAACATTTATGCCATTTGGTTTTACTTGTCCCATTGGCTCATGACAATTAATGAGGGACTGGTTGGCCTCACTTTGATCATGAGATATGTGCAAAAGCTGATTCTCAAATAATGGGCAAATATCAGTGTCAGTCTACCAGAAAATTCAGAATATGGTCACATAACTTTTAAAATCATCGTGAAAATGGAGACACAGAATTTTAAAGTTCTTATAAATAACTTGTTGAATTCTGAAAATATATCCTATAATTTTAGAAATACTGGTTTAAAAGAGAGAATGTTTGAGAGTGTTCCAGTCTTCATTATGATCCACTAGTCAAAATCCACCAAAATGTTCACTTAACCTCCTCAGACTTCAGTTGCTATTTTTCATAGGATAAGACCAACCAAAAATGACACAAATTTAGCTCCATGGTATATATTAGGTGTCTATTGTATGCCATTCATGGGGTAAAAGGTAGAACAGATCAGAGAAGGAAGAATGAAAATCTATTAGAGAAGAATATGGTGATTCCACTAGTCATCCTAGTCAGATCTCCTTAAAAATTTTAATAATTAATGTTAAACATAATTAAGATTTAACTTGGTGCTATATGAACTGACTTTTTTAATATAAAATTTATTGTCAAACTGGTTTCCATACAACACCCAGTGCTCATCCCAACAGGTGCCCTCCTCAATGCCCATCACCCACTTTCCCCTCCCTCCCACCTACCATCAACCCTCAGTTTATTCTCAGTTTTTAAGACTGATTTTGAGAACTTTAGATTTTTTATTTACAAGGATAAGACACTAATGATTTCAGCAAGTAACTTCCTAGAAACTCCCTTTAAAATAATTCGAAAAAAGTGTACTTAAAAGTAATAAGCATCTTTTTCTAAAAATAGACAATAATTTCAAATTTTTATCAAGTTATAAACCATTTACCCCAACTAGTCCTAATGATGGAAGACTGATTCAGCATTTCTTTCAGATGTACCATGCTCTGTCCTTTGTTCAAGGTCATTGGCAAGAGTTGACTGCATATAATGTGTATATATTGTGCCTATTTTTTTAAAGTATTTAAGATTGTAAATATCATGACCAATAGTTTAATCGCTAGCTTCCACCAACATGGTCAAATTAGCTAACATTGTAAGACTTTGCTCCCACAATATAAAGCATTAAGATGCTAATAACCAGGACAATTTGAATACATAAATCAATTTAAAATAAATACTGATCAGGATTTTTTTATAATCTGGGAAAGAAAGGGATCCCATAGAGGGGTGAACCATAATGAAAATAACATAATACAGTCATGTAAACCAGCTCAATCTGGCCCATATTGCATGTCCAGCTGGGGTTGGCAGAGAACTTTGTCATAATAGTCCTCTAGCACTCAAAGGGACCCAGGATGACTGAAGATCCAACTTGACATACACATGATGAATGAAGTTCTACCTTAAAAATTCTATGAGGAAATAAAGGGAGTTAATTCTATTTACATTTTACTGTGTAAAGAAAGTCCATTGAACACGACTTAGTTCAATGCATGCAAGGAAATACAATCCATGTATCCAGGAAAAGAGCAGAACTGTGTATTTATGGATGTCCCTCATACATGGAGGATTGACAAAAATTACAAGCCCCACAAAGGAGTTGAACTATGGCAAAGAAAGGTTTATCAAGTATGAAAGAAACCACAGGAAAGTTAGTATTTTAGTCACAATCATTATATAAATATGTAAGGAGAAAATTAAAATGTTCTTACTATCATGAAAGTGAGAAAGAAGAAACTGAAACCCTGAGAGAATAAGAAAAGATAAAGTAAAAAGACAGACTTGAGTAAAGAACCACATCAAACTGGAAGATAGATCTGAGGAAATCAACTAGAATGTACCATAGAATGATAAACAGAAGATATGAGATAAACAGAGGGGAGATATCAAGGGAGGTAATAAAAAAAAAAAAAAAAGAAACATGGAGGCTTTAATGAAATGGTCCAACAGAAGTTTAACAGGAATTACAGAAAGAAGAGAGAGAATCAGGGACAGACGATATTGGAAGAGACAATGATTGAACATTTTCAGTGGTTAGAAGACCTGGGCCCTTTCGTTTAAAAATGTATACTATCAAGAATCTCTTAGCAGGAAAAATAAAACAAATCGTCATCCAATTCTGTCACAGAAAAAACTGTAGAATATGAAATATAAAGAGAAAATAATAAATAACAAACAACAACTGGAGGACAGTACAATGACAGCAGAGATTTTATCAACTCTTCTCTATGCCCCAAATGAAATCTCAGGCTTCAAAAACCACTCTGGGCCAGCAATGAAAATACTGTGACACGTTCATGCACTGGAACTGTGGGCTCCAGGAAATTGTGCTAACAGAAGAGTGAAAATATATTTATGGGTCACGGCCTGTCTTTAAGAAATGTTATGTTACAGAAATGCTGTCTTAAATATCTTACATATTTTGAGATATTTATAACTTTTAAAATTACTTCTGTATAAATCTTTTGGTGCCATATTCACCATAATTGCTTCCAATAGACAAGGTAATAATAATAAGTTTAATTTTAAAGATGACAACACTGAGGATCTTGCAGGTTAAGCAATATTTACCAGTCATAAAACTGGTAGGTATAAGAGGGGGGTTGAGAAAAATCAGGTGTCCTGGTCCTTGATTTATTTTTTAAGTCAGGGTTTACAGAAGGCAAATATTTGGTTATTGTATTTGCAAACTATGCCATATTGAAATGGGGCATTATTAAAACAGAGATTCTGTCAGTTCCAAACACAGTTGCCTCGGAGAGTAACACGAGAATTGCTACTTAGTCTTTTTACAGGAATCATATTTGAGTACAGATACTCTTTTAAGAATGCAATATGTTTCTCTAAATATTGTGCAGATACTTTTTTTAAAAATGTTTTTTGCTAAGAATATGTTTGGCCCAGACTTGCTCACATTAGTAGGGACTTCTTAAATGTAAGTTCTAGAGTTAACTTAGGATAGAAACACATCCTAATCCTAGTTTGGATTGTTTTGTGAATAATAAAATCCAAGCCAAGACAGTAATTAGGGTGTATTGGAGGTCCTTGCCACAGTTGATATAACTGTCTACACAGGAAACTGAAAAGAATTGATAGATTATTAGAAATAAAAAGAATTTATGAAGGTAAACCAAGAAACAGACTCTCAACTGTGGAGAACAAACTATTGGTTGCCTGAGAGGGGGGGTTGGGCGTGTGTGTGAAATAGATGATGGGGATTAAGGAGTGCTCTTGTCATGATAAGCACTGGGTGTTATAAGAAATTGTTGAATCACTATAGTATACACAAATAAATATAACACTATGTTAACTGTATTGGAATTAAAATTTAAAAAAAATATGAAGGTAGATCATTGACACAGGAAATCAAAAGGAATTGATAGACAGCCTTCAGAAATTCTTATTTCCAATATTTTTTTTTGATATAAGGTATCAGTAAAAGCTATTTTATTTCCATATACCAACTTTAAAGAATTAGAAAATTCCAATAGTGTTAGTTTCCAAATGTGGTTACTATCAATATTCATGTTCCTTCTAATAGTAAGAGGTAGAATCTATTTCTTTCTTCTTTCAAGCTGGATTCAAAGATTCCTTTGAATCTTGTCTTAGAATGTGGTAGGAAGTGACGCTATGCCAATTCTAGGCTTAGCATTTAAAAAGGCTGGCAGCTTGTTCTCTTTCTCTTAGAAGCCAGTCACCCATGTAAGAAGTCAAACTACTCAAGAAAGCATAATATAGCCACATGGAGATAGAAAGAGATGTCTGGCCAAACCCCAGCTATTCCATGCATCCCATCTGAGGAACAAACATGAGAGGAAGAGTTGTCTTGGATGTTCTATATCTGGAGGACATCACATAAGGCAGAGAAACTGCCCAGCTGGGCCCAATCCAGATGAGAGAATCATAAAAAATAATATATTTGTTAAAAAAAAAGGCGGGAGGGGGGAGGAGGGAAATGCAAAAATACATTTGTGTTTTTAGCTACTAAGTTTTGGTGTAGTTTGTTATGCAGCAGTAGATAACTGTAACATAATGTGGTATCTAGATGTGGGGTACTTCCAAAACAAAAACCTAAAATGTGAAATTGGTGTTATGACTAAGCTCTAAATGGAAGGGTGACTAAAAGGCGTGAGGAAGCTGTTGTTGGAGGATGACAAAAAAGGCAAACTGTTCTGTAGTGGTGGGATGTTTGGCAGCACCATTGTATGCTAGTACATAAAAGAAAGAAAATGTACCTAATAAACTTGTGGATTTGGCTGAGGAGATTTCTAGGCAGAATTTTGTAAGCTATCTATGAAAAAGTACATAAAATGAGAGATAAAATAGGAAAGGGACTGCTCAGTTTACACCAGAATTGAAGGGGAAAAAATCCAATCCAAAGCATGCTGAAATTATGCTTTTTATTACCAGTTTCTCCAGCTGGTGAATGTCCTCAGAATAATAAAAAAAAATGGTCTCAAGGAAAAGATCAAACATAGGGCAATGTCAGTAAAATCTGTACCTTAGGGTTCAGATCAAATCAAATGTATGCCTGTGAGATGTTTCTGGAAACATCCAAAAGATTGGGAATCAGTGTCTTAAAGACTTCCTAAGTCAGACAAGAAGGTTTCCAAGAACTTTAAGTGTGTTGTCACCTCTGCCATGCAGAGAACATTCTGTCTATACAATATCTGTGGGTGTAACTCTTGTTTGATGGAGTCAACTGAAATAAAATTCCTAGAAAATTCACTAAGCTTTTAAGAAAACTGATGGGAGAGAGCACTGCCAGTTTGAACAAAAAAGAGGAAGGAAGACAGTACAAAATTAAAAAGAGGTCTTAGAATCCCCATCCTTACATAGGCAATGGCATAGTGAGAAAGATCTGTAGCACACAAACATGGAATGTTTCTTATGGAAAAGGAAGGGTGACACAGGACTGAGCCATGAACCACAGAGAAATATTCCAAGAGAGCAGAATTGGGGCCATAACCAGACCTATTCTTTTCTCTTTGAGCAGAGGGAACTGGAAATACACAACTGACAGTATTTCAGAATTGCTATGGGACAGATAAATTTCTATATGCATTTCTTTTTCTACTTTTTTTGAATAATCATGTCTAATGATGTTATTCTGTTCCTGCCCCATTATTTGTTAGGCATTTATGAGGCTGATAACGTACTTTTTAAGTCACCTCTTCACCTGAAAGACTCCATCTGAGGAGCCTCATCTGCTCCTGGGTAAAGACCATATTTAGATGAAAATACCCTATATTAAAACCCTGAGTCAGAAGCCAGAGTGGGATGAAATGTTGGGGTCCTGGGTGAGGGTGGGAATACTTAACATGTGGAACTGATAGGAATTATGATCCCAAACCCACATTAATTCTCTTCTCCTTATATGTACATAGCATTCTTCATTTCAAGAAGAGGAGTCTGTTTTTTGTTTTCTTTTTTCCCCCCTTGGAATTGGGCTAAATTTGTGATGGGGTTTCTCTAGTAGAGTGGGACAGTATTCATGCTGTGCTAATTTCAGTTTCTTTTAAGAGGTCTGGGGACTTCTGCTTCCTTTTCTTTGGGAGCCAGCCATCATGTGAGAAGTCCAACCACACTGAAGCCATCTTGCCAAGCAAACTAAAGCATCCACACAGCAGGAGACATGCTTATCCACGGAACCTAGTAGTTCCATACATCCCAGAGACCATAGTCATATGGGTGAAGAGCCATCTGGATTTTTTAGTTCTAGTAGACACCATGTAGAGCAAAGAAATTACCCAGCCAGGTTCAGCCCAGACAGTAGAACGATGAGAAATAATATATTGTTTCTAAACGATGTATTGTTTTGAGGTGGTTGGTTTCATACTAACAACTAAAATGTTAAAAATGCGTTACTTATATTAGTGATAAAATAAGGTTTAAAATGACTTATTTATATAGAAAGTAATAAGAGTAATCAAATGTTACTGAAAGCCATTAAAGAAGACCTGAGTACATGGAGAAATGTAACATGTTCATAAGTAGAAAGACAATATATTTATAATGTTAACTCTTCACAAATTAACATAAATTCAATGTTAATAAAAATCACAATGTTAATAAAAATAAAAATTCAACATCAATAAAAATCACAACAGGGGGCACCTAGATGGCTCAGTCAGTTGAATGTCTGACTCTTGACTTTAGCTTGGATCATGATCGCAGGGTCGTTGGATTCAGCAAGGCATAAAGAAGATCTCTAAATGCATTTAGCTAACATGGAATCCTAAATACACACAAATTTTCATCATTTAGAAAAATTGGTTGAGCAAAGGAATCTGAAGAGCTATTTCACAAAAAGAAAAGATGGCCAATAGACATGTGAAAATACCCTTAAACTTATACATTATTAAGGAAATATGAATTAAAATAAAAAGATACCATTTCATACTCTCTGGAATGGTAGCAGTGTCTGACAATATCAAGTGTTGATGAGAGTGTGGAACAATTTCTGAGTTTAAAGATGACAATGACTGTACAGTAACTAGCCAAGTCACTTGTAACTAAATATATACACTATATACTGCAGAGAAACTCCTACTTTGCACCAGGAGATTCCTATATTTCACAAATCCTGCAGCCAGCCCCAATTAAATGGATACATGATTTGTGCTATCTTTCCACAGTGGAATTGTCTAAATGGAAATTAATAAACTATAGATACACACATTGTGAATGAATCTCAATATAGAATGATTACATTATGAATCTGAACCAGCCAAAATGAAATAATGTATTAAGAAAGCACATATATATGTCTGTGTGTACATATGTGTCCATACATATATGTATATATGTGACAAAACTGTAGAGAAAGGCAAAGAATAAAATCAGGTTTGGGCATGAACTCGGTAATATGTGGATTTTTTTTCATCATTATTAAAATGTGTCTTAAAATCATTTTTTTTTATATAGGATATATTACACATCTTAGAAAATGGGGAAAAAGCCTCACTGAGAAAATCAAGGTATGAGAGAAAACGTGCTATATATCAAATACCTTTAAAAGTCTTACAGTGATGTCCAGTTAAATTTGGCAATTATTACCATGATTAAGGTAATTGTTATATTCTAAAAGTAAAAGCTATAGTATAAAACAACATTTTGATAATCATTTTCTGGCATGAAAATTCTAGAAGGAGCTAACTAACGCTAGTGGGCAGAGAAGGTAGAAAGGCAATTAATATTGGTTTCAAATTACAAAGTGTCAAAGAAAATGTTTTTTAAGGACTAAAATAATAAGCCAAAAGAAAAAACAATAAACATGTAACAGCTCATATTAAAACAAAAACAAATGAGTTACATGTAAATCCAAAATTAGCTGTTAAAATTACAATGACAATTTGACAATAAATAAATTTCCCCTGTTCAAAGAAAAACCAAAAGGGAGAGTAGACTACCAGATCTGTTTAAAAACGAAACTAAACTGGGGTGCCTGGGTGGCTCAGTCAGTTGAGCATTCAACTCTTGGTCTCAGTTCAATTCTTGATCTTAGGGTCATGAGTTCAAGCATTGGGCATGGAGCCTATTTAGACTCTGTAAAGGTATTTATTCATTCATTCATTCATTCATTCATTCATTATTTCTTTCTAAGCAGTCTACTTTAAAATGTAACTATAAAAGGGGCTCCTGGGTGGCTCAGTCAGGTCATGAGCTCATGGCTCCTGAATGGAGCCCCATGTCAGGCTCTGGGCTGACAGCTTCAGAGCCTGGAGCCTGCTTGGAATTCTGTCTCCTCTCTCTCTGCCCCCCCCCCACTCACACATTGTTTCTTTCTCTCTCTCTCTCTCAAAAATAAACATTAAAAAAATTTTAAAAGTGACTATAAAAGGTAAAAAGTTGATAGAAAACATGAGAAAGTATACTCAAATCAAAGGAAACAAAAATTGAAAGGTTAGTAAAATTCATACCCTACAAAATTCAGTGCAAGGGAAACATTATATGGAAAAGATTTTTTTTAACATAATGATTTGACAATTCTGTATATTACACTATGCTCGCCACGATATGTGTAGTTACCATCTGTCACCATACAATGTTACTACAATATTATTGACTGTATTCTCTGTGCTGTACTTTTTATCTCCATGACTTACATATTTTACAACTGGAAGTTTGTACCTCTTAATCTCCTTCATCTATTTCCGCCATTTTCTCAACCATTTCCCCTCTTAAACCTACCTGTTTGTTCTCTATATTTATGATTATTTGTCCTTTTTTAGATTCCACATATAAGTGAAATCATATAATAATTGTTTTTGTCTGCTTTATTTAGCATAATGCCCTCTAGGTTCATCCATGTTGTTGCAAATGGCAGCATTGTATTTATTTATGTATTTTATAGTTGAATAGCATTCCATTGTATTTATATACTACATTTTTATCTATTCATCTCTTGGTGGACATTTAGGTTGCTTCCATAATTTGACTATTATAAATACTGCAGTAAACAGAGGGGTGCATATATCTACTTGAATTAGTGTTTTTATTTTCTTTGGATAAACACCCAGTAGTGGAATTCTGGATCATATGGTATTTCTATTTTTAAATTTTGGAGAGAGCTCCATAATGATTCTTTAGTGGTTGCACCGGTTTACCTTCCCACAAATAGCACATGAGGGTTCCATTCTTCCCACATCCTCACCAACACTTGTTGTTTCTTGTCCTTTTGATACTAGCCATTCTGACCCCTGTGAGGTAATACCTCACTGTGATTTTGATTTGCATATCCTTGATGATTAGAGATTTTGAGCATCTTTTCATGTGTCTGTTGGCCCTCTGTGTATCTTCTTTGGAAAAAGTGTCTAGGTCCTCTGTTACTTTTAAATTTTTTTTTTTTTTGTGTGTTCAGTTGTATAAGTTCTTTATAGTTTTTGGAAGTTAACCCCTTATCAGATATATCATTTGCAAATCTCTTCTCTCATTCAGTAGGCTACCTTGAAGGAAGAATCTTTAAGGGGAATGACCACAATGAAGATATAACTGTAATGAGCTTTTATTTATCTATTTCAAAATGTTTTTAATGTTTATTTTTGAGAGTGTGTGAGCATGAGTTGGGGGAGGGACAGAGAGAGGAGACAGAGAATCCAAAGAAGGCTCTGTGTTGTCAGCCAAAGTCCAATATGAGACTCAAATCCACCAACTGTGAGATCATGACTTAAGATCATGACTTAAGTTGGATGCTCAACCGACTGAGTCACCCAAGTGCTTTTGTCATGACCTTTTAGTATAAACAGTAGCATAATGTAATTTCTTGTGTATGGGTATGGGAAAATCAACATACTAATGCATTGTCTCATACATAGAATCTTAAAAAAATAATGGTTTGATTTGTAAAATTGTCTCATTTGGAGGCCTTATGTGAAGGTGGCTTTTCCTATCTCAGTTCTTAGTCAGTTTAAAGATTTACAATCTAGAGACAATAAAAGTGTTTCACTTCATGACCTGGAAATTAGGGGAGTATCTTTCAAGTTATGTGCAGTCATGACTGCTGCTGTTTTGATCTTTTTCCTTTCCTTACCAAGCATATACTACATTGTAAATTATTGTATGTGTGTGTGTCAGAAAAATTTTCATGGTTTCTATCACTTGGAATAAAAGGAGTCCTAATTAACACAGGGCATCTGGATATCATTAATCAACTGGACATGAAATTGCTGGGGAAAATACCCCAGGACATTGCAGTATGTACAACAGTTATTATCAAAGCCTAAAAATGTGAAATACAACTAGTAAGTAAATTCAAGTAATAGTGTATCGATAAGGGCATAGTTGCAGTATAGTATTTTGGCTCAAGGATTTTTGCCAGATTGTTGAAGCCACTCACAATGATTACCCAGCTAATGCTTCAGGAACTGAATTGTGAATAATTTTGTCACCAAATGAGTCCTTTTGAAAAAAAGTCAAGCAAATAATTCATGGAAGGCAGTTGCTTAACAAAAAGAACTTGAACCATATCTTGGGATTTATACTGTTAGAATAGCTAGTTTTCAAAAACTTACCCAAGATTTATCAAAATATTCACCAAGGAAGCAGGAATTAATGAAGGAGAGATAACATGATTGCCTTTGGACTTGGTAATTTCAATATTAACTTGACAATAAAAATTGTATGTGGAAAAAGTGATGATCTTCTTGGACATTTAATCAACTGAGCTGTTTTTCATATAGTCACTTAACAGCTGGATATACCAGCTATAAAATATACATAGGTGTATATCTTAACATATACTAATTGTGCAGAGACTCATCTTTAATAGTAGAATAAGGAATGGAATGTTTATGAAACACTTCTGCTGAGTCGATGATAGAAACCTAAAGTCAGTTCTTACCTTACAGCTTATAAGACTTGACTGTGTTTATTGTAATAATCGTATATTACCTACAAATCCTGAGGATGCTCAAGCTATAATTTACTGAAGAAAATTCTTCATTAACTGCTTTTATTCAGAATGGCAGTTCCTATCTATTCCATAACAGCAGGTAACATTTATGAAGTTATGCTCCCTGCATTCTGAACTCCATGCATTGTCAGAAAACCTTAACCAAGTGTTGCAAACTATTTGGTGCCAAAGGGCGGGATGCACATTTAGTTTTGCTATGCTAAAGCTATTATCATTTCATTCCTGATCTGATATCATTGTGCTTAGTAATCTAAGTGCTTTGTCCTCTAGTCCTGTAATTTACCTATTTCCAATAGTTGTTTCTTCAGGAATGCTGCAGAGCCACTTGGCTTGGAGCCCTTTCTATCTGCCTAGTCCTTTTTTTTTTTTCCCTTTGAGAATGGTGACCAGGTCCTCCAAGCTCCTGCTAATTTTGCATTCCTATATCAACAGGAATGAGCTGACTGCTTTCCTCTGGCAACAAGATTATCCTTCCCACCTGAATATGAGTTACCTTTTTCAGAGCTTGTTGCCATGTGTTAGCCTATCATTTTGGACTCTAGATATTCATGCCAGTCAAGTTCATACTTAAGCAGGTTAGGTTATTTGATATTTGTGATTTGGGTGGCTGGGTACTTAAATACAGTCATTAATCAATTTGAACTGCCTTTTCTTCCTACTGTTCTCTCTTGTTGACCTGTTATTTAAATACAGACATGTTTTGAGGCCAATGGGTTATGACATTTGATTTCTGCTGCTCCTGATTTCAAGTCTACACCATGTATCCATGATATCCTAACTATGAAATTAACAGAAAAATAAGCTTGGGGGAACATTTAAGATATTTCATAGTCTTTTGACATATTAATAATTTATTTATAAAAAACTTAGAATTTGTAGTATTAGCTTTTAAGAAAATTGAGAGATTTAGAAAAAAAAATTTGTAGTATTACCTTTTAAGAAAATTGAGAGCAGCTGACTCTAAGCTTCCCCAAGATATAATTTATGCAATCTGTAATACATTTAGTAAGAAATAAGAGATTATGTCTATTGAAACTATATGATTTCTATCCTTTTTTCCTTCTAAAAATGAAAAGTAAATGTTGATTGATTCCATCACCTTTTGACGAAAAATCTTCCTCTGGATTTGGAGGTGAAATACTGCTTGCCTTTGAATTTAGGAATGTTTTCAGGACTCTCAAAGTCTATGTTCATGTTGTAGTGAAGATAGATCACTGTATCTTGTTC
The DNA here is from genome assembly GCF_028749965.1 of Puma concolor. NCBI lineage: Eukaryota > Metazoa > Chordata > Mammalia > Carnivora > Felidae > Puma > Puma concolor. The sequence goes on along the minus strand of NC_141674.1, from coordinate 139,233,451 downwards.
CTGGCTTTGACACAACCAAAAATGCATGAAGACTCTGATTTTGTGTGACTTACAAATAATTGATTATAAGAACACAATCAAGCACAAGCAGATTAAGGGGATTGTGGTGCTATCAGGGGACTCAAGAATTCTATGGCTTAGCTGTTAAAATTGGTACCAATTACAAACTTCTTTTGACATTTAAAAAATAAATCTCTACTTTTAATTATGATTCTACATACTAGATCCATAGAATTCCTTGCTCAATTGCTATTAAATACTTATGTACAAGCTTAGAGGAGTTATTGAAAGCTCTGAGTTTCCTTATTTATATTTAGTATCATTTCCCTGTAAAATTTTCGACATGGAAAGACTTTCCTGATTTACTGCTTAATAATGAAAAAATTATACAGTTGAAACTATGAGATCTGTATTAACTAAGGTCTTGTGTGTTGTACTAATGAGAAATTTATTCAGCTGTAAGTAACAACCACCAAGTTTACAGTGCCTTAAAAGAATTAGGGCTCCTGGGTGGATCAGTCACTTAAGCACTGACTTTGGCTCAGGTCACGATCTTGCAGTTCATGAGTTTGAGCCCTGTGTCAAGCTCTGTGCTGACAGCTCAGAGCCTGGAACCTGTTTCAGATTATCTCTCTCTGCTCCTCCCCCCGCTTGTGTGCTGTCTGTCTCTCTCAAAAATATAATAAAAATTTAAAAATTAAAAAACAAGTAATTGGAGCTTATACTTATTACGTAACAAAAGGCCTGGAGGTAGATGACTGCTGGTTTTGATTTAATGATTTGATGGTGAAAGGACCAGAATCTCTTGGCTTTTCCCTTATACTTGTCACTTCTCAGTCACAAGAAAGATACTAGTGATTCCAAACACCACATATGTGTTCAGGGTAGAAAGAACGTAGAAGGGTAGGTGTTATCTCTTTCTGACCCCTTTAATCAGGAAAGGAAGAGTTTCCTAGGAACATCTCCATACATCTCATTTGGTGGTAATTGGTCCTATGTCCAACACTGACTGCAAAGGAAGGTGGGAAATTGTCAACAGATGGTCATGATTTGCTTAGTCCAATCATGATCTATCACCTTCGTTGAGTAAGGCAAAAGAGGAGGACATTATATAGGATGGGCTAATGACTAACACCATAAAGAAACTGTCTGAAGAGTTTCATCTGCTGACGACTGAAACAAAAATTATACCCTTTATAAAATAATCACCATTATTAGTATAGGGGTCATCATTATGGGGTGACCATCATCATCTAATCTTAGCTTCACTATGACATATATTTGGAATGTCATATATTTCATGTCATATATTTGAAAAATTCTTAAATGAAAGCATGTGTATCAGCTTGAAACAAGGTCTGACAGAAAAATAAATGGTAAAGATAAAAAATCATAATCTCTCAAAAGAATCCATTTTCCTGTGAGAAGAGACCAAAACCATCTTGGTTGATAATGCATATGTGCTTTGTAAGATAATTTCAGGGACTACATCTCAGAATGATTCAAATACTTTTAGTTGAGATATTGTTTGAAACATCTGGTACATTTACAATTCTGTTACACATGTAACACAGACTTCTCATTTCACTGTTAATTCTAATGAGTGTGCTTTTATTTTAGTTTAATGAATTGTGAAAAGAAACTATCTTTGCCTCCACAGATAGACAGTCTTTCCTTCCTAAACTTTCATATGCTGTATAATAATAATAGCTATTATTTATTAAATACCCTGTGCTAGGCATGGTATTAACTCATTTTTTAATCATAATACCCACATATGGTCTACCCTTTTGATGCTCATTTTGTTAGGTAACTAAGTAACTAAGGTGCCAGTTAGGTAACTGAATCACAGAGAGATTGAGTAATTTTTCTTTTTTATGTAGATATTGAAAGGTGAAGCTGGAATTCAAATCCCTGTCTATAGACCCCAAGTTCTTCACCACCTGAAAGAGATTGCTTCTCCTGCTTCCTTGAAATCAGTATACATTGTTTGTTTATGTTAGGGTCATCATTTTTATTTTTATTAAAAAATTTTTTTTTAATGTTTATTTTTGAGAGATACAGACAGTGCAAGTTGGGGAGGGACAGAGAGAGAAGGAAACACAGAATCTGAAACAGGCTCCAGGCTCTGAGCTGTGGGACAGAGCCCCACACGGAGCTCGAACTCATGGACCACAAAATCATGACCTGAGCTGAAGTTGGATGCCCAACAGACTGAGCCACCTAGGTGCCCCCTTTATTTATTTATTTTTTAAATTGAAGTATAATTAACATACAGTGCTATATTAGTTTCCAGTATACAAAATAATGAGTTAACAATTCTGTACATTTTTCAGTGCTCATTAAGATAAGTGTATTCTTAATCTCCTTTATTTCACTCAACTCCCCTATCCTTCTCCTCTGGTAATCAATAGTTTGTTCTCCATGCTTAAGAGTAAATTTTTCTTTTTTTCTTTGTTCATTTGTTTCTTAAATTCCACATATTTGTCTTTCTCTGACAGACTTATTTCTCTTAGCATTATATCTACTAGGTCAACCTGTGTTGTTGCAAATGGCAAAATTTCATTCTTTTTTATGTCTAAGTAAGATTCTGTTGTGTATGTATACTATATCATTTTTATCATTCATCTATTGGTAGATTCTGGGTTGTTTCTATGTCTTGGCTATTGTAAATAATGGTGCAATAAACATACAGATGCATGTATCACTTTGAATAAACATTTTCACTTTCTTTGTGTACATACCCAGTAGTAGAATTCCTAGATCATATGTAATTCTATCCAAGAGTCAATACATAGATAAATGAATAAAATATAGTGTTTGTGTATGTATGTATGTATATCACACACACATATATATATATATATATATATATATATATATATATATATATATAGGAATATTAGTCATAAACAGGAATGTCAGTCAGAAAATTAGTCCATTTTGAGTTTACTTTTATGATGGAAGAGGATGGTCCAGTTTCTTTTGCATATAGCTGTCCAGTTTTCCCAGCACCATTGAAGACCCCTTTTTATATTCTTGCCTCATTTTTTGGAGATTACTTTATTTCTGGGCTTGCTTTCCTGTTTCATTGGTTTATGTGTCTAGTTTTGTGCCAGTACCATACTGTTTTGATTATTATAACTTTGTACCATAGCTTAAAATCTGGGATTGTGATACCTCCAATTTCATTCTTTTTCAAGGCTGGTTTGGCTATTTAGGGTCTTTTGTAGTTCCAACAATTTTAGAATTGTTTGTTATAATTCTGTGAAAAATGCTATTGGTATTTTGATAGAGATTGCATTAAATCTGTAGATTGCTTGGGTAGTATCAACATTTTAACAATATTGGTTCATCCAATTGATGAGCATGCCTCAAGCGTCGTCCCATTTATGTTATCTTCAATGTCTTCCCTCAATGTTTTATGGTTTTCAGAGTACAGGTCTTTCACCTCCATGGATAAGTTTATACCTGGATATTTTATTATTTTTGATGAAATTGTAAATGGGATTGTTTTCTTAATTTCTCTTTCTGTTATTTCATTATTAGTATAAACAATGGAACAGATTTATGTATATTAATTTTTTATCCTATGACTTTACTGAATTCAGTTATCAGTCCTAGTTTTTTTGATGGCATCTTTAAGGTTTTTGGTAAATAGTATGTTATCTGCAAATAGTGAAAAATTTACCTGTTTCTTTACAATGTGGATATATCTTCTTGTCTGATTGTTGTGGCTAGACCTTTTAGTACTATGTTGAATAAAAGTAGTGAGAGTGGGCATCCTTGTGTTGTGCCTGAATTTAGAGGAAAAGCTCCCAGTTTTTCACTATTCAGTATGATGCTAGCTGGGGGTTTTTCTTATGTGGTCTTCATCATATTGAGGTACATTCCCTCTAAACCTACTTTGTTGAGAATTTTTGTCATGAATGGATGTTTTTTTGTCAAATGCTTTTTCTGTATCTATTGAGATGATCATATGCTTTTTAATCTTTCTCTTATTAATGTGATATATTATGTTTATTAATTTGAGAATATTGAATAAATCCTTGGAAAAAATTCCACTTGAATATGGTGAATAATTTTTTAAATGTATTGTTGAATTTGGTTTGCTAATATTTTGTTGAGGATTTTTGCATCTATGTTCATCAAAGACATTGGCTTGTAGGTTTTTGTGTTTTTGTCTGTTTGTTTTTGGTCTGGTTTTGGGATCAGAGTAACACTGTACTTGTAGAATGAATTTGGAAGCTTTAATAATTCCTCTAACTTTTGGAATAATTTGAGAACAGGTATTAACTCTTTTGGATATGTTTGGTAGAATTCACCTGTGAAGCCATTTGGTCCTAGACATTAGTTTGTTGGGAGATTTTTTTTTTTTTTTTTTTTATGAACTCTATTTCATTGTTAGTAACCAGTCTGTTCAGATTTTTTATTTCTTCCTGATTCAATTTTGGATGGTTATATGTTTCTAGTAACTTATTTCTTCTAGGTCATCTAGTTTGTTGGCATATAATTTTTCATAATATTCTCATAATTCTTTGTATTTCTGTAGTGTCATTTGTTATTTCTCCTATTTCATTTGATTTTATTTATATAAGTCTTCTCTTTTTTTATGTTTTTGCTTTTGTTCATGTTTTGTTTTCTTTTGTTTGCCACTGCTAGGAATGAGCTCCTGATTTCATTGATCTTTTATATTGCTTTTATATTGCTGTTATATCTCTATTTCATTATTTCTCTATTTCATCCTCATTATGTCCTTCCTTCTGGATTTGGGCTTGTTTTTCTGTTTCTAGCTCCTTCAGGTGTAAAGGTAGGTTATTGACTTGAGAATTTTGTTTCTTGAGGTGGGCCTATATTGCTATAATCTTCCCTCTTAAAACAATTTTTGCTGTACCAAAGATTTTGGACCATTGTGTTTTCATTTGCATTTGTCCAATGTGTGTTTTGATTTCTTCTTTGATTTCTTGGTTGACCAATTCATTGTTTAGTAACATGTTGTTTAGCTGCCATGTGATTTGTTCTTTACAGATTTTTTTCCTGTGGTTGATTTCTAGTTTCATACTGTTGCAGTCAGAAAAAAAAAAATACATGATTTCAGTCTCCTCAAAGTTATTGAAACATTTTTTGATGGTCTTATATGTGATCTATTCTGGAAAATGTTTCATGTTCACTTGGGAAAAAAAATGCTCATTCTGCTATTTTTGGATGGAATGTTCTAAATATCTTAGATTCATCTGGTCCATTGTGTCCTTCAGAGAGCTGGCCCTCTTAGGATTTTCTGTCTGGATGATCTAAGTTGGGTATTAAAGTCCCCTACTATTATTGTATTACTGTCAATTTCTTCCATTATGTCTGTTAATAGTTGCTTTATGTACTTAGGTGCTTCTATGTAGGGTGCGTAAATATTTACAGTTGTTATATCCTGTTGGATTGTTCCCTTTATCGTTATGTGGTGTTCTTTTTTGTCTCTTGATACAATCTTTATTTTACAGTCTATTTTGTATGAGTATTGCTACCCCAGCTTTCTTTTTATGTCCATTTACACAGTAACTGTTTTTCCATCCTTTTACCTTTGATCTACATGTGTCTTCAGGTCTGAAATGAGTCTCTAGTAAGCAGTATATAGATAAATCCTGCACATTTTTTTTAATCTATGCCACCCTATGTCTTTTTTTGGAACATTTCTTCCCTTTGTATTCAAAGTGATTATTAATAAGTATGCACTGCCATTTTGTTGCTTGTTTTATGGTGGTTTCTGTACTTCTCTGTTCCTTCTTTGGCTTTTGCTTTCTTTCCTTGTGGTTTGATAGCTTTCTTTTCAATTTTCTTGACTTCCTTTATCTTTATTTATTTATTTTTATCTATTACAGGTTTTTGATTTGTGGTTACCATCAGTTTATGCCATTATGGCATTAAGTATAACATATTATGCATATGGCAGTCTATATTAACTTGATGATCACTTAAGTTTGAATTTACTCTAAAGCACTGAATTTTTAAAACTTTCCCCACTATGTTTTATGTATATTATGTTATACTTTGTATCCTTTTATTGTGTGTATTCCTTGACTGATTTTTATTTTTTTAATTTTATTATTTTATTTTTTTATTTTTATTTTTTCAATATATGAAATTTATTGTCACATTGGTTTCCATACAACACCCAGTGCTCATCCCAAAAGGTGCCCTCCTCAATACCCATCACCCACCCTCCCCTCCCTCCCACCCCTCATCAACCCTCAGTTTGTTCTCAGTATTAAAGAGTCTCTTATGCTTTGGCTCTCTCCCACTCTAACCTCTTTTTTTTTTTTTTTCTTCCCCTCCCCCATGGGTTTCTGTTAAGTTTCTCAGGATCCACATAAGAGTGAAATCATATGGTATCTGTCTTTCTCTGTATGGCTTATTTCACTTAGCATCACACTCTCCAGTTCCATCCACATTGCTACAAAGGGCCATATTTCATTCTTTCTCATTGCCGCGTAGTACTCCATTGTGTATATAAACCACAATTTCTTTATCCATTCATCAGTTGATGGACATTTAGGCTCTTTCCATAATTTGGCTATTGTTGAGAGTGCTGCTATAAACATTGGGGTACAAGTGCCCCTATGCATCAGTACTCCTGTATCCCTTGGGTAAATTCATAGCAGTGCTACTGCTGGGTCATAGGGTAGGTCTATTTTTAATGTTTTGAGGAACCTCCACACTGTTTTCCAGAGTGGCTGCACCAATTTGCATTCCCACCAACAGTGCAAGAGGGTTCCCGTTTCTCCACATCCTCTCCATCTATCATCTCCTGATTTGTTCATTTTGGCCACTCTGACTGGCGTGAGGTGATATCTGAGTGTGGTTTTGATTTGTATTTCCCTGATGAGGAGCGACGTTGAGCATCTTTTCATGTGCCTGTTGGCCATCCGGATGTCTTCTTTAGAGAAGTGTCTTTTCATGTTTTCTGCCCATTTCTTCACTGGGTTGTTTTTCAGGTGTGGAGTTTGGTGAGCTCTTTATAGATTTTGGATACTAACCCTTTGTCCGATATGTCATTTGCAAATATCTTTTCCCATTCCGTTGGTTGCCTTTTAGTTTTGTTGGTTGTTTCCTTTGCTGTGCAGAAGCATTTTATCTTCATAAGGTCCCAGTAGTTCATTTTTGCTTTTAAATCCCTTGCCTTTGGGGATGTGTCATGTAAGAAATTGCTACGGCTGAGGTCAGAGAGGTCTTTTCCTGCTTTCTCCTCTAGGGTTTTGATGGTTTCCTGTCTCACATTCAGGTCCTTTATCCATTTTGAGTTTATTTTTGTGACTGGTGTGAGAAAGTGGTCTAGTTTCAACCTTCTGAATGTTGCTGTCCAGTTCTCCCAGCACCATTTGTTAGACTGTCTTTTTTCCGTTGGATATTCTTTCCTGCTTTGTCAAAGATTAGTTGGTCATACGTTTGTGGGTCTATTTCTGGGGTTTCTATTCTATTCCATTGGTCTATGTGTCTGTTTTTTTGCCAATACCATGCTGTCTTGATGATTACAGCTTTGTAGTAGAGGCTAAAGTCTGGGATTGTGATGCCTCCTGCTTTGGTCTTCTTCAAAATTACTTTGGCTATTCGGAGCCTTTTGTGGTTCCATATGAATTTTAGGATTGCTTGTTTTAGTTTTGAGAAGAATGCTGGTGCAATTTTGATTGGGATTGCATTGAATGTGTAGTTAGCTTTGGGTAGTATTGACATTTTGACTATTTATTCTTCCAATCCATGAGCACGGAATGTTTTTCATTTCTTTATATCTTCTTCAATTTCCTTCATAAGCTTTCCATAGTTTTCAGCATACAGATCTTTTACATCTTTGGTTCGATTTATCCCTAGGTATTTTATGCTTCTTGGTGCAATTGTGAATGGGATCAGTTTCTTTATTTGTCTTTCTGTTGCTTCATTATTAGTGTATAAGAATGCAACTGATTTCTGTACATTGATTTTATATCTTGCAACTTTGCTAAATTCATGTATCAGTTCTAGCAGACTTTTGGTGGAGTCTATCAGATTTTCCATGTATAATACCATGACATCTGCAAAAAGTGAAAGCTTCACTTCATCTTTGCCAATTTTGATGCCTTTGATTTCCTTTTGTTGTCTGATTGTTGATGCTAGCACTTCCAACACTATGTTAAACAACAGCGGTGAGAGTGGACATCCCTGTCGTGTTCCTGATCTCAGGGAAAAAGCTCTCAGTTTTTCCCCATTGAGGATGATGTTAGCTGTGGGCTTTTCATAAATGGCTTTTATGATTTTAAGTATGTTCCTTCTCTCCTGACTTTCTCAAGGGTTTTTATTAAGAAAGGTTGCTGAATTTTGTCAAAGGCCTTTTCTGCATCGATTGACAGGATCATATGGTTCTTATCTTTTCTTGTATTAATGTGATGTATCACGTTGATTGATTTGCAAATGTTGAACCAGCCCTGAATCCCAGGAATGAATCCCACTTGATCATGGTGAATAATTCTTTTTATATGCCGTTGAATTCGATTTGCTAGTATCTTATTGAGAATTTTGGCATCCATATTCATCAGGGATATTGGCCTGTAGTTCTCTTTTTTTACTGGGTCTCTGTCTGGTTTAGGAATCAAAGTAATACTGGCTTCATAGAATGAGTCTGGAAGTTTTCCTTCCCTTTCTATTTCTTGGAATAGCTTGAGAAGGATAGGTATTATCTCTGCTTTAAACATCTGGTAGAACTCCCCTGGGAAGCCATCTGGTCCTGGACTCTTATTTGTTGGGAGATTTTTGATAACCGATTCAATTTCTTCGCTGGTTATGGGTCTGTTCAAGCTTTCTATTTCCCCCTGATTGAGTTTTGGAAGAGTGTGGGTGTTCAGGAATTTGTCCATTTCTTCCAGGTTGTCCAATTTTTTGGCATATAATTTTTCATAGTATTCCCTGATAATTGTTTGTATCTCTGAGGGATTGGTTGTAATAATTCCATTTTCATTCATGATTTTATCAATTTGGGTCATCTCCCTTTTCTTTTTGAGAAGCCTGGCTAGAGGTTTGTCAATTTTGTTTATTTTTTCAAAAAACCAACTCTTGGTTTCGTTGATCTGCTCTACAGTTTTTTTCGATTCTATATTGTTTATTTCTGCTCTGATCTTTATTATTTCTCTTCTTCTGCTGGGTTTGGGGTGTCTTTGCTGTTCTGCTTCTGTTTCCTTTAGGTGTGCTGCTAGATTTCGTATTTGGGATTTTTCTTGTTTCTTGAGATAGGCCTGGATTGCAGTGTATTTTCCTCTCAGGACTGCCTTCGCTGCATCCCAAAGCATTTGGATTGTTGTATTTTCATTTTCGTTTGTTTCCATATATTTTCAAATTTCTTCTCTAATTGCCTGGTTGACCCACTCATTCTTTAGTAGGGTGTTCTTTAACCTCCATGCTTTTGGAGGTTTTCCAGACGTTTTTCTGTGGTTGATTTCAAGCTTCATAGCATTGTGGTCTGAAAGTATGCATGGTATGATCTCAATTCTTGTATACTTACGAAGGGCTGTTTTGTGACCCAGTCTGTGATCTGTCTTGGAGAATGTTCCATGTGCACTCGAGAAGAAAGTATATTCTGTTGCTTTCGGATGCAGAATTCTAAATATATCCATCAAGTCCATCTGATCCAATGTATCATTCAGGGCCCTTGTTTCTTTATTGATCCTGTGTCTAGATGATCTATCCATTGTTGTAAGTGGAGTATTAAAGTCCCCTGCAATTACCACATTCTTATCAATAAGGTTGCTTATGTTTGTGAGTAATTGTTTTATATATTTGGGGGCTCCTGTATTCGGCTCATAGACATTTATAATTTTTAGCTCTTCCTGATGGATAGACCATGTAATTATTATATAATGCCCTTCTTCATCTCTTGTTACAGCCTTTAATTTAAAGTCTAGTTTGTCTGATATAAGTATGACTACTCCAGCTTTCTTTTGACTTCCAGTGGCATGATAAATAGTTCTCCATCCCCTCACTCTCAATCTGAAGGTGTCCTCAGGTCTAAAATGAGTCTCTTGTAGACAGCAAATAGATGGGTCTTATTTTTTTATCCATTCTGATACCCTATGTCTTTTGGTTGACGCATTTAGTCCATTTACATTCAGTTTTATAGAAAGATATGGGTTTAGAGTTATTGTGATGTCAGTAGGTTTCATGCTTGTAGCGATGTCTCTGGTACTTTGTCTTACAGGATCCCCCTTAGGATCTCTTGTAGGGCTGGTTTAGTGGTGACGAATTCCTTCAGTTTTTGTTTGTTTGGGAAGACCTTTATCTCTCCGTCTATTCTAAATGACAGATTTGCTGGATAAAGGATTCTCGGCTGCATATTTTTTCTGTTCACCACATTGAAGATCTCCTGCCATTCCTTTCTGGCCTGCCAAGTCAGTAGAGAGATCGGTCACGAGTCTTACAGGTGTCCCTTTATATGATAGAGCACGTTTATCTCTAGCTGCTTTCAGAATTTTCTCTTTATCCTTGTATGTTGCCAGTTTCACTATGATATGTTGCAGAAGATCAATTCAAGTTACGTCTGAAGTGACTCTTGGATTTCAATGCCTTTTTCCTTCCCCAGATCTGGGAAGTTCTCAGCTATTATTTCTTCAAGTACACCTTCAGCACCTTTCCCTCTCTCTTTCTCCTCTGGAATACCAATTAAGCGTATATTATTTCTCTTTAGTGCATCACTTAGTTCTCTAATTTTCCCCTCATACTCCTGGATTTTTTTTATCTCTCTTTTTCTCAGCTTCTTTTCCATAATTTTATCTTCTAGTTCACCTATTCTCTCCTCTGCCTCTTCAATCCAAGCCGTGGTTGTCTCCATTTTATTTTGCAGCTCATTAATGCATTTTTTAGCTCCTCCTGGCTGTTCCTTAGTCCCTTGATCTCTGTAGCAAGAGATTCTCTGCTGTCCTCTATACTGTTTTCAAGCCCAGCAATTAATTTTATGACTATTATTCTAAATTCACTTTCTGTTATATTGTTTAAATCATTTTTGATCAGTTCGTAGCTGTTGTTATTTCCTGGATGTTTTTCTGAGGGGAATTCTTCCGTTTCGTCATTTTGGATAGTCCCTGGAGTGGTGCGGGACTGTGGGGCACTTCCCCTGTGCTGTCTTGAATAACTTGCATTGGTGGGTGGGGCCGCAGTCAGACCTGATGTCTGCCCCAGCCCACCGCTGGGGCCACAGTCAGACTGGTGTGTGCCTTCTCTTCCCCTCTCCTAGGGGCGGGATCCACTGTTGGGTGGCTTGGCCCATCTGGGCTACTTGCACACTGCCAGGCTTGTGGTGCTGGGGATCTGGCTTATTAGCTGGGGTGGATCGGCAAGGTGCACAGGGGTGGGAGGGGTAGGCTCAGCTTGCTTTTCCTTCAGAGATCCACTTTGGGAGGGGCCCTGCGCCACCGGGAGGGAGTCAGACCCACCGGAGGGATGGATCCGCAGAAGCACAGCGTTGGGTGTTTTCTCGGTGCAAGCAAGTTCCCTGGCAGGAACTGGTTCCCTTTGGGATTTTGGCTGGGGGATGGGCAAGGGAGATGGCGCTGGCGAGCACCTTTGTTCCCCACCAAGCTGCACTCTGTTGTCCAGTACTCAACAACTCTCCCTCCTGTTGTCCTCCAGCCCTCCCGTTCTCTGAGCGGAGCTGTTAATTTATAACCTTCCAAATGTTAAGTCCCACTTGCTGTCCGAACACACTCCATCCGGCCCCTCCACTTTTGCCAGCCAGACTCGGGGGCTCTGCTTGGCCGACGGGCCGCCCCTGCTGCCCGGCTCTCTCCCGCCAGTCCACTGGTCCGTATAGCATGCACCGCCTCTCCGCCCTTCCTACCCTCTTCCATGGACCCCTCATCTACGCTTGGCTCCAGAGAATCCGTTCTGCTAGTCTTCTGGAGATTTTCTGGGTTATTTAGGCAGGTGTGGGTGGAATCTAATTAGTCTGCAGGACGCGATAAGCTCAGCGTCCTCCTACGCCACCATCTTCCCAGAAGCCCTCCTTGACTGAGTTTTATAGATAGAATTTATTTTACTACTTTTGTGCTTTAGCCATCATACTGGTTTTATAAGTACTTAATCTACCATTATGTATGTTTGCATTACCTGTGAAATTTTTTCCTTTCATAATTTTCTTACTACTTATTATGACCTTTTCTTTCCACTTAGAGAATTCCTTTTTAGTTTTCTTGTAAGTATAATTTAGTGTTGATAAACTCCTTTAACTTTTGTTTGTCTGGGAAACTCTATCTCTCCTTCTGTTTTGGATGATAACCTTGTTGGGTAGAGTATTTTTGGTTGCACATTTTTTCTTTTCAGTGCTTTGCAGACCAGAAGAGACTGGCAAAATACATTCAAAGTTTCTTCTGAAATATCAGCTGATATCCTTCTGCTGTTTCCTTTGTATTAACCATTTGCTTTTCTCCTCTGCTTTTAAAATTTTATCTTTATCACTAGGTTTTTTTGTTGTTGTTGTTGTTGTTTTTGTTGTTTTTGTTTTTTGCCATGTTGACTATTATGTATCTTAATATGGACCTTCTGGCATTAATTTTGTTGAGAGTTTTGTGTGCTTTCCGGATCTACATGTCTGTTACCTTCCCCAGATCAGGGAATTTTTAGCTATTATTTCTTCAAATAAATTTATAAATTTTCTGCACCCTTTCTCTCTTCTTCTTCTGGGATTTCTATAATGCAAATGTAATTGCACTTGAAGATGTCGCTGAGTTTCCTTAACTTATTCTCATTTTTCATTCTTATTTCTTTTTGCTTTTCAGCTTGGTTGCTTTCTATTATCCTGTGTTTCAGGTTGTTAATTCATTCTTCTGCTTCCTCTAGTGTATATTTTCTTTCAGTTGTTGACTTATCTCTGATAGGTTCTTTTTTCTTTTTTTTAAAGTTTATTTATTTTGAGATAGAGAAAACCAGCAGGGAAAGGTCAGAGAGAGAATACAGAGCAGGCTCTATACTGTCATTGCAGAGCCCAATGTGGGGCTCAGACTCACAAACCATGAGCTCATGACCTGAGCCAAAATCAAGAGTCCAATGGCTAACTGACTGAGCCACCCAGGCACCCTGGTTTTTTTTAATATTTTCTATCTCTGGCTCACTGGGATCCTCCACTCTTACGTCCATTGAGTATCTTTATGATCACTACTTAAAATTCTTTATCAGGCATATTGCTTATTTCTGGTTCATTTATCTCTTTTGCTGTGGTTTTTGTCCTCCTTTTTAATTTGGGACATACTCTTCTATCTCTTCATTTTGTCTAATTCTCAGTGTTTGTTTCTATGTATTAGGAAAATCAGTTAAATCTCCTGAGTTTTAAAGTAGTGGCCTTATGAAGAAGTCCTGTGGTGTAGGATTATCATTCCCAACAATGTTAGCTTGTACCTAACTTTTAGAAGCGATTGACTTATAATTGGAATTTTTGTTTTTTTACTTGCTTGAAAAACATTTTCTTGTTTTAAAATTTTTTTTTAGCTTTTATTTATTTTTGAGACAGAGAGAGGCAGAGCATGAACGGGGGAGAGTCAGAGAGAGAGGGAGACACAGAATCCAAAACAGGCTCCAGGCTCTGAGCAGTCAGCACAGAGCCGGACGCGGGGCTCGAACTCACGGACCGCGAGATCGTGACCTGAGCCAAAGTCGGATGCTCAACCAAACATTTTCTTATAAAACTTTAGACTTTGAAAATTATAAAAGAATAGCACAAAGAATTCTCATATACTCATCACCCAGATTCCTAAAACAGTACCAATTTGTTACAGTTCTTTCTTTGTCCCTTCCTTCCTTCCTTCCTTCCTTTTCTTCTTTCCTTTTTCCTCCTTCCTTCTTTCCATCTATCCATCCATCCAACCATCATTTCGGTATCTATTTCCCTACATGCCCATTCATGTATCCCATTGGCTTGGATGTTGTCTCATGACCAAGCTAATAAGACTGAGAAATCTAGTCTCATTTCCAGGGTACGATGTGCTCTGCTAAATTTTGGATGTTCTATTATTGACAGGAAATTGTTCCAGGCACTGTGGTAATAATACATGCACAGATATATTTCCAGTACATATTACTTATTATTAATTTCATCTTAATAAAGCACTGGTTTATTGTATGCTCTCTTGTTGTGTTTTTATTACTGATCTCCAGCTATCATTTTGGGGCATGGCATGGGTATTTAAGGGCCACAGCAATGTACTTTGTATGTTCTACACCATAACAGTCACCACCAACCTTAACACGACCCATAGTTAAAAACACTGAAGATTTTGGATGTCACTGAGCTTCATAAAGAGGTAGTTTTTTTTTTAATGTTTATTTATTTTTGAAAGAGAGACAGTGAGAGCCAGGGAGGGGCAGAAAGAGACAGGGAAGACACAGAATCCGAAACAGGCTCCAGACTCTGAGCTGTCAGCACACAGCTCGATGCGTGACTCGAACCCACGAACTGAGATCATGACCTGAGCTGAAGTTGGACACCCAACTGACTGAGCCACCCAGGTGCCATATAGAGGTAGTTTTTAAAGTTTATTGGAACAATCAGTTGGTAAGTAAATGTTACAAATTCCCTGTCCATTTTATTCATATATGAGATTCTACTTTGCAGAGGAAGAGAACTTTATTTAACCTGTCCATTTCATTTATAATACAAATTGGCCTGAGGTAGACTTTTCCTTCTAAAAGTAGGACTTATGGGTTGTGCATTGCATTTGGAGTGTTGACCTCCAAATACAAGAGTGACATGAGAATTTCTTTTAAATAAGAAAAACTGATAGATGGCACAATTTCAACCTAATGAGGTTTATCTTTCTGGTAGTCAGCTTAAGAGATGAGAATCAAGATGTTTGACTACTTGAAAGAAAGAGCTTATGGTTCAAAAATGTGAATAATTCGTCAATCTTCTGGGACACCTGTTGACAGTCAGTCTCTAAACTTCAACTAAGTTTTCTAATAAAATATTTCCAATTGCCATGCATCAACTAGTGTTATAGCATATAAACTTCTGGGACACCTGTTGACAGTCAGTCTCTAAACTTCAACTAAGTTTTCTAATAAAATATTTCCAATTGCCATGCATCAACTAGTGTTATAGCATATAAAGGAGACTGTAGAATAAGATTTGTATTTTTATGTGTGTATATAACATATACTTTCTAGCTTTAAACATTATCAAGAATGCCTGAAACATGAATGTGTTTTATTTAATTAAGGGCTTAAATTCCTAGGGAATGCGGTGTACTTTTGGGGGCTTTTGATGCGTTGAGAATCTTGTATTGATAATTGCCTAAGGGAAAAGCTGTTTGTGAACATAGAAGACATGAGTCCTTTTTTTTTTTTTTTTTTTTAAATTTTTTTTTTCAACGTTTATTTATTTTTGCGACAGAGAGAGACACAGCATGAACGGGGGAGGGGCAGAGAGAGAGGGAGACACAGAATCGGAAACAGGCTCCAGGCTCTGAGCCATCAGCCCAGAGCCCGACGCGGGGCTCGAACTCCCGGACCGCGAGATCGTGACCTGGCTGAAGTCGGACGCTTAACCGACTGCGCCACCCAGGCGCCCCTTTTTTTTTTTTTTTTTTTTTTTTTAAAGAAAACTGTGACTTGTATCATTGAATGCATATTTTCATGAAATAGTTGGGTTTCCCTTTTTTGGAAATTTTAAATATACAAAGCTTATGAGAAGGCGTTTTGTTTAGTCTTCCATTTTTCCCCCTAAAGAACCAGGGAGAAAGTAGTGATGGAGAAAAAATGTAACTTTGCCATTAAATTGATAAGGACTTATATTTTAGCTTAGTAATTTATGAAGTAGAAGGTCTTTAGCACTTTTTTATTAGTCTAACTGAATCTCGGTTTCCCTCCTCTATAAAAGGCGCACACACACACACACACACACACACACACACACCTATTTTTGTTACCTACTGTTGTGTAAGAAAACTTTCCAAAACTTAGTAGCCTAAAGGAACAGTAACATTCATATTGCTTGTGAATTTAAATTTGAGAAAGACTCAGTGGAGTCTTTACTCCACTAGGCATCAGAGGCATGGAATAGAATTATCTGAATACTCACTTGACTCATTCATCTATCTGAAAGTGGATATTGGCTGTCAGTTGGGACTTGATCTGTGGTTGTGGTTGGAACACCTATATGTGGCCTTTCCACGTGGACTGAGCTTTTTTGCAAATAGTGGCTTTGTTTCAATGTGAGAATTGCCAGAGTAAGGCAGAAATTGAGTTTCTTTGAAAGCCACACATTATCACTTTTGCCTCATTTCATTTGTTAGAATGATAGTCACTAAGACCAACCCATTTTCAAGAGGAGAAAATAGATTCTACTTTTTGATAGGATTCTCAAAAACTTTTAGATATATTTTAAAACCACCACACTGGCACATTGCAAATGCTTAAGTAAAAATATTCATGGCTTTTTCTTTCCCCTCAAATATCCTCACCTATCTGTTTTAGCTTAAGATAAGTCATTCAAACTATTATGTATCTTAAAATGAAAGATATTGGGTATTTACTGATAAAAATATAGACAGCTCTATTCTCTCATGAAATTTATAGTCAAGTGCACATCTGAATAACTACATACATTTGTTCAGGTACTTCTAAACATTTATTAAGCACCTACTGTGGGAAAGACTCTATGGTATGTGCTTTGAAAGATGCAGTTGTGGGGTCCAGTCCTGATTTCTTTCAGTCTAACAGAGAGAATAGAACATGTAGAGTAACAGCTGTAGCAACGTAGACTATGATAGGTATTGTAAATTAAGATTAGATAAGGAGAAATCAGAGTTAAAAAAAATTTATTAGTGACTGGATGGTTTAGGGAAGGCTTCATAGAATAGATAGCATTAGAGCTGTTATTAGAAGCATTTGAATGTGCAGTTTTGTGTGAAAACCTCTTCTAAATCTAGTTAACAGAATTCTTTATATTTGGAAATTGCTCTATAGCTTATAAAAAGATAATTTATCACAACTAATATTACCAGTAACCATATAATTTTGCATATTGCTATTTTATTATCAGCAGAATTTTATGTATTATATTTTCAACATAAAACTATATATACATACATATATATGTGTATATATGTGTATATATATATGTATGTGTGTGTATATATATATATATATATATGTATATGTAAGATCAGCTGATGAAATTGGGACTGAAATAACTTAACATTGTACAGATAGTAAAGGACACACAAAGGGGAATAGTTAATAATTTACTTGATGATTTGAGTGGTGCTAAATCATAAAAAGTCTTAAATGCCCAGCCAGAGGAGTGGAGACATCATTTGGTAACTAAATCAGGCTTATTGGCAGCAGTGAGATATAAACCGGATATGTATTGGGGAAATTTTTTGGCAATCAGTGTTAAATATGGGTTAGAATCAGATTTCTTAAAAGCGTGGAGTCTTGTTATAATAGCGGTTTGTGTCAGAGGAAATGAGCCACTGATGTTGTGGTTTTCATGGGGATGGAAAAGAAAGGTGCATTTACAAACAGGGTGGAGGTAGAATTGGCCACATTTAGGCAAACAAGGAGAAATATCAAACCTGAACACAAGATTTTAAGCCTAAATAATTATGACATTGACACTAATATTTACTATCATAGCACCATAGCCAAAAACAGGAGTTTTTTTGTTTGTTTTTTGTTTCTGTGTTTTTTTTTTTTCTTTTGTCTGTTTCGGTTTTAAGGAATCAGGGTAATGTAGCTGGTAAATTTTATTTATTTATTTTGTATTGTCAGGTTTGTTAAATTTTTCCTCTATGATTATCATAAAAGAACATCTTCTTTTGATTTTAACATGCATTTTTCTAAGCATAAGTGCAGTTAAGATGCTTTTCAAAGCCTATTAAAGGATCTTGCTTTCCTCTTGTGGAATTTCCCACACATCTACATTCCTCATATGTCAGTTTTTTTGTCTTTTATTTATTTTTTTTAATTTAAATCCAAGTTAGTAAACATATTTTGTAATAATGATTTTAGGAGTACAAATTAATGACTCATTACTTACATATAACACCCATTGCTCTTCCCAGCAAGTGCTCTCCAAAATGCCCATCACCCATTTAGCCCATCCCTCCCACCCAACATCCCTCCATCAACCCTCAGTTTATTTTATGTACTTAAGAGTCTCATATGGTTTGCCTCCCTGTTTTTATCTTATATTTTGCTGATACATACATATACATATATATGGCTTGAGGTAACAGTGAGCAATTCAGATAAGTAGACAAAGTGACAGATGAAAATGTGGGACAGTATAGCTCATGGGATGATGTCAGAGCTCATGGGCAGGGGATTTGCAAATTAAAATTAGAGTAAAATATGATTTTGATATTGCCAAAGAAGAGAGCTTTGACAAGAAAGGAAAGGAAAATGAAGAACAGAATATTGAAATATAAATTATTCTCAGTAATTAAACCCTGGGCCAGTTGCCCTCATTCTAATCTGCCTGTCTTAGTCTGCTCAGGCTGCTGTAACAAAATATCATGCGCTGGGTAGATTGTGAAAAACAGAAATTTGTTTCTCATAGTTTGGAGGCTGGAAGTCTGAGATCAGAGTGATATATAATTGAGTTGAGGGCTCTTTTCAAGGTCACAGACTTCTTGCTGTGTCTTATCATAAGGAAGGAGTGAACTAACTGTCTGGGGTCTTTTTTTTATAAGAGCACCAATCCTTGTCGTGAGCGTTCTGCCCTCATGTCCTTATCAATTTCCAATGACCTCACTTCCAAATACCATCACCTGAGGCATCAGGTTTTCAACATGAAGTTTGGAGGCACACAAATATTAGCCTATAGCACTGCCTAAAGATGAAATAAAAATAAAAAACTTATTTATTTCTTTGTATACATGTACCCTCCCCTCCTTTTTCTACTAACACTTGTGAAAGATGAACAAATAAATGAAGATGTTGCAGTATTTTTGGGGAGGAGGGTATAGGAGGATGAGATCACAAAAAAGAAAGTCATATCTGTATAAGGACAGAAGGAAAAATATTTCTCATGTACAATCTTAAGAGGTATAAGATACTATCTGTGATGTTTGGAAGAACAGCCTTAGACCATATGTTTGGGGCAGTAGGAAAATTTGAGAGCGTGTAAATTAAGTCTTTTAAGTTCACTGTTTTGTCTCTCGGTTTGAAGGCACTATTGCATTGTGAGGAAAGCATGACTTTGAAGTCAAGATTGGAATTTAAATCCCAGCTCTGTCCTATTTGAGCTAAATTAATTTGGACAAGTTACCTTAATGCTGAGCTTTGGGTTCCTCATCTACAAAATGAGGTTGGATAATGCTTCCTGTGACAAAGTGAGAAAAGAAGATAATGTATGCAGAGTACAATGTAGAGTGCCAGCACACAGAATACAGCAGTAAATTGTAATTCTAATGATTACATTGATAATGTCAGTATAGGTTGAAAATCTTCACTGTAATCTTGTCTCAAAGGTTAAGAATTAGAAGATCCAAGCTGTGTAGAGAATTATGAAATTGGATTCACTCCTTAAAGGAGCCTGGCATCTGGAAACCCAAAACCCCCAGAAGCTATGACTATTTGATGACTGAGTACCAGCAATGATACCAAGAAACTCAGCAGAAATAAAAATTGTTACCAAATTTTATCATCACTGTTACTTCAGTAGCATTGCATAATAATTGTTGTTTTAGTTTTTTCCTATTTTATATGCATATATGTATGTATAGGTGTATGGGTGTCTAGATGTGATTATAGTAAAAATCACAAAACATCAGATTTGTAAACAGAGTTTCAAGTTCATGTCCTGGCTCTTTAACTTACAAGCTGCATGACTTTATCTCTGAATGTCTTCATTTGTTAAATAAAGCTAAAACCCATTTCTAACATTATTATGAATTATGACGTAAAGTATATGAAAGCCCTTTGTACACTCTAAACTACATTATATGTATGGGTGTGACTGTTTAATCATAAAAGAAATTTGCATGCATGTCATGATGTCAAATAGGATTTTACCTAGATTGCCCATGACATATAGCCCGGAATTCTGCTTACAGAAGAAATCGGAGGCTGTCTTTACTTAGTGGAAAAAGTTATCATAATTGTTTACTAATGTTTGAAGTGGTGTGGGAGGAAGCAATACCACATTTTCTACTCTTAATTTATAAATTAGCATGTTCATATATATATGTGTGTGTGTGTGTATACATACATATATATATATATATATATATATATATATATATATATATATGTTTATATATATATTTGTTCCTTTTGATTCACACCAAGTAAAACATAAGGGCCCAGAGTGTTTTATATACTCCTCTTAACTGGGTATGTAGGTATATGACTCACATATTGAAGTTTCATTCTGTCAGCAGGTACTGTTTAAGTTTGGTAAAGTAATGACAATATGAGCTCTTTGAGGCAAAAGTCTATGAAATTGTATAAGACTGAGATAATGAAAAGTTTGGTCATAAACTGCTCTTTACCTGTGCCTTATGTATACAAGATGTTGCAGAAGTTGGTAAAAATGAAGCCTAGGTTTCCTTTTATCTATGAACTTGTTTGCAGTAATTAACTTTGGTCTGGAAAACATTCTTGAAAAAAATCAAATTGACTATTTTGACCAGAATTTAATTTCAGTTTGATTGCTAAGATCATTAAAACTATCATTGCAAATCCAATCACATCTAACATCAACTCTCCCCCCACCCTTCTTCTTGAAGTCTCTTTCTTTATCTTCATATCTGGAGCACTGGTGAGCTCTGTATATGCCTTGTGCTAAATTCTTCACTGGGTGGCATCTGATCAGCTTCCTTATATTATGTGTCACTTGCTATTCCTCTTATATCCATGAGGCTCCTGCAGATTGTTTTCAGGTTATGACTCTTTTATGTATTTTAGAAACCATTATATACACCTGGATCTGAATCAGGATCAGAGTCTGTACTATTTTATTTCTGGACATCATTCCAATGATTACCCTGCCTATCTAAGCAGGTGATAATAAATGTGCAGGTTTTTTTTGTTTTTGATAGAATTTCCTCACCTCTTTCTGTCTAGTCCAATTCCAATCCAGATCCCTCCTCCTACCTTCTTAAATTTTCAGACCCCTTTAATGTCAATATAAGCCATGACATGAGAATCATGGGATGCCAATATAAGTAATTTGAGTAGTTTTTTAAAAATGTAAATCCCACCCAAAATTTATAACCTTGAGGCACCGCTGCTAATTCAAAGATTATGTTGTTAATAGGTGGTCAAATAGGTTTTGATTGTTTATAGGAACTTTTTATATTACCCAATATTTTGCCATGAGTCAAAATTTTAAAGATGTTTAACAAAATTTAAGCAATCATCATTGTTTAAGACTGGTTTATTATTTAAATTATTGCAAGGGGAGGTAGAACAACTGCTTTTTAAAATTTGTCTTAACTTGAGCCTCAACTCAATTAATTGACGCATATTGAAAATATGGCCTCTCAGACATGAAATGGAAGTAAACTTTTCTCAGATAAATTCATAATCAGTAGTTCACTTTTTTTTTTTAAGTATAATCAGGTCAATAAACTAAATGCATGTGTCTTCCTTTCTATTCCAATTTGATTAAAATGACTGGAAAAGATATATAAGGGTCTATAGGGGCGCCTGGGTGGCGCAGTCGGTTAAGTGTCCGACTTCAGCCAGGTCACGATCTCGCGGTCCGTGAGTTCGAGCCCCGCGTCGGGCTCTGGGCTGATGGCTCAGAGCCTGGAGCCTGTTTCCGATTCTGTGTCTCCCTCTCTCTCTGCCCCTCGCCCGTTCATGCTCTGTCTCTCTCTGTCCCAAAAATAAATAAACGTTGAAAAAAAAAATAAAATAAAATAATTTATATATCTATGTATCTGCCTATGTATTTTAAAATTAATGAAAAATAGGAAAAGATATAATAGTTTGGTCAAAGACTTTCAGGAATTACTTAGAGGATAGAAAACAGATAGGATCAGATTGATAGAAGAGTTGTGAAAACACATCTCAAAACAGTCACCAGAGAAGACTGTAGAAATAAGTGTTTCCAGTGATGCTGAAAGGTCAGATAATAAACTAAAGAGTGGACTGGGTTCTTAGCAGGGTTGGTATTTAGACCTATACAGGTAAAGTTATACCAGTTTTTAAATATTGAAAATGCATTCTATAAACTGATAAACAGCTCCCGCCATGAGCCTGGATCACCTGGGGCCCTTGCTCAGAATCTCCCTTAATCTCCCATTGACTCAGCATCCAAGGGATTAATACTTAGCACACACGTGAACTTCAGACCCCTGCCCCTGTTCTGATTGTTAGGTGCCTAGCTGCCTGTGCTAAACATTTTATCTTCTTATTTTATTTTTCTTAAGTGACGTATACTTGACATACAATGTTATATTAGTTGTGCTTGCACAACATAGTGATTGGACAAGTCTATACTCAATGCTTGTCATGGTAAGTGTAGTCACCATGTGTCATAAGAAAAGTTATTACAATATTATTGACTACATTCACTATGCTGTACTTCTTATCTCTGAGACTTATTTGATAACTGTAAGTTTAGATGTCTTAATCCTTTTCATCTATTTCACCCATCTGCTCCCACACCTATTCCCTCTGGCAACCATCAGTTTGTTCTTTGTACTTATTAGTTTCTGGTTTTTATGTGTTCATTTGTTTGATTTTTTTTTTAGAGTCTACATATAAGTGAATCATGATATTGTCTTTGACTTATTTCACCTAGCATAGTACCCTCTATATCCATCCATGTTGCTACAAATGGCTGGATCTAATTCTTTTTTATAGCTGAGTAATATCCCAATAAATATAGATATATATGCCACTTCTTCCTTAACCATTTGTTGATGGACACACAGTTTGCTTCCATAACTTTGCTATCATAAAAAATGATGTGAGAAACATAGGGGTGCGTATATTTTTTTTCAAATTAGAGTTCTTTTTTTCTTTGGGTAAATACCGCATGGTGGAATTACTGGATCATACGGTGTTTCTATTTTAATTTTGAGGAATCTCTATAGTATTTTCCACAATGGTTACACCAGTTTACATTCCCACAAATAGTTACAAGGGTTCCATTTTCTCCATATTTTCATCAATACTTCTTATTTCTTGTGTTTTTGGTACTAGCCATTCTGACTGGTGTAAGGTGATAGCTCATTATGGTATTGATTTGCATTTCCTTGAGGAATAATTATGTTGAGCATGTTCTCAATTGTCTGTTGGCCATTTGGATGTCTTCTTTGATACCTTTACATGTCTATTCAGGTCCTCTGCCCATTTTTAAGCAGATTATTTGTTTTTCTGTTTGTTTGTTTTGTTTTTTTCTTTTGGTGTTGAGTTGTGGAGGTTTTTATATATTTTAGATGGTAACCCCTTATTAGATACATAGTTTGTGAGTGTCTTCTCCCATTCAGTAGATTGCTTTTTTGTTTTGATGATGGTTTCCTTCACTGTGCAAAAAATTTTTATTTTGGTGTAGTCTTAAGAGTTTATTTTTGCTTTTGTTTCCCTTTGCAGTGGATACATGTTCAGAAATAAGTTATTAAGACAGATGTCCAAGAGATTATTGTTTGTGTTCTTCTAAGAGTGTATGGTTTCAGGTCTCACATTTAGATCTTTATTTTGTGTTTAATTTTGTATATGGCATAAGAAAGTGGTCTCATTTAATTATTTTGCATATAGTTGTCCAGTTTTCCCAATACCATTGAAGAAACAGTCTTCCCCTTTGTATATTCCTGCCTTCTTTGTTGAAGATTAGTTGACAAAAAGCATTGTTTATTTCTGGGCTTTTTTTTCTTTTCTATTGGTCTATGTGTCTATTTTTGTGCCAGTACCATACTGTTTTGATTACTACAGTGTTGTAGCATAGCTTGAAATCTGGGATTGTACTACCTCTTGCTTTCTTGTTCTTTGTCAAGATTGCTTTGGCTATTTGAGGTCTTCTGTGGTTCCCTACCAATTTGGATTTGGAAAATCAAATTTTTGGATTTTCTTTAAGTTTTGTGAAAAATACTGTTGTTGTTTTGGTAGGAATTGCATCGAATATGTAGGTTGCTTAAGGTATTATAAATAATTGAATGATATTAATACTTCAAATCCATGAATATGGTATACCTTTCCATTTGTATCTCCTTCAGTTTCTTTCATCAATACATTATAGTTTTCAGAGTAAAGGTCTTTCACCTCTTTGGTTAAATTTAGTTAAAGATATTTTATTCTTTTCAGTGCAATTATAAGTGAGATTGTGTTCTTAATTTCTCTTTCTAGTCCTTTGTTATTAGTGTATAGAAATGAAACTGGTTTCTATGTATAAATTTTGCATCCTGCAACTTTACAGAATTCATGTATTAGACCCAATAGTTTTTTAGTGGAGTCCTTAGAATTTTCTATGTATAGGATTATGTCATCTGCTAATAGAGACAGTTTAACTTCTTGCTTACCAATTTGAATATCATTTATTTCTTTTTCTTATCTGATCACTATGGCTAGGATTTGTAATTCTATGTTGAATAAGATGAGAATGGATATCCTTGTCTTGTTCCTGATTTTAGAGGAAAAGCTTTTAGTTTTTCACTATTAAGTATAATAGTTGTGGGATTTTCATATTTGGTTTCCATTGTGTTGAAGTATATTGCCTCTAAACTCACTTCATTGAGAGGTTTTATCATGAATCTATGTTGTGTTTTATGAAATACTTTTTTCTTCATCTATTGAGATGATATGGTTTTTATTCTTCCTTTTCTTAATGCGATGTATCACTTCATTTGATTTGCAAATTTTGAAATATACTGCATCCATGGAATAAACCCACTTGATCATGGTGAATGATCCTTTTAATGTATTACTGAATTTGATTCAGTAATATTTTGTTGGTGATTTTTGCATTTATGTTCATTATAGACATTGACCTGTAATTCATTTTCTTTCTTTTCTCTCTCCTTCCTTCCTCTTTCTTTCTTTCTTTCTTTCTTTCTTTCTTTCTTTCTTTCTTTCTTTCTTTCTTTCTTTCTTTCTTTCTTTCTCTTTCTTTCTTTCTCTTTCTTTCTTTCTCTTTCTTTCTTTCTTTCTCTTTCTTTCTTTCTCCCTCTCCTCCCTCCCTCCTTTCTTTCTTTCTTTCTGTCTTTTTCTTTTCTTTTCTTTTCTGTTCTATTTTCTTTTCATTGATTTCTCTTCTTTCCTTCATTCCTTCCTTCCTTCGTTCCTTCCTTCCTTCCTTCCTTCTTTCTTTTAGTGCCTTAGTGTGTTTTTGGTATCAAGATAAAACTGCCCTTGTAGAATTTACTGGAAGTTTTCATTCCTTTTCTTTTGGGGGGAATAGTTTTAAAATAAGTGTTAACTCTTATTAAATGCTTGTTAGATTTCATCTGTGAGGAAAATTGATCCTGAATTTTTGTTTGGAGTTTTTTGATTACTAATTAAATTTTTTTTTTACTAGTAATCAGTCTGTTCAAAGTTTCAAAGTTCTCCTGAATCTGTTTTTGAAGTTTAATGTTTTTGTCCATTTCTTCTATGTTGTCCAATATATTGGCATATAATTTTCCATAGTATGCTTTTATAATCCATTGAAATCTATGGTATTGATTTCACTTCTCCTCTTTCCTTTCTGCTTTTCTTTTTTCGAGTTCTCTCTTTCTTGAGTCTGGCTAAACATTTATTAATTGTCTTTACCTTTTCAAAGAAACATCTCTTCATTTTATTGAACTTTTTTTTTTTACACTTGATTTTATTTGTGCTCTAATCTTTCTTATTTTCTTCCTTGTATTAACACTGGGTTTGCTTTGTTCTTCCTTTTCTATTTCCTTTAGGTGTGAGGTTAGATTGTTTCATATTTTTGTTGTTTGAGGTAGGCCTGTATCACTATAAACTTCTTGCTTAGAACTTCTTGCTTAAAACTACTTGTCCCAAGTATTTTTGTACTGTTAGGTCTCCATTTTCATTTGTCTCCATATATATTTTTTTTTAATTTCCTCTTTGTTTTCTTCATCAGTGAATTGGTTGTTTAGTGGCATGTTGTTGAGCCTCCACAGGCTTTTTTTTCCAAGTTTTTTTTTCTTGAATTTGACTTCTAGTTTCAGATCATTGTGGTTGGGAAAAGATGCTTGATATGATTTCAGTCTTTTCAAGTTTTTGAGACTTGTTTTGTGACCTAACATGTAATTTATCCTGGAGAATGTTCCTTGAACACTTGAAAAGGATGTATATTCTGTTGTGGGATGGAATGCTGTGTGTACACACACACATACACACACACACACACAACCCATTTATGTGTGTGTATTATATGTATTAATATGCTTAATACAGCATATTAAGTCTATTTGCTGTAATGTGTCATTCAAATCCACTGCTTCCTTATGATTTTCTGTGGATGAACTATTGATGTAAGTGGGATGTTAATGTCCCCTACTATTATTATATTATGATAAGCTTCTCTCTTTGTTAACTTTTGCTTTATGTACTTAGGTGGTCCTATGTTGGGCACATAGATATTTAAAATTGTTATGCCCTCTTGTTGAATTGATCCCTTTATCATTATGTAATGACTTTCTATGTCTCTTGCTATAGAGTCTTTATTTTAAAGTGTACTTTGATATGAATATTGCTATCTCAGCTTTCTTCTCACTTCTGTGGCATGGAGTTTTTTTTTTTTTCAACACTTCACTTTCTGTCTGTGTCTTTAGGTCTCTCTGTAGTGAGTTTGTTATATAAGCAATACTCTGGTCTTGTTTTTTAAAGTAATTATTGATAGGTATGGACTTATTGCCATTTTTAAACTTTTATGGATGGTTTAAAGAAGAGAAGAGGAAAGTACTTCTCTTGCTTTCTTCTTTGTGGTTTGATTACTTTCTTTAGTGTTATGCTGAGATTCCTTCCACTTTTGTGTATGTGTATCTAGTTTAGGTTTTTGATTTGTGGTTACCATGGGGTTCATATACAATACCCTGTGTGTATAGGAGTCTATATTATGTTGACTTAAGACTCTAAAACATTCTAAAAGCACTAGATTTTTACTCCCCTTTTCTTGTTCTATGTTTATGATGTCATATTTTACATCTTTATATCTGTGTATCTCTTGACTAATTTTTGTAGATGCAATTGATTTTACTATACTGTGTTTTTACCTCCATACTGGCTTTATAAGTGATTAGTCTACTTCCATTACTGTATGTTTGCTTTCACTATTAAAATTATTTCCTTTCATAATATCTTACTTCTAGTTATTACCTTTTCTTTCCAATTAAAGAATTCCCTTTAGCCAATCTTGTAAGGCTGGTTAACTCGTGATAAACTCGTTTAAATTTTGTTTTTCTGGGAAACTTTTTCTGTCTCCTTCAATCTTAAATGCTAACTGCCAGGTACAGTATTCTTAGCTGTAGTTTTTTTTTTTTTTTTTTTCTTCAGCATCTTGGCTATATCATGGGACTCTTTTCTGTCCTGCAAAGTTTCTGCTGAAAAATTAGCTGATATCCTTAAGAAAATTCTCTTGTATAGGACTGATTGCTTTTCTCCTGCTGCTTTTAAGTCTCTCCTTATATTTAACTTATTTCTTTTTAATTCAAGTATATTTAACTACAGTGTTATATTTGTTTGAGATATACAATATAGTGTTTAAACAATTCTATATCAGTGCTCATCAAGATAAATGTACTCTCAATCCCCATCACCTGTTTTACCCATCTTCCCTCTGGTAACCATCTGTTTTTTTCTAGAGTTAAGAACCTGTTTTTGGTTTGCCTCCCCCACACCCCCGCCCCCAGCTCATTTTATTTCTTAAATTCCAAATATGAGTGAAATCATATGGTATTTTTCTTTCTCTGACTGGTTTATTTCACTTAGCATTATACTCTGGAGTCCCACCCATGTTGGTGCAAATGGCAAGATTCTTTTCTTTATGGCTGAATAATATTCTTGTGTGTGTGTGCGTGTGTGTGTGTGTGTGTGTGTGCGTGTGTGTGTGTGTGTGTGTGTGTGTGTATGTTTGAAATTTCTTATATATAATTATATAATTTATTCTCTATCCATTCATCTATTGATGGACATGTGGGCTGCAACCATAATGTAGCTATTGTAAATAATGCTGCAATAAATATAGGCGTGCATATATCCTTTTGAATTAGTGTTTTTGTGTTTTAGGTAAATACCTAGTAGTGAGATTACTGGATCATAGGGTAATTCCATTTTTATTTTTTTGAGGAATTTTCACACTGTTTTCCACAATGGCTGCACCAGTTTGCATTCCAACCTACGGTGCACAAGGGTTCCCTTTATTCCATATTATCACCAACACTTGTTTTGTGTACTTTTGATTTTATCCATTCTGACAGAGGTGAAGTGATACTGCCTTCTAGTTTGGATTTGTATTTCCCTGATGATGAGTTATGTCAAGTATGTTTTCATTTGTCTGTTGGCCATCTGTATGACTTCTTTGGAGAAATGTCTGTTCATGTCTTCTGCCCATTTTTTAATTGGGCTATTTGGGGGAGGTTGGCATTGAGTTGTAAAAGTTCTTTATATATTTTGGATACCAACACTATATAAGATATGTTATTTGCAAATATCTTCTCCTGTTCAGTAGGTTGTCATTTAGTTTTGTTCATAGTTTCCTTTACTACAAACTTTTCATTTGATGTAGTCCCAATAGATGATTTTTGCTTTTGTTTCCCTTGAATTAGGAGAGCTATCTAAAAAAATGTTGCTACAGCCTAAGTCAGACAAATTACTGCCTGTGCTCTCTTCTAGGATTTTATGATTTCAGATCTCACATTTAGGTCCTTAATCCATTTTTTTATGTTTATTATTTTGAGAGAGAGAGAGACAGAGCACAAGCAGGGGAGGTGCAGAGAGAAAAGGAGACATAGAATCTGAAGCAGACTCCAGGCTCCTAGCTGTCAGCACAAAGCCCTACATGGGGCTTAAATTCACAGACTGTGAGATCATGACCTGAGCCTAAGTCAGATGCTTAACTGACTGAGCCACCCAGACACCCTGGTCCTTAATCCATTTTGGGTTTATTTTTGCATATGGTGTGAGAAAGTGGTCCAGTTTCTATTTTTTTTTTTTTTTTTTTTGCGTGTAGCTGCCAGTTTTCTCAGAAACATTTGTTGAAGAGGTTGTCTTTTCCCTACTGTATATTCTTACATCCTTTGTTGAGGGTTAGTAGCTCATATAATCATGGGATATTTCTAGTCTCTCTATTTTCTTACTTTGATCTATGTGTTTGTTTTTGTCCCACTACCATACTGTTTTGATGACTACAGCTTCATAGTATAACTTGAAATCTGAAATTGTGATACCTCCACTTTTGTTCTTTTTCAAGATTGCTTTTTCAAGGTCTTTTGTGGTTCCATACAAATTTTAGGATTGCTTGTTCCATTTATGTGGGAAATGTTGGTATTTTGATAGGGTTTGCATTAAATGTGCAGATTGCTTTGCACAGTATGGACATTGTAACAGCATTTGTTCTTCCATTCCATAAGCATGGAATATCTTTCTATTTATGTCGTCTTCAATTTCTTTTATCAGTGCTTTCAGAGTATGGGATTTTAACCTGCTTGGTTAGGTTTATTCCTACATATATTATTATTTTTGGTGCAATTATAGATTGTTTTCTTAATTTCTCTTTCTGCTTCTTTATTATTAGTTTATAGGAATGCAATGATTTTCTGTATACCAATGTTGTATAGTATCATGTCCTCTGCAGATAGTGAAAGTTTTAATTCTTCCTTACCAGTGTGGATGCCTTTTACTCCTTTCTCTTGCCCGATTGCTGTGGCTAGGAATTCCCATACTAATTTCAGTAAAAGTGGTAAGTGAACATCTTTGTCTTGTTCTTGACCTTAGGGTAAAGGCTCTCAGTTATTCACCATTGAGTGTGATGTTAGCTGTCAGTTTGTCATATATGCCCTTTATTATGTTGACTTATTTCCCTCTAGACCTACTTTGTTGAGATCTTTTATCATGAATGGATGTAGTTTGTCAAATGCTTTTTCTGTATCTATTGAAATGATCAATGTTTTTTATCCTTTCTCTTATTGGTGAGATATAGCACATTGATTTGCAGATATTGAGCCATGCTTGCATCCTGGGAGTAAAGCACAGTTATTCTTGGTGGATAATTTTTTTTTAATGTGTTGTTGGATTCAGTTTGATAATATTTAGTTGAGAATTTTGCATCTATATGCATCAGAGACATTGGCCTTTAGGTTTCTTTTTTGTAGTGTCTTTATCTGGTCTTGGTATCAGGGTAATACTGTCTTGGTGGAAAGAATTTGGAAGCTTTCCATTCTCTATTTTTGAGGGATAGTTTGAGAAGAATAAATATTAACTCTTCTTGAAATTTAGGTAGAATTCATCTGTGAAGTCATCTGGTTCTGGATTTTTCCTTGTTGGGAAATAAAAAACATTTTTTAACATTTATTTTTGAGAGAGTGAAACAGAGCACAAGCGGGGGAGGGGCAGAGAGGGAGACACAGAATTGGAAGTAAGCTCCAGGCTCTGAGCTGTCAGCACAGAGCCCAGTGCCGGGCTCGAACTGTGAGATCATGAACCTGAGCTGAAGTCCAACTCTTAACTCACTGAGCCACCCAGGTGCCCCGGGAATCTTTTGATTACTGATTCAGTTTTATTGCTGGTAATTGGTCTGTTCAAATTTTGTTTTTGCTTCCTGCTTTGGTTTTAGTAGGTTATATGTGTCTAGGAATTTGTTATTGCTTCTAGGTTGTTCAATTTGTTGGCATGTAATTTTTCATAATATTCTCTTAAAATCCTTTGTATTTCTGTAGTGTCATTTGTTATTTTTCCTGTTTCATTTCTGATTTTGAGTTCACTCTTTTTTTTTTTAAACTTCTTTAAGGTTAACGATTTTGTTAACCTTTTCATAGGACTGGATCAAGACTTCATTGATGTGTTCTATTGTTTTATTGTTTGTTTCTATTTCATTTATTTCTGCTTCTATCTTTATTTCCTTCCTTTTACTGGACTTGAGTTTTGTTCTTTTTCTAGCTCCTTGAGGTGCAAGGTTAGGTTTTTTATTTGAGATTTTTCTTGTTGAGATAGGCCTGTATTGCTATAAACTTTCCTCTTAGAACAGCTTTTCCTGCATCCCCAAACATTTTCAACAATGGTGTTTTCAATTTCATTTGTCTCCAGGTATTTTTTAATTTCCTCCTTGATTTCTTGTTTGACCTATTCATTATTTAGTAGCATGTTATTTAATCTCCATGTATTTATATTTGTTCAGCATTTTTTTCTTGTGGTTGATTTCTACACTTACGACATTGTAATCAAAAAAGATGTATAGTAGGACTTCAATATTTTGAATTTATTTGGACTTGTTTTGTGGCCTAATCTTTGGTGTATTCTAGAGAATATTCCATGTGCACCTGCAAAGAATGTGTTTTCTGCTGTTTTAGGGTGGAGTGTTCTGAATATATCTGTTAAATCTATCTTGTCCAATATGTCTTTCAAAGACACTGTTTCTTTATGGATTTTCTGTTGGTATGATCTGTCTATTTATGTAAATGGAATGTTAAAGTCCCCTGCTATTATTGTATTACTCTTGATTATTTCCTTTATGTTTGTCATTACTTCCTTTATGTATTTGAGTGCTAACACATTGGACACAATATATTTACAATTGTTGAACTGTTCCCTTTATGATTACATAGTGTTGTCCTTTGTCTTTTGTTACAGTTTTTGTTTTAAAGTCTATTTTTTCTGATTTATGTATTGCCACTGCAGATTTCTTTTCCCATCCATTGCATAATAAGTGCTTCTCCATTTCTTCACTTCCAACTTGCAGGAGATGTAGCTCTCAGGTGAGTCTCTCTTAGGCAGCATATGGGTCTTATTTTTATTTATCCATTCCATCGCCTTATATCTTTTGGTTCATTTACATTCAAAGTAATTATTTATAAGTATGTACTTATTGCCATTTTGTTACTTGTTTTATGGTTGCTTTCTCTGTTCTTCTCTGTAGTTCTTCTCTGTTCCTTTCTTGCTCTCTCATGGTTTGTTGGCTTTCTTTAGTGATATACTTGGGTTCCTTTCTCTTTATTCTTTGCATATCTTTTAATGGGTTTTTATTTTTCATTACAATTCTGTTTGTATATAATGTCTTCTGCATATAGCAGTCTATATGAACTTTGTGGTAGCCTAAGTTTTACACATTCTTTACTCTTCCTCCCCACCCCACCATGTTTTATGTATATGGTGTCATACTTTACATCCTTTTGTTTTATAAATCCCTTGATTGATTTATACAGATATACTTATTATTACTAGTTTTGTGCTTCCTACTTTTCTGACCCTTACTTACGGTCTTTCCTTTCCACTCAAAAAGTCCCCTTAACCTTTCTTGTAGGGCTAATTTAGTAGTCATGAACTCCTTAGTTTTTGTATGAGAAATTCTTTCTCTTTTTCTATCTGAATGATAGCCTTGCTGGATCGAATATTCATGGCTGCAGATTTTTTTCTTTCAGAACTTTGAATATATAAAGCCACTCCCTCTGGCCTGGAAAGTTTCTGCTGAAAAATCAGCTGATAGCTTTCTGGGGTTTTCCATTGTATCTAATTGCTTTCTTTTCCCCTGCTACTTTTAACATTCTCTATTACTACTTTTGCCATTTTAATTACTATGTGTATTGGTGTGGACCTACTTGAGTTGATTTTATTAGGGGCTTTCTGA
Source organism: Puma concolor (assembly GCF_028749965.1). Classification (NCBI taxonomy): domain Eukaryota; kingdom Metazoa; phylum Chordata; class Mammalia; order Carnivora; family Felidae; genus Puma; species Puma concolor. Next base: position 139,200,735 of record NC_141674.1, on the reverse strand, counting down.
GCCTCCTGGATCTGGATTTCTGGTTCCTTTCCCAGATTTGGGAAGTTTTTAGCTGTTGTTTCTGTAAGTAAATTTTCTGCCCTCTTTTCACTTTCTTCTCCGTCTGGGATTTCTATAATGTGAAAGGTATTACATTTGTTGGTGTTGTTGAGTTCTGTAAATCTATTTTCATTTGGTGTTACTTTTTTTCTCTCACTTGCTCAGCTTGATTGCTCTCCATTACTCTCTCCTCCAGGTCATTAATAGATTCTGCTACTTCATCTAGCCTACTCTATTCCATCTAGTATATTTTTAATTTCATTTATTGAATTCTTCATCTCTGATTGATTTTTTTCTTATATTTTTGATCTGTTTGTTAAGGGTCTCACTGATGTCCTCCACTTTTTTCTCACATCCAGTAAGTACCTTTATGACTATTACTTTAAATTCTGTGTTAGGCATATTACTTTTGTCCATTTCATTTAGGTCTCTTGCTATAGTTTTGCCCTATTCTATCATCTGGGATCTTTTTCTCTGTTTCCTCACTTCCTCATTTTATCTAACTCTTTCTTTTTTTATGTGTTAAGAAAGTCAGCTATGTCTATTGCTTTTTAAAGTAGTGCCTTTACAAAGAAGAGGTCCTGCAGTGCAGTGTCTCCTGTTCACCAAAACCTGGAGCTTCAGGGGTATCTTTTGTGTGTGTTGCATGTGCCCTGCTCTTGTGGTTGAATCACTTTTTCCTTCAGTCCAATCATCTGCAGAAGCTTTTTCTGCCTATTGTGGGAAGGGTGTGGTTCCTGTGTTGTTAGCGAGATAGTCTGGGCCCACATGGGGCTTGAGTTTAGTCAAAGAGGCATTTGCCAGAGATGCAGCAGCACCAATCCGCAAGACTCTTTCCCCATGGTGTCCTGAGAAGCTTTCATTGGTGGGTGGGGCCTGCAGTTGGACCAGTTGTCTGCCCCCAGCCCACTGCTGAGGTGCAGTATGAGTGCTGTGTGTGGTTATCTTTCCCTATCTCCAGGGCAGGAATCACTTTGTAGTGGTGCTATCCCCTATTACAGCTGTCTACACATTGCCAGGCTGTGGCCTTATTTTGGCTTGGCTCCAGTCAAGAGTGTATTGGAAAGGCATATTCACATGGTGTGGAAAGGCATATTCACAGTATCACATGTGGGAGGCATGATGTTAGCAAGTTTTGCACACTCCTACTATGGGAGGTGATCTATAGCAGTGGGTATTGAGGCAGGCCTGGCTGGAAGGAGCCAATATGCCAAAGTACTGAGTGGCAGGAGGTGAGGTGTTACCAAGTTAGGTAGCAGTATTGGAGCTACCCTAGTTCCTGCAGGTGGCTATGTGTTTTTACTGGAGTGGTGGAGGAGAGAATTGGTACCTTCCAGCTCCTTTGTCTCCCCAGAATCTCCCAAGAATCTCTGTCCCTCCAGCAGGCACTCTGAAATTAGTAAACAAATTTCCCACCTATATACCTCCAGGAGTTTTCAAACTGCTGCATCTATGCTGTATCTCTGTGGGGCTGCTTGTTGTGCTGTCTCTTTAAAGGCAGAGACTCAGTTTCCTCTTACCCTCTTGGCTCTCCCATGAGCCCACTGGTTTGTTTATTTTTAATTATTTTTAATATTTATTTTTGAGAGAGAGACAGAGTGCAAGCCAGGGAGGGGCAGAGAGAGAGGGAGACACAGAATCTGAAGCAGGCTCCAGGCTCTGAACTGTTGGCACAGAGCCTGATGCAGGGCTCGAACTCATCAATGATGAGATCATGACCTGAGCCAAAGTTGGATGCTTAGCCGACTGAGCCACCCAGGCACCCCAAGCCCACTGGTTTTTAAAGTTCCAAGTTTTAAGTCCCACTGGTTATAAGAACTCACAAAATTCACCCCTCTGGTTTTAAAGCCAAATATTATGGACTTAGGTCTTCTCTTTGTAGGCTTCCTGATGTGATAGTCTGTTTCTCTCCCCTCTCCACCCCTAAGATCCCTCTATCCCACAGACAGTCCCACATGTCCATTTAGTGTCTCTGCCCTTCCTACCTTCTTTGACGTAGTCTCTTCTCTCCATTTAGTTGTGAAGATTTTTCTGCCTTCAGGTCATTTTCTTGGTTATTTACACTGATGGGAGTGTTATGTAGTTGAATTGATGGGATGAGGTGAGCTTACGGTTCTTACTTTGCTATCTTCCTTGGAAGTCCATTTATTTATTTATTTATTTCATTTTAGTCACTATATGTCTTAATGTGGACCTTTGTGGGCTTCTCTAATATGCTGCATTCTGTACTTCCTGGGAAGTCTATTTCCTTCTCCAGATAAGGGAGGCTTTCAGCTATCATCTCTGTAAATAAATTTTCTGCCCTGTTCTCTCTTTCTTCTTCTGGCAAATGCAAATGTTATTATGCTTGATGATGTTGCAGAAATTCCTTAACCATTTGTCATGTTTTGCTATTTCTTCTTTTTTGCTGTTCAGTGTGGGTTTCTTTCCATTACCCTGTTTCCAGATCTGTGATCTGTTATTTTGCATCCTCTAATCTGTTGTTGGTTCCTTCTAATGTATTGCTCATTTCGGTTATAGTATTCTTCAATTCTGACTGGTAACTTTACATATTTTCTATCTCTTTTTTGAAATTCTCACTGAGTTCATCCACTATTAATTTTGATATCTTTTTTTTTAAAGTTCACTTATTTTTGAGAGAAAGTGTGCAAGCAGGGGGAGGGGCAGAGAGAGAGAGCATCAGTATATCACTCTGTCAGCATGGAGCCTGACATGGGCTCAAACTCACAAACTATGAGATCATGACCTGAGCCAAAATGAAGATTCAGATGCTTAACTGACTGAGCCACCCAGGCACCCCATAGTGAGTATCTTTATGACCATTCCTTTCAACTCTTTATCAGGCATATTACTTATCTCTGTTTCATCTAGCTCTTCTTAAAATTATATCTTGTTCTTTCATTTGGAGATTTCCTCCATCTTCTTATTTTGTCTAACTCTATGTGTTTGTTCTTTGTATTAGGTAATTCAGCTACATTTACCGGTCTTGAAAGTAGTCTCTTCTGTAGATGGGGTCCTGTAGCATAATCCCCATGGTCATCAAAACCAGGCACTCCAAGGGTATCCCTTGTGTGGGCTGCATATACCCTTCTGTTGTGTTTGAACCTTGATTGCTGTGTGCAGACTGGTAGGTGGCTGAAGTGACCTAATTAACCTTCTGAGCCTGCTGGGAAGTGCTTGTTCCCCCACTCTGTTGAGAAGCTTGATTTTAGCTCCCTTGGGTTGGCTCTCTGGTGGGACAACTCTCATCCTAGCTATCTACAATTAGCTGCTAAGACAGCTGCAGGTGCACTAAAGGGCAAGAATTTGTTCCCTGCACAGCGTAGCTGCTAGAACTGTGATGTGTAGGGTTATCTTCCCCCCACTCCAGGACAGGAGTCACTTTTTTAGAGATGCCTGCCAAGGTGGGCAAATTGGGTGGGACAGGACCACAGGGGAATGCTGGGGCATGGCATGCCGTCTTAACATGGTAGATGGAGACTTTTAGAATTGCCCTCCCCAAGCATCATGCTTTCTAAGCTAGGGAAGGACACACACACACACACACACACACACACACACACACACACACATAACACCCACCAGCACTTTTTTTTCCCCTGGAGAAATCTACAGATCCCTACCTCTCTGACACTGGTCCTAAAATTAGTCAACAAATTTCCTTCACATATAGTCCAGGTACTTTTTAAAATACTGCTCCCATGCTGTGTTTTCAATTGAGCTAGTGTGCTGACTCTTCAAGGGCAGAGAATGGGTTTCCTATAACCCTCCCAATTCACTCACACTTAGGCTCCACTGATTTTCAAAGCCAGATATTATGGCGACCTGTCTTCTCACTGTGAGCTCCCATTGCTGGGAGTTCCTGTCTAAGGGTTCTGGTGCTTTCACTCCTCAATACTTGTGATGTCTCTCTTATTTGTGGTGAAGTTGTGTTGGGGATTTAATTCCCAACCAGGCCTCTGTTCTTCCTACCCTTTCCATGTATCCTTCTTATGACTGGCTATGGAGATCCATTCAGCCAGTCTTCAGGTTGTTTTCAGAGTGAGTTGTAATGCATCTAGTTTTTGTCCCAGTGTGTCTGTTGGAGAGACAAGCTCAGGATCTTCCTACTCAGCCATCTTACATGTACTCCTTGTGTTAAATATTTTCAGTATCAATGTGGTACTACATCCAGGGACATTAAAGATGACATTTGGAATAGCTGGTCTACATTTCTGACCTCATCTCTTCTCTGGCCCATGTTTTCAGACTAGATCCTGGAAACTTCTCTTTTCAGAGGGTAAAAAAAGCCCATGGTGGGCTACCAGCTTGGCTATTGAGCCTGAGAAAGAAGCCGTGAAGAGCTTGGAGGAAAATAGAAAAAAATAGAAAATAGAAAATAGAAAAAAAAAAAGAAAATTTTCAGGAGGATAAAACAATACTTATAAGACTTAAAGGCATATTCTTATCTATTCCAAAAACTTTATGAGGAAAATTATGATTATTATCCCCTTTTATGAATGAGGAAACTAACACTCAGAGAGGTACAGTGACTCACCTAGGATCACAGAGATAGACAGTGTTAAGGCTAGGGTTTGCACTTTGGCTCTCTAGCCTCACTCTTATCTGCCATATAATCTTACTTCTCTAGTACATTGAATTGCTCCACTCCAAGATGAAAGACATCCACATTTCAGCAATTAGCACTCCTTGCTCACTCGCTTCCTAAAATCCAGTGATATATTTTCAATAAATTCCCTGTTGGTGAAGATTAACTTTTCTGTTAACTTTTACCTTTAACTGCATCTACTATATAATAAGAGAAATTGAAATAAATGAACTAAGGTTTCAAAGCAATGATCTAGAGTAAGAAATGAAACTGAATAAAATGATCAAGCAGAAGAAATCATTAGGCAGGAAGTAATTAAATAAAAATTAATAAATTGACAACTAACATGTAGGTATTAATGAAACAAAATCATATCATAATAGACATAATAAAAGCAGAAGGTGGCTCTCTGAATACACCATATAAAACAAACAAAAGTTCCAACTAAAAATGAGCAACTATCCATATACTGGGTACGAGTGAAAAAACATTGTTATGGAGGTGATTTTGAAAATGTAAAAAAAATAAAATAAAAAAGTGCATTGCCTGGCTATATGGAATGTATTTTACAACCTATGTATATTATTTATTTTATGGAATATATAAATGGCTAAGACTGACTTACGATGTAGACAAATGAACATACGAACATAGAAAAAATGGAAAAGATAGTCAGTGATCTATATTCAAAACAGTATTAGGCACACATAGTTGTAAAAGTGATTTTGACAAAACCACCAGAGAAAAAGAATCCTTAAGTAATATTGTTTCAGAGTATTGACAAAACAGCATCTCAAAGCATTCTGTAATTCTAATGTATTTCTGTTAAAGAATAATAAACATAAAAATCATAGGTTTACTTTACATATGAATAAATTCAAAAAACTGAATAAAATATAACCCAAATTCAGTACCATCTTAAAGAAATAATAGATCATGCTACAGTATGCTTTATCCCAGGAATACAAGAATGGTTTAACATTAGAAAATCACATAATGTAATTTATTGAATTAAATAATCAAATGCCATTCTCACAGCAGCCAAATTACATGGTAAAGTTTAATACTCTTTTCTAACCAAAACTCTGAACAAAATAGAAATTTAATAATAGGTGTGTTAACCAATGCTCTATCTAGGAAACAAAAGCTACTCTAAGTATTTAAATAAGAACTTAATACATATTTTGTATAATAAATGAAATTGCTTATTTTAAAGACTTATTTTAGGAACTCATTAGTTATTAGGGCAAGAGAAACATAGGCTTTGGAAAGTTCACCATCAGATCTCAGGTTTGTCAGTAGTTTTCAGGAGATTAGGAAGTTGCTGCTAACATCCTGGTTGGGAACTTCAGGAAATCACTGTGGCTGGTAGCAACTGGCTGTTGCATTGAGTTGGTTTGACTCCAGAGAGAATTTTAGGGGTTGCTGTAACATCTCATGTCTGCCAAAGCTCAATAATCTGTCCACTATTGTTGGAGGAGAAATTACTGCTTTGGCTTTTCTCTGACCTCCCAAAGAATTTCTCAGTGGTTGAATCTAAACTGGAAACTTGTAAGCAAAGAATTTTAGAAAGTGCTGTTCTCATGCTTCTAGCCATATTATATGGGGAGAGCATCAAAGGGAGCTGGAGTTCTATTGGTAGAAATAGAAAATCTGTCACAATGAGGATCTGCAAACTCTAGAGCAATATTGATAACTAATGAAATATTAAAAATTTACCCAGTGAAGTTAGTAACAAAAGAAAGATGCCCATTAATACTGCTACTGTTAAAATTAAATTCCTAACAAATGAAATGAGGCAAGATTAAAAGTATTAGAGATTTTAATACTAGAAAGGGAGAGATAAACAGTCACACTGTGCACAGTGGAAGAGTCCATCTGGAAAATCCAGTAATTTATGGTCAACTTATTTCAAGGGTTTCTAATCAATAAAAATATCAGAACCCAAAGAAGAAAATGAACATAATATATAAATTAATAACATAAAGAGCAAATAAAAAGAATAAATAAACATCATTAGTTATTAGGGAGTTAAAAATTGAAACAAAAATATGATACCAGTCTCTGCTTTTAAGATTCACAACTATTAAATGTATTGATGATATCCAGGATTTATTATGTGTGAGGAACCACACATTCTTATACATTGTGATGGCATTATAAGTAGCATGGTCTTTTTTTTTTTTGTTTTTGTTTTTTTGAGATAGAAATTTGACTGTCTATGAAAACCTAGGTATGTAGTCAGCAGTTTTGGTCCATATCTAACTTGTAGGATGTTCATACTCATACAAAAATAAACATGTAAAAGGATGGTAATTAAAGCCAAGTTTTAAAACCCACTAAATGGAAATTCCACAAGTTTCTATCAATCAGGTGGTACTTAAATGAATAGTGATTTATGTATATTGTAAAATATTATTCAATCATTAGAAAGAATGAGCTATGACTTCATAAACTAACTTGGAAAGATACCAATATATAATTGCTAAATGAAAGTGGTAAGATGCAGAGCAGACCATATAATATGGTTTCCTTTATATTAAAAAGTATGCATTTGCATATTTGTCCATACATTAGGGGAATGGCTTGAAAATATGTGTTGAATGAAGCATTTAAACTATTAAAATTGATTGCCTTTGGGAAACAGATAAGAAGGAGGGTGAATATGGGGGGAGGAGAGAGAAATAAAATGAGATTCACTCTTTATGTTTTTATTTGTTTGAAATTTTTATAAATGAGAATGTATTACTCAGGTAATTGTTAAATATAGGAAAAATTAGTCAAATTCTCCAGTTCTTGCCATTCTATTTCCATCCTGCTTGTGACTTGTTAAGTGACATGACCTACCCCACACCACCAAAACCTGGAGCATAAAAGCCTGGGGCAGATTACTTTTTCTCTGCCTGTTACAAACTACTCTTGCCTAGGGGCACCGGGTGGCTCAGTTAGGTAAGTGTCCAGCTTTGGCTCAGGTCATGATCTCATGGTTCGTGGGTTTGAACCCTGCATTGGGCTCTGTGCTGACAGCTCAGAGCCTGGAGCCTGCTTCAGATTCTGTGTCTCTCTCTGTCTCTGCTCTTTCCCTGCTCATGCTGTCTCTCTCTGTCTTTCAAAAATAAAGGTTAACAAAATTAAAAACTAAACTATTTTTGCCTACCTGGATCCAACTTGGGTTTCATTGTCAGTTCCAGAAGTTTTGGTTCCCGCTCTTTATGAAGACTTTTTGTACTGGAATTTGGGACTCAGTTTCCTGCTCACTTCTAGGATTGAGATTGAGAGGGAGCAGTTCTTTCACTGTAATATCTATGGTTATATTTTTTTATATAATATAATGGAATAACAAACTGACTTGTCACTTTCTTGGAATCTCCTTACAAAGAGAGAAGCAGAGTCTCAGAGATCTTTACGGGCAAGTTCATATAGCCTTGTATGGTTTCTGTATTCTTGGAGACTGTTTTCTCATCTGTGAAATGAATTATTTATAATTAATGATGCACATTCTCTTTCTCATTTTATTACTTCATGGTATGTCATTGAAGAAAAAAATCTGCTTTAAATGGTAGACATACTCAGGGTGCCTGGGTGGCTCAGTCTATTGGGCGGCTGACTTTGGCTCAGGTCATGATCTCACAGCTCATGAGCTTGAGCCCTGCGTTGGGCTCTGTGCTGACCGCTTGGAGCCTGTAGCCTGCTTCAGATTCTGTCTCCCTCTCTCTCTCTGCCCCTCCCCTGCTCATGCTCTGTCTCTCAAAAATAAATAAACATTAAAAAATGTTTTAAATGGTAGACATACTCTAGATATAGGTAGGTATGCTTTGGTTAATTTTTGCTATGTGTTATTAATCACATACCAGTCATAGTCACAGTATGTGCTGGATTACGGCAACACAAGGCCCCAACAAAGCCAGCCTCTGAGGTCTTCAGACAGAACTTAGTATTTTCTCAGTAAGGAATGAAAACACACACACACAAACAACACTGTTTAATAAACCAAACCAAAATGTAAAAGTATTAAAATAAATATTAGAAATTAGAATACATTTCTTATGGTTTTTAGAGAGCAAATCAGTAATAATATTTTCAAATGATAACCTATGCATTAGTAGAATGAACACTTTAAGTATTAAGGGTTGTATTTATGTTTATGACAAACTGAATGTATGAGAAAGAAGAAAGGGATATACCAAAAAAAGAAAAGATACAAGCTAGTTAGTGAATACCATAGCCTACAGGCCTCTAAAGATGTGTTTTTTCCCCCACTAACATTATTGGTATCTATCTCCCTTGAAGTACAGGAATTATACTAGATCACAAGATTTTCCAGGGCAGAGACCTAAATTTACCTAAATTTCATGTTCCATCTCCTACCACTGCACTTGACAACGACAAACCAACTTTGGTTAAATTGGAAATCATTTAGCAGGTCAGGTCAACATAAGTATGCTTTGATTTCATCAATTAGGGGAAGAAGCCATAGAGACAGTATATTTTTTTTCTGTCAGGCTGATAAGCGTTTATATTATCTAGGCTTCTAATTTATTCATAACTTTAATCAAATTCCAGGTGTGTGTGGGGGGGGGGGTGGGGGGGTGCATGCGTGCCAATTATGGAGGACTTAATACTTTTAAATTTATTTAGAAAAATAGGAAGAAAAAATACCTAGAGATTTTTAAAAATAAGGAGGAAGTACTTATACTGCCAGATTCTGAAGCCAATTATAAAGCTAAAATAATTGTAGTGCATTTGCACTAGCACCAAAATAGATGGAAAAATTTTAAAGAACATAATTGAAAGCCAAGAAAGAGACCTAATGCATAATAAGCATGTTCCATCAAATCAATGGCAAAAGATGAAATAGTTGGTTGATGGGTGCTGAAATATTTAGTGAGATATTTTAAAAGTTACCCAAAATAAGCTTCCAGAGAATTATGTTGTTAAGTATAAAACATTAATTTAAAGCAACTAGGTAAAACCTATATGATGCTGGGCTATCAAAGGGTTTTTTAAAACATGACATCAAAAAGAGAAACCATAACTGGAAGAGAAAAACTTGACTCCTAAAAGACTTAAAAGACTTCTCTAGAGCAAAAATCAATATAAACATTGAAAAGGCAGGTAGCAAACAGAAAAATGTATTTTTATCACAAGATAAATTATTATTCTTAATAAAAATAAGTGTTATTTCTCATCAGTTATGAAAAACAGATATACAACCACTCAGTAGGTATTGGGCAAAAGACATGAGCAGTAAAATCATAAATGAAATAAAAATGGCACAGAAACATTAAAGATTTTTTTTTACTATTGATAAAGATGAAAAAACTTACATGGAAAATGCTTGAATTTTCACATCATTTAAGAAGTATCAACATATTTATAGAAATGCTTTAATATAAAAGATAAAAAGCTGAAAAATTGTGGCAGTTTGCCAAAGTAAGTAACAACAACAAAACAAATAGGAATATGAGACAAAATAAGAGATATGATTACTATGCACTTGTGTAATTTCCTAGGTATGTCACCAATATGACTATGGACTTCCCATTGTTCGGAGAAACAATTAAACATAACATGTTTAAAAGTCATATTATCCATAATATAAGGACAAAGCCGTGGACAGCTATCCTATTACTGGAATTATGTATTATATGTATTGGTCCTTAAAAGTAAATTCACTAAGTGAATCAAGTAAATCCTAGAAGCCTTCTGAGTGCTTACATTTTCTAGTAAGATATTCATAAGCTAAGGTATTGATTTCTTGTTTTTTTATGATGAGGTATATCTCCAACTTATATTTGCCTGCATTTCTGAAAACAATACTATGTATATGCTTCATGCTCAAATTATTTTTGATGGTGATTAGCTTCATGCTCAAAACTTGTTACTGTCCTTCTATTTGCAAAATTAGTTTCTATATGTTGATTGCACTAGCTGTGACATCATTAACACTGTACTAATGAATCTTTTAATTGATGTTTTAATGTTTATGATACTTCTACATTTGGACAAAGATCACAAATTGCTTTCTGAAAAAAGTGCAAGAAAGGTAAATGTGTAGTTCTCACAACTGTGAAATGATGGTTAACCTTAGCAATTTGATATAGACTTCCACCATTCTAATCACAGGTGATGCTAGTCTTCCCATCCGTCTCCTCATGAGGATCTGTAGAAGTGTAGCACCTTTAGTTGTGTTCAAATCTTTCCAGCAGCCTCCTCATTTTAGAGAATGGATCATTTTTGACGTTTAGCTCATAGAATAGAGAATAGGGCTGTCAGGGACTCTGGTGAGTCTTTAATTTAGGATATCTCTTCCATGTCCATGTGTTAGGAGCACTGGCATTTATTTGGTTCATGAAATCACTGTTAGAAAGCATTTAGGGCCTTGAATTACCAGGCTGGTTGCCTACATTTGTTTAGCTTATGAGATTTAGTCACTTTTATATCATTTTTGTACCTTTATTACTTCACTTTATAGTTCAAAGCAGCCATGGTGTTCATAAGAACCCTCAGTTTGATCCAAAACTTGAGTGGGTTTCTAGAGCATAAATAGAAGAGTAACCAGCATCAGCAACATTCAAAATTATACTAAAATATAAGCAAGACAGAGTCTAGTTTCTCTAAACTTCAACCTTTAAAGTGCTTACTTTTTTGATATCTAGCCATTCTCTCAAGTACCCAAACCCTCTTTTGGAAATGAATTACTCCATTGCTTTCCTACAGATGACTCCAAGAAGAGTTCTGAATATTTCCTGTTAATTCCATAAAGAACAGGACATCTGTGGCTATATGCTGGTAAACTGATTACCTGAATGAAAGAAAAAAAATCCTCATTTGTAGTGTGTACTGATTTCTGTCGTGTAAATATTTCCCCCATGGCCAACTTCAGTTACCAAGTTTATCAACCAGTTCACAAATTCCTGGGTATTTAACATTTGACTGTGAATAAGAACTCATTGGCTTGCACACACCACTGTGTGTGTGCACATGCATGTAAATGACAGTCCCTTTGGAGGTAGTATTGAATATGTTTAGGATTCTGAGAGCTAAAAAGAAAAGATAAAGGCAGACTCAGAATCATCTAGGGATTTGTTGCAAATTTACTTGCAGATTGTTAAAATTCATCCCTACTAATCACCTATGTCTTTTAAGAAATATTTGAAAGCTTTCCCATGAGGCCTTGGCTTTTAAAATTTCATTTGCATTCTTTTGGCCTCTGTAAAACCTATCCATTTAAATATATCACCGGCTGCTGCTCCTCCTTGTATTGGCAGGCAGTTTCTTTTAGTCTAAGAGCATCTGTAGATAGCATTGTCTTGTGCAGGATCAGGTTGAATGGTGGGTGACTTGAGGTGAGTATTTTTCACAGCTCCAGCTATAAAAAGAGCTGGGGAGAAGAGAGTATAGAACTATTATTTTCCTTGCTGCTTGAGGGTTGTTCTGTACTTGGGTAACAGAGGGTAGTGTAATGGATGGGAAGTTAAGTCATCAACAATTACTAAATACCCATGAACTTAGGGATGCTGCTGAGGTGCAGGGGTTATAAAGATAGGTACAAAGATGTTGCTTTTGCACATTAAAAAAATTATAATGTTAGTATTTCTTCAAGACAGAAGCATGTGTCTCTGGGTGTTAACTGGTGGTTGAGGTTTACACCATTAGGACTTAATGTTGGGATTTGGTAGAAATAAGATTAGAGCAAATGTTGACTGGTGTTCATTCTTCACCTCCATGGGCCAAATAGAGGAATTTTAAAATTATATATCAGAATGGTGTGAGGGGCTAGAAACAGAATAGACATTTGTCAACATTTATTAGAACCTGCCACTTTTCAGTAATAGCCAATAATAATGGCTAACCATGGGTAGTTATTATGTTAGCCTTTTTTCTATACACTCTGTTACTTCATGTAACTCCCATAACAATTCCATGAAAGATGTATATTAGTACTGATTTTTTTTTTTTAATTTTTTTTTTCAACGTTTTTATTTATTTTTGGGACAGAGAGAGACAGAGCATGAACGGGGGAGGGGCAGAGAGAGAGGGAGACACAGAATCGGAAATAGGCTCCAGGCTCCGAGCCATCAGCCCAGAGCCTGACGCGGGGCTCGAACTCACGGACCGCGAGATCGTGACCTGGCTGAAGCCGGACGCTTAACCGACTGCGCCACCCAGGCGCCCCATATTAGTACTGATTTATAATTAGGAAAATTAGGGCTTACACAAGTTGAGGATTGGATTCACTTTAAAATCATTTTCATGTTTTCAAACATATCTGTTAATTTATAAATTTTTGTGTGATTAATTTGCATCTCATGGGAATAAAGTGATAAATTAACAGTATGTAACAGATATGTGTATTAAGATTGGAATGACATAGTTTAAACTGCTTGCCAAATTTGGGATGTGAAGGGTTCTCTCAGTGGCAGTTTAGTTAGGGCATTGCTTAATCACCAAGCCAATAGCATGTGACATTATTCTCATCATAATACAGTGATTTCTTGGCCAGCAGCCATATCCTTTCCGGTTACTATGTGTGCCCTCAAGTATTCTGGGATTATGTCTTATGGACTCTTATGTCCCTAGTTCAAGTGAAATCATGACTGAAAAATGCAATGTGAACTAGGAGTTCTATAGATAAAGAAATTACAAAGTCTGACATCAATGGAGTAAGAGTCCAGCCTTTCTTAGGTGCATTTAAAACATGAATTGATAAACATTATTGGCTTCGTGCTTCACCTTGGTACGCAGCACTTTGTGTGCAAGAATTCCTAACAGTTTCATGCCTTATGTCTATTACAGATCTATTAGACATTTTCAGGAACTGTGGTTTTGTTCATGAATAAACATTTTTAATGTTAATATACTTATATATGCTATTTACAGTTCATTTTGATGTGATATGGAAAAAAATGGGGCACAACTGGCCTTTTTTTTTTTTTTAACCTACTGGAGTATATTTCCTTTTTTTTCTTATGCAAAATTTCAGTTTGATTTAAGTGTTTTTGAATCACTAGCCACTTTCCAGGAACTTACCCAACATGTAAATTGAAAGATGTTAATATATATGTCATTGAGTTGTTTTTTAAAATTTTTTTTTTTCAACGTTTATTTATTTTTGGGACAGAGAGAGACAGAGCATGAACGGGGGAGGGGCAGAGAGAGAGGGAGACACAGAATCGGAAGCAGGCTCCAGGCTCCGAGCCATCAGCCCAGAGCCCGACGCGGGGCTCGAACTCACGGACCGCGAGATCGTGACCTGGCTGAAGTCGGACGCTTAACCGACTGCGCCACCCAGGCGCCCCTGAGTTGTTTTTTAAAACCCACACGCCCGAAAAAGAAAAATCAAACATAATAAATAGGAGAGATTACTACTGAGATTCTGGAGAATCCAGTAAAAATATAATTAGTTAATATTTTCTTTTAGAAAGAGGTATTCTGGGTTTGTTTGTTTGTTTGTTTGTTTGTTTGTTTTAAAGAAAAGTGACCTTTTCTCAGATTATTCATTCTCATAAGAATTTATTACAGTTTTGACCTTATCGAAAGAACATTAAACAACATAATATTTTCATCTTCAGCTTTATAACAAGGTGGCCAACAAACTTTATATACAGGTGTTCTCCATATGACTTTTGTTGTTGTTGTTTGTATTTTATCTGAATAGAACATACCATTTGTAGTAAAAAAAAAAAAAAAAAAAAAAAAAAAAACTGGAAGACATAGTTTCTAGATTATAAGGCCCAGGAAGGCACAGCTTGTGTCTGGCTTGTTTCCTCAGTACCTAGGATAGTGCTTGTACTTGACACATGGTAGGAATTTTATACATAATTTCTGTCTGGAGTTAAGAATTCCTATGTAAAGTGGGTCCACATAAGTAATTTTAGCTCCAGTACAGTAGAAATATCATTACAAAAAGAATCAAATTTCCTGAGCTCAAATTCTGACTCTTTGTATACTTTTTAGTTGTACAACTTTGACCAATTTTTATTACCTTTCTCAACTTTAGTTTCATCATTTGAAAAACGGGGATAAAAATGCAAGCACCTCAGATTCATTGGGAAGATGAGAAAAGGTAGTATTTGAAGAACATTTTAAGCTGTTTTGTATTCTCTCATTTAAGATGCTAGTAATAAAAAGAAGAGTACATGTCCAGTTGCTCTCCTTATGCTTCATCTGGGTAACAAAAATTGTTAGGTGTTCATCCTTACCCTGTCTCACTTTTCTAGGAGCGCAACTAGACTACATTTCCCACTTTCCTTCCTTTGCAGTGAGGTGGAGCCGTGTTACTGAGTTTCAGCCAATGGGATGTGGGTGAAGTTAATGTATGCCAATTCCAAGCATGTCCCATAAAAACATCTGACACAATTTTCCACATTTTCTTTTATTTGAATACGGAAGAAGACTCTGAAGATCTAGAAGGTGAAGGCAAAAACAGAAAGAGCTTGGGTCCCTAAGTCATCATTTGATGGAAAGCCATCTAGAGGAGGATACTTGAAAAGGAATAGTCACATTGGATAGTTGCATGAACTAGACTTCTATCGTGTTGGGCAAGATAGAATTTAAGGATTACTTTTACATAGGTGATCCTATCTAACTTAAAAAATATAGCAGAAGGTCACTGTAGGTCTTGATCAGGTAGTATCATGTAGTAAGTCATATTTGGATGAACAGTTATTCAGTAGTACACAGCAGGCATTGGAAGGGTGTCAGAGCAGATACTATTAAAGGAGAATCTCGTGAGGATTAAATGTCAAATGCCTCAATTTGTACAGGTAGAAAGGTACAGAAAGAGGTATACTCTGTAGATGGTATGAGATAAGAGTCGAACTGTATACTAGCCTGACTAGGCGGGTGCCTGGGAGAATTAACAACAGAAACTACAATTCGAAAAAACAGACAAACAACCAACAACCAACAACAACTTGGTTTTATAGGGTGGTTGCTTTTGCCCAGCTAGCGGAGCTGACTTGGGCTACGAGCTGAGAAACAGTGCCCCCAGGAGAGACCAATAGCCCTTCCTCACATTTTAATATTTTATCTGTTTTTTTTTCTATAACCATAAGGAATCAATGGACAAGATAAGGAATCAATAGACCTACCCTCATCCTGGGCTTCCCAACATGTGAGGTGGGCACCAGCATGCTTTCACATGCTCTGGCTATTTTTCTATATGGACATATTTTTCTTCTTATTTTGTTGACATTGTAATTTATTTCATTGGTTTTGATAGAAATTTAAGCAAACTCCTACTTACACAAACTGAAGCTTTAGTTGATAATAGAAGAGAGTTCTGGGCAAAATATACATCAGCATAAGAAGATGCAATAAATCAATGTTTGTCTTTTTTATTGATGCTATTGTGCGCTATGTCTGAAGATAAAAGTCTAAGGTAATTTTCTTGATCATTAGAAAATCATTCAATTCATATTGGGAGATGCAGGCATGCAAACATATAATTTAAATGCAGCATAAAAATGATAAAGAATTTGAAAGTTCCAAAAGTTCTGTGAGATGATGACCATTGAATTCTGGTTGGGAAGTTGAGGAAAACTGCATAGAGGAAAATACATGAAAATAACACAATGATGGTGATGACAATGGTTATGCAGGTTTCTAAATTTGAGCTGATAACACACCTATGAAATAGATGCTGCTATTATCTGAAACCGATTCAGAGATGAGGAAGAGTTGGGTAACAACCACAAAACTAATAGAAAGTGAAATTGCGGTTTAGGCTCAAATGTGTCCCATTCCATGTATTAGTCTAATTCCAAAAGTAAGCCACATATTTGAAAAATGGGTAACAATATCAGTACATAGGAGCAAATGAATATTCTGAATTGTGAGCCCAGAGATTTAAAGGAGACAGAGCTCGTACTATGAAGGTTAGGCAAAGCTGGCGGGGGGGGGGGCAGCGAAACACTGTGACGCTCTTCTTTTATTCAGTCAGAACCCTATGTAGTGTGAGCTTTTCACAATTCATATGGCCAACATAAAGTTCTTACTGAATGTTCTCACCTGGCTTACAAGGGAAAATGAGGCTTTTATATAAATATATATAAATATATATAAATATATATTGTCTGCCATGTTTGGCCAAATATTTCCACTAGCTTGTGTGAAAACAAAACCCATCTCTATTAAGAACAAGTTATAGTCTCTGTGCCATGATTTCTGTAATCTTATTTCCTATTCACTAATGCAAGGCTTTTTCTCATGAAAGATAAGCTCATTACTGAGTCATCTCCAGTCTAAGGTGCTATATGTGCACACTCAGTGGAACGGATCAATTTATTTCAGGAGCAAGGATGTGGAAACCAAAGGTCACAGGCAGTTGGCTTCATTTATTTCCTGGACTTAAAATCTATTAATTACATATCCTATATTCAAACAACTGCAGGGAAAAATGCTTTATACCTTTAAGATTTTTAAAATGTGTTTTAGTAGATTACCTCAATGTCTGTTGAGGGAACAACATGTGTTTTAGAGTTGTAATTATGTATAATTGTGTCAATTTCCATGTTTTATGCAGTATTGAGCCCTAAATATCAAATACAAGTGTAATATGAAAATTTAATTAATCATTTTATACTGGCACAAGATAGCACTTAGCCTGCTTTTTTGCAATGACAATATAGACCTTTATTAGGGACTTTAACAGGGGTCTCAAGCTACAGCCTGCAGGCCTAATCGGGTCCACTGTCTGATTTTTATAAAGTTTCCAAAGTGTCATTGGAACTCAGCCATGCTCATTCCATCACGTGTTTTCTATGGCCACTTTCACTCTATAATGGCAGATTTGAGTAGACCATATGGTCCACAAAGCCTAAAATATTTACTATCTGGTCCTTTACAGCAAGTTTGCCAAGCTCTGGCGTGGTTCAGGAAATGTTATATTTTAATCTTCTTTGCCTATTCCCAAACCCAGGAAGAACTTGAAGTTTTTATAAGTAGAGTTGATAAAACTCTAACAGTTGGTGCAAAATAGTGAGAAGAGCCTGGTGTCTGAAGACAAAAAGTCTTGGCTTAAGTCTTGATTTAACTGTTTATTACCTGCACTACCCTAGGCAAGTTACTCATCTTTTTTAAACCTCAGCTCTCTTATTGCTGATACATCTATAATCTCTGTCTCATATGTATGTATTGAAAATAACATATTTAAAGGCAATATTGCTGCAACTGTGAAAATAGCTTATTTTAGAGTAACCTTGGTTCACATTAGTAGTTTTCTTTTTCTTTTTCTTTTTCTTTTTCTTTTTTTTGATGTTTTTGTTTTATTTAAATTCAACTTAGTTAGCATAGATTGTAGTATTGATTTCAGGATAGAATTTAGTGATTCATCACTTACATATAACACCCAGTGCTCATCCCAGCAAATGCCCTCCTTAATGCACATCACCCATTTAGCCCATCCCCCCACCTGCCTCCCTCCAGCCACTTTCAGTTTGTTCTCTTATGGTTTGCTACCCTCTCTGTTTTAATCTTATTTTTCCTTCCCTTCCCCTATGTTCATCTGTTTTGCACATTAGTAGTTTTCAGTCATGGTTTGGTGACATCCTAAGAACTCTCCAGTCATCTCAAGACTAGATGTGTAGTTTTCTCTATGGAGTAATTGCAATTAAATTTGATAGCATTCTGTATTACTATGGAAGGGGTATAAGGAAGTATTTCCAAGTCAAATTAAGAACTCATGGAAAACACTTAAAATATTTGGAAGTCATTAGGTTAAATCCTGGTCATGTAAATGTAAGTTGGACCTTGATCTTAAGAAGTTAAAAATCGGCAGGCAGAACATAAATTTTATATTTGGACATAGATAAATGAGTAACACATGAGGAATTGAATCACTGTTACAAGGAAGTTACTAACAATTCTCAGAGTGGGATGAACTCAGAATATAACACAAATCAGATATACTTTGGAGAATCAAAGATTTTATAGATAGGGAGAAATTTGGGATGGACTAAGAAGAGAAGGGAAAGTAGAACATTCCATGGAAGTGGGCTATGAGGAACAAATGCAGAGAAGTAGAAAAGCATGGCAGTATTCTGAAAACAGTGTGTTGTGACTGGAACAGATGTATACAAATAATATAGTGAAAGATAGTACTGGAATAGAACATTGGACCAATGTACTCGGGAACCACAAAGCTAAAAAAGACTGTAATAGCCCAGGTGAGTAATAAGGGCTTAAAGTTTGTGAAGATGTTAGAAATGAAAAAAGAAGGGACAAATTTAATAATTAGTGTAACATTTTTGGATGTTTACAGACACTCATGTATATCTTTTTGTCTTCACAACCTATCTTTGGTAGGTATTATCTCCAAGGAACAGATGAGGAGAGGGAAGCTTAGAGAGGTTGAAGACAAGTAGTGAGGGGGAAGTACTGAGATTCAAATGCATACATGTGAGTTCTGAGTCCGTAGTTCCCACATTACATCACATTGCTGCTTGGATGAAGAAATCAGGGGAGGGGGGTGGGATTTAGAGGTAATTCTGTGGTTTCTGACCTGAGTGGGAACTTAGACTTATAAAGAAGAACTGTCTTAGGAGGGGAAGAGGATAACTTTGATATTGATCCTGGGACACATGAAAGGATGATGAGTGAACCAACAGGTGTATTTAGAAGAGAGATGGAGATATAGTTCAGGGACTCAGATGACCTAAGGTGAAGCCTTTCTACTGATTTGCAAGTCTAGTAACCTTGTCTTCGTGCTTCTCCCATGGCCTTCTGGACTGTTTTAACTAACTTGATCCTCCTATTACTTACTGGAAAGTCACAGAATTTTAAGTAGAAGGAAGAGAAATAGGAAGACAGAGTGTCAATATGCACGTTCTAGATGCATGTGCTTCTCTCTTCATCTACCCTTTGGAGTTGGGAGTACGTGTCCTGGAGTTTATGTCAACCTGTCTTTACTTTTCTTGGGCAGCTTTGGATATGGGATTGACGGGCAAGAACTAAGTACAGAGTTCTCTTTTCTTGATTCTGTCAGAGATGTGTTTTCTTTCTGGTTTTTAGACATGCTAGAAGGACCTAGAGATACCTGTGGAAATACTTGGGAGGAGAATTTAAATTGTGAAAATATATGGCAAATACAGAAAAACTTCCTTTAAAAATAAAAATGCCCATAAAGTGGAAAGTTTCCTGACTTACTATATAGCTTAAGTGTGGACAACTAATAGCCTGGGAGTCTCAATATTTCACTAAGCAAATCTTATTGGACAAAGTGCTTATTCTATGGAATGGAACATGATCAGACTAAGAACTGATAAATCTGGGTGTCAGACTTGGCTGTGAAGTAAACTAGCTGAGTGATTATTCTTAAGTTCATTATCTGTAAAATAAGGATGATGTGGCCAAATTCCCTGAGTTGCTAAAAAAGGAAATGTTACAATAAAAATTGAAGTACACTCTGAAGAAGGTCTACAAAGAGAGAGCTCTTCTTTCCTTTGTTTCTGCATTCCTTTACTATACTACTCCCTTTGGTTTCTTTCTCCCTTCTTTTGTCTCTCATACCTATGCCATCTCTTCCAATCCTGAGCCAAGGGTGAACTTAGCAAAACGTATCTTTTCATGATCACTGCATCTCAACTGCCTGAAAGGGTCAAAAATGATATAACAACAACTCACTTTTGAACCTGTGTATTTCTTTAAATAAAAGGCAAAACCCTAATATAATCCTACAGCATTGACATAGGAGAAAATTACTGTAATTATGCAAATTAAAATAAGTCAACAAGTTTCAGAACACAATGCACGATAAGTAATGTTTTTAAAAATAACAGTCACTGAGCCTGGTCATTTGCACTTAATAATAGGCTCAGGAGGGAGCCTAGTGTCTGAGGAGAAACAGCTGTGGTAATAGATGTATTATGGCTTTGATAGGTTCTCTCTAGTAGTTTTATTTCTGTATTTGCTTTATATTATAGAATGCTCCTAGAGTGCCCTGCTATTGAAATTCCCATCATACCCAGGGCTTTAATTATGTGATTGGATTTGACAGAACTTGAATTGAGGAGGCCCACCACTATGTCAGTTCATGCCAGGATGATATTATCAGGGCACTGGCAAGTACATGCTTAGACCTTAATTTATGTCTTCAGCGATTTCACTGTGAAACATAAGGAACACATGCCTCATGTGACTTTAAAAGACACTGAATTTGGCTTATCATGGTTATATGGTCTTCATACAGTCCAAAAGACAGGATGGTACAAAGTGGGTGTTTCAGCATCATGAGTAATGGAAAGCATATGAGTTTTGAAACTGTAATTCCCAGGTTTAAATCTCAGATCTGCCACTCACTACTGGATCATCTTGGGTAAATGACTTAATTTTTCAGAGCCTCACATATCTCTTTTTAAAAATGTCACTCCAGTTACCCTAGGACTAATTTGAAAGTTTAATGTTATAATGTAAATAAACTCTGAGCCTAGCAGGTATGTGGTAGGCCATGAATAAATATTATTTCCTTTCCCTACCCCTCATTTGAAATTAGTTACTGCTTGTAGAAACATTTTTCCATTTCTTTCCATCTGCGGATCTTTGAGATATAGGTGCTATCTCTTGGTTTTAGGACAGATTTGGCCATGAGGGCCAAAGGTTGGCAGGGGTTGTGACCACTTTAGCTCACTTTGGGAAAAAAATAAAACAATACCAATTGCAGCAGTTTGGCCTTGTGGCTTTCCTCTCACAGCTCAGTCCATCTCACATGGACCTTATCAAATAACGTGTCAACGCTTTATCCCAGCGGAGCTGGAAGCAGCTGCACCATGCTCGTAGAATGTCAAATACTGATCACATACACTGATTTGTGGTTTTCCTCTCTGTATGAAGCAACTGGATGCAGACCAGCTCCTACTTCCTGGGTAACAGGAAACACACCCATTTCATAATGAGTAACAGAAACTTCTTTAGTCCAAACCAAACCCAAGTCCAGAGTTTAGACACACAGAATTGTTTGATTTAGCATATGCTGCTCATAGCACCAGCATATAAGGACCAAAAGTTTAATTTCTATATATTTATTACTTTTTTTTGCTGTGCACATGCAAGACTTTTTCATGGGTTTCGTGATCGATAAAGCAACAAATATATAACAAATGTTAACATAGTGGATCAATTAAAATGTTCCTCTAGTAAAGAGAGAAATAAGAAGGTAGAGACTAGTTCAGGCCTAGTGGGCTACACACCCTTTACAAAGCAGGCAGACAAATGTTGTTCCATATCAGCACCTGGGAAGAGTGGCCAGCTTTGGTAGACATGATACTTCTAATATTTGTTCATCTGGATAGAGGTGCAATAATCCTACAGATTAGAGTCAGTCTTGGGAAAGACATGTAGTAAGAAAGCTTAATCCTGTCACCATATTTTCTTTACATTGTGCTTTCTTTCCCTTCTCTTGGGTACTTGTAGCTTGACTCTAGTCTTGGGATTCTCTCTTTATCAAAACTCAAGACTCCTATTCCTTCTCTCTCTCCCCTTGCAAGAGTCTGATATTCATCATCATCAATGTTAATGACTGCTAATCTTCTAGAGGCAACTGAATGTTAATGGAGACAATGCCCTGAATATCTTTCTTATGGTGGGATCTTAAGACACAGGTATGTGTGACTAAAACACTTTGTGGCAGGCATCTCTTTTCTACACTATTCAAATCACATCAGCTGAGATAATAAGATGCTGCAATAACATGGGAGTAGGAGTTACAAACCTCCTTTACAAACTTGCATTTAAGTTGCATTCTTTTAAACTATGATGAATGTTCAGACTAAAAGCTCATCAGAAAAGATCCCCAAATGCATGATGCATTAGTTTATAGCAGAACAATACTCCTACTGGAAATGACAGAAAAGTTGGACAAAATATAAAATGATTTGTTTGAAGAATTTGGAGAGCTGCTGAGACAACGGAGGAGCCAGGGTACTAGAATAGAAGGTAATTACTGAGAGATGAGCTGATATTTTGTGAGCTGCCTTCCTCCTAGGAATATTTACCAATTCTTGGCCTATGGAGGCAGGTTAAGAATCCTGCAGAGGGCTGCAGCAATGAGTCAGAGAACCCAGCAGAACTTCTGATAATGTCACAGTGTGGAAGTGATAAAAATTGAAGTACAGGGTAATGAGGTGGCCAGGACTTGAGGGACTGGGATGGTTGAGAGAGGGGAGGTACAGATAAATAAAGCCAATCTTTTCAGATTATCCTTTGAATTTTTTGTGAAATTCTTGAGCTGGGAGAGCCAAGTATTTAAAAGACAAACTAGAAAGTCTCTGGAAAGCAGTGTGGGGTTTTGGCAACCTCTTGGCGCTAAAGAGGCCAAAAACTGGAGTCATGACCTGTCAAGCAAGAAGAGTTCACCAGTCTCTCAGTAGGGACCTCTGGAAGGTATACAGTGGGAATGGTGAACCAGAGTTACATAAATTAAGCTACAGAATCTGTAATCCAGCATCAACTTAGCTCCCTGCTTGGATTCTAGTCATCTACACCCAATTCCTAATTGGCATCACCAAATGCATACAATTTTTCTGTGTGAAGAAGTATCACCAGTTGCTTTTTATTTTATTTATTTTTTTTTACATTTATTCAGTTTTGAAAGGCAGAGAGAGAGACAGTGTGAATGGGGGAGGGGAAGAGAGAGAGGGAGACACAGAAACAGAAGCAGGCTCCAGGCTCTGAGCTATCAGCACAGAGCCCAACGCGGGGCTTGAACTCACGGACTGCGAGATCATGACCTGAACTGGAGTCTGCCACTTCGACTGAGCCACCCACGTGCCCCTTAAATTTTTTTAGTTGCTTTTTATGTTTAATAAAATAAGAGTTTGAGTTAAATGGTAAGAGAGATTATTTTAGGCATACAGATGAACCTCTAGATTTACATCATATTAAAGCTTAACCTATATCCTTCATGAGCTTTTTTTTTTTCCTCCCAATTCAGCCAATCATTCAGAAAGTATTGAGTGTCACCAGTCTGTTCCAGGTATTATTCATGTACAGGGGGTGGTATAGCAGACCTCTGAGAAGACAAACCAATTCCCTGTCCTTGAAGAGTTCACAGTCTGTTGGGGAAGTAGAGTATACATTACACATTGAGTATAACCAAGAATACTATGCACATTTCTAACACTTTCCTAACATCCTACAGAGTACAGCATTAATACAAGTTCTGAAGATAGGGAGTTGTAGGGGACATAGCTTCATGGGCTTATTAATGTTGGATGATGATGATGTACTAGTTTGAAGGCAGTAGGATAAACCTGTTCATCTTTGAGTCTCCCTACTGGAGTTTTAGATTTGAATGTAAATTATTTCTTGGTCTACATCTAAGTTAAAATGTTCTCTCTTCCTCAACCCCATTTTCAGTGCAATGTGAAACATTGTATTAAATATGGAGTCTAGAGACCACAAAGAATAACACCATCCTGTTTGTGGTGTTTCTCCTTCCATGCTATGGGTTCTAACAATACATCCTTTTTCACCATGTGTAGGGATAACTGAATAAATTGGTGAGGTCTCACAAGGAGAGGGCTTTATAATGTTTTGAAAATGACAGGAAGTTAGTAAAGAGTAGGAGCTTCTGTCTTTTATAGCTGATTTGTTTAAGGACTGTAGCACACTCTGGCCTGTTCTGCATACAGTTTATGGCATCAGAATGAACAGACAATTGTCAAGTATGGGTTTTAAAGTAGATTAGGATGGGGCGCCTGGGTGGCGCAGTCGGTTAAGCGCCTGACTTCGGCCAGGTCACGATCTCGCGGTCCGGGAGTTCGAGCCCCGCGTCAGGCTCTGGGCTGATGGCTCAGAGCCTGGAGCCTGTTTCCGATTCTGTGTCTCCCTCTCTCTCTGCCCCTCCCCCGTTCATGCTCTGTCTCTCTCTGTCCCAAAAATAAATAAACATTGAAAAAAAAATTTTTTTTTAAAGTAGATTAGGTTAAAAGGAGCCAGGGATTTGCAACAAAGGAAAGGGTTGTAAAAGGTGTCTGTTTGATTAACTACGTCAAACTGAAAACCTACTACTTGAAAGATATGGTCTAAATAGAGTAGTGGTACCTATGGGCATCAGATAGGCATGAGATCTGGGTGGAATTGTGTAGCTTATGTAGACAGCAAGACTGCCAAGATCTGGAATTTTAAACACCTATGTGATTATAATTTTTTAAATAAAATTAAAACTTAAATTTAATTCAAGTATTTAATGTACAATGTGTAAACAGCTTTAGGCAAGACCCTAACTGTGAAATTTTCTTGGGAAGTTTGGAACCTAATGCATTAACCTGCACTAAAATAATCTGATTCCCATGTTTCTTGGGAAGCAGTTCAGTTTGTGGCAGAATGTTTATATCTGTAAGTCATTTAAAAGTATAGATATGTTGCTTATAAATGACAACATTTAAGGATCAGACAAGTGTTTTTACATTAGCATGGGTGTCAGGATGTTGTAATAAGAGCTAGGAATTGTGTGGCATATAATAACACTAAATCCAGGCCTTGAGATAGACTGTTTGTTCTCAACTCTTTTAATTTAGTCCCTTCACATTATGTAAATGATATAAGCAAGTGTTAATGATATTTTTAATAGAATTCATTCAGAAGCATTATAAGCCAAATGGGATACTTTAGGAATGAGTCACAGCAATTTAATAGGCTCAGGTACTGGTCATTTATTTTCCAGGACTGTGCTGTCCATTCCAATAGCAATGGCATCAGAATCACAATCTAAAAGCCCTTTTTAAAAATTATCTTCTCCCTTCTAGTGTGTGTGTGTGTGTGTGTGTGTGTGTGTGTGAAGAGTAATACCTATGACCTTTTTCCTGAAGATTATCAGTCCTGTCAGTTTCAATCCCAGAGGTTTGTAAGAAGAGCTTTGGCTACATCTTTATCCTGTGTTTAGGATGGTGTCTGGCATGTAGCTGGTATTCAGGTATTTTTCTGTCTTTTGTTGACTGAAAGAAAAAAAATGAAAGACTAACTGAATGCCGAGGATTTAGTCAAAGTAGCTAGAGCAAAACAGGCCTAAAAACAGTCTTCTGATAGCAGGTCAGAAGGACAAAGATGAAAACTCCCAACACCTGTAAAATGGATTAGAGAACTTTTAGGTTGGAAAGTAGATTTTTTTTACATTCTTCCTGCCAAGGGACAATAAATGGTTTATATAAAGGATGGGACTGAACCTAGAATTTGGGAGAATTTAGACACCTCACTCAGGTTTAGTACAAGAAGAGTAAGGGAGAAAGAACTACCATCACACAAGATTGTGATTTGGTTTACAAGGACTTCCTAAATGAAAAGTCAACACAATACAGTGTTTTTCTGTTATTTTTTAAAGTTTTGAATCACTAGCAATATAGAAAAGTTTTAAGTACAGTATAAAGAGCTGTAATTTTCCTGTACCATTTAAGAGAGTTGCTGATCTCATGTCCCATCAGCTCTGAATCCTTATGTGTATATTTCCCACCGTGAGGACATTTTTCTACAATAACCCCAATAAAATGATCAAAATCAGAAAATTAACATTGATATATGACTACCATATAATCTTTAGAACCCGTTCAAGTTTTAGGGGTGCCTGGGTGTGTAGCTCAGTTGGTTAAGCCTCTAACACTTGATTTCAGCTCAGGTTATGATCTTGAGGTTTGTAGGATCGAGTCAGATTTCAGTCTCCAAGCTGAAGGCACAGAGCCTGCTTGGTGTTCTTTCTCTCTGCCCCAGTTCCAATTACACATGCTCACTCTCTCTCTATCTCAAAATAAATGAACTTAAAATTTAAAAAAAAATTTCCCAGTAATATATTTTCTTTAGCAAAAAGATCTAATCCAGAATCACATCTTGCATTTAGGTGTCATGAATGTTTGGTCCCCTTTAACCTGAAGCAGTTACTTTGTCCTTCCTTGACTTTTATGACCTTGATAATTTTGAGGATTACAGGGTACTTATTTTGTGGAATGTCCCTCAGTTTGAGTTTATCTGATTTTTCCTCATAAATGGATTCAAGTTATGTATGTTGTATTATATCAGCTTTTCTTCAAATGATGTATTTTAACAAAGTTGAAATCCTATTTGTTGCTTTGATATTCTATGCTTTGGGTCTTGCTTGGTTTGCATTCTTCCAGAAATAGACCTTAAGGCAAATATATAATTACTAATACTTTGAGAGGTCATCTCAAGAAATACTGGCAGTGAAGTAAAGGGAAGAAAGTTAATGAAAGGTGTGTTTCAAGAAAGTTACCACTGTAGGTACCAAGCAATTAATCCTGGTTGGGAATGTCTGGGAAATAGTATAGAACATATCTCAGCATCACCCTAACCTAGCGGTGAAGAAGCTGGCCTATTTATCTACCTCACCCATCAATGGTTGAAAACTGCTTGGGGGAAATTACCTCTCTGGTATTTTCAGTTTGCCCACCATGTAGACCAACCTCATTTCTGTGTCCAGAAAAATAGTCCTTAGGCAGAGTTGAGAGTATTACCCAGTAATCAGCTCTTAGCACGTGCAGGTGAGTGAAGAGGATGCGGACAAAACACTAAGAGCATCTTTGTCCCACTTCTCAGCCCTACTAACTTCAGATTTTGATCATTAATTTCCTTTTTTTTTTCAGTACTTTATGTGTCTTGCTCTTTTTCAATAACCACCACTTCTTCTCTACTGATTGATTCCTATCAGCACAAAAACTTCTGAATATTTCCCACCTAAAAAAGAAAAAGTTCCTACATTTCCTTCCAGTTCTGCCTTATTTCCTTCCACTGTTTCACATAGAAACTTTTTGGAAGAGTTATATGTAGTTGCATATGATTTCACTCTCCATTTTTTCCTAACAAAATCCAATAGGGTTTCTGTTGTCCTCACCACCCTGAAACTGCTCTTAAGAGTCTCATCAATCATCTCTATGATGCCAACACCAAATGATCACTTCTCGACCCTCATCTCAATCAATTTGCAGCATAATTCAACAAATACGTGCCTCTTTCTTAAAGAATGTTTCCTTCTCTTGATTTCAGTAATACCATATCTTCCTACCTCATTGGCTACTCCTTCTCAGTCTCTAATAGGTCATTTTCTGGTGCCACCTTTGATTGTGTCAGAGTTTGATTCATCTGTATACTCTTTAACTTAAGTCATTCAATTCCCTTTACTACTTCACTGATCTCCAGACCAATATAGACATTGCTTACTTGGTATTTCTATTTGCATATTTAGTAGGCATCTCAATATGTATAAAACAAAACTCTTGTTTTTTCACCAAAACCTCTTTATTCAGTAGTGCTTTCCATCTCAAAAACTGTCCACCATTTCCCTAGTTGCCAAAAAATCTCTGAAGCATTCTTGATTTCTTCCGCTAGGCTCTCACATCACTTTATCAGTTAAGTTCCCTTGTCTTCATCTCAAAAATAAATCATGAATACACAGGTTTCCCCGTATCCATCTCTGCCACCTTAGTATAATACAAGGTATTATCATATTTCCCAGTCTATTTCATTGACTTCCTAATTGACCTATAAATTCCTCCACTCCTGTACGTTTATAATCCATTCTATACAGAGTAAAATGAATGATCTTTTAAAATAACATATTAAATCATGTCGCTTCCTTCCCAAAATCTTCTATTGGTTTCCCACACTTAAAAACAACAACAACAGCAATGTAATTGTGCCCCTTCCTACCACTCTGACTCATTTCCTACTACTTTCTTCTGCTTTCTGTGCACTAACCATACTTGCCTTCCTTTCTTAGTATTTCTTTAACAGGGAAATACCACACTGGTTTTTTTTTTAAATCTGTGGGTGCGTGTTAGTTTGTTGTGATGTTTGGTGGCATTACTAACAGTGTGTGTGAGTCAGAGATTTAAGATGTCCTGCAATGTGCAGGACGGTCCTTGAAATGAAGCACGGTTCTGAATCCTACATGATTTTCAAATATTTTTTCCAGGCATTCATGTAGGTGAAAAAGATCAACTTAAAATTATTCTAGACCTAAAACCTAATTCCATTTATGTATAAACACAGGGTTTTGTGTGTATGTGCATGTGTGTGTGTGTGTGTGTGTGTGTGTGTGTGTGTGACTTTAATATATGCTGAATTTTCTAGGAATGCAGCTACATTGTAAATTGAAAAAAATTGTAAAATTTGTTTTGTTAGAGCTCTATCAGGAGTTGCTCACCATTTCAGAAAATCACATCACCAATGGCAACGCCATTTGTGGTATTTGAGTTGCCAATACAACACACCTGTACCTGACTCCATTTGTAGTTGTCACATTCATACAGATTCTAAGTATAGACACAAACATCTGACTACTTCATATGGCTTCTTTTTATTATACCTGAGCATTTTCATTTATAAATACATATCATTTTATTACAAATTACCTTTCTATTCTTTTTACTACATAGTACAGTTAAGGCAGGTTACTAATACTTTTGAGGAGTATTTGTGTGAATAGTTTATATCATATATGAATTTAATTTCAGGGCAGTAATGGGGATTCTACAAACTTGGCAGAAAAAGGTAGCTCTGGACTTCAGAGGATTTGAAACACTGTTTTAATACTTTAAGTTGATACTATGCCAGGTGGCCAAAGTGCTAGTCCTATTTGCCACAGTCTTGAACATTAGAGAAATTCCTTTCATAGGGCTGTAACAGGAGGGTAGGGCAATATGCCAGCTCCTGAGCAAATTCTAATATCTGTCTAAAATTAATCTGGTAGAGCTGTATATAAGGCAAAGACTATTAGCTGTTTACCAAACCCCTTTACTTTTCTTCATTAGGTATATCACATTCCCAAACATTCTTTGTGACGAGGTGTGGAGGTAATTGAAAATTTTTATTTTAAGCATGTACTTTGTTCAGAGTTCTTTTTGTCTGTGTATAACCCTTACTTTTGGGCATCAGACCTTCTAAGGTATGATGTGCATTAACATTTTCTTCCTTCCTTCCCAGTTATTTCCTGTGAAATGCTCTCATGGAAGAGATTTAGAAAGGTTGTAGGGTATAAGGGTGTTGTATAGAAGCAGTATTCTCATCACCCAAGAAAGTGCTGTAAAGAGAGGTAGTAGCTCCATTTGTTTTATTGTTTTGTTTTTAACATTTATACTCTAAGTTAAAATAATGGTATGAAATTGAGGTATGATGTACGTTTCCCCTTTTACAGGTAGTCTTTTTAATAAGATAAACTTTGAATAGAGTTATTCAAATTCAGATTTATTTCCTTATAGTTGATTCGTATTTGTCTAAGATGTCAGCATTGAGTTGCTAGTAGATATTATCTTGAGACTTGAAGATTTTAGCCCTTTGGGAGGGAGTCTCTTCATACATATATTAGAGATTTTGAGAGTGGCTGCATTAGAAGCTAAAGGTTTAGAACACTTTAAATCAAGACCAACAATATTTATTTAACACACCAGATAATAGCCTATGTAGCTGCCATGGGCTGATGGTGATCCATGGAGAAATGCTAATGGACAGAAGATATAAGTCCTTTGTTGTAGCTAAAGAATATAATTTATGATACATAGACAAAAAAAGATGAAGAAGCATATTGCCCTTTGATCAGACAAGCTTCTGTGGACTTCAGGTTCCATAATCATGACCCAATGCCAGTGACACCACCTGAGTAGGGTAAGGAGACTATCAGGTACGGAGGGGAAGCTCACTTCACCATTCTCATTAGGATTTTTCTTTCCTCCTTGTCCATTCCCCAGTGCTGAGGACACTTGGGGTACCTGCCTACTGACCAGATGCAAGTAACTTTTCAGCCTATTTGAAAAATCATATTGTAAGAGTAAAAAAAAGCCAATTTCCAGGGTTAACTTGCCTAGAAAAACTATACCTCTAATAGCCCTACGGTTATAATTGCCCAGTTTATTCTTCCAAAGTTAAATACTACATTGTTTTTCAATGTTAGTTCTCAATTTTGAAGCTAAATTGCCATGATTATGTGTTGAGTCTTGGAGTTAAGACTAAATTTTCTGTTCTAAACACTAATGTACACTATAACTGTTTCCTTAGAAGAAGAGTTAGGACAATTCTCTGCCAGCTTTATTAATGGAGGGACTGTTGTTTAGACCTTCATGTCCCTTACTTTCAGAAAAGTATTACCTATCAGAAAATATCATTGACACTCTAGGTACCACAACATACTATGTTGTAAGATCTGATTTAAATTTATGCAGAACCTACTTACAGCAAAGCATTCATTAGAAACAGCTCAGTCAACCAATGACACCTGTGGGTTGCTTATTATGAAGGAAAAATTGGGATGTTTAAAAACATGCTTCAGAGTAGGCTAGTCAGATTAGGAACATATTACTCATGGGTTGCTTAGGTCAAAGAAAATGTAGAACTAGATTACTAACAAACAATGCCTCAGAATAATGGGAGCTACACACTACATAAGATCCTGTTTTGAAAGCAGATTATATGTTAGGGCAAAATTCTATGCGTTTATTGAGGAGTAGATCAAATATCTTCTGTGAAATCTTGATCAGTATACTTTCGCAGAACTGGTCAATCCTTCCTCCAAAAGTAATTTGTTTATATTTTATATCACTGATAATGAATTATTATTATCATTGTTTATAGTAGTAGTAGTAGTCTAATAGTTATCAGAGACTATGCCTTATTATCTTATGTATCTTCATGTCTTAGTTCAATGGCAGGCACATAGTAATTGTTCATCAAATATTTGCTGAAATGAATTTCTGCATGTAGGCATACACTAATGAGTTCATGAATAAGACAATTCCAGTAAAGACTGAAATATGGTTTCAAGGGAACCTGGGTGGCTCAGTTGGTTAAGCTTCTGACTCTTCACTTTGGCTCAGGTTCATGAGTTTGAGACCCACTTTGGACTCTGCTCTGACAGCATTGAATGTGGTTTCTTCCACATCATAGGTAGATCTATGAATCCTATAGAAATGGTAGAATTGTGACCTTTTTACAGCAATGCATTTTGATTTTATTGGTGGAAAGAATGTAGTCTAATGATATTTCACTAGTATCAAAGTTTGTGAAAAAAAGGACATGTACTAAAGATTGGATTCTAAAATACAAAAAAGTGCTAAAGGAAAAATTATGGAATAACTTATAAAATGTTAAATGATCATGAGAACAAACATTTGGATCTCATTTTAGACTTGGTTGGTTTTGAAAGCATAGTAAACTGAAGAAAGATAGTTGTTTTAGTGTGTGTTTGTTTGTTTTTTTCCCTTTCCTTGGGGGACTGCTGCTTTTTCTTGGCAGAGGTCACTCACTGTGTGGGGAAACTAGACTCCAAGAATCAAGAGTGCAGGGCCAGAGTGTGTATTTGCTTGTCTTTGTATTCCCAATGCCTAACACAGATGTAAGAACATATTAGGTTCTTAATAATATTTGTTGAATAAGTGAATCAATAAATGAAATCTGACTGTGGTTTTCTTATTAGTGGATTTATAGGCAAAGACCCAGTTTCTACTGAAAGTTAGCTATAATAATTTTCTAGTTTCACTCACAACCTTGGCTGTCCGATCTTATTTTTTCCTCAAAGACTTATTATTTGGAAATGTGAATTCTCCTGGCACAGGTTACTACTACAGATTTCTCTTGCCTTCAGCTGCCTGGTGTTGAAGTTTCAAAGTCATTTCAAGTGCTTCTCAAGCAGTTTGTCCACAGAACTACTGTAGCATTTTCACACACAATTTCATTTACGAAAAGTTCTTATCAAAAGCAATTTCCATTTCATGAAATTGTACATATGTGGTTTGCTTTTGCACACTTTCCCCCAATCAGGAGAATCTTACTTTGATTAGATGCACACCTGTTGGGGATAGTTTGAAAAAGAAGGAGTAAGGAGTTGGGAATTTAAAAAAGAGACAAAAGAGGTAGAGCAGGTGGCAGAGCAGGAGAGAGATTTTTAAAATGCAGCCTTGGTAGAAATTAAGGTGGCTGAGGTAAAGTTAGAACCACATCCCATTGGCTGGAAAGTGGAGAGGCACATGTGTTCTAGCAGACCCAAAGTTCTGTTAGTGGGTAGGACGTGAAGACCTGAGAGGTGCCTATTTGGTATGCCTAGTTTCTTGAATAAAAGTTGTCTAGGGCTCCTTCAGTTAAGTTACATATTTGAGGTGGCCATGTGACCTAGGAGGCAAGGATCAACAAATTGTTCATCCACCCAGAAAAGCATGTAACATTGCATAGAATATATATACAGGTATGTTGTTGAAAATGCTGGAAAGAGATTTTAGTATGTTGTCTTCATTGTTTGGCTTTCAAGAATGAAAAAATCTGTTTAAAACAACTTCCATAGAGCTTCGTTCAACCTTGGTGGCCCAAACTTACTTTTCCTTTAAAGGCTTATTTTTTTTGGAAATGTGGATTCTGCTGGCACAGGGAGTTTTGGAGCCTAGTCCTTTTATTGGAAAGGAAAAATATATGTTTGTATAGCAATGTAAAAATTGCATGAGCCACAGGGATGCAAAAATATTACTTTATCTTTCCATTACTAAATTTAATTTTAATCTTGAGCCCCCTTTTCAGTCTGAAGCAAAAAACTTCATTTAGTTCTTATAGTTTTAGTGGTTTCTCAGTGATTTCAAGTTTTTTTAAATTTTTTATGCTTTATTAATTTTTGAGAGAGAGAGAGAGAGCATGCATGAGTGGGGGAGGAGCAGAGAGACGGAGACACAGAATCCGAAGCAGACTCCAAGCTCTGAGCTGTCAGCACACAGCCTGACGTGGAGCTCCAACTCACGAACTGTGAGATCATGACCTGAGCTGAAGTTGGATGCTCAACCAACCCAGCCACCCAGGTGCCCCTCAGTGATTTCAAGTTTAAATCCAGTCAAATTTAAGATTTGCCCCCTCTGTTTCTCCCTGGGGTTGATGTTAATCATAAATGTGTGCCAGGATGCAGCATTTTTAGACAGAGGCCATTAATCTCTTCATACTGATTTGCCCTGAGCTGACTCCAATTCAGATGAACAATAATCCTGTCACAGGCATTGGTTGTCTACACATCTGGAATTTGGGGACCCTCCAAACTGTTGTTTTTGGAGGGAGTACCAGCCCTTTTCAGACTGACATTGTAGGATCCACATTGTAGCAACTCACTCTCCTAATGACCACCAGAATCTTCCCTGTTGGTTTTATATTACATTTAGGAAACTCTTTGCACATGAGAAAATATTTGGTAGCCCCTGAGTCCTACAGTACCCTTGAGGACTTCTATGGGATTGCAGAAAATCCATTGTGAATTCCTCCTCACTCCCTTCTTTCCTTCCAACATTTAATTCAGTGCCAGGTATTTGCTAGGCACTGGTAGTAAAAGGTTCCTTCTCTGAAGAAGAAACTTACTTCTAATAGTGTGTGAGAATTTCCCTTTCTTGTAGGATGGGAGAATCAAAATAATTTACCTCTCCCCCAACACACACACACACACACAACGCTTGGACACTGAAAATTAAAACTACTTTGCCCCACAGCATACCATCTATAGTAACATAACTTCACTGTTTTATAAAACTCTTGCCAAGCTAATGGCTTTAACTCCTCAATGGAAAGCTTCATCAGTTTGCACCCTCAAATTCTTTGAATTCCTTGCCTCAGAAATTCTTGCCTTGCTGTTTTATAATCCTTAACCAATCCTAACCAATCCCCCCACCTCCAACCCCACCTCCTAAATTAAAAAAACTACCTTAAACCAAACTTTTAATTCTCGATAAATTCTGATCTTGCCTTTCTCAGACACTGCCAAAGCACTGTCAGGGTGGTATCTTACATGGTAAGCAACAAACTTAGCTTTGCCTCAACAAATCAACAGGCTATGTTGGTGGTATTCAGGGAGCCAGCACTTGACAATGGTATCATCATAACTCAGTAGCAAGCCCTGCTTCTAAAAGAAGGTATATTTAGTATATATAATTAGCTCTAATTGCTGTGAAAGATTATTTTAAATGTATGTTTATGCATGATCAGAAGTCAGGCCTTTCATTGCTGCTTCATGATATGGTTTGAATACCCAAACAAAATACCATTGACTGTTTCTCGATGGATATTAAAAATGTAATCTTCATTTTTTTAAATGTGATCTTTGTTAATCACTATATTAAGATTTAATGCAAGTTCTACTCATGCCTCAGGTATTGAGTTTAGGCCCTCCTAATAATGCCAGATGCTGAGTGTTTCTCACCTGTCCTGAACCCATGCTACATTCAATTTCTTGCTTCTGTGATTAGGTTCCTAGAACATCTGACACGGGAGACATTTTTTTTATGCATCTTTAATTTTTGATTAAGTTTTATCCCTTTTATCTGCTGACCTGCTGAGGTCTTATGGTATGAATGTATCCTCCCAAAATGTATATGTTTAAACCCCAGCTTCTGAGGTGATGGTATTGGGAGGTTGGACCTTTGGAAGGTGATTAGTGCCTTTATTAAAGAAGCTTGGATTGCTTGTTTGCCCCTTCTGTCATGAGAAGATAATGAGAAGTCTGACCTGGAAGAGGGCCCTCACCTGATTATCCTAGCAGTCTGATCTCACACTTCTAACCTCCAGACCCGTGAGAAATATATTCTGCGGTTTATAGGTCACCTAGTCTTGGTATTTTTTATTGCAGCCTGAATGGACCAAGAGGTGAACTGGGCTAAACAATAAATGCAGTCCCTAAAATCCCTTTGTTGAGTGTATGTAAGATCTCCTTTGGCTGGGGTCTTTAGTTGTAGGCAACAGAATCTGACCTAGCAAGTTTATTTGGAAAGGGACTTATGACAGTTCACAGAATTATTGGGAGAGCTGAAAGTACAGACTCTAGGCTGAGCTTCTGGGAACAGTGCCCAGAACCACACTGAAAACTGGCTCACTAAAGAAGCTGCTGTTGCCATTGGCCTTGGAACCCAATGCCTCTGCCATGATAAGGAAGATGTTGCATTGAGCAAGTGCTCCCACTGCTGCTAGTCTCAGAAGAATCAAACACCCCTGCCACTATACTGTTTGAGATTAGTTTTCAAAGTGTGGTTCCTGGCAGCAGCATGGGCATCACCTGGTAAACTGTTAGAAATGCAGATTCTCAAATTCTACCCCAGACCAATTGACTCAAATACTGTGGGTGTAAGACCTGACAATTTATGTTTCTGATGCAAGCTAAAGTTTGAAATATGCTGTATAATATTGTTTACTTCATTACTCTAAATCTTATGCACACACAGGTATATCTGCTTGGCAGAACATAGGTCATATGAAGAACTCTAGCTACTGAGGAGAGTAAAGGAGTCTACAGTATTCCTCAGAACTCATATATATGAAATCACCTGTAGATCTTAAAAATGCAGATTTGGACTTAGTAGGTCTGATGGTCATTGTCAACAAGATCACAGGTTATGCCATTACTGCTCCACGGACCACAATTTGAGGAGAAAAAGTTTATAATACAGAAACACATGCTGGAAAGGAGGTCAAGGGAATTGTGAGTAATTCAATATGCAGTGTCTTTTACTCAACTCACCCTCTCTTTTAATAAAAAATCATAACCTCCAAAATTTGCAAGAGAAAAGATCCTCCTCATGAGGAGGAGTCTGCAGAATCTTCATACATTTTCGTTTACTGCCTTTACTTGAATGAGGGGTCCACCATCTCCTTTCTTAGAAAACTTTGGAGTGTCTGGGTATTATAGTTTAGGCATGAAGTTGGTTCTTTAAAATTTTTATTAAATTTTTTTTTTTACCTTTATTTATTTTTGAGAGACAGAGAATGAGCAGGGGAGGAACAGAGAGAGAGAGGGAGACACAGAATCCGAAGCAGGCTCCAGGCTCTGAGCTGTCAGCACAGAGCCGATGCTGGGCTCAAACTCACAAACCGTGAGATCATGACCTGAGCCGAAGTCAGTTGCTTAACTGACTGAGCCCCCCAGGCGCCCTTTGAATTTGGAATTTTCTTAAAGCCTAAGTTAAGCCAGATTCAGCAAGCAGCTCCTTAACTTTTTCTCTGAATCTCTTTTGTCTTATAAGACTACCTCTCAATCAGAAAATAAACTCTATAAACTCAACTGCGTGCCCTCACCAAGACTCTTCTTGCTATTCTCACTGTTGTGTGCCCCCTACCAACAGACGCTACAGTTGAGCCCTGATATGATGACAATTTCTGGAGGATTCATCTGGCTGTCTCGTAGCCACTTGAATACATACGATCCTTTCCTTCATTGCTAAAACAGTGCTTTGTTTTCATAGGAATATTATCAAATTTCAGGAACAGTTTTGCCTTTCCTGTCTGGAGAGCTTTGACTAGTAGTATTACCATTTGTTGATTTACATTTATGCCTTACCATGATATCCTACCCAACATACCTCCAACCAGAGAACATATTTTACAGCAAAGAAAGGATGACTGGTCTTATGATGTGCCCATCATCCAAAATGATGGTATTCGCTGGTGGAAACTATGTCTGCTGCCTGGCTCTTCGTGTTTCTGAATTGGAACACAGAGAAAAAGGAGTCCTTATTCTGGCCTGGTTGAGGTAGATATACCAGCTATTAGGAATATATGGAGTTACTGCGACACAATTAAGGTAAAGAAAACTATATTTGGAATCCAGATGACTTATTAGGGTATCTCTTACTATCTTTTCTTGCTCAGTAGTCCTGGTCAATGGAAAGCCATGAAAACCCAATAAAGAGATCACTAAGGATTCATATTCTGCCAGTAATAATGATTTGAGTCATCTCACTACCTAAAGAACCCCATCTAACCGAGGTTTTGACACGGATGAGTGCACAGTGGTAGCTATGGTTACTAACATAGGTCTTGTGACCAGCTTTAGAAGCAGAGACTGTAGCGACTCATTTTATGTTAATTAATTTGCTCCCCCCAACCTCCGGCTTCTTTTCTCCTTCCTTCCTACCTTTTATGGAGAAAAGAACTGGCTATGGCTTATGATTTAGGTTTCAGGTAAGAACATGGCCATGATAAGTAGCTAATGGGACTTTGTTGAGGAGACAAACCTCTTCTTTGAACAAAGGATAAAAGTAATATTTGGCTTATGATACTGAATAGGTTTATGATATCAGTTAAGTGATTGGTGTTTAGACTACCTATCCTATTTTTCACCACAAATATAATGTTTCTAATAACATAGTATATGTTTTATCTTGGGTGCCACAATTAAAATTATGAGAATTTTTTAATTGAGGATAAAATTATTTCTACATAAGTTCACACATTTACATGTACCTTCTTTAAACTGAATAAATAATGAGTAAATGAAAATGGATAAACAGATATTGGCACATTGATGAAAACATACAGGAAAAATAAGTTGCAGTATTGTGGCCTGGGCAATGTGGAGGAAGGAAAACATCAAACTTGTCAGTGACAGTCTTTTAGGGTGAACTCCACAGAGGACATTTCATTTCCCTCACTTATCCACTCACCTTTATTTATTGTTATATTTAGCAAATGTTGTTTATGAGCCCCTGTGTTCCAGGCATTGTTTCTGGTACTGGGCATACATCAGTCAACAGAACAGATAGAGTTCTCCTTTCACTTAGTGTCCAGTCAGGAGAGACTCTTTTAGTCTTAAAACAATACTTCCTATGCTACCCCTATTTTGTCTGAACTTCAGGTTGATTGATCATGGCTTATGCTGAGACTTACAGAAGCAGAGGATAACAATTCTTTTGTTGTCACAAGAAAGAAAAGGGAAATAGGACTTTTAGTTAAAGGGCAAAGCTTGATTCTAAGAAGAAACTGTGTACACTCAATTTGCAAAGCATTGGTGAGCAAATGGAAAAACTGGGATGATAGGATGTTTTGGTTTATTAGTAAATGGAAGAACTAATATTATTTTGTTCTAGTTGATATGGGCTAACTGAAGAGGAATTATATCAGACATAAAGAAATCATAAGAGAAAGATGTATTCAAAAATGAATGAGATTTTTATCCTGGAGTTACATATCAACTGAATGAATTTTGAATAGGAGATTTAAAGAAAAGATTTGACATTGATTTAAATTTAGAATGCAATGATATGGAGGAGTCAAGTACACTGAAATGTCATTTATTCTTTACTATTATTGATATTCCTCCCTTTGGGTAAAAAAGCCTAATTTCCCTCCCTTTGAGTGTATATTGGATTTAATGAGTCACATCCGATAAATTGGAAGCGATGGTGTACAACTTCTGAAACTTGGTCATAAAAGGTATTGAGGCTTTCTCCTTGCCTTTTTCTTGATCTTCTGTTCTGCAGTGGTGGGGGCTGGGGGGGGGGGTGCTAGCTGCTGTGTGGTGAGAATACTTAAGCAGCTCTATAAGAGGTTCATGTATCAAGTTATAGAGGCCCCCTATTAACAATCTACATTAAACTGAGGCCTCCAGCCAATAATCATGCAATTAAGCCATTTTGGAAATGGATTCTTTAGCTCTAGTCAAACCTTCAGATGATTGCAGCCCCAGCTGATACCTTGATGCAATCTTATGATTGAGATTGAGCCTGAACCAATTAGCTAAGATGTTCCTGGATTTCTGGCTCACAGAAACTGTGATGATGCATATGTGTTTCTTTTTTTTTTTTTTTTTCAACGTTTATTTATTTTTGGGACAGAGAGAGACAGAGCATGAACGGGGGAGGGGCAGACAGAGAGGGAGACACAGAATCGGAAACAGGCTCCAGGCTCCGAGCCATCAGCCCAGAGCCTGACGCGGGGCTCGAACTCCCGGACCGCGAGATCGTGACCTGGCTGAAGTCAGATGCTTAACCGACTGCGCCACCCAGGCGCCCCTATATGTGTTTCTTAAGCTACTAAATTTGGGGACAATTTGTAACACAGCAGCAGGTAATCAAACAGAGAAATACAAATATGTGGGCTTTGAGTGAACTGTATGAGTGTCTACATATATGTCAGATATATGTACAAGTTTCAAAATATAATCTGCAAGACTTGGGGTGTCAATCTTGGGATAAAAGCAAAGCACTGGGGCTGACCATTGCAATGTATATGTCAAGGTAGAAGGACAAAGATGTGAGGTAGTTCAGTTACCATGAGAGAGGAATTAGTGTAAAAAAATCAAAAGGGGAAGGAAAATGAATGAAAGAAGTATAGGAAGAGAGAAAGAGGAAAAGAGAAGGAAGAAGTGGGAAGGAGAGGAGAAGAAAAAGAACAAATAAAGAAGGGAGGGAGGGAAGAAGAAGGAAAGGAAGGAAGGAAGGAAGGAAGGAAGGAAGGAAGGAAGGAAGGAAGGAAGGAAGGAAGGAGTTAGCTGTGCCACTGTATCTAAAGCATGAGTGTGGAGGAACAGGCAGAGAGTTTGTGTTCACAGGTCCCAGAGTGCCTGTGAGATGCAACTCAATGAGAAGTAACATCAGACTCCCACTTTATTACCTTCATGGCAGCTGCCATAATCCCCTCACCTCATTGTTGGGACTTTATTTTTCTTTTTTTTACAGAGTGTTTGATGCTTTCTATGATGTGATTTAGAATTTTGAGACTTTTTTTTATGATTCTAACAAAGAAGTCACGAGAAAGACAGCACTGTGGCTTCTTTTGAAGTGTTTCCAAAGCTCTACAGTTCTACAAGGCACCCAAAGGGTTTAAAAAAAATACAGATTTCTCATCCCAAGACTCACCAAATCTGAATCATTTCTTCATAAGATTTCCAAAATATATCTGTGTTGTTCTCTGATGTCCATTTGAATTTCCCTGAAAAATATCTTGTTCCAAAATCTCAACCAGTTATCTCAGTCAAAACCAAGTGCCCCAATCACAATTACTAACCAAAAGATGCACTCTGAGGTCAATATTTCTCAAGCTATCTGTGGGGAAGGACCAATGTTTTTTTTAACTTCCAAACTGTCATATTTTTTTTTTAATATAAAATGCTATACTTGAATTAATAGAAAAATAAAATGAAAAGACACACAAAATAAACCCTTTAAATTTTGGTGGTTCCTGGGTGCTTAGTCAGTTGAATGGCCAACTGTTGATTTCAGATCAGGTCATGATCCCAGGGTTGTGGGATCGAGCCCCATGACAGGCTATGCACTGAGTGGGGAACCTGCTTAAGATTCTCTTTCTTTCTCTCTCTCTCCCTCTGCCTCTCTCCCCCACTCACACATGCTCTCTCTAAACAAAATAAATGCAATTTAAAAGCCTCTAAATTTTTAATTACTAAGCTCAACAGGCACAAGATATTCTTTCAAATTGCTACACATTCATTCATTTAGAGTACACACGGAATATTCTCCAAAATAGATCACATATTGGGTCACAAATCAGGCCTGAACAAGTACAAAAAGATTGAGATCATACCATACATATTTTCAGACCACAACACAATGAAACTTGAAGTCAACCACAAGAAAAATTTTGGAAAAACCACAAATACATGGAGGTTTTTATTGGATTTACTTTATTGTATTTTTAATGTTTTTAATCTTTATTTTTGAGAGATAGAGTATGAGCAGGGAGGAGCAAAGAGAGAGGGACACACAGAATATAAAGCAGGCTTCATGCTCTGAGCTGTCAGCACGGAGTCTGAGGCAGGGCTTGAACCCATAAACCGTGAGATCATGACCTGAGCCAAGAACATCCTACTAAATAATGAATAGGTTAACCAGGAAATTAAAGAATAAATAAAAAAAGTACATGGAATCAAATGAAAATGAAAACACAACAGTTCAAAACCTCTGGGATGCAGCAAAGGTGGTCATATGAGGGTAGTATATAGCAATACAGGCCTACCTCAAGAAGAAAGAAAAATCTTAAATACACGGCCTAACATTACACCTAAAGGAGCAGCAAATAAAGCCTAAATCCAGCAGAAGGGAAATAATAAAGATTAGAGCAGAAATAAATGATGTAGAAGGAAAAACAATGCAGAACAGATCAGTGAAGCTAAGAGCTGGTTTGTTGAAGGAAATAATAAAATTGATAAACCCCTAGCTAGACTTATCAAAAAGAAAAGAGAAAGGACACAGATAAATAAAATCACCAATGAAAGGGGAGCAGTCACAACCAATACCACAGAAATACAAATAATTGTGAGAGAATATTATGAAAAATTACACACCAACAAACTGGGCAATCTGGAAGCAAGGAGCAAATTCTTAGAAACATACAAACGCCAAAACTGAAATAGGAAGAAATAGAAAATTTGAACATACCCATAACCAACAAAGATATTGAATCAGTAATCAAAAATTTCACAACAAACAATAGTCCAGGACCAGATGGCTTCCCAGAGGAATTCTATCAGACATTTAAAGAAGTTTTAATACCTATTCCTCTCAAACTGTTCCTAAAAATAGAAATTAAAGTTGAAAAACTTCCAAATTCATTCTATGAGGCCAGCATTACCTTGATTCCAAAATCAGACAAAGACACCTGTAAAAAGAACTACAGGCCAATAACCCTGATGAACATGGATGAAAAAATTCTCAACAAGATACTAGCAAATCGAATCCGACAGTACATTAAAAGAATTATTCACCACAATCAAGTGGGACTTATTCCTGGGCTTCAGTGTGGTTCAATATTCACAAATCAATCAACATGATACAACACAATGAAAGAAAGGATAAGAACCATATGATCCTCTCAATAGATGCAGAAGAAGCATTTGGCAAAATACAGCATCCATTCTTGATAAAAACCCTCAACAAAGTAGGCATAGAGGGAACATACCTCAGCATCATAAAGGCCATGTATGAAAGACCCACAGCTAATATCATCCCCAATGGGGAAAAACTGAGAGCCTTTCCCCTAAGATCAGGAAGAAAACAGGGATGTCCACTCTCACCACTGTTGTTCAACATAGTACTGGAAGTCCTAGCCTCAGCAATCAGATAACAAAAAGAAAGGGCATTCAAATCTGCAAGGAAGAAGTCAAACTTTGATTATTCGCAAATTACATGATACTCTATATAGAAAACCCAAAAGACTCCACCAAAAAATTACTAGAACTGATGTACGAATTCAGCAAAGTCGCAAGATATAAAACCAACATACAGAAATCTGTTGCATTTCTATACACCAATAATGAAGCAGTAGAAAAAAATCAAAGATTTGATTCCATTTACAATGGCACCAAAAACTATTAGCCACCTAGGAGTAAACCTGACTAAAAAGGTAAAGGATCTGTTCTCTGAAAACTATAAAACACTTATTAAAGAAATTGAAGAGGACACAAAGAAATGGAAAAACATTCTATGTTCATGGATTAGAAGAACAAATATTGTTAAAATGTTTATACCACCCAAAGCAATCTACACATTTAATGCAGTCCCTATCAAAATACTACCAGTATTTTTCACAGAACTAGGGTAAACAATCCAAAAATTTGCATGGAACCACAAAAGGCCCTGAATAGTTAAAGAAATCCTGGGGGTGGGGGTGGGGTGGGAAGCAAAGCTGGAGGCATCACAATCCAGACTTCAAACTCTATTACAAAGCTGTAGTGATCAAGAAAGAATGACACTGGCACAAAACAGACACATAGATCAATGGAATGGAATTGAAAACCCAGAAATGGACCCACAACTAAATGGTCACCTAATCTTCAACAAAGCAGAAAGAATATCCAATGGAAAAAAAGACTGTTCAATAAATGATGTTGAGAAAACTGGACCACTGTCTTACGTCATACACAAAAATAAATTCAAAATGAGTGGAAGACCTAAATAAAGACCTTTAAAAGAAACCATTAAAATCCTAGAAGGAGAACACAGCCAACAACCTCTTTGACCTCTGATGGAACAACTTCTTACTAGACATGTCACCAGGGGCAAAGGAAACAAAAGCCAAATGAACTATTGGGGTTTCATCACATAAAAAAAAAAAAAGCTTCTGCACGGTAAAGGAAACAATCAACAAAACTAAAAGGCATCCTACAGAATGGGAGTAGATATTTGCAAATGAAGTATCTGATAAAGGGTTAGTATCCCAAATCTATAAAGAACTTAAACTCAACACCCAAAAAGTAAATAATGAGGTTAAGAAATGGGCAGAAGACATGAACAGACATTTTTCCAAAGAAGACATCCAGATGTCCAACACACATGAAAAGATGCTCACCATCACTCATCATCAGGGAAATACAAATCAAAACCACAATGGAATACCACCTCACATCTATCAGAATGGCTAAAATTAACACAGGAAAAAGCAGATTTTTGGCAAGGATGTGGAGAAAAGGGAACCCTCTTGCACTGTTGGTGGGAATGCAAACTGGTGCAGCCACTCTGGAAAGGAGTATGGAGGTTCCTCAAAAAGTTAAAAATGGAACTACCCTACAACCCAGCAATTGCACTACTACGTATTTACCCAAGGGATACAAAAATACAGATTTGAATGTTTGTAGATGCATTATCATGTTTATAGCAGCATTATCAATAATAGCCAAACTATGGAAAAAGCCCAAATGTCCCTTGACTGATGAATGGATAAAGATATGTGTGTGTGTATAAAGAAGATATGGTGTGTGTATATATATATGTGTGTGTGTGTGTATATTTACACATACATACATGTATACACACATATACACACACATATATGTACATATACATATGTATGCCACACTTACATACATATGTGTATATACACA
This sequence comes from Puma concolor, assembly GCF_028749965.1. NCBI lineage: Eukaryota > Metazoa > Chordata > Mammalia > Carnivora > Felidae > Puma > Puma concolor. The sequence continues at coordinate 139,156,555 of NC_141674.1, read as the reverse complement.
TACACACAATGGTATATTACTCATTCATCAAAAAGAGTGAAATCTTGCCCTTTGCAACAACATGGATGGAGCTACAGTGTATTATACTAAGTGAAAAAAAGTCAAAGAAAGACAAATTCCATATGATTTTACCCATGTGGAATTTAAGAAACAAAACATGAACATATGGGAAGGAAAAAAAAAGAGAGGGAAGCAAACCATAAGAGACTCTTAACTATAGAGAACAAATAGTGTTGATGAGGGGGGGGGTGGGTAAGGGATGAGCTAAATGGGTGATGAGTATCATGGAGGGCATTTGTCGTGAGGAGCACTGGCTGTTGTATGTAAGTGATGAATCACTAAATTTTATACCTGAAACCAATTTTACCATATGTTAAAAACTGGAATTTAAATAAAAACTTGAAAAAATATTCTTTCAAATTGCTATAAAGGTTTCTAACTGCCTTACTCTGAATTTCTGTGTTAATCCCTTTGGGGATTGGGACAAACAGCACATTGGGGTTGTAGTGGAGGACCTTGTTCGGGATTCCTATTTCTAGCCGAACAATTTTATTTCTCTTCCATCTAGCAATAGTTACTATCTTAGTTCAAATTTTACAGCAAAGTTTAAATGATCCAAATATCCTGCATACAGTTCTCAGGGACATGCATGGGAGGACCAAATGACTGTCCCATGCTTGTTAGCTGTCTGCCACCAAGTCCCCTCCCTCTGGCTGACACTGGTTTCCTGTCTCCAAGCCAATCTGTAATCCATTCCAAGAGTTCTTCCCCTAAGCTATGTTTTTGATCTTGTAAATCAATCCATGTGTCATGCAGTTGCATCACATGCTTCTCTGATATCCAGCTGTCCACTGTTTCACCCTGATCTATTCATTAGACAGTATGCTCAAAGGATTGAAGTCAATTAATATGGAAGGGCACATTGTTTCTGTAGTGTTCCTCACTTGTGGGTTGGTGCTGGGAGTTCTGCAAATTATCAATTAACACGCTTTCTCTTATTGCCTCGAGACATGATTTTCAATATGTTTTCATAAACTTTGAAGTTCACAGGACTAGGTCCAAATTGTTTTCTTTTCTAAATATTGGGACTGTAGGGTGGGTTTGTGTTTTATTATCATGAACTGTTTTATAAACATGGACTATGTATTTCCTTCTTTTTTGTATTAGAATTAGTGAAGGCTTATTAAAAAAAAAACCTCAGTTTTTGGAACACACTCAATGCACAATCATTTAGAAATAAGATGAAGAAAGGAAAGGCATGCTGGTATAAGTCACCATTTAATGCATTCCCTGGGTTTCAGTGATTATCTCCCCCTGATCACTTTCACATTCCTTTTTCTCAAATCACCTGACCACTTACTAATGATTCAATCCCAATGACTGGCCAGATAGTCCTGAACATCTGGATGGCATCTTAAATTCAACACATACCAAATAAATTTATTATTTTCTTCTCAAACTAGATATTTTATTTGCCAGTTTTTGAGGGCAAAGTCTTGCTATTATCGTTGAATTACTCTCTCCCTATGTAGCTAGCTGTATAGAATTTATTTCTGCAAGGTGTCAGCCTTCCTTTAATTCCTCTGCTGCAAACCAGACTCTCATTATTTTTATTTAGAGAGTTGGATTAAATGATTTTTCTCTCCTTCAGCCACTCCTAGCATGTAACTTAACACAACTACCAGATCAATTGTTTTATTTTAAATCACATTAATTTATTTTAAAGCACAGTTTGACCTTACTTAGTCTACATTACCAGTGGAATACAATTCACATTCCTGAGCATGTGTTTAAGACTTCTCTATCCCTATAAGTACCTTAAACTCCTGCAAACAGAACCAGGGGCTCTCAAAATACATATTTCACAGTGTTCCATCTGTGTATATTCATGTTCATTTTTCTAGAATGCCCCAATTCCCAAGTGTCATAGTTTTACCTATTGCTAACCCTTAAATTTTCCACCCCTCTCAAGAAATCTTCCCTGATTCATCCATTCAAAAATAATCCCTCTGCCTCCCACAGTACTTTTCATTTATTTATTTTTAGATAAATATGCATTCCTTATATATTATAAGGTATATTGTAAACAGTTAAGTTAAATATTTAAATTGTACTTTATTATGAAAGTATAGTTTTAGAAACCATCATAATACTGTTTTGTTGTTGTTCTTGTTGTTGTTGTTGTTGTTGTTGTTGTTTTGATGTATAGGATTTTGGAGTTGACAGACCTGGAATCTAATCCTGCCTCCAACAATTTTGCTTTACAGGTTTTTATCCTCAGTTTCCTCACCTGTAAAAGGGCACAATAATAGCCATTCCAAAGGGTTTTCTTTTCTTGTGTGAGACTCAAATGAGAATCTTTATCAAGCGCTTAGAGTTTTTCATATGTAGTAAGTGCTCAATGCTACTATACTACAAATGAGATCAAAGGAGGTTAATAATTAAATAATTTGTACCCCAAACACATTTATCTTGTTTTCTACAGCTTTAATTACCTGGGATTCCTAAAAAATAAAGCAGTATAAGAAACTACAGGGAGTGCCTGGGTGGCTCACTGGTTAAGCATCTGACTGAATTTTACCTCAGGTCATGATTTTGTGGTAGTGAGTTCTGAGGTGTCAAGCCTTGCATCGGACTTGTGCCAGGCATGGACCCTGCTTGGGATTCTCTCTCTCCTTCTCCTCTGCCCCTCCTGTACTTGCACTCTCTGTCTCCCTGTCTGTCTGTCTCTCTCTCTCAAAAAGAAGAAACGAGGAGAAAAACACTACAGAATAGCAGAAAGTATCTCATTGGGATTATGATTTAAGAAAGGTCAAGCAAACACAAATATGACTCTTCCTTGAGCACAAACTGCTTGTTCTCTTCTGTGCCTTCTATGGGTTCCCTCACAAAATTCGTTCAACTCCCAAAGATGACTAAGATATGTTCTCTGTGCTGTAAAGATTTATAATCTAGTTGGAAGAGATAGTTTTATACACACAGAACTATCATACAAAATAGATTGCAATTTCAAAGAGGAATGGCCTTGAAGGATATAAGTGATTTCAATGAGTTAAAAAAAAAAACTGGAAAAGGTCATTCCTAATGAAAACAATTAAGAACATGGCAAGGCAGAGTGATGGGAAATCCCCCTATGTTTGGGGACTATTGCTTGAATATTTTAACCTTTTTCTACTTGTCAGAAGAATGTAAAACTTCTAAAGTGAAGAAAGTGAGGGAATGATCTACCTAAGAAGAGTGCCACTCTTGGGAATTGTCTACGTAGTCAGAGTATAATTTCCACAATTATAGAACCAAGGGAAGATGTATTTTCCAATCATTTGTTCTGTAAGTTTTGCTGTGTGGAGTAGTTACGGTGATGCTAAACATGGATAGTACAAATAGAGAAAATGCAATAATATATGGTCATCATCAATAATATATGATCATTACCATTCATAAAAAGAAAATGAATCAGTCATAGCAAAGTATCAATATCTTTTCCAATAATTATCAAAACACATTATGAACACATCTATAATAAAATTTTAGGTAAGGTAAGGTTAGGTGTCTTTCTTTCAGATATATTTATTACAAGGTTTGTGCATTTACTGTAACCAATAATAGATATAATAAAATGATCCTGACATTAATTTATATAGCTATGCTCCCTTTCCTCTTAAAGTGCTTTTAATATTTCATTCTCCTTCATTGACCCAATTTCTTAGAGAAAAATGTCTAAGGAGGCCCTTTTTATAAAGCTTATAGAGAAAGTAGGCACTTTTCTCTTTAAAATCATAAAAAAAATAGGACAAAGTACTTTGCCAGCATGGGATATTAACATAAAACACGTGGAAAGTGCTGCTGTCGCAAAATAGCTTAGACTTTTTTCCTTAGATCCAATTTATCACGGCGTTCTGAATTTGAGTATAACTTTTTTGGTAAAAATGACTCTTCACTCATGTATGTGAACAAATGGGACTTTAGGCACAGCATCATAAGAGGATTTCCTATGCTATGTTAAGACCCCGATATAGGGACATTCCATTGTGAATATAAATAACTCCAGTCCCTCTAAACTTGCCTCTCCATATGGTTTTGCTTAACAATGCAGCAGATGCCCTGGATAGAAACCACCTATTTAGCTATAGGCAGGCCGGCAAGCTTCTGTCACTGTGTTCTCACTGGTAGGTCACTGGACGTGAATGCCAACCAGGGCAATTCCCTTGGCAGTCAAATTAGCAGGTGACTTGAAGGCATAGGGATATTTTAAGGCTGCTCTACCTTAGAAGCCTGCCTGGGTTTGTTGTTTAGTGCATGAGGCCATGTCAATTTTTTTCCAAGGTCTGATGCTTCAGAGAAATCTATTGGGATTAAAGCCAAAGAAGAAAGGCTAGAAGAAGATACATAGTCAACACTGACATTGATAATTTTTCCCACTAAAATTTTTAAGAATCAAATCAGCATTAAGAATCTCTGAACCTATGTTTTCAAAGAAAGTCTCCCCAATTAATTCCACTCATCATGTGTTCACAGAGGCTATGGAAATTGTTTCCTAAATGTAAGAAATTTATTAGAAAAATTCTTAGGAGACTGAGAGATTTCTGTATTTAAAAAAATCAAAACTGAGGCATCTTGGTGGCTCAGTCGGTCAAGTGTTTGACTCTTGATTTCAGCTCAGGTCACGATCTTGCGGTTTAAGTTCGAGCCCCATAGCAGGCTCTGCACTATCAGCACGGAACCTGCTTGGGATTCTCTCTCTGCCTTTCTCTGCTCCTCCCCTGCCCATTCTCTCTCTCTCTCTCTCTCCTCTCTCTCTCTCGAAATAAATAAATAAAACTTAAAAAAAATTAAACTAAAATTTTGGGGAGATCCTTGATGCCAGAAGCTGTTACTGAGGTGTAAGTGACATTTACCTACTATAACTTGGGCTATGAAAAAAGGATGTTGCCTAAGCCCATTTCTTTTACTCAAGGTTCTAATGTAGCCATGTAGTACCATTCATTATTTTTGATGGTTGATTCCTGCTTAACACACTGCAAAACCCTCTCTCCTTGCATTCTAGTAAAGACTTGAGAGGATGGTTTTCAGTAACTGTATTTCTTTATTTTACTAAAAATAGAATCTGCTAGTGTTCCAAAACCTGTTGGATTATTTTTGTAACTATGTCTTCAAGTTATTTGCCAACTTAAAAAAATTGTTTTTGATGTTTACTTATTTTTGAGAGAATGAGTGGAAATGGGGGAAGGACAGAGAGAGGAGACAGAGGATCTGAAGCAAGCTCTGTGCTGAGAGCCTGATGTGGGGCTCAAATGCACAAATTGTGAGATCATGACCTGAGCTGAAGTCAGATGCTTAACCAACTGAGCCACCCAGGCACTCCTATTGACCAACTCTTGACAAGAATTTTCAGATTCTTTAGCATATTGGATGTTGCCCATGTGTTCAGGACTGCACTAGGTGCTTTGTGTATATCATCTTTAACTTCTGCAATAAACTATAGGGTACAGAAAAAGAAACTAAAGTCCAGAGATATGACCTAATTTGGGTCAAGTCCTAGAAAACAGCTAAATTGGGTTAAGAATAGAGTTTTAGGGGCGCCTGGGTGGCTCAGTCAGTTGAGCGGCCGACTTCCGCTCAGGTCATGATCTCGTGGTCCCTGAGTTCGAGCCCCGCGTCGGGCTCTGTGCTGACAGCTCAGAGCCTGGAGCCTGTTTCGGATTCTGTGTCTCCCTCTCTCTGACCCTCCCCTGTTCATGCTCTGTCTCTCTCTGTCTCAAAAATAATAAATATACGTTAAAAAAATATTAAAAAAAAAGAATAGAGTTTTATTTTTCTCTACATTTTACATTCTTTTCACGATACCTTGCTTCTATCTGTAGATTACACGTGAGACTATTTTACTGTCCAGTTTTCTCTATTGGATTTTATATATTTTTTGAAACTGTAGAGCACTTTCTTTTTACTCTGACCTTAATAAGACATAGCGTCTCATCCTTGTATCAATGTCTACTTGTCAAGTCATCTGTACCAACCTTCCTCTTTCCATAGCCTGTGTTCATAGAATTGAGCTTTCTGCCTGGTTTGCCTCCATTCCCAGAAATTGGGATAATGGTTAGAATATTCAAAGTTGACTTTGATCACTTGGATGAGGCCTCCTGCCCTTCTGTGAGGGCTTACCAAAGCAGGCCATACAAAGAAGGGATCAAAGAATTATTAAGTACATCTATGACATAATTAGAGATAACTGAGCTGTATTTTCAAGAGAATTATTTTTGCAGGTTAAAGGCCTAATGTTTGTTGTCCCTGCACTCAAACCAGAATCTCAGGATTTGTGTATTTATTAGGTGAACAAGGTTCAAATCTTTTGCCTTCAATTAGCTAAACAGAATATTGATGATCTAGGAATTTTCCAGGGTTTACCTTGAACTGACATTTTTATAGCTTTTTACAGAAAGAAATATTGGAAAGAAGTCAAAATGACCTTCTATTCATCTATCTCAATATATTCTAGTTTATCCTTCATTGAGCTTCTACTAGAAAGTTTTTAGAAAGTTTTTAGTTTTTACCAGGCAAAGGACTAGATGTTTTATGACTTATTTATTCAAAAATCAAGCATTATATTCACATTGTAGATATCATTGTCACATTTTACAAATGGTGAACAGGCTCTGCAAAGTTAGAGATATTTTTACCATGTCATTCAGCTAGCAATTAATGGACCCAGACTTTGAACATGTATATTCTTAATCCCCAAGTCTTTGTTTGGACTACTATGTTAGGTTGATATGAAACAATGAATTAGGATTGTTATGTTCTTTGTTTTGAGGCTCAGTATAGGACGTGGTAACAGAATATTTATTTCTCAATTCATTGTAAAATCATCATTGAAAGTTTTTCTATTTGCTGATTGTATCTTATATGGGAACTAATAAATTACTTCCAAATTTGGTTTGAGGAAAAAGCTTTATTTCTTAAAGAACTAGTGTTTTATTATAATAAATAGAAGCATGTAGGTTTTTTGCTTTTGTTTTTGTTTTTGTTTTCTTGTTTGCTTGCTTTCTTGCTTTGCTTTCTTCCAGGAAACTCTAGAGTAAATTTTAAAGCTCAATCATGGAAATTACTATAGTAGGTTAGGAGGTTGATGTATTTTCTTCTTCACTTAAAAAAATTTCAGATTGACAGCCTCCTTTTATTCTAAGTCTGAAATTCAGTTTTGAAGAAGAGATTTAAATTATAAATAATTGATATAGTTTGAGAAGCCAAACACTTATTTTCAACATGAGAGTTCTCAAATCTCTCTCATCTACCTATGTTATTCTTACCCCATATTGTTTTTCTTTTCAAATTTTGAAAGCTTAACTTCTTGTCATAGCAAGTCTTTAGCATTACTCTTTCAAAGCTCAAATTGAATATTTATTTAAGAAAAAAAGCTTGCAACATTCTTTTAAAGGACAGAACTTACAAATTAGATTTTGGTTTAAAAATGATGAAATGCCAAGTCTTAGTTCACAGTTTATTTTAAATTTTATGAGAGTTTGCACTTGTCTTCTTCTCTCCTCCTGTCCTTCCTGAAACATTCCAGTCATTATCACATCATATTTATAGCAGTCTTTCCTCTGAAAATGTGTTCATGGAACACTGACCATGTTTCATATATAAAAATGAATCCAAAGTAAATTGATTGAAAATATACATATTGTGTTTGAGTTAAGATGATGTCAAAGCAACTGGGCAACTGCTTACCTTGGGCACCTCAGGTGTTCAGTGCACATCATTTGGATAAGGCTGTGCTAAACTGAGTCTAGGTAGTTACTTGGCATTGTGGCAAACAAGTTGACTAAATTTTGCATTTTCTAAGTAGTTCTATTGGTGTCTCCTAGGGTAATTAGTTTCAGGTGTTTTCAACAGCACTCTGTTGTTGGTCTGGCTTGACACAATTTGCTTTTCTGACTACACAAGGTAGAGGGCATCCCATGCCCCGAATCCCAAATATGTGAACTAAACATTGCTAACTTCTACAGCTCTTCTCTTTTAATTAACCTGCATGCACTTAAAAAAATTTTTTTTTAAATGTTTATTTGTTTTTGAGGGAAAGAGACAGAGTGAGCAGGAGGGGCAGAGAGGGATGGAGACACAGGATCTGAAGCAGGATCCAGGCTCTGAGCTGTCAGCACAGAGCCCAACGTGGGGCTTGAACTCACAAGCTGTGACATCATGACCTGAGTCGAAGTCAGACGTTCAACCGAGTGAGCCACCCAGGCACCCCAACCTGCATGCATTTTAAAATATGCATATCTATCCTCTAATATTTACAAATACTCTATTTGTATATTTAATTTGCAATACATATGTGAAATACCATTTATTCATATTGACTTCCTTGTTGAATTTCAGAAAACTTTTTCTGCATTAGCAGAGGTCTTAGAATACATGCAGGAGAAAATGTTATTAGGCCTGTAACAAGATAACCTAATTTGTCAAATCTGAAACTATTGGAGCTGACAGATCGAATGTTACCTTTCAGGGAAAGTGTTGAAAATAGCCCTGGAACAAAACCTTTGGAGAGAAGTTGTTAGTAATTTGCCAAATTACTTGAATTGTGATGAAACAGAAAGAAATGATATCAGTTTTCCATGTTTATGATTGAATAGCTGATCCATTTTATAAAGAAGGGAAAAGAATAACTTGTACATTCTAATCATAGCTAAGTTCCAGTTTGGTGGTGCTTGTTCTGGATTTCACTTTTCCACAATATATCACTAGTAGCTGAATCGAGATGATTTCCTAACATTATGCCTATGGCTAAGCATATGTATCTTTAGTATTTTGATGCTGGAAGTGGCCATATAAAATAATTATACTCAGAACTGTGAAGTTTACTGGCTATGCTGCCACTGTTATATTTATTAGCAGGTTATATTTATTAGCATAGATTATAAAGTGAAGTGGGAATTTGGCAATTTTATGGTCTATTGATCAAGGTAGACAGCATAGAAAGATAATTTAGGCCTTAAAGTTAACGAATTAGTTGGACTGTAACAACTGATCAATTATTCAGATAATCATGAGTCCACACTTCACTTCCTGCCATCTACATAATCCCTGCACGTATATGATGGAGATACATAAAAGAGTGGTCAATCACCAGGGTGTTATTTTTATATGGCACGAATTAATTTGATCCAACTTTTTCCCCTTCTTTTTTAATATCTGAATTACAGGACATGATGAAACATTTTCCACTGTGCTGCCATGTTGCCTGTAAAAGCATCTTTAATTATGACCCCGTGGACTATAAGAATAGGGATGACCCTTTGACCAGATGCAGGGTGGCCAACTCAGTCAAGTTCTCCATTGAGGGGAAGGACTGAACTCTCTTTTGTTTCACGTTCTTGAAGGCTTTTCCTGGCCAGTGTTGATTTGGCAGGAGTGTGCACTTGGGCTGCTGGGTTGCTGCCAGTCACTTGGTCCTGAAACTGGAGTGAGTAGGATCCTGCCAAAGATTAGACTGAGAAATCTGGATGCAGGCTGGCAATCCAAGCACTGGCTCCAGCCAAATTGGCACAGTTGGGAAAACCTTGGAGAATCACAATTATTTTAAACAAAATACAAAGTTTGTGAGCTTTCTAAACATTATGTAAATCAGCCTTGATTTCTGATTCACAGAAGCACAGAGGTCCATCACTTGTGGTACATCTGTAAATGTATTAGTGCCCTAATTCATGTCAAATTGGACCTTGGTTTGCAAAGACTACATTAAATGGTGCTGCTCTGGCCATGCTTCAGTCCCTACAACAGCAGGTAGAAACCCCAGGTATCTTAACACACCTTTCTCAGAATTCTGGTTCTCATCCCTACCGTGGCTCTGGAGCTGCCAGTCTGTGAGTGTGTTTGTGCATTGAGGAGGCTGATGTAGAATATTAACGGTACTGTTTATGGAGAACCTACTCTTCATGCCTCACAGATGTTATCTCATTTAAGTTAATCCTCATAATAGTTCTGTGAAGCAGGTGTTATTTTTATTCCCATTTTTATCTCAGAGAGCTGAGGTTTTAACCAGGTTTCCCAAGTATGAAGCTCAAGCTAAAAAAAAAAAAAAAAAAAAAATCAGCTTGATTGTTGAAGCAGAATTCACATATAAACCTGTAAGAATTTAAAATGTATAATGCGGTAATTTGACACACATATACATTATGAAAGGATTCGCCAATCTAGTTAATTAACACACCCATTACCTCCATTTTTTAAAAAAAAAATTTTCAGTATGTGTGAGAACATTTGAGTTCCACTCTCCCAGGAAATTTCAATTATACAATATAGGGCTATTAACTATAGTTGCCATGTTTTACATTAGATCCTCAGATATTATTTATCTTACAGCTGAAATTTTGTACCATTTTACAACCTCTTCCCACAATCCTTAGCCACTACTTTTCTACTCTCTGTTTCTCATAGTTTGCATTTATTTTTTGGATTCTACAAATAAGTGATACCATGTAGTATTCTCTCTCTGTCTGGATGTTTCCCTTAGTATAATGCTCTCAAGGCCCAATCATGTTGTGGCAAATGGCAGGAATTCTTTTTTTCTCATGGCTAAATAATATTCCATTTTGTATATGCCACATTTTCCTTATTTATTCATTCATTGATGGACACTTAGGTTGTTTCTACACCTTACCTATTGCCAATAAAGCTGCAAAAAAAAGATCTGTCTTCGATATCCTGTTTTCATTTCCTTTGGATACATACCAAGAAGTGGGATCATATGGTAGTCATATTTTTAATTTTTTGAGGGGCCTCTATGGTTTCTTCCATAATGGTTGCACCAAATTGTATTCTCATCAATAGTGCACAAGTGTTCCTTTTTCCCGACATCCTCACCAACACTTACCTCTTGTCTTTTTGTTGATACACATTCTAACAGGTGTGAAGTGATATTATAGTTTTGATTTACATCCCCTTGGTGTTGAGTGATGTGCATTATAGTGCTTTTCCAAGTTTGATTTACTTAGAAATCCCCAAGGGAGCTTTTGAAAATGCTGACTCCTGGATTCTGTGCAAAGAAATCCTGGTTTCAGAGGTCTGGGGCAAGTGGTATGGATGATTCTAATTCAGATGGTTGGAGAGCCAGGCTTAGAAATACTGCTCTACATTGTCTGTTGATTGCACTCAACTGTGTAAACACATGTGTTGGAGGAGGGCATCTTTTTTCCCTCCCAAACTGCTTATAATGAGATCCAGAAGCATCAGCTGCAGTGTATTCTGTGGTGTTTTACTGACTTTCCTTAACACACCCCCAAGCCTCCCCCACCCCCGCCGCCACCCTTTTTTGTTTTTCTGCAGGCTTAATGCTTACCCTGGAGTCCTTAGCTTGCCATATTTTGAGTATCACTGAGACATGTTCATGATCTTGAAAATCCCCAGTGATCTGAAACATACTTGAAGTACTTAGGTAAAAACTTTATACCCTAGATTGCTTAGAAGTTTTGTGGCAAACAGATAAAATCTATTCTAAAGATTTATTTCAATATTCTGGGTTAATCATGCTTTTTCCTGCCTATAAAGAAAAGACATCTTACTACATCATAGAAAGTCTACAAAAGTAACTTGAAATCTTTAAAAAAAAAAGTTAAATAATTCATTGTATAGTTTAATCTACTGGTCTGAAAAATAGAGGTGAAATATTTTGACAAATAATATGGGGAGCCTTAATATATTGTTAAACTCATTTGTGTCTTTTAAAAAATAATATTATTTTACTGAATATTTCTTATTTCTTAGAAGAGAAAAACCTAAGAAGAGTCCAGTGCTCTGGTTCCAAAGCCTGGGCAGAATTTGACCTAAAAATTAGAGAGATTTAAAAATACCTATAGAAAATAAGCAAATAAAAAAATTATGAGTTTCAACAATAGTGTTCTTAAGACAAGAAAATTTCCATGTTTATTTTGTGTTTTACTTGATCTAAATACACATTTATGTAACGCTATACTTTAAAAACAGAATCCAGTTTTTACAACTCTGTTATTAAGAAAACCCTGAATGCCCTGTATATGAATTCATGACTTTAATATAGTTGTCTCTTATAAGTAAAACTTCTTATAAAAGTTGGATATGCTCAAATTAATCAATGTAACTTATGGTTTTTCCTTTTATATTTACTCTGAAGTTATGGTGATTTCAAAAATATTAAATTGTATTTGATTTAGCATCTAGGCTGAGAGGCCATATTTCTTTGGCAAGTAGCAAGGCAAACTAAAGCAATTTTAATGATGACTTACAATTTGAAGATAACCATCCAAATGTCATCGCTTACTTTTAATTTTGCCTAGGTAATGTTTAGAAATGTTTTTCTCTTAAGGTCTTTTCACCATCTTGCTAAGGGAAGATAATCTCAGAGATGCAAGGTGCAAGAAGCACTAAAACAATGTTTTGATACCTCTGTCATACTTTTGACTGTGGCTTTAAAAAAATGTCTGTGAGCTGTATGTTAAAGCAGAGAGACAGTCAGCTTTTGCTGGGTCACTGTTGTTTGGGGATGACAGTATAAATGCATTATGGATGACCTTCACATCACAAAAAATGTGATATATATCACAGATATATGAAGGATGTGGCTAAGTTTGTGGCATTATTGAATAAACAGCAGATTGTAATAGAGCTTTACTGTACTTATTCCAGTAAATTTTCTTTGTATAACAACAAAGAAATAATGTTAATAATGTTAATAATGTTCCACACCAAGTCAGAGGGTGGAGGTGGCCTTTTGGTAGTTTTAGGTAGTAGCTTTTCAAGGGAATGCAACTTTAGATTTGAGCAAAAAGAACAGAACTTTTGGAAGGTCTTGGGGGAAAGTGACAAAAAAAATGGGTAGTGGGAGGAATAGCAGCACAGGAGGAAAGTAGGGAAGAAGTGAAGACCTGGATGAGTGGATTAGAAGGAAACAGAGAGCTCATTTCAGCTGGAGAGACTGACACAAGTGAAGTGATGAGATGGAAATCAAGTCGCACACACAATCAGAAAGAAGGTGTATTTGAAAAAAGTCAGAAATCCAAATTAGAGAGTAAAAATAAGTGAGGTTAGAGATTATGTGAGAGTCACTTGATGGGGGGGCTTTTAAATCTGGATTTTAAAAATTCAGATCTTTGAATAAGTGATGTGGTCATCAGAAGTTGCTGTTGGAAGAATCTGTGTATAGAACTACACAAAAAATAGTAATATGGGCAACATTAAACCCATATTCCTGCAACATAACAGCTAATGGGAGCTGAGTGTTACTAGCCCACATGGTAGACCATGAGCTCTCTAGGTAGCCAGGGTCATTTACATTTAGCCCCTTAATCATTTACATTAACTGCTTGACTCCTCTCAGTATTTGAGTTTGCAACTCATGTTCTGAAGAGTTATAGGGAAAAAGAGTAGGATTTGGTACTTACAAAACTTAGTTCTGCAGATGACAGGTGATCGATCCTCAAAAGCTGATTATCCTCCTGATAGGAGGACTAACCAAGTGGGCAAATCAATATGCATCTCTATCAATGGACCACCAGTCACCCAGTGACAGGAAAATGCCAGTCGTTCACCTTGACTTTTTGTTTTGAATGATACACAATAACTGCCACAAAGTTTTCATGTTATTGACTGAACTTGACGTGCATTGTGTTGGCATGCCAGAGAAATAGCCTGAGACAAAACACAATTCAGATGAGAACATGGGCTCACCCAATGGGAGAATTTTCTCTAGGACACCAGCCTCAATGAGCTTTTCAAGAGAGTCATCATAGTATAATCATTGCTCTAGAGATGAAAGATCTAACTGTATTTCTGCCTGAACATCATCTTTGGAGATTGCAGTTGAATTGATTTGGGGCAGGTCTCAGGTATCAGCATTTTCTTAAGCTCCCCACAAGATTATGTAGCCAAGTTTGAGAACTATTGATCTAAGTTATTAACACTTACATGTTTCTTGTTCAGGTGTCTTCTGTGAACAAAGTTGGACAGTTGCCTGAACAGGTGCCTCGGAGTTAGAAGATTCTTGCACCTGAGGTAGGGGAGTGGGGGAGGTATCTTGAAGTAGCATAACTAGGTTTACAAAATAAGAAGCTTTAAGTACTATCAAGAGAAACCAAGCTTACAGTTAGGGAAGCATGAAAATATGTAAAAATTAACTTGGGGCAAAAATGAAAGAAAGAAGAGAAAGCTGAGTAGCCAAGAGTGAGGCCAATGAATAGTCAGGTGTGAAGAATGTGTGGGAGAGATTCTCAGGACTGAGTTAAGCACTAGACTCTGAGTTTAGTTTCTCTTACCCAGTATTTTCCCTGCATGTTGTGCAGGCAACAAAGTTATAGGAAGGCGGGATGCCATTGGCAATGACTTGAGCTTCAGAAGACTAAAGGATCGTGTTATTGCAGAGCGTATAGAGCAAGGAATGCATTTAAATATGCTTCACTTGGGAAAACATTTTTAAAGCACATTTATCCCCTTTCCCTTCCCAAAGTTCATATAGAATGTTAAAAAGCAGTATATGAATTTCAAGTGGACTCAAGAATAATCACGGCCATCCCCAGTTCTCATTCTTTTCCTTACATTTCTTATCCTGAAACAATATTTAAACAACTGTTTTCTCTTATTCCACCTTATGTTTTACTTTTAATTCAATGTTTTAAAAATCTCTAGTACTGCTAAGCCATCCCTTCTCCTTCTGGAGGAGCAGCTGTAGCTTTGGAATCAAACAGACTGGGTTTGAATCCCAGTTCCATCACTCACTGAATGCACAAACTTGATCAGATTACTTTGCTTCTCCCAGTTTCAGTGTTCTCATCTTTAAAATGGGACTGGATAGGGCGTCTGGGTGGCTCAGTCAGTTAAGTGTCTGACTCTTGATTTTGATTCAGGTCATGATCTCACATTCATTCATTCATTCATTCTCTCTCTCTCTCTCTGTCTATCTCTGTCTCTGTCTCTCTCAAAATAAGTAAACTAAAAAAATTAATTAATTAAAAAAATGGACTGAATCTTCTGTCTCTTATGAGTCTTATGATGATTGGAGGAAGTATATCATTCCATATCTATGTACAGCAGCTACTCAAAGATACTAACCTTTGCTTTGGCCTGATGGAGAAGATGAATTCAAATGCCTTAATGCTACAAGGGGACTTAAATCACAGGAAAGAGCTAACTCTCCTGGAAGATATGCATCTGTAGGAGTCAGTTTTGATTTAAACCTTTTCCATTAATTTTACCTAGTTCCTGTATCCCTGAGAGTAAGTAGTTAAAGTTGGCATGGGTTGTGAGTTTGATGGATTATGCCCAACTTTGTTTCACAATCTTTACACCCACCAGTTGTGAGATGTAGGTAGCATTTACTCAGAGGAATGCAAAACTATTGGAAAATCAGTCTTGATACCGCACGAACATATGCATTATTTCTTACATTAGTTTAAAATGCCAATACATGATTTTTGTTTTTACCTGAGACTTTAAGATAGCTTTAAAAATTTCAAAAGGCATTAAATCAGTTCTGTTTCTCAGGCATCAAATGTAAAATATTTTTTGTTTTCCTTTTGATTAATGAAATTGGCTCTAGTTGGCAATGAGTGTCAGAGTTGCTATGTTTTAAACAGCATGTCTATGGTTAATACATTTCTTTACGTTTAGGATGTCCTTTTTACATTTCAAGGTATCAGTGATGGTATCATATTGTTTATGTAACCTAGAGTTCAGAATAGAGTAGAAGCAGTTTATTGTTTGTTCATTTGTTCATAAAGCCAACAGATATGTATTAATTTGGGGGGGGGGGCAGACCTTATGCTTCTAAGTGCTGTAGGTACTGATAGTGCTTTCAAAAGCTCGAGATACCATAGCCCAGATACTGCTTTGTAGAGCTCTCAGTCCAGCAGACAAATATCAATAACAAGCAAAACATATTTATATAGAAGAAGCAACATATAGTAAAAAGAAGATGGCTTAATGTCAGGCAAATCTGACTTAAATACTTACATTCTCTGCTTTGTGCTGGCTGTATGTTCCTGGACAAAGAATAAACCTCAACATTTAATAATACCTTCCTTGAAGGATACAAATAAGGATGATCGGTAACAGATGTCCAGGGTCTAGAACAGTGGCACACAAAGTAAAAGGGAATCCCTATCCTTGTATCTTTCCTACTAGGTTCTTGGTTTGTCTGTATACTGGGAGGACTAATATCATATGATGTAACACAGTAATGCTGTTGGTTAGGCAAACTATACAATATTATGATTATTCACATTTTATGATGTAGATGCCAGATTTAGTGTAGTTAAAAAATTTGTCCAAACCTACATAGTTTTTAAATTGTGGTGCCTAGATTCAAGCAAAGACATATCTTTAGACTTAAAACCTGAATTCCATCCATTTTGACTCTGCCCACACACTATCCTGTTGATCAGATCTTTAAGATATTTTACATTAGTGATTCAGACATGTATGTGCGACTTGGGGGCATGTGATAGAAAATATTTCAGGAATAGGGAATACCTGTTATCCCAAACACTTTCACAAAGAAAATAATACAATATTAAGTAGGGGGGATGGGCCCCATACTTGAGAATTAAATGTTTTTGGCCAAGTATGATGAGTAACTGCCTGATACGTATTTGACAATTGATATGTATTTACTGAGCAAAATGGCAAGAATGACCACCAGATGTTCATTTGAATGAGCTCTGAGGAGTTTCTTCAGAGAACTCATTCTGAAGGTAAAAAGATCCCTGAATTGGATATGACATGCCTAGAAAGACGTAGTTATCTGTGATGGGATTTAAGAATTGATGGATATGCAGAAGCATCTATTAGTTGCATCTGCCTCACTTGAACTAATGCCCCAAGCAGGAGTGTAAAACCAAAAACTGGAAGAATAGCTTCAGCAAGAATCTTTCAAACCCTGACAGGTGTTGGACAGAGGTGGAGGATGAGAAATAAGTAGCAGTGCTTGGGACCCTTCTAACACTGCATATCTTAAAAGCAAGAGGGAATTTCCACCCTTTGATCTCAGATGGGTTCCGCCAAATTAGTGACACTACCTAGTGAGTATTAGAGGAGGCTTTAGTCCCTGGGAGGGACCAAGCCAGAAACTCTCAGACCAGACGGAGCAAAAGCAATGCTCAGCATAAACATTATTGCTGTGAGCATACGTTGAACAACTCTTCTATATTCCCAGGAATATTTGATGGGAAGACTTGGAAGTAGGGAGCTCAACTTGTGGAGAGAAGAATCAGCAAAATTTGGGTGTTACAGAAAATACAACTCCATCTGAATTTCAAAGTTATGTTTTCTGGGAATATTTGAGTTACATATATGATAGATATTGTTGCAAAGAAAACATTCCATATATTGCAACTACTTCGATATACAGACATAGTGCACATGCTGTCATGTTTTTTGAGTTGGCTGTAATGTATTCTATGCTGCAAAACATTGTGGACTGTAACTAAGCTACCTTGTTCTTGATGCTAGCTCATTTTTTCTTCCACATGTATATGTTCTACCTGTAGCACCTCCTTGCACCCAGTGGTCACCCATCAAAATCTTACCGTTCTTCAATACTTAATATCAAATACGTCTTTTGTCATGAAATTTTTATAATTCCCTAATCTGATGAAGATAGCATGGGAGAGTGGGAAAGAAAAGCCATCTTGAAATATTCAGATCAGGGTTGGTTTTGAATCTTACTGCCAGAAGTCGATTGACCTCTCAGCCTTTGCTTTTCTTGATGTAAAGTGAAATGGGAAGATCATCCTTCTTCACGGTGTTGTTGAGAAAGTTAAATGAGATATTTTTACAGAAAATGTTTTTAGTTTGGAAATTATAGCATTATGGAAGCTTGACAGCTAATGGAAAGAATATATGACTTTTACGTCATAAAAAGGATAGTTGTAGATCTTTATATACTTATGACCTTCAATTACTTAACACTTTTGAATCTAAGTTTTTTTCATATGTAAAATAAAGAATAAATAATAGTTCCCTTACAGGGTGGTGGAAGAGAATAAATGAGACAATATATTGAAAACATATGATTGATCCATAGAGATACTCAAGAAATGTTAGTCTTATCCTTTTTTTTTTAAAGAATCTGTCCTCTTATTGAAAAAATTCTGTCTTTTGATATTAATCGCTTCATGACTTTTATTTGAGCTACTCATGCACTTTTCTCACCACCTCTGCAAAACCAAGACATTTCAGAAAAAAAAAGTGTATGCTTTATTCATGTTTGCTGCTTTAACATTGTAGAGCTTCATAAAACTCGATAAATATTTGATTAAGTGACTACATGAAAGAATGAATAAGAAAACTAGATTCCTTGCCTGAGAGACTTTAAAAGACTAGAGGCCCATCAGAGCAGTTTGTTGAGAATTGGAAGAAGAGGTGGCCTAGTAATTCAAGGTAAAGTGTAGAAGCACTGAAGTGGAAGCCACATGATGACTGGGGACTTCATTTTCCTGCTGGGAGGAGTACATGCCAAGCACAGAAAGACCAAGGGCAAGGGCCACGTGTGCTTTCTGATCCAAAGATTTGTTGCATTGAGTGTATTCACATCAAAGTCTTTGGTTTCCTAGGGATTCAAGTGTCTGCATAACAACAAAGCAAACTCTTCAGCAATCTAAATGTCTGTTTCCCTTTCCGTATGGGCTACTTCTCTTCAGTATATTTGAAAACAAGCCTACTGCATTTGCACAGCTAATTTGCCCCAGAGGGAGCTCTTCTTCAGCATCATGTGCGTCTACACACTGAGCCAGCCCTAGGGTAGACCAGCAGGCTGGTGGTCATCTGGGCATAGTGCTGAAGACTGGGTCCTAGGAATTAGCCTCAGCTGAAGAACAAATGTAGGGCTGACACCTCTTCTCTCTATTGACCCTGTCCTTTTATCTTTCACACTACTTCAAACCCAGTAGTTTGTGCGTAGTTTATACACCATTACTAAAAGTTGGGATCACCAAAAGAATTCCCATTTAGAAGAGAAAATTGATATGCATATGTTAAATATTCCCCACCCCCCATAATTCATAGGAAAGGGAACCAAGAAATTAAATTCTCAAAGGGTGTACCCAGTTTCTAACCTTGTTCGTTTTCACATTCATACCTCTTTGAAATTCTCTCTTCACATCTTTACTATCTATAGATACTAATAGGCTATCCATTACTACATTACAACTGTAAAACAGGATGGCTTAAAATAACTGTTTTGCTCACAATTTTGTGGGTGAGGAATTTAGAAAGGACTCAACTGGTAGGCTCATCACTTATCCTCTTAGGATTCATTTAGAAGATGGCTTCTTCATTCACATGCCTGGTGCCTTTCTACTCATTCTCTCTCTCCACATGCATTTCATTTTCCAGGACCTGCCACGTGGCTTCCTTGGGCTTTTCAACAGCATAGTCAGCTGCTTTCCCAGGGCTAGTGTTCCCAGGGACAGGAAGTAGAAAGTCCTATCTCTTAAGACTTGGACTCAGACACTGATACGACTTTTGCCATATTCTATTAGTCATATAAGACACAGAGCCTTCCAAGAAGCCAAGAGAAGGAAACATAGACCTCATTTCTGGTTTTAAGGAAGCTCAAAGAGATGGGGTCTTTTAAATTCACACATTTACCATTTTGTCTTCTGGACATTTAAACTACAGACTACCTAGGAGGTTGTGTACCCCACCCCACCCCTGGCTTTCTGAAAGTATATTTAGCAAATTTGGAGTGATTCATTCAAGTCAGATCATGAGTTATAAACTTACCTTTTTATTCTTCTGATTGCCCAGCATGTAAATACTGATAGAAACACATAGGCATACTTCTCCAAGGCATATATTAATTCCCTCAGTACGATTTAAATCTGTAAGGAGGACAAAATATTTTCCTGACATTTTTTATAACTTACAAGGCTCTCCTTTCACCACAACAGAAAATATTTTATATTTTCATGTGAAACAATCTTTGTTACTTTTATTAATCTTATCTTCATTTTACCTGTCTTTATATATTATGTAATCTCAGTTTGAGAATAAGAAATTAGACCTTTGTTAATCTCAATGTATGTTAATATCCAAGCCCATAGAAAAAAAGACAAGAATAAAGAAAAAAAAATAGACCAAATAACAATTTGGGGGTTTCTAGAAGAGATTTAATTAGATGAGTAGCTAAAGGCTCTTCTATGTCTGTTTTGGGAAGAGAAGGCATAATTTTGTCCTTTTGGTCATAAAAAGCTAATTTTTATATTAACACCTTGTATCTGGTACAAGTGAGTTAATGCACAAATTGAAAAATCAAATAACTCCACTGAAACCAATACTGCACTGTATGTTAACTAACTAGAATTTAAATTAAAATTTTTGAAAAAAGGAAAAAGCAAATGACTCCAGAGCTCTGAAAGAGTTTGGGAATGTCTGGTCCATTGTTTTTCAAACTAAAAACAAACAAACAAACAAATCAACCTAGGGGCACCTGGATGGCTCAGTTGATTGAGTGTCCAATTTGACTTGTGATTTCAGCTCAGGTCATGATCCCAGGGTCATGGGATTGAGTCTTGCATCAGGCTCTGTGCTGAGTGTGGAGTCTGCTTAAGATTCACTCTCTCCCTCTGTTCCTCCCTTGCTTGTGCCCTTTCTTTCTCTCTCTCTAAAATACAAAATGTTTATCTCTTTAAAAAAAAATTCATCCTAATTATTCCCTCTCAAATTTATATATTTATATTAAATAAAATTGGCTTCAAATACATAAAATATACAAAAGCAGATCTATGGTTCACTGTCTCTTTTTCCATCTCTAACGGGGTCTCTGAGAAACTTTCGAGAAAACCTAAAATTCAGAAAAACACATCCACTCTTCCTCCATGGAAGAATCTAAGGTCCAATTTGATTAAATAACCTGCTGATAACTAGCTAATAATAAGTACTCATAGCTGACACATATTGAGTAATTAGCCTGAACCAGGATGTCTTCTAAGTACTTGACATGGCTTAAAGCATTCAACCTCCATATCAATTCCATGATGTAGACAGTCATTATCCTCACTGTGTAGATGAGGTCAGAAAGCTTATGTGATTAGAAGCAAATATAAGACTGAAACTCAGGTCTCTATAACTCTCAGGGCAATGCTCTTGATGCTGTAAAATTCTGCCTCTTACAGAAGCACCTCAAAACACCTTCAATCTATGGTTAGAACTGACTTTGGCATCAACAAAATTATGCAATGAATCTTTACTACTCTGGTTACTTTGGTGATTTCCATGGACCTAAAAAGTCAAAATTGTGACATTCTCACATACCTGCAATATTTAACTGAAGCTCCAGGTATAGGCTTCATGTACCATAAAAGTTGCCTTGGGGTGCCTGGGTAGCTAAGTATGTTCAGCTTCCAACTCTTGATTTCGGCTCAGGTGATGATCTCATGGTTTGTGGGTGTCAGTCCCACATTGGGCTCTGTGCTGACAGCACAGATTCTTGGGATTCTCTCTTTCCTTCTCTCTCTGCTGTCTCTCGCTCGCTTGCTCACTCAAAATAAGTAAAAAAAAACCTTTTTTTAAAAAGGGGATCTCAAACTGGGTCATCACAGGTAACTTGGGGGGCGGGGGTGTGAAAATCTCTGAGACCCGGAGGGAACAACAGTGGAGAGAAGAATTGGAAAGGCCTATCCAGTGTCTATGTGCAGAATTAGGCCTATGATAAGTTGGAAAAAATCTTATTTTTGTTCTATCTTTCTATTTCTCTAGGGCAGAGATTCTGCCTACAACCTTATCTTGATATTCCCCTTGTGTATTACAGGCCTTGAATACATATTTGTTGAATTAGTGGACAAATTGGCAGCATTATCTCTTTCTCTAATTAACCAAGTGACCTAATGCCAAACAGCTCTCTCCCTTCCTCCCTCCTCAGCCTGTCTTGCTATTAATGGCACAGGGGCCAGCTGCGGAGTGATGGAGACAGCTGTCTGCAAATTACTGGTAAGGGGTAGAAAAGAGGCCCAGGATGTCTGAATGACCTATCAATTGGATAATCCACTTGTGCTTAACTGAGAACAAGATTCAATTAACACATTTGTACACTGTTCATCTGAAAAATTCCAAAAAATTTAAAATCATGCAGACATTATGCAGCTCTGATCCATGGTGCATGATTATGTTCCTAGATGAGTGAAGTTACTTAATGTGGGTTAATGGGAGTGATTGACTTTCTTATCTGAAGTCAGTTGGGTAGCAGGAAGAAGATGGTATTTGAAAGGCTAAGCTGAGTGAAGCCATGAAGTTTATCCAAACTTAATTTAAAACAGAAGGTTCAGATCTTGTGAATTTTGACACATACATATATGGAAAGAAGGAAACACACTTTTTAAATACCACTATTTTAGGTAGCATAAAGTCTTTAGCTCAAACTTTTAAAACCCAATATAGTCAGATGTACAAATGATGGTTCTATCTCCTGGGATGGCCTATAAAAGTGCATATTTGTTCAACATTTTAAGATCCTCAAATTGAAAGTGCTGTGTAAATACTGGGCCAGATTCGCTCACCATGTGTCTCCCTGTGTGCACAGAGCTTTCACTGACTTCAGCGGGTGGAATGTGGTGGGAGAATCTGGCTCATTATTAGTTTTCCTATTTTGATTTGATCAACTGTTGTCAATTACAGACATTGGTAATTACCCACAGAAAAGGAGAGGAGGGAGAAAAAAACTTGCTATCATAATATTTATCTTATCAGTTATGGTATTTTCCTATATTGAAAAAAAATATTGTGGTGAATTGTGTAACACAGCAAGTACTGATTTTACAGTGCCCTTGACTTGAGTGTATTTTTATATAGATTTTTTTAATTTGTCACAGAAAATCCACGTTTATACAGTAGTGCTGCTTCACTTATCGCTGGGCTCTATTAACCCTCCTTCTCACCCCACTCTCTGCACAGATTTGTCCCTTAGATTCTGTGCCAACTCCCAATACCTTACTCCAGGCCACCACTGTCCAAAACACTTTCTGTGATGATGATGGAAATATTTTATATCAACACTGTCCAATGCAATAGACAATAGCCACATGTGGCTATTAAGTACTTGAAATGTGGCTACTGTAATTGGGAACCTGAATCTTTAATTTAATTTAAAATTAAATACACACATAAGTAGTGGTTACCATATTTCAGTACAGTCCAAATGCTTATGACTTAATTACTGTGAGAGCCTGTTGACTGCTTTTCTATTGGGAGGATGTTCTCAAGTATTTTTTATACAACACTAGATTAATTATCTTTAAATTCTGTTCTCATTAGGACATTCCCTACTTAGAAACTTAGGTTGGTTTCATGCAGGCTATGTACTATAGTAATCTGTATAATAAAGTACACCCTAAATTTGCCTGCTCCTCAGAATCACTTGAGGACAGAGCTTAGAGTAAATGATCCCTTAGATCCAAGATGGACCTGACTCTATATAGCCAATTTGAAGAATTAGGAGTCTAGTATCTCTACTTTTCTGCATATCTACTGTTTCTATATAAAGATAAAGATATAAGAGATATAGATAAAACATGTCTTACCTGGAATCCTGCAGTATCCTTATAACATTTATTCCTATCTCTTTTCTTGCCATTTTTCTCCTATCCCACTCACAGTCTATTCTCCAAATAACAGCTGAAGTGGTCTTCCTAAAAATCACAACAGGTTATTCTGACAGTTCAGACGTTCCAAAGACTCTGTATTGTCTATAGAATAAAATGAATTTTTTTCCATTCTCACTGTCTACAAAGCTTACATGGTATGCTTCCTACTTACCACTTAAACCTCATTACTATTATTTAAAAACCATTTTATTCTACAAACAACAACACTTTCCTTGTTTATTATTTGCATGTTCCTTCTTTGATACATCAAATTTCTTCTCATCTCAAAGCCTTTGACTTGTACCCCTCTTCTTGGGATTTTCAAAAGGGAAACCCCTTCTCATCCTTCAACTCCCAGATCACATATCATCCCAGAAAGAGATGCCTTGTCTGCATTATCTACTGCCTCTGTCCCATCTTAGTCATTCTCTATACGCATATTTTTATGTCCACAGGCACTTATTAACAGATATGTTTGATTATATTACATGTCTATTACTCATCTACCACTAAGAAATAGGTTCCCTAAGAGCAGGGATTTTTGTCTCTCTTATTGCTCAGTTTTTTAAAAATCATAATTAGCTTTTTAGGTCACATTGCCCTTAACCTCCTCAGATACAGTAGCTTATAAAAGGGTGATATTTGTTTGTTTTTGAGAGAGAATGCATAGGCACACATTGGGGAGGGGCAGAAGGAGAAGGGGAGAGAATCTGAAGCAGGCCAGTGTAGAGCCACATGCGGGGGACCTCAATCTCATGATCTCACAATCGTGAGATTATGATGTGAACCAAAATCAAGAGTCGAAATTTAACCCAAGCACCTCTAAAATGGTGTTTTGAAACCAGGAACGTCAGCATTATCTGGAAACATGTTTGAAATGCAGTTCTGGATCCCCACCCCAGACCTACTGAATCAGAAACTCTAGGGGTGGAACCCTGTAATCTGTACTTTGGCAAGCCCTCCTGGTGATTTTGATGCAGTTAAAGTTTGTGAGTGACCACTTTAACATATACGATCAGTGTCCTAAGATTCAGCAATTAATTTTTATATCAATATGTAATTATTTCTTAAGGAACAAGTTAATTTTCCTTTTTAGAGTAAAATTATTTGAAGGTACACTCTGAAATGTTTCCTTTATTTCTTTGAGACTAGGGCATGTCAGAACCTATTGTATGCATCTAAAGCATCGTCAGAAGCATATTTCTTTTGTTAAACTCATCTTGGTTTCTTCCGCCCCCCCCCCCCCACATAGTTACAATTCTTTTCTGCTCCACTTTTTACATGTGCTTGTTACAGTATGTTAGAAGAGTCCAAAAATATTTTCTAACTTACATTTTTTTAATTATTTGTTTCTATAGACATTACACTGTGGTTTAAAAATGTGAAATGTGGGGCACCTAGGTGGCTCAGTTGGTTAAGCGTCTGACTTCAGCTCAGGTCATGATCTCACAGTCTGTGAGTTCGAGCCCCGCGTGGGGCTCTGTGCTGACAGCTCAGAGCCTGGACCCTGCTTCAGATTCTGTGTCTCCCTCGCTCTCTGCCCCTCGCCTTCTCCGGCTCTGTCTCTGTCTCTCAAAAATAAATAAAAGTTGAAAAAATGTTTTAGAAATGTGGAATGTGTAACTTCTGCTTTATATTGGTTGAGTGTCAGAAAGAGCTCAATAAATAATTGGAATGATTACATGTGATTTTAGTCACCTTTGGGGCCTCTTGATGAGTTAGCTAATGTGTGGGAAAAGAAAAAAAGTAATTATTCTATTTTCTCTATTTTGCTTCTAGCTGGCCACACATAGTGAGGAGAAACTGGAGAAATTATGTAGGTAAGTAGCAGAAGGAAAAAATCTGGAAGAGAGACAATACAAAGTACAACATATTTTTATACGTCTTTATACATACTGATCTTCCTCTTTTAATACTTACTTGGTTTTGGATCAGTTAGGATCTTGCAGTGGCATATGACAGAATATCTAATTCAAACCAGCTTAAACCAAGGGGAGAATTTATTGGCTCATTTGTATGAAAAGCCCAGGGATATCCAACCGTAGGCACTACTTAATGCAATGATTCTACTGGGGTTATCTATCAGCCTTTCTCCATCTCCTGGTTCTGCTTTCCTCCACGTTCATTTAATTTCTAGGCGTTACAGAGTGGCAAGAGGACTGCCTTAGCTCTTAGTCTAATTTCTCCTTCATTCAAGATTAGCAGAGAAAAGATGTTTACTCTTTCCAAAGTTAAAACAAAAATCCTTGTCCTTACTATAACTGGTTTGAGTTCTGCCATGAGTCTACTTCTGAAGTACTCACTGCAAGTAGGGTATACCATGTATTTAACTGCAAAAGGATAAATAATGTGCCCATATCTGGTCTAGAGATTAGAATCGGTTTCACCAAGCCAAGTTGTTTAATTATGGGGAAAGAATGATATTCAAGAAAAATTTTAGGAGAATTAGTATCAAAAAATAGGCAAAAGATTTTGGTAAACCAAAATAAATATGTAAACAATAAATAAGCAAACAAATCTATATCCTTCAATGTTTGGGCATAAAATTCCAAGTACAAAATTGTTCTCTCACAGGACTGGCAATGAGAAGTCTCATGTTACCTTGATTTTATTACTTCAGTTTTAAGAGTTAATTTAGTATCATATCTAGAGCATTTTAGCATGCTTTCCTTTTTAAAAAAATGTTTGTTTATTTTTGAGGGGCGGGAGGGGCAGAGACAGGGACAGAGGATCTAAAGCGGGCTCTTTGCTGACAGCAGAGAGACAGATGCGAGACTCATGAACCATGAGCTCATGACCCGAGCTGAAGTTGGATGTTTAACCAACTGAGCCACCCAGGTGCCCAAACATGTTTTTATTTATCCAAGGTCCTCTTCTGCATGTAATAGATCCTTTCAGATTGATTGAAGATGTATGTCTTTTGTCAGCTCAGGGAATTTTCCTGGGTCATTTAATTATTATTTCTTGGGGCGCCTGGGTGGCTCAGTCGGTTGAGCGTCCGACTTCGCTCAGGTCACGATCTCACGGTCCGTGAGTTCGAGCCCCGCATCAGGCTCTGTGCTGACAGCTCGGAGCCTGGAGCCTGCTTCAGATTCTGTGTCTCCCTCTCTCTCTGGCCCTCCCCCCGTTCATGCTCTGTCTCTCTCTGTCTCAAAAATAAATAAATGTTAAAAAAAAATTTAATTACTATTTCTTTTCTTCTATTTCTTCCTGCCATCTTTTTCTATAATTCAACTTAATATGATTACTTTCAGTAATTCAATATAACAAACTTCTGAATTTATGCTTCATTTCTCTGAACTTTTCTGCCACAATTCCTATGTTGTTCTATATTTGTGTGATATTATGGAAGTATAGCACAATGAAATCTTCCCACTTATATATTTATTCTTCAGTTGTGCATTTTCTGTCATTCTACAGATGTCATCTATGGAGGGGTTTATTTTATTTTTATTTTGGCAATCACATTTTTCATTTCCAGAGGATAAAATTAGTTACTTTTTAAAAGTAGCATTAGTATTCCATAATTAGCTTTCTTTGAGTTTACAATTAAGAAGAGATAATTGCTCCCACCCTCACAACTAAAGCAAGCCAGATAATCTACAGAATCATAGTTTGTTTGGTTTTGTTTTAACCATAACAGAGTGAGAATGCAAAGAAAAATAAATAAATGAAATTGAACAAAGCAATGAATATTCCTTGGCAGAGTAGAGAAGCATGGCTTCTTTCATCCCTAGTGAAGCTGGGGGAGAGATTACTATGACAGATGGGTGTAAGGAGAAACTGGCTAAATTGTTAATCAACTATTATTTGTCACATGTGGGCTTGAAAAAGGACAGTAACCATCCACTGCCATAGAGGAGTCTGTGTCAATCTACCCACTCTTTTTCTCTATAAGCCTTCAATTAAGTGCATAGGTCATATGCTGAAGGTTGAGGGCAGGGCACATTAGAAGCATATGGAAACTTTATCAAGTGCAAGGCAGTAGCCCCTTGAAGGATAGGTATAAAACAACAGAGCTGAGAGAGATTTCTCCAAGGTAATACACGTCTTCACCAAATTCTGAAAACTGGAAGGAGGGCGGTAGAGCAAAAAAAGATGTTTCAAAGCATAGTAAGAGACCTATCTCTCCTGGTTTGGAAAGTTTACACTAAGCGTTAAAGCACAAACAGAACACCAATCAAGTTAACAATAATGACAGAAGTAGGGGCATGGTTTATACTGGAAGTAAATCTTACTTCTTTAATTTCTACTGTGCTTTATTTTTGTCATAAAATGGCTTGTATCTGATCAAAAGTTGAAAGATGCACAAAAATGCACAATGAAAGAGAGGAAGTAGTCAATGGCAGTATGCCCAGAGATAGACCAGCTATTGTAATGACCAGACAGAAATGTTAAACTATAAGTTATTAGGGCCTAGTGAAAAATTTAGACATCATGTGAGAAGAGGCAATTTCACTAGGGAATAAAAGTATAAAAATGAAATACAAATACACACTTATCAGAAATGAAGCATATATTGATGGGATTAACAGTAGATGGAACACAAAAGAGAGAAGATTCAGTGAATTTAAAGATAGGTCACTTGAAATTTCCAAACAAACATTGAAAGTTTAAAAAAAAAAAAAAAAAACAGGGGCGCCTGGGTGGCTCAGTCGGTTAAGCGTCCGACTTTGGCTCAGGTCATGATCTCAGGTCCGTGAGTTTGAGCCCCGCGTCAGGCTCTGTGCTGACAGCTCAGAGCCTGGAGCCCGTTTCAGATTCTGTGTCTCCCTCTCTCTGACCCTCCCCTGTTCATGCTCTGTCTCTCCCTGACTCAAAAATAAATAAAATGTTAAAAAAAAAAAATTTAAAAAAAAAAAAAAAAAAAAACAGGAACAAAGCATCTGGTACCTGTATTTGGAATCCCAGAAATACGTATTTAGAGTCCCTGAAGGGGAAGTGAATAATGAGGCAGAAGAAATATTTTAAGATATAATGGGTAAAATTTTCCATAATTAATAAAAGATCAACTTGCAAATCCGAGAAGTTTAACAAATCCCAAACATAATAAATACAGAGAAAACCATATGTAGCCTCACTATCATCAAACTGCTGAAAACCAAACATAAAAGGGAAATTTAAAGAGCATTTAGAGAAGAAAAAGCAAAATATATATGGTGGAGAAATGATACCAATGACAGCTGGTTTCTAATCACAAACAAAGGAGACCAAAATAAAATGTAATAACATCTTTAAAGTGTTTTTAAAAAAATAACTGTCAGCACAAAGTTCTGTGTTCAGCAAAAATATCCTTTAAAAATGAAGATGGGATAAGTAGATTTTTCAGACAGACAAAAGTTGAAGAAATCTTTCTGTAGATATTGTCTATAACAAGTAGTGAAGAAATTTATTCTAGCTATAAGGAAATGAGGTGAGAATGGAAGTCCATATTTTGGGAAGGAATGAAAAGCATGGAAGTGGTAAATATGTAGCTAAATAAAAAAATATTTTTGCTATTTTTTATTTCTGCATGTTTTAATTTACCTTATTATTTATTGATTAAGGCAAATAACATATTTTAGAATTTACAGCACATGTAAAATATATGACAAAAAGAACTCAAAGTTAGAAGAAGAAATAAAACTTATAATACTGTAATGTTTTTACATTTCTTTAGGTATATTATTTGAAGGTAAATGTGAAAAGGTAAACTATATATTATAATCATTCAAATAACATTTAAAAAGTAACACAAAGAAGTACAGCTTAAAAGTCAATAAAGGAGATAAAATGCTTTAAAAAATGCTGATTCACCAAAAAAGGGTGAAGAAAAGAAACACAATGGAATAAATAACAGATGTCAGAAGTATAAAATAAATATGATAAAAGGTACAAAACTATCAATAATTATGTTAAATATATAAATTTATAACACTATGTAAATAAGACAAATGCTTTCAGACTTTCTAAGGCAAGATCAACTCTATGTTGTGTACAAGAAATACACTTTACATGTAAAGATAGCTTCACAATGAAAGCAAAAGTTTTTGAAAAGTAAGTATACCAAAAATAAGAAAGTTCAGACAAAGCAAATTACAAGATAAAGTGTCTTAACAGAAATAAAGATAAAATTTTTATAATAGGGTCAGTTTATTGAGAAGACATAATAATCCTAAATGGACATACACCTAATAACAGGACTTTAACATTGTGATATTGTTACTTATAATAAATATGTGGTCTTTGCCATTTCTGTCACAGAGCTCCTAAAACACATGTAATTTCCTAAGTGATAAAAGCAATGAGAGTGTTTTGTGTTAAAATATTTGACCTTTTGTCCTGAAATAGCTCCAAAGCCATAAAGGTAAAAGTCGTGTCTTGTTATTCATAATAAGCTGCTTTTAATCACACTTGAGTTTATGTTAATGGGTAGACTTTTGAAAAGTCTTTACAGATGGGGGCTCATTGCCACAGGAACCAACCATGATTAGATGGTTGGAACTTTCAGTGCCACTCTTCAATCTCTGGGCAAGGGAGAGGGGTTGGAGGTTAAATCAATCACCAATAGTTAATCACTGAATCATGCCTATTTATTAAGGACTTTGTTAAAAAACAAACAAACAAACAAACAAAGGAATGGGGTTTGGAGAGTTTCTAGGTGAACACATGGAGGTCCCGAGAGAGAGGTACATCTGGAGACGGCATGGAATCCCTGTGCCACTTCTCATATACCTTGTCCTATACATGTCTTCTGTCTGGCTGTCCCTGAGTTATACTCTTTCACAATAAACCGGTAACCTATTAAGTAAAGTGTTTTCCTGACTTCTCTGAACCACTCTAGCAAATTAATAAAGTAAGGGCTACAGGAGCATCTGATTTATAGCCTGTCAGTCAGAAGCACAGGTAAAAAGCTGAATTTGTGATTGGCAACTGGAGTCAAAAAGGAACAGTCTTGTGGGACTGACCCTTAACCTATGAGACCTGACACTATCTCCAAGTAAATAGTGTCAGCACTGGGTTAAATTATGGAACACCTAGCCATTGTATGAGAATTGCTTGGAGTGAGAAACCTCCACATACACATTTGGGGACCAGAGATATCAGAATTAAAGTGTTTTATGAATTGTGAGTAGAGTGTTCACGTAAAGGAGAAACAGGAGCAGTGTTTCCCCCTCTACATTCAGATCACAAAACTTAATACAACTAAAAGGACAAATAGAACAAATCCACAAATATTTAACACCTCTTTATCAGTAATTGCTAGAATGCAATTACGATGTTTATACATTGTAGACCATTTCAAACCATTTCAACCAATTTGATTAATATATAGAGGACAGCATAATCGACAATTGCAGATTACGCATTCTTAGCCATTGCAAATGCAACATTCACTAAAAGTATATGCTGAGTAACAAACCAAGTTTTAATACATATCAAAGGATTGAAATCATATGTAGTTATTCTTTGACCAGTATGAATTTAAGTTAGACATCAGTAGTGGTGAATTATCTGCAAAGGCCAAATATTTTCAATTTAGAAAATGTACATCCAAATAATCCAGAGGCCCCTGGGTAGCTCAGTCGGTTAAGTGTCAGACTTTGGCTCAGGTCATGATCTCACGGTTCATGAGCTCGAGCCCTGCATAAAGGATCTGTGCTGACAGTTCAGGCCTGGAGCCAACTTCAGATTCTGTTTCCCTCTCTCTCTGCCCTCTCCCAACTTGCACTCTGTCTCTGTCTCTCTCAAAATATAAATAAGTATAAAAAATTTTTTAAAAATAATCTATGAGTTAAAGAAGAAATTAGAAATGGAAATAGAAAATATTTCAGACTGAATTATAATGAAAACATAAAAGTTTATGGGATGCTGCTACTGTTAAACAATTACTTAAAGAAATATTTATAAATTTAAATAAATGTATTCTAAAAGAAAAAAGGTAGAAAGTTAACTCTAAAATTCAACCTTGCAACACTAGGAAAAAAGAAATTAAGCCCAAAGTAAGTAGAAAGAAGGAAATATCAAAAATAAGAGCAGAAATTAATGAAATAGAAATGGACAAACAAATCTGGTTCTTTGTAGTCATTAATAGAATTGATAAAGCTGTGTGGCAAGATCGATCAAGAAGAAAGGAGAAAAAACACAACATACCTATTTGAGAAAAAAGGAGGCATCACTACACTTGTAATAATGTATTACAACTGAATCAAGAAGAAATAGAAACTATGAATAGTTGAAAATCTATCAAAGAACTTAGTATTTCAAAAACTTCCCACAAAGAAAATCTTAGGACCAATAGCTTCATTGGTTAATTTTATCAAATATTTAATGAATATATAACCCCTAACTTAAATTCTCAGAGAATAGAGTAGATGGGAGCACTTTCTTCCTTTTTTCATGAGGCCAGCATTACCCTGATACCAGAACCTGATAAAACTATGACCAAGAAAATTAAATCCAATATCCCTTATGATTATAGATGAAAATGCTTAGCAAAATATTAGCATATTGAATCCAACAGTACATGGATGCTGAAGTATTACCTCAGAAATGCAAGTTTGATTTAACATTTTTTAAATGTTCATTTTAATTATATTTTAATTTAATTTTCAGTAAATGTAATTCACAACACTTCAGAATAAATCAGAAGAATGATGTCATCATCTCAATAGATGCAAAAAATTTTTGACCAAGTTCATTCCTTCATAATACAAAGTGTCAGCAAATGAGAATTATAGACAAATATCCTCAATCTGATAAAGAACACCTATTAAAAAATCTTTCAGATAATTTCATTCTTAATAATGGAATAGCTAAGTTTTCCCCCTAAGATTGGGATCAAAGTAAAAATACATGCTTTCACTACTTCCAATTGATATTGAGTTATAAGTCCTAGCCACTGTAATAAAGTGAGAAAAAAAAAAAGACACAAGAGTCAGAAGAGAAGTAAAAGTGTTTTTATTTGCACACAGTATGATTGTGTACGTAGAAAATCCAAAGGAACCAGCCAAAAGCTGTTACTAATAACTAAATTTAGCATGGTCATAATATTGAAGTTCATAATCAAACTTATGTATACTAGCGATGAACAAATAGAAAATTAAAATAATTAACATTTATAATAGCCTTGGAAAACATTGTATAATAGTAGTAAGTTTAGTGAAAGGTTCAAGCAAGACCTCTACACTGTAAATTACAAAACAATGGGAGAAAGTGAAGAAAACCTAAGTAAATGCAGACATAGAGCATTTTTATGGGTTCAAAGACAATATTGTTATAATACCAATTTTCTTCAAATTCATCTTTAGATTAAAAGTCAGCTCATTCAAAACCCCAATAGATATTTTATCCTTATAAATTTATAAGAACATAAAGAATCTAGACTACCCCAACCAATCTTGTAAAAGAAAAATGAAATGGCAAACTTTACAGTATCTGTTTTTAAAGCTTACTATATTTAGTATAAAGCCATATTCATAAATACAGGGTGATTTGGGATACTTGTATATAAATAGAGTCAAAAAATATCTACATATACACAATTGATTATTGAACAAGATACCAGGTGAAATACATACACATACCCACTAGAACTGTTAAAATAAAAATGATTGACAATACCAAATGTTGGTTAGGATGTGAGGCGAACAGACATCTAATACATTGAGTGTTGGAGTGTAAAATGGTACAGACATTTTTGAGAACTGTTTAGCATTTTTTAAAATAGGGTTAAACTTCTATCTACCCTATGACCTTAAAATTCCATTCTTAACCAAAAATACTTCCACAAGAATGTTCATAGCAGCTCTAGTCACAATAGCCTCATATGGAAACAAGTCAAATGTCCTTCAGCAGGAGACTAGATCAGTAATATATGTTGTAATTATATAACAGAATACTATTTTTGACTAAAAAGGTACACAACATAGATGAATGTCAAAAGCATTTGGCTGAGAAATTATATCCTTTATGATTTCATTTATATGACATCAAGAGCAGGTGAAATTATTCTATGGTGATTTAAATCAGAAAGTTGTAGCCTGCAATGTGGAAATTGAAATGAGCAAGAGAACTTTCTGAAATGTTGTAAATGTTTCAAATCTTGTTTTGGTGATAGTTATACAGTATATATGATTATCAAAATTCATCACTGAATTCTTAAGATCTAGGTATTTATTTAAATAAATTATACCTCAATTTTCAAAAACTTGTAGGAGGGTCTCCTGTTTGCTCTATTAAGTTTGTTTCTTCAGGTGTTAATTCTTGTAATTATTAATTTGGTGCTTTTATTTCATGGAGTTGGTTTTCTTGAAATCTTTCATGCTTTGTGGTTTGATAACATCTTTGTATCACAGTCTTTATTTACCTGTATGTACTCTGATTCTGTTTACTATCACCTGATTAATTGTAGGGCAATGATAAGACATGCTGTTGGTGGTATATACTAGCTGCTCATTTCTCAAGAATCTCATTTGAGATTCTCATCTCCCCATGACAGTAATGATTCTGCACTGCCTCTTTGGCCGTCCACACAGTCAATGTTGCAGTCTTCCAAAGATATCTGTTGTTGCTGTGTGTGTCTGTGTTTCTGTGTGTGTTTATTTGTTGGGGGCAAAGAGCAATTGGTTAATCTTCTAAACTTCTTCAAATGTGTTTACACAACAATTCACCCTGATGGTTGCCTCAGCTCTCTGGGTGTGAAACAACCTTGAAGCTCCTTCTACCTT
The DNA here is from genome assembly GCF_028749965.1 of Puma concolor. Taxonomy (NCBI): domain Eukaryota; kingdom Metazoa; phylum Chordata; class Mammalia; order Carnivora; family Felidae; genus Puma; species Puma concolor. The sequence goes on along the minus strand of NC_141674.1, from coordinate 139,122,243 downwards.
CTGTAGCAGTTTTCTTCATGCATATTTATTTCAACTGCTTTCCATGTGGTGCAGATTTCCTAAAATTTCTGGCTCAAATTAACTCCCTTATGCTTTTCCAGTGCTGTAATGAACTTAAAATTAAGGAAAATGGGTGTGTTTTCTGTCATTTGTGGAGATTTGGATTAGGACGTACAGACAAACACCTTTGCTCTATTTGCCATCTTGATCCAATTCCCCAAGTCACTTTTAATTAGCAGCTTTGTTGTTATTTTACATACTGATGTACCTTAATGACTCTCATCATTACATTTATGTGGCCCTGTATAATGGTCTATTGATCTGGCAGTGACCTGAACTCTTGCTATTTGTAAGGTAGATGTTTGACAAGTTCACAAAGGTAGACGATAAATTGATCTATACGGTACAGTTTGAAAAAGAGAAAATTACTTCAGCATGCTTGTGTTTGCAAGAAATGGGATTGATATTTCAGAATCTCTACCTGGAGATTCAACTCTACAGACAAACAACCCCAAAATGAGAATATAGAAGAGCCCTACTCAAAATCACCTAAAATCTTCCTAAGCAACCTGGCCCCTGACTATTTATCATTCTAATGTTGACTTAACACTTTAGGAGGCTGTGTCTATAAATGAAGGATGTGTTTGTGTACTAAAGTCAAGTGCTATTTGCTGAGTATACTATGACTTTGGTTTGACTTTTTGGCTGATAAAAGTAGATGGGCAAGGTTTTCTTTTATTGTTTGCTTTCACGTTGAAAACAAATACTGCCAAAAACAAGGATTGAAGTACCACAGTTCCCTCTCTGAGCTGTTATTTCAAGGTGGTCCAAAACTCTTATCCAAACATTGGATACTACAAATTCATAGAGGCCAATAGTGAAAAGAGTATTTGGTAGTTCTATATCTTCCCACTGTACACAGATTGTAATATCAAGAGCTGATAGGATACTGAATTCATGAAGGATGCTATTCTATTGACAGCTTTCCATATTGCAGATCATGAAACTGAATGAAGCACAATTAGCAACTTAGGTTTATTTTTAAAAGAATATAGAAAACATTTAATGAAAATGTAGAGCCTTTACAATATAATTTAAAGTAAGTCTATACTTTGGTTATTATGATAAATTGGACTTAAAATCATTTTATCTAATAAAATGTTGGTACTATATTTATAGTTTCTACAAAGTAGTATAACAGACTTCTCTGACCTGATTAAACATGATTCATTGTAAAAAAAAAGGTTAGAAATCCTATATTTCTACAATTCAGCGGTCAATATCTGATGCACTGTAGTATTCCTGCCTAGATATATTATGTTGTAAGATCATATACTCTTACTAATAGATTTTATTTTTATTTAAATTTTTTAAACATTTATTTATTTTTGAGAGACACAGAGCATGAGCAGGGGAGGGGCAGAGAGAGAGGGAGACACAGAATCTGAAGATTTCTCCAGGCTCCAAGCTGTCAGCACAGAGCCTGATGCAGGGTTTGAACTCAAAAACCGCGAGATCATGACCTGAGCCGAAGTCTGACGCTTAACTGATTGAGCCACCCAGGCGCCCCAGATTTTATTTTTATTTAATATCATATATTTTAAAATATACTTAATAGCCCTTTAATGTGTATTAATATGAATAGACACTTGTCCCTTCTACTGGACAATTTTTTCTTTTCTCTTAAAAAATCACAGTGCAACTAACATCTTTGCAAATGAATACATGGGGTATAGTCTGATTATCTCCTAAGGAGTTATTCAGAGAAGTAGAACGAACAGTTTAAAAAGGGGTTGTATAAATGATCTAGTTGTAGTTTCCATCTCTTAAATTATATCCAGGATTCTGCTGGCTATTTCTTTATTCCCTCATCAATCCTTAATGGCACTTCCCTAAAAGTTGAAGATGATCATTTTTCCTTCAGGGTTATATGAGTAGTTGTGCTCCCTTACTGGAACCTATCAACAAATTCCAAGATCCATTTGTATGATTTGAACATTATTTTCAGGCTCCTGAAAACTGTAATCAAGTTATTTCTAGAATTGTTGCTCGAATTTATACTCCCACCCGTGTTACTGTAACCATTATCAGATATGATTATTTCTTTAGAAGTTTTGATTATTGACATTTTTAAATGGCATCTGTGTAGTCTCATTTTAGTTCACATTTATTTGTTTATTAAAATTCACCAGCCATTTGTATTTCCACTTTTATGAAATATATATTTATGCCATTCATCCATTTATAATTTCAGTGGTTTATCTTTTATCTATATATAATTTAGATTAATTAAAAACATGTATAAATCGACATAGATCATTGCCCATTTGTTAAAAATGTTCTGTTTTGATATATTTTAAAAATTGGTTTTATATTGTTTTGTGAAATATATATATATATATATATATATATATATATATATATATATATATATATATATATTGTAGTCAAATGCATAGATTTTCTTTCCAGTTGCTTTTAATCATAAGGAGCATTTAAAATTATTTAAAAATTTTAAGTTATTATTAAGGGATACCTGGGTGGCTCAGTTGGTTAAGTATCTGATTCTTGGTTTCGGCTCATATCCTGATCTCACAGTTAGTGGGTTCAAGCCCTGCATCAGGCTCTGTGCTAGTAGCACAGAGGCTGCTTGGGATTCTCTTTCCCTCTCTCTCTGCCCCATCCCTGATCACTCTCTGTCTCTCAAAATAAATAAATAAGCCCTTAAAAATATTATTAAAATATTTATTGTTGAAGTATATTTGGCATACAATGTTATATTAATTTTGGTGTATACATTATGCAAGGCTCACCAGAAGTATTACAATATTATTGACTGTATTTCTTATGCTTTACTTTTCATCCCCATGACTTACTTATTTTATAACTGGAAATTTGTACCTTTTAAAGCCCTTTACCACTTTAAACCACCCCCCCCACCAAACACACACACACCTCTGGCAGCCACCAATTCTCTATATTTTTGAGTCTGTTTCTGTTTCTGTTTGTTTTCTATTTTAGATTTCTCATATAAGTGAAAGCTTATGGTATTGGTCTTTCTCTGACTTATTTTACTTAGAATAATACCTTCTAGGTCTATCTATGTTGTCACAAATGGCAAGAGTTCATTCTTACTTATGGCTGGGTAATATTCCTTTATATGTCCATCTTTTAATGAACACTTAGGTTGCTTCCATATGTTGGCTATTGTAAATAATGCTATAGGGGAACCTGGGTGGCTCAATCAGTTAAGCATCTGACTCTTGATTTTGGCTCAGGTTATGATCTCACAGTTTGTGGAATTGAACCCCACATTGAGCTCTGTGCTGACAGCATGGAGCTTGCTTGGAACCCTCTCTCTCCCTCTCTCTCTGCCCCTCCCCTGCTCATGCTTTCTCTCTTTCTCAAAATAAATAAATAAACTTAAAAAAGTAATAATACTGCAATAAACATAGGGGTGAACATATCTTTTTTAATTAATATTTTCATTGTTTTTGAATAAATACTAAGTAGTAGAATTAATGGACCATATGGTATTTCTATTTTAATTTTTTTGAGAAATCTCCTTAGTGTTTTCTAGTGTTTAACTAATTTGCATTTCCACCAACAGTTCATGAGGGTTCCTTTTTTTCATATCCTCACCACCACATGTTATTTATTGTCTTTTTGATATCAACCATTCTGACTAGTGTGCGGTGATATGTCATTGGGTTTTGATTTTCATTTCCCTGATGATTAGTGATGTGTTGAACATCTTTTCTTGTGTCTTCTGGCCATCTGTATGTCTTTGAAAAAATGTCTCTTCAGGTCTCTGCCCATTTTTAATAGGAATATTTGAGGGTTTAAGGTGTTGAGATGCATAAGTTCTTTATGTAGTTTGATATTAACCCCTTGTCATGTATATCATTTGCCAATATCTTCTCCAATTCAGTAGACTGTCTCATTCTTTTGTTGACGGTTTCCTTTGCTGTGCAAAAGCTGTTTCTTTTGGTGTACCACCGACAGTTTATATTCTCTTTTGTTTCTCTTGCCTGAGGAGAAATACTTAGAAAAATATTTATATAGTCTATGTCAAAGAAATTACTACATGTGTTTTCTCCTAGGAGTTTTGTGGTTTCGGATCTCACATTTAGGTCTTGAGTTTGTTTTTTGTATGGTGTAAGCAAGTGGTACAGTTTCATTCTTTTGCATGTAGCTGTCCTGTTTTCCCAGCACTGTTTGTTGAAAAGACTGTTTTTATCCCATTGCATATTCTTGCCTCCTTTGTTATAGATTGACTATATAAGTGTGGGTTTATTTCCAGACTCCATTCTGTTCTATTGATCTAGGCATCTATTTTTGTGCCAATACTATACTGTTTTGGTTACTATAGTTTCATAGTATATCTCGAAATCTGGGGTTGTGATACCTCCAGTTTTGTTGTTCTCAAGATGGCTTTAGCTATTTGGGGTCTTTTGTGGTTCCATACAAATTTTAGGATTATTTGTTATAGTTCTGAAAAATATTGTTGGTATTTTGATAGGGATTGCATTAAATCTGTAGATTTCTTTAGGTAGTACACACATTTTACCCATATTGGTTCTTCCAATACATGAGCGTGGAATATCTTTCCATTTGTGTCACTTTCAATTTATTTCATCAATGCTTTATATAGTTTTCAGAGTACAGATCTTTCTCTCTTGGTAAAGTTATTTTCTAGGTATTTTATAGTTCTTGGTGAAATTGCAAATGGAATTATTTTTTTAATTTCTCTTTCTGCTACTTCATTATTAGTATATAGAAATGCAATGAATTTCTGTATATTGATTTTGTATTCTGTGACTCCCTAAATTCATTTATCAGTTATCATAGGTGCTTTGTTTTGTTTTGTTTTGTTTTGTTTTGGTGGAGGTTTTAAGATGTTCTGTATGTAGTATTATGCCATGTGCAAATAGTGAACGTTTTACATCTTTGTTACCAATTTGGATGCATTTTATTTCTTTTCCTTGTCTGATTGCTGGGACTGGGACTTCCAATAATGTACGGAATAAAAATGGTGAGAATGGGCGTTCTTTTTTTTGTTCCTGATCTTAGAGGAAACGCTCTCAGTTTTCCAGCATTGAGTATGATGTTAGCTGTGGGTTTTTCACATATGGCCTTTATTATGTTGTGGTATGTTCCATCTAAAACTAGTTTGTTGAGAATTTTTATCATGACTGGACATTGTGCTTTGTCAAATGGTTTTTCTATATCTATTGAAATGATCATATAGTTTTTAGCCTTTCTCTTATTTGTAATGCAACATGATTGATTTGTGAATATTGAACTAATATTCATATCCCTGGAATAAATGCTCGTATCCCTGGAGTAAATCTATTTAATCATGATGAATTATTTCTTGTTAGTGTATTGTTGGATTTGTTTGCTCATATTTTGTTGAGGATTTTTTCATTTATGTTCATCAGAGACATTGCCTTGTAGTTTTGTTTGTAGTGTCTGGTCTGGGATTCAGGGTAATGCTGGCCTCATAGAATGAATTTGGAAGCTTCTTTTCCTCTATTTTTTTGGAATAGTTTGAGAAGAATAGATGTTAGCTCTTCTTTAAATGTTTGGCAGAATTTACTGTAAAGCCATCATCCTTACTTTTGTTTCTTAGGAGGGTTTTGATTATTGATTCAATTTTGTTACTAATAATGGGTCTGTTCAAATTTTCTATTTCTTCCTAATTCACGTTTGGAAAATTGTATGTTATAGGAATTTATTTACTTCTTCTAGGTTGTACAACTTGTTGGCATATAATCTTTCGTAGTATTCTGTTTTAGTCCTTTGTATTTCTGTGGTGTCAGTTATTTCTCCTCTTTTATTTCTGATTTTCCTTGAGTTCTCTCCTTTTTTTCTTGATGAATCTGGCCAAAGGTGTCAGTTTTGTTTCTCTTTTCAAACAGCTAGCTCTTGGTTTCATTGATCTTTTCTATTGTTTTTTAAGTCACTATTTCATTTATTTTCCATTTGAATCTTTAATATTATTTTTTCTTGTGCTGTCTTTGGCCTTTGTTCTTTTTATAGATCCTTCAGGTATAGGGTAGCTTGTTTAAGATTTTTCTTCTTTCCTGAGGTAGGTTGTATCACTGTAAACTTCCTTCTTAGAGTTGTTTTTGATGTGTCCCAAAGTTTTTTTGGACATTGTTCTTTCATTTTTATCTGTCTTCATGTAGTTTGTAACTTATTCTTTTATTTCTTCATTGGGACTCATTTGTTTTTTAGCAGCATGTTGTTTGCAACATGGTTTTTTTTCTAGTTATTTTTCTGTAATTGATTTGTAGTCTTATACCATTGTGTAGGAAAAGATGCTTGATATTATTTCAGTCCTTTTAAATTTATTGAGACTTGTTTGTGGCCTAACGTGATCTATCCTGGAAAATATTCCCTGTACACTTGAAAAGAATATGTATTCTGCTATTTTGGGATGGCACGTTCTGTATGTATCTGTTAAGTTTATCTGGTCTAATCTGCCATTCAAAGTCACTATTTCCTTATTTTTTTCTCAGCATGATCTATTGATAAGTGGGACATTAGTGTCCCCAATTATTATTGTCTTGCTATCAATTTCTCCCTTTATGTCTGTTAATATTTTCCATATGTATTTAGGTGCTACTATATTGGGTGCACAGATATTTACAATTATTATATCCTCTTATGGAATTGATCCTTTTATAATTATGTAATGCTTTTCTTTGTCTCTTGATACAGTTATGGCTTTTAATCTATTTTTGGCTGATGTAAGTATTGCTACTGTAGCTTTTTCCCCCCACTTCTAATTGAATGGAATATCTTTATCCATCCCTTCACTTTCAGTCATCTGTATGTGTTTTTAGGTCTGTAGTGAGTACCTTGTAGGCAGTATATAGATGAGTCTTGTTCTTTAGTCCAATCAACTATGTCTTTCGATTGGAGCATTTAGTCCATTTACATTTAAAGTAATTATTGACAGATATGGGCATATTGCCATTTGTGTTGTTATTATTATTATTATTTTGGTTGTTTTTGTGGTTCTTTGTTCCTTTGTTCTTTTCTTCTTCTCTTGCTCTCTTCCCTGTGATTGATAACTTCCATTAGTGTAATTATGGGATTCCTTTCTCTTTATTTTTTGTGTATCTATTTAGGTTTTTATCTGTGGTTATTATGAGTTTCACATGTAATATCCTAAATATGTAATAATCCATATTAACTTGATGGTCACCTAAGTTTGAACAAATCCTAACAGTATTACATTTTTACTCCCCCTTCCACATTTTATGTATATGGTTCATGTTTTAAATCTTTTTATTTTTTGTGTCTAGATTAATTTTTGTAAATATAATTGATTTTGTTACTTTTGTGTTTTAACTTCCATACTGGCTTTATAAATGATTAATTTACTGCTTAATCTATGTTTGCTTTTACCATTGAAATTTTTACTTTCAGATTTTCTTCTAGTTATGACATTTGTTTTTTGCTTAAAGAATTTCCTTCTACCTTTTTTATTTAAATGCTGGTTTAGTGGCAATAAACTCCTTTAACTTTTGTCTGAAAAACTCTCTCTTTCAATTCTGAATGATAACTTTGTTGAGTAGAACATTCTTGGTTGTAGGTTTTTTCTTTTCAGCACTTTGAATGTTCCATGCCATTCCCTTTTGGCCTGCAAAATTTCTCTGAAAAGAAAGATCAGCTGATCTCCATATGTTGTTTTCTTTGCATGTAACTGTTTGCTCTCTCTTGCTTTTCAGATTCTTTCTTTTGATTTAATCTTTGACATTTGAATAATTATGTGTCTTTGTGTGGATGTCATTAGGTTCATCTTGTTTGGTATCTTCTGTTCTTCCTAGACCTAGCCTGGATGTCTGTTTCCTTCTCCAACTTGGGGAGATTTTTAGCCGTTGTTTCTCTAAATATGTTTTCTGCCTCTTTCTCTCTCTCTTCTCCTTCCAGAACCTCTATAATGCAATTATTAGTACACCTGATGTTGTTCTAGAGATCCTTTAACCTATCCTCATTTGTATTTTCTTAATATTTACTTGTTTATCTTGAGAGAGAGAGACAGACAGACAGACACCAGGGGAAGGGCAGAGAGAGAAGGGGAGTGAGAATCCCAAGCCCCAGTGTGGAGCTTGATCTCAAGAACTGTGAGATCATGACTGGAGCTAAAATCAAGAATTGGATACTTAACCGACTAAGCCACCCAGGTACCCCATAACCTATCCTCATTTTTAAACTCCCTTTTTTTTGTTCTTCACCTTAGGTGCTTTCTTATATGCTCTCTTTGAGGTTACTGATCCATTCTTCTGCATCCTCTAATCTGCTCTTGATTCCCTCTAATGTATTTTCATTTCAGTTTTGTATCCTTCAATTTCAATTCGATTTTAAAAAATATTTTCTTTCTTTCTGTTGAAATTCTCACTGAATCTATCAACTTTCTCCAGTCCAGTGAACATCTTTATGATCATTACTTGGAATTCTTTATCAGGTAGGTTGCTTATCTCCACTTTGTTTAGTTCTTTTTTCTGAAGTTATGTCTTATTGTTTCATTTGGAGTGTATTCCTCTCTTCATTTTGACTGACTTCCTATGTTTCTATGAATTAGAACAACTACTTCTCCTAGTCTTAAAGGAATGGCCTTATGTACGACAATTTCTGTGTAGACTGCTTGTGCCTGGTGGTTTGTCTGGCTGACTGGAGCTATAGCAGGCATTGACAGGGTATTCTGGGGTGCTCTGCACCAGGGCTACCCTGGTGGGATGGCTGCAGATTATGCAGGCGTAGGCCTGATATGCCTTGGGGTACTTTGTTCCTGTGTTACCTTGGTGAGATGGCTGGAGCTATAGTGGGCATTGTCCTGGGAGTCCTGGTATGCATGCCATGCTGGAGTGCCTCGGTGGGACAGCTGGAGCTTGGGTAGGTGGTTACCTTGGGAGGATGGTTGCATCTGGTGTGCAGTAGGAACTTGGGGCTTCCTGAGGTGGCCACCTCGACAGGGTACCCATACCCTGATTCCATCTTCACTATCAGGTTGGTGGAAGAGCACATACAATGGCTTCCACCCACCCCTCCAAACCTGGAGAACATTATCGCAGTTCCACTAGGGTTCTTTATTTTCTAGTTTGTTCTTATAAACCACGGCTTTTTTGTTTTCTGTGTCTCTGGGTAGCTGGGACTGGTGTGATCAGGCTAGGTAGGGTGCCTAGACCTTGCTTAGACCCTGCCTGGTTTATGCTATCAAGATTGAGTGGGAGCATAAATACTGGTGCTTGCCAGCCCCTCCAACTCCAAAGAGTTTTATACATCAGCTGCTGTTTGGCAGACATTCAAATGCTGGTTCCTTTAAATTCTCATTGCCCTTTTAAACCACAGATCTTTTTTCTGCACCCCAGAGTGGAGGAATCTGCTCCCAGCTCCTCAGTACTGTCTACTCCCACTGCACTTGCAGCTTGGGAAAGGGTTCCAGGAGTTTCTGGGTCTCTGTCTCCCTCACAGTTCTCTGTGTGGTCCCCCTATCTTTCGTTGTGCCAAAGCTGTTCAGTCAACCCTCAGTTCTTCTCCTGGAGGAATGTTCTATATTTGGTGTAGGTTCAGTGTATCCATTGAGAAACTGAGATCAGGGTCTTCCTTCATTGCCATCTTGGACCCTGCCACTTTCTCCATTTAATTTTTAACCTAGTCTTTTGCATGGTGTAGATATTACTAATGTCAGTTAAGTGTTGTATGTTTTAGTAGACTAAGTATGTTCAGTTGTGCAAATTTAAATTTTATTTCTAGGTTCTTCCTTCAAAGAATATCCTATTATACATTCTCTGTTATTTATAATTAACATTCTTCAAATACAATTTCAAAATATTTTACATGCAGTTATCATTAAGTAGTGATTAATGATCCACATGAAATTCTTAAAGACTTGGTAAGACTCTTTTCTTCTCCTTTAGCTTCTACCCTTAGAATTGTTTAATGTCAAAAGACAGGCTATCCCAGATCAGTTTTGTCTTAGGATTCCCGAATCTAAGCTGTGTGATTTGAAGTTACCAGAGTAGGTTCATCAAAAAGTTTGATGACTTGGAATTCTAGGTGCTGAGTTGTTTTTTGCCCAAAGTGGATAGGAAGCTATCCGTTTTCCATTTCAAGCAAAGTGCAGCACAGTTGTGCCCCTGGATCCATCATCAAACACAGCTCAAATTTCAGCTTTAGCTTATCTAAATATAGGCTTACTGTGAGTGACAAGATCCTGGTAAATGGCATTCTCTGCCATCCTCTTTGATATTGTTTCTAGTAGGATGACTCATGGCTCTGCTTTGCCCTAGAAAAAGTTTCATTACACTAGAGAGTTTTCATTGAGTAAAAGCATCATTGACAGTTCAGCTGCCACCCTGACAACCTGGACTGCTACTCTGCTGTCTGGAGATCAAACAGTATTTACTTTTTTAACACTGACCATCTATCTGAAGGGAATTTCAACTGCATTTCTGTACAGTCTAATGCTGTCAGGTGAAAAGACAATTGAAAGTTCACGAATATAGATACAGATACCTTGGTTTCTTGGTGGGACCCCACAAAACTCTCAATGTTAAAACGCTTGGATATTTTGTTGTGCCATGAATTTTTTGAAGAATACAAAAAACTTTACTTCTTTTGATTAGATATTTTATTCAGTTAACAAAAGCATATAAAAACATAGGTTTAATAGAGACCTTTTTGTATACTTGGACATGTAATTACAACACCTTGAGGCATGGGTTTCATTAAAGAAACAATGTTCTTTGGTTCCATTGATGGCTACTCTTTTGAATGAATGGCCTATACCATCAAGCCACTAAATTTGAGTACTTCGTTTCTCATTCAAAAAATTACCCAGTGGCTAGAAATGGACATGATATATCAGTTTAGCCTTTGGTGCAGGTGTCTGTTGTAATGTGATCTTTCTTTGTCTTGAGGGACTTTGACATCCTCATTTCCCATTTGGAGCATCATGCGATTTGAATGTACACTAAGCTGGAAAGTGATTCCAGTGAGGAAGATTATATTTCTCCTTAGCATGTTTACAGAGCACTCAGAATGCTTTTCGCCCAACAGATGTGGAACACAGGAGGCTTCTTGTTGATTCGTTTTATGATTGTGAGGCTAATACTACCTCACTGACTCCCTTTTGTATTTTCATGGATGGGAAGACGTTCAGGAAGCAAGTTAAAAAACGATGTAAATCTTTCAGTAAGAAAACTGTCCTCTCCTATAATCTGTCTTGATTGTTACTCCCTCATCAGTGCCTCACTTTATGTCCCAGAGTTCTTGGAGGATTAGTTGCTCTCACTTTTGAAAACCAGAGATATGGGAGAAATCATGTTTGAAATTTTATTATTACCTTTACCTTTTGCAAATTGGGTCAAATGGGCAGGGAGAACTGTGAAGATCAGCATTTGTTTTATAAGGGCACACAGTGGTTCATGATTATTTAGACCTGTGCTGTGAGGTCAGTCTTCTCCATGTGTTTAAAGTGTTGCCCTTAGATACTCATTCAGTCCATTAGAAATCCGGACCAATAGCCCTAGCCCTCTTCCTGAATGGGTGAAGGAGCCAATTCAGAGGTTGAAAAGTTGGTCGGTTGAGAGTTTAACCCTGCCCAAAGCTGGAATCCAGTTGCCCTGGGTTTCCCTAGGAACCCACAAGGCTACTGACTTTTTAGTCTCCTCTCTCTGACCTCATTAGACTTTGGTAACTCCCAGGCAGTTTTGCCTTCATGGTCCCTTCTTCCACAAAAAACATATTAATAATTTGTTGCACACTGTATTGGTATAAATACAAATATAATCCAGGTTTAATTCATTAATGTGAATTTATTATTATGTCCATTTTTTCTTCTAATTTAAAACAAATTAAAATGAAAAAAATTTTAGGAGCCCATAAAAGTATTATGGGCCCCAGACACTGTGCCTAGTGAATAAGTATGCCCTGCCCTCATATTTTTGACCAAATACATTTTCCTTTGTTCTCTCATTTGAACTGTAACTCTTTCTACTGTCAAGCCCAGACCCTGCTCAAACCCTGCAAAGTATTTTGTGTGGGCTTCTACTAAGACTATCAGCTGCCAAGTGGTGATGTATTTTACTGAGAAAGATGACCCACAATCATGGCTCTGCTATCTAATTCCAAGCGCTGTAACTTGCTAAGAACCTCCAATGCCTCAGTCAGTCCTTGAATCTGACCCACTTGGATACTGACACAGGCCTGGACTATACTTGTGTTATATCAGCTCTGTTATTTGTGCCATCAGATTATTTTCCAATAAGGCCAACCCATAGACAGTCTCTTTTGAGTCTGATTTTCTTCCTTCCCTCTGTCTTTCAGTGGCATTGCAAAATGCCTTAGTCCACTAGTTACTCTCTGACTGCTGGCAAGATGATGCAGGCAAAAAAAGAAATAAATAAAATAAAATAAATAAAGGTAGGCTATTATGAGCAAATTCTGTATTATAGAAAACAACTTTATATTTCTTTGTGGCAATGCAAACCTGAGTTAGAGCTCTGGGTTTCACTATACTATTCCTCCTACTTTCCTTTCTATTTAGCTTCCTGAAGAGTTGTTTATTTCACCTATGACCTCTTTTGTTCATGCGATGAATTTAGTAAACACTTGTTCAAGGCCGCCTTTGTGCCAGGAGCTTTGCCATGGACTTCCTTATTGCCTATGGATTTCAAGAGCGGGTACTCTGGAATTTTGGTTTTAAAATTAGAGTTCAATTATTTGTTTCTGTTGTGTTGTTGGGTCTTTTAATTTTGAAAATAATACATGCTTTTGGGGAAAAAACACTCAAATAATAGCTAAGTATAAGAATGCAGAGAGACAGTTTTGGATGTCTAATTCCCCTAGTTATATTTCTCAAAGGCAATGGCCTTCATCTTCTTTTTTGTCCTTTTCTCTGGCTTTCAAAACTTTGGATTTCTCCTTCACTCTGAAGCATTTTTTATCCTTCAGCTATTATTAAACTACTTTTAACATTTTCTTAATTTTTTACTTCCCTTTCAAAGGGTTTTTCCTATCACTTCTTCTGACCCTCAAATTTTGTTCTTGAGATTTTTTCTAGTTCATATTTCTAATTTACTTGTTTGTTTCTAATTCGGTTCTTTTCATGTGTCTTCAAGCTTAAGGACATGAGCAGTTATGCTTATAAATATGCCGTCTCTACTGTCTTGGAAAGAGCTTTTTTAAATTCATCTGTGTATATCTCCATTTTACAAATCTAAGATCTCTAGGACCCTAATGGTGTGTCTCTGCATTTCAAAATATGTGTTTATCAACCTTTATCCAAAGATCTCAAATATATGACATCTTTTTGCCATGTAATTTGCAGGCAGATGTCCATTTGGCAGCTGGGGGTTCATTCATTCATTCATTCATTCAGTGAGTCATTTTGTAATTTCACGTTTTTATTTAAATTCCAGTTAGTTAACCTACAGTACAATATTAGCTTCAGGTATAGAATTTAGTGATTCACCACTTACATAGAGCACCCAGTGCTCATCACAACAAGTGCCCTCCTTAATACCCATCACCCATTTAACTGATCCCCCACCTACCACTCCTCCAGCAGCCCTCAGTTTGTTCTCTATAGTTAAGAGTCTGTTTTACGGTTTGCTGCTCTCTTTTCCCCACTATGTTCATCTTCTGTGTTTCTTAAGTTCCACATATGAATGAAATCATATTGTATGTGTCTCTCTCTGACTTATTTCATTTAGCATAATACTCTCTAGCTCCATCCACATCGTTGCAAATGGCCAGATTTCATTGTTTCTATTTTATGGCTGAGTAATACTCCATATAAATATAAATATATACATATATATATATACATATATTTATATATGCACACACATATTTGTATATACACACACACGTACACACACGTACACACACACACACACACACATACACATACACACCACATCTTCTTTATCTATTCATCAGTTGATGGATTTTTGGTCCCTTTCCATAGTTTGGCTATTGTTGATAATACTGCTATAAACATCAGGGTACATGTACCCCTTCACATCTTTATTTTTGTATCCTTTGGGTAAATACCTAGTAGTGCAATTGCAGGATGGTAGGATAGTTCTATTTTTAACTTTTTGAGGCACCTCCATACTGTTTTCCAGAGTGGCTGCAGCAGTATGCATTCCATTTTATATGTTGTAGGTGCTGATGTCTTCCATTTGCCCTTGCAGACATACTCTCTCTTCATCTTTTTTCACACTGCCCTTGCCCCAGGAGGCAAGGACTATAGCAAAAAGCTTTCTTCCCTGTTAGCTTACAATTGGGTTTAGCCAATGGGGAGCCCCAGGAAGTTGGAGAGAAGGGGAAATGTGACGTTGGTATATTTATTCTCCAGCATCTTCTCTGCCATGTTGCTATGGGCTGACCATGTTCCTTTGTTGAAGTATACAGCTCCTGCCATGAAGGTTCCCTCGAAGGTTCTAGTAACTGATTCTTTCCTTTTTCCTTCTGGTCTGAGATTTGTAAGCATGGGTATAAACCTTGAGATATTTCATCTCCCTTGTTGCTTTTCCTAAGCTCTTCCCACACTATAATAAATAACCATTTTCTTAATTTCTCCTTAATTATGCAGTTTGAGTGTGCCATTTTTGTTTCTGCCAGGGCCTTAATTTATGTTTTTAAAATCTATTGGAGGTATTCAGAGGATATTCTTTAGGTTTTCCTTTCTTTTACAACATAGATTTTGTTTGCTGTTTGTTTTAAATTCTCTAACTATAATTGTTATCATGGTCTGCCTGCTGAATTCTCTGCCATGAACAGCATTCTGGGGATGATGGTGATGTTGGCGGTGAAAGGAAGATTTTTAATTCTCTGTTTACTTCAGAACATCTTTTCCTTGCTGGGATCTGAGATGAAAACAGCTCTCCCATTGCAAACTTCCATAACATTTCCCATGTAACATCACTAAATATCCTTCTGCAAGACGATCTCAGGATAAAACTATTTCACCACCTCACACCCAGTACAGAAACAGCTAAAATAGCATCTTGACTTAGGTAAGCCTAGTATGACATGGATGCTGACCATCTGCTCCCCATTCACCAACTGTAATAAAGCAATTATCTCCCTCTTTCCATATAATTTAGGGGTGAGAGGAGACACTAGCATCTCCTCCCATTTACATGGAGAAATATGTCCCATTTTGGATTTGTTAGTTAACAGCAGGGACAATTTTGCACATTAAAGTTTTCTAGCAAAAACTCTCTAATTTGTACAATATTTAAATGCTTCTTCTGACATATCTCATGATTTTTTAAGTCACTGTTTGTCTTTTGCATTTTAAATCAGATTCAATTATGAAAATACCTTTTCTTTTCCATGAATATCAGAAGCCGCTACTAACTACTTGTTTGGAGAGAAATTTGAAACAGATTCTACTTATATATTTATTTATATTATACATTATATTTATATATTTTATATGTGTTCTATTTATATTTATGTACTTACATAGAATATGGTCTATTTTTTATTTTAATTTTTTGTTAAGGTATAATTGATGTATAACATACTAGTTCCAGGTATACAGCATAATGATTTGATATTTGTATACATTGTGAAATGATCACCACAATAAGTGTAGTTACCATCTGTAACCATAGAAAGTTATAAAAAAATTTTTTTTCTTGCGATGAGAACTTTTAAGATTTATTCTTTACAGCAATTTTCGAATATGCAATAGAATATGATTGACTGAAGTCACCATGCTATACATTATATCCCTATGTCGTCTTTATTTTATAACTGGAAATTTGTACCTCTTGATGCCCTTTACCTATTTTTCCCATTGCCAACCTCTGTCTCCTTTTGGCAACCACCAATCTATTCTCTGAACATATCAGTTTCATTTTGTTTATTCATTTGTATTTTATATTCCAGATAAAAGTGAAATTATATACTATTTATCTTTCTCTGTCTCACTTATTTCATTTAACACAATACCCTCAAGGTCCATCCATGTTGTCACAAAGAGCAAGATTTCATTCTTTTTTATGGCTAGGTAGTATTCCATTATATATATGATTATATATATATATATATATATATATATATATATATATATATATATATATATAATATATCTCACATCTTTATCCATTCATCAATTAGTGAACATTTAGGTCATTAGGTTGTTTCTGTATCATGGCTATTGTGAATAATGCTAAAGTGAAGATATAGGGTCATAGATGTTCTCAAATTTATTTTTTATTTTCTTTGGATAAATTCCCAGAAGTGGAATTGCTGGATCATATGATAGTTTTAGTTTTAATTTTTTGAGGAACCTCCATACTGTTTTCCACAGAGGCTGTACCAATTTACATTCCCACCAAGAATGCACTAGCATTCCCTAACATACAATATAGTTTATGTATTCTCTTCAGGTTTAGCTTAGTTATTAATTTGAGCCTTCTCATAAAATGTATTAGCAAAATCATTGATCAGCCATCAGGTTTCTCGATGGAAGGTTTATGGCTGGTGAAAAATTTGTTTTCATGTTCAAGAGACCTCCACATGTCCCTGAAGCCCTTACAGTGATTTCATACATAAATGGGATAACCTTTACTTGATGAGAATATTTCATTAGTCTGAACATATCTCACCTTGATCTTGTCAAATAATTGAAGTATTAATTCCTTTCCTTAGATCCTTCAATCATGGACAAAGGAATAGTCAATAAATTCTGTGATTTGGAGGAATGCAAGGAAAGGAATTTTTAATGCTTTGTGGCATGCAAAGCAGTGTTGTGTTTCTGACTGCCATGGCCTTTTAGTCCTATGACATTTGAAAGTGACCTTTAGGCACTATAGGGCATTGATATTTAGTGAGATAATTTCCAAATCAGTGTTATTTCTTTAGATCAGTGGATCATAAACTATGGCCCATGGGCCAAATCCTACCTGTTTTTGTATGACCTGTGGGCTAAGAATGGTTTTATATGTTTGTTAAATCAAATGAAAAATTGATTTTCTAACATGTGAAACTGATAGGAAATTCAAATTTCAGTGTTCATAAATAAATTTTTTTTTAGAACACAAACCACATTCATCCATTACATGCCCATAACTGCTTTCACAATGTAATGGCAGGATTGAGTAGTTGAAGCAGAGACTGCAAAGCTTAAAAATCTCTAGCCCTTTACAGAAAAGTTTGCCAACCTTGATTTAGATAACCAAATGTAGTTTTTCTTTTCCTAAAATAAAAATCTAACTGAAAATCTCTTGGTAGCTATTGAATCAATGATTTTCAAATCATCATACCTTGTGTAAGGTTTTTACCATTAGTTTTATAAAGGATAAGAGGCATGCCAGCATTACTCCCACAGCAAGAGCCATACTTGGGAAGATGATAGAATCACATGAAATTATTTAGAAATCATTCTCTTGTTCGATTATCAAGTATGGCATATGGCACGGGACCTTATATTTGACAGTGCTTCTGATTATCTTCAAAACTTTTATTCACCTCAATGTGGAACAAGAGCAAGATAGGGTGCTAAGCCACTTTGTCTCATATTTAATCTCACCACATGTCTTATGAAGTAATCACAACTGTGAAATAAACACCACTACCCCACATGCCCACTTTGTGTATAAAAGACACATCTGTGAATATAGTATCAATACATTTTCCTCATCTTTGTACTCAAAATGGGCCCCAGCAAGTATGAGAACAGGTGTTTCAATTATGGTCTTATCCAGGACTCTTGATTCTTGATGGACAATTGCACATAATATCTTTATTTGTTTTTTTTTTTTTCCCCCTTGCAATCTAGTTCCCAGCAGGAAATTTACTGAGCTGCCAACTTAAGATCATCTAATTGACTCAGAAAGAATCTGAATGAGTTTCTAAATATCCAACTGAAATCAATTGTGACTCTCTTTATTTTAGGCCCCAGGCAGATTGAAATTGAGACAATAAATGGAAGCACCTCATTTTGAAAGAATGAAAGTTGGCAGCTTCACAGCAAGCACCACATACATACACTCACGTACACCCATGCATATACACACACACGGACACACTTATACACACATTTGCAAGTTTTATATTCAGAAAGAATGCATGACTGGATATATGTTTGGCATTTTAAAATCTCCGGCTTTCTAAGATACATGATTTCAAAAATCTAGAAAGCATTTCATTCAGTAGAAGGAAATATTGAGGAATGTTGGCCGTAGTGGCAGGCTATGACTAAATATTTATGTAAAGACTAAATAATTATGTAAAGACTTTTGTGCTCTCTGGTTATACCAAAAGTCTTAAGACTCTAATTTTTTTTGTACTCTATTTTCCATTTTACTCGGGGAAAGTGTTTTCCCAAGTTCATCTATTCGTATACATTGTATGTTTAAATGCTTTCATTAAATTCCAATTTGTGTGAAATAGAAACAACAAGACTTTCAAACAGCATTGTTATGGGTTTAGTAGCCCATCTGCCATTCTCTCCTCTTTTCCTAACAGAGAAGGAATGACTGTGAGAATAAACGGAGTATTTAACATCATCCCTCAATGCTAGAATTTTAAGTCTCTGAACTTTCAGGGAGGAGACCCGAGTATTCAGTTTTTACTGTGGTTTGTAATGATGATCACTATTAGAAACTGTAATGAGAGGTGAAGCATTACAGCACAAATTCTAGTGAACTTTCAGTAATTACACAAACATACAACATAAGCTACTGTTTTCACAAGAAGGTTTAGTGGTGGGATGCAAAAGTCTGGTGCTGGGCAGAGAGAGATGTTTCATTTCAGATTCTTAAAAGGAAGCTCTTTTTTCCAGCGATGAAGTTCAACAAGCCCTCTCCCTATCCCTCCAAGAGGAAGAGAGGAGTGCTGAAGAATTCCAAGCATACAAACACAACAGTCTGATTATACAGAGAAAAGCCATTTCTGACTCAGCTAGGAAGGCAGAAGCCAGCATTTTGCAAATCACATTGGAGGGAGGAACATCATTAGGGAAAATTTCAAGACAAAGCTTGGACAGAGTTTTTTTTCCCCAAGCCCAGTTTATGCCCTTAGACCAATAAAAACCAAATAGAATGTAGAACTGTGGAGACCACACTAGACAAGAGCACACTGGTTAAGGATTATTTTTAGTTGCTTCTCACTGGAAGTTGATACTATACAATTGCATAATTTTCATAGTTGTGTGTGATTATACTAAGCTAAATGCATTCAAAACAATTTTTTAGAAGATGAAGATACTTAAATACTAAAAATTATTCATTAATAATTGATAATAAGTATTAAGATGATATTTAATCTTGATATTCAGTCTCATATGAAGAATATGAGAATATATGTAAAATTCTTTCCCATTGTCTTCAAATTACTGCACAGATATTGATATTGTAGGTGGTAAAAAAAAATCAAAACACACATATATTTAAAAGAGGATACTGGTAACCTGAATATCTTTTTTCATATAAGCAGGACCTCAGGAGAAGGCAGCATAGTAGGGCAGGGGACACTTAGGCCCTATAGTCAGGCAGGGTTCCAAACCTGGTTCTTCATTATCCATCACCCTAAGCAAGATATTTGGCACTCCCAGATATTATTTCCTTGTCTGTTGCAATGGATGTATTGATTTGCCAGGACTGCCATAACTAACATGCCATAACTACCATGATCTGGGTGGTTTAAAACAATGGAAATTTATTGTCTCTGTTCTGGTGGCTAGAAGTCCAAAATCAAGGTGTCAACAGGTGGGTTCTTCCTGAGGGCTCTGGGGGATAATCTGTCCCATGCATCTTTCCGAGCTTCTGGTGAGGACTGGTAATTGTTGGCATTCTTGGCCTGCAGATGCATCACTCCAATCTATGCCTCTGTCTTACCATGGCATTTGCCTTGTGTATATGTTTAAATCTCCCTCTTTTTATAAGGACACTAGCTTTGTTGGACTAAGGTCCACCCTAATGACCTAACTTTAATCTCATTACATTTGCTATGTCTCTATTTCCAAATAAGTTCACAATCACAAGTATGGAGGTTAGGACTTCAGTGTATATTTTGATGGACACAATTCAAACATAATAGTGGATAATAATCAAATACCTTCCTCACAGCAGTAAGGGAAGGATTAAATAAATTAATGATGCGAAGACCACTGAGCACAGGTTTGTGTCCATGGAAAAAACAGTTTATGAGCTCCCCAAATCCATAATCTATGGCTTTGTATATTAGGCTCTGGGGTTTGTCCACACCACAGCTCTGCTACCAAAGCTCAACTCCACTTGTTATCTTGGCAAATTATTATTATCATTATCACAAACGTGACTTATAACATCACTTCTTCTGCTTGAGCGTGCTCAACTTTTTGCAAAGCTTGATGCTCTTTGTGAACTTTCTCTCTGTTCTAACTATTCAAAGTTCTGCTTGGAAGTGACATCGAGTTGGTATGAACTGGAAATCTGAGTGGCTGTGTGAACACAAAGACAGATGGCAGGATCCCCACTGGAATGTGTGGCCAGCACATGACTGCTATTTGTTTTCACTCTCTAGTAGTCAGCAGGCATACTGCAACTGATTTACTTAAACTTTTCAGGGTTATGGGGCAGTGAATAGCAGGGGTTACGGGGACAGGCTAATTTTTAAAAAGGAAGGAAAGAATCTTATCATTTCTTGGGAACGGGATATATGAGGCAATCTCCCTAGTGAATAAGTAGACATATATTTTAAATGTTTGTTTATTTTTGAGAGAAAGAGAGAGAGAGAGAGAGAGAGAGAGAGAGAGGGAGAGACAGAGAGAGAGGGAGACTCAGAATCCGAAGCACCTCCAGGCTCTGAACTATCAGCACAGAGCCTGACACGGGGCTCGAACTCACAAACCATGAGATCATGACCTGAGCCGAAGTTGGTCGCTTAACTGACTGAGTCACCCATGTGCCCCAAAGTAGACATATTTTAATTTTCAAGATAGACTTGGAGCCAAACTTCTGTTCCCATATAATTCTGACTTATTTAACTTTTTCAATGCTTTCCTCTCATCTTCAGGCTAATTTCTAAGTTTCTTAGCATCCTTTGCAATCTAGTTCACAATCTGGCTCCTGAAACTTTTTCGGAATCATCCTGCAATTTCTTGACTCTCATGTTACCAACTTTCTTGTATTCCTGAAACATGTACAATTTTCCTGTAACAAAATTTCTACAAGCAAAATTTCAGTTTGCAAGTTCGAGCCCCGTATGAGGCTCTGTGCTGACAGCGCAGAGCCTGGAGCCTGCAGTGGATTCTGTGTCTCCCTCTCTCTCTGCCTCTCCCCCACTCATATTCTCTCTCTCTCTCCCTCTCTCAAAAAATAAACATTAAAAAATAGAATAAAAATAAAAAATAGGAGAAATGAGCATTTAACAGTGGATCAGGCAATTAAAACTTGTAAATATGATACAATTTTATCAGATTTTGTGATGTTGGTGGTATTTATCCTCCTTTTTACATCTGTAGTTATAATTACTCATTCTATATCTAATTTTTATTAATAAATTTTTATTATTAGTTTTGAAGAGGGCCTCCTAAATTATATAAGCCCAATAAAACCTAAGTTCACTCCATGGGGCGCCTGGGTGGCTCAGTCGGTTGAGCGGCCGACTTCGGCTCAGGTCACGATCTCGCGGTCCGTGAGTTCGAGCCCCGCGTCGGGCTCTGTGCTGACAGCTCAGAGCCTGGAGCCCGTTTCAGATTCTGTGTCTCCCTCTCTCTCTGACCCTCCCCTGTTCATGCTCTGTCTCTCTCTGTCTCAAAAATAAATAAACGTTAAAAAAAAAAAATTAAAAAAAAAAAAAACAAAAACCTAAGTTCACTCCTGAGTTGCCTATCCTGCCATCTTTGCCTACACATTCTTACATCATTTGCTAGGTAATATTGTCCATTCCCATAATTTTAAAAACTATTTATATACACACTTGCTTATTGATTTGGTTGATTTTGATCATGAAAGAGCTGGGAACCTGGAATATTTTTAAATTACCTTTTTAATTGTTATTAATTTTTTAAATGTTTATTTTTGAGAGAGACAGAATGAGATTGAGTAGGGGAGGGGCAGAGAGAGGGGGACAGAAGGATCTGAAGCGAGCTCTATGCTGACAGCAGTGAGTCCAATATGGGGCTTGCACTCATGAACCACGAGATCATGACCTGAGCTGAAGCTGGATGCTCAACTGACTGAGCCACGCAGGTGCCCTAATTTTTAAATAATAAAAATAATTCCATTATTTTTTTGAAGGGAAGAATTATTTTTAGTTGGCTTGAATGTTTACTTATTCGTATATAAATGTCTGGATATATATACATCTGTATCTCTGTGTCTATATCTATATCCACACTCACACATGTATACACACATATATTATCTATACATCCGTGTGTGTGAGTGTGTGTGTGTGTGTGTGTATGTATATGTGTGTGTGTGTGTATATATATATATATATATATATATATATACACACACACACATTAGATACACATATAAATATTTGGGTATAAATAAACACACATACACAAACATATAAAATATAAAAATAGAAGTTTAAATATAAAAATGGGATCATATATAGGATTCTAATTGTTTTAGAAATATATATAACATATTATCGACATTTTTCCATTTCAGGCAATACAGACCTGATTCATTCTTGTTGATGACAGCAATTTTTAATGGGTAGAACCATTTTATATTATTGGAATGGGTAATGGATATCTCTCCCTCAGAGCCCTATCAAGACAGATAATTACCAGTGACCTCATCCATATGCCACTGCAAGCATATACTTTAATGTGGGATTTAATATGTGGCAAGGGAGGAAAAACAGGAAACTGAGGGTTGATTTGTTAACTAAAGAATCTTAAAAACAAACAGTGGAGTGAACAAGTTTTTCTGTCTGATTTGTGGTTAATTTGGCACTTGACTTTCATTGAAGGATAACATGGATGTAGCCTTGAGGACAATATTTGTCTTGTTTCTAAGGCTAGCAGAATAGCCTATGAATTCCCATTCCAATTTGAAGTATAACCCTTAGAAAATGATCCAACCTCTTTACTCCCCCTCCTGTCTTTTTCTCCACATTTTTAAATTACACAGTAGTAGGATCCTAAAGAATACAATTAAATACGTTATTTCAGGGCTTATGATGATTTGAGAAATAAACAGTTCTTTTGTTTTTATATGTTTAACTAAATTAGATGAGTGCAACCTGCCAACCCCTTTAGCATGTGAATTTTAAGATGAGGCAGCAATTCTGGGGGAAAGGAAGTTTCAGAGGCAGGTGTAGAGACATGGAAGTGGGCTGGAACTGACTGAAAGAAGACAGATTTATTGGCAGGTTGGGAAGAGTCTGGAACACTTGGAAGAGGTTACCGATATTCTTGAGAGAGAAGAGGGACTCCAATTAGTAGCATAGATACACTTTGAATACATTCCAAAGGTTTGCTGTACTGATTCAGAGTTATCAACGGCTTTAATTTGTATGCATACATGTATGCATTATTTATGTCAGTTAATTATGGTATCAGTTCCTTTAAGACTTTGGTTCTTATATATACCCTACCATTGTAGCATTTTTTTCTCTTATAGCCCAGAGAAAAGCAATTATTTTAGGTCAGTACATATCATCCATAAGTAGTAGGCTTACCATCAACTTGGCCTTTGATGCACATTTGTAGATGAATGGGAGGGATGCATGTATGGGAGGTTTAGAAGAGGCTATTAACTATGAATGGGAGATGGTTGGATTTGCCACAGAATAAAACACCCCTCATAGATAGGAAGCAAATGTGAGAAGGAATTAAAGTGTATAAGCAGATAATAATTGATACTTTGCAGAGTGTAAAAATGTGTGCATCACTATATATCTGAATATCTTTTACCTCTTGTACATGCTTGTGGATCTGTCTGCACATGATTATATGTCTATGGTGTTTTTACATATTTATGTGAAGAACAAGTGTGTTCATCCAAGTGAATTCTGAGGCTTCCTCTAGGTCTGGAATTCTATAACTGTGATTCTACATTTTTATTAGTGTTCGCATATATGTCAGTGTATATCTGGTATAAATGTATTCTGTGTCTTTATTTGTTGTACTGTATATGCATGGTTGCACTGCAAGTTAGGGGAAAGAAGTCTCTCCCTCACTCTATGACTTAGTTGGAGTCAGGAAAATGAATGTCTGACTTGCTTTCTTGCTTCTGGCCATGCTTGGAACTGTCAAAACTTGGGAATTGCCATGCAGTGAATCAAAGTTGATAGCAACTGTGATGGGTTTTTCTATGTGTCAATTTGTGTGGGCCACAAGGTACCCAGATATTGGGTAAAAGATTATTCTGGATATGTCTGAGGGTGTTTGGGAATTATATTAACATTTCAGTCGGTAGACTAGTAAAGCAGATTGTCCTCCCCATTGTGGTAAACCTTCATTTAATCACTTGAAAGCCTGAATAGGACAAAAAGCTGACCATCCCATGATCCAGAGCCAACTCTGCCTGCCTGATTGTTTAAGCTGGGGCATCCACATTGTTCTTGCCCTGCTTTCAGACTCAAACTGAAACATCAGCTCTTCTTGGATCTCTGAGACTGCCAGCTTTAGAACTGGAGCTACCTCACGGGCTCTCTTTGGTCTCCAACTTGCTGACTGCAGATCTTGGTACTTTTCAGCCTCCTTAATCACGTGAACCAGTTCCTTATTTTATCTATCTATCTATATACACACACATATGTATATATATTATATATTAATATATATATAATAATTATTATTACTGTATATATTAGTATATAATATATATTATATTATACTTATAATTATATTATATATAAATATATTATTATAATCATATATTATATATTACATTATTATAATTATAATATATAATATAATATATATACATTATTAACACATATTAATAAAATATAATATATAACAATATAGTAATATGTAATATATAACATAATATAATATATAATATATATTTGTATTTAATATTTATGTAAGATATAATTTATATTTTTATGCTATATATAAAATATATGCAAATATAAAACATGTATTATATATTAATATAATAAATAATAAATACAATATATAATACAATGTAATAATTTATATACATATATATATATGTATATATATATATATCTCCTATTGGTTCTGTTGGAAAACTGAGTAATAAAGCACCCAAAAACCCTGTCAGGATGTGGTATGCTTCTGGAAACCTGCTTAGTGATGGGGCTTTGGGAGTGACATTGGGGAAGCCTCAACAGAGGAAAGGAGGAGATCTGAGTGATTCACAACTCCCTCCCACTTCTCTCAGCTGGCATTAGTTAAAGAAAAGAGACAATTCAAATCAGGATTATAGTAGTGTGGACTTGCCTAAAATATGTGTAATGACCTTTCAAACATATGTGAAGAATAGCCCCTAAAATTCTTACACCTAAACATGGCCCATTCAGGAATGAATTATTATGTACCTTGGATAGTCCCTTCTCTTTCTATTTATCCCTCAACTTCACCCTGAAATACAGCTAATTTATTTAAGCCTCTTGTGGTTTTGACATTTCTAAATAATTCAAGTGTAAAATGGCTAGAAATGGGAATAAATTCAGATATTTCTCAGGTCTTATAGAAAGTATTTCTTGGTCAATTTCTAATTTGTTTTGACTTATATAACATGTTCCAAGGCAGATTTTTCAATCTCATGAAATAATATGGGACTAAATGAGATGAAATGTGTCAGTCCTTCTACCTCCTCTCCTATTATGTTTTCCTGTATTTTAACTGCATAAAAGAATGTCAAACTGAAAGCTACAACCCATTCTTGAAGAAACATTGATCCCTTACCAGGACTCCATGACCTGTTTCTGGACTCTTCTAGCCAGGGATTCTTTGGGATTGTGATAAACCACATAGCACTTGCAGAAAAGAAACTGTAATCTGATTATTAAAAGGTGGTTAAATTTAATTCAACACTCAATACCTCTGAGCTTGAAACAGAATTCCTTGGAGGTTCCTTCTGTGACTACATGGCCCAGATCTAGACTAGCACCATTTGTTTCAATGATTTCTTTCTCACTTAAGAATGATCTCTCATGGGGCCTCTGGCTGGCTCATGGGGCACCTGGCTGGCTCAGTCCATAGAGCACATGACTCTTGATCTCGGGGTCATGACTTTGAGCCCCATGTTGGGCATAGAGATTGCTTAAAAATAAAATATTTAAAAAAATGATCTCTTGCTCTGGATACAGGAGACAGCATCTTCCAATGCTTGAGTATTTCATTTTTAATTGTTGGTCTTATTTTTTTATGCCTTATTTAATTTTTTTAGATCTTCCTTATATTTTTATTTTATTATTATTTTTCATTTTAATTCCAGTATAGTTAACATCCAGTGTTATAATAGTTTCAGGTTTACAATATAGTGATTTAAAAATTCCATACATTAATTAGTGCTTATCATAATAACTGTAATCTTAATCCCCTTTCATATCTCACCCATCTACCCATCCATCTCCTCTCTGATAACCCTTAATTTGTTCTCTACCGTTAAGAGTCTGTTTTTTGATTTGTTCTTTTTCCCCCTTTATTAATTTTGTTTTGTTTCTTAAATTCCACATATGAGTAAAATTAGATGGTATTTGTCTTTCTCTGATTTATTTTTCTTAGCATTATATTCTCTAGCTCCATCCATGTTGTTACAAATGGAGAGATTTTATTCTATTTTATGTCTGAATAATATTCCATTGTATGTGTGTGTGTGTATGGTATATATACCATATATATATATATATATATATATATATATGGTATACATATACCACCTCTTCTTTATTCATTCATCCATCCATGGACACTTGAGCTGCTTCCATAATTTGGCTCTTGTAAATAATGCTGCAATAAACATAGGAGTGTATATACCATTTCAAATCATTGTTTTTATATTCTTTAGGTAAATACCCAGTAGTGGAATTACTGGATCATATGGTAATTCTATTTTTAATTTTTTTTTTTTTTTGAGAAAGGGGAAGGAGGGTCAGAGGGAGAGGGAGAAGAATCTTAAGCAGGCTCCATGCCGAGTGCAGAGCCTGACACAGGGCTCCATCTCTCAACTGCGAGACCATGACTTGAGCCAAAATTAAGAGTCAGATCTTTAACCAACTAAGCCACCCAGATGCCCCTATTTTCAATTTTTTGAGGAACTTCCCTACTGTTTTCCACAGTGGCTGCACCAATTTGCTTTCTGACCAACAGTGTAGAAGCATTCCTTTTCTCCACATCCTAGCCAAAACTTGTTTCTTGTGTTTTTTGTTTTAGCCATTCTGACAGCTGTGAGGAGATACCTCATTGGGGCTTTGATTTGCATTTCACTAATGATGAGTGATGTTGAGCATCTTTTCATGTGTGTGCTTGCCATTTGCATGTTTTCTTTGGTTAAATGTTCATTCTTCTGCACATTTTATAATTGGATCATTTGTTTTTTTGGTGTTAGCATTGTATAAGTTCTTTACATATTTTGGATACTAACCCTTTATCAAATATATCATTTACTACTATCTTCTCACATTCAGTGTTGTCTTTTCGGTTTGCTGACTGTTCCCATTGCTGTTCGGAAGCTTTTTATTTTGATGTAGTCCTGGTAGTTTATATTTGCTTTTGTTTACCTTGCCTCAGGAGACAGCTAGAAAAATGTTGCTATGGCCAATGTCAGAGAAATTACTGCTCTCTTGGAGGATTTTTATGGTTTCCTGTCTCATGTTTAGGTCTTTAATCCGTATTGAATTTATTTTTGTTTATGGTATAAGAAAGTGGTCCAGTTTCATTTTTTACATGTAGCTGTCCAGTTTTCGCAATACCAT
This sequence comes from Puma concolor, assembly GCF_028749965.1. Lineage (NCBI taxonomy): Eukaryota > Metazoa > Chordata > Mammalia > Carnivora > Felidae > Puma > Puma concolor. The sequence goes on along the minus strand of NC_141674.1, from coordinate 139,094,358 downwards.
TTGTTGAAGAGACTGTCTTTTCCCCATTGCATATTTTTGCCTCCTTTGTCAAAGATTAATTGGCCATATAATTGTGGTTTTATTTCTGGGCTTTTTGTTCTGTTGTATTGATCTATGTGTCTGTTTTTGTGCCAGTGCCTTACTGTTTTACTTAATATAGCTTTGTAGTATATCTGGAAATCTGGGATTGTGATACCTCCAGTTTTGTTGTTCTTTCTCAAAATTGCTTTGGGTATTCAGGGTCTTTTGTGGTTCCATACAAATTTTAGGATTGTTGTTAAAGTTCTGTGAAAAATTCTGTTGGTATTTTGAGAGATTGCATTAAATCCATAGATTGCTTTGGGTAGTATAGACATTTTAACAATATTCTTCCAATCCATCAGAATGTATGTTTTCTTTTGTATTATTTTCAATTTCTTCTATCAATGTTTTATAGTTTTCAGAGTACAGGTCTTTTCCCTCCTTAGTTTAGTTGATTCCTAAGTATTTTATCATTTTTAGTGTTACTGTAAATGGGATTGTTTTCTTAATTTCTCTTTCTGCTACTTAATTATTAGTATGTATAAATGCAATGGATTTCTGTATTTTGGTTTTGTATCCTGCAACCTTACTGAATTCATGTATCCATTTTAGTAGTTTTTTGGTGGAGTCTTTAGGGTATTCTATATATAGTATCATATCATCTGCAAATAGTGAAAGTTTTATTTCTTCCTTACCAGTTTGGATTCTTTTTATTTATGTTTCTTATCTGATTGGTGCAGCTAAGACTTCCACTACTATGTTGAATAAAAGACATGAAAGTGTACATTTTTGTCTTGTTCCTGATCTTAGAGGAAAAGCTCTCAATTTTTTAGCATTGAGTATGATGTTAGCTATGGGTTTGTCATATATAGCCTTTATTATGTTGAGGTATGTTCCCTGTAAACCTACCTTTTTGAGGGATTTTATCACAAATGAATGTTGTACTTTGTCACGTGTGTTTTCTGCATCTATTGAATGATCATATGGTTTTTATCTTTTCTCTTGTTGATGTGATATATTACATTGATTAATTTGTGAATATTGAACCACCCTTGCACCCCAGGAATAAATCCACTTGATCATGGTGAATGATTTTTTTAATGTATTATTAGATTCAGTTTTTAATATTTTGTTGAGGATTTTTGCAACTATGTTCATCAGAGACATTGGCCTGTGATTTTCTTTTTTTAAATGTCTTTATCTGGTCATGGTATCAGTGTAATGCAGTCTCAGAGAATGAATTTGGAAGTTTTACTTCCTCTTCTATTTTTTGGGAATAACTTGAGAAGAATAGGTATTAACTCTTCTTTAATTTCTATTTCTGTTTCTATTTCAGTTTGGGGAGGTTATATATTTCTAGGAATTTATCCATTTCTTCTAGTTTGTCCAGTTTGTTGGCAAATAATTTTTCATAATATTATCTTATAATTTTTTTGTATTTTTGTGGTGGTGTTTGTTATTTTTTCTCTTTCATTTCTGGTAAGTTCTTTCTCTCTGTCTCTCTCTCTCTGTCTCTCTCAATGACTCTGACTAAAGGTTTATAAATTTTATTCAGCTTTTCAAAGAACCAGCTCCTGGTTTTATTAATCTAGTCTAATGTTTTTTTTTTAAGTTTCCATTTCACTTATTTCTGCTCTTTTAGTGTTTCCTTCCTTCTACTGGTTTTGGGGTCTGTTTGCTCTTCTTTTACTATCTTCTTAAGGTGTAAGGTTAGGATGTTTGTTCGAAATTTTTCTTACATCTTGAGGTAGGCCTGGATTGTTAAGAACCTCCCTCTAAAATTGATTTTGCTATATCTCAAAGATTTATATTGTTGTGTTTTCATTTATATTTGTTTCCATGTATTTTTTCACTTCCTCTTTGATTTCATTTCCTCTTTTTCATTTCAGTTGACCCATTCATTATTTAATAGCATGTTATTTAACCTCCATGGATGCTCTTTTCCAGATCTTTTCTTGTGGTTGATTTCCAACTTCATAGGATTGCACTCAGAAAAGGTACATAGTATAACTTGTATATATGTGTGTGTGTGTGTATGTGTATAAAATTTTAATGTTTATTTTTGAGAGACAGAAAGACAGAATGTGTGTGGGGGAGGGGAAGAGAGAGAGAGAGACAGAATCAGAAACAGGCTCCAGGCTCTGAGCTGTCAGCGCAGAGCCTGATGTGGGGCTCAAACTCACAAACCGTGAGATCATGACCCGAGCTGGTCAGATGTTTAACTGACTGAGCCATCCAGGAGCCCCAACTTTTATATTTTTGAATTTGTTGAGACTTGTTTTGTGGCCTAATATGTGATCTGTTCCGGAGAATGCTTGATGTGCATTTGAAAATACATATATTCTGCTGTTGTAGGACTGAATGTTCTGAATATAACGGGTAGGTCCATTTGGTTCAAGGTTTCATTCAAAGCCACTGTTTTTTGTTGTTGATATTCTGTCTGGAAGATATGCCCATTGATGAAAGTGGGGTGTTAAAGTCCCCTACTATTATTGTATTACTTGTACTTATTGTATTATTGTATTACTATCTGTTATTTCCTATATATTTGTTATTAACTGCTTTATGTATTTGGCTCTTCCCATGGCTCTTTCCATGCATAAGTATATACACGGGCATCTGGGTGGCTCAGTTGGTTAAGCGTCTGACTCTTGATTTTAGTTCAGGTCATAGTCTCCCAATTTTTGAGTTCAAGTCCCATGTCAGGCTCAGTGCTGACAGCGTGGAGTCTGCTTGGGTTGCTCTGTTTTCCTCTCTCCCTGTCCCTCCCTGACTCGTAATTTCTCTAAAAAAAAAAAACAAAAAACAAAAAACAAAACAAAACAAAACAAAAACAAAAACTTAACAACTCAAAAATAAATATATACAATTGTATCTTTTTGTTGGATTGTTCCATTTATGATTATATGATGTCCTTGTTTGTCTTTTGCTCCAGTCTTTGTCTTAAAGTCTATTTAGTCCAAAATAAATATTGCTACCATAGGTTTCTTTTCACTGCCACTTGCGTGATAGATGTTGTCCCATCCCTTCACTTTCCATCTGCGTGTTTGTTTAGGTCTGAAATAAATGTCTTGTAGGCAGCAAATAGATGGGTCTTGCTTTTTTATCCATTCCATCACACTGTCTTTGGATTAGCGTGTTTAGTCCACTTGTATTCAAAGTAATTATTTATAGGTATATACTTATTGCCATTTTGTTACTTGTTTTATGATTCTTTTGTAGTTCTTCTGTGTTCCTTTCTTTTGTTCTCTTCTCTCATGGTTTGTTAGCTTTCTTTTGTGATATTTTTGGATTACTTTTTCTTTTCTTTCATATCTATTACTGGTTTTTGATTTGTCATAACCATTAAGTTTGTGCATAACATCTAATGCATATAGCAGTCTAGATTAAGTTTATGGTTGCTTAGATTTGAACCCATTTGTTATTCCTCTACTCTCCCCCACACATTTTAAGTATATGGTATCATACTTTACATTCTTTTATTTTGTAAATCCCTTGACTTATTTTTATAAATACATTTACTTTTACCACTTTTGTGCTTCCTACCTTTCTCATTCCTCCTTAGGGTCTTTCATTTCCATTCAGAGTCCCCTTTAATATTTTTTCTAGGGCTGGCTTAGCGGTCATGAATTCCTTTAACTTTTATTTGTCTGGGAAACTCTGTCTCTCTCCTATTCTGAATGATGGCCTTACTGGATAGAGTATTCTTGGCTGCAGTTTTTCTTTTTTTTTTCTTTCAGCAGTTTGAATTTATCGTGTTACTTCCTTTTGGCCTGCAAAGTCTCTGCTGAAAACTGAGCTTACAGCCTTATGAGCTTTCTCTTGTATGTGTCATCTTTTGTCTTGCTGCTTTTAAAATTCTCTCTTTATTCCTACTTTTTGCCATTTTAAATGCTATGTGTCTTGGTATGGATCTTCTTATGTTGATTTTGGGGGGCCTCTTTGTGCCTCCTAGATCTAGATATCTATTTGCTTCCCCAGGTTTTGGAAGTTTTCATTTATTATATCTTTTATTAAGTTTTTTGCCCCCATTTCTCTCTCTTCTCCTTCTGGAATCCCTATAATGCAAATGCTTTCACTGAGTTCCTGAAATCTATTTTCATTAATTAATTTATTTTTTTTCTCTTTCCCATTCAGCTTGTTTTCTATTACTCTGTCTTCCAGGTCACTGGTCCATTCTTCTACTTTCTCCAGTCTACTGTTTATTCATGCCAGTGTGTTTTTTTTAATTTTTTAATGTTTATTTATTTTTGAGAATGAGAGAGAGAGAGAGAGAGAGAGAGAGAGAGAGAGTGGGGGAGGGGCAGAGAGATTTGGAGACACAGAATCTGAAGCAGGCTTCAAGCTCTGAGTTGTCAGCACAGAGGCCAACACAAGGCTCAAACTCACTAACCAGGAGATCATGACCTAGCCGAAGTCGGACACTCAACCAACTGAGCCACCCAGGCACCCCAGGCTCCAATGTATTTTCAATTTCAGTGATTGCGTTCTTCAACTCTTACTTGTTCTTTTTTCATTCCTGTACATTTGTTGAGGGTCTCCTGAGGTCCTCCAGTCGTTTCTCAAGTCCAGTGAGTATCTTTATGACCATTCCTTTAAATTCTCTACCAGGCATATTACTTATCTGTGTTGCCTTTAGCTATCTTGCTATGATTTTGTTCTGTTCTTTCATTTGTGACATATTTCTCTGTCTCCTCACTTTGTCTAACATTATCCATCTGTTTCTATGTGTTAGGAAAGTCAGATACATCTCCTGCTCTTGAAAGTAGTGGCCTTATGAAGAAGAGGTCCTCTAGTGCCTTAAAGTACAATATACCGTGTTCACCAGGATCTGGCACTTCAGGGATGTCCTATGTGTGTTGCATGAGCCCTTTTGTTGTTGCTGAGTCATGTTTGCCTTCAGTCTAGTCATCTTCCCTAACTTCTTTGCCTGTTGTGGGCAGGGTTTGGTCCCTGTGTTTTTAGAGTGCAAGTATGGGGCCACCTTGGGCTTGCTAGAGGTGTGGTTGCACTGAACTGCAGGAAGCTCTCCTTATGGTATCCCTTGGGAGCATTTCATTTATGGGTGGGGTCTGCAGTCAGACCAGATGTCTGCCCCCAATGCATTGCTGAGGCACAGGCAAACTGGTGTATGTGGTTATATTCCACTCCCCCCAAGGCAGGAATTTCTTTGAGGTGGTGTTGGCCCCTGTCAAACTACTTTCACACTGCCAGGCTTACGGTACCACTTTGGATGTTCTCTGGCCAAGGGTGTATCAGAGGGGACAGGTGCACCAGACAATGTAGGTGCAGAATGCATGGTGCCAGCAAGGTCCATGCTGGTCTGTTGTGGGAGAGGAGCTGCAGCCACCTAGGGAAAAATGCTGATGTTGGCCAGGTTGGATAGGGTGGATCCACTGAAGCGTGAGGGGGCAGGACATGCTATCAATGAGCGAGGTGGAGAGTGGTGGTGCTGCACTGGTTCCCACAGGGGTCCGTGTAGTGAGGCAGAAGGCAGGAGAGTGAAAGGGCAACTGCCAGCTCTTTTGTTCTTGGAGAAGTCTCCCAAATTTACCTGCCCCTTCCAGCACATGCTCTGAAATTATTACATATGTTTCCTTCCTATATAACCCAGGTGATTTTCAAACTGCTGCTTCCATGCTGTATCTCAATGGCACTCTTTGTTGTGCTGTCTCTTTAAGGGCAAAGACTCAGTTTCCTATTGCTCTCTCAGCTTTTCCAGAGCTGAGCCCACTGATTCTTAAAGTTTCATATATTAAGCCCCACTGATTGTGAAACCTCATGAAACCAGATCCCTCTGGTCTTCAAATCCAAATGTTATAGGTTTATTTTCTCCCAGTGTGTGCATCCCATGGCTGGGATGTCCAGTGTGTGATCCCCTCCTTTTCCCTCTCTGATCCCACAGCATCCCTACTTCCCACAAACAGTCGCACAGGTCCCTTTGGCTCCTGACCACATCTGTTCCCTTTCCTATTCTCTTCAATACGAACTCTTTTCTACATTTAGCTGTGGAGAGTATGTTCTGCCAGTCTTTAGATCATTTTCTGGGTTGTTTATGCTGATGTGGGTGTTGTCATGTTGAATCTGTAGGATGAGGTGAACTTAGTATCCTCCCATTCTGCCATCTTTCCCAGAAGTCCATGTCTTACTTTAAAAGGGAAATGACAATACCTAACTGATCCCTTAGGTCTTTGGAGACATAGCTCTAAGCTTCTAGGCTTCTCTACCCCTGTACCACTCTCTGGACTTCATCCACCAGATGTGTGTGTTTGAAACTTGATGGGCCCCTGCATATGACATTGGATGTAGAGTCTGTAAACTCAGATGTCTAAGAGGGTCACTTAAGTGACATAAATGGGTGTGTATATCCTTGTAGCGATGAGGTTGATGAGCTGTAGAACACATGTTCTGTCAGAAGAAAGCAGGGAAAATATGAGTTTATGTGAAACATTCCAATTTAGAAATAAACTTTTCTATATCAAACATCTTTTAGAAGACATGGGCCAAATTTTAGAAATTGGATTGAGCTCATGATCCTCTACTTTGTGACCTATGTTTAGAAATAATCTTTTCTTTAACATGTTCTATGAAGTGGAATAAAATGTGATGATAACTATGTGAATGTACTAGAAATTTCTATTGAAGAAATGTTCTAATCTTTCTCAAAACAACTTTTCCTTGCTTTCTTTTGCCTTCTATCTTCCTTTTTCTTTATTAAAATAATAACATAAAGATTTCATCTTGCTGGCTAATCATAATGTGGTTATAGATTCTATTATATATATGTATTACATGAATATTAAATGCATACATATGTGTATATAATGTCGAAACATAGTTACATATATTGTATAAGAACTATCATATATAATAGCTAATCATATATATTTTTTAAGTTTTTTGTTTGTTTATTTGTTTGTTTTGAGAAAGAGAAAGAGAAAGAGAAAGCATGTGAGCAGGGGAGGGTCAGACAGAGTGAGAGAATCCCAAGCAGGCCCTGTCTGCATGGAGCCCAATGTGGGGCTCAATCTCACGAATCTGTTAGATCATGACCTGAGCCCAAATCAAGAGTCAGTCATTCAACCAACTGAGCCACTCAGGCACCCCTAGCTAATGATATATTTATGGTGGTTTGAAATATACAATTATTCCTCCCACCATCTCCTTTATTTAGAAATCATGTATTTGGCAATACAAGCATTTAAAATATAATTATGGACTTGGGAAAAAGAGTTAAAAAAACTGTCATAGAACCTCTGCACTTTCTTTGAAAAGAAAAATAATTTTCGTCTTCTAGACAATGATGTATAAAGTAGGGTAGCCCATTGGAAGTAGCACAGTGGAAAGGTAGGACAGCTAGGATGATTCCTTAGGAGTTTGCACATCTAACTTTCCAAAAGGAGGTGGGCAGGCATTAAAGCAGGCCCAATTACAATGTTCTTAAGTAATTTGAATTTAATGCCTTTCCAGTTTTATTGCCCTCACTGTTGTAATACCAGGCAGAGTCTTCCTTATTTAAATTACATGCCAGGATTTTGAAGGCATTTGAATTTGCATCCCTTGTGTTAAATAGCATTATAAAATTGGGGGGGAAAAAGGAAGACCTCTGCAGAGATAAGTGCAAAAAGTATTTCACAAAAGGAATAAATGCCAACTTATATTTTTCATTTGCAAAGACTCATTATCACCCACCTTTCTGGGTTGGACAAGATCATGTCACACCATACCTTATTTTCTTTCCACAGACATCTTTCTTTTTTAAAGCAATGGCCACTAGGCCGCTAACTGTTTCTTGAGATTACTTTCATTCATTCTAAGTCCGGGTGAGAAGAATCTTCCCAATTGGCCTGGCCTTGCTGTCCTTCAGAGTGCAGAGCATTCTAAATTTGCGCACATGATGTGTGTGTGTGTGTGTGTGTGTGTGTGTGTGTGTGTGTGTGTGTGTGATTGTATTCATTTCCAATGCCTAGTACAGTGAAAATTAGTCAAAATAAAGTCACAATAATTGAAGAAATTAAATTTTTATTGAAATGCTAGCTAGCTTTTTCAGAATCCCCTTCCTAAATAGTACAGACAATTTATAATGACATAGCTAGGGTTTTATCCTAGATGTTGTTACTCTAAACTATATAGACTTCAGCTCAAAGTAGAATCAGATTAGAGCTGCTGCTGGCTCAGTGAAAGACTGTACCTCTGATAAACCCTGTTTACTAATCTTTCCCCTGTGCTAAAACCCCTTTGGTTGCCCCCTCAACGTTCCTGAAGTGAGGAAGTGACTTTTCACCCTGTACTGAGGGCTCTTACCTCAGGGGTCCTCCGTATTCCATAATCACTTTTGCAGACCTCTCCTTCAACTCTTGGAGATCCCTCAGGGTGGGAAGGGCCCTTTCCTATCTGGTCTAAAGATTCCTCCCCCTGAGCCTCAGAGTGTCCTATAGTCACCTTTCCGGAAACCCCAGCAGAGATCTCTCCCTTGGCCCAGGCCTTTCTGTCAGACGTAATTTTACTAGTGGGTGGTTGAAGCTTCTTTTGTCTTTCCACATTGCCCAGGTTTTTTTCACGTATTTAAAATCTGTGTCTAATCATAGCCTTCTTAGAAGTCATGGAGTTCTCAGAAGGCTGGCCATGACACATCTCATGATGACTAGAGTGTCTCATCAGATTCATCAATTACTACTTTTACTACAAGTCTCTGATGGGACATGCCCGATGCTTCTATTTCTACTTCAGAGGGGTAGGGGCCTACTTTGCCAGACCACACTGGGAAAGGTAGCTGAAAATCAGTGAGTGATTTAACCCAACAATTTTTCGAGTTGTGTTTCCTGAAAGCCTACTAATGTCCCAGAATAAAATAAACTTATGAATGGAAAGTCACCATTTATATAACATATTAAAGGCCCTGTGAAGTCCTTGTCATTTTTTATACCAGTTATACCCCAACTTAACTGCCCATGGAATAATCTTTGTTTTTTCCCTAACAGAAGTACCTTTTAACATCTTTTAATACTCTATAGACTACTGATGAGGAAACAAGGATTTAACGCTTTATGGTGTCATCTTGCAGTATTACTACTTTTCCCACTCAGTACCCTCTATCGCCTTCCTAGATGACTGTTTCCCTCCATTGTCTCTCTCCTCAAAACTGCAGTAGCCTTTCCACTCTTATTCTGTACTAATGACTTGATTTTTACTTCACTCACTGAGAAACTAGAAGCAATCAGAAGAAAACTTCTCCATCCTCCATCACCCAGTTTAGCACATGACTTGCACCTATGCCATATATGCTCTTCTCTCTTGTTATTGTATTACCCACATGCTGATGTCAGGCGATGCTACAAGTGACATGGTGAAGTCCATCCTTTTTAGCTACCTGAGACCTTTGTTTCTGCACTGATGCTAGTTCTCTCTTGTGTCATTACTTTTTCATTGTCTACTAGATAATGTCCCAGCATACAAACATATTATACTATCTCTTATATTAAAAACAAAAAATCTCTTTCTTGATTCCCATATTCCCTTTTAGCCAGTACCCTTCTTCACTACTCTGGTTTACAGCAAAACTTCTTGAAGGAATTTTCTATATTTACTATCTCTACTTTATCTAATTCCATTCTCTCTTTAACCTCCAACCAGGATTTTGCCCTCAGAAACTGTTCTTATTTGGCAACATGATCCCCACATTGCCAAATCAAATAGCCCTCACCTCCTCATTTACTCAAACTCAGCTTTTGACCCAGTTGATCTTTTCCTCCTTCTTGAAATACTTTTTTTTTCCCTCTCACAGTGCACACAAAAGGATCTAGACATTTTGTTATTACTGGTACAGCAGGTAGTGTGACCTTTTTCTTTGCACCAGTTCCTCTTATTCTCCAAGTTCCATGGGGGTGTTGCAACAGCAAGCATGAGTGGGTGATGTACACGAAATAGTCTGTGTCCCAGGTCTGGAACTTTGAGCTCAGAAGACCCCCATCCTTAAAAGTGGCTACTAGCAAACCTGCCTGACCTTTGCCCTGCAGGTCCTGGTCTGTAAGCAAATCTGCTCCTTGCCCAGAGGGAGACATTATCTCTATCTTCCAAAGCTGTTTGCTATACAAATACCCTTGAAAGTCCTTTCAAACAAAGTTGTCACAAGACTTGTAGAAACATCATGGAGAATTGTTTCTCTATCAATACTCCTGTCTGGAATTCTCTTCTCCCAAATATCTACATGGCTTTCTCCTTTATTTCGATCAGATTATTGTTCAAATGTCACTCAATTAGAGATGCCTTCCCTGACCACCATATCTCTCTCCCATTCTTTTCAATTTTCTTTGTAGCCTTTAGCTCTGTTGTATTGCTTATGAATTTAATGCTATATTAGCTATCTCCCTTATTAAAATGAAAGCTTCACAGTATCCAGAACTTTATGTACTTGTTCACTATTGAATCCCCAGATCTTGGAATAGTACGTGACAGAATAAGTAATCACTGAGTAGTTGTTAAATTAATATATGAATAACATTGCTCAGTAACCCATTCACCTCCTCAGTTTTTTGGGATGAATGGCTCCAGTGCTATCCTCATTCAAGGCAGTGAGATTTTTTTAATTATATTCTTTAAAAATGAAAAATAAATAGCTTAACCACAAAGAGAACATAAGTGTATATAATTTGCAACCAAAGGAAGAATAATTAATCATCCCTCTGTGAATGATGAGTGTTCTCTGGATCTTGGGTGACAATAAAGGGAAATGTATAATACATTTTAGAATAATTTCCAACAAAAGTGGCTAAATATTTTTAGAGAGCCTTAAATCTTTAAGAAAAGCTTCAATTATCAGTAAAATTTACTAACACAAACTATAACTTTATGTAATTAATTTGGAGAATGAATGAGTTCTCTATTGGATTATCTGGTTCAGTCTCTGACAGAACATGCTAAAAATAAACAATGCCTTTGCTATAACCTAGCCTTGCAACGTGGTTAAAAAAAAAAAAAGTACACGAAATTGATTCACACAATTTCCAGTGAATGCAGTTATGAACAGCAGCTGTTTGTCCTAACCACAGAATCCTTAGCAAGTATATTTTTTTTATTTTTAAAAGTCTCTGTCCTCTTATTTATTTAGGACCCAGGTTCTGATTCCATTCAGATACTTGGCCAGTTGACCTGTGTTGATCTGACTTCTCACCTGCCAGGCAGCAATCATTTAGTCCTTTATAGGGATCTAGGCAGTCTTTTTTTTAGCTCTCAAACTTAAGATTTTTTTTTTCTTTTTGCCAGTAGAGTTAGCTAGGTGTGAAGTTGATGAGCTGCTACCCATTATACACTAGTTCTTCAGTGGATTAGAAGCTCAGGAATAGGAAGACCAGATTTCACCAGCAGCAAACTAGGAAGCAAAGCTCCAGGGCCTATGGCTGCATCACTTATTGAATCATCCTTGTGCCTGGACAGCAGGCAGGCTGATTTCAGGCCACCATATGGGTGTGAGGCCTGTGTTCTTCTCCCGGACTTTCCTCTGGGTGCTAATTGCTTTAGTGAGAGAGACTGTGCAAAGCAATTAAACAGCCCCGTTCTCCCACAGTCCTACTTCTCAGAAGCTAGGGGCTGGGAGAGGGCTCCTGCTCTCCCAGTGGGTTGCAAATTGCTCAGAGTGAATAAATACATTTGTTCACTTTTCAAACTGTGACCAGCCACCTGGTCTCTTGTGTTGCTCTCAGAGCAGAGAAGGCAGATGACGGGCTCCTAGTCGCTGAACTCCAGCCTATAAAAATGCTTCACCGAGCTCTGAGCTATTTTTGCAAGGACATCTGTTGCCAAAAAAGAATTTTAATTAAGCAAAAACACATCTCTGTTTTGTCCATGGCAAGGAGGCTTGTGAAAGCTTTCTTGTCTCAGATGCATGCTAAATCTGGAGAAATGAAAGCCTTAAGGTATTTTGTGAGGGGTATTTTGCTGCTCAATTTGAGGGACACAACAGATTTTCCATGGGAAGGAAATTATTGGAAGTACATGTTTGTGCTTTTCAAAATAAGGCCCAGCCTGCATTAATAATTAATTATGCGTAATATAATCTGACATGTTACCCCATGGTTTGATAAAGTCGAAAGCTATTTCCACAAGGCAACTTGCCAGTTCTTTTGCTCTTGCCCAATCTTCTTTCCAGGTGATATTCATCATTTTAACATCAAGCTTCCAGAACACCACATTAACACATAAATTAGAGGACCCAATGCTGTGCTGGCTGATATAACTAGTCTAGAGAAAATTGTCCAATCAGAAAGGAAAAAAAAAAGTAAAGTTATAAACGCAATCAGAAAGCAGGTTGTAGACATTAATACTGCATATATTGCTCAAGATCGGTTAGAAAGGGGAGGAGGCAGCCTTTCTCTAGTTTTCATAAAAGCAATTATATTGGGTATTTTTTTTTTCCTTCTTCAAACACTGACATAATGGTAGATAGAAATCCTTCAAATATGAAACTGATTCTGTAACCATATACCCTTCAAGTCCCTTAAGTGCCTTTAGGGGCACCCTCTTTGGCAGCACAAGCATATGAGACAGGCTGATTATAAGGGGGCACTTTCAAGTAGCAAGTACCAAGGGAGATTGCTGGGCGCCATGGGGGAATAATTCCCTGATAACATTAAGACTGTTTCTGGCCACTTCTATTATTGGTTGGGTCACTCTTTGCCCTCTTGAAGGGTGGACAGAGATCATTTAGGTTAAGGCAGCAAGGAGTTTATATTTTTGTATGATAGGATCTTTGGAGACAGGAATTGGACATTTACATTAAGGATTAGAATAGAGAATCCCATGTTGCACATCAATCTTAGAATGTTTCTCTATACTCTGGAAATGCTCTGACAATTCACTACTCACTTTTGGAGAATAGCACATTATAAGGGAAAAAAAAGAATCTTATTTCTCAGCTCTCAGCACACACTCATTTTACATAAATCTCCCTACTGGACTGTAATGTTTTTGTTTTTGTTTTTTTTTTAATTTTTGTTAATCTTTATTTTTTGGAGACAGAGAGAGAGAGAGAGAGAGAGAGGGTGTGGGAGGGGCACGGAGAGACACACATACAGAATCTGAAGCAGGCTCCAGGCTCTGAGCTGTCAGCACAGAGCCCGATGCGGGGCTCAAACTCACAAACTGTGAGATCATGACCTGAGCCGAAGTTGGACACTTAACAAACTGAGCCACCCAGGCGCCCCTGGACTGTAGTTTTTATGTGTTCTATTCCAGCATAGTATTCCATATTGATCCACTATGTTTTCTTTTTTTAAAGTTTTCCTCTTAGAGAATGTGGTTATTTTGTTTATAATTGCTAAGAACCATCCACCTCCCTAGCTCTTCACAAGATTTAATTTTGTTCTACCTATTCCATAATATAAATAAATAGAACATGGATCTCGCACGTCCCAATCCCTTTGCCTAAAGAAATATTTATGGAATTAAAATATGTATCAAGGATGTGTGTATATACATATGTATGTGTGTGTGCATATATATATGTATGTGTGTATATTTATTTATTTATATATATATATTTATCACTAATTATTTCCCCAATTACCAGTTTTGTGATGATTTTTCTAAGGACGTGGATGATAGTTGCTTGTGAACATTTAATTTAAAATTTGGCTTTCAGGGCACCTGGGTGGCTCAGTCGGTTGAGCTTCTGACTTCGGCTCAGGTCATGATCTCATGGTCTGTGAGTTCGAGCCCCCCGTCGGGCTCTTTGCTGACAGCTCAGAGCCTGGAGCCTGCTTCGGATTCTGTGTCTTGCTCTCTCTGCCCCTCCCCTGCTCGTGCTGTGTCTCTGTTTCAAAAATAAATAAAATACATTAAAAAAATTTAAAATTTGGCTTTCAACCTAGTTTTCTTTAGGCTTTGGGCTTGCCATTTCTTGCTTTTATTAGTGAGGACATTTTGGTCATGAGAGGAATCTAGTGGAAAGAAACTTAGGAAGAAAAGGGAAATTTATTAACTAACAAAATTGTCAAGTCCGAGGTTAAAGGCTTCAGAGCTAAGACCTCCATCAATCATTGGAACTCGGTCTATTCTTCCATTTGTTTTCCTCTATGATAACTTTTCTTCAGGTGGGTGTTTCTACATAATAGTGTCAAGCAGCTCCTGCCTCAACTTACCTTTGCGGGACTTTCTTTCCTATGGTTCTACCAAAGGCCTAGACTCTTGGTACCATTGTCAGAGCACAGCCTGTTGTGGATTGCCGAGGTTTATATTTTGATTCTACCACCTAAAAGCTAGTTGACATATGGAAGGAAACTCTCTGTGCTTTAGTTTTCTCATCTGCAAATTAAAGATAATAATAATTCCTACATTTTAAGCTTGTTGAGAATATTAAATAAGTTTATGGCATATATGCCAAACAATAAGTTTTAATGATCATTATTGCTAAATGCTATCCATGAACTTTATTATTATGATCAGGAGATAGAATACATTGATTGGACATAACTGGGTCATGTGTCATCTTTAGAGACTTAGATGAAATCTTCTCCCAGTTAAACCACTAGAATCTATGATCAAAAGGGAGTAATTTGGATGTCTCTTATCAGACAAGGTAAAGGATGCCAATAATCTTAGTAATTTATACACCTAGCTAAGGTACTCTCCAATATTGGTATCACTTGGAATCTAATTAAGGAAAATGGTAGAGGTGAAAATATTTTTAAAATGACAAAGCACAGTGAAAATTCCATGTGATTGGGTCAATGACATGTTCTAGAGACTCAGTAAAAACATGACATTGTCCCGAATCCTTAAAGTGTATACAGAGCAGATCTGGCCCCTTTTGTCATGTACTTCACCATATTATTAAGAATACAGACATTTAGATACAGATCTGACACGGATTCAATAAGAAACAAGGACACAAGAGTCATATAAACTAACAATATTGAGGTTAACAATTATTAAGAAATCAGAGTAGTTGGTTGTGATCAGATTTTCTTTTATTCAAGAAAAACATTTTCTAATGGAAATTTAAAACCACCAAATAAGAAGTATTGAACAATTAACTCCCTTAATAATTTTTCTACACCTCCATAATATTCAACTCAAAAGATCTATTATTACATTGAATCTAAATTAAAGAAACAATTAATCCACTTAACCAGCCATCAAAACATTTAACCCGGTTTAGGCACTGTGGGCACTTTACTCAGCCAAGGTATGAAACTTAGTCATGCTGCTTTCTTAGGAGTGATCACAGGGCCATACCAATTTCTTGCAGAACATCAGAATCTTTTGGAATGACAGGATAAAATGTGAGGAGAAGCCTTTATGTCCATCTTCAGTATCCCCTCCTCTTGCTCAATGTGTTTTCATGTATTACAAGTGATCTGTTTTTTTCATTTTGTGAATATGTGATAATACATGGAAGAAATACTTAATGTTTTAATGATTGACCATATTTATTCATGCACTTTTGAAGGCAGTCTGTTGAACTATTGATATGGTAATGTCAATCAAGATTATCTTTAGGAAATCTCCTGCTAACAATACCCATGTATTGTAAAGATAAATTAGCACAAAAGTGATGGGTCCTTGGATGGCTGCTGTGTCTCAGAAACAATCTATATAAAGAATACAGCCTAGTCTTCAGTTAGGCCATGCACTTTGCAGCAGCGAATGTTTTAGTATCAGTTATTATATTTATAGGAGTTGCTAAAGCCATTACATAATTAGAGTCTCAGCTACACTATATTTTGTGTAGCTTTATTATTATAAAATAGCCTCTTCTCTCTCTTTCATCATTATAGTAATAATGTGAGGAAAATAGAGGCAGTAGCTATTCCAAGGGGTGGTTCCTGGGAAATCATCAACCATATTCATATAAAGGCCCCCAATAAAAAGGCATGCTCTGTAAAATATATTTTCAATGTAAGTACAGCTTCTAGTCAAACCACTCCCAAGTCACTCCAAATAAATGTTCAATATAAATAAAAACAGTGTCTCAGCTATGTAGACTTGGTTTCAAGACAGATTCCCTGGTCCTCTGGTTCCAACCTGATAGCTGCTTACTGCCACTCTAAAGAGAAATTGTGGCGCTACTATTGGATAGAAGCAAATAGTGTAATAATCACTTTAATATTGAAGAATATGGAACAGACTGGTCCAAACTCAAATGGGGACTTCTCTGTTCTTTTTGACTCCTAAATGTGATTAGGAAACTATGCTGTAGGTTTTAGTATAAGAAACAGAATATTCAAGATGTTACCTAGCCACAATTGGGATTAAGCATGGGTAGGATTTCCCAAGTTACTGAAGGCTGTGATCTTATCAAAATTCAAGTGAAGGTGATCAGACTTCCAGAATGGTGGAGTAAAGACCTACAACAATTCACTCCTCCATAAAAGCAACAAGAGCATTGCAAAAATTATCAAAATCAACTTTTTCAGAATTCTAGAAATTAACCAAAGTCTTAAAACTATCTACAGAGAGTTTATCCAAGAAACCCAGTGACCTGTCTGGAATGTTAACATACCCTGTTCTAATACCTCTCTCCCTAGTTCCACAGTAGTCTTGAAAAGCAGAAGCCTAACAACCACAAGAGAGGGCATAACTAGTTTGGAGCTCCCCAAAATTCAAAGAACTAAAGGAAACCATGTCTATATAACTAAATAAAAACAGAAGAGTATGAGAATGACATCTTGCCAATAGAGAATATCAAAAAGATAGAAATTATTTTTTTAAAAACTCAGCAGTTGAAAGGTGTAAAATACATGAAAGGAAAAAAAAATTCACTGGAGGGGCTCACCAGTGATTTGAACTGAAAACTTTCCAAAATTGGATGAAAAACATTAATCTGTACATCCAAGAAGCTCAATGAACTCCAAGTAGGATTAGCTTGATGAGATCCACATGGAGACACATTATAATCAAACCGTCAAAAGCACTATTTAACATAAAAGTAGACAGTAAGAAAGAAATGAAGAGATAAAACATATATAAGACATAGAAATAGAAAAATGTCATCTGTAAATCCACCTTATCAGTAATTATATGAAATATAAATGGATTAAACATTGCAATCACAAGTCAGAGATCAGAAGAATGAATAAAAACATTATTTAACTACATGCTGTCTACAAGAAACACTTTAGATTCAAAGATACAAATTAGTTTTAAAGGAAAAAAAAGATATACCATGTGAAAAGAGCTGGAGTGGCTATACTAAGATCAGACAAAATAGAATTTAAGACAAAAAATTACTTGAGACAAAAAAAGATATTTTATAATGAAGAAAGTGTCAATCCGTTTGGGAAAAATCACAAATATAAAAATATATGCACCTAACAACAGAGTCTCAAAAGACATGGAGCAAAACTGATAGAACAGAAGGGATAAATATATCATTCAGACATAATTTTTGAAGACTTCAGTATTACATTTTCAGTAGTGAAAAAACAAACTAGATTGAAGATCAAATGTAATGATGCTCAATATCATTAGTTATTAGGCAAATAAAAATAAAAACCACACTGAAGGAGGATTCTGGGAAGATTGCTGAGTAGGAGGCACCAGAAATCAGTCTCCCCACAGAGAATAATTGTACTGGCAGAATCTGACTAATGTTACTAATTTGGAACTCTGTAGTCTATTGAAATCTTCTAATTTCTAGGAGAATGCTTGGACAGTAAATTGTCATTAATTTTGGTCATTTTCAGCTCTTAACATGGTAGTAACCACCTGTCTCCCATTCCCAGCCATATGGTAGGGAACTTATGCATGTGTTTTTGGAGCAGCTTGTCCACAGCGTATGGAAGCCAGAGTGGGCAGTAAGGACTCTGTCTTCCAAATATTGAGGACGTGTACTCTTATCATTAATTGTTGCTTCTGGTTGTGGGGTGCAGGTAGAAAGTTGGGTAGCCCTTGACAACAAGGGCTTACAAAAGCCACTCACCCTCTAGTTATAGTGAATTCCAGGGGATTTAAAGTGTTGGCATGCTTTTTTTCTTCCTTCATTTTTCTCTTTTTCTGATTTTATTTAGTTTTTAATTTTTTAATCTTTATTTTATTTTGAGAGAGAGAGAGAAAGAGAGCATGTGAGCAGGGGAGGGACAGAAGGAGAGAGAGGGAGAGGGATGGAGAGAGAGAATCCAAATCAGGCTCCATGCTGTCAGTGCAGAGCCTGATGCAGGGCTTGAACTCACAAACCATGAAATCATGACCTGAGCTGAAATCAAGAGTCGGATGCTTAACTGACTGAGCCACCCAGGTGCCCCTTTTCTCCTTTTATGTCTAGATATTTAAGGACAAACACTCTGAAAAATAACCACATATATACGGGAACTTAGAAATTCACCATGCTACAGGTACCTGGGTGACTCAGTCAGTTAAGCGTTGGACTCTTGATTTTGGCTCAGGTCATGATCTCATGGTTCATGAGTTTGAGCCCCGCATTGGGCTCTGCACTGAAGTGTGGAACCCACTGGGATTCTCTCTCTCCCTCTGTCTCTCTGCCCTGCCCCTCCTAAAATAAATAAATAAATAAGAAAAGGAAAGAGAAAGGGAAAGGAAAGTCACCATGCTTGCCTAAGGAAAGATACAGTCTCAAAGAAGACCTGAGAAGACCTTAAGTCTATACATCATACTGGCTGGTCCCCAGAAGACAGCCATTCTATAATAATAAACAGACAAAACAAAATGGTAAACTCTGGGGAATGGTGAAAACTGGATCCCCAGTTACCACATTATGAAATTCAAATGTCCAGTTTCACAACAGCATCAGTAAAATCACAAGACATACAAAGAAATAAGAAGGTATGGCTCATTTGAAGCAAAAAGAAAAAAAAGAAAAAAAAAATCAACAGAAACTCCCTGAGAAAAACCAGATGGTAGACTTAGGAGGCAAAGAATTTATTTTTTTTTTTATTATTTTTTTTAACGTTTATTTATTCTTGAGACAGAGGGAGACAGAGCATGAACGGGGGAGGGTCAGAGAGAGAGGGAGACACAGAATCGGAAGCAGGCTCCAGGCTCTGAGCCATCAGCCCAGAGCCTGACGCGGGGCTCGAACTCACAGACCGCGAGATCATCACCCGGGCTGAAGTCGGACGCTCAACCGACTGAGCCACCCAGGCGCCCCAAGGAGGCAAAGAATTTAAAACAACTGCCTTAAACATGCTTGAAGACCTAAAATAAATGGAGAAAGTCAAGAAAATTATGTATGCACAAAACAGAAAATCAATAAAAAGAAAACATTAAAAAAATAAATTCTGGAGCTGAGAAGTACAATAACTGAAATGAGAAGTCACTAGAGGGATTCAAAAATTTACGTGAATATGCAGAAGAAACAAAGTGAACAGCATCTGTGGGATCTGTGGAATACCATCAAATAGACCAACATATGTATTTGGAGGATCCCAAAAGCGAGAGAGAAGGGCAAAACAATTATTTGAAGAAATAATGGCTGAAAACTCCCAAATTAGATGAAATACAGCGATTCAGGTATGCAAGAGGTCCAACAAACTCTAAGCATGATAAACTCAAAGAGAACCACACCAAGGCACATTATAATCAAACCGTTGAAAGCCAGAGACAATGAGAAATTTGGAAGCAGCAAGAGAGAAGCTACTTGCCACATACAAGCGATTCTGAATAAGAATATAAGCAGATTTCTCATCAGAAACCTTGGAGGGCAGAAGGAACTGGGTGAATATATTCAAAGTGCTGAAGGGAAAGTATTATCAATCAAGAATTTTATATATAGCAAAAATGCCCTTCAAAAATGAGGAACAAATTAAGACATTCACAGATGAACAAAAGCCGAGGGAGTTTGTTACCACTAGACCTGCCCTACCAGAAATGCTACAGTGAGTCCTTTAGATTAAAATGAAAGAACACTAGATAATAACTTGAAGTGCTAGGAAGAAATAAAGATCTCTGGTAACGACACATACATGGACAACTATGCTATAGTTTGAGTATTTGTGCCCATCTCCCCAATTCATATGTTGAAATTCTAATGCAAAGTGATGGTATTAGGAGATCAGGCCTATGGGAGACAGTAGGTCATCAGGCAAAAGCCCTTATGAATGAGATTATAAAGAGACATTAGAGAGATCTCTTTCCCTTTCCATCATGTGAGGACATAGTAAGAAGACATTAGCTATGACCCAGGAATAGAGCCTTTACCAAAACATGACCATCCTGGCACCTTGATCTTAGATCTCCAGACTCCAGAATGAGGAGAAATAAATTTGTTTTATTCACAAGCTATCCAATATGTGGTATTTTGTTACAGCAACCAGAACTGACTAAGATTATGAAAGCTGGTTTTATTATAACTTTGGTTTGTAAGTCCACTTTTTTGTTTTCTATATGATTTAAGAAACTAATGCATAAAAATAACCATTAGCCATGTTTTAATCATACAATGTATAAAGATATAACTTTGTGACATCAATAACTGAATGGAGTGGGGAGATAGCTGTATAGGAGCAGAGTTTCATACTGATATTAAGATGGTATAAATTCAAATTAAAGTCTCATAACTTTAGGATGATAAATGTAATCCCCATAGTAACCACACACACACACACACACACACACAAAACACTAGCTGTAGAAGTGAAACTTATAAAGGCAGAAGGTAGAATGTGGCTGCCATAGGCTGAGGGGAATGGGAGTTATTGTTTAATGTGTACAGCATTTTAGTTTTGCAAAATGAACAATCATCTGAGAATAGATGGTGGTGATAGTTGTACAACAATAGGAATGTACAATGAACTACACACTTAAAGATGGTTAAAGTGATAAATTTTATGGTATGTATATTTTATCACAATTTACAAAAAGTAATTTTAAAAATGCACTGAGATACTACTTCATACCTGCTATGAGGCTAAAACTTTAAAAAGATGATAACAAGTGTTGATGAAGATGCAGAGAATTGCACCCCTCATGCAGTCTTGATGGGATGATAAAATGGTTTAGCCACTTTGGAAGGATAAACTCCTAGCAATTCCTCAAAATGTTAAACATAGGGGACACCTGGCTGGCTCATCAGAGCATTGACTCTTGACTTCGGCTCACATCATGATCTCAGGGTCATGGGATTGAGCCCTGCATTGGGCTCCATGCTGAGTGTGGAGACTGCTTAAGATTCTCTCTGTCTCTCCTTCTGCCTCTCTCCCCCACCTATGCTCTCTCTCTCTCTCTCTCTCAAAATAAAAAAAATGTTAAGTATAGTGTTACCATATGATACAGAAATTCCACAGTTTTTAGTTATATAATCAAGAGAATTGAAAACATGTGTCTGTACAAAAACATGTCATGTACGTGATTGTTCATAGAAGCATTATTCATAGTAGTCACATAATTGGGAAAGAACCCAAATATACACCAACTGATGAAATGGACAAGCCACATGTGGTATATTCACAAAATGGAATATTATTCAGCCATAAAAAGAATGAAACATACTGCAGTAGTTATGACCCTTGAAGGCATTATGTTATATAAAATAAGCCAGGCACAAAAGACTGACTGCATTATTCTATTTATCTGAAATGTCTAGAACAGTAAAATCTATAAAAATAGAAAGTAGATTCTTGGTTGTGAGGGGCTTGGGGAAGAAGAAATGGTGATGATTCCAATAGGTATGGAGTTTCTTTATTGCAGTGATGAAAATATTCTGAAGTTAGATAGAAGTGCCTGTTGTACTACTCTGTGAATATATTAAAATATGCTTAATTTTACACTCTTAACAGTGTGAATTTTATGGTATGTGAATTATATCTCAGTAAAGCTGTTATTAAAAAAAGATTCACATGAGACTGAGAATTTCACTGTTAGCTCTTGTACAGGAAACCTTGGCTGATGAAACAAACAAGTGATGTTAGTAAGTAGTGGTATTTATTTTCCATTAGGAAAATGATTATAATTTCAATAGAGTAATTACATAAGGTATTAAAATAGTTTCTCCTTTTCGCCCCCAGATGTGATGGTTGTTATTGCATAACTGAATGTAGATTTGCATAAATTATACAATGTAAACCCTTTCAACCATATCTGGAACAGGGCTTGTCAAGGGCAGAAATGAAGGTACAGGCTTATCTTGGTGAATCACAAGACTGAGCCAGATACACCCCTCTCTTTGGTATCTGTTTTCTCACACACCCATTTCTCAATAAGAATTTTCAAAGAGTTTAGAGATAATTCCATGAACCAGGCCCAATAAGGAGAACCAGGCCAAGTTCTTGCTGCCCAGAGAAAGTATCTTAAATTCTTTTTTTTTCCTGGCACCTTAGTATGATTCTTATCTTGGGAGTTAAAACTGCATGTGCCAATTCCTAACAATTTTTATGGTATGGAGGAAAAAAATCTTGGCAAGAAAATCTGCAAGTATGATGATGGACCCTGAAAGAAACTGGGGTGAGGTTCAGTAAAAGGAGGGTAAGTTTAGAGCTGAATGGAGACCTCTTTGCCACTAGCCTAGAAGTGAACCACACACTTCTCTGACTTTTTCCCTTGCTGATATTGTGCTTCCCATGCACAGTCAGCATGAAAGTGCAAGTCTGTTTGAAAGTTGCTTTGGACACTGTTTGGATGTTGTGGTTTTGTTATAAGTATATGTTTGTTTTTTAGCTTTCTAAATTTTTTCTTAAACATTTCTCAATCCACTGTTCAGTTAAAAAGTGAATTTAGGGGCACCTGGGTGGCTTAATTGGTTAAGTGTCCAACTCGTGATTTCGGCTCAGGTCATGATCTTATAGTTCATGCGATTGACCCCCATGTCAGGCCCTGTGCAGACAGCATGGAGTCTGCTTGGGATTCTCTCTCTCCTTCTGTCTCTGCCCCTCTCCTGCTCACACTTGCATATGTGTTCTCTCTCTCTCTCTCTCTCTCTCTCAAGTGTAAATAAACCTTAAAAGATACTTTAAAAAAGTGAATTTATATGAAAATTTTTCTAAAAATATTTTTCTAGTTTTTTGTTACTGATTCATTGGTTTGAAAACAATGAAATTAATATATTGATACAACTGTATAGTCAGACTATATATACAGACACACACACACACACACTAGGGCTATATGTGTGTGTTTTAAAAAACAGAAGATGGGTATCAATTTGGAAAGTATATTTATGTCCAGTAGAATAATAGGATAATTAGTGTTTTCTGTGTCTCTAAAATATAAAATTTATATTTAAGTTCAGAGGGCTGAGTAGGGCCCAATCACTATGGAGGTTGTATGTGCTGGTTCAGCACTGTGATCAAAATTTTGTCTTTTCTATTGATTTTCCTGTGAGATTGTTAATAATTCCTTCTATGTAGCCAATGATGTAAGGTGATAGAACCTAGGGGGATAATTATAGCCAAAATTAAAGAGGTTAAGTCTTAGATTTCCACTTCCAGAGTTACTACTACTGGAAGTCTTGAAGGGGATACTGTATACATATAAGTTCTTGAAGGCTGTTATCACAGGCCAAGACCAGTAGGTAAAGACAGCCAGAACAGAAGCACAGGTGAATGAGTATTGGTTAGGAAAGTGTCCAAGAGGAAGAACTGAAGCTAAATTAAAACTGATCTTGAGGGCACCTGGGAGGCTCAGTCGGTTAAGCATCCCACTTTGGCTCAGATCATGATCTCACGGTTCTTGAGTTTGAGCCCTGTATCCGGCTCTGTGCTGACAGCTTGGAGCCTGGAGATGGCTTCAGATTCTGTGTCTCCCTCTCTCTCTACTCCTCCCCAGCTTGTGCTCACTCTCTCTCTCTCTCTCTCTCCTCTCTCTCAAAAATAAACAAACATTAGAACAATTTTTTTAAATGATCTTGGAGAAGGCAGAGATCCGTGAAAAGAGAGGGCTCAGGATAGAAGTCTAAATTGACTGACAGAAATCCAGAATGAACCCTATACAATGCTAGCCCTGAGGAAAATAGACTCAGGGCTAAGAAATGGAAGTGAAGACACAAAATATAATAATCAGAGGTCAACTGCAGGTGAGTTTGGATCAACATCTAGGTGTAGTTGTTAGAGGTCAGCAAAGCATGGAAGCAGGCTGAAAAGCACATAGAGCACATACAGTAGAGGAGCCACTGTCTATACCCACTGAGCTCTATCCCTTCTTTCCTGGGGGTCTTGGAGAGCTATGAGATTGCATGTAAGAACTGGGGCTGTCATCACCATCACCATCATGGTTTTCACCATTTATTAGTAGCTAATTTACATTCCAGAAAGCAAAAACCTAAACACATATTGTTTAAGCCTTGTAAGAGTTCTTTACTTTTAATTTTATCTCATTTTCATATAAGCAAACACAAAAACCCCAACAAACTCAGCAGACTTAGATAACTTGCTCAAAGGTATATAGGTAGTAAATAATGAAGCTGTTACTCAAGGCCTCATCTATAATCTGTGTCCATAATAACCAGACACTGTCTCTTTCGCATCTCTCTCCCATTAGTTTGAGAGACAATAAAATGCAGTAGGAGTTGCATAAAACATAAAAGGAGCTTCCCTTACCTTTGTCTTAGGTAGTCATGATTATGGTTTGTAGACAAAGCGGTAGAAGGATGTGAAGAGGGGATTGACATACAGTAGTCCCCCCTTATCTGTGGTTTCAGTTACTTGCAATCAACTATGGTCCAGAAACAAATAATCCTCCTTTGGATATTTCACCAGGTCAATAGTAGCCATACTCTGTGTCACAGTGCCTACATCATTCACCTCACTTTATGTCATCACATAGGTATTTTTTCATTTTACATTCATCACAAGAAGAAGGGTGAGGACAGTCTAAAATGATACCTTGAGAGAAACAGAGAGACCATATTTCCATAAGTTTGATTATATTGTTATAAATGTTCTATTTTTATTGTTGTTAATCTTCTACTGTGCCTACTTTAAAAGTTCGACTTTGTCATAAGTGTGTGTGTATGGTAAACAAACACATGGTATCTATAGGGTTTGCTACTGTCTGTAGTTTCAGGTATTCACTTGAGGCCTTAGAATGCATCCTCCATGGATAAGGAGGGGCTACTATACTACAATTGGTAAGCAGAGGTTGTTCTGCTAATTAGAACTTAAAATGCTCCCCATACACCTGTATTCTGTTTTAGTGTATGTAGAGATGGGGAAGCATATATAACCTACACCACTGTATCCTGAGCTCAGTCAGAGCTGGAAGGGTTGTTAGGGACTCCCTAGCCCAGCTCTCTTACTGCAGTAAATGGCTTCCAAACTCTATTCCATTCTGGATAGAAACTTCTGCCAGCCTTTTCAAACTTCAGGGCTCCCAGGCAGAGGATGTTTCTCTTTCTTTGGATCTTCAGATTTTTCCCTATGGCTATGAGAGCAATGTTTATATTTTATCATGCATTATTGTTCACAAATATGTCACTTTTCCAATAACTATTGGGGTTACAAGCTATCTAAGGGCAGACATTCTCTCTCAAAACTTTTTTTCTCAATACCTATTATCTAACAAGGAGAGAGTTGTAGTTCTCAAAATTTACTGAATTGAACTTCATATACGACTAAGTTCTAAAATATTAAGCAATTTACCTGCATCACATGTAGATTCATGAAATATTTCTCCTACTCATAATTTATAATGTAGTCCTATGACCCTCATCTGAGGTTAAGTATTTCTGACTCTTTGAATGAGGTACGTAAAGGGATATGACTTTCTAATCATGCTCCTCTGAGCATGCTGTTATCATTCTCAGCTTATTCTCCAGTGTTGTTTTTCTGCTGTATTGGCATCCACAGGAAAAGGATGGAATTTTTAAAATTTACTTAGCACAGCACCAAACATAGGGCTACTTTATTGCCTTTTGTCTTTCATGAAAAGATCAGAACCCTAATTCAGGAGAAGCTGAATTGATTCCTATACAATCTTTTAAAAAATTTATTATTGAAGCATAGTTGACATACAATGTTATAATAGTTTTGGGTATACAACATAGTAATTCAACAATTCTATACATTGCTCATTCTCATCATGGCAATGTAGTCATCATCTGTCACCCTACAACATTATTGAAGTATTATTGACTATATTCCTTATTCTGCACTTTGTATCTCTGTGACTTATTTATTTTATAACTGGGAAGTTTGTACCTCTTAATGCCCTCTACCTATTTTCACCCATCCCTCTACCCATCTCCCCTCTGACAACTAACTCTTTGTTCTCTGTATTTAAGATTCTGAGCTTTTTGTTTGTTTGTTATAGAGAGCTGGTGACAAAGTTGGAATTAGAATTTAGGGATGTTTTTAAAGCTCTAACCATGTTAAACCATGTCCTGAATAGTCTCAAAAAGAGTTCAAAACAAGTACATCATGAATATAAATGCTATGAACATAAATGCTTTAGAAAGCAATGTCCACAGCCAAACCAAAAAGACCGTATATGTATATATATATATAATTTTATATATGTTTTATGAGTATGGAGAAAGTTGTAGATGATCATTCTATATTGTTTGTTTTGGAGAGAGAATGATGGGATTAGAATAAATTTAAATTAGAGATTACTGACTTTTTTTATTCCAATTTCTGTATTTTCCCACAAAAATTAATTTAAAAATTCTGAATCTTCATGGAATGAATTTTATCTTTGAACACATTGTTTGCATTGTGTGGGGCCATATATTATGTTCCTTTGCTATAAGGAACAGAAATGACTCAGTCTAGCACATGTAAAGATTTGCTATATTAATAAGTGAGCCATGACTGCGTGGGACCCGGGGACAGGGGCACAAGTACAGCTTGGCTTCCCAGAAACTTAACCCAGAGGGTGAACTCTGTATTCAAGAAGACTTTCAGAACTTCAGAAGAACTGCATGAGCCTTACTCTTGTGCTCATTTTTAACACTAGAGCTACACTCCCTGAAGTATCTTTGATAACTGTCTCACTATGAAGTGACAAATTCTTTCTAATTTTCTCAGTTAAAATTCCTGAAACAGAGAGAGAATTGGATTCACCGAAATAATCTCTTGGTGTGACACCTTATAAAACATTATTCTTTCTAGTGTATGTGGACTACAAAGATGTCTATCAGATGCCCACTCTCCTGATGCAACCTGCTGCTTGGGAGGTAGATTTCTGTGTTAGAAAAGTAATGTGGATGTGGGAAGGATAGGGAAGCCGTTGTCTAGCTCTTGCTTTTGGTAAACCCATTCAGTATTTATTTTACTTGTCTGTTTTAGCCCCTGCAGAAGGAATATTTTTATGCATGTGCCTGACTTGTTATTTCTAGTCCTGTAGTTATTTCTTGGCTCTACTTCTTGCTTAACTATCATTACATTCTACTGAGACTGCTTCTGTAAACAGTGTAACCATCATCAGACTGCAAGTTCTCTAAGGAATGGGATTATGATTGCTTAATGTGGTATCCCAGGCATCTATCTAGCCAGCTTATAGGAGATAAACAGCAAATATTATTTAAATGAAGAGATGGCCTCCAGGATAACCGGAGAATTCTTTGAATTTGTTAAAATGGTTTCCAGGAGCCTGAGTTTATTCCTCTGTTAATTTGTAACAGATAATTGTATTAGTGGTTCTGCAACACAACCTGGAGCCCAGCAGGTCTTCAGGGTGTTGACATGATTCTGAGTACCTTGGAAATGGTTATGAAAAAAATGGCAGTGACTAGCAAGGTGGGGCTGGGGAAGCATGAATGAGGTGGGATTCTGGGTAACTTGTTGGGATTGGTTGCGTAACATGAAAGGCAACCTACTCATCTGGAAATGTAATGCAAAAAGAAGTCTATGCAGATCATATCTGTTTCTGTCTCTGATCTGGAACGCTCAGAAACAGCTGTCAAACCCTGCTTAGGACTCATTCATATTCTGCTTGTGATATGAATCCTAAGGGGGCGATGCCTACACAATCACGGCATTGTTCCAAGCAACACAATAAGCTTGCCATAGCCTTGGGCTCTCACGCACATACTGATGGCTACATACAGAGACACCGGAGCTGTCTGAAGGGCCATTTTCTTTCTGTAATAGTTTTCAGGATACTTTTAAATGTCACCTATCAGAGTTTAGTTTCTTCCCACGGTACCTAGCCTGGGAAAGTATTATTCAGGGTTCATTTGGGTGGGAGGCATGACGTCAGTGTAAAGTCACAGACTGCCTAGGGGTCAAGACTCCCCTTTGTCCCTAATCCCTGGTTATGCTAGATCAGTCAATCTTCCTGTTTTCTAGCCTATTAGGAAACATGTCAATGGCATGAAAGAACACAGAGCCCACATCTGTTTTAGCTAAAGTCATATAAAGGCAATTCATAGTAGCTTAAGTCAATGACATTTTAGGAAGTATTTCAGTTCTACAAATCCTTTTCAGGATGCATCTAACATACACAGCTTATACTACAGAGAGGAAAGTAAAGGAACTCGGGTAGAGGTAAAAAGATGTGTTTATTTGTAAAGAGTGTACACAATTATTGGTAAGTGGTAGTGAATGGTGACAACGATATGGATTTTTTTAATGTTCATTTTTATAGAGTCTGCACATGCACATGTGCATGCATGTGGGAGAGGGGCAGAGAGAATCCCAAATAGGCTCCACACTGTTAGCACAGAGCCCGGTGCAGGGTTCAGTCTCACAAATGGTAAGATCATAAGACCTGAGCTGCAATCAAGAGTCAGACACTTAACTAACTGAGCCACCCAGGTGCCACGATATGGATATTTTAAAGAGAAATTTTGACTCTTCTGTCTCAGCATTCTGGACAAATAAGGCGAAAGAATTATGCTTAATATCAACTTTTATTTCTCAATAGCTTTATGTTAAAGAGCATAAGTTTTGGTGTTGTAAAAAACTGTGTTTGAATCCAAACTTGCTTATCAGCTGTGAGATCGTGGCTTAAGGGTAAGAGCCTGAGTTTCCTCACATGTAACAGGGATAATCAAATCTCCCTTGGATGTTTCATGTGAGGATTAAGTACATTGAAGTGAAGTATTGAGGATAGCCCATGCTATGGTGATTGCTCAATAAATAGTAGTTGGTAATAAAATTCCATTTGGAGAATATTGTTCTACCTAGGTCCCACCTGCCTGCCGTCTTAGTCTTATCTAGGCTTTCATAGAGATTTTGATCGATGGGAATCTGCAAAGAAACATCGAACCAGGGCTTGCTTCCTAACAAATACTAGACACCAGCACTGACAAATGATCTGGGGAAACAAGGCCTTATTGAAGCATTGACTCTGAACCTCATCATGGCTGGTGGCAGTGCCTCATTGTAAAATGTGGAGTTAGTACCCACTCTCTTTGTCTCAATTCGGTTTGAATGACTTAACAGATACACCCACAGATGTCTGTCAGGCTTGGAAATACGTGTTACCACATGCCCTGTGTACCACTATAAAGAACCTTTTTCCTTGCCATCTGAATTTGTCTTAAGTTGCTTTAAGTGTTTACTGACATTGGTGTTATGACTTTATTCATCAGCTTTGTGAAGTTCTGGCTACTGTTTCTTAGTTTCCCAACTGTGAAACTTAATTGTTAAATTTTAAGCACTAACTTCAGTCATTTCCAACTGTGAATTAATTAATTGGCTCCCATTCTCTAAATTTCTTAATATATAAACCAAGGACTTTAATTGTGAGGTGATGTATTTTAAATATCCTCTTATTCTTATGAGGATATATATGGCACAGTATAGTGGTTAAAAGCACAAACACAGGGGCAGATTGTTCAGGTTCTAATCCCAGAACTACCGCTTACTATGAGTGAAGCCTAAGTCAAGTTACTTAACCCCTTTGAACTTCCAGCTCTTCACAGAATGCTTATATGGATCAAATGAGTTTATATGAATACTAAAAACAGTTCCTGAAACATAGTAAGTGCTACAGAACTGTTACTTGTTATAATTATTGTTGTGCATATAAAATAGGCTTCCTTTTCTAGGAAAGAGCACTAATCAAACTGTACTCACAATTACCATTCAGTTCTAAAACCTCAAAGGTAATTGACTGGATCTCCCTGATCATGAGCAGAACTGGAGGTTAGGCTGTCATCTGTAGAGCTAAGGATGGTGGAATCTTCTTATATTAAGAGCTGTGGGTTTGCTGGATACAAGACAGCATGACATGTTGAAAATAATTGGAATGTTGAAGAATGGGATTCAGACAAGTCACAAAAACAAGTTCAGCATGGGAACTGTTGTGAGAAAGGTTTTGGAGGAGAGAAAAGAGTCATATGCATCATAACAGAGAATTATGGAATGTCAGCAGGATCTAGTCCCATGAAATTTTAAATGTGGCATGTGGGTGGGTTAACTACATTAAAGGGAGAAGGGATAGAGCAGCCCTGATGAACCACCAGTTCTTTTCCCTATTTGCTTAATTCGACACTTCCTTTAGTTCACCTACTGGAAAAGTCTTGACACATTCCAATATATTTCTGAGACAGGAAACACTTCCCCTTGGCTATTCCTATGGCCCACTAAATCAAGTTCTAAGTTGGTCACGGTGTTCATAGGGGTCCAGGACTTCTTCAAACAGTAGCTTAGCAGTTGTAGATGAGGAGAATTTTGAATCATATTCTGCAATATTTGGAAAATAATAAATAATAATTTGTGAAGATAAAAGATTTCAGAAATTACATAAAAATTAATCTCTTCTGCTACTATAATTTGACACATACTATGTGCTGAGTATTATAGTAGTTTTTGCCTATCATCTTGATCCTTAGATCAACCCAATAAAAGGTAGATATTATTAGATTCTTTTTTTCATATGATCAGCGTACTACTCAGAGAGATTATATTATTTGCTACAAGACACCACGAACTGACTCAGTTGAAAAGGACCATTCTGAAATAGGTAGGGGACAATAATGAAGTCAGTGGGGCCAGTTAAAAGGCTACAGCAGCTCTACATAAGACATTATTATAACTTAAAGTAAGGTGGGAACAGTGGAGATGGTGAGAAATTGTCAGATCCTGGATACATTTTGAAGGTAGATACATTTTGAAGGAATTCCTGGCAGAATGGATGAGGATAAGGGAGAAGGTAAGGAATCAATAAGGAATCTAAGTATGTTGGCTTGAGTAAGTAGACAGTTGAAACGGCACATCTGAGATGGGAAAGGCTGCAGGGTACACGGGTTTGAGAGAAAGAACAGTTCTGTTTGGGACCTGTTAAGTTTGAGATGTATATTAAAAATCCAAATGGAGATGGCAAGTAAATCATCTGAAACTCAGAAGTGAAGTCTTTGGTGGAGATAGAAATTTAGGACGCTATCACATAGAAATTTTTAGAGACACAAGCCTTGAAGCAACTACCACAGGTGGCTGAACAGAGAATAGGACCAAAGATGGAGACTTGGGCCACACTTCTTAGAAATTGGGGGGAAGAGGCGGAGTCCACACCGTTGAATGAGAAATAATGGCCAATGGATGGGAGGGAGAAAAAAAGATTGTGGCAGCCTGGAAGCTAAGTGCAAAAAGTATGTTAAAGAGAAGGGAGGTATTTAAGTGTGTCAAAATACTTCTGTAGATCAAGATGAAGGGTGAAAGTTGACCATTTTGACATAATAGCATAGGGTTCATTGGTAATCTTGAAGGAAACTCTTTGATACGTGGGACTCTTTGGGAAACAAAGGTCTGATTGGATTAGATTTAAGACAGAGTGGGTGGGAATATTTGGAGGCCCTGAGTTAAGGATGAAGAGATAAGCTATTGGAATTACAAGGTTGTACATTTCCACAGAGTTGGGGGAGGTGTGTGTGAAAGTGGGACTTTGACCTTGATCCCTTGATCAGTTCATTATGACACATCATCCTGACACTTGTACAGATTAGACTTGTATGTTCATTTTTTCCTCTCTTGTAACTACCATTGAAGAAGTCACAGTGTAGTTGTAAACTATGTCATTATTCCATCCTAAATCGAGATGTGTTCTGAGTTTATCATATTATGGTAGACTGTAGAACCCCCTCTGACAGAAAGGCAGCAACCACTCCACTGTCAAGGTTCCTCTGATTGGGGAATGAAAATAATTTTTCCAGAAAATGGAGCCTAACTGATCATCTAAATAAGGTTGAGGACTGTCCTATAGCCTGTAGGGCTAATATCAGGATCTGGACTTCGCTATCAGGGCATTAAAGGATCAGGAGAATAGTGTTGAGTCTATTAGTGGAAGAGAAACATGAGGAAAAAATAAAGATCTAAGACTATTGCTTATGACTGTGCTCCCTAAAATAATGAATAAAGATCTAGGAGAGTGGGAAACAGCAATACATATAATCTAATAGATGAGCAGATGCTGTTTAGGAAGGCAGTTTTTAGGTGAGGATTTGATTATGTCTTCATCATTGTGGTCAGTGACCTTCATGGGCCAGTGATAGGCTACTTTACTAATGTCAGGATTAAAGCCACTCTTTTTTCTCATTAAGTGGATTTAAATTTAGATAAGTGTTGCCATGTATGTTTATAAGATCTCCACTAGATTACAAACTCTTTGGGAGAAAGATGAGTTTTTTTTTTCTTTCTTTCATGAGTTCCCAATTTACCTATGCAGAAGTTCTGAAGTTCCTTTTCTTTCAGTCAGCATTTCTGATCAGTCCTCTCAACATGTGATGAGCAGTTGGAGGTGGCAACTGGGATGGTAATCTGATCACTGGGAATGGTTGGGCAGAAATTATCAGTTGTTGTCTCCTCAGTTATCAGGGAGTGCCACGGGTGATTTTTAAGATTTTATTTCTCTTGGGGATTTCTTCTTGGAATTAATTTCCTCTTGGGGATTAATCATTGCTTGTCATGTTTTCTACCAGAAGAGATTTATTTCTCACCAAGACTGAAAAAAAAAAAAAAAAAAAAAAAAAAGAGCTCATACATTATGCCCTTTACTTTGTGGTCAAGATCATGTTTTTGGGTTTCTTGCATATCAAGACAGATTACCACTGATGAGCCCACCAGGTTCATGATATTTACTTATTCTAATGGCTGTAACTATTATATGAAGTTATAAATTAATAAACTTCTATTTTATTTAGAAGCTACTATTTTCTACCTCCATCTCCAGGATTTCATTGATTCAATCAACAAATATTAAAATATTGAAAGAAAACCCCTAAATCCATAAGGGTTATCTACATTAAAAAAAATTTTTTTTTTAATGTTTATTTATTTTTGAGACAGGGAGAGACAACATGAACGGGGGGGGGGGGGGGGGTGTCAGAGAGAGAGGGAGACACAGAATCCGAAACAGGCTCCAGGCTCTGAGCTGTCAGCACAGAGCCTGACGTGGGGCTCAAACTCATGGACCACCAGATCATGACCTGAGCTGAAGTCGGATGCTTAACCGACTGAGCCACCCAGGCGCCCCTGGGATTATCTACATTTTACATAGTATGAATGTGCCATTCTTTGTGTTTCTTAAAACCTATTTTCTATTGATAAATATTTGGATTGTTTCCAGTTTTTACTACGATAAACAATGGTGTAATGAATAACATTGGAAATATATCGATTTGGGCTTTATTTTAGGAATTCTTTGATTTACTTTTATTGATCCTTTGTTGTGTGCCTTTTAAATAGCTTCTTCCGCGAATATTTTCCCTCTTGACTGCTTATCTTTATTAGATCTTATTGGTAGCATAGACTATTCTCTGGTACAAACAATATTAACACTATCAAAGCTGTGATTACCACTAAGACTTCCATAACAGCCAGCTAAATAATACACATTCAGAACAAATGATCTACTAATGCATAGCCCTCTTTGTCTCAATACCAGTTGCTATGTCTAACATTCTTCATTGTGTTAGTGGCATAATTTGGGGTTGTCTTTCATTTGTCTGAAAGAACTTTAGGAAAAGCCCAGAGTCTATTAACCTTAGGAGGGCATGTCTATCTCTCAGAGATGGTGTGAAAAATTACTTCTAAAGTTTGAAGCTCTTAGAGAATGATGTGTTTTTAGAAAGAAAAAAAATGGTGTATGCATTCAAACATTAATATGGGTATTATTTTAATATGTTAATATAATATTTTAAGGTTCAATTTATAATTTCTCATGTTGCTGCCCTATTTAGCCTTCTATTTATTTTTTAATATTATACACTCAAATATCTGGACTGAAAACTGGTAAGGGATGGTTATTACTAAGCTGAACCCTCATCTTCCCATCATTGTGCAACTGTTTCATTTCTTAATGAAGAAGTATATGAACTTTAACATGATCAAATATTCATCATATTCTATCAGAAGCCATTATGTGTGTCACTAATTTGTTCTGTGCTTCTCATACAGTGAATCCTAGGATTGGTGGAATGATGGGTTAGTAGTAGAAGCAGAACTCTTATAGGAATTATACCCAATACCCTATCTTCCCATTTTACTTAGTTCAGAGGCCATTAAAGCTAGGAGTAGTGTTTGGATTATTTGTTGTTGGTATGCTTTCTAATGAAGGGAACTGGAGGCTGAAAAAGCTCAGGGACAATGAGGTGATGACTTTTCCTCCCCCTTGCTCTCATAAGGTTGTGATACCTAAGCACTGTAAGTTTGGTTCAACAACCAAAAGAATGGCACACCTATAATCCTTCTTAAATGGAAGTGTCCAGGGCATAGATTATATAAATTCTTTCTAAATAGTAATATAAGCCCCAGGTCTAAAGGGATTGTGGCAAAGCACAAAATTAAGTCTTGTCACACTCTGCACAGTCAGTCACATTGCTTACCATGTTCCTTCTGTTGGGTTAGGTGGGGTCCACCCAAGAATGCAGCACTGATACACTTTATCTCCTATTGGATTTGTGGCCTCCTCACTTGAACTAAATTTCAGAATATTTTCTAAACAAATCAAGAATCTACTATGTATGTTTTTGTTTGTTTGTTTGTTTGTTTGTTTGTTGTTGTTTTCCAAGCTCAAGTTCACCTGAAATGCTGAATTGATATTTGAGGAAGTTGTGTTGTTCCACTCAGGTCAATTTTGAGCCTGGTTTTAAGTTTTTGAATCAGATACTGTAGCAGTGACTTTCATCTCCTTTTCATCTTTAGTAACAAATCTGTGATATAATTTGGAGTGCCATTGAAGCCGTTTAAACTGTGATTTCCAGTCTTACAGGAAATGGTAGCTATATAACAGTCTGACAATTGAAAATAGAAGTAAAATTATTAAGTGAGACTTCCAGGAAGGTTAAAGGAAAAAAAATGCGAGGTTTTACACACATAGCCTTTGTAATTCATTCCTATGGCCTGGAATGTAGATGCGATAGATGGAGCTCCAGCAACTATTTTAGAGTGTCAATGAGATGGAAAGTCACATACTGAGGATGGTTTGAATAAAACCCAAACCTGTGTCTTTGAGAACCACAGAGCTGATAATTAACTCTGGACTGACTAGCTGTAGAGTTCTCTTATGTGAGGCAGAAATAAGCCTATACCTTGTGTAAGCTATTTTTAGGTTTTCTTTTATATGTAACTTTCTTGTTTTGTATGTTTTTTGGTTTTTTGGTTTTTGTTTTTGTGTTTTGTTTTGTTTTGTTTTTGAGAGAGATACAGCATGAGCAGGGGAGAGGGGCAAAGGGAGAGAGAGAGAGTCTTAAGCAGGCTCCATGCTCAGCATGGAGCCCGACATGGGGCTCAGTGCCTCAACCCTATGATCATGACCTGAGCCAAAATCAAGTCAGACACTCAACCAACCGAGCCCACCAGGTACCTTGTAAATTTCCTGTTTTGTTTTTTTTTATGGCAAACCAGAAACACAGTAGCCAAAATAACAGAAATTTCTTTAGCTCAGGAGAGGCTGGATTTTTACTGTTCATATATGACATAAATACTCCTGAATATATGTTGTATTGCCTAACCAAGAAAATGGATTTGATGTCCTGTCCTAGCATCAAATATGGAAGGAAGGTTGCTTTTGTAATTGAAATTTTAACTTGTGGCCGTACTTTCTGGGTACCTGGGTGTATTCTGATTATCATTGAAATATCTAGCACCATCAACAATAACACCTACTTTTTAAATTAATCTTTTCCCATTTTTCCTAATTTCCATGTGCAGTACTGTCAAAAAATATATCTGTAGCCAATAATTGATTTGTTATTCACATTTGACACTGGCCAAATAACCAGCCATTGATGAACATAGTAATCCCCTACCTCCTAGAAAGTATAAAAACTGAGCCATACAAAAACACTGGGGTTGTACATGTGTAGTGCTCAGAACAGTGACATATATATATAACGTTTTGAGAACAGTGGAACATAGTTTTGCATAATTTTGTATAATCATTGGGTCTTAACATGTGGAATTTTAAAAATCAGCAGGGTTGGCACTGGGAGAGCCAGGAGAGCAAGAGGAAACTGAGTCCCACGCTTAAAGAGATAGTACAACAAACATCCTTACTGTATAGAAGCAGTTGTTTGGAGGGGCACCTGGGTAGCTCAGTTGGTCAAGCATCCCACTCCTGATTTCAGCTCAGGTCATGATCTCACAGTTTATGGGATCAAGCCCCATGACAGGCTCTGTGCTGACCGCAAGGAGCTTGCTTGGGATTCTCTCTCTCCCTTTCTCTCTGCCCCTTCTTCGTTTGTGTGCATGCTCCCTCTCTCAAAATAAATAAATAAATACATACATACATACATACATACATACATACATACATAAAAATTTATAAAAAGCAGCAGTGTGGAAAATCACTTGGAGTATACAGGAGGGAGATTTGTTTACTAATCACAGAGCATGTGCTGGAGGGGAAGGGATCATTGGAAGACTTCTTCAGGAACAAAGGAGCTAGAAGGTACTTTTTCCCTCCCTTCCCCCAGCCTAGACACATGGACACCTTTGGGAACCAATACGGTACCAACGCTCTCCACTTAAGTTGCTCCCAGTACACCCTGCCCCTAAGCTCTCTTGTGGATATGCACCTTCCAACTCACCAACCTTGCAGGAATTTGGGGTGGCTGCAGGTTCCCTATGGAAGCTACCAGTGCAAATCTTACTGGTATCATCATCCTGCAGACCTGCCACCTGTAATGCATCCTTGGCCCGGAGCCCATCCAAAGTGATGCCATAAGCCTGTCAGTCTGCAAGCAGCCCTGATGGGTAAGTACCACTCCAAAGTGACTCCTGCCCTGGGGAGAGTGGAAGATAACCATTCACACCAGTCCAGCTGTGACTGGCAGTGGACTGTGGACCAATAGCTGGACTGAATACAGGCCCTACACACCAATGAAAGCTTCTCATGAAACAATACAAGGAAAGTGCCCTAAAGGTTACTGTTACTGCTTCTTTGGCAAACACCTTGTCTGTTTCAACTCAAGCCCAAGAAAGTCCTGAGTGGCTCACTAACAAAAAAAGACCAAATCATGCCCATAACTGGCTAAGAGAGCCATTGCAGATTACTGGACCGAAGGCAAATATAGCTCAGCCACAATAATAGGGTGCATAGAACACACATAGGATATACTGCTGAAGGGCCAGATTCTGGTGAACAGGGGACCCTGTAGTGCAGGGCACTACATAAGGCAACCAATTCTTCTTCATAAGGCAACCAATTTTCATAACAGAAGATAGAACATATAGAAACAGACACAGAGAGTTAGACAAAATGAAGAGACAGAGAAAAATGTCCCAAATAAAAAATGGGACAAAATCACAGAAAGAGACCCTAACAAAACAGAGATAAGTAATATGCCTAATAGAAAATTTAAAGTAATGATCATTTAAAGTACTCTCAGAACTTGAGAAAAGAGTAGAGGACCTCAGTGGGAACCTCAAAAAATAAATAGAAAATATAAAAAAGAACCAATCAGAGATGAAGAACTCAGTAACTGAAATTTAAAATACACTAGAGTGAATAAACAGTAGACTAGAGGAAACAGAAGAATGCACCAGTGACCCTGGAAGACAGGGTAATGGAGAGCAATTACAAGAAAAAGCAAGAACAAGAAAGAGAGAAAAAAGAAAGAAAAATGAAAATAGACTTAGAAAACTAGCACCATTAAGTGTAATAATATTCATCTTATAGGGATCCCAGAAGGCAAAGAGAGAGAAAAAGAGACAAAAATTAACTTGAAGAAATAATAGCTGAAAACTTCCATAATTCAGGGAAGGAAAAACAAGTCCAGATTCAGGAGGTACACATAGCCCCCAACATCAACATAACGAGCTCCACACCAAAACACATAGTAATTACAATGGAAAAAAGTAGTGATAAAGAAAAAATTTTTATTTAAAATTTTTTTAAATTTTTTTTTCATTTTTGAGAGACAGAGCATGAGTGGGGGAGGGGAAGAGAGAGAGGGAGACCCAGAATCTGAAGCAGGCTCCAGGCTCTGAGCTGTCAGCACAGAGCCTGACATGGGGCTCAAACCCATGAACTATGAGATCCTGACCTGAGCCAAAGTCTGATGCTTAACTGACTGAGCCACCCAGGCACCCCAAGAAAAAAATTTTAATTGTCAAAAGAAAAGACAATTACATACAAGGGAAAGCCCATAATGCTATCAGCTCATTTTTCAGCAGAGACTACAGGCCACTAAGGGCATAGCATGATAAACTCAAAGTGTTGAAAGAAAAAAAAAAATTCAGCCAAGAATACTCTTGGTAAGGCTTACTCTTTAGTAAGGCTATCATTCAGAATAGGAGAGAGAGAGTTTCCCAAACAAAAGTTAAAGGAATTCATGACCACTAAACCAGCCCTACAAAAAATATTAAAGGGGACTTTGAGTGGAAAGGAAAGACCACAAAGAGGAGTAAGAAAAGTAGGAGGTAAAAAAGCAGTAAGAGTAAGATTAAGTATACCTGTAAAATCAGTCAAGGGATTCACAAAATAAAAGGATGTAAAGTATGAAACCATATAACTAAAACATGAGGGAGTAAGAGTAAAGAATGAGTTAAACTTAAGCAACCACAAATTTAATATAAACTTCAATATGTATAAAATGTTATAAGTAAATCTTTTGGTAACCACATACCAAAATCTTGTAATAGATAAGCAAAAAAACAAAGGAAAAGGAATCCAAGTATATCACTAAAGAAAGCCAACAAATCGCAGGAAGAAAGCAAAAGAAAGGAACAGAGAAGAACCATAATACAAGCAACCATAATACAAGTAAAAAAAAATGATGTAAGTACATACTTATCAATAGTTACTTTGAATGCCAATGGACTAAATGCTCAAAAGACATAGGGTGGCAGAATGGATGAAAAAGCAAGACCCATCTATACTCTGCCTACAAGAAACCCACTTCAGTCCTAAAGACACATA
This sequence comes from Puma concolor, assembly GCF_028749965.1. Classification (NCBI taxonomy): domain Eukaryota; kingdom Metazoa; phylum Chordata; class Mammalia; order Carnivora; family Felidae; genus Puma; species Puma concolor. The sequence goes on along the minus strand of NC_141674.1, from coordinate 139,055,148 downwards.
CAGATTGAAAGTGAGGGGATGGAAATCCATTTATCATGCAAATGGAAGTGAAAAGAAAGACAGGGTAGCAATACTTATATTGGACAAAATAGACTTTAAAACAAAGACTAGCAAGAGACAAAGAAGGACACTGTATAATAATTAAAGGGGACAACCCAACAGGAAGATATAACAATTGTAAATATCTTTGCATCCAACATGGGAGTACCCAACTATATAAAGCAGCTAATAACAAACATAAAGTCACTGATGATAGGAATACAATAATAGTAGGAGACCTTAACAGCCACTTGGATCGATGGAGAGATCATCCAAACAGAAAATCGACAAAAAAAGGCAGTGGCTTTGAATGACACCTTGGACCAGATAGACCTACCAGATATGTTCAGAACATTCCATCCTAAAACAGCAGAACACACATTCTTCACAAGTGTACATGGAGCTTTCTCCAGAATAGATCACATATTAGGCCACAAAACAAGTCTCAAAATGATCAAAGTCATGCTATGTCTCTTTTCTGACCATAATGCTATGTAATTAGAAATCAAACACAAGAAAAAATCTGGAAAGAGCACAAATATATGGAGGTCAAATAACATGCTATTAAACAATGAATGGGTAAACCAAGGACTGAAAGAAGCAATTAAAAAACCCATGTAACCAAATGAAAATAAAAACAGAATGGTCTAAAATCCTTGGAATGAAGCAAAAAACTGTTCTAAAAGGGAAGTTTATAGCATTACAGGCCTATCTCAAAAAGCAAGAAAAATCCTCAAACATCTTAACCTTACACCTAAATGATTTAGAAAAAGAAGAATGAACAACACACAAAACCAATAAAGGAAGAGAATAATAATAAAAAAAAGATTAGAGCAGAAATAAATGAAATTTAAAAACAAAACAAATAAAAAGACAATAAAACACATCAGTGAAATGAGGAGCTGGTTGCTTAAAAACATCAAAAAAATTGATAAACCTATAGCCAGATTCTTTAAAAAAAAATCAGGACGGGACTCAAACAAATAAGAAATGAAGCAAGAGAAACAGCAACGAATACCACAGAAATACAAAGGCTCATAGGAGAATATTATGAAAAACTATATGCCAACAAGTTGGTAAACCTAGAAGGAATGGATAAATTCTAAGAAATATATAACCTCTCAAAACTGAGTAAGAAAGAAATAGAAATTTAAACCGTGTGATCTCACAGTTTGTAAGTTTAAGCCCTGTGTTGGGCTCCATGCTGAGAGTGCATATCCTGCTTGGGATTCTCTCTCTCCCTCTCTCTCTGCCCCTCCCCCACTCACACATGTGTGTGCACTCTCTCTCTCTCTCAAAATAAACATTTTTTAAAAATTAAAGATGTCTTTTTCAATTTAATTCTCTTTGTATGCCTTGCTTTTTTTTGTTTTTCTCTCTAGCTATCTTTCTCCTTGTGAAGTTCAGATTATATTTATATTTATGAATTATTCACTTAAAGTCCTTTTCTCTAAATTTCTTTTTCTAAATTTCTCTTATATTAACGATAACTCTCTAATTTTGTACTCTGCCTATCTTCTTCATATCATCTTTTTGTTCTGTCTACTGACCACAAGGTCATAAAACTGAAGTACAATATGACTTTTCTTTTTGCAAAAACAAACAAATGATGGTTTTTCAGTTCAAAATAGTTGTCTTAAAACATTGCACCTTTTGTCCCTCTCCAAGTTTTAATAAAATAACATGCAGCAATATAAAAATAATACGTCATTGGTGTCACAGAAAAGCTAGATGAGCTATTATTCTCAGGCCAAAACAATTAAATGATCTCTGTAAGATAATAAGCAGATGTAATCAGTTCCAAAATTTGTTACTACAATTTTATTTTTTTTTTTTTATTTTTTTTTTTTTAAATTTTTTTTTTCAACGTTTTTTATTTATTTTTGGAACAGAGAGAGACAAAGCATGAACGGGGGAGGGGCAGAGAGAGAGGGAGACACAGAATCGGAAACAGGCTCCAGGCTCCGAGCCATCAGCCCAGAGCCCGACGCGGGGCTCGAACTCACGGACCGCGAGATCGTGACCTGGCTGAAGTCGGACGCTTAACCGACTGCACCACCCAGGCGCCCCATGTTACTACAATTTTAAAATAGATCTCGAAAATTATCCAGGGTCAAGAAACTGTAGGCTGGTAAAAGGAGATGGTTCTAAAGAGTGGGCCACTTAATGGCTTTCTCAGTACCTCTTGCTAAGATGAGCTGGTTCCATTATTTGTCAAGTATAAACTGGAGAACACCTCACTTGCCAAGTACATCTGGTAGTCCTAGACCAAGTGATTCCAAGAATGAGTACTTAAGGCTATCAAAACTGTCCAGTTCTCTATCCCACCCAGAGCTGCTAAGAGGAAAGAGAAACTGATAACCAGAAGAATAATTGCCAACACTTGTTAAAGAAACACCAGTAAATTTATGTGCTCCCTTTCACCTCCTGTAGAAGCACACCGTCGCTCAAGTTCTTGCAGTCAGAATCTTCATTCTCTGCTCCTGGAAGAACTATTTTCACTTGGAGTTAGGACGTATATATGATTTCCTAATATATAAATAAGCCAGGAAAGCTAAGTGCATGAAGGAAAGCCACACCACATGCAATAAAAGATACAGAATAATAAGGGAAACATTTGGTGATGAGAAAAAATGGTTAAATTAATACACATGTAATTATTACCCCCAAATAAATTTTGGAGACCTAAGAAAGTGCATTAAATCTACTGAAAAATGATATCAGATTGCTATACAAAGGAAGTTCTCCAAAATCATGAAATTTCGACACGATCATTGATTTAAGAGAAGATGTAATAATTAAACTGAATACCAGAATATACACATCCAGTGTATGAATTAGTGAAATAAAAAACACCAAGAAGTTATTTTAGGAAAAAAAAAGGTAAAGGAGAGAAAAGATATGAAAGAAACATAAGGAGACATAGAAAATATAGTAACTTTGGGATGCCTGGGTGGCTTAGTCCATTAAGCATCTGACTTTGGCTTAGGTCATGATTTCACATCTTGTAAGTTTGAGCCCTGTGTCAGGCTCTGTCAGAGCCTGGAGCCTGCTTTGGATTCTGTGTCTCCCTCTCTCTCTGCTCCTCTTCTGCTTTCAATCTTTCTCTCTCTCTCTCAAAAATAAATAATAAAACATTTTTAAAAATTAAAAAAAAGAAACTACAGTAACTTCATTATGAGTGAAAGAAAGGGTTTAGAAGAGATAGAGGGAAAGCAATAGTTGAAAACATAGTAGGAGAAACCATTCCTGAACTGAAGACAGATTTGCCTTAAGATTTAAAGAATTTTTGGGGCGCCTGGGTGGCGCAGTCGGTTAAGCGTCCGACTTCAGCCAGGTCACGATCTCACGGTCCGTGAGTTCGAGCCCCGCGTCAGGCTCTGGGCTGATGGCTCAGAGCCTGGAGCCTGTTTCCGATTCTGTGTCTCCCTCTCTCTCTGCCCCTTCCCCGTTCATGCTCTGTCTCTCTCTGTCCCAAAAATAAATAAACGTTGAAAAAAAAAATTTATAAAAAAAAAAAAAAGAATTTTCAGGATATCAATAAGAATAAAACAAAAAAGGAATATCCAAATTCTCCCTGGTGAAATTTCAGAATACCAAGATAGAAAATCCTATCCCTCCAAAAAACAAAATTTTACTTTACTATAAAGGATAATCCTCATACTGACATCAGACTTCTCATCTATGGTACAGGTGGTAAAGGACAAGGAAGGAAATTATTCAAAGTATTGAAAGAATGTAATTTAGAACATAGCTTTCTTTTTATATTAAGTTAAACTAACTTTTGAGAGCAGAGGCCAAGGAAAAGATGCTCATAATAAAAGGATTAAGAGAATTTATTACCAACAAAACAACTGGAAACAAATAACTGAGGTTATACTCCAGAAAATGTGGAAAATAAAGTTCTAAAATGCTTTCTAAAAAAGTGCATAGAAAAGATTGATGAAAATTAGAAATTAGTTATGTTGAAAATTTTGTTTGGGATGAAGATTAATTATTGGACAATTTTTAACTTTAATGTGAAGTATATTAAAATATTTAACTAAATAGTGATGGTACTTGATGAAAAGAATGAGTTCTATAACTCATGGATATCAAACATAAAAATCATAAAACCACCCAATTATGGTAAGGCATTCCAAATTCAAGTCAGTAATTAGACAGTAATACCAATCATTGTTACTGTTCAAATTAATTGGTAGAACCTAACCAATATAAGTTTATACAACACAAATAGAAAAAGCAAAAACTGTTATATTTGTGAAGTTGACAATTGCCTACTTAGAAAATCCTGAAAAAATAATTGAAACACATTAAGACTCTAATTAGCATTCACACATTTTATATCCATTTATAAAATCAATAGCTTGAGTAATTACCAATTAGGAACTAATAGGAATATATAATTTATATTGTATTAATAAAATGATAAAATATATAAGAAGGAATTTATGAATTAAAAAGTACAAAGGATAATAATAGATTACTATGAAGAAAATGTAACTTTATTTTTAGTTAACATACAATGTTATATTAGTTTCAAGTTTACTAATTAGTTATATTAGTTTCAAGTTTATTTAGTGATTCAACAATTCCAAGTATTACTTAGTGCTCTTCATGAAAAGTATACTCTTTAATCCCAATCAATTATTTCACACATCCACCTACTCACCTCCCCTCTGGTAGCCATCAGTTTGTTCTCTACATTTAAATCTGTTTTTTGTTTGTCTCCTTTTTTCCTTGATTTTTTTTTTGTTTGTTTCTGAAATTCCACATAAGAGTGCAATGCTAAGTGGAATAAATTTCACTATCTGGATCCACCCATGTTATTGAAAGTGACAAGATTTCATTCTTTTTTATGACTGAATAATATTCCATCATGTATGTATGTATATATATATATATATATATATATATATATATATACCACCTGTTCATTACCCATTCATCTACCCATGGACACTTGGGCCTCTTCCACAGTTTGGCTATTGTAAATAGTGTTGTAATAAACATAGGGTATTTATAAACACTGTCATAGGGTAGTTCTATTTTTAACTCTTAGAGTAACTTCCATAATGTTTTCCATAATGGCTGTACCAGTTTGCATTCCTAGCAACAGTGCACAGAGTCCTTTTACTCCACATTCTCACCAACCCTTGTTCCTTCTTGTGCTATTGATTTTGTCCATTCTGGGGGCGCCTGGGTGGCGCAGTCGGTTAAGCGTCCGACTTCAGCCAGGTCACGATCTCGTGGTCCGTGAGTTCGAGCCCCGCGTCAGGCTCTGGGCTGATGGCTCAGAGCCTGGAGCCTGTTTCCGATTCTGTGTCTCCCTCTCTCTCTGCCCCTCCCCCGTTCATGCTCTGTCTCTCTCTGTCCCAAAAATAAATAAACGTTGATTTTGTCCATTCTGATAGGTGTGAGGTGCTATCTCCTTGTAGTTTTGATTTGCCTTTCTGTGATGAGTGATGTTGAGCATCTTTTCATGTGTTTCTTGGCCATCTGTAGGCCTTCTTTGGAGAAATGTCTATTCATGTCTTCTGCCCATTTTTTTATTGGATTACTTGGTTTTTGGGGGTATTGGGTTGTATCAGTTTTCTATATATTTTGGATACTAACCTTTTATTGTATATATTATTTGCAAATGCCTTCTCCCATTCAGTAGGTTGCTTTTTAATTTTGTTGGTTGTTTCCTTTGCTGTGCAGAATCTTTTTATTTTTATGTAGTTACAATAGTTTACTGTTTGCTTTGTTTCCCTTGCCTCAGGAGACATACTTAGAAAAATGTTTCTATAGCCAGTGTCAGAGAAATTACTGCCAGTGTTCTCTTCTATGATTGCTATGCTTTCAGGTCTCACATTTAGGTCTTAAGTCCATTTTGAGTTTATTTTTTTGTATGTTGCCAAAAAGTGATCCAATTTCATTCTTTTGTATGTAGCTGTCCAGTGTTTCCAACACCATTTGTTAAGGAGACTCTCTTATTCCAATGCATTTTCTCACCTCCTTGGTGGAATATAATTTACCACATAATCATGGATTTATTTCTGGGCTCTCTATTTTGTTCCATGATTTATATGTCCGTTTTTTGTGAAAGTACTGTATGGTTTTGATTACTACAGCTCTGTAGTGTGTTTTAAAATGTGGAATTGTGACACGTTCCATTGAATTTTTCTTTTTCAAGATTGCTTTTGCTATTCAGGTTATTCTGTGGTTCCATACAAATTTCAGGATTGTTTTCTCTTTTTCTGTGAAAATGCTGGGTGTTTTGATAGGGATTGCACTAAATCTGGACTGCTTGGGTAATCTGGACTTTTTAACAATATTGGTTCTTCCAGTCCATAAACATAAAATGTCTTTCCATTTGTTTGGATTGTCTTCAATTTCTTTCATAAATATTTTATAGTTTTCAGTGTATGGGTCTTTCACCTCTTTTGTTTAGTTTATTCCTACATGTTTTATTATTTTTGGTGCAATTGTAAATAGAATTGTTTTCTTAATTTCTCTTTCTGCTACTTCATTGTTAGTGTATAGGAAATGCTATACATTTCTGTACATTGACTTTGTATCCTGTAGCTTTACTGAATTTTTTTTAATCAGTTCTAGTAGTTTTTTGGTGGAGTCTTAAGGGTTTTCTATATATAGTATCATGTTATCTGAAAATAGTGAACATTTTATTTCTTCCTTCCTAATTTGGATGCTTTTTATTTCTTTGTTTTTGTTTTTGTTTTTGTTTTTTCTCATTGCTGTGGCTAGGACTTCCATGTTATGCTGAATAAAAGTAGTAAGAGAGGACATCCATGTGTTGTTCTTGGGGAAAAGCTGTCAGTTTCTCAGCATTGTGTATGATGTTAACTATGGGTTTGTCATATATGGTCTTTATTATGTTGAGGCATGTTCCCTGTACACTTTCTTGGTGTGTGTGCGTGTGTGTGTGTGTGTGTGTGTGTGTGTGTGTTATACTTAGTCCAATGTACTCTCTGCATCTATTGAAATGATCATATGGTTTTTATCCTTTCTCTTGATGATGTGATGTACCATGGTGATTGATCTGCAAATATTGAACCGCCCTTGCATTTGAGCAATCAATCCTACTTGATTGTGGCAAATGAATTTTTTAACATATTGTTGGATTTTGTTTGCTCACATTTAGTAGAGGGTTTTTGTATCTATGTTCATCAGAAATATTGGCCTGTAGTTTTTCTTTTTCTCTAGGTTATTTATCCGGTTTTGGCATCAGGATAACACTGGCCTCATAGAAAGCATTTGGAAGCTTTCCTTCTTCTTCTCCTAGTTTTTGGAATAGTTTGAAAAGAATAGATATTAACTCTTCTTTAAATGTTTGGTACAATTTCGGGTGCCTGGGTGGCTCAGTCAGTTAGGCATCTGGCTTCAGCTCAGGACATGATCTCACAGTCCATGGGTTTGAGCCATGCATTGGGCTCTTGTGCTGACAGCTCAAGCCTGGAGCCTACTTTGGATTCTGTGTCTCCCTCTCACTCTGCCCCTCCCTTCCTCACACTCTGTCTCTCTCTCTCTCTCTGTCTAAAAAATAAACATTAAAAAGAAAATTTAAATATTTGGTAGAATTCACCTGTGAACCTCTCTGGTCCTTTGTTTGTTGGAATTTTTTTTTCCTGATTGAATCTCATTGCTGGTAATCCATCTGTTCAAGTTTTCTCTTTGATCATGATTCAGTTTTGGTAGATTTTATGTTCCTTGAAATTTATCCATTTCTTCTAGGTCTTTGAATTTGTGGGCATATATTTTCTCATAATGCTCCCTTACAATACTTCATATTTCTGTGGTGTTAGTGGCTATTTTTCCTTTTTCATTTGTGATTTTTTAATTTGAATCCTCTTTTTTTAAATAGTCTGGCTAGAGATTTATCCATTTTGTTGATCTTTTCAATGAACCACCTTCTTGTTTCATTGATCTGTTCTATTGTTTTTTTTTATTTATGTATCATTTATTTCTGCTCTAATCCTTATTATTTCCTTTCTTCTACTAATTTTGTGTTTTGTTCTTCATTTTCTAACTCCTTTATGTATAAGGTTTAGTTTTTTGAGATTTGTCTTGCTTCTTAAGATAGGTCTGTATTGGTATAAACTTCCCTATTAGAACAGCTCTTCCTACACCCAAAAGATTTTGGATCAGTCTGTTCTCATTTTTATTTGTTCCCATGTAATTTTAGGCTTCTTCTTTGATTTCCTGATGGGACAATTCGTTGTTTAGTAGCATGTTATTTAACTTCCGTGTTCATGCTCTTTTAGATTATTTTCTTGTGGTTGAGTTCTAGTTGTGTAGTGTTGTGGTCAGAAAAGAACACTATGACTATGATCTTTTAGAATTTATTGAGACTTGTTTTGTGGCCTAATATGTGATCTCTTCTGGAGAATATTTCATGTGCACTTGAAAAGAATGTGTATTCTGGTGTTTTAGGATATAATGTTCTGAACATATCTGTTAAGTCCATCTGGTCCAGTGTGTCATTCCCAGCCACTGTTCTCTTGTTGAGTTTCTGATTGGATGATCTGTCTGTTGATGTAAGTGGGGTGTTAAAGTCCCCTACTATAATTTTATTACTATCAATTAGTTCATATTTGCTATTAACTGTTTTATGTATTTGAGGACTTCATATTGGTTGCATAAGTATTTACAATTGTTATGTCTTCTTGTTGGGTTGTCACATTCATTATCATATAGTGTTCTTGCCTCTTCTTACAGTCATTGTTTTAAAGTCTATTTTGTCCAATATAAGTATTGCTACCTCAGCTATCTTTTGACATCAATCTGCATGATAAATGTTTTTCCATTCCCTCACTTACAGTCTGCAGGTGCCCTTAGGTCTGAAATCAATCTCTTGTGGGTAGCATATATATGCATCTTGTTTTTATGTACTGTGTCACCCTATGTCTTTTGATGGGAGTATTTAGACCATTTGCATTCAAAGTAATTATTGATTGATATGTAGGTATTACGATTTTATTATTGGTTTTGTGGTTGTTTTGTATATTTTCTCTAATCCTTTTTTCTCTTGTTCTCATTCATGGTTCATTGGCTTCCCTTAGTGACATACTTAGATTCCTTTCTCTTTACTGTTTGCATATCTATTACTTGGTTTTGATTTACAGTTAACATTCAGTGTATATAAAACATCTTCTGCAAATAGCAATCTATATTTAAAGTTGATGGTCACTTCAGTTTGAAACATTCTTTACTGCTACCCCCCCTCCAACACATTTTAGTAAGTGGTGTCATATTTTACATCCTTTTATTTTGTGAATACCTTGACTTGAGTTTTACAGAGTTTTACTGCTTTTGTGCTTCCCAATTTTCATACTCTCACAAATGTTCTTTTGTTTCCATTCAAAGAGTCCCTTTTAATATTTATTTATGTATTTATGTATGTATGTATTTATTTAAATTTACATCCAAGTTATTTAGCATATAGTGCAACAATAATTTCAGGAGTAGATTCCTTAATGCCCCTTACCCATTTAGGCCATCCCCCTCCCACAACCCCTCCAGTAACCCTCTGTTTTTTCTCCATATTTAAGAGTCTCTTATGTTTTGTCCCCACACTGTTTTTTTTATATGAAATTTATTGTCATATTGGTTTCCATACAACACCCAGTGCTCCTCCCAACTCCCCACCCTATTTTTATATTATTTTTGCTTCCCTTCCCTTATGTTCATCTGTTTTGTATCTTAAAGTCTTCATATGAGTGATGTCATATGATATTCATCTTTATCTGAGTGACTAATTTCATTCAGCATAATACCCTCTAGTTCCATTCACATAGTTGCAAATGGCAAGATTTCATTCATTTTGATTGCAGAGTAATACTCCATTGTATATATATACCACATCTTCTTTAGCCATTTATCCATCAATGGACATTTAGGCTCTTTCCATACTTTGGCTATTGTTGATAGTGCTGCTATAAACATTGGGGTGCATGTATCCCTTCGAAACAGCGTAACTGTATCCCTTGGATAAATACCTAGTTGTGCAATTGCTGGGTCATACAGTAGTCCTATTTTTAACTTTTTGAGGAATCTCCACACTGTTTTCCAGAGTGGCTGCACCAGTTTGCATGCCCACCAGCAGCGCAAAAGAGATCCTTTTTCTCCACATCCTTGCCAACATCTGTTGTTGCCTGGGTTGTTAATGTTAGCCATTCTGACAGGTATGAGGTAGTATCTCATTGTGGTTTTGATTTGTATTTCCCTGATGATGAGTGATGTTGAGCATTTTTTCATGTGTCGGATGGCCATCTGGGTGCCTTCTTTGGAGAAGTGTCTATTCATGTCTTTTGCCCATTTCTTCATGGGATTATTTGTTTTTTGGGTATTGAGTTTGATAAGTTCTTTATAGATTTTGGATACTAACCCTTTATCTGACAAGTCGTTTGCAAATATCTTCTCCCATTCCATCAGTTGCCTTTTTGTTTTACTGATTGTTTCCTTTACTGTGCAGAAGCTTTTTATTTTGATGAGGTCCCAATAGTTCAGTTTTGCTTTTGTTTCCCTTGCCTCCAGAGACGTGTTCAGTAAGAAGCTGCTATGGCCATGGTAAAAGAGATTTTTGCCTGCTTTCTTCTCGAGAATTTTGATGGCTTCCTGTCTTACATTTAAGTCTTCCATCCATTTTGAGTTTATTTTTGTGTATGGTGTAAGAAAGTGGTCCAGGTTCATTTTTCTGCATGTCGCTGTCCAGTTTTCCCAGCACCACTTGCTGAAGAGACTGTCTTTATTCCATTGGATATTCTTTCCTGCTTTGTCAAATATTAGTTGGCCATACGTTTGTGGGTCCATTTTTGGGTTCTCTATTCTGTTCCATTGATCTGAGTGTCTGCTCCCTTTTAATATTTCTTGTAGGGCTCATTTAGTGGCCATGAACTTCTTTAGCTTTTGTTTATCTGTGAAACCTTTTATCTCTCCTTCTATTCTGAATGATAGCCTTCCTGGATGGTGTATTCTTTGATGCAATTTTTTTTTTCTTTCAGCATGTTGAATATGTCATGCAACTGTTTTCTGAACTGCAAAGTTTCTGCTGAATAATCTGCTTATAGCCTATGAGTTTTCCTTTATATGTGTCTCCTTTTCTCTTGATGCTTTCATTTTTTTTCTTTATCACTACTTTTTACCATTTTAATTAGTATGTGCCTTGGTGTGGACCTCCAAGCGTTGATTTTTTGGGGGAACTTCTGTGCCTCCTGGATCTGGATAGCTGTTTCCTTCCCAGATTAGGGAAATTTTCAGCTGTTATTTCTTCAGATAAATTTTCTGCCCCCGTTTCTCTCTCTTCTCTTTTTGGGTTCCCTATAATGCAAATGTTGTTATTCTTAATTGGGCCACTGATTTCCCTAAGTGTATTCTCATTTTTCATAATTCTTTTTCCTCTCATTTGGTCAGCTTGCTTACTTTCCATTACTCCAATTTTCAGGACATCACTTCATTCCTTTGCTTTCTCTAGCCCACTATTTATTCTATCAAGTGTATATTTAATTTCATTTATTGTGTTTTTCATCTGTTTTTTTTTTTTCTTCTCTGTTTAGGGTCTCACTGAGATCCTCTATTCTTTTCTCAACTTCAGTATCTTTATAATCATTACCTTCTCATGGCATATTACTCATGACAGTTTGCTTATATCATTTTCTGTGGCTTTTTCCAGTCCTTTCATTTTGGATATATTCCTCTGTCTCCTCTTTTTGTCTAACTCCTTGTGGCTGCTTCTGTGTGAGAAAGGTCAGCTACATCTCTTGTTCTTCAAAGTAATGGCTTTATGAACAAGAGTTCCTATAGTGCCCTGCAGTGCAGTGTCTCCTGTTCCTGAAGATCTAGAGCTTCAGAGTGGCCTCTATATGTGTGGTGTATGCCCTGCTGTTGAGTCCCGACCTCTGTTTCCCTCAGTACAGTTGTCTGCAGCTGGTATCTTTGCCTCTTGTGGCCAGCGTTTGGTCCCTGGGCAGGAGGGTCTCATTTTAACAAGGTGTGCACTGATATGCTTGTGAAATGAGACTTCCCACTTCTGCCAGAACTGAGGTCCCGCTAAATACACAGGTTGTGAGTTTTGGGTGAGTCTTCTGGGCAAGGGCACCTCCCGCATGGGAGATAAAGCAAGAGTGACTGGTAAGGGCAGATCCCCTGAAGCATGGGAAGGTGAGATTTGGTATACGCAGGTTAGGTAGTGAATGTTGGTGATGCAATGTTTATGCAGATGGTCATGTGTTTATGCTGAGGGGTGAGTGAGGGAAATGTGCTCTCAGCTCCTTTGTTCCTAGAGGGGTCTTTCCAGGACCCCTGCTTCTCCAGACCATGTTCTGAGATAAATAAATAACCCTCCCTCCATTATGGCCTTAGTGTTTTACAAACTGCTGCTTCTATGTTGTATCTCTGATAGCTGTTTGTCATGCTGTCTCCTTAAGGGTGAAGACTCCATTTCCTAATGCCCTCTGGATTCTCCCAGAGCCAAACCTGCTGATTTTTATAATTCCAGGCTTTAAGTCACAGTAGTTGTAAGAACTCACAAAATTCGGCTTGCTTTCAAAGCCAAATGTTATGGGGATTCCTCTTCCCTGTGTGGGCTCCACAGTGTGACAATCTGTTTCTTGCCCTTCACTGCACCCCGGCCTTCCTTCCAACTATGGACAGCCACAGTCTGTTTCACTCCCAAACCACATCTTCACTCTTCAGAACTTCTTCGATGTGGACTTTTCTCTACCATTAGTTGTGGAGTTTGTTTTGCAAGTCTTTGGGTCATTTCCTGGGTTATTTACACTGATGTGAGTGTTATCTAGTTGCATCTGTGTGACAAAGTGAGCTTAGGGTCCTCCTATTCTACCTTCCTCCTACTATGAAAAATTATGTGGCAAAAAATTGGACATCCTAGAAGAAATCCTTCAGTTCCAAACATACAGTCTTCCAAAACTGAATCAAGAAGAAACAAAAAATCTAAGAAGACTAATTACTAGTAACAAAACTGAGCCAGTTAAAAAAAAACAAAAACAAAACAGAAAAAACTCCCAACAAACAAAAGTCCAGGACCAAATGGCTTCAGAAGTGAAGTCTACCAAACATTTAAAGAGTTAATACACACTCTTCTAAAATTATTCCAGAAAAATAGAAGAGGAAAGAAAGCTTCCAAACACATTCTCTGAAGCCACCATTACCCTGATACCAAAAGCTGACAGACACTACAAAAAAAGAAAACTGCAAGCCGGTATCTCTGATCAACACAGATTAGAAATATTCAACAAAATATTAGTAAACTTAAATCAACAATACATTAAAATTCACCACAATAAAGTGGTATTTATTCCAAGCATGCAAGAATGGGTCAATATATGCAATATATCACAATCGATGTGAAATACCACATTAACAAAACGAAATGTGAAAACCATATGATCTTTCCAGCAAGTGCCGAGGAAGCACTTGACAGAATTCAACAACTGTTCATGATGAAAAATCTCAATAAAGTGACTTTAGAGGGAAAGTACAACACAATAAGGACCATATATGAAAAACCCCCAGATCACATCATACTCAATGGTGAAAAACTGAGAGCTTTTCCTCTAAGATTGGGAATAAGACAAAGATGTCCACTCTCATCATTTTTATTCAACATAATACTGTAAATACCAGCCACAGCAATCAGACAAGAAAAAGAAATAAAAGGCTACTGAATTGGTAAGGAAGAAATAAAACTTTCACTATTTGTAGAGGACATGATACTATACATTGAAAATCCTAAAGACTCCACCAAAAAACTACTAGAAGTAAATGTTATATATTAAGTTCATTGATAGTACTTGATAAAAAGACAAAAGAGGAAACACTGAATAAATAGAAAGATATATGATATCTGGAGGTAGGATTTACTATTATAAAAATATCAATTCTCAACTTAATCTCTGATTTCAAGTTATCCTTAATTAACATCCCACTAACAATGCATTTTTTCCTTTATTTAGAATTAATGTTTTTATGTTGATATGATTTTAAACTTGTAGAAGAATTTACAAGTATTCCCATTTACTTTTCAGTCAGCTGCCTCTTAATATTTACATAGTTAGAATATTTATCAGAAGAAATTAACCTTAGTAAATACTATTAAATTAAATATAAAACTTCTTAGATTTCACTGATTTGTTTTTCACAAATATTTTTTTCCCTCTTCCAGGGTTCAATATAAGATACTACACTGAATTTAATTATCATTTCTCTTAATCTCCTCTCGCCTATCAAAGACCTTCAGTCTTTCCTTTTATTTCATGGCCTTGACACTTTGAAGAGTCAGTTATTTTGTAGACTTTCCCCCCAGTTTGGGTCTAATTGAAATTTTTTTCTTTAGTAGATTGTGGTTCTGCATTACTGGGAAGGATACCACAGAGGTTATATGCCTTTTTCAGTGCATTATGTCAGGGGTACATGAGATTGATATCTATCACTGGTGACATTGACCTTGATCATTTTATTAATTGGTATCTACCAGGATTCTGCACTCTAATTATTTACCCCTTTGTAATTAAAAATTTATAGAGTGCCGTGTTTGAGTATTGTTTCTTAAGCTTTACAGTATCCACCAAAAACATTGTTTTCCAAAATTAATCATGTCTTTAACATTACTTTATTATGATCATATTATTCATTTTTTCTTCCTCAAGACACTTAGTTTGTCTCTACTTAAACTTTCATCTATTAATTTGAAATCCTTTGGTGTATCTTGCCTACAGTAACTATTACCATGGTATTCTCACAGTGATTTTCAGTTGCCTCCTTACATTTGTTAATTGGTATTCTTCCATAAGGAAGAGTTGTCATTTTATTTGTTTATTTATTTATTTATTTATTTATTTATTTAAATTTATATCAGTGTATTATGGGCTAATGAATATTGTATTATTTGAGCTATAATACAATATTATAATTATTTTTTTGATCAAGATGTTCCACCATTGACTACTACTAGAAGCTTTCAGGTTGGCTCTATGGACTTTTGATATGTTACTTTCTTTTTTTTAATGCTTCCTTGCTTCCTGCCACCACAAGATGCTTTGGGTTCATCTTGTCTTTTACCTGCCTTGGCTTTGGACTAAATCAGTTCTCCAAAGAGCTCTCTTACTAGAGAATGGTTTTTAGAAACCAAAATCTGAAATCCAGGTATACTCATTGCTACTGGGGTGTTACTATTTCTAGTCCTGTCAGTAGAGTTAGGACACACACACACTTGTGTATACACACTTGTATCTATATTATGTGTACATTTTAACCATACGTCCATATTGACGCCTTTGCCTCTTACCTAGCACTACAGGGTTCATTATACTTTCCTTCTTTAACTGTAATTACTTACTTTGGCATTTGTTATCTATAATACATTTACTTGTTTGTTCAAGTATGAAAATGAAGTAGAATTAGAATTTCTAACCCATATCTGTGAAAAACAATGTACCAACTCCACTACAGTGTTTGAGTAAAAACTTTTCTTAATCTTTAACATTGTAGTATCCAAAGTACTATTTTCTAAAACTTCTTAATCATCTTATTTCTTCCCATTCCTTTTAATATGGCTGTGTGATTTATTTGCAATTCAGTTATATTCATTCGTCAGAGTTTTTATTCCATCTTTCTCTTCCCCCTAGCCCAACAAAAATTTTGGTTGACTTATTTTTTAAAAGTTTAGATGCAGTGATTTTTACACTTTGTGGTTTGTATTTATCTGATAAACATATACAGTCATGTATTCACACCCATAGTTTCCCCCAAATTTTCTTCTGTTGACACCTCTCATCAACCCCCAACCCAGCAACTATGTTTGCCTTCTCCAGAATATCACATAAATGGAATTAGGTACTATGTAGCTTTTTGGGTTTGACTTCTCTAAGTTAGCAAAATATATTTATGATTCATGCATCTCATGTGAAATAATAGTTTGCTATTTTTATTAATAAGTAATATTCTCTTATATGGATATTCTACACATTATTTATTCACCAGTTGAAAGAGATATGGGTTTTTTCCCTCAGTTTTTGGTGCTTAAAAAGTTCCTGGAAGTATTTGTATACACATTTTTTGTGTGAGCATGGTTTTTATTTCTCTGTGGTAGATAACTAGGAGTGGCATAGTTGCATACTAAGTTCACAAGAAATTGATATATTATTACCAAATTGATTCTAGCATTTTGAATTTCCAGTAACAACTTATGTGCGTTCCAGTTGCTCCATGTTCTTGTCAGAATGGTATGACAAGTTTTTTTTTTGTTTTTTTCTTTTTTTAGATATTGTAATAAGTACGTAGTATTATCACATTGTGGTATTAATTTGAATTACCCTATTTCCTAATGTTGAACATCTCATGAACTTAATTGTTGCCCACTTATCTTACTGAAGGGTGTGTTTAGATCTTTTACCCACTTTTCATTAGATTGTCCATTTAAAAAAAATTTTTTTTAATGTTTATTTTTGAGAGAGAGAGAGAGAGAGAGAGAGACAGAATGTTAGCAGGAGAGGGGCAGAGAGCAAGGAAGGCACAGAATCTGAAGCAGGCTCCAGGCTCTGAGCTGTCAGCACAGACCCTGACATGGGGCTTGAGCAATGAACTGTGAGATCATGACCTGAGTTGAAGGTGGATGCCTAACCGACTGAAACACCCAGGTGCCTGTGATTGTCCATTTTTTTTAACTATTATTAAGTTTTGAGGGTTTTTATATATTCTGGGGAAAAGTCCTTTTTTCATAATTGTGTAATATGCTCCAAGCCTATGGTTTGTCATTTCATTTTCTTAACAGGATCTTTAATTTTAAAGAAAAAAATAATTTTAAAGAAGTTCAATTTGTTTCTTTTGTCGATAATTTTGACGTTATATACAAAACCTCTTTGCCTAACCTAATGTCATGCAGATTTTCCCTGGTGATAATTGTTGATTATTCTTGTTTCTTAGTGGAGATAGAGAAGAAGGGCAGACAGTTTCTTGCCTTTTCACATAGCTGCTTTTTCCTATAATACACACTTCCTAGGGCTTGGTTCAAACTTTTCTGTGAGTACACCCCATGCGATTTATGAAGAGGCAGCCTGCACAAGGACATAAGTAATTTCTATGGTCTTTATGGGTTTCTCACTGTTCTGCCAGCCAACACTCACCTTTACAAATTTTTCAAATGTACTAGTTTAACTTTTTTTTTTTAACTGTATCTGGTTCCTGTCTATCTAAAGTGAGTGAATGCTTGCTCTCCTGTCTCCCTGTAGGCACCATCTCTCTTTAGATGTTTGGAACTATGCATTGGACCTCAGCTCTATGATGGGCTCAAAAAAGTTATAGTTTTGAAGTTAATCTGTCTCTTTTTTGTTGCAAGTGTAGGTGTGATCTTTTACTTTTGTGTCTCATGTGGAAGATGTAATTACCCACAACCATTTTTAAGAAACCAGATTCCCTGATGTCCTATAAATGAAAAATACTAGCCAAAAATATGTTTAAAAAGAACAATAAGGTAATAGTTTCCTTCAAACATATCAAAAGTTACCTTATTATGTTTTATTTTTTTTTTATTTTTTTTCAACATTTATTATTTATTTTTGGGACAGAGAGAGACAGAGCATGAACGGGGAAGGGGCAGAGAGAGAGGGAGACACAGAATCAGAAACAGGCTCCAGGCTCCGAGCCATCAGCCCAGAGCCTGACGCGGGCTCGAACTCACGGACCGCGAGATCGTGACCTGGCTGAAGTCGGACGCTTAACCGACTGCGCCACCCAGGCGCCCCACCTTATTATGTTTTAAATAATATTTACTATGTTACATAGCTACCTTAAATAAAACAGTGTGATTTTGGTAGAGAAATAAACACAAGATCAATGGAACAGAATTGATTTTTCAGAAACAGATTATAAATATGATAATTTAATACATAATGAAGAAGATATTTCAAATCACTGAAGACACACATTGTTTACTAAAAGATTTAGGGACAATTGGATATCCATTAGAATAATAAATTACATTTTATATATCACAACATTCACAATAGATTCCAAATCTACTAAGGATCTAAATATAAGGGAAACTAACAATAAAGGTATTACATATATGAAATTATGGGAAAATGTTTTTGTAATCTTGGCATGGAAACACTATAAGGAAGACACTACAAAGAAAATGATTGACAATTCTAACCAACTAATATTTAGAAATGTCTGCATAACATAAAATACCATATATAGAGTTTTACAAACAGGTACAGGACAGGAGGAAATATTTTCTTTTATTAACTTTTTCTAATTAGTAAGAAAATTAGTATGAAAACTGCCAATTAGGCAAATAAAATAATTGGCAAAAGATGTAAAATGACAATTTGCAGAACTGAAATGGCCAATAAACAAAGGATAAGATGTTCAACTTCCTAACAATCAGGGGGAAGGGGGAATTAAAATGATAAGATATAAGTTTTCTTTTTTTTAATTAAAAAAAAATTTTTTTTAACGTTTATTTATTTTTGAGACAGAGAGAGACAGAGCATGAACGGGGGAGGGGCAGAGAGAGAGGGAGACACAGAATCCGAAGCAGGCTCCAGGCTCTGAGCTGTCAGCACAGAGCCCGACGCGGGGCTCGAACTCACGGACCGCGAGATCATGACCTGAGCCGAAGTCGGCCGCTTAACCGACTGAGCCACCCAGGCGCTCCAGATATCAGTTTTCACTGAAAAGAATGGTGATGAACAATTTTTGTTGATGACCATGAATGGACATGGAACTTTTATGTACCCTCAATGAGACAGTATGTTTAAAATGCCTTTTAGGAAGTTAACTGAGCAGTATCTTTCAGACTGTAACATATTTTTCTAAAAGCCTGAGTTCTTTTGGTCACAAGAAACAAATCCTATTTAAACTTGCTTGTGCCATTCAAACAAATTATTGACTCTTTCAACTGAAAATTTCAGTTGAAAGGAATTGAGCAAGGGAACATTGGCTTTATATAAGGCTTGACCTGCAAGCACCCATTTCCTTCTGATTCTCAGCTCGCCCTTCTGTCCTATGTTTGCCTCCGGCTATGATACTAAGATGGTGTTATAAGTTGAATTATGTCCTCAAAATGCATATGTTGAAGTCCTAACCCTAAATATCTCAGAATATAGACTTTTGGAGATAGGGTTTTTAGAGAAGTAATTAACATGAGGTTTCCAGAGTGGGCCCTGATGCAGTATGATTGGTACCCTTACAAGAAGTGAAAATTTAGACACAACTCACACAGAAGGAAGACAATGTAAAGACCCAGGGAGAGGATAGCTATCTACAAACCACGAAGAAAGGCCTGAGGCAGATTCTTCCTTCATAGTCTTCACGAGGAATCAATTTGCCCACACCTTGCTCTTGGACGCCTAGGCTTTGGACCACTGAGAAAATAAATTTCTGTTATTTGTGCCACCTAGTTTGTGGTATTTTGTTATAGCAGCGCTAGCAAACTATTACAGATAGCATGGACATCTTCCAGGTCTATGTAATTTCTGTACATGTACAGTAAGAAAGAATATCTCAGAATTGGTATCAAAATCCTTGAATTTTATTTTTATTAGAACCGTTATAAGACATGTGCCATCCTCTAGGTTAATCATTGTTGTGATCAGAGGTATTAAATGGGTTCATTGCCTTAGCCTGTCCTAAGATCCACTTCTACTGTAGTCTGATGCCCCAGTAGCAAAGAGCTTGAATGGAATATGAGAACTCCTGCAAATGGAGGAGCAAGGAATGGATGCCAGGTAAATGCCTTCTCTGTTTTCCATCCTTCAACTGCTCTCCTCACTAACAAAAGGAAATAGTGGTATATATGTCCAAAAGGCCTGTATGAGCTTTTTTATTAGGCCATTCATTCTTATAATGAAAAAGTCAGATCAACCTCAGTGTCAGCCAGTAGAATGACTGGCTCATCTGTGATGAAACCACAGAATGGATTAGCATCCCTTCTATGCAAATGTTAAAAAGAATGGGCTGTATTTACATGGCTTGAAATGGAAAGCTCTGTATGACCAAAATAAAAGATGTGAGTTGTGCATAATATTTATAGAATGATGATAATTACAAAAACAAATTATATTTCTGAATATACATATAGGTATGTATATAAATTGTTTTAATGTGTAGGATACCTACCTAACTGGCAACAGCGGTTATGTCAGAAGAAGGGTGTAGGGTTAGGAAGAGTAACTATGGGGACTTTGGCTTTGTGGAGGGTTTTCTGGCTATTTATGGGAATACGTTCAGGTAATTAGTACTTGTAACATTAAAAAATAAAGTGCTTAGTATCATATCTTGAATCTAGAGAGCACTTAGTAAATATTAACAGTTATTATTATTATCAAGAATAGGTGAGAACTTCCCAGTCACATTCCTACTGACAAGTATAAATTAGACCAGGGAAAACAGCTTGGCAAGAGGGCCAGATGACATATATATAATGTGTACATGTGTGTATATAAATGCACAGTATAAGTGTAGAAAGTCCTTCACCAAGCTGGTAACTATAATTACCATTGGGGGGGTAATTAAATAGGGAGGAGATGAAGGCAGATTTCATTTTTATTCTAACTTTTATATTTTTTAGCTGTTCATAAACATGCATCATTTTAGTATTATTTGTAGTAATCAAAATTATTCTTCTGTAATCCCTGGTTTGCTTCTATAATCTATATCTTCATTGATTTAAAAACTAATCCCAGCAAGGGAGAACAATTTGCAAAAGCATTTATTTGAGTCCTGTTTGTGTTCCTATATTCTGGGCAATTGAATGAGAATGAGGATTGTTTGTCAAACCAGGACCAGCTGGGATTCTCTGGCTGACTCCCAGGCGCAACTGTGAAGAAACGGATATTGGGTGCTCTCCCACCTCGTCAGGAGCAGCATTTCTCCTGTCTGCTCTTGGCACCCCCTAGCATCCTGTGCCCTGCTAAGGTGTTAACTGACAACTGACAGATTTTACTAAGAGCCTACTCTTCTCAGTAGTATTTGCATTTTAAAAGTTGACTTTAAAACTTGAAAAAAAAAAAAAAGCAAAATTCAACAACAAAAAAACACACAAACTTCTAAGATTTGAGGCATGAAGTTCCTTCACAATAGCAAGTTCATACCACAAATCTCTCATCTTTAAAGCAGATAAACAAATGTTCTCCTGACATCTGAGTTCCCATTAGCTACCATCTTGTGGTGATACATTTTTATGCAAAATTTACTATAGAACAGTTCATTGTGGTCATTCTACAACCACCCAATCAGTACAATTCCAAAATAACGTGGCTTTCACCTTCTTTCCTGAAACTGCTCTCTTTAATGTGCCATCATTAAGATCTAATTGCCAGTTTGAGGGACTTTTTTTGAATTTAATTCAGTACTCTCTAGGAGAGAGGTGTTAGCATTTGTCACAGTTTTTAATTTGTCTGTTTATCTGTCCCCCCACCTTAATAGGGAGCTTCTTATGTCTGAATCTCTGATCCATTCATCTCTGTATCATTGTTTTCTTTACAACACTTAGCCCATGATAATGCTAAAAATAGATATACCACCTGATACCTGCTGGAAGATTGGATGATTTGGGAAGCCCAGTGCTGATCACAGAGGAGGCATGAATGAAGAAAGTGCAAAAACACGACAGGTGTGGGAGTTTTAGACTGAGGATATAATTTAAGCAGGTAAATTCTCCTCGCAGCTCTTCCAGGATGCTACTGATCCATTCTTCAGGTGGCCTCTGATTATACAAATTAGGAAGACATGTAGGTTCAGCCAGTGCAGGAAGCAAACCTCATTGAGGTTTGACTGCAAGACAGGAGTTTCATTTCCATCATGACACTGGGTAAAATATAGGAATGAGAGAGAAGAAGAGCGTTATTCCAAAACAACAGCAAGAAAGTAACTTCAGTGTCCAAGGTGTTATTCATACATTACTTTTATCCTATCCCTAACAAAACAGGCCAGGTCTCTTCAATACTGTAAATATACTTAAATATTAAAGCAATAGAATTGAAGATGGCTTTAAGTCACTTTTAATGACCTTCCAAGCAAGTCCCGAGCTCTGTGGAAGAGGTAGGTGCAGGGTTCAGCTTTGAATGTGAGTTTTCAAAATGCTGTAATAAAGACTACCACTTCTGAACATTATTCCACAACCCCCCCCAATCTCCTGTAGGTTCCTATTGTTTTAGTCTCTAAGGTGCAGATCATGTTTGGGTTTGTTCTGGGAAGGGATAATGGGTGGCAGGAGGGAGGACTTCTCTATGTCTGCACACAGGTGATAACTATGCTAAGATACACTGACTGTCTTTCTCTGAACACTTCTGAATTTAGAATAATTGTAACTTTAGCCTGCTTTGTGACAGAAATAAAACCATTGTAATAGAAATGTGTCATAAGATCAATGTCTTCTACTTCTAAAACAAACATCTTTCCTATGCCTCTGTGTTTGTTTTGCCTTTAGAAGTTGAGTCCTTTATCAAACAGTAGGAGACTATTATCTGGTGATAATGTATTTTGATTCTATTGCTGTTCTCTCAAAGCTGGTTTTCTCTGGGCCCATCTTTCTGGTATATTTGTTTAATGACATGTTTAAAAATCTTTGTAAGAGATGTATTAAAGTGACAGATATTTTATATTGCCAACATAAACCACAATCTTCAAGGTTGAAGATAAACTCCATCCTGGTCTCAACTACTATATGCTTTAAAGCTCTTAGCTGCTTTTCAAATGCTGGCATAGTTGTCAATCATTCTGTATCATGCTTATAGTTTGTGTGAGGAAGCCATTTGTTAAATTGCAGCCTTCTAAACTCAAAGAACATTCACCAAATGCTTTCAGATAAAATGCCACCTTATTCTGTAAATACTGGGAAACTTGCAAGGAGAAGAAATACCTGAGGGAAACAAAAATTATGGGAGAGAGAAGAATCAATACATTTCTCCATTCTCTGTTAAACTTTTGATAACTAAAAATATCACTTAATTCTGTTTTCTATGCATTTTTGTTATTCTAGATAGAACAGCTGCCACACTGGTGGACTCTGTTAGGATTTTCTTCGTATTCCACCGCTCTTTCCCCTCCTTTTGGTAGACCCTACTGTTCTCTCTAGACAGAGGCTTCAGGATGGCAGAGATACTGAATGGTAAGTGAATATTCCTTCCCCCACCCCACCCCCTTAACAATACTACCAGTCCCCTGCTCTACATTGCTGGTAGCTGGCACCATCAGTCCCATAAATTTTCACAATTCTTCTTTGTACTAACACTTCTCATCCTGTTATTTTAGTCAAATATGCAGAAGACTGAGACTGAGCTTACCTCTGAAGTACCAACTCAAATGTTTATCATTTATTTCCTTTCTTTAACCTACAGGATTGAAGTCCATGGTTGCCAACCAAGAGATAGCACATGTGCACTAAATAGTGTGTGAAAACTTAGTAACTATTACATCTCAGAATGCATAGTATGTATATTTATATGTCATATGATATAAAACTATTATTTTCAGTGTATGTTTACAGTAGGTAAAGCAATATGTGACAAGTTAATAGCTTCTATGTTCAGAGGTGGGAATTGCAAATCATCTCAGAGGAGAGTTCTCATTATGGGAAGATTTACTTCAGTGATTCTTTTTAGTTAAGCAGTTGTAAAGCAAGAAAGTCCTATTGTTCTGGAGGAATCTTGCAATAGAAGCATTTTTTGGCACCTATTTGTTTTCAGAATTGTCTTTTGAGAGAAAGATGACCAGAAGCCAGGATATCGTCTGGTAAGAATGAATGTAATATCCTGGCTCTTATCCTTGAGATTAGAAATTAAGGAAACCTATACGGGTGGGCCAAAGTCACCCAGTCTATCTTAGTCTATGTGGGCTGCTATAACAGCATACTGTAAACTGCGTGGTTTATAAATGATAGAAATTTAGTTCTCACAGTTACAAAGGTGAGGAAATCTGAGATCAAGTCTCTACAGATTAGGTGTCTGGGAATAGGGTGCTTACTGGTTCACAGACTGTCATCTTTTCATTATATCCTCACATGACATAGGGGTTGAAGGAGCTCTCTGGGTCTCTTTTTATGAGGAAAATAATCTCCTTTATTTTAATTTTTTAAGCATAGTTGAAAATTTTATATTAGTTTCAGGTATACAAAATAGAAAATAGTGATTTGACAACTCTGCAGGTTATGCTATGCTTACCAAATGTGTATCAACCTTCTGTCACCACACAACAGTATTACAATACCATTGACTAAATTCCCCATGCTGAACTTTTTACCCCCATGACTTATTCATTCCTTAGCTGGAAGCCTCTATCTACTACTCTTTTACTGCTTTTTAACCATCCCTCCCACTACCTTCCTATAGCAACTACCAGTTGTCTGTATTTGAGTTTGTTTCTACTTTTTGTTTATTTTGTTTTTTAGATTCCACATGTAAGTTGCAATCATGGTATTT
Organism: Puma concolor; assembly: GCF_028749965.1. Lineage (NCBI taxonomy): Eukaryota > Metazoa > Chordata > Mammalia > Carnivora > Felidae > Puma > Puma concolor. The sequence goes on along the minus strand of NC_141674.1, from coordinate 139,030,666 downwards.
GTTTTTCTCTGACCTATTTATTTTTTTAAGTATAGATATATATGTTATCTTTGTTTCAGAGGTATAATATAGTGATTCCATAACTTTATACATTACACTGTATTCACCGCAAGTTATTTCACTTACCTTAATGCCTTCCAGGTCCATCCATGTTGTCACAAATGGCAAGATTTCATTCTTTTATAGCTAAATAATAATACATTTTATATATAGTCCACATCTTCTTTATCCACTTATATATCAGTAGATACCTAGGTTGCTTCCATATTTTGGTTAATGTAGATAATGCTTCAATAAACATAGTGGTGCATATATCTTTTTTTTAATGTTTATTTACTTTTGAGAGAGACAGAGACAGTGACAGAATCCAAAGCAGGTTCCAGGCTCTGAGCTGTCAGCACAGAGCCAATATGGGGCTTGAACCCATGAGCCACAAGATCATTACCTGAGCTGAAGTCAGAAGCTTAACCAACTGAGCCATCCAGGTGCCCCACATATATCTTTTTGAATTAGTTTTTGTTTTCTTTGAGTAAATACCCAGTACTGAACTTATTGGATCATATGGTATTTCTATTTTTATTTATTTTTTTATGAAATTCTGTTTTCCACAGCAGTTGCACCAATTTACATTCCCATCAACAATGCACAAGGGTTCCTTTATTTTCACATCTTCTCCAGCAGTTATTTCTTCTCTTTTTGATACTAACCATTCTGGCATGTGTGAGGTAAATCTCATTGTAGTTCTGACTTGCATTTCCCTGATTATTAGTGATGTTGAACATATTTTTATGTTTGTTGGCCACCTATAAGTCTTGGGAAAAATGTCTATTCAGGTCCTCTGCCCATTTTGTAACAGATTGTTTTTTAGTGTTAAATAAGTTGTATAAGTTCTTTATATGTTTTGGATATTTAACCCCTTATCAGATATATCATTTGTAAATATCTTTTTCCTTTCAGTAGGTTGCCTTTTGATTTGTTGATGGTTTCCTTCACTGTGCAAAAGCTTTTTATTTTTGTGTAATCCCTATCATTTAATTTTGCTTCTGTTTCTCTTGCCTTAGGAGACAGGTCTAGAAAAATGTTTCCATAGCCAATATCAAAGAAATTACTACCTATGTTTTCTTCTAGGAGTTTTATGGCTTCAGGTCTCACATTTAGGTCTTTAATCCATTTTGAGTTTATTTTTGTGTGTGGTGTAAGAAAGTAGTCCAGTTATATTCTTTTGCATGTAGCTGTCCAGTTTTCCCAACATCCTTTTTTGAAGAAGACTGCCTTTTCCCCAATATTTTCTTACCTCCTTCCTCATAGATTAGTTGACCACATAACTGTGGGTTTATTTCTGCATTCTCTATTTTGGTCTATTGATCTATGTGCCTATATTTTTGCCACTACCATACAGTTTTGATTACTATAGCTTTCTAGTGTATCTTACAATCTAGAATTGTGGTAACTCAAGTTTTGTTCCTCTTTTTCAAAATTGATTTTGCTATTCGTGGTCTTTTGTAGTGCCAAACAAATTTTAGGATTATTCTAGTTCTGTGAAAAATACTATTGGTATTTTGATAGGGATTGCATTAAATCCCAGATTGCTTTGGGCAAAACATTTAAACAATAGTCATTCTTCCAATTCATGAGTATGATGTATGTTTTTGTGTCATCTTCAATTTTTTTTTTTTTTTTTTTTGTCAGCATCTTATAGTATTCAGAGTACAGGTCTTTTACCTCCTTGGTTAAATTTATTTCTAGGTGAATGGAATTATTTTCTTAATATCTCTGATATTTTGTTATTACTATAGAGAAATGCAACAGATTTCTGTATATTAATTTATTACCCTACAACTTTACTGAATTTATTATTTCTAATAGTTTTTTGGTAAAGCCTTTAGGAATTTCTATGTATAGTATATCACATCAAGTGCAAATAGCAAAAATTCTACTTTTCCCTTCCCAGTTTGGTTGTCCTTGATTTCTTTTCCTTTTCTGACTGCTGTGACTAGGACTTCCAGTACTGTGTTGAATAAAAGTGGCAAGAGTGGACATCTTTGTCTTCTTTATGATCTTATGAAAAAAGCTTTTGGTTTCTCAACATTGAGTATGATATTAGCTGTGGGTTTGTCATAACCTTTATTATGTTGAGGTATATTTCCTCTAAACCCACATTATTAAGAGTTTTCCTCACGAATGGATGTTGTATTTCATTAAATGTTTTTTCTGCATCTATTGAAATACAATTTTTATCCTTCTGTTAATGTAGTGTGTAATGTTGACTGATTTATGAATATTGAACCATCCTTGTATACCCAGAATAAATCCCACTTGATCATGTTAAATGATCCTTACAATGTATTGTTAAATTCAGTTTGCTAATGTTTTGTTGAGGATTTTTGCATCCGTGTTGGTCAGGGATATCGGCCTATAGTTTTTTTTTTTTTTTTTGTGGTGTCTATGTCTGGTTTTGTTATCAGGGTAATTCTGGTTTCATAGAAAGTGTTTGGAAGCTTCCCTTCATCATCTTTTTTTTAATATTCTGAAAAGAATAAATGTTACATCTTCTTAAACATTTAGTAAAATTCACTTGTGAATCTATTTGGTTGTGGACTTTTGTTTTTTGGGAGTTTTTTGATTACCAACCTAATTTCATTTCTATTTACTAATCTTTTCAGTTATTTTGGAAAACTGTATGTTTCTAGAAAATTATCCATTTCATCTAAAATTTCCACATTTGGCACATAATTTTTTATAGTAGTCTCTTAAAATCCTTTGTATTTCAGTGGTGTTGATTGCTTCTATTTCATTTCAGGTTTTATTTATTTGGGTCTTCTCTCTTTTTTAAATGTTTATTTATTTTTGAGAGAGAAAGACATAACATAGAGAGAGAGAGAATGAATCTGAAGCATGCTCCAGGCTCTGAGCTATCAGCACAGAGCTTGATGCAGGGCTCAAACCCATGAGATCATGATCTGAGCCTAAGTTGGACGCTTAACCCACTGAGCCACCAGATGCCCCTCTCTTTTTTCTTGATGAGTCAAAGGTTTATCAGTATCATTTACCTTTTAAAAGAACCAGGCTTTTGGTTTTGTTATTCTTTTCTATTTTGTTTGTTTGTCAATTTGGTTTTTGTTCTCAATTTCATTTATTTCTGATCTGATCTTTATTATTTTCTTCAATTAACTTTGGGCTTTGTCCTTTTTTTTTTTTTGTTCTTTTAGTTATAAGGTTACACTGTTTGAGTTTTTTGTTTCTTGAAATAGGCTTGTATTTCCACATGCAATATTTCCCTTTTAGAACTCTTTTAGGTGCATCCCAAAGATTTGGATGGTCATGTTTTAATTTTCATATGATTCTATGCATTTTTTTATTTCTTCATTGACTTTCAGTTGTTCGGCTGCATGTTGTTTAATCCAGTTTTTCCTGTGAACAATTTTCCAGTTTTTCCTGTGAACAGTTCCTAGTTTCATACCCTTGTGGTTGGAAGAAAAAAAAAGCTTGATTTGATATCACTTCTCTTAAATTTATTGATTGGTTTTGTGGCTTAACAAGTCATCTATCTATTCTAGAGAATGTTTCATGTGCTCTTAAAGAGAATGTGTTTTCTATAATTTTTAGATGGAATGTTCTACATGTATCTATTAAGACTATCTGGTCTAATGTGTCATTGAAAGCCTCTGTTTCCTTATTGATATTCTGCCTGGATGATCTATCCATTGATATCAGTAAGACGTTAAAGTCCCTTATTATTATATTACTGTCAATATTATTGTATTATATGCTGTTAATAGTTGCTTTACATATTTGGGTGCTCTAGTGTTGGCTAGATAGATATTTACAATTGTAAAACCCCTTGTTGATTTCATCCCTTTATCATTGTTGTAAAGTCTTTTGTCTGATAGAAGTATTGCTATCCTGCTTTTTTTGTTTCCATTTGTATGGAATATCTTTTTCCATCCCTTCAGTCTGTATGTATCTTTAGGTCTGTAGTGAGCATATGCCTGGGTCTTGTTCTTTTTTAAAAAATATCCATTCTGGGGCGCCTGGGTGGCGCAGTCGGTTAAGCGTCCGACTTCAGCCAGGTCACGATCTCGCGGTCCGTGAGTTCGAGCCCCGCGTCAGGCTCTGGGCTGATGGCTCGGAGCCTGGAGCCTGTTTCCGATTCTGTGTCTCCCTCTCTCTCTGCCCCTCCCCCGTTCATGCTCTGTCTCTGTCTGTCCCATAAATAAATAAAAAAACGTTGAAAAAAAAAATTTTAAAAAATATCCATTCTGTCACCCTATGTCTTTTGAGTTTGATTATATATATATATATATATATATATATATATATATATATACATGTATATTTTGATTATATAAATATATACATATATATGTATATGCTATTTTAAAAATTGTTCTTTGGTTGTTTTTTGTATTTCTTCTTCCTTTTTCTCTTGCTCTCTTTCCTTGTGATTGATAACTTTCTTCAGTGTTACACTTGGCTTCCTTTCTATTTTTTGTATATCTAGTATAGTTTTGGTTTGCATTTACCATGAGATACGTATATAACATTCTAGGAATATAGTATTCTTTATTAGGTTTTTGGTCCTTTAAGTTTGAACACACGTTAAAGGTACTTCATTTTTATTCCCTCGTCCACATTTCATGTATTTTATGTTATATTTTACATATTTTCTTTTATATGTTATCTTAAATAACATTTTAGATACAATTGCTTTTATTACTTTTGTCTTCTAACCTTACTAGTTTTTAAAATATTGATCTACTACCTTTACGTTGCTGAACTCTGTTACTTTTGTTAGTGATGAACTCTGTTACTTTTGTTAGTCTGGGACCTCTATTGCTTCTCAGTCTTTTGGTGAAGATCAAGTATAGTCTGGAGAACTCTATCTCTCCTTCAATTTGAAGTGATAACCTTGCCTGGTAGAGTAATCTTGGTTGTAGGTTCTTTTCCTTTCAGCACTTTAAATATATCATGCCACTCCCTTCTACTCTGCAAAGTTTCTGCTCAAAATCAGCTGATAACCTTAAGGGGTTTCCCTTGTTCATAACTAGTTATTTCTCTCCTGTGCTTTTCAGAGTCTCTCTTATCTTTAATCTTTGTTATTTTATTTTTTTTTATTAAAAGTTTATTTAGGGACACTTGGGTGGCTTAATCAGTTAAATGACCAACTTTGGCTCAGGCTATGTATGATCTTGCGTGTCTGAAGTTTGAGCTCTGCGTCGGGCTCTGTGCTGACGGCTCAAAGCCTAGAGCCTGCTTCAGATTCTGTCTCCCTCTCTCTCTGCCCCTCCACTGCTTGTGTTGTCTCTCTCAAAAGTAAATATTAAGAAAAAAAATTTTTTTAAAAGTTTGGGATGCCTGGGTGGCTCAGTCAAGCGTCCAACTTCGGCTCAGGTCATGATCTCACCATTTGTGGGTTTGAGCCCTGCGTCAGGCTCTGTGCTGACAACTCAGAGCCTGGAGCCTGCTTCAGATTTTGTGTCTCCCTCTCTCTCTGCCCTCCCCCACTCACGGTCTGGCTCTGTCTCTCAAAAATGAATATCTTTTTAATTAAAAAAATTTAATTTAAAAAACTAAAACAATTTTTTTTTTTTGAGAGAGAGAGACAGAGAATACCAAGCAGGCTTTGCACTATCAGGTTAGAGCCTGACATGGGAGGCTCTCACAAACTGTGAGATCATGACCTGAGCTGAAATCCAGTCAGATGGTTCACTGACTGAGCCACCCAGAGGCCCCAAGCTTTGTTATTTTAATTAAGTATCTTGGTATAGTGCTCCTTGGGTTCCTCTTGTTTGGGATTCCTTGTGTTTCCTGAACCTGGATGTCCATTTCCTTCACCAGGTTAGGAAAGTTTTAAAAATTATTTCTTCAAGTTTTCTGCCTCTTTACTTGAGGTAGTGCAAAAGATCCCTTAATATATCCTCATTTTTAAAATCCTTTTTTTCCTTTTTGTTGTTCAGCTTGGGTGTTTCCCATTATTTTCTTCCAGATCACTTATCCATTCTTCTGCATACTCAAATTCACTATTTATTCCTTCTGGTATATATACATTTTTTATTTCAGTGTCTGCAATTATTTTCTGTCTTATTATTGAAGTTCTGAGTTCATCTACTCTATATTCTTGGGAATATCTTTATTACCATTAATTTTAACATGTTATCATGTAGATTATATCCATTTCATTTTCTTCTTTTTCTGAGGTTTGTCTTGTTCATTCTTTTGGAGTGTGTTCCTCTCATTTTCTTTAACTTTCTTCTTTTGTTTCTATGAATTAAGTGCAACAGCTACTTCTCTTAAATGCTCAATACTGTGAAGTAATGATCTTGTTCATGGTCTTCCCTTGTGTAGACTGTGTGCCTCGTGACTTTGGCTGACTGGAGCTCTGCCTGTCATGGGCTTGATGTCCAAGGGAATTACAACTGGGGCCACCACTGTTAGATGGACAGAGATGAAGTGAGCATGGCCCAAGGAAGTCCCAGGGCTCTTGGCACAGAAGGCTTCTTGACATGACAACTGAAACTTTAGTGGACAGGGGCTGGGGTAGTCCTGCTACTCTCTGTATAAAGGGAGCCCTGGGAGGACAGCTGAAACTAAACTAGGTACAAGGGGGAATCCAGGGACTCTCCACCCAGAGGGTGCCCTAACAGAACTGCTGATGCTTGTGTAAGTATAAGTTGGATGGTTCTGGAACACTCTTTGCAGGGGGTGCTCCTGTGGGACAGTTGGAGCCAAGACAGGCATGGGTTGGAGGTTTTCGAGGGCACTTTGCTCAGGGGATGCCTTATGGAGTAGCTGGAGCCATGCTGGGTGCAGGCCAGGAGTTCCTGGGATGTTCTGCACAGGGCTACCCTGGTACATAATCTGGAGCTGAAATTTTCCTGAGGTGCTGTATACTGAGGGTTCCCTGGAAAGTTGTCTGGAACCAAAAGGTATGGGCCTGGAGCATTCTGGAGTACTTTAGATTTGTATTACCTTAGCAAGATATCTGGAGCCGCAGTGAGGACTGCCCAAAGGTGTCCAGGTGTGTGCCACCCTGTGGCAGCTTTGGAGGGATGGCTGGGGCTATTGTAGGCTAGTAATTTTTTGGTAGGCAAGCTCTAGGGTAAGCCAGATACTGCTCTTGACCCTGGTATCAAAGTGGAAGGGAGCTATAAACTGTAGTCACTCCAACTCAGTGAAAGTTTCAGCAGTCTCCAAGCCATTTGAAAGAATTAAGGCTGGGATTTTTATGTTCTAGTTGCTGTTTTAAACCTTGTTTGTTTGTTTAATGTTCCAGGACATCCAAGATTGGTGTGGCCTAGAGGCTTGGGCTCGCTGAGGCAGCAGGCCAGCTATGGTATGAGGACCCTACTTCTATCTGTACTATCAAGATGGAGGGGGAACATAAACAGTGGGGCTCACCAGGTCCTCTGACCCAAAGAGAGTTCCAACATCTCCTTAGCCATTTGGGAGGATTTAGGGCTAGTTCTTTTATATTCTAGTTGCCCTTTAATACCATGGCTTTTGTCTGTCCTGGGACACTGGAAAAATCTGCTCATAGGCCCTTGTACTATCCCCACCAACTACAGTTACCAGTGCTAGGTGTAGGGATCCCTTTGTTATCTTGTCTCTATCTCTCTTGCTCTTCTTTAGGTGGTGTTTTGATTTGCAGAATCTCTTCAGCCCTTAATTTTAATTCCAGAATAATTTTCATATAAATAGGTAGATTTGGTGTGTCCATGGAGGTGGTAAGTTCAGGGTCTTCCTATGTCACTATCTTGGGCTCCTCTCTCAGCATTGATCTTTTTTAATGATAGCCCTCATGAACTAATGACCTCTCAAATACTGTCGCTTTGGGGATTAGCCTTTAACATAGGAATTTTGGAGGACATTAACATTCAGCTGATAGCAGAATCCAAGGCTAGTTTATGATAAAGGATACCAAAAGCCCTAGAAGGGTTCTCACTATGAGATAAATGGCTGGTAACCTGATCATAATATGGATCCAGGTGTTTGTTTTTTTTTTAGATTAGAGCTAGCAAAACATGTTTCTGAGCCAGGATGTACCTGCAGGTATTGGACCCTTTGAGACAAGAAACAGGCCAGCAAGGCCATCACTACATAATGTATTAGTGTTCCTTGTATCAGGGTATCATTTATAGTAACAACCATTTGATACCAATATGGCAATAGCCCTGAATTGATAGGATTTTACAGTTCTCTACCTTGTGTTTAGAATATGGAAAGTGAGCCCCAACATTATTTTATAGGGTTCAGAAGAATTTTCCAAATGGAAGCCTACAGTAATCTGAAGATTAATTGGAAAAATAAGAATTGACTGTACTTGTATATCTAACTTATAAAGTGGGTAATACTACTTATATGTGGATATTACCATGATACCCAATATTCAGATGCATTAGCATTAGTGAATATATAGTCTTTTGACATTTTGTATCTTATTAATTAGCAGATGCCATGTGGGAGTTTGGAAAATTACCGAATTATCTTGGAAATTATATAAGCTTTTCCCATTACTCCTCAAAACTCTTAGATATTAAACAAAATAGCTTTGCTTCATCTGGGTACAGTGATAAGGAAAAGGTCTAGATGCATTCATGCCCAGGGAATGGAGAAATCATATATGAAACAATCAGTGGGAATTTGCTAGTCTTTAAAACCCTTAGAGGAATAGAGGTGACAGGTAACCAGGTATATTTGCTAGAGCTGCCTTAGCAAAATATCCCAGACTGGGTTGCTTAAACAACAAATGTATTTTCTTCCAGTTCTGGAGGTGACATCTTTCCTTGGCATTCAGATGGCTATCTTCTCACTGTATCCTCATATGGTCATTCCTTGGTCTGTGTATATGTCTTAATATTTTTTTCTATGGATAGCAGTCATATTGGAATGGGACCTACCCCACATGACCTTGGTGGCAGGCCACAATTCTGCACACAGCACAATAGCTTCAGGAAGATCCAGAGGTTCCTAGCTTTTTCTCCTCTGGACTTGGTGCTCTGTTCTTAGCCCTCAAATCTCTGAAATTTGATCCTGCAGTGTTGGGGCAGGGGTAGTTCAGCTCCTGTTGAATGGTGGAGGAAGACAGGATGGGAGATGAGAGAGAGTCATTAATACATAGAGCTGGTTCAGCCATCCTCAGATCAAAGTGGAAATGACTTTCAACATAGCAACATTTTGCTAGGTCATTATTAGTTTCTTTTAGATGATCTATTTTCTATTTCAGATATGAAATTGGTTAAAATGGCTTTTGTGGGGAGGCTGAGTGTTTTCCACAATAACACAGCATATTCGCTAACAACCGAAAGAGACAAATATTAATTATAAACTAGTCACACAGGGAGTCTGCTTGTACACACTTTTTGTTTTCCCTCGGGGCCTATCATAGTGCTTCTTAAATATGTTTTGATGAATTACATTTTGGTTCACCTAGTTTTACAAAATACCTTCAGGCTTCCTCAGGCTGTGCCCAAATGTCTCTTGTAGATGGTCAAGTTTTACAAACCACGGGAGTGATTCATTTTGTTTTGTTTTTTAATTCTGATGGCCATGATTGATCAGCTAGATTGAACAGATTTTTTTTCATGAATTCATGAAAAAAAATTATACTCTTTTTCTTAACAGAAACAGCTGGTGTCAATGATGCGGATGGCTGAAGTTTTATTTGGAGAACAGCAGTTGGTATAAAAACTCTTCGGCTGCTTGCATTTAAAATACCCCATACAGACACATACCATGGAGAGGATGGCAAGGCTGAAATTTTCCAACATGCTACTTAAACCTAAGTTTAAGGACCAGATGAGCTTGGATTGCACCTGACCATTTTTTTTTTCAATTAAATTTTTTCTCTGTTACATGTACCCAAGATTGATCCATTTGTATGTGGACCTTCTGACTTTTAAATGAATAAAATCATGGGGCGCCTGGGTGGCGCAGTCGGTTAAGCATCCGACTTCAGCCAGGTCACGATCTCGCGGTCCGTGAGTTCGAGCCCCGCGTCAGGCTCTGGGCTGATGGCTCAGAGCCTGGAGCCTGTTTCCGATTCTGTGTCTCCCTCTCTCTCTGCCCCTCCCCCGTTCATGCTCTGTCTCTCTCTGTCCCAAAAATAAATAACCGTTAAAAAAAATGAATAAAATCATTGTATTTCATTTTTAATGAAGGAAGAAGAGAAGAAAATAGGCACAAAAGTCTGAAATAAAAGTTGGGTTAGGCTTCTTCCTAAATTTCATGGGAAATTTTAATCTTATAAGAGATTGAGAAATTCCCAGGGTGGAATAAGATATTAAAAAATAAGGCATATTGTGGGCCTCTTTAAGGAGGAGAATTAATAATGGTAATAAAATAGCTACAATTGTATACTTGCAATCTGCTAGGTATTTTACAAACTTGATTTTTCTAAATAAAGATCAGAGAGGTTAAGTAACTTCCCCATGTTCACAGAGGTAATGTGTTAAATCAAGAATTTGAACGCAGTCTCTGGCTCCAAAGCTCCTGCCTTTAAGCATCCCCTTAACTATTGCACTATGACATAGGTTGCCTCCAAAATGTCCCTTCTCTAAATTAAGATACCCTTAACCTCCTTTGCCTACTTTTTCCCATACTTTTTGGCTCTATAGTCTATATAACTAACCAGTTCTTGCTTTGAACCTTAGTAAGTTTGAAGAAGAAACTAAGCAAAATATAAGGCTCAGAACCATGTGTTAGAAGCCTGATATGGGAGAGGGAAGATGATGCTGAGTTCTGCTCATCCCATAGACACAGTGAAGGAATGTGTACTCCAACTAAAAGACTGGTACCACAGGTATTCCACAGCTAGTGACAGGCCACATTGATAAGGGAAGATGGAAGAAAATGCACTTGGGAAACAAATCCTCAGCATGAATAACCACGAACAGGAGACACATCACAAGCACACAGATGAAAGGGGATCAGACCTCACCCTCGGCAACCCCCCAAGCCCTGGGAATGCCCACAGGAAATAGGAGCCCCCATAATATATGGCTTTAAAAATCAATGCAGCTTAACTTTGGGAGAGCCAGAAACTATAGGAAACCGATACTGCACCCTTAAAGAGCCACATCACTAAATAATTCAGCCTGAGACAGCACAGAAGCAGCTCTTTGAAATGTGCCTGGGTTATACATGAAGGAGATGATTAATTACTAACTTTATCATGTGTGCTAGAGGGGCAGGGACCTTCAGGAAATTTCTTCAGAAGTAAAAGTGCTGGTAGGTACTATTTCTCCTCTCCTCCCCTAGCCTATATATTTAGGTGCTTGCAGAGCTATCACTAACCCTCTCCATCTGTCTTGCTAGTACCAAGTGCCCCACCTCAACGTCTTCCTGAAGATATCCTCCACAAACCTACCCACTCCCATAGGTGCCCCTCCAAAGTGACTCTCATCATGGAAATCAAGAAAGCTAACCCCACACATCACACCTGCAGTTCCTATGCAAGGACTCTGAGCTGGCTGCACAAATTCTGCATCTTGTTACACCCACAGCTATCACACTGGCTCATTGTAGCCAGCAAGGCTAAAGGCCAGCCTTAACTACCTACATTCCCCAGCAATAGTGGCTTAACCACAGAAGGCAATTATGGATAGCCCCTACTGGGAATACACTTGGTTCTGGTGGCCAAAGGGGATTATACCAGAGGACAATTTCTACAAGACCACTACCTTCTAGATCAAGAGGTGTAACTGACCTACCTGATACATAGAATACATGCAAAGAGTGAGACAAACAAGATATAGGAATATCACCTAAATAAAACAAAATCATACAAAAAAGAGCTTAAAGGAGATAAGCAATACATCTGATAGAGTTCAAACTAATGGTCATAAAGATTCTCAGCAGACTTGAGAGAAAAGTGGGTGAACTCAGAAGGAACTTCAAAAAAGAGATCTAAAATGTGTAAAAAAAAAAAAAGAACCAAAGAATTGAAGAAGAAATAAAATGAAAAATACACTAGAGGGAATCAACAGCCGATTAGAAGATGCAGAAGGATGGGTCAGTAATCTGGGGAATGGAAAGTAACCAAGATGAACAGCAAAAAGAGAAAAAAATAACAAATGAGAATAAGTTCAGGGACCACTACAATATCATCAAGCATAATAACATTCACATTATAAAGATCCCAAAAGGAGAAGAGACAGGAGGAGGCAGAAAATTTAGTTGAAGGTATAACAGCTGGGAACTTCCCTAATGTGGGGAAGGATATAGACATCCATGTCCAGTATTCACAGAAAGTCCCAAACAAGATGAACCCAAGGAGATCCACACCAATACACATAAAAATTAAAATTGCACAAAGTACCAATAAAGAGAATTTTTAAAGCACCAAGAGAATAACTAGTTACATACAAGGGAAACTCCATAGTATATCACCTGATATTCCAGCAGAAATATAACAGGCTAAAAGGAAGTAGCATGATGTAAAGTGCTGAAAGAAAAAACCTACAACCAAGGTTAGCTACAACCAAGTAAAACTAATAAAAGAAAATTATTATGAGAGAAAAAATTACTTTTACTATGTTTTTATGTGTAAATAAAATATAAAGCTAGTAGGGAGGTTAAAACACAAAAGTAGTAAATTTAACTACATCTACAATAATTAAGGAATACGTAAAATATAAAGATATAAAATAGGACATATACATAAAATATTGCCCAGTAAAAATTCAGTGCTTTTACAATATGTTCAAACTTAAGTGACTATCAGCTAAATGTAGGCTGCTATACACAAGAGGATGTTATACGTGAACCCAATGGTAACCACAGATCAAAAAACTTTGATACACAAAAATAAATATAAAGGAATCAAAGCATAATAATAAAAGCCACCAAACCGCAAAGGGAAAAAGTGAAGAAGAGAAGAAAAGAACTACAAAAACAACTGTAAAACAAATAACAAAATGGCAGTAAGTACATACATTTCAATAATTACTTTAAATGTAAATGGACTAAATGTTCCAATCAAAAGTAGGCTAGCTAAATGGATTTTTAAAAGACCCATCTATATGCTACTATAAGAGACTCACTTCAGAGCTAAAGACACATACAGACTGCATGGTATGTTTTTTCCTCCTTTTACTCTCAAACATAAAAACCAACCAGGGTAGCCATATTTATATCAGACAAAATAGACCAGAACAAAAATGGTAGCAAAAGACAAAGAAGGAAACTACAATGCCCTTCAAGGATCAGTCCAACTAGAGGTTATACCAGTTGTAAATATCTATGTACCCAACATAGGAGGACCTTAATGTATAAAGCAAGTATTAACAGAAAAACTGACAAACTGATAGTAATAGTAGGGGGTGGTAACAACCTACTTACTTCCATGGATAGATCATCCAGGCATCAAATCAACAAGAAAACTGGCTTTAAATGACACATTGGACCAGGTGGGCCTAATAGATTCATATAGAACATACTATCAGATATAGAATATACATTCTTTTCAAGTGCACATGGATATTATCCAGGATACATCATACGTTAAGACACAATTCTAGCTGTAAGAAGATTAAAAGCCTATCATCCTACTTTTCTGAGAACGGTATGAAACTAGAAATCACAGGAAGAAATATGGAATCAACATTATATTGAGACTAAATAACTTACTATTAAGCAGTAAATGGGTCTACCATGATAAAAGGAAATTTAAAAAAACATGGAGACAAACTAAAATGAAATCACAATAGTCCAAAATGTCTGTTAGACAGCAAAAGCAGTTCTAAGAGGGAAGTTTATAGCATTATAGGCCTACCTCAAAAATAAGAAAAAAAATCTCAAATATTCTAACACCCCCCAAAATTTTTTTGTTTAACAACATTAACATGAGCAAAACCCAAAACTAGTAGAAGGAAATAATAAAGATCAGAGCAAAAATAAATATGAGACTACAAAGACACATACCTAAAAGAGCTGGTTCTTTGAAAAGATAAAAAATGTAAAAGAAATTTAGACTCATCATGAAAGAAGACTAAAATGAATAAAATCAGAAGTGAAGGAAGAGAAACAACCAGCACCACAGAAGTTACTATGAAAATTTATATGCCAATAAATTGAATAACCTAGAATAAGTGGATAAGTTCCTAGAAACATACAATCTTCCTAAATTGAATTAGGAATAGAAAATTTGAATAGACTGACTACTAATAGTGAAATTAAATCAGTAATCAAAAACACCCAACAAACAAAAGTCCAGGCCAGATGGGTTCACAGGTGAATTTTATCAAACATTTAGAGTTATTATCTATTGTTCTCAAACTATTCCAAAAAGTAGAAGAGGAAGGAAAACTTCCAAATTCATTCTGTGAGGCCAGCAGTACCCGGATACCCAAACCAGACAAAGACACTACAGAGAAAACAGAAGACCCATATCTCTGATTAACACAGATGCAAAATCCTCAACAAAGTATGAGAAAACGGATTTTAACAGTACATTAAAAGCAATTTTTCACTGCTATCAAGTGGAATTTATTCCAGGATGCAAGGGTGATTCAATATTCACAAATCAATGTACTATATCACATTAATAAGAGAAAGGATAAAACCCATATGATCATCTCAATAGAACCAGAAAAAGCATTTGACAAACTAAAACCTCTATTCATGATAAAAACTCCACAAAGAAAGTTTAGACGGAACAATTTATTCTCTCCAAACCTCCATTTCTCATATATCAAATGGTGATAATGATGGCTATCACAGAAGTGCAACTCAGAACAATGCATGCTTGCATCTAAGTACTCTTATCTTAAGACATCGGGTTATGCGTTCACTCAGGAACAAGCCAGTCAATACGCAACAGTGTAGAGTTTTGTGTATGAGGTTTGGAAGCCAGATTGTTTTTGACATAGGGTGAGTGAATCTCTCTTTCTGAGCCATAGTTTCATTAACCAAAACCCATGTGTTTTGTAAATAAGCAATGTTGATGTATTGATTCATAGAGAAAAGCTGTCACTAAAGCGGGAGGAATCCCTGTAGTCCATTCCTTCCCGTGAAGTTCAAGACCTATAAAGGGAACTAAGTCTCTGTGAAAATTGCTTAAAGATCTTAAGATTGAGGTAAGAATAATTGGAAGATGTGAAAATTTAATGGCATAACTATAAGATGACCTGATATATCCACCTCAAAATAGTGACTGTTTTGTCACTGACACAGGAATGTTGCAGATACACTGGCCACAATCCATTGCTGGTTATTTCTATATTAAGGATGGCTTCATAAGTAGGACAGGGCTAGGGCTAAAGTTTTTGGTTATCCTCTCTCAGAAATAAATAAGTCTGATATGCCCTGTGAATCTTCAGTTTCCAAATTCAATGGCTTCCCATCCTCTCTACACTTGTTTTTTTTTAGCTATGATAAAGGAAGAATATCGTTAAAATGTCCACTACTACCCAAAGCAGTCTACACTGATAGATTGAGATATCTCAGTAGATAGAGATTCAATGCCATCTGTATCAAATTACCTATAGTATTTCTCATAGAACTGGAACAAATAATCCTAAAATGTGTATGGAATCAGAAAGGACTCTCAATAAACAAAGGAATCTTGAGGAAGAACAAAGCTTGAAGTATTACAATCCATGATATCAAGATACACTACAAAGCTATAGTATTCAAAATAGTGTGGTGCTGGTATAAAAATAGACACATAGATCAATGGAAAGGATAGATAGACCAGAATGAGGCCCTACTTATATGGTCAATTAAACTACAAAAAGGAAGCAAGGATATACACTAGGGAAAAACAGTCTCTTCAACAAATGGCGCTGGGAAAACTGGACAGCTACATGCAAAATAATGAAACTGGACCACTTTCTTACACCATACACAAAAGTAAACTCAAATGGATTAAAGACTTAAGTGTGAGATTTGAAACCATACAACTCCTAAAAGAAAACATAGGCTGTAATCACTTGAACACTGGCCTTAGCAACATATTTATTATACATATGCCTCTTCAGCCAAGGGAAACTAAAGCAAAAATAAACTATTGGGGCTACACCAAAACAAAAAGCTTTTGCACAGCAAATGAAACAATCAACAAAATGAAAATGCAACCTACTGAATGAGAGAAGATATTTGCAAATGATATTCAATAAATGGTTAATATCTAAAGTATGTTTTAAAAAAACTTCTATAACTGAACACAAAAAAAAACTCCCAAGTAATCCAATTTAACATGGATAACATGAATAGACATTATTCCAAAGAGTTTATAAGGATAGCCAACAGACACATGAAAAGATGCTCAACATCACTAATCAAGGAAATGCAAATAAAAACTGCAATGAGTTATCACCTTGCAGTGGTCAGAATGACTAGTATTCAAAAGACAAGAAATAACAAGTGTTAGTGTGGATGTGGAGAAAAGGGAACAATTTTGTACTGTCAGTGGAAATATAAATTATTGCAACCACTGTGGAAAACAGTTTGGAGTTTCCTTAAATAAGTAAAAATAGAAATAGCATATGATCCAATTATTCCACCCCTGATATTTACCCAAAGAAAATAAAAACACTAATTTGAAAAGATATATGCACCCCTTTATTTATTGAAGGGTTATTTACAATAGCCAA
Source organism: Puma concolor (assembly GCF_028749965.1). Taxonomy (NCBI): domain Eukaryota; kingdom Metazoa; phylum Chordata; class Mammalia; order Carnivora; family Felidae; genus Puma; species Puma concolor. Next base: position 139,014,074 of record NC_141674.1, on the reverse strand, counting down.
ATTATGGAAGTAACCCAAGTGTCCATGGATAGATCAATGGATAAAGAAGATATGGTACATACATACAATGGAATCTAACACAGTCATAAATAAAGATGAGATCCTTCCTTTTGTGACAACATGGATAGACCTAGAGGGGATTATGTTAAATGAAAGAACTTGAGATGGAGAATGGCAAATACCATGTGATTTCCCTCATGTGTGCAATCTTAAAACAAATGAATAAACAAACAAAAAGAATCAGAATTATAAATACAGAGAACAAACTGATGATTGCCAAAGAAAAAGGGAATGGGGGATTGGCAAAATGCAAAATGCGGGAAGGGTAGTGGGAGATCCAGGCTTCTAACTATAGAATGAGTAAGTCACAGGAATAAAAGGTACAGCAGAGGGAACATAGTCAATGGTATTGTAGTAGTGTTTTACAGTGACAGCTACCCTTGTGGTGAGCCTCACATAATATATGGAGATATTGAATCACTGTGCTGTACACCTAAAAATAATGTAACATTGTGTGTCAAAAAATTGTATACTCAAAAAAATTTTAAAGAAAAAAAGATGTGGTCCACACACACATAATGCAGTATTACTCAGCTATAAAGAAGAATATCTTGCCATTTTCAATAACATGGATGGACATAGAGGGTATTACACTAAGCGAAAGAAATCAGAGAAAGACAAATACCATATGATTTCATTTATATCTGAAATCTAAAAAACAAATGAGCAAATTTTTTAAAAAAACAACAAAACAGAAACAATATCATTAATACAGAGAATATGTGGTTTCTAGAGAGGAGGGAGTTGGGGAGATGGGCCAAGTAAGCAAAGACGATGAAGAGGTGCAAACTTCCTGTTATAAAATAAGTCACCAGGATGAAAAGTACAGCATAGGGAATATAGTCAATACTACTGTAATAACTTTGTATGGTGACAGAGAGTAACTACATTTATCACGGTAAGCATAGAATAATGTATAAAATTGTTGAATCACTATGTTGTAAACCTGAAACTAATCAAACATTGCATATAAATATACCTCAATAAAAATAAATGATAAAAATGCTAATTCCTTTTTTCCCTTTTTCCTTATATAACCTTATTATGGAAGCTCACAATTACAAATAAAGTTTCCCTAATGAATGAACCTCTCCTGATAGCTTTCTCTAAATTTGGAACACTTTAAATGATGGAAAAGTTATTTTAACATAAATCAGCTTTTCGGAGCCCAAATTGGTCTCTCTATTATCCCCATACCTTGGTTTCCTCTCTCAAGTCATGCAAACGTAGCACACATTTTATTTCTTCTAAAAATTTCTTAAGAATAATACATAACTTGCTACAGTAAGCATGGCAGAGAGACAGGAGACAACCCTCTTCCTGGTCTCTGAAATTTAATAAAATATCATCACCCTGTTTGGATCTTTTTCATATACAATGATATAAAATGACATTTTCTTGTGTTTTCACATTTTTAGGTCAGCGACATCCTATCTCCTAATTAGTGCTCTGTTGCAGCTGTGTAAATGTAGACACATTCCCTTGGTATTTTACTGATACTTTACTGAAAAGATTATTCTAAGATATTTAAAAGAAAATGTTCTTTATCCTCTTTTTCAATTTTATTAAATTAATTTAAAAAATTAAATGTCAGGGGCGCCTGGGTGGCGCAGTCGGTTAAGCGTCCGACTTCAGCCAGGTCACGATCTCGCGCTCCGTGAGTTCGAGCCCCGCGTCGGGCTCTGGGCTGATGGCTCAGAGCCTGGAGCCTGTTTCCGATTCTGTGTCTCCCTCTCTCTCTGCCCCTCCCCCGTTCATGCTCTGTCTCTCTCTGTCCCCAAAATAAATAAACGTTGAAAAAGAAAAATTTTAAAAAATTAAATGTCACATTAAGAATATGATACAACTACATATCCATTAAAGAGGACTGTGGAGTTTTTTTTTTCAATTTTTTTTAATGTTTATTTTTGACAGAGAGAGAGGCACACATACAGAGCATGAGCCGGGGGCGGGGGGGGTGGTGCATAGAGAGACACACACACACATACACAGAATCCAAAGCAGGCTCCAGGCTCCCAGCTGTCAGCACAGAGCTTGACGCAGGACTCAAACTCACAGACCGCAGGATCATGACTTGAGCTGAAGTCGGACGCTCAACCGACTGAGCCACCCAGGCACCCTGAGGACTGTGGAGGTTTTAAAGCATTTCTGCAAAGTCTTTAATACCATTCCCATTAAGATATAGTGTCTAATTTCCTTTTCTTTGAATTGAAGTGGAATGCAGTGGAAGTGATGCTCCACAAATTCTGAGACCAGGTCCTAAAAGGCAACGCTACTTTAACCTGGCTCTGTCTCGGGACATTAACTCTTGCACCCCTGACAGCATACACTGAGGTGTCATGTAGGTGTTCTGAGACATAACTGCAAGTTGAGGTCCTAGGCCAGAACCGCCTAGGACCTCAACCTCAGAACTCAGAGACGGCATCATAGAAAAGCAATCATTTACTAGTATTAAGTCTAAGATGGTTTGTCTTGATACACGGATAACCAGAAAATATTTTAATGCCACACAGAGAACTAGAGAATATTAGATGCCATAGCTAAACATAAAATGTAGGGTCTTCGCTTTGGAACTAAGACATGAGAAGTGGCTGGAGGAGGCTCAATCTGTTAGCAAAAATGTTTGTTGCCTGTTATAATGTCTTGATGAGTTTGTCAGTGAAAACTTAAATAAAAGTGAGTAAACACTTATCAGAAGTTGGAGGAGGGCACCTGGGTGGCTCAGTTGGTTAAGCATCCGACTTTGGCTCAGGCCATGATCTCATGGTCCATGGGTTCAAGCCTCCCGTGGGGCTCTGTGCTGACAGTTCAGGGCCTGGAGCCTGCTTCGGATTCTGGGTCTCCCTCTCTCTCTAATCATGCTCGTGCTTGCTCTCTCTCTCAAAAGTAAATAAACATTAAAAAAAATTGGAGGAAAAGAAACCCTGGTTATGTAGTTGTGTGAAATTTACCAACAGCCTTTTGAAATTTGGAAAATAAATATACCTAATGAACTGGATAATCTGCCTAAGGAAATTTCCAGGCATACTTTTGAATATTCCACCTGATTTCTTCAGCTGGTTATCATAATATGAGAAAAGAGCTAAAGAAATAAGAGCTTTTAAAAAGTAATTAAGTATAAAGAATCCAGGACTTTGGTTTAAAATAAAACAGTTTCTCATTTCCAGTCCCTGTAGATGGTAAACTATTCTCAAGTTAAGAAATAGCTTTCAGGCAAAGATGAGATCCAGGGCACTGCCAGGAAAACATGGTCTAAAAATGACTTTAGAGTAGTTTATAAGACTTCAGAAGGATTTAAAGTGGTGCCTCATATACCTTTTCAAGCAGACAAGAAAGCCACCTAAGAGCACATAAGAGCATACTTCACATTTTCTCTCAATTAAAAAAAATAGGGCTTCTAATAATGTTTAGGGCATTATCCCACAGAAACTTTAGTGGGAGTTGGAGGTAGAAAAGACTTTGCCTCAAAACTTTTTATGTGAACAGCTTTTATTTAATAGCATGAACCCTAAAAATATTGCTTGAAAAATCCATAAAAATTTTAAGAAAATCATACTGACAGAAACACTGCCAGCTTGGACTAAAAGGGAAAGCAATGGTGTGAAATGAAAAGTACTCTTGGTGTACCCAAACTTCTATGGGAAGGAAGCAAGCAGAGAAGACCATTCAGTTATAGTCACAGGTTACATTTTAGGCAAAAGGAAATACAATTCAAAGGGAAAAACCAAGAGCCATGGAGAATTGTCAGACAGCAGAACTATTCCCTAATCAAAGAAATGGTAACATATGCATTTAAGGATTTCAGAATTATAACAGACTAGTTACTGTTGTATATCTCCGTTTTTCTTTTCCCTTCTTTCCCTCCCTATATAAGAATATCTAACTTATGTTTCTCACATCACTGTATTTTGGGTGAGAGGTAGATCATTCGTTTCTTTAAATCACATGTATTCAGATCTACAGTATACTCAAGATGCTATTCCTGAAAAACATACCCAAGGTCAACTGGATCTCATTTAGACGATAGCATCATAGAAATTCAGCCTGAGACTGAAGGTATAATAAATGAGATTTTAGGAGGTACTGCAGAAGTGAGCATGTATATTTCTCATGTGAAAAGAGAGGAAATAATTTGGGCTCAAAGAATGGACTGACAATTCTTCTATCAAAAGGTGTCATCGAATTCCCCTGTCTTTAAGTATGTATAGCCTTGATGACTCACCTTTAGCAAAGAGAATCTGACAGAAGAAAGCTGCATGATTTCCAAGCATAAGTCACTCCTTTGTACCACGTCTCTCTTAAGATACTCGCTTTTGTAATCCAGTTGCCATACTGTGAGATGATCCAAGGCCTGTAGAAGAAGTCAGTTGTAGGTGTTTAAGCTGACCACCACAGCTGAGATCTCAGCTAACAATCAGTATCAATCACTAGACATATGAGGAGGAAGCATTCAAGGTAACTATGGTACCTTGAACTATGGCTCATGGTTACTATCTGACAGCAACATAAGAATACCCAAGAACTAATCTCTGTCAACTTCCAGAACTGAAAGAGATTAAAGTAATCAAATTATTGCTGTTTTATGCCATTAAGTTTGGTGTAACTGTTTTATACCTTTAAGTAACTGAACAGGGATACACACACACACACACACACACACACACACACACACACACACAGAGGGAGGCAGGCCTGGAATAGTCTCCAATGCATGTTAAAAATAAAAAGGAGCGGGGTGCATAGTATGCAATTATTGTTTTATTTTTCAAGTGTGTTGGTTGCGACTTTTTTCTCAGAATTGGTAACTAGGATGTAAAGCTAAGGTAAAAGGGGGGACTTAATTATTTCATATTAAGAATAGAGCTGAAAAACAACTTGGGTCATACCCTTCTCAGGACTTATCTAGCAACAGATGAATGGCTCTGCTATGCTAGTCACCTCTTCCTTATATGTCAATAATTGGGAGCATTTGGGCAGGTATCCAAAAAAGTTATCTGAGTCCTGGATCATTAAATTAGAAATAGAATATCAGACTTTTTTCCTCCCTGCTCAGAGTGGAAATGAAAGGGTATCTTCTCAAATCCTTTTCCCAATCCAAGTGAGAAGGGCTCAAAAATATTTACTTGCAAATGTTGAGTGGTCACAAGAAGGGATGATTGGCATGTTTTCTTAAACTGGGCAACCTGCTTTTGCAAGGGAATTTCTGATCTTCCTTCTATATCTATTTTTGCAAGACTGTAAGAGTTTTGGAGAGGAGCAGAAGGCAGGGGAAAAGGAATGACAGTGTGTTAGTCTTTATACTGGCAAGGATTGTAAATAACCCATGGGCTATATGGACATGTGGAGGGTTTAACCACCTTGATGGTGCCTGATCACTGAAAGCAGGAACTCCAGTAGCAAACAAAGGAGATATAATGAGATATATTGTGAAATGGGAAGTAAAAGGAGATCTGGAAAAATTCATATCTACAGTGTGAAAGCAGAGGTAAAATATTGCCACTCCTATTTGTAGAACATGCAACCTATGCCCCTCAACAGATGCATTTCCCATACAGAGGACTTAGCCAATGAAACCAAAGCATCAGTAATAGCTCCAAATATTTATTATTGATCCTCAACAGAAAAAGGTTATCGAGCCTTAGTCTAAAAAAATTTATATACCCCTGCTAACAGCAGCAAAGAGAAAATTGCAGTAGCTATATTAATATCAAAATATGCTTCAGAGCAAAGAATACTGCCAGGGCTAAGAGGGATCATTTAATAATGATAAGTGGGTCAATTTATCAAGAGTACATAAAAATCCTCATAGGTTATGTATATAACAGTTTCAAAATACATGAAGAAAATCTGGTAGAACTACAAAGTACAATAGGCAAATCTGCAATTACAGTTGGAGATTTCAAATCTTTCTCTCAATATCTGACAGAATATATAGACAGAAAATTAGTAAAGATATTGAAAACATGAACAACACTATCAATCAACCTGATATAATTGACATTTATGGAACACTTCACCCAGCAGCAGAATACACATTTTTTTTTTTTCAAATGCAGACAAAATTGTTTTAAAGATGTCATGTTAGGCCATAAAACAATTCTTAGTAAAGGTTAAAAAAACTCTTTAAAATAGTATATGGTGTGCTCTCTGATCACAATAGAATTATAAATCTGTAAGAGAAGGACATCTAAAAACTTCCTAAGTGGGAACTAAACAACACACTTTTTAAAAAATGTTTATTTACTTTTGAGACAGAGAGAGAGGGAGACAGCACGAGTAGGGGAGGGGCAGAGAGAGAGGGAGACACAGAATCTGAAGCATGCTCCAGGCTTTGAGCTGTCAGCACAGAGTCTGACACAGGGTTCAAACTCATGAACTACGAGATCATGACCTGAGCCAAAGTCAGACGTTTAACTGACTGAGCTACCCAGGTGCCCCAAAACAACACACTCCTAAATAACCCACCAGAATAGAGAAAAACATAAAAGGAAAATTAGAAATGATTTAAAACAGATTAAAAATGAAAAATCAAAATATGTAGGTAATATATAAAACAGTCCCTAGAGGAAATTTTTATGGCATTATATGTCTATATTAGAAAAGAAGAAAGGTGTTAACTCAAAAACCTAAGCTTGTACTGAAAGAAACCAGAAAAAAAAATTTAGACCCAAAGTAAACATAATAAAGGGAATTTTTATGAGAAGAAATAAAATTGAAAACAAAAAATAAATAATTAAAAATAATATCACAAGCTAATTTTTTTAATATTTATTTATTTTTGAGACAGAGACAGAGAGAGACAGAGCATGAGTAGGGGAGGGGCCGAGACAGAGGGAGACACAGAATCTGAGCCAGGCTCCAGGCTCCAGGCTCTGAGCTGTCAGCACAGAGCCTGACATGGGGCTCAAACCCACGAACCGTAAGATCATGACCTGAGCCAAAGTCAGACACCCAACCGACTGAGCCACCCAGGCGCCCCACAAGCTAATTTTTTGAAAGAATCTAAAAATTAATAACCCCCCCAGCCAGACTGACAGGAAATAAAAAGAATTATGAAGATCATAAATCAGACAGTGATAGTCTTTATACATCTTACAGAAGTTTAAAAAATAAAAAATTATCATAAACAACTCTATGCTAATAAGTTCAGTAACTTAGATAAATAGCATGTATCTTAACATACACATATTCCCAAAACTCACTCAAAATGAAATAGGAAATCTGAATAGTCCTATACCTGTTAAAATAATTAAATCTTTAGGTAAAATTATTTCCATTTCGCTAGTAAATAACACTGAACAAATAAAGACATAATACCAATTCTATACAAACACTTTCAGAAAATTGAAGAGAAAGAAATTCTTCCTAGCTATGAGTCTAGGAACAAAACACAAAAAGACATAACAAGAAAACTACAGAACAATATCCTTTAGACACGAATAAATTTTTAAAAAATTATTTAATGATAATTTATTTTTTGAGAGAGAGAGATAGACAGAGTCGAGCAAGGGAGGGGCATAGAGAGGATGACACAGAATCCGAAGCAGCTCCAGCTCCGAGCTGTCAGCACAGATCCCTATGCAGGGCTCAAACCCATGAATCATGAGATCATGACCTGAGCCTAAGTGGGACACTCAACACACTGAATCACCCAGGCACCTGACATGAATAAATTCTTAACAAAATTTTAGCAAAGAAATCCAACACTATATAAAAATGATAATATACCATGACCAAATGAGATTTATTCCATGAATGCAAGTTTGGTTTGATGTTTGAAGAATCTGTGAAATGCATATTAACAGGCCATATAATCATCTAATTTTGCAGAAAAGCATTTCAGAAAATGCAGCATACACTCATAAAAAAAAATCCTAAAACTAGAAATAGTAAGGAACTCCCTTAATCTGACAATGATTATTTATTAAAATGCCACAGCTAACATCATTTTGTTGAAACATAAATATTTTTCACCTAAGACCAGGAGCAAAGCAAGGATGCCCACCCTCAAAACTTCTATTCAGTACTGTGATGGAGGGCTTATTCAATGTAATAAGAGGCAAGAAAAATCCATATTGAAAAAGAAGTAAAGCCATCTTTATTCTCAGATTACGTAATAGTCTATAAAGAAAATATGAAGTAATATACCAAAATACTAATAGAATAAAGTTAGAATTACAGAATATTAGGCCATTATAGAAAAATCAATTATTTTTCTATATACTAGTGACAAGCAATCATAAATTAACATTAAAAATACCACTGATAGTAACGTTAAGAATAGGAAATACTTAGGTATAAATTTGGCAAAAAGGTGTGAACAATTTCTACCCTAAGAATTATTCAATATTTCTGAGAGATTAAAGACGACCTAAATTAGTTAAGGCGATATACCTTGTTCATTGATGAGAAGATTCAATATTATTAACATGACAATTTTACCCAAATTCTTCTGCATATTCAATAAAAACCCAATAAAAATAAAATCAGGCTCTTTTTTGTAGAAATCAGAAAACTGATTATCAAATATTTACAGAAATACAAAAGACTTAGAATATTCAAGAAAAACCCTTTTAAGATAATTTATCTAATTTCAAGACTTGTAAAGCTATAGTAACTAAATATGGATTATTAGAACCGTATAGGATGCCCAAAATAGACACACATATACAGGCATTTTTTTTTTACAAAGATGCCAAAACAATTTAATTGGGGAAATTATCATTTTCAACAAACTGGAACAATTTGGTAACAATAACATAGTTACATAAATAAAACTTTGACCTTTACTTACATCAGAGGACATACCATAATTATTGGATCTAAGAGCTAAGTTTATAAAATTTCTAGTAGAAAATGTTGAATATCATCTTAGAAACTTTGGATTTGGCAAAGGTTTCTTAAATAAGACATAAAAAGCAAGAACTATTAAATAATAAAATCAAGAAATTGCTCTTCAGCAGGAGAAAACTTATGCTCTTCTAATGCTATGATTGTGGAGAACTAAGAGGCTGGGAAGATGGCAGAGTTGGAGGACTCTAAGCCCATACTGTCCCCCTGATACAACTAGTATCAGCATAAATAATGCAGAAAGTGACCCAAAGACTGGCAGAACAAACTCCACAACTAAAAGGTAGAAAAGAGGTGACATTGAAGAAGGCAAAAGGGCAAAGATGCTGTTTGGGAGCAAAACAGACCTTAGCCATCTTCATTAAGGCAGGAACTGGTGGTGCTGTGGAAAAGGGCAAAAAACAGGCTACCACACCAGGGAACCTGCACAGCAGAAATAAAACCCCATAACATTTGACATTGAAAGTAAAAAGGGAACAAATCTCATGATTTCTGACAACCAGTGGAACTGAAAGCTTAGAGTTTTAAAAACTGGTGGACTCAGCTCTGGGAGAGGCCAGAGGGAATTAGGAAATAGAATCCTTACCCTTAAAGAGATAGCATGACAAACAGCAGCAGAGATACAACATGGAAGAGTCAGTTTGAAAAACTCTGGAAGTACATAGTAGGGAGAGTGATTTACTCATCTCAGAGAGTGGTCAAAAGAGGTAGGGATCACAGGGGACTGCTCCAGGAACAAAGGAGCTGGCAGGCACCTGTCTAACTTGCTTACACCAAGCCCTGAACCCCTGTGCTTTAGTAGATCCACCCTTCCAAATCATGCTTTCCTCAGTTCTACTAATGTGGCTTCTTCCCCCAGAAGACCAGCACAAACCTCACCAACACGGCATCTACACCCACAACTTTTGCGGCGGGGGGGAGGAGGGGGGCTCAGGTCTGATGTCAGTGGTGGCAGGGCACATTATGAAGCAGACCAGCACATACCTTGTTACAACATGCTCCACATGGTAGGGAGCTGCCCACCATAGGTAAAGAGAACCTCTGCAGACAACTGGACTGAAGGAAAAAGCAGCCAGGACTAAACAGTAGGGCACATGCAACACACATAGGAAATACTCCCTGAAGTGCCAGCTCCTAGAAAACAGGGGACACTGGACTGCAGGGCACGAATGAACCTCTTCTTCATAAAGCTATCATCTTCAAGGGCAAGAGACATGGCTGACTTTCCTATCACAGAGAATCAAAGCATTAGACAAAATGAGAAGACAGAGGAATATGTCCCAAATGAAAGAACAAAACAAAACCACAGCAAGAGACCCAAGTGAAGTGATATATGCAATATGCCAGATAGAGAATTTAAAGTAATGATCATAGAAGACATCAATGAGGTTTTTTTAAAAATATTTTTTTTAAAAGCCAATCAGATGAAGAGCATAATAAATGAAATTAAAAATACATGTAATAGAATAAATAGCAGGCTAGATGAAGCAAAGGAATGAATTAATGGCCTGAAAGATTGAGTAATGAAAGTAATCAAGTTGACCAAATGAGAGAATAAAGAATTATACAAAATAAGAAAAGACTTAGGGAAATCAGTAACTCCAACAAGTATAATATGTGCATTATACGGATCACAGAAGAAGAGAGAAAGGAGGAAGATAATTTATTTGAAGAAAAATAATAGCTTAAAACTTCCCTAATCTGGGGAGGGAAACAGATATCTAGATACAAGAGGCACAGAGATGCCCCAACAAAATCAACCCAAGGAGGTCCACACCAAGACACATAGTAATTAAAATGGCAAACAGTGGTAAAGAAAAAAATTGAAAGCAGCAAGGAAGATGACACTTACATACAAGGGAAAGTCCACAAGTTTATTCAGCAGGAACTTTGCAGGCCAGAAGGGAGTGGCATGACATATTCAAAATGCTGAAATGGAAAAATCTGCAGCCAAGAATATACAGTAGGGTTCTCAGTCAGAAAAGGAGAGAAAGACAAACAAAAACTAAAGGAGTTTATGACCACTAAACCAGCCTACCCTACAAGAAATATCAAAGGGTACTCTGACTATAAAGGAAAAAACATGAGAGCATAAAAATTTAGAAGCATAAACTCAGTAAAAATAAGTATATCTATAAAAATCAGTCAAGAGATTCACAAAATAAAATGATGTAAAATAGGACACCATATACCTAAAACAGAGGGGGAAGGGAGTAAAGAACTGGAGCAGGGCACCTGGGTGGCTCAGTCAGTTGAGCATCTGCCTCTTGATTTCAGCTTAGGTCATGGTCCCAGGGTCATAGGATAGAGCCCCATGTCGGGCTCTGCCCTTAGTGTGGAGCCTGCTTAAGAGTCTCTTCTCTTTCTTTTCTCTTCTCTCCCACCCACCTCCACTTCTCTCCCTCACTCACGCATTCTCTCCTCAAAACACACACACACACACACACACACACACACACACACACACACAAACACAAAACAAACAAAAAAACCCAAAAAACAAAAAAGAACAAAAAAAAGAAAGAAAATCAAAACCAAAAAAATCTTAAGTGACCATCAACTTAACATACATGTTAAATACAAATTGAATAGTCACCGCAAATCAAAACCCAGTAATTGATATGCAAATAATAAAGAAAATGAAATCCTAGTATGTTACTAAAAAAAAAGCCAATAAATCATGAAAGAGAGCAAGAGAATGGTCAGAGAAAGTTACAAAAACACCACAAAAAAGTAACAAAATGGCAATGAACACATGTATCATACATATCAATAATTACTTTTAATATAAATAGACTAAACACTATAATCAAAAGACATAATGAGACAGAGTAGAAAAAAACCCAGGAGTCATCTATATGCTGCTTAAGAGACTCATTTCAGACCTAAAGACAACCTGCAGATTGAGAGTGAGGGGATGGATGAATATTTGTCATGCAAATGAAGGTCAAAACAAAGCTGAGGTAGCAGTACTTATATCAGACAAAATAAATTTTAAAACCAAGAATGTAACAAGAGACAAAGGAGGCCACTATATAATAATAAAGGATAAATCTAAGAGGATACAGTTGTGAATATTTATGCACCCAACCTGAAAGCACCCAAATACATAAAACAGCTAATAACAAACATAAAGGAACTAATAGATAATAATACAATAATAGGAGATCTTAACACCCTACTTACATCAATGAACATATCACCAAAACAGAAAATCAACAAGGCAACAGTGGCTTTGAATGACACACTGGACCACATGGTCTTAAGTATATTCAGAACATTCCATCCTAAAACAGCAGAAGACACATTCTTTTCAAGTGCATATGGAACATTTTCCAGAATAGACCACATATTAGGCTGCAAGTCTCAACAAATTCAAAAAGATTGAAGTCATCCCATGCATCTTTTCTGACCACAATGCTATGAAACTAGAAATCAACCACAAGTAAATATCTGGGAAGAGCACAAATACATGGAGGTTAAGTAACATGCTACTAAACAATGAATGTATCAACCAAGGAATCAAAGAAGAAATAAAAAATTACATGGAGACAATGAAAACACAACATAAAATCTTCAGGATGCAGCAAAAGGTGTTCAAAGAAGCAGGTTTATAGCAGTAGAAGCTACCTTCAAATGCAAGAAAAATTTCAAATGAACAACCTAACCTCACACCTAAAAGACCTATAAAAAAAGAACAAATGAAACCCAAAACCAGCAGAACGAAGGAAACAAAGATTGAGTAGAAATAAATGACATAGAAACTAAAAAAGAACAGAACAGATCAATGAAACCAGGAGTTGCTTTTATGAAAAGATAACAAAATTGATAAATCTCTAGCCAGACTCACACAAAAAAGAAAAAGAAAAGAGGAGAACTCAAAATCACAAATGAAATACAAACAACTATAAGATAGTATTATGAAAAATTATATGCCAACAAATTAGACAATGTAGAACAAATGGGTGAATTCCTAGAAACATATAACTTACCATAACTGAACCAGGAAGAAAAAGAAAATTTGAACAGACTGATTACCAGACATGAAATTGAATCAGTAATCAAACAACTCCCAACAGGACCAGATGGCTTCGCAGGCAAATTCTACCAAACTTTTAAAGAAGACTTAACACCTATTATTTGCAAACTATTCCTAAAATTAGAAGAGGAAAGAAACTTCCAAATTCATTATTTGAGGCCAGTATCACCCTGATACCAAAGACAGATAAAGACATCACAAAAAAAGAGAACTACAGGCCAGTATCTCTGACAAACACAGATATACAAATCCTTCAACAAAATAATAGCAAACCAAATCCAATAATACACTAAGAAAATCAGTTACCATGATCAAGTGGAATTATTTCCTGGGATGTAAGAGTGGTTCAATCAATAAATCAACATCATACATCACATCAAGAAGAGAAAGGATAAAAACCATATGATCACTTCAATACTTGGAGAAAAAAAATTATTTGACAAAATACAAAATCCATTCATGATAAACAACTTCAACAATGTCAGTCTAGAGGTAACATGCCTTAGCATAATAAAGGCCTTATATGAAAAACCCACATAAAACATCATACTCAATGGGGGCAAACTCAGAGCTTTTCTCCTAAGATCAGGATCAAGACACGGATGTCTACTCTTAACCACTTTTATTCAACACAGTATTGGAAGTTCCAGCCAGAATAATCAGACACAGAAAGAAAAAAAAAAATCCAGATTGTTAAGGAAGAAATTAAAACTTTCACTATTTGCAGATGACAGATTATACATAGAAAACCCTGAAGACTCCACCAAAAAAATACTAAAACTGACAAATGAATTCAGTAGTCACAGGATATAAAATCAATATACAGAAATATGTTGCATTTCTATGCACTAATAATGAAGAAAAAAAAAGAAAAAAGAAATTAAGACAACACTCCCATTTACAATTGCATGAGAAATAATAAAATATCTATGAAAAAACTTAACCAAAGAGATGGAAGACCTGTACTCTGAAAACTATAAAACTCTGATGAAATAAAGTGAAAGCAACAACAACAAAAAAAAAAAAAAAAAAAAAAAAAAAATGAAAAGACATTCTATACAATGGGTTGGAAGAAAAAAAATATTGTTAAAATGTTTATATTACCAAAGGCAATCTACACATTTAATGCAATTCCTATTAAAATACCAACAGCATTTTTCAAAGAACTGTAACAAATAATCCTATAATTTGTATGGAACCACAAAAGACCCTGAATGCCCAAAGCAATCTTGAAAAAGAAGAAAAATGGAGGTATCACAATTCCAGGCATCAAGTTATATTACAAAGCTGTGGTAATCAAAACAGTATGGGACTGGCATAAATGTAGACACGTGGACCAATTAAACACAATAGAAAACTTACAGATAAACTCACAATAATATGGTCAATCTTTGACAAAAGAGTAAAGAAGATCCTATGGGGAAAAGATGGATTCTCTTCAACAAATAGTGTTGGGAAAACTGGTCGACCACATGCAAAAGAATGAAATTGAACCACTTTCTTACACCATACACAAAAACGAGCTCAAAACGGATTAAAGACCTATATGTGAGGCATGAAACCATAAAAATCTTAGAAGAGAGCACAGGCAGTGATGTCTCTGACAACAGCCATAGCAACATTTTTGTAGAAACATCACATGAGACAAGGGAAATAAAAGCAAAAATAAACTATTGGGACTACACCAAAAAAAAAAAAAAACAAAAAACAAAAAACAAAAAAACAAACTTTTGCACAGTGAAGGATATAATAAAAAAAACTGAAAGGCAACCTACTGAATGGGAGAGGATATTTGCAAATGATATATCCAGTAAAAGGTTAGTCCCAAAATATAGAAAAAACTAATGCAACTCAACACTCCAAAACCAAATAATCCAATTTAAAAATGGGCAGAAGACATGAAGAGATATTTCTCCAAGAAGACTCAAAGATATTTGTCCAAGAAGACATACAGATGGCTAACAGACACATGAAAAGATGCTCAACATCAGTCATTATTAGGGAAATGTAAATCAAAACTACAATGAGATATCACCTCAGAGCTGTCAGAATGACTAGAATCAAAACACAGGAAAAAAGTCTTAGTGAGGATGTGGGAAAAAAGAACCCTCGTGCACTGTTGGTGGGAATGCAAACTGGTGTAGCCACTGTGGAAAACAGTATGGAGGTTTCTCAAAGTTAAAAATAGAACTACCCTATGATCCAGTAATTGTATTACTGGGTATTTACCTTAAAAGTACAAAAACACTAATTCAAAGGGATAAATGCACCCCTATGTTAATTGCAGCATCATTTACAATAGTCACATTTTGGAAGCAGCCCAAGTGTCCATTGATAGATTAATGGATAAAGAAGTGTTACATATACACAATGGAATATTATTCAGCCCTAAAAACAAATGAAATCTTGCCATTTGCAATGACAGAGATGGAACTAGAAAGTATAATGTTAGGTGAAATAATTCAGAGAAAGATAAATACCATATGATTTCACCCATATGTAGAATTTAAGAAATCAAACAAATGAGCCAAGGCAAAAAGAGAGAGAAGGAGAGGGAACCAAGAAAAGACTCCTAACTATAGAGAACAAACCGATGGTTAACAGAGAGGAGGAGGGTTAAATAAGTGATGAGGATTAAGGAGTACACTTATTACAATGAGCACTTCTCATTGTACACCTGAAACAAAAGTGACACTATGTTAATTATACTGGAATTAAAATATAATTAATAAAAAATAATTTAAAAATAAAAAGCAAAGCTACTGTTGTGAAAATGAAACAGCAGGCAACCAACTAGGATAAAATACTTGCAAATCACATCTCTGACAAAGGACTTATGTGTGGAATTTGCAAAGAATTAAGACAAGACTACCCACAAGCCAATTCAAAATGGACAGAAGATTTGAAGACATTTCATTAAAAGAAAATAAATAGGGGCAACTGGGTGGCTCAGTTGGTTAAGCGTCCAACTTTGACTCAGGCCATGATCTCGCAGTTTGTGAGTTCCAGCCCCTCATCAGGCTCTGTGCTGACAGCTCAGAGCCTGGAACTTGCTTCAGATTCTCAGGTCTCCTTCTCTCTCTGCCCTTCCCTGCTCATGCTCTGTCTCTCAAAAATAAATAAACATTAAAATTGTTTAAAAAGTAAAATAAAATAAACATATGGCAAATAAGCACATGAAAATACATTTAACCAGGGTGCCTGGGCAGCTCAGTCAGTTAAGCATCCAACTCTTAATTTTGGTTCTGGTCATGATCTCACAGTTCGTGGGATTGAACCCCACATCAGGCTCCATGCTGACAGCACAGAGCCTGCTTGGGATTCTCTCTCTCTCTCTCTCTCTCTCTCTCTCTCTCTCTCTCTCCCTCTCTCTGCCCCTCCCCCATTTGCACAGTCTCTGTTTCTCTCAAAATAAATTAAATAAGAAAATACATTTAACACCAACTGAGTTTAGGGAATGCAAATTAAGTCCTGCTGATGTATCCCTTGATCCTTATTAGAATGGATACAATTTTAAAAGGACTGATCATATTAGGTGCTGGCACCAATGTTGAGCAGCTAGAACTGTTATATACTACATATGGGAATATAAAATGGCACAACTATTTTGGAAAACAGATTGGCAGTTAAAAAAATTTAAACATATACCATATAACCCAGCCATTTTTTATCCTAGGTATTTACCTGTAATAAACATGAGCTTATATCCACTCAAACACTTGTTTATAATTATTCATAGAACCTTTATAGTAGTTATCACTGGAAACAAAATGTCTACCAGACGGTTAAACAAATTGTGGAATACTACTAAGAAATAAAAAGTAAAAAACTAGTGTTACATGTAATAACATGGTTGAATCTTAAAGCAACTGTGTTAGGTGCAAGAAACCAAAAATAGAAGAGTACATATTTCACAATTCCTTTTATATAAAATTCTAGAAGATACAAATTAATACATAGTGAGAGAAAGCACATTGGTGGTAGTCTGTAGATATGAGTAAAGGGAGGGAAGAATGCATTTTGATGAGTAGGAAGGAAATTTTGGAGGTGATGAATGTGTGTATTATATACCTTGCAGTGATGGCTTCATTATTATTAACATATGTTAAGTGGTATCAATTGTACATTTTCAATATACAGATGATCATACTTCAATAAGTATTTAAAAAGAAATTACCAAGAATTATATATCAAAATACAACAATATCAAGAGTTAATGGGTGGATGTATTTGCTACCTATACACTTTACCATGGACTTGTAAGTAGACAATATAATGTGTTCATAAAACTAAAGAAAAAAATATAGACAATGCATTTTTTTTAATGAGCAAATATTTAAATAGGCACTCCACAAAAGAAGATACTCAAATTTTCAATAAACGTAAAAATTTGCTTAGCATTGGCAATTATTAGGGAATTGCAAATTAAAGCTATTATAAGACCCATCAAGACATAAAATTAAAGGAACTGACACCACCGAATCTTCATAAGACTGTAGGGTAATTGGAACCCTTAAACAGTGCTGGTTTGATGTGTAGTGTTACAATCACTTTGGTAAACTACCAGTATATACTAAAGGTAAACAAATTTACCCTATGACCCAGTAATTTTAATTGTCTAACAAGAGACATGTAAAATAATATTCATAATTTCATTCATCATAGCCCTTGTTTAGAAACAGCCAAATGCCAATTTTAGGATAAGAATAGAATATTAGATAAGAAAAATGAATGAGGGGTACCTGGGTGGCTCAGTCAGTTAAGTGTCTGACTTCAGCTCAGGTCATGATTTCATGGTTTGTGAGTTCAAGCCCTACATTGGGCTCTCTGCTGTTAGCACAGAGCCTGCTTCAGATCCTCTGTCTCCCCTCTCTCTACCCCTCCCCTGTTTTCTTGCTCTCTCAAAAATAAACATTAAAAATTTTTTTAAATGAATGAACTCCCTAACATATGAACTTGGGGTCGTTATGATTGATATGTCACTGTAGATTCATCAATTGTAACAACTCTATCGATGTGGCAGAGCATGTTGATAATGGGGGAGGCTACACATAAGTGGGGGCAGGAGGTATATGGGAAATCTCTACCTTCCCTTCAATTTTTCCATGAACCGAAAACTGCTCTTAAAAACACTCTTTAAAAGAAATGAACTACTGCTTACACAACAGCATGGATAAATTCACAAGCATAATGTTGAATGAAGGAATATAGACACAAAAAACATATACTATATTATACCATTCATATGAATTTTTTGATAACTACTGATTAGGAGGCTACAAAATGAAACTTCTGAAGTTCTGGAAATAATCTAGTTACTTGGCTGTATATTATGTAAAAACTTATGAAATTGTACAAGTTTTTTGCCCTTAAGTCGTATTTTGTTTAAAAAAAAAACTGATTAAGTATAAATCCCTATAATGTAAAATCAAAAAACTGAGTTTATGTATATAATTACTTAAAAGCACATACAGTTATGTATATACTTACTTAAAAGCACATACATAAATACAAAGATGGACACGTGCAGGTATACGAATGGAATATTTCTGAAAAAATACACAAACTAATTATAGTAAAAATGGGACCTATACTTGCTTTTCCTATTATATTTTTTTGCATCTTTTGCAAACAGATGGAATTTACATCCTCTATGTGTATTTTCTATTGTAAACAATAAATAAAAGGAGTACAAGAAGAAAACATTAACAAAATATTACATTTTTCTGGAATCTCTTTAACTTGTATTAATCTTTTGCTTCTATAACCTAGGGTTTGAAAAAGTATTAAAAAAATTTTGTAAGTGACCTAAATTAACATGTAGAAAATTGTATAGAATCTGGTTTAGAAATAAAATCCTAAATTCTGTTTTTTTTAATTCTTATTATTCATGAATTTAAGAACATAATCAAGATTTTCTAATAGAACTGTTTCTCAGTGAATTAATTACACCATTGAGAGTCCCTTCATTCTCATCCTAATACATCAAGAACACTTTAGGGAATAAGGAGAATTTAGAGTGTAGGTTCTACTGTTCTATTGTTATGAGGCTGAGCTTTTGCAGTACAAATGGAAATAATGTTTGCTATTCTATCAATTCTTTGAGCTTTTTTCACCTCTTGCAGAGATATAGTTTGGGACATCATTTGGCCAAAACCTTAATTAGCAGTTAGAATCCAAAGGCTTAAGAGGACCTAAACATCTCTGTAAAAGTCAAGTTTGGAGAAATATTCAAACGTGATTGATGGATGTTAAGAAATTACAGTACATTGACCTTAGATTTATTCTCCAGAGAAGTTTTGATCAAACAGAAGAAAAGCATGTGAGTTTCCTTGCATTGGCTCCAATTTAGAGACTCATGTCGATATGGTCTTTCCAGGGATGTTAGGCGCCAATGTTGAAACTGTAATTTAAAGAGCACCAAAGTTAAAATTCACAAGCTAAGGAACAACTTGTTTTCACAGCAATGAGAGCTGGCATGGCAAACACTTCTCAGTGGTGACTTACATACTTATTCAGTGATTTAGACTGCTTCTCTGGCACGGGTCAAATGGCATATTAACATGGGATATAATCCTTTCTCACTCTGTAGGCAATGGCTCAGTGTGATATTGGCACCATATTAAGCTTCATTAACCCTACAACACGTTGCCTTCTTACTCTTGGCACTCTCCTGCAGGCTGCAGGCAGTAACCCATGAGTAATCTGATTACCTACAACCGACTGTAGCCGCATGGAATGGAGGCTGACTACAGAGTGGAACACAATTACAGTCTTTTGAGATTCAATTAGAAAGCTGTTGGTAGAGCTTCGTTTCTGTAACTGGCTCCAATAACCCCTCTTGAACTGCACATTTCTTTAAGAGCTCATAGTAAATAATGAACTTAAAAAGCTTCACCTGTTCTTCATATGCCTTTTAGAATTTGTCCTCAAGTGCATAGCAAACTAGGTTTTCAGTTAGAAACAATAACTATTTCCATAGACTCTACATGGGATTTTTTTCCTCTCTAAAGGGGAAACATTATTCATCTCTTTCACATAATTATTCTGATTTTACTTTTGTTAATGGACATTAAAAATAAATGCTACTTAGCACGGAGGTGAACATTGTCAAAGGCTAATTGTCCTTTAAAACCTGAAGTTAAGAAAAATTTTGCATTTGAAAAAACAAAATTAAGACAAAGACGTTCTAGACTGGATTATGTCATTCTGTGCTGTCTCAAACATCAATTACACTAGATATACAAATCCATAAGATTTCATTCTTTGCTCGCTAGTGGTCTGAATTCCTAATTGCACATTTAAAATGAAGTGGTTTTAAAATGCATACTTGGAAGAAACACATTAGTTAGAAGACGCTTCGTATAAATTAGAACGTATTTGGTAATGGAGTGTTTGTCTATTGAATTATTTTTGCCCCCAAACTTGTCTCATCTTGCTTATTTATTGTGGGATTTGCTTTTTCTATTCTGAGAATTCTAGAATGAATATGAATTTCAGAGACAGACTTGAGCTTCAATCCTGGCTTTGCTACAATCTACAAGATCTTTAGAAGTTATTTAATTTTGAACCTCAGTTTTCTCTATTTTGAAACAGGGAATAAAAAAACCTTATGACAGTGTTGTTGCAATGATTAACAGCACATGATGAGGGAATGGCACAGGGCATGGCATATAGTAAACACTCAACGCACGTGCTTTTCTTACTAAATTTCTAGATCTCACTGGAAACAGCACTGGCTTATTGTAAATTCATATCTTTGTTTTTATCACTATGTATAAGTTATCTGGTTTGATGACATAAGCATCTATTTTTATGTTATGAAACTAGAGAATCATCACTAATTATTGAAATACATTACTTATAGGCATTTATTTCAATCCCTGAGTTTCAGTAAGAGGTATCGGGAGTTTGAGTGCCAATGATATTTTCCTTTTATTCCCACTGTCCTTTTTTCAAAGAAAATGTGAATACACAATCAGCTTATTAAATTCAACCAAGTTCCAAAAACCTCAAGCCAACACTCCAGACTAATGCCAGTTCCTTGACCTCTGTGAGGTAAATGCGTGGAGTCTGAAAATACAAGCATTTTAAAATCTAAAAAGCTAGGCAGTTATAAATGCTCAGAGTATATGAAAATCTTTCTACTTGACTCTGCAGGTAAAAAGCTAGTAAACTACTGAATGCTAAACACTTTCTTCACAACAGTGAAAAGGTATCGCTGAGGAAATCATTTTCCTCCCTTGACTCTGTAGATTACCATGTGTCTGGTGAATGCACACTGCAACTGCAGAACCAGTGTGTATTTGATAACCACTGGTGTGTGAGGCCATGTCACCCATTAGCATCCATGCGTCAGATGGCTTAGTTAAGTCTACTCATCACTTACAATAATTGAATCAGACTAGCACTGATCCATTTTGTGGTCCAACATGACATACCTCACTTTATCATTATCCATAATGAGTCACTCTGTGTCAAGGGAACTGGTCAAGTTTAGCATTTGTTATTAATCACCAGGATTTTAGGGACAGTTTTTCAGTTTTGCCAACACATGTTGCTAGATTTCTATTATTGTAATTAACTATAGCTGGCTCATTAATATAGGAAAGCCAAATGGAGCCCTGAGATTCCAAAGTGTCTTGTTTCAAAGTGAACTACTTTTCAAAGAATAATCCTGAAGGCAGCACTGGCTATATCACCAGGCATGGATATGTCTGGAAGAATAGAAAACTGGTGTACGTTAGTCTATTTATTTTTTATTCTTGTTTTTCATTTGGCCCTTAGGCATGTCCATATCACCAGTGGGAAATCTGGATCAATAATAGTTCAGATGAAAGACATGGAAGGTCTTCTGGGGTTGGTTTTAACTTTTTAAGCATCAGATAAAATAAGCCCTTTTTAAAAAGTACAGAAACTCAATTTGTAGATTGTTTGGTCAATATTGTTCATAACTTTCATGAAAGTATTGCAAGTTTTTTTTTTCTTTTTTGGATCTAGGCCTAGAGTAAAATAATCAACAAAACAAAGCTTGGCAACAAACTGTTATTTTCATTTGTTCCCACATGTTTTCCCTTTTAAAAAAATCTATTCCTTCATCCATAGCTAAGATTCTATTACCCCTGCTTTGACTAACAGATTTCATACTTTTCTGCCTCCAGAACTTATACTCCTACCCATCCTGATTTCTCCTGTCCACATAATTTTCTCTTTTCATATTGATCTTCTTCAAAAATGCCACCAGCAGCCTCCACTTGTCCGTTCTTGTTCTTAGGCCAGTCTCAGCTGATTCTTATGTTTCCTTGACCTCATATCCTGATTCAAGATTTTACTGAAGCTTTTCATGAAGAGCATGTAAAGTTACAAGGTATACACACAAATGGCCTCCAGATGCCCTCTAAACATGTCCGCTCTTCTTCCAAAGTTCCTCTTTTCCCCAGGTACTACATCATCCTTTCATTATTTAGAAAACTCTCTCTTCCTCCACTGCATCTTCACTTCTAATCTGGCTCAGCAAAACAAAGCATGTGCCTCAGCATCTGTGCTGGGTGGGGCTGGGGTTAAGAGTCGTGGTATAAACAATGTATCTCATGAGTCACAAATGCATTATTTCGTCTAATATTCACAACACTCCAAAGGAGGAAATGGAGCATCAGAAATGTTCAGTACCCAGCATCAAAATTAAGGGGCACAGCTCGGAGACAGACCAGGTCAAGCTAGCTCTGAAGCCCTGGTCATTGCACCATACTAGTATGAGGTAGTTTTAGGGGATATTTAAATATTTTGGTAATTATGTATTTACTGTAATATGCATTTAAAATATAATACAAAAAACATGATTTTACATATACTATTACTAAATTTAACAAAAAACAAGTGAGTTGATTCAAACTTGTTTTCATATAAATTATTAAATGATAGTGCAGCTGCCCCACAGATGTGGGAAAGAACGAAATACAGTTGTGGAAATACTATATGACCTTATACTTTTTTAGTTCTCCCAACTGCTCTCTATGGATCTCCATATAGTATTTAACTTGAAAGGTCTCTGTGCTTCAGTGCTATCCTATCTAAAATGTCTACTGGCCCCATGTCTTCTTGCTGAAATCCAGCTTAAATGCACTCCCTTAACA
Source organism: Puma concolor (assembly GCF_028749965.1). Lineage (NCBI taxonomy): Eukaryota > Metazoa > Chordata > Mammalia > Carnivora > Felidae > Puma > Puma concolor. Next base: position 138,990,992 of record NC_141674.1, on the reverse strand, counting down.
CAGCCTTTCCCAAATGTCCCTCTTCTGAAGATCTGCATCCATATACTGACATGGCACTGAGTGTAGTATATGCTTTTTTGACTAGGTTTATTCATATGTTTGTTCTGTCCTTTTTACCTTGTGGTCTGGAGCTTCCTTATTTATATTCCTATAGCTCCCTTTCCCACAGCACTTGACTTAAACATAGGCACTCAGTAGAAGTTGCTAAAGAAAAGTCAAAAAGACTGGGTTCAAATCCCACCACCTGCAATTTATTAGCTCTGGGACCCAGGACAAACAAAATTTGAGTCTCTGTGAGGATTACATAACTTGTCAACATGAATGTCTTAGCAGAGAATCAATATACATTAGTGTTTCTTGTTTCTACTTCCAATATTTTCTGAAAAAAATGTACACAAAAGATTGACATAAAAATTATATTCATTTATTTAAGCTTCACCTCTAATTGTTACATGCTCTTGCAAATAACTTGGGTATTATTTAGATAAATATTCAACAAAGTATCCATTTGCTGAAATGCTCATAAAATTTATATTAGTCGGGATTTATTTGAATGCATGTGACTGAATATCAACCCAAACTTATAGAAGAAAAAGAAATCTTAAAATAGAGAATATGAATGTATGAATATTCATTGTCTTAAGAAACTACAGCCCCAGGCTTAGGATTTACTTTAGATATAGCTTGATCTAGGGTGCACAGGTAATGTCACCAGAGCTCTGTTTCTCTCCACCTCTTCTTTCCCTGTGTTAGTTTTATTCTTAGATACTTTGTTTTCTTACAGCACCTGGCCTACATAGCCCTTTTAACTAGTATCCTCAAGGCAGGAGTTTCTCTATCAACATGTGTCTCATTCCCTTAGTCCTGACGGATTTTTACTGGGTTTTATTGAGTTACATGCCCACCCTAGAAGCAATCACTGTGACCCAGTATGTTGGGTCAATTCTAATTGCCTCACTGGCCCAGGGGTTGGTGGACTGACAGTCCCATCAGCTCCAGAAAAGAATGGATTCAGGATAGACATGAAATAAAAGATACTCTGTCCAAGGAAAAGTGAGGTAGAATGAACACAAACATTCTAGGACTGGTGTAACACATGTTCTTGGCGCTTCACTCATATTCCTCAGTACTCACTGTTCCACTAACATGCTCACAGCATCCTATAGCCCTTAAATTTACCTCCACCCAAGAGCTTTCTTTTGGCCAGGCCAACCTACAGGGCAAGAAGTCAGTGAGGGGGAATGCCCCTGAAGGCATACCTCAACCAATGATTCAGGAAGAACAGGTAGATAAAAACCTCAGCTCCCTCTGTCCTTTATCAAGGTATCTTGGAAGCATGGTAACACTATTTATTGGCTTCTTTCCCTTCCTTGGCTTCTTCTCCATTTTTCTTCTTCCTAAAATGAACTTTCACATTAATTGCTTATGCACACCTCCTAATCTTGGGGTCTGTTTCTGAGGGCAATCCAATCCTTCTCATCTCCCCTCAGAAAACTAGTAAGAAATCTCTAATCATTTCCAAACTTTTCTAGGTAGAATTTTCTCATTGCAATTAACTTCATGAAAATGGAATAGTTATACTGGGATTGTTATTATTTTCTCTGTGATATGTGAAAATAGGAAAAAATCCTCTAGATGAGTGAACATAATGGCTGATAACACATTAGATGGGATGTAGGTGAGAAGCAGTCCTGCTTTTTTCCCCTGCACCTTTTCTTCCAATTGAAAATTTCTTCTTTTGCTGTCATGTTAAAGGTATCTAAGACCCATGAAAGAATTTTAAACCAGGTTTAAAAACACCAGAAAAAGAAGAACAAAGCTGGAGGTATAAAAATCTCAGATTTCAAGATATACCACAAAGCTGTAGTAATCAAAACAATATGGTACTAGCACAAAAATACACATAGATCAATGGAACAGAATAGAGAGCCCAGAAATAAACCCACACTTATATGGTCAATTAATCTATGACTAAGGAGGAAAGAATATTCAAAGGGAACAAGTCTCTTCAACAAATGATGCTGGGAAAACTGGACAGCTACATGCAAAAGAATAAAACTGGACCACTATCTTATACCATCCACAAAAATAAATTCAAAATGGATCAAAGACCTAAGTGTGAGACCTGAAGTTGTGAAGTCCCTAGAAGAAAACATAGGAATTAATTTCTTTGATATTAGCTGTAGAAATATTTTTCCAGATAGGTCTCTGAGGCCAGGGAAACAAAAGCAAAAATAAAACTACTGGGATGACATCAGCATAAAAAGCTTTTGCACAGTGAAGGAGACCATCAACAAAGTGAAATGGCAGCCTATTGTATGGGAGAAGATATTTGCAAATAATATATCCAATGAGGGATGAATATCAAAATATATAAAGAACTTATACAACTTAACAAAAAAATACACAAATAATCCAATTTTTTAAATAGGTAGAGGACATGGGTCCTCTTTTCCAAAAAAGACAGCCAACAAACACATGAAAAGATGTTCAACATCACTAATAATCAGGGCAATGCAAATTAAAACCATAATGAGGTATTACCTTATACCTGTCGGAATGGCTAAAATTAAAAAAAAAAAAAAAACACAAATAACAAATGCTGGCAAGGATCTTGAGAAAAGGGAACTCTGATGCACTGTTGGTAAGAATGCAAATTGTTTCATCCACTCTAAAAAACAGTATGGAATTTCCTTAAAAAAGTTAAAAATAGAATTAACATATGATTAGTAATTCCACTATCTGGCATTTACCCAAAGATTATGAAAATACTAATTTGAAAAGATATATGCCCCCTCTGTTTATTGCAGCATTATTGACAATAGTCAAGATATGGAAGAAACCCAAATGTCCATCAGTGAATGGATAAAGAAGAAATGGTACACACACACACACACACACACACACACACACACACACACACACGAAAGAATGAAATCTTGCCATCACAACAGCACAGATGAACCACAATGCTAAGTGAAATGTCAGTCTGAAAAAGAGAAATAACCATATGATTTCACTCCTATTAGGAAGAAACAAAACAAATGAACAAAGAAACAAAAAGACAAACCATCAAAAAGACTCTTAAACACTGAGAACAAACTCATGCTTGCCAGAGGGAGGTGAGCAGTGGGGCCCAGGCGGGGAGAATAGATAAAAGCAATTAAGAGTACCCTTACCTTGATAAGCACTGGGAAATGTATAGAATTGTTGAATTATGTTGTGCACCTGAAACTAGCATGACCCTGTGTGTTAATTATGCTTGAAAAAAGAAAAAAAAACACTTGACTCAAACATAAGCTCAGTTTTCAAATCTAATGCAAAAGAAACACAATCACTTTTGTCATTCTAACCTGTCACTTGGCAGCACAGTTTATGCTTTGATCCAATTAATTTCTACAAATCAGATGTGTGGAAAAACAAAGATACAATTCATAAATCCAGTGAAATTGTTATCAACTATAAAAAGTAGAGAATATTGTCTCAATTCTCAAGGAAAGTTTAATCTAGTAGCAAGGGAAGACTCAACGAATAAAGAATGCAAGGAATCTGAAAATGTCTGTGAAGGTTGCATAAGCAAACACTTTTGGAGTTTGGGAAATGGAAAATAAAGATAGTCAAGAAGGCACAACCGATGTGAACACGGACAAAATTAGGTCAAAAACATATGTTCTGGCAGGCATGAAATTGATTGGTTTAGCCAATAGGACTTGATTAAGAATGACCTTTTCCAGATGTCCCTTACTCATGCAATTTGCAGATTGGGGATTTTGAAATGTTGCTTTTCGATCACTTGCATTTGGGTGCTGGGAAGGGATGAAGGGGGAGTGAAACTGAAAGGAAGAATTCATGTCAAGGGTTTGGGGAAAATATATGAAGCTGGTGACCTCACTTGTAGCTCTTTCTAGGTCCCATTTGTAAGTTTTTCTTCTCACAGGCCTCTTAATGTTGGCATATTTCCTACTTTCATTCTAGCTTCTTTTATTGCGTTACAGCCTTGATAATCATGTTTATCCCAGTATCGTTAATAATCATCTATATGTTGGTGACTCCCCAGTTAGCTCTTCAGTCCAGAGCTCTCTCATGAGCTACAGACTGAGTTTACACAATTGCTTAATCAAAATCCCTACTTATAGGTCTAATATACACCTCAAACTTAACATGCTTAAGACTGCAATTCTCTTTCCCATAAAATTTGCTCTACCTATATATAGCCTTTCTCAACTCAGTTGATATCAACTCAGACTTTCAGTTGCTCAGTCCAAAAACCTTGAAGTCATTCTAAAAATCTTTTCTTTCATAACCACACATCCAATCCAATGTGAAATCTTGTTGGCTCTACCTTCAAGATATATACAGACCACTTCTCACCACTTTCATTGCTACAATCCAGGTCCAAGCTGTCATTTTTCACCTGGACATTACATTTGCCTTCTACTGGTTTTCAGTCTTTTATCCTTCTTTTACCTTGAGACTATTAGAAATCCTCATGTCATTCCTCTGCTCAAAACCCTGCTCTCCCATTTTTCTTACTTAAAACCAAGGCTCAGAGCAACCTGGAAGGCCTTATGTTATTTGGCTTCCTGTCTCCTCTCTGACTGCCCTTCTACTGATCTTCCCTTGACCAGTCTGCTCCATAGCATGTCCTCCTAGGCATTCCTGGACCCTGACCAGCCCGCCCTGTCCTGCTTTAGGACCTTACTTGTGCTGTTTGTTCTGCCTTTCACGTTCTTGCTTCAAGTATTTGTTTGACTCATGTCTCACCTCCTCCAGCTCTTTGCTCAAATACTACTTTCTCAGTGAGGCCCTGCACACCTATTAAATGCACTGCAATCTATAGGCACAATTCTCTCCCCATCTTATTCCCTGACACTTCTATAGCAGTTCTCTATTGCTGAGTAACAAATGGTCAACAAATATAGTGGCTTTAAATAGTGTGATTTTATTAGGTCACAGTTCTCTATAGTCAGAAGTCTGGCATAGTTCAGCTGAGTTCTCTGCCTAGGGTCTCACAAGGCTGACATCAAGGTGTTAGCCAGGCTAGGCTCTTATCTGGAGGCCCTAGGGAAGAATCCACTTCCAAGCTCATTCAACTCTTTGGCAGAATTCACTTCTTTGCAGTTGTGCAGATGAGGTCTCCCTTCTTCACTGGATGCCAGCCAGAATTCTTATTTTCAGTTCCTAAACACCCCAAAGACTCCCTACAATCCTTTCACACATGGCCCTCCGTCCTCTAACTTGCAATGGCACATTGCATACTTTCCGTGCTTCAAGTCCCTTTGACTTCCCCTCTGCCCTCACTTCAGTTTTTAAGAGCTCATGTGATTACATTAAGCCCTCTGGAAGAATTTAAATAATCTCCCTGTTTTAAGGTCAATTGGCTAGTGATCTAAAATGCATCTGTAAAGACCCTTTTGCCATATAATGTAACATAGTCCCAAGAGTAATACCAGGGAGTAAAGGTGATGAGGGACAAAATTCTGCCTACTACCCTTCCCAAGCACCAAGAGCTATGCCTTCCTGGCATATGGTACATATGAATGATTACGTGGCAGCAGACACCTGAGCTAGAGATCTTATTTGCATAAAGTTGGTTTTTGCCTGTTGCATTTGGAAGAAAAGCTTCTGAATCCTTCCAATTTGGATGTATTGGAATGTGAAAAATCACTTATGTTTGTTTTGATCTTTGAAGAAGGAAGAATCAGAGAATGAGAGAGGGAGAAGAAAGATGGTAAATGGAAGGATCAAGGTTGGGACAGAGTAGGAGAATGCCCAAGACCATGTGCATGGAGCCTCTGACTTTGTTTCACAAGAACAGAAAGTAGAGATTTTTCACATTTGTTAATATTGTCAGTCCCAAGACTCTCACTCTTGTGAGCCAGATGTGTTTTTCCAGGCTCTTAGAACTATAATTGTTTAACAAACCAGACACCCTTAGAGGTTTCCTTGTATCTACAGACACATATTCTGTCTGTAATAGGAATTCTGGTAGGTGCGGCAAGTTCGCAAGGGCAGTCAGGGACTGGGAAGCTTGGGATGAAATTCATGGCTTTTTCTCCTTGGCAAGAAGATATTAGCATTTTATCTTTCTTATATTAAAACATAAGATATTTGAATTTAAATATGAGAAATTACTTCATTTCCTACATGAATGCTTAAACTCATAGGGAAATTGATTTGGCAATTATGATAACATTTGAATATCAGAAAACTTTAGATTAATTAAAAATGATAAATTTGTCCTTTTTCAGCCTTGTGTCTGGCTTCACTCAACCATAAATATGCTGCCAATTTACGATTTTTCTCCTTCAGACTGAACTCTCAGTGTTCACATTCAAAGTATGGGGCCACCAGGGGCGCCTGGTGGCTCATTTGGTTAAGTGTCCGACTTCGGCTCAGCTCATGATCTCACAGCTCATGAGTTTGAGCCGTGTTGGGCTCTGTGCTGACAGCTCAGTGCCTGGAGCCTGCTTCAGATCCTGTGTCTCCCTCTCTCTTTGCCCCCTCCCCTGCTCGCACACGGTCTCTGTCTCTCAAAACTGAATAAACATTAATTTTTTTTTATAAAGTTCTAGGGGTCCAGTTGCCAATCTTTTCCTTTACTATCCACACTTAGTCCCTTCAATTGGCTGACTAGTCAGCCTGATACCTGATAGAGAGGACAGCTTTGGGTACCTTTCAGGAGTACCATTCTGCATGGCTCTCTTACTTTCCAAGGAAATTATGCTAGGAAAAAGAAATTATGCTAGAAGAATTGCTTAAAGAAGAATCAGATGTTTTCCTTCTAATTTTTTTTCTTCTAGTTCTTCATTCAGTCATTCAACAAACCTGTGTTGAATATTATCTTACATGGCAAACATGGACCATGTATCAGAAAGACAGGATTTGGGAATAGGTCCAAATAGTTTGAATTAATTGACTGGATTCTGGTGGAGAGTTAGTGGTGTATGGGAGGGGGGAAATGGGTTTGGGTGAATGTGGGGGAAACTCTGACTTACAGCAGGAGTGGGCAAACTGTAGTCTCCACACAGACTGCAAGTTAGAAAAGGTTTTGCACTGAGAGTCTGGGAAGATGGTAAAGTAGGAGGATCCTGAGCCCACCTTGTCCCTTGGACACACTGAGGTGACAACTACATGTATTGTAATTCACTCTGAAAATGACCTGAACACTGACACAAGAGATCTTCCGTAGCTGGTCAGAGAGAGAAGGCCATATCAAAAAGGATAGGATGGGTGGAGACATGGTTGGGAACAAAACCCTCAGCATGACTAACCACAAATGAAAAAGACATCACATTCAGGGAAGAAAAAGGGAATCAGACTTCTCACTGGGCACTCACAGTACCCACACTGGGAAGACAAAGCCCTATAATATCTGGCTTTGAAAATCAGCAAGGCTTAATGCCAGAAAGGCCAGACAGTTAGAGGAAACCAAGTTTCTGTTACTCTGTCCAGAGACAGCAGAAAAGCAGAAGCAGCAGTTTGAAGGTGCCTGGAGACTACATGAAGATTTACCTATTTTAGAACATGTGCCAGAGGAGCAGGAATCTGCAGGAGATTTTTCCAAGAATAAGAGTGCCAGTAGGTACCCTTTTTCTTGCCCTTCCTCAGTCAAAATAGCCGATGCTCATGGAAGCCAACATTTTCCATCTACCTTACTAGAATTCTCCTGTGTACCTGCCCTACCAAACACACCTGCCTGCAAAGTGACTACTGCCCTGAAGTGAAGGCAAGGGGGAAGATAACCTTACACACTGAAGCACCCACGGTTTCTACAGCTGGGCTTCTTAGCGGAGTGTGCAGAAAGCAAGTCCTACTCTTTGCTCTTTGGTGTGCCCAAAGCTATCCCAAGCATCAAACGTAAATAGCCAGCCCGAAGGCTGGCCCCAACAAGCCCCGACCCCCAGTGTGTCCACAGCAATTGTGTCTCAGCCACAACAGAAGAATGCCTACAGCTCACATAGGGAGCACCAGATTCTGGTGAACAGGGTGGATTGTGCTACAGGACACCACGGGACTCTGCTGCACAAGGCCACTGTTTTTAAGACCAGGAGACATAGCTGACCTACCTAACACATGGAAAGAGACAGTTAGACAAATGAGGAGATAAAGGAATATGTTCCAAATGAAAGAACAAGACTAAAATCATACAAGAAGAGCTATGAAACAAAGATAAGCAATATACCTGATAAAGATTTCAAAGTAATGGTCATAAAAATACTAATATTGATAGCAGAGTGGATTAACTCAGTGAGAATTGCAATAAAGAGAAAAAACAAAAATAACCAGGCAGAGCTGAAGAATACAGTAACTTAGGGGATGCAAAGAACAGATCAGTGATTGCTAATACAAGGTAATGGAAAGCAACCAAGCTAAACAGCTAAAAGAAAAAAAAATAATAAAAAATGAGAATATATTAAGACACCACTCTGACATTGTCAAGCATAATAACATTCACATTATAGGGATCCTAGAAGAAGGGGGGGGGCAGAAAAATTATTTGAAAAAATACTGGCTGAAAATTTCCCTAATTTGGGGAAGGAAACAGATATCTATGTCCAGGAATCAAAGAGAGTCCCAAACAAGATGAACCCAAGGAAGTCCACACTACATCAATTACATTTATAGAAACTAGTCAAGAGATACACAAAATAAAAAGATGTAAAATATGATATATACACAAAACATAGGAGGGGTAAAATTTTACTGCTTTTAGAACGTCTTCAAACTTTGGTAACTATCAACTTAATTTAGATAGCTAAACACCTAGGATGTTATATATGAACTCCATGATAAACACAAATTAAAAATCTGTAATACATAGCACACAAAAAAAGACAAAAGAATCCAAGCTTAATAGTAAAGAAAGCCATCAAACCACAAGGGAAGAGAGCAGAGGAAGAAGAAAGGAACAGAGAACTACAAAAACAACCAGAAAACAACTAAAAAAATAGCACTAAGTCCACACCTATCAATAATTACTTAAGAGTAAATGGCTAAATGCTCCAACCAAAATGCATAGGTGGCATAGTGGATTTTATATATATATATATATATATATATAAAGATAGATACACACACACACACACACACACACACACACACACACACACAGTCTTAAAATGTCTTGGAAAAATTCAAGGAAATGGAAGAAAAAAAAAAAAAACCTAGGGTAGCCATACTTAGATCATAAAAAAAATAGACTTTAAAGCAAAGACTGTAGCAAGATAGAAGGAAGGGCATTATGTAGTGATAAAGTAATCACTCCAACAAGAGGATATAACTATTGTAAATATCCATGCACCCAACATAGGAACAACTAAACACACAAAGAAAACATTAATAGACATAAAGGGAGACATTGACCATAATACACTATTAGTAAGGGATGTTAACACCCTACTTATATCAATGGATAGATCACCCAGACAAAAATTAAAACAAAAATAATAAAACATTGACCTTGAACAACACATTAGCCCAAAAGGACTTAACAGATATATATAGAACATTCCTTCCAAAAACAGTACACATTCTTTTCAACTGCACATGAAACATTCTCTATAATAAATCACATGTTAAACCACAAAACAAGTCTCAAAATTTAAGAAAATTGAAATCATATCAAGCATATTTTCCAACCACAATGGTATGAAACTAGAAATCAATTATAGGAAAAAATATGGAGAAAAATACAAACACAGGGATGCTAAACATCATGCTATTAAACAACCAAGGGTTCAATGAAGAAATCAAAGACAAAGTTAATAATACATAAAGACCAATGAAAATGAAAACAGTCCAAAATATCTGAGATACATCAAAAGCAGTTCTAGGAGAGTATTTATGAATACCTCAAGAAACTAGAAAAATCTCAAACAACCTAACCTTACACCTAAGGAAACAGAAAAAGGACAAAGTCTAAAGTTAGTAGAAGGAAGGAAACAATAGATTAAAGTGGAAATAAAGTTGAGACTAAAAAAAAAATAGATTGATGAAATCAGGAGCTAGTTCTTTGAAAAGATAAAACTGATACACCTGTAGTCAGACTCATCAAGAGAACAGAGGATCAAATAAAATAAGAAATAGAGAAGTAACAATTGACATCACAGAAATACAAAGGATTAGAAGAGAATACAATAAAAAATTATATGTTAACAATTGAACAATCTAGAGGAAATGAATAAATTCCTAGAAATATACAATTTTCCAAAACTGAATCAAGAAGAACAAAAAATATGAACAAACAACACTTTACTATAATAAAATGGAGTCAGTAATCAGAAAACTCTCAACCAACAAGAGTTCAGGACAACATGGCTTCACAGCTGAATTCTGTCGAACATTTAGAGAAAAAAATATACCTATTATTCTCAAACTATTCCAAAAAACAGAAGAGGAGGGGAAAATTCAACATTTATTCTGACACCAGACCCTGATGCAAAAATTAGACAGGCACTGAAAAAAAAAAAAAAAAAAGAAGAAGAAAACTGTAGGCTGATGTCCCTAATTTAGATATAAAAATCCTCAACAAAATGTTAGCAAACTGAATTCAACAATACATTAAAAGTTCATTCACCAAATCAACTGTGACTTATTCATTCCAGTGATGCAAGGATGGTTCAATATTTGCAAACCAATCAACATGATAGATCACATTAACAGGAGGAAAAAAACCATATGATCATCTCAATAGATGCAGAAAAAGTATTTGACAGAAAGTCAACATCCATTCATGATAAAAACTCTCAACCAAGTGTGTTTAGAGGGAATTTACCTCAACATAATAAAGGCCATAAATGATAAACCCACAAAACATACTAAATGGTATAAAACAGAGATTTCCTAAAAATCAAGAACAAGAGAAGGATGTATACTCTCACCACTTTTACTCAATATTGTACTGGAAAGTCTAGCCACAGCAATCAGACAAGAAAAGAAAATACATCCAAACTGGTAAGGAAAAAGTAAAATTGTTGCTATCTACAGGTGACATGATACTGTATGTAGGAAGCCTTAAAGACTCCAAAAAAAAAAAAAAAAACCTATTAAAATAAACTAACAGTAAGTTCCAGGATACTGTGTTAATTTATCAGCCTTCTACTTTAGAAGCCAGTGCTCTGATTTGTTTGGAATGCTTCACTTACTCATTCTTGAAGCACTTCCTGAGTATGATAGGAGATTAGAGAATTTTGATTAGCAAATCTTGGTCACCACAGGAATGAGTTTTGAGCCAGCAAAAGGGTTTCTGTTACCAGAATAGTAGACAAGGTTCTGAACAAAGACAACAGATGTCTGCTTTGGTGAAACAGTAATGGAGAAGCAATATCGACATAGGATAGCCAACCAACAAATGCAGCATCTTTGGGCAGCATCAGAAGCACTGAAAATGCAACATAATTGGAATGGTTGGACAGTACTTCAGTAACTAGGTGGGCCAAGGAGCTGAGTAGAAATAGACATTGTCTGCCTGGTATGAGGTGCTTCTGATATCAGGCACCACACTAAAATTAGACATGGGCCTAAGACAAGGCTTGAAGTCCCAGGGAAGTCCAGTTACAAAGTTAGATTTGTGATTATTGGACCCTTGCACATAGCCTCAGTTTAAAGTGGCTCAGAGAAGTACCTGGTACAGAGAGATGAATATCACTTAGGACCTTGCAGGATACAGTCTGTTTTTTTGTTTTTTTGTTTTTTTGTTTTTTTGTTTTTTTGTTTTTTTGTTTTTTGGTCCAAAGGGTAAATAGCATCTATAATTTAATATAGTTTCAGTGCTACAATAGAATTATACTGTGAGGCTTTGAATGCATAGCAGAGAAACAGTGTTTGTGTTGGGTCTCCTGGAAAAGTTAGTTAAAAGGCAATCAGGAAAAAATCCTTGGGCAGATAGAACCATATACACCTGAGAGAACAAGTACTTCATTATGACTAGGGTAGAGAAGGCAGAACCAACATTTATTAGAACACAACTCTGTCCAGGCATTAAGCTAAGTGCTTTCAATTCTCTATTTGATGCACAGCACAATCCATATTACACTAGTTATGGTGAAGGCAGAAGATGAGGCTGCATAATCAAAGGAGTGTAGGATTAAGGCTTATTGTTGGGGCAAATGGATTGGAGACTGGTTTTTTTTTTTTTAATTTTTTTAATGTTTTATTTTATTTTTGAGACAGAGAGAGACAGAGCATGAACGGGGAAGGGTCAGAGGGAGAGGGAGACACAGAATCTGAAGCAGGCTCCAGGCTCTGAGCTGTCAGCACAGAGCCTGACACAGGGCTCTACACAGACCGTGAGATCATGACCTGAGCTGAAGTCAGAAGCTCAACCGACTGAGCCACCCAGGTGCCCCTGAAGACTGTTATTTTTAAAGGAGGCAGAGATTAAAAGATAGGTATCTTTTTTCAGATTTGGAAAATTTGAATTCACCATGTCTATATGATAATCAGGTGGTAGTGTTTAATTGGTAGATGGAAATAGGGATCTAGAACACAGAGAAATAGTTTAAGAATTTTCCATTTACTTTTCTTCTGGCATTTATGGGAGTTTAATAAAACCACTGTAATTGCTCATTATGAAGTTTGAGAATTTCACTAGATCAACTCCCTATGACTACTGACATCCTTCATTTTTTATTCATTAGTTGTCTTGGCTACTCATGCACCTCTAATTTTGAATGGAAAATATCTGGATGATAATCTTACATCCTGAATCTGCACAGCAGTTTTTGTATTAGCTACTTGGTGTACTAACTGCAATCCTTTGCTTTACTCTTGAACCAAAGAACCTAGTCTTTTGATTGTCCCCCTCCCTACAACTGGACCTTGTTTAGTCATCTTAAATTTCTGTTCTTAGAATCTGCTCAGTGGCTCCAATTACCACAAAGAGGAGAGCTATTCCTCTTATTCCCACCCCACATTTTCACTAGACTTTAACCTCTAAGGAAACAAAAGCTTATATTGTATATTGAGAGGAATAATTAAAATCTCATGATGTTTCTAGTTTGACACATAGGTCCTGTCCTGCATCACAACCAACAGGACCGTTTGTTAAAAAAATGCAGACTTCTGGGCTAGAAGATCCAAAAAAATCAGAATCTCTAGGGGGTGAAGTCCAGAATCAGTTTTTTTTTTTTTATAAGCACCTTGATGATTCTTATGCATATTTTTAAATTTGTGAACCACAGATTTAAAACAAGAAGAAATGAAACATACAAAAGAACCTTAAGAATTTACAACATGGTAGGCTGAAAACTTTAAGAATTGTATTTCCTTTATAAAATGATTTCTGAAAACAAATTTAATTTAAATCATTGGAAAATACTTGAAATTTAAAAATAATAAAAAAATTATAAATATAAACCTTGAAAACAAGATTACCTACAGTTTCACATTCAAAAGGGCAGTTAACATTTTAGTGAATGATCTTTCAATCTTTCATTTTCTAGAGGTGTATTTTTTTTTCTTTTATATATGTATATAGGCTCAAACTTCATATATAGTGTGTAATACATTTTTCTCACTGAACGTGTCACATGCATTTTTGAATTTAACTTCTTCAAAAATATTTGAATATATGTACTATTTCCCACCTGAAAGATATGTTACATTTTATATATCTATCTGTATTCTTCTGGTATTAACAAGTGTTTATGTTTGTGTCTGGGTTACTTTGCTAATCTTACTATTGCAACCTCAGAAGTATGCTCCCTGTCTTCTCTGGCTTGGTGTTTCTGAGAACCAGGGTGGCCTGAGATCCTACCTGAGTTTAAAGTATTGACATTATTAACAGCAGCTTTAATAGCCCAAAGTGGGAATAGAAACCTAGCTGAGGAATAAATGGAGACAAACTAATTTAGAGTCCTGTCCTTTCTTGTGTGCAGTTCTCTTAGTCAGTTTTGTTAGTTATCCTCCCACCCACCCACAGATGGCAGGGCACTGATTCTCAACACTGTCGTCAAACATGTGCACTTTGTTTACTCTACCTTTCCATGTCCTTACCTACACTCCTACCCCAACCTCCACAATGCACACATATTCACAACGGAGGATGCATATGTGGCCTATAATCTTGGCATTCTCCATGCTGTAGGCATTTCTCACTACCTTCTCCTATCTTCTGCACTGCTACTGAAACCAACCTACTTATTTTTTTTTAATTTCTAATTTTTTTATTTATTGTTTAATTTACATTCAAGTTAGTTAGCACATGGTGCAACAATGATTTCAGGAGTAGATTCCTTAATGCCTCTTACCCATCTAGACCATCACCCCTCCCATAACCCCTCCAGCAACCCTCTGTTCGTTCCCTATATTTAAGAGTCTCTTATGCTTTGTCCTCCTCCCTGTTTTTATATTATTTTTGCTTCCCTTCCCTTATGTTCATCTGTTTTGTATCTTGAATTTCTCATATGAGTGAAGTCAATATTTGTCTTTGTCTGACTAATTTTGCTTAGCACAATACCCTCCAGTTCCATCCACATAGTTGCAAATGGCAAGATTTCACATTGGGTTGAGAGGCCAACTACTCTGAAAAAGGAGACAGCATACTGAAGAATTTAGAGAGTAAGGTTGCCTAAGAAACATGAGACTAGAAATGATGGGAGGACAAGATCAGGAAGAAATTCTTCATGGATAATAGGAATAGTGATATTCTTACATTGAGCTATTTTTCTGCACTATAGCAACGATTCATATAGCAATCAGTAAAAGTTATTAGACACACAAAACAAAGAGTGAAGGAAGTGGAACTGGATTAAGGCTTTTTCATTTACTAACTGATTGCTTTACTTGGGTAAATTAGATTGTCTCAGTTTCCAACTTTGTGAAATAGAATATTTACCTTGCAGGATTGTTGGAGACCCCTCAATAGATATTATTCTGTGTTTCTGGCCCTGAAGGGCTTGGTGTGTGATACATTAACTGTAACAGAAAAACTGAAGTGGTATGTATGAATTCACGGCAGATGTACTCATGGTAATAATTATTCCTGGGAAATATTTTCAGTTTTATTAGGGGTCTTGAGTGCCTGAATTTGGAAGACTGCTCATTCATTTTGATAGACTTTTGTTTAGATTTGTCTTGCAGTGTGTGTTATATCTTGTGCTCTGGCAGGGCATGACTAGCTAGAAAGGAGGAAGGTAGCACTAGAGAGTCAAAGACCTGGAACCAGACCTAGCTGATGGAGTGAAATGAATACCCTGAGGTATTGGAACGAACTCTAGTCTAGAAGGTAGAACAGTATTTGAGAATCTCAGCAAAAGACTTAGTAAACACCACAGAAGTCCAACAGGAAGTACAAGGTTGCTTTGACAAGTGGGTGGAACATAGTAATGATCAGTATCAGTAACAGAAATCTTAGGTCAATATTTGGCATTGAATCAAATGATTCAGTGGCTAATTTCAAGGATATTCACCAGGAGAAAACAAGTTTTGGGACCAGAATGGCTAATAAGTAATAAGACTCCAAAATTCCTAGAGGCTGTGAACTACAAACTACAGGTTGTCAGGTTAAGAATCAAAGAAGAAATCAGATTAAAGGAGTCAGGGCAGAGGGGATAGGGTTTTATCACAGGCATAACTAGAACTGAGGGTAGAGTTGACTCAGTAACATGAACCACAAGATGCCAAATATTGAGCTGGAGCTCTTGAGAGCCCATCTTCCCCTTTACCTCCCCCAACTTCCACATATACATACACACTGAAGGTCATTACTGGTCTCAGAACACTTGCTATTGGCACATGGAAACCCTGCAGAGGGCAGGTAATCGATTGGAGAGAAGGCTCCATTACTTGAAAGCCAGGCTGGCCCTAAAAGGCTGCCTATACACTTCAAATGTGTTGATGGAAAGGCAGACTTGGGAATGATCCATTAACAATATCAAATCCGTAGCTGGCTGCTCCATGCAATCAACAGACATTTGTGCCATCACCTATCCCTTTGTGTCCAAACTCCTTAGCATGACACAAAATGTACTTCACGGCTCAACCTTCCCAGCCCCATCTCCTTTCTCTTCCCTCCTTACTCTCTGGGAAACACCTACACATCCTTCAAGACCCAGCTAAAATGTCACCTTCTCTGTGGAATGCATCTAACTCCCTTAGGCAACATCAATCACTCCTCCTCCATGTTCTCCAAGCAGAGTGCCTAGTATCCTTTACCATCCATCACATTACATCATCTTCATCTCTTTACACCTCCATCTCTCCCACTGGAGGTGAACTCCAGGACAAAGATTGCCTTATTCACTCTTGTATCCCTAGCACCTCATTCTGTTCTTGCCACGATCTCACACAGTTGCCAAGTAAGGGCACAATGGCCCAGAATGTTAAAATAACTTACCCAAAGATATCCAGCTAGTTAAGAGCAGAGCTATTTGCAGCAGAACCAGGTCACCTGACTTCTAATCCAGTGTTTTGCTCTTCCTATCATATTGTTCTGTCTCCCATCCAATGATAGCAGTGCTCTTTTAAATTCTACAGCACCTTTAGTAACATTCAAACATGTATTCACTTATTTCATGCTTCTATCATTCATCTGAAGTAGGTCAAGATGGCCTCATTGCCTCTTTTTAGAGATGCCTGAATTGAGGCAGTTAGTGCATTGTTCAAAGTTTCAGTCAGTCATTGAAAGATGCTCTAACTTGTGCTTATGTTTTGCCACCAGACCACCTGGTCATACAGTACAAGTTGTTAGCTATTTGACATGGTTATCAAAACAACAGGAAGAAACCAGTTTAGACTATGCTGGTCACTGCTTGAGCTATTATTTATTCTTCCTGCAGTTTTAGAAAAAATAAGTTAGAACTCTCCCTAGAGGAATTCTACTAATGTGGGTGATTTATCACTGTCCTTTTTCCACATATATGTTTTAGGAGTTAAAAGTAGGGAAGTTGGAAACAGGAGACCACCTGGGGCATTGTGAATTCTCTCTCTCAATCAGAGTCTTTGTCTAACTGGCATAGCTATTTGCTTGCTGTGCATAAAAAAAGCTTTTTACTACAGTATATCTTAAAGAAAGGTACTTTATGTTAACACTCATTTCCCTAAAGGAACATTTTATTGGAAATCTGGGATAAAACACTATTCTTAAGGAACACACCCAATGTGGATAGATCACATTTCATTTTTGTTTACAAGAAAAGGGATCTGTGTAAGACCATATGGCACCATGTGGACATTTTAAAGGCAACACTTGTTTCACAGGTTACTCTGTAGTTTTCTAAATAGGAACTCCAATGATTTGAAAGATTATGTCTTTCTCAATTACAATGTAAGTGGGATACTCTTAGTCCCCAGTGAAAGGTTTTCTTGTCAGGGAGCATGCTTGTTAACAACAAATGATACCTTCTCAATAGTATCCTGATTCCAAATATGGATATATCTTATAAAATGTCATGGATAAAACATTTCTAGTCTTTTGTCCTGATATATATACATATATATTTGTTTAAAGCCAAAAAGCCAAATCTAATTAGTCACATATGTAGAACTCAGTAATTTTAAGATTTTTATGCTCTTTTCATAATGAGAATAGGGAATAGAATTTCTCAGTAGGGTACAAGAAGGAGTAGGGGTCTTTGAGCCAGCAATTACAGAGAGCAGCCCTGGAGTTTGTGAGCACACACGACTATGTGGTTAATTCCAGGACTCACTGGAAGCCGAGATGGGCTTAGGTATTGCTAGGTATTACTTAGGTGTTATTAAGTTAGAGAGAAAATAACTACCTTCTAAGGAAGAACATTTTTCTTATCCTTAAGTGACAATATTGCTACATTAGCTTTAAAAACAAATAATCAAGGCACAAACAGATGCAGTTTTCTCGTATGCAAAAATGTTACTTTGTTGAACATGAGCTTTTGAAAGTTATTTATATTTTAAGAAGAGAGAAAATTGGGCTGGCATTGTCCACAAGACATACTCGTTGTACTTTTTATTTTCCACAAATTGTTTATTTTTATTTTTTTTTTCCTACTGCAATTTTAAAGTTTATTTGTATTCCAATTACCTCATTATTCATTTCCATATAAGAGGCTACCTTATGAGGTTCACATGGTCTTTAGGTTACCAAATCTTTTTATCGATTTTTGTGTTTTGTAATTCTTTTTTTTTTTTTTATTTATATATGAAATTTATTGTCAAATTGGTTTCCATACAACACCCAGTGCTCATCCCAAAAGGTGCCCTCCTCAATACCCATCATCCACCCTCTCCTCCCTCCCACCCCCCATCAACCCTTAGTTTGTTCTCAGTTCTCAACAGTCTCTTATGCTTTGGCTCTCTCCCACTCTAACCTCTTTTTTTTTTTTTTTTGTTCCCCTCCCCCATGGGTTTCTCTTAAGTTTCTCAGGATCCACATAAGAGTGAAACCATATGGTATCTGTCTTTCTCTGTATGGCTTATTTCACTTAGCATCACACTCTCCAGTTCCATCCACGTTGCTACAAAAGGCCATATTTCATTTTTTCTCATTGCCACGTAGTACTCCATTGTGTATATAAACCACAATTTCTTTATCCATTCATCAGTTGATGGACATTTAGGCTCTTTCCATAATTTGGCTATTGTTGAGAGTGCTGCTATGAACATTGGGGTACAAGTGCCCCTATGCATCAGTACTCCTGTGTCCCTTGGATAAATTCCTAGCAGTGCTATTGCTGGGTCATAGGGTAGGTCTATTTTTAATTTTCTGAGGAACCTCCACACTGCTTTCCAGAGCGGCTGCACCAATTTGCATTCCCACCAACAGTGCAAGAGGGTTCCCGTTTCTCCACATCCTCTCCAGCATCTATAGTCTCCTGATTTGTTCATTTTGGCCACTCTGACTGGCGTGAGGTGATATCTGAGTGTGGTTTTGATTTGTATTTCCCTGATAAGGAGCGACGCTGAACATCTTTTCATGTGCCTGTTGGCCATCCGGATATCTTCTTTAGAGAAGTGTCTATTCATGTTTTCTGCCCATTTCTTCACTGGGTTATTTGCTTTTCGGGTGTGGAGTTTGGTGAGCTCTTTATAGATTTTGGATACTAGCCCTTTGTCCGATATGTCATTTGCAAAGATCTTTTCCCATTCCGTTGGTTGCCTTTTAGTTTTGTTGGTTGTTTCCTTTGCTGTGCAGAAGCTTTTTATCTTCATAAGGTCCCAGTAATTCACTTTTGCTTTTAATTCCCTTGCCTTTGGGGATGTGTCGAGGAAGAGATTGCTACGGCTGAGGTCAGAGAGGTCTTTTCCTGCTTTCTCCTCTAAGGTTTTGATGGTTTCCTGTCTCACATTCAGGTCCTTTATCCATTTTGAGTTTATTTTTGTGAATGGTGTGAGGAAGTGGTCTAGTTTCAACCTTCTGCATGTTGCTGTCCAGTTCTCCCAGCACCATTTGTTAAAGAGACTGTCTTTTTTCCATTGGATGTTCTTTCCTGCTTTGTCAAAGATGAGTTGGCTGTACGTTTGTGGGTCTAGTTCCGGGGTTTCTATTCTATTCCATTGGTCTATGTGTCTGTTTTGGTGCCAATACCATGCTGTCTTGATGATGACAGCTTTGTAGTAGAGGCTAAAGTCTGGGATTGTGATGCCTCCTGCTTTGGTCTTCTTCTTCAAAATTCCTTTGGCTATTCGGGGCCTTTTGTGGTTCCATATGAATTTTAGGATTGCTTGTTCTAGTTTCGAGAAGAATGCTGGTGCAATTTTGATTGGGATTGCATTGAATGTGTAGATAGCTTTGGGTAGTATTGACATTTTGACAATATTTATTCTTCCAATCCATGAGCAGGGAATGTCTTTCCATTTCTTTAAATCTTCTTCAATTACCTTCATAAGCTTTCTATAGTTTTCAGCATACAGATCCTTTACATCTTTGGTTAGATTGATTCCTAGGTATTTTATGCTTCTTGGTGCAATTGTGAATGGGATCAGTTTCTTTATTTGTCTTTCTGTTGCTTCATTGTTAGTGTATAAGAATGCAACTGATTTCTGTACATTGATTTTGTATCCTGCAACTTTGCTGAATTCATGTATCAGTTCTAGCAGACTTTTGGTGGAGTCTATCGGATTTTCCATGTATAATATCATGTCATCTGCAAAGAGCGAAAGCTTGACTTCATCTTTGCCAATTTTGACGCCTTTGATTTCCTTTTGTTGTCTGATTGCTGATGCTAGAACTTCCAGCACTATGTTAAACAACAGCGGTGAGAGTGGGCATCCCTGTCGTGTTCCTGATCTCAGGGAAAAAGCTCTCAGTTTTTCCCCGTTGAGGATGATGTTAGCTGTGGGCTTTTCATAAATGGCTTTTATGATCTTTAAGTATGTTCCTTCTATCCCGACTTTCTCAAGAGTTTTTATTAAGAAAGGGTGCTGGATTTTGTCAAAGGCCTTTTCTGCATCGATTGACAGGATCATATGGTTCTTCTCTTTTTTTTTGTTAATGTGATGTATCACGTTGATTGATTTGCAAATGTTGAACCAGCCCTGCATCCCAGGAATGAATCCCACTTGATCATGGTGAATAATTCTTTTTATATGCCGTTGAATTCGATTTGCTAGTATCTTATTGAGAATTTTTGCATCCATATTCATCAGGGATATTGGCCTGTAGTTCTCTTTTTTTACTGGGTCTCTGTCTGGTTTAGGAATCAAAGTAATACTGGCTTCATAGAATGAGTCTGGAAGTTTTCCTTCCCTTTCTATTTCTTGGAATAGCTTGAGAAGGATAGGTATTATCTCTGCTTTAAACGTCTGGTAGAACTCCCCTGGGAAGCCATCTGGTCCTGGACTCTTATTTGTTGGGAGATTTTTGATAACCGATTCAATTTCTTCGCTGGTGATGGGTCTGTTCAAGCTTTCTATTTCCTCCTGATTGAGTTTTGGAAGAGTGTGGGTGTTCAGGAATTTGTCCATTTCTTCCAGGTTGTCCAATTTGTTGGCATATAATTTTTCATAGTATTCCCTGATAATTGTTTGTATCTCTGAGGGATTGGTTGTAATAATTCCATTTTCATTCATGATTTTATCAATTTGGGTCATCTCCCTTTTCTTTTTGAGAAGCCTGGCTAGAGGTTTGTCAATTTTGTTTATTTTTTCCAAAAACCAACTCTTGGTTTCGTTGATCTGCTCTACAGTTTTTTTCGAGTCTATATTGTTTATTTCTGCTCTGATCTTTATTATTTCTCTTCTTCTGCTGGGTTTAGGCTGCCTTTGCTGTTCTGCTTCTATTTCCTTTAGGTGTGCTGTTAGATTTTGTATTTGGGATTTTTCTTGTTTCTTGAGATAGGCCTGGATTGCAATGTATTTTCCTCTCAGGACTGCCTTTGCTGCGTCCCAAAGCGTTTGGATTGTTGTATTTTCATTTTCGTTTGTTTCCATATATTTTTTAATTTCTTCTCTAATTGCCTGGTTGACCCACTCATTCGTTAGTAGGGTGTTCTTTAACCTCCATGCTTTTGGAGGTTTTCCAGACTTTTTTCTGTGGTTGATTTCAAGCTTCATAGCGTTGTGGTCTGAAAGTATGCATGGTATGATTTCAATTCTTGTAAACTTATGAAGGGCTGTTTTGTGACCCAGTATATGATCTATCTTGGAGAATGTTCCATGTGCACTCGAGAAGAAAGTATATTCTGTTGCTTTGGGATGCAGAGTTCTAAATATATCTGTCAAGTCCATCTGATCCAATGTCTCATTCAGGGCCCTTGTTTCTTTATTGATCGTGTGTCTAGATGATCTATCCATTTCTGTAAGTGGGGTGTTAAAGTCCCCTGCAATTACCACATTCTTATCAATAAGGTTGCTTGTGTTTATGAGTAATTGTTTTATATATTTGGGCGCTCCGGTATTCGGCGCATAGACATTTATAATTGTTAGCTCTTCCTGATGGATAGACCCTGTCACTATTATATAATGTCCTTCTTCATCTCTTGTTACAGCCTTTAATTTAAAGTCTAGTTTGTCTGATATAAGTATGGCTACTCCAGCTTTCTTTTGGCTTCCAGTCGCATGATAAATAGTTCTCCATCCCCTCACTCTCAATCTAAAGGTGTCCTCAGGTCTAAAATGAGTCTCTTGTAGACAGCAAATAGATGGGTCTTGTTTTTTTATCCATTCTGATACCCTATGTCTTTTGGTTGGCGCATTTAATCCATTTACATTCAGTGTTATTATAGAAAGATATGGGTTTAGAGTCATTGTGATGTCTGTATGTTTTATGCTTGTAGTGATGTCTCTGGTACTTTGTCTCACAGGGTCCCCCTTAGGATCTCTTGGAGGGCTGGTTTAGTGGTGACAAATTCCTTCAGTTTTTGTTTGTTTGGGAAGACCTTTATCTCTCCTTCTATTCTAAATGACAGACTTGCTGGATAAAGGATTCTCGGCTGCATATTTTTTCTGTCTAGCACCCTGAAAATCTCGTGCCAATTCTTTCTGGCCTGCCAAGTTTCAAAAGAGAGATCAGTCACGAGTCGTATAGGTCTCCCTTTATATGTGAGGGCACGTTTACCCCTTGCTGCTTTCAGAATTTTCTCTTTATCCTTGTATTTTGCCAGTTTCACTATGATATGTCGTGCAGAAGATCGATTCAAGTTACGTCTGAAGGGAGTTCTCTGTGCCTCTTGGATTTCAATGCCTTTTTCCTTCCCCACTTCAGGGAAGTTCTCAGCTATTATTTCTTCAAGTACCCCTTCAGCACCTTTCCCTCTCTCTTCCTCCTCTGGGATACCAATGATGCGTAGATTATTTCTTTTTAGTGTATCACTTAGTTCTCTAATTTTCCCCTCATATTCCTGGATTTTTTTATCCCTCTTTTTCTCAGCTTCCTCTTTTTCCATAACTTTATCTTCTAGTTCACCTATTCTCTCCTCTGCCTCTTCAATCCGAGCCGTGGTGGTTTCCATTTTGTTATGCATTTCGTTTAAAGCGTTTTTCAGCTCCTCGTGACTGTTCCTTAGTCCCTTGATCTCTGTAGCAAGAGATTCTCTGCTGTCAGCTATACTGTTTTCAAGCCCAGCGATTAATTTTATGACTATTATTCTAAATTCACTTTCTGTTATATTATTTAAATCCTTTTTGATCAGCTCATTAGCTGTTGTTATTTCCTGGAGATTCTTCTGAGGGGAATTCTTCCGCTTGGTCATTTTGGATAGTCCCTGGCGTGGTGAGGACCTGCAGGGCACTTCCCCTGTGCTGTGGTGTATAACTGGAGTTGGTGGGTGGAGCCGCAGTCAGACCTGATGTCTGCTCCCAGCCCACCGCTGGGGCCACAGTCAGACTGGTGCGTGCCTTCTCTTCTCCTCTCCTAGGGGCGGGATTCACTGTGGGGTGGGGTGGCCTGTCTGGGCTACTTGCACACTGCCAGGCTTGTGATGCTGGGGATCTGGCGTCTTAGCTGGGGTGGGTAGGCAAGGTGAACAGGGGCAGGAGGGGCAGGCTTAGCTCGCTTCTCCTTAGGTGATCCACTTCAGGAGGGGCCCTGTGGCAGCAGGAGGGAGTCAGATCAGCTGCCGGAGGTTTGGCTCCGCAGAAGCGCAGAGTTGGGTGTTTGCGCGGAGCGAGCAAGTTCCCTGGCAGGAACTGGTTCTCTTTGGGATTTTGGCTGGGGGATGGGCGGGGAAGATGGCGCTGGTGAGCGCCTTTGTTCCCCACCAAACTGAGCTCTGTCGTCCGGGGGCTCAGCAGCTCTCCTTCCCTTTGTCCTCCAGCCTTCCCGCTTTCTGAGCAGAGCTGTTAACTTATGACTTCCCAGACGCTAAGTCGCGCTTGCTGTCGGAACACAGTCCGTCAGGCCCCTCCGCTTTTTGCAAGCCAGACTCGGGGGCTCTGCTTGGCCGGCGAGCCGCCCCTCCGCCCCGGCTCCCTCCCGCCAGTCCGTGGAGTGCGCACCGCCTCGCCGCCCTTCCTACCCTCTTCCGTGGGCCTCTCGTCTGCGCTTGGCTCCGGCGACTCCGTTCTGCTAATCCTCTGGTGGTTTTCTGGGTTATTTAGGCAGGTGTAGGTGGAATCTAAGTGATCAGCAGGACGCGCGGTGAGCCCAGCGTCCTCCTACGCCGCCATCTTCCTCTTGTCCTCCACAAATTGTTTAAATTAAATCTTTATTTGATGTGATAAAGAAAAGAACGTTTGAATTGCTTCAAGAATGTTCGACTATCAGTCACAAGACTGGTATGCAAAAATGGACTCAGTTGTTCCCCTCACTCCCATATCTTCACTCCTTTCAATGTGACTTTATAGTTCCTCCCATCAGAAGATAGAATCTCCTCCTTTACAGTCTGAACCTGGGATGGCCTTGTAGTTTTCTTTGGCTAATAGGATATGGCACAAGTCATGATGTGCCAGTTCTATTTTTAGGCCTCAAAAAGCCTTGATCGCCTCTGTTCTTTCTCCTGGACATCTGCATCCACCATTAGAACCAGCCCAGGCCTGCTTGTTTTAGGACACAAGACCAAGTGGAACAAAGTTAAATCAACCCAGCCAAGGCCTTCCTAAACTGGCCAGCTCCTAGCCAAATTGCAACTGATTACAGACACATGAAAAGCCCAGCTCAGATAAGCCAATTTAGAAGCACCCAGGTAACTCACACACCTGAGCAAACTGAATACTGTTGGATGCCTCCGAATTTTGTATTTGCTTATTACACAACTTTGTTATGGCAAAGAAGTTAGTAAATATTTACTTATGTAGACACTTTCAATCATAATTCCAAAGCCCCTATAGAAATGAAACTTTCACTAAAAAGGTACATGATAAACAAAATTATATATATACATATATATATACATATATATATATACATATATATACATATATATATACATATATATATACATATATATATACATATATATATACATATATATATACATATATATATATCTCAACCCTGCATTCCACCAGCAGATGGTACACTATGCCCAGTGGGACCTACCAACACACGAATTTACAGATAGCCTTTCACAACCTAATCTGTTTGTCAGTGGAGAACCTTCTGCAGAGGGGATGGTCTTTCTTAAGTTAACAAAGATTTTTTCATCATTGAAGTGTAACCCACATTAATTTATAATTTGTTAGTATGTTTTTCCTGCTAAGATGTTTACCTCCGTCCAATGTTTGTTACAGTCATTTTCTTTCCTTAAGGCATATTTTATCTGCCTATGTCTGGAATATAATTCTGCTTTAAGGAGCTATCCTTTGCAAAGAGGTATCGTATACATCTGATAAGCCGTAAAGTTCTATTTCAAAAGGAGACAAACAAGTAAGCGATTTTCACATAAGAGTTTAGTTTCTAGAGAGTCAAGGCTTACTGCACAGTCTGGAAAGCAAGTGATGAAACTAGCCAAACAGGGTTGGACCATGGCTTAGCAAGACAAAGTAGAAGCCAAGAGAGTGAGGACGAGTAACTCAAATCCAGTAGACATTCAAAAGATATGAATTCATAATGAGGAAGTGCTTCTCTTCAGTTCCCTAATTCATTGCAGAGAACATTGGAAATCATAACTTGATGATTTTATCTTATAAATAAAAGATGCAAAATCCCAGGTCCAACCGTATTACAACTAACTTCTGCAACTCAGTTTCCTCACCTGTAAAATGGGGATAATAATAATAATACCTACCTCATACAGTTGGTAGGAGGGTTAAGGGACTGAATATTTGTAAAACAGTGCCTGATATATGGCAAATGTTTGTTAAATGAAAAGTTACAAACTGGAAGCTGAAGAGTTCAGTTTTTAACCTGGAAAATTATGAACTAGTAGTCTTAGTTGATCCTAACAAATAAAAAGTTGAATTAAAATATCAACAACCCTTGTTAGAGTCACCCAAAATGTGAAATCATAGGGCAAAACACTGTCTGCGCCCCAAGTTATAGAGACAGAGAGGTGAATACAGAAAATCACAGGTTACCAGGACAGAAACCCACCAGCATACCACCTCAACAGAACCAGTGCCAGGGCAGGAAAACCTAAACTGTAATTCATGAACTGCTGGGAGCTCAGCCTAGACAAAGCTGAAAGCTAAAAGTTCCAGAGGGCTCAGTAGGCGGTGGGGTGGGGGGAGCTCTCACACTGTTGTGAATTTTACCTCCAGAAGCTTGTCCAAGTTCTCACAGAATATATCGGAGAAAAATCCCCCCCCATGTTTCCTGTAGAGTCGAAGTAAAGAGCCATTTTGAGATACTCCAGAGCATCTGTTCTTGTTAATAAGGTCTGCCCTCCAGAGAAAGTAGTTAACTAGAGCCCAACGTGCAACGTGCTGGAGTTTTATCAGAGCCTAATTGACTGCAGGGAAGGAAAACACCCAACTTCAGCTCATTCTAGCTATCCTGCTCCATCTGGGGGAGCACTGAGAGGTACATGTGAAGTTCACACTCCAGAGGTACAGAGTCACTCAAAGACTTAAGCTACTCATAGCACCAGAGAATACTTCTCCTCCCACCACATCACCACTTTTACCCAATGCATCATGTCTGGCTGTCAAGAAAAGATTACAAGACAAATCAAAAGGCAAAAACCACAGTTTGAAGAGACAGAGCAAGCATCACAACCAGATTGAGATAGGGCAAAGATGTTGGAATTATCAGACTGTTAATTTTTTAAAAGATGATAGAATCATGATCAGGCCAACAACATTAATTGGCAATCATTAGTAACAAACTGTGGTCTCTGTTTCTGTGCAGATGGTGGTTCAGCTGGGAAGATGACATAAGAAACTTTATCAAACAAGTCAGCAGCACAGGTATATAATACTGAGAACATGAAGTCCATTAGACTGTAGACTAAAGGAGTTTTCAGTATGGGGTTGTATCAGGAAGCAGGTTTTAGAAAAGCTAAGTTCTGGTATGGGTCCAGGGAAGGCCTAAGAAAATGAAAGTCAAAGATTGAAAAAGGAGTTGTCAATCTTTTTCATTATGAAACTAACTCACATCTGTAGAATTACCCGTAGTAAGCTAAAGATAGTTTACACTCCGTCTCTTAACCGGTAGAAGGAGTTTATGCAGGTGCCAAAGGTAAAAAATTCAGACCCAGAAGAAAGTATACACATTGAGAGGATCTGGTCTGATATTTGAAATGCTTCTGAGAACATCATTTTCTGAAACAGCAGCATACTAAGAAGTCAACTGTGAGAAAGTGAAAATTAACTTATAAGCAACACTGGAATTGTCAACTACTTTGCTTCTTTTAATTTTTTTTTTTTTTTTTTTGTCTTCCTGAAAAAGATGAATCTGGTACATGGTAATTAGCTGCTGTGCTTTGCTTCCTCTTTGCAACCTGATGGGCCCTACCTTATGAAACAATTGGTGCTCTGCACTGTAGACATTTCTTAACAAATGGTGAAAGCATGTGCTCACCCAGATAGATGAAAACACCACTTGGAACGACAGGAAGCTGTATTAGAGGGCAAGATTGCTGTGCATGTGCAGTCCCCCCATGGAAGGTGTTGGGGAGGTTCATTCTTTTTCAAATCTTTTGGGAAGGTGGATACAGAAGTTCAAGAAAAGAGATGCCACAATTCTGACAAGTTAATTAAGCTTTCACTTCTGAGTATTATATGTATAGCAAAGAAGAAAAACCTTAATTTTCTTTGTACTGTCTGACAAAAAAGAAACACAAGATAAATGCAGGCAGATTCTTTCAAAGTTGTCCTTATTACTGATTCCTAGTCTGCAGAACAGAGGTTTTAAAGCCTAAATCAGAACAAATGAAAAGTCTCAGCATCTTTTATCTTTCTGTAATTTACATATGTATGTACATATATCAATAGATATAAGGATGTTATTCACCAAGATGTGAAAGCTGAAGAACTCATACTTGGGTTCTTCCCTGTGTGTGCTTTCTCCACTTTCACTTCTTTTCACCATGTGGAAAATGAAACATCCATTGTGGGAAGCAGAATTTTATCTCCCCCACCCATTTTTTACTCCATGATGTTCCACCTGGTTATGTTACATGGCAAAAGGAAGTTTTCAGGTGCAATTAGGTTTACTTTAAGGGGAGTATCCTGAATTATCCAGGTGGACCCAATATAATCACAAGCACTTAGGAGCAGAAGAGGAAAGCAAAGAGATTCAAAGTATGAGACCAATTCAACATTCCCCTGTTAGCTTCAAGATGAAAGGGCCATATGTCAAGAAAATGGGAAGCTCAGTCCTACAACAGAAAGGAACTGAATTCTATCAATATCAAATGAGCTTGAAAGACTATCCTAAGCTCCAAATGGAAACCATTACCTTGACTGCTACCTTGTTTTTATGCTGATGAGATTTTAGATAATCCAGCAAATCTGTGCCAGGATTCTGACCTACAGAGACTATGAGCGAATAAGTGAGTGTTCTAAGTTTCTAAGATTGTGGTGATTTGTTAAGGCAGCTATGAAAAAGTAATACAGGCATATTTTAACAAATGTGTTGTCTTACATTTAAAAAGTTATCATGTTAGGGGCACCTGGGTGGCTCAGTCACTTGAGCATCTGACTTCTGATTTCACCTTAGGTCATGATCTTGTATTTTGTGGGATCAAGCCCCTCAATGGTCTTGCACTGACAGTGTGAAGCCTGCTTGGGATTCTCTCTGTCCCTCTTTCTCTGCCCCTCACCCACTCAAGTGTGGGCACACTCTCTTTCTCAAAATAAACAAATAAACTTAAAAAAATAAAAAAGTGATGATGTTATAATTTGTTATCCATTTTTTAGATATTATATACTACATTTTGACAAACACATAAAAATATTGAGTATACACATTGTATATACACATATGTATGTAAATGCAAATAATTTTCTAAAGGAGTTTTTCCCCCTCAAAAGTATTTCTTCAGGTAGGTCTTCAAGTGAGTTCCAACCTATTTCTGCATTAAGCCAATTTACATGAATTAAGGGGCTAACTAAATTTAAGACCTTATTAAATAGGGTTCTGGCTGGATATTTGAGGTCAAGGGCTAAGGATCTAGGAAGGAAGTGCTATAATGGGCATCTCTTGTTTGCTGCCTGACACTGTCTCTCCTCTTTCCAGGTACAGAGACTATGTTTCTTTGAGCAACACTCACACACATACATGCATACATCTTGTCCTCACTATTAGCCATGTTGTTTGTACAGAACTAAACCCACACCTACTTTGAGAGGTAGAAACTGATTGCATTAGGCTAATCTGAACACGCCATCCTTATGAAACGGTAAATGGTTTAAGAGTGGGTTTATTGCTCAGACACAAGTCAATCAGCTCATAGCATTACATTGCCCTGGTCCAAGGATATTGGTTTGTGGTCTAAGTTGGTCCAATCAGAGTGAACCTAGAGGATTTTGCAAAGAATGCCAGGACATAGGCTCTTCCCTTCCTTGACAGACACAAACAAGGAATTATGAAGCCTCAGTTTTTGCTGGAAGCAGTCTTAGATCTACAAAATGGGAACCTAGCTAAGATTAAAACTAACATCAAGGAAGTGGAATGGAGGCAACAGAGATACAGAAACATTCTCATGAACACTGTTAGGCCCAAGTGAATTCTATTTTGCCCCTAGACTCCAGTTAGAAAAGCCAGTAAATATCCTTTTCTATTTTTTTAATTAAAATTTTTTTAATGTTTATTAATTTTTGAGAGAGAGACAGAGACAGGGCATGGGTGGGGGAGGGGCAGAGAGAGAGGAAGACACAGAATCCGAAGCAGCTCCAGGCTCTGAGCTGTCAACAGAGAGTCCAATGTAGGGCTCAAATTCACGAACTGTGAGATCATGACCTGAGCTGAAGTTGGACACTCCAGCAACTGAGCCACCCAGGTGTCCCAGTAAATTTCCTTTTTTAAATAGAGCCCATCTTGGGTTTTCTGTGTCTTTCAACTAAAACATCCCTAAATTGCAGAAGGTGAAGGGATAAACAAGAGTAGAAAAGACACATGTCATACTTCACAGTGTTGCCCCTAGCTAGTTAGGCTTGCATTTAGCCTTGACCAACTTGCTTTTCCCAGGTATGAGTCTAGGTTATAATTGCCCCTGAATTCAGATTTCCCAGGGTAAACAATGCCATGAGATAGTGAGCATCTCACAGATTTCTTTTGCTCAGCCTTTTCAGTACCTGCCTTCTTCCTTTGATTGTGATTTATGTCTCTAAGAACATACCTTTTCTTTTTTCTTATATTAGTTTATTTATTCTGAGAGAGAGAGAGAGAGAGAGAGAGAGAGAGCAAGTGAGGAAGGGGCAGAGAGAAAGGGAGAGAGAGAATCCCAAGTAGGCTCCGTGCTGCCAGTGCAGAGCCTGATGTGGGGCTTGATCTTACAAGCCATGAAATCATAACCTGAAGTGAAATCAACAGTTGGATACTTAACTGACTGAGTCACCCTGGCATCCCAACATGTCTTTTTTTTTAATGTGGTGGTTCTCATATGATCATTCAGGAAAAGTCCAGGAGAGGTGAGAGTGAATAATCATTACCAGGAATGAACTGTTGGGGAGACTTCTTATCTGGAGGCTGTACTTCTATTTGGGGTCTTCTTGCGTTCCAGTCCATTCATTTCATCCTCTGACTCTATTTGTCTTCCAACCTTCTTTCCATTGGGTATATTTCTTCCTGTCACATTCTGAGCAGATTTTGCAAAAATGGTGAATGAAAAATCTCAAGTCTATTAGTGCTGGCTGAAAATAAAAACAAAAGATAATCTTGGCCTTCTGTTGCACATCCACCTGACAATTTGCCCTGAAGTAATTCAGTGAGGCAAATTGAGAAATCTGTGTCACTCATACACATTCTTGAACGGAACTGCCAAAGCTTGTCTAGGCAAGTTTTCTCACTAGGCAAAATCTATTTATGACAAAACCTTGTTCATTTATTTTCAATCTTACTTTATGAAAGTATGTATATTTACACATATGAAATACACACACCCAACACTGAAAATCCTTAATCATGGGATAAATCAATTTCTTTTAGATTATAAATTATAAGAAATAAGATGTAGCTTAACTCTATATTAAGAGGAAATTGTAAAATAAAAGTAGATAAGGTTAGTAGTAAACCCATCTAGGTTTTGGGTTTTTTTTTTCCATGTATTGATTTAATTTTGTCATGATTTGTTTTTTTTTAAGTTTTTATTTTAATTCAAGTTACCATCCAGTGTTATATTAGTTTCAGGTGTATAATAATGTAATTTTTTTATTAAAAATTTAAAGTTTTTTAATATTTATTTATTTTTGAGAGAGAGAGAGAAAGAGAGAGAGACAGCATGAGCTGGGAAGGGGCAGAGAGAGAGGGAGACACAGAATCTGAAGCAGGCTCCAGGCTCTGAGCTGTCAGCACAGAGCCTGATGCAGGGCTCGAACCCATGAGCTGTGAGATCATGACCTGAGCCAAAGTCAGACGTTTAACCCACTGAGACAACCAGGCGCCCCCCATGTTTGCTATTTATAGCTAAGAATCTGTTTCTTGGTTTGCCTCTCCCTTTTTGCCCTTGCTTGTTTGTTTGTTTCTTAAGAATTTAAGAAACATATGAGTGAAATCATATGGTATTTGTCTTTCTGTGACTGACTTATTTTGTTTAGCATGATATTTGCTATCTCTATCCACATCATTGCAAATGGTGAGATTTCATTCTTTTGTAAGGCTGCATAATATTCATATATATATGAATATATATGATATATATATGAATATATATGGTATATATATATACATATACCACATGCATATGGTGTGTGTGTATATGTGTGTGCATACACACACACACACACACACACACACACACATATATATATATGCATATATGTATACCACAGCTTCTTTATCCATTCATCAGTAGATTGACACTTGAATTTTTTCCATTGTTGAGCATCTTTTTCATGTGTCTGTTGGCTATCTGTATGTCTTCTTTGGAAGAATGTCTATTCATATCTTCTGCCCATTTTTAAATTAGATTTTTTTTGTTTTGGTGTTGAGTTTTGTTGTTGTTTTTCAAAGAGATACAAGTTCACTGAATATACCACAAGGGAGTAGCAGGCAGGATAGCAAAGGAGAGACTCTCTGTGATGAGGCAGTGGTGAGGGGCCACGGTTATAGGGAGGAATGAGGGAATATAAGGACATATGGAATTTCCCTTTTTTGGTAATCTTAAAAACTGTATCTGGTTGTAATTGTCTGGTTATGGCCTATGGCCATTTCAAAGCTGGTCACTTAGTGAGCCTGTGTGCATCAGCTCAGTGGTCACTCTGGGCCCTTTTGTCTTGGTTGTTGAGTTTTACAAGTTAGTTATACATTTTGGATACTAACTCTTTATCAGATATGTCATTTGCAAATATCTCCTCCCATTCCATAGGTATCCTTTTAGTTTTGTTGTTTCCTTCAGTGTGCAGAAGCTTTTTATTTTAATGAAGTCCCAATAGTTTATTTTTGCTTTTGTTTCCCTTGCCTCAGGAGACAGATCTAGAAAAATGTTGCTATGACTGATGTCAAAGAGGTTATTGCCTGTGTTCTCTGTGATTTTGATTGTTTCAGATCTCACATTTAGGTCTTTAATCTATTTTGAATTTATTTTTGTTTTAGTGTAGAAAAGTGGTCCAGTTTCATTCTTTTGCATGTTGCTGTCCAGTTTTTCCCACCATATGTTGAAAAAAACTTTTCACACTGGATATTCTTTCCTGCTTTGTCAAAGATTAATTGACCCTATAGTTATGGGTCCATTTCTGGGTTTTTTATTCTGTTCTATTATCTGTGTGTCTATTTTTGTGCCATAGTGTTTTGATCACTACAGCTTTGTAACATAACCTGAAGTCCAGAATTGTGATGCCTCCAACTTTGCTTTTCTTTTTCAAGGTTGTTTTGGCTATTCTTTCGTGGTTCTATATAAATTTCAGGATTGTTTGTTCTAGTTCTGTAAAAACTGCTGTTGGTATTTTGATTTGGATTGCATTAAATGTGTATATTGCTTTGGGTAGTACAGACATTTTAACAATATTTCTTCTTCCGATCCATGAGCGTGGAGTGTCTTTCCATTTCTTTGTGTCATCTTCAATTTCTTTCATCAGTGTTTTAGAGTTTTCAGGTCTTTCACCTCTTTGGATAGGTTTATTCCTAGGTATCTTATTGGTTTTGGTGCAATTGTAAATGGTATTGATTCCTTAATTTTCCTTTCTGCTATTTCATTATTGGTGTATATAAATGCAACAGATTTCTGTGAGTTGATTTTGTATCCTGTGACTGTACTGAATTCATTTATCAATTCTAGAAGTTTTTTGGTAGTCTTTTGGGTTTTCCATATAGAGTATCATGTCATCTGCAAATACAAAAGTTTTAGTTTTAAAATTTTTTTTTTCAACGTTTTATTTATTTTTTTTGGGACAGAGAGAGACAGAGCATGAACGGGGGAGGGGCAGAGAGAGAGGGAGACACAGAATCGGAAACAGGCTCCAGGCTCCGAGCCATCAGCCCAGAGCCTGACGTGGGGCTCGAACTCACGGACCGCGAGATCGTGACCTGGCTGAAGTCAGACGCTCAACCGACTGCACCACCCAGGCGCCCCGAAAAGTTTTAGTTTTAATGAAACCCATATATATCTTAACTTTCTACTTCAAGACCCTTCTCTAGGCTTTAATGACTGCCTAAAGTTCCTTTAATATGGATAGAAATTTTTATTTTACAATAATTGGTGAAAAGTTAAATGTACAAGTACAAATTTTTTCACACTAAAATTTAATTTCAGTTAAACCTTTCTTTCTTATGAAGAAGGTTTAATAATGGATATGATAGTGGAGACCCACAGAAAGAAGTATAAAAGTATGGAAAAGGGAGTCTTTAAGAAGTTGGAGACAAATTTCAGTTTCATAATAAAATTACTTTTTATACTTCAGCCTATAACAGCAAATTTACATGTGACTATTTTTTTCCAACTAAAATCATTTGTCAAGGACCTGAGAAAATAGCCAAATGAGTTTCCCCTATTTTGTTTTAATTGCTATATGCTCTGTTAGGTATTGCCTAATGAAAGATTAGAACTGATGGAAAGAAAATAGACTTTCCTTTAGAATCTGTTTACATTTAGGGGGCTAAATTTCTTTTTCTTTTTTTTTTTTTTTTTGATCCACTTATTTCTATTTTTATTTGTTTATTTATTTTTAATATAATTTATTGTCAAATTGGCTAACATACAGTGCCATTTTAACATGTTCTACTTCCCCCCACACCAGTTTGCTCAAAAATCATGTTGGATATCAGGGCACCTAGGTGGCTCAGTCAGTTAAGCATCTGACTTCAGCTCAGGTCATTATCTCATGGTTTGTGAGTTTGAGCCTCATGTCAGGCTCTGTGCTAACAGCTAGGAGCCTGGACCCTGTTTCAGATTCTGTGTCTCCTTCTCTCTCTGCCTCTCCCCAACTCACACACACACACACACACACACACACACACACACACTCTTTCTCTCTCTCTCTCTCTCTCTCTCAATAATAAATAAACATTTTTTAAAAATCATGTTAGATATTGATATTGGTCAGCTAAGTTTGAAACATTCTCATAACTGGAATTTTTTGGAGCATCTTTTCTCAGTATCTTTACTATGTTAAAGCCCATTGTAAATCTCAAAGAGGGATAGATTATCCAGAGATTTTCAAACTCAGAATCTTTTTATTTTCTTCCAGAACACCCATTTACGCCTCATATGACCCAGTTGTTTCTCAGAAAACAGATATATACATATATATACATATACATATATATGTTTGTGTGTATATATATATGTATATATGTGTGTATGTATGTGTGTATATATATATGTATATACACACATACATACACATGTATATGATAGTTACAGGAAAACTGCTGTTGTCATTAGTTCAGGATCAGGTTTTCAGCCCTTATTGAACCAGTAAATTTTGCTCTTCCTCAATACTTGAGCTTCTGTCTAGATCCTTTCCACCTTTCTACCAGGCTCAAAAGTGAGATTGAAAGTCATGATGCCATCACCATCAGTCCAAATTTATCCCAGAATTGAAAAAAAAAAGCAGTACCTGCTAAAGAATTTGGAGTAGATGCTATAGAATGATATCTGATTTTGTTTATCTAACCAAATGCCTTCTTTTCAGATTTTAACAATGAATGATAACAAAAAACTAAAAGTGTAATTAGAGTGTTGATTCCAATTACCAAATAATCATTTAATTTCAAACTTCCCATTCTTGTTTTATTGTATTGGTATTCCTGTCTTTTTGCTTGCTCATTTGTTTAAAAGTCAGTATTTTTATTTTTTGAAATATTTTCTTATTGTACTCAGTTGATATTAATACTATTGTCATAGCATCAAGATTACATCTTTTATTATTTATTTTTTTAATGTTTATTTATTTATTTTGAGAGAGAGAGAGAGAGACAGCATGTGCTTGCACGTGTGAGCAGGGGAGGCTCAGAGACAGAGGGAGAGAAAGAATCCCAAGCAGGCTCCACAGTGTCAGTAAGCAGCCCAGCCCAATGCAGGGTTCAATCCCATGAACTGTGAAATCATGACCTGAGCTGAAATCCAGAGTTGGACACTTTACTGACTGAGTCACCCACATTCCCCATATCTTTTACTATTTATAAGTGAACATGTGTTATTCAGAATTGAAAAAATGTATGTGGTCAAAACTATACAATTATAATGATCAAGTATTTATAAAATTAAAAATTAAAAAGATCAAACTATTTTAGAAAGAGGAACCCAGAATATCCATGCTCTGCAAGAGAAATGGGTTCTCAGAAACCTTAGGATTTAAAGGTGTGTGTGTGAGTGTGTGTGTGTGTGTGTGTGTGTGTGTGTGTGTGTGTGTGTGTGTTATGGATCTGCAGGATTAAATATGACCAAAAAAATGCTGATTGCTTCCTAAAGGGCATAAAGGACACCTTATCATGTGCCTGTTCTTACAGCCATATATGTGACTATAAACAGAACCAATAAAAGGAAGATTTATGAGATAAATTGTAACTCGTGCAAGTAACAGTAAAGACTAGATCCTCCGATGCTCTGTCTAGTGCTCAAAAAGAATGCCATAATGTTCTCCTGATCCTTGTTTTGATATCTTTAATGTTACATTTTTTATTTCTCTCAAAATGGTCAGCTATACTAATTGTGCCATTAACATCATCACAAAAAGTCCTAATATCCACAGGTTTATGCTAAAGACCTGCTGGAATTCATTCACTTTGTTTTTCCAGCTTTAAGGCAGGCACCTCAGCTAAGCTTGCAATCCTCTTATTTCTAATTGTTCTGTATCCAAGACATCCTCTGAAACAATGACTCATTGTTCACTGTACTGTTTTTCTAAGGTGTGCAGATTTTACCTTGAGTCCTTAATTCACCTTAGAACTATTTCATTTCTATTGAAATGGGACTACATATTATATAAATAACAACTTCACACTCTTCACTGACAAGCCAAGTTAATGAGGATGGAAAGAACTCAGAATTAAATGTACACTTTCTGACATTATTTCCTTATGATCTCCTTTTGCTTTCTGTGCTCACTTCTCCACTGAGAGATGGTTGTAGTAGTCCAGTTTTCAGCATTATCACCATGGTTCTATGTGAAGTTTGAGGTATGATTTTCCAAGAGGGCCTGACTTTAAAACATCAATGTTTAGTCTACTAACTAGAAGATAATGGGAATGAGCCACTCAAGGAAAAGATTGGGCTAATTATGGGGCATTAGACAACAAGGGCCATTTACCAATATTGTGTATTTTATTACCAGCTCAACAGATTTTGGTTCAAGTGTGCTCAGGCCTCTTATATGGTAGAAAATTACTTCCTGTTTATATAAAACACTGAACTTACATTTTGGCCAGTGCATGAAGTCTTGTGGGAATTCTCTACATCTTTCAACAAATGCAAAGTGAAGAATTAAGAATATGCAAGCTAGGTCAACAGATTTTAGTGGTTCAGGTTCAAATTCTTTCTCCAC
The DNA here is from genome assembly GCF_028749965.1 of Puma concolor. NCBI lineage: Eukaryota > Metazoa > Chordata > Mammalia > Carnivora > Felidae > Puma > Puma concolor. The sequence continues at coordinate 138,954,110 of NC_141674.1, read as the reverse complement.
ATATGAACCAATATCAAGTGCAAGGATCTGTTGATTTTTTTAAATTTTCAATGAAATTAGCATGGGGCCCTTTGCCTTGAATTAAAAGAAATGGCAAAAGTCCTCCAGGACCCCAAGAAATCCTGAAAATCACAAATGAGGATGTGTAACGATTAGAAAGATTGGCGCTTAGAATAATAAGAACGTGGATATGACTGAGTTCAAGTTTATCCAAACTATTGAAAACAATTTCCTATCCTAGATTATCAAAAGGAGAAAAAAAAATAGTGTTAGTGGGAGTGAGAAGACTCAAAGGGCATTTGAACAAAAATGACTATAAATGGACTGATAGCAAACTCTGGTAATTATACACAGCTGCGAAGGGTTTAGAAATTTTGGTTAGTATCTCATGGGTTTTAGCTTTGACACTTGCTCTATGTTGTGTAAAAGCATGCTTTTTTTTTTCCTCCCCCATATCTTTTGCAATACTTGGTATAACTATTTGTACTTCTCAAATTGGACAAGGAATAGAACTATAAACCAAGGAACAAGAGGGCTCAATTACAAAGGAAATGGTTCATCAGTTACAAAATAACTCCTCCCTAGAAATATTTTAAATTCAATTCCTGCTGCATGCTACAAAGCTGTGGTAGAAATGAAAGTGCTGTTGTTTACACATAGCTGATCATAGTAGAACTCTCCAATGCTCCTGTTTGTTTGGGGCCTCAAAAATCTTCTGCGCCATCTAATGGAAACCATGAAAACTGCAGCTTGCCTTCCTGGTCAATACCCTAAAGTTCTTCAGAGCCGATCAATACAGAGTAGATGAAAGCCATAGAAACTTAATAGATCAAATACCAGCCTCTAAATGTAATAGCTTGGAGGAATTGGCCCTCAGTTTTATAGTGTATACAATTCAAACATGCCCAGGGTAGTATGATTTCAACATGCAAATGAATTAAAATATAATGTATCCGTTCATAGCAGCAGACAATGGCATTAACTCACATGATTTGCCAAACCAAATCCAGAATATTCCAGGTTTTATTTTTTTAACTAAAGTATTCATTTGCAAGTTAGTGCTGTATTTCTTTTTCACATTATGCTACAAGCGCAATGTCATTTAATTTTCAAGGTGTTTATCACTTTCAAAAACCGTGAATTTCGTGAATATCATGTTAGAGTCTACACCTAGAATTGTCAACTCAAGCACAAACAGAGATAAGAAGGTATAATTTAAATTAAAAGTGATAAGGGTATGGTGTAGTTAAGTAGAGGTCTTGGCAAAATGAAATCACACTCCATGTCTGAAGGGAATGAATGCTATTCAGCAACAGGTGATTGTCATCCAGTGAGAATGTCCAACAGAGGTCGAAATCTGTACTATTATGTATATTTCCTTAGTTTTTAGACACTTGTTCACACCAAATGCATCTGTGGTCCAGATATGACCTAGAGCTAAGACCTACCATTTGTGATTGCTGATTTACCATAATCCAAGGCAATATAATAAGAATATAGTCCTAAGTCCCAGTTGCTGGAATCATTTGGGATACAAATCCTTTGAGAAAGAAGTGCTCTTATACTTTAATTAATATACATAGATTTGCCTTAACCCTAGATGGTAATGGGGAGTATCAAATCACACATATTGTACCATCTTTCTATTATTCTTGGCCAAGTAGTTTTAAGTCTAAAATGCACTGCACCCATAGCCAGACTGTCGCCTGCACAGCCCTGGGATAAAAGGCAGCTGTCCAATTTTGTCAAATCACAGTTTCTATTACTCTCAACCCTAGAGTTGGAGACAAGAACACACAAATGAATGAAAAGTGGATTTCAGCATTTGAAAGTTGTTTTCATGTAGTTATCAATACAGTTTTATATTTCTTGGACAAATAAAGAAAAGGAAGTGACTAGCAATTAACTAAAATTCAAACATGTAGAAAATATAAAGAATGATGAAAGATATACGAGATGTTGAATATTAATGAACTCAACCAGACAAAGGTGTGTTTTCCTCCTAAAAGTGTTTTGGATTTGAGGGAGGTTTTTTCAACCCTTCTCTCTACTTTTCAGATTCTGTTGCTTACTATCTCACTATTTTGAGTTTTTTTCTGAAGACATAGTTTCTTTAAATAGAATGTGTGTTTCCCTCTCTCATAGACTCATAGGGTCTGGAGGGACTTCTTTTACCAGCCTTGGGACTGGTGAATGCCCGATTCACACACTTTCTAACAGTAGCTTTGAGAACAGATTAGCATCTTATGGATCAAAATGTCCCATCTTACTAGCATGTATCGACCTGCCTCTTCATCTGCCAATTGTTCTGTCCCAGGACTGGATCCTGAGTTCAGGAAACAGTCATAGTACAATGCCTGTTAAGTACTCAACACAGCAGTGGGCATATCCAAATGTACATAATCATTCTTATTCAAGGATTGCCAGAAGAGCTATTTCTTTTACATTCTAAGAAACAGGTAGGGATCTATGATGACAAAGAAGCTAGCAAGGGTTGAATCTCCTTCCTGTATGCTCCCTTTTGCATGGTGTACCTTGTGTTTTACAGTGTGGAAGTGGAGGGACTATTTCATGAGACAGTGAAGAAGGAATAAATGATGGTGGTGAGATCATTCCAGCTGAAGGGACTAGCCTGGCCATTACTATTATCATCATTACAGTATTTCAAAACATTTTCACATTCATTCTTGTCCATCACATTTCAAGTTTCTTGAAGGCAAGAACTGTGTTTCTTTTCCTTTGCAATCTTATCTATTCTACCTTAACATCCAGTTAAACATGTTATGGTTTGAAAACCGTAATAGGTTTTCAAAAAATGATTGACAAATGAGTACATGAGTAAGATACCACTTATTTTGGTTTCATTATAAATCTTGTCATTGGGGCCTCAGATGGTTAACAAGTTAATTGCATACAGTATTTTATTTGTTGTACATCAGTATTAATCTTTGTTTATGGAAGTTAGGATTCATTGATGACGATGCATTACAATCTTAGTAAGGTATAGAAATAGATGAGTTAATATTTACCAAATAAAACAATTTTGATGCTTGTGTTGACCATTCTGTGAGACTTAATATTGCTTAGTTGGTAGCACATTGAATTAATGGTCAAGAAGCCCAGATAAAGTTAAATCATTAACTTACTTCTTTAACACTTAAATGAGAAATTTGGGTAGAATAAAAGGCATCCAAATCAGCAAGGAGTAAGTCAAACTTTCACTCTTCACAGAAAACATGATACTCTATGTGGATAGATTTTAAAGCAAAATTACATTTAGAAATGGGTATCTTCAAGGTACAAGTACTGAAGATTTTCTAAATAGCCCATATATGGCACATTGTACACTCCAGTCCTTTAATCTTACCTGAATTCTCACTTTTGCTATCTCATAAATGAGTCCCAGCGCACCAGATGTTCTCTGAAACTATAATCCAGTAAAGCTGATTCACTATTCCCTCTATGAAATATTTTTACTTTGTTTTTTAATGTTTTATTTATTTTTGAGAGAGAAAGAGAGAGAGAACACAAGTTGGGAAGGGGAAGAGGAAAAGAGGGGAACAGAAGATTCAAAGTGGGCTCTGCACTGACAGCCAGAACCAGATTCTCAAACCGGGCTCAAACTCACCAACCACCAACCATAAGTTCAATACCTGAGCCGAAATCCGACACTTAACCAACTGAGCCACCTAGGTGCCCCAGAAATATTTTTACTTTAATCTCAACTTCACCTTCTTCTGGACTCTTGGATCTACTGACCCTGAATTCAGGTTCTGCCTTTGGCTTTTCCCAGTGTTGATATTAAGTTCCTCAACATTTGAATCTGAAACATTAGTCTTCTCCACACAAGCCTAAATGTCTCTCTGTCCTAAATGTCCCATTTCTTTTAATGTCCCCAGTATTTTAAGGCACCATCTATTCTCTCTCCCACCACCTTCAGCCCTGTAAGACCCCAGCTACCATTCCTGGTCTAAGAAACAGCCACACAAAGAGCTTCTCTGTTCCACCCTGTTAATAGAATGGGGGGAAAAATTATGAGGCTTGAAAAACCGTCATCTTGTTTTGTACAAGGGACCCTAGGCAGTTCAGTATTGGGAATTCAGCAAATTTTAGATTTATAAAATCCAATCACTTTAATATATTTTAAATGCCAAAATATTATAAAAAGATTATTCCCAAGACTTAACCATCTGTTTTGAAGGCATAAGTTGCAGAGGTTGCTGGGAAGAGAAGGAAAAGACCATTTCTCTTAGCTGAATCATGGGCACTAGGGATTGTTTGAGAACATTTGAGTGGAGTGAAGCAATTCCTATGGAATGAGCCTTGGCCAAGAAAATACACTGGTGTTGAACAGAGGGAATGCAATATCTATGGCTTCAGCTTTGTTGGAGCAAAATCTTATTTAACCTGATTCTCTCCCTTTGGCTTTTACTGTCTTTCAGATTTGCAAGGAAATTGGTTATAACATATGAGTACCTAAAAACCATTCTTTCCTCTTTGGAGTTTGAACAGCATCTTTTGCACAGAGGATTAAATATTAATTGACATTTATTCTCATATTAACACCATGTATTTTCAGTTTTAAAAATAACATATGCCCATTATACAGTTTGGGAAATTTCAAAAGTATAAACAAGACAATTATTATTCACAAGCTAGATAACACAATTTGTTGAATTTTTGGTATGTTTCTTTTCAGTACTTTCTCCACATATCTTTTATCTATTTTTGATCATAATATTTTGCCTTTTATTATTTAAAAATTCCTTAATATTTTCTTCTATTCATTTAAAAATGCTTTTTGAGCATATTTTTAATATATTTATGTCTTTAGGATTTTTCCTATATAAATAGACTATAATTTGGTTCACTATCCTCCTTTATTACCCACTGTGGTTGTGTTTGCAATTATGCTTTATTTCCTCTTCCTTACAGAAGTGAAGTGTAACTTCTAAAGCTAAGGGTAGATTGTCCCATCCTGGGAGGCCACAAACTTGCAATTAAAATGATGGAGGAGTCGGGACAACAAATTTTTGTCTGCCCATGACATAGTTCAAAGTTGGACAATGAACTGCTTAGCTATTAAATCAAATGTCTGTTGTCAAGTCTGATTTCTGGCAAATCACTTAGAAAATTATCTTTTTTTACATATTTTGCCAAGAGGAAGTTTGGGATTTGGAGAGGTTTGTTATCTGAAGCTAACTCAATTTTTCATTTGCAGAGTCTATGTTAAATGTTGTTTGATGTCTTCTTATGGAGTTTCATTAGACAGGAACGTTGGTGCCCTTCATTTATGCATATTTATGTTTTTATTTTAAAACACTCTTAACAAATTACTCTTTTATATATACAATATAAATCCAATCCAATATTTATAGAGAAAAGAAACAATGGGCATTTCTGTATTTTGTGTTCAATATATTGTTCATATTGAATTCTCCATAGACAGTAATAAGCAAACAATATAAACCCATCAATATTAAATACGAAATCTTAATCACAAATGAGTTGTAATTGGATTCAATTGCAAATGGGTTTTTTCCCTCACAGCACAATTAAAATTTACTCACAGATTTTTTCATTAGAAAATAAAATCAGCTGCTTAGTTCTAAAAATGTACTGTGACAAGAGCAAGGACATTTTCTCTCTGCTGATTTTGCTTCTTGGAGTCTATAACACTCTGGCTTTCAGTACTCAGTGTCAGTAACCTATTCTAAAGAGACAAGGACTCTTTTAAGATGAAACAGAGTATAAGACGTTGTGAAGCAACAGCATCATGGACTACTTAGACTTCAGTTGCCCAGAAGCCCACGGTATCTTTACTCTGAATATATCCTGGGCTCATATATATTAAGATTAAATAAAAAACCACATTTCTGTGGAAGTTCATGATAGCCTTGATCCACTATTCCCATGTGGATTTTGTCTTTGCCGTGGACAGAAATGTATCAAACTAACAGGTCCGCCTTCATTTCTACTCTCTCAACAAACAAACAAACAATAGCAACAACAACAACAGCAAACCAGACAAACAAGACTTCAGATTCAAACCAGGATCCACTTCTCAAGCATTCTGGTTGAAGCCAGAATGGAAACACACAAGAGAGAGAAAGACTGAAGTTTGATAAAAATGAGACCAAAATTTCTCCACTTCTAATTAAAAAAAAAAAAAAAAAAAAAGACTCCTTTCCCTCTCTCTATAGGTTTTGTCAGGACACTGATAAGTGTTGTCCTGGATGATTAACTGATTAAAAATATTTCTGGGAGACACTGTGCCAGATTTGGGATAACCAAGAAATTTGGCTAAGCTAAGCCATTCAAAATGTGGCTGCCATTTTTATTCAAAACACACAGTTGCATGTACATCTTTAAGCTAGAATTTATTAACTCATCTTTATTGCAGTTACGTCTTACCATTATGTCCTTTAGCTTCTATCATTATGTCCTTCTCAGTAGAATTTGGATACCAAGAAGAGATTAATTCTTGAGCTCTGTAAATGTTAAATAAAGTTCCATAGATTATGAGTATCACAGACCCAAAAGGCAAAGTTCATATATGTGTACATATGCACACACTCATGTGTAGATTCTCTGATCCCTTTTTAAGCAAGTATGGAAATGACAAAGGAAAAACAATGTAACTGTTTCGATGTCCTTTTTTTCTTCCCTTGTAAATGTAAGTCTGCATGCATTCCACCAAAAACTTTTAAGTGAAAAAGGCAAGATTCTAATAATAAATGTGAAATAGGATGAAGATCAACTCTGAAATGTAAGTATTATGAAGGTGAGCCTGTCAGGGCTCTAGGCCAATCTTTTGATCTGCTTTAAAAATATCACCCTCAAATAAAAAATAATTTTATTAGGTTTTAAAATAGTCTTATAATATTCAAGGAGAATATTTGGTTCTTCAATGCTATGTTTGAGGCAAAGTTCTCAAAAGCTTTATAAGAAACTAGTGGATATCTTACGGAACTCTGAAAAGAAGATTCTAAGCTTTAAAAAAAGAAAAAAAAAGAATAAGTTTTCATCTTTCCCCAAAGATTATGCTCTCTGTTGTAAATGAGCACAGATTTGATTTCTAGGTATAATACTCCTCTCCTTCCAATCCCTTCTCTACCCTTAGTCTTTCTTAGGTCTGCTTTCCAACTGAACCCATTAGTGAAGTAAAGACCAAAGCCTGGGGTAGCCTGGAAAAAAAATAGCAGGAACATCCTTTGTTCTCTCAGCTACAAATCTTAAAACCCTTGTCCCTGGTTACCAGCATAATTCCATTCCAGAGAAATCTATCATGTCACATCAGTGAAAGCTCATAGAAAATCTACTCTTGGGTCCTAATTACATCAACAATTCATTTACACATAGAACTTCCATGAGTTTATAATCTCTAGGGACAGCATTCAGGGATTTTATTTTTTCAAATGTTGAATGAATTTATACTGATTCAGTTCAGTTTTGATTGGTTCCCCTTGGCTGGTGACTATTGGTATGCAGTTTATGATGACTGGTAAGAGATCCAGAAGTAGTTTTTTGCTATGAAACTCAAAGAAATGCCATAACTCGTTTATATGATGAATACGCAATGCTCTTAGCAAAGATATAATCTGCCATATTGATATAGGGGATATCTAGTTAGAGCTAACAATGTAGATAGGCAAGAGGAGATTCTGGATGCCTGAATGAACAATAAGTAAGACAAAGGACTCTGACACTGCTTTCGAAGGGATTGCAGAGGCAAACCAGAACACTTGGGGGCTGATATCAATAAGAGTTTATTTAGATCTGTATGGGACTATGGAACAAAGTAATAGGACTCAATTTCAAAAATAGGATTTATCTAATATCTTAACTTTCTTTGTCTCTTGGTCCATCCAAAAGGATGGATGTTATAATAAAATCATTGCTTGGGAGAAAAACAAACCCAAAGGAGAACCAATAAAATTAGTTCAACTTAATCCCAATCTAAATTGTGTTGACCTTCCTTTTTGCCATTGCTTCTTATGATCAGAAGATGCTACCAATTGAAAGGGCATTAGATAATGTACTGGAATAGCTCCTTGGTGAATACATCTATTAAAACTTATCCTCTAAACTCATCTGCCACATGGTATCTGTTGCTGCACTGGCAATAAATCCTCAGGGATAGAGGATGAAAAACTCAGGGGGATCTGGCAAAGTCTGGAAATAGAAATAGACCATCTGCCTCATGGAGAAATTGACAAGAGACTCAGAACAGATGCAGGCACCCCTTCACCATGAGGCAGATGGATAAAGAGAGCAAATAGAACCCAAAGCTGATTCTGGGAGACAAATAAGTAAAAGGCACAGGAGAAGGCTGGTTCTGAAGGGTAAAGTACAAATTTATCATTCCAAGCTTGAAGCCTTTCCTAGTATGGCTCCACTCTGGTTTTCCACACCTATTCTTTACTACTCTCCGTAAACACATCTTTCCAGCCAGAAATACTAATTTGGCATCATCCAGACATGACTTTTACATTCATGACACTCCTGCCTCCTTTTTGGCAATGCATATTTTACCCACACTTAAAGGCTCTTTTCTCTGCAAATCTTCCCTAACACAACTCATAATGATCTCTTCCCTTCATAAATGTTCAGCATATATTGTTTATGCTTCCCATTTTACAATGACATGGTATTGTGCTTTGGATAAAAATTCAAATTTTTTCATCGCTGAAGTATAAGATTTTCTCTAACTGGACCCTATTTCTCTAATTTATCCTGTGTAAATCTCTGCATTCCCTTGCACCAGCTACATTCGACTTCTTAGAGGTTTTGGATGTGTCATGTTGCTTTCCATCTCATAACTTTGGCAGAAGACACTTACTCACTTGAGTATCAGAAAGAAAAGACCATTGGAATATTAAGGTGAAGGAAGCAGAGAAAAGTTAGGGAGGGCTGCATCTTAGGCAAGGCTGATAGCAAATGTGAGTGAGGGATAAAGGAAATGTAGGAGGAACACCTTTGGGAGCAAGTAAGCAAAGGACGTGGTAGAGATTGCAGAATTTCCACAGGCTAAAGGGAGGGCATTCATGGAGATTCTGTCACTTGATAATTGAATTCCTTGATCTTGAAGACCAGGCATAATATTTGAAGGGTAACAGCTGGAAGCAACAGAGAAGAAGGGAAAGGGAACCATATTGATAGTGATGAACCCGGCATATGTTCTGTTTCCTGTCATTCAGGGTCAGGCTGGGCAGGTTTTCTTCAGCCTTCAATTTTCAGACTTTTTTATTCTATAGCTGAGGAATCTACCAAATACGAATAGGAAAACAATCATATCTAAGAAAAGTTTTTTAAAGCCAGAATTGAAATCAGGAGGTTTTATATGTTTTATTCAGAGACCCAACATCATTCAGTAGATACTCAATCAAAAACAAGATTAACATGCACAGATTTGTGAGACTCTTAACCCCACCCATTTTGAAAAATTCTTTTTCTATCTCTAAACCTTATTATGTAACTATCTTCCACTATATATATATATATATATATATATATATAGTGTGTGTGTGTGTGTGTGTGTGTGTGTGTGTGTGTGTGTACACCTTGGGCATATTTGGTTTTCAAATAATATTTGTTGATTTTCTGCATAACCATATATGCCACCAGTTTTCACCAGCCCATGAATTGGAGTAAAATTGTAAATGACATTTTTACCACCTTGCATTGGCATTCCAGTATCTTAACATGCCTCTATTGTTTCTGTGAGACCTTGGCTCCCTACACCTTTCCCCCAGCCCCTTGTATTTTGATGGGCCTGGCAGTGCTTCACACGTTTCCATCTGAAGGCATGCTGCTGGACCTCAGGCATACCTGGGCTGGACCTCTCTGGCACCTGCTGCCATGTTCTCTAGAGATCTGTGGCTGTGGTTTGTACAAATACCCTGGAGAAAACGTACAAATCACCTGGGGAAAAAGAAGCCTAAGGTGCCATCTACTCAGCTACATAATCTCAATTTAGTCTCAATTCACATTCTTACTATTTATGTGTACCAGTAGACTTCAAAGAAATGGGAACATTGAATAGGGGATGACATTTTCATGGAATATCCAAGATAAAAAGTTGTTTGCCCACTACCTTTGCAGCTCAATTTCAAGCATTTCTAAAAGGCCAAAGCCTTATTTCAGACTCCATTAATAGAACATATGTTCCAGGAAATTGTGTGTAGACCCCAAGGCAGCAGAATTATAGATGTATCCCATCACTTTCTTAGAGACAACTATTACTGTTGCAAAAATTATACCATATGTTAATAACATACTAAATCATGAACAAAATAACTGTAGTAGGAATTTAAGCATAGTCTCTGACTCTATTATTTCTAACCAAGTGATCTAAAAGAGTAAGAACATTGCTATCATCTCTGTCAATGAAAAGAGAAAGAGCTTGATTATGTGCCATACTCTTGTATCATCTTGATTCCCCAGAATGGACTAAATCAATTGAAAGATAAACTCACTGTAGTCAGGCATATGCTGACATGTTGGCCCCTTCACAAAAGCTCATGGACAGATTTCCTCTAGACCCAAACAAACTATGTAAAGAGTCTGTTTTGATTCTTGTTAGCTTTGCACTCTCTCAGCAAGCTGCTAAGAAAATTCAAATATGGCTACTCTTTTGGAAAGAAATGGCATTCCAGAATCTTTCAGGTTTTTTTTTTTTAATATAAGACAAAGTTATTTTTACAGAACAGTGCTACTCTACAAAGCATTCTTAGGATTGCATACAGTTCTGACAGTTTGGTTAATTCAGAATTTGAGCTTCGTGTGTGGTTTGAAAGGCTTAAACTAATGAACATTATATGTAGAAATTGACCCTCAAAGTCATGATAACACTTGGCTCACTCTCTGTACCTGAGGAGCCACAGCTTGCCACCAATAATGTAGTCTGTGTGGCTTTAATGCCACACTATTCTCAACATGTAAAATTCTCCCTGGTGATTAAGATTTAGGAATACACAGTTAATATTTGTTAAATGAAAGAATAAATCAAGTGTGTGTGTGTGTGTGTGTGTGTGTGTGTGTGTGTGTGTGTGTTAGAAAATTAAAGGACTAATTTAATCTAAACCTCTCGTTGCTCATATGAAAGCATGTTTATATGTTCCATCCTTGGCAAAGGGAAGTATCTGATAAAACTATACATGACTACCTTGTAAAAGACTGTTTTATCTTATCTCATTAATTCTTACAACTCTGAGGTAGGTGTTAGCTTCCCCATCAGGAAAAGCAGTATAATAAGATGTATTTTAAAATGAGTTTTTAAGAATACAGAGTTGTTAAGTGACAGAACAAAGGCTCAAACTGAGTTTTCTAAATTTAAGGGTTTTTTCCCCCTAAAATTACTTAATGTTTTCTATATAAGGACACTGAGTATAAGAAAAGTGGAAAATTAGGTACTTCTGGGTCCCAGTATAAGGGTTTAGCAGTATATCCTACTCTGATTTAGGCAAAGCATTGACTGTCAATATTCCCCATAATCAGCCCTTAAACCAGAACATTACCTTTGACAGAAGGCTTTGTCCTGGACACAATGGTATAAGAAGTCAAGGTCTGGATTATGTCTGAACCAACTTCACATTACAAGTTGTGAAATAATTCAAGTATTTTTCTGGAGTGTGTAGAAACATCATTCATTGTAACTGTGGGGGCCTTTTACTTACCAAAGTTGTTTCAGAGCGATTAATTTTCTACTTCAAAAGAGTAGGAAAAAAGAAACTCTGCCATCATAGTGCTTACCTGCTTATAAAGATCCCATCTCTGGAATAAATTAATAAGGCTTACATTATCTTCTTAGTTTTCCCATAATACTCTCAGCATAAAAAAAGAAGGCAATGGCTGAGAGACTCCAGTTGTGGAAGCTATGTAATTCTGAGGATTATAAATTCTTATAGTATTAAGAACAAGTAAATTGATAGAAAATAGTGGTGTTTTCTCAAAACCATAAGATATAGATAATTTCCTTGAGGCAAAGCAGTAAAACAATTATAGATCACCTGAGTCCTGACTACCGGACATTAGCTTCTCCAGTAGACAATACACCCTTGATGATCATTCTGGAAGATGTTATGGTTTAATATTTTGAGTACTTTTGGAATGAAAGAATATATTTCTCCAAGAGACTTTTTAATCATACAGATGACTCTCATTATCATCTTCTAATTATACTCGTTAATAGAGGTAAGAGATCGAAAAAAACAGAATGGATAACCTGAGGCTGTATGTAATTTAGATATAACTTATCCTTGGCATCAGACTCTAAATTAATACTTATAATTTGAATCATGGAATTTATAATATTTCAAGCAAATAATAATACTTTACAAAGAATACAGTCCATAAGAATTGGCAATTTTTTCATCATGGCACACTACCCAAAACTGTTTAGAAATCAGCTTTTCTCAGCCCTTCTTATATCAGTTCAACAAAGTTGTTCTATTTATCTATGCTGTCATCTGTCCCACATACTGAATCAATTTTATGACTGTAACAAGCTTTAAATTTAAGACACAAAAATTAGCCCATAATTAAAGCACCTTGATAGGAACCACCTCTATTCTCTTCTTGGCCATTCTCATAGTCTTGCTTCACAGACTAGATTTGAGGCTAAACATTTTTATCCAATATTCTTCACTTCAAACTCACCTTTCTAGAGAATAAGTCTATCATCCTCACTCTCCTTACCTTCACTCAGCTAATTCCTAATCATCCTATAGATCTCAACATAGATAACTTCTCCCAGGAAACCTTTCCTGATGCTTCAATGCAGGGTTAGGGGCACCCCTTAAGGGTTCACATGATTGCCACTTTACTGGATATAACTCCTATTATATTATCATGTCGCTTGAGGACAGAGACCAAATCATGTTTATCCTTATGACCCCAACAGTTACCATGGTGCCTAAAGATGATTAGTATTTGTTAAATGAAAGTATAAAAAAATAATAAATGCACACACTATTTCTAAGTCAAATAGTGCAGTAAGCAATCTAAACCTCCAAGGGAAAAATGTTCCTCTGGAATCCGAGTGCAGTCAAATAGTTTCAACCAAAGAGAAGAGAACAAAGAGAAGATGAAAGATATCTGGTTCCATTGTTAGAAGGACACTTTGACTTCTTTAATGTTTGCTCTCTGTGTTGTCAATCCAGATGGCCTGGAATGGGGAGAATTTTCTGGTTTTATACTGGCCTTGAGATATAGATTTTTATACTATTGATATTTTTCTTAATATTCATAGGTTGTATCCAGGAGTCTCGAAGGTAATTTTGCAGTGTCTAAAGTTTCAAAGCAAATTGTAGATGTGATTACTTGGGATTTTAGACTATGGACTTTTTTCTAAATAATTTTTTTTCTTGAATAAGATCAATCTTTTACCTGATAGCCAATCAGAGAAAATTAAAGACTCAGCAAAATCTCAATCCTGACCTGAGAGTTTGTTAATCTAGGTTCCTTGAATTCCACCACCCCCACCACCATACTCTCAGAATGGACATCATCTTCAATTTTTTTTTTAAAGCTGTATGTGCATGGAAAGAGGACAAGGAAAACTATATTGAACATCTGGGAGTGTCAAGGTGTTTCTCCACTCCCAAAAGGGAATTAAGCATTTACCTCGTTGAATTTTTTTCCTCCACCACTCTTTCAAAAGAAGTCTGTCTTTTTCACCATTATACTTAAACTTAGGATGCAGAATCAGGCAAATGTAATGAGAAAGACAAGGCTGAACAGGTTAAAGGAAAGGAAGAAGGATTTTTGCTAACTAAGTCAGTTGTTGGGCCCTTCATTGCTATGGAGAATCCAGGTGAAGGATCACTTTAAGAGGAGTGTGAAAAAACTACAGAAAGTCTGAGCAGTGGGAGAAGAATGGGGATCTGGTGAAAGGCAAAGAAAGCTGGTGAGGCTGGGTGCCAGGAAGATAATTTGGAGGGTTCAAGTGAGAGACTGTAAATATGAGAAAGTGTTGGAGAGGATTATAAATTGGGGTACTCTAGTATTGCATATCCATGTGCCCTTTTTTTTTAATTTTATGGAGTATATCCATATCTTTTGTCACATTTTCAAAAGGGCCTAATGATCCAAAAATGTTAACAAATATTGATATATACTCAGTCACATTAAAGCATTCTGGTCTCAAAGAACTTCTACTAGGAGCTATAGCCTTTCCATAGAAACATTGTAATACAAACGGAGAAATTTTCAGGTACATTTGAAGAGAAGAGTTATTGAAAAAGGAAAACTGTCTTGTATAACCTATAATTTGTGTACTGAGTTGTACCATTCGGTCTTTGACCTTCCTTATAGTAGAGCATTAGAGTTACCTTCCAGTAGAAAGTAAGATTATTGAGTAGCTACCATGTCGTATGTCTAAAAGAGTGCAAGTATAATGAGACCACATTTACATTTATGTCCAAATGATGATGGTTCTCAGCCCGCAACTGCATTACTAATATGATTTGCAGTCGTTTTTGGTAGTTTTTCCCTGCAAATTTTTCAAAACCTCTAGGGCTTACAGCCTATGTCTATAAAATGGCTATTTTCTCACTTGTCTTTCTCCACTTGCTGGCTAGTGGAAGTAGAGTTGTAGTCCCGAGGACTGAGCTGTAACACTGCCGATCTTTCTGATAGCCCCATGGAGATACCAGAAACTTGAGTGAACAAAACCTGTTAACCTTGGTTGTATCATCAAAGTCTTCTGTTCTGTTCCTGGTAGGAGCCAAGGCTGCCTCTTCCTGACAGCTCTATGGAGTGATAGTTCACTTAGGGTTATTTCCTGAAATTGTCATACAAATTTTATAAGAGGTATTCCAACAATTTGCTGATTTTGCAATGTTTTCTACAAAGTAAGGGACTATTTTTTATTTCTGCCTTTTTTTTTTTATTAAGGAGTACCCCACAGCAACCCTGCTGAGTACCTGTGCTATATAGCTTTTTAGTGACTCTGTTCTTCAGTTCTCACTCTCTCCTTCTCTCTTTCATTCATTGTGATGGGTTCTTTTTAAGCAACATAGTGGGCTCAAAACCTGTAACCTTCCACCTCCTTCATTCTGGGAGGCTATTTTTAATTCACCGGTTCCTATTCCTTCCCCCTTTAAGGTTTGCTTCTTCTCAGGAGTACGTGACTCTGTCTGCAATCTAACCTCCATCCACAGTCACTCCATCAGACATGTGTCCTTTCTCTGTGGAATCCTTTCTCCTTAGGTGGGCTGAGTCTTGTGTGTAAATCAGTGGTCAAAAATCAATACTCAGCAGGATGAGCTAAGAATCCAGCTACAGTGCAGATAGATGTTAGGGAGGGGGTGGTTTAATTCCACTAGCCAACAGAATTGGGGTCTCAGATTATTTATTAAACAATTTTACAAGATAATCCACATAAGATATCATTTGTCCATTTACTGTAATAAAACTATTAGACGTGTTTTAATTTTTGGCTTCCCAGTCTGTTTGACCAATTGTTTTTTTTATACTTTTGTTATTTATATGTGGGGAATCTACCTTTCTCATAATTTTTATCTAAATTAATTTAACATACAATGTTAAATAAAATTTTTATTTTCTAGTGATTTCAGTCAAAGTTCAGATTTATTTTCTCTTTAAATAAATCATTATTTCTGTTTTTAGGTTTATCTAAAAAACCCAAACTGAAAATCTTTATTCCCTTTAATATATGGAGCAAAGGGAAACAATAGAGGAATTTACAGAACTTACAAAGTTACCTAATATTTGGTATTTTAATAAACCAATACCAGAGACCTCGATGTCAGAAAAGCTATCTTAATTACACGCAAGTCTTACCTATGTCATGCATGTCTGTTGTGGGCTGCCTACAGGGGGATTCATTTGGATACTTAAAATATGCAGAGATGACAGCAGGGACAATCCTGGAAATCCAAGACACTGATGTTCAAAGATCCCATGAAGAGGCTGAAATCTTTTTGGGGGCGCCTGGGTGGCTCCGTCAGTTAAGTGTCCAACTTTGGCTCAGGTCGTGATCTCACAGTTTGTGATTTCAACACCTGCATCGGGCTCTGTGCTGACAGCTCAGAGCCTGGAGCCTGCTTCAGATTCTGTGTCTCCCTTTCTCTCTGTCCCTCCCCACTTGCACTCTGTCTCTCTGTCTGTCTCTCTCTCTCAAAAATAAACATTAAAAATTTTTTTAAAAAAGAGGCTGAAATCTTTCAAAGCTCTATTGAGAGTGGCTACACCACTAGGTTTCAGTTTTGAAGAAGAGTAAGGACTCCTGTAGGCTCTATGCATTCACAGTTTTGTAAAACAGGGAACTGTGTCTTGGTAGGTTATTCAGCACAAATTTTCTGACAATAATGCTTATGAATCAGCAGTATCTGGTCTTCTGTGGTAGTTCTATGAGCTTCCATGTGGACAGTTCTGAGATGGATGGAACCACTCCATACCTTTACTCAACCAATTTAAGGAAAACAGTGTGGGGGAAACACTCACAGACTTGGTCATCTGCCTCTATTTTTATCTGCCCCAGAACTTAAAAGACGTGGTTTTATGGGTAAAGATGAGTTCTGGAACATGCAGGGTCCTAGTATCTCCATTGCTATTTTGGGCATTAGACTAGGCAGTAGGTCAGGAGATGGAGAGTGGTGAGCCCCTCTGGGTCCACAGAGTTGTGAAGAGCAGATGCTTGTCTCCTAATCTTTCTCTTTCACCTTTTAATCATCTTCTTACAACAGTAAGCTTGTTGTTGTTTTTGTTTGCTTGTTTGTTTTGTTTTGCTGTTGTTGACTAACCAGGCATTGGAAGGAGCATTCAGATAAAAAAGCATTGATACAATGTGTTATCCTTCCTTGGCGTTTTAAAAGAAGGTAGGCAGGGAGAGAGAGAAAACAAAAAACAAACAACAAACAACAACAACAAAAACAAAGGCTTAACACAAAGGCATGCATTTCTAAGTGTGGTCTTTTAGTCTTCTGTAAGAGAGGGGTTTTTGTTTGTTTGTTTGTTTGTTTCTTTTTTTTTTTTTTTTTTGGTTTGGTTTTTCATCAGCATGACTTTCTAATATGATGCCATGTCAAAATGATACCCTGTACTTGCCTTAAAAAGACAATAGTCTTGGGGCACCTGGGTGGCTCAGTCGGTTGAGCGTCCGACTTCAGCTCAGGTCATGAGCTTATGGTCGGTGAGTTCGAGCCCCTCATCGGGCTCTGTGCTGACAGCTCTGGGCCTGGAGCTTGCTTCTGATTCTGTGTCTCCCTCTCTCTGCCTCCCCCCCTCCCCCCCCCCCCCCGCTCGTGCTCTGTCTCTCTATCAAAAATAAATAAACATTAAAAAAAATTTTAAAAAAGGTAATAATCTTAACAACCAGATCCATAGGAAAGCAAACATCCTAGAACAATATCATTAAGCTCTGTTTAAAAGTTATGTGATATTGAATAAGGCACTTAGTCACTCTGAACCCTAGCTTCCTGATCTTCAGACAAGAATCATTTTAACCCCACAGAGTTATTCTCAGAATCAAATGACATACTAGTTTGCACAGATTTACACTGCTAAACAAGGCTTGGTTGTGAGGAGTATGGACATCTAGCAATGGAAAGGTTGCTATAGGGATTGAGCTGTGAAAATTAACATTCTGAGAACAGCAGGACTGCTGTACTCAATATTGAGTTTATAACTTATAATTCACAAACTGCCACAACGTGGATTAATTATAGAATTCAGTTGTGTGTTCTTATTTTGGGGAGCTGAGTTATGGATTTCTACAGAGTCAATATGACTATGGTAATTTCCCAAGACAGTCTTCGCTGGATCGTGTTGTGAATGATGCTTAGAAAGTAGTAGAAGGATCAACTTTAGGTCTGTTTCAGTCTCCATCTCTCTAGATCTGTGTAGATTTGGGTTACACTAGGGAGCTTGAGACTGCCCACATGAAGATAAAGAAGAGTACAGTAAAATACTGGATGAGCCATCAGTGATGGTGGCTTGGAGCCACTTGGAGTCACAGAGAGGGGGCTCCTATGATTTCCACATTAATATCATTGGTATAGACCTCTTGTGCATACATGATAATTAGTCCATATTCTTTTAGTTTCAATGGGATATTTGACAGGACTCTGTCCTGCCCATTATTTTCCCCTTTGTAGACCCTGGATAGCCAGGATGTGATTCATTCTTCATCCAAGTTATTCCAAATATTTCTCAGTAGAAGCTCTAATTTTATATCTCCTGGACATCTTTTTCACCATGAACATCCATTTCACTGTGTAATAATCAGGGTTCTCTGTTGCAAGCAACGGAAACAAAGTCTGGCTAAGGGATTTATTGGAAGGGTATCAGCAAGAAGGTTATAGAACCAGGATTGGCAAGAGCCAAAGGAGGCAGATATAGGCAGATCTCTACCATGAAGCTGGTCTGTTGAAGGAAGCCATTGATGGTTTCATTGCCCTTACAACTCCTGTGAGTAATCTCTAACTGACACCACTCATATTTGGCAGTCCCTGAAGGTTCAAAGTTCTGCAAGATCTTCTTACTAGCTATACAGAGGTCATAGGCCATGCTCCAGCAGGCTTAGAGGGGATATCACCCTTAGCTCCCACCTATGATGAGATTTTCCTCAAATAGAAGGATATTCATATGTTCACTAAGCATGATCAACATGACGGGTGGTCTTCTCTTTGGAGGACTGGTTGTCTTTAGAGGGTCTTTGTCCCATCTTCTCAGAGCTTTCTGTTATCTTCAAACCTCACCATCCTTCTCAATACTGACTCCTTTCTCTCTGGGCCTTGACCCTTCTCTAAGAGGGAATAAGCTTCCTTCCCACAGTCTTGATCACTTAGACTCCTTCCCTCTTGGCACTCAAAGCCTGGGCTCCTTTACTTACTGTTGTAAGGTAGAGAATTCCCTCTCTCCCCTACACCTCAAAGATCACTCTTCATGAGAGATTCATGATTATTTTCTTTTCCTTAGATGTGTTCATGTCTATCATTCAATTCTTGCCATTACCTCTCACTTCCCTGTTACCACCAAATACCTTGGAAAGAGCCTCACTTTGTATATTTTACTATGTGAAGAAGCAATTTTATGCTACAGATGGAAGGAAAATGTTAGTGCAGTGTTACATCTCTTTACATGCTTATAACCCCCTCCTCCTTTTTTCCCTGTAAATGCCCAGATTTATGACAGACATATGGGACAAAATACATATATTATTGTAGCAGTTCTTGGGTTTTCAATAATTAAAAAATTGTCAGTAAACATGATTTAGTTTTAAAGAACAGATGATTTGGAATGAGATAGATCTACCTTTAAAACTTGGCATCACCACTTCCAAGCTTTGTGACCTGTAACAAACCCTTAATCTCTAAAATCTCGGTTTCCAAACACCTTGGATTATTGTGAAGATTTAATGAGAAAATTAATTGAAGTACAAAGCCTAACACATAGTAGGCACTCCATAAGAGTATTGTTGCTATTAGTTCTAAAAGAGAAGTATTTCCAGAGACCTTCATAGATTCCCAAATCCTCATGTGACCTATGTTTCCACAGACACCTGTGTTTCTCTAGAATCTAATTCCCATGAAAATGGATGCATTTTCTATAGATACATGTTATTAAATTCTATGTCTCACTAGATGGTTGTTTCTCAACATAAAATTAGAGTTATTCTAATTAAAATGGTGGGAAAAAAACCAATAATTCCACGTGGAATTAAGGAGATTTGGCTAGTCATATAGGGGTCACTCACTCAGCCCCATAGACTTTGTGTTTCAAATATAATCCTCAGCCAAACTCCAAAGTATTTTACATTTTTATTACATTATTTCTATTTTACAAGGTATTTTGCATTACATTAATTATTTTACATTACTCTCAGTTTATAAAAAAATTGTCAAAATCATTTATTTTACATTTTTGAATTCCATGAGGATAATCTGCACTGAGTATAGAACACACATATGACGACTTCAAACATTCTAACCTGTAACTACACCAATCTGTCATTTTAGTCTTCATTTAAATTCTGGATTCAGAATTTCATTGTTTACACTTGAATACATATGGATAGTTCTAAATCAAGCTGAATATTTCAAAATATCATGGCAAGGAGTAAGCTATTCTGATGAGATTTCTCCTTTACCAGCAAGGTGACTGAATGTTAGGATTTTGGCTTTCTCAGTAATTCTGAGATGAGAAAATTAAAGCCCCATGGAATCAAGGAAAATACATTCTGAGGCCCTTCTTAGATATTGGTTGAGACTTTTGCCCACCAAACTTGACTTTTTCATTAGTTTTATCTACGTCACTTTATAATCCCATGAATTGCCAACTTACTGGCACAACTTGCTCTTGTTGGCAAAATTCCTATTTCCTGAACACTTTTAGGAATGAAAAACTGAATTGGGGACAAATGGAGTGATGACAAAGAAAGACCCTAAGAGTGCACCAGAGCACACAACAGTAGTTTCACTTGTGTTTATCCATCAATTAACCAATCACTCCAATATGATTTATTGATAACTTCCTCTGGGTCACCAGGGCTTGTTCCAGTAATGCAGGAGTCTACAGAGGCTTTGGTCATACACCTCTTTCAATAAAAATATTTTTTGTCTTTGCCTCTAATATATGCTATTTATTTATAAAGTATACAATGATACCACTCTGCTAATATATTATGTACACTGATCAATGCTTGCAAGAATATAAAATAAAAAGGAAGAGATAAAAATAGATACAAATAGCAGTTTTAGTATTTCCTTCCACATCTGCTCCAATGGACCAGTTGGCACACCTATGGTGGTATTTGAATTTTATTTTGAAGACCATTGGTCTAAAGGTATTGGATGGCTCTCAACAGGTTAAAGTAAACAGTTTTGTACAATGGCCAGCTTTTCCAAGGGAGGCTATGATCTTCATTTCTAAAGAGTGTAGGCCATATCTGGACAAGCTGAAGTTAAGCCAGTTTTCCATTCTCAGGCTCTCACTAGGTGTTAACACACTGGCTTCATAGAATGCTAAGTGTGAAAGATAATGGAGAGGGAGAAAGTTTGGGGTAAATGTGGATGTGCTAATAGCAGTTTTAAAGGGAGTGTAACAACTGGAACTCAATTCCAAACAAATGAATGGCCATTCTGGTTCAACTGCAGGACAAGTAGGAATTAGACAACCGGAGTACATGAAGTCAGAGTCCATCATAAATGTTAAAGTCTCCAGGGTGATATAGAGCAAGGAGGGTAGGAAGTACAAGGAGGACGTTGAGAAAAAGCTATGGTAGAAAACAAATCTCAGATGCACATCTAGAGAGGAAAAGAGGGGGCCCCTTAATTCAAGGGGTAAAGTATCAGGCACCTAGGTGACAACAAGAAGTTCCAGGTTCCCAGTAGTGCTGATCATAAGAAGACACAGACTGCCAGATTCCTCTAAGCTCTACTGCTCCCAACTCACCACCTGAGTGTTTTATTAAGATGCCATTGCTGCCTTTGCCTCCAGCAAGCTGATCTATGAGGCTCCTGACAGTTCCTTATATCCTTCTTGGAACAATATTTATTGTTTATATATATTGAGAAAAGCTGAACAAAAGGCAAGAACTGACATGGAGCTCTGGGGACTGACCAGCATCTTCCTCACAAGGAGAAAAAAAGGAAAAATGTAGTGCTTTCATTTTGTCTGCCTTATTATTTTTATGCCTTTCTTTCTAGTTTCTGATATACATCTGGACCTCTATTTTCTGATTCATGTGGTCATTCTATTTTAATAAACCCAGTGGTTACTGGAGATTCTGCTTTACCCCTTCATCTCCCCCCAAATAATTCCTGTGTCCATTTGGCCAAATCCTGAAGCCTGAAGTAATCCAAAATGATGATAATCCTCTGTTGCATTTTGAACTGCCAGATCTTCATACCAACTGGTAGAATCACGTTTAAATTAAATGATTGAAATATATCATACAACCACCCCATTTGTCTTTCTTTCCACTAGGGAAACAGGATAACTATAGCTACATATTAGGCATAGAAAGTTAGTTTTACCTGGAAAAACAGGGCCAAAATTAGACATGACACCTATTTGTGTATCAAATACCATGGTATGAGTGGCAAGATGTCACAATGAAAAGAATAGAGGAATGTCAGGAGACCTGAGTTCCAGTCTTATTCTTCATTAAGCCATAAAATGTTTAGTCTATTTATAACTCACTTCTGATCTGTAAAATTAGACAAACAGACTAGAGCATCAGAGATTCCTTCAGGAATTAATATTCTATGATTCTATATCATAATGGTGTGGCTTAAATAATCTTGATATAAAATATTGTCATTCCTAGTTTGGAGGGGTTGTTAAATGAACTGTGCCGCAGCTACAGATTAGTACAAAACAGAAATATAATAAAAGCCAACTGCAATCATCCCCTACAACCCCACCTCTGTAATAATAGCAACTTTCTTTTCCTTGCATTGAGTCTGCTGAACCACCAATTCTATGGGAAGGCTAATTAGAAGGAGATATGTTTGTAAGAGAGTGCTGGGAACCATCCAGGATATGTTTATTCCAAAGGGAAACAGAAACTCATGCAAATTAACAAGACTGTTGACTTTGAAAATAGCATATTATTAATTCAGAGAATATGTACTTAGCTCATAATAACTTAATAGTTTCAGAAAAGGGAAGGATGGGGCTTGCTAAAATATGTCATTATTTCTGAAGGTATGTTTTCAGAAATGCTCGCAGGAAGAACGAGTTGAAACGAGTCTACCTGTTTGTTTCAGCCCAGAAGGCTATTTGGATAAATTCTGAACTCAACAGGTTCTTACATGTCACCTGAAAAATATTTGTTGTTTGGGTGTATTTGAAATAACTTTCAAAAGACCACAGTGTGAACATTTAAATTTTTTTCTTTCTAGTTGAAGTCAATTGCAGAAACTCTTTTACTCCTTTATCTTGTCCTTTAGTTTTAGACCACACTTCAAATGGTTCTTGGCTCAATTAAAAAAAACATTAAATTTTTTATTTATTCTCAAACATAAGAGCCCAGGTTGGGGGGAAAAAAAACTCCCTTGTTTAGAAAAGTAGATGCTATTGTTTCTAAATGATCTCTTTTCACTGAGAGAACAGAATGTAAAGAATGACTGTTTCTCTTTCCACTAGTAAATTATATGGAAATAAAACCCTGAATTCAGCATTTTTCAAATATGATTTTCAAAGAATGACATATAACATTTTAAGGGCAGCAAAAAGTTTAACCTTTAGAACAAATAAAACAACATGAGCAATAAGTATGTAATTTCAGAAGGGAACACATTGCTTTCTGGCTGCTCAGCTAACAATTGGCTACTGTACATTGTACAATTCTTCCAGTAATAAGATTTCTATATATGCTGGGTCTATTATACTTAAAGGCTATAATCTGGGAATGCAAGATATTTTTCTGGTAATTTTTCACTATCATCTACCTTTTTGGGGGGACTAAGTAAAAAAAATATATTAAAAATATGCATGTTGATATTTTACAATAATCAAGTAGCCTATAAAAATTCATTAGCATATTTGGAATGATTCAAGTGAAAATGGGCAACTTCTTAGAAAAGGCAAACAGAGGAGACAATTTCTTAAGTTATTAACCTGAAAGGAGGACTTTGAAAGTGTCAGAGGAAAGAGATTGTGAAATCCATGTGTTTACATAATTTTGGTGATTCTAAGCAGACTCCTTAGAGAATGTAGGTAGAGTCCACATTTGGTGGCTTCTCTTTCACAATTTGAGCACACAGAAGCAAGAATACCATTTGTTGACTCTTTAGATTTATAGCAAAAAAAAAAAAAAACACCTGATTTGATCTACAGTGGAAACAAATCCAAGGTATTACAATGTTCTTTATGGATTACAAATTAACATGTAAAATACTACATCGCAGTTATAATAGGCTAACGACTGTTTATGTTCTTTATATACATTAACATATTTAATACATCAGTAAGATAGGTATTATCATACTTTGCAATGTAGAGACTAGACCCACTGGTGGGAAGACCTGCCCAAGTATGCACAGCTTGAGGGGTACCCGGGATCTGAGCTCAGGCAGTTTGGCTGAGGCAGAGTCTCAGCCCTTAATACAGCCCGCCTTCCCATCTTCAGTCAAAGAACCTAAAAGCATGCTAAAAGTCAAGTAGTTCAGCCCTCTAACTGAAGCTCAGAGAGATGAAAATATGTTTGTATACCACAGTAAGTTGGTCACAAAGCCAGAAACAAAATACTGATTTCATTAGCCCCACTTGAGAACTCTCAACTCCATTTTTTTTTTCCCTTGGAAAAGCAAAGTACTTAATAATGCCTTTAAACATTTATAATTAGATCATTCTGTCTTTTCTTTGGTCTAAACACGGTTAGTCAGTTGAAGAAAAACTAACTAGAATTGTCATTGCCCACTTAGCGGGAGATGAGGTATATACCATTTGCCAAATGACCCAGAAGCAGCTGGAGGCTCAGACAAGGAAAGATCTTGCAATACATATCAAACAAAGCACTCTTTTCCTCAAAACTCATTTTCCCTCCAGGCCACATTTCCTACAAGAAGTATACCTTCGATTATTTGCTTTGGATTAAAGCACACAACTTTGTTTTCTCCTTTCTCCGTCTGTCTCTGTGTTTCTTTGGGAAAATGGAAAACTAGATTATTGAGCTCCTGGAATGCTTCTTCCTCTTCCCCTTATGGTGATGTCTTAACCTTTTTTCCTTCGTTCATAACATTTCTATCAGGTGGTGGCAAGGAAAAGGAAAGAAAACTTCTGTCATTTCCATGAAGGCCTTGAAACAACAAAACGTTGAAACTATTGGCTGGATTCAAAGTGCTTCTACAGCATTCTTCACATTTCTGGATTCTTCACTGTGGTAGGAGAGAAAGCTGATGTTCACATGAAGAGTTCACTGTCACAATCACAAGAATTTTATGAAAAACTAAAGCTTCGTGAATAATTTGCAGTCACGACTATTAGAAGTTGTTCCTTATAGACTGCATAATAGACGGAGTAAGAATTGGAGTAAGATGGAGTAAGAATTGTCATGTGCACCCTATTTCTGTAAATGTAACCTCACCCTTTTTCTCCCACTCAAATGAACATACTATAAATCATGTTACTTACTATAGGAATCACCTTGATATGTTTTGCCTTGTTTTTTTTAAGTAAATATTAGATATATTTTAGTACTTTTCTTAACATTCCATTTAAATGCATCTCACAACCCACTGGTGCCCCAAAACTACAATATCATTAGATGACCAAAGAATTCATAAAGCAGAGTCAAGCAAACACTCATTCATTTATTCAACAATATGAATGGAGCCCCTGTTATGTGTTAGGCTCTGTGCTGGGGACTGTGAGATACTAAGATGAGTAAGAAAAGGTCCTGGATCTCAAAGCTCACATTCTAGCGAGAGAGACAGAGAAATCCGCAGAGAAACAGTGGTGGACTTAGGGGGAAGGCTTATCGGGTCGCTCAGGATATTTGCCTTATCTGGAGTCCAGGGAATGCCTACAAAGTCTTCTTGACTTTTTGGAGGAGGAAATGGCTGGGAGCCTTTGGGATAGGTGGTAAGTGGCCAGGTGTAGTTAACCATGTAGATTTGCCTGTAGGACTTACATGCACTCTTTCCCGTAGATGCTCTAAGACTTAAAAGGAATTATCTTCATCAGAAGAAATCTTCCTGGAGTAAGGTCATGCCCCCCTCATGGAGACATTGGTATGCAAAGACTTGTTAATAGGGAAGGGGAGCAATTGAAAGCCCAGCTCTCTTGCCTCTAGGCAGATAAGTATTGAAGGTCCATCCTAGTTGCTGAGTTCCCCTGGGATCATCTGAGCATTTTGTTGTACATTTCTTTCTTAATCTTTTGTTTGTTTTTATTATTGAGAGAGAGAGAGAGAGAGAGAGGAAGTGAAAGAGAGAGAGCTTGAGCAGGGTGGAGCAGAAAGAGAGTGGGATAGGGGATCTGAAGTGGGTTCTGCACTGACAGCAGCGAGCCCTACGTGGGGCTCAAGTTCATGAACCCTGAGATCATGACCTGAGCTGAAGTCGAAGTTGGAGGTTCAACGGACTGAGCCACCAACACCCTATTGTGCTTTTTTTATTCCTTTCTGCCCAATCCTACTGTCTCCACCTCCCTACAGGGACACTTCCCAGTAAATGTTTTTTCTCACAACTTTTTATCTCAGAATCTATTTTCAGGCAACATTACTGAAGATAAAGACTGTAGAAGCAAACAGAAGAAAGATCTTTCTGGCAAAAGGAACAGATTAAACAAGAGAAGGGTAATTTTGTTAAATTACCATTTGTTAAGTAGAGACAGGGGTGTCAGATGGTGAGCTACTGTTCAACAAGAGACCACAAAGGAATTGAAATAGAGAAGATTGTTACCCATAGGTGCAACAGGAAGTACAGAGCCACTCAGGGTACTCAAGGCAGGGTGCAGGCAGAGAGAGAAGCAGGCCTTAGAGCACGTGCCTTTATTAGGGTCCATGGATAGAGTGGTTTCAGGCTCCTATGCTAAGGCCAGATTGGTCAATTTAGGCCAAAACAAGTGGGGTTTCAGTCAGTTCTTCTTTTTTTTTTTTTTTTTTTTTGAGAGAGACAGACAGAATGTGAGTGGGTTAGGGGCAGAGAGAGAGAGAGAGAGAGAGATGCAGAATCCGAAACAGGCTCCAGGCTCTGAGCTGTCAGCACAGAGCCCGACACGGGGCTCGAACACACGAACCTCAAGATCATGACTTGAGCCGAAGTCGGTCGCTCAACCGACTGAGCCACCCAGGTGCCCCAGTCAGTTCTTCTTTTTAATGTTTTTAATGTTTATTTGTTTTTGAGAGAGAGCGAGAGAGAGAGAGAGAGAGAGAGAGAGTGAGAGAGAGAGTGGGTGTCAGCAGGGGAGGGGCAGAGAAAGAGGGAGACACAGAATCCAAAGCAGGCTCCTGGCTCCAAGCTGTCAACACAGAGTCCCATACGGGGCTCAAACCCACAAACCATGAGATCATGACCTGAGCCAAAGTCAGATGCATAACTAACTGAGCCACTCAGGCACTCTGACAGGCATCTTATCTAAGAGGTATACAAGGGGAAGATCCTGGGAGGTGGAGGAGGTTTTGTATCACAAGGGAAGTCCTATCAGGAGCATAACATCTACTTGTAATTCTGTAGGCTGATATCTAGGGCACTTGTGTGAGGGGCTGTGAGCTTTAATACCCACTTCCTCACTAGCTACTTGACCAAAAGAATGGATGCCAAAGCAACAATATCAAAGAGTAGCTTAGCTAAGCACTTAACACAGAGGCAAGAAATAATATGTGCGTTTCATATTGTAAGCGCCTCATACCTGTTGTACAACTCCCCTGTTATACAACTTAAACAGAAGATGAAACTGGAAGGTGAGGTGGACATCAGGACTTCAGGAAGCTTATAATCAAATTTTAGGGAATTTGGCAGCATCATATAGGAGCTGGTGAGCCACTGAGGGTTTTAAAACAGAGGAGTAAGTTGGTAGTGCTTTCTGTTTTTATTTATTTATTTATTTTTTTTTTTTTAATTTTTTTTTTAATGTTTTTATTTATTTTTGAGACAGAGAGAGACAGAGCATGAGCAGGGGAGGGGCAGAGAGAGAGGGAGACACAGAATGAGAAGCAGGCTCCAGGCTCTGAGCTGTCAGCACAGAGCCCGACGCGGGGCTCGAACTCAAGGGCTGTGAGATCATGACCTGAGCTGAAGTCGGACGCTTAACCGACCAAGCCACCCAGGCGCCCCGTGCTTTCTGTTTTTAATGGAGCGTGCTGTTGACTGTGTGAAGAAGTCATTTCAGGGGCAAAATGTCAGAGGTAAGGAAATCCATTAGAGACTGTTATAGTAGTCTAGGAAAAAAAGAATAAGAATCTCAACTAGCTAGTGGTAGACTCCAGGCAGACAGAAGGGTCAAGATGACCTTGCGATTTCTAAAATAACTAAATGGATGGTGGTATCATTTACTGAGTTAGAGAATACTAGAAAAGTTGAAGTAGTAAGGTGGAAGTCATGAGTTCACTGTTATGCTGTGGTTTTGAGGTGCTTATGAAGACATCCAGGTTGCCATGTCCTGTGATAGATACTTAGGTGAGGTTTCTGGTGGAGATAAAAATGGGAATATCCCCACCACATGGCTGAGAGCTGAGGTCCATGTGTAGGGGGGTAGGACTGGAGGAGCATACAGAGATGAAGGAATTGGTATCCAAGCACAGTAGCTTGGTATCGATATTTTATGGGTGAGCCAAGGAAGAAGAATCTGCTCCACAGACACCTTACTTCACAGGTGGAAGAAGAGAGCAGAACCTGAAGCCTTCTCTGGCAGGACTTACTATTGTGGAACACAGACTCTAAGCAGAGATACTTTTCTATCAGTGATTTTTCTGACGGCTGTGTTATGCATCACATTGAGAATTCTAAAATGACTTCCTCCCCTTAGTTGTTTACCCCATCATTCATTCATAACAGGATACATCTCATCACCCCTTTGCATTTCCATGCCTGTCGGCGCACTAAATAGAATTATTTCCACACTCGATGTAAGGATACTATGTGTTGTGTACAAAAAAACACCGTTAACAGATTTTCTGAGAGAATATTTTCAAGTTACCACTTCTGAATAAATGCTGGGTGCAGTCTGAATATTTTATGGAATGCTGCCTGTCCTCATTTCAGAGCTTTTTATTTAGATTGATAGATTGTGACGAAAGTGGCCTCCATTGAAGTAGGTTCATAAGCAAACTGTCTCTGTGGCATGTTTTTACCATGTTACTCTACAGAGCCACTTCTTAGTTCTTGCCATCATAATGCTTTTGAGATTACGATATAAGGAGCTAATATCACACAATGTTAATCATGTTAGATATTTGGCTATATAGGAGGGAAATGAACACTCAAAATGCTAATTTTGGCACAACTTTGGTCACTGGCAGATAACGTTCCTGAGTTTTTAGGTGCCTGGAGTTCTCCTGGAATCCCCTAACTAGCTTGTTTTTGCCACCTGTTTTCTGTATCAAATTTGATGTTCTGTGCAAAAGACATGGGCTATTTCTGGTAGGAATGAAGTGACATAAATATTTACAGAAATACCATGTAAAGTCCATTTCTTATTTTCTATGTCATCATTTATGCTGTCATCAAACACGCCCACTCTACTAGAGGAAAAACGCACATGAATAAAAATGGAGATAGCCTTCCTAGCACAGAAAATCCAGAAATATAGAAGGCAAGATTTCACAAACACATTGTTGCCTAGTTAACTATCATTCTATCTTTGGCCATGTTCTTAAATATAAAGGTTCCTCTGAAACCCTGTAGGAATGAGAACACTGTCCAGTTTCAATTATTTTCGAGTTTTCTATTTCTAATCTGCAAATAACTTTTGGATGATGTCTGTGGCCATTGAGTGGATGCTTCAATCCATGAGTTTCACATGAATAAATGTGATATCTTAACTTGGAACTAGACATTTAACTTCTGTACACCTCAGTTTCCTTGAATGCAAAAGCAGAAAATAACATTTGATGTGATAACACATATGAAACCACTTTGGAAAGTTTGTAAAGCAGGCTACAAATGTCAGTGGTTCTATTCTGTGTTCATTAAACACTTCCTGGTGTCCCCAAGTTATCTACAGCATGGTGCTCCTTGGGCCTGCCTTAATAAAGCTGAAGAGGGGGAGTGAGGAGGAAAGAGGTTTCCATTGCTTAGCAAAGCTGTGAATGCATTACTGTAGTGTTTGATGGATCTTGATGTTGAATTTGAGGTTCATTACCCCACTTTTGCTTGTTACCTAGTTGTGGTAATTTACTGAGACCAATGGGTTCTGCTACTTCATGTAGGAAAAACTCCTTGGACATTAGTGCGAAGACAGGAAAAGCTCTTTTATATTTGTAGAAAATAAATGTCATTTGGATTCAAAGTGGTATTGTGGGTATATGAAGAGAAGTCCTCAGATGAAAGCATTCACTCAGAAAGACAGTTTCCAATTTCTGTTCATAGCACTTCAGGTGATCTTACCTGTCAAAATGATAAAGTTATTTATTGCCTTTAAGGACACAAATTTGAGTCAGCCCAAATTGTTCCTTCAAGTACTCATATTAAAGTTGTAGTTTTGTCAGTAATATTAAATTGACCCAGAGGCTTTATTTTCACAAGGGAATACTTACTTGAGCTTGTAAAAGGGGTATTTTTATTCTTGATTGAACAATATACTGGAAGGTGTTAACACTTTTTATTTCCAAGGCGCTATACACACATTATCCTACACTCATACTATCTATGCAAACTGGTTTGATATTCTTGTCAGCAGCATCAAATTTATAGCCAAAGGACCTCCAGGGCTTCAGTGATTTTTTTTTAAAGGCAAGAAAATATAGTTTCAGAGTGCCCGATCAGTTCTCCATTCAGCCCAATCCCCCACGGTGGACTCTGCCTTTTTGCATGCAGAAATCCCTGCCCACTTGCTCAGACACACTTCGGGGGCCTCCCTTCTTTAGGCAGGTTCGTGACCTGATTTTAAATAAACACATTGATATCACTGGTTGAGGGAAGGCTATTTACTCAATTGTTGGCACTCCATTTATTCTGAAATAATTTGAAATTTAGCCTTTTCATATGTCAGTTGAGAAATTATGCATAATTAATATATTTGAGAACAATTTAGAGAGGACTTCAGACATAGATGTAAGAAAAGCCAATTTGTGAAATGTAAATTGTCACCAATCTCAATAGCAACTATAAATATTTAAAATATACCCTAGGAAAAACAGAGGGGTGAAAAGAATGTGTGATGGCCAGTCTTCTAATGAGTCCCACGGAAAGACACTGTGTTTGGGGTTTTATAGGTTTATTAGGGAATGTAGCAAAGGATGAAAAACTGAGCACCTACACTACTCTGGGCATCTTACAAAGTGCTTTGTATAAGTTGATGATGCCATTTGTTCTTCACAATTCTTTGATATTTGGATTATTTTTAAGACAGAGTAACAGACTCTGAGAGGTTAGGCAACAATAAGGTTAGGATTTGCAACTGGACATTCTTCGGTATTTTTTATACATTTGTTTTGATTTTTTTTTTTTAAAGAGAGAGAGTGCCAGCTGGAGAAGGGAGGTAGAGAGAGAGACAAAGAGAATCCCACGCCGGCTCCATGTCCAACACAGAGTCTGACGTGAGGTTTCATCCCACAATCCTGGGATCATGACCTGAACCAAAATCAAGAGTGGGACACTCAACTGATTGAGCCACCCAGGCACCCCAGGAAATGGCATACTTTGATTTGAATCTATTAAAAAAGAGACAACAGGCCCAAAATAGAGTCACTTGTGCTAAGCCATGTCACTAAACCAAGATTTAATAACTAATTTAAATACAGCTTCAATCTCTCCCAGGAATGGAATCTTAACCCAGTCAATCTGGAATTATCTGCTCAGCACTAGTGAGGTATTCTGTCTGACAGACTCCTGCTGTCCCCCAGAGGAAGGTGACCGTACCTTAAACTATGCACTTTGTGCTAGTAACTCCCTTGTCTTACCCTCGACTGCCTATACAAGTCTTAATTTTCCACAGTTCTTCAGACACCCTTTCTATTTTGCTAGATAGGATGATGTCCAGTTCACAAATTGTTGAAGAAAGCCAGTAAGATCTTTAAAATGTACTCAGCTGAGTTCTGTTTTTTAGAAAGCCTAGCTCTGTGCTCCTAACCTACAGACAACGCCACCCCTAGACTCAGCAGGCAGCAAAGGAAAGGAATAGAAAGGGGCTAATTCCTTTACAGATAGGGGCAGTACAAGATGAATATTCTATGACTATCTAATCCAAGCCTGTTCTATTGCTAGTTGCCAAACAAAATTTTGAGTGCCAGAGAAAGGGTTAGAATTAAACAAGATTAAAAATCTGTCCCATGGTTGATAATCGGGAAGGTTTAATTTGTGAACGTGGCTATGTGTGACACTATGGGTGATATCTCTACATTCGATCACTTGTACATATAGATTACATGTTCTCCTCTTGTAGGGAAATCACATGGTTTCCTGGGTGTGCAGGTCAGAAAGACGTCAGGACAGGAGTTTTGTGTCTGACTCTAGAAGGCTTCATTTACAGCTCTGTTGATCAGCAGTTTAGATGGGACACCACAGGCTCATGACACTTGAAACAACAAAGATTTGGTTTCTCTTTCCAGATTCCACCCCATGGAGCGATATTTTCATCCCTCTCTTTTTTTAGATGTTTGCTTCTTGGTACCTAAACCTGCCACAGAATTCAGCTTTGGCCTATGCTGCTGCCCTTATGCTTTCAGTTCTTAGTTGCTGGAGTGATGTTTTTCTTCATCAGTTCTCTTTCTACTGTGTGTAGCCTTGCCTCCATTCGTGCACTCCCTGGCTGACCCCTGACCCTCTTCGGTTTGGATCCACTACCTCCCCTTTTTCAGTCTAAAAGTCTCTGGAGTGTTTGTGGTTTTGTGTGTGTTTGTTTGTTTTCATGAACAGCTCCTTGCTGCCCCCATCTGGCTCAAATTGTAATTGACCTATCTGTTGGCAGACCAAGAGTTGAGAGTCCTACCTGAGCATTAGATCACACCGTGTCAATCCCATATTCTTCTCTCTTCTTTTTCTCCTATTACTCTTTCAAAACGTTTTTTTAATTACCTTCTCTAATATTATTTCAATAATAACTATTTTTTTCTTGGATTTTTCAAATCAATAAAACTGGTTATATATGTGTTCATCTTAAATTTATAACAATGAGAACTTTTTATTTTCCTTTGATTTTAAACATAAAGTCTGTTTTCCTTATTAATACAGTGCACCTGCTCAATATTGAAAGTTTTAAAAACACCGAAAGGCATACAGAGAGCAAAAATCATTCATAACTCAACTACAACAGATAGTTACCATTAACATTGTGTTGTTATCTGTACGTGTTATTTATAAGATTCTGTATGCGTGGTTCCATAAACTGCTCTCCCTCTTAGCAATATGTCATTAGCTATTTTGGCCCTTTTAAATAGTGACAACCTCCTTTCAGAGGCGATCATACTCACAACTTTGTTGGGGTCTCAAATCATTATAAGATTGTAAGCATCTGCAAAGCAGATTTTGGATATATGAACAGAAGCTTCTGCATTCTCTCCACACTGTAAAATGCTAGGCTGTTTATGCTGTGATGCTCAATGAATGAGGTTGACTGTCTGTTTTGAGTTCATGATATGTTTTCCAAAATGGCAATAAAAATGGTAATGAAATGTTAAGTTATTCTCAGCTACTAAATTCCTAGTACCAGGAACATCATAAATTGTCTTTTTGATGATCAAAACTATTTGACCATAAATTTCAACGAAGTCACAATAACCCCTGAATTTCTCCCCAGTCCTTTTTATCCCATATGTTTTCATCATGACTGAATTACTTTACAACTAATTAGAACGTAAGAGAAAATACAGTATATATTAAGGTGGTTTTGAGAAGTCACTAAATTTATAAAAAAAAAAAATCTATTATAAAGGGCATTTGGTGGAGCATCTTACCCCAAATACCCTTTTTTGTCAATAATTCATCTGTCCATCTTGCCTCCTTTCTGGCCATAGTGAAGTAATTCCTGTGTATACTTCCCTGTGATCCAGAAGGGAATGGATAGGCTCACAATCAAAACTGCATGTCAAAGGAGAGCTCAAAATCACCAGCCCTGGTGCTATACTATTTATTTCTAATGTTTCTAGCTTACAGAAGCTGGTGAGGTTGAATAATATCCCAAGCCTGAAGGAGAATCTATGGACAGGTCTGTTTTTAGCCAGTGCATGGGGTCAGCCTTGATATGGGAGGGATGGCTCCACTCCTCTTCTCTCTTAATGGTAAGAAACAAAATGTTACAAAATAAAGACTGAATTGAAGAAATGAACTTGTTTTCATCTAAAAAAGATAATAAAAAGAGCAGAGAACAGGAACATGCTTTTTTTTCCCCCACCAATTAATAATCTTCACATTTTAAAGAAGTTTTAGGTTCACAGCAAAAATGAGAAGAAAGTACAGAGAGTTTCCATATGCTCTTGCCTTCACACACCCACAGCCTCCCCCACTATCAACATCTCACACCAAAGTACATTTGTTGCACTGGATGAGCCTATATTGACACATCATTACTGCTCCAAGTCTATAGTCTACATTATGGTTCACTCTAGGTTTTTCATATCACATGAGTTTGGGCAAGTGTATATGTACCCACCATCATAGTATTGTACAGAACAGTTTCACTGTGCTAAAAATCCTCTGTGCTCCGTATATTCATCCCTCCCTTCCAGCCCCCCCCTCCCCCGCCCCAGCCCTCGTCAAGCTCTAATCCTCTTACTGTCTCTATAGTTTTTCCTTTTCCAGAATGTTGGAATCATCATACAGTATGTAGCCTTTTCAGGTTGGCTTCTTTCACTTAGTAATATGCATTTGAGTTTCCTTTATGTCTTTTCATGGCTTGATAGCTCATTTCTTTTTGCATTGAGTAGTATCCCATTGTCTGGATGAACCACAGTGTATCCCTGTAACTACTGAAGGACATCTTGGTTGTTTTCAAGTTTGGGCAATTAGGAACAAAGTTGCTATATGTATCTGTGTACAAGTGTATGGTTCATCATTAAGTTTTCAACTCACCTGAGTAAATCAGAGTGTGATTGCTAGATTGTACCACAAGAGTATGCTTAGATTTGTCTTTCAAAGTGGCTATACCATTCCTCATTCCCACCAGTAATGAATGAGAGTTCCTGTTACTCCACATCCTTTTCAGTAGTTGGTGTTGTCAGTGTTTTGGAATTGGCCATTCTAATACGTATGTAGTAATATCTCATCATTAATTTACAATTCCCTAATGACGTATGATGTTGAATTATCTTTTCATGTGCTTACTTTGTGATCTGTATATCTTCTTTGGCGAGGCATCTGTTGAGGTCTTTACCCATTTCTTTCACTGGTTTGCTCGTTTTCTTATTGTTGATGTCTAAAAGTTTTTTGTCTATATTTTGAAGAACAGTTGTTTATGAGAGGTGTCCTTTGCAAAAATTTTCTCCCTGCCTGTGGCTTGTCTTCTCATTTTCTTGAAGAGCATGCTTTAGAAAAACAGCTTTCTTTTTACTTTTGTCTCCATGGATAACCAATGCAGAGAGTTCTTCTTAACATATTTAGAAAATAATTGTTTAACCAGAGAAACTGAATAAATTATATTTGCCTGACTGTTCTTGGTTCTAATTCTGGAAACTCAAAATTCATGTTCTATGATCTATGGATACTTAGTATCTAGCTGTTCCTACTCTAGATGCTACATGGATGTGACCTGGCAAGAAAGAATAGAGCAAAGAGACTTATTTTTTTAACGTTTATTTATTTTTTGAGAGAGAGACAGAGTGCAAGTGGGGGAGGGGCAGAAAGAGGAGAAACACAGAACCTGAAGCAGGCTCGCAGATCTGAGCTGTCAGCATAGAGCATGATGAGGGGCTTGAATTCATGAATAGCGAGATCATGACCTAGGCCAAATTCAAAAGCTTAACCAACTGAGCCACCCAGGTGCGATGCAAAGAGACTTCTTAACTTTATGTTTAATGTCTCTGAAGGCAATTCTCTTCTGGCATAGTATTTCCTGTTCAGGATTATTTCTGTCCAAGTACAGTCAGGACTTTTTTTTTTCTTCTTTTTGCTATCCTAGAGAGGACTACCAGGAGATTAAAGATAAAATATATGGTATTATATTTCAGCTCTCTACCCAGCATTCTCAAACATCTTACAAACACTGATCAAAAAAAGATATTATGTGATATTTTCCTTAGCGCAAATTAAAAAAGAAATGTTTGCTCTCTGTTTATATTCTGGTACCATACAATGTATTCTCAAAGAAGGAAAAGGTTTACAAATTCCTTTGAAAATGATGTTTTTGCTATTTCTTTTCTTTTTCTCTCTTCCACCCTTTCTTAAACATTTTCTGAATGCAGCTGAAATTATCTTCAGTTTGAATTCCATGTAATTCTTTGTTTATTTTCTGTTTGGTCATGATAGGGAGTGATGAGGATGATAAAGTCAGAACTTTATAAAAGCTATATGTAAAATTTAATTATAGATATTGAGTACATTGGGATGTTAGGTAATCTTCCATTTATGCTTTGATTATATAAGCATACTTATAATTTCAAAAGTGTTCAGACAATAATTTTAGATGAAATCAATCAGGCACTTAAGCAAAGTTAGATTATTATGGTAAATACACATCCCTACACACAAAAAAAATATTGGTTTTGATTACTCTATATTCTATCATTACGCACATAAGCATAGTTTTTCTTTCTCTCAACCCTTTCCATCTTCTGATGAAATCCCCTATCCTTTAGAAATGTTAGTGTGACACTAAGAACTTCATGATAAAAGATGTAAGAGAAACATGACCTTTCTCAACAAATACAACACTAAGAGTGTTGTCTATATTTCCATTTCATCTTTTATATGAAAAACACAACAGTCTTCACTTTTTTCAATAGAAAGAGACATTGTAGCAGTTAACAAACTAATAATGCAAGTGGACTGTATTTCTCCTAAGGAAAGTATTACATAGGTTCAAAACTCTTCAGAATTACAATAATTTGAGAAGAGCTGCCCTATCAGTTTTATTTAAGGGCATGTTAGAACTAGTACTCCAAGCTCTTCAATCTGTCAATAGACAATTAGATGTGCTACAAAACATCTCTCCTCTACAACTTGTGTCTTCAGTGTGTTTAAATTGGGTGAAATCACAGTTATTAGCCTGATAAGCAATGATGTCATGGACTCTTTGGGCTACATTTCTTCCTATTAAACATGGCTGCATGAGGGAATAATTTTTGGACAGCTGCATCAGATGTTGCTGTGTTTTGCAGATCTAGCTAATGTGGAAGCTTCCTCTCTATTGAACTTGGTATCTGTACTGGAATAAATTCTCAGAAATCATTAATAAAGTAATTTTTTAAAATGCTCCTGCCGTTTCTGTGAGCTCAGATTACAGCAGTTACAGTAATTACTACTAGTGATATGCAATATACCCAGGGCTATTAAGGAGATTTTTATGGGCCTCTTTTTTTGCAATCTTTCAATCTTTGCACCTGAAAGATTGTAAAGGAAAAAGGGTGCTAACGATGGAAGCCTCAGTACTGCTATCACCTTACTGTTTATGATGCTTATATGAATACTTAGAAATTTTGGTCCTTTTTCACACAGACTCCTCTCAGGCCATTGACAGAATTACCACCTTTAGGCAATTTCCATGTTCTAATTAGGGTTCCCTTAAAAATTTACTTGGAGGACAAACTACAGCTCTTACAGAGGGTAAGACAATTATGAAGACTCATCATTTGCC
Source organism: Puma concolor (assembly GCF_028749965.1). Classification (NCBI taxonomy): domain Eukaryota; kingdom Metazoa; phylum Chordata; class Mammalia; order Carnivora; family Felidae; genus Puma; species Puma concolor. The sequence goes on along the minus strand of NC_141674.1, from coordinate 138,916,748 downwards.
ATCTGTGCTGTTTTCCAATAGACCAGTGGAAAATCATTTTCTTGGAATACTCATAGTCATTTATGTCTGAGGCCCTTAGGGAATTGACTTTCCCATAGGACCCTTCTAAGGAAACAGCATCTGGCTATGGTCTTTTGCTTCCTACTTGAACACAGCCAAGAAACAGGATTGTCTCTAATTGAGAGTTCCATATATAAGAATCCTATTCAGGCCTGAGGCTGGCTTTAGGAACAGATTGGATTTTTCTTCTCATGGCTACTTAGCCATTGTTTCAGTGTCTGCAGATAGGTGGACAATTTCTCCTTCCTTTCCTCCTTCTTTCTTTCCTTTCTTTTTTCTTTCCTCCCTTCCTCCCTTTCTTCCTTCATCTATAACATTTATTTATATGTAGTTCTTTTCTGGGCATGGAGCCTGGTGTGGCTTGTGGTTTATTTATAATGTACTGTCTCCCTGTCTTCGGTTTGGAGGTGGGCATATCATCCAGAGATGATTAAGCATTCTGTAGGTCCGTTAGATATCAATGTAGATTGGTGGACTCTTAATAAAGCAAGCCCAGTAATGACCACTGCAATAACAAGTTTACCATTAAGTATTATTTGCTCAAGAAGAGGTTATGTTGTCTCTTCAGTCTTAGACTTTAGAATCAGTGATGGGTCAGAGTGGGCATGAACATAAGGAGAAGGGATGTGGGAAGAGTGTTCCTTTCAAGTCAGTGAGTACTCTCAGAGAAGCAAGTGGAAGAGTCAACTGAGAGGCATTCTCATTCCATTTTGAAATCTATAAACAAATAAGTTGAGTTATTTTCATCTCATAGTTATCTTTAGTAGTGCCACAATAGTATTATGCATAAGGGGGAAATGTTGCCTTTTTTGAATAGTCAAAGTAACCTACATCCTTTTCAGAATAAAACTTTTTCATATATGAGGAAGAGGATAGTGTAGTGATATACATACACTTGGAAGCCAGGTTACCAAGTACACATTTTGGCTCTGTATTGTGACCTTCTTAACCTACCTATGGCTCAGTTTCCTAATGTATCTAATGGGGTTAAAAACACCATTTACCTCACAAGGTTGTTAAGGGGATTAAAAGAGCATATATTTATAAAGCAGTCAGAATGGTGTCTGCCATGTAGCAAGCAACTTGAAAGTGTTTTCCAAACAAGTAAAAGTTCAACCCACTCCAATAAGATAGAAATTGTACCATTAATAGGGAATGGAGGAGTATCAGTGAAGGTAGCTTATACATCATGATATACATGATATTTATTACATCAATGCAAGATGACATTGCTTATGATTCATTTTCCATGGACAGAGTTTAGATATACATTTGGTAGATGGCCTATAAATTTTATTGAGTGATTGAGCACTGTGCTCAGTATTTTGGTCCACATTGCTATTTTTCATATAGATTCTATTTTACAAAGCCTTTTCATTAGATTTGAACAAAATTATGGTCACGGTGGTTCCCAGGATCTTTCACCGTAGAGTATTGCTATAGGAAGCACTTAGATAAAGGCATTAAATTATCCTTTATTGATAAGAAGCTACACTTGGTGAATTAATTTTTTATTTATTCATTAACTTTTAATAGTCATTTAACTTCAGAAAGAGTCATAGACATATGGTCTTTCAATATCTTCCAGTTAAGATATTCTAAAATCAATCTTTTCATTTCCAGAAATAAATCCAATTTGATCGCGTCATTTCCCTGATTAGAGGTATTCAGTGTCTCTCCATCATCCACACAAGATACAATACAAGTGCCTTGGTTAGTGCACATGGCCTTTCATGATCTGGCTACAACTTTTTTTTTTTTTTTTTTGCCTAATCTCTTATCATTTCTTCCATTTCTCCTCACTTTAGCTCTACAAATATAAAACTTAACGCAGGGTTAATACCTTTTACATTTGCACCTGGAAAAAGCTGTTCTCAGCACCTGTAGCATATCCTTTTTGATTCCTCACTGTCTACTTTCTCCTCTTAGCTCATACCAAACTGTGACTTGGCCTTTACATTTTAGCTCTGTTTAACGAAATTTCTAGGGCTACATAAACTCTTTCCTCCATGTTGTCACTGTGATAAAAATAAGCCTACCGTGTGTGAGGTTCTCCTCCTGTTGCTTTACATATTAACTCATTTAATCCTCATAATTAACGTGGAAGGCAAATATTCCCCCATTTTACAGACTGGGAAACTGAGTCACCAAATAAGTTAAATAAGTTGTCCAAGGTCATACTGTTGATTGATTACAGAACCATATTTTAAGGGCACTGCACTACACTGAAGCTTGTATATTTTTATATTTTTCCATTTATCAGATCTTAATAAGTATTTATACACATGACTCTGTTCCAGTAAACACTTCCATGGCCTACTAAGATCCTTAACTGATAGATGCTCAATAAATGTTTGCAAGATGGTTACTCATTCATTAAAAAATTTGAACATTAGAAAATGCAATTATTGAATCCAAAGAAATTTATATGATTTCTCAAATCTCCATTGCTTTTTTCCATCTTCTATGTTTTCTGATTAATAAAAACCACAGTAATGATATTGCTACTATTTTATTTTCAATATACATAAAATCTTGCAGTTGAATTAGAGACTGGATCTCATTTTGCCTCTTTTTACTTGACATTACCAATAATTCACTGCTTTAGTCATCTTTTCATTCAGGCTATAGTAGACCTAGATACTGAGTTTATATGTTATTATAATACATTTTCTCAACCTTGAAGACATAACTGCCTCTGTTTTAAAAACTTCTGGGGCACCTGTGTGGCTCAGTTGGTTAAGCACCAGATTTCAACTCAGGTCATGATCTCAAGGTTTGTGGGTTTGAGCCCCATGTCAGGCTCTATGCTGACAGCTCAGAGCCTAGATCCTGTTTCAGATTTTGTGTCTCCCTCTCTCTCTGCCCCTCCACCACTCACACTCTGTCTCTGTCTCTGTCTCTCTCTCTCTTTCTCTCTCTCTCAAAAACAAATAAACATTAAAAAATTTTTTTTTAAAAAGCTTCTAGGCAAAGGGGGAGGAATTGAAATAAAAATGAAACATAGAATTTGTCACACTCTAAAGAAATATTTTAATAACACAGCACCAGGATGTTCTGCTTTTGAAATAACAAATTATTCATTTTCGAGTATGTAGGGAAAGTCACGTATAAGATCACAGTAAACATCAGCACATTATAGAAAGATGACTTCATTACTTTGCTCTAGTCTTAATTCCCACATTTCTATATTATGTTATCCTATAGGTTGATTGATTTTTTTTTCAGGCATTTAATAGTTTACTTCATGGTCCTTTGAAAAAATACCACAGGCCCTTACCTTACTACCCCCTGCCTTTTTTTTTAACAATACTTCATAGCACATTAGCCTGATCTGGATCTCGTAGAAAACATGACATGTTTATCAAAATAAAAAGCATCGTTAGCCATCTCCATATTGACAACAAACCTAGTCAACTCACTTTAAATGTAGATCAAACTGATTGGCTCTGACAGGAAACCACTTAAATACATTTGTATTTTATGCTTAAATTCATGCTATATTTTTCACCTGTTTTTTTTCTTTTTTTTTTTTTTTTTGTTTTTTTCCAGTTCCAAGAAGACACAACTTTTAGGGAACTTAATAAATTAGGCATGGTCAACTTTCTGTGTGTTTCAGATTTTCCTAGTCTCTTTGTAATGGCCATAGAAAAAGAACTTGGGAATTTACCACTGGAAGAGTTTTTAACATTAGAATGGTGGAATCTTTCTTTGTTTCTGAATTTAACAGTGCATATGGATGCATGTGCAGGTGCAGAATGCATCTCTAGAATGACCTTGTGTCCTCACCAGTCTAGAGTTTAATTTCCACCCCTTGCCACTATTTAACTTCTCTAGAAATATTTCCTATGTAATTTCCTGTTGCATCAATATAGTTTTTCCTATTCTAAGTTCTATTGAGTCTCACAGACCTAGGTCTGAAGATTTCAAATTTCATATTCCTTGAAAAAATATTTTCTTTCATAATTATTATTCCCACTCCCCCAGGAATAAAATACAAAAGGAATAATTGGAATGTCTCTAATAGCCAGGTACAAACTCCTAAAACATAACTATGATCTTTAAAAAGCATGCTACTTTTTGCTTATGATTCTGTCAGCTGAATCAACCTATAAATTTTATCTAAATGTTAAACAGTATGAAACAGAATAAGGTAGCCAGTATAGTTCGAATACAAAGAAAGAAAGTAAATCGTATTGTTTATTTTGTGACATTTTCTGCAACGTGTTGCTTACCATGGTAAATTTTTTTGCAAATTTTTGAGACAGCGCATAAGTAGATGATATCCATTTCCAGCACTGTCAAAGTGAATTCCAATTGGGCTCATGTTTTATCTGTTTGTTGGAAACCAGATTTATGACCACAGATAATGTCTCTCTGCTCCCTTCCAACAGGACTTCCTACTAAAAATCAAACAATACTATTTTGCTATTTTAGTCTTAAAAACAAAAGTTCCGACCCATATATGTTTTACAACCCTGCTCACCAATTTGGATGATTTTGTTAATTTGCCTCTGCATACACAAGTGAATTGCTTATTTCTCCCTTCTCCTCCAATGCCAGGTCTCTCATTCTCTGCCTTTCAGAGCCTGAATGAACTACAAGTCAAAGGAGACACTTAGGAAGATCTTAGATTATCGTCATCCATCCATCCCATTAAAAAAATCTTAAAATACATTTTATGGTGGCTAAAATAACATTCATAAACTTAACAATATCTTAGTTTCATTTGTATGGGTATATTTATGTCCAAATAGTTCCCAATGCTACCTTATATTATTTTTTTCTCTTTGGGTAAGTACAGTATCCTTGTAAATGCTAAAGAATCATGTAGTTCCACAATTCAAACTCAAGTATTGTTGCTGTGCTCTGGCTAGTCACGTGGTCCACAGGCTGGACCTGTGGTAAGGAGTAAGTAAGAGAGTGATAAAAATATTTTAAATTCCCTCAGCCTTAATACTTTTATTTTGCTCAGATTATGGTGAAGACAGGCACACAATGAGTCATTAACTTGCTAACAGGAGAGGGTCTGGTGAGAAACACTCTCTCTCATGCCAGGTAACCTCCTTTTGCTCAGTATTTAGGGCCCCCAGGGAGAGGCCCAGGACCATGAACATGTCAAGTTCATTGGATATTTCTTAGCAGCTTTTTCCAGGGTGGCTCTTGTCATACACTGTCTATTTCTCTTTCCCTAGGGGCACAATTTGGATCAACATTCCTCTCTTGTTGAAGACTCCAAATCTTTTTACAAATCAAAATGTGTGAAGTTTTAATCTGCATAGCTCTAAAGTCTAGAAGACATTTCCTGGTTTGTGGGAATCCTATATCAGATGGGCACCCCTAGCTTGAAATGTTAAATATGTTAAATTGATTTTCTTAAGGACTTCAATGCAAATGAGAAACTTTAGAAGGGAAAAGCTATAAAATTTCATATGGAATCATGAAACCATCATGGTGATTTGGTAACAGAAAATGTGGGCAAATGGTCAGACAGATTATGTTGTAGAAATCTTGATTCCAAGGCTTTGGGTGAGATTCTAAGAAGTATTCATTGATTTCGATGACTGACTTAGAAGTAAGGTTAATGGACTTTGGAAGAAACATTCAGAATGGAAGTGAAGAATGAGGTCTCTTGACTTCTTTAAAACATAAGAGACTCCTAAAAACTGAGAACAAACTGAGGGTTTATGGGGGGTGGGAGGGAGGGGTGGATTGGTGATGGGTATTGAGGGCACCTCTTGGGATGAGCACTGGGTGTTGTATGGAAACCAATTTGATAATAAATTTCATTAAAAAAAAGATATTATTAATCAGGCCCAGAAGCTGTACTAACAACAACAAAATCATAAACACTCAGGGAAAGAATACAAAGAATTTTAGTGACAAAATAGCATAAAATATGAGGATGTACATAGGAAAATCCTCTTAAGATGAAAAGGCAAAGGGGCACCTGTATGACTCAGTCAGTTAAGCATCCGACTTTGGCTCAGGTCATGATCTCCCAGTCCGTGGGTTCTAGCCCCATGTCAGGCTCTTCTCTGACAGCTCAGAGCCTGGAGCCGACTTCATATTCTGTGTCTCCCTCTCCCTCTGCCCCTCCCCTGCTCACACTCTGTCTTTCTCTCTCAAAAATAAATAAATAAATAAATAAATAAACATTTTTTTTTAAATAAAAAAAGATGAAAAGGCAATATGATAAAATTAAATAAATAACAAATTAAGGAAGTAATTCTAAAATACCACAAAAATAAGCATTAAGAAAATCCTCCAAGAGAACATAGGCACTAAAGGAAGGTGTGTTTATAGACAGATGGCAAAGTAGTCAGTCACACGCGGGTCTAGCCCACTACTCCAATTCAACTGGTCCCACCCAAATTGTGTTTATCATAGTTAAGTTCTGAGCAATTGGATTTAATTTGAACTTTACAGAGATTAATATAATTAGATAAAAGATGATATGCTAATGAATATGGATAAGAATATAAAACTATGAACAACATAGTACTATTTCTCTGAGATAAGAAAGAGCTGAGCATTTATATTGAAAGGGTGTGTTGAAATCTAGTCATCATGTGGATAGCAGATAGCATCTCCAGTAATGCTCTACCGGTGAGAAAAATTTTTCCTCTACCTTCTAGGTTCTTTGGCTGGTCTAATAGTCAAATTGATGTAAGACAGGTTAATAGGAGAAAAACAAAATTACATATAAACAGGGCCCCATAAGAATATGTGATCCCAGGACAAGTAGGGCAATTGAGGTTTATATACTATCCTGAGCTAAGAAATGTGATAAGGGTCTGGGACAGCCAAGCAGGGGAGGATAATTCACAGACTATCAGAAGAGCAGCTGTTTGGTAATTAGGTGCTTACCTTGCCATACAGATAGGTCATTCAAATAAAAGTTATCTCTAATAATATCTCTAGAAATATGTCTCTCTCTCTGAGCCAGGCCCCCTATCTAAATTCTTTTAGGTAGGTAAGGGAGAGGTGAACATTTTTCTTAAATCTGCTGGGTCTTGATTGCATCCAACTCAAAATAATCCCCATGCCAAAGTGGCATATTCTGGGGTCACATATTCTCTTCCCCTTCACTGCTCAATGCAACGTGTTCCCTTAATAATTTAGAGGAATTCAATTCTCCAGTGCCCATGTAAACTATATTTTTACCTTCTTCATCTAGTCTTCAAGTTAGAGTCATAGTTTTCTGACACATTACAAAAAGATTTCTTGGACTCAAAAAGTGATCTGAAATAGTGGGAATTCCAAAAGTCTTGCTCAGTAGGCAGCACACATAGATCCAGTACGGAGAACTGGGCCAAATGAGGGGCAAACATGACTTTTCTACATTCAATTTTAAGTCTCTACGTATAGAGGTAGTTGTGAAGGAGTCACAGTTACTTCTTGGAATGGAAACGTGTGCTTTGCAAATGGAATGCACTTTCATAATTTCAGATAGCTTTGTTTACTCACCCTGTAATAACAAGATCTTAAGTCTTAGGTACTTCTTTGCTATCCTTGTTATCTGGATTGCTCATTCAAGCAGTTACTTGTTCCTTGTTTACTCATTCAATAAATATTTTTTAACTTATGTTGGCCAATGCAGACTAGTCTATTTTAGCAAACAGTTTGCTTAGCATGTGTCTGGTCACTCCAAATATAAACTACTTTAGGGCATAGATGAGCTTATATTTTCTTTATATTACCCCACTCGCCCACATCAGTTCTTGGCATGTAGTAAGCAATTAATGCCTACCTAATTTAGTTTAATTGAAATTACATTCATAAGGTGTGGGGATTTTGACTAAATAAATTCAGGTATTAGAATAACTCGTTTCCACAAACACTAGAATTCTGAATAAGTGAAGCCAAGAATGTGAATGTTTTAATTCTATTGGCAGTAACAGAGAGACATTAACAATTGCTACATCAGTGTCATGCTTGAAAGAGAATGCTTATTTTGAAAAAAAACAAAAGAGTCTTGGACATGAATGGAAGCCCCAGAATCATTCCTGGATTGTTCTTAAAACTATAATCCAGGTAAGAAGTTGAGACTGGTAAATAAAGAACTCAGTTAAGTGTCAGGTTTCAGGAACAAGAGTTCACTCGCAGGACGATTGTTAAAACTTTGATAATCTTCAGTTGGCTCTTTCAGTATATTGCCTATATTTGACTGTGGCAAATTCTACCCAAATATAGTCATGTGTTTAAGTGAAGAACCTCACATGACCTGAGACATCTAACTGAGCTCTCCATAGTTAGGTTAGAAAAGTAGTTAGTGGCACTGTGTTGGGCTCAAAAAAGATGGGACACTTTTTTCAGTATAAAGAAGTGTTGAAGAAGCAGAATTTCCTGACTTTGCTGAGGACCAGCCCTGCCTTTTTGTATATGGGCCTGGTACTTAGAAGCACAATGAACTCTTGGTTTGAGAGAATTTCTCAAGGGTGTATATTTTCCATGTCAAGACTTGATTTCCTGCCAATAAGATGAGGTCCTTACTATTTTTGCAACATAATTGTAGTAGTAGGATGGGGTTGAAAGTTTTGAAAAAGGGAATTCCCATGTCAACCCTGCCACCTCCTGCAACATTCCTCTATGCTTTTGTCTGTATTTGACTCTAGTCATAGGAAACAACTCTTCCTGATGATTCTGGATGGAAGAGGCCATAGAAGAAGGAGCATTTTCCAATTGCTTTAATGTGCAACCTTCTTACTTCTCAAGAGCCAGTTATCAACATGCCACCTCAGTATGTGAAAATTACTTGACTCCTAGAAACTCCCAAAGAACTTTTACACTATATTCTGCCTTTCTTGGCAGCTTTCCTTAGAGACATTTTGGCATAGTTTTTCCTCTCTTAAAGGATAAGCTTTTTCTCCTCCATCAGATATTTGCTAGGCATCATCAACTGATTTCTTTGCTCACCTACATAACTTTCTGATCTGGCCTAGGACTTTATCTCCATAATGCCTTTTTCTAGAACTTAAATTTTAAAATGCATGCAACTAAATGAAATACAGTTTTAAAAAATATCCTAGGGACAACCTAAAGAAGGGGAAAAAAAAACTTTTAAAACAGCATCCAAAAAGATCTTCAGTAAAGACAAAGCATTTGTCTTGGTAGTGGCAAGGAAGTGTATGAATTGATTTCATGCACAAGCAATCCCAAATTTTATGAAAACAGGTTGTATTCCAGAACTGTTTGTTTGGAATTTGGAAAGTATTCTCTCATAAAAACAATATGTTGACTAGGGATTAGAGTGTCAGGCTAACTCACAAAAGCTTACTTAATTCATGGAGTAGAACTGCAGTATGTATTGTCAGAATACCTGGTAACAGGAATCAGGCAGCCTTGAGAGTTAAATGGAAGAAGAATGTCTTTTCCCATTTCCTAGGGATGCCTCTAAACAGTAATTTGAAGCCTGTGGGGTTTGCCCTTGACATCCTTCTACAACCCTGTCTGATCTTACTTCCTGCACTCAATGCTACTCTGGCAGTCCTAGCACACACTTAACCTGCCTTAAGGCACTCATACTCAGGCATCTCACCCATGATTTCATTGAGATTTTAAAGGATCTGTCTTCCTTCATCTCTCAATTTCCAATTTTCTCAGCATATTTACATTTAAGTGCTAAAAACAGATCAATCAAAACCAATTAAATCATGCTATGGTGTGGAAAACCAATGACTTCTCTGCAAGTATTCTTTTAAAAGAGACTTGTTGACCCAAATATATAAATTCAGATAAAATTGTGCAATTTAGGGTAACCTGGGTGGCTCAGTCAGTTGAGCATCTGACTCTTGGTTTCAGCTCAGGTCGTGATCTCACAGTTCATGGGTTCAAGCCCTTTGTTGGGCTCTGTGCTGACAGTGCAGAGCCTGTTTAGGATTCTCTCTCTCTTTCTCCCTCTTTCTCTCTCTCTCTGCCCCTCTCACAGTTTCTCTTTCTCCAAATAAACTTTTTAAAAAAAACGGAGGGGCGCCTGGGTGGCGCAGTCGGTTAAGCTCTGACTTCAGCCAGGTCACGATCTCGCGGTCCGTGAGTTCCAGCCCCGCGTCGGGCTCTGGGCTGATGGCTCGGAGCCTGGAGCCTGTTTCCGATTCTGTGTCTCCCTCTCTCTCTGCCCCTCCCCCGTTCATGCTCTGTCTCTCTCTGTCCCAAAAATAAATAAACGTTGAAAAAAAAAATTTAAAAAAATAAAAATAAAAAATAAAATAAAATAAAAAAAACCGGAGTAATTATGGCAATTGGACAGGTGTTTGTAAGGATGTAAAAAGTATCCTAGAAGCAGGTCAAATTGCAATTCCCATCACGTAATTAAGCATATTAAAATTATATATATATATATATATATATATATATATATATATATATATATATAAAACAATCTGACTTTATATTTGACTTGGCACTACAGTTTCAAATGCTTCAGCTCTTGGTTCTGGTTCTGACACCTCAAGACTACTTGCCATTTTTTTAAAAAGTATTTTGTCTCAGGTTAATTAGCATTACCTACTGAAACAAAGAGTTCCCAAATCTCAGTGGATTTACACAATAAAAGTTTATTTCTGTACACACAAAATCCTGTGGAATTTTTCCTCCAATAGGAAAATCAGGTGGTTCTGTCATTTGAGTCTTTAAATCTAACTGCTAAAGAAAGAACATGGGAGATTGGACATATGGCACATAGCTTTTCTGCCTGTTTCTTTCGTTGGCCACAATCTATCACATGGTTCAATCCAACTGCAAGAAAGCCTTGAAATGTGGAATAGCACAGAGATAGGGTGAATGTTAGCAGTCTCTGACACACTCTTACCAGTGGATATTTGTCCTCAGAGTAAGCTGCTCATCTTTTTCATGGTTTCTTCTCTATCTGAAACCAAAACTTACTTGAATCTCCAAAGTTCCTTCTCTTCACTTCCAGATACAGGGATACCAGTTGTGTGTGAGTGTGTGTATGTGTGTGTGTGTGCGTGTTTGCTTGGCTAATGTATGGCATAATTTATGGCAATGAAATGAGCAGGAAGGTAGGCAGAGGAGGCTAGAGTAGTGTGGGACATAGAAAGAAATGAGCAACATAGGTAGAAACAGGAAAGACATGGAAAGATTATTTGTATATCATGGTTTATAAATCAAGGACTCTTTTTCTCTAGTCATTTGTTTGCTTGTTGTTTTAATAACAGCTAGTAAGTCAGTCTTTTTTTCTCTGCTAGTAACTTCTTCAAATAATTGTTTAGATACAAACAGTAAGTCTCAAGGTACAGGGTCCAAGATGATTATGTCTAGCACTTAAAATCTTAGAATGACTATACTGACAAACTCCAAATATGTAGGCAACTCTTTATATGATGCAAGTCCGAAGAGGAAGCATACATAATTGAGAATTATGGATAAGTCACCCACTTGACTTCACAATTTTGCTAGTGTAGACCTCTTGGGAATTGCTATGAATTCAATTATTTGTGAAATGGAAAGTGAATAGTATCTGATACTTCAATGGGTTTACACAATAGGTTCTGAGTTTGGTTTTGTAAGTCAGGAAATATTCAGATTCCTGCTTGAGTGGACATTCTTCTGAAATGTCTGATGGGTTTTCACTGTGGAATTAGCCCCAACGTTCTTAATGTGGAGGCTGCAATTCCTCAAATTGATTCAATCTTCTAACTTCACTTTTAAAACTCAAACATTTTATTTCTTTTGTTTATTTTATCTTCCTTTTCATTGTAATTTCCTTTATTTATTTAAAAATTTCCAACCGTAGTTTTCATTTAAGCAAAAATAGTCACATGCTATAAAGAAGATGTGGACAGCAGAGCTGATATTAGAACACAGAGCAATTGACATGGCATGGAAAGGGAAAGAAAGCAACATACGCATGGAGAAATATGTATGGAGTATGGAAGTTCTGGAGGTTGTTTTTGTTTTTGTTTTTGGTTTCCTGCAGTTGAAAGTGAAGTCTATCAGTATGCACACAAGTCCCAATAACAGGTGTATTAAACTCAGATTATGAAATTTATGTAACAAAAGGTAATTTGACTATTACCAATATACAGATATAGTAAATCTGAGAAGAAAGAATTGTTATGTACTGAAATGTGCCACACTTCAGAATTTTTAGTATACTTTTATCTATTTCATTTAATCTTCAAAACAACCTCATGAGTATGTAGGACATGAATTATTATGCCCATTTCATTGTTAAAGCAAACAAAACCAAAGGGTTTAGGCATCTTGCTGGAGTCACACTCTCCTTAAGTGGTTGAATCAGAAACAGAGCCCACTTTTCTTTACAGTCCAATTTTCCTTATGTTATAACAACCTGGAGTTTTCTTATCACCACATTAAGACCTAACTGGGAAAGCTAGTCGTGTGTTGGCTTTTCTAGAAGCAGTGGTTTCCTCATCTCTAGGGAGGGTCTTTCTCTAGATTCTCAATCCTTTTTCTTGAAAGGTGTGAATACTAATATCCACTCTTTGGTGGACACATGGAAGCTATGCACTATGATAGTCAAAAGCCTCATTGTCATCCTTGGTTCACAGTTCCTATGCAATCTTGAAGCAAATCCCATGGCTCTTTATCCAGAGTACATCCTCAATTCAACCATTTGTCACTTCTGCCTCTGCCATATGCCTAGCTTGCACTATTGCAGCAGTCTTCTGACTGATCTCCCTGCTCCTTTTCTCACTGAGCCCCCTTCCAAGTCTAGTTTCCCTACAGCTAGTAAACCATTCCCTCCTCTGCTTGAAACCTTTCAAGTCTCCCTATCAGACTCAGAATAAAATCTTCCACAATGTCCTACAATATATGTCCCTGGGAAATTTTTATTGCATTTTCTACTACTCTCCTCCCTTAGCATACCATCTTTAGTCCCATTGCCTCCTTCTTATCCCTTTAATGTGACAGTCAATCACTTTGTAAGCATATGCCACCCCCTGGAGTTCTTTCCTTGCAAATGTGTGCCTGGCTGGCTTCTTAACTTTGGATGGGTCTCATTACAAAGATACCTCTGCAAAGAGCTCTTTAAGCCATCCTGTCTAGCTAAGTTGTACCCAACACATCATCACTTATTTTTTTTTGAGAATTAGGATTTTATTTTATTATTTATTTTATTTTATTTTAATTCCAGTGTTGTTAACATACAGTGTTATGTTAGTTTCAGGACACCATCACGTTTATCCCTTATCATACTTATTATATCAGAAACATCTTTATTTATTCATTTTCTATCTTCTCCACTGCAATGTGAGTTCCATGAGGATAGGGACTTTGTTTGATTTGTCATTATATTTTCAGTGCCAAGAGTAGTGTCTGCCATGTAATAGATGTTTAATAAATATTTACTCAGTGGGCAAATTTGTTGAAGAAATGAGTGACTGATGAGGTAAGCCACTTGGGTCTTAATATGGCTTGGCTATATCTTAGCTAGATGGCATTCAGCATTATTTAACTTTCTTAGCCTCAGTTTTCACATCTGCAAAATAACAATTACAATAATCTCTGCCTCACAGTTGGTTTGTTATGAACATTAAGTGCGATCATTCACATGCATTGCTTCACAGGTGCCTGACAGATAATGGACAAACTTTTTGACAACTATTGACTTTGCTACCCATGGAAAAAACATAGATAAAATGCAATTTTGTTATTCTCAGTAGAACTGTGCCCATCCATTTAGAACATGCAATCAATGGAACGAGTGACTCAGCTCTTAATTCAAGCTGTGCAGAATCTTGGATCTCAATTTTTTGAGATTGCACAATGCCTTTCAATAGAAAATGTGGCAAAAACATGTTCAGGTTTTGGAGACTGCCTTTGTTTTCACTGTCTCTGCCAATAATGTGGCTTTTTTTCCCCAGAGATCTGGCTAGAGGCTGTTGAATCCTTCGTTTCACCTGGTTTAACATCTGGTGCCAGGAGGGCCTTGTGTTAGATTTTGGGACGAGGTTTTGTGAAAGCAAGATTACACCCCTTTGCCTGAGTGGAGGGCTGAGCCTGGGCTTGAAGCCAGGCATGCTGGGAACAATGGTCCAATTTGCTTTCCAAAGCTTCTGGCTTTATGGGCTTTGTTAGAAAAGCGCAGAATCACTTCACACTTCTGTGACCTAGGTCTGGCCCTGGACCATCCTCTGGATGCTTAGCCTGGTGGTCCTGCTGTGTCATTCTGAGGCCAAAGGTGGATGACTCCTGACTCTTCCCCTCTGATGGAAGTTCTCCTGTCATAGGTACTCAGGAATTTAATGGGCTATGGCTGCTTCTAGGGCAGTCCCATAAGGACCACCTTCATGGCAGAAGATGTTACTAGAGGGAAAAGTTCCCCAGAAACCTCATCACAGTAACATTGAGAACCCAAGAAAAGTGTAACAGAGAGGGCCTAAGCTTGAAGATATGCAGGTCAGGCTAAAAAATTATGAGAATCATGAATGATTTGATAGAAAGTGCTTCAGGATTCCTGAAGCCTGATGGATTCCTGAAGAAAAAATCTGAGACACAAAAGGTCCTGTTTAACCAACTCCCACTTGCAAACCAGTGTTTTCTACAGTTGTGGGAACAATGATGCAGACAATACCTGTTAAGACTCTAGAGTTCAGTAGAATCCCTTGATAGGCTTGCAGAATATACAGATTCCTGGATCCCATCCTCAGGACTTTTTATTTAATAAATCTGTAATCAGGATCAGACACCTGCTGTTGCCATTGTCTTCCTCCTCCACCTTCTCCTTCTTTATCTCCTCCTCCTTCTTCCCTTTAACATATTTTATTGACATGCAATTAACATAACTGAAATGTATGTATCTTGAAATTCTGTTCAATGAGTTTTAACAATTGCATACATCCATATAACTAATTTCCGAAATAAGATATAAAATATTTCCATCACCACAGGGAGTCCCCTTGTGCCCCTTTCTAGAAAATTCCATTTCCCCTAACCTCCTCTCCCCCATTTTCTGATTCTAGTTACAGATTTCTTCAGTATGCTCTTGAATTTAGTGTAACTGGAATCCTAAGATAAGTAGAGTTTTATATCTGGCTTCTTTTGTTCAACATAATTCGCTGCATATAGTATGCAGCAATAGTTCGTTTCTTTTTAAATTGCTGCCTAATATCCCATTGTTTAAAGCACAAATTTTTATTTTGCTTAGATAGGCATTTAGATTGTTTTCAGTTTTGACTATTATGAATAAGTCTGCTATAAACATTCTTATACATTTCTTTTTGTGAACATAAGTTTTTATTTCTCTTTGGCAAGTACCTAGGAATGAAATGTCTGGCTCGTAGGATAGATGTATATTTAAATTTATAAAAAAAAATCACTAGATACTTCTCCAGAACGAGTGCATCATTTTACACTCTCAACAGTAATGCAGGAGAGTTCCAGTTGCTCCCTACGCTCACCAACCAACATTTGGTGTTGTTAAACATTTTTAATTAAAAATGTTAAGTTCCTTTTTGTCTATTCATTGGTCATTTGTAATATCTTATTTCTTGAAGTGTCTGTTCAAATCATTTGGATATTTTTCATGGGGTACTTTGTCTTTTTTATTGTTCATTTTCATGAGTCCTTCTATGTTCTAAGTAGAAGGGCTTTTGTCAGATACTTGTAGCAAATGTTTTTTTCAGTCTGTAGCTTTTCATTTTTTAAAGATTGCTTTTGATAAGTAGACATTTCTAATCTTTGTTGTTTAATTTGCCAATTTTTCTTTTGTGGTGAGTGATTTTGAGGGACTGTTTCAAGAAATTTTTTTTCCATGATATTGCAAAGATATTCACCTATTTTTTTTTTTCTCTAGAAGTTTCATAGTTTAGGACTCTGATCAGTTTGAGTGTGTGTGTATATGTGTGTGTATGAAATGAGGTAGGAGATTGAGACTCATTGTTTTTCCATACAGGTATTTTATGGAAAGTAGAAATTGCTAAAAAGACTTGAGTTAATCTGATGTCTTGGTTTTCTGCATTTTTAATAAGCATTTTAAATGGCTGTGGTGCAGAGAATTCAAGGATTATTTAATATATGTTGCTATGGAAGAAAAGTGAATAGATGTTTATTTTGCTTTTTAAGGGAGAAAATTATTAGCCATTTAATAATAATACTATCAATAATCACTAGGAGAGACTAAACTTTATTAAGTTTCTACTGCTTTACCTCAGTTATAATGAATACCTTATATCTTATTTAATCTCTACAACAGTCATATGAAGTAGATATTATTACTTATATATGAAGACATAGAGGCTCAGTGAGCCTAATTCATTTATCCAAAGATGCCTGTTAGTAAACAGTGAAGCCAAAATCCAATCCCTGGTTTTAGGACTCTAAAGCCATTGTTCTCTGCCTTCTTCCATTGTGTACTGACATTGTTTCACTGCTTATAGTAAATGTAATGGTTCCTTGATGCAGTGGTCCTCAAATATCTTTCTCTCAAGTCTACTTTATACTCTTAAAATTTATTGAGGACCTCAGAGAGCTTCTATTATATGAATAATGTTCATTGACATTTATTGTATTAAAAACTAAAACTGAGAAACTTTCAAAGTGTTGATAAATTTATTTAAAAAATCGTGGTAAAAAATCCATCAGAGATTAGCATACATAACATATTGTAATGAAAATTATTTTCCAGGAAAGCAATTAGTGAGAAGGGTGGTATTATACATTTTTTCAAATCTCTTTAATATTTGGCTTAACAGAAGATATCTATATTCTCATATCTGCTTCTTACACAATATGTTGAGATATGTTCTTTTTGTTGAAGTAAAATCTGATGGCGCACATATATATGGTTTGAAAAAGGAGTAATATTTTAATGGAATTTTTAGATAATTATGGCTATTCTTTGATATTACATCAAACACCAACAAATTGTGGTTTCTTAAATATTAAATGATATTTAAATGTGTTGCATTGTAGGATCTGAAACCATATTTCATATCAGTGAGCTCTTTGCACTCAGTTTAAGTGAATATTTTATCCATGAATGATTGTGTAACAACATGCATTGGTCATTTAGAAAATATAGGTTTTCTGAGTTATAAGGATTCTGGTGGGTATGAAAATGCACTGCCGAGCTCTCCTACCACAGGGAATAGAATTGACTCATAGCATCTGCTTCTGCCTTTCTGGATTCACCACTACATTTGAACAAAAAAGGTCAAGCTTTCCACGGCTGCTCACAGCCAAGGAATAAGCATAGTGGAAGCACTAATGCAATCCTATACCTGTGAGATGCAGACCTGCTTAAACTGGTGATATTGACTCCAGAATGTGCCATTGGCTTGTCAGAAACATTCCTGAAATTGTACTGCAGTCTGACACTCTTGTTACCCCAACCACTTTCCTGCCTCCCTCCTTCACAGATGTCAGACTTACATTTCTGTGCCTTCCCTAACTCTCTCTCTTTATCTTTCAGGCGCACGTGCATCAATAACTCTCTTGAATGACTAATTTCATTTTAGCATCTGCTTTTCAGCAGACTAGAACTAATACACAGATCTCTAAATATTGACAAATTTTATCACAGAATATCAAAATTCATAATTATAAACATCATCCCTGATTTCATTAAGAAAGACTTTTAAGTATTGGGAAGTTCTCAAGTACAAAGTGGAAGACATGAGTTTTTTCCAAAATTCTAATTTTTTACTTGAAAACTTGAATTTTACCATTTGCAACATATACTGTCAGTTGTTTTCCTTGAAATTGCAAGAGTACTCTATTTAATTGTGTGAAAATTTCTGCCCAAATCCTAAGTCTGAATAGCTATAGTATACCTACCTGTTGGTGGTTCTTTCTAGGAAAAAAAAAAGTGGCTAGTTTAGCTCACAATTCAAACAATCAAACGAAGTCTTTCCCTTGAGAAAATCACTGAGCTGCAAAATGCCAGCAAAGGTGCTTTTAATCCATCCATGCCATTTCATTTAATCACTCTGAATATTAGAAAGACAAGTCTTAAGGGCCATGATTTAATAAAATTAGTAATTTTTACTGCTGTCTCAAAGACATTCCTAAGTGGAACTGGCACTACATTTCCTACAAGTGCATAAGAAAATAATGACCACTGATACTATTTGTTGACACTGACTCGATTCAGCTCTGACCTGAGTCATTTTACCCAACATTGTTTTTGCTCCATCAGTGCAAAAGTCAATGCAGTAAGAAAGGCAAATGATACTTTTATATTGATATAAAAATAGTTTTGATGTCACAGACCCTGTAGGTGTATGGAACCCCTATGTTTTCACAGGCTATATTCTAAGAACCATTTAATGGAAACATCAAACATTTATTGAACACCCAGTAAGTATAGTACATTTTTCTAGGCCCTGAGGATGCACAGATGGACAGCTCCATGTAAATGCCCTCAAAGAGCCCTCTAGCTTTTTAAAAAAGGACACAAGTTATAAATAAATAGATTAGAAGTAGTGGAGTATGCTATAGAACAGAGACAAAGAATATTTTCCTTCTGGCTGTAAGGGTCAGAGGAGTTCATAGTAGGAATATGATTATTTTGGGGGCAGAGGGAAGAGAGAATCTTTTAATTTTTTTATTTCTTTTATTTTAGAGAAAGAGAGAACGCAACACAAGTGGGGGAGAGAGGCAGAGGGAGGGAGAGAGAGAGAGAACGAGAGAGAGAGAGAGAGAGAGAGAGAGAGAGAGAGAGTCTTAAGCAGGTTCTGAGCTGGGCATGGATGTAGGGTTCAATCTCATCACCATGAGGTCATGACCTGAGCCGAAATCAAGGGTTGGACACTTAACTAACTAAGCTACCCAGGCATCCTTACTAGGAATATGATTTTTTTTTTTTTTTTTAGAAATTGACAAGTATATTGTAAATTTTTTTAATATAAAATTTATTGTCAAATTGGTTTCCATAAAATACCCAATGCTCATCCCAACAGGTCCCCTCCTCAACACCCATCACCCACCCTCCCCTCCTTCCCACCCCCCATCAACCCTCAGTTTGTTCTCAGTTTTTAAGAGTCTCTTATGCTTTGGCTCCCTCCCTCTCTAGCCTCTCTTCTTTTTTTTTTCCTTCCCCTCCCCTATAGACTTCTGTTAAGCTTCTCAGGATCCATATATTCTTGAGGCAAGAATTGAAGTTTGAATAGTGGCTTATCCAAAATTTAAAGGAGGTAGGAATTCTGGGAGGAATGCAAAGACATACAGGCATGGCAGAGTGTGAAGTTTTTACAATATTCTATCTGAAAAACAGTAAAAATACTATTTTAATCCACCTCCAAGATCCCAGAAAGTTTAATTACATATTTTGCTAGAATTTTTATTTCTGTGTTACTCCTCAGCCAAGTAGACCATTGGATGGTGTCTCTCCTTTGCGCCAGGTACAGTGGCAAACACAGCCTTTATATTGTGACACTCCTATTTTCCCTCATGGTGGCTGCTTCTTAATCATTTCTCTGAATATTGTCTTTTTCTTTTTCTTTTTCTTTTTAAATAAGACCCCCAAATAAGACACATCTGAATATTTCCCTAGCCACTCAAGTGAAACTGTTCAACTTGTATTGTCCTCACATACTTGGAGCACAAATGTCTACATTCTCCAGTAGCTCAAACCTGGTTTATTTAATATGTATAAAACCATGAATCTTAAAGTCCAAGCCCTTGTTTTCCCAAACATGCTTATGATTTGCTAAACCATAAAGAGAGTGGATACTTTAGATCAGAAACCCACAGCGCAAATAAGTGTATTAGTGTGGTGTGTATTGAATGTTTATTTATGTAAACTCAAGATTGCTAGGGAGAGTTCACCAGACAAATCACTATGATTCAGATGTTTCCTAACAACCACCTGGGGGAGGAGTGAGATCTTCTCATTTAATCTTAATCACTGGCAATCAGGGACATTGACAACTGGGAAATATCACACAAATTATTAGAAGAGCAATCATAAAATATAATAAAAGAGAGAAAGAAATATAGTCTTCCCTTGTCAGGGATTTATGAACAATTATGTAAAATATTTGATCAGGTTTAAATCTGAGTCGTATTTTTAACTAAAATCCTCTCTATAGGAACTACAGCTCTTGTAGACCAAATCTTTTTATATGCAAGAAAGGAAAAAGAAAAAGAATGGATATCAACACTGAGATTCACATGTTCAGTTTTGTGTATCTCCTCAACATTTGGTGCCTATGTGGAAGTTTTAGCTTTATAGCCTCTCTATAAACCTATAAATATTTCTTGAGTACGAAGTTTCCAACGGTTGTATCACCTTAGCCATTATGTTAGAAAAGATTAGAAACCATAACAAGTAGGACTTGTTCCACCAGCTCCCATCCCCAAACCTCTGAGGCTTGAAATGTTCTTTTTGGTTTCCCCCCATTCTAAATATTTTTCTACAAGTGGAATTTTATTAAGGTAAACAATAAGAATAGGGAATAAGTGGGAGAAACAAGTCACATGAAGGCAGTCTGAGAGTGTATGAAGGAGTGTATGAAAAAAAGAAATGTAGGCAAATTGCTGTAACAATGGCTCTAAAATTCTCAGTGGCATTTTTTGGATGTAACACCAAAAGCACAGATAACAAAAGAAAAAATAAGCAAGGAGACTAAATCTAAGTAAAAAATTCTCCACACAACAAAGGAGATAATAAACAAAATGAAAAAGCAACCTACAGAATGGGAGAAAATATTTACATACCATACATCTGATAAGGGGTTAATATCCACTATGTATAAGGAACTCATAAAACTAAATAGCGAATCACTAGCTAACTCAATTTAAAAATGGACAAAGGAACTGAACAGACATTTTTCCAAAGAAGATTTACAAATGGCCAACAAGTATATGAAAAGGTGCTCAACATCAACTTGGATGATTGGAAATGCAAATCAAAACCACAATGAGATATCTCCTCATACTTGTTATGAAGGCTATTATCAAAAAGTCAAAAGGTAGTAGTTGTTAAGGAGGATGTGAAAAAAAAAAAGGGAAGTCTTACACACTGTCGATAGGAATGTAAATTGCTGCAGCTACTATGGAAAACACTATAGAATTTCCTCAAAAATTTAAAAAAAGAACTACCGTGTGATCCAGGAATACTACTTCTGGCTATGTAACTGAAGGAAATGGAATCAATATTTCAAAGAGATATCTGCACTCCTACGTTCATTGCAACATTATTCAATAGAGCCAAGATATGGAAACAACCTGAGTGTCTACTGGATCAGTTGATAAAGAAAATATGATATATAGAGATATAGATACAGATGTATATTATTCAGCCTTAAAAAAGAAAGAAATCCTGCCATTTGTGACGATATAAAACTGGAGGACATTATGCTAAGTGAAATAAACCAAAGAAAGACAAATACTGCATGTTCTCACTTATATGTGGAATCTAAAAATGCTGAGGTCACAAAAGCAAGAGAGTAAAATGGTGGTTGCCAGGGGCTGGAGTTTTGGGGAAATAGGGGAGATGCTGGTCAAAGGGTATAAACTTTCAGTTAAAGATGAATAAATTCTGGAGATCTGGGTACAGCATGTTGACTATAGTTAACAATACTGTATTGTGTACTTGAAATTTGCTAAGAGTAGACCCTAAGTGTTCTGACCACAAAAACACACAAATAAAGTGATATATGTGGTAATTAACTTGATTATGATAATTATTTCACAATGCATACATATATCAATACATCACATTGTACACCTTAAATATATACAATTTGTATTTGCAATCATACATCAATAAAGCTGGAGGTGGAAAATCTCAGCTGCTTAACAAATTAAAAGTTTATTTCCCATACTTGCTGGAGTCCATTGTGAGTCAGTGGTGGTAGGGACAGGGGTTACCTGCCGATGCATTCAGGGACCTACAATGCTTCCACCTTACGGGTTCACCATATCCCAGTGCTCTGGATTCCACAACTAGATTCTCTGCCTTCAGTTGGCAGGAGGGGTAAGAGGGTTAGAGATTGACTTGTGAGGTTTGGGAGGCCAACCCTAGAAAGGATGTTGTTCACTTTTGTTCCTATTCATTGACTGGATCTAAGTTGTAGTACCCCACTAACTGCAAGAGAGGTTGATAACTATGGTCTGGTTATATACCCTGCGAGAAACAGAAACAGAGTTTGGTGACCACCTACCATTGTCTCAGTCATACTCATCAACATGTTCTTAGTGATAGTGGTCAGCATTATGGGTAGATTGCATGACAAAACGTTTCAAATCTATCCTAATAGGTACTTATAATTTTATTTATTCACTCAAAAAATATTATCAAGTACTACTCTGAGCAGGGCATTGGACAAAGTACTCAGTATGCAACACTAAGCAGAGCATATAACACAGAGATATATCACAGTCCCTGCCTTCAGGAGCTTATGGTCTCCTACCAGCAAACACACCTACTTTCTCATCAGGTTTCTTCATTCATCCCGAAGCTGCTGACAGTGTAGGAATAAGAGGGAAGGGGAGGTAAACATTTGTCCTAATTTACTATCCCAGAGGTTATTCTAACCACAGATGTGCATTTCAATTTAGCCACGACAGCTATTTTAGGGGCAATCCAGAAGAACATGTAATTTATATATAATGGGGCTTAATATTTTTTAAACTGCTTACATACACAGGTGAAGAGGACTTGGAATTAGCTGTGTGATCTTGGGCGAATGATTTAAGCAATCAAGATTAATTCTTGATCTATAAAATGGGAATAAAAATAGGATCTACCTTTTAGAGTAATTGAGAATAACATGAAATTACATTGGTGATGTGGTTAGCAGAATGCCCAACCCACTGTGATAAAAAATGTGATATTACCTTTTACCATTTTTACTGAACTTAAAAAAGAAAAAGACAACCCTGAGAAGTAGAGTACATTTTATAGATGAGAAAAACTATAGTTCAGAGAAGTTAGGTATCTAGAAAGAAGTTGCAGGGTCAGGGTTGCAGGGTCAATCACAGGGTCAGGATTGGCACCTAGGTTAGTGGCCTTTCATTAATCCATGATTTCTTGCAAGGCCTACAAGTTATAGATACTTTTGAGGACCATTCGTTTTCTTCTCTATTGAAAAGAAACTGGGCTAACCCCTCTAATACAATGGAAAGACAAGTACTGCTTCCTCTGGGTAACCTGACATGACAGTTTTTGTAAGCATGAAATTTTAGTTTTCAGGCAGCATATTTGCAAAACATCTGCACCTTGCTGTTTTGGGGTAAAGGTTGCTGTAGTTTACAGATGGTGTGGAAAGAGAATAGTGAGTGTAAGATTTGCAAGGTCTGAGTTCTAATATTTGTTCTACAGGTGGCCAGCTGTAGGACTTGAGATAAGTCACCTCATCTTACCTCGGTTTTTTTATTTGTAAAATAGGCTTCTGCAACATCATGTAGTTACTAAGCACCCTGCCAATATAGCATAAAGCAGATTAACTGATGAGTCAAAAGACAATGAAAGCATAGCATTTTGGAATTAGAAGTGAACTCATCTTTAGACTCAGGCTGCTGAATATCAGTCTCCTGATGCTAGAGCCACTTTTCTGTTTGGAGAGTTTAAATCCTTCCTAGAAAGGAGGGAGAGTCTGAATAGTCCCTGTTGCCATGGTAGAGAATGTTCTGAAGATATGAGTTGTGTCTATGTTGAGGGTCCAGTTATGAACAGACCAAGGTTCATACCCTACAACTATAGCTGTGCCCCCACAGAAACAGACATGGTGTTGGTAAGTTTGTGAATGAATTTGTATAACCTGTTATCCTCTAACGATGTCTTTGTGGTCATCATAGAGACATTTACTTCATTTACTATAAAGACCAGACAATAGTATTCTTTTCATTTATCCCAGCCCTTAACTAGTGTATCTTTTTAAAAGAAAACATAATCTTACTGATTCTAAGATTAGGGTGGAGAGTCTGTTATTGAAACGATATAGTTACATTTCAATCAAAATGTTATAATTCAATAACAGTTCAGTCCTTTTATTCTGCCAAATCAAGTTGGCAAAAAATTTGCTGATTAATCTAAAGACCTGAAGTAAAAAATAGTTTATTAAAAAATGCCACTATTAGATTTGTTTAGAGGATTTTTCTAAAAAGATCAGATATTTATCTCATAGTTAACATTTCAACCAATTTATTTTTATCTGTGAGGAAGGAGGCACAGAGAAGTCCATGAGGAGGAATTTGTCACAGAGGAGATGGTAAGGACCCAGATATGCCAGATTTGTGACACTGTCCTCTTTTCACCAACTGCATTTGGAACATTCATCTGGAACTTGCTTTGGTTTGGGAAAAAACAAAAACAAAAACCAAAAAACAACAAAACTCTGTGAAGGATTCTGTTATCCGAGTTTTGATAAAGAGACCATGAATGTTGAGAGATACAGTCACCGCTACACAAATAACTTCATCTTAATCTGAATCACAGTTGCCTAATTTGTAAAATGACCAGTACAGAAATATTTGCCTCCCAGGATTTTCACAGGACTTACATGAGAAAGGAACCAAAAAGTGATGGAGACTTAGCTGGATTCAATCATTGTCAGCCCCTTTCCTTCCTAATACTAGCTTCCATTCGTGGCACACGTTCTGTACCATTATCTTTGCTTAAACACTTTCCATGAATCATCTCATTAACTGATCAAAACATGAGGAAGGCTGAAGCTTCTGGAAATTAAATCCACTCTCAAGGTTACCAGGTCAGTAAGTGTCAGAGTCAGTTTCTACCTCAGATGTCCCTGACACTGGAGACCATGCTCTTGATCATCAGGTGTATTTATTTCCTGTTGCTGCTGTAACAAATTACCACAGATTTAATGGTTTCAACAGCACAAATTTATTCTCCTACAGTTCTGGATGTAAAATCCAAAGTCCATTTCAGTGGGCTAAAGTCAAGGTGTTAGCAAAGCTGGTTGCTTTTGGAGGCTCTAGGGTAGAATCCGTGACTTGCCTCATCTAGCTCCTGGAGGTCACCTGCATCCTTCCTGTGGCCCTGTCTTCTATCTCCATAGTCACATAATCGTCTTCTGTGGTCAAATCGTCTGCCTCCCTCTTTTAGGATACTTGTGATTAATTTTAGGGTCCACTCTGATAATCCAGGATAACCTCTTCATCTCAAGATCCTTAATTTAATAACATCTCCAAAGTCCCTCTGCTACATGAGGTAATGTTCACAAATTCCAGGAATTAACACCTGGATATCTACCACACCCTGTTACCTTACTTACTTTTCCCTTCCTACTATATGATAACCCAGCTTTAGTTTTATCACCTAATTGTGATGTCCGTCTTGGTTAAAGTCCATAGTTTAATAGGTTTGTTAAAAAAAAAAAAAAAAAAAAAACAATCAAACTTGGCTGGGTGGGAGATGGCAAGATGCACACACTGAAAGAATTTAGATAGGACAGATGGGTTCTTGGTGTTCCATAGGGCCAAAGGCTTCCTCCCTTGCTCATAACTCAACAGGTGAGAACACCAGGTTTGACTGAGCTCAACCCCAAAAAAGGCTAAACGTATAGCTTCTCCCTGACTCATGATACAAACTGGCCAATGTGAATTTGAGTATCTGGAGACATGGTCAGCACAGGCTCCAAAGTTTCCTTCTTTTCTGAAACTTTTAGGTTTTCCTCCCAATTCTAACATCTCTGTTCATGTTTTTGGGGAGCTTTGTTAATGGCAGAGGCAGGATCTTGAAGTCCTTTTGTGATTCACTTCAGATATGTCATTCTGTAATTTTTATATCTATTTATTCATCATAGATTCATCCAGATTTCTATTTATTTATTCATAGTTGATCATAAACACAAAGAGCTTAGTAATAATTTCTAATTCTTCTTATTTTTAAAATTATTATTATTTTTTACATCTGAGATTTTCTTCTCTACAATCAACCCCTGGAAATGAACTAGTTCACTGGTTAAAAGTACTGTAATATTTTGGGGCACCTGGGTGGCTGTCAGTTAAGTGTCCAACTCTTGACTTCAGTTAAGGTCATGATCTGTCGGTGGTCAGATCGAACCCCACATCAGGCTCCGCATTGAGTATGGAGCCTGCTTGAGATTCTCTCTCCCTCTGCCCATGCTTCCCCCAACCCTGCGCGCACACTCTCTCTCTCTCTCTCTCAAAAAAAAAAAAAAAAAAAAAGTACTGTGATATTTTAAAGCTTTTGGTAGACATCGCCAATTAGGCCTCTACAAAGGTTTTGCAAACATGTTGTACTCCTAGCAGTGCGCATCCATTACATGCTTTCTTTTTATCACTTTTTTTTTTTTTAATTTAGAGGATCATGCTTGTTGGGAAAACAAATAAGGACAGAAGGCTGTAAATACCCAATCCCACTTTCCAGAAGTAAGTTCTGGTAACAGATATTTTCTCTTCCAGTCAAAAGCTTACACATGTGTAAGTATAAATTGAGATCCTACTAACATACTATTCGGTCACTTTAACTTATGTGCTTATCAGTATACATTGGTCACTATTTTACTCCAGTACATAAAGAGTTACTCATTCTTTGAAATGGCTGCCAAGTTTTTATTGTATGACTACACCCTATTTTTTTAAACCAAGCTCCTATTACCTATTACGTTTCCCTCTCAGCTTCCACACAACAAACTTTCTGCATATGTTCCCATATTTCAGAGCCCTCATACTGTTATTCCTAATTCTATTGATTACCTTGGGAATAATATATCCCCTGCCTCATGTGAGGTGGGGTATTTTTTAATTTTTGTTGAGGAATTGCAATGTTAGGAGATAATCGTGTAGTAGGAAAAGAGAGGGTGTCATTTCAGAATTTATCACAGTATGACTTTTTAAAAACTGAGATATAGTTGAAATACAGTGTTATATTCGTTTCAGTGATTCAACAATTCTATACATGACTTAGTGCTCACCATGATAAATATAGTCACCATCTATCACCATACAGTATTATTACAATATTACTATGTTCCCACTGCTGTACTTTTCATTCTTGTGGCTTATTTATTTTATAATTGGAAGTTTGTACCTCTTAATCCTCATCAACTAGTTCACCCATCCCCTCAAACCCTTCCGTTCTGGCAACCACCACTTTGTTATTTGTATTTATGATTCTGTTTCTGTTTTTTTTGTTTGTTTGTTTGTTTGTTTTGTTTGCTTATTCATTTCCTTTGTTACTTACTTACTTACTTACTTTATTTATTTATTTATTTATTTATTTATTTATTTATTTAAGAGACTGAGTGAGCAGGGAAGAGGGGAAGAGGGACACACACACACACACACACACACACACACACACAGAGCATCTTAAGCAGGTTCTTGTTGAAAGAAACAATATTTATGAAAGAATTCCAGAAAGATACTCATTTCATTTATTTCTCCAGTTATTTTAAAATCAATCCTCAGATTAAGGAGTTTAGCAGAGAGGTTGTAGTGTGATCCTTTGCCCTTCTGCAGAATTACTTGAATAGCATTGTGCCTTGATATTAGGCCACTGGTCTGCACTGAAGGGTACTGTGAAGAAACAGCTCCAGGAGAGCAGCCCAGGCCAAGTGTCAGTATCAGAACTTACCTGAACAAGGCATACACACTTTCCTTCTACTTCAGCCTTAGGGTTAATCAGGGACCAAGATTGGTGTTTTTTCCCTGTTTTGAGGACCTAACGCTCTACTTAGAAGATGTTGTCTTTCAGGGCTTATGATTGCCATAGAGTGACAAAATCCTACTTTTCCTCCCCAAAACAGAGCAGCATTGTAGTTTTAGAGGTCATCACAGCATATTCATCACATTTGCAATCTTTGAGTCAGCTCTCTGTGATCTAGCCAGGACTGATTCTTGAATTGCTTTTTCTGATTACTTAAAGGCATTGTCTTTGTCCATTTAACATAGCTGGCTTGGCTTCCATCACATCTGTTAGCATGATCATTCATTTGTTTAATATCAAGTGGGCTTGAGACTCCTGAAAGGGTGATCTGAACCTGGTAATCATGCTCAGTTTCATTTGTTTATAATTTTGTGGCAGTGCATCGACAGGTTATAATCTTTTGTCTTTTTCCAAGGTTTCCCTCCACCTTTTCTTTCTTTTTTTTTTTAATCCTGAGAGACTTTGTGTTGCCTCTTTAAGGAGAGAAAACTGTGGGGCACCTGGGTGGCTCAGTCAGTTTTATGTTGGACTGCAGTTCAGGTCATGATATCACAGTTCATGAATTCAAGCACAGAGCCCACTTCAGATCCTCTGTCTCTCTCTCTCTCTCTCTCTCTCTCTCTCTCTCTCTGCCCCTCTTGTGTGTCTCCCTCTCTCTCTCAAAAATGAATAAACATTTAAAAAAATAAAAAGGAGAGAAAACTGCATATGATTCAGAATGTAGAGATTCAGTCTATAATTTACTGCTTTTTATTGGTGATTTTAGACCTCTCCAGTTTTCCTATTAAGACCTATACACCCCATGGCTACTATGAGGATTAATGTTTATGTAGCAGTTGCTAGAAAGCAGGGTGTCGGAAGGGGTGGCTAGATATTAATAGTGATATAAAAATTTGTATAGAGATGACAAAATGACCTACCATAAAAACCTACAAAGCCTGAAGTAGTTTGCCTGGAGAAAAGCTCATGAGAGATGCCAAGGGGTTGATGATTATCCATTTTTAAGGATACTCACATATTATGGTCTAGCTCCCTTGAGAGGAAGACAAGATAGAGGTGATCCAGAGGCAGGTCACATCCAACCAAGGTTTCAAAGTCCTAAGGTATGTTACTTCACAAGGTTGATTAGAATCTACCTGTTCCTAATAGACTTGACTTCTATCAGTCTAGGCATCTGAAGAGAAGACAGGGAATGTTCTTCATTCATTTCCAATTCTATCAAGTCCTATGATCTTATTAAATTCATGATACAAATAAATTTCAACTTGATGTGTTTAAAGCTATGAATCATAATGGCTATGTAATAAGGAATACTTTTAAATCCTTTGAAGACATGTTTGTTTGAACAAATTTATACTCATCTAATATCATGACACCAAAGCAACAACAAAACAAAGAGTATTTACTTATCTTTTGTGGATTTGTTTGTTTGCTCCTTTTTTTTTTTTTTTTTTTTTAAGTAAGCTCTACGCCCAACATGGGGCTTGAACTCAGGACCCTAAGGTCAAGAGTCACATACTCTACCAACTGAACCAGTCAGGTGGTCTCAGCATTTACCTATTCTTTAATGGCAGTTTGAGAGTAGCTAAATTTTCTGGTAGAAATTTATTTTCACTTGTTCAGTTTATTAATAAGCTGCAAATCATCTGAGTTTTTGTCTTCTTTGGAGGAAACATAGACAAAGAAAAGAAGAGCTAGAAAAGAAGGAAATGTCTGAATACTGTTCCATAAGATACTGGTGTACAATTTTCTACTTCAGTAGAACTCTTCCAAAGTGCTTTTTTCTTATTTATAACTTTTCCATTAATTTTTTTTTGTAAAAATAAGCATATAATCTGGATGTCTCTGTCAATAGCAACCAGAAACTGAGATTTCTAGGTTTAGGAGGTGTGCTTAAAGAGAGAAAACTTGAGGGGGGGAAAAACATGACAAAATTAAAAGAATTCTTATAAGCAAGTGTGGCAAAGACCAGGCTGTGAGAGATGCTGTTAGAAGGTAGAAAAGCTATGGGGTATTCAAGAACAGGGAACAGGGTAGGATTAGGTGGGAGCCCATGAAGCATGGATCATAATAGGCTTTCTGTTTTCTGCTCAAGAATAGTTAAAAGCTCTTAATTTATCCTAAGAGGTAGAAGTTCCTTAAAAAGGTTAGGTGTAATGATTATGGTAATTACTGACTTTTTTCCTTCTTAAAGATGTTCGATCACAGTCTTGATTTCCCATCCCTTTGCGAATAAGCTGTGATCGAGCTATAAGACATAAGATGGGTAAAATGGAACTTTAAACCTAGAGACGGTTTAGAGCAGTAATTAGGAGCAGAGTTTTTGGAGTCAGAGAACCCCGTCTCTTCCACTTCCCTTGGGAAATGCGCTGAGACTCTCCAAGACTTTCTTCATTTGTAAAAATCAGTTTTAATAATACCTGCCTCATAATGTCTCTTAAAGGGATATTCTAAGAATTCAATGACAAAATGGACAAGTTGCCTGAAACATGATAAATGCTCAAAATATTATAGTTGATACTACTTTTTATTGTTGTTGTATCTAATCATTATTCTGTGGACTATCGGAGTGGTATATGGTGTGGTGACATACTGAAGGTGTTAAGTGAATGTTAAATAATGATTAAGAGTGGAGTGGGTGACCAAAAGTTCCAGAAGAAAAGTGTGACTCAGGGGCCAACCTTTCCAGAATGCTAACCAGACAAGCACATTTTTGGCTCCAGCAAGCAAACAAATATACCCAAGATCAGAGCCCTTCAACAGGTCCATGGAGCCAAAGCTCTGGGAACCAAACATCTCCACCACCCAGGTCATCTAAACCATCTAAGCATCCCAGCTGGTGCTCTGTAGGTCAGGAAATATGAATCAGAAAGAGGATGTGATCTTGGCAGAGAAAGCCTCATTAAGATGATCGTTTACAGTTTTGGTTTGAACAGGAAGAAGTTTGGTACCTGCTCATAGATGACAATGAGAGGGAATAGTTCTGGACAGGTAGGTAGGAACCCCAGATCTGGTTTTATTTTGCCACTGACATGCTAGAAAATCATTAATAAGACATATCTCTTAAATTCTCAGAGCCTCAGTTCCCTCTTCCGAGCAAAAGGATTGGACAAGATGACCATTGAGGTGTTTTTCAACTTTTTGTCAACTTTATTAATTTACTGGTTTCTTTCCATTTACTAGTCTATAGTCTATTTAGTCTATTAGAATTACAATAATTCAACTTATTCTGTGATTGCACATTTGCGTTTCACAAATTTTTCATTAGAGATTTATACCTTAGTAATGTAAAATAAAACACAATTCCCCCTCTTTACTTTTTGTCCTTTCATTGATTGGCCCACGTGAGTGTTAAAACTATGAATAGGAGGCTTACCATGTAGTGTTCCAAATTAACTAAGTATTAGCTAGTGAGTCAACAGAGTTCAAAAAGTTAGTATACAGGGTTAAAACTTACAATGTCATTCACATTTACACAGAGAATATTTTCCAAGAAGGTAGATATTTATGGTAAGTGAGGCAGAATGAAAATATTTGCATGTAGCTATCTCTGGACAGCTGGAGAAAGTTTAAAATTTTAAAACCAGGGGCCAAAGTGATTAATTAATTTTGTCCCAGTTTGTTTACTAAGGAAATGAGATTTTTTTAATAGAAACTTTTTTTTGTTATTTTTTAATAAAAAACTGGGTAAATATTGAATCTGCAAATTCAAGTATACTCAGTTTGCTTGTTCACAATATTTAGAA
Source organism: Puma concolor (assembly GCF_028749965.1). Lineage (NCBI taxonomy): Eukaryota > Metazoa > Chordata > Mammalia > Carnivora > Felidae > Puma > Puma concolor. The sequence goes on along the minus strand of NC_141674.1, from coordinate 138,885,374 downwards.
TGGAACATGGGCTTTACTTTTATGACTTATAGCAATGTTCTGAGATTGGTCTTACTTGTATTCCCCATTCTCCACATTGAATTGCTAAATAATATCACTGGCCATTTTTTATTTTGCAATGCCTTTCAAAAACTTTTGGAGAACATCTATAAGGGAGACATTTTCAATAGTTGTATTTCATTTGTTTCTCATGGGAAGAATCACAAGTTTCCAAGAACTTGTGAGAGTTGCATTCCATATCTTCTGCAGTATTAGATGTAAGACCTGATTTTTAAAAATTTTTTCTATAGGAAAATCATGCTTATATGCATACTGTCTTGTGTCACCCATAAAAGCAGTGGCACAGTGATAACCAAGTCACCTCTTAGAGAAAATAACCAGGCAGAAAGACATGTTTTTATTTTTTACTCATCTCATAGATCTTGCACTTTGTCTTAAGAAATGGAGCACAATGATGAGGATAATCTCTTGCTCAGATTTTATTTGGTCGTGTACTATCTACAGGAGTAAGAAAATAAAGATCTATGTTCACCTCCGCCTGGTCTCTCCAGTTTCTCCAGACTCTGGAATGCTGGGATTCATACTGTGAATGCTCTGAAAATCAATTATTGTCAGATTCTGTTTTCAGGGCTGCCAGACAATATTTTGGCTCAACTTCAGTCCATTTGGAACACAGCTGTTAAGTTGTTGACAAAAACTAAGGAAATATGAACATGTTCCACCCTTTAAAAAAAATTCCATTTGTTGGCAACCATCTCGGTGGATTTGAAATTTTCTTATTGAAGAGCAAGTTAGTACCACTTTCTGGCATCCTTTTGGGCTGAACTGGTCGTCCCTGTGTTCCAACACACATGGCACCCTTCATTCACCACTTGAGATATTCAGAATTTATTTTTGATCATGAACTTGAGCTTTAAATTATTCTGTTAAAAACTGCCCCATAACTTCAGGTTATCCTGGGATTTAGTGTCTCACTAGTCTCACCACTTTTCCAGGTGCATTTTTTAAAAAAGACTACTATGGCAAGTTAGCATTGATTTACTTCTAAAGGATTAGCAGTTATATTATTTTGCATGTTTTTTATTGATAGTAATAGAAACTTCTATTCAACTAAACAATACATAAGATTTAGCCATTTAAGAAAATAGAGAAATTACAATTATACACATATTACATATGTATATAAACATGTATATATAGCATGTATGTGTATATAAATATGTATATATACATATGTAATATGTGTATAATTGTAATTTAAGGTAAACAAATGTATATATATTTGTTTACATTAAAAATAAAGACAAAACGGGGCGCCTGGGTGGCGCAGTCGGTTAAGCGTCCGACTTCAGCCAGGTCACGATCTCGCGGTCCGTGAGTTCGAGCCCCGCGTCAGGCTCTGGGCTGATGGCTCAGAGCCTGGAGCCTGTTTCCGATTCTGTGTCTCCCTCTCTCTCTGCCCCTCCCCGTTCATGCTCTGTCTCTCTCTCTCCCAAAAATAAATAAACGTTGAAAAAAAAAATTAAAAAAAAATAAAAATAAAGACAATGGAAAGATAAACCATAATTTTTTTTTTTAAAGTTTAACTGTAGGAAGAGAGAGAGAATATGTTAGAGGGAATAGGGAGAGAAACTAAATTTCCTTGAACGTATCTTATTTATAGACTTGTCTTTGGAATTATGTAAGTATTCAGTTCATAACAAAACAAAATGAAATAAACATAAAAGAAATTTCTAAAAATTAAAATAAAAGGATTTTAAGTGAATTTAACCATGTGCCTAGCTATCAGTGCTTCCCAACTGAACTTCCTGTGATAATGAAAATATTCTACAGCTGCACTTTTCTGTAGGGTAGCCTCTAGTCATATAGGCTACTGAACACTTGAAATGTGCCTAGTGTTACTAAAAACTAAATTTTGAATTACATCTAATTAATTTAATTAATTTAAATTACACTTTTAATAGCCACAAGTGTCTAACAGCTACCATACTGGACAGCTCAGAAACAGAATAATCACACACAGTATGGCAAGTGATTTTAAAATGCAATAATTTAGTTGCATATTCCTTGGGAAGTAATACCCTAAAGCGAAAAGAACTTAAAAATAGTATTAAACTGTTTTCAGTAATGGTATTCTTATAGTAATATTGGTATTATTCTGAGTCTGTTGGGTGTACACTATGAATAAATCAAGTGAGTAATTATGTTGATACCTTTGAGAACTCAGATATTTGGCACGATATTTGGCACGATTGGAAGAAGATACAGACTGAAGGTTGATAAATTTAAGTTAAAAATTTTTGAAGCATCTATGTGCAAATATACATCATGATGTATATTTTCTTAAGAAAGTTTTCCCAAATCTGCTCACGGAAAAGGCCTACGTAGAAACAATACCAACCCAGTAGCAGTAACACCTCCAGTGCTCAGATTATGGTCTTTAAATGCCTTTTCCCACTAAAGACAACCAGGACTCATTGGAGAAGTGGTTAAGTCAGACTTTGGGTCAGGGAATTCATAAGATAAATCTGGAACATCTTCCTGTCATAAAAAAACATGGGATGCATTCAAAGACTGATAGAATTAAGTCAAAAAGACTCAGAGCCAATTTGAAAAGCTCCCTCTGGCCAAAAATGAAAAATTCTGTGCATCAGAATGAATAACAACTGCAATGGATTGAAAAAGTTCAAATATGTATATCTTGAGCTTATATTAATATTTTAAAAACTCAGTTATCTTTGAGGGTGCTAGAAAACAACTCATTATTTTGAAAAACTAAGTAATCAAGAATTTATTTTGCCTTTTCAATAAGGACTACGCTTTGGAAACCCAAGGAGTTGTTGAAAGAAAATTTCATTTTATAACACTATTTTATCTAACAAATAAAGAAGTAATGATAGTATCAGAATATCACTATCTTTCAACCCCTGATGAATCAATGGATCTAGGCAATAATCTACCATAAATAATAATATCTTAAAAAGATGATAGAGGGGCACCTGGGTGGCTCAGTTGGTTAAGGGTCCAACTCTTGATTTCTGCTTAGATCATGATCTCATGGTTGTGAGACTGAGCCCTGTTTTGGGCTTGGTGATGAGCATGGAGCCTGCTTGAGATTCTCTGTCTTCCTCTCCCTCTGCCCCTCCCCACCCTCTCTAAAATAAATACATTATTTTTTAAATTAAAATAAAATTTAAAAAAGATGATAGAAGTATGATATGATAGATATTTCTTTTTCTTTGTTTTATTTTTGGTTTTGTTTGCTGATGGAAATATGAAAAAAAAATACACAGAGTTTGTCTGGCAAAATAAAAACAACAACAAAACCCAAAACCCACAATCAAACCTGAATCTGATCAAGCCCCTAGATCTAACCACCAATTTACAGACACAACAAAAAACAGAAGACCTGATAATGGACCCAGATGCGTACAATTAATGGAATCAGACTATGGAATACCACAGCAAGGGTCAGCAAACTATGGCCCATAGGGTCAATTTGGGTCCTGATTGAAACAAACACATTGTAAGTAACTTTAAGGAAATCAAAAAAATCTAAATACGGCTGGGATATTGATGATTTTAAGAAATTTTTAAGCTTTCTTTTTGTTTTGTTTTAGCTATGATATTACACCTATATTTTTAAGAGCACTTATCTTTTAGATATATATTCTGAAATGTTTACAGAAGAAATGACACAATATCTAGGATGTGCTTCAAAATAACCCAGGGCATAGGGAGTGAGTGAGTATAAAGATAAGACAAGAATAGCCATTTAGTGGTATTTGTTGAACATGGTGATAGATAATTTGTGTTAATTACACTATTTTCTTTACTTTTGTATAAGTTTGAAGATTTCCACAATAATTTTTAATGCCTCTTTTCATGGAACTTGCATTCTAATGGAGGAGATGATAATTAAGATAACTATATATCTATCATAAGTTAGATGCCAAGATGAGTTTAATAGAAAAAAAACAGTAAGATTTTGAGGGGGAAAGGATATGAAATGTCGACAGGCTGCTACTAAAATTTTTGAGAAGGTGGCTTGCAGTGTGTAGTATATGAGCCACCTATCCCACCCTTAAGTTTGGAACAGAGTCAGCTTCCTGAGCAGCACTTGGCAAAAACTGAGCTACCTAAAGTGGTGCTTGCAAGCATACAGTCTGGAATAAATTTCCTGGGTCCAAATCCCAAATCCCAACTCTGCTACTTACTAGCTGTGTGAACTTGGGTGAGTTCTTCAGCATCTCTGTGCTTCAGGTCCCTCACGTTGTATGTCTTTGGTAAATGTCAAAACAAATGTTACTGACATGGGAATTGATGCTGAAAGTCTTTTCAAAAATTAACAGGCTTCTTATCAGTATACTAAGTGAGTTTTCAATATTCTAACACAGTGGTTCCCAAGTTTAATATGCATCAAAATCAGCTAGAGGGCTTGTGAAAATACATACTGCTCAACCCCACCTCCCTCTCCACCAGCAGAGTTTTTAATTTATTAGGTCTGGTGTGGAGCCAGAGATGTTGTATCTCTAACAGGTTCCCATGTAATAATGATGCTGGTCTGGGCACCACTTTAAGAACCATTGCACAAAGAATTCTCTTATTCTGCTGCTGTTTCAAAAGAAAAACGGAGAGATGAATACACATGACTTTAACAAAAAGCAAATTTTTTTAAAGAAATCATTTGCTACCCTAGCCTCATATTAACAGAGGAAACAACATTCTTAGTTTTTCAGCAAACTGAGAGTTTGAGTTTTCTTCTCTTGGCTTTTATGACTGAATGAAGGAAAACTGCACTTACAGGGTAAAAATGACATACCAGCTGCAGATTATTTTTCCCATTCTTTTTTTTTTGTAATGAAAAAATTCAACGTAGCCAGACAATTTCTCACCTACTCATCTCCATCTAAAACAAGACACCATCTGTTATGTATCCACTTAATCAGCACCATGACAAATTGGAGCACACTCAGGCCTCTGATACCATATACCACTCACCAGGAGTTTCTGACTAGACCTTTGGAAGGTCCTGATCAGAGGCTGAGAGGACAGCTGGCCATTAGACTGCAGCTGGATACAATCAGAGAAGATGCCCCCAAGGACTCCCACCAAATAAGTAGGGTCAAACAGCCTGGCCAGGATGACGCTTGGAAAATGAGTTACCTGGGGTCTGGGAGGATTCTGAGTTTGATTTACTTTTCAAGAAGGTTAAGTTATCTTTCAAAAGCAAGTCTCTTTTCTCTTTGTGTCCATCGAACATGAAATGGGGATGTTGAGAGTTTTCAGCATGTCCCCAATCTGTGCCTGGGCTATCACTGCAGTGCTGGCTCACAGACAAAATGCCTCTATGCATGGAATGGAGGGTCTAATTTCTTTTCCTGCTGGTCTGAGGTGACCTGTCAACTGAAGCTAGACAATCCACACCACTTCAGAACTCCCCTCCAGCAGCTACAAAGGGCTCTCATCTCTTTGCTTGCTAACAATCCATATGAGTTCAAGAGCAGAGAAAGCAGGTGGGCATTTGAAATGAGAGGGGAAAAAATCAGCTAGAGGAAAGGAAATAGATAAAAAGCAATGGTATAAGAAGGGAAAAAGTGGAGTCGGAATTTGGAGACTGTAGTCAGGGGCAATGAGGTTAGCAGCTGAAGTTTCAAGAAATATTGTAGGTGAATTAAAATATATATATGGTAGAAGGAATGAAGAAAGAATATAATGATACAGAACAGAAGCTATGCAGATGATGACTATAGGCTTAAAAGGAATTTTGAGGGTTCATGATCTGTTTCATGTCTCCAAGTATTTAGCCATTAAAAAGTAAAAATCACATATATAATTTGAAACAGCTTCATGATGGTATTTTCCAAAATTCCCTTAGTAATCCATCTGTAGTATTGGGAAAAGAGGAAAAATGCTTAGTTCTGTAATGAATAGAGTACATAGACAAAATAATCCCATAGGAATATAATTCTAGAATGCAAAAGAGAAAATGTTTATTCAAGGAATAAAGAGGAGATAAGAAATATTTGAAATGTTCTTAGCTCTTTACTTTTTTTCTTTCTTTCATTTGGCAAATGTTTATGAGAACTGGCTGTGTGCCAGGCACTCTTTCAAGGAACAAGGGATTCAGCAATGAACAAAGGAGATAAAAATTTCTATCAACTTTTAGCAAGCAAGAGAATACCTTGAAAATTTTGTTGAATTGCAGATTCTTGGGCCCAAACCCAAGATTCTGATCCAGTAAATTTGTGAAAAGGCCTGGGAATACATATTTTAAATCTAAATTTCGGTGATTCTGATAGAAAGAAATATTCCCTATAGATACTACATTCACTCTTAAGGCATTTCCCACACAAGTAATGAGTCTGTCTTCCCAGTTCAGCCCCTGAGCTCCAGACCTATATATTCAAATTGTCTCCTGGACTTTTACAATCTGGCCTTAGGAAGAGAAATGCTACATGTAGAAAAAAGAAGAAAAGAAAAGAAATTACCTCTAAATCCATACCTACACTTCTTTCTACATTCCCATCTCCGTGAGAAGCATCACCCTCTAGTTATGAATGAGTGAATTGTAAATTCATCTTAAAATCACATCTCTCTTTTCCTTTCATAAATCTAGTCACTCCAGGACTATTTCCCTGATATCTAGTATATTCATCTCTGTTCCCTCTGTTTTAGGTCAGCCTCATTAAACACCACCTTGATTATTTCCAGTCTTCTAATTATTCTCAGAATCTGCTCTTCCAGTCTATCCTCTCTGCTGTTTCCAGTGTGATCTTTCTAAAAAAAAAAAAAAAAAAAAAAAAAAAAAAAAAAAAAACAATCATTTAACTTCCCCATAAGTAGCCTCATTACTGACTCAAAATTGCCTCCTGAACAAAATCCAAGTTTTATGAAAAGGTTAACTCATAATGTGGTGGCCTCTCCAGCATTTTCCACTTACAGAACTCTTTCCAACTTCCAATGCCCTACAAGTCAGCCATCACTCAATCATACTTTTCAATCTGTGTTGTCTTTGCTCATTCTTGTACCTCCATATGCCTAGAATGGCCTTCTTCATACCCATGGCCACTTGATAAATGCCTACTCATCTGTCAACACTCACTTCACTATAAAATTTCCTGAATACCCCTGTATACCTTCCCACTCCCCCAAAGAACTGACTTCTTTTCTTTGTTCCCCTATATTACAGTGTGCTTCTGATATAACGTATATAGCCCCTTAGGACACATATTTCATCACTTGTGTGTCTCAGTTGGGTGTGTGTTGGTAAGCCTCTTAAAGACATGGAGCTTATTTTGCCCTATGTGGGACATTTTATCACAGTGTATTCTCAGTCTTGGATGAATGAATGTATGAATGAATAAATAAATGAAAATAATGACTCATTAAGGAGTATAACTGAAAGCTTTGTGACATAGATTTTTAAATATCCTATATTTTACTCTTGTAAACTATTTTCATTTGCCTGTCGTACTAAATCTGAATCAAATAAAGAGTGGTGCTTCCTTTAGTTGCATGCCAGTTTGAACTTTTATCTTTAACAATTAAATCTCAAATTAAGTTCTTTAAGTATTATAGATCTTAGTCTAAGTATTATAGATCTTAGATTTTTGTTCTCGAGCAGAAAAAAACTAAGCTCCAAAACTTCTTTCCTGCATATAAATTTTGTTTTACAATGGTTTCAAGCTTTGTTTATACCTAAGAAAAGAAACTGATTAGTGGTCACATGTTGTAATAGTAGAGAATGACTCAGATTTATTGGTTTTATCTAAACTATTTTCACAACATCTGGATTAGGAGGGAGTAGAGCCTGTTTTCTTTTATAGTAACAGATTCCAAGTACTTCATTAGCATGCCTGAGTGGGTCAGCCTTTGCTGTCTATTTCTCAGGTCTATTTAACCCAACATCAAATGAACCTTATTATATAACCCAGGTCTTGTTAATTTCTCAAGGAATACAGAGGTGAGTCCACCACTGATCTTGTTCATGAACTAGTAGTGGGATAGTAATGTGTTTATTTGTTGCTATACTTTATTTTTTAAACAAGTGTATCATTGCTTATTCAGTGTCTGATGTACTTTGAGTTGTTCTCCAATCGGTAGCAATAGGTTCATAATTTTCCATCTGCACTCAACCAAGCTTCCATGAAGCTAATATGGGGTATTTGGCAGATGATGATAACCCCACATTTCTGCAGCCTTTTATATTTACAATGCACTTTGCCAGGCATAATCATCCTTATTTGATGCCTGGCAGTTTTATGAGAAAAGAGTGAAATTTACTGGCTAGTAAAAGCTAACAGACTCTTGTGTGCACCCTTGTAAGGATCACTTCCTTACACACTGGGATAAGTGACACCCTTATACCCTCTGACCAGATAATTTTCTGGAATAGCATGAAAGAAAATATTTAGAAGAGAAAAAAAAAGTAGATTATTTTCCTTTGCTCCTTTTCCTGGTATGTATTACTTTGTTGTGGCTGAAAAATAATAATGAGAGAAGCAAAACTTTACCTTCAGGTAAAAGTGTCTTTGAATGAATCTTTTAGAGATTCCAGATGCTTAAATGCACATTTGCAGCAGTAGTTAGAAAAAATCATTTTCAAACAGAACTGTTTGCCCCTGATTTATTCCTCTAAATAATTCTTACACTAAAAAAAAAAAAAAAAAATCCTGACAATTACCTGAATAATAAGAGAAATCTTCCTGTGGTTAATTGTCAGTTGAGAGAAACATAATGGTGTAAATAGCACTTTAAAAAGATATTTGTCTTTTCTGTACCTTACAGTTCAAAATTATGTCTCCTGATTTTTGAAGCACCAATCTTGAGTTGTTTAAATTCAAGGACTTCATCTGTATAGAGCTGGGAATTGCCAAGATATTAATACCTGCATTTTTATGACACATTCTAAAGTCAATAGGAAAGAGGTTTCTGAATAAAAGCCTTAAAATTACCTTATGAATTATTAATTACGGGGCATATTACCTTTGAATTATAAAAGCCCAGAAAAATGGAAAGGAGAATTGAAAAACATCAATCTCAGGTTCTTTAAAAATGTAATACCAATCATTTGAGCAGTGTACAAATCTTTTATTAAAGATAAAAAGGAGGTGATACGTTTTTTATTAACTGGAGGATATGTTCAATCCACATGATTAAAAATCTCATTACTAACTCAAGTCAGGAAAGTGATTTATTACTAAAACAGAATGGGAGGCATTCGGTTGTCCATAGCAGCGTTTATCAGGAGTGGAACTATCAGTTTGTATCTATTTTAGCATGCTTAATATTTTTTAAAGGTGGCCTTGCCATCTGTTTGAAGAATTGAAGATATTTTTCTAAAGTTGGCAAGCTTAAAGAAAAACATTAAAGCAGAAACATTAGCTGTTTTTCATTTAGCTTAAAGTTTTAAGTTTTAGAAGTAAAGATTCTATTTGTGCTTTAATGAAGGTTAAGTTTTCTAATGTAAGGGAAAAAAAATAGAGAGCCTATTATGGTTCCTGTTTTCAATACATATATTTTTAAAGGTTCTAGTTTGTAAACATTTATTATAGGAAGACAATTTTGGGGGTGGGTGGAGGAGAGATAATGTCATGTGTATTTGGTATTTGCAATGACAATGATTAGTATTATTATCTTTCAGATACATTGTTAACACTTTGTTTTTGAGAGTAATTGTGATAATTGCTTTTCTGAATGATTTCATAATCCCTCAGGTCTTTTTTTAAATGTTTATTTATTTTTGAGACAGAGAAAGAATGTGCAGGTGCACAAGCGAGGGAGGGGCGGAGAGAGAGGGAGACAGAGAATCTGAAGCAGTCTCCAGGCTCTGAGCTGTCAGCGCAGAGCCGGATGTGGGGCTCAAACTCACTAACAGTGAGATCATGACCTGATCCAAAGTCTGATACTTAACCAACTGAGCCATCCCGGTGCCCCAATCCCTCAGGTCTTACTTAATTCAATATCTAAAGTAGTATATTTAGAAATGAGTCCCTTGTCATTAACATAATTATTTAGTACTGAATTTGTTTTTATTCATAATATAATGAAATATATCTGTCCAGATGTCAGGGAAATAAATGAGGGTTGATGCTGCTATGATGTGCTTCATGGACATTGAGTGTAACCTGGAAGCTGGGCCTGATTTGGCTTGATGCAGGGGAGACAGGGTTTAGTACAAGGAAAATGGCACTATTTTCTTAACACTTTCAGCTGAGGATGAGCTTGCTGTGTTGGGAAGATAGTGAGAAAATGGCTTGGGGAAAAATGGGAGGAAACAGCTTTGGTTGTTCATCATGAGATTAAAGGGAGTGAGTTTGGATTATAGCTAAAACAGAACCCAGTTATGGGAAATTTAGGATCCGACTGAAGTTATACAAAGCAGTGGAAGGTTTTAAGAAAAAGAAGTGGTGGAAAGAAAAAAATGAAGAGTCATTCCTTGGACTGGAACATTTAATTCAGGGAGACAGCCAGAATGATAGAAGCAAATGATCCCACGGGAAGTAGGTGATGAGGCCCAAGGCAGTAGGAACTGAAAACTGATGTTGATAAAAAAGCTCTTAAAAAAAAAAAAAAAAAAAAAAAAACCAAAAAGGTCTTGAGGGAAGAATTTACTAGACAACTCTGATTTTCATATCATTTGCTTATAGTTGTTTTAAATAATTCAATGTTTTTTAAAGACAGAATTCTTGATGTTTTCCTTCATATCTCTGTCCTTTGCTATGACTGGAAGGCTATTCTTGGTTTTAGGTGGTTATGTCAGTGCCACAGATCTTAGGGAGCATGTAAAAGTTCTCTACAGCCTTTCTTTTCATGTAATCCTTCATGCAGAATCAGACACTGAATTCAGTCAGAACTTCTGTTCACTCCTTGCAGAGGTCATTTGACTCTTCTTGTCCAGGCTAGGGACAGCTGGGATTGCATCTGTGTGCCCATTTTGAAATGGTGCCTTCGTGGATGGCTTATTTTAACTAATTCTAGGGGCACCTTGGCTTGAGGCTGTTTTGGAATTTGGGTTTCTAACTCTGTAAACATTAAACAGTAACTTCTGTACTATAAGTTGCCAGTATTATAATGGACAAGAAAGACTGAGAACCTACCAATACTTTTCTCTCTCATTTAAAAAGAAAAATTTTACTTAAGAATGGTTGCCATAGATATGCTCACATTGTTTAGTTTCTTGGCATGGGTATGTGTGTATATCTTCTCTGACTTATATAGTGCTTTCTGAAAAAGAAAGTCTACAGAGTCTCATGTCCATCTATCTATATTTATACGTTTGTGAGTGTACATATGTACTCTAAAGAAAAGAAAAGAAAAACTGTGCTTTGAATACAAAATGCCTATTACAAAGCATCATATTTCTTCAAGCTGTTTGGTGCCTTTGAGTATTTGAGTTTAGACAAATGCCTTTTCCCTGTTCCTTTATTTATTTATTTTTTTAAGCTGGCACATTCTTGTTCAATGAAAACAAGGGAGCAAGGGATTATTCTAGCCATTGAAATAGAAATGGTGTGTGAATCTGACAGCTGGAGCTTGGGTGTGAGATATTGCAATTTTTGCTGTAGGGAAAGGAGATAAAATGAGGTTTTGAATTTCATAGCATAAGGGGCTACCTAAATAGCAGCTGTTAGGTATGAGATCCCTGCTGAAGATTAGAAAATGATGGGGGTTAGGTGTTCCTAAACCCAAGGAGTTGGAGGTGGGAATGGGTGAAACACATTGCTTTATTTGAAGTGATTTTTCCCCCTTTTCTAACTCATGGCAATTGCTTTCTGAGTGTAGAGCTGCACATTCATAAATTCTCTTCACTTGCTTAGACTAAAAATACCTGCAGCCTTAGAGTTTTCATTTTGGAGGAGCTGAATAATATCCACAGATTACATGAGAGAGTACATATTTTGAAATAGCAGAAATTGTTAATAACATTTCAGTGGGTTTGGTTCTGCATTTCAAGAGGGAATGTTGTAATGAGTTTGACTTCTACATGACAATAAAGTGATATCTCTCTCTCTCAACAGCACTTAGTTGGTAACTTTTTTATGCATTTATTACTCCCTCATATTAAAGATTTTTTAATATGTCCTATCTTTCTTAAAAGAGAGATGCTCACAGTATACCTCTCCTTTCTTATTTCCCCTCTTCCACCATTACACATCCTCTCCACTCTCCAATCTCAATGCGCTACTTTCAATTCATCAAATATAAGTTGATATTTCTCATTTCTATGATTTCACAACAGTATGAAATGTAGAAAATAATTTTTTTTCCCAAAGTAACCACTACAAATGCTTACATGTTGTAGTAGGATGGTTTTTATGGTGGACTCCTAAACACACTTTCCAAATAGCCTAAATCAACGGTTCTCAAACTTTTTGATAACAGAATCGTCCTTAAAATTATTGAGGACTCCTGAAGAACTTTTAAAATTTTTTTTTTTCAACGTTTATTTATTTATTTCTGGGACAGAGAGAGACAGAGCATGAACGGGGGAGGGGCAGAGAGAGAGGGAGACACAGAATCGGAAACAGGCTCCAGGCTCTGAGCCATCAGCCCAGAGCCTGACGCGGGGCTCGAACTCATGGACCGCGAGATCGTGACCTGGCTGAAGTCGGACGCTTAACCGACTGCGCCACCCAGGCGCCCCATGAAGAACTTTTATTGAAGTGGTTAAATAACATCTATCAATATTTTCCATGTTAGAAATTAAAATTGAGAATAATTTTATTATTTTAATGTTTTTAGTTGTTTTCTTTTACTTTAGAGAGAGAGAGAGAGAGAGCGCGCGCGCATGAGTGAGGGAGAGGGACAGAGGACAGAGGGAGAATCTCAAGCAGGTTCCATGCCCAGAACACAGCCTGATGGAAAGCTCCATCCCACAGCCCTGCAATCATGACCTGAGCCAAAATTAAGAGTCAGACACTCAACTGACTGAGCCACCTGGGCACCCCTAAAATTGAGAATAACTTTAAATGTTATTTATCAATTCATTAAAAATTAACAGTAATAAATCCATTACATAGTAATATAAATAACATATATGACAAATAAACATTCTAACATTTAAAAATTGCCATTTTTCTCAAATGGAAATTCCCCAGATTTCTTTCTATTATAAATTATATGATTCTAATACTTTTAAATATTTTGAGGTTATTTTATGGTCTATTACATGTTATTATATGGTCTATTATATGTTTTATGGTCTATTATATTTATGGAGAATATTCCATGTGCACTTAAAAGAATGTGTGTTCTGCTATTGGGTGGAATGTCTACACTATACTATCGATGTCTACTAGATCCAGTTGGTTTATAAGTGTTGTTCAAGATTTTTATTTCATTATTGATTTTCTCTCTAGCATTTCTATCCATTATTAAAAATGGGGTATTGAAATTTCCAGTTATCATTGTTAATTGTCTATTTCTCCCTTCAGTTCTGTCAGTTTTGTTTCATGTATTGTGGAACCCTGTTGTTAGGTGGATATGTTTTAAAAATGTTGTATCTTCCCGATAGACTGAACCTTTTGTAACTATAAAATATCCTTCTTTGTCTCTACTAACATGTTTTTGCCTCAAAGTCTATTTTATCTGATATTAGTATAATCAGCCCAGTTTTATTCTGGTTACTGTTTGCATGGTATATTATTTTCTATCCATTTACTTTCAATCTATTTGTGTCACTGAATCTAAATGTGTCTTTTGCAGACAGTCTGGAATTGTCTTCCCATGGCGCATTCCCTCATTTCATTAGAACCTCTATGCAAATGTCACTTCCTCGTCCCTGCCAGATCTCCCGTGCCTAGAATAGTGACTGATACAAGGCAGTGACTCAAAACATATTTGTTGAATAAATAAAATTTAACCTAATCTTATATAGAAAAAGTTAAATTTTATGGTTTAATGTTAAACAGAGTACAAAAATTCTACTCTTACAGTTTCAGAAATAACATGCAACTAATTGTTAACAACCTACCACTTGTCAAGTTTTAGTGAATTTTAAAGAAGAATATTCAGAATGGCATTTCCAGAATGGCAAAGTAAGGACTTCCCAAAAAAAACACTTTTCCATAAAGCAACAGGAACACTGGCACAAATGATCAAAATCAACTTTTTCAGAACTCTGGAAATTAACCGCAGGCATACAACAATCTGAGCATAGTTCATTCAAGAAAATGGATGAATCTTGGTAAGAGTAGAGAGATTCATGGTGTTTTAACTTCATCTATTCCAATCTACCCCTCCCCAGATCCATGATAGCATTGAAAACCGGAACAAAGGCCCTACGGCAAAATCCTGCTTGGCAGGTTAAAAGCACAGCAAAAAGGCTTGTGCTGACACTGCAGTGAGTGGAACAGCACTGTGAGACCACAGTTGAAGCTAGAGGCTGGATTGTGCAGTCTTGTGGTTCCTGGTAAATTTGGATTTTAGTCTGAGAAAATGGGAAGCTATTAGAAACTATTGAGTAGATAATTGACATGATCTGATTTGTGTGTTACTGGGGTTACTTCAATCTATGCTCCCTTTTGAGTGGTTCACAGCTTTCATCTTTATCATTTTCTCACCTTTTCTTTTTTCTTGCAGAAAGTTTTGTGGGGTTTGTTTGTTGTGGGGTTTTTTTTGGGGGGGAGGTGTTGTATGTTAAGATACCAAGAGTTGCCAACTATGGATCTAATATAAGCAGTTAGGAACCCCATACCTGAGTGGGACATGAAAGGATTTTTGTTAAGGGCTGCAGAAGACTTCACTTTTCAGTAAAAGAAAATTTTCTAAACACATATTTTGAAAAGAAGCCACAGTGCTAGACTATCTTATAGCACAGAAATAATTATTTACCAAGTAGCAATTTAATTTATGAAAGACAGGAAGAAGACTACTTCTCTCCCCTTCTGTTGTTTACATTTAATAATAAGAAGAAAGAACCAGTACTGAAATATTTTATTGGTAATCAGAAATTAAATGCCATTGGTTTTCAGCTATAGTAATAATAATTTCCAGTATCCTTTTGCTAAAATACAGATTGAAAAACAATTCTCTATAGCTTATACCCTCTCTTTCCAGAGCAAACAAGCTTGAAGAATGGTAGTTGAACATGGCTATGAAAAAAGTGGTAAATAGGGAACCTAATGTTAGTCTTTAATTAATTGTGTCAAGTAAGTCATCTATATATTTCTGAACTGGGATTATTTCATCAACAGTCTGTTGAATGCTTCTAATTAATTTTTTGAAATGTCCAAATTCTATCTGACCTGTAACTGTTATCTATTTTCTGTAAAGAGCTTTGGAGTGATGCCATTGCTATATCTGGTAAGCCTACCTCTTGTGGTAGCCTTGGATCTCATATTTGAATACAATTATATTAGAGAGCACAGATTAATTTGTTTTACATATTCAGAGCTAGTTTTTTGGGAAAATGCTATGCAAATTTATGTAAATTGGAATACATGTTTATGTAAAACAACATGTGATTATGCATCCCTAAATTTACAAGAAAAATTCTGCTAGTCTTCTCTTAAAGTAGAGAAAATACAAATATACTCACAATCCCAGTTTGGACTAGGATTCTTGCTAGAATGGTTTGTCTGGCATGTGGAAAGGCTCTCATGTGCCATGGCATTGGTTAAGGATTCTGTGTTTCCTTTGCTGAAACATGGTTTTCGGCTTGAGTTTCAGAGGATGTTGCCAATTTTATCTCCCCTTCTCTGCTTTCCTTTATTTCTGTGATGAAAGATCCTGATTTCCACTAAGTAATTCAAAACAGTTTTGTGGGTTGGTACTCATTTTATAAATAAACGTATATTGGTCGAGGCCACTGCATTTGCCTTTTTGTAATGAACTGTCATGTCATAAACAGAATGGCTCATCCCAGCTTTTGGAGACACTCCCTTTGTTCTTTCTCTTTTTGCCATGCATAGGAATACGACTGCTTCATTCTTTTTGGCTATGGTGACCACATATATAATATTTGGTCTAGGCAAGGACACCTTTGAGAATAAACAGGTTGCAATCATTAATTTTTCCAGTTTTAGGGTTTGAACAAAGACCGATCCAGGAAAGCTGAGACATCTGATTACCCTAACGATGGTTAATTCTAATTGTTTTTTTTTTTTTTCTCCCTTTGGCAAGTTTATGTGACTGCTCCATTTGCATGTTCAATCCTAATTTTTTTTATTTTTCTAAGCCTCGCAACTTTTCTCAGTTAGATGTTCTCTAGAATTCTCAGGCAAGAATGTTATCTTTACCTATCAATCGTTTTAACTATTAGTTGTCAAATTTCCTTTTCCCAAATGATTCTTTTCACTGTTGTTTGGCTTGGTTAAAAGGTGGAAATTTCCCCATTAGGTTTTATGTTTATCCTTCTCAGAAAGAGAGAGAAAGAGTAATTGAAACATAAGCTCCCATCCTTAAGCAACCTCAGGCACTGTTTCTTTTCTTCACAAGTTCTGTCAGTTGCTTTCTTTTTTCAAGTCTGCATGTTGCCAACCTGAGAAAAATCTTACCTTCCAGGAAAGGCTTAAGGCTGTGGTAGGCAAAAAGCACTGAATGTTGTAACAACTAAACAGTGAGCTATTTTACTTGCTGGAGGTGATTCCATTCTACCAAGCTTGATGGTAATTGGAATGATACATCCTGAAAAAGGAGGAGGGTCATGAGAAATGTATACACAATTTCTCGGAATGAGACATTGTTCTAGCAAACTGGGGGCTTACGTGACAGAAAATTGAACAAATTTTGACTCTCTTTTATTCAATAATCTTTAAATTATTTTCCACTGTTGCTCAAATATGGTAGGAAAAAAACCATCTCACAGGAGAGTCAATAGAGTTGAGGCAGTTTCTGTACCTTTGTGAGTGTGTGACAGGGCAATGGAAGGACAGCTAGCCTACTCAGAGGGAGACTGTGATTTCAGTTTACTGACTAGGTTTGAGGCTTGGTTTTTGCTAATATTAAAGTGGGGGGGGGTGGGTGACAATTATCTCCAGATGATACACTTGAAGTCTGGAAGAACAAATGAGACTTTGAATATTGAAATATGTTAGACATCACATGAATGTAAGTAATATTATAATGCCATGTATCTACATAGTAGGAATTAAATGAAAGTTAATTGCCTGATTGTTAAATGATGAAATGAAAGTGTCAGTGTGCAATTACAATTTCTTCTCCCTCTTTTAGCAGATATATGTTTTTTTTCATCCCTAATACTCTAAAATAACTTTTTGTAGAAAGAGAAAGGCAAATTTATTGATTTTAGGACAAGCAACTTCCTCCCCGATAATTAGTCATGGTATTCTGTTGTCTCATATCCTTTTCAGAATAAGGCAAAGTATGAATAAATGAATGTATAAAAAATCATGGTTTTGAAGGAAAGCCTCGTGAATCAATGGTTACATCCTCATGAAGCTGGAACAATGGATGAAAACTGAATAAATATTTGGGAACATCCAGATTGCTTGTCTTTTACAATGTGTTATCTAGAACTGGAGTTTGAATCTCTGAACTGTTGGTCACAAAACAACCATCACTTAATATCCATGTATTTTAGCTGGATTACCTTCTAATTTCTATATGTAATTTTACTTTAATTGATCTATAGTTAATTTCAGCTATTAATATGAATTATTGTATGTATTTCTGCAACTCTTCCATTTTACTAATTGTGCAGTTCAGCTGTAATTTGTATCCTCACAGTTTTGAGGACTTTCTATATTATTTCATCCATGTTAAGGGATTAAAGTGAACTTTATCCTAACCCTAGTATTCATGACCCTTTTCTGTTTTGGATTCTTTGTGAAGGAAACTGCATAATTAAAGGACAATAGTGACATGGAAACAAATTAATGCTTCAGCAATGGCCTATCAAGTGTCTCACACATTCTTCTTATTCCAACCTTACCTCCCCCTACCTCCTTCTTCATCTGGTCTGAGGGCAAGATATTTTGATAAAGTTAAGAGGACATGGCTTGGTTTCAAAAGGTTGCAAAAGCAATTTTGCAATCCTTACATTCAGGGATGCCTGTAGAGGGAAAAAGCCCGGTGATTGTGTCCTTTTGAGTCATCAGCTCTATGATGGACAAGAAGAAAGAAATAATTTTCCTGCCCCTACAACCATCTGTTTGTTCATGCTTACTGCACGAGATACAGCAATCAAAAGACAGCAAGATAAAGGGGCGTCTGGGTGACTCAGTTGGTTGAGTGTCTGACTCTTGATTTCAACTTGGGTCATGATATTATGGTTCCTGGGATCGAGCCTTGAATTGCGCTCTGAGCTGGCAGCATGGAGCCTGCTTGGGCTTCTCTCTCTCCCCTTCTCTTTGTTCCTGTCCCACTCACACACACTCTCTCTCTCAAAATAAATAAATAAATAAACTTAAAAAAAAAATTTAAATGACAGCAAGAGGAGTGTGGATTATTATTGCCATTAAGGCATAGTGATATCACATACTAGTAAAATGTAGCCCAAGCAATGCTTCATGTACCCACCAGTCGGATGATCAGATCCTCCTTGGATGGGGAGCCAGTGGTAGATACGAGTAGATGAGCAGGAGCCACCCAGAAAAGGAAGGAAAAGGAAGTGGTAGTTCCCTCTTCTTTACCTATCATGTCTTATACTAATGGGCTAAGGGATAATATTGGTCTGTGTTACTTGCTCTTCAAGGTAACAAAGAGTCTTTGAAAATTCTGATGTCACATGTAAGTAATGCCACAGTTACAGGTTCTTGAGAGTATAAGGAGCTTAAGTTTTGCATTCTGCAGGCAAAATATTGAAGAAAATTCACCCCACCATTTACAGTCTTGAAAGATACATGTCCAGAGAATAGCAGCCGCTCTGTTTTCTCACTTCTCTTGGCTAATCCTCATCTCCTAATCTTTTTTGTATCTTCTTTCAGAACAAGGAACCAACTAAATAGTATACACTGAGTCATTAAGTATATTAGACATTTCAACCACTGTTAATTATCAAACAAGTCACAGGATTGTAGGGACATATAAAACATATAACAATGAGCATGACTCCCATACTCCTTATGTGCCTCCCCTGACTTTGTCACATGCACACATGTGTTTGGAAACACACACACACACATAGACACAGAGCAATGTTTTCTGTACAGTGCTGTTTCTCTTTTTTTGTAGCATGACTTGTGTATGCCAGAGATAGCATCCTATCTGAATTGTACAAGCTCATGGAAGTTCTCAACTATGCAATAAACCTGGCCAAGAAGAAAAATGAGTAACTTATAAACTATAGACCAAATAAAGATTGATACTGGATAAAGAGCCTCTAGTGTGGATAAAGAGCTCCATAGTAACCTATGTTTGAATTTCTCACCTAGGGCCTAATTTAAATATTCAAGTTCTAAAACCAAGTAGTGTCATAATCCTGATTGGACGATTGTGAAAACTAACATTTGTTGAGTATACAGTAATTGCCAGTGACTTGCTAAACATTTTGAGAAGCTTAGTTTATCTAATTCACACTAGCCCTAGGATGACACTTCTGTTATCATCCTGATTTTACAGATAATTTTTACATCTAGGGGCTATAGAAGGTAAATACTTATTTCTATATGGCAGAAGTCCTTTGGAATCCAAAGCTAAGCTCTTAGCAATTTATTATTGTTTCTCCTATGTCAGGTTTTTGCTTTGTATGCTCATTTTTATGTATACTCATTACAGATATGTGAAATCTGGTTATTCTGGGACACAGTCATCTATTTATGGGTTGGCCAGCCAATTAGATCTAAAAAGTGACATACATTCATTTATTCATATAATTTTTCATATATATGTGTGTGTATATAAATAATTTACTCATGAATTTATAATTCATCCCAAGATCTATTTTTAAGAAACAATGCCGAGTGCTGACTGAAACAAACATCACATTGTTAGATTCTAAGAGAGAACATAATGTTTAACAGTTGCTAGGCACAATGGGACAGTCTTCTTCTCTCCCAATTTATTAAAGTAATGCCACTTATTGTTTGACTGTGCCAACTATTTCAGATGGCTTTGAATACCAACTTGGTAAATGCTTTACTGAAACAGTCATTAAGTTCTCCCACTCCTGAGGCAACCAAATTTTTATCTCTAAAGATGAAATAAAAGTGATCTCAATGTTGCCCAAATCAGCATCTGAGAGGGAGGAGAAAGGTCACTCATGAATGGAGTTAAGTTCTGACTACTTTGCAAAAAAGGAAGCAAGTCAAATCGTAAGTCATGCACTGCTGATTTAACGTGTGGGAACAAGAAAGACAGGAAGAAGCTTAGAATGCTGGAGAAAGCTATGTGCCTGCCAGTGTCATAAAATTCTCTTTGTAATTCAAGAAAAAAAGAGTTGTGCTGTTGGAAATAGTCCAAATTTGGCTGCAATAACTTTTTTTCATATATCTTAAAGGGTTATCAGTGGCTCTTTTTGGATTTGAATGATTCTGTAGCAACAGTTTTCCTTTAGGAAGTATAAATTGATCACCATCTGAACTAGAAAATTAGCCTAACTCATCAGTTTGCAAATCGCTGGCACAGGATCAGGGTAGTAGGGGAGGATTAACGTTCATGGGTGGTCTGGCCTGGAAGGAAGAGGAAAAGGTGTTTCCAGGGCAGTTGTCCTTGGCATGTAACTGTTTACCAGTCCTCTTCTTTCCCTGGCCACAAGCAAAGTCCTGCCACTCAGCCTTTCATACTCCAGACTACTCTCTCTCTTCCTCATTCCTCTCTTGATATCCATTGCTGAAGCTGATTTTAAACAGATTTCACAAATGCATGTTGACAAAGAGATTCTCTTCTAAAAAAAAAAAATGAATAGTTTGTGCCTTAATTTTTTTGATAGAATTAAATGAAAGAGCTCTAAAAATGAGGAAGAGTAACTCAGTGGTTATTTTAAAATTAGGTAACGATGAAAGAATTTAATTTTGTTACTTTTTAAAGATTATTTATTTATTTTGAGAGAGCGAGCATGAGCAGCGGAGGGGCAGAGGGAGAGGGAGAGAGAATCCCAAGCAGAATCTGCACTGTCAGCACAGGGCCTGATGTGGCACTCGAACTCACCAACCATGAGATCATCACCTGAGCTGAAACCAAGAGTCAGATGCTTAACTGTCTGATCCATCCAGGTGCCCCATAGTTTTGTTATTTTTTCATGTGGTGAGAAAAGGGGAAGAAATGGGCTCACTCATATACTCATACATATCTTCATCTATCATCTATGTTTATGTTTCAGGCACTATGTATAAATCAGATTTTTAATATTTTTTAAATAATATTTTAAAATTTTTTAAATAGTATTTTATTGACTGCCAGTGTGATAAAACATGAGAATTAAGAAGAGAAAGGAAATAGCACCTAAGTTACGGTGGTTTTCAAGAAATGATGATAAACTAGAAACAGATTGAAAGGTTCAATATGTTTTGGCACAACCCTATATTGGAATATAATGTTATTATCATTATACAAAAAGAGCAAGACTCCAAAAAGATTAAGAGAAAGCAACTTTCTCCTTCTTTCTCTGTGGAAGCTAGTTTTCCCCCATCCCTTGGACAAAATCCAGGGGCAGTCCATGATTCTTAAGGTCACATTCTGATAATAAAAATTTCTTTAGTCACTTTTAGTTCCACTCTAATTTTAATAACTGGAATGACCATTTCCGCAGTCCAAACTCTGAACTACATTTAGAGTTAAAGATGCTTCTCTTCCCCTGCTGAGTGTAGAGACTTCTGGTGGGAAATAGGTGTGGTCAGCTGTCTTCTCCAACGTTCTCTTCTCTTTCTCCTCCTATTTCCTGAGCCAAGGCTTCTCAAACCAGGAGAGTGGGGCAGAGAGGAGTAAGTTGTTACTTTATAGGTATTCTTATGACTTGGCATTGACATACTCTGGGGTTAGCGGATACTCCAAATAGTCTCTTTTTTCAAGATTGTTTGGTGTTCTTTGGACGTTGACTGGGGGGGATCTCTCAGTAGTGTAGTTCTCTGACATGGGCATAGCACTACTCCCCCAGCTCCTGCCCCTGTTGATATATCTGACAGCTTCTTATTGCTGAGATTTCTTGGAGAGATTTCTAACCCAAATCCCTTCTGCATTATCCATTTGGGCCACCGAGGACGCCATGCATGTTTGTCACACTAATTAGAGGAGTGTAGTTGCTTCTACTACTGTGCTTTTTATCTCCTGCCACAGACTTTGGCATTTGTTCTTCTCAGGTGGGGTTCACATCCCAGAAAATACATAGCAAATGCTGTAATGTCCTCTCAAACCTCTCTTACTTCTTGAGATAGAAGAGAGCACCTCTTTTTCTTTCCCCTAGCAGGGGAATCACCTGGAATTCAGCAGCCTCCACCAATGAAACACTGTCTCTGGAAATCTTAGCCTAATTCTTTTTATATCTTCATATAAAGTGCATGTTATTCTCTGAGTGGAGTTCATGGATAACTTACATTTTTCCTCCTTGTGTTTTCTATATTTTTTCAAGTTTTCTCTAATAAAATGTCTATCTTTAAATGCTCCCATATAAAGAGTGATTAACACAGTGCTGCATATTTGAACCATTCACTGGCACAAAGGCAGACAATAGTAGTTTCTCACTATAAGATATGTCATAACTTTACATACCCATCCAACACAATTGTATGAATTATGTAGTGCTTTTTTTTTTTTTTGAAAGCTTTCATATGATCCCAACCTGGCATCTTATTTGATCAATGATATCTTAAAGAAGTGATAAGTAACTGCAAAATGGAATGAGATTTTTCTTTCATCCATTTTACAGCAGAATGCAGGTCATTCTAGTTGCAATTTCCCTTTTGCAAACAGCTGCACCAAAGGGTAAAGTATTTAAACGTCTAATTTTACTTTGCTTTGGTGCAGGGAGGAGAAACTTTGTAGCAATTACCTCATGAGTTTTGAGCATTACATTTGGGAAGCATGATATGATGGACACTGGGATAAGGATTTTTCAAAACATCAAGAAGGTATTTAATTGATAAGTAAAAGGACAAATGGCCTTTTGAGACATGTGTGAAAGGAAAGTGTCTGGATGTACAATTTCAGAGTGGGGTGGGGTGTGCAAGGGTGAGTAACTGATAGCCCAATTGCTTTCAGTCTCTTTCACTTCTAAGGGCCTGTATTATCTTAAGAGAATTATAGTTGACAGCTAGGATGAAAACAGGTCATCATTTCCAAATAATTTCACAATCACCCATGTAACAAGAATTCTTTATAAGGTTAAAAAAAAAAAAAAAAAACTTATGCTGGCAAATTCAAATAGAACACAAGGCATTTGAAAATGTTTGCCTTATAAAGAGTACCCTAAAGAACAATATGAAGAAATGTCTAATGGTTTTTCTGTGAACTTGTGTACACACATTTCAGACTACCCAAAAATGTATGATTGATAATTTTAGTTAACAATGAAATTTAAATCTATACATGGTTTATGTTTGTCAGTGAAGTAAATCACTAGCCATGCAAAATTTATCATGGTGGTTGGGATTTGCACATACAAAATATAATACCACTAAATTCTTTGCTCTTAACCCTCTGTTGCTTAATCCTAGACCAGTGGTTCACAAACTGTGAACCTTGAACCAGTATCATCATCACCTGAGAACTTGCTAGAATTGTAAATTCTGGGGTCTTACTGAGTTACAAACACTAGGAATAGAGCCCCAAATTTTGTGTTTTAATAAGCTGTCCAGGTGATTCATAAAAATACTACATTTGAGGACCACTGTACCAGAAAAAAACAAAAAAACAAAAAAACAGAGTTTAAAATACCCAAGCCCTTCAGTCTTTCCCAGTTAAAGGGCTATGTTCAAAGGTGAGTGAATTGCAGTTTATTAATATTTTGGTGATCAATCCAAGAAGTGAAAATTCTTGCCATGGAGATGGAAAAAATTTATGCAAGATACAAACAAATATGTATCAGTTATGCATCAGACAAGTATTAGTAGATTCATATATTGTGTAATCCAGGATTCTGAGAAACTTTAACTTTCTCCAGTATCCAACCATAGCAATAAATGCTGATATTCACTTCAAAGATGTACTTCTTTAAGGAATTTTTTTTGATGGAGCTAGGTATATTTTAACTACCTTAGGCACTTTGGGTGAGAAAAATATGGTTGAGGGAATGAGTTGGTGTACTGAGCTTGTGATCACAGTATGAGAGTGGGACATCATTATAGATAAATATTAAAAGGAACGGAGGAAAAGGTCTAGAATTTGTCCTTTGCAGGGCCTCTTTCTATTTCTGGGACAGGACATTGGCATTTATCCTAGCCAGCAGCTTAAACCTGAGGAATGGAGGGGCATAAGAAGAATGTGTTGTATTGTAATGTGCCACGTAGTGTAATGTGCCATATTGTAATATGGTACAATATGATTTGTATTGTAATGTGTATCTCAACATAAACTCCCAACATAGTATTAAACATCAGAGGAGAGAGGAAAAGGGGAATGAAATGATAGAAAATAAAAAATATAAAAAGAATACAAAATTTGTTACACATAGTATGTGACATACCGATTGTTCTGTGACAGTGTAAAACTCACAATTTTTGTTAAGATAAGCTCAAAAACCACAGGTAAACCATGAAGACAAATCCAAGGAGAAATCATACCAAAACAGGCTGTATTCCTCTACCATGTTTCTTTTTGTCCCCATTACTTCTGGTGTTCTGATATCTAAGATGATGTCTATGTGAAATGTGTGGTGCATGAGC
Organism: Puma concolor; assembly: GCF_028749965.1. Taxonomy (NCBI): domain Eukaryota; kingdom Metazoa; phylum Chordata; class Mammalia; order Carnivora; family Felidae; genus Puma; species Puma concolor. The sequence goes on along the minus strand of NC_141674.1, from coordinate 138,860,652 downwards.
CATGTGTAGATTACCAATGGCTGTGTGAGCTGCTTGGGTGGATGGAGGTGCTTGAGGTCCCTAGGAAGGAACAAGGTCATCTCTGGGCCTCAGACACTGTAGACTAAAGATAAAGCAGATGCATGTTTTCCAGATGGTTCTGTTGGGGCCTTTTCACCTCCCATTAGCACTCAGTGAAGCTACTTGGCAAGGGAGAACACTGCAAAATGGTCACGTTGGTCAAATCTAGGAGAGGTATATAACAGCTGCCCTCCTTTCCAATGTTACCAGACCAGTGGTGAAGAAGCACATATAGGACATGGGATACTGAGAATTTTGTAGGATTCTCAATGGTCAGGGAGGAGTATTTACTGTCATGCTCAGGAAGGTTATTGTTTTTGTCCATGAGGCTGTGCCACCGCATGTCAGACCCTCTCCAATTTATTTGTTCAAGTTTAGAAGTTTTGGGCCAGCAGAAAGGTATTATACTGTTGGCAATGAATAGAAGAGGCAACATAGGAACTCCATATACAAGATAGCATGGAATGCAGGGGAGCAATATAAAGTTTACTTGCAAGGAGGAAGTTCACAGTCAAATGGTGGAAGCAGCATGGGAGGGTTTAATGAGGATTACATGCCTAACAGTTTATAGAAAAGTGCAAGAGCTGGATGAGGTAGCAATGATGTTTTTAATCCATAGTGAATCAAATTCAGGAATTTGAGACTATAATCTTGTTTGGAGAAGGACAGATATATATTTAGTCTCCATATAACTTGGTGAATTCTGCCACCTATACAGGTAGTGGATTTTCTTCAGTGTGCCTAAAAATTGTTGCTTGGCACAGTTATTCTGTGCAGCCAAGAGAAAAAAAAAAAACACCTCTTTTATTATTATTATTATTTTTGCTTTCCCACATAGAATCAGTTTGTGGATTGCATAAACCACAGGATATAATTCTACTATTTCAGCCAGAAACTTTCCCATCTGACCAAGACAATTGCAAATATGCTAAACTTGCTTTAATGAAAAGTCATTCTTTACATAGCTTACATCGACATAAGATGACAAGTCACCACCAGATAAAGGGTTCTTTGTCTGAATCAAACAATAAGCCAGCTCTTCCACAAAAAAAAGCCATTCTATTCTGAACTGAATGCTTTTTCAACTAATGCTGTATTCAGGACCAAAACCAAAGGAGGCCCATCTGCTAGGAAGGCCAAAAGCCCATTGTGTGGTGTGTCAGTCCAGTCTGTTAGGGAAATGGTCACTCTAAAACTGTTTGCAATTTAAAAGTGCATACTGAGAATTATGTTAACCTCTATTGACTGACTTCTGTTAAATGCACCATTAAGAATCCAATTTACCCTGGCTTCCTCTAAAATGTTGTGCTGAGGGCATTCTGATAGGTACATGATGGCGGTCAATTGTCATAGGCTAAAAGTCAGTACCTCATTAGCTCAAACACACCAACCACTTGTTCCTAACTGTAATAAGGGCTCTCTTGCCCTGGAATTATGGGAGCACTGATAGAATATAACCTCATATGATGATTTGAGGACTGTCAGGCTGAGTCTAGGGGTAAATGCTGATTGAACAAGGCTGAGAGACCCTAGATGGTGAACTCTGACATCACTCTTTGCAAATCTGGCTCTGCGTCTTCTGCTTAGAGTGAAAATTTACAGAGGTTAGAACCCGAGTGTCAAGTCAAAACGAGATGATGAATTAGGTCAATCACTACATGGTAGTCATGCAAGTCACGCTAGTGCTTAGTAAATAGAACATGCTTTTAATTACTTTTACTGACACTCACATTTATTTTCTTTTGTCATTTAAATCATCACAGGATTGTTAATGAAGTGTCAACCTAAAAACAAACAAACAAAAAATCAGATCAAGAGGCAAAACGTTTATTTGGGATCAAAGAATTGTACACAGATTTGGGTAGAAACCTGAATAGTGTCCCAATTACAGGACGTAGACTCGGGGTTTTTATGGGGGAAATAAAAGGAAGATTAGTAAGTTGTTCTTGGGAAGAGTTCATTGGTGCTGACAAGCAGGGCTAGGTTTGTAATTCATCGATTGGTCTGACAAAGTGGTCACTAAGTGCAAGTTTACCTTTATCAGTCTTTACAAACAGGATATTCTTGTTCTTGCTGACTTCTAGGAAGGTTGGCGGTTTGGCCTAGTTCAAAGATTCAGAAAACAGGACATGCAAGGCAGTTGCCCTGAAAAGGCTGCTCAGGCTCCATCTTAAAAAGGCTTTAATTGCGTTTTTTCATAAAAGTTATCAATTCACTGGTTAAATGCAACTTTATTTTCTTTCTTTATAAATGTTTCTTTACCATACTATTGAAAAATAATCCAAAAGCATCTTTGCTAATACTTTCAGGTCCTTTTTCTAATGCTGTCTTTTCAATGATGCCAGCGATGAGATGAAATTGCCCATCCTAATATTATTCATTAGGTTAATTGTAGCTAACTCATTTTTTGTGAGAAGTACATGTTGAAAACCTTTCTCAGTATAAATCAACATAAACCAATGTTGGTTTTGTAACTTACTGTATTCTGTGAGGTCAAATTTTCAACGGAACTACTGAATTCCACCTGAAATGAAATGTATCAATCAAATATATCTTCTTCCTGAGTTACTTGAGACGCTATTAAAACTCTCCTTAGAATTTTCTTGCCTCCCCCACCACCCAAACAGAATTGAAAAGGTGTTGATCACACCTCAGATCTATATCCATATACTCGAGTGTTTGTCTTCCTTAGGGACAGTTGCAAGTTATTTGGATATTTCTGATAGAACTGATTTCACAAAATTTTAGTCATTTTAGTTTCTTTGTTATCTGGAAGTACTGATTCAAAGGCAAACTAGTGTCTTAGAAAATACTAATTTTAAAATATACAGCTTTGGTTTGAATTTCAGCTCTGGCTCTTATTGGCTTTGTTACTTCCAGCAAGCATTAAGTCATAGTGTCTGTAGCTAAATTCTGAGAAAATAATAACAACAATATTGTTCTAACGTGAAAATATTTCATATCCAATAAAGAGCAGTTCTGTCAGTAGTGGCTATTACACACTCAAGATTTGGAAAACCTGGAGCAGGATGGGAAAATAAACCTAATGGGAATGCCTCTGGTCATTCAGAGCTCATCATGCAAATCCTGGGGTTGATCTGTGACATAGGTTCTGTTCTTTGGAAATCGGTTACAACCTGTGACACTCTGAAATGCATGTCAGGGGGCTGAGTTCTTCTGCAAGAACACTAACCAATCAGGAAGGAATAAGAAAATCTCTGGAAGAAAAAGAATATCATTTTTTATAGATTCCATTATTAGCCAGATAAGTCTTGGTTTTGGTGTTAAAACATAAAAGAAAAAATTTAATCAGGTTATGAAAACAAATATGCCATGTTTCAATTTATTGTCTCTCTGTCCTAAACCTATTCTTCTTTGTCTGCTATGTGATCATAGAGGTAGACTTTGTAAATATTTCTCTTTCACAGATGGCATGATATTAAGCCTTGCCATTTGGAGGGGCAAGGGGGGACAATAGAGGAGGAAGGGATTGTTTTTTTTTCCTTTATGGTTCCAGTGTTCCTCGCTGGTCAGCTTCCTCCAGCATTCAATTCTACCCGATGTTTTCCTCCTGCAGAATGCAGTTTCTCTGGTGCTAGCCTCCTGCAAGGTGTGGTTTGCTCTGACATGCAGAGCAGAGCACTGTTTCTCCAATGCTGACTTTTGCAGACTGTGGCTTATCCAGATCTTTGTCCCTGCAGCATGGGATGACCAGCAGAACTCAGTGCCCAGCAGCCCTCACTACTACTTTCTCCAGTGTCTTCATGATGGAGTGCTGCTGGTGAGACATCGCCCCTTGGATGACCTCTCCCAGAGCCTCTTATGTGACTTCACATCAAGTTCTGAGGTGCAGCGCCTCCCTGAGAATGACTTCCCTTACTTTACCATTCATAGAGACGTTTTCCAGCAAAGCCCATTAGCAGGGCTTCTCAGCAAGTTCCTCACCATCCAGAGAACTCTGGCTGAGCCATTCCAATGAGGTCTTGATCTCAGCCCTGGTCAGGCAGGGCATGGGGTGATTGGCCCTCCCTTGGGCATTCTACCTCACCACTTGGGGTAATGGCTTCTCCCTACATCTGCTATTCCTTTACTCTTTATATTTTTCTTTCACTCTCCCTAGTCAATTCCTTATTACTCCTCTCTCTTGTTATTAAGTCTTTATTTTAAATTTCTCTGTTGAAACTACTGTGTGATTTCTATTTCCTAATTGGACTCAGACAGATTTAATAAGCCTCCTACTTTACCTTATCCTACTTTACCTTATCGTTGATGGAAACCATTATGGGGCATCATTAGACCTGAAATCTTGGATACTGAAATAAGAATAAGAATCCCAACAAATTTTAAGTATTTTTTCATTCATTGATAATTATTAAAATAAGAGAACTAATTTGGATATGGTTTCAGAAAGTCATCTAAATTTTAAAAGGGAGCATAACCATTAACGTTATTATTTACCAGAGCTTTTATTTGATATTACTGTGCAGACCCACTCTGAATGTAGCTAGCACCATTTAATGACTGAATCTGTTATTATTTTACCAGTTGAAGTTTACCCACAACCATAAATCATTATAATTTAAAGAACAGTTATGTGGATTTAAAATCTGTGTTATGTTTTATCTGAGCCCCAAAGAATGAGTTATTTAGTAAATAAAATGAATTATAACATATTTCTAATTAAAGTATAAAATACTATTTCCCCATCCTACCTTTCTAAATAAAACTAACCCATGCTCAGTCCATGCTTTTAAAAATATAGTCTTAGTTTATCAGTGCGTAGGTCTATCATTTGTTTTCTGACTAAGGATAAACTCTTTGTCTTTGTTATAGGCCAGTTTTCCTGTTTTTGAAATAGAAATAATAGTTTGTCAAATTAAAAACATATGGTGATTTTATGGGGGGAACCAAGATGGCGGAACAGCATGGAAGTTTTTTGTGTGTCTCACGTCCATGAAATACAGCCAGACCAACACTAAACCATCCTGCACACCTAGAAAACTGATCTGAGGATTAACACAACAGTCTGCACAACCGGAACCACAGAATTCAGCAGGTACAAGGGGCAGAGAGGTGAACTTGGGGAGAGAAAAGCCATGCTGGGCACTGAGCCGCTTTTGCGGGCGGAGAGAGGATGGAGACAGGGTGGGGGAGAATATAGGAAAAACACCCCTCCCCAAAAGCAGCTGGAGAGAAAGTGGAAAATTGGAAACAGCCGCAGGGACTAAACTAAAAAGGGAGAAAGGAGAAAGCAGAGGGTTTAAATTCCATTAAGACTGTAAACAAGGGGAGCGCAGAGTCTGCAACTCCGCAGCTCAATACCTGGTGGTGCTCTGGCGGGAAGGACGAATCCCCAAGAGCAGACTGGGGTCCAGGAGGTTCTTCGGCCACACAGGGAAAAGTGGTTCCACTGCTGGAAGGGCATTTGGTAGAGGCTGTTGAGGCCACCTGGTCCCAGGAAACCCCAGAGAACAGCCACATTCGCTGGTGCTGGAACAAGGTCATTAAGGGTGAAGCCTGGTGCCAGATGTGTGTTGTGATTTTCCATAATCCCTGAAAAACTGCTGCTACACCATCTCGCGAACTTTTTCTGGGGCGGGCTGGCCCCCGGCCGCAGTCTCGGGGCACCGGCATCAGCAGGGTCCTGCAAGCATTCCTGGGTGCAGCCGACATTCGGCCATTGCTCAGTAAGACCCTCCCACAGAGGGGCGGGACTGGTCTAAGCTGCAGTCCTTCAGAACTAAAGGGCGAGGGAAAACAGCCGCATCTGAGACAAAACTCGGGAGAGAGGTACAGCCTTGGGATTGGTCACGGACAGTGAAAAAGTGGGAAGTGGACGAAAGCTGAAGGCAGAGAACGGTGCATGATTGCTGATCGGGAGAACCGAACAGCCTGGGTAGCTGGGTGACGTCATTTTCACCGCTCCAGCTCATGCGCATACGCACCTATGAGTGCCACAACAATTCACCCAAGTAGGCTAACAGCGCCATCTAGTGGAGAACGGAGCCGTTACACTAAGCCCCGCCCAACTGGGCCAACCTCGCTCTTCAAGAACACAAGTCTCGCGGCCTGCTTAGTTTATGGACTATAAAGCACTTCATAGTCTGACTTCTAGGGGAAAACGAAGTAATTTCAGTCGTATTTCAATCTCTCAACAGGTCCATCTATTCAATTTTCTTTTTCTTTCTTTTTTTCTCTTTTTCACTTCTTTTTCTTGAATACAGAAAGAAAAAAATCAGTTTTATTTTCAATTTTTATTAAAAATATTTTTCTTTAAATTTTTTTACTATATTTTTTACTTTTGTATAAATTTTTCTGAATTCTATTTTACTTCAATCATTTTATTTTAGTCTACTACAATGTATTCACTTTTTCAAATTTTCGAATGATTCCTTTTTTCTCTTTTTCATTTCTTTTCTTTTTCTTGAATACAGAAAGAGAAAAATTCATTTTTATTTTTAATTTTTATTCAAAATATTATTCTTTAATTTTTTCTACTATATTCTTTACTTTTGCGTAAATTTTTTCAAATTCTATTTTACTTCCATCATTTCATTTTAATCTACTTCAGTGTATTCAATTTTTTCAAATTCTCAGATGATTTCCTTTTTTTTTCTTTCCCCCTTTTTTCTCTAATCTATCAAACCACTTTCAACACCCAGACCAAAACACATGTAGGATCTAGCATCTTTATTTGACTTTTTCTGTGTGTGTGTTTTTAATTTTTTAATTTTAATATTTTTTAATTTTATTTTCTATTTTAATTTTTCTACCTTATTAATTCCTTTTCTCCCTTCAAAATGACAAAATGAAGGAATTCACCCCAAAAGAAAGAGCAGGAAGAAATGGAATCCAGGGATTTAACCAACACAAATACAAGCAAGATGTCTGAACCAGAATTTAGAATCACAATAATAAGAATACTAGCTAGAGTTGAAAATAGACTAGAATTCCTTTCTGTGGAGATAAAAGAAATAAAAACTAGTCATGACAAAATAAAAAATGTTATAACTGAGCTGCAATCACGGATGGATGCTGCAGTGGCAAGGATGGACGAGGCAGAACAGAGAATCAGTGATATAGAGGACAAGCTTATAGAGAATAATGAAGCAGAAGAAGAGAGGGAGATTAAGGCAAAAGAGCATGATTTAAAAATTAGAGAAATAAGTGACTCATTAAAAAGGAAGAACATCACAATCATAGGGGTCCCAGAAGAGGAAGAGAGAGAAATAGGGGTAGAAGGGTTATGGGAGCAAATCATAGTGGAAAACTTTCCTAACCTGGGGATAGACACAGACATCAAAATCCAGGAAGCACAGAGGACCCCCAGTAGATTCAACAAAACCCGACCATCCACAAGGCAAATCATAGTCAAATTCACAAAATACTCAAGCAAGGAGAGAATCATGAAAGCAGCAAGGGAAAAAACGTCCCTAACCTACAAGGGAAGACAGGTCAGGTTTGCAGCAGACCTATCCACAGAGACTTGGCAGGCCAGAAAGGAGTGGCAGGATATATTCAGTGTGCTGAATCAGAAAACTATGCAGCCAAGAATGCTTTATCCAGCAAGGCTGTCATTCAAAATATAAGGAGAGATAAAAAGTTTTCCAGACAAACAAAAATTAAAGGAGTTTGTGACCACTAAACCAGCCCTGCAAGAAATTTTAAGGGGGACTCTCTGAGGGGAGAAAAGATGAAAATATAAATAAATAAGTAAATACATACGTGCATACATACATACCAAAAGCAACAAAGATTAGAAAGGACCAGAGAATACCACCAGAAACTCCAACTTTACAAGCATCATAATGGCAATAAATTCATATCTTTTAGTACTCACTGTAAACGTCAATGGACTCAATGATCCAATGAAAAGACATAGGGTAACAGAATGGATAAGAAAACAAGATCCACCTACATGCTGTTTACAAGACACCCACTTTAGACCTAAAGACACCTTCAGATTGAATGTAAGGGGATGGAGAACCATCTATCATGCTAATGGTCAACAAAAGAAAGCTGGAGTAGCCATACTTATATTAGACAATCTAGACTTTAAAATAAAGACTCTATCAAGAGATGCAGAAGGGCATTATATCATAATCAAGGGGTCTCTCCACCAAGCAGATCTAAAAATTGTAAACATTTATGTGCCAAATGTGAAAGCTCCCAAATATATAAATCAATTAATCGCAAGCATAAAGAAACTCATTGATAGTAATACCATAATAGTAGGAGACTTCAACACCCCACTCACAGCAATAGACAGATCATCTAATCAAAAAATGAACAAGGAAACAATGGCTTTGAATGACACACTGGACCAGATGGACTCAACAGATCTATTCAGAACATTTCATCCTAAAGCAGCAGAATATACATTCTTCCCCAGTGCACATAGAACGTTCTCCAGAATAGACCATATACTGTGACACAAATCAGCCCTAAGTAAGTACAAAAAGATCGAGATCATACTGTACATATTTTCAGACCACAATGCTATGAAACTCAAAATCAACCACAAGACAAAATTTGGAAAGGTAACAAATACTTGGAGACTGAAGAACATCCTACTAAAGAATGAATGGGCTAACCAAGAAGTTAAAGAGGAAATTAAAAACACATGGAAGCCAATGAAAATGATAACATCACAAACCAAAATCTCTGGGACACAGCAAAGACGGTCATAAGAGAGAAGTATATAGCAATCCAGGCCTTCCTAAAGAAGGAAGAACGATCTCAGATACACAACCTAACCTTGCGCCTTAAGGAGCTGGAAAAAGAACAGCAAAAAAAACCCCAAACCAGCAGAAGACAGGAAATAATAAAGATTAGAGCAGAAATTAATGCTATCAAAGCCAAAAAACAGTAGAACAGATCAATGAAACCAGAAGCTGGTTCTTTGAAAGAATTAACAAAATTGATAAACCACTAGCCAGTATGATCAAAAAGAAAAAGGAAAGGACCCAAATAAATAAAATCAAGAATGAAAGAGGAGAGATCACAACCAACACAGCAAAAATAAAAATAATAAGAGAATATTATGAGCAATTATATGACAATAAAATGGGCAATCTGGAAGAAATGGACAAATTCCTAGAAACATATAAACTACCAAAACTGAAACAGGAAGAAATAGAAAATTTGAACAGACCCATAACCAGTAAGGAAATCAAAATTAGTAATCAAAAATCTGCCGAAAAACGAGTCCAGGGCCAAATGGCTTTCCAGGGGAATTCTACCAAACATTTAAGGAAGAGTTAACACCTATTCTCTTGAAGGTGTTTCAAAAAATAGAAATAGAAGGAAAACTTCCAAACTCTTTCTATGAAGCCAGCATTACCTTGATTCTAAAACCAGAGACCCCACTAAAATGGAGAACTATAGACCAATTTCCCTGATGAACATGGATGCAAAAATCCTCAACAAGATATTAGTCAACCAGACCCAACAATAGATTTTAAAAAATTATTCACCATGACCAAGTGGGATTTATACCTGGGATTCAGGGCCAGTTCAATATCCACAAAACAATTAATGTGATTCATCACATCAATAAAAGAAAGGACAAGAACCATATGACCCTCTCAATAGATGCAGAGAAAGCATTTAACAAAATACAGCATCCTTTCTTGATAAAAACCCTCAAGAAAGTAGGGATAGAAGGATCATACCTTGAGATCATGAAAGCCATATATGAACGACCCAATGCTAATATCATCCTCAATGGGGAAAAACTGAGAGCTTTCCCCCTAAGGTCAGGAACAAGACAGGGATGTCCACTCTTGCCACTGTTATTCAACATAGTATTGGAAGTCTTAGCCTCTGCAATCAGACAACACAAAGAAATAAAAGGCATCCAAATTGGCCAGGAGGAGGTCAAACTTTCACTCTTTACACATGACATGATACTCTATATGGAAAACCCAAAAGATTCCACCAAAAATCTGCTAGAATTGATTCGTGAATTCAGCAAAATTGCAGGATATAAAATCAACGCACAGAAATCGTTTGCATTCCTATATACCAACAATGAAGCAACAGAAAGAGAAATCAAGGAATCAATCCCATTTACAGTTGCACCAAAAACCATAAAATACCTAGGAATAAATCTAACCAAAGAGGTGAAAAATCTATACACTGAACACTATAGAGAGCTTATGAAAGAAATGGAAGAAGACACAAAAAAATGGAAAAAGATTCCATGTTCCTGGATAGGAAGAACAAATATTATTAAAATGTCAATACTACCCAAAGCAATCTACGTATTCAATGCAATCCCTATCAAAATAACACCAGCATTCTTCACAGAGCTAGAACAAATAATCCTAAAATTTGTATGGAACCAGAAAAGACTCCGAGTAGCCAAAGCAATCTTGAAAAAGAAAACCAGGAGGCATCACAATCCCAGACTTCAAGCTATACTACAAAGCTATAATCATCAAGACAGTATGGTACTGGCACAAGAACAGACACTCAGATCAATGGAACAGAATAGAGAACCCAGAAATGGACCCACAAACGTATGGCCAACTAATTTTTAACAAAGCAGGAAAGAATATCTAGTGGAATAAAGACAGTCTCTTCAGCAAGTGGTGCTGGGAAAACTGGACAGCGACATGCAGAAGAATGAACCTGGACCACTTTCTTACATCATACACAAAAAGAAACTCAAAATGGATGAAAGGCCTCAGTGTAAGACAGGAAGCCATCAAAATCCTCAAGGAGAAAGCAGGCAAAAACCTCTCTGATCTTGGCCACAGCAACTTCTTACTCAACACGTCTCTGGATGCAAGGGAAACAAAGGCAAAAATGAACTATTGGGACCTCGTCAAAATAAAAAGCTTCTGCACAGTGAAGGAAACAATCAGCAAAACTAAAAGGCAACCGACAGAATGGGAGAAGATATTTGCAAATGACATATCAGATAAAGGGTTAGTATCCAAAATCTATAAAGAACTTATCAAACTCAACACCCAAAAACCAAATAATCCAGTTAAGAGATGGGCAAAAAACTTGAATAGACACTTCTCCAAAGAAGACATCCAGATGGCCAACGAACACATGCAAAAATGCTCAACTTCACTCATAACAGGGAAATACAAATCAAAACCACAATGAGATACCACCCTATACCTGTCAGAATGGCTATCATTAACAACTCAGGCAACAACAGATGTTGGCGAGGATGAGGAGACAGAGGATCTCTTTTGCATTGTTGGTGGGAATGCAAGCTGGTGCAGCCACTCTGGAAAACAGTATGGAGGTTCCTCAAAAAACTAAAAATAGAACTACCCTATGACCTAGCAACTGCACTACTAGACATTTATCCAAGGGATACAAGTGTGCTGTTTCAAAGGGGTACATGTACCCCAATGTTTATAGCAGCACTATCAACAATAGCCAAAGCATGGAAAGAGCCCAAAATGTCCATCGATGGATGAATTGATAAAGATGTGGTATATGTATATATATACATATATACATATATATGTACACACACACACACACACACACACACACACACACACACACACATACACAATGGGGTATTACTCGGCAATCAAAAAGAATGAAATCTTGCCATTTGCAACTACGTGGACGGAATTGGAGAGGATTATGCTAAGTGAAATTAGTCAGAGAACGACAAATATCACATGACTTCACTCATATGAGGGCTTTAAGAGACAAAACAGATGAACATAAGGGAAGGGAAGCAAAAAGAATATAAAAACAGGGAGGGGGGCGCCTGGGTGGCGCAGTCGGTTAAGCGTCCGACTTCAGCCAGGTCACGATCTCGCGGTCCGTGAGTTCGAGCCCCGCATCAGGCTCTGGGCTGATGGCTCGGAGCCTGGAGCCTGTTTCCGATTCTGTGTCTCCCTCTCTCTCTGCCCCTCCCCCGTTCATGCTCTGTCTCTCTCTGTCCCAAAAATAAATAAAAAACGTTGAAAAAAAAAAAAACAGGGAGGGAAAAAAACATTAGAGACTCGTAAATATGGAGAACAAACTGAGGGTTGCTGGAGGGGTTGTGCGGGGGATGGGCTAAACGGGTAAGGGGCACTAAGGAAGCCACTCCTGAAATCATTGTTGCACTATATGCTAACTAATTTGGATGTAAATTATTTTAAAAACTTAAAAGAAAAAAAAACATATGGTGATTTTATGAAGAAAATTTCAAGGTGAATATTGGAGCAAAAAAAATCTTTAAGTGATCAAGAAAAGGAGTAAATAGTTTGAGATGCTTTAAATAGTAACAATCAACTCTATATTTTCTTTGTTTTTCAACTCTATAATTTCTAACTCAATATTTTGTGTACACAGTGAAGTTACTGAGCCAAGTAGAAGTTTTGACAGTTTGACGACTTTTAATATATAGTTGTTTCTTGAACAACACAGGGGTTAAGGGCACCGACCTCACCCCCAAAGTTGAAAATTCACATATAACTTTAGACTCCCCAAAACTTAACTACTAACAGCCTACTGTTGATCATAAGCCTTACTAGTGATATAAATGGTTAATCAACACATATTTTGTATGTTATAGGTATTATTTACTGTATTTTTGTAATTAAGCTAAGAAAAGAAAGTATTATTAAGAATATTATAAGGGAAAATACTGTACTGTATTTACTGAAAAAAAATCCACATTTAAGTGAGTCCCTGCAGTTAAAACCCATGTTGTTCAAGGGCAAACTGTAGTTTTGTTATTTGCATTTACTTTAATTCTTTCATCATTAAAGATAATGAGAGTATATGTTGTTGAAACATTGACTATTCTATTCTTCTCACTATCTTCCATAGTATCATATTCTGTAACTAAACAACTAACTTAATCTTGTGCAATAAATGAGATTTTTAAAAATAAGTCATTGTTCTCTCAAAAAATATATTTTTTAATGTTATTACAATATTATTGACTATATTCCCTATGCTGTACTTTTCATCTATGTGACTTATTCATTTTACAACCAAAAGTTTGTACCTTTTAATCCCCTTAGGCCTCTCAAAATATCATTGTAATGTTATTATATTTTTGTAAAAAAATGTGTATTTACTTATTTTGAGAGAAAGGGTGTGTGTGCATGTGTGCACAAATTGGGGAAGGACAGAGAGAGAGAGAGAGAGAGAGAGAGGGAGAATCCCTAGTAGGCTCCGTGCCCAACACAGAGCCTGACCACGGGGCTCAATCTCACGGCCCTAAAATCACAACCTGGGCTGAAATTAAGAGTCAGACACTCAACCGATTGAGCCACACAGGTGCCCCTGTGTATTATCTTTTGATATAAAAAAATAAAAAGAAAATAGGAGCTGTATATCAGTTTAAACCACCAAAAAAGGATTATCATTACAATTGAAAATGCCAACTAAAGTAATATGAAGCTTAGCTCTCTAGCTCTTTTTTCTCCACTGAACACCTTCTTACAAAATATTTTTCATTAATATAAAAGCGAGGTCAATAAATGTGAATTCCTCCACAAATGTTGGATAAGGAAAACCCTGGACCATTAAAACTGCAATAAAGGACCATGAGAGTTTCCTCCTAGCTGCTAATTTCTTCATCATGTCACTTACTGTGCTATAAGAACTCTATTTTTTCTGATATAAATTTTAGGTCACATATCACACAGAATCATTTTGTTCATACTACTACTTTTTAGCAGCTGAGAAATAAAAACATTTGTTTCTTTGTCAGAGTCCAGATAATGGAAGTCACATTTATGCACAGTTGTGGCTGTTGCATTTCAGTAATATTTTTATGTGTAAGATATGCAGAGAATAGTGTTACAAGTGAAGGCTTTAAATAGGAACCCTTCTACAATCTCTTTTCTAAATTTTTAATTATAATGCTTATATAATTCTGCTTTCATTTACTGTATGTGTGTGTTTTAAGAAAGAAGACAATGTTTAATTCACTATAATCCGACTTCTTACTCCTTCTGTGCCATGAAATTTCTCTCAGTAAGGCCTCTCAGGAATCTAATGTTGCCTGTTTCAAAGGGAACTTTTTAGTCCTTACCTCAATGATACTCTACCTCCTTTCATAATTTGCCAGTTTGACTGTTGTTCCTCTGAATATTGTAAGTCATTTCTACTTGGCTTCTTTTAATACATATATATTTAATTTTGGATTTTGGAAATAGGACTATTATGTGCCTAGGGAGATTTTCTTCAAATTTATTATGCTTGGCTTTGGAATCTATAAGTTTTACTTTTCCACCATGTTTGAGAAGTTTGGGGCCTTTATGTCTTCAAGTATTTTTCTATTTTCTCTTACTTTTTAAAGAAAATTTGAGAGAGAGAGAGAGAGAGAGAGAGCAGAAGAGGGATAGAGGAAGACAGAGAGAGAGAGAGAGGAAGAGAGAGAGAGAGAGAGAGAGAGAGAGAGACAGACAGACAGAGAATCCCAAGCAGGCTCCATGCTGACACGGGGCTCAATTCCACAATCCTAAGATCATGACCCAACTCAGAACCAAGAGTTGGATGCTCAACCAACTGAGCCACCCAGGTGCCCCTGTCTTCCTTTTTGAGACCTCTGATTACCTATATGTCAGACTGTTTCATTTTGTCCCATGGGTAACTAGGTTCTATTTATTAAAAAAACAAAAACGAAAACAAAATATTTTTGTCTCTTCTTCAGATTGTGTAACTATTAATCCATATTCAGGTTCATTGACTATTTTCTCTGTTGTCTCTTATCTGTTAGTAAACACGTTGATTTAATTTTTTATTTCAGATATTTTCTTTTTCAGCTCTAGGTTTTCAGTTTGGTTCTTTTATATAAAGTCTTATTCTTTAAAGATGTTTTTATCTTATTTCTTTACTCATTACAAGCATATTTTCCTTTACTTCAATGAGCATTATTATAATAGCCACTTTAAGATCTTTATTGGATACTTTCAACACATATGTCATTTTAGGGTCAATTCAGCTTCTCTTCCTCAGGAAACCTTCCTTAACCTCAGCTGGGTTGTTATAGGCTCCTTTCTGTTCTCTGAAAGTTCAGGATACACTTCTTTCTTATTATTCATTATATAAAATTAAAATAATGTTTTTTTACATGCCTATATTCTCAACTAGATTGTAAATTTTTCAAGGACTTCTAATCCATATCTTTTTCATCTATGTTCCTCCTAGTTTCTAGCATAGTAATTGGAAAATAGTATATATTAAATAGATGTTTGTTTAATTAAATGGAATTTAGGAAGGCAGTGTGGCTCATTATTCAGGTAGAGCACACTGAAAAGCAAGAACTGGCGTTTAGGCCTCAGTTTTATAGGCCAGAAACTAAATTTGGTTAATATACCTAACGTTGGTTCAGTTTTGGGAGCTCATTCATACTGTCCAAAATTGTAATTAATTGATGCATAAATTAGAGTTTCTATCGGTTAAAGTACAACAGTGTATATGCCTTTCTAATGATTAATCTATGTCTTCTTTTCAGGATATAATATTTCTGGTGCTGTGGGTCTGGAAAATAAACTTTTTAATCAAAATATTGTTACCTATAGTAAAATAAATGTAGTTCTATTAAACAATAATTCATTTAAGATGAAAAGCCTTATAAAACATCCTTACCCCTTGACCTGGTGTGGTCTGAGCATGAGTCTGCTCTCCACATGTTCTCCCTTGGATAGTTCTGGGTAATACAGATATCCTCCCTTTTAAACTCATTTTTTTTTCCCCTCTTGCATCCTTAGAGACCATCTTTTAAACTTAGATTAATTCTTTCATCAGGTAGATTACAGGTTTAAAAAGATCTGTGCTGTATTTATACATGTTTCTGAGTTTATACACTCATTAGTCACTTTGTTTGAATTTTAATAAAACTCAGCTTTTAACAAGGTTCCCCTTTCCCTATGTTGATTTCAAGACAGTTAATTACCCTCATCCATTTATATTTAGTTTATTATAATTAGTTTAGTCATAAAGGTAACACTATTTCAAGTTTTGAAGACATTTTTTTCTTTCATCCTTAAACAACTACATAAGTTCTTAACTAAGTAATAAACAACTTAGGGTGTGTATCCATCCATCCATCCATCCATTCATTCTTCTATGCATTACTCACCCCATTATTTATTGAGAGCCACGCAGTTTTCTAGCTGAACCAGTGCTTCTTACAGACTATAACAACAACAGCAAAAAATTGTTGTTAAGGAAATGGTGAAACAGAGTGTAATGAGTATTATAAGAAAAAAGTTCATGGGGCTCTTGGGTGGCTTAGTTGGTTAAAGTCCGACTTGGACTAGGTCATGACCTCACGGCTTGTGAATTCAAGACCTGCATCCGGTTCTGTGCTGACAGCTCAGAGCCTGAAGCCTCCTTCACATTCTGTATCTCCCTCTCTCTCTGCACCCCCCCCCACACTTGCACTCTGTCTCTGTTTCTCTCTCTCTCTCTCTCTCTCTCTCTCTCTCAAAATAAATAAGCAAAATAAAAAAAATTTTTAAGAAAAAAAAAAGAAAAAAATTCAAGGAGCTTTGAAAATGTATATTACACACACAACCTAGACTAGAAATCATGGCAGGTGTCTCTGAGAAAGTAGTACCAACTTGAAAGCTAGAGAATGAGCAGAAGTTAGCTGAAGAAGAAACTGGTGGGAAGAGATAGGGGCATGGTTTAGAAACGCAAAGGAGTTCAAATATATTGGAGCTGAATACAAAAAGGAGTTTGATGGCAGATGAAATCAGAAAGAACACTAAATAGAGGTATTTCTTTGAGAGATTCCTAAAATATGTTTTTAGAACTGTAGGCTCATTGTGTTTAAATAGCAGTTATCAATTTTTAATACAGATGATTTGAAAGGAAATGAAGAGTAGTGTAATCCCACTATCCAAATAACTTGTGTTGGTATTAGAGCAAACTAACAAAGCTACATATTCAAATTGAGAAAATTTCACACGATACAGAAAACAATCAAATCAAAGTGAGTCTCCAACTATCACCCTAATCAAACTCCCTACATTGAACTACACTTAAGTTTTGTTGAGTTCCTTCAGGGAAGAGAAAGAGGCACACTTATCTAATTAATTATCTATCTATATTTATCTTTTGTATTATTCTATTCTAATATATACTATTCTACATCTACATTTAATATGTCATAGTATATTCTGGATGTTATTTATATTAACACCTACAGAATGATCTCATTCTGTTTAACAGCTGTGTATTACTCTTTTATGAGAATGTGCCAGGAATTAAGTTATTGTCTGTCAGTATCAGGCCTACCCTTCTATATGTCTAGGTGATGCTGGGGCTACAACTATGTAAGCTGTGTTTTCCCTTTGTATGTGCTACCCACCTCTCCCCTTAAACCTCTGCCAATAGAGGTGGCAGAAGAATGGAAGGCTAGAGGACAAATCGTGTCCTTCCAGTTTTCTTTCTATTCCCATTTCCTTTTATTCCTATCCCTGTTTGCTTTCTGTCCCGTCTCTTACCCCATCCTCACTTCTTCTTCCTGAAAGTAACAGTTAATTTCAGTAGCAACTGGTTGATTCCGATTTTCAGTTTTCTCCACCCAGAATCCACTCCTTTTTGTTTTTTGTTTTTTTTTTTTTAATTTTTTTTTTCAACGTTTATTTATTTTTGGGACAGAGAGAGACAGAGCATGAACGGGGGAGGGGCAGAGAGAGAGGGAGACACAGAATCGGAAACAGGCTCCAGGCTCTGAGCCATCAGCCCAGAGCCCGACGCGGGGCTCGAACTCCCAGACCGCGAGATCGTGACCTGGCTGAAGTCGGACGCTTAACCGACTGCGCCACCCAGGCGCCCCAACTCCTTTTTGTTTTTAATGTTTATTTATTTTTGAGAGAGAGAGCCCAAGCTGGGGAGACGTCTGGAGAGAAGGGGACAGAAGATCTGAAGCAGGCTCCACACTGACAGCAGCGAGCCTGATGCAGGGTTTGAACTCACGAACTGCAAGATCACTGCCTGAGCCGAAATCAGACGCTCAACCGACTGAGCCACCCAGGCTCCACTCCTTTGTAAGTCTCTCAGAGACACTAGTAACATCTTAGTGCTGGTTCCTCAGCCACTTAGAAATCTGGGCAGAGCCACAGTATGACTTTCATAGGCCCTGGGCACTTATGCCTTTGGGAGTTCCTTCATCCATAGTAAAAATTTTTTAAACTGTATTTTATGATGGCATTAAAATAAAGACAAATATTAATATTATTTATAATAAATTTTCCTTTGATCTTAAAGTTTACTTTTTTTGATTTTATTAAAAACTTTTTTTAATCTTTATTTATTTTTGAGAAAGAGAGAGAGTGTGAACAGGGGAGGGGAAGAGAGAGAGGGAGACACAGAATCTGAAGCAGGCTCCAGGCTCTGAGCTCTCAGGACAGAGCCTGACACGGGGCTCAAACTCATGGACTGCGAGATCATGACTTGAGGCCAAGTCTGATGCTCAACCGACTGAGCCCCATATTCTTCTTCTGATTTTAAAACAGATCAAAACATTCTCATGAGCCCAGAAAACTATTTTGGGTCTGTGCACTGTGTCTACATTGCCTAATGGATAATTTGGCTCTTGTTTCAAGTCTCTGATCCACAGGGCTCCTCCTCCTGGCTCAGAAGCACCAATATTATTCCAGAGGTACTTCTTCCAAAATTTTAGGCCCCAGGTCGATGGGTGCCCTGCCTCTAATCTGTTTTGGTCATTCTAACCTCTGTTGGCAGAGGTCTCTCTCCTCGACTTGGAGACAACCACTTTCTTGCTATGTCCTCACATGGTTGTTCCTATGTATTTTCTGTGTCCTAATCTCTTTCTATCAGGACACAAGCTGGATCAGGGTCCACCCTAAGGACTCCATTTTAATTTAATTACCACCTTAAAGTTTCCACAGTCACATTCTAAAGTACCAGGGCTAGGGCTTTAATACATGAATTTTAGGGGAGGACACAA
The DNA here is from genome assembly GCF_028749965.1 of Puma concolor. NCBI lineage: Eukaryota > Metazoa > Chordata > Mammalia > Carnivora > Felidae > Puma > Puma concolor. The sequence continues at coordinate 138,841,682 of NC_141674.1, read as the reverse complement.
TTTAGCCCATAATAAGTGGATTTGCCAACACTTATTTAACCAGAATCGTATTGATAAGCAGTTCTGTTATTTTCAGCTTTAATTATTATCAACATGTTTTCTTTTTTTATTATTTAAATTAAAAAATATATGTTTATTTATTTTTGAGAGAGAGAGAGCAGGGAGGGAAGGGCAGAGAGAGAGAGAGAGAGAGAGACAGAGAAAATATCTCAAACAGTCTCTGTGCTAATAGTGTGGGACTCGAACCCACGAACCATGAAATCATGACCTGAGCTGGAGTCAAGAGTCAGACGCTTCACTCTCTAAGCCACCCAGATACCCCATTACAAACACGTTTTAATGAACAGTTTGAATATATATCTGACCAAATCTTTGGGAGTGAAACTGTGGCATTAGTTTCTTAAGTGAGGTGGGAGGGGGGATGGGCTAAATGGGTAAAGGGAATTAAGGAATCTACCTCTGCAATCATTGTTGCGCTATATGCTAACTAACTTGGATGTAAATTTAAAAAATTAAATTACATCAAAAAAAAGAGTAAGACTACAGGATACCTTCATATTTAATTTATAATTTTCATACCTATTGCCTTGCTACATTACTGAAACTTTCAAATTCTTGCTCAAAATACATGAACTTGCCAGCATTGTCATCAAATTCTACATTTTGCTGATCTAATGAGTGAAATACGATTATACACTTGTTTTGATTTGTATTTCTTTAAATATGAGTCAGGGTAAGCATTTCTTTTATGTGTTTATTTTCCACTTATATTTCTTTTTGTGTAGACTGCTTGTTCATATATTCAGCTGGTTTTTTGTTCAATGTTTGCTTTTTCTAATTGATTTTTGTGTGGTAACCATCATCTCTGATTTCTTTAGCTATACTCATGTTTTCACATCAGCTAGTTAACTTGTCATTATCTTTAGGTCTTAGGTTAGAAATGACCCCCAACATAAATTCCTCTATGATCTTTCCCACCAAATGCCTGGATCAGGAACACTCCTAAGTATCAGGCCTCTTTATCTACATTTAGCACTTATCCTACCTCCTAAGGAATGGAAATTGCTTTTTACTTTTTTGTCTTCCCCACTAGATATAATACTGACACCAGAGACCTTGATTTGTTCATTGATGAAGCCTAGGTAATTAACAGTGTCTGACTCTAAAAGGTATTCGATATATAAATACATATATTTTTGAGCTGGCTGAAGGAAAGAAGGAAAGGATCAGTGAGTTTTTATTGAGCCATATCTCTTAAGGTTTCACGTTCGAAAACTATTGATTCATTTGGAGATCTAGTCGGTTAGCGTATTTCCTATGTATAACTCTGGTTACTAAATTTAGCCAACAAAGTAAATTACACTGGTTGTGAGCAAAATGTGGTACTTTCTATCACAGCAGAGGTCATTTTATTTATTTATTTCAGACTTTGAAAAGCATTTTGATTATTTTTTGGGAGTGGCCATCTCTGCTGCTCAGGGATAGTTCATTAATAGAGACTTGTTTGCCTTGTCTTCTCAAAAGAGGCAAGAGTGCATAGCAGATGAGAACTTGGGCTCAGGAGTGCATGCATTTCCATCTTTGTTCCACCACCTCTAGCTTTGTGGCCCTGTCCATGTTACTTAAACCTGATCCCTAGTCTTGTCATCTGTAAAGTAAGGATATTATTATCTGCCACATAGTGTTGCTGGAAGAATTAAAAGAGATAACATTTACTAAACACTTAGTACAGAAAACTTAATACATTAGATATCATTATTATTAATACCATCTTTGTTACTTAGGGAGTTGACACATCCTTTGAGAGTGGTGAATTGGGAGTATTTTCACTGACCTATTGCTTTCCAAGGAAGATGAGGCAATATACATTGAGATTACCATAGAACATAAGTCAGCATTGACTACCATACATAGTCACAGTGTGAAATAGAGACCAGTGTATCAGTCAGTGAGGAAATAGTTTAAGCAGTAATATGTATGTGTGTGCACAGCTGCATTGGTACATCTACATGTATTCTTACATATATAGATGCACAGCCATCCCAAAAATCTCATTAGGAAATCACTGTTGTTCCTCCCTCTAAATATTTCTAAAGTTTTGGTTTTTTATTTTATTATTTCTTTACTCTTATAAAATTCCCCTGATATCTATTGGCGTCCTATTTACTATATATAAAAAAAATATGTGAAATATGATACAGACAGAACTGTGCCTTTAGCTGCCATGGGATTGATACTGGTCAAGTGTAACAATGAAAGCAGAATTCTTAATTGGTTCTAGTGATGCCTGATTATTCTAGAGTCTGTATGAAATAGAATGCATTTTGTGTGTGTGTGTGTGTGGTCAGTTTTGTGGATGAAAGAAGAGGCAGCTGCTCAAATGGTGAGATTTCAGAAGGTCCCAGAAGTACTATTTCTCAGTATCTCTTCATCATACCTGAAATTAGAGGACCATTTTGAGTGGGTAAATTTTTGCATTTTTCATAGGTGACTTCAAGAAATTCAAACATCATGGAAAGAATAAGCCATTCTTATTTAACCTTTTCAAGTGATTGTTTTCTGATTATTTTCTAATGTAAAGGCTAATCTGGAGATATATATATATATATATATATATATATATATATATATATTCAACCTAATGCTTTAATTTCAAATCCACTGACCAAACTGGTATTGCCTTGAGAGGAAAAACATCTCTCATAGAGTATATCGATAATATGTTTTTTCAAGTCTAAAATGCATTTTATTCACTTATGTGTGTTAATGTGGTTATTTCTGGGTTATATAGTTAGAAATGATTTTAACTTTTTTTTTAATTTTTTTAATGTTTATTTATTTTTGAGAGAGAGACAGAGCATGAGTGGGGGAGGAGCAGAGAGAGAAGGAGACACAGAATCCAAAGCAGGCTCCAGGCTCTGAGCTGTCAGCACAGAGCCTGATGCGGGGCTCGAACCCATGAGCCTTGAGATCGCGACCTGAGCTGAAGTTGGACGCTTAACCGACTGAGCCACCCAGGCACCCCTTAACTTTTTCACTATACTTTAAAAATTTTCTAAAACTGCTAACTACATGTTTGTTTAGTTAGAAGTAAGAAAAATAAGAAAATGACCATTAGATTTCTACCTACACAAGGAGTTGTAGTTACCTAATTCCCTGATCAATTATGAAACAACCTGTGCTTTAGAGAAATTGGAATGGAACAATATAAAGCTATCCAAAGTCAATAGAAGTGACTGAATTTCAACCACAGCATCAACAAAATCAGAAGGAGAATTGATAAAATGCAAAGTTGATGTTATTTTTGATGTTAACTTAGCAAAATAAATCCTAAGAGAACAATCAAATAATCTCCTAACTTCAATTTTATTATTTTTAATGTTTTTGTTTTATTTTTGAGAGACAGAGAGAGAGAGAGAGAGCATGAGTGGGGGAAGAGGAGAGAGAGAGAGGAAGACACAGAATCTGAAGCAGGCTCCAGGCTCCAAGCTGTCAGCACAGAGCCTGATGTGGGGCTCGAACCCACAAACTGTGAGATCATGGCCTGAGCCGAAGTCAGATGCCTAACCGACTGAGCCACCCAAGCGCCCAACCTAACTTCAATTTTAAAGACAGGAAGATAAAAACCTTTTCCCACACTGCATGTGGAAATGAGTCAGCTTCATTTCAGCCCAGGAAACATTTATTCTGTGTCTACTGTCTACCTACCAGATATTACAACATGGTCAATATACAAATAAGAAATCAAATATCATGGGGCAAGTGTTTTAAATAAACAAGGAATGTGTCTAGAAGGGTGTAAGACAAAATTGCCAAAGGTTTATACTGCAGAGTAAGATTACATGACGTTTTCTCATTTTGCTTGTCTATTCTCAAATGTGTACTGTGATATATATTTGTGTGAACGTGTGTGTGTATGTGTGTGTGTGTGTGTGTGTGTGTGTGTGTCCCTTATATGACATTCCTATCCACATTTGATCCTCAACCTCCTTTGTAACCTTTATTTCTGCTTTCTCTCTCCACAATTCATATATCCTCTGATTAATAGTATATTTGTGGGAAGGAGCATTTTGTACATCAGTTTTTGACTCTATTTCCTATCCCTGCTGATGGCCTGCTATTGTCAATTTAAATATCACCTGCTTCAAACAGTCCCACATTATGTGTGAAAACCTCTCTGACCCTGAATTCCTAAACCCTTATTTCTCTCAGTGCTGAGCATTTTGTGATACGGTGTCTTGCATTGCTATTTTACTTAATACCTTACCCTATATGGTACTTTACTTTCATAACAATTTTACATAAATTATCTTATTTCATTCTGTGAAATAAGGTAGATATGATCTCTGTCTTCTGTGTGGGAAAAGAGCAGTATTAAGTGACTTGCTTACACTTCTGAGGAGCCAAGGCCAAGAACATAGGTTTCTGACTCTTGATATAATTTGATTTTCATTAAATGGAGTTACACTTAGTTTACTTTTGCTCTCTGACAAAACTGTATATCAACTCTATGAGCTCAGGAACTCTTTAGAAGTCAAGAATATAGTGTACACAATAGGTGCTCAGTAAAATCATTGATTAATGTTTTGACAAGATCTATAAAGCAAATCAACATAAATCAAAGCAAATTTCCTGGCTAATTAAGAGATAACCTCTTCAATATTAAAATCTTCAGGTCTGTCATTCTTCAAGATTTTAAAATTCTATTTGTAGGTATTTGCATTTGTTTAAGATATAAGGAAGATATTTAGAGAAAAAAATCAGCATTTAGAAAGAGAAGGCAACACTTTTATTCACCTGAAGGGAAAGTTTACTAGTGGAATGACTGGTTGAGGAGGAGAGAGCAGCATAACTGGCAAAAACCCTCACTGTAGTAGGAGAAAAGGAAATCCAGGGAAGAAGAAAGCACCATGAAATGCCATGATGTTGGGCTTTGTTCTGGATTTTGTATATTTCTGACAAGGGTGGAGAGAGCAGGACCTCACAGAAACAGAGCAATATTCAACACGGTTTATAAGCTACTGATAAAATCTCTGCTCACTGGTGGTTTCCCAAGTGGACAACAACTTAGCAGGCCAATCAAAGAGTGGTAAAATTTCATGTGGAGCTCTGAGACTTCTGCCTTAGTTGGCTGGAGTCAGGAACAAGGTGAACTGCCCACAAGCTAAGGGCAAGCAATACCCAGGGGAAAGTAAACATTTTTCTCATTGCAGCAAAAGACTAAATCTAGTTATGCAAACAATGACGACAGTGAGTGGGGATACTGATGGATAAAATACATACTGTACAATTCATTCAATCTTTGTGAATCATAGAATCTGAAAATAATTTTTATGTTATAATGAGTAATTGAAATAAATTAATACAATTTTTGTTTTGTACAAAAATAATAGTGGCTAGAAGCATAGGCTTTATACCCCCTCCTTTCTTGGGTAATTTCTTATGGAATGTACTTTCATCCATTCAACACTTATTTAGCAAGCACTGTATATACTAGATCCAATAGTAGGCCCTGGAGTTGTAACTGTGAAGTAAACAGACCCGAGCTCAGGTCTGGAAACTGGGCACAACAGTATCGTGACTTTTTATTATAATGACCTTCTCAACCTCCTAATTATCCATCCTTAATGGATACCCTTGGTAGCTGCCCGTCTTCCTAGTCTCTTTGTATGCTACATTCTATTAACTCTCTCCATAGTTCTCTGCAGTACAGGCATCCCCTCCTGCCGCCCAGTATGATAATTGTGCCTACCTCGCTTCTGATCAGTAAGTACTGCCACTCTTCCTCTATCATTTCCTTATTTCAACACCCCCTTTGCTTTCATTGTCTTATGTCCTACTCAATGTCCTTCATTGTCCTACTGTCAGGGCTGGCTGAGACCAGCCATCACTGTGCTTCTAAGAGTGCTCAGCCCTTCTTACCGATGCATTTCATACTTTGGTTATAGGTGATTCAAACAGGCTCTCCCATGGAATAAAGTGAGCTGGAGTTTGTCTGCTTTATGTAGTATGTCCACACTAGCATACTACTTCTCTGAGCCTTTGGGTCTCATTTTCCATGGCAGTTTCAGCATTTCACTTAGTACAGACTATTATGAATCTTGCAAACTCCTAGTCCCAGGTGTTTGTGAAGTCTTTTGTCTTTCTCTCTCTTTCTTTCTTTTTCTCTTTCTTTCCTTCTTTCTTTCTTTCTTTCTTTCTTTCTTTCTTTCTTTCTTTCTTTCTTTCTTCTTTATTGAAATATAATTCACATAATTCGCACACCATACAATTTATCCATTACACTCATTATCTCATATAATCCTCACAATAACCCTCACATATGCTATTATTGTCACTATTTACAGGTAAAGGGATAATGTCTTAACGGGGCTGAGTAACTAGCCCAAGGTCATTCATCTGGGAAATATTGGGATCTAGATTTGAATCCAGTATTGTTTGATTCCAAAGTCATGCTGTGCTTGTTCTTAAAATGTAGACTTATTTAAAAATTGCAAACTCTTGCCCTTATTTTAAATAAGCATTGTTTGGGCTTCTCAGTCAACTCCCTCACCTATGAAGTCATAGTCATTATTAGTAACTCATTTATTTCTAGGAAGGAACATAGAGCATTCAGTAAATATGATTTAATCTTGTATTTTGTCTTCATTTTTGGAAAATGACTGGGTGGGGACCTAATTTCAGATGGGAAAAGTAAGATGTAAGTAGTCAATTGACCAGTTCAAGGTAAAAAAAAATTAGCTGATTCTGGGGCCAAGAATGGAAGTATGTCACCAGTTTCTGACCAGGGACATGTCCTACCATGGCCTTGTGCTGCCCACAGAGGAGTTTCTTGATGGGAATACTGCCACTCACCAATAACACTCTGGAGAAATGCTTCCAGGTAATAGTGGAGAAAACTGGAAACTAGTACAGGGGAACATCACTGACTAAATTAGAGCATGACCAACAGGCTGGAGGGCTTTGTGAGCTTGTAACTCAATGGCAGCTCGAAGTGGCTGTGATCTTTCTGCACTTGAGAACATTAAAACCTGGTGCCTCTTTGCAAAGGCCTGGTTTGGAAGCAAGAATTCATCCACACATTTAACTCAAGCTTCGTATCTGAACCTGGGTCATTGTAGTTACCATAAGAATTGAAAGATGGATGAATTGACATCTTTCAGTGTTTTTTGTCTATCTGGCAAAAATGGCCCAACACTGCATGTAAATAATTATAAATAAAACAGAAAGTCAGAAGACCTTCTAGTTAATATTTAATGACCAGTTCTCTGGCAGCAGTGCACATTCCAAAGATTTCCCAACCAGTCGTGTTTATACTGCTATAAACTCCAACAGGCCCAGCTTTTCTCTGAGGTTAGAGCACACTCCAAGAGCTAATATTTCTCCTACCTGAGAACTTTAAAAATGGTCTAAAAATCCAAAGCCAGGAATGTGCTAGTTGCTTGTTGATGTTTTTGTTAACCAAGAAAGATTGGTGGCAAAAACCACCTTCTTGTTTGTTGCAGAAGATTATGGGACTCTATTTGAGAATAAATTATGAAAATACCTATTTTTGCCAGCTTTGTCAGAGAAGGGAGTATACGTCCAAAGAAGCCAAGTCATTTCAAAACTTGGTACGCAAGCTATTTGTTTCTCGAAAATTAGGAAAAGAACGTGACCTTAAAGGAAATGAAAAAGCTCAACAGGAAATTTCGTAAATTGTAATATTCTGACTTAACCACTTTTTAAAAAATTCAGATACTGAGATTCATTAAATAAGTAAAACTAACATTTTTGTAGGTCTTAATGTAAAGAATAGTTTGCCTATGTTATTGCCTTTGAGTCTGTTAAAGTTTTGAGGATTCATGAAACGCTAAAGTAATGGGAAGTATCACTCTGAGTATTCAGGAAGTGTGAGTGTTGGTGCTTGTACGGAGTAATAAACCACTGAATCCTTTCCCAAGGAACTTCATAGTACGGTATTCTTATAACAGCAGAGTTGGCCAAAGGATTCTTTATTTTAGCTTTAGTAAATAGCCCTGGGGCAGGGGTATCTATTTCTAAATGAATATACTCTATGTACACAAAACCATGCAGGGTGAAGATCAAATCTTTAATTAGTAATTAGCATAAGAAAAGCTATAAGGAAGTGATGTAGTCTATAGGAAAAAGATTTCAAGTTACAAATCAAGAAATGAGAGTGCTCTTAAGAGTAACCATAACATCAACATGCATTTATTTCATTTTTAGTTTGTGCCAAGAACGGTTTTAGGCTTTTTCTCTATTGCCCATTTAATCCTTGTAACAGCCCTCTGGAGTAGATACTGTTGTTATTCCTGCTATGCAGAATAGGACACAAAGGGATTGCTGGGTTAAGTAACTTGCTCAAGGGCACTGAACTTCTTCTAAGTGTAGTTGCTGGGATTCAAACCCTAGAAATCTACCTCTAGAGCTCATGCTCAACTGTTCTGCTAAATTGCTTTTTGATTAATAGTTCTACCTTTGCTAAGTGAGCCTGGTCAATGTTTTTTATTTTATTTTATTTTTTTTCAATCTTTTAAAATTATCTGATATCTGCTATTGCTACTCTCACAAAGTTGTTTTCAGGATTAACTGAAATAATATATTTAAGAGCACTTTAAAAGATAATGTGCTCTTCCAATGAGGTGATATTATTACTTTGTATACAATGGTTAGTTACTCAGAGCAATGGTCCATTAAATGGTCAGCAATGAGTGCATTTGGTATACTAATAAACCGAACCACCATAATAGGCTTCTTTTAGATGTACACACATTAGTTCTTCCCAGAACTCATGAGCAAGTCAAGGCTCAAACTGGCACTGCACACAGTTATTTGGAGATACATGGGCATATTTCTGGAAACAGGGAGGAACTGCTGTAATTGTTTGCACATGCAGACATTGTCTCAAATTATGATTTTGCTATTTCAGAGATTCCCTTGTCATAACTACCAAAATGACACAAGCAGTACTTTTTTGTAATCTCCATATTTGACGCATGAAAGAAGACTTAATTCCTGTTTGAATAAACAACATAATAAGGTTATTGAGATTAGAGACCATTACTATATAAAATTATGTCTAAGTGGCAGATATAATTAACATTGGATTGTAATTACACTAATTACAAGTCACATTAAGACACTCCAGTAATGACAAAGTGAGAACCCTATAATTGAATGGAATAAGTAGGGAAACATGCTGCTCACACTAATTACCTAAATGAGCTAATATGTCTTCAGAGTGACAGTCTTGCTCAATGTTATTACGCAGACAAGGCAGTTGAGTGAGGTATTTTTTGAAATACATATATATTTTTTCCAGTTTTTCCCTTTATTCTCTCCAGGACCTATTTCAAAGCATCAGCAGCTTCAGGATTTCTCTCTTGAGCCAAAGAAAAGTAGAGCTTTCTCTAACCTTCTTACAAAAGAGCACATACAGCCCAGATCCGTAGACCTTAGGTAAGACTTAGATCTTAGTGTGTATGGAATGAACTGAGCACTAGCTGGTTCCTTGGATTGGCTAATGCTCTCCAATTTCTCCTCTGTCCTGTCTTTTCCAGTTTACCAGATAAAGCAGCTCCAGCTTCCTGTGTATTTTGCAGCATTGAGAACAATCATGTTGTGGGTTCCGAAGTACCAAACATGGCTTCCGCTGCCCGGCCCCAGAGAGGCCCTGGAGAGTGATAAAATTTGAATTATTCATAGCAATTAGTACCAGCACTGCACTGGGACTCACATTTCAGCCCAAGATTTTAAGTGAGAATATAAAATAATACTGGAATATGAATTCATGGCACTGTGAAAGTTTATTTTTTGTTTTTTCTTTTCCCTCCTCAAATACCTTTCCTCTTTGTACTTCTAACTATCTGGGGCACTGCTTGGGTAAGGTTAAAAAAAAAAAGGAAACAGGATGTAGCTATTTAAAACCTTAAAAGAAGATATTTTGTTTTTAAGGCAGGGATATCACAATATGTGGGAAACTGAATTGATGCACTTATATTGATAAATAATGCTGAGTGGAGCTTTTTTTTCTCTTCTGTTGGGGAAGAAAGGAAATGGTATCAGACATGCCTTTGTCAGTGGGGCTTTCAAACTGTTTCTGTATATAAGTCTTTTTCCTGTCTTAATGAGATTTCCTTCTCTTTGTCCAGAAACTGCAGTTTTGCCTCTAAAGAGCCAGGTTTACGTGTTTCTAATACAAAACACTAAGCCAAGTGTGCAAGGTTCATTAATAAGTAGATACTACATTAGTCCAAACATGGCAATTTGGCCCGCCTACCCTGTTAATATTTGGTGTGTAACTCAGAAATAATGACTCTGTTCTCTTGAAAAATTCTACTTCCAGGTTTTGCAATTCTTGCAATCAATCATTTTATTTCAAATTGGATTTAGTGTTGAATTTGAATTGGGGCTATACTCAATTAATTCTTTAGTTATACAAACTCATATAATAAAGTATTAGGAGTTTACATAAGAGGGTGTTGATTGAAATAAATAGAGTTGGAGGCCAGCCTTCCACTAATGGCCATGCAAGTCAGAGGCTAATGGACCTGGCCATATTTAATCTAAGACAAGGAGTGGGGTGATTAAGATTTTATCCTAGCACTATCCTGTTCTCACTGATGATTTTGCAAATTACTCATACCTCTGTTTTTGTAAGATGGCAATTCAATGGTTCTTTGCAACTTCTTTAGAGTCCTGAGGCTTAGAGCAGCCCAAGAACTTTTTGCACTTTATGTCACTACCTCTAGGTAAAGAATTAGCCAAGTTGGCAGAGCAAACAGATACCCAAGACTAGAACCTTTCTGTAAAGACCCAGATAGTAAATATTAAGATCTTGGGGGTCACATTTGATCTGTGTGTATACATATATAGATAGATAGGTAGGTAGATAGATAGATATGTGTGTATGTATATGTATATATGTGTATATATATGTGTGTATACACATATATATAACTCTTTAAAAATGTAAAAACCATTCACCATTCTTGGCTTGCTGGGCTTTAAGCTTTTGGGGCTGTAAGAGGCTACAGGTAGAATTTGGGCCACAAAGCCAACTCCTGCCCCCCAGTAATGTAATTGAACATCTATCACATTGAAGAATTGTTCTTTAATAGGAACTAAATATAAAAGTCCTTCAGTCAACTCTTCCCAATGTACTGAAAAATAAAATGTAGACGATAGATATTTAAAGTTACAGACATTTTTTGTTTTGTTTTGTTTTTTCTATTTATACTTGAACCAGTTGCTCTACTGGGCAGATCAAAGCTTAAGAGAGGAGAGGCAGTTTTCACATAGGCTATGGGAGTGGCCTTGTCTGGGTCAGAGCCAAAGTGAGGTGAGGAGGGCAGCTGTGCAAAACTGGACATGACAGACTGCTTATACACAGAGGGTTGATCAAATAAGTAACTATGTTAAGGATAAGGTGACCCAGGTATGAGAAGAGAGTTATACATATATGGAAAGGAATAAAACCAGAAAGAGCCCTTAATTTTCAGTACATATAGATACATAAAGAAATACAGAATTATATAGATATAAATATAGGTGTAAATTATGTGTAAATATAAGAATATATATACATATGTGTGTATATACACATACACACACATATGTATATATATATGTTTATACATATATAGCAGACCTGGTACCCAGATTGCTGCTTCATAATATCATGAACAGACCTAGTGCCTAGACTATGGCCCCATAATATCATTTTCCACTGAAAGAAACCAACGCTCCTAGGATAAATGGTTGATTCCAGAATAATTGATTGAGGCAGGGCACATTTCAGTCTAGAAGATCTTTCTTGTCCCAGGAAAAATTAAAAAAGGCCCCAGAATGATTGGGTAATGTCAAAAAGATCCAGAAACCAGTTTGAAGGGACTCCCACCAGACAAACCAGTGATAATTCCAGCATCAAAAGGAAAACATGGCAGTAAGAATAGTACTTATTTGAAAAGTTAGGACCATTTGATACATTAAAAGTTTGAGGAAAGATGGGAAATTTACATGGTTTTAAAATAGATCCCTACAAAATACGCATTTATTACCAAGGAGGCTAGGAAGAATTACTTTATGGAGGAAAAGCCTGACAGACACCACCTTGATCACTGATTAAAGTGAGCATCGTCAGTCCTGAGACAAGTCCAAATTGTATGCCATTTAATAGGATACAGTTAGGAAAATGTGATATTTTCATCAAAAAACATAACTTGAATCTAATCATGAGGAAACATTAGACAAACCTCAACTGAAGAATATTTTACAAAATAACTGGTTCTAAAGTCTTCAAAAACACAAGGTCATGAAAGTCAAGAAAAGACTGAGAAGTAATTCCCTTGTGAAGAATAAAGAGATATGACAGCTAAATGCAACACATAATTCTCAACTAATTATTTTCCTATAAAAAACATTGTAGGGGGGGCGCCTGGGTGGTGTAGTCGGTTAAGCATCCGACTTCAGCCAGGTCACGATCTCGCGGTCTGGGAGTTTGAGCCCCGCGTCAGGCTCTGGGCTGATGGCTCAGAGCCTGGAGCCTGTTTCCGATTCTGTGTCTCCCTCTCTCTCTGCCCCTCCCCCGTTCATGCTCTGTCTCTCTCTGTCTCAAAGAGAAATAAACGTTAAAAAAATTAAACAAACAAACAAGCAAACAAAAAAACCCATCTGACTCTTGATTTTAGTTCAGGTCATGTTCCCAGGGTTGTAGGATCAAGGCTTGGGTCATGATCCCAGGGTCATGGGATCTAGTTCCACATCACTCTGGGCATGGAGCATGCTTAAGATTCTCTCTCTCTTTCTCTCTCTCTTTCTCTCTACCCCTCCCCCACCTTGCACGCATGCACTCTCTCTCTCTCTCTGTCTCTCTCTGTCTCTCTCTAAACAAACAAGCAAACAAACAAAACCCCAAAACCACCTTTCCAGAGATCATCACTTGACTTTGTGGTGGACCAATAATGATTTATAGTCTGGGTCCCTGTGTGAAAATCCATTTGTATGTATTACCACTTATGATGAAGAAAGTGGACGTCCCATTTAGGCTTCATGTTCCCTAGGCTTATTTTTCCCAACACTTCCAGATATGTGCAGTCAAGTCTTCCAAATACATACTCAATATTCTGCCTGATTCTGAAGCATTTTTTTTTTACTAAATCAGGATATATAACACGTGCCCTCCATCTGACAGGACTTGGAATTAAGACTCTGAGGTGAACATTTGACTTAGTTGTGACTGACAGGCTTTCCTATTGCTTCCCCAATATCTTTGCTGCCAAGCAACCTATAACCAGAGCCCCAGGAGCATTTCCTATGAGTCTGTGCCTCTTCATACCCCTTTTCTTCTCTTTCCTGTCCCCATGTTGGCTCAGTCGAAAGGCTTGGATTTCTGTGGTTCCTGCTCTTTGCTTCAGGCTGGAGCTCAATCTCATAGCTGGAGTACTATAATAGTTTTTCTTGTGCAAGCCCTTTCCACCCAAGAGTCCTGCGCTCTGTATGCAGTCCAGGCTGTTGATTAGTCCACTACCATCTCTGACAAATATTTTCAAATAAAACTTCTTTCCCACAACAAAAAGTAAAGTATTTTTGAAATGTGGTCTGAATTAGATTCCTTCATTGATGTTTGGTGCATAGGAGTGCTCCTTTGGGACCCCCTATGATAGATTTCTCTTACCACAACTAATCCACTAGGTCCTAACTTCCTTATCCTTCCTGCTCTCTCATTGCTTTTTAAGTTTACTCTTGCCTGAGTTATGACAGTTGCAGGCAAGTCAGCAGTCCCAGCCCTCACCTTGCCACAGTACTTTTAAGATACATCCTGGTACTACATATTATTCTATCCACCAAGTGTTACTTTAAATGGCCTTCTATTTGAGACACCACTGATGGAATCTACTAAGATGCTATTCCACATTTTAGTTCCTCTCAGGGCTCCAAACACAGTTAAGAACAGGATTCAAAGTTAAATCCTCACCTTCTAATTATGGGAAAGTTATTTATTTCACCTCTGATCCTGGTGGACATAAGATGAGAGTAATGCAGCTAATAGTTCATACATCACAGGTTCTTAAGTACTGATAACATAGCAATGTATCAAATGCCACCAAATGCCAGATGCTTTACATACATTATTTCTAATTCTTAGAATTATACTGCATTGTGGACTATATTCTCATTTTATAGATGAGGAAATTGAGGCTCACTCAGTTTGGTTAGGTAATTTGCCCTGTCATCACACTAAGCAAGTGGCAGAGCTGGAATTCATTTTAAAGGTGTGGCTGACTCTTAAATTCTAGCATATTTCACTACTCTTGCACCTCTGATGGGAAGGTTTCTCTCAAAAGAAACAAAGAGACACATTTCTCTGTGGCATTTCCTGTTTTCCTATTTCAAACATCTTTTTAGTTGCCGAAGAGTTGCCAGGATCAAAGACATAATTTATGTATTGAACTGCTGCAGGCTAGAAAGAAAAATGCATTTTATCATGCTTAATCCTTTAACTCATTCACTACGGGTAAACTTTTCCAGTGAGGTGTCAATAGACATATTTAAATGAGAAGGCATAAAGACTGGACGTGGGTGGGGCAGAGGGACGTGTGGGTCGCAGATGGTGAATTCATTCCTAAGGCTCCTAGCCTGTAATGCATCAGGTGTTTTACAAAATGGTAAGAAAAATACTTAAAAGTTTTTGAGGTCCTGGGGAAAGGAAGTCTTCCAATGTGCTAGAAACCTCTTCAAGACAGCATTTGTGACTTTAGTCTTCAAACTGTTTCCCTAAGAATTTTTTATCTTGACCTCTTTATTTGGTTGATAGCATTTTTTTAATACTTGTAATTAATTTATTATTGTTTTATTTTTTTTTCAATCTCTCCTTTCTCCTTTGCTGTAATGGAGATTCAATAAAGACCACGATCATGTTACATACTGAATGGCACAAAGTAAGTGCTCAGTAAATTATTTTTTAGTGGGGAACCCCAGCCCTCCCCTCCAGCCTCTGATGGATGGTCATGGTATTCCCGCCTGCTGCCTGAAGCCACTGCGCAGGTCCGCTCAGGGGCCGAGCATAATCCCAGCGTGTGGTTTGCTTTAGCCTGGAGCTGAAACCGCGGCTCCCTGGGAAACTGGGCGTGGCCAAGAAGGGTGCCGCCCCTAGCCGGTCTTCCAGCCGGTGGGGGGGAAAGTGGAGCTTGGTAGAGGTCCCGTACTGTACTCTTTCCAGCGCCCGGTGGGAGGGCCACTGGAGTGAGCCTTGCAGTCTTGGGCGCGGGCAGGGGAACCGCAAAGTTAAAAAAAAAAAAAAAAGTTAAATGAATATGACAAAAGTGCAAAGAAGATCCCCTCCCTTTGTGAGAAGATCTACCACAGGTATCGCCAGAGTAAAATTCGCGTACTTCTATGTAAAGGTCACCAGCGAAAACAATACAGTGCGTGATACGTGTTATTAACGCTCCTTCTGTGCACTTCTCATCACAGAAACAGACTCGGGAAGGGGGTGTGCTGGCATCACACCTACAAAGACGAGCAGGGAGGGGAACAGGACGAGGTAGAGCTGAAGAAATGGGGCTGCAGAAGTTGTTGAATTTGGCCCGAGTGGCCAGGCAGTCCCAGGCGCCATTCACAGGTTGTGGACAATTAGCAGATGTTTCTTTTTCCAGGTAAGTCCAATCCCACAGGTGTAGGCTGTGTTTATACTGAGTCAGATGGTGGTGTCGTCATAGCAGTATGACCAGGGCATTTTGGCCAGGGGATGGCTCCTCTCTTCTTGAGAGCCAGGACTCAGCGTTCCAACGTTCCAGGGAAGATACTGGTAAAAATTAAGAAATGGTGGTTTGCCTGTGAGTTCCCCTGAGTCATCAGCACCCATCGGTGATACACTATACCTGACCCTGTGGCCTTTAAATCATGTTATAGAATTTGAGTGACTAGGAAAATATTCACATCAAATAACTGATAAAAAGGGTTATACAACCATATGCACCATATAAGGCAAAATATCTATTTTTATCTGCAACTATATATGAAGATATATATGAAGAGGAAAATAACAGATTGGGAAGAAATGCATGAAGTTGTTATTAGTGGTTATCTCCAGGTGGTAGAATCTCAGGTGATGTATAGTTTCATCTGTGTATTTTCCAAGTCTTCTGTAGTTAACATGGATTACTTATAAAAAAGAAAAAAAAAAAATATTGAAAAAAAAAAAAAAACACAGAGAAAGACTCCACCAGGCAGAATAAATCTAAATAAATTAGACCATGCAGGTAACTGTTTTCATTTTTTTGTTTCTGGTCCACTGGAGTGGACTTCCTGGATCTTTTTTGGACCTCAGACTGCACTTACCCCCTGCTGACTCAAAACCCAGCCTTTATGCTCACAGGTCAAACCTTTTGAGCTTCATACGGTGTTTAACGATGAAGGTGCTCCTCCTCCTGCTCTTCTGTTTACCTCCGCATTCAGTGGTGGACCCAATAGGCCTACACTTTGGCTTTGTTCCAAGACAAAGAATCTGGCAGGGAAACAGAGGCAGATTTCACACTTTGGCAATGTCCCCCTGATCTCTGCTACCCCAGATGTCAGACACCTTCAAGTGGAAATCTTTTAACTAAGAGCCCCCCATGGCAGCTCCCTTAGGCTTGTATGTGTGTAGTGGAGGGGATGCTGGGATTTGGTGGAAATGTGAGAAATCAAATATTGAATCTGTTGGTTTATTGAGAAGATTAAAATGGCTGGTTTAGAACCAAGGGTGAGCCTAGTCCTGCAGTTTTTCATGAAGCTGGAAAAGGCAAACAGAGTAGTCTGCTCTGTGTTTAGACCATTTCCATCAACCTCTGTTGCCCTTTGCTCTTATTTTCCCAGTTATACCTGTCCTTTCCTACCTCATAAGAGAGCCTGTTTGTCACATTTTCCTCTTAATTAAAATGTACAAGTCCTATATTTTATTCTTCTAGGTCCCTGACAGGTAACTGATTACTTGAATCTAAGTTAAGGTGTTGATAGCTGATAAGAAAAATGTGTTAGATGTGTTAATGTGTATGCTGATAACATTGACATTTCTTCAGTGACCTTTAGAATCTTAGGTCTACTGAGCATTTAAGACATGAGGTGCTGTAAAATAAAATGTGTGTGTATGTATATATATATACGCACACACGTACATGTATGTATATGTACATATATGTACATATATGTACATATACATATATACATATATGTATATATACATATATACATATATGAGGGCAAACAGGATAACCCCAGATAACATATTATACTCTCTAATTGAATTCAACATTTGGCCAGTTCAGAGCAAATTCTCTGGAATCAATGATGTTTACCTCTGATTTGGTATAATACTTTATATTTAAAACCTAAATCTAAAAAAATGTTACTGGTTATTTGAGAGGAGTTTTGGTGTTGAATTTCAAAGAAAATATGATATATATATGTAAGATACATATAATGTTATATATATATATATATATATATATATATATATATATATATATATGGCTCCATTAAGGTGTTATGTACTCTCTCCATCAAAGGACTAGTAATAATGGAAGCAGTGGTAGCTGTGACATGGTATATTTAATAATGTATCCTTATGCACGTTAGTCAAGGATAGAGAATTTAAGTTGGCTCAAAAAAAACCAAAACTGTGAAATTCAACGATAAAACCTTTAATCATGCTTAAAAGGTCAATTGAAATGGGCTGATTATAGTTAGTAATTAAGTGGTCCTTAACCTATACTGTGCTGCTTTTCTTTGGTGGAGCTTCGTTTTGGGGAAATTCCATTTAGATTTCTGATTAAGTCTTTTTTTTTTTTTTTTAGAATTAGGAAGAGAACAACAGTCACCACTTTTTTTTTGTTTGTTTGTTTTTTGGTTACAGTAATTTATGCTTTGTCTCATCTTCTCTTTGCTTTAACTTTTGTTTGGATTGATTGTCTATGTCATTTTACTTTAATGCATATATCAATTTTTCCTTTTATATCCTTTTAAGATACAAGTCTGTCCATTTTTATTTGGCTGTTTCATTGTAATTCAGTGTGTGTGTGTGTGTGTGTATATATATATCAGTTTGAAGTTTAAAAGAGTAAAAAAAAATGAGATCAGTTTTAAGGTTTGTGAAAATCACTTCATTTCTATGTTTGTCTTATGTAGAAATTAAGAATAATAGTGTCTGTCTTTTCGTATCTCAAAGTGTAGTTATAAAGTTCACAATGAGATAATAAAACAAAGTGTTTTTAAAAGTATAAAATCCATGGGGCGCCTGGGTGCCGCAGTCGGTTAAGTGTCCGACTTCAGCCAGGTCACGATCTCACGGTCTGGGAGTTTGAGCCCCGCGTCAGGCTCTGGGCTGATGGCTCAGAGCCTGGAGCCTGTTTCCGATTCTGTGTCTCCCTCTCTCTCTGCCCCTCCCCCGTTCATGCTCTGTCTCTGTCCCAAAAATAAATAAACGTTGAAAAAAAAATTAAAAAAAAAAGTATAAAATCCTGTTTAAACGTAAGAAAGAAGTTACTTATATTACTTTTATTTTTCATAGTTTTGCTTTTTAAATTGTACATTTTAACTGTTGGTATGTTAAACTGTCCATTTTTCCTTTCCTGTTGGTGAGACAATATCTAAAGATAACATGTCTACCTATTTTTATGCAAGGATGTACAAGCATATACACAAATATTTTCCTTTAATTTTTTCATACAGTGTAAGCTTTTCATTTTGACTCTCAGTGAATAACAATTCAACATTTAGCAGTCTGATTAACATATATGTGCTTTGTCTTTATAAAATTATGGTGAAATATTTAAGTTATAGTTCTTTAAAATGAAATAATACATATTTCATTTCAATCTGATTAGGATTGTAACTATTCTTGTTTTGCCATGTGGTTAGAAGACAATAGAACTTGTACTTTGGGGAACTAAATAAGTAAAACAAATTAATTTGCCACTAGGCAAAAGTCTCTATAAAAATATGACCATTCTGCAAAATACTGGCAAAATATTGAACATGAATTTGAAATCAACAATTTTAAGAAATTTTTATTTCCCTTTGGCATTATGCTTTATTGATCTATTAAGTAGGTCAGTGAGCATCCAATCTCTTTAACTAAAACATCCTATGCCACATAATCCCAGTACAGTTCTTGAGCCATTTAAAATGAAAGAATAAGCAAAGAATTAGTGATCTATAGGATTCTAGGGAATGGTTGGGCAATTTTATTCTTCAAGTGTTAGGAAAATTCATATTGGTAAATACTATATTAATACAAAAATGCATTCACGTTTTTTAAGAGACTTAAAATAATTAACTGAACTCTTTGGCTAATGCTTGCCCCTGTAATAAATCTGTCATTTTTTTTTTTCTTGGAACTCTACAGTTAAAGGAATTTCTACAGTCTCTGCAAATGCGACCTCATTTAGACAACTATTTTTAAATGTTTGCCAGAAAATAAACAGGAAGCAAATCTCAAAGTAATTTGAAAAAGTCAGGAAGATATTCTCTTTCCAAGAATCTAACTCAGTTACCGCTACTCTCCCTGTCCCTATTTAATACTCACACAGGTTTTTTGTTTAAAGAACCACATGACAACCATAAATTAAGTGGATTTCAGCACCTCCAGATACCTCAAAACAAAATCACCCAGATTCTTCTCCCTCTCCTGCCACACCATCCTCCTCCTGTTAAATGGAGAGTTGTATATGCTGCAAGAGACTATTTGATCATTGAAGAGAGACAAAATGTTCTGCTTTTCAGCACATTTTAATCCACAGCTGGTGCACAGATTGGCATAGAGTATATGTTAGTTTTAGCTGTGAATTTTTTCAAGTTGAGGTTGCCTATATTTAGATCTCTGGAGTTTAAGGATTGCTGAAAGTAAATGTTTGAATGAGAAAAATATTGACTGGAGGAAAATACTGTTTAATAGAGGTGTTGATTTTGACCAGCCTAAAACATGCTCATGTTGGGAGAACATTTGTAATGGGAAAGATGAAATTGCGGGTATTACTGGGAATGTACATTTATTCTATTATCATGCATTAAAGATAAATAATAGTGTTTAATTTGGTGTTTAAGGAATACTTGACTGCTTTAGAGGAAAAAAATGCTTTTGTAGGTTCATTTTAGAAAGGAAGGTACAACACTGTAGAGAAGAAACCAACACAAAACCTAATTTAGACTTTGCAATTTTATTTCCAAAATCATCAGAATCCTAAAGTAATTATTTTACTATTGATTCTTGGACTGCCTTGAAAAACAGCCTCTTTATCCACAGGAGGGAATGTAATGTTGATCTATTTTATTTTCTCCTGAGCTGGCTTTTAATTCAGTCAACAAATATTTAGTGAGCACCCATTAAGTGCCAGGTAATGTGCTAAGCACTGAGGATATTTTAATTTAACTTTGATTGTTATTGGTCTGTGAGGTAAAAATAAACCCTAAAGATTTTTTTTACACTGATTATATTATATGCTTTTCTAGTTAGGATGTTGTTTGAGTCATTTTAATTGTAGGTTTACCTAGTAACTCAATTCAAAATGTCTAGGTTTTACTCAGAGCTCACCTTCATTCAGTAACAGATGCATAGAATATGGACTCAAAGTAATAGAAACTATGAGATTAAATGATCATTTTTCTTCCAGTATCTTTCCCACATGTAAACTGAAAATGTCTGGCTTTGTTGAGTATATGAAAGAATAATGTATTGGGGCACCTGGGTGGCTCAGTCGGTTGAGCATCCGACTCGACTCAGGTCATGATCTCACAGTTCATGGGTTCAAGCCCTGCATCAGGCTCTGTGCTGACTGCTTGCTCAGAGCCTGGAGCCTGCTTCAGATTCTGTGTCTCCTCTCTCTGCCCCTTCCCTGCTCACGTTTTGTCTCACTCTGTTTCTCAAAAATAAATAAATGTAAAAGAATAAAATAAAATAAAAAGAATAATGTATAAAGAATAAGTATAAGGAAATGGTTTGGGTTGTTTATATGGGAAAGCTATAGCTTAACTTAAATAATTTTTATTTCATTTACATCTTATCGCCAGATCAGGAATGATAATATGTTCTAAATTAACCTTCATGGCAAAAGGAGAAATTGGAAAGATGTATTCAAAGCCTATACAGCATTCATTATCTTTGAAATAAAATACCTCAACTATGAATTTATTTAGGGAAATCATCAAAGATATAACTCTAGTTGCATGAGGAGATTCAGAATTATGGTCTTATAGTGCAAAAATGGATGCCAACAAAACATATTTTATAAAGTATTTACTAGATGTTATGATACAACATAGACTGAACATGATGGCATGCTGAGTGACCATTAAAAATATTTTTGTGGAGTGCCTGGGTGGCTCAGTCAGTTAAGTGTCTGACTTTGGCTCAGGTCATGATCTCACAGTTTGTGAGTTCAAGCCCCACGTTGGGCTCTGTACTGATGGCTCAGAGCCTGGAGCCTGTTGTAGATTCCGTGTGTTCCTCTCTCTCTGCCTCTCCCCTGCTCATGATTTGTCTCTCTCTATCTCAAAAGTAAACATTAAAAAATTTTTAAATAAAAAAAATATTTTTTAAGTTTTTTTTTTTTTTTTTGAGAGAGTATGCACATGAGTGGGGGGTGTGAGGGGGCAGGGAGAGAGGGAGAGAGAGAGAATCCCAAGAAGGCTGCAGAGCCCCATGCAGACCTTGAACTCACGAACCTGTGAGATCATGACCTAAGCTGAAACCAAGAGTCGGATACTTAACCAACTGAGCCACCCAGGCATCCCTAAAAATATTTTTTAACAGTGTACCAGGAGTATGCTTCTGTTGAGTTCTGTTAATATCAAGATAACCAGTAAAATTCATAGAGCAAAATTCAGGAGTCTCATTTTCTGAATACATCTTGCTTGACTTTTCTGTAGTAATCTTGCATACAGCTGACCACACTCCCCCTTTTGAAATGCCTTCTTGGACTTGAGACACCACACTTTCCTGGTTCTTTCTCTTGTAAATATTGGAGTGCTCCTGGGATCTTCGTTCTCCATCTATATTTTCTACCTAAGTGACCACGTCCATCAATGATGTTACATGCTACTTATAGGTCAGTGGCTGGCAAATATTTGTTCACAGACTTGACCTTTGCTTAAAACATATTCAGTAGCCTACTTAATAGCTTTACCTAGGTATTTGAAAGAAATTTAAAACTTAACCGTGTTATAATTGAAACCTTGATTTTCATATTCCTCCAATCTGATTGCACTTTGTTTCTCAAAGCTAGTATATTCTGTTAGTATCTACCAGTTTTCTCATATCAAAAATTCAGAATTGTCCTTGATTATTCCCTTCCCTTCTACCTCCCTCCAGCCCACATATATTCCATCAGCAGTCTTGTTCATGTAATAGCACAAAATGGAAAATAGAAAATCTACTCATCCATCCATTCAGCCATCTATCTAGCCAGCCAGCACGTGTTTTTAGAATCTTGCTAAAATATAGACTGTCTGTTCTCCTTCCTAGTCATTCCCTATTGATTATTTTAAATGCAATATAATTAAAGTTTCTAAAAGACTAATATCAGTCAATAGGGTTTTCTATTGTTATCTTACTGTATACTATACTATTGAACATAATTTGGATATTGCCTACAATGCTTTTCAGTTCTTTGTTAATGGATCTTTCAAAGATTCCGGTACTCTGAATTTTCCAAGATAAAGTGTGGAAAATAAAGCATTCTGACTCATATTGAAGACATTTGGGTAGGAGAGACTTTTTCCTTCTATTTTCTAATGAAACATTTAACAGAAAACAAGCATACTTTCTGGATACAAATAATATTTTCATAAGATTTTGCTAACCAATTATATCCTTGTCTTTTGTTGCAGTATGTATATACTGGTAAAGGAATGTTGAAAGTCTTGCTTTCAACTGTTATAAGAACATTCGTCACAGTTTAGTAACATCATTTTTTTCCCCACAAAACAAGGAAGAATTGTCACATGGTCAATCCTAAAGAAAACTTTAGCTTTTGAAAAATTTTCAAGACATATGGAAATTTATGTTTCTGTCATTAGTTCTGTATGTCTTCTTTTTCATAAACAACAGTCTCAATCTGTCTGTCTCAATCTCAACAGTCTCATCTTCCTTTTCTCTCTGTTTTATCCTCCCCTCCCTCCTTCATCCACTTCCCCTCCCTTCCTCCTTCCATTCCTCCTACCCTTTCTCCCTTTCTGTCATTCCTTATCTTTCTTTCATTTTCCATCTTTCTGCAATCCTCTCTAGTGTCTTGTCTGTCATTCTTGTTTTCCCTCACATTTCCCTAATTCTCTCTTTTTCATTGATCTACAGTTATGGAGACATGGTTTGGTTATATTCACCCTTAAAGTTAATTTTCCAGAGTTGATATACATGGGAGATTTCGTTATATATGAAGGAAGATGAGGATGTTAGTGCCTGAGACTTTGGAGGAGAGAAAGGAGGTAGAAGGTGATAAACAGGGATCACCACAGATTATGGCCTCTCTTTTCCCAAGGGACTCTATTTCCAAAAGAGAGGGATAGTAAACATTAACTTTATTGGATTAAGTATACTCTGAGTCTTGAGGGACACATCGCACTATTTTGGGGCCACAAAATGATGTCTTAGCAGAGATGAACAATTGACAATTTTTCCAACTCTATAACAGATCCCTGGGCAGGTCTGGCAAATTGAAAGCTCAAGAAAGGAGAGTTGACAGAGGATGCCATAGCAAAAGAAAGCAGAGTAGAAAAATATAAACAGACTAGGCTTAAGCACATGTGGCACAATCCAAACAACTGCTAGGAAACATTTTGAGGTAAAGATTTTTTGCATGCAGAAAATCAGGACCATTGAAATTCAAATATTAGACTTATAAATGTCAGTTGTGTCTAAAGGGTTATTCCATGAGAAATTATGGATGACTGTTACTTTAGACATTTCTTCATATCCCAAGTTTGCTTTAGTAAATGTCTATTGATCTTATTATCAGGATCAGAATGGATTTTTTTTTTAGAGGTGGGGAGGAGCATAGGGAGAGAGAAAATCTTAGGCAGGCTCCACACCCAGCACAGAGCCTAACATGGGGCTCCGTCTCACAACTGTGAGATCATGACCTGGGCTGAAATCAAGAGTCAGACGCTTAACTGACTGAGACACCCAGGGGCCCCATCAAACTTTCCTTTTTAAAGATAGTATTTGTAAATGACATACTTTCCTTTTCTAAGTGACTTAGTTTTTCCTAAGAAGAAAATTTCATTCCAACTACAAATAATATTATTCATTTTATTCTTTTTAGATCTTCATTGCATTAATGAGAGCTCCAAGATAAATGTCAATCAAGTTTATGGTAGATATCCTTCACTTTAATGGAAATGTTTTCCATGTTTGTCCATTAAATGTGAAGTTGACTTTTGACTTCATGTATGAATTTTATCACTTCAAGGATATATATATAGAATAAATATGTATATTTATTTACTTCACCTCTTAAAAATTCAACAACAGGGGTGCCTGGGTGTCTCAGTCAGTTAAGCATCCAGCTCTTGGTTTTGGCTCAGCTTATGATCTCATGGTTCATGGGATTGAGCCTCGCATTGGGATTTGCTCTCTCCTCTCTCTCTCTCCGCCCCTTTCCTGCTCTCATGCATGTGTACTGTCTCTCTCTTAAAACAAATAAATAAACTTAAAAAATATATAATGCAGTAACATTATATTATATAATATAATTATATAATTATATAATATTAGATATTATATTATATTATATATTTATATATATTTATAATATATATTATATATTATAATTATATATTATATTATATTATATTATATTATATTATATTATATTATATATTATAACTTTCTAGATACCAGGCATTAGGCAGTGAAGGGCAGTGTTCTCTGATAGTTGTCAAAAGATAAGATGAATCTTATGATTGTCCCAGCTTACTTCCTTGAATTACTCTCCAAGCAGACTTGGCCCATGCAGTAAAATGTGAGATAGATGATTGGCAGAGGTGGTAAAGGGTCCATGGCTGAGGCTATTAAAAGACCACAGCAGGCCTTCTAAAGTCAAGGAGCAAATCAAACTAAAAGTCAGCAATTAAAGACAATGTGTCAAAACAGTATAGGTTGCAAAAGCTTTATGTTCTTCTGTAATAAAATATTTGATGTCAAATATGTGAGTTCAGACTCTCTGAGTTGAGGAGATACAGCTGAAAGTCTGGGAGACCAGGGCAGTGAGAATTCACAGGACAAATTACTTTAAGGGAAAATGCTCAGAAAGAGATCCCAAAGACCAGCAAAGAGTCTCTCTTGATTATTTAGCACAGCACAGCACTGATCAGTGCATGAGTGTGAAGAAACTCTCCAAGGCCAGGGAAAGAACCATAAAAAAGGATTAAAGGCAATAATGCCTGATGCTTGCACAGACCATCAAGAACCATTACCACCAGCTAGACTGGAAAGCCTTATTACTAATGGGGATTGCCTAGAGTATGTAGACTACTCTTGCCTCAGTAGTAGAAATAATTAGTCCTAGAATGAACCCTTCCCTGGTTATGCCTAACAAACCTTAAAAGCAAGGTCCAAGAGGATCAACGTGATTTTAAGTAACATTTTAAGTTTCAGAACTAAGTTCAAGAATATTTTTAGGAATATAAAATATCCAGCACCTAGAAAGATGGGTACAAGTACACAAATGTAAGACTTCTTAATGAGGATAATAAACATATCAAAAGGAACCCAGAACTGACACAGATGTTAGAATTAGCAGAAAAGAACACTAACATTGTTATAACTTATTCCATATGTTACCAAATTTTAGCTGAAGATACCGTAAGTTTCAAAAAGATACAAATCAAATATCTAGACATGGAAAATTCAATGTGTAAGGCAAAAAACTTACTGGGTGGGATTAACATTTGATTAGACATTTTGGAAGAAAAGGTTAGTGAACTTGAAGTCATGGCAATAGAAAGGATTTATAAGGGAACACACAGATTAAAAAAAAAAAAAAGAATACAACTGTAGCAACCACAACAAATACATCAACAGAGCATCAGTGATCTACAGATAACTTCAGGTAGCTTAACCTGCATGTGGTCATTCTCTGTAGGAGAGGGAGGTAGATAAAACATTTGCATACATAATCGGCATTTTTTTTTTAATTTGAGGAAAACTATAATCTTGCAGATCCAAAAGCTCAACAAACTCCAAGGGCAAGAAGCATGAAGACAACCACACCAAGGTACATAATCATGAAGTACTCAAATCCAGTGATAAAGACAAAATCTTAGAAGTCATCAGAGAAGGAAGAAAGTCTTTTACTTATAGAAGAACATAAAGCTTTTGCTACCTGTAAAGTTTTTGGCATGTGATATTTTATTATTGACTTATAGGTTTTTTTTAATGTTTATTCATTTATTTTGAGGGGGAGAGAGAGCACAAGTAGGGGAGGGGCAGAGAGAGAGGGAGAAAGAGAATCCTAAGCAGGCCCCATGCTGTCATCTCAGAGCCTGATGCAGAGCTCCATCTCATGAACCATGAGATCATGACCTGAGCCAAAATCAAGAGTCGGATGCTCAACCTACTGAGCCACCCAGACACCCAATTGTTGACTTATAGTTTGATTTGTTCTTTGACTTTAAAAGACCTAGTCTCTTAATATCCTCAGCCATGGACACTTCATCACCTCTGCCAATCATCTGATTTACAATTTATTACATGGACTAAGTCTATAATAAATAGATACCTTCAATAATCTCATTAATTCCTATTGCATGTTTGTTAACATGATGGATGACTGGTTAGTGTGTCTTCATAAAGATTGCCTAGTTAATCCATTGGTCTCTGGATCATAGAGTGTCATGTAGACATTTATATAGTTGTTTATCCTTAAGCCTCTTATTAGCCAAACAATATAAACTTTGCCAAATCACCAAAGTGATAAAAGTACAAAACCATTTCCTAATATAGTAGCTCAGTAGATAGCTATTGAATAAAAAAGTGATAAAAGAACCTAACAGCAAAATTACTTTAA
The DNA here is from genome assembly GCF_028749965.1 of Puma concolor. Classification (NCBI taxonomy): domain Eukaryota; kingdom Metazoa; phylum Chordata; class Mammalia; order Carnivora; family Felidae; genus Puma; species Puma concolor. The sequence goes on along the minus strand of NC_141674.1, from coordinate 138,814,641 downwards.
ATTAAAAAAGTAGAACCTCCAGCTTTCTCAGTGTGATAATATTCACTGCCATAAGCTCTTGTCAACAGATACTTTGTAATGATTGAACACATCAAAAAGGGATATGGTATTTAAGATTTCTGAAGCTGATAAGTTTATTTTTTAGCCTATCTTTAGAACACTGGCCTTTTCACTAGAGAAACTCCAACAGATTTATTTTTTGTGACTTAAACTCTGTGTGTGCTATTGGAACATTATTAATTTTTAAAAGCAAGAAGTCAGTCACTGTAAAAGAACTGACTATAGATTAATCAGAGGTAGCTTTTTGCAGTTCTTATGTATTATTATTTAAAAATAAAACCAAAGCACAAATCCTTTTCACCTAAACAGGTTATTTGAGGGATGTTCAAACTAAAAATGGCATCTGAGTTAGTTTCTCTTTCCTCCTAGATTTCGGTGGGAAAACAACAATGGCAACAGCAACATTGTACGAAGCCCTGTGGTTGCTGAGATATATGGCTTTATGCCTCACTTTTTCTCTTGAATCTCAAACATTTATAATTATACCCAAATACTCAGGTTTTATTCTTCCTGGTGAATCTTCGTTCTTTCTTCAAGAATCAAAGTTAGATCCTCAGTGAAGATTGTCCTTTTTACTGAAGCAGAGTTAACAGACACCTCTTGTGTATTCCATAGCACTGTGTATATATGTTGCATGCTTCCGTTAAGGTTCCTATCAAATGGAATGATCACATTTGTTAACATACTGTTTTCTGGCTTAGATTATGAAGTATTTGAGGGGAAGGCCATATCTGAGTCTACCACAGTAACTATCATAGTCTCTGGCATAAGAATAAATACTTTGTTTAAAAAAAATTTTTTTTTTACATTTATTTATTTTTGAGAGACAGTGAGACAGAGCACAAGTGGGGAAGGAGCAGAGGGAAAGGGAGATACAGAATCCAAAGCAGGCTCCAGGCTCTGAGCTGTCAGCACACAGCCTGACACGGGGCTCAAACTCACAAACTGTGAGATCACGACCTGAGCCAAAGTCGGAGGCTTAACCGACTGAGCCACCCTGGTGCCCCAAGAATAAATACTTTGTAAATGCTGTTGGAAAAGCCATTTTTTAAAAAGTTTACTTATTTATTTTGAGAGAGAGAGAGAGAGAGAGAGAGAGCAAGCCAGGGAGGGGCAGAGAGAGAAGGAGAGAGAATCCCAAGCAGGCTCCATGATGTCAGCACAGAACCCAGTGTAAGTCTTGAACTCATGAAACATGAGGTCATGACCTGAGCCAAAACCAGGAATTGGACACTGAACCAACTGAGCCACCCAGGCACTCCTGAATAGTCATTTTTAAAGAAATCTGACAACATTTACCTTCATGTAGTTTTTAAATAAGCTATGTCTATTATTCTGTTTCACTCTTCACTCCATTGCTAGTATTCTTTTCATTTTTCCGGTGAGGGTGTAGGCAGCCTCTCTTTTCTTTCTAGAAATGTTTTATGAAGAGAAGACAGGAAGTTGATATTTACTAGTATTTTCTACACTGAGTGAAATGATCCCAATATCTTTAAACTTTTATATCTATTTTTTTCACAAATGAAGTCATATTTTTGGTAAATATTAATTTAGATAATATGATTCAAAAATATATATTATAATATAGCTTAAAATGCTTCAAAATCATAGAATACTATGCAGAGATGAAATGATAAATATTTCACATCCAAGAATCATCATTTCATCATTTCATAATTTGAAGAAATGAATTCTACCAGATAAACTTTCATGACCATGATGTCATCTTTGGCTTCTAAACGCCATTTTAAAAGGTTTGCTGCTGCCCCCCCCCCCCCAAAAAAAAAATTCAACAGAATAGTCAGCATTGTCAGAAGGTTATAGGAATCAAACAAGGATGCATTATCAAACCTTGGTTCTCTGAATAAAGACAGAGTTGAAGATGACACTGTATCCATAATAGCTTTTAATATATCCTTGGAGAAGTAGGAATGGGTCTGTGGGAAAGTCGAAGGACTTGGAGTCAGGAAAACTTACACTCTGGGTATCATTTCAACCATGCATTGAGGCTAAACAAGGCACTAATAACGTGAATATCTAGGAACCAAAAGGATACTTATTTTTAAATCATGTTTCCAGATTTTATTAGACATTTATTTTTTAGATTATCCTATATACATTTTCTGTGCTAAAATAGACCGTTGTTTTGCAACTACCTTATTCTGGATGAGTCTTCAACTATAGTCTTTCAAGTGTGTTAAATTATAATTATAGTGAGTATGATCTGGCCCATTCATTCTTGCATGTAATTTGGTCACATACTCTGCAAGCATGAAATGATTGAGTGTATGGAATATCAACAAGCTTTATTATGAGAGAGAAACCCTCTGTTGGATTTATTAAAGCTTTGGTATGGAAGTCCAATATGGTTTATTTATTCATATGATCAGCTATTTCAATTTAACCACTAACTTTTGGAGAGTCATGTGTATATTTATTTATATGTCATAGTCATCAACTGCCTAGAACAATTGCCAATTTGTGGATCCTATTTATATTTCTTTCACAAATGGTATTCTTTTGTAGATTGACTTTTGGACTTAAGCCTTCACACAGTTGCAGTGCAAAGGGCTTATTTCTGTTTTATAATGCCAGAAGGTTGTTAGGAAGATCTAGGGAGATGACGTATATCTCTGAAAATGCTTTGTAATTTTCTAGAAACTATCCAATTACAAGGTATTAATTTTATTTGTTAGAATACCTAGTGTGTGCTGGGCACTGATAAACCTTGTAATCAGCGTGATTTAAATTGATACTAGAAAATCCCAAATGACATTATAGGTTTCTTATTTTAACCATCCAAGCATGATCGCACACTTTAGAAATGGAAAAGCTCTTTTCATTCACTGATGGAGATTCATTAATTTAGTCAAGGAAAAACAATTTTAATCCAACATATTTTATCATTTGATATTATCTAATTGTGGAATTAGCCTCTCTCTGGTCTTTAGTCACAGTGCATTGTCTGTTGTTCTTTAATCTAGCTCCATTGTGATTGTGGAAATAAGTAATAATAGTAAAAAATTTTATTGGTAAGTAGACTATAAGTCATCTTAATATCAATTGTGAATGCTCACAGTTTATGTTTATGGCCTAGCTCCATGCTAATACACTGATACTCAGGCAAATATATTTCTTGTTAGTCCTTCCTGTGGCAAGCCAACGTGTTTAGTACACTGGATATTTACCTGGTAGTATAAATATGTTACATGTTGGAGAGTCTTGACTGAGTACTTTGTAACCAACAGATAGAATACCAGCTATGGTTCTACCTGCCTGATTCTCAGAATAGATTTATTCCCTGATTCCAGTTGACAAAACCAGCCTCCAAGTATTCACCACAATTTTTTAAAATCCCGGTGTAGTTGAATACAGTGTTATATTAGTTTCAGGTGTGCACTGTAGTGATTCGACAGTTCCATATATTACTAAGCACAGTTTTTATATCTATAAACACATTTGTCACCATTGAAAACATTAAGAAGTGTTAACACGAGTTCCCTCTCACTTTTACTCTCGCTTTCATTTTTCACAGACCAGTCAGGAACTTTTCAGTGTTTTCAAACAACCAAATAACCCCTTTCCAGTGCAGTCTTTGCCTACAGAGAACAACTGTGTAGATCAAGAGGAAAGGGATTTTTTATATAAGAACTTTTGTTCCTAGGAGTCTGTGAAATTAAAAAGAACTGTTTTTTTCATATGAATTTTTGTAGGCATGAATTTGAGGGGCAGGTCCTAACTGAAGCAAGTCCTACTGGAGGCTGTTTGTAGCTCATGTACTATCATTTAGGTTCAGGTAATGCTCAGGATCACTACTTGGCTGAATTGACTCACTACAGAGCAGGATAATGCTGACTGTTCTGTGGGCCTGTGTGTTCCTCTGTGGGTTCTGGCATGGGTGGTCATTTGATAGTCTTGGCTCACTTCATAGCAGACTCTTTGGTGAGATCCTCAAGCCAGAATTGGAGTTCTCTCTATACTATGTAGGAGCTGAGGGCCGCTAAGAAGAGCTAAACCTCAGGAGCATCTTCTTGACCACTCTGGGCTACCCAGCACACCATGATGTACGTGTGCTCAGGTGGTTGCAGGGTAGCCTGCAGATGGCCTGCTCCTGGGTTCAAAAGGGAGACAAGGATGGAGTAAGGGTCTCCACTGCTCCTGGTGTGGACCCGCCTTATCTAACTCATCTCCTTTCCTCCAGACTAAAGCCTGGAAAGAGGATTATTAACACAAGAGCTCAGTCATTTGGAGCTTCTTTGCAAACTCTTGGTTTCCTTTTCTGGGACTGTGGAGAGTGTAACTTTTATTTTTCTCCTTCAGCATCATGCCTTCTTGCTTCCTGACTCATCAGATCTTAATGATAGAAAGAAATAACTTCTATTATTTCAGGTGAACTCTGCGAACTAATTTATGCAAGCTGAGGGGTTGGGGAGCTTGCAGCAGGAATGAAAAAGTAGAGACATCAAAAAGACACCAGGTAGACAGCCGGTAGAGCCTGAAGGTTAATTTTTTTAGATACAGCCAGGGCAAGGGCCTTGTATTCAGAAAAGCCAAAGATAAAGTTAAAAAAAAGCATATTGATTTGTTAGGGCATTGTCTTTCCCCCTGCTAGACTGTTGGGTGTGTTGTAAAGTGATAAAAACTGCTCCAGTAGACACCTTGGAGTGGCTGCTCACAAAAGACTCTGAGAACATATTTATTTAGTGAATGAAACAATAATATATAACATATATTAAGACATTAACACAATTATTAATTCTTAGGTTTATTATATTAAGAGAACACAAACTGAATCATTCCATTTTCTTTTTTTTTTAATTTCTTTAATTTTTTTTTAACGTTTATTTATTTTTGAGACAGAGAGAGACAGAGCATGAACAGGGGAGGGTCAGAGAGAGAGGGAGACACAGAATCTGAAACAGGCTCCAGGCTCTGAGCTGTCAGCACAGAGCCCAACGCGGGGCTAGAACTCACAGACCGCGAGATCATGACCTGAGCTGAAGTCGGCCGCTTAACCGACTGAGCCACCCAGGCACCCCTGAATCATTCCATTTTCTTAGAAGACATGGATATCTTCTTTATACTTTATACTTAGAAAAATAATTGCAGTTATTCTTTGATGCTAGCAAAAATATATATTCGTTTTGGGTAAAGTCTTATCTAATCATTCAACTTTATTAATTATATTAATTATTCCTTTTTCTCTCTTTCCTATTTAGTATTTATCTGTTTCTGATTGTTGGGTGAAGTGAAGGTTGAGCTACATTAGACTTTCATTATTATTGTATTTTTTAACTGCTTTACATCTCTGCCCTTCATTTTCTTCTTATCCTTCTCATCCTTCCCCCTTTTTCCTTCATTTTCCTTCTCTTTTACTTTTTATTTCCTGTCTCTTCTTTACTATCCTTTTTGTTTTTCTTCTCATTCTACTTTTTCCTTTTATCATTATTATTTAATATGATTTCACAGTCTGTTCTGTGATACCTGATGTATAACACTTGGGTAATGGTTTTCCTTGATGTTGGTTATAAACTTTATGAATAAAACAACCATATTTATATATTTGTTTTCATTTTCTAATTGATTATAATTTTACATGGTAAAGCTTAATTTTTTTTCATTGCGTGTGAATTAGATTTCTGGTTTTTAAATTTTTTTAAATCTTTATTTGTTTTTGAGAGAGAGAGAGACAGAGCGAGAGGGAGACACAGAATCTGAAGCAGGCTACAGACTCTCCTAGCTGTCAGCAGAGAGCCTGACACAGGGCTCGAACTCAGGAACCCTGAGAACATGACCTGAGCAGAAGTCGGATGTTCAACCGACTGAACCACCCAGGCGCTCCTAAATATCTGCTTTTTAAAATAATCTGAGGGGTGCCTGGCTGGCTCTGTCAGTAGAGGCATGCGTATTTTGTGTTTTCTTGCCTTACGATGTCATGCTTCTTCTATTTCCTTGTTATTTTCTTTTATTCCTTACTTTCCATCCCTATACTGACCATGCATTCTTTCATTTTTCTTTTTCTGTGTTTTTGCAAAAACTATGAGTATTTTTATTCTTTTTTTTTAAGTGTATTTATTTTTGAGTGACAAAGAGTGCGAGCCAGGGAGGGGCAGGGAGAGAGAGAGAGAGAGAAAGAGAGAGAGAGAGAGAGAGAGAGAGAGAGAGAGAGAATTCTGTCAGCGCAGAGCCTGACTTTATGAGTATTTTTATTCTAATTGCAGTTAAATTTATATTTTCAAAGAACACATTTAAAACAGTTATTCCTTTTATATATATAATTCAAAATGACACAATGGTCATTTATTTTGTAAAATGACCCTCCGTTGAGATTTTTTGTATGTTTTTCTTATATTCAGATGGGGGTTATAAGTTTCTGGGAAGAAAGACCGTTAATTATCTTTAAAGAGATTTAAACAATGATAAGAATCTGATATATTTACCCAGGAAGGTACTATTTCTGTTGTTTTTCATCAATTTGTGTACATCCATGTTTTCATTTGTGTCCCTTTCTTTGTGCCTGAAAGAATTTATCTTCTCTTGTAGTGCAAGACTGCTGGTGATGAATTCTTTCAGCTTTTGTGTATCTTGCGTGTCTGAAGAGTTTTTGTTTTACCTTTTTTTGGAAAGATATTTTCTCAGGGTATAGAATTCACCCAGATTCTTTTTATTTCTGAACTTAAAGATGTTGCACTATATCTTCTTGTTTGCATTGTTTCTGGTAAAAAAAAACTGCTGCCTCCCTTATTGTTCTCCCGTGTAATGTCTTTTTATTCCAACTGCTTTTAAGATGTTCTTTTTGTCACTATTTTTGAGCAATTTTATTATGATGTACTGAGATATTGGTTATCTTCATATTTGTTATTCATGGATTTTTTGAGCTTCTTGGATCTGTGGGCTTACAATTTTTATCAAATTTGGAAGTTTGGGGCACTATTTCTACAAACATTTATTCTGTCCTTCTTCTTGTCCCTTGTCTTTGAAGACTCTGATTATACATTTATTAAACTATTTAAAGTTGTCCTGTAGCTCACTGATGTTTGGATAAATAAAAAAAAAAATCTCTTTTCTTTTGATGTTTCATTTTGGATAGATTTTATTTCTGTCTTTAAGTTCACTAATCTTTACTTCTGCAAAATCTAATCTGTTGTTAATCCCATCCAGTATATTTTTGATCTCACATATTTTAGTTTTCATCTCTAGAAGTTGATCTATGGGGTATGTATGTGTGTGTACATGTCTGTGTGTATTCTAGGCCTTTACATTCTGAACAAATTGAATGTAGTTATAATAATTTTTTCATTATCTTTGCTAAATCTAATATCTGTGTCAATTTTGGATTGTTCTTGATTGATTTTTGTCTTTAATATGGATTATATTTCTCTGCTTGTTTGCATGCCAAATTTTTTTTGTCTGTGTGGTAGACATTGTGAATTTCACTTTGTTGAGTGTCTTATATTTTTGTATTCCTGTAAATATTCTTGAGCTCTGTTTTTAGATACAATTAAGTTACTTAAAAAGATTTTTATCCTTTGTAATCTTGATTTTTAACATTATTTAGGTGGCCCCAGAGTAGAATTATTCTAGAGCTAATGCCCACGATTGAGATAAGATCCTTCCAAGTATGTGATTGGGTATTCTGTGAATCATGAACTTTTCCAGATTGACTGGTAAAAGACTCAGTTCCTGGCTGGGTTCTATTCCCTACAATTATTTCAGGCGGTTTCTCCATTGGTAGTAGAATTTATACTTCTATAATATGAAAGTTAATTTTATAAGAAAAATGCTTTTTCCATTCTCTCTGGTTTGTTGATTTTTTTAGAGGCCCTTATTGCTGTGGTTGGTGTTTTTGTTTACTCGTCTTTGAAAGGCAAGAGATTTATTCAAGCCAAATATTCCTGCAAATCTTGGTGGGTGCAATCTCTTTGGATCTTCCTACTCGCCTCCTGGATGATATTTAGAACAAAACAAAACAACAAAAAAAACCTCTCCCATTTAGATGTTAAGCTGGAAGGCTTTTTGTTATAAATTCATATTATCATTAAAAAATCCAGAAAGTTTGGGCCTGGATGAGAGGAGAGAAAGGCTCAGTAGGGGGAACTTTATTCCTTCATAGTTTAATTTTTGTGTTTGGAGATATGTGTTCTCTTAGAGGTCATGTTTCTTTTTTCTTTTTTTTAAATTTTTTTTAACGTTTATTTATTTTTGAGACAGGGAGAGACAGAGAATGAACAGGGGAGGGTCAGAGAGAGGGAGACACAGAATCTGAAACAGGCTCCAGGCTCTGAGCTGTCAGCACAGAGCCCAACGCGGGGCTAGAACTCACAGACCGCGAGATCATGACCTGAGCCGAAGTCGGCCGCTTAACAGACTGAGCCACCCAGGCGCCCCTTAGAGGTCATGTTTCTAAATCCAGTCATCCCGCTCTTGCCTCCAGTCATCTCACATGAACAGGTCCTTTGATGCTGTGGCGGAGTGCATCACGATGACCCCAGCCACACCAGGGGACGACCCCAGCTTCTGCCAGTTTTCTGCTTAGTACACTTATATTTACAGTTGTTTTGATGAACATATCTTTATTCTTCTTCGTGTTGGTTCTTAGAAACATTATCACTTGCCAAGAGTTGCAGGCATGTTTAAGGAATCTTTCAGATTAATTGCTTTTTAGAAATTTTGAGCCCTTTTTACTCACACTGTTTTGACTTCTCTATTTACTTACTATTTTATTACTATTTAAAAATTTTTTTTAATGTTTTATTTATTTTTGAGAGGCAGATGGAGCATGAGTGGGGGAGGGACAGAGAGAGAGGGAGACTCGGAATCCAAAGCAGGCTCCAGGGTCTGAGATGTCAGCACAGAACCTGATGCAGGGCTTGAACCCATGAGCTGTGAGATCATGACCTGAGCTGAAGTCGGATGCTTAACTGAGCCACCCAGGTGCCCCTTATTACTATTTTTTATTAAGGTATAATTAGCATATATCCTTTTATTAATTTCAGTTGTACAGCATAATGATTTGACAATTCCCTACATTGCTCAGTGCTCACCATGATAAACGTAGTCATCATCTGTCACCAAACAATGTTTTTGCAATCTTACTGACTCTATTCCCTACACTATACTTTTCATGTCTATGATTTATTTATTTTGTAACTCTAGGTTTGTACCTCTTAATCCCCTTTATCTGTTTCTTCCATTTCTCCACCCAACTCCCCTCTAGCAACAACCTGTTTGTTCTCTGTATTTAAAAGTCTGTTTTTTGTCTCTTTTTTTTTGTTGGTCGTTTGTTTCCTAAATTCCACGTATGAGTGAAATTATATGATATTTGTCTTTCTCAGTCTGACTTATATCACTTAGTATTTTACCTTCTGATATACAAGAACATACAATGGGGAATACAGTCTCTTCAACAAATGTTGAAAGGAAAACTGGACAGCTACTTGCAAAAGAATGAAACTGGACTACTTTGTTACCCTATATAAAAAGTAAACTCAAAATGGGTTAAAGACCTACATGTGAGACCTGAAACCATAAAACTCCTAAAAGAAAACATTGGCAGTAATTTCTTTGACATTGGGCTATAGAAACATTTTTCTAGATTATGTTTCCCCAGGCAAGGGAAACAAAAGCAAAAGCAAACTAGTGGGACCACACCAAAATAAAAAGCTCTATCACAGCAAAGGAAACCATCAATAAAATGAAAAGGCATCTTACTGAATGGGAAAAGATATTTGCATATGATATATCTGATAAGGGTTAAGGTCCAAAATATATAAAGAACTTATACAATGCAACACGTATAAAACAAATAATCTGATTTAAAAATGGGCAGAAGACCTGAATAGGCATTTTCCCAAAGAAGACATAGATGGCCAACAAACACATGAAAAGATACTCAATATAATTACTCCCCCTATCATTTTAGGGGGACCTACCATAGTAGAGACCTATTCCATCAGTATGTACTCTCTTAAGTACACTTTTGTTTTCCTCATTATTTAGATTTGCCTTTATTAGTGAGGATAAATTTGTGTGTGAGTTTGTGTGTATGTGTGTTGCTACTATTTGGAAAAATTTATTGCTCCTTTAGTCATTTTCTCTAGGATTTTTAGTTTTATGAAACTTTCTATGTTGTCCTTTATATATTAGGGTTATTAACCTCTTCATATTTTTTTGTAAATATATTCCCCAGCTTTTTCTCCTATATAAATTCTCTCTCTCCTTCTACCCATCCTTTCTTCCCTCTCTTTCTGTAATATGTAATATAAATATGTAATACAAATAATGTAAGTAAATGTACATAAATATATAAATATCTAGGGTTTAACATGTTTAAGTTAACCAAATTAAACAATGTGTTCCTCCAAATTCTTTATTTCACTTAGAAAATTATTTCTCATGGAGCATTCAAATAAATGAAGGCAACTCAATCTATTTGTTTCTTCTCTGGCATAGCTGAATATTTCTTCTTTTTATTTTTTTTATTTTTATTTTTTTTTCAACGTTTATTTATTTTTTGGGGGGACAGAGAGAGACAGAGCATGAACGCGGGAGGGGCAGAGAGAGAGGGAGACACAGAATCGGAAACAGGCTCCAGGCTCAGAGCCATCAGCCCAGAGCCCGACGCGGGGCTCGAACTCAGGGACCGCGAGATCGTGACCTGGCTGAAGTCAGACGCTTAACCGACTGCGCCACCCAAGCGCCCCTATTTCTTCTTTTTAAAGTTTATTTTTTATTTTTTTTTTTTTAAATTTTTTTTTTTCAACATTTATTTATCTTTGGGACAGAGAGAGACAGAGCATGAATGGGGGAGGGGCAGAGAGAGAGGGAGACACAGAATCGGAAACAGGCTCCAGGCTCTGAGCCATCAGCCCATAGCCCGACGCGGGGCTCGAACTCACAGACCGCGAGATCGTGACCTGGCTGAAGTCGGACGCTTAACCGACTGCGCCACCCAGGCGCCCCTAAAGTTTATTTTTTAAATATTTATTTTTGAGATAGAGTGAGAGAGGGAGAGAGGGAGGGAGGAAGCAGGGGCAGAGAGAGAGGAGAGAGAGAGAATTCTAAGCAGGCACAGAGCCTGATGAGGTGCTTGAACTCATGAACCCATGAGATCCTTACCTGAGCAAAAATCAAGAGTCGGAGGTTTAACTGACTTAGCCACTCAAGTGCTCCTTAGCTGAATATTTCTTAATTGAATGAATGTAAAATTATAGCTTCATTCCCACCTATCCACCCACCTTCCACTGCTTGCACTACTTCCAGGTCTTATTTTGTTAACATTATTAACATATTACATCTCAGGATACAGTGTTAGCTCTTTTTAATGCCCACCATCACACCATTTTGTAATTACATTCAACTCTATTTCTGGTGTCTCTAGAGATGGAGAAGAATTAGTCAGTAGGCTTGATTGACCAGAGAGAATGAAATATAATGGTACCCAAATTGAGGTATTGTGACTGTATGAAACATGATGTCAAAAGTTTGTGGTAAAAACCAGCCATTTATTATATCTGTAGATTCTGTGGGTCAGAAATATTCACAGGGCACATTGGAGAATTCATTTCTTTGTTCTGCCATGTCAGAGTTTTAGTTGGACTCAAAGTCTGGGGACTGGAGTTATCTGAAGGCTGCTCACACACAGGGCTGTTTGTTGATCCTAGCTGTCATTTGAGTCTTAAGCCGCAGCTGATGGCTGGAACATCTGTCTGTCACTTTTTCATGTAGCCTAGGATTCCACTTACCATAATAGCAGGATTCCAGTGATAAGTGTCCTGAAAGAAAGAAAGCCAGGCAGAAAATGCATTGCCTTCATGACCTAGTCTTGGGAGTCACATTGTATTATTTCTGCCACATTCTATTTGTTAGTCATTAACTTTGGTCCATCTTCAAAGAGAAATGTTATGTCATCTTGTAAGAAGAGCATGCAAGATGGACTATATTGGTGTAGTCATCTTTGGAAAACAGAACCTGCCTCTCTTTGAGATTTAGATGTAATGCCCTCCTCAAGGTTTATAAACTTTAAGTTGCATGTTATCTCCCAACCACATCTATTTCCAGTTTCTTCCCCTGCTAAACTTTCATTCTTTCTTGCTTTTCACTTCCAGTAGCTGCTCTTTTCTCCATGCCAATTAAGATGTGAAATGTTGACACTTCCCTTAACTTTCCGAAAAGAACATTTATACAAGATATTTATATATGTAGTAGATTTTACTGAATGTTTAGTGAATATATGCAATGGAGTACAGAGATGGTAGGGGTGAAGGAAATAACATCTTAGCCACTAGGGAGAAAATACTTTAAAATTTGAATAGAAACAACCATGATATGAAAGACCGCTTTGGATGTCCTAGTCACCAAAAACTTCTGACTTATCTACATTTCTTTACTGGGCATTCCTTTTCTGACCTGTGACATGATTTTCCTCTGCTCTGTCTCATTTATTGTTCTCTTTTTCTGCTTTTTCACATTCCCATTTTCTATTTGTGTCACATCCAGAAATGTTTAGGTGTATCATTATTTCACCGCCAGCTTTCAGTTTATGCCGTGGTGGCCTCCTCTGTTATACCAAAGCAAGGAGAACCAAATGTTGGCACCTGAGCTAAAGATGAATTATGGCAATCATTTAAAGGCAGAAACTACACTTATTAATAATTTTAAGAGCAAATTTGCCTTACCCATAAAACTATCAAATAAGTAAGGAAACAAGTAAGCACATAGTTTTCTTCAAGCATATTGATAATACCTTTTTTTAGCATTGAAAATATCCTTTATAGTGGAGAGGTTAGATTTGTGATAGTTTGAGGGGAAAGTTGATCTTGTCTTTCTCTTTTTTTCTTCCCCCTAGGTCCTGCCAATTTCTCCATACAAGTATGTTAATCCAAGTTGAACCCTTAAGATTTGGCATAGTTTCACATTTTCACATGAAGTGCAAATTAATTGTTTTATGTGTAAATGGGATTTATAATAGGGCTGCCTGAATGTTTGAAACAGCTATTCTCAAAGTGATGAATTTTAAAGGAAATATTTCTTTAGCACCTAAAAGCAATCTGTTATAGCACAATAAGGCAAAACATTATTGGTTCCTTTTCAGAGTTCCAGTTTTCCATGACTTGAATCTAGGAAAACATTTTGCATTTTGGGTCTTCCTAGAAATTAAAAGTTGAAATGTACCTGAAAGGTCTGAATTGGGAAGATGATATTTAAGTTAATACACAAGAGATCATTAATACACAAGAGATTTTCTTTTAGTTGGGAAATTCATCAACTAGTTTTTAAAATTTTTTTTTTTTCAACGTTTATTTATTTTTTGGGACAGAGAGAGACAGAGCATGAACGGGGGGGGGGCCGAGAGAGAGAGAGACACAGAATCGGAAACAGGCTCCAGGCTCTGAGCCATCAGCCCAGAGCCTGACGCGGGGCTCGAACTCACGGACTGCGAGATCGTGACCTGGCTGAAGTCGGACGCTTAACCGACTGCGCCACCCAGGCGCCCCTCATCAACTAGTTTTAAAGACAACTACTTGGTTGTGAAGTCCACCCTTGTTAGAGTGGGGCATAATAAGCAATTGATGTGTTTATTTCTTCATGCTGGGAAGACCCTGTTTGAAACAATGGTGGACATTCCAAGACTACTTGTAATGTTTGTAAATGATACATCGTGTGTTATACATTGTGAGAACTATGAGTTTTAAGAAAGGGGAACAGTGAAAAATAATGGGTTAGGTTAAGGTTCATAGAACAGATAGTAGAATCTTAATGGTAGAATTTGAGTGAACTCTTTCTGGCTAATCATAATGTATGATAAGGATTTCTGGTCATTTGGGAGCAGTGGCAGATTTACTGTTAAGTTAATGAAGCTGAAGTTTTAGGGCCTCCACTTTTCTTGGCCCTTGGAGTACAGAAATTTGTAGAATATGGGTGTTGGAGGGGTGATTTAGGAAGCAAGGTTGCAAACCAAAGACATATGCATAGGCATTGCTGGTAATTTACCTAGAGAGATTGCAAAAGACTCTATTTACTTTGATTTCTTTTTTTTTCATTCAAAGTAAATACTCATTTCTGTACCCATTTTTATATTTGTAATTTTATACTCTGTTTTTTCAAAAGTCCTCCCAATTTGTATAAATGAGACCCCGCAAAACCTGTATCCACCTCTGTTTGGGAAACAATGATGGAAACTGCAAGTGAGTGGTTAATTGAGGGTAGTTCCCTTTGATTGCAAAAAGGCTACTGATAGCTACTGATATTATCAGAGCTAAGAACAAAACTCAGATCTCTTCATTTCTAGTTCTGTGCACTTGCCTTTACACAGCAAGGTCTTGTATCCTTCCACTTTCAAGGGCTCTTCATTTGGTTTATCAAAGTTATCCAGTTCTGATCTAATAGAATGTGACAACAAATAATGTCATTGATAAAGTGAAACACTAAAATCTTCTATATGAAATGGATCTGGCAGCATCTACCTTTCCTCTGTAGATATTATAGTTTTTTAATTACCACCACAGCTGAAATGCCTAGTGTTTAGAAATTGGAATGAGTTCATGTAAGCACTTACATTATCAGGAAATATAAATAGCTCATTTATTCATGGTAGCATTACTGTGTTCCTAATATAGTTTTTATTGATGGACACTTGAACTGTATCAATCCACTTAAAATTCAGAATGGTTCTTTTGTGCATGCCTTTATGGCAAGAGCAGTATAATTTAATTTAATATAATCTTTTAAAAACAATGATGTTTGTTTCATAAATGAATATTTTATATGTTGTGTTTAATTAAAATAAAACTATGCCACTGATCTAGAAAACACAAAACAGACTTGAGTTCATATTTATGAAGTGTAGCAATATTGGCAAGGCACAACTTATCTTGTTTATGAGACATGCTTGCTATTACTTGTACAGATTGCAGTCATTTTATTGCTGAGCTTTACATGGTTTACAACCCAACAAATGCAATGAAACTGTCATGAGGAAAATAAGCCTATAAAATTTTTTAAAAAAAGAAGGTGGCACTCACAGATCAAAATGTAGTTTTTTGTTGGAGCATTGGTAGGTTTTGAACTGTTACATCCTTTTAGGCAGCAGGTTTTCTGGATATATCTGTAAATGAAAGGGAAAAGGCTGAGATTAGACACTAAGGTTATTTTTAGCACCTCTGCTTTGAGTATGCAGTTCCTCTGAGACCTTGCTTTTGCTTTTACTCTATTGATATGTTCCAGAAATCCAGGTAAACATAAACGTGTTTTCGACACAGGAACAGTTTGGAAACCAGGAAATGGTGTTTATATGTGAAAAAAAGGGAAGATATGTGGATGAAAAGGTCCCTATCTCTTTATTTCAAAGTGTTCAAACTGAATATTGAATTTGATTCATATTTTTGTAAAGTTGTCTCTGTGGAATTAGAGCTTCCAAGAAAGTCTTCAGGCTGAGGTGGTCAGGGGGGTTTGGCTGTCTCTATGGCTTTGAATATAATTTATCTTCCAGGACATTAAGTTGGAATTTTAATTTGCTTTCTAGGTTATTTTCCCTTTTATCTGAAAAAAAAATCACTTAATTTCTTGGCCATTCATTAAATATTAGTGACTTTAAGTCTTGTATTTCTGACATATATTCATGTATATCCGTTCAAGATTTAGAAAAAATGACGTGAAAAAACAATCTTAGATTTTTTTATGTTTATTTGAGAGAGAGGATATGTGCACAACTGGAGAAGGAACAGAGAGAGAGAGAGAGAGAGAGAGAGAGAGAGAGAGAGAGAGAGAATCCTAAGCAGGCTCTGTGCTCTCAGCGCAGAGGCCGATATAGGAATCAAACCTGTGACCTGTGAGATCGTGACCTGAGCCAAAATCAAGATTCAGACCTTAACTTACTGGGCCACCTGGGGGGCCCCTGAAAAAACAACCTTAAATGAACTTTAGAATTGTTTACAGAAACAGCTCAGAGGAAAAAAAAATGTTTCTTTATATAGTGCATCTATTTGTTGCATATCCTTCCCTAACTATGTCTAGTGTATCATAACTGCAACAATTACTTCATTTCCTGCTGCAAAAATAATAGTTTTACTCTTATAACTGTCTGATGAGCTTGACCCTTGATGGTATCCAAGAAGTAGAAAAACAAAAGTATATAAAAGATATTCAGGAAAGAGAAAGGAAAATTTTCAAAAAATAGGAATACAAGCCCTTTACTGTGTAGAATGAATCTTTGTCAGAGCGGTTAGCAATGATGAACATGCTACTTGTTGGGTCTGCACAGTATCCTGCTTGTCTTCCTATATCTGATTCTTACCCATATTGCAAGGGGCAGCTCACTTCCTATCTGTTCTTATATGCAGGCACGTTTCATGGGCTTTTGTCTCCTACAGTCTCTTTTCTGGAATTATGGATAGACCCCACCTCTAGATCCAGGTCCATTGCAGTTTGTCTCGTTTGTCTGGCTATTCATTGCTCAGCCAGCCCATACAGTGTGCTTCCTCTGTGCAACAGTCATAGCAGAAGAGAGCTTACACTGTGGTCTTGCTGCCATGAGAGGGTGTGCCTGCTGGACCTGAGTGTCTATGAGGCACTACCCACTCACTTTAGTAAGCCCTTGCTCCAGTTCTCTGCTAGATTAATGCCCTGTCTCAGTGTCACTCTGCTCAACTCTGGGACTCTACCATACTACCTTGTTCATGCCAGCCTCATTTTTCTGGGAAAACTGACTCTCTTACTACTGTTCCACATTCATACCTGTTCTACTTTCCCAGGCCATTTAGTTCCTGCTACCAGCTGGCGTCCTGTCATCAATGGGTGGTTTTTCCTGGACAGTGCTGTAACCACCATCTTCCAGATTTCAAGGATCTCCCAGTTCAATGTCTAATCTATTAGATGTTATGTTCTTTCTTCACGGCCTGACCCCTGACTTCCACATAGAATCAGTGATGCACTGAGCTATACTTGAAATTGTACAATACACATGTTAAAAATGGGCACTGCACCACCGGGTTGTGCTCCAAGTGCTCAGCCCCATGACTAGATTCATTTCCTCGGTCCCATCACAAGTACTCAACCTCCGCCCCTCATATACAGGCTCATATTTTTGAGGCCCTAGCACCTCTCTTATAAAAAAAAATCTGAATTGAATTAAAGTTGACCAGTAATCTCACCTGATGGCTTTCCCCTTTCCCTGTTTGCATTGTAGGAAATCTACTTAGGGACTCTGTAGGTAAATTACATTTTTAGTTATTTTGTTAATAGGTAACACATGGGTATAGTATAAAACTCAGAAGTTCCAAAAGAAAGTTAGTAGTTTTTATCTGTGATATTTCCCACACCACCCCAGCCATTCAGTTTTCCTTCTAGATAGAACTACTCTTAATAGTCACTTTATCACCCTTTTTGAGATAATGTGTATATGTGTATGTGTAGTATATGTGTAGTATATATAAGCATATGTGGTGTCTGTGTATTTATACGTGTATAAAGTCACACACATGTGCACACACATTTTACACAAATGGAAGCATACTAACACAGTGTAGTACACTTTTATTTTTTTTAACATTATACCTTGAAGATCATTCCATGCCATGTTTAAAGAGTTGTCATATTCTTCTAATGACTGCACAGTATTCTAATTGGAACTCCTTCCCATTGATGCATTTAGAGTGTTGCCAACATTTTATATTACAAACCATAAAACACTATATACAAATGATATTCTAGAAAAGGTATTCATAACTCACATCACAAATGAGCACTTGTCATTCTACAATGTGGTGATATATATATCATATTTATGCACAATGATTGTCTAGATATGAAAGTGCTATCTATGCATTGTTATTTTGATAGAAATCACTTAATTTCCCTCAATTGAATTTGTACTATTTAACTACAACTAGAAATTGGAGATGCTTAGGTATTCTGGGTATTTCAAAGAAGATTGAATAAATGGCCTATTTACAAACTACGGACAGGATATAGAAAAACCCCAAGGTAATATGCCAAGATAATATCCCAGGGCTAGTCAGGGGGTTAGGTTTTGTCCATTAGGCCTTTAAAAGGGGGGGGGCACTTACTGTTGCCTAAAGACAGAGAGGATGTGCGGAAAGGGCCATCTTTAAGGGACTATGATCTTTGGTCGAGGAGGTAGGCAGCCGGAAACAAACCCTCGGAGAGGAAGCCTGAGAGATATTCAGACTGTTCTCTCCTCCCTCCCTCTATGTCTGGCTAGTGTTGTCTTTGGCCAACCTTGACAGATGACCAGAGGGCAAATGGGACCCTTGATGCTGTTCATACAGGTAAGCCAGCTAAGTATAGAACCGGTATAGAAGCAGTGTTATAAACATAAGATACCCAGCCCATTCCGCCGCCTCATACTTTCACCAACATGCTGATCAACAGTACTTTTTATCCTTCTGTATCTGAGAGATGTGAATTTTTCTTAATATGAGTGAGGCTCATACTATTTTGAAATAAGTAAGAGATGGTTTTATTTCTTTTTCTTTTGTACCTGTTCATAACCTTCCCCTGTGATGTGTACATATGTTACTTTTTATTTTAAAATGTTTCAAATGTACAGAAAAGTTGCAAAAACAGTAGGAAAAATAGAGTTCCTGTATATCTTTCATCCTTATTTTCAAGTTGTTAACATTTTAGCATACTTGCCTTTTCATTCTTATTCTCCCTCACTCTCTCCATATATGTATTTGTAAATATCAATGAATCAGTTTAATATGTGTATAAATATGCACAAACATATTTATCACCATATATGGTAAACTATATGAGAATGAGATACAAACTTGATAACCTTTTCAAGTATGTATTTTCTGAAACCAGAGGCATTTGGGAAAAAAAAATCAGGAAATTAATGTAATTCCATTTTAATCATGTAATCTTCAGACTCCATTCAGATTTTTCCTGTTATCCACACATTGTATTTGATTGCCATGTCTCTTTAGTCTCCTTCAAGCTGGACAGTTCCTCAGCCTTTACTTGTCTTTCTTAACCTGGACATTTTGGAAGTTGCAGGCCAGTTACTTGTAAAATGTTCCTTAACTTGTATGTGTCTGGTATTTTCTCATTTTCAGCAGTTTTACCTCAAAAATGATGCTGAGTTCATCTCATCATATCAGGTGATATGCACTGTCAATGTATTCCATTACTGGTGATGTTAAAATTCATTACTTGGCTAACATGGCTTTACATGTAACTGTAAAGCTAGTTAATAAGGATTTGTGATCATTAATTAATAGACAATTAAGTATCTTGTGGGGAGATTCTTTGAGATTTGTACTAAGGCATACAGTTCTCTCTTCTCACTCATTCACTCATTCATGCATTTGTATCAATCAGGGTTTGAGTAGAGAAGCACAAAGGATTTATTATAGAGGTTATCCTCTAATGCAGTTGTGGGGGCTGACTACACAGTCTTGTAAGCCTTTGTTTCTGTGTCCGGAGCTGGACTGAATCTCACTGGACAGGCAGTCAGGAAGAATCAATGGACATGAAGTAGGGGAAGCATGCGTAAATTGGCACTGGTGAGGATAGAATAGAATCCACTTTGGTTTCTCATCCCCTCCAAGCCCGAAACTTAGATTATGGAGTATCCTGCAAGAGAAGCCAGTGCCCTTCACCATGGAGCTGAACATACCTCTGGCCAGGCACCAGAGGAACTGAGGCCAAGGTGGTAGCAATTGCTGATGGACCTGGTTGCTCCCTCCTGACAAGATAAGCAACAATGTAAGTGGACTGCAACAGCATCCATTATCTGTTCCCTGCACCCACTTGAGTATAATGTAATCCTGCTGCTCATTTACTTCTGTTTTGCAGAATATCACTTCTGGGTCATGGTAACTCAGAACTCTGCAGGAAAGGGAATTCTGGGAAATGTAGTCACAGATTAGCCAAATTGATAAAATACAAATCCATGATAGTATTTATAGCAGTATGAATTCGTGAATTCCTATTTTACTTGAAAGATTACCGTCTATTACAATTATGTTTTATGCTGATGTTCAAATTGTTCCATACTTGCCCAATGGAAGCCTTTTGTGATGACTCTTACATTTCTTTGGCATTTTTCCATTATTCTTTGAGTGTTTGCTTAATTTCTGACCAAACAGATATTCCAGGGTCATCTTTTATTTTCCCTGTAATAATCCCAGAATCCGTTTTTTCCCCCAAAAAGCTTTGGTTCTTTTAGAGTAGAATGGCATCAGAAGTCAAGATCTGGAAACTACTTGTTCTGTTTGGGATCGCTGCTTCTAGGTGATAGACAAAGCTGGGAAATAATAGGAGAAAGGAAGGAGAAAAGCTTTTCCCCCTATTTTCCTATTATGGTGTTAGTCTTATTTTGTATTGAATATTGGCAGTTCTTTATGTATTAGGGAAGCTAACCATTTGTGATGTGAGTTATGAATACCTTTTCTAGAATATCATTTGTATATAGTGTTTTATGGTAATTGGCCTGTTTTGTTTTCTGTCTCTCAGGGAGGTTTTGGTAATATACATGCAATGCAATTTAGATATGTATAGAGAAGGTTTTTTCATTCTTGTGGTCATATAGAAAGAAGTGGCATCTATAAATGGTTAAAAAAGGGAAGAATGTTCTTGAAAATGTGTGTGGGGCAGTCTCTGTGACTGCTTTTCTTTTTCTTTCTTTTTTTTTTTTATATATGAAATTTATTGTCAAATTGGTTTCCATACAACACCCAGTGCTCATCCCAAAAGGTGCCCTCCTCAATACCCATCACCCACCCTCTCCTCCCTCCCACCCCCCATCAACCCTTAGTTTGTTCTCAGTTCTCAACAGTCTCTTATGCTTTGGCTCTCTCCCACTCTAACCTCTTTTTTTTTTTTTTTTTTGTTCCCCTCCCCCATGGGTTTCTCTTAAGTTTCTCAGGATCCACATAAGAGTGAAACCATATGGTATCTGTCTTTCTCTGTATGGCTTATTTCACTTAGCATCACACTCTCCAGTTCCATCCACGTTGCTACAAAAGGCCCTATTTCATTTTTTCTCATTGCCACGTAGTACTCCATTGTGTATCTAAACCACAATTTCTTTATCCATTCATCAGTTGATGGACATTTAGGCTCTTTCCATAATTTGGCTATTGTTGAGAGTGCTGCTATGAACATTGGGGTACAAGTGCCCCTATGCATCAGTACTCCTGTGTCCCTTGGATAAATTCCTAGCAGTGCTATTGCTGGGTCATAGGGTAGGTCTATTTTTAATTTTCTGAGGAACCACCACACTGCTTTCCAGAGCGGCTGCACCAATTTGCATTCCCACCAACAGTGCAAGAGGGTTCCCGTTTCTCCACATCCTCTCCAGCATCTATAGTCTCCTGATTTGTTCATTTTGGCCACTCTGACTGGCGTGAGGTGATATCTGAGTGTGGTTTTGATTTGTATTTCCCTGACGAGGAGCGACGTTGAGCATCTTTTCATGTGCCTGTTGGCCATCCGGATGTCTTCTTTAGAGAAGTGTCTTTTCATGTTTTCTGCCCATTTCTTCACTGGGTTGTTTTTCAGGTGTGGAGTTTGGTGAGCTCTTTATAGATTTTGGATACTAGCCCTTTGTCCGATATGTCATTTGCAAATATCTTTTCCCATTCCGTTGGTTGCCTTTTAGTTTTGTTGGTTGTTTCCTTTGCTGTGCAGAAGCTTTTTATCTTCATAAGGTCCCAGGAATTCACTTTTGCTTTTAATTCCCTTGCCTTTGGGGATGTGTCGAGTAAGAGATTGCTACGGCTGAGGTCAGAGAGGTCTTTTCCTGCTTTCTCCTCTAAGGTTTTGATGGTTTCCTGTCTCACATTCAGGTCCTTTATCCATTTTGAGTTTATTTTTGTGAATGGTGTGAGAAAGTGGTCTAGTTTCAACCTTCTGCATGTTGCTGTCCAGTTCTCCCAGCACCATTTGTTAAAGAGACTGTCTTTTTTCCATTGGATGTTCTTTCCTGCTTTGTCAAAGATGAGTTGGCCATACGTTTGTGGGTCTAGTTCTGGGGTTTCTATTCTATTTCATTGGTCTATGTGTCTGTTTTTGTGCCAATACCATGCTGTCTTGATGATGACAGCTTTGTAGTAGAGGCTAAAGTCTGGGATTGTGATGCCTCCTGCTTTGGTCTTCTTCTTCAAAATTACTTTGGCTATTCGGGGCCTTTTGTGGTTCCATATGAATTTTAGGATTGCTTGTTCTAGTTTCGAGAAGAATGCTGGTGCAATTTTGATTGGGATTGCATTGAATGTGTAGATAGCTTTGGGTAGTATTGACATTTTGATAATATTTATTCTTCCAATCCATGAGCAGGGAACGTCTTTCCATTTCTTTAAATCTTCTTCAATTACCTTCATAAGCTTTCTATAGTTTTCAGCATACAGATCCTTTACATCTTTGGTTAGATTGATTCCTAGGTATTTTATGCTTCTTGGTGCAATTGTGAATGGGATCAGTTTCTTTATTTGTCTTTCTGTTGCTTCATCGTTAGTGTATAAGAATGCAACTGATTTCTGTACATTGATTTTGTATCCTGCAACTTTGCTGAATTCATGTATCAGTTCTAGCAGACTTTTGGTGGAGTCTATCGGATTTTCCATGTATAATATCATGTCATCTGCAAAAAGCGAAAGCTTGACTTCATCTTTGCCAATTTTGATGCCTTTGATCTCCTTTTGCTGTCTGATTGCTGATGCTAGAACTTCCAGCACTATGTTAAACAACAGCGGTGAGAGTGGGCATCCCTGTCGTGTTTCTGATCTCAGGGAAAAAGCTCTCAGTTTTTCCCCGTTGAGGATGATGTTAGCTGTGGGCTTTTCATAAATGGCTTTTATGATCTTTAAGTATGTTCCTTCTCTCCCGACTTTCTCAAGGGTTTTTATTAAGAAAGGGTGCTGGATTTTGTCAAAGGCCTTTTCTGCATCGATTGACAGGATCATATGGTGTTTCTCTTTTTTTTTGTTAATGTGATGTATTACGTTGATTGATTTGCGAATGTTGAACCAGCCCTGCATCCCAGGAATGAATCCCACTTGATCATGGTGAATGATTCTTTTTACATGCCGTTGAATTCGATTTGCTAGTATCTTATTGAGAATTTTTGCATCCATATTCATCAGGGATATTGGCCTGTAGTTCTCTTTTTTTACTGGGTCTCTGTCTGGTTTGGGAATCAAAGTAATACTGGCTTCATAGAATGAGTCTGGAAGTTTTCCTTCCCTTTCTATTTCTTGGAATAGCTTGAGAAGGATAGGTATTATCTCTGCTTTAAACGTCTGGTAGAACTCCCCTGGGAAGCCATCTGGTCCTGGACTCTTATTTGTTGGGAGATTTCTGATAACCGATTCAATTTCTTCGCTGGTGATGGGTCTGTTCAAACTTTCTATTTCCTCCTGATTGAATTTTGGAAGAGTGTGGGTGTTCAGGAATTTGTCCATTTCTTCCAGGTTGTCCAATTTGTTGGCATATAATTTTTCATAGTATTCCCTGATAATTGTTTGTATCTCTGAGGGATTGGTTGTAATAATTCCATTTTCATTCATGATTTTATCTATTTGGGTCATCTCCCTTTTCTTTTTGAGAAGCCTGGCTAGAGGTTTGTCAATTTTGTTTATTTTTTTCAAAAAACCAACTCTTGGTTTCGTTGATCTGCTCTACAGTTTTTTTAGATTCTATATTGTTTATTTCTGCTCTGATCTTTATTATTTCTCTTCTTCTGCTGGGTTTAGGCTGCCTTTGCTGTTCTGCTTCTATTTCCTTTAGGTGTGCTGTTAGATTTTGTATTTGGGATTTTTCTTGTTTCTTGAGATAGGCCTGGATTGCAATGTATTTTCCTCTCAGGACTGCCTTCGCTGCATCCCAAAGTGTTTGGATTGTTGTATTTTCATTTTCGTTTGTTTCCATATATTTTTTAATTTCTTCTCTAATTGCCTGGTTGACCCACTCATTCGTTAGTAGGGTGTTCTTTAACCTCCATGCTTTTGGAGGTTTTCCAGACTTTTTTCTGTGGTTGATTTCAAGCTTCATAGCATTGTGGTCTGAAAGTATGCATGGTATGATTTCAATTCTTGTAAACTTATGAAGGGCTGTTTTGTGACCCAGTATATGATCTATCTTGGAGAATGTTCCATGTGCACTCGAGAAGAAAGTATATTCTGTTGCTTTGGGATGCAGAGTTCTAAATATATCTGTCAAGTCCATCTGATCCAATGTCTCATTCAGGTCCCTTGTTTCTTTATTGACCGTGTGTCTAGATGACCTATCCATTTCTGTAAGTGGGGTGTTAAAGTCCCCTGCAATTACCACATTCTTATCAATAAGGTTGCTTATGTTTATGAGTAATTGTTTTATATATTTGGGCGCTCCGGTATTCGGCGCATAGACATTTATAATTGTTAGCTCTTCCTGATGGATAGACCCTGTCACTATTATATAATGTCCTTCTTCATCTCTTGTTACAGCCTTTAATTTAAAGTCTAGTTTGTCTGATAGAAGTATGGCTACTCCAGCTTTCTTTTGGCTTCCAGTCGCATGATAAATAGTTCTCCATCCCCTCACTCTCAATCTAAAGGTGTCCTCAGGTCTAAAAGGAGTCTCTTGTAGACAGCAAATAGATGGGTCTTGTTTTTTTATCCATTCTGATACCCTATGTCTTTTGGTTGGCGCATTTAATCCATTTACATTCAGTGTTATTATAGAAAGATATGGGTTTAGAGTCATTGTGATGTCTGTATGTTTTATGCTTGTAGTGATGTCTCTGGTACTTTGTCTCACAGGGTCCCCCTTAGGATCTCTTGGAGGGCTGGTTTAGTGGTGACAAATTCCTTCAGTTTTTGTTTGTTTGGGAAGACCTTTATCTCTCCTTCTATTCTAAATGACAGACTCGCTGGATAAAGGATTCTCGGCTGCATATTTTTTCTGTCTAGCACACTGAAAATCTCGTGCCAATTCTTTCTGGCCTGCCAAGTTTCAAAAGAGAGATCAGTCACGAGTCTTATAGGTCTCCCTTTATATGTGAGGGCACGCTTACCCCTTGCTGCTTTCAGAATTTTCTCTTTATCCTTGTATTTTGCCAGTTTCACTATGATATGTCGTGCAGAAGATCGATTCAAGTTACGTCTGAAGGGAGTTCTCTGTGCCTCTTGGATTTCAATGCCTTTTTCCTTCCCCAGTTCAGGGAAGTTCTCAGCTATAATTTCTTCAAGTACCCCTTCAGCACCTTTCCCTCTCTCTTCCTCCTCTGGGATACCAATTATGCGTAGATTATTTCTTTTTAGTGTATCACTTAGTTCTCTAATTTTCCCCTCATATTCCTGGATTTTTTTATCCCTCTTTTTCTCAGCTTCCTCTTTTTCCATAACTTTATCTTCTAGTTCACCTATTCTCTCCTCTGCCTCTTCAATCCGAGCCGTGGTGGTTTCCATTTTGTTATGCATTTCGTTTAAAGCGTTTTTCAGCTCCTCGTGACTGTTCCTTAGTCCCTTGATCTCTGTAGCCAGAGATTCTCTGCTGTCAGCTATACTGTTTTCAAGCCCAGCGATTAATTTTATGACTATTATTCTAAATTCACTTTCTGTTATATTATTTAAATCCTTTTTGATCAGCTCATTAGCTGTTGTTATTTCCTGGAGATTCTTCTGAGGGGAATTCTTCCGCTTGGTCATTTTGGATAGTCCCTGGCGTGGTGAGGACCTGCAGGGCACTTCCCCTGTGCTGTGGTGTATAACTGGAGTTGGTGGGTGGAGCCGCAGTCAGACCTGATGTCTGCCCCCAGCCCACCGCTGTGTCCACAGTCAGACTGGTGTGTGCCTTCTCTTCCCCTCTCCTAGGGGCGGGATTCACTGTGGGGTGTGGTGGCCTGTCTGGGCTACTTGCACACTGCCAGGCTTGTGATGCTGGGGATCTGGCGTCTTAGCTGGGGTGGGTAGGCAAGGTGCACAGGGGCAGGAGGGGCAGGCTTAGCTCGCTTCTCCTTAGGTGATCCACTTCAGGAGGGGCCCTGTGGCAGCAGGAGGGAGTCAGATCCGCTGCCGGAGGTTTGGCTCCGCAGAAGCGCAGAGTTGGGTGTTTGCGCGGAGCGAGCAAGTTCCCTGGCAGGAACTGGTTCTCTTTGGGATTTTGGCTGGGGGATGGGCGGGGGAGATGGCGCTGGCGAGCGCCTTTGTTCCCCACCAAACTGAGCTCTGTCGTCAGGGGGCTCAGCAGCTCTCCTTCCCTTTGTCCTCCAGCCTTCCCGCTTTCTGAGCAGAGCTGTTAAGTTATGACCTCCCAGCCGCTAAGTCGCGCTTGCTGTCGGAACACAGTCCGTCAGGACCCTCAGCTTTTTGCAAGCCAGACTCGGGGGCTCTGCTTGGTCGGCGAGCCGCCCCTCCGCCCCGGCTCCCTCCCAACGGTCCGTGGAGCGCGCACCGCCTCGCCGCCCTTCCTACCCTCTTCCGTGGGCCTCTCGTCTGCGCTTGGCTCTGGCGACTCCGTTCTGCTAATCCTCTGGCGGTTTTCTGGGTTATTTAGGCAGGTGTAGGTGGAATCTAAGTGATCAGCAGGACACGCGGTGAGCCCAGCGTCCTCCTACGCCGCCATCTTCCCTCTCCAGCTGTGACTGCTTTTCAAAAGGTAATATCTTTAGGGCAGAGTTCATGATGTACAGAAAAAAAATGTCAAGATTGGGTTTCATGGAGGATAAGTTGAACGTGTTTAAAGGTTTTTTTTGTTTGTTTGTTTGTTTGTCTTTATCAGTCTACTAAGTTTTCAGAACAGAACTACCCTGGATCTCTTCCCTTCATTTTGACTTTTATTTGTTTTCTATATATTTCTTGCTTCATTAATTTATGCTGTTGATCATTCATTCATTTAAAATCCATTCATTAAGCAGCTCCCTACAATGAAGATAGAACTGAACTAGCTTTTGGACATGCTGGAAAAGTGACTGAAACCATGGTTCTTGTATTCAAGCTTTATTCCTGGGTTTGGAGAGCCAAAGTTATATCATATGAATCATTAGAAAGTAAGAGCCCTGCCTCATAAATAAGCATAAAATATCTAGAACAGACTTGAGTCTAAATTAATAGGAAATACTATATTAGCTTATTCAAAAAGGCATCAGATTTTTTTTTGATGTGTTTAAAGCTTAGTTTTTTAATATATATGTTTCTTATAAAGATTGTGACTTTTGCCCCTCAGAATTTAGGGTAAAAAAAAAGTGAATATATTTAAGGATAGCTTGAGAACTCATCAGAAATTACAGGAAGTTAGATGTGGGATAAATGGGAGCTTTTTTGAATTCAGTTTCTTATTCTCTTTTATATCTCCCTGTACTTGCTCTCATGGCTTATTCTGTATCATCTAAAGGTTTAGCACCACTCACCGATTAAGATTCAAAGCCCTTGCCTCCTATGGAAAGTCTGTATAAATACTCTAGCCAATTATTAATTATAATTGTCTCCCATGTCCAGCACTCCTCTGTCTTTCTGTACTGTCATATCTTTGAGGCTGTATTTTACTGCTGCGTTTTCATATTAGTACTCTCCACAAGGCTAATTTACTAGAGGACAGGGATTATATCTTATTCATCTTTATATTCCCACTTCCAAGCACAGTGCCTGGCAAGTAATAGGTTTGTACAAGGAATGAATGAATGAATGAATGAATGAATATATGGGTCTCCCATCTTAAATATTATTGGCCTCTGGGTAGTAAAAGGAGAAAACTGTTCCAGTCTAATCATTTAACCTAAATTCATCTTCTTATCCCAACTATTGATGCAGTGGTAGGCCTGATCATCCTGGGCTTGTTAATCTAGTTCGTTTGTTGGCATGGAAAGGATGGAGAGATGAGTTTCAGATGCTGTTTTTATGCCGTCCGTCAGACATCTCCTGTCCCATGCCATGTACAGACACATTCTGTTCACCAGCTGCTGATTTCTATTTGTTCTCATCGTGTTGTTTCCTGGGCCAATAGTGATGCTGCTGCTACTGGCCTCTTTTCTGCAGCAATGTCCCCTAATCACATCACACAAATATAAAGTCCGTTATCTACACTCCCTTCTGTCCTCTGTTGTTTTTTTCACCCCCCTCTAAGAAATAATAGGAAAATGCTTGCCAGTGCATGTTTTGCAAACTTTCCCAGTCCATGTGATTTACCCCCTAGTCCCTCTTCTAAAAGGCTAGTCCCTCCTCAGAGATAACACCAGAATTTGAAATTGTAACTGATGCCTGGAGCAGATCAAAAAAGCACTCTGGGGATTAAAATTTCCATAAATTTGAATATTGGGGTCAAAAGGTTTTGGCTCTAAGCCTGTAAAGGTGAGTGTGGTACAATTAATAAATTTTTGCAGCTACTAAATTCACATTCTTATCTGCTGATAAGGAAAGGCAAAAAAAATGTGAAAAGTAAAAATTTCATCAGTCATGTTATTCATACCCTGGCTTATAAGAGGTGGCCCATGAGATTTTTACATTACTTTTCTCCCCTTGTGCTTTTAAGATTCTTGCTCCACAAAATCCACCTGATATTTCTACTACCTAGACTAGTATAAACTTTGAGTAGACATGGCCTCTGTCAGCATTTGCGGACTCCTGTTCTAGACTGTGAAAAAAGGATACATCTGGGGACTCCTCATTCAAATACTAATAAAGTCTGGGGAGGAGGGTGAGGAGAAAGACACTTGGATTTCATGCCTACTTTGTCTTTCTGTTTTAAGGTTATAATCACTGTTGGCATCTGCTCTCTGGCCACATATTCATCCATTTTTTAACTTACTACTTTTACTAAGAATTTAGCAGTCAGTAGGTATTGAGGCTATTCAGAAGTGGGACAAAGTGCCTGACCTGGAGCTCCAGACTCAAGGGAAAGGCATATATGTAAACCAATTTTTGATTGCTTTCCATAGAAATCACATTTTGAATGTTCTCTACCAAGCAAGCTTGTGAGAGTAAAAGTGGCCAGCTTCTTTCACTTTAAGAGACATCAAAGAAATCTTCCTCAAGAAGATGAATCCTAGGTTAAGTGTTAAAATATACTAGTAAGGCAGAAGGCATTTGTGTATGCTGTTAGTGTGTGGATTGTTCAACAATTATAGATCTTGTATGGATGTTGGTTAGAAGGTATAAGAACTACTGGCACCTATTAAACAGTTAGTATTAGACTTTCTATTATGTCATCTTTAATTCTTCCCTCAAAATATCTATGGTAGGTATTATCATCACGTTGGACCAATTTTTAAAGGTAAGGTATCACATCTTGGGGTGGGTTCTGTAAGTTGCTGAAAGTTAAATATGACATGGGAGAACCAGGATTTGGATCTAGAGCATTTTTACGACAAATTTTGTAGTGTAACAAATAAATGTTAAGAGAAAGAGTTTAAGAGGGGATTGGAGATGTAGTGAGATGAGATATAAGAGAGAGGCAGGCACCATATCATGGAGAGTTTTGTGGGCCACATTTAGAATCATGGCTTTGGTCCTGAGACTTTAAGCCAGGAAGTGGCATGATGAAATTTAAATTTGGAAAGATGCCTCTGGCCATGGGTTTAGAAAGGCCAAGATCACAGGCAAGGAGACCTGTTGTTGAATTGATCCAGTGGAGACTTAACCAATGAGTTTATACAGCTCATTAGTAACAGATGAGCCACACCAGTCATCTGCTCTTATAATCATCTTGATTCTACTTCCTATTCAAGTCTTTGGTATCAGCTAGTTCCTCTAATTCCATCCCAAAGTATTGCTTCCAGTTTTTAAATGATTTCCTTCCAACCTGCTCAATAGCTCTTGCTTCCAGACCCTTGCATTGAACTTCCTGCTAATTTGGCATTGCCAAACCAGTAGTTGTCATTTTGATAATTCAGTGTTTATGCCACTTAAGTGACCTAACATTTGTGATCTAGCTTGAATTTATTCCTTTTAATTTAAATTGCATATTAATAAGATTTGGAAAGTGTGCTTGCATAACTCTTACCTTGTAAAAAATATATTTCTTATTTCCATATGCAGTTGCACCTAGTACTTGTGCAACAGAGAATATTCAGACTCTATTAGATCAACTTTTTTTTTTTTCAAAAGAATGACAGTAAACTACCATTTTGAAGATGGGAAATAAAGGAAGCTATCACACAGCTTAGTTGGCCAAGGGTAAGATCTAGAAATCTCAGCCAATGGGGGCACCGGGGTGGCTCAGTCAATTAAGCATCTGATTGTTAGTTTCAGCTCAGTTCCTGATCTCATGGTTCAGGAGTTTGAGCCCCACATGGGGCTCTGTGCTGATAGTGTGGAGCCTGCTTGGAATTCTCTCTCTCCCTCTTTCTCTCTGCCCCTTTTGTGCACTTTCTCTTTCAAAATAAATAAATAAATTTAAAAATAGTTTAAAAATCTCGGCCAGTGAAAGGAAGCTGGTAGTAAGTGGGTGAGTCAGATTGGATCCAGAGAGTTAGGGGCTCTGTAAAGGAAATGGTGGCTATGAGTATTCAGGCAAGCAGTAAATCCAACCCATGAATTCGGTAAATGTTGGAAAGTGCAGGAAGACTTTGGAGGGACTAAGAATCTGTTAAGGCAGCTTCCAGATGTTAGAAGACCTAGACATTTGAACCAAAAAGGGGATTTGCTTTATATCTTCTTTTATATTGCCTGTTGGGTAAGAATTTCTCAGAGTCCACTATTGCATGTCATGGACAAGGGCAAGTTACAATCTTCTAAATGTAGTTTGATCCTTATTGCATGAGTTCTTGGGCTAAGAAGACAGCCGAGCTTATTTTTAACTGCAGGAGTAAGGTGAATGGTCCAGTCTGAAAATGCATGTCATAACTTGGCAGCCCAAATTAGTCTACTACAAGTCCTAAGGACCTTTCTGTAGAGCTTTGCACTTTGTAAAACTATTTTCATAGACATATATCACACCTATGAAAATTCATTTTTATTAGTAATGTCATTTTACTAGTCTAATGATTTGGAATCAAGTCCTCTCATACCAAATCCTGTCTCTCCTTGAAGAACACTAAGCCTGTAGTTGTAGGATGATATGGAAATGTTGACTGAATTTCTAGAAATGGCTATCTGGGAATGTGTCCCTTTCTGATTCTCTTTGCCCCTTACCTATTTAGGTTTATCCTATCTCCCATTGAAGAACCATCCCAAGTACTAACTACTTTATTCCCTGACAAATTTCTAGTCAGAAGTGGTCTCTTTCCTCTTTAGC
Source organism: Puma concolor (assembly GCF_028749965.1). NCBI lineage: Eukaryota > Metazoa > Chordata > Mammalia > Carnivora > Felidae > Puma > Puma concolor. Next base: position 138,783,405 of record NC_141674.1, on the reverse strand, counting down.
CTTCCCATTTCACACTTCTTTTATATCTTTTTAGGGCAGTTATTTTAACTTGCTGTATGTTTTTCCATAGTATATCTACCCATGAACTCTCCCCCTTTTCTTCTACCTTAGACATAGTAACATACTTAATACCATGAATGTACACCATGTGTATTCAGTAAATAGGTGAGTATGTCAGAAAAGTCCAGTTGAGTTTGATTCTTCTAGTGTTGAATTTGGGGATTAGAATACCAAAGAGAATAAAAAGAAAAGTGCAAACATTTATTTACCAATGTAGAGAAAAAGAGTTAAAGATGTACTGATAATAAATTGTACTTTGTCTTTCCCATTTCCATACCTGAGAAGTTTGATACTTGCCTTTTAGAATGGTATAAACTTACATCACACTAGCACATGCAGACTCAGGCACACAGATTATATTTCAGATAAATTCTCATGACACTGAATAATATTGTAACTTTCTTTAGGTTGGCAGAGGAATTGAAAGAGATGGATATAAAAAGTGAGAGTAAGATAGAGGCTAGTGACAGGTGGGAAGGAGGTCCTGATAACAATTTTCATTAAGGGATCACAGGAGAAATTAGAACTGGGATGGGGGCCTGAACACTGTAGGAGAGCAGCCAAGCCTAAAAAGTTTGGGAGGGCCTCTGGATATGGTCTTCCTATCTCTGCCATAAGTAGAGAATGATCAAATTGGCCAACATTTAGTAAAAAACTGTGGATTACCATCTCCTACCATAGGTCATTAAAGTCATCTGAATTGCTTTTCTGGAAAGTCAGATAGCAATTTGTCTTCTCTCTGGTAGGTTTGATAGTCCTTTGCACTAATTCTTAAAGTGTGTGGTATTGGGACCAACAGTTTCAGCATCACATGGAATTTGTTAGAAATGTAAATAAATTCTCTGCTTTCACACCAGACCTACTGAACCAAAAGTTCTGGGGTTGGGCCCGGCAATCTGTGTTTACTTAGCCCTCAGTGGTGATTCTTAATACTCACTAAAGTTTGAGACTACTTAAATAGAAGAAAGAGAGTTAGAAAAGTAGATTGGAGTGAGGTTGGGGAAAGAGGTAAGAGTTTACTTAGAGATTCATGAGAAAATAAAAGAAATTAGGATTGAATTATTCCAAGCCAAAGAGCACTTAAAGCTCCTGGGTAATTTGATAATCAGAAAACCAGAATTAAATATTTCCATATATTACCTATCCCTACCACTAATAGTTAGAAATCTTGAAACTCTGGTTAATTTTCTTACTCTTGGCCTCAGTGGTGTGGTGACAGGACAGTGTTTCATTTTGTATCCCCTCTAAAACCCTGGCCACAGATTTAATTAAAACTTAAATTTGGGTGAGACAGCTTTTCACAAAACAATACTAATAGGTGTAAAATGCATCCTTCTTGGTGTTAACTTTTCAAGATTGGATCTGTCCACATACTGGATGATAAGGTCATGATGGAGGGTATCCTGCCTTAGGTATTGGGGAAAAAGCATGACATGGAGAGAAAAGTCTCTCTCCTCACATGGAAATATAACAGCAACAATAAGAGTGTTAGAAACTTTTTTGAAATTTAGTTTGATGGAGTGTCAAGCAGAGCTGCATGGGTTCAGAAATATTTACATTTGAAAACCAGAAAGTAATTGGAACAGAAATTCCTCTGCCCCCTCCTCCCTCTTCTGTCAGCTGCTCAGTCATTCTGAGTGGCCTGAAGTTTCTGTATAGACAATCATCTTGCTAATGACTGTAATTCATCACAGGAGGTGTTTCGTTTTGAAAATGAAATATGACTATATATTTTGGAGATTGATAGTGAGGGCTTGTTTATTGATTCTACTCCCAGGAAAAAAATAAAAAAGAAAAGAAATATAACAGAGAAAAATGCATTTTTGAAGGTCCATCATAATAGTTAAAGTAATTTGACATGTAAAACTTCTTAAAAAATAATCCTACCTATAAAGTTTGTATAAAAAGTAAAAAAAAATGCTGATTTTGGCATACTGTGTGCTCTCCCTTTTGAAAATAATTTTGAGGGGACTTAAAGACATATATCTTTAATATCAATATCAAGGACATAAATAACTTTTCTCACTATGAAGTCTTCTATTTGCTATCCCTGAGCATTAGCTTTGCCTCTGAGTTTCCTAGTGACTATGGAAAAAAGAGAAAAATATGTGAAGACTCAAATTCCTCAATGAAGAACTGGTTTCATCTTGGCTTTTATGTAGGAGGTACAGAGGGATGTAATGAATAATGCTCTCTACAATAATTTTAAAATAAATATAGAAATGATTGTCATATGACTCTTTTTAAATAAGGAGGTTGGGTAAATTCAAGGTGAGAGCATTTAAAAGTATAGCTCAGGGAAGGTGAATTACTATACAAGGAATTAAGCCATTGAAGTTCACATATGTAGGCTTCTTACATGATAAAAGATTAGAATTGAGAGTGTATCCCTTAGACTCTCTTCTCTCTAGAAGGTTTTAGTTAGAAGTTAATGGGATATCAGTTTAAAATCATTGTAGTTTCTGACATGCTGCTATTATGTGACACTGGCTTAATAGAGCTCCCTATACTTTGACGGCCAGAAGAACATTAGGTAGTGTTGTCATTCTGTTAATAAGAGGAAAGGGTATAGCAGCATTCTCACCCAGAAGGAAATCATTCCACTACTCAAAGGGCATAAAGGTTTCCCTTAGGAAAGCATCTTTAGATTTTCTGTAGCTCTTGAAACAGTGCTCTAATCATGGAGTATGGCAGAGTAAACTTACATCGTGATAATTTTCCAAACAGTGCCGCCCCCCTTTCAACAGAATCATCCAGGACTTATTTTCACATAAATGACAGCAAGCAATTATTTAAGGCCATCATTAATCAAAAGATTAATTTCCTTCACGTGGGGCACTGAGGTAAATAAACAAACATGGATGGATTTGGGGACTTTCAGAGAATCCTATCCAACTTGTATTTCTCTTTCTAATCCCTTAGGAATCCTATATTCTCTAAATAAGAGCAGTTTCTCCGTAAATGATTTTTCTCTCCCAAATGTATTAAACACCATCCAGTCTTAAAGAGTGTTCTAGGAAATTTAAAGAATTGTCAGAAGAGTTCTTAACTTACTAATTAATTGTACTTTTTTTTTGAAGCTAACTGAAATATTTTGTCCTGATGATTGGAATGTTCGCATTTAATTTGCCAAACAAAGTTTAAAAATATATTGTTAGAAATGCCGCAGGCTTTGTAAAGTGGCTTTCCACTGGCTGAATGTTAGAGCAAGACCAAATGTTTATTAATTCTTTCTGCCACAGAGCTAATAGAACTGTTCTTTTAATTCAACAAACAGAAGCCTGTGTTCTTTGGATGGTTATTTTATTTCCCATGGAGTCTGCATGCTGTTGGCTGACAGTTACAATGGCTATTTATCTGGCTCTAGATGGCTCTATTGCAAAAAAAAAAAAAAAAAAAAAAAAAAAAGAAAAAAGAAAAAAGAAAAAAAAGAAAACCACCACAACAAAACAAAAGAAATCTATCTTTTAATTTGTTTTTGCAATAGTTGTGAAATATACATATTCAAAAGTTCTTGACAAAGTTTCTGGAAAAAATTTTTTTCCCTTGGGAAACATTTTTTTTTAGTGTAGAACTGTAAAACTCATAACATGAAGACTAATGATCAATACATAGAATCTCACGTTGTTGAAGTATTCTTCCAGTTTCATTGAAAGTTCCCTCTTGAACCAATAGTGTTTTTAAATATATTATTTGTTAAAAAGAACAGAAAACACCAACCAGCCTCTCTCTCTCCCCGCCCTTGCCAACACATGGACCATATTCCATGGTTACTGCCTTATTCAGGATGATGTGAGTAGTTAATGGCAAAGCTGCTATGTTAGGACAGGGGTAGATGAGTGTCTAGACTCTGAGGCACAGCTCTCAAAACTCTCAGATATCCTCACTGCACTTTTAGCTATGTGATCTTGGACAAATTACTTCAACTCTCTGTGGTTTATGTTCCTCATCGGTGAAGTGAGCATAAAGATAATTGTGACTCTTCTGCAGGAGTGTTAACAATAATTAGATTAAGCTCATGGAAAAGCACCAGAACTGTGCCTGACCAATAATAAATAAGGTGCAATGAGCTGTGTTCATTCTCCTTGCCCATGAGCTGTCATCCTCATGCATTTCTGTCTTGGTGCTTAACTCTGCCTTGATGCACCTGTTTCCATTAGGAATTCAGTGTTACTTCTATAGGGCATTCAAACGTAAGTGTCCTCAAGTTCTTCAGCTTTAAAATCCTTCTGTTAGCTTTTTAACATTTTTTCTGTCTCTATTTTTAAACCATTGGCTTTCATTTGTTGCTTCCTTTATCACTTGCCCACCCTGCAATTTTATGATTTTAATCTGTGGCAAACTGAGAAATCAGATTATTAACTCAATTAATTTGAAATAAATTAGGAATAATTTGACTCAGAGTAAGCATCTGGAGTGCTTTCTTCTGAGTAAAGCAAATCCTCTTGACTGCATGGATTTTCTACTTGGTGAGGACCTGCTTTGCTTTCCATGGACCTCTTTTGATTTTAAAAGTGAAGGTGTTAGATTAGACATCCTGGAAAAAATGAGGTGTTGTTATATTAAATTGAATTTCCTTTTGATGTCAGTGTTTGTTGTGTTTACAGAAAGTCTTGCTAAAGAATAGAAAGGAGATAGAGGAGGTAGTAAGGCACACGTAACAATATTTGTTACAGGAGTGAATGAGATATCTCACAAACATGTGAACTTAAGTATTACCCTGACTGCGTATCAAATCCACCAGCCATAGGTTCCATGCCTGTTGCTCTGCTTCAGGCGAATGGAATTGATAAAAGGGGTTACTACAGTGATTCTCAGATGATGCTCCCAGAACCAGCAGTGACAAAAAAATTTAGAAATCCAAATTATCTGCCCAGGAGTAGACCTATTGACTCAGAACTGCTTGGGGTGGGCTCAGCAATCCATGGTGTGACAATCCCTCCAGATGATTCTGATGTCTGCTGAAGTTGGAGACACCACCCTGACCAAGGCTACTGGTAGTCAAACCTGATTACGTACGTATTAGCTTCACCTGGTATCTCCCAGCCCAGAAATTATTTTAAGGTAAAAAGAAAAACAGACACAAAAGGAAAACACTTTAAGTGATTTCATTGTAGACAATGGGTGAGACCTATTTTTCTAGACCTGCTTTCAGGCTCAAAGCAAAGTCACTGTTGCTTAAGAGCTGTAATTTAAACAGACCTCCTTGGTTCAAACTAGTTTCCTTTTAGCATTTGTGACCCCTGAACTCTTTCACACTAATCCTTTTCTGTTTGCATCAGTGTGGAAGGACTCTGTTAAAATGTAAATGTTATCTGTGAGAGATGATATCTAGAATTAATGTACGTTGACATATTTTCTCCTAATTTCATAGTTCTTCTGTAGCAGTGTTTCTCAAACACCAGCACACATCATAATCACCTGAAGGCTAGTTTAACAAAAGGTTTCTGTGCTCCACCTCCAGAATTTCTGATTGTGAAGGTCCACAAAGGAGCCCAAGAATTGGCATTTAAAAAAAAAAAAATACTTATTTTTGAGAGAGAGAGAGAGAGAGAGCGCGCATGCGCGCGTGCAAGAGCATGGGGGAGGGGCAGAGAGAGAGAGGGAGACATAAGATCCAAGCAGGATCTTAGCTGTCAGCACAGAGCCCAACTCGGGGCTTGAACTCATTAACCTAGTGAGATCATGACCTGAGCCCAAGTCGAACACTGAACCAACTAACCCAGGCGCCCCAAGAATGTGCATTACTAACAAGTTCCAGGTAAGCTGGCTTTGCTGGGCCTAGGACTGTAAAAACCATTTCTTGGAGGAAAGAAGGGTCTTGAGGAATGGGGTTCAGAACAAAGAAGGCTTGCTGGAAGGGGAGGGAAAACGTCATGCTGCTTTAACCCGAATGGGGGAACCACAGCAACAGGGAGACCACCCTGGGTAAAAAAATAGAAGAGCAGCTATAATGATGAATTGTAGTAACTCCAAAATCATTTGGTTATTAGTAGAATAGTCTGATAACATAAATTTCTAGTTTCCAGGTTTTTATCTAGGGTTTTCCAATACTTGGGATGCAGCAAAAGGACTATAGAAGTTTGTTACAAATGCAAACACCTGGTCCTCAGCTTTCCAACTTCTATTAAGGAAATCTCAGATGAAACCCAGAAATAATCGAACCAGATGACTTTGCTGCAAATGGTCATTTGTTTGTTTATAATCCTTTATTCAGAACAACTGGGGGCTTTTATTATTATTGTTAAATATTTCTGGAGATTTAAGAGTAAACTAGAAATATTTTTCTTTCTGAGAGCACTTCACATATACTTTTGCTTTGTTCACAGAATGATCTCCACCCCTTCTAACTTCTGGGGTCTTTATTTGAAAATAGTTTAGGGGCACCTGGGTGGCTCAGTCAGTTGAGCATCTGACTTTGGCGCAGGTCGTGATCTTACAGTTCATGAGTTCGAGCCCTGCATCCGACTCTGTGCTGACCATGCAGAGCCTGCTTGGGATCCTCTCTCTCTCTCTCTTCCTCTCCCTCTCCCCTACTTAGACTTTCTCACTCTAAAAATAAATAAACACACAAAAAAGAAAATAGTTTAGTTTACTACTTAAAAATAATTTGGAGAGGGATGCCCAGCTGGCTCAGTCTGTAGAGCATGTAACTATTGATCTCAGGGGTATGAGTTCAAGCCCCATGATGGGTATAGAGATTACCTTAAAAAAACATAAGAGACTCTTAAAAACTGAGAATAAACTGCGGGTTGATGGGGGCGTGGGAGGGCGGGAAGGGTGGGTGATGGGCATTGAGGAGGGCACCTGTTGGGATGAGCACTGGGTGTTATATGGAAACAAATTTGACAATAAAATTCATATTAAAAAAATAAATTAATTAAAAAATAATAAAAATTCCAAAAAATATTAAAAAAATAACCCTGGGGTAATTTTTTTCTGTATTGGATATGTTCATATGAAATAACTCAGGCCTATCTAAATTCAGCAGTGATGAGACATCCTTGTATAGGACTGTTCCCAGTTACGGAAATCAATCCAGATGACAAAGAGCATGTGGGGATAGTGCATAAAGCTTCATTCTAACAAATTCCAGTGACTGTTCAGGCTTTCTCTGTGGTGATAACTACCATATTACTGCCATACTGGTGGAAATCTCTACAGATAGGGGGGTTGTCAGTAGACTATTGTGATTTGAAAACATTATACTTCTAAAAAATCATTAGCGGTTGTTGCTAGCTTACTTTTAATATTCTTGCTCCTTTGGTAACCCCCAGTTTAGGACCCAGTGTAATATAGGATTGTGGTATGCTTATAATGAATCTTGGATCTTACTGCACAAGAGAAAGGGTTGCTGTCCCAGCTACCTTCAAATAATAGTTTGGTGCAGTTATTCTGATGGTTATGAATAAGGAGTGATCCTCTAAGAGATGTAGCTGGCATATTTAAATCTTTAAGCAAATTATGTAAGCCATTATAAAATCTTTTCACTGGGGAGTAAGGAGAGGTCCACTTCTTCAAGAAGTTTTTCTCTTTTAAAACAAGTTTAGTCAATAAACCATTGTAGCAGAATACCATAAAAGGAAACTTTTCTGTCTAGAAATCTAATGGTGTTCACCAATGAAACCATGAAAGGTGTGAGTCAAGGATATTTAGACAGAAATATCAAGAAATGTTTTATAATTTAAAGATATGTGTACCTCTTTTTTTTTCACTCAGAATTTTGACCTATATAAAGTATTCTGTTTCACTAGGGATTGTTGATAATGCATATAGAATAGCCTATCTTGTTTGGTGAGGTATTCTGGAAATTTTCCTTTGATAACATTTCTTATTTCACTTAATCTGTATCTTAATTAAAAGTCGAAGTTGTACAGCTGGAATGGGCATGTGAACAGTTTGTTGCAAAGTGAGACTGGGTTGAGGTAGCTTAACTGCCTTAAACCACACATTGGTTTGAACTGGCCTGGCTCGTGTATTATTTGGCACTGAGAACTTGTTTTTTTTCTCCCTGTGAGGAAATAGTCACGTTTATTCAACCTTGTCCTCCTCTTTGGTTCCTGTATTCAGAAGAGAGACAGCATGGGAACAGAAGTGGCTGCCTATCAGAGAAAGTTGCCAAGTTTCAGGGTCCCCAAGGAAATGTCTTGAGTAGAACACTCCAGAATATTTCCTAATTTTGATGCTGTAAAACAGTTAGTATTCTGCTCAGGCTGATAGGCAATTCCTGTATTCACGCCATACTAGGTGTTATGTTATAGAAGGCATAAAAAAATTGCTTCAAGCAGTATGTTTTCTTTCCTGGCATTTAGGAGAAACTGAATGCGGGGAGTTGTGAATGTCCCTCTGGATTTGTTTGCTTTCTATAGGAGAGGGTTATTTGTTAAGATCATAGAGACACTTTTGTGAATGGTACCTTATAAAATAAAAGAATATTACTACCTCTCGTTCTATTACCGTTCGTCTCTTTCAGTAATACTATGCTTCTGATCTTGGTGTAAATGTCATATTGTGTGAATATGCAAACATCACATCCGCCTACATATGTTCTGTTGCTTAGTAATTCTTGGCACTGAAGCACAGTGAATTCTGTGCCTAATAAATGAGATATCCATCAGAATGAAAAATGAATTATGTTGGTCTCTTGGATAACATATTGTTATTTCAGATTTTAGTTGTGAAAAGTAGGTTGCATTCTTGTGTATAGTAGTAAAGAAATTTACAAGGGAAATGAAGTCAGGGCTAGATTTGTTTACTTGTTCATCAAATAATGCCTGCCGTCTAAACCTTTTCTCAAAAAATGGGCCAGTATTTCAAAGTGTTTATTTAAAGATGTACATATTTTTAGATATATAAATTTTTGTTGGAAAAAAATACTTTTTAAGAGTCTGGAAAAATCTCCTTTCATAATAAAAAAAACCTGCATTAAAGAGTAAGTTCTGGAATTGTGGCTTGAAGATTGATCAGTAATTGCCCTCATTTTAGTACAGTTATTACAGCCACCATTTGAACTCTGAGCCCACATCCCCTTTTGTAATGTCCATTCATAAATTTCTGCAATTTTAGGTTTTTGGTAGGGATCTATCAACAGGTTCAAATCACTGAATTAAAAGATCTGTCTTTATCAACACAATGTAATCCTTCTCTGAATTTGATAGACACTTTCTGTCTCTGCCCTGAGTAATTAAACATGCTTTTCTCTAAAGGTGTCTTTGAATCCACCGAACAGGATACCAAATGTTCCATTCTAGAAGGTCATTCCTTAATTCCTGGATGTTCATTTCAACCCTAGGATTTTCTCCATTTTTATGGTAAAGACAGGGGATTCAAAGATAAGAAAGATTCCACCCTTCTTATTTAGGAGCTCATGCTTCTGTGGAAAAGACAGACATATACTTTGATGTTACATAAGAAATTATAACAGAGGTCCCCAAGAGACAATAGATCTCCTATAACAAAGGAGATACTGAATCAGTTCTAAAGGAGAACAAGAATTAATTGACTGACTCTTAGAGCCCTCTCCATGTTGAGGGAATTTAAAAAAAATGTTAACCTAGGGAGATTGAGGCAAAAGTATAGAGGCAGTGGTTAATATGGCTTGAGTCACAACTTCTCTTAAAGAGAAGGAGCATAGAGAGGGAACTTTACAGAGACCACTGAGAATTTGAGACATTGACTCTGCAGTTTTAGGGATGAGTACAGAGTGTACTGCCTGGAAAATTGAAACAATAAGAGGGATACCTCAACATCTTGTGTTTGCAAGGACATGAGTGGATTGGTGGCCTACCGTATCATGGAATAAAGCCAATCTAGGGCCACCTTACTTAATTAAGCATGTGTTTTGTATCCCTTTGGAGAATGTGGAATAGAAATACAAGTGATGAGGGGCGCCTGGGTGGCGCAGTCAGTTAAGCGTCTGACTTCAGCCAGCTCACGATCTCGCGGTCTGTGAGTTCGAGCCCCGTGTCAGGCTCTGGGCTGATGGCTTGGAGCCTGGAGCCTGTTTCCGATTCTGTGTCTCCCTCTCTCTCTGCCCCTCCCCCGTTCATGCTCTGTCTCTCTCTGTCCCAAAAATAAATAAACGTTGAAAAAAAAAATTAAAAAAAAAAAAAAAGAAATACAAGTGATGTTTTATAGCCAAGTTACTTTTTACTTCAGTGGAAGCACTGTGCCTCTGTGCCGATGCCTGACCCCTAAATGCTGATGCTCTTCTTTTCGCTTCGCACTTTGTCTCTTGGGTATTTTACCTCTTTCATAGTTTCAGCTACCTACTGTGAGATGATGGCTTTCACTTTTTGTAAATATTCCCTGGACTCCTATCTAATGACGTATGTGATCTTTTCAGCTAGCTGTCTCATGGGTACTTCAGATGTCCAGATAAAGAAACCTCTTTTTAACCTCTTTGATCTGCTCTTCCTTGTATGTTAATTGTGTCCTCTCAAGTCACCTGCAACTAAATCTAGAAAAATGAGTCATCCTTGATACTTTAGTTACACCTTCACCCCTCATGTCCTATAAATTACTATGTAGTGTTAGGTTTACCATCATTGCTCCCTCTATATATTTATTACAACTAGTGTAAGTCCGACTTTTCACTTGCTTTGACTCTCACGTAATAACTTTCTGCCTCCATTCCTGTGCCACTAAAATTTATCTTCAGTAGCATAGGCAGAGTGATTTTCGTTCTCAAACAAAAGTCTGAAGATGTCATTCCCTTGTTTAAAAATCCTTCAGCAACTTATTAAAACCGAAGCTTTGAAATGTAGTAAACTATTGGTTCCTTGAACTTTTTCCTGTTTATACTCTAGTCATATTTCCTATTGCCCTCCACCTTTGACTTAATGCTAATGTACTATATAAACTCTTGTTCCCACTTATGTTATAGTTTATCTTCCTTCTGAGTCCCTGTTCTTGTGCTATTTTCTCTGCCTTGAATGCCTACTGTGCTGCTACTCATATTTTAGGATTAGTCGTAGCCATTAATGCTATGAATCTTTCACTGAATGCCCGGTGTAGTGTGGTAAAATTTACTGTGAATATTTTTTTATCTTTGTACTGTCACTATATTTTATAATATTTGTGTGTTTGTGTCCCCTGCCAGCTTGTGTTACTTTTGAATTGTTAGTGCAGAACAACATGGAAGTGTTAGATGAATGGATGGATGGTTGAATGGATGAATCAGTGGCCACTAGTGTTGCTTGATAGTTTATGCTCTAAATGTACACTTTCTATGAAGGCACCAGGTAGGTGATACTTGAAATCGTAGACCATAAAGCCCCTCTGGACCGTAGATCAGATCGAATATGCCAGTGCCATGATGGAAGTGGTGTTTGATGAATTAACACCTGAAATTACTTGTGAGAAAGAAAGGGATGTGAGTCAAGAACAACAGGAAATTTTGGCAATTGCCCAAGATGAATATATTTAAGGTGGAAGTGGAAAAGGAAATGAGTAGGTTTGAAAGACACCATCAAGAAAAAATAAGCCAGGAAAATCAAGTATATCAGCTGTAAGTAGTAGTAGTGAGGAACAAAAAGTCTTAAGTGTTGAGAGGATTTAACCATATAATTTGTGATTTCTTAGACAGGGCTGAGTAATTAAGAAAAGATGTATAATTTCCTTGGAATGGAAAAAATCCTAGTTTATATAGAATTAACATTATTACACACATTAAAATTTGTAGAATTCTTGTACTTCTGCCATGATGGAGTAACTGGAACTAGTCCTGCCCTATCATGGTAAGCAACCAGAAAATCAGATGAAATACGTAAGAACTGATCTCAGATATTGGACAATAGACAGTAGAGAACTGTGAACTCTAAGAGGAAAAACAAGTGAGATATCCTCTCTAATATCCCTGGTTTTCCCCATGGAATCACTTTATGAATCCCACCACAGAGGTTTATGAGGTAGAAATAAGGATTTGGGGAGGTTGGAGCAGTTTGAATTTGCAGAACAGAGTATTAAAGAGTTAGAAACTATGAATAAAAGAGTTCCTGAAATATGCATAGGCTTGCCTTCAGTCTGTTGCTGAATAATAATGTATATGTGTACAGAGTGAAACCTGATGAGACAATTATCAGGGAGCTAGAAGTCAAGTAATTCCCCGAGCTCAAAGTTCAGAGTCTCTGTTATGTAGAATAAAGAGATCTCTTTGGACATTTAAAGCATTCTGTAGGACACCAGAAAGTAGGTCCAAACTACATGTGAGTGAATATTACTCTAAACAAGCCTAAAAGAAGTCTTTAAAAGCATGTTGTGAATATATATGTCAGACTGATCCATGAGTAATTCAACTGCTTCTTACAACAAAATTTAAAACTTTATAAAGGAACACTAAAATCCAGCCACTCAATAGCCTAGTATTCAAGGCCTCTCACTCACTCAACAGTTAGTAGGCATACAAAGAAGCATAAACATACGATGCACAAGCAGGAAAAATATCAGATAATAGAAATATAGCTAGAGATAGAATAGATGAATTTGGAAACCAGAACTTTAACAAAGTTATTAGACATATACTCAATAATTAAATGAAAAGATGACCATAATGAGAACAGAAACTAAAACTGTGTGAATTGGAAATTGTAGAGCTAGAAAATAGGATGTCTATAATGAAAAATTGACTTGATGGGTTTACCACAGGATAGACACTGCAGAAGAAATAATTGATGAACTCAGAACATGGATAGAACAACAATAGAAACTATCCAAATGCAAGCAAAGATAATTAAAGCTTTGAAAAAACAGAATGGAATCTCAAGGTGGGACAGTGCCAGTTGATCTAAAATGTATAATTGGAGTCCCAGAAGACAAGGAATGAGTAAGACAGAAAAATATTTTTAAAAATGTTTGTGTATTTTCCAAATTTGATGAGAAGGATGGATTCACAAATCCAAGATGCTGATGACCCCCAAGTAGAGCAAATAAAGCATAACTGCAATAAGAATATTATAATCAAATTGCTGAGCCAGTGATTTGAAAAAAAAACTCACAAACAGCAAGAGAAAGGACACATATTAGATACTGCAGAAGAAAAATAAGAATGCAGATGTTGCATTAAAAACAATGCAAACAGCCTGACTTGTTTCACTGAGCATAATACCCTCTAGGTCTGTCCATGTTGTCTGAAACGACAAGATCTCAGCCTTTTTTATGGCCACATAACAGAGCATTGTATATATATTATTACATCTTCCTTATCTATTTTTCTATTGATGGGCACTTAAGTTGTTTCCATATCTTGGTGGCTATTATAAATAATGCTGCAGTAGACATAAGGATGCATATATCTTTTCAAAATCAGTGTTTTTGTTTTCTTTGGGTAAGTCCCCAATTGTGGAATTATTATATTACATGGCATTTCTATTTTAATTTTTTGAGGATCCTCCATAGTGTTTTCCCACAGCGGCTGTATCAGTTTTCATTCCCACTAATAGCATATGAGGGTTCCTTTTTCTCCACGTCCTCACCAACACTTGTTATTTCTTGTCTTTTTTATTTTAGCAGTTCTTTTTTTTTATTTTATTTATTTATTTTGATGGAGAAAGAGAGCATGAGCAGGAGAGATGCAGAAACAGGGAGAGAGAGAATCCCTAGCAGGCAATGTCAAAGATTTAGAAAGCTAAATCTGCACTGCAAACCAAATTCTTTGCATTTGCTTTTTAAAAATTTTAACGGTTTAATTATTTTCTTTTTTTGAGAGACAGAGAGAGCATGAGCAGGGGAGGGGCAGAGAGACAGGGAGACACTATCTGAAGCAGGCTCCAGGCTCTGAGCTGTCACACAGAGCCCGAAGCAGGGTTTGAACTCATGAACCGCCTGATCATCACCTGAGCCACAGTTGAATGCTCAACCAACCAAATGAGCCACCCAGGCACCCCTAAATTCTTCTTATTTTTATAGAATATTCCAAAGCAGCAGAATATATGTTGGGTACACATGGGACATTTACAGAAAGTGACCATATTCTTGTCCACATGGCAAGTTTTAATAAATTTGAAAGTATTATAACCCCATAGAGTATGTTTCATGAAAAATTGGATTAAATTAGAAGGCAATATGATTATTTAGATCCCCCAAAAGTATGGGAAATTGAGCATCTCCATAAATGCCTTAAGAGATAAAAATGAATAGTAGAAAACATTTGAGCTGCATGAGTCTTAATCTTACTAGATAAAGATTTGAATACAACAAAATAAAATTGTGATTTTACTAAAGAAGTTGCTTAGAGGATGTCCATCAACTGATGAATGGATAAAGAAGATGTGGTTTTTATATACAATAGAATACTACTTGGCAATGAGAAAGAATGAAATCCTGCCATTTGAAGCAATGTGGATGGAACTGGAGGGTATTATGCTAAGAGAAATAAGTCAGGGAAAGATATCATATGTTTTCACTCATATGTGGAACTTGAGAAATTTAACAGAAGACCATGGAGGAAGGGAAGGGGGGGAGGAAACAGTTACAAACAGTGGGGGAGGCAAACCATAAGAGACTCTTAAACACAGAGAACAAACTGAGGGTTGATGGAGGTGGATGGGAAAATGGGTGATGAGCATTGAGGAGGGCATTTGTTGGGATGACCACTGGGTGTTTTATGTAAGCGATGAATCATGAGAATCTACCTCCAAAACCAAGAGCACAGTGTATCTATATACTGTATGTTAGCCAACTTGACAATAAATTATATTTTAAAAAAAGTTGCTTAGAAGAAATGCTATGGGGAATTAAATGCTTATTAGAAAACCAAGTACAGTCAATTTACTAAGCACCTTCCTGAAGAAGTTAGAGAAAGATACAAATTAAACTCAAAATGAGTAGAAAGGAAGGTATAATACAGATGAAACTGTAAATTAAGAAAATATAAGCTAGGCAAAAATAGAATATCAATGAAAATGAAATTTGGCTTTGAATAAAATCAATATTCATATGCCAATATGTGATACATGCTTAGATGAAATGGAAAAATTTGTTAAAAGGAACATACAACCAAATGGCCTGAAGAAAAAAAAGTAATGAATAGCTTTATATCCAGTAGTATTAAATTTGTAATTAAGACTATTCCCAGGAGGAAAATTCCAGTCTTAGCATCACTGATAAATTCTGTCAAAGGTTTAAGGAAGGAATAGTGCCAATCATACAAACAACTATTTTCAAAACCGTATAGACGTGCATACTTTCCAGGTCATTTTTATGAAGGTAGTATCATCCTGATACCAAAACTAGGCAAAGACATTACAATAAAAGGAAATTAGAATTTGATATCCATATGAATTTAGGTGCACAGTGTTTTAAATGATAGGACATCAAATCTAGTAATATATATACAAAGAAGATAATAAATCATGATCAGTTGGGATTTATCCTAATGATACAAATTTGGTTTAACCCTTGAAGATCTAGTAATTTACCATATTAGTAGGGTAAAGGAGAAAAGACTGGATTCTCAATAGACGCAGAAGCAATATTTGATAAAATTAAATACCCATTTATGGAAAACTTTCAGCATTTTACTGATAAGAACTACCCTGTTTAATCTAAGTAAAGGAAGTTTAAATAAATGGAGATGTTTATTTCTTATGGATGGGAAAAGTTGATAAAGGAAATTTTCTTCTATCTAATCAAACTGAAACTAGAGCTAGCCTATTTAGTGGAGGAAAGACTGAGCATTTTTCCTTTAAGATTAGAAATAGAGAAGTATACTCCCTCTCATCACTTCTATTTAGCATTTTCTGGAAGTCCTAGGTCAGGGGTCAATAAACTGCAGCCTGCAGGCCAGTCCCTTGTTTTTGTAAATAAAATTTTAATGGAACATAGTGATACCAATTTGTTTACATATTATTTATGGCTGCTTTTACATTGCAGTGGTAGAGTTGAGGGTAATAGAAAAAAATAACTAGCTTAAGATATTTATTATGTGATCTTTTAAGAATAAGTTTTTCAATCCCTAAAATAAAAAAGTGTAGTGTGTGTGTGGGGGGGGAGGAGATTGTGTGGAGATTGGAAAGAAAAAAAGTAAATTGTCTTTATTTTCAGTTAGCATATTCAGGTACAAGAAATTCCTGGCTACTCTACAAAAAAGGTAATAAATCTACTTCAGGTCACAAGTTGCAAGGTCTAGTTTTTTTTTTTTTTTTTTTGAAGTTTTTATTTAAATTTCAGTTAGTTAACATACAATGCAGTATTAGACAAGGTCTAGTTTTAAAACAGTTTCTCTTCAATGTACTATCTATAAGCAACCTGAAAATACAAAATTTAGGAAGTGATACCATTTGTATTAGCACTGAAAAACACAAAAGACTTAGAGATTCATTATTTAACCAATTCAAATGTGAAAGCTTGAAATAAGTTTTTTGGCAAAACATGTTTACTAAATATAGAATTATGTGTTGGCCCATTTAAAAGACATGTAGAACAAAAATAATCAGAAGATGATACCAGAAATGAAATAAAATCTAGATAGATGGAAAAAAAATACCATGTTCACTGATCTGAAAGCTCAGAAAGTTGGAGTACTTATATTCCTGGTTTCAATACTTAACTATAAAATTACATTAATGGGGTGATTGTGGCACTCGTATAAAAATCACTGGAATAGAATAGAGAATCCAGAAATAGAGCCTTTGGACAAGAAGAGTTTACATCCTTCCTGGAGTTCAGGTTATAGACAA
Source organism: Puma concolor (assembly GCF_028749965.1). Lineage (NCBI taxonomy): Eukaryota > Metazoa > Chordata > Mammalia > Carnivora > Felidae > Puma > Puma concolor. Next base: position 138,766,669 of record NC_141674.1, on the reverse strand, counting down.
AAACTCAGCAGCTACTACATTTTCTGTGCAATATCATAAATATTTAGCAACAGCACATGCGTGTTAATGTGTAACATGTACGTTAAACATAATAGTATACTAGGAATTTGTAGTATCTCCCCCTTCATTTAAATTATTTCAATTTTCTATAATTCCAGCTAAACACTAAGTCTATAATTTGATTAGATGCTGCTGTTGGTCATTAGTGTTTCACATGGAAGCATATAGGGTAAATATCTAAGATTTGCACAACGAAGAATTCAGACAGTCGTACATTCTCACACAAAGTATATTGTTACTATGTTTACAGTTTAAATATAGAACATGTATTAAGTGCTCTGTGATTTCCATTTGTGCATGACTTGAGAGGTCATTAAAATTACTTTTGAAGTATGAATCAAATGTAAGTATGGAATTCATATTAATGGAGTTTATAGAAATATTCCTGATTTAATATATTTACTCGAAGTTGCAAGATCCATTTCCTTAATATATTGCCAAATGTGATTTAAATAGATGATCCTGAAAGCAGCCAGGGAACAATACTTTAGATACAGAGGAAAAGCAGTATGAATGGTGGCTGACAACTCTCCAGAAACAATGGTGATCAGAAGACAAACTAAAATTTTAAAGTATGAAAAGAAAATGTCAGCCCAGAATTCTATATTTAGTGAAAATGTTTTGCCAAAAAAACTCATCATTTCAAGCTTTCACATTTGAATTTGTTTCTTCTAACTTGTGTTAATAAGAAATTTGAGGACATTCTTAGCTGTAGTGAAAATAAGTCCTGATTTTCCAGACTGGACAGGAGCTTAAAATATATACAGTCTGTGGGCTGGTTCTAAACAAGACCCTCCTGACACAGAGTTTAATTGTAAAATCAAGCATAATGTATATAATTAACTCTAGGCAAAAAGCAGTTTAGAAACAAAATGTTTCTCAGTAAAAAGAATGTTTGTAAAATTGATATATTAGACATCCAGTACCTGAACATTAAGCATTTCGTGCATTTATCCAACTGTGTACACTCTGAACCTGCCTCACAAAGCAGTCTTCTGAAAATCAAGTGATTTTCCATCTACGTCTGCCAAGAAGATAAATGTAACAGCTATGCTCACACAAGTCTTACATCCCATTTAACAGTATCATTTTTCTGTTGTTAAATTAATAAACTAGCATTTCACTTGATATGTCAGTTTCTTATGAGCTTAGTTAACATGAGTTAGCCTCCTTGAACATTATCATAATTGGATCCCTGAATGATCAGTTTTAATACTGCTCTGAAATCTCCTTTTTCCATCCACAGAAATATGCAGAAGATGAATAAAACCCTTCATCCCTTAGCCTTTTTAAAAAAATTTATTTGATGCTTCAAACTTAAGGGAGACTTGAGAGAAGAATCCAAGGAATTCTATTATATTTTTTACCTAGATTTAGGAATCCTATATATTTTTCTCATTGTCTCTTATTATTTTCTCTGTATACACATATCTATATCTATATACATGTATCTCTCTCTCTATATATGCATACGTGTGCATGAAGGGATATTTTTCTAATGATGTATTAGAAACATCGTTTTCCCTTTCCCCAAGTATTTCAGTATTTCCTATGAAAATGGGCATTCTGTCATATAACAACAGATTATAAAAATCATAAAAATTAACATTATAACTTGATATTATGTTGTGACATAATCGATAGTCTATGTTCAAATTGTTACTTGTTCCCCAAATGTCCTTTATAGCCCCTTCTCCCATCTCTAGTCTGGTGTTCAATCCACTATTTTAAAAATATTTGTTGTATCTAACAGTTCCTCGCCCAGTCTTTGTCTTTTTTAGTTTGACATTTTCGCAGCATTTTGTAGAATGTCTTTTAGAGTTCACCTGATGTTTCCTTTTGATTATATTCAAGCTATACATTTTTGGTGAAAAACCATAGTTATGTGTCCTTCTTAATGAATCATACCCCAAGACGCATCACGACACTATTTTCTCTCAGTTATGGTTATGTAAATGTTGTTCATTGGTTAAGGTGGTGTCTGAGAGGTTTCTCTTTTCTGAAGTTACTCTTTTTACCTTTGTAATTATCCATTCACACTACTCCAATGGTAATATACTATCTTCTAACATCACAGATTAATTTTACAGGTTTTTGATCTTTATGTATCTAGAATCCACAGGATGTATTCTCCTTGTATGTATTCTTTCATTTTATATTATGTTTGTGAGATTGATCCATGTTGCTATGCAATTGCTATTTGTTTATTCTTATTTCTATATGGTATTCCATTATCTGAATATATCACTATTCATTCATGAGCAATTGAGCAATTTCCCAGTTTGTATTATGAAAAATGTGCTCTGTAATTATGTAAATTTCATTTGGAGAATCTACTGAGTATATACCAAGGAGGAATAGAATTGTTGAGTTGCTTGTATCAATTTATTCAGTGATGGTGAATCACTGAATCATTTCCAAAGATTTTCCAAAAGGTTTGGTTGTATCAACTTTTATTCTGTCTGGAAGTCAATGAGAGTTCTGGTAGGTCTGAAATAATAGCACTTTTATTTTTTCCTTTTTAATTATGATGTCTTTTTTCCTTCCCTTACTGCACTTGCTAGTACCTCAAAGAAATGTTGAATAGCATTTTTATCATGAATGAGAGTTGAATTTTATCAAATGAATTTTCTTCATCTCTTTGAGATGTTCATATGATTTTCACTTTATTTTATAAGTGTTAAATCATGTGGATTGATTTTTAAATGTTAAACCAACCTAGAATTACTAGATTAAAACTACTTAAGTTATCCTTTTCATATACATCTGGATTATATTTGCTAATATTTTATTAAGAATTGTTGTATCTATGTTCATGAGAGGAGTTGGTCTCTGACTTTTTGTTCTTATAATGCCCTTGTTAGGTTTTGGTATCAAAGTTATGCTAGCTTTATAAAAAGTTAGAGAGGGGTTCTCTTTCTGATTTCAGAAGAGTTTAAGTAGTATTAAGGTTATTTCTTTAGATTTGAAAGAATTCTTTGTTGAATTTTTTTAGCTAGGGGTTTTATTAGTGAGAAGTTTTTAAATAGCTTAATTTCTTTGTTAGACATAAGAATGTTCAGATTTATAATGTCTCTGAATTTTAGTAAATTGGTTTGTTAGGCAGTTTTATAGCTCATTGAAATCAATAATTTTTTGGCATGAATTTGATAATAATATCTTCTTTTTAAAAAAACATGTCTGTAGAATATCTATTGATGTCCTTGTTTTCATTCCTGTTTTCATTCATATGTTGTGTGGTCATGTTTTTTTCTTTCTTTACATGCTTTTTAATTACCAATTTTATTAATATTTTCAAAGAAACTGGTCTTTGGTTTTGTTGATTACATCTTGTTTTCTTTCTTTCTTTCTTTCTTTCTTTCTTTCTTTCTTTCTTTCTCTTTCTTTCTCTCTTTCTCTCTTTTTCTCTCTTTCTCTCTTTCTTTTTAATGTGCTCATATTTTTCTGGACTCTCTTCATTTGTATTTTACTCTGATACTTCCTTTAAGGCTATGTTTTCCTTTATTTAACTATATCTACAAGCTGTGATATGTCAAGATGTGATGGTTAGTATTCATAGATTTTAAAACATTTTCTGACCATCAATGTGCTCTATTTTTAGACATAAAGTAGTTTAAAAATTTATTATTTAACTTCCAGCTTTAATTCCTCTTTCTGTGAAAATGGAAATGTTCAGCATCTGGGATATCCATATAGTAGTTGTTAGTCATTTGTGGCTATTGAACACTAGATACATGGCTAGTGCAACTGAGGAAGTGAATTTTAAATTTTATTCTAAAATGTATGCGATGTAAATAATATGTAGCTAGTGTCTTCTCTATTAGACAGCATAGTCAGGGTTGCCAACAATCTAATTTCTACATTGACATACTGAAGAGTATTAATGGTAGATGAAGAAGACAAAAATAATGAGTTACTGGTGTTTTGAAATCTCTTGATCTGGAGTAGAATGCATAGTGTCTTCTGGAGCCTAGATAGGAGCCTTCAGTTTGGAGTCAGAACAGGAATTGATTGATCCTTGGTTAGCCTTGACTTCTCCTGACTATGGAGTTAAGGATCTTGCGATTACTGATGATAGGGTGAAATACTATGCATTGTGTTAAACAGCTCTGATTACTGTACTTAGCAAGCTGAAGCATAATACTTAGAGAATTGAAGGAATGTGAAGACAGTCTAGTATGTCCCAAGAACGACCAGTGACAAATATTTTAAAACCCTTTCTCCATTTATATGTGTCTTTTCTTTCTGTCTTTCAAATTCAGCATTTATAAGGGGAATCTTGTTTCACTCTGCTCCAGGGTGGGATATTCCCCTAGTAATACCCTTAAAAAAAGGGGAGTGGGGAGAGTAAAAACACATAGGAGGGTCAAAGAGGAATGAAAGCTTGATTTCAATAAATAACCGGGTTTCAACTTAGAAACTACGACATCTGAAAAATTAAAATCCAATTAGAACTCAATTATCTATTGAGAAAAACATGATTACAGTCCTTATACCTTATAATTATCATCATGCTTTTCTTTATTCTTTTGTTCAGTATTTCATTGGCTTATCTCCAGTTCCTATAATTTTGAGTAAATCAATGATATATACTGATGTGGACCTTAGGTAGCTGTGAATATGTTTTTCTTTCACCGAATCAAAGGTGAATATAATTATTTCCAGGGAAAACTCATGAGATTACCACCTGCTCATAAAGAAACTCTAGCAAATCCTGAGTTTCAGAGACTAGAATCAGATCCTCCAGTTATAAACAGGAAGAAAAAAATCCTCTGGGGCCCTATGAACAATACTTTCCCAAAATAAAGCTCTTGTCTTTTAGTAACACATCAAAGTTGTACCATGGAGTTGGTAACAGTGGAGAGAAAAGAATGAAATAGTTTTAAGAATACTTTAGAGCTTGGAGACATTTCAGGATGAAAGTCCTTTAGGATTTTGCCACATTGGTAGAATACCAACATTATAGTTCCTTTATGAAATGTCACCATCAGAGAGATTAATTTTAGAAGTATGGGATCACAGAAATGTTTCCATTGATGTAGGTTACTTTGTTGAACTCCAAAAATGTGTCGAGAGTAACAAATCTATCTGACATGTCCAGTCAAGGATCTGTTTTAAGCAGAAACCATGGCTTGCAGGACACTGTTAAATTTTAATTTTGTTTTTCAACCACAAAAAGGAGTCTTTGTTTGCAGTTAGGATGAACACCTGTGGAATCCTCAAACATTTACAGACATGTCTTTAAAAGCTCTATGGTACAGTTAAGATTTAATCTATCAAAGTGGTATAAATAATGTAGACATAGCCTTAGGTGCCAGTTCTTCCCACAGCACATAGAAAAACATAACAGCAGTGAGAACTTCTCTGGTGATTTTCATATAGTTCAAATATAACAGTGCCAAGGAGGCAGAGGGGAGCGGTGTAATCTGGAGATACAGCTTTCTTGATGTTAGTGATTGCGTACTAAAGTCCAGAAATGGGAAATATAAGGGTTCTGGCAAAGCTAAAATTATTCAGAACAAATAAAATTCAGATGGTTTCATGTTCAGAAGCTTGGATCTCATTTTGAAACTCTTGTAACTGAAAGGAAGGTGATTATAAGAATGGCCAAACAGTATTGGCCCTAAACACTGACCTTCCATATCCTTTTAATCTAATCTACAGGTATTTCCATGCTTATCCACACCAATGAAACATCTCTGCCAGAATGGGATGTGGAAGTTCAATCTAAATTTCAAACCCAGCATGTATTACATATAAAGTAGGATGTGCAAAGCAGTATATGGGCTATTAAAAGGGATAACAAGAAGTGTAAGATATGGTTCTAATTCTAAAGATGATTAAGATCTAGTAGCAAAGATGAGGAGAAAATATTTGAGCAGTAACTAAGATTCATAGCATGTATAATTGAAAGGGAAAATTTGGAGGGGTGGGTTCTGGAAAATCTTGGTAGAAGAGAAAGTGAAATTTAATAAATGTAAAGCTTGGCACAAGTAGATGTGATAAGGAGGAGATGTTCTTGACAGGAGTATTAATGTAAAGCTGGAGGAATTGAGAGACAGAAAGTAACCAATTTTATCTAGAGGGATAGATTTATTAGAGGAAAAGAGAAATGAGTTTGTAGATCTTCCCCCCCCCCCCCCGAGAATGTGGAGGGACTGGAATTCCAAAGAAGTGTTGTAATTTAAAAAACAGATCTTTGGCAAGATTACCTTTATACATAGAAACCAATATAATGCAGGTGTTCAATAAATATTTGGTTAATTAATGAATTTGGAGATTATCCCTGGACATTTGTTACCAGTTCCATAGAAACAAACAGATAAACCAAAGGCAGATACATTAGGAATGAGCTCCTTACTCCCTTTAGAATAGAAATAGAGTTGGGATTCCTGGTGGCTCAGTCAGTTAAGCATCTGACCCTTGATCTCAGCTCAGGTCTTGATCTCAGGGTTGTGAGTTGTGAGTTCAAGCCCCATTTGGTCTCCACGCTGAGTGTGGAGCTTACCTAAAAAAAAAAAAAAAAAAAAAAAAAAAAAAAAAAAAAATTAGAGTCAAGATGAGGTACTAAAAATGCAACTGCTCTTTCTGTGGCTACACATCAAGAAAGGTAATAAGCTCATGATCTAATTTTTTTTTTGCAAGTTGAAAGAACTCTGAACTTCCTTGTGCTTCCTTTTTCACCTAGTGCCTCCGACAGTCTTCTGTTTACCACATAATCTTTCTTTCTGAAAGATTTTATCTTTCATCCCTTCTTCTCTTTTTTTCTGGAGGACATATGTCTATATTCCAGATCACCTTCTGGGTAATCAGCCCCTGATTCCCTTTCAGGTGGTGTGAATTATCTCCTCTTCTGTAGAAGAGTATGTCCCGTGCTTGATGACGCTGCCCCTATTCATCAATCTCTAGCACAATATATGTTCACTGAATATCTACTGACTTAAATAATACTTTCCAGTATCACAGTGCCAACCACAGAGTGAAAAATTTATAAAACACATTATTCCTAGAAAATGAAAAAAAAATGGTGAAGAGATTTCTGGCTCTCTGACGATGCTTAGTCTGTAGGGAAGAAACAGGGAGGTGGTAATTCTAAATTTCCTTGTAAATTCTAGATTCAGCTTTTTACTAAGATACTTTCTTTTAAATTTTAGACATTTAATTTACCTGTGTGTGCATACATATGCATCTACATACCTAGGCATCTACACATATATGGTCATATATATGTATATTATATGTATGTTTGTATATTATAAATCTTCATGATCTCTTTCTGCACACAGGCATTCTTAGTTGACAGGATATTTGCAAAAATGTCCTGCTTTTTTCAACATGGCTTTCCAAACAGGTTCCGTAGAAATAAATGAAATAATCAAAACAAATCTTATTTTTCCTTCAGCCATACATTTACTTAGTTACCTGTTGAGTTATTTATTTTGCTGAGAACTTCTGAATTTAGCAATTAGAAATGAGAAATAAGTAGATAACCTATGGAACAAATCAGATAAATATAGACTTAGGAATTTAAAAGAAGTTTCTAAAATGTTCCTACTTTAAGCTTTTCATTTCTTTGGGCATTTTGCTTTGTTTTATTTCATTCCAGAAATCCACAGCTTGACTTCCAAGAGTGCATGGGCCCCTTTCAATCAGTGTGCTACATTTGGTAATATGCTTATTTTTCTTGGGAAGTTTTCTTTCTTTCTTTCTTCCTTTTTATTGTTTTGCAAATTCAGACTTCTACAATTATCTATGACTCTAAAAGTATTCTGTCTAATGTGTTAGACAATAGGCTATACATTCAAAATAGCAATTGTAGTAATAACAGATGATTTCAAATTGATGATCTCTTTTAATCTTCTTAACTCTAAGAAGTATTTTTTTTTAATTTTTAAATCTTCATTTTGCTGATGAGTAAATTGAAATTCAGATCTCAAACATCCTGCATAAGCTAAGCAAGTTATTTCATGGTAGGCAGTAGAACCATGCCTCCCATCTCCAAATCTGTAATTCATTTCAGTAGACTTGTTCCTTGCCCCATCAGCCATATGCTGTTCAGGAATCTCTCTCCTTCCATCTGTTTTCCTCTGTGCACAAGCACGATTAGTCCTTGAACAGCTTGTCCAACTGTGCTCAGTCTCACTTCCCACCATGGTTTCAGGTCTTCTGAACATGGAAGGTTTTAGGGCAGAGAAAACTGACTCAGCAGAATTGATATTTTGAGTTGGCCATCAGGAAATCAGTCTGGTCATACTTCACTGCAGTGGTCAGAGTGGTGGTATAGAGAAGTGGAAACATAATTGGAAGAAAGAGCTTTGTATCAGAAACTTGGAGGCAGATAAGAAAAGGAATGAACTTGGAATAAATTAGAGAGGGGACAGGTGAAAGGAGGGGGGAGGCCAGTTGGTATCAAGGACCTCTGTTGAAACGGGAAAGGCTGTGTATCTCAGGACTAGAGGTGCAGGACCTCCATAATGCCAGGAGAGCCTATTTCCAGTAGCTCTCATTAACTGCCACAGTCTCAAATTACAGTCTTAAATAATCCTCTCTGGACAGAAAGAAACACTTTCAAGGAAGTTGAGGCCATACCCATCCATGCATCCAACTTTCATAGGGAAATTTAAAGCATCTTAGCTCATCAGTGATGTCTTTATACTGCATGAATTCTGAATTAGTTGGATCTTTGTGAGGCAAAACCATCTTTATTATTTTCTCATTCAAATCTGACATCCTGTATCAGAGTGGGAGCATGAGTGTTTCTTCCTTCTTCCTCATCATCTTCTGAAGGCTTTCACCTGCCAACACTAAGGGAAGATTTTGCAGTGTTACTTAAACCTGAAGATGAAACAGTACTCGGTCACGGTTCCTGAGGACCTCAGATATATCTTATTTATTCTTTTTGTTTAAATTGAGGAGTTGAGGGGCAGAAATGTCTTATCACCTAAAGGAGGTAGAAGCCTAGAGTCCTCAAATTTCTAACTGAGAACCACTCCCTTACTCTGTAAAATGTTCAGCACACATTTTGTCAATAATATTGCTAACTGATTGACCAGAAAGGAAGTTGGTCAATACTGCTTGTTTTTCTTGGTATTAAGTTTAATAACTATCCATTACTACAATAGCTTATTGTCATCTAAATCCATGGCCCCTTGGGACTTCGTTATTTGTATCAACGTATGCACTGAACCAATCAGGTCAATGTTTATTCCTATTATGGGCCATTTAGCTCTCTACCTTGCCACATTTGACTTAAACCAGATGTTGTATTTGGGCATATCCTAGGACACGAATGGTTTTACAGAATGTATATATTTTCCACCACTAAAGGAATAATATGCTTTGCACATAAATGCTAGTAATATCTAAGAGGCTGTCTGAGACATTACAATAGATCACCAGAATATCTCAACATTCTCTGCCTGCTTTGTCTCAGGATTCTAGGTGGGGGAAGGTGAAGAAAGAGTGGAGCTGGAAATGGGAATGGTCCAGAGGGAAATGATATCTTTAAATGACCTTTCAGGTCACTGAGTGAAGATTTCAAGCAAAATTTCAAAGGTAGTGAAGTTTTTCTTTGAACTTTTCCCTCTTGGATCTCTATTTTAATCAGTAAGAAAACTTCTTCCTTGTCTGCTGAAATTCTGGAGCCCTGATCCCAAAATGTCTCTGGCCAATACAAACTTCACTTTTTATGGCATGTAACATGGAGAAGGAAAGGGCTAAGGTTTTGCAATCCCCTCTTTCCTCTGTTGAGATGGTCAGCACCATTTAGTGACTGCCCTCTCAACCTCCATCCTTTGATGAACATGTAAACTTTGAGCCACTGAAGTTTTGGTTTGTAAACCAAACACAAGCTAGCCTGTCCACACTGATATATTTCCTACTGTTTTCCCTCATAATAAAGTCAATGGACTTGTGCTCTTGAGATAGGAGGTTGAAAGAGTTGCTTGTCTATTACAAATTTGGAATTTAGGCAGAATGAACACTTTGTTCTAAGACTAACTTAGTTGAAGGGGAGACAACATTTCCCCTTAAGAGCAAGAAAACCTGATGAAATGAGAAAGGAAGGAGTGGTTTTTCCGTTTAAAGTTCCTTTAGGACACAAGTGTATTAGAGAAGGACTTTAAGTGACACTTTCTGTATTGGCATATCATCCCAATCACTGCTATGACAATTTTTTTAACCTTTTTGTTTCCTCGTCTGTAAAAAAAGATGTATTACCAATATTTTTCTCATATTAATAAGAGGATTAGATAATGCATATAAAATACCTGGCACAATGCTTAGATATTAGTAATAAGTTAATGAATGGAAACAATTATTTTTATTCTAACATTTTTCCATCCCATCTCAGTTCCTGTCTGAGTATAGCCATGCTTTCTTAATCAGTGTAAAAATAATTATTTTCATTTATATGAACAGCTTACCATTTATGCCTAATGATGTGTAGCACAATAGCTGTTATACATATCATTAAATATGTGTCTGATTAACCTTGTTGTAATTTTAATTGCAATACAAAATTCCTCTTGTGCATACTCAGCCATCAAGGACTGGGGCTCATGAAACAGGGTTGACTGCTTTCAACCTGAAGGAATTATAGGGAATGTCAATCACACATAGCATAAGTCATAGACCTGAGAACAACAGAGCACAGAGGAAAGAACACGGAGCTGGGAGTCATGTAGACCAAGGACTAAAAACTTTAGGTCCACCACTACAGTTTATTCAGTATTCTCACAGTTTTTCTCTGTGAAACATGGTTAGTGATACCTACCATGTAGGATTTGTGAGGAATAGAGATGCTGTAATAAGATGTTCAACAAGGATCTTGAACAAAGGAAACTGTTTATTAGCTATTGCTATTTTTATAATTTTAGACTGTAACTTGGAAGGGACTTCTAGAAGCCCATTGGATTAGCCACCTCTGCTTTGCAGGTTTGATGTTATCACATCCTCTTTTCTCATTTTCTGCAAATGTGGAGAATGGGACAGCAGTATTTGTTCAAGGTCATGTACCTTGTAAGTGAAGGAGAGAAGCTAAGCCAGCTGGTGCCCCACCTTTTCCTTTACTTCCGTCTTTCACTCAGCCTGTGCCCACTGCCTGGCAAAACAACCTCTGAAGCATACATTCTTCTGGGGTGAGTCAGTGGCATCCTGTGCCTTCCCAAAGAGAGGAAGCACATTTGAGTCAGGAGCAAATGCAACTGCCATGTAGGAAAAGATATCAAAGAATGGAGGACAGCTGACCTGTTCTGTGCTGCAAATGTGGCAAAAAGCCATGTCAAAATTGTTCTGTAGATTCTAGGGCTGTCTCCTCCTAATCAGAATGTGTCTTCATGGGGCCTGTGCCCCAAGTTTCCTAGGCTTGCCTTCTCTGGGTTACCATCTCTGAATACTTTCTTCCTTGCTTAGTATACTTGAACATGGCCCAGGGTATGGACAGATTGAGTAATCTAAGCTGCATGTGGTCACTGTGAAGTAGCTGCTCATCAGAGAACCCGGTCTGCTGTGTGCATTCTGCTGCTTCCTCAGAAGGTCTAGCACTGGTTTACCAACCTTGATTCAGAACTCCGTGAATAGACAAGTCAGACTTGATTACTCTATTTCTAGTCTGCTTTCATCTTCACCAAGTCTTCTCTCTGAGGCCCTGGGAATACTATATTACAATTATTTGGATTTTGGCATAGTACTTCACTTGGAGGTGTTACTTTACTTCTCAGGTGTTCCTACAAAAATTACTGCAAGGATGAAATAAGAGAATATGAGTGAACTAGACATATATTAATGTGTCTAGAAAATATATTAGACATATATCTAGAAAATGTTTAGAAATGTCTAGAAAAATGATAGTTTCCCTTTTTTTCTTGCAAAGTAAAACCTAAATCTAGGGAAATAGAGCTCTAGTAAATATATTTCTGATCATTTCAAAAGCTAGAAGGGTTAAAGATGGGAAAGGGTGTGAATTCCCCTATCATAATGAATATTTTATTTTCTACATTTAAAATACAGATTTTATAAGAAAAAAGAGAAATTATAAGAATTAAAAAGTCTCCGTGGAGAAGCAGTGTACCTTTAGTGAGTATTGGATGTATTAGGTATATAATTCATTTTAATATTAACTGAAATTACCTTTCAGACATCAGAAAACTTTCAATAAAGGATGAAAAAGTAGAAGTTTGACATGACTTTTTGTTAATGAATTTGGAATATGAATAAAGCTATTTGAGAGTAAATATTTTTCTGGTTATGGTAAAATCTACGTATGATATTTCTGGTAATGAACTTGTGGTTTAGAAGATTATAATGTTTAGAACATTATAGCAAGAGGAGTTATTTTTCATCAGCTCAGGTAACTTTCTTTGGTTCTTAGAGAAGTCCTGGTTAAAAGCCAATCCCATGATGAAAACTGAGGATCCCATGATGCTCAGTGACTTAAAAAAATCTAAACAGATTTATTTTATAATAACTAAATTCACTGTCTCTTAATGTCCTTCTTCATAGCAGTTGTTGAACAGTGGGGAAGCAATTAACTTATTTTTCTTCATTAAGTATGGTGTCAGAGGGAGAAAATGGGCTTTTATTTAGGTTCTACAGGCTTGAAGTTCTAAAATGTGATTTTCCTAAAAGCCATATCATTGACATTACTGGGTTCAGTGGGATACATGTATATAATTTATTTATGCCAAGAAACCCATCTATCACACCACTCATGCCTCAAACAGTTTGAGAGGAATACTGTGGAAATGTTGGTGTGTGCCAAGATTGCTTGTCTGTGAGACTTGATTACTCTAGGCCGGTCTGGCATATAAACTCAAGGGCCTATTCACTGAACATGATTTTCATTTATGCTTCTATGTGCAGCTGGTAAGGGCTGGGTTAGTGCATTTGAGGAGAAATCTGTAGCTGTTATACACTTATCTAGATAATAGACTTGGGGCAATTGTACATGGATAGCAATGAACATTGTCTACCTTGCAAGCTGCTGAGGAAGATGGGAATGGTCAGAGTGCTGATGGAATATTGATATATTTTGTAGCAATGACTGCTTTTGATTTTCTAGCTTACTCTGTAGGAATAGGAGAATAATCTCCAGAGGTCCCTAAAATCACTGTCCTTGCCATAGGATATATATATATATATATATATATATATATATATATATATATGATATATATATATATATCATATATATATGCATGTGTGATATATATAACATATATACATTTATACACATATATATACATACATGATATATATATGTACATGAATATATATATATGTGTGTATATATATATATATATATATATATATATACACACACACACATCAGGATCCTTACTTAATCACATCTATAAAGTAGTTTTTTGCTATGTGAGGTAACTATTTATAGATTCTGGGGATGAGGACATGGACATCTTTAGGATGACTGTTAGGTGCCTAACATAGAAGACTAGGGTGAAAATTATAGATATTTGAATTTAATAATCCACGTTTTAACTGTTTGAAAGAGATAAAATATAGAGGGAAAGACATTTTAAGTTGAGTTGTGAGGAAATTCTCTTCAAACTCATTACTGTCAGGTTTGCAGCTTGGCTCTTGTTCAGTCTAAGTGTGAAACACAGATTATCATTGGATCTTAACACTTAGGCCTTGCTTGTTACTGTACAAATGACCTTGAGTTCAAGTGTTAACCCTTCAAATACATCCAAATAGCAATTTAAGCTAACTATAAATCAGAACCACTTTTCTTTTGGGATAAAGCAAATCAAAAATAGTGTGCTCACTCAGTAATGGGGTGTTATCTCCTTTTTAGCAAATAAGGACAAGACAGTAGAGTGTCTACTATATTTCACGCCTGTGCCAATTAGAAGAGTAAAGTGAAGGAGTATATACTCCAAAGTTATTGGCCAAAAAAAACCCAAAGCAAATAAAATATTACAGTTTTTCCAAATTTAAAACTGATATAAAATGTGGATATTAGATTTTATAATGTATATTATACCATATTTACCTGTATTAGGGTTCTCCAGAGAAACTGAACCAACAGGAGGTATATATCATATCATATACATCTATCTAATATATATGAGAAAGAATGAGAGAGAGGGAAAGAAAGGGAAAGAAACATATAGAGAGACTGACTCATGTTAAGGAATTGGCTCATGCAGTTATGCAATTGTGGGGGCTGGCGTATCTGAAATTTATAGGGCAGGCCAGCAGGCTGGAAATTCAGGCAAGGTTTCTATGATACAAACTTGAGGAGGAAATTTATTTCCACTTTGGGAAACCTATTTTTCCTCCTGAGGCCCTTAACTGATTGGGTGAAGGCCACTCATATTATGGAGAGTAATCTGCTTTACTTAAAGTCAATTGATTGTGTTAATCATATTTTACAAATGCCTTCACTGCAACACCTAGACTAGTGTTTGACAGAACAATTGAGCACTGTGTAGCGTAGCCACGTTGACACGTAAAATTAACCATTATAGTGCATTCGCAGGGCCAAGAGCAATATTCTTATTCCTTTGGTTGAAGGCAGATTTTTTTTTTAGCAGAACAGTTTTGGAAACTGTCAGTAATTCTACTAAAGGTTATATTAAAACAGATCAACATTTAATAGAATAAAATAACTCAAAGGTTTTGAGAATTGCAAATTGGGAAAAATTGAGATTTTTGATATTTATTATTGTTCATGATTTCTTAGTAATGGTTACTGTCGTAACTACTTCACTGCACAGACATCAATCCATGTATAAGGACATGGACATAAATCCTGTGTTCATTAATTATTTTGGGAGCCTAGAATCACCTTGAATTAATCAGCCAGGTTACTTTAGAATATGATGTACAACATTAATTTTATTATGTTATGACAACTAGGGAGAAACCAGCTGATTTACAAATGGACCACCTATCATATTGATGAATAGAAACTGCCCAAATGTGGAGGGAATGCTGATTTAGAGCAATTTACAGATATTGATGTTAATAAAAAACAGTTTTGTCATGTTTAATATAACTAGACAAAATATTTGAAAGGATTAGGAGCTTAAAATAATGAAAAAAAAAACTTAAGAATTTAATGAGATTTTTATTAAGTCCCCTTTGAACTATTTTAACTGAAAAGATAAAGTTTTTTTAAAAAGCATCAGCAGGGTGTGTGGGTGGCTCAGTCAGTTGAGTGTCTGACTCTTGATTTCAGCAAGGAGCCTGTTTGGGATGCTGTCTCTCTCTCTCTCTCTGCTTCTCCCCAGCTCCCTCTTTCTCTTTCTCTCTCTCTCTCAAAATAAATAAATAGATAGGTAGATAGCTAGATAGAAAACATCAACAAAATTGTTTTAAAGATACCACATGATGCTTATTTTTTAATCTGTTCAGGTACTATCTGCTGCCATCTTGCAGGGAAGTCATTCTAGACTCAGAACTTCTGCATAGATAGCCCTTATCTTATACATGTACATATCCCATAGAAGAGAGTATTGGTGATAAAAAAAAAAAAATTGTTTCAAGGTTATTGTGATGGAATTTAGGTTCTGTATTCATGAGTTTTCCACAGAAACAGAACCAATGGCACAAACTGACACATAAAATTAGCCATCATAGAGTCTTAACTGATCTAAACTAGGAGTTAGAGTAACTTGTGTAATGGTAATACAAGCAAAAAAAAGAAGAGGCTACAGAATCAATATGAAGTTATTTTGGGTTTGATATTCATAAGTTTTATTTCTCAAGAGCTAATCAGACCATTTAAGTACAAATAAAATTGTAATACTACCTGTAACAAATAGGATAATGTAAAAAGAAAATGGTGGTGGAGCAGCAAGAGAAGGGTATAAATGTCAGCCCAAGAGACAGAAGCTGATTTTTTTTTTTTTTTTTTTTTTTTTTTTTTTTTTTTTTTTGCTGATAAAATGGTCCTATTCATTTCCTTCTTAATGGGTGATCTCTGCTACTTTTCTGCACCATTGAGAGCAGCTGCTGAATAGCCTGCAGAGATCAGCTCTTGACTTCTCTGGCACCCACATGGTTTTTGTGAAAGCCCAGGGGGAAGTTAGTGAAGAGAAATTGCTGGCACAATACAGAGGCAGAGCTGAACTCATGATCTATAACACCGATTTGTAATCCAGTCAGCTTTGTAGATAATCCTTCCTTACTCCCCACTGTGCCATCAAACTGGCTGCAGTGAGAGACAGAGATGCATTTGTTTTTCTACCATTGACCTGTAATCAAAAACTGTAACAGTAGAGCATACTAATTCTAGTCAGCCAAGACAGCAGTTCTTTACTCATCCTCCTTTTTCCTTCCTGAGGTCCAACATTTGTTCTCCTATCAGAGATGGATAGCTGAGTGACTCCGTCTTGTGTGCATCCTGGTCAGTTGCACTAGACCATTACTAGGTTGTTTTACCACTACTGCTGCACCCCTTTGTGGAATGCACCCACCTCCTTCACCCTCATCCTCCTCCCCTCCTGCCATTCCTAGTCCCCACAACCAGCCAGACCAAAGCAGGAATAGAAAACTTTTCAGGTTATTCCTTTTAAAAATTTTTAATTTTTTTTTGTAGTTTCAAGTTTTTATTTAAATTCCAGTTAATTAACATACAGTATAATATTAGTTTCAGGAGTAGAATTTAGTGATTCACCTGATGCTCATCACAAGTGCTCTCCTTAATACCCATCACCTGTTTTACCCCTCCCCCCTGCACAGCAGGTTTATTCTGTATAGTTAAGAGTCTGTTTCTTAGTTTACCTCTCTCTTACCTCCACCCCGCTATGTTCATCTGGTTCTTTTCTTAAAATCCACATATGAGTGAAGACATATGATATTTGTCTTTCTCTGACCAACTTATTTTGCTTAGCATAATACACTCTAGCTACATCCACGTTGTTGCAAATGGCAAAGTTTCTTTCTTTTTGATGGCTAAGTAATATTCCTGTGTGTGTGTGTGTGTGTGTGTGTGTGTGTGTGTGTGTGTGTGTATTTATATACCACATCTTCTTTATCCATTCTTCAGTTGTTGGACAGATGGACATTTACGCTCTTTCCATAATTTGGCTGTTGTTGATAATGCTGCTATAAACATCAGGGTGCATGGATCCTTTCAAATCAGTATTTTTGTTGGGTAAATACCTAGTAGTGCAATTGCCAGATCATAGGGTAGTTCTATTTTTAACTTTTGAGGAACATCCATACCGTTTTCCAGAGTGGCTGGACCACTTTGCATTCCCACCAACAGTGTAAGAGGGTTCCCCTTTGTCCACACCCTTGCTAACATCTGTTGTTTCCTGTGTTGTTAATTTTAGCCATTTTGACAAGTGTGAAGTGATATCTCATTGTAATTTTGGTTTGTAATTCTCTGATGATGAGTGATGTTGAGCATCTTTTCATGTGTCCTTTAGCCATCTGTATGTCTTCTTTGGAGAAATGTCTATTTATGTCCTCTGCCCATGTCTTAACTGGATTATTTGTTTTTTGAGTGTTAAGTTTGATAAGTTCATCATAGATTTTAGATACTAACCCTTTATCAGATATATCATTTTCAAATACCTTTCCCCATTCTGATGGTTGCCTTTCAGTTTTGTTGATTATATCCTTTGCTGTGCAGATGCTTTTTATCTTGATGAAGTCCCAGTAAGTTCACGTTTGCTTTTGTTTCTCTTGCCTCCAGAGACCTATCTAGTAAGAAGTTGCTATAGCTGATGTCAAAGAGGTTACTGCCTGTGTTCTCCTTTAGGATTTTCATTTTTTCCTATCTCAAATTTAGGTTTTTCATCCATTTTTTAAATATTTTTTAAGGTTTATTTATTTTTTAGAGACAGAGACAAAGCGTGGGGGTGCGGGGGAGGCAGAGAGAGAGAGGGAGACACAGAATCTAAAGCAGGCTACAGGCTCTGAGTTGTCAGCATGGAGCCCGACATGGGGCTTGAACTCACAGACTGTGAGATCATGACCTGAGCTGAAGTCAGACACTCAACCGACTGAACCACCCAGGCACCCTTCATCTATTTTGAATTTATTTTTGAGAATGGTATAAGAAAGTAGTCCAGTTTCATTCTCCTCCATGTTGCCATCCAGTCTTCCCAACACCGTTTGTTGAAGGGACTATCTTTTTTCCATTGGATATTCTTTTCTTCTTTGTCAGAGTTTAGTTGGATGTATAGTTGTGGGTCCATGTCTGGGTTTTATATTCTGTTCCGTTGATCTATGTGTCTCTTTTTGTGCTAGTACCATACTGTCTCGATGACTACAGCTTTGTAATATAACTTGAAGTCTGGAATTGTGATGCCTCTAGCTGTCTTTTCTTTCTCAAATTGCTTTGGCTTAAACAGACCAATAACCAGCAAAGAAATTGAATCAGTAATCAAAAATCTTCCAAGAAACAAAAGTCCCGGGCCAGATGGCTTCGCAGGGGAATTCTACCAAACATTTAAAGAATACCTATTTTTCTTTAACTGTTTCAAAATATAGAAATGGAAAGAAAACTGCCAAACTCATTCTACGAGGCCAGCATTACCTTGATTCCAAAACCAGGCAAAGTCTCCACTAAAAAAGAGAATTACAGGCCAATATCCCTGATAAATATGGATGCAAAGATCCTCAACAAAATACTATCAAATCAAATCCAACAGTACTTTAAAAGAGTAATTCACCACAATTAAGTGGGAGTTATTCCTGGGATACAAGTGTGGTTCAGTATTTGCAAATCAGTCGTGATACATCACATGAATAAAAGAAAGGATAAGAACCATATAATCCTCTCAGTACATTCAGAAAAAGCATTTGACAAAGTACATCATCCATTCTTCATAAAAAACCTTCAACAAAGTAGGGATAGAGGGAACATACCTCAATGTTGTAAGGTTATTCCTCTTTAATACAAAGGGAAGGAATTACAGAATTCAAAGACGACTTCTGTAGAAAGAAGCTATTGATGCTATCAATTTGTATACTATGTGTCTTGGGAAATGAACATGGAATTAGATCTCATATAAAGACCAGTGGCATTGTGCAGGCTTTTGTTTTCTCACCTAGAAAGAGAATTCAGTTATTTTTGAGTAAGGGGATGGATCAAATATATGTTAGAGTAATTTCTAGCTAGACTTCCTTAATACTATTTCACAAAGACCTTGTACATTTTAACTAACAGAGATAAACAGCAACAACAAAAAATACACAGAATAGGCCTACATTCTATACTATATACAACATTAATTAAGCAACTAAATTTCTCAATAACAAGTAGTTATTTTAACTAATGGGTTCTTTCTTAATTAATATGGTAAAGCAGTCTTGTTTAATGTGTTTACATTTATTTTTCTGTTCCCTAGGCCGATTGTATTTTTAATCTCCCTTTTATCTTGCCAAATTCTATTAATGAGTCTATTTAAATACTCAAAACATTAGGTTAGGAAAAAATATTAACATATACACCAAATATTCACAATTATCTATCCATAGCTAGCTTTCTTCCCACCCTATGTATACTACATTTGTCCTTTTATTAGCCCAGAGATTTTGTTTTCTAGGTAAGCGTTAAATTTCTTTCCTATCAGATTTCTTATATTTCCAAAAGGTTTTCATTCACAAACTGTGTGTATGTGTGTGTGTGTTAATATTCCTAATTTTGAGGTGGATATTGCAAGCCAAATTCCCTGGGAAGTAGATTTTGAAAGATTGGCAAGCAGAAAATTTATTAGGGAGTGCCCATGAGATCATTATATGTGGAAGAGAAGGAGAGGAGAGAGGCCTGGCAGAGTGAGAACTGCTATGGAGACTCTGAAACTGGGATGGCCCTTTGGAGTTGTCCTCTGTTGGAACCAAGGGACCGGGCGTCTATATTTTCATTTGGACAAGTCATTGGATGGTGGCTGACCTTATGAAGAGCATATGACTTGAGCAAGACAGCTGTCTCCAGGCAAGGACAACTTCCAGAGAAGGCGAATAGCTGAGGTATCACAGCCAGCAGCAGATAAACCAGTCTGTTCTTTGTTCTTAAAAATTAAGTATTAAAGGAGAATCTTTGAACAATGTTTCAATAATTTATTTTCATCTGAACATTTTCTCATTTATTATGCAAATGCAGTTCTATCTAAATACTTAGCACTCTCCCCAATGCTTCTATGAAGATAGATACTTTTTCATCTTTTCATTTTGGGGGTACTATCTTTACATAATATTAACAGGAAGCTCAGTTAAACACACTGCAACATCCAAGTTATTTAAGTAACGAGGAAAAAAGAAAAAGAGGGGATATATATGTGTGTGTGTGTGTGTGTGTGTGTGTATCACCATATAATTTTACCCAGTTTTACACATATTTTTCTTCAAGATTTTACACATATTTCTCTTCCAACTAATCAAAACAAAATGCTAAAATAACCAAGTTAGTGTCAAGTGTTAGTTTTAAGCTATAATATTTTAGTATATTTAAATAATATAAATTAAAAATGTGGTTTTGTATAACAATATACTAATACTAGCAAGGGAATTTTTATGACATAAAATTTGTTCAGTAAGTAAAAAATAAACTGAATTTTTATATCAGTTTAGAATAAAACTTGGTTAGGTTAAAATTTAACTGAGTTTAACAGTTTTCTTCAGCTCATAACTTTGAAGTCAGTCAGTCACTGTGGTCTCCATTTATGATCACCCATCAGTATAGTGGTCAACTCCAGGGAGCAGGGAGAGTCTTATGATTATAAGGGCATGCTGAGCCCTTGAGGACTATAGGCTCATAGTCTTCTACTTCTTTTTTCAGTTGGTACTTAGGAATTACCTTCATAACTATCTGTTAAATTCTACATACGTGTGTGGTATGTAGAATATAGAGACTGCATATGGTGAGACCAATGCTCACCATATATGGTTCCTTCCTAGTGAGTGGGAAGTCCTCTCTGCCCACTTAGAATTATACCTCTCATTTCCTCCACCAATTGAGCTTGGAATCCACATGTTGAGACAACAGCATCTCAAAATCAAATTAGCCTGGATCCCTGAGTCACTGGAAAGGAGTTGCATTAGAGAGCCACTGGACACATTGTGCACTTTGCACAGATAGGAAATAACCTGTATTAAGCCACTGAGATTTCAGGGTTTTCTGGTTCCCAGAATTATTTTGTCTAATTAACAAAATGTGTGTGTGTGCATGTGTGTGTGTGTGTGTGTGTATGTAATTTACTGTATTTTATGTGTGTTCTTGTGTATATATGTGTCTGTGGTAATTAAAACCTAAATGGGACATAAAAAAGAGAGGATAAAAAATGTGGGTAGTTCTTGCTAGCTAATTTCCTGGTGAGTGTCTGATGGTCTCACCTTATGTTTCTACACCATAATTTGATGGTTACCAGCCCACAGGTCTGCTGTGCTCAGTCTAATAGTGAAAGGCTGATAAGTGGTAGAAAGATAACATGATAGAATAGTGGACGCTAACAAAGAGCATTTCCTTTAGAGAGAGACTGGGCAAGACAATCACTCTTTTTATACAAGAACAATATTAGAAGTCAACATTTCTGCCATTTACTATTTCTGTGGCTACAAGCAGGTAATTGTTCATGTGTAAAGTAACAATGTCAGCAGCATCTTACTTGTCTGTGTCTCTTCCAGTCTTCTTATTTAACTCATGAGATTAATATCATTAATATCATTATTTTTTAAGTAATTAAGGACAGATTTTGCTGTACTGTATGCACCGTACAATTCATGTAAACTACAGTGTTAATGCACTCCCTTGTGTTATCCAGTACTCAACCTGTACAGCTGTATATATGTATTACACTTTTAAGTACTAAACTTTATTTCTGCCCACTTACCATCACTTGAGGTATTCCTTTCATTTGGAAAGTCCCAACTCTTGCCTTAGTCCAAGTCATGAAATTGAACTCCAATTCTACGTTGTGCCATTAGGCTTTCTACAGTTTTCTCTCTTATATATATTCCATAGAGTTAAGCACTTAATAATACGAGGTTTCAGTGTTACTTAGTCATGGTTCAGATTCTAAAGTTAGAACATAGGGTAAAAAATCATGTGTAGTTAAAGCTACCCTTTAAACTGGTGCATAAAATTCGTGTATACGGCTACACTGTTTCCTTGTGTATACTAACATTTGAGATTCGTGGAGCAAGATAAAAGGAAGCTTTTTTTTAATGTTTATTTTTAAGAGAGAGAATGTGAGTGAGGGAGGAGCTGAGAGAGGGGAACAGAGGATCTGAAGCAGGCTCTGTGCTGACAGCAGAGATCCCGATGTAGGGCTCGAACTCAGGGACTGTGAGAGTATGACCTGAACCGTAGTTGGATGCTGAGCCACCCAGGCACTCCTGAAATGAAACTTCTAAATCTGATGAATTGACTTAGACTGTGTCTTATTCCTAGATAAAGAATTCTAAAATGTTTGTCTTTGCCTGCGGAGTTTACTTTCTCAGTTTTATAATTGAGTCTCTAAAGTTAAACCACTCAATGAGACTATTTTGCTTTCAACTTGGAAAGTCCTGGCACACAGTAGGTTCTCTGTAAATCTTTGATGGATTTGAATCCAATTCACTGTATTGTTTAAAGAATTGTAGAGAAGAAAAAGACCACTTGAAGAAATGGTCAGATTAACTCAGATAATTTCTTTAAAAAGGAAAACTAATTTACTGTTCCTAAAAACAAGACTTGCTATTAAGCAAGTAGTATTTAAAATTGTGCAGTATTGTGCAAGGTCTGAAAAACAGATGAATTCAAAGATATGGAAAGCCAAGAAATGTATCAATACATATATTGGAATACAGTTCAGAGCAAAAATATTATTTAAAATAGTAGAGAAGGGAATAAACTATTCAATATATATTGGAGTAATTGGTTGTCTTAGTCCATCTATCTACGTATGTACATATAATTGGAAGTCTTTCTCATACCATGAACAAAACTAGTCTACATCATTTACATATTAAATATTAAATACCTTTTCTCTATCTTACATACATGTATGTATCTACAAATAAGGCGTCAAATGTTACACTGTGCTATTCTTTTGAAACTTGATCTTCCATTCCACTCATATTCTTGTCTAGATATTTCCCTGTTGGTACTCATAGATCTGGTATGTTATGTTAATGGATACATAATATCCCATTGTATAAATGTGCAATACTTTTTTTATCAGTAGATACATTTTTATGATTTTTTTACTATAGTGTTGAAATTCATCATACGTGTTGTCTTTACATATGCATGAAAGTTTTTCTAGAATATGTACTTGGACTTACTGGGACATGAGATCCACATATACCAACTTTATTATTTTTATTTATTTATTTTTTTAATTTTTTTTTTCAACGTTTATTTATTTTTGGGACAGAGAGAGACAGAGCATGAACGGGGGAGGGGCAGAGAGAGAGGGAGACACAGAATCGGAAACCGGCTTCAGGCTCTGAGCCATCAGCCCAGAGCCTGACGCGGGGCTTGAACCCACGGACCGCGAGATCGTGACCTGGCTGAAGTCGGACGCTTAACCGACTGCACCACCCAGGTGCCTCTATTTTTATTTTTTTATTATATATAAATATATATATTTTTATTATATTTTATATATATTTTATTTTATTTATATTAAATATATTTATATATTTATATATATATATATTTAATATATATATTTATATATATTTTATTATATTTTATTATATTTTTATTTGCCAATTGCTCTTGGTATTGAATATAACAATTTATAATCCCATTCTGTGAGAGCTCTCCTTTCCCAAAGTCTCATAAAATATTTGTATTTTCAGCCTTTCAAATCCTGGCTTAAGGGTGCAATATTGTACTTCATTGTTATTTTAATTAGCAGTCCCTAAGTAGTAGTAAGATTGAATATGTTTTCATGTATTTACTGACTCATTTGATACTTCTTTTCTTTAAATTTTCTGTATGCATGCATACATATGCACACAGATAATTTAAATATATTGTATATATAATTTATATAAATTATATCATATATATGTATAATTTTTTTTTAGAGTGTGAGTAAGGGTGAGGGGCAGAGGGAGAGAGAGAGGTGAGAAAGAATCTTAAGCAGGCTCCACACTGAGTATGGAACCTGATGTGGGGCTCGATCCCATGAGCCTGGGGTCCTGACCTGAGCTGAAATCACAAGTCAGTTGCTCAACTGATTAAGCCACCCAGGAGCCCCTTGACTGCTTATATTCTGTTAGTAAGCCTTATTTATTTGTAGTTCTTTATTTCTTGAAACTAAAACTGTCAGTTACATGAGTTGTAAATATCTTTTCCCAAATTATGGTTTGTTTCAAATTTTATTTAATGTGTCCTTTGTTGTATGGAAAATTTTAGGCTAAACGTAGTCCAATTTATCAAAATTTTAATTTTTGTTATTTATGTGTTTTTTAAATATACATTTTTTTACTAGATTAAATAAAAAGTTTATAGTTTCTTCTAATATTTAAAGAAAATTTGGGCACCAGGGTGGCTCAGTCAGTTAAGTGTCCAAGTCTTCATTTCAGCTTAATCCCAGGGTCATGGGATCAAACCCCACGTTGGGCTCTGTGTAGACGGCATGGAGCCTGCTTGGGATTCTCCATCTTCCCAGCTCATGCTCTTCTCTCTCTGTCTCAAAAAAAAAAAGACCCTAAATATTAGATATTTAATCCATATGGAATTTGCAAATAGTTGATGCTGTATTATCTTTTGATTTGAGTATTCATTTTTGTTTACTTTAGTGTTCAGATATTAAATATTACATATGTATTTCAAAATGTGAAGATTCAGTATTTACAGTACCTGTTATGTCAGAATAGATTGGAATTATTAACATTTCTCTTTTATAATGGACATGATGTTAAGCTTTTCCTGGAGAAAGCCCTTGAAAGACATTCCAGTAGGGAGAGGACTTCTCTTTTGGTTTCTGATGTGTTTCCTTCTCCTTCTTTGGCATCTGCTGCATGGCTGGTCAGTGGTGCCAGTGTGGGGGAAATGTGTTAGTGCTCAGCTGTATGCCAGAGTACTCCTTCCCTTGGTAACTCCTCCATCCTGGCCTGCATCCAGGGCCACGTTTCCAGACCATTCAGAGGCAGACACATGCTCCAGACCTGTTCAGGCCTGGGCAATCTAGTGCATTTCTCTGACAGGAGTGGGCTTTAAGAATACCTTTTGGGACTCCCACCTATAGGAGGGGGGACTCTCATTTCAAGTTTACCTTTCTTTGGATACTCCCTCAGCTCTAGGGTAGTCTTTAAGAGAGATCTTGAAAAAAAAAAAAAGAGAGAGAGAGAGCTTGTTACAATGCATATTTAGTCTTCTATCATAAAAGTAATTTTATCAACCTCCCCTGTTTAAATTGCGGTGTATTTTCTGGCTCCTGATGTGATCCACACTAATATACATATCACCCATTTTCTAATTGATTTGTAATACTCTGTCATATTCATGGAATGGTTTTGATAACTTGCCTGTTCTGTTTTTTTAATGTGCCAATTCTCAATCATTCAATTACTACACATTTACATATTTATGTAAATATTTGAGTATAGCTGACATACAATGTTATGTTAGTTTCAGGTGTCCAGCATAGTTACTCAGTTTCTTTATATGTTATGCTGTGCTCACCACAATTGTAGCTACTACCATCTGTCACCAGACAAGTTTATTACAATATCATTGACTGTATTTCCTATGCTGTGCCCTTCATCCTCTGACTTACTCATTCCATAAAGGGAAGCCTGTACCTTTCACTCCCCTTCACCTATTCTGCTCCTCCCCCCCCCCCAAAAAAAAACATTAGTTTTTTCTTGTATTTAGAGGTTTGATTCTGCTTTTTTGTTGTTGTTGCTTATTCATTTGTTTTGCTTTTAGATTCCACATACAAGTGAAATAATATTTGTCTTTCTTAGTCTGACTTATATCACTTAGCATAAATATTTACAATAGCCAAAATACACAGTATCACTTTTAAAGCATTCAGTTACTAAAACATTTAATTGTTCATTACAGTTTTTATATACACACTACATATATTATAAATTTTAAAATATTAGGGGCTCCTGGGTGGCTCAGTTGGTTGGGCATCCTACTTGGGCTCAGGTCATGATCTTGTGGTCCATGAGTTTAAGCCCTATGTCAGGCTCTGTGCTGACAGCTCAGAGTCTGGAGCCTGCTTTGGATTCTGTGTCTCCTTTTCTCTCTGCCCCTCCCCTGCTTGTGTTCTGTCTGTCTGTCTCTCTCTCAAAAATAAATAAAATAAAATAAACATTAAAAAATACATATTAATATAAAATGCTTTACATAAATAAAATGTTTAATATATATTACATATTCATAATGCACAATTAATATTTATATATCCATTATATATGCATATATACGTTATGTAATTATGTAAGTGTAATATACTATCAATTTAAGTATATACATATATGTTTTAAAATAGCTGTATAGGGGCGCCTGGGTGGCGCAGTCGGTTAAGCGTCCGACTTCAGCCAGGTCACGATCTCGCGGTCTGTGAGTTCGAGCCCCGCGTCGGGCTCTGGGCTGATGGCTCAGAGCCTGGAGCCTGTTTCCGATTCTGTGTCTCCCTCTCTCTCTGCCCCTCCCCCGTTCATGCTCTGTCTCTCTCTGTCCCAAAAATAAATAAACGTTGAAAAAAAAAATTTAAAAAAAAAAAAAAATAAAATAGCTGTATAAAAACTCTTTATATTTTGTAAAGTGTGTTCCTTTCTTATTCTTCAAACTCCTTTCCTTTTGTTCTTCACACTAATTTTAGAACTGGCTTCTCAATCTTGAAAGGTTTCTACGGAGTATCAATTAGTCTTTAATTAAACATAGATTCATTTAGTGAAAATTACCACTTTTACAATACTGAATCTTGCTATTCATGAACATGGTATTTCTCTACATTTTATCCATATCTTTTTTTGTCTTTTATTGAAAATAATTATTTTCTCCAAAATTGTACTTAGGTACCTCTATATTTTTTGCTATTCTTATGAATAGGATTTTTAAAATATGCTTTCTGATGAATAAGAAATTTTTACGTGTTTATATTTATCTTGTAATTAGAAAGCTTATTGAATTTTCTTATTAAACCTCAGTTTAGAGATTTTCATTGCATTTTCTTTTTTCTTTTTTTTTTCTTTTTTTAAAAATTTTTTTTTTTTCAACGTTTATTTATTTTTGGGACAGAGAGAGACAGAGCATGAATGGGGGAGGGGCAGAGAGAGAGGGAGACACAGAATCGGAAACAGGCTCCAGGCTCCGAGCCATCAGCCCAGAGCCTGACGCGGGGCTCGAACTCACGGACCGCGAGATTGTGACCTGGTTGAAGTCGGACGCTTAACCGACTGCGCCACCCAGGCGCCCCTTTTTTTTCTTTTTTAAGTAGGCTTCACGCGGGTGTGGAACCCAAGACAGGACTGAACTCACAACCCTGAAATCAAGACCTGAGCTGAGATAGAGATTCTCATGCATTTTTTTTTAACTTTATTTATTTATTTGAAGAGAGAGACAGAACAAGTGGGGCAGGGGTAGAGAGAGGGAAAGAAAGAGAATCACTAGTATATGCCGTGCTGTCAGCTCAGAACCTGACGCGGGGCTCACACTAATGAACCATGAGATCATGACCTGAGCTGAAAGCAAAAGTTGGACACTCAACCAACTGAACCACCCAGGCACCCCTCATGCATTTTCTAAATGCACTTTCATATTATTTGTTAATGATGGCAATTTCCTCTTACCGTTTCCGTTTTTGAGATCCTTCAGTCATTGTTTTGTTTGTATTGGTTCTTTAATATAGTCACTCCAGTATTTAATAGAGATGGTAATAAACATCATTGCTTTGTTTCTGATTTAAAAGAAAGACATCTAAAATTTCACTATGTAGTATGATATTTACTGTATTTTTTAGTCAAATACCTAGGAAATCCCAAGTGTTACTAATTTCCTATCAGTTTTCAATCACAATTAAGAGTTGAATTTTATTAAATGGTTTTTCTCTATTGAAATAATTATATGATCATATGACAGCTTGAAGTGGAAAATCACATTAATAGATTTTCTAAAATTAAAACATCCTTTCATTACTGAGTAAACCCTTCTTGTCATAAAAGCCATTTCATAACTTGATTCACCAATCATTTAGTTAGGGTTTTTGCATAACTTTCCTTTAGTATTCTATCATTGCCCAGTTTTAATACCAAGGTTTTTCTAGTATTATAAAATGAGCTAGGAATACTTTTACTTTTTCCTTTATAATCTGGAACAATTTGCATAAAAACAAATTACTTAAGAGGGCTTTTCTGTGAGTAGTTTCTGACTACTAGCAATTGCATTTTCTCCATTGTTACATGTTTTTTCAGTCTTTCTATAGCAATGCAAGTGAATTTTCATAATTTATATCTTTATGAAAGAATATGCAATTTATCTGCATTTTCATAAACTTCTGCCTACTATTTCCACTCCATAGTCTTTACAATGTCTGTATAATCCCTAATAATTTTTGTTTGTATTTTTGCTTGACCAGTCATGTTTCTAGATAAATTTTTTACTTGTATTTTTCGAAGACTTCTTTTGGTTTCACTGATACTTTCTATTAATTCTTTACTTTCCTTCAATTTTCTGCTTTTATCATCACACCTTCCCTTGTTTTCTCCTTGGGCTTGCTCTCTTCATTTTTTGTGTGTGTCAAATTTTTTGATCCAATTTTAGGTTATAAGCATGTCTTTTGAAAATTTTATATTCTGTTAGCTATATCCCACAAGTTTTGATGCATTGTAGTTTAATTGTACAGTTGTTATCTATTTTATTAATTCTTTTGTAATTCATTCTTTGACCAAAGACGAATTTACGAATGTAATTTAAATTTTCTTTTTTTTTTTTTCTTTTTTTTTTTTAAACGTTTATTTATTTTTGGGACAGAGAGACACAGAGCATGAACTGGGGACGGGCAGAGAGAGAGGGAGACACAGAATCGGAAGCAGGTTCCGGGCTCTGGGCCATCAGCCCAGAGCCTGACGCGGGGCTCGAACTCACGGACCGCGAGATCGTGACCTGGCCGAAGTCGGACGCCCAACCGACTGCGCCACCCAGGCACCCCTAAATTTTCAAATGTATCTGTGCATCATAGACTTTTAAAATTCTAATTCCATTGCGTTTTGCAAGATTTGGTTGATCATGGATTTGGATTTGTTTAAATTTCTTTCATAGATAGTACATAGTCAATTTTTATAAGTTGTATGTATATTTGGAAACCGTACATTATGTGAATGTGGTCTGATGCATACAAATGCACATCTACTATGTTTTTATTCATGTGCTTTATATGATTTCTGTCTTTTAGATAATTAAATTTATATATATTATTTATTTATATATATATATTATATATATTATATATTATATATATATAATATATAATATATATATATTATTTATATATATTATTTATATATATCTGTATCTATCTATCTATCTCCATGTGTGTTTCAGGTATATATACTTAAGAAATTTCTGACAGATATATATTTAATCTCAATGATAGTGGATTTACTGGGTTTTCCTTATTTTTCTGTAATGTTTTAAATATTTTAAGGTTGTCTTGTTATATACATACAAGTTAAGGATTTTTATATTTTACTAGCAAATTGTTTTGTGGAAGAGTGATTTTTTTCAACTTGAAGTCAATTTCATAGTTATTAAATGACTGCCTTGGCTTTCTTTTGTTAATATTTGTGAGGTGTAACTTGTTCTATTCCTTTATTTTCAGTATTTCTGAGTTACATTTAAAAATATGTGAAAGAGATGGTGTTCACCAAGTTAGGGAGGTCGTCTCTATTTTTCCCTGCCTCACTTCAGTTGTGACCAGACCTGGCCAGAGAGCAATAGTGAACCCTGTGGGGTGATCATGTTTTATAGATAGAGAATATCTAGCCATAATATTTCAAGTTCATGGGAAAAAGAACTATTTGTTTCTTTAAGCTACAGAGTTTGTAGAGTTAATTTATCACAGTATAGCCTAATCTGACTAATTTTATAAGCTGAATTTTACAGTTCTGCAAATGAATTTCTATTGTGCTTAATCTGAAAACCTCTCCTCTAGTATTTGGGTTGAATTGTGATTTCTGTTATGTTTGGCCTTCTATACTAGCCTATGTTTTTACCATGTTTTCCTTGTCTGCTTTTTCTACCTTTCCCCTTTCATTGGATTGTTAATGGTTGATTTATTACTTCAGCCCTTTCCACATTCTACAGTACTTTTTTAGAAATTAGTCATTCAATTTTCATTATTTAAGTGATCGGCCTTCAAATTTTAAGATGCCCAGTTGCCGTGATGTCTAAGTTTAATTGGTTTATCTCCCTTTAGTCTAAAGAATTCAAAAGACCTTAGAGATTTTTATTCCAGTCACTCTCAAATTGTCTAGAATTTTTATTCTCATTTTAACTCCCCCCTAAATTCATAGTTATGATTTTTTATTTATGTGAATTAACTAAAAGACAAATTATTTAAAAGTTTAAATTTGTCATATTCTAAGCAATTATCTAGAAATTTATAAAGCAGTTTCTTTGCTTTCTTAGCATCCATTGATTGACCTTTCAGTCACAATTTGAATGATAAATGATCTCACTTTCTCTTTTAAATGCCTTTATTTTGCATTAGTATTTGGAATTATTTTATTGAAACTTTAGAATTAAAGGCTAATTTTATTTTTTCTTAGCCTTTTTAATATTATTCTATTGTCTTCTTACATTTTTGTGAAATAAACTGTTACAAAATTTTAATTCTTTTGTAAGTCATGAGTTTTTTGTTTTTAAAACTTTACTCCTTTTTTAAAAAAAATTTAATGTTTATTTTTTAGAGAGAGACAGACAGAGTGCGAGCAGGGGAGGGGCAGAGAGAGAGGGAGACACAGAATCTGAAGCAGGCTCCAGGCTTGGAGCTGTCAGCACAGAGCCCCACCGGGCTCAAACTCCCTAGCTGTGAGATCATGACCTGAGCCGAAGTCGGACACTTACCCAACTGAACCACCTACTCTTTTGTTTGTTTGTTTTTTTGTTTTTTGTTTTTAATATCTTTCATTTAAATCCTAATGTACCTAGGTTTATATTTATATTTATTTATTGGAATCAGGACTCATTTATTTATTTATTTATTTATTTATTTTATTTTTATTTTTGGGACAGAGAGAGACAGCATGAACTGGGGAGGGGCAGAGAGAGAGGGAGACACAGAATCGGAAACAGGCTCCAGGCTCTGAGCCATCAGCCCAGAGCCCGACGCGGGGCTCGAACTCACGGACCGCGAGATCGTGACCTGGCTGAAGTCGGACGCTTAACCGACTGCGCCACCCAGGCGCCCCGGGACTCATGTATTTAATACAAAGTTTATTTTTCACCTATTCTGGAAATTTTTCTCCCATTGTTTCTTTGGAATTTGCCTATCCTACAATGAACTCTTTTCTTTTGAGATTTTTATGCAACATAAGTTGGATCCTCTCATTTATGCTTTCATAATTCTTGAATTGAGCTGTATTTGATGCTAAACACTTTCAACACGTTCTTAGTTTTCATAATTGTATTTCTGATTTTAGTTTACTAGATTTCCCTCTGAACCCTTCCTATTCTTTTTCTTACCTACTCTATTCCTTCCTTTGTACCTTAAATAATTTTTAAAATACTTATTTTTTGGACACTTTAGATTGTTTTATTTCACGAATTTTTGGGGGTACTAATTCTCATGTTCACTACGTCTTTCTCTCTCTCCCTCATGGCAGAAATCACTGTTAGGAATTTCTTTTAGATTTTTCCTTTTTCTCCTTGTGTGTGTGTGTGCACGCATTCTATGAGGTCTAGGTTGTGGAAGTAGTTTTCAGAGTGATATTTGGTTTACATTTGCCAGTGCCCTAAGAGATTGAATTGGTCTAGTATCAATTTCTATGTATATTTCATAGCCATATCTGTACCACTGGTATACTGTAAATTTGAAATTTGTATATGCAGAGTACAGTTCTGGGGTTTCAGTTTCCGAGCAGATACTTATATATTATATATAAAATCCTAGTCAGACACAAACCCTTCTTTACGACTTTTCTGGGCCTGAGCGTATAATTTCTCTAATTCCATTTTAATTTATAGGGGAGATTTCTCAGGGTCCAAGTCTTCTTCAGGGATAACAATTCCAATTCTGTGGCCTTTCTGTCAGAAAGAACATGTTCCCTACTTGCATAATATTTTGCTCTTCACATGTTGGGACAATTTTAGATCTCCTCTTTTCTTCATCTCATACTTTTTTTTTTTTTAATTAATTTATAATTTTTTATTTTAGAGGGAGAAAAAGAGAGTGCGAGTGGGGGGGGGGAGAGAGAGAGAGAGAGAGAGAGAGAGAGAGACAGAGACAGAGAGAGACAGAGAAAGAGAGAATGAATCTCAGGCAGGCTCCACACTCAGCATGTAGCCCGACGTGGAGCTGGATCCCAGGACCTGGGGTCATGACATGAGCCAAAATCAAGAGTACTGACTGGGCCACCCAGGCTCCCCCTTGATCTCATATTTTAGATCTTCTATTAGGGTGTTACCTCGTGTGCTTTTGCTCTTCTGATTTCAAGTTTTTGACACCTGAACATTTTTTTAAGGTCAGGTATGTGTTTTTTCTTTTAATTGTTACATTTTATTCAGCATTTTTAAGTGTTTGGAATGAAGTAGAAATCTGTCTTTCAATCTACCATGTTGTAAGACTTCAGTCAATTTTTATATGCATGTTTTAATATTTTAATTTTTTAGCATAATTATAGATTTACAGAAACTCAATTTATACTGCCTTTTTCAATTAGTGCGTTTCTTGCCATATATGAAAAAATTTCTTTCCAAGTATTTGTATTCTTTTAGATTCCCACCATCATTATCTGAACAATAGAAGTTTGTTGTTTTATTATTAGCATTTGGCTATATATATGTATATGTTAGCATTTGGGATATATATGTATATAATTCTTTGCTACGTTAAGAAGATTTATTATACAGTATATATTTACATATATGTATTACAATGATGATTTGCTAATAGGCTACTGGGTTGCATAGTGTTTGAATTATATTAGAATATCAAAAAGGGGCACCTGGGTGGCTTAGTCGGTTAAGCGTCTGACTTCAGCTCAGGTCAAGATCTCGCGGTCTGTGAGTCTGTGAGTTCGAGCCCCGTGTCGGGCTCTGGGCGGATGGCTCAGAGCCTGGAGCCTGCTTCCGATTCTGTGTCTCCCTCTCTCTCTGCCCCTCCCCCGTTCATGCTCTGTCTCTCTCTGTCTCAAAAATAAATAAACGTTAAAAAGAATTAAAAAAAAAAAAAGAATAGCATTGAAAGAAATTCACATGTCAAAAAAGAGGTCAAATGCTAAGATTGATTTCAAAACCTTCTTTAAATTAATTCCTTATAATCCAGAATCTGGCTTTATGGCTGATCAACTAATTCTACTTTTTCAGTGTTGAAGCCTTGATCAAATTCAGGTGCTGTTTCTTGTTGTCCTAGCTCACAGAAACTGAAGTAGAAATCCAGAATATTAGATTGTTGACTCACAATGAGTCATGTGTCAGGCAGAATGAATGAATTCACTTGTTATCCTGATCATTACATTTTTTCATCATATACATTTATCTAACAACTATCAGTAGTTGTTTTGATATTTTTGGAATCACAACAAGAATATATGTTGTTTAACAGTTTTTTGAGCTTTAATATCATCAGGGCCTCATAACTTGGTATGTCAGTCCTGCAACAGGAATGCACCTGTCTGATAGACCTGTATTCCCATTCATCTAACACAACCTCTCCTGCATTGGCAATGATTCCATGATCAGTGCCTGTTTCCTCAGTGGCTCTTCTGTGTCTGTGCTTCTGTTGATAAATTATCTTGCTTTAGGTTGATGTCTGCTATTTTGAATTATTCTCTTGTCTTCAATCAAGTTCTGGATAAGTCTTTGTTAACCTTGAAGGCTTTCTCCCTCCTTAATATATTTGACTTTGGAGTACTACTTCTGTGCCTTGTCTACCATTATTATTACTAGAACTAGCTGCTAAGATCCATTGAACTCTTCATATTACTTGGTTACCATGATATATTCTTTTATGTGCATTCCATCATGTAAACTTGTAACACAGCCCTGGGAAGTAGAAATTGTTGTTATACCTGTTTTGCTGATGCATAGAGTTCTAAGTGACCAACTTAATCAGTGAGAATGTGACAGGTTTAAAGTTTATATTTAAGTGTATTAACTTCAGAGCACTTCCACCCACTTTAACTTTCACTGGTTCTTGGAATAAAGACAGAGAAGTACATCTTTCACATTTCTTCGTAGCCAAATAATATTAGATTAGAACTATAGTGATCATCCTTATTTTATATGTGAGGACATAGATCTAGAAGCTCAGGGTTTTGTCTAAGACCACAAGCCAATTGGTTTCTAGTCCAGTTTCTAGTCTGGAATCATGACCTGTTGGTCCTGGGATCTTTCCAGCATTTCCAGTGTTATTTCCTCCTTCTCATTTTCCTTCCACATCTTCCCTTTATAATATGTGGAGAATTTCATTTGTAGGACTGCCTGGCAAAGATCAGTCATGAAATGATTGTGGTTATATATTGATTGATGGTATTTATCTATCTGTATAGGTACATATAATCATATAAAGGTGAAGAGATGGCTGCTGTCATTACTAGGACATGGATACTGAGTTTTTTGGATGTGGTGATCAGTTTTCCTTTTTTTTTTTTCCCCCCTCCCTAAACTATATATCATTTTTAACCAGCTGAGTAGGTAGGATGTTTGTCACACAATAAGATTAAGGGATTCAAAAATCTGAGTTTCAAATACTACATTAAACAAACAAAATCTGTATGAAAATTTCTATCTAGTATGCAGCAGGCTAAAACTTGCTAAATAACTAGTTCAGAGAGACATCCCACTGGGAGCATTCCCTTTTTCATATATTCTGAATAGAAGGTTTGTGGCTTTGCAAAGAATGGCTACTTTCTAGCTAAAATTCAGACGCATTATCATTGTTCAGCTGAGTGTCTGTGTGGGGCAGCTATCCCAAGACTCCATTCTCTTTCATTTCTAAAATGATTGAAATAGCATGGTAAAGGATTCAGTCCTCTGAATCCAGGTAGCACATAGAAATTATATAACAGTAATTCCAGATGGGAGGGGTTTTGTTTTTGTTTTAAATATTTTAGTTAATATTATGCCTGTGCAAGATGTCATCTTGGCAGATTGGAAGATCAAGTTTCTTTTTTCAGGCGCAGCATATATGCCAAAGCTAAGACATCGCCTCTGGCTTATCGTGCCCATGTGTACTAACTCTTAATAATAGCTGCCAATTCCAGTAAGAGAGAAAGCAGTTAAGTGCCCATACTCATCCCTCCTTTGTTGAGCCTGACAGGCAAGGTGACATTGTGATGATGCATTACCGGTGATGGAGTCACCAGGAATTGAACAAACTAAGCAGTATGATCCCAAGTATCCAAAAGAACATTCTTCAAGAAAACAATTAATTCATCAGGCAATCCCAAATATTGAGAATCCAATCCTATAGATTTAAAGTTAGAACTGCAGACTTCAGAAATAACCACTATAAAATTTAAAGGATTAGAATAGTTTATTTTTTTTTTTTTATTAATGCAGTCTCTTTTCCTGGAGAGAGACTGTTCTCATTTTTAGGAGATTTATCCCCACTTTCATGTGTGTGTGTGTGTGTGTATAATACTTATACTTAAAATATAGTTTTCCATTAAAATTTGATATAGTCTCATGTTAGTTAAAATTTAACACTGACAAAGATAATGGCTTTAGATAGACTTTGACTCCTCATTTAAAAATCTGAGAGGCTGAATTTTTCCTAATATGAAAAAGCAACATTTTATCATTTTATCTTTATTTACTTTTAATGTTTATTTTTCAGAGAGAGAGAGAGAGAGCGCGCGCCCGCGCGCATGAGTGGGGGGAGGGGCAGAGAGAGAGGAAGACACAGAATCTGAAGCAGGCTCCAGACTGAGCTGTCAGCACAGGGCCTGACCCAGGGCTTGAGCTCACGAACCATGAGATCATGACCTGAGCTGAAGTCAGACGCTTAACTGACTAAGCCACCAAGGTACCCTGAAAAACCAACATTTTAAAATTTGGGCTGAAAGGAAACCACATTCAACAGCAAAAAAAAAAAAAAAAAAAAAAATTGTAGAACAGAGTTTGGCAATGTGGGAAGGTCCCTTTTTTTTTTTTTTTTTTTTTACCAATTTCAACTTCTATGAAGAGAGTTTTCATATGGTTAATTAACAAACATTTATTCAGTGCCTACCCATGTGCAGTTCCTATGTTAGGTGTTGAGTGTATCGAAATGGTTCCTGCTACCCACGAATTTGCTATGTAAGTAGAGAGACAGACAAATAGCTAGGTTAGTAGCACAGTACAGATGCATGGCACAGCCTGGAAGAGGAATCAGGTAAAACTACCTACCAGAGGTGATAGTGGAGCTGAATCTTAATGGATAAGAATCAAGTTAGCCATCGAAAAGGGAAAGGAAGAAGATTCCAATCCTAAAACAAGTATAAGACCACAGGGCAAGCCTTCATGGAATAATCTCATCTAAATTAGACCATCTCACCCAACTCTCTTTGAGAACTGCAGTCTGACTTGGAAAGAGCCTTTGTTTCCCATCCTTTAAAATTCCAAACTGGCTTTAACCTGAAAATACTATGTAATGATACATACAGTTGCTACTGGTTGTGCATTTGTTGATTTGTTGCAGTAGTTTGATTTATTGTGTTTTCTTGCTTTTTGGTATCCTCTTGACAAGGAAGGAGTTAATTTTATCTTGTTCAGCATTTTCTAGGCCCTACAGTATATTATGTCAGACCCAATCATCTATTTTTTCTTCTCTCTACTGATCTGAATCCAGGGATTTTTCCATTAATTTTGTCCTTAATTAACTCTTAAATGTTGCTTTAAGGCTAACCACCTATATATTTAGGTCTAGAATTTCATAATGTCAAGAATATTTTAGCCAACTTATTGTGAAGAAAATTATACTTACCTTTCCAATGGAAAGCAATTACTTCATTGAAATATTGCTGTCATAATGCACATGATTATAGCCCACGGTCACTTGTGTTTATAAGTAAAAGGAACCATTTACCGTTTTTAGTTTTGTCTATCCTTTTTTTCACAGCTTGGTTAAACAAATACTTTCTTTTCATACAAAATGCAGTTGCTTTCATCATTTACAAAATACATAGAATATAATATCCTTTTTTATTTCAAAGATTACGTGCAAAAATGAGAGAAGTTGGTCAAACTTCAGATATCTGAAAATATTAACACTTACTGGGTTTCAAAGCCTGTAAATATTAATGTTTTAAAATTTTCCATATGCAAATCGCAGTGGTGTATCATATAGAACTTAAGAAATCGTATGACTCTTTTCTTCTTCCTCCTTTTTTTTTTTTTTTTTTGATTAAACACAGTACCATTTTAGGATAATGTGTGCTAGCTTCTTTGTTTGTGTAACAGTTCCTGACATGGATCTTTTCAAGCATAGTAACGAGTATAAATTGTGCTCGCCTAAAGGCTATGAAACCCAAAAACTGTGAAATGGAGTTCAAGCACAGCCCTTTATAGCTTGGTGGAATTTCAACTGTAGTTTGGGGTAGTTTAGTCAGCGGTTTCAAAAAATACTTTGAAAACTTTACGCCATAAGCATTC
The DNA here is from genome assembly GCF_028749965.1 of Puma concolor. Lineage (NCBI taxonomy): Eukaryota > Metazoa > Chordata > Mammalia > Carnivora > Felidae > Puma > Puma concolor. The sequence continues at coordinate 138,728,883 of NC_141674.1, read as the reverse complement.
TTGTACTGGGCTGTTGTGAGTATCGAAAAGTACGTTATTTTTCCATTCATTATGCATTTCCTACTTTGTGGGAATAAAGACCACTCACTGAATGTTTGCTAGTTTGACTGCCAATTGAAACGTATGAATAATTGATATACAGTGCATTGACTGTCTGTCATTGCAAGACCTTCCACTTGTTACCCCAGGATTTTGGCTTAGGAAATCAGGTGGGTGTGACCACATTTCAGACGTCCAGTCTTTATTATCTATTGCTTCAGATATTTCTGTGTACCATTTTCCCCCCAAATTTAATCCAATTACAGAAACAAGATGAAAAAGCAGAAAAAAAAAAGCATGTTTCCTGCTTTTGTCAATTCCTGGGTTCCCTCAACTACCCCTGAGAGCTCCTTCTGCTTTTCTGTCACCCCTGTACCTAGTTCCCAAACTTAAAGTGCCTCTGTTTGAAATATCTAGAGTGGTATTTCTTTTCCTGACTAGACCTTGACTGATAAATATCTCTGTATGCTCCCATTTCCTTCTTTGGAAATGGGGATAAAATTACCTACTTCAGAGGGCTGCTTTTAGGATTACAGTTGTAAAATACCTGAGTGATTCAGTCAGAGGATAGAATAACAGACAAACCAACAGTGGGGGAAGACTGCTATAGAGGGGGAGGTGCCTGGAAATGCTGATAAAAGGAAAAAAACATCTACTGAGTGTTTCCTTTGTCCCAAGAACCCTAAACCTGTGAGGTATTGATCATTATTTTCATTTTTAAGATGAAGAAAATGAGGCTTGTGTGTACATGGTTAACATATAAAATCAGAACCCAAGTCTGTCCATACTCTAAATCTGTATGATTTGTTTTTCTGTCTACCATGATGACTCCTTTTAGAAAAATTTCAGATATAAACTATGTACTAAACAGTGATGAATTAGGCTCTGTTTTCAGGAATAAGATCTATAGTCATTGACAAAAAGTAGAGCATAATTTCTTGAGTAATCCTGCTTTGTTTGGATAAGTTGAAGAAATATGTGTGTTTTATATGAATACTATTTACTTTTAAGAAGGATGGAGGGGTGCCTGGGTGGCTCAGTTAAGTGTCCTACTCAATTTTGGCTCAGGTTACGATCTCATGGTTCATGGGTTTGAGCCCTATATCAGGTTCTGTGCCTATGCTGTGGAGCCTACTTGGGATTCTCTCTCTCTCTCCTGCTTTCTGAGCCTCCCCTGCTCACTCACTCTCAAAATAAGTAAACATTAGAAAAAGAAAAGAAGAAGGATGGAGTTCTAACCATGTCTTAGCACTCAGGTGTAGAACACCTCTAATCTCTAGTTATTTGCATTTTTTAGCCCTTTGTCAAGTTGATCAAAATAAGTTATGAATCGGAAATGTTTTGACTTTTATTGCCCGTATTGTCCCATGTGAATGCCACTTTTAATTACCATCCGTTTTCCTTTTTACTGTTTTATCCACAGGATCTAGTAAACTGTTTTCTATTATCAAAAATAAGTCCGGTGACAAGGCTCAGAAATTATTTGTGGAAAAATACAAATCTCTGATCTGAATAAGAGAGCGACAGCTTAAAATAAATATTCCAGGTGTGAAAGTTAGACACTGTAGCAGGTGCAAATTCCCACCTCACTTTTTAAGTTTGTAAACTTTAGAAGGATTTGAAGAAGGTTCTTTATGTTTATCATAAAGAACAAGGATCTTTGAATTTTGTTTAGACATACCTTTGTGTTTTTGGCAGTTTTACAGGCAAAACAGTATAGTTTATATAAGGAAAAATAACATGGAAAAATGATTTAATAGCATGACAGGCTACATGAAGAGAACTTCAAAAGCTCCTGACCGCTGTGGAGGGTGAGCTCATGTTCTGTGGAATGTAGGAGAGAAGACAGGTGAGCACAGACCTCAGATTTCCTACATACATAATACCTGGGAGGTCTACATGCTACTGTGGGAAGCAATGATTTAAGGAGGGATAACTTTAGACACACATCAATGAGGGAGGGAACAAATATTGGTAAAACAAAAAGGAATCTCAAGGAATGTGAATATCACTTCCAAGAATTTTGTTCACATTTAATTGATTTTTATGTTGTCTCTCATTAGATGTTTTGTTTTTGCATTCATTTGCCTAGAGCCATACCACCCTGGATTGTGATCGCCTTAGATGTTATAAGACTGAGCAAAGTTTAATCCAAAGTTAAGTTGTGGGGAAAGAAAAGACCACCTAGGAGAATTGTGCATGTGATCACTTCACTCCAGAGTTACCGATGCAATAAGAAATCCATGACATAATATGGCTTCTTAAACTGAAACCTAAAAGCAAATCTGAAATTGAAATAGGGAAAGTTAGAAAACAGTTTTGACTTTTGATGGCTATATGTTATTTCTTTTAATCTTCATTTGGTGTTTATATTACTGGATACTACCTGATTGAGGAAATCAAGAGATAACATTTGTTGATAGCTTGATGCCTAGCACTGAGGGACTATGTAGCTTACTTGAGTACCTCACTTACAACAAGCCTCTCACAAAACACACATGTTTTTTACTCCTGTTTTGCACATGAGGAAACTGAGGCTCAAGGATGCCAAATCCATGGATACAGAACTTGAACAGGAAGAGAAGGGACAAATTGTAGGATTGGTGAATAAGATCCTCTGAAATAGTGCCAAGAGTTTAAAACTGTTTAGGAGTCTAATAATTTTAAAACGTTTTAGATGTTAACTTTTAGGCTGCAGGGTTAGGCTAAAATGAAGCCATTTATTGGGCAAAATGTGCATCAGACTTGGTACTCCTTGAAGGAATGTGTCAGCTTTTTAATCATAAAGGGATAGAGACCCCAGGATTTATGCCAATCTCCAATTTATCTAAAAGTCCTCCCACAATTTCAACATGCTACCAGCACTGACTGTGAATGAGTGTGGCTGTGAAAATACATAAAGTGTGGCTGTGCCATTAATCAGGTGCGATCTTTCAAAGCATCATAAATTACAGTGATCAATGCCAAGTCTCATCTTGATGACTTGGGGACTAAACCCATGGATCAGCCTGACAGAGACAAATAAGAAACTAAATAGGGACGTGATAGTCTGTTAGAGGTGGGAGCTACTTGTTAGATTTTCAGACATGTCATTTGTGAAAGATAGTGGATAATTTGAAACTCCGCGTGCCCCTCATCTATGATTCCTTATGCTTATACATGGAATTTTGTGCCATTATTTGCAGATTTTATTTTGGCTTGAAACATAATATGTTATTTTTGCCCAAGCCTCAAATGAATTTAAGTTAAAAACAAAAAAAATTCTATATTACCCTTTTTTGTGGGATTATTCTTAGATTCAATGAGAAATTTTAGGTTGGTTTCTTAAAAAATATTTTTTCTGACAATGTAATACTATTGTTAACTGAAACTTGAAAAATTAGTGATAGTGTGAACAAAAATATATGTCCGCTTTTTCATTGTCATTTCAATACTTGCAAGTGTTCTTATAGATACTCAAATATAAAATCTAAAAAATCTACTCATTGAAAAGTAACGGAATCTGCAGTACCTGTCTGATGTCTTACCAATGATATTCACTATCAACTTGGAGCATCAGTGTTTGTTTAGGAAAACAGAAGCCACTGTATGTGTCTTTGAAAATAGAAACAGGGGCGCCTGGGTGGCACAGTCGGTTAAGCGTCCGACTTCAGCCAGGTCACGATCTCGCAGTCCGTGAGTTCGAGCCCCGCATCAGGCTCTGGGCTGATGGCTCAGAGCCTGGAGCCTGTGTCCGATTCTGTGTCTCCCTCTCTCTCTGCTCCTCCCCCGTTCATGCTCTGTCTCTCTCTGTCCCAAAAATAAAAAAAAAAAAAAAGAAAATAGAAACAGAGACATCCAGAGTTGTGGGATGCCAGAGAAGGAAAAGGCAGGACCTCGCTTAGCTTGCAGAACAGAAGTGGTGGATCTCAGAGCTTCTTTGGGAGCTGCTACAGATCTGAGGTACGTCCAGGAAGAGCCAGGTGACACGCTTAGCCAGCAGTATGGCAGTGAGTGATTCCCAAGTCCCAAGAAGCTTCAGCAGCTCTTGCAGCTGCCTAGAACACTTGAATGGATACTTTGCAGAAGTTCACCCTGAAGTTCCTGAAAACTTCACATCTGATATCTGTGCATGTGTCTAGCATGATCTGCCTCCAGTGAATAATGTTTTTGTCCCTTTGATTTTTCACAGCTCACATAAGTGACTATCTATGACTACCACATAAGTGGTAGGATTTCCACTTAGGAATCCTAAGGATTTCCTATAGGAAATCATGCATGAGAAAGGATTCTGGAGAATGTGGAGAGAATCTGTCTTGCAGTGCAGAGAATGTCCTTGAGGAGATGGCAGGGATGTTGACAACAGCTAATTTGACACAGCCCAATCTTCTCCTCATCCTGTGACAATCTGTTACCCATATTTAAACTTCTGACAGCCACCCTCCCCACCACCATGAAACCATGATTTTAATATGACACACACACACACGCGCGTGCGCACACACACACACACACACACACACACACACATACATGCACATATCCCTCATGTGGCTGAGGCCATGATCAATGTCTCTAGAATGAGGAAGAATAAAAAGTCCCGTGTGTCACTATACCAATCTCTAGGTGATACTCAAACCTTTCCTAGCCTAGTCAAATCCCTCTTTTACATCCTGTAATTTAAAGACCAAACTACAGGGTAAAAAGAATGAACACACCATATGTTAGAAAGTAGGGTAGAAGACTTGTCTTTTTACTTCATACTGATCAAAAGAGTCTATAAGTGGATCTGATGAAGAGACATCAACCATAATCTGGAGATTCTGGAGTTTGAGCTTGAAACTGACCGATGTTTCCTTTAGGGTTGGTGAATGTTATTTGCATGCAGGAAGGAGATATTTTAATAATAATTACCTAGATGCTGACATATTTTTGTTTCATACCAGAAAGCAGGCTTTTTAATCATTAGAGCTTTTTATCAAATATTTCTGGTCTACCTGAATAAGTAGTAAGATTGCTTTCCCCCCATGATTATAAACATAAATGGCCATGTGACTTGTTTTAAACAGTGAAATATGAGCAGAAATGATGTGCTTGTAAGCTCCAAAGGTCAGTGCGAGATTTGCCATGCTCTTTCTCTCCCATAGTTACTGGCAGTGGTACAAATACCAGCTGTTTCATGGGGATGATGAGTAACAGAGTCTCTACCTAAGCTCTGATGGGCATATAATGTGTGGGAAAGAGCCAGGATAGTGATTATAGACAATATTATAAACATCGATTTTGCAAAGACATTAGATCTTAATTAGTTGCACCACAAAAAATAATTATGTGACATGATAGAGGTGCTAGCTAATGCTATAATGGCAGTCATATTACAATATGAAAATATATCAAATTAACATGTTATACACCTTAAACTTGCACAATGTATGTTATGTATATTTCTTTATTTCATTTAATTTTTTAATTTTTGTAAGTTTATTTTTTTGTTTTGAGAGAGAGCGAGTGTGCACACACAGCGGGGGAGGGGCAGAGAGAAGGAGAGACAGATTCCCACGCAGGCTCCATGACATCAATGCTGATCCCAATGTGGGGCTCAAACTCACAAACTGTGAGATCGTGACCTGAGCCAAGATCAAAAGTTGGACACTTAGCTTACTGCACTATCCAGGTGCCCCTTATGTTATATATATTTCAGTAAAAATGAAAAACTGTGGAAGAAACAAACTTTTTTGTTTTCCAACTGATAGGTAGGGGTTGTTTATTACTGTAGCCCATTCATTCTGAATGATTCATTCTGAATGATTCAGCCTATTACTGAATCCCATTCTAAATAGTATCCACTAGACATATGAAAAGAAATACAGTATCAAGTTTTAAGGTTCAAAACCTGTCCAGGTGCCCCTGGGTGGCTCAGTCAGTTAAGTGTCTGACTTCAGCTCAGACGTGAACCTCGTGGTTCGTGAGTTCAAGCCCCGCATTGGGCTCTGTGCTGACAGCTCAGAACCTGGAGTCTGCTTTGGATTTTGTGTCTCCCTCTCTTTCTCTACCCTTTCCCCACTCATGTACTATCTCTCTCAAAAATAAATATTAAAAAAATTTAAAAAAACAAAACAAACAAAAAAATTCACAAAACCTGTCCAGTACTTGGAAAATAAAACTTACTAGAAAAATGGACCTTGACATTAAATGCAGCTTAGAAAATAGAAGGGTATTGAACTAGTTTAATATATTTCTTATTATATTAAGGTTTATTACATAACATAAACTTTTCATAAAATGGCATCACAATCTGGATTATGGGGCATGGAGGGTTAGCAAATCACCATGGTGATGATTTCTCTACGTAATATTTGGAAGTGCTAATTTTCTTTCCTGAGTTTTATAAGGATGATCTGAATCAGTGTATTGGTAGGTACATGCCTAGCCTTCTCCAGGTAAGAGATCTTATCCAGATAAGATATCTTACTCACTTCTTAAAATAAAGTAGATCTTAAAAAATGGACACCATTGCAGAGAATCCAAAGTATTTGTGATTCTTCAAAATCAGGGTATATAAGTCAGAGTAATGCAATGACTTACCTGGGAGAAGTATATTTCAGTTAAATAAGAGAGGAGATACCCAAAAGGGTCAATCTTAGTTGTTAATAGCTGTGTTACTTGACTTAAATACTTAAGTTTTGAATCCTAATTTTAGCGTATAAAAATTGAAGATAATAATAACTACCTTATAAATTTGTTGTGAGGTTTGATCAGTGTGTCAGACCATAGTATTTACTCAAGATATATGGTAGGTTTTTAATATTTACCTTTCAAATTTTTATCCTGAATATGCACATGAGGTGCTTTGGATCAGAGACTTCTTAGTAATTACTTCACAGTAAATAGTAAATGTGTTTGTCCTCCTTGCCCACAGCTTATCACTGGGGCAACATGATGAAAGTCAATGGGAATTTCTCCCATATGAGTAGCTAGACAGTCCATAGTCAAGCGATGAGGAAAAATTATGTTCCTCTGCTTATATGGGGAAAGGATATAGCTGCCTGGCTCCACTCTTGAAAGGATCTCTTTGGAAATGTAATGGTTCTTAATCCTAGTTTCATTTGACATTCTCATTGACCAAATGCTTTGGCATATTTACATACATATATTTATATCTATTGAATTTTGGAATATATATGTCAATTTTTCAAAAAGAGAATGGCTGATTTTCCCAGTGTTCTCCAGTAATATATAGAAAGCCTTCAATCACCCAAATCCCATGTCACCACCTTCTCCTTCTAACAGTCCTGTTAACTCAGCTATTGGGCAGAATTTAAAAAAAAAAAAAAAAAAAAAAAAGGAAGAAAGTTTTGGGCAGCTGACAATGTCCAGAAGGCAGTGATGTGTGGCCATGGCACAGGGCAGTAGCTGCAAGATGTTTTCTTCTGAAACTAACTAGAAAGTCATGGAGCATGAAAAAACCCTTTTCTAGACAATGTGAAATGAAACAGGAAAATATATTCCAATTACTGTCCTACATAAATATCCAAAGGGAACAAAGAGCATCAGTCAGGAGGCTATTGTCTCCCTAATTATGTTCCAAATTGGAAATGGCAACTTGTTTTCTTCCTCACATAATAGTTCTCTAAATAAATTGTCTTCTCCCGCTGTCTGCTGCTCTCTTGAGGATTTGGTTATTTAGGGATAAAGAAGAATTCGTGGTTGTGGAAAACACGGGTTATGAGCCAGGTCCCTGCCTGAGAGAGAAAATGGAAATGAATGCTGGGGTTATGACATGTGGAAAGTCAGATACATTTTAGCAATTAATTTGTCCTGATTTAGGTATTATGGAAGCCTTTTATAAATTTTACATATGTATCTTTTGACTGTTAGAATACTGATTTAGTATACTGTAATAAAAGTGTTTGCTTCCAGAAAATCACACACAGAATATTTGATAATATCTATCTAAAAGTATGGTAGCTCTTCAAGTAAGAATTTATCTGATGGGAAACCTTCATTAGTATTATTCCATCTTTATCATCTACTTACATTTTCTTTCTAAATAATTTTTATAAAAAAATCTATATTTGCTAAAGAAGATTTTCAGAATTCATCCTTAAAATTGATGCTGAATTTTTTGTTGTTGTTGCTTAGTGACTTTCTTTATGAAGTACTTATATGATTTTTTTTCAAGTTTATTTGATTTTGAGAGAGAGAGAGCATGTGCGGGAAGAGCAGAGTGTGAGAGAGAGAATCTCAAGCAGGCTCTGCACCATTAGTGTGGATCCCAATAAGTGGCTTGAACTCACAAACCATGAGATCATGACCTGAGCCGAAATCAAGAGTCAGATGCCAAACTGACTGAGCCGCCAAGGTGCTCTACTTGTGATTTTTTAAAGCCAATATTACTGTGTCTAAGCTTTGTCAGTGAAGCGTCATCTCAATTGTAAGGTGACAACTTCAGGAGTGAATATTGCATGGATCATCTATCCCAAGTTTACTTGTTTATTGGTTAGATTTTTGGTCGTATATTCACAGAATCTGCTTTTATTCTTGAAAATGGCTATCAGCTATTATTAACTTCTGTGATTATGGCTGTGATATGAAATCTTTATTATGGTCCTCAGCTAACTTTTTCTGGATCCAACTGAAAGTGTTTTTAATTTCCTACGGGTGTAAGCTCTTCATGTTTTTTGATATATTGATATGTCCTTAAGAAGGTTTGTTTACTTTGTGTTCTAAATCTTTTTAAAATCTTCTATATCAAAAGTGATTGGTAGATAGTCCTTGGTAGATTTTTATCTTCATAATATCCTGTCTTTCAGTATGAATGATAACATACCATCTTGAGAAAGTGAAATTAAAAAAAAAAAAAAAACAAAGACATAAAATAAAACACAAAGTAAAAGTTCAAGACACCTTTAAATAAAAGTTACAGAAGCTTAATTCTCAGGGAAGTTTAGTGTATCAATGTCATTTTCCTTAGAGGTAAAATGTAGCATGGAATATATTGTGATAAGAAATTCAGTAATTGGTCTAACATGGTACTATCAAATAGAAGATTGCAAATAATAATTATTTTATCAATTGAAAACCTTGTCTAATTTGGATTTTTTTTCTTTTTCTTCCTTTTTTTTTTTTTTTTTTTTTTTTTTTTTTTTTACATTTCCCCCTTTTTTAAAGAATAGCTAACTTCCACTCTTGATTGATCACAGGGTAACTTCTTTTAGGGCTTTGTTTATGTTGAAACATGTTTCCACATGAAAGTATAAAAGCTACCTAGTACCTTTTTTATGCTGGCAGAGAGAATTCTATGTGTTACAGACTCTTCCTTTTTTTCCGCTTTGCATATATACAATTCAAGAAGAGGGAAAAAAGCTGCAGTCTGTTTAATACTGTGAGTCTGTTCAGTGGCTTTACCAGTGGAGGTCTGCAGAGAGGAAATAATTTGAAAGAAATAATGTTAGTCTCCAGCGGTCTTGTCATCTCTACTCCTTTACCTTTCAGCCAGATTAGAGTGAAGAGTTCTAAGGGAGGTGAGTCAGCTATTGTCTTTGCACAAATAGACTCTGTTCCCAATACAGAAGAAAAGAGAGCTCATCAAGTGTTAAACATGAATTAGGTTTAGAAGTTTAACAACTGGAAAAAATTTGTCTAATTAACAACTTCAGTTATTAAGAACTAGCAAAATCACATTCACTCATTTGTCTCTCTCCTTCCCAGTTTCAGTTTTATCTTGGAGTATAGGCTCTTTCCCCAATTTAGCCTTGTCTAACAAAGTACCCATTTTTCTTCAAGCCCAGAGTGAAGATTTGTGTTTCTGGGCAATCTGATTCTTTTATAGGTAAAATTGTGTAGGTTTCCATTCATGACTGATTAAAGAGAATGAATTGTTAAACATAAATGGGAAATATAACTATTTGTTTTGAATTTGACACATTAAAACTGTAGATGACCAGGTGTGAAGTAAGGGATAGTGTTAAGAAACATCATTTTTCTTCACAGATGTTTTTAATATTCCAGTACAGGTCATAATACACTTACATATAGGGTGGGATGCATGAGAAGTGCTGATTGGTTAGTGATGGACAGTAGAGATGAAGTTCTCATTTATTATTCCCCAGTTGAGGTATAACAGATTATCTTGTTATCCAGTGAGTATATAATGACTAATTATAGATAGGGCATGGCATTTTCATCTGAAAATTTTGATCGTCTTCACATCTCGCTGGCTTTTTTAGGTATTATGTCAGGTTCACCTTAAACAATAACAACAACAAAACAGATAGGCATCATCTTTCTCTGTTAATGCAGGTATAATGAAACTAACTTGCATAACAATTGGACTGAGATTGTGTTAGGATCTGGAGCACAATCTAAATTTTTAATAACAATGGGTATAATATAAACAGGACTTGTAACTACTGTAATGGTTATTGACAACTAATAAATGCCTCTTGAATTTCCCTATAGTCTGATCTGTAGATATAGTAATACATGAATTTTTTTCCTTCTTGTGCATATGTATACCTAATCCAAATATTAATGGAAAGAATTGGACAATTAAGGATTGTGTCTCTATATACCTATAGACACCTATATGCATATAAACACCATAATGCCTCCTAATGGAAATGTACTGTGAAGTTCTCCATACAAAACTATTGTCTTGTACGTAATTGAAAGAAAAATTTTATACAAAAGAAGTCCAGTGAATTAATGCTAGATTTAGCCTCAGTTGAGAATGTGCAAATTCAAAGGATAGATCAGAGTTTTCAGTGTTCAGCTTCTTGCCAAAATATTCTTTTTGGTAGCATTTTAAATCATGAAGGCAAATTCATGTGGGACTCTTTTCTGGCTTTCTTCACAGTGTATTAGTGTGATAGATATGTGTATTTCTGATAAAAAAACAAAAACAAAAAAAAAAAAACAGAGACCTTAAATCTTTTGCTCACTAACCCTATCAGTTGCTGTGCTATTTAGAAGTCACAAGCCTTGACTGTGCTGGAAACTTCTGCAAAAAATCTGTTCAGATCTACTCTGGACTAAGGATGTTTTGGTTGATGAATCTGCTGTTTGTGTTCAGAAAATGGTTATCTGTGCTAAGACTTTTATGATAGCAACCGGCTGTGATAAACCCATGTCAGCTGATAAGCTTTTTTTGCTATTGACAGGGTGGTTTTGATTTTTAGCTTTGTATAAAAGGGAGTTTTTTTCCAGATATGTTTCTTAATATATTTAGTTAAGTGTATGTACAGCTGTGTGCGTGTGTGTGTGTTGTGTGTGTATGTGTGTAAGAGAGAGGCAGACATGAAAACTGTTATACTCTCAAGAATGAGTTTTGGAATAAATATCAAATTCATTCCACGTGCAGAACATGAGAAAACATGGGACAGATCAGACTACTGCTTGTATAATATCACATGCACTATGGATAAGTCTCTAAAACAGTGGGAAAACTGAAATCAAGTTTTTGTGCTTGATGTTATCTGGAGAGATCTTCATATTTTTATGGATGTATTCATTAGCTTTGGATTCTCATTTTATTTCAGAAGAGAGCATTGCAAGTTGGTCTTTTTTGTTTCTTGGTCAAGCCAGCTAGATTTGAACAGAGTTTTTGTAGAACATAGGCTGTAGTTAAACTGGAAAATGCATTCCAACTTTCAAATAAGTAACAAATTAACCAATATTTGAATAATTTCTGTTAGTTTGAATTTTTATAAACTATACTGGGAACTGATATATAGTGTCTGAAACATGTTCTGCATCACTTGTGATATAAAACTAATAGGATGGAAAATTACTTTGAGAAGAAAGTGAGTTCCACATTAGATAATTGGCTCTTTTTATATACAATTATTCAATAACTGAATGACAGTTGGGGAATTCAGCATTTATGATGCTGAAATAATACCTTTTTATATAAAATCTTTATATGTAAATACATGTATTTTTTATTATGTAAGTCGAATATTTACATGGTGGCAAGAAACATAAATTCAACCTGAGGATTTTTTAAGTATATTTTATGGGGCATCTCCCACATTATGAATTCAGAATATTTTAATTTTTATTGTCACTTTTCTTCCTGGTTTTATGCAAAATACTTTTTCCTCCAATACTAACTTTATCCTGAAATGTTAACAAGTTCAAGGAAGATAGAAGCTTTGAAATGTTTGGGCAAATATAACATTAGTTTAGAAAATTGGGTGTTCTGGGCTCCTGGGTGGCCCAGTTGGTTAAGCATCTGATTTTTTGGCTCACATAATGATCTCGTGGTTCGTGGGTTTGGGCACCACATCGGGCTCTGTGCTTACAGCTCAGAGCCTGGATCCGGCTTCAGATTCTGTGTCTCCTTTTCTCTCTGCCCCTCTTCCATTAGCACTGTGTTTCTCTCTCAAAAATAAATAAACCTTAACAAAATTAAAGAAAAAGAAAATTCGGTGTTCTCTGATAATATGTTAATTGTGTGCCTCCCAAAAATAATTGTCTTAAGTTAAATTATTAAGTTTATGAATTCTACACATTGTATGTGTATCTATATCCATATTGGAATTTTTCTTCTGTCCAATTTTTGGAATGTTTGGACAGTTAGTTGTCAATAAATTTGCTTGGAAAATAGGTTGCACTAAGATTAGAGTAGAATTTGTCTAGAGAATCTGGTCACAAGTGTGAGAAGCTTCCCCTCCCTCTTTTTAACCCTCTTTTTGCTGTCTAGAGTCAATTAAATAGTACTGAACCACTGTCTTTAAGAGGAATCAACAAAATAATTGACTCAGTTAATCTCCAAAGGAAGTACTTTAACTTCTGTACCTACCCAGTCCAGCTTCTTTCCTTTACCTCAGTCTGGTTCCACCAGTAGCTGATGACAGCTTTCTGACCATCCTGCTATTAATTCCTTCTTTCTCGTTAGCCGAAGTCTGTTTTTCCTGGCTGACCTGCTTATTCTCTAGTTCAGTCCTCTTCTCAACTCTCCCTTGATCTTTGTTGAGTATTACTTTTTATTTCCTTTAAATGTCACCCCTCCTCCAGAATTGACCTCAGTTTATTTTGTCCCTGTTGACTGCTTCAGTCTAGAATATGAATGTGTAAGCCAGTATTTTTTGCCTCATTACCTTCCGTCTTAAATCCACTTGTCAGTCAGTACCATTTTCCATTTATCCAGCCCTGGGTAGAAAGAACTTTCACTCTCCTTCCCAATGCTGTGAGTTTAAGTATGCACAAATACCTTATGGGCATTAGAGTAATGTTAATAATGATAATAATAAACAGTTTACGTATGTTTAGTGCTTACTTGTGCTAAGTGTAAACCAGCTAGTTTAATTTTTTTTTTAATGTTTATTCATTTTTGAGAGACAGAGATAGAGCATGAGTGGGGAAGGGGCAGAGAGAGGGAGACACAGAATCTGAAGCAGGCTCCAGGCTCTGAGCTGTCAGCACAGAGCCTGACATGGGCCTTGAACTCAGAAATGCAAGATCATGACCTGAGCTGAAGTCGGACGCTCAACCGACTGAGCCACCCAGGTACCCCTAAACCAGGTAGTTTATATGGATTTTCTCATATGATTCTTCCAATCATGTCATGAGGTAACTGCTACAATTATCTTCCAATTTATAGACTAGGAAATTAAGACTTACCATGATCACACAGCTAGGAATTGGCAGAGATGATGTTTCAGCCAATATTATTGCTTTCCAGAAGCCACTACCTATAGGTGGGACCTATACAGCAGGATACCTGATTATTTAAAAAAAAGAAAGAAAGGTGAGAGAGAGGGGGAGAGAGAGAGAGAGAGATCTCCAAACTCCATTATTGTTTTAGGGATTCTAACTATATGACCACATCCAAATTCATACTTCATTAAACAAATAATTATTAATCACCTACTGTGTCTCAGGTACAGTTCTTAATGTTGAAAAAAGCAATGAATAAAACTGACAAAGTCATGAATACCATGTTGCTTGTATTCTCATGGGAGGAGCAGATGATAAAAATATACATGTTATGGATGTTGGAAGTAAGTTCTATTAAAAAATAAAGCAGGGTAAAGGGAAAGAGTCTAATTGTGCAGGGAAATAATATTCTTCCTATTTTCCCTTTTTGATAAGGTGATGTTTGAGAAGAGACCAAAATAAAGTGAGGAGGTGAGCCATGAAAATACCTAGGGAGAGAGAATTCCAGGTGGAAAAAGTAGTAGATGCAAAGATCCTGATGTAGAAAGATACCGCTTTGTTTTTAATGATAAAAAAAAGCAAGGGGGATCTCCCGGGTGGATTAAAATGAGCAAGGGGGATGAGTAACAGGAGGAGAGGTTAGAGAAGGATAGGGAACATAGGTCATAGCACCCTCTTCAGAATTTGTTGAGAGCCTCACTAAGCTTCTGAATAGATTTGTTGACTTATCTGGCTGCTGTGGGGAGAATCAATAACAGGAAGTTATAATAATCCAAGTAAAAGATGCAGGTGGCTTAGAATAAAGTGGCGATGGAGTTAGTTGGTAAATGTGTGTGTGTGTGTGTGTGTGTGTGTGTATTATATACACAGAGATGCTTTATATATACACACATATATACATACATTTCCATACATACACACTTTTCATTGAAATATAATACACATATAGGAAAGCACACACATCAGAGGTGTTCAGCTGGATGAATTTTTTATTGGGCACACTAGTGTAGCCTGCTCTCATATTGAGAAACAGAATATTAGAATCCTAGAAGTGCCCTCATTTCACATTCTAGTAGCATGCCATTCTTAACAAGGATAAGCACTGTTCTTATGTCTAAAATAAGGGTTGGAAAACTATTTATGCAGAAGATCAGATGGTAAATATTTCAGGCTATTAGGACCACATGTAGTTTTTGATACATATTATTTCCTTCAGTTATTTTCATAGTACAACTGTGTACAATTCTGTATTAGAAATAATATATGCCATTACAATTTTGAGAGTCTTGCCCTTCAGTCTTCTACCTTCCATAATATACAATTTTGAGTCCACAATTCTTTATTTCCTATTTGTATGCCTTCACACCTGGCACTTTTGGATCCAAAGACTGGATTTTTCCAAAAGGCAATGTTTTCTGTCCTGCTCCTCATCCTCATCACATATCATGACTATGTGACTCAGTTTTATTGTTACCGAATTGTCCTATCAAAGTGACGAGTGATCAGATGTTTGTAATCCAAATACTATCCAAATATTGCTCTTATTGGGGAGAGCAAAGGAGCAGTTTCACTCAGTGTAGATTGCTCAGACTTCACAGCAGTCACTGGGAGAACTAGATGGCTCTGATGTCATACCAGAGGTCTTCCAATCCCAGGACAGTCTTGAATCCAGAAATATTCTCTACTCAGAACCAATATAAACAGTATTTTAAAACTTTTGAAGTTTATTTATTTACTTAGAGACAAAGACATCATGAGCAGCAAAGGGGCAGAGAGAAGAAGAGAGAGAATCCCAAATATGCTCTACACCATTAGCACAGAGCCTGATTGCAGGGCTCAAACTCACGAAACCGCAAGATCATGACCTGAGCCGAAGCTGAGAATCTGACGCTTAACCAACTGAGCCACCCAGACATCCCACCAATATTTTAAAAGAAATGGAGGGCCTGGCTACAAAAACTCTTTTGGGTACTTCGAGGAATTCCCTGAGAAATGGCAAACATCCTTCAGGGAGGGTATAGTAACCATACCTACACAATATATTTGCTGCTGTCTAATTTTTTTTTTTTTTTTGGAGGGGAGAAATGGGTATGGCAAATAATCTGAGTTTCAAGAATTTATGAGGACAATGACATTACTATCAGGGGTACCTAAGACCTCCCTCAGGTCCAGTGATTTTCTGTGTATTTATTTATTTTTAATGTAAGCTCTACACCCAAGGTGGGGCTTGAACTCAGGACCCAGAGAACAAGAGTCACATGCTCTATTGACTAAACCAGCCAGGTGCCCCGGGGTTTTCTGGAACAGCTCATGGAACTCAGAAAATCTGTTATGCTGCCAGTTGTGGTTTATTACAGTGAAGGAATCCAGATTAAAATCAGAAAATTGAAAGGCACATAAAGCAGAGTCCAGGATAGACTAGGTGTGAGCTTCTAGTTGGCCTCTCCTGGAAGAGTGTAGCAAACATCACCTAATTCTTCCAGCAACAATATATGGCAACACATATTGTCATATGTCAACCAGGGAAGCTCACCCAAGACTTGGTGAACCAGTATTGGTCAACCAGGGAAGCTCACCCAAGACTTGGTGTCCAGGATTTTATTTGGGGTTAGTCATATAGGCATAGAGTTCCCACGTGGTTGATCTTAGTTTCCAGCCCCTCCAGAGGTCCAACTAGTACCATATGACTCAAGAGCCCCATCATAAATTGTTAGCTAAACTATCTGGCATGGCCCAGATAAATGAAAATATTCTTTTGAGGCAGAATATTTCAAAGGTTTAGAGGTTATCTCTTAGGAGCCAATCAAGGACCATACCTTTGTTTGGAATGTGCAGGGTTTGAACACCCCATACCTGCTGAAGTATAGATCTAAACTTCACATAAGGTATATATCCATATATTTCCCAAGAAGGATAGCTCAAATTTAAAACTATAATTTCATCTCCTTTATGAATGTGCCATTTTCCCCCCTCTGGTTGGAATTCACTGATCTTTTATCTACTTTTACCAGATTATAGCACACTTTATGTTATCAAATGTTTTGTTATTTCAACATTGTAAAACAAGAAAGCTGGATCAGTCACATTTTGCTAGGCAGCACACAACTACAAAATCTCTATGGCAAACAGACAACACTTACCATTTATTTCTCTCACACCCCTGTGAATTGGCTATAATTCTTCTGTGTCTGTCAGTCAGGGCGGGTCTGCTTCATGTGTTTCATTTAAGTAACCAGCTGGGGGTACCTAGGTAGCTCAGTTAGTTAAATGTCCTATGTTGATTTCAGCTCAGGTCATGATCTCAAGGTTTTTGACTTCCGGCCTCGCATCAGGCTCTGCACTGACGGTGTGGAGCCTGCTTGGGATTCTCTCTCTCCTTTTCTCTGTGCCCCTACCTCATTCTGTCCCTCTCTTTCAAAATAAATAAACTTAAAAAAAAATAAATTGTCTTTAAAGAAAGAGAGAGAGAGAGAGAAAGAAAGAAAGAAAAATGAATGAATGAACCCACATAGAGGGGAAGCAGGTTGCCGGGCTTTGTTCTTCTTATGGCTATGACAGAAGCATAAGATGACAAGCATAGTGCCTAATTATATTTCAAGCCTCTACTTAGGTCACATCTGTTAATCATTGGCCAGAGTAGGTCACACGGGCAATACCAAAATCTAGGGCTAGGGCAGTACATGCTGCTTACCATGAGGTTGTGGTAAAGGAATTGACTAATAATACTACAGGGGAGAGAATGGGGGCCATGTTTAATCTACCACAGGAGCTATGGTAGAATAGAAAAATTCAGAATGGCTTTCACAGCCTGGCATGGTGACTTAATTGTTCATAGTCTGGGCGTAGTTACTCAACATCATTTTTACTTGGTTTTCTCATATGTAAAAAGTAAATCAAAATAATTACTTGAGTTTTGTTGTGAGGATTAAAGGTAACATGGAAGTGTCAAGCCTAGTGGTGTGGTACTAGGTACAAAACAAATGATAAGATTTATTATTATGATATTGTTGAAGTTACATTGCTTCCTCTTTAGAAACAACAATAAGGATAATAATAGCTTATATTTAAAGTGTTATATACATGGTATTATCGTAAGTACTTACATAGCAGGCACTCTTTTTCTCAGCATTTTCTGGGTGAACAAGAGAAGCTGAGAAAAGCTAAAAAATATGCCCAAAGTTAGCTTTCATTTTGTTTCAAACCACTTCAAAACCAAGTGCTTAAAACAATAATTGCTTACTTAGATCATGATTTTATGGGCTGACTATTAGGAATGGGCTCAGGTAGATGGTTTTTCTGGAGTCCTCCAGATTCAGCCATTTATCTGTAGTTAATTCTCTGGTTGGCTGGAACTACCCAGTCTAGAATGGACTCAGCTGTACTGGCTCATCATTCTTCTTTGCAGTCTCTTATCTTCTAGACTGAGATCTTGGGCATATTTACCTGTTTGCTGGGCAGGGTTCTAAGAAAACAAGTGGAAAACTAAGCTGCTTGAGGCCTAGGATTCTAACTGGTGCATCATAACTTTTACTTCATTCAGTTGACCAAAGCAAGTCACAGAGCCATCCCAGACTCATAGTAATGGTAAATAGAATGCATCTCTTAAAGAGAAAAGCTATATAGAAACATTACAAAGAGCATAGATACAAGGAGGAATGAAGTATTGTGACCAGCTCTGGAGTCTACCACAGTCTGCGTTCTGGCTACAATTTTCACAGTCTTTCCCATGGAAAATATATTCTTACTTCTTCTACAAGTCATACCATGAACTATGACATCAGGTTTGAAATCCAGAATGTAATTATGGTAAGTCCAGATGAAACTTATCATATGTGGATTTTCTTGATCCTGAGACTCATGAAATGAAAGTTTATCTATCCCACAAGCATCCAGTCTACACTGTTAAAGCAGAGATAGAATAACTTCAATAAAGACTATCATTCTAAAAGAAAAAAAGAAAGGGGGGTACATGGCAGTGACTGGTCCATAGCAGTTTTAAAATCTAGGTGGGGAAAGTGTTGTCAGCCTCCCTTATCTTGGAGTAAATAGTCTTTAAGATGACTCTGTATTCCTTGGAAGTCGTTTCCCAGTTTGGTCTCCATGGCTTCTGGTTCTACCCTCTGGGCTATTGACTCTGCCCTCTAGGACATCTTTCCTTTTTCAGTTTCCTTCCTTGGCCCTTTAAAATATTTTGTCATTCAGCCCTAGAAAGTTGGGAGCCCAGAGGCCTTTTTGCAATGTGAGTAAAATCATGCTTTCTGGAACCAGGCTGATGCCTTTTATACATATACGTTTTTTTTTTCTAAATTATTGTGGGCTTTATTAAAAAGGTAAACTCATGATTGCTTTTTACACATGGCTCTCTACAGATAGGCTCATTTACTGTCACTTTGGGATTGGGATTCTGTGGGACCGTCTTCTTGAGAATCTGAGAAATAGTTTTGTCTATCTGAGAGTCTGTTTGACAACATATTAATTTTTTCAGATTTCTTAAGAGAGGACTTTGGACTTAGAGTCTTGCATGGATCTTTTTTCCTCAGTCCTCATTTTATACTGAGGATTTTTACTGACTGGGAAGACTGAAGATAAGAAACATTTACATCCCAGAAAATGATGTCCCCTCTGTGTTCCCTCAAAATTCTCCTTGTAAACTGGCCAGTTCTTTATTTAGCCCATTTCATTCTTCCTATACCTATATGTAGTTAGGACCAACCAGCTGACATTTCAGTATTTTTTAGAGATCTCTAGAGCCCAAATCCAAAGTTAATTATATACATTTGCTGTATTTCATGTTCTTATAGGTAACACTTTTGTCTATTGTTTTATTCAAAAAAACAACCTCCAATAACAATTTTCTTTATTTCCCCCCGGCATTTGCTAAGAGTTTGTTTGCCATTTTCTCAGCCTCTACTTAGTACTCACTGCCAATGGCACTTATTTTAGATTTTTGTCATGGCAGCACCTCAATTCTAGGAACCGATTATTTCTGCATCAGTTAGTTTTTGCTGTGTTAAAAAAAATCACAGAATTTAGTGGCTTTAAACAGTAGCCAATTAAAAAAAATGTAGCTCATAGTCCTGTTCGTCATTGTATTGAGCTGGACTCCATTGCACTTGTGTCTGCAGTTCGCTGTGAGGTCAGCTGGGGTCTTCTTAGTATAGAATGGCCTCAACTGAGGCTACTCATCTTGGTTCCCTGTGTTTTGTCATCATCCAGCAGGAGAGCCTGGGCTTGTTCTCATGGTGACTGCTCAGAGTTTCAGGAAATCAAACAGAGGCAGGCAAAGTCTTTGAGGCCTCAAATTTCAACCAGTACACTTTCATTTCTGCTATTCTGTGGACGAAAAGAAGCTATAGGGCCAGCCAAGAGTTAGGAGAAGGGAAAATGGAGTCAGTTCTTGATGTGAAAAGGTGCAAAGTAACATATTAAGGGACACAGATAGAAATAACACAGAAGGATTTAAGACTCTTTTTGCAATATAGCATACTCTGCTGTGTCTCACTATCAGTAAATTTTGTTACAGTTACTGATTTTTCAAGAAACACATCAAAGTAATTATTATTCCTTCTAGAAAGGATAGCTGTGGCCTCATAAAAACTTTTCTGCTTCCTTGGGGATTTACTCAGACTTTCTGACTATACAGCTCACCCCTGTACAAGTTAGTATCCTACTTCTGATACTCGTAGTCTGCTTGTTTCAGTAGGCAGATCGCAATCTGACTCTTGCCTACTTGCCTGTCTTCGGCTCTGCACAACTCTACCTGGTTGGATCTAGACCCATGGAGTTGGTTCTGGATTGTTGTGTGATGCTTCATGCACTTTGGAGTCATCATTACCACCAGTCAGCCTATTGTTGGGAGGGATGCCCACCTACCTAACCTCTGCAAGTCCTGTCTCAGTGGGAACATGGTCTAAAGACCTTTCTCATCATGTACTTCCTTCTGATTAGCTCAGTGATTAGGCTTTTCTCATGAATTACAAGTTATCTAAACAAATAAAATGTGCAAAATACATAATTTATTTTTTTAATTTTTATAATCTAAAAGGGAAAACAATTTTAACTTTGATGATTGAAGTTCTTGTGCTTGGTCAGGAATTACAAGAATTACGTCAGGGTCGCCTGAGCAGCTCAGTCACTTAAGCATCTGACTTCGGTTCAGGTCATGATCCCACAGTTCGTGGGTTTGAGGCCCGTGTCAGGCTCTGTGCTGACAGCTCAGAGCCTGGAGCCTGCTTCGGATTCTGTCTTTCTTTATCTCTCTCTCTGCCCCTCCCCCACTTGTGCCCTGTCTGTCTCCGTCTCTCAAAAATAAATAAACGTTAAAAAAAATAATTACATCAGAAATTTCTTCATTGAACAGTTTTGCTTAAGGATATATGGTAGGATTGAATCAAGACAAGGTGACAGGGCTTCACAAAAGTAGAAATTGCCATTGTTATGTATTTTGTATAACAGAAATAAATGGTTAATCAATTAACAATTAATTTTTCGATAATTAATCGACCTAACTGGTGGTAAATTTTCTCAATACTCCACAAAAGAGACAGTCATGTTGATTTTTTATAGTGGCACAAGTTTTTGCAAGAATGGATATCTGCTCTGCCAGCTGCACAATGATTCCAGTGGTGCAACCATTTATATGTAACCACATTGTGAGAGTTGTGTGGGGAAGCACCATGAGCTGAGTGATTCACCCCACGTTTTAGCTCTATAAGTGGTCGGATTGGTTTGGCTCTCCTGATACGGAGCATTTCTATTGGGCAGAGTTTATGAACACTATCTCAAAAGGGACCTATATTCATATATGCTTATTTATCCATGTAATTGCTTAGGCATTTACAAAATAGTTATAGCAGTTGTTCATATATAACTTTGATAATAGTCTCTAGTCTAATCTTCAGTGGTTAGGGTAGCATCTAATTCCACACCACATGCATACTCTGTAGAGACGGTACTTAAAAGTAGGAGATGTTTTCTTTAGAAACTAGCTATGCAGAGAAGAGGAATAGAATCCCTGCCCACTTCAGTGTTGTTAGCCCCATGAGTTTCAGTTATCAGGAGGAAAGAGTATATTGGATAGAAGTATTCAAGTTAGATAGTATAAGCTGAGGACTCTATTTTTCCTCAGAAGTAAAATTTTTTGACTGAGAACATTTACATGAGACATATTAGTTGCAGGCAGTCAATATATGTTGAATGATTGATTAATAACCCCCTCCAAGATTGTATGATAATTGACCTTATTTTAATGATTGTGCGAACTGTGCTTTTTTTCTACAGTGATGAAAATGACGAGGATGAAAGAAGGTTATATCTGTCTGACATGTCTATGTTACCTGCTTGTTAGCAGTTAGGCCATGTCTGAGCCCTCTGACAACTATTCTGTGTTATAAAATTCATATAAAAATGGTCTGAGCCAGGGGCACCTGGGTGGCTCAGTTGGTTGAGTGGCCAACTCTTGATTTTGGCTCAGGCCATGATCTCACACTTTGTGAGTTGTCCTGCATTGGGCTCCATGCTAACAGTGTGGAAACTGCTTGGGATTCTCTCTCTCTCTCTGTCTCTCTCTCTTTCTCTCTCTCCCTCACTCTCTCTCTCTCTCTCTCTCTCTCTCTCTCTCTCTCAAATTAATAAACTTTAAAAAAATTTTAAAATAAAGAGTTTCTTAAAAAAATAAAACGGTCTGAGCCCTCACATCATGTATATGCAAATCTTTAAATCTTTACAGTATCTCCCGTGATTTTTGAGCGGTAATGTTGTGAAAGGTGGTAGGAAGAATGTTTTTAATAGTGTTTATAAAAAGTAGAAAAGAGAGTTGACTTGGAAGGCCAGAAGGGTTTTCATGCAGGTGTGAAAGTCCCTGTAGAGTTTATACACATGTGGGTTCATCAGTTATCTGCTGCCTTCACTTCTGTCAGGCTGCTGAAGAAATCTACAACCTCATAAATTCATTCACCTTTAAAACTCATGGCCTATAACTTCAACTGTGATTATTCCAAGTGTATATAATCTCTATAGGGAATTTAGCAAACAAATAGTGATTTTAAAATAATGGTTGCATGGGCAGCTGGCTTGCTCAGTCAGTAGAGTGTGCAACTCTTGATCTTAGGGTCATGAGTTCAAGCCCCAGTTTGGCATTGAGTCTACTTAAATAATATAAAATAATGGTTGCAAATTATGGTTTTGACGTTCCTTGGATTTCAGTAAGTTCTTTGTGAAGAAATCTCAAGGATTGCTAACTCAGTGTCATTTTAACAGAAGAGTTCAGGTAACTTTGGAAGCAAACTCTTTGTTTCAAGAAAAAAACACAAAAGTTGAAGCCTAAGGATCTGTTCTTAAGCCCAGAAAAGTTTTGTAAATTAATGTGAGGCTTTAGTTACTTTACTACATTGACTTTCAGTTCTTCTGTCATTAGTAAGTTTGCTTTTTGCCTTCTTGTATTTTTATGGGTCATTCGATTACAGGGAAGATATGGAATGTACTTGAGAATGTTCAAAGAAAGTTTATTGTTGAAGGTACAGAATACCAAGGCCACATGTCCATTAGAATGGAGAATAAAATTCCTAAGTGTACTTCTTAGGAACTATTTAAAACTCCATTCTGTATTGTGAATAATTACTTATTCTCTGATTTTTTTTCTTAAAGCATAAAATGATTTTGAGAGGATTCTGAATTTAAGTTAAAAATTTATAAGTTAAAAGCATGAGAATCCTTTGTAGTTCACACACACACATACATGCATGGTATAGGTGATAAAGAGTATTCCTCCTCCATTACATTAAGTAGCTTTGCTAAGAATTTTATCTTAAATGGAACAAATATATATATATATATGTATATATATGTGTATATATGTATATATATATATGAAAATTGGTCTTTAAGTAAGAAAATAGCTCTAATTTCTAATTGAGTCATTGAATTAAAGCATACCATTACAAAGCCAAGAAATAATTAAACAATGTTTTTGAGAGTTGCTAATGTAACAGCAATATATTACATTTTTCTTAAAGCCCCTAAAACAGTATTTAGCAAATAAGTACTTATTTTGGAATAGTGGTAACACAATCAAGTATACATTGGGCAAACAGCTATGTTTAGGTATATAAGTTATAGAAAATACTCATACACTCACTTCACTTTGAACTCTATAGGAAAGGCAATGCTTAGAAAATGCAAAAGGGAAACAATTACTGTAGCTATTGTTTTCCACATCGAAGACATTACATGGTTATATTTTTTAAACCAAACTGTATGTGGATAACTTTTTAATTTTTTTCTAGCAAAAGTTTGATATACTCCTAAAATAAAGTTGCATATGATTTACAAATATATCTTCATTCATATGTGTTCTTTGGTCTTTTATTGATATTTAGTAAAACATAAGAATTTGAAACTTAACACCGAAGAGCAGTTCAATCTTAAAATGAAAGGTGCTTTAACATGAACTCCTTTCATCTCATGAAATACTTGTTTCATTTCATGCATAAGTGTGTGGACTTCTGTTCTTGATTCTTGAATTGGAATTTTAACAAAATTTGTTTTTTTTTTAACTTTAATGTTTATTTACTTTTGAAAGAGACAGAGTACAAGTGGGTAAGGGGCAGAGAAAGAGGAAGACATGGGAGACATGGGATCTGAAGCAGGCTCCAGGCTCTGAGCTATCAGCACAGAGCCCAATGCAGGGCTTAAACCCATGAACCATGAGAACATGACCAGAGCTGAAGTCGGACACTTAACCAACTGAGCCACCCAGGCACCCCAGAATTTTAACAAAATTTAAACGTGTCTTGCCATTTGGAAATACATGGATGGAACTGGAGGGTATCATGCTAAGTGAAATTAGTCAGAGAAAGACAAATATCATATGACTTCACTCATATGAGGAATTTAAGATACAAAACAGATGAATATAAGGGAAGGGAAGCAAAAATAATATAAAAACAAGGAGGGGGACAAAACATAAAAGACTCTTAAATATAGGGAACAGAGGGTTGCTGGAGGGATTGTGTGTGGGGGGATGGTCTTGGGTAAGGGGCATTAAGGAATCTACTCCTGAAATTATTGTTGCACCATATGCTAACTAACTTGGATGTGAATTAAACAATAAAATATATGTGTCTTTTACAGTGTGGAAGCTGAGGAATGGAACAAGATGGCGGCATGAGCAGAGA
Organism: Puma concolor; assembly: GCF_028749965.1. Classification (NCBI taxonomy): domain Eukaryota; kingdom Metazoa; phylum Chordata; class Mammalia; order Carnivora; family Felidae; genus Puma; species Puma concolor. The sequence continues at coordinate 138,704,029 of NC_141674.1, read as the reverse complement.
CTTCTAAGGTAGGCCTCCCTTACCACCTCAGCTCGGCCTGAATATTGACGTTCTCTTAGATCAGCTCAGGGCAGGATCTGGTCAAAATCCTTATTTGTCCCAGTCATTCATCCAATAAATAAATGTATATTCTTATCTACCAACTGTAATGGAAATGAGCTATCAGAACAATTACAAGTTTTATAAAGTTTTATTGGAATGCCTAGAAATGTACAACTGAACTTGTTTAGAAGTGCTGCTAATGGTGCATCAAGGTCAACATGGCTCTTATCTTTTAGTTGGGACACACAACAGATGGTATCATGAACAGGAAAAAGATGCCCACCCTAGAGGTATGATGGTGATTATCCAGCACTCATGGAAGTTAAACAAGCACAGGAAAAAATCAGGGATTTGTGAGATTCCCTAAGGCATAAAGCAATATACTTCTGTCCAAGAAGAATCCACTGCTGTTGGGTTTGGTCTGGACTTAGGTCTTCTCTACCCAGATTAGGGATAGGGGCAATTTGAATGGAGGCAACTCAGTTCTGATAGGAAAACAATGAAGCACTTTAGAGAATTCCTCTCTCAGTTTGTCCTGCTAGATACATGGTGCTTCATCTTTGAGTTTACAAGCTTCTGTGTAGGAAAGAGAGAAGGCAACATGTCATAAATATGACCGGAAGAATTGGTACATAATGTTGTCCCACATATTCAGAAATGGAATCCAGACTCTAATTTCAGTGATGATCATGGCATTCCCGTAAAATTTTATAGCTCATTTTTATGTACCTACATAGACTTAAGTGACAAGTATTTGTCTCAGGTTTATGATATACACTGAATGACTATCAAGTTAAAAAGGACATCAACTTTAAAACTTCCTTTCATAGCTTATTGAGAGAACTATTTTCTTACATAATCACAGAGAAGGAAACCATTTGTAGTTTGACTAATTGGAACAGTAATCTATCCTTTTCAGAAAATGCTTTTGTCAGATGTACCTTAAAATACCTAGTCCTCTCCCCCTAATTCCTAGAACACGCAACAGGTTTCATTTGATTCTTCTGAATAAGAGCCTGATTATAAAAACTATATATTGGTCATTTTTTTTTAATAAAGAGCAAATCCATTGTAATATTTACTGATATTTGGACAGACTTATTCATGTAAACAAATGATTTCAAACTCATAGAGACTTAAAAGTGGAAAGATTATTTCTGGATTACAGTACATGTCCTTTCCAGATCAGTGCAGGGAGGAGAGAGCTCTCCTTCATGTCCTTACTAAAGGGGCAAGCTGATGGAACAGCCATTATTTGAACACTGTCTTTCACTGTGGTAGGAGGAGGGCTTGGAATGGTGAAAGCTAACATTTTACTGGCCAAAGCAACTCATAGAGCCATGCCTAATTGCAGTGAGGGGGGAAAGCACAATCCAACCTACCAGAACCATGGTTTTTGTAAAAGCCCCAATGACTATCTCAGGGACAGCTTGGCAAAATCACTCAGATAATGCCTAGCTCTGACCTAGCAATTCCATTTCTAGTAATTCATACTATGGCACAAGCATGTTCATTTCTGTGCTCTTTGTAATAGCAAAAAGTAAAATCCTCAGGAAAGGTTTTTGATTAAATAAATCATGTTAAATTCATTCAATGGTATAACTTATAGCCTGTGAAAAATGAGTGGGGTGTATTTGAATTAACATGAAAATCTATTCTGAAGGAATATTGTTAATACAGTGTATGTGCATGTGATGGTGGTGGTGGGGGGGAATGTGTGTGCATGCATTTGTGAGCTGATACATGCAAAGCACTTAGAACAGTGCTTGACACAAGTAATTGTAGCTAATACTTACATGCAATTTATTAATTGTGACGCACTCTTCTACCTGTTGTACATCTCTTAAGTCATTAGATAACAACAATCATTTGAAATGATTTTATTATTCTCAATTCCCAAATGAGGAAACTTACAAAGAGTATCTGTTTGAACAATTTCTAGAATGATGTTTTAGAAACTGTAATGAGTATGGGCAGTGGTTCTAAGAGATGGAGTGTTTTTTGTTTTTGTTTTTGTTTTAATTCACTGTATTGCTTTCTGTTGCTCTTAGAATTTTCGCCATGAGAACATGTTACTTTTGTAGTTAAACTCTGGTAATAAGAATAGATGCCCTGACAATGAACCAAGAGGAGCTCATTCCTGCTAAATGTATTTATACCTCTGCACCCTGATGAAGGTGAATTTTTTTCTATGCAGGGAGAATACTTACGACAGAAGCCTCAACTCCAATGATTCCCTTTGTCATAATTAAGCGAAGACTGAGCTGGTTATTCTTGGTACCATGTTAGGTATTTGAGTGTAATGATCTGCAGTAGGTTTGATTTTTGTCCCATACTTTCTCCTCTTTCTGGATTCTGCATTGCAGTACTGTTGCCATCAGTCTTGGCTAAGTGGACTGGCTTTGGAAGTGGTTTGTACTGTCTTGAAGCAGAGTACCGAAGAGTCACTGTGAGGCTGTCCTCCTGCTCTTTTCTCTCTGCAGGGGGAAGGGTAATATCCAGACAGGGTTTGCTTTATCCTGAATCTTAGAGGGAAGAGAACATAAAAAACAGCTTTAGAACATGTAACATGAGTGAGAAATTAGAAATGAACTTTGTTGTGTCAAGCCATTGGAACAGAATCATTTGCTGCTGTCACATAAACCAGTACAATTTAATACAGGACTTCAGAGAAATTAAGAAAGCAGAATTGGAGAAAATATGCTTTTAGCAATCCTCGGGAGTGGGGACTCTGGGACCTATCAGCCTTTTGTGCTTTTTATTGTTTTTTATCTCTGTGTGTGTGTGTGTGTGTGTGTGTGTGTGTGTGTGTGTGTGTGTGTGTGTGTGTGTTATAGTATTAGCTCTTGGAACTGCTTTACCTGAAGTTCTCTACAGCTTGTTCTCCTGGAAGAAGAAAAATGTGTATTGTTCCACTGCTTTCCTCTTGGCAGGCTAGGACTGGAAGACTTGTTACACGATTTCAATCTGATCTTTATTTCTGTTTGTAAAAGATTGACTTGTTCTGCAGATCCTGTCAGTTGAAAAAGTGCCAATATTACAGAGTGTAAAAAATTGTGTTTCCTTTCCCACAATTCATTTCTCTATAGAGTTTCTCACTTAATTGCAAAATGTTGGAATCATTTTCATTTTCAGGTTTTTTTATTATCTAAATTAAGACATGATAGAATTATATATTTTTTTCTCTAGGTCTTTGATGTATTTCATTTGACATGAAATGCCTAATTCTTGGTCTTGACACTGAAGGGTCAGTGACCTGCTATAGTGATCAAGTTGTTAAGTGCTATAAGTTGATTTCCCTATCAAGCATAATTGCCAACTAATATAAAAATTATGTTTCCAAGAATTTTAAAGATATGGTTCTACTTTTACTCATTTAAAGAAAAAAAAAAAGTTTTGATTTTCTTCTAATGGAGCCAAATTGATTGCTTACATCTTACCCAAATAAAGAGAATAGCATATTTTATATCTCTTTTCCAAGGGTATAAATGTCATCAGTTTTTTTAGCTAAAGAATTCTTTTAGTGTGTTTATTTCTGTAAGTTCTACTGCCCAGTGGAGACTGTTAGAAACCTCCCAGGGATACTTGGCATTGGGAGGTTTGCCATGATCCATAGTCAGTCTGTACACAAGCAGCATTTCAGGACTGTTGACCAAGATGAGTGAGGCATCTCTGCCCCGGTATTAAAACAATATCAAAGATATCTCGAGAAAAGATCCTTTTTTGCAATTAGCAGTTATGCTGTCCCTCTTCTGTACAACCTGGTTAAAAGACTGCCCCGCTCTGTTCCACTTTATGTACAGGATTGAAGCCTTCTGTGGCATTCATTTAGACCAATCCTTTATCCTGATTTCCAAATGTGGCCTCAGAAGGAGGACTGATTGAGAATACCATGTGATTTGTGCTATGCTCTACAAGGTCTAGAAAGTATTCTAATGATGACCACACATAAACCTGTTTTGGAGGAATTTAGGAGACTTCAAGGATAGTCCCCCCCCCCCCCACCTCCCTTTTGCCTTCCAAAGCCATGAGGAAATTTTCTGATAGTATTTTAGATATAATTATTCTTCAAGACTTAGAGAACCTAGGGCTTTTCAAAGATGATAGGGAACTACAAAGTCTGTAAGAACGGTCTTTTTTTTTTTTTAATGATTTATGCCACAACCTCAATTTCAATTTAAACTATGTATATTTTAGTTACTACTAAAAATATTCCATAGAGGAAAAATAAGTCCTCTGGTGGTTAACATATAAAATGAATTATTCTATCAGCATTTGGGAAGTGTTTTTTTAAGGAAATGGATCTGAGAGAACAGCAAGTTACAAACATGAAAATACATGTTGACTTAACACAGTTTTATTCTCAATGATTAGATTTTCGTTATAAGGAATGGGGCGTTGGGTTATGAGTCAGGTTTGTTATTGGTGAATGAGATTCTGAATGTGGTACTCCTGGGTAACTTTTTTGTATTTTATCTTATAAACATTATTTTAATACATACAGTATACTTGCATAAGAATTGGTCAATTACTGATAATTGTAATTATTACATTTATTGGTAATATGTTTAATGCTAGATAGATTACACACCAAAGATACAGGGACAAGCTTGAATGATGTGGTGTCTTAAGGGATTGCTTAGGGGGAAACCTGAGTCTTAGGGGGAAACCTGAGGAGAAGGAATGTAGTTGCTGGGAAAGCAGTTAGAATCTCTTATTCTGATGCAGATTTTCCTAGAAGACTGTATAAAGGCAGGAAGAAGAGGTGGTAATATAAGGAGTACTAATAAAATCCTGAAATATTCAATTGGATTTTGACATGTTACTGAGTGTTTTGAGGCATGTAACGAGCAGGCTCTCTTCTGGCCTCCAGTAATATCCACCTCCTGGTATTCACACCCTTGTGTAATCATCTGTCTTCAACTGTATACTGGCCCAGTGATTTGCTTCTAACCAGTAGAATAGAACCAAGGTGATGGGGTCTCAGTTCTGTGATTAGCTTACAAGGGACTCTAACTTCCAATTTGATAGCTGTAGCCTATAGTCAATAGCTTGATAGTTTATAAAGAGATTCTCCCCCTTGCTGGCTTTGATAAAGCAACTTACCCTTGTGGGGAGGCCCACGGGCAAGAAAATTAGGCCTCTGGACAGAGAAAATGAGTTCTGCTAGGATCTGAGGCCCTTAGTCCAAGAGCTCTTAAGGAACTGAAATTCTGCCAACCTCATGTAAGTGGTTTAGGAAGTGAATACTTCTCTAATTGAGCCTTCAGATGAGTTCCCAGCTCTGCTTATTGCTCTGATTGCATCCTTGTGAGAGACACCAAAGCAGAGAACCCAATTGAGTTGTGCTCAAATTCCTGACCTATGGAACTATAAGATAAATGTGTTATGTTGCTAAGTTTGTGGTAATGTATTATACAGCAATAGATAACAAATACATATTTCTTAATCATAATTCTGTTGTTAATTTTGTGATTAGCTTCTTGTGTATGACATGTCTTGATATTAAAATGTATACGTATAATGTACATTTAAGCAAAGTTCAGTGTATAAGAAAAGGAATTGATAAAAAGCAGTAGTTCCCAACATTCAATGTGCATCAGAATCACCTGGAACGCTTGTTAACACAGTAAGCTGCCCGCCCCCCCCCCCCCCCAAGTTTTTGATTCGGCAAGTCTGGTTCTTAAAAATTCACATTTCTAAGAAGTGTCCAGGTATTGTAGTTTCTTCTTGCTTCAGGACAGATTACCACAAACTTAGTGGCTTTAAATTACACAAATATATAAGCTTACAATTCTAGAGGTCCAAAGTTGGAAGTAGGTCTGTGTGAATTAAAATCAAAGCGTCTCTTCCTGGAATCTCTAGGGAAGAATATGTTTTCTTGCTTTTTCTAGCTTCCAGGGGCTGCCTGCACTACTTGGCTTGTGGCCCCTTACTTCATCTTCCAAGACAGTGGTATAGCCTCTTCAGATCTTTCTGACTCTGACCCCTGAACTCTCCTGCCCTTCCCTCTTTCACTTATGAAGACTCTTGTGATTACATTGATCCCAACTGGATAATCCAGGATAATCTTCTCAAGACCTGTAACTTAGTCCTGCCTGCAAAGTCGCTTCTGCCATGTAAGGTAACATTTACAGGTTTCAGGATTAGGATATGGGCCCATTGTTCTGCCCATCACATGGGTGATGTTGCTGTGCTGGCCCAGGGACTACACTGTGAGCATCAATGATTACAGATAATTGTAAGAACTGAGTTCCCTCTTCTTTTGCATTCTCTCTGAGTCCATCATGCCCACTCTTAGCCTTGCTCTCCTAAGATTCCACACCTTTTGTTCCTCTGTGGACTTAGAAACTTCTTGCTTTAGTATTCATATATGCCTCACAGAAGCTCTCAGGGGTCTCACTTGAATGTAGGGAGAAGTTAGCTGCACTGATGACAATTGGAATGCGTATTAATCAGTTCTTTCTGATTTTTAGTTTTTATCTATGTTTTTTAATGTTTATGTTTTACCACAGCAAAAATCTTTCCTTTGGTGATACTGTGTATTTTGGTTTTTTTTGAGCCAGTCAAATTCTAAATAGATTTTAACACTCCCTAAAATGTTTTTCAAGATTAAATGAGAGAAATTCAAAGATACCACCATGCCAACTGGGAACATTAATAGGCTAGAAATACCTCCCATACTTTTTTTTACATTTTCATATTTTTTCATAAAATACTTTGAATATTTTTTCTCTAATATGTAAATGTGTACACGAGTATGTGGGCATTGATTATGGCATTTAAAAATTCATTCACTCTGAATAATTAAGATACTTTCTTATTAATGATTCCCTTTAAGAGAATCATAATTGTTGTCAATCAATTAAATGATTTAGATTTAAGGCTAATAAAAATATGTCATTTGCCCTGGTCTCTCACCTTATGTAGTGGCACAATTTTAGAATTAGATATGTGGATATCTTTGTGTCACAAAACCCTGTTAAAAGACAGGGATGAATTTTTAGATTTAATGTCTATATATTTTCCCTTCTAGCATGCTTAGAGGCCATGGTGGATTTACCTCTTTCAGGGACCGAATCCTTCTCAATTAATTCACCCTGTTGTTCAAAATGCCAGGGGATGCCAGATTTGGTTTGGGAGTATAAGGGATGTTAAGGGTCTTAAAAAAAACCCAAAAAAAAACAAAAACCAAAAAACCTCTAGCTCTAGAATCTCAATATGTGCCACAATTGATCACTGTGTTAGGATCAGGATGACTATATGCAGGTAGTAGTTAACTGTGTTTTATTGGGTGGGAACCTTGGTTTCAGAATATTTGGGATTAGTATTGGATAAAACACTTTATTCATCTCTTTATTCATGTAATGCTCCTATGCAAATGCAGCAGCTGGTGTCAGGGCCCTTGGTGGTCTTGTTTGCACCCCTGCTTTCACCTTTACAACCACTGGTAGCAATTTCTCTCTGGAGTGAAGAATAATGTACAGCCATATTTTAATCCCAAATGACATCAGAAATCGGCCTTTTCATAAAGTTGGTGTGTTGATTTTTATTAATGTGGCATAAGAAATGGAAAGTATAGAACCTCTTTAGTTTTTTTTTTTTTTTTTTCCAAATGGAAGATAAATTGTATTTCGAAGGGCCTTCATAGACCAGCTATAAGTGGATAGGACCTAAGTATGGAGGGAAATAAAAGCCAATGGGCACCTGTAGCTGTTTACTTCCTCCCATACAAAGTTCAAAGGTAAGGAAAGTCTTAGGTTACTGTCAGCAAAAGTATCATAAAGTATTTTCGGAGGACTTTAAGTTTGCCATGTCTAAATTAACTATTAAATGAAAAATAATTTCTGATAACTTTCTTTGAACTGAAGTTTGTGTAATAAACCTTCAAACCCAATCATTAATAGTACAGTATTAGAGGAGAGGGGATGTGATTCATATGAAACATTCCTTCTGGTTTTTTGAGACAAATATTTTTGCTTGATTTGACTGTGTCAAATATGCGAATTCATGGATATTCTTGTTATTTTCCAAGTAAGTACTATATGTGATTTTAGATTTTTTTCAGTATTTTTTAAATTTCATTCATATTAAAGATTCTTAGCTGTGAAGTTGGCGATGTTATGTGAAATAGTTGACATTTCCTATTGGTAAAGTTAATGTTTTCAGTACCTTGTTTCATGAAAAAAAGTCAATTCTTTCACCAACCACAAGAATTGTAGATGTATTTATATATTGAAACGCCAGTGAAAGAGACCGGCTAATGTACATTTATTATCCTCTCTATATAACTTTCAAAGTAGATATTTTCTGAAAATTTTTTAGATTTAAAGACATTTGCTCTCCTAAATTATTTTAGTCCATCTCCAGGGAGTTCTGTTGCCGACTTAGCGGATGTGAGACAATTTACACACTATAAAAATAAGTGAAAGTAATGTGATGTGCCAGATTTCTAGTGGAGTATGAGTAACCATCCTGTTGGCATGGCAAGGAGATTCATAGAAAAACATTCTTTTGTCATTATTGCTGAAAATTAATTGTAATTGAAAGCCTTTATGAGAGAAGAAATCTGGTAGATTTGCTTCCTAACTGAAAACAAACAAAAGCTTCCTTCATCTCTTAGCATACTTCTATATGAAAGATGTGTTTTCTCCCTCTACCACTCATCATTTAATAAATAATTGTGAATCACTCACTGTGGCTAAGTCTCTATGGTGGACAACGGGAGAAATACAAGGAGGGAAGATCCTCAAGGATGTGCAGACTGTAATTGATCATTGTCCAAAGAGTGATGCAAATACCATGAGTGCTGAGGACTTTGGGGGGAAAAAAGATGGTTTCCAAGTAGGATTTAAAGGGAAAGCTTACAGATTCCAGCAAAGGAACCACACATTGAATATAATAAAATAGGGCAGGCACAGGCAAATGACAAGAAACTGGCAGAGCTGATGTTTCTCCTACTCCTGGTTTGGGCATTTAGCCACATTAGAAGGCGTAAAAATAATTATCCAATTATATTGACACATTTTCTTGCAAAGAGTTGAAATTAACAATAAGTCCATTTAAAATATGGTTTTATATTTAATGTCATGAATGATAAATCTATCCCTCAGTATATTTATGTCTTTTTTTAATATGAAAATATCAGTAAAATATTTAAACCTGTTTATTTCATCTTTATCTCAATATTCAAAAATATATATTTTAGTCTGTGTTTTGTAATGTATGTATATATACATAAAATACATATGTGTATATATACATAAAAATATATATATATATATATATATATATATGGGTTAAAATGGTGAGCATAAGCTTTCAAATGAGTAAATATTCATATATTGGCTATGTGTGCTCAAAAATATTTTACTGGCAGATGGACGTGATCAAAGTAATTTGGTTCCTTTTCTAAAGCAGAAGACATGCTTCTTTCCCCTATGATTAGTCAACTTTCTCATACCATTCAGCTTATCCAGAAAGCTTTAACTTCTTAATCCCTTTCTAGATCAGAAGCGGACAGAACTGATAGTTGTCTATATCACCATTCTCTACGAAATCTGAGGTATTCTTTTAACCATGACCCCTGAAACCTTCCTCTCTGAAACATTCATGCTTTTGACTGGCACATATATCTGTATTTTATGTTTTATTGTTTATTCCTGCTTTTCTATATCCTGAAAAAATTTGTCCACAGACTTACCAATTAATTCTGTAAAAGGTTAGAGGATCTCCAAGTCATGCAGCTTTGGGGGCAGTTACAGTTAATCATGAGAACTCATAAACACATGTATATATATATATTTTTTTTAATTTTTTTTTTCAACGTTTATTTATTTTTGGGACAGAGAGAGACAGAGCATGAACGGGGGAGGGGCAGAGAGAGAGGGAGACACAGAATCGGAAACAGGCTCCAGGCTCTGAGCCATCAGCCCAGAGCCTGACGCGGGGCTCGAACTCACGGACCGCGAGATCGTGACCTGGCTGAAGTCGGACGCTTAACCGACTGCGCCACCCAGGCGCCCCAACACATGTATATTTTAATACAGATTGAGCTTGATAGTTGTGTGTTGCTTCCTCTTGTACAGCTATGTGACTTTTGAGTAAGAAGACATAATTATAGGGAGAGGGGATCATCATGTGATAGGTTTGGTGGAAACCGCTATGCTACCATCTCTTAAATGTCATATTTCATTTAACGGATTGAATGATGTGAGCTAAACACTGAATATCCCTTTTTACCGTGTACAAGGACGGATTTTAGTGTTCATTTGCTGTGAATGTTTGAAAGGACATCTGAATGGCATTTCCGGGAGACTGGAGGCAGAAGAGGCACAGCATCACCTGGGAGCTTGTTAGAAATGCAAAACCTAAAAGAAAAAAAAAAAAGGAAGGAAGGAAGGAAGGAAGGAAGGAAGGAAGGAAGGAAGGAAGGAAGGAAGGAAGGTAAAACCTCAGGCCCCAGCCCAGACCACATGAATCAGAACCCAGGGCCCAGAAATCTACATTATAACAAGCTTTTAGATAACTCTTATACACATTAAAATTTGAGAATCACTCCTAGGGGGGAAAAATCGTGATTTAGACTGCCACTTCAAAATAGACATGAAGTCTTTTTTAAAATTAGGAAACTATGTCAGAAGGTTCTCATGTGCTGCCATGATCCACTGATGCACTATGAAGCAGGAAATGAGTTAGTCACATAATATTTCATTGCACTAAAAAAATTACATTTTGATTTCTCACATTCATGGAGAATAAATCCAAATAAAATTGTATTTTATGGAATTGTATGTGATGAGCAGGTAAACTACAAAAATGGATAAAGGTAATCCAGGAAGGAAAGCAGATTAATCCATGCACTAATTATTATAATTACTATGCAATAGTGGGATGGGCAGTAACACTTAACTAAGGCCACTTACGCTTCTGTTTTGCCCTCAAAGAAGAAAACCACATCTCTTATGAGAAAGGTGAAATCTAGATGCTGGATCTATAGGAGGGACAAGAAGGCCTGAGTAATGAGGCAGAAAAAAAAAAAAAAAAAAAAAACAAACAACAAATCAATAGAAATTAAATATTTAAAAAACTATTTTGTTCAGTATTCTCTCTGAAATACAAGCCAAGCTTGTTTACATATGAATCAGTTTTAGCTTGTTAATTGCTGCTTGCCATTCCTGTGTTCCTGTAACAGTTCAATGCCTAGATGATGCTCTACTAAAATAAATAAAATAAACAGCAGTGCTTAACAGCTCACTCATACTGATTCTTCTTACTATGTGTCAATTTGTCACCCTTGGTTGAACAAGGAAAATATGCCATATAGAAACTGATAGCCTCTTTGCCTGAATTACACATGTTTGTGTATAATCATTTATATTTTCAGCAGGGAGTGGCAGAATTTATGCCACTTATTATCCATTGTGTCTAATTCAGATCCTAGCAATTTGAGACCTGTTTATAGTTTCATTTAAGTGAATGTTGCCCAGTGTATGAAATAAGTCCAGCTACCCTCCCACAGTACCGCTGCCTTAGTGGATCATTCAGAATGGCTTTATATACCTTATTCTATTGTGCTTTGCTTTATTGTACTTCCCAGATACTGTATGTTTTAGAAATTGAAGGTTTGTGGCAACCCTATGTGGAGCAAGTTGGCGACATTTTTTCAAAACAGTATTTGCTTATTATTATTACTTCATGTCTCCGTGGCATGTGTTGGTAATTCTTGAAATACTTCAAACTTTTTTGTTATTATATTTGTTATCGTTGTTTGTGATCAGTGATTAGGACTCCCTGAAAGCTCAGATGGTGGTTAACATTTTTTAGCAGTAAAGTATTTTTTAATTAGAGTATGTATATTGTTTTTCAGAGATAATGCTATCACCACCTAACAGACTACAGTATAGTATAAATATATCTTTCATATGCACTGAGATACTGAAAAATTCACTTGACTTGCTTTGTTGTGGTATTGGCTCTATTGCAGTGGTTCAAAACAGAACCTGTGGTATCTCTGGAGTATTCCTTTAGTAGATGGAGATGTGGAGACTTTGGCCCTACCCCAGCTGTATCCTTAACTTCTTGCATAACCTCTCTGGGACTTATTTTTCTAATATTTAAAACCAGGGGGTTGTATTAAATGATTGAAAAATTATAATGATTCTAATAACATAGGCAGTGATTAGTTTCTGGGCATAGTTCAGGGAAGAGCTAGCCAGGTAGGATGTAGTCTGAAATTAAGCTTAAGGGAAGTTCATAATCCAAAATTTACCCACCTATTAAATGAAAACTATTCGGGAACCTAATGTTAAATTATACCCATAAAATTTCTTTTTGAGAGAAAGTGCTATGTTAGTTACTCTATGGTGAGAAACCTTGGAAGCATTGGTAATAATTTTAACACCACTGAAAGCACAGCTCTCTTTCTGTGCCCTACTCGTCTCTTCAGTTGTGTGCTTGCTGATATCATCATCAAGGTTGTACTTGAGCTACGTTTAAAGCATTATCAATGGGAATTCTATAGTGCAATAGGAAACTGCCATATATAACTTAATATCTTTTTTTTCTGGGTATAGTTGACATATGATGTTACATTAGTTTCAGGTATACAACGTACAGTAACTCTATATCTTATTCTGTGCTCACCACAAGTGTAGGTACCATCTGTTACCATGCAATGCTATTGCAATACCACTGATTATATTCCCTGTGCGGTACCTTTTATTCCTATGCTTTTGCTCATTCTGTAACTGGAAACCGGCATCTCCCAGTCCCCTTCACCTGTTTTGCCCCACCCCCACCCCCACTCACCTCCTGTCTGGCAGCTATCAGTTCTCTGTATTTATAGATATGGTTCTGCTTTGTGTTTGTTGTTTATTCATTTGTTTTTTAGATTCTACATATAACTGAAATTATATGGTATTTGCCTTTCTATGTCTGACTTATTTCATTTAGCATAATACCTTATAGGTCCATTCATGTTGTTGCAAATGGCAAGATCTTATCCTTTTTTATGGCTGAGTAATATCTCATCATATATATACACACACACACACACACATATATACACACACACACACATATTATATGTACATATAAATATACACACATACATATATACATACACATTACATCTTCTTTGTCTACTCATCTATCAGTGGACAATTGGGCTGCTTCTGTATCTTGGCTATTGTAAATGATGCTGCACTAAACATAGGGGTGCTATGTCATTTCAAATTAGTGTTTTCATTTTTGGGGAGTAAATATTCAGTAATGGAATTATTGGATCATATATTTATTTCTCTCTTTTAATCTTTAGATTTTGAGTATCTTTTCAGCAGAAAACTGTAACTTGTCTCACTTGATTAATGGCCTTATAACATTTATATTTAAATAGTTATTTCAGTATTTAAGAAATGGAAAATATGTCCACAACCAAGATTGGACAAGTCCTTTCTAAGGGTCACCTTATGTGCATGGACAACAGAAAATTTTTCCTAAGACCTCTAATGGAAAAGTTTTTTTTTCTTTTTCCAGTAAATCTATTGCTTGTTTGTTTGCTTGCTCACTTGCTTTATCTATCTATCTATCTATCTATCTATCTATCTATCTATCTATCTATCTATGTTTATTTTATTTTGAGAGAGAGAGAGAGTGCGCATGCAGGGGAGGGGCAGAGAGAGAGGGAGAGAGAGAATCCCAGGGAGGTTCCACACTGTCAGTGCAGAGCCCGACATGGAGCTCAATCTCACGAACAGTGAGATCATGACCTGAACCAAAGCCAGGAGTTGGACACTTAAATGACTGAGCCACTGAGGTGCCCCAAATATATTGTTTTAAATCATGAATTTGGAGATTTATTCCCTATTCTGTGTTTGAGCAACAATCTCCACAGGTGAAATTGAATGTGTTTGTTTTATGTTTTTGCTCTTGGGGCACACACATCCATTGGGAATTTGAAGATGATTGTAGTCTCTCTTACCCATTTTCTTCTCCAGAATAGGTGAGATTTACTTTGTTTTCAGCTTTCAGCTTTACAAGCAGCATTAATCGGTTTACCAAGAATTTAAGTTCTTGGGAGTCAGGAGAGCACAGTTGTAAATCCATGTAGTATAACTTACTTTAGAAAAGTGATGAATGTAATACTCGTAATCTTTGACACTCAGTTTCCTTATCTGTAATACACAAAAACTGCCTACATTAAAGGCTTATGTAAAAATTGCATTCTATGTTCTGCATAGTTCTTTCCATAATGTCAAGAATGTATTAAACACTTGAATAAGGGATCTAATTTTATTATAGCTGAAGAACAGATAGAACTTAGACTGAGGAGTTTAGGTTTTACAGACTGAGGAGTTGAGGATATTGTATACTAAGGAAATAGCAACTGAGGAGTCCGGGTCTAAGAGATCATAGCGTATGACAGAGAAGTATATGCAAGAGTGAGAGTGGATTGGTCAGAAATAAGTGTGTAGAAATAACCTGGGCCAGTTCCTGAAGGGCTCTCTGTAGCAGAATAAGGAATTTTGTATTTTAATATATGGGCAATAAACAACAATTGACATGTTTTAGGCAGTTGAATGACTGACTTGATTTATCTTTGGAAGGCTTATTCCATTGTCTTTGATCCCCTGTTTTGTTCCTGTTGTTGTCACCACCCATCTGGTTTTGTACCCCTTTACTTTTTCCTCATAGACTGCTTCCACACTTTATTCATTTGTTTCCTTGAGTTTGCTTTCCTCCTTTTGGTCCTCACTTGTCTGCAAGAGCTCCGCTTTTACTCATTTCTTGGCTTTTCCTTCCCCAGGTTATCAGACTAGAATTCTGGTCTTTGAGTGTCTAAGCCAATGTCTTCTGCCTGCCTGCACCCTATCTGTGTATCACAGCTGGCATGGAAGCAGACAAAAAGCAGCAGTCCTGTTTCCCTGAATTTCCCTTGGCTTTTGCCACTTAAGATCAGCTCTCTTACCTTTAGACAGTATTTCCCCTTAGTATAATATTATGGGTTCATCCGAATCCTCTTTGTAAACTCATCTAAATCTTGTCCTTTGATGTCACACAGATTTAAATTTTAATGTCAGTAGTAACTCTTACTAATTGAGTTGATTTGGGCAAGTTGCAGAATTTCTGACTCTCCGTTTCCTCGTCTATTAAATGGGGTTGTTGTGTGATTGTTGTGTTGTTAAAGTGGTCAAATTTATGGCAAGTGCTGATTTGGTAAGCCAGTGTCTAGCCATGGCACAGCCAGCTTTTTCTTGCTAGTAGTATGAAGACCCCTGATCATCCATGGCCCCTCCCCAGCCTATGGTACAGATAGGTCCTGTGGCCTAGTTCCTGAATTCTTGAACTTCTCACTCTGTACTGGTTGCATTCTCTACTGAGTTCTGACCATTCACCTAAGAGAAGAAGGAGTCATTGAGGACAGGGCCACTCTATCCTTTTCTTTCTTTCTCTTTCTTTCTTTCTTTCTTTCTTTCTTTCTTTCTTTCTTTCTTTCTAAAAAAATTTTTTAGCATTTTTATTTTTGAGAGAGAGACAGAGTACGAGTGGGGGAGGGGCAGAGAGAGGGAGACAGAATCAGAAGCAGGCTCCAGGCTCCGAGCTGTCAGCACAGAGCCCGATGCGGGGCTCGAACTCACAGACCGCACACCACACACTGTGAGATCATGACCTGAGCCGAAGTCGAACACTTAACCAACTGAGCCACTCAGGGGCCCCCCACTCTATCCTTTTCTTGTGCATTTCCTTTGCATTGAATGTTTGTTAGTTTGATGGTGGAGGCACTTTAAGCTAAATCTGAATAATTATTTTTCCTGCCTTTTGGATATAGACTAGCCTTTGGTTGACTAGCCCCATCAAATGTGGTAACATGACTTTGATAAGATTAATTTTTCTATTCAACTTGAGGTGTATAAGAAATATTACATGTCTTCTTTTTAACTAAATTCAAATGAAATATGACTGTGCTTTCATCCTGCTAGGTGTGCAGCTAATTCAGTCATTAGGATGTTGCTTCTTTTCCTCTTCTGAAGCAATTCCCAGGAGTTTTGGTGGAACGTGACACTATGGTAAAGCCTCCTGATTTCCATAGACACTGGTCACCACTAATATTTCCATTTTCTGGACTTCCAGAGCCCCTGAAGTTGATAGATTCTGCTTTTATATCAAGTGCATTTACGGGATTCTTGGACAGGGCCTCGGAGCACAGGCCAGCCTTACAATGTGTAACACCTAATCATGTTTCTCTTAAGTTCTGTCTGTCTTCAGGCATATCCGGGGTTGAGTTTCAGAGCCATAATTCTTATCTTCCATCTGCTTCCAGAAAGACTCTCTTCTCTTCCTCTGATCTTGAGTACCTCTTCAGGGCACCCACCTTTTCTCTTGGATATGATTTAGGGTGATCTTCATTCTGAAGAACTTAAAAAGCAAAACCCCGGAAAAGAATATTGTTTTCAGATATCTCTGCTCTGGGACTTTTCCACAAAAATTTCTCTTCTGGGCAAAGAAATTGGAAAGTTTTGATTGCTACTTTGCTAGTAAAGGAGATCAGGAAGGTACATATTAATTAATTTAGAAAAAAACCACAAATATCTCAATAAATTTCCCACCACATGTTTTGTAGCATTTGGAACATACCATTAATCCAAGGAGTTTCCTTCTTCCTATTCCCTTTTGCTCATTTTCCTTTTCCCCCAAACTGACACACTGATTAGTTTAAAGAAAAAAGGGCCTAATCTTAGCTAATGCCAATACTGACTGAGTAAAATAATTTGAAATATTAAGGTGATGTTGAGATTGCTTCCCTCTGTCTTCATTGTCACTGATCCCACTTGACTTCCAGACCTTTCTACATGCAATGTTCCAGTGTAATGAGAAGGCTGAAGCTGTTTTTTCAGTGTTTATTAAAAGCTTTTATTCCTCACCCCACCCTCTTCCCCTTGTCAGATCATCCAGTTTCCCACATCTGGGCAAGCTGCTAAGAAAGCCTCAATGCCTTGTCTCATTTCCTTTCTCTCGCAAACCATTTTGGATGGACCTGCTTGAGAGGTTTGCCTTTCTCTTCCCAGAATCCCCAATCATGTGACCATGCAGATGTGTGACCATGCAGATGTGACCTCATCAGTTTTGACTTAAGAACCAAATTTTGGGTGAGGTTTTATTTACCTCTGCAGGTAACCGTTACACTCAGACAGAAGAGTTTTCTCTTTTAAAAAAGTTTTCTCTTTTAAAAAGAGAGCCACCTTATTGAATTTAAATTGCAAGATGTTGTGAATCCAAAACAAGCTTTATTTGCATGTCCAGTGATGCTTGATTGTAAGGTTCCGGTATGTTGGCAATTTTAGAATTTATATCTTGACCTCTAGACTATGAAAGAGCATTAGACAATATAAAGATGAGTTTTCTACCCCAATCTGAATTCCAGTCAGTAAATGGAATGAAATAAAAAGACACCACATTGGCTTGGTTCTGGAGGTCATATCCCAGGGGGATTTAATAATCCATTGACACAAAGTGGGGCTTCTGCCTCACTTTCCTAGGTGGAGTCAAAGGAGGCTGCAAGGCTCTTAGAGAAGCCTCATCTAGTATGGCCCTGGAACAGCATGGTGCCTGGCCCTGAAACTCTTATATATGTAGTATAGAGAAACAGCTGGCCAGAGAAGATAGATGAGAAGTGAGTAGGCAGCAAAAGCTGAGGAAGTTGAAGGGACAGAGAGATCTCGGAGGAGTCCAAGGAAGTAGAGTGGAGCCAACCTCATAACAGAGACTATATCCGAGGCCTTAGATACCAGAGAATATAGGAGTGCATAGTTTTCAAAGACCAGGTACATTCATACATCCAACTGTATAACCATATCCCCACTTGGGTGTTAACAGACATCTTGAATTTAACATATGCTAATTCTTGATCTTTCTCTTACATTAGTTGACTTTTGCTGTAGTAATGCTCCGTAATGGCATTAAGCCCTAAATATTAGTGGTTTACAATAATAAATATTTATTTTCTTTACCCCGGATCTTCAGGTTGGCTGTGGTGGCTCTGCTCCAGGCTGTGAGTCAAGTTTAGGTTCATTTTGCATGTTTTCTCAGTGTAAAAACTAAGCTGAAGAGACCGCTCCTAACTTGAGCATGCTGTCCTTATGAGGGAGGGCAAAAGTACAAGCAAGATAGAAGGAATTTGTAAAGCCTCCATGTGGAACTAACACGTGGTGACTTTCGTCCATGTCATTGGAGAGAGGAAAAATCAAAAGCTTTTAAAAAAATTAATCATAAAAAATTAAATGTGTATAGTAGAAAATCTGGCATCAACAGGAACATCTCACAGATAGTCCACTGATGATACTATGATAACATGTATTTATAGTAATCGAGATTATACTACTTATGCAGTTTTGCTTTTGTTTTTAGACTTTATTGTAAAACGTTATAAAAAAGTTATATAACATGTTAAATACAGAATAGTATTTCATTGTATATGTGAACTATAGTTTTCTTAACTATATACCTACTAAGGGACATTAAAACTACATCTAATTATTTAATTCAATTTTGCTGCAGTAAGCATCTTCAGGTATGAACCTATAAATCATAAATCTATAGTACAATTAAACTTAACCAGTTTCAACAATCAATGCATTTGGAAGTAATTTCATTAGGTTAGATCATATGAAACTATTGATATTTGATATTCATTGACCTTAAATATAGCAATGTAATAATCTAAATAAATTAATGAATAAGGCTTCAGTAAATCTAAGTAAAATATACTTCTTAATCTCCTTATGCCTTAATTTATCCTCTTTAATTAAATCTCTTTGCTTAAGAGAATATCTTCTAATACCTATTAGAAGTTGAAATCAATTTCTTATTTCTGTTTGCTTCTCCATTTTGTTTAATTACTTATATTCAATCACAAATTTTTATTAAACAAGTTTTATTATACCTAAACATGGTCTTACGTACATTATTTTGCCTACAGTTGGAAAGAGTGAAGGGTCTTTAGAAATATAACCAGTTTGTTACCTTAAGGAAAATTGGCACTTAAAATATTGGTAAAATTCGGCAATTTTTGAACATTTACATGTGGGATCAATTTTTTAAAGATCATGACCAAAATAGATAAACAGTGCTAATGTGTTTCTTACCTCTGTTTAATTTCAATGCCCTAAGTTGATTAAGCTGGTTATCCTTAGATGTCATTGTAGCATACAAAATACACACTTATTTATACAGATACTTTGTTTTATTACTATAAGCATTAATGTCATATTTTTATTTCATTGCTTTGTTTTAGTGTAATAGCAAGATGGAAAACATGCAATTTATAATTTACTCATATTATCAGAATTAATTTTGACTTAAATTGAGGAAAAAAACTGTATTTACTTAAGAGATATAGCTATGTCAATTTTTAGAATATACCTCTTGATAAAAGTAAGTACATATCGATTATTCAGTTATTATTTATTTACATACCAAGCTTTACTTCTTCCTTGAAAAGTTTTATGAGAAGCAAACTTGCTTAACACATATTTTACTTTGTGGATTGTTACTGAATTTCATTGATAACTGAGAAATGTAGCTTACTCTTAAACTAGAAGGATTTTAAGGTTGAAAAAATCTCAAGGCCTACATTATAAATATCTATAGACAATGAAAATAGCATAAATTCAAAGATGCCACTTACATTCAGTTTTTGTGGCAGCTTTTTGGGTGAGATCTTTAACAAAATATAAATACATAAGAAGGTTTTGATCATTTTATTGTCAAACATATAATTTAAAATGATAGGCTGGCCTATTAGTACCATTACCAATACTTGTGTAGTACTTTATAGCTTTGGAAATACTTCATCATTTGATTTTTTATGTGATCCTAGAAATGCTGTGAATCTTCCTACACATGAGTTTTAGAATAAAGGGACCTCAGATACCCTTGTGTCCAATAGCCTAATTTCACGCCAGAGGAAACTGAGTTTCAGCATTTTGACACTGTTTGTGCCTATGATTGTGGGAGATTTAAACTTCCTGATACATCTTCTCAACTGCTTTCCATAGTGTATCTCACTAGTGGGACCACGTGACAGGAAAGTGGAAATGTTAGTAGGGCTACAAGATAAAATACAGGACATAAGTTAAATTTGAGTTTCAGTAAACAATGATTTTTTTTTTAGTATAAATGTGTCTCATATAATATTTGGGATGTATTTGAAATTATTTGAAATTCACAATGAACTAGATATCTTGTATTTTTATTTGCTAAGTATTATGATCCTAAGAACTATTCTTCTTGATAAATGTTGGCAGATAGGCTATACTTGACACAGTGAAATGTTTCTGTTCTAAAACTTCAGACAACATCAGGTTGCTTCAGATCTAACTTCAGACAAAGGTTGCTTCAGATCTAGTATCCAATCCATTAGATGAGCCAAGTTTTAATTAAAAAAAAAAAGGTACATTTGTAAAAGGAATAACCTGTTAATTTGGAAGTAGCACTCTTGCTGTATAAAGAAATAATAAACACAATTTGAAATACTGTTGCTAACACATCCAAATGGGGTAGTCGAAATGGAATAAAAAATAAAGCACAAAGGTGCTAATCTTCCCCATTGGTAGCTCTGATAAAATCGTGATGGGAAATTACAATTTATTCTGTGCTTAGTATATCCCAGTCACAAAATCTTGATAAGAACATTATGATTCTAATTTCAGAGATGAGAAAGCAGAGGTGTCTAGAAATGAAATAACTTTCCATTTATTCCACTAACTGGTGGATTTATGTTTACAAACTGAATCTGTTTGGATTCAAAAGCTTATGGTCTTTCTACTCCATTATACTGTTCAATGAGAAATAAATGTAAAAAGGTTGCCTTGTCCACATGTACCCACTTGTAAGTCCAGACTCCCATACTCTGATACCATCTTAGCTAACAGCATGGTGGTTGTATTCAGTCACCTGTCCCTCAAGAAAGGCCCTTATCCTAAACCCCAGATGGCTTATTCAGGTAGTTTAAACCAGTTTCCCATAATTGGCAGAAGTGGCTTGAACTTTTGAGTGTATTTCAGAATCACCTGGAAGGCTTATTTGTGCACAGATGGTTGGGCCACACCTCCAGAGTTTCTGATTCTGTAGGTCTTGTGTGAGGTTAGAGAATTTCATGTTTCTTACAAGTTGCTCCTGATGCAGATGATGCTGATCAGAACTACACTTGAAAACAGTGTTAGGCATACTGTGCAGCTTGTTGTGGCCAATGACATGAGGGAAAGCTTTTGGGAAGGGTTTTCTCATTCTTAAAAGACAATATGTTGCCTTATTATTTGAAATCATTTGCAACATGCTCTTCTGTTACTTGCAACCAAAGTCATCCTAAGTGGTACAGAAGAGTTAGAAGTTACTGTCTCCATTGTTGTAAATTTCAATTACTCATGGTAGGCAAATTAATAGATCGTGTTGTATTACCACTTATATTTATAAACTTTTATTTCTATTTACTTTATTAGAGGTAGTCATTACATTGAAGCACTATCATAAAAGTGCCTGTTACAAGTATTAGTAGAAACAGTCATAATCAATAGAATTTATGACTTTGTTACAACAAAAGTATACCAGTAGGTTGTGCAGTACATTGGACACCTGTTCTGAGATGTGTATTTCTAGACCTAGTCTTTTTGTGTGCTGTTAAAGGGTTTTGGCACTAGATGACATGTGTATAACAATTTGTAGCTAAGCATATTGCCAACCATGGGTCTTGAGGCATTCTTTGTAGGCATTTGAAAACATAACATTCAGGATAGTTGTTTTAAGATTATTTTAATGAAAATATTCATTATTATCACATGCCTGTCATAACCCATCCTTAAAATACATTAAATGTGGTGATGACATTTGAAACAGGAATCAACATAAACCTCAACACAGAGTAATGCTAGTCACTTTAGCTGAATAAAGGCTTGGCTTCAGATGTTAACAGCTCTTGTTCCTCGTTTAGTTTCTGTGTAAGAAGTACTGACAAGTGCTGCTCTCTCTGACTCCGCTAACAGCAGTGTCAAGGTTTGCTTTGTGGATCACTAGAGAGACACAAGGTTTTTTTCTTTTCTTTTTTTTTTTTTCTTCAGTAACTAGCATTCCATTTTAAAAGAGTCTGTTCTCCTATGCTTACTTGATACAATGGAACTATTTTGTCTTTGATCATTCAGCCTCCAAAACAAACCCTATTCAAACTAAACTCAGTGGATAAGTACACGGCATCCTTTTAGGCTACTTGTCCCATCATTATTTTCTATCCAATTGAAGTTACCTCTGTTACCTTGGTAACCAAACTAGAACTCTCTGCCAACAAATGTCACCTCCCCTGTATTCCTTAGGATGTTTGCATTCTGTAGCTTCTCTATCAGGTTCTCAAACCAAATTTTTATACACTCAGGGCCTCGTCATTTGAACTCAAATTATGCATCCCCCATCTTCCACTTTAAAAAGAAAATGAGGGGCGCCTGGGTGGCGCAGTCGGTTAAGCGTCCGACTTCAGCCAGCTCATGATCTCGCGGTCCGTGAGTTCGAGCCCCGCGTCAGGCTCTGGGCTGATGGCTCAGAGCCTGGAGCCTGTTTCCGATTCTGTGTCTCCCTCTCTCTCTGCCCCTCCCCCGTTCATGCTCTGTCTCTCTCTGTCCCAAAAATAAATAAACGTTGAAAAAAAAAATTAAAAAGAAAATGATATCTCTCTTTTGAGTAACTTAACCTTGTATTAAATTAGTATGTTTATATTATTAAAGGGGCCTTTCTTTTTTTCTTTTATAAATATTTAGTGAATGCTATGTGCCAGGTACTATTTAAATACTTTTCAAATATTAACTCATTTAATCATCACAACAAGCCTATGAAGTAATACTATTACTTCCAGTTTACAAATGAGGTAAATGAAGAACAGATACATTAAGCAGCTTGTTAAAGTTCACACAGATAGTGATAGAGACAAGATGTGAGCCCAAACAGGTTAGTTTCAAATATCTGAGCCCTTATCAATCTGCTATAAATAGCAACTAGAAGTCCCCAAATCAGTGTTGTTAGGAAAACAATTTATAGATTAATAGTCTTTTGACTAATGCTAACCACAAAAGCCAATGTTAGATCATTTGAATCTATTCTGTTCCTGGAAAGTGGTGAATCTTATATTTTTTTAAATAGGAAAACAATTTATTCTCAGACCATCACAAAACTTTAAGCAATTTCCCAAATGTCACTCAAAAATACTAAAACACATATATAATATCTGCCAAGAATTTCTGCAGAATATATAAAGTATGAAAAACCACCAATTACCTAATTATGTGTCATTTAACAGACTCATAAGTGGATCTGTGTGCAGTATGCAATAATACTCTAAAATATTGGCTATGAATTGTTTTTCTTCTACATGGAAATGAATGAAGTATGATATAAAAATGCATATGTTAAAGATACATAATGATTTCAAATAACTTAGCAAAATAAATAAGCAATAATGCAATTAGGATTAGTTACTTCCTGATTGAAGAATTGCCTGAATGACATTTGATACAAGGAAAAAAGTCATCCTTATCCTTAATATGTGGGAAAGATAATACTACATCCTAACAACACAAACACAGACATGATCTTATCAAGAGAATGGCTAAGATACTATTGGCCACTAAACATTCTCTCCCCTGGTCTCCTGTGTGACTGGAATGTTTTTCTAGTGCATCCATGCACATTCAATGTAACGTGTTTTCAATTATGATAGTAAATTTCAGGATTACTTTTTTTTCAATTCATCAGAATGAATATTTGTGTGTTGGAATTTCAGATAGTTTTAGATGCTTGTATTAACTTCAAACTGCTGGAACATGAATTATAAGTGATTCCTTTGACTTGAAAACTAAGTAACTGAATCCTGACATAAAAATTTTGATAAATAGAGCAAGCTGTTGGTACACAGACTTTTGATGTTATTTCTATACATTTTAGAATGGAGGATGCCAACTCCTTTCTTACACTCAAAAGACAAATACCTTTGATCAAAGTTCATTTGTATATTTTGAGATGATGCATTCTGCCAGTCATTGAATTGATGTTAAATCAAGTGGAAGAATAGGCATTCTGTGCTAGTTTGAACTGATTACATCAAAAGTCCAGGTTTTTGTTTGTTTGGGTTTTCTTTCTTTCTTTTTTTGGCTTTTGGTGTTGTATTTTGTATGGTGTGTGTGTGTGTGTGTGTGTGTGTGTGTGTGTGTGTGTGTGTGTGTATGTGATGAGTAATACCTCTCAAACAGTTTAGCTTAGTTTAGATATATAGATAGATTCTTTAAATGCAATGGAAGTACAACATAACAGAATGCCTTTCAATTAAACGAGCACTCCCCTGGCTTACCTCTGGGTTGATTTCCGGGAGCGATGGATATTGCTAATTCTCTTGGGCTGTCTCAGTTGAATTCCCTTTTGATGATCCACAGTTTCCCTCAGGAGGCAGTGAAGTTATTTGGCAGTCCTAGGAACGGGCTGTGACCTTACTAATATGACCTTAGGTTCTTTAATGTTATTCTTAAACGTATGGTGGGTTTGGAGACTAACAAGTATTGAGTAAATATAATATATTATAAAATTGCCTAATTTAAATTTAGTAATTCTAAGAAGTACATATTTTATCTAGATTTTATGAATGATGAAACTGGGAGTCAAGTTTTAAACCCAAGGCCACATGACAAATAAGCCTATGAATCAGATTGGTTCCATACCTGACTCCAAAATGTGTAAAAGTCTTTTAGCAAGTTCCACGTTGTTTTTCAAATCCTGCAAGTAGGTTGGGGAAATCTCTAGGATTTTCATTTAAGAAAATCCAATGAGTTCCTCTATGTCAACCATACATCTTAGAGAAGGAACAACTATAGTCTTAGAGGATATTTCTTAATCTACCCTTACTACATAGGTGCAACCATATTAAAATAAACAAGGAATAAAGTTAAAGCCTTTAAAATGGCAATAATGTTGGTAAAGGAGGAAAACATGGGAGAAAGTTTATAGAATACATACATGAAAGACTGTATATTTATGAAATGATAGGATGACCTTGCTTTTAAAATTCTCAGGTCTTTTATTAGCATCAGTTTGCTGTGCTACCTCCTTGACCTTCTCCTAAGATTCTGGCAACACAAGACAAATACAGCATGGCATATTGACCCTGTGTATTCTGCCATTCTATTAAAAGCTTAGATTTAAATGTGATTTTAAATCTTAGCTGGAAGAGATCCAATGCAGCCCTTTCATTTTGCATATAAAGACTAAAGCTCAAAACGATGGTATGACCTAGTCTAGAACATGCTCATAACTTGTTTCAGGGCAGGACTAGACTTCTAGCCTCCACACGCTAAATCCGGTCTTCCTCCTCAATGAAGAGGGGCTTTTTACTTCACTGAAGATTCACCATGCCACTCTTCTTCAGAGAGGTTGTTGAAACCTTTCACACCAGAGTCTGTAAGTTTGCGTATCAAACTGCCTTTCCAAAACTGAGCCTTGATCCTTAATCCAATAAAATCCCGTTCTTGCTGCTGTGTGAAATACTACATAGATGATTTCCAGTTGGGAGCTACATCAGGTGTTTTTTTGTTTTTTTGTTTTTTTTTTTTTGTCATTATTTATTTGTTATGCTATTTAATTTAATTTATTATTATTATTATTTTTTTGTTAGAGCATGAGTGGTAAAGGGAGAAAGAGAGAATCTTCAGTGGGCTCCGCACTGGGCATGGAGGGCTGCATATCACAACCTTGAGATCATGACCTGAGCCAAAATCAAGAGTCGGTCACTGAACCGACAGAGCCACCCAGGAGCCTCTGTTTTGTTTTTGTTTTTGTTTTATATCTTTTAAAAGATAAAAACATTTAACTTCTCTTGGGTTCAGCAGGCTTTTAGGTACTTATTAAAATTTCTTCTATATTTCAAATAAATAATAGACTTATATTTGGCAAAAAGAAAGAATGATTTCATCAAATTTGTATGAGAATAGTCTTATGCCTGCAGTAAATGTACATGCACACTCAGCCTCTTGTAGGAAGGGCCGTTTGTGGAGCCTGAGATAACTTATGGGTGCAGCCATGAGAGCTGTGTGCCTTTGGAGGGTTGCTGCTCACTTAGGTTATTGATGGTATTTTATTGTATTGATCAGAAAACACAATTTAGCTGTTTCAAGTGCCCTGTAGTGCCCTGTATTCCAGACTGGTATAAACTCTTTCTCTTCTGATTTCTCTTGTCATTATCAATCATTTTTCCCTTTTGAGGCAGGCACAACACTTCCATGGTTTGATCTCATGCCCATGCTTTTTAGTTTAGACATATTACCCTAGGCTAGGAATGTTCATCTTTTTAATGATCATCCTTATCTTTATTAGAGTGAAAGCACATATTCCTAAATCCTCTGCTGTGTTTTACTGGAACAACAATGTGTTCTAAAGAAGAAACTCCTGAAGTCACCAAAAAGGGGTTCTATCTATTGGTGCCATTGATTAAAATTAGCTGATTTCATCCAATTTGTTATTGGTGATAGTAGAAATTTGTCAGTCTTCTCAGTTAAAGAGGTTCCAGATACTTACCGTACTTTTTCTTAGAATTTATCTCAAGGAGTATTTTGCCTATGAAAACATCAGAGAGTGTTTTGATTAAAGAGGGAAGAAAAGCCTGTGGGGTTTATAATATATCCATTGGATAGGACCGTAACTATTCATTTAGAGCTCTTATCTGTGCCTGAAATGGAAGATTTAAAGAATCTGATGCCTTGGACTTGGTTCTCTCCCTCCCTCTCTCATCACTTTTCCTTTTATTTTTTTTTCTTGTCTTACTTCATCTCCTTTTATTCTTACTTCCTCTCCACTTCCTCTCAGCGAGGTAGTTTGAGCCTCAGCAGGTGTCAGTGAAGTTTATTTTGAATATGTTTTCTTCTGTAAATCATGATGAGCTTATATTATACAGCTAAAAAGGGTTTTAAGAGGCAGTTTGGTGAATATTTCTAAAACAACCATTAGAGGCACCTGGGATGCCCTTTGCCTAAGGAGCTCTGGCAGGGGTTTTCTGCAGACCCTTTCAGTAATTTTTCCAGATGTTGGATAATTCTGAGTGTAATTCATTTGCTAAATACCTATTGAGCAGAGATTATACCTTTTGCCTAACAGAGGTCCTCATGGGCTAATTTTAAACATAATTTTTCACATTTAGTTTTCAATGAAGATAGAGACAAGACATCAATGACCTTGTAATCATACTTCAGTTACGTGTGAGACTTAACAAAATTTCATCAAACTTTATTCTAAATAATCTTGAATTTCTTTTATGCTAGCATCACAGATTTGTCTCTTTTTTATTTCTGTTTAATTCCTAGCCTGTTTTTGGCTCTTCCTCAAAATTTTTGTTGCCTGATGAGATTCTGGACTTTTATAATAAAAGTTGGGATAGATTGGCTGAATTAGCAACCATCATCTTATTTGAAAGAGAAATTACATTTTAAGGAGAGAAGGATAAAAAATTTATTCTGCCATGTAAATGTATGAAAAAGGAAAGGGATTTGTTAGGAATAGCTTCTCAGCATTGGGTTATGAGTTATTAGGAGGAGTTAGTATGAATTTTGGCATTTTGGCTTGCTGTTCTCTCCTAGAAGATGAAACGACATGTCTCTTAAGGATCATGATTCCTTAATGCCAATGAAGACCTATACTTCAGGAGTTAATAATCATTGCGTGGCCAGTGACTCTAATAGTGAAACAGTTAGCTTTTTGGCTTTCTCCCATGGGGTAGTTATTAAGTTCTAACTGTGTTTCTCATATTTCACATAAAGTAGAACATCTAATAGAAATTTCTTTTTGTGTGTGTGATGATGATTATTTTAATTAATTTTTAAATTTTAATTCCAATATAATTAACTTACAGTGTTATATTAGTTTCAGGAATATAGTATAGTGATTCAGCAATTCTCTTATGCTCATCACAATAAGTGTATTCTTAATCCCCTTCACCTATTTCACCCATCTCCCCACCCTCTTTTCCTCTGCATATGCTTTATTTTAAAAAAAGTTTCTTGGTTTCTTTTTTTTTAATTTTATTTTTTATTTTTTAAAATTTACATCCAAATTAGTTAGCATATAATGAAACAATGATTTCAGGAGTAGATAGACATTTTTTACTTGAAGCTACTTCAGAATACTTGGTTCTAAAAGATATATATAAAACATTCCATCCAAGAAAAATAGATTACACATTTTCTTCAAGTACACACAGAAGAATCCCCTGGTTAAATCACATAAAAAGAGATGAAGGAAAGAGATGGCCATCTCCCCAGTAAGCTACTCTGGAAGAAGGAAGTTGGCAAAATAGCATGTTGTATTCCTGAATATTTAGGACTTAAGCATGAAGACTTATTGAATATTTTGACATGACTCTTTGCTTAAGAAGAACATTAACCACTTTGATTTATATATTTTTTTCTATGAGTAGAGGAGAAGCAGAAGAAATACTATAAACTCAGTAGAAATAAAAAATTGTACATGTAGTCTGAGCCAAATTATTTTGTTTTGTAGTCTAAAACTACCAGGTCATTGTGACTGGCACCATTTATATTCAACTCCAGGCTTATTATAATTACACAGGAAATCTAAAATTAAGAACAAATTCACCAATGTGTTATAAATCTATTAAGAATCTCATCACAAGACTTGCATATTAAAAAAATTTTGAAAATAATAAAGCCAAGAGATTGCTTAGAATTCCAACCTTCCTATTTACAAGAAACCTAAAATCTCATGTAGTTAAAAAAAAAAAAAGGTGTTCTAAAAAGTATATTTTCCAGTCAGAATTCTGGAATAGCCCTGATATTAGAGGTAGCATGCATTAAAAGTAGAAGTAAACAGTGAGAAAGCTCGAGGATGAATTGAAGAGATGTGGAAAAACTATGCCAGTTTCCTTTCTCAGTTATACTTGTGGTGATTACCATCAATCCAGCTCATTTAAAGAGAATGAGCTTCTGTGGAAATTGCCAGTGATGCGTTGGGGCTGTAGAAAGAGAAGAGATATTGCTACAAGAAATTATACCTGCCCTTCAGGAGTAGGAGCTCTTTATCCACCTACTAAATCTCTTGAATTCAAATTTCTTTCTAAGGTCTGCACCATGGGGATTTTGATTTGGATTAAAGAAGTCCAGGCCAGCTGCCAGTATACTAGTCAACCTACACCAGTGGTTCTCAGCTCTTTGTGCATATTTGAATCATTTGGAAAGAATTTAAAAATATGGATGCCTGGACCCCATTCACAGATATTCTGATTTAATTAGCCTGGAGTGAGGCCCAAACATTAGTATTTTAAAAAGCTTTCCAAGTAACAGAAAGAGTACTGGTTGTTGTCATGGCAGAGTAACAGACTAAACCTCCTGCCAATAGCAATTATTAAAGCTGGACAAAATATAAAAGGCAAGAGTATTTGAAGGCACTCGAGAACAACTAAAGTAGGGAGGCATAAACCAGAAAGGATATGATCCTTGAAAGAAGTAAAATATTCAAGGTGTGTTTATTATATACCAAGTTTTTCCCCTGAGGGCATGCCTCAGATCCTCATAATGCATTAAGAATTGGTTACAGTACTGAGAATAGTATTGCTTCAGTCCTGGGGAAAATTAACCCAAAGGCTATTCTGGTCCTGCATAAGTAAGCAGAAAAATAGGATGCAAATATGTTAAATTGTTTCAAAGTAACTTCATTACTTACCAGAATAAACTCTAAGAATATTTATAGTAATTTTAAAAACAAGAAGCTAACACAGTGCTATAGATTGAATGTTTGTGTCCCCTGAAAATTCATTGTTAAAACTAATCCTCAGTGTGATGGCATTAGGAGGTGAGGCCTTTGGGAAGTGATTGGAATTAGGACTCTTATAATAAAGAGACCCCAGAGAGCTCCCTCACCCCGTCTACCATGTAAGGATACAGGCAGAAGATGGCTATCTATGAACCAGGAAGTGGGTCCACACGAGACATCAAATCTGTTAGTGTCTTGATCTTGGACTTCCCAGCCTCCAGAACTATGAGAAATAACTGTTTGTTGTTTAAACTACCAAGTGTTTGGTATTTTTATTATGGCAGCCCAAGCAGACTAAGACACATTTTCTCACATTCACAGAAAATTATTAGCATGGAAATAAATAGAAAAATATAATCCATAATGAAGATTTGATTTTTAATGAGCTGAAACTGACTCAGAAATGACACAGATTATCAAATTAGCAGATGAGGGCATTAAAAGAGTTACTATGATTATATTTTACATGTTTAAGAAGCTAGAGACTGAATATGTAGAGATATGCAGAATATTTTTTAAAAGACCAAAATAGACTTCTACAGATGAAAACTACAGGGGCACCTGGGTAGCTCATTTGGTTCATCTGACTCTTGATCTTGGTTTTTCTCTAACCAAAAGACAGGGGTCTCACCAAAAATCTTATTTCTCATCTTTAGGAAAAGGCCTCTCCATTGAAGCATGTTTGGCATTTTTCTCTCAGGAGAAGGCAAACAACTCACTGTCATTTCAAAATTCTTGGCTCTGTCTGTACTGTCTAGGAAAAAAGAGAAGTAAACAACGTGTGGTGTTTAAGGGTTAAAAAAAAATTAGGGAAATTGCTTAAAAGTGCAAGCTGCTAAGGGAAAAAAAAAAGTTGTATGTAAGCCCTTTTGTTCTTTAAATGTATGAGCCTCTTATCTGCAATAATGCTTCACTGTCCAAGAAATATGTAAGAAAGAGATCTTTGGTGCAGAGGGAAGTAATAATAATAGGAAGTTGCTGGAAGTGAAAGCAAGGGACCTGACTCTGACTGTTAGGAAAACTGAGATTTGAGCTTTTCATTCAGTGATATGTTTGGGATAGGGGTGCGAGGTTCTAGGGAATGTGTCTCTGGGAATGCTCCTAATGCAGAGATGAGAGAAGTGACCCAGCAAGAGAACTTGTTGGAGCACCTGGCTCTGATGGGGACCATGGCACAGGAAATGTAATTGCTATGCAGATAAGCCACCCACCAAACTTCTGGTCATAGTAGGGGCTTGAGGCTTTACTTTTTTTTTTTTTTTTAATTTTTCTTTAACATTTATTCTTTTTTGAGAGTGAGAGAGACAGAACATGAGTGGGAGAGGGGCAGAGAGAGAGGGAGACACAGAATCTGAAGCAGGCACCAGGCTCCGAGCTGTCAGCACAGGGCCTGACATGGGCCTTGAACTCATGGACTCACAGACTGTGAAATCATGACCTGAGCTGAAGTTGGACACTTAACCTACTGAGCCACCCAGACGCCCCATTGAGGCTTTATTTTCTTAAGAAACAAGGCCATTGCAGGACCTGCCAGACACTCATGGATTATGTAGGAATTACACCCCTGCAGTCCTCCTGGCCACTGTGTTTGTTGGTTGAGGCTTGTATCTCAGTATATTCTTGAAAATACTTGAGATTAGCCTGTGTGGTGATGCAGTCAGTTAGCATTTGAGGTATCCTAATTAAGCATCTACATTCTAGAAGCCGCTAATGCAAAAGCTGCAAATATAATTGCATCTGCACTTGAGACACATAGTTAACAAGAGAAATACTAGAAATAACTTTTCAGTTGTGAAGTGGACGTTAGTTAATATTGGCAGTTAACTAGACCTAACGTACCAGCACCTCTTTGTAACTAGGTTATATGAATCTGGTCAAATAGGAATCGTCAACCTGTTCTGCCCTGTTTTACCCACTTAATAGAGGATTCTGTCTCCTAATCTAATTTGAAGGCAATATTAGCTTGTCTTCAGTATAATTTTACATTTGCCCTTCATTACAGGAACTTAGAAGAGGAGACAGGAAGTAAGGAGTATACTGAGTTTATGTACAAGTTATGTATTTTTTGTGCCTGTAGAGTAAAATGTCTACATGTGTGGAAAATTGGACTTAAACTTGCTTTCACTCCAACCTCCTACCTGCTGGTGAAGTTGTGGGCAAGGAGAACTCTGCTCTTAATTACCTACAGCCACTAGGAGCTGCTTAGTCTCTCCATAGGGAATCTCTCTCTGAGAAAAGTAAACTGGCATAGTTCAAGTCACTAAAAGTGAATGTGAGCTTCAGATTTTGGAAGGAAGCTGTGACACATTGGTTTATTCTGAAAAGGTCAGGAAATAAGAAAGAGAACTGTATATCTGAACTTACAAAAATCTATGAAAAATAGTCCAAATTGTAGTTAATCATGGTAGATAAGGGGATGAATAAACAGGTAAGGTCTTTCACTTTATTTTTTTTTTTTTAATTTTTTTTTTCAACATTTATTTATTTTTGGGACAGAGAGAGACAGAGCATGAACGGGGGAGGGGCAGAGAGAGAGGGAGACACAGAATCGGAAACAGGCTCCAGGCTCCGAGCCATCAGCCCAGAGCCCGACGCGGGGCTCGAACTCACGGACCGCGAGATCGTGACCTGGCTGAAGTCGGACGCTTAACTGACTGCGCCACCCAGGCGCCCCAGGTCTTTCACTTTAGATACTTACATATATTTGCTGTGCAAATATATGTATTTTTAGAATATGTGTGTCAGTGTATATGTGTGTGTTAATATGCATGCAAATCTATGAATAAATCTGGAGCATATTAACTTTAGTTTAGAGTGTGATTTTTCTTTTAGTTGGAATTGGAGTAGGTAACTGATTTACTTACTTAGAAAGATTTTGTCTGCAGGTGTGAATTGTTGTTAAAAAAGAAAAAAAGAAGTCAGCTTTCCTTTGTCAAATATGTGCAGTAAATTCTTTTTCAAGTTTAAACCTATATCAAGTGATTTTTTTTACAGAAAAGGTGTTACAAAGGCATGCACTGCATTGTACAGTATGTGTCTGCTTTTTTGACACTGAATACATAGGCAATATTTTAATTTCTTTTTTCCCTCTTATTAGACTTGAATGAAGACACTTTGCATTAATGATTTAGAGTACTCTATGCTTGTAGAGAAAATACAATTAAAATTCTGTTTTTTAATCCAGGAAATATTTTGTGAGTGTCTTATTATATGATCCATATTGAGTGTTAGAAACAACTTGATTCTTTGTAATGTAAGTTGAACAAATAACTCCTTTCTGTGACAACATCTGAGAATTGAACAAAAACTTATTTTTTCCCCCAAATGAAAAGAAACTCAGTTTCTCCTTGTCTTTTGCTCTTGATCTTCCTCATTTGGTACCTTTCTTCTGAATGTAGAGCCTCACAGTTTTCTCTTCTAGTGTCTCAGGTTATTTTGTATTCATGTTGTATTCATGACTAGAGCAGTGCCCGTTGCAGTACAGGTCGGGCCACTTCTCTGTGTGACCTGAAGCAAGTTACCTCACTAGAGATCCAGTGATTTCTGTGGCAAAGAGATAATATGTACCTCTTATGTTCATTGGGACAGATTTAAGGGAAACTATGCATTTGAAGCTCTTAGTATAGAATATGCTCTCAGTAAATGTTGGATGCTTTTCTTGTGGAGATGGATATATATATATATATATATGGATGGGTATATTTTATTTATTTATATATATATATATATATATATATATATATATATATATATATATTACCACCAACATCGTTGTCATCACCACCATTTTACTTTTTAATCTATATGGAGAGGCTTATTTAAAAAAAAATGGTTATTTATTTTTGAGAGACAGAGCATAAGCAGGGGAGGGGCAGAGAGAGAGGGAGATACAGAATCCAAAGCAGGCTTTAGGCTCTGAGCTGTCTGCACAGAGCCCGAAGCAGGGCTCGAACTCACAAACCATGAGATGGAGAGGCTTTATTTTTCAAGTTATTTTTGTTAAATAGATATTGCACAGAAATAATATTCAAATAAGATTTTTGTTGCCTACAGCTGCTCTAGTTTTAAAGTGGGACTGTTTCTTATAAGAATAAAGAACTCTTCCAAATCAATAAGAAACATTCCAGTAGAAAAGCAATTAAAATTGGGATAAGAATGTCACAAGACAGTTGTTCAGATTGCCAGTAAACATGAAAAGGGCTCAAACAAATTAGGAATTAGGGAAATATAAAATGAAACCATAACCGGATCTCAGTACACACCAATCGTAAGGACTGAAATAAAAATTATTGAAAATTCCTAGTGTTATCAAGAATTTTGGGAGACTGAGACACTTATACATGGTTTTGGGAGTGCATATTGGTGCTACCATACTGGACAACTTTTAGGTATTTCTGAGTTAACCTGAACATTTACATAATTTAGAATTCCTAGTTATATACCCAACAGATACGTATGCATACATGCACTATAAGATATAGACTTACACAGTAATGTTTATAGCAGCACTATTTGCATAGTTAAAACTTGGAAACTCTTCAAATGTTCATCAACAGAATGGATAAATAATTTTTGGTATATTTATGAAATTGAATACTATACAGCAATGAATACAAATTACTGCTACAAGCAACATCATGGATTAATCTTACAGTTATAATCACGATAATATTATAAGCCATACACAAAACTGCATAAAAATGTGAATCTATTATATAAATTCAAAACCCAACAAAAGTAACCTATGGTGATAGGAATTAGAATCTCTGGGAAGGGGATTGGAAAATAGGTGGGAGCATAATGGATACTTAGGGGAATGCGATAATATTCTATTTTTTCTTTTGAGTAGGAATTCTATGGGTATGTTCAAGTTTAGGAAATTAGAGTACGGTGTGCCTGGGTGGCTCAGTTGGTTAAGGCTCCAGCTTCAGCTCAGGTCATGATCTCACAGCTCATGGGTTTGAGCCCCACATTGGGCTCTGTGCTGACAGCTCAGAGCCTGGATCCTCCTTCAGATTCTGTGTCTCCCTCTCTCTCTGTCCCTCCCCACTCACAGTCTGCCTCTCTGTCTCTCTCTGTCTCTCTCTCTCTCTCTCTCAGAAGTAAATAAACATTAAAAAATAAATTTAGAAAATTAGTAGAGTTGTATATTTTTGTATATAATTTTATGATTTTGTACTTATGTTCTTTTCTATATTATATTTCAATTTAAAAGGTATTTACAAATAATAAATTATATGGAGTTACCTCATAGTTGGTGATGTAATTCACTAAGTTTTAGGAAATCAGTCTATTTGTGGACTTTTTGTTTGTTTATGCATGGGGGAATGAACCTGACAGCATGGAGGATTGGGGATGTTAGCATTAACTTGGTAAAAGTGAAGGAAATGATAGCTATTATTAGACACCATATTTTTCAGGTTTCAGCATTACCTTTTACTTGGTAATTAATTTGAGGCTTTGTATAAAAAGCTTAGAGTTAGCTTCTGTATTTTGGATGATCAGATAAGATAAACTCTTTTATGATCCTGATTTCTACTTGTTGGCTCCTAAACTGAGCTCTCTTTTGAGGTAGACACCTAACTGGGGTCTCTGACCTATGGGCTCAGGCTCTCCTCACCTCTGTCATTGTTTGGATCTAACGTTCTTATGTAAAGGAGGCTAGAAGGAAGTTAGTTATTAGTTTCTGCCACTTGGAATATGTGATTAATAGTGATGATTACTAACATTTATTTAGCTCTTACCATATGTCAGGCCTTAGGATTATCCTGTTTCTCTTGACTTTGTTGTTTCACGTTCTGTGTTCTTCCTCTGTTTCAAATCACTAGCAATTGTGTTGAGTCTGTCTCTAAGTCCCTTATCTTAGTCCCTGATCTCATCACTGGTGCTACCACCTTGGGACAAGGCATCTTTGTCTTTTACCAGACCTATTGCACTAACTTTGTTGCTGGATTCTCTGTTTATTACCAATCCAGTGTACAGAGTTCAGGTTCTGGACATTCACAGAGCCTTCAGCTCCCCCTGTGGACTGCATGGTTTCAACTCTGACTCCCCACTAAGGCTTTGGGTGCCCTCTATTTCTGGCATTTTCAGATTCCCATTAATTAGCTTAGCTGGTGTGTGTGTGTGTGTGCGTGTGCGCACGTGTGTGTGTGTGCGCGCGCGCGTACATATGTGTTTAAATCACATTTTGTTCCTTATTTTATTTTATTTTAAAAAAAAATTTTTTTTTCAACGTTTATTTATTTTTGGGACAGAGAGAGACAGAGCATGAACGGGGGAGGGGCAGAGAGAGAGGGAGACACAGAATCGGAAACAGTCTCCAGGCTCTGAGCCATCAGCCCAGAGCCCGACGCGGGGCTCGAACTCGCGGACCGCGAGATCGTGACCTGGCTGAAGTCGGACGCTTAACCGACTGCGCCACCCAGGCGCCCCTGTTCCTCATTTTAAAATTTAAAACAGGAAGAGGAATTCCTGCATCCTCTTAATGTGACATCTCGACTGGAAGTTTCTAAATGTATTATGCTGACAAGGGCATGAGTCTAAATAACAACTCACTTATAACAATTACTGATAACATTCTAGTTCACACTGTATTTTCTCCTATATTCTCATTTCTCTCCTATATTCTCATTTAATATTCATTATAATCTGTCTTTTAGGAAGATATGATTGGTTTTTTACCTTTGGATAAAAAATATTAAAAAAAAACTTTTAAAAAATGAATCTGAAGAGTTTAATTTATTGAGGAATAAATTATTTTTTTAAATAGTGGTTTTATTTATGTTAATAAGAAAACCACAGCAGTGTAGGGAGTAAAGAAAGTCGCCCTAAATCTTAGCTCTTAGAACTAAATATTATCAATTTTAGGTTGATGTTGGTTTAGGCTTTACTCATAGACTCATAGATCTTCACTCACAGATTTCATACACGGATAAAAAGAGAATATAATAGACAGTCCAAACTCTGAGATTTTGACATTTTACTCTGCATGTTATTTTAATAAAATAGTATTAAAATTAATTTTACATGAAAAGAATTAGCTATGAAAAGGTAAGAATTAATGAACTTAGTACTACATACCTAAATTTTCCTCTATGTTAAAAATAATGTGAATATAGAAATTAGTTTTTAAATCAACATAATTTACCTTAAATATATTGTAGTTTAACTCTATTGATAAAATGAGACAGTTTCAAATATTTCTGTTTCCACCTCATTGTTTATTTTTTCTTATTTTTAACTTGAGATTTATAATATTAATATTGTAAAGCATTATTCCTATATCAACAGCCCCACTGTTGTTGTAATACCTTTTCCATTTTAAATTTTATTCTAATTTAACTCAAGTTTATTTGGTTTCATTCAAAAGAGCATTTTATTTATTCAGTGATTAATAAAGTAAGATAAAGGTCTTTTGCATATGTGACAATGTTACTGCTTTATATTTAAGGAAGAGTTTAACT
Source organism: Puma concolor (assembly GCF_028749965.1). Taxonomy (NCBI): domain Eukaryota; kingdom Metazoa; phylum Chordata; class Mammalia; order Carnivora; family Felidae; genus Puma; species Puma concolor. Next base: position 138,666,683 of record NC_141674.1, on the reverse strand, counting down.
GGGTTGCTAATGAATGTAGGCAGACTAACTTTTGCTGCAGTAACGAAGTGTTTTCTGCTTTAACAACACAGATTGATTCTGTCATTTTTCTGGAGGTCAGGAGTCCAAAATTGGTTTCATTAAGCTAAAACCCTAGAATCAGCAGGACTGTGTTTCTTCTGAAGACTGTAGAGAAGAATCCGTTTCTTTGCCTTTACCAGATTCTAGAGGCTGGTACATTCCTTGTATCATGGTGCCCTTATAATAGCTAGTCAAGGCTTTCTCATGCTGCATCATTCTAACACACCCTATCCTGCCTTCCTCTTTCACTTGCAAGGACCTTTGTGATCATATTGGTCCCACCTGGAAAATCCAGATTACTCTCCCCATCTCAAGGTCAGCTGATTATCAACTTTGATTCCATCTGCAACCTTAATTCTCCTTTCCTATGTAACCTAATTTATTCATGGTTTCTGAGGATTAGAATGTACACATTTTTGGTGGGGAGGGTACATCCCCATTCTGCCTAGGACATAATTTACTTATTTATTTTTGTTAGATTGTCAATTACCATTTAGAGGGATTGAAATAATAAGAAAAATATATTTTGCCATTACTCACTCAATTTCTATTTCCATTCCTCTTAATTCCTTTGTTAGATGTAGATTTGCCTCTGGTATTATTTTCTTTCTGCCTGGTTGATTTCCTTTACTTTTTCTAGTGCAGATATTCTGGTGATGAATTCTTCCAGCTTCTGCATTTCTGAGAATGCCTTTATTTTACTTTTGATTTTGAAGGGTATCTTTTTCTGCATAAGTAATTCTAGGTTGACGTTTATTTCTGTACTTTAAAGGCGATTCTCCACTGTCCTCTGGATTGGATTATTTCTGGTGAGAAGTCACCTGTCATTCTAATCTTTGTTCCTCTGTGTATATACATGTTCTTTTTTGTCTGACTGTTAGTAAGGGTATTTTTTATCTTTGGTTTTGTGCTGTGCCTTGGTATAGCTTTTTTTTTTTTTTTTTTTTTTGCTTAAGTTTTGTTGAGCTTTTGAATCTGTGGGTTTATTATTTTCACCAAATTTGGGAACTGTTTGAAAACTAAAATAAATAAATAAAATAAATAAATAAGTGTCATGTCTCTCTTCTTTCCTTAAGGATGTCTTTTCACAGTGTAGATTGGGTCACTTGATGCTGTCCTACAGAACCTATCCTCCTTTCATTTTGTTCAGTCCTTTTTCATCCTGTTTTGTATACTGTGTGTGTGTGTGTGTGTGTGTGTGTGTGTGTGTGTGTGTGTGTGTTCTTTGTTTAATAGTATTGTCTGACTGAATCACATGCTGTCTCTTGTTGACCACTTGCAAAAAGGTAATTTTTTAACTATGTTTTCTGTAACTTCCTTCTAAGCTTTTTCAAAAATTTAAAAAGTTTTTTATTACATTTACTACCATTTTGAAAGCAATAATACTTGTACAATATTAAAAGCTAACTATATTTTTTCCTGTAAATACAGATCACCTTTTCAGTTTTCCAGAATTCATCTAGTTTTAATTAAGTTGTTGCTCCTTGTATGTTTTGTTTTATTTAAAATTTTTTTTTACATTTTATTATTGAGAGCAAGAGAGACAAAGCATGAGTGGAGGTGGGAGGCGGAGAGAGAGGGAGACACAGAATCTGAAGCAGGCTCCAGACTCTGAGCTGTCAGCACAGAGGCCTGGCTCAGGGCTTGAACTCATGAACTGCAGGATCATGGCCTGAGCCAAAGTTGGATGCTCAACTGACCTAGCCACACAGGCACCCCTGCTCCTGGTATATTTTAGTCTTAATTTTTTTTTTTTTTTTTCATCATGGTAAGTCTACTCTTTGATCTCCATCACATATTTCACCTACCCTTCCATACAGCCTCTCTTCTGGTAACCCTCAGTTTGTTTTCTGTAGTTAAGTGTCATTTTCTTGGTTTGTCATTCTCTCCCTCGTTCTTTTCTTTTTCCTTTGCTTGTTTGTTTTGTTTTAAAATTCCACAGATGAGTGAAACTATATGGCATTTGTCTTTCTCTGACTGACTTATTTTGCATAGCATTACACTCTCTAGTTCCATCCATGTTGTTGCAAATGGCAAGATTTCATTCTTTTTTATGACTAATATTCCTTTATATGCATATATATGTGTATATACACATGTATATATATATATACACATATATACATATATACTTATGTATATATACACATATATACATATATACACACATATACATATATATGTGTGTATATATACATATGTATATATGTACATACATATACATATACTTATATACATATACATATGTATATGTATACATATATATACATATACATACATATACATATACATATATATACCTATGTATATATATGCATGCCACATCTTCTTCATTCATCAGTTGATAGACACTTGGACTACTTCTGTAGTTTGACTGTTGTAAATAATGCTTCTATAAACATAGCAGTGCATATATGACTTTGAATTAGTGTTTTTGTATTTGGGGGTAAATACGCAATTGTGAAATTACTGGATACCAGGGTAGTTCTATTTTTAACTTTTTTGAGGAACCTCCATACTGTTTTCCAGAGTGGCTACACCAGTTTGCATTCCTACCAACTGTGGAAGAGTGTTCCTTTTTCTCTACATCCTTGCCAACACTTGTTTCTTGTGTTGATTTTGTATCCTGCAACTTTGCTCAATTCATTTATCAGTTCTAATAGTTTTATGGTGAGCCTTTCAGGTTTTCTTTATATAGTATCATGTCATCTCAAATACTGAGAGTTTTACCTCCTTACCAATGTGGCTGCCTTTTTTCTTTTTGTTGTCTCTTTGATGTGGCTAGGACTTCCAGCACTGTGTTGAATAAAAGAGGTGAGAGAGTGGACATCCTTGTCTTGTTCTTGACCTAGGGGAAAAGCTCTCAGTTTTTCACTATTGATCACGATGTTAGCTGTGGGTTTTCATATAAGACTTTTATTATGTTGTATGTTCTCTCTAGACCTAGTTTTCAGAGATTCTTTTTATCACAAATGGGAACTTGTACTTTGTCAAATCCATTTTCTGAATCTGCTGAAATGATCATATGGTTTTACTTTTTTCTCCTATTGATGTAATGTATCACATTGATTGTTTTGCAAATATTGTACCATCCTTGAATTCCAGGAATAAATCCCATGTGGTTGTAGTGTGTGATTTTTTTTAATGTATTGTTGGATTCAATTTGCTAATACTTTATTAAGGAATTTAGCATCCATATTCATGAGAGATATTGGCCCATAGTTCCCCCCCCCTTTTTTTTGGTGTTTTATCTGGCTTTGGTATCAGAGTGATACTGGCCTTGTAGAATGAATTTGGAAGTTTTCCTTCCTCTTCTATTTTTTTAGAATCGTTCGAGAAGAATAGGAATTAACTCTTTTTTAAAGGTTTGGTAGAATTTGCTGGTGAAGCCATCTGGTCCTGGACTTTTGAATTACTGATTAAATTTCATTGCTGGTAATTGGTCTGTTGAGATTTTCTGTTTCTCCTGATTTAATTTTGGTAGGTTATATGTTTCTAGAAATTTATCAATTTCTTCTAAGTTGTCCAATTTGTTGGCATAGAGGTTTTCATAATATTCTATTATCATTGTTTGTATTTCTATGGTGTTCACTGGTATTTCTCCTCTTTCATTAGAGATTTTCTTTATTTAAATCCTGCCTCTCTGTCTCTTTTGTATGTATGTATGTATGTATGTATTTTTGATGAGTTTTGGCAGGAGGTTTATCAATTCTGTTGATTTTTTCAAAGAACTGGCTTCTGGTTTCATTGATCTTGTTCTATCTTTTCTTTTTTAAGTTTCTTATCATTTATTCCTGCTTTAATATTTATTATTTCCTAAAGATATATTAATATATATATATATATACATATATATATATATATATATATATATACATATATATATATCAATGTTTACGTATTTATTTTGAGAGAGAGAGAGTGGGGGAGAGATAATCCCAAGCAGGTTCTGCACTGTCAGTGCAGAGCCTGACATGTGGCTCTATCTCCCCAATTGTGTGAGATCATGACTTGAGCCAAAATCAAGCATCAGACACTTAACCTACTGACCCACCCAGGTGCCCCAATATATGTTCATTTATTTTTAAGTTCACTAATCTTCTGTAAAAATCTAACTGGCTCTCAATCCTATCTAGTGTATTTTTATATCTCATAAATCATAGATTTTTACCTCTCAGAAATCATAGGCAGTTGGTGGATTTTGACATGTATGTCTTCGTGTGTAATTTGTGCATTTTCATGTGTCTGAATTCCTATTTTCACCGGGTTTCCCATGGATGAGATTGCATATAAGCAACCATAAAGTTTGTATTAATGATCAAATTGTTTCCTAATACATCAGTTGTGCCATAACAAATTATTTGTAAAACAAGCATGGTAGCAGAACTGACTACATATGGAATTCCTTTGTGGGTAACTTTGGAAACACATATAAGTCATTCTACATGTGGAAAATAAAAGATTCCACCCCCTCCTCCAAACGAATGTCTATATTAACAGTTCTTTCTCTTTGAGATTCCAGAACTTTATGAAAATAGTTTTCACTTCTAAAAGTTTGAAGTTCTCACTTCTAAAAGTTTTTTTTATCTTCCATGTCTATATTTAACATGCTCAACCTGACCTCCAACTTCTTGAATTTATCAAATACAGTTACAATGATCAATTTAATGTCTGTGTACTAATTCTGTCATGTGTATCATATCATTTTCTTGATTGGTTAAGTTTTCCCATGTTATGGATTATATATAACTGGTTCTTTGTCTAATAATTTTGTTAGATTTCAGACATCATCAGTTTCACATTGTTGGATTTTATTTTTGTACTCTTACAAATATTTCTGACCTTTGTTCTGGAACACTGTTAAGTTACTTGGAATCAGTTTGAATCTTCAGGTATTGCTTTTAAGCTTTGCTAAGTGGCAGCAGAGTACTGTGTAGGGATAATTTTATCTTTCTATTAAGGGATAAGTCTTCTTAGTATTTTACCAATGTCCAGTGAGCAATGAGGTTCTCTATTCAGGCGGTGAGCAGCTGAAGTCTTGACCGGGAGTGTAGAATCAGCTTCCAGATTCATTTAAATGGTTGTTGGCAGGAGGCTTCAGTTTCTTTCTGGCTGTTGGCTGAGGACCTCAGTTTCTCACTGCATGGATAACTCCACAAGACTGGTAGAGTGGTCTCACTTCATCGCAAATAGCTTTCTGTAAATGATAATATGAAACAAAGTAATATGGAAGTCCTGAAGCCTCTCTGATCTACACATGGAAATCATGCTTCATCATTTCTGCCAGAGTCTATTAATTAAAAGTAAGTCATTATATATAGCTCATATTGAAGGGATAGGGAATTAGGTTCTACCAAAGGAAGAAGAATAAAATAATTTGTGTATATAATTTAGAACTACCACAGCTTTCTGACCTTCAATTATTTACATTCTTTCCACATGCAAAATGGACTTATCTGCCATAAGACACCCCCCCCCCCGCCACCGTTTTCATCTCCGAAGTCTAGGATGGTGGTGTATAAATTAGATCCAAGAGATAAGTTCCCCTTGGATGTAATAGCTTAAGTAATTTCTCAAGGCTAGCTTCTTTCAATCTGAAGATTTGTAAAATAACAAGACCAATAATGTGCCCCCAGTACACACAACAGTCAATGAGACAGGCATAGGATAACTGCTCACGGAGACGGGAACTAAGTTCCACCAAAGGAAGGGACATCTAAGAATTTATGCACATATTTTAAAACTACCAAAGCCCTGAAAATAAAATTTTTGATGTTTCTGATCATTCTTTGTTCACTGTTTCATTTTCCTTTGAGTGTGTAAAGATAAAAGTGATAAGCCCTTTGGAAACCCCTACATCTAATGAAACACTGTGTTCATAAGTGGCGGGGGGTGGGGGTAACTTTTAGATTATTCCTTAGACTCAATAGTTTACCTCCCCAGCCTCCTTTCTTATTCCTTTTTTTTTTTCCCTCTCAAAACTGGGTGCAATGAGAATAGCAGGATTTTGTCAATTCCCTTCCTTTTTCTGCCACTGTAACGGTGAATAGGGGTTGAACAAAGTTGACTCTGCTGAAATATGCTAGCATCTCTGTTTTTCTCTTTTGGCCACCCCAGTTCAAAGAATATGTTTTGAGGTTGTGCTTCTTTTTTAAAAAAGTTTTGTCAGTGAATTTTGTCTGCATCTAGCTTGATTTTTCTAATTTGGTATATATTGGAGGCAGGAGACTCTGTGATCTGATTTAACCTGTCTTTGCTAAGGAAGGATCTCATGGATCTTAACTGAAAGCACATGGACCTAAATCAGAACCTGTACTTTGTTTTGTGACCTCATTTTGCTGCTCTCTCTTTTCTACTGACAGCGTATTCCCTGAAAGCTACAATTCTTTTATTCACGAATGTTTTGATAAAATGGAAAAAAAAAGTATGATTTCAAAAGCTGTAAAGTTCAGTGGGAAAAGGGTATTTTAACTTTATTTGGAACCTTTACTTATTTATATATCTATTTCAGTATATAGCATTCTAAATGTTTTACCCAATTTGATGTTTATTTTAGTAAATGTTGAATGACAGTGAATTGCAGTTGCTACATATATCACTCCCTTCAAAATATTTCTAATTTTATGCTTGCTTAGGACTCATCAGATATGTTTAAGCAGAAGTCAAAGGCATACCGGAATTTTTCTCATATTTTTATCACTCAAAGTCATTAATGAGAATGCTTCCTTTAGATTCTGTTTTTAGGGGCGCCTGGGTGTCTCAGTTGGTTAAGCCGCCGACTTCAGCTCTGGTCATGATCTCGCGGTCCATGAGTTCGAGCCCCACGTCGGGCTCTGTGCTGACAGCTCAGAGCCTGGAGCCTGTTTCAGATTCTGTGTCTCCCTCTCTCTCTAACCCTCCCCCGTTCATGCTCTGTCTCTCTCTGTCTCAAAAATAAATAAACGTTAAAAAAAATTAAAAAAAAGATTCTGTTTTTAAAGTATATAGATGGCATTCAAGCCCTTTTTTTCCTGAATTGCAACATATTCTAATGTGTTTCTAATGACTAGATGATATTTATTCTTTTTAAAATTTTTTATGTTTATTTATTTTTGAGAGAGAAAGAGAGAGAGAGTGGGAGAGGTCCAGATAGAGAGAGAGACACAGAATCTGATGCAGGCCGCAGAGCCCGATGTGGGGCTTGAACCCACAAACCGCGAGATCATGACCTGAGCCAAAGTCAGATACTTAATCAACTGAGCCACCCAGGCACCCCAATATTTATTTATTCTTATATCCATGATATAGGGTAGATGAAAATTAGGACCATAATTTGGATTACAAATTATAACCAGCAATATTTAGTCTATGTTGAGTTTATATTTTCTTTATAATTTTCATAGTTGTCTTTTAAGATTCAATCTCTTACATGACCATCACAAAACAGAATTTTCCTCTTTTATAGAAAGACTCCCCAAGGCTTATAAAGGTTTTAGTGCACTCAGTGCCAAACAACCCGTTCAGTAGTGTTAGGTCTGGAACTGAGGCGTGACTTCTAAACCAGCTCTGCATCCCCCAATTCACCACATACTTGATTCATGCACATCACCCCATATAAATATTTTTTCACAGTTAGCCATATTAATATTTATATTTTTTCTAAGAGGCCAGGATGAACATATTTTTTTTTCTTAATTATGCTGAACATTTATTCTGAGAACCGGTGACATCAGTGGAGAACAAGATTTGTATCTCTAGCTAGTTACAGTCTTTAAAAACCTTTTTAAAAAAAAAATTTAATGTTTATTTATTTTTGAGACAGAGGGGGACAGAGCACAAGTGGGGGAGGGGCAGAGAGAGAGGGAGACACAGAATCCGAAACAGGCTCCAGGCTCTGAGCTGTCAGCACAGAGCCCGATGCAGGGCTGGAACCCATGAACCGTGAGATCATGACCTGAGCCAAAGTTGGACGCTTAACTGACTGAGCCACCCAGGCGCCCCTAAAAACCTTTTTGATGAGGACTTGATATCTCCCTTACTGATACCAGATAGTATTAGGATAGAAGACTGCAGAGGAAATATTTTTCATCCAGTGACATGTGAGTGTCTTGACAGAATAATAACTATTACCTGATTTCAGTCAGTTGCTCCCAAATAATGGAAGAGCTTATATTTTTAGATATTACTTTTACTTACATTGTTGTCTGAAATGCAGAGAGGATAAGGCATGGAAACTGAACATGAATACTAGATTTAAACATACAACTGCCCCCCCCACCCCAGTTGTACAACATGTTTTTTTTGTTTTTGTTTTTGTTTTTTGCATCAAGCTACCACCTGGTAATAGCATGGAATTATTCTTATAATGTTAGGTGGAAAGATGATATTTTATATAAATTTGGCTTGAAAACAAAAGCGTTTGAAGGATTTCTTTTAAACCAGTGTGAAGTTGTGGCTTTGGAAGAGAGGTCAGATAGATGAAATGTTCTTTTAAATAGAAGATAATATATAATGGGAGTATTTGATACCTCTACTTTGTTTCAAGATGGGATAACAAAGATTGGAATTATAATGGGTTTTAGATATTGAACATTAGACAACACTGCAATTTCCAAGAGGAGGGACATAAGACAGCAGCAGGTTATTACTGGGGATAGTGGGAGGGTGGGCTTAAACAGAAACCTGCAATCTCAAGGATTTGATGAGACAGAAGAAATCTTTGCAGAAGCAGAAGTTCCGTGACAATTCAAATAAAGATATCTAGCTCAGGGTTTAAAACCATTCTATCAAGAAAACTCTCAGCCTTAATGCAAAACAAAATAAGGCTGTTTTTGTTAGCAGATCATAAAATTATCTAAACTTCTTTTTAAAATTTTTTAATGTCTATTTATTTTTGAGAGAGAGAGACAGAACATGAGTGGGGGAGGAGCAGAGACAGAGGGAGACACAGAATCCCAAGCAGGGTCCAGGCTCTGAGCTGTCAGCACAGAGCCCCATGCAGGCCTCGAACCCACAAACCGTGAGATCATCACCTGAGCCAAAGTCAGACACTCAGCCAGCTGAGCCACCCAGGCACCATTAGAGTGAATTTTCTTTCTATAGACAAGGAATAATAAACAAATGAAATTGAAATTTAAAAATCAATACAATTTGCACTAATGTAAAGTATAAAATATTTAGGAATTAATTTTTAAAATATTTGGAAGACCTGTACACTAAACCCTACAATATTTTTTTCTTTTTAGTAATTCACAAATTGATTTAAATGTAGATGGGAATACAAAGGAATTAGCATAGCCTAGAAAGAATGGTCTCTTCAACTAATGTGCCAGGATAATTGTTACCTATATTAAAAATAAATAAATAAAAATAAAAAAAAGAACTTCCATCAATACCTCATAACATAAGCAAACACTAACTCAAAATGGATCACAGACTTCAATATAAAACCTAAAACTATATAAATTCTAGGAAGAGAAAATAGGAGAAAAAAACTTCTGTGAACTTGATGTAGGCAAAGATTATTAGCAATGACACCAAAAGCAAAATCCTTAATAAAACAAAGTGATAAATTGTGTCTTATCAAAAGACTTTGCTAATACAATAAAGAGGCAAGTAACAGACTGTAAGAAAATATTTAAAAACCCACTTATTTTAAAATTACTTATATTTATAATATACATATGGTTTTTAACTCAATGAGAAAACAAGCAGCTCAAAAAATGGGGGAAGTCGAAGAGAAAGTTCACTAAGGAAGATATACGGATGGCAAGCAAACACATGGAAAATTGTCAAATATTATTTGTCACTAGGGAAATAAAAATTAAAACTGCAATGAAATACCACAACACACTTTTACAGTGGCTAAAATTGAAAAGACTCACCATACCAAATTTTGGCAAAATGTAGAGGAATTCGACCTTTCATACACTTCTTATGGGAGTGTAAAATGTGACAATCGTAGCACGATAGTTTGGTAGTTTCGGAAGTGATTTGAATGTTAAACATAAACCTATAATATGATACACATATTATACCCCTGGAAATTTTCCCAAGAGAAAAGAAGTATACATACATATAAAGATTTGCACATAAGTCTTCACAGAATTTTAAATCTGGGAAAAATCTACATGCCTGTCAACAAATGATAACTATGGTATAGTATAAAATGGAATACTACTCAACAATGGAAAGGAATAGGCTATTGGTGCATAGTACCACAACACTGATGAAAAACAAAATAAATGTCTTGAGGGAAAGATGCAAAACCAAAATTTATGTATATAAAATGCTAGGAAATGCAAGCTAGTATATTATGACAGAAGTCATATGAGTAGTTACAAGGAGAGTGAGGAGGGAAAGAGGCAAGAGGGGACAGGAGTGATGGATTAGGAGCATTGTTGTGCACATTTCACAAGAGTATGCATACATAAAAACATGAAATTACACTCTTTATGTCTAGGTTTGTTGTATATCAACTATATTTAATTAAAACTGAAAAATATTTCATTAAATCCTTGGGGCGCCTGGCTGTGTCAGTTGGTTAAGTGTCTGACTTCGGCTCAGGTCATGATCTTGTGGTTCATGAGTTCAAGCCCTGCATCGGGCTTTATGCTGACAGCTCAGAGCCTGGAGTCTCCGTTGGATTCTGTGTCTTCCTCTCTCTCTCTCTCTCTCTCTCTCTCTCTCTCTCTCTCTGTCTCTGTCTTTCCCCTGTTCGCACTCTGTCTCTCTCTCTCTCCCTCAAAAATAAATAAAAAATTTAATTAAATCTAAATGGAGGGGGAAATAAAAAAAAACACATGGGTCATATAGAAAACAAATAGTGAGATGGTAGATAAAACTCTGTTATGCACCACAGTAAAAATAAATAGACTGAGCAGATTTTAATGTTGAATAGAGAACCAAACATAACTATATATTGCTTATAAGTCACATGTTAATTAAGGATACAAAATTTGAAACTAAAGGGAAGAAAAAAAAATGTGCCATTATATATGCCATTCATATATTAACCCAAAGAAGGCAGGTTTAGCTATCCTAGAAGACCAACAAAGTGGACTTTAAAGGAAATTATTAGTAGACAAAGAGGAAAATTTCATAGTGACTGAGACATCATTCCAATGCAGTGATATGACCATAAAATCATAAATGTATATGCATCTAATAACATTACTTTAAGATATATAAACCAAACTTAGAGAGTTAAAAGGAAAAAGTAGACAAATATACAATCATAATGGGAAGTATTAACTCAACTTTTTCAAAAGCTGATATAAAAAGACTAAAACCCAGTAAAAATAAGGAATATCTGAAAAACAAAATAAGGAAAACATATTATATGCAACTGATAAGAATAGAATATTATATCCAACAATAGAAGAATTTATAGTCTCTTCAAATGTCTGTGGGATATTTAGCAAAACTGGCCATAACCTATACCAGAAGGAAAGCCTCAACATTTTTCAAAGATACATAATATTTAATGAATATTTATGATATAATGGAATTAAGCTAGAAGTCAGTACAAAGTGGATAAATAGAGAAAAACTAGGTGCCTGAAGTTGAAAATAATCCCTGGAAAAGTCAAAAGAGAGCTAGCAAGTATTTAGAATTCAGTGGTAATATTTGGGCAGAATTAAAAGTGGTAGTAAATAGAAATACATAGCCTTAATTGCATATGTGAGAACAGAAGAAAGGCTGAACAATCAATGATAGAAGTTTCTATCTGAGGAAACAAAAGGAAAGAAAGAAAGAAAGAAAGAACAACAACAGAAAGCAAAGCAAACCTAAGGAAAGTAGAAGAAAATAAATAATATAAAGGTATAAGTACAATTTGATGAAATGGAAAATAAAGATTTGAAAGTGTGTTATATAAAAAGAGTGTCTTAAAAGCTTAATTCAGCAAGAATGATACAAGAAAAAGGTAAGTCGCAGGTTTCCAATGTTAAGAATAAAAAAAAAAAAATACCTATCTACAGTCCTGTCAATATCAAAAAGATAGTAGGAGGGAATAAAAAAAAAAAAAAGCCATAACGTGGAAGGAATTGATAAATTTCTTGGAGAGGGACTTAGCCAAACTGACAAAAAGTTAATATCTGAATGGTCTATTATCTCTTAAAAGAGTTGAGTCCCTCCTTTAATCCAGTTTCACAAAGAAAATGTCAGATACTGAAGGCTTCACCAGTGTATTATTTTGAATCTTTAAAGAGGTATTCAAATACTGCATTCTTTCCTTGAGAGTAAGGAATGTTTTCTCACCCTTTGTAAGGTCAGCATGAACTGATTCCAAAATCTGTCAAAGAAATTACCACAATAAAATTGAAAATTTCAAAATAATATTTCTCATAATGATATGAAAGTCCTTACTAATGTAATGTCAAATCATTATGAAGTAGGGTCTTTATTCCAGACAAAGATAATTAAGTTTTCTTTAAAAAAAAAAAAAGTTACTTATTTTGAGATAGAAAGTGTGGGTGAGCAGGGGAGGAGCAGAGAGAAGGCAGAGGGGGAATCTTACACAGGCTCCATATCCAGCATGGAGCCCAACATAGGGCTGGATCCCACAACTGTGAGATCATGACCTAAGCTGAAATCAAGAGTTGGACACTCAACTGACTAAACCACCCAGGAACCCTGGTAATTAAATTTTCAGTCATGGGATGGGATTGAATACACATTATGAGGGAGAAAAAAATGACTGGTTTAACAAAATCAGAAAAACTACTTAACAAAATTCAGCACGTGTTCGTGATAAAATTTAGCAAATTAGGGGGGGCCTGGGTGGCGCAGTCGGTTAAGCGTCCGACTTCAGCCAGGTCACGATCTCGCGGTCTGGGAGTTCGAGCCCCGCGTCGGGCTCTGGGCTGATGGCTCAGAGCCTGGAGCCTGTTTCCAATTCTGTGTCTCCCTCTCTCTCTGCCCCTCCCCCGTTCATGCTCTGTCTCTCTCTGTCCCAAAAATAAATAAACGTTGAAAAAAAAAATTTTTTAAATTTAGCAAATTAGGATAAGGTAACTTCATTAATCTGATAAATTGTATCTATAAAAAACCTACAGCAAACATCAAACTCAGTGGTTAAAACTGAAAACTCTTCCTTGGCAATTGAGAATGAGACCAAAAAAGGAAGAAGGAAGATGAAAGGAAGTTATAATTTTTTTTTTTTAATTTTTTTTCAACGTTTTTATTTATTTTTGGGACAGAGAGAGACGGAGTATGAACAGGGGAGGGGCAGAGAGAGAGGGAGACACAGAATCGGAAACAGGCTCCAGGCTCTGAGCCATCCGCCCAGAGCCCGACGCGGGGCTCGAACTCACGGACCGCGAGATCGTGACCTGGCTGAAGTCGGACGCTTAACCGACTGCGCCACCCAGGCGCCCCAGGAAGTTATAATTAATAGATGACATGATTGTGTGTTCAAAGGTGCAAAATAACTTACTAATGAATATCTTTAAAATGTAAATTTAGCAATTTTTCTGGATACAAGTCCACCTGCATAGTTCAGTTATTTTTCTATCTGCTGTCAATAAATTATCATATTTTTATTTATTTTAAATTTAAATTTTTTTTTAAATGTTCATTTATTTTTGAGAGGGAGAGGGAGAGGGAGACAGAGCGTGAGCAGGGGAGGGGCAGAGAGAGAAGGAGACACAGAATCCAAAGCAGGCTCCAGGCTGTGAGCTGTCAGCAGAGAGCCCCATGTGGGGCTTGAACTTTCAGTCCACGAGATCACGACCTGAGACAAAGTTGAACACTTAACCAACTGAGCCACCCAGGCGCCCCAATAATCATATTTTTAAAAATGTGATACTATAGGAGTACCTGGATGGCTCAGTTGGATAACTGTCCGACTCTTGATTTTGGCTCAGGTCATGATTTCACAGTTCATGGGATCAAGCCACATGTGGGGTTCTGCACTGATAGCACAAAGCGTGCTTTGGATTCTGTGTCTGTCTCTCTCTGCCACTTGTCTGCTTGCATTCTCTCTCTCTCAAAATAAGCAAAGTTTAAAAAAAAATGAATAAAATTGTTATACCTTATGCAAAATATAAAATATGTATGGATAAATCTAATGGACATAACACCACAAAAGAATTTTGAGAGAAATTGAAGAGAACTAAGTGCAAGGATAGATCATTTTATTGTTATGTACTTTTCATGGATAGGAAGACTCAATACTATAGAGATGTCTATTCCTGCAAATTTGATGATATGCCAAAAAAAAAAATTGGGGGGAGGATTGTGTGAAAATTAAGCTGACTATAGAATTTATTATGGAAATAAATACTGCAAAAAATATTTATGACGATATTGAAGAACATGACAAAACTGGTGAACTTACTTTGTTAGATATTAAAACCTTTTATAAATCTACGTGAAATCACATAGTGGGGTATTGGCCAAATAGACAATAGCATTGGATCGGGAAGTAGTTCTGGAAATAAATCTACATATATAAGGTTACTAAATTGATGACAGTTACTTTATTCCCCAACAGTGGGGAAAAGATGGCATTTTTAATAAATGATGCTAGATCAATTGGATGACCATATGGGAAAAAGTAAATCTTTATCCTTATGTCATATCACATGCAGAAATAAATTCCAAATGAATTACAGAATGAATGGTGAAAAGGTAAAGCAATAAAAGCTCATTCCCTCACTAGTCATTCTGTCTGTTGAGAAAACTGCAAGATCTTCCTTTTTAAAGCAGTCCCCTTCTCCTGTTTCTTTAATTCCTCTGTCTAGTATAAGAATTAACTAATTAGCTTTTACTATGTGCTAAGCACTGTGCTGAGAGCTTTACACAGATAAACTTACTTACCACAACAGCCCTATGAAATAAATGCCTATGAAATAAATGTGTGATTCCTATTACACAGATGAGGAAACACAAAGATAAGTTAATGAAATTTACTGCTTCATTCACTTATTTTGTTTTTTAAATGTTTTAACACAGAATTTTAGCCAGAGAGTCAGAAGTGTTCAATCCTAAGCCTGGAATACCTTTTTCTGTTTGAGACTAAGTTTAAATCATGTCATCTCTCAAAGCCTCAGTGCTTTCACCTGACAAAACAAAACAAAACAAAACAAAACAAAACAAAAAAAAGGACTGATATTATGTCTAGCAATTGTGAAGATCAAATGAGAAAAAAAAAATATAAAAGAGCTTTACCAACTATAAATTAAAATGTATTTGCAATAGAAGGCTTGCCCAAGGGAAAAAAGTGACACAGTGAGGGAGACACCAACATTTAGGAGTAAAGAGATTAATATTTGAATCTCATCTCCACCCCTTCTGGTGATAAGATCTTGGTAAATCACCTAAAGTTTCCAACCCATTTCCTCATATACATTTGGCAATAATAACATGCTGTCAGTGTATGCCAGCTATTGTTTTGTGGCAGATACTCTTCTAAGTGTTTTACATGTGTTAATTCATTTAACTCTTAGGATAACCCTATGGAGTAGGTATATGATTTTCATTTTCAGATGACATACTTGAGGCAAGAGAGTTTGACTTATCCAAAGGTACACAGCTAATAAGTGGCAAAGCCAGGGTTTGACCAAGACAGTCAGGGTACTGTTGGGTTCATAGGTATTATGAAAATTAAACTAGATAACATATGGAAAAAATAAGGGCAATACACAACAGTGTGAACAGTCAACAAATGGTAACTATTACTATTTTAATAAATTAAGAATTTATGCCTCAAAGGTAGATAGAGAAGAGTAACAAACCATTACTCCAGAGGAGCAAAGAATCATACAATCTAGAACAGAGAGGGATGTCTGGGTGGCTCAGTTGGGTAAGTGTCCAACTTTGGCTCAGGTCATGACCTCACGATTCGTGAGTTCGAGCCCCACATTGGGCTCTGTGCTGACAGCTCAGAGCCTAGAGCCTGCTTCACATTCTGTGTCTCCCTCTCCCTCTGCCCCTCCCCTGCTTATGCTCTCTCTCACTCTCAAAAATAAATAATAAAACATTAAAAAAAAAAAAAGAAGAATCTGGAACAGAGAAAAATAGAGCTGCTTAAGTGTTTGGCAAGAAAAAGCAGGTACTTTGGATGATGGGAGGAAAGCATTGCGATGTGAGAAACTGAATAAATAGCAAGTAAGGATGATGTAACTGGCAAATAGGAACTAACTGCCCTAGTGACAATGAAGGCATAGTGGGTGTCTAGTGGGTTGAGTAAATATTCATCTTTGAGGTTGTTAAGGGTTGGTAACTTGTTGCCATGGTGACTCTAAACTGTCTTTGAGTATGTCCTGGTAAAGGTCCTTAAATTAGCTTATCTTTGCAGTGCTATGTTCCACATAAAAGTTGTGTGACTCCAGAAAGTGCTTATAAATAAAAGTCTGTACATCATCAACCAGTACAATCCTAAAATCCTCACGTGTAGCTTCATAGATTGATTCTTTTGAATGAAACAGAGCAATCTGTCACTTGACTTTCTATGACATTCAAGATATTGAAGTTTATAAGAAAAGATTGATTTAGACACACGTTTAATGGAATTAAAAATGTGTGATTAATGACATCTGTTTAAGCATGATAGCTGAAGTAAAATTAATTAATGCCTTATATAAATTACATATTACACTGTATTTTGCCTAAAAAGCATGGTAATTTTCTTAAGTTTTTCTTGATTTTTTTAAAAAATTTAATACTTAGTACATACTGGATCATATAATTGCATGCCTTTATTTTTATCTTACTATTCCCTGCTGAATTTCAGCATTATTTGAATATCATGATTCCACTTTTCACCACTGTGAATTATCTAAGAAGCCAGATGATATCCAACTTCACCGGTATAATAAGGAGAAGCCTACTATAAGCTTTAATTATTTTGCCTCTAAGGCATCATACTGTGCAATGAACTATGGTAAATGTTTTTTACTAGGTAAATATACATTTTGATAGGTTAAATAAAAGAAAAAAGAAAAGGGAGGGATACATTTTTCTGGTAAATACTGCTACACCATGTATACAAAACATATACACATATACACATGTACCTCACGGAGTAGTCACAATTGTAAACAAGCTTCATTTCAAATCCACATGAAGACTAAACCAAAAAATGTAAGCATGAAATCTGAATCAACAGGAAGTTACACCCTCTTTTTTTTTTTTTTTTTTTACTGCTGTGCTAACTTTCCAATTCTTATATGTCCATATAGTTTTATGTTAAGTACATTAGGATTCAGGCATCTTGAGAACACCTGGAAGGTTACAGAATTAGGTCTGTCTTGAATTCGGACTGAGTATTTGAGTGTTAATATCTGTAGTCTTTTATATGTTGAGGATTTCCATTTGGTTTTATCCTTGTGGCAACCAGCAAGGAATGTCAACAAATCCTTTTACTCTCATGCTATTTATGCTCAAACTACTGTGTTTGGAGAGCCTGGGGCTATCTTCAGGAGCTTATGTTTGTAATCTAGCATGACCATTCTAAAAGGATATCTGAATTGTAGACATGTACTTTCAATAAGATTAAAATATATCAAGTCCTTTCCTATCTCAAAGTACTGTGCTTACATGTAGTACAAACAGGGAGACCGTTTTTTTTTTTTTTTTTTTTTTTTTTTAAACAGTAGCCACTGTGGAATTTTCCCCATAGTAGCCTATTTAATTGAACAAACTGATTTTGTGTAAAATTAGTTAGAGATTAAAAAGTATGGGCCAAGTGGTTGATTAACAGCATGCTGTGAATATTACCTTAAGCAGAAATTCCTCGTTCTTTATGCTGCATTCTCCAATGCAGTTTATTATTTATGAGTCACATAGAACAAAGCTATTGCCTTTGAGTTTTCTAATAACTAAGTCAGGTAGTTTGAATTAAACATATCCTGAGAATTGTGGTCCATAGTGGAAAGTGAAGTGAAGTGAAGGAAAGATTGTTTATTTGCTTCTATCAGCTTCCAGATGGAGGGTCGAATAAGTAAAAAGTAAGAGCATGACAAGGAATATCTGAAAATCTCACAACAGGAAGATTTTGAAATTTATAAAGACTTTTCATTCTTTTTCTCAAATACTGGACTCACTCTCTTGTGTTTTATAATGAAATGATGATATCACAGGTGGATGAGAATGTATTGTTCTGATTATCTTTTAAAGACAGTCTTTCAACATCTTTCAGTAACTTTAGGTTTTGTATCATCATTATGATATTCTCTCAGCTGGAAAACCCTTACTACATACCATGATTTAAGGCCATTTCTTTTTTAGTAAAGCCAGGCATCATTATTTTGCTCCTCAGTTCTGGCAAAAATAAAAATAACACACTGAAACACATGTATGACTTCTTTTTCAAAATGTGAATTATTTGTGAGGGAGGAGGACTTTTATGTCCACATATTCACTTAACTTTTCATTGTCAAAGGATAAATTTAAATCCTTAGTTTGGCATTTGCCAACTTCTGTTATTTCATCTGTATTTGATTCTCCTGTCTTTTCCCAATTATTCCTCTCTACACTTGCCAATTCCAGTCAAATTTGCCTCCCTTTAGGGATCATAGTGAAGAGTAATATAATAATGGCCCCAGTGAATAACACCTCCTTGCATCTATACTCCTTCACAGTATGACCTGTCCTTCCTTCTTCCAGAGGTGGAGTCTGTTTCTTCACCTCTGGAATCAAGCCTGGCCATGTGAGTTGCCTTGATGAGTAGTATGCAGCAGAAGTGATCTTGTACAGAGGACTTGCAGTTTCCAACCATGCCCTCTTGGAACCTTGGAAACAGACTGCTCTGAAGAAGCCAGTCTATCGTACCCTAGAAAATAATCAGACCAACTTCTTGGTCTCTACCAGTCTTCCATCTGAAAGCAGCATCTGTGAACTTAGGTGAAACCAGCAGAGGAATTACCCAGTCAATTCAGAATCATGACAGAGTAAACCATTGTTTTTTTAGCCACTAAGTTTTGGGATGGTTTGTATAAATAACAATAATACAAAATGATAAATAATTGATTTATGATCATATCATGATTTCCTTGAATACTAAATCTCTTCATATTTACTTCCTCCTTAGGTTAATTATGTCACGTACATATCACATATTGCTCTCTTCTGTTCATATTTTAAGAAACCTTTCCTATATCCCAACCAAAATGCGAGCTCTTTTATCATAGACTGGCGTATTTTAAGGGAGAGATACTTATCCTTAGTGTCCTTAAAGACCTTTACACATCTGTCCAGATTAAATAAACTGGTGGGTTTTGCATTTTTCTATGCATCTTGTTTTTAAAAGTTTACATGCTGAGGGGGGCCTGAGTGGCTCAATCAGGTAAGTAATCAACTCTTGATTTTGGCTCAGATCATGGTCTCACGGTTTGTGGGTTCGAGCCCTGCATCGGGCTCTGTGCTGACAGTGAGGAATCTGTTTGGGATTCTCGCTCCTCCTCTCTCTGCCCCTCTTCCCACTCTATAAATAAATAAATAAATAAATAAATTAATTAATTAATTAATTAATAAACTTAAAAAGTTCACATGCTGAAATACAGGAAAAGAGAAGTACATGAGAAT
This sequence comes from Puma concolor, assembly GCF_028749965.1. Classification (NCBI taxonomy): domain Eukaryota; kingdom Metazoa; phylum Chordata; class Mammalia; order Carnivora; family Felidae; genus Puma; species Puma concolor. Next base: position 138,647,114 of record NC_141674.1, on the reverse strand, counting down.
ATGTGTTAGTTTTATTTTAAGGTACTTTTTTGTTTTCTTTTTTCATTTTCTTTTTTTAATATAATTTATTGTCAAGTTGGCTAACATGCAGTGTATATGGTGTGCTCTTGGTTTTGGGGTAGATTCATCACTTACATCCAACATCCAGTGCTCATCCCAACAAGTGTCCTCCTCAATGCCCATCACCCATTTTCCCCTCTCCCCCACAACCCCTGATCAACCCTCAGTTTGTTCTCTGTATTTAAAACTCTCTTATGGTTTCCCTCCCTCTCTGTTTGAAACTATTTTTTCCCCTTCCCTTCCCCTTGGTCTTCTGTTAAGTTTCTCAAGTTCCACATATAAGTGAAAACATATGATATCTGTCTTTCTCTGACTGACTTATGTTACTCAGCATAATACCCTCCAGTTCCATCCATGTTGCTGCAAATGGCAGGATTTCATTCTTTCTCATTGCCAAGTAGTATTCCCCTGTATATATAAACCACATCTTCTTTATCCATTCATCAGTTGATGGACATTTAGGCTCTTTCCATAGTTTGGATGTTGTTGGAAGCCCTGCTATAAAGGTACGTTTTCTCAAGCAAATGCATATGAAAGACCAATGCCAGAAGTTCTGCAAGGTATACATAAAAGATTAAAATGTAACTGCATTAAAGAAATTTATAATTTAGGACAGGGTTTGGTAAACAATAGAAAGCTCTCTGGCTGCCTGTTTTTGTAAAAAGAGTTTTTCTGACATGCATGCATGCCTCCATTTATGTATTGTCTATGCTGCTTTTGCACAACAGTAGAGTTGAGTAGTTTGCTAAACTGTTTTGTTTGCAAAACCTAATACATTTACTATCTGTTCCTTTAAGAAAAACTTTGCTGACCCACAGCTTAGAATAAGTAATATAACTCTATTCAGAGGAGAAATATGAAATATGAATGCTGGTAGACAAAAAAAAGTAATATTTTACAGATATAAAGGAGAATATGATCGTTTTGGCTGGGATATTGAGGAAAAACTGTATGAGTAAGAAAAACTTGGCATAAATGATCAAATGGGGCAATATTTTTAGTAAGCAGTGGATTTGAAGGTGAAAAATTGGAGAGCAGGAAAAATAGAGAGAAAGAAGGTAAGAAGAAGAGAACAAAGAGTGGAGCTGAGAGTTAGGGAGAGTGCTGGGATGTTACAATGTCTTTGAAAACGAAGACAGAGCTGTAAAGCAGGATGGTCCACAGTACAGGTTGATGCAGAAAGTTATTGTGTTCGTTTCCTGAGACTGCTGTAACAAAGTGCTAATGATTAGGTGGCTTAAAACAATAGAAATTTATTTTATTTTTTTCACAAATTTGGAAGCTAGAAACTTGAAATCAAGTCTTTGGCAGAGCCATATTCGCTTTGACAGTTCTAGGGACAGTTCCTCTTTCCTTCTAGCTTGTGATGTTTCCCAGCAATCCTTGCATTCCTTAACTTACAGATGTATCACTCCAGTCACATGGCCTCCTTCTCCCTGTGTGTCTTCATATACTCTCCTATTCATGTCTGTGTGTCTAAATTTCTCCATTTTAGTGGATACCAGCCATATTAGATTAAGGCTTATTTTAGTTGATTACCTCTGTAAAGATTTTCTTTCCAAATAGTGTCACATTTTGAAGTCCTGGAGGTTAGAACTTCAACATGTGTTTTTAGGGAGGTCACAGTTTAACCCAAAATAGATATAGACCAGAAAACTGGGATGAGCCAGGAGATGCAGAGATTAAATTGTCATTGATGAACTTTGAAGAACTAATTTAAGTTAGATTGGTGAGTTTAAGAGCCATATTGCTAGGGTATATGGTTTGCTTTAAGGGAAATTAGAAGCTGTTAAGGTAGAATAATTTGGGAGATTTCAAAATGATGACTAGAAAAATAGAGAACAGAGTATCTTGAGGTATACATGAGCTAGCATTCATTTTGGGAGAGTCAGTATGCTAACAAAGAAGAAACTGAAGAAGCACAAGAGAATAAAACAGCTAATAGAGCAAGTGTTAGATTTAAGTAAGAATTAAAATGGGAAGTAACCAAAATAATGGTGAAGGACGCAGTGTTGGCTAGAAGGAAGAGTATATTTTCCCTCAAAGATCGGAAGAAAGAGAGGTCCCCAAATGTTGCAGAGAGATTTCACATTGGATTCACAATTTCTTGGGAGAGTAGGATATGATATTATACCTGTACAGTAAAACAATGAGGATTATGTATAGGACTTAAGGCTAGTGTAAAAGTCTGGATTAGCCATCCTTATAAATTTGCTTTGGTACCAACAAGAGATGAATAAGATATATATACACCATTCAGCAAAGAGCCCCAAGTTGAGATTAGGGAGCTTGGATTTGTACTGAGTATGATTAGTATAGTTACATGATTTTTTCACTAATACTAAGCAGCCCCAGAGATAGAACATAGAATATTGACTGTAAGTGTTATTGAGACCTGGGGATTGGCAAGTATTTGAAATGGTAGCAATTCTTCAGTAGAAGTGAGCGCTTAATATTTTTGACATTGATGCCAGAGTTTGTTAAAAGGCAAAGGAAATCATAAAAGATGTGATAAACTTGGAGACAAAACAGGAAACATCTAGAATTCGATGTTCTTGATGAGAAGCAAGCTCAGATTTAGGAGCAGTGACTGGGTGAAGAGAGGAGGAGATTTTAGAATTTAGAGTCTTAAAGAAATGTTGCATACTGCTGAGGAGAAATGTGTAGCTAGGCTGGTAGGTTTTTGTAGTCAAGACATTTTTTATGAAAAACAGTTAAAAAAAATCTTGATCTAAATGGAGAACACAACATCAGAATAGATTGAATGAACAAATATCTAGAAGCCAAACTCATTTTATAGTTTAGTTAATGTGAGAATTTGAATAAAGTGATAAAATTATTTTTTATCAGGAAGAGATCATTTTTATATGACTGGCAGAACTAATGGCAGAGGATTTTAAGTCAGTGGAAATGTACATGCATATTAATGTACGACTAATTTTTCCACTTTGCAAAGCTGGGTGGAGGAATTATTACAGAATGTTTAATTGTTAATGGGAAATTGTGTGGGTAGCTTGTTACAGTGCTTGGCAAATCTTAATGAATAAATGCTTCAGATTAGTGGACTTAGATGTTATAAAGAGTATTAAGTTGAAGTCATCTTTTATATCACATTTCATACCATAAACTGTGAAGAACTGTCGTGGTTTAGGATGCATTGTCTCTGACCTTTCATACATGAATTGCATAACCCTCTCTACATAGTAGGTTGGTCAGACTGAACTCAAAGCAACTGCAAACAGGAAATTCCTTTCTTTTTCTCGTCACCATACATTTAAGCAAGATCTATTAAATCTCCCCTGCCTGTGTTTAGATGGCATCTCAAACAGATCCCATAACTTTCCTATCTTTTTTGACTATAAAAATAATTTCATGTGCAGTTATTAAAATGTTCAGTTTAGTTTAAATTAAAATTTCAATTTCACATCCAATTAAAACTTTTTTTCCTCATTAGTTTAGGCATGATCTGTGTCTAATTTACAAAACAAAACAAAAAACAAAACAAAACAAAACCAAAAAAAAAAAATACTGAGCCAGATGGTGGGGAGAGGGTGGTCTATTCTTGCATCATTTTTTTTTTTGTACCTACTCTTGCTGTCCCACCTCCATCTTCTCTCCTTTTACGGTTAGGGCAGGAGGTGTGAAGGAAAGATTAGAGAAAAGGTACAAATGGTTTGTGCCTCATGGGTGCTGTCTGTGGTTTTCTATCAGTTGACCTTTTTCTGTCTTTAATCATCCTGATTATGGCAGATATTTGACAAGTGGGATAAGTGTGCAGGATTTGCGGAGGCTCCTGCAGAGGTCTTCCGGCATCCTTGGTGATGTACTGCCATGCTCTCTTCCCCTGATGGAGCCTTGTCTTTGACAGAGTTTATTAAAGTGCTTTACATACATGGCCCACTAGAAACTCACACATCTGTGTCTCACCAAACTGTGCCAGACAGTTGCCTAACTTCTGACTCCTCCTTTCTCATACTGCAAATGCAGGCACTCCCAGTCACCTGTTTTTAGGCTTTTCAGTAGGAATAGTAGGTATCCTTCTCTATGTTGTTGTTTGCTCCTAAAGTGGAGTTTTCTCTTGGGCTCTCTCACCTCACCTCGTCTAAATGACAAGAGCACAGTGGGCTCTAACAAGCTTCTTGCTGGGGAAGGAGGGAACTTTCCTTTCTTATAAGCATCGTAATCCTAATAAGTAGTTCTCTTGAGGTATCCATCACTTGGCTTCAATGAGAACAGAACAGTGTACATCCCCTTCTCCCAGGATGAGGGGAAGGGTTAAGGCATTCTGTCTGTCTAGGGATTTCCTTCAAACATTTTATTTTTTAATGTTTATTTTATTTTTTTTTCAACGTTTTTTTTGTTTTTTTTGTTTTTTTTTTTTTTAATTTATTTTTGGGACAGAGAGAGACAGAGCATGAACGGGGGAGGGGCAGAGAGAGAGGGAGACACAGAATCAGAAACAGGCTCCAGGCTCCGAGCCATCAGCCCAGAGACTGACGCGGGGCTCGAACTCATGGACTGTGAGATCGTGACCTGGCTGAAGTCGGACGCTTAACCGACTGCGCCACCCAGGCGCCCCTAATGTTTTTTTTTTTTATTTTGAGAGACAGAGAGAGCGAGCAAGTGCTCAAATGGGGGAGGGGCAGAGAGAGAGAGAGGGAGAAAGAGAATCCCAAGCCGGTCCCGTGCTGTCAGTGCAGAGCCCGATGTGGGGCTCCATCTCACCAACTGTGAGATCATGACCTGAGCCAAAATCAAGAGGTGGTCGCCCAACAGATTAGGACACCCAGGTGCTCCTAAATATGAAGTCTTTCCTTATGTTGACTTTCTGGGGTCATGACCCTGACTGGTTTTTGATCCATTTTGGTCAGGTGGTCAGAGGCAGTGTCCAATTTGTTTACAGATTAATTATGAAAGCTTTTTGTGTTAAACCTAGGACTGAGCTCACACATGGAGAATTGTAACCTATAGCAAATAACACAAAAAGAAGGAGGATATCAAAGTTTCTCATCATTTTCGCCTAGGATTATTCATGAAGATGAGAACAACTCCCAACATTTGGATTTTTAAAAAAAATTAGTAATTGGCTACAGATGAAGATTCCTATGATTAGTAATACTATTTTTTTTAAATAATGTTTACTTATTTGAGAGAGAGAGAGAGATGACAGTGTGAGTAGGGGAGGGGCAGAGAGAGAGGGGGAGACATAGAATCTGAAGCAAGCTCCAGTCTCCGAGCTGTCAGCACAGAGCCTGATGTGAGGCTCGAACTCCCAAACTGTGAGATCGTGACCTTAGCTGAAGTTGGACACTTAACCAACCGATCCACCCAGGCACCCCCTACTACTTTGAATTCAAGTTGTCGTGATGTCACATTTATATGTATTTAGTACTCAAAATGTCTTGATTGCAGGGTTTATACGTTTTCCATATTATGGGACTTTCAGAATAGTGTTTAAGTAATTGGCACTCATTTCATGATAAAATATGATCTTCAGAACTTCACAGTGAGGATTTAAGTATTCCCTGTTTATTATTTATAGAATATTTAACAAACACTTAAATGACACTGTGGCTGAGGCATTGTTATGAGTGCTTTATAACTAATAATTGGATTTTCATAAAATCTCTGTGGGACTGGTAATCTTACCATTCCCATTTTACCAAAGATTAAACTGAAGCATAAAGATCTTATATTTGCCCAAGATTACACCATATAGGTAGTAAAGCAGGGGTTTTGCCAGGGCAAGTTTGACTCCAAAATGTATGTTCTTACCAGCATGCAGTGTAACCATTTACTTCTAAGGGGCTTAAATTAGATTGAAATAGGAGACATACAAAAAATATTAACTAAAAGTTGGAAAATCCAGTCATGAGGTGAATGAAGGGAAAAATTATTATACTGAAGATTTATGCACTGAATTTAGCTCTGAGGTTTCTAACAGGCAAGTCATAAAGGAAAATACATTGAATTAGATGGTTTATAGTCTTATCAAAGGGAACTTAGAATTTATTTGGATGAAGAAACTTTCTGTACTATTCAGTAATAGAGGTTTATATCAAGAGGCTCTTTTCATAAAAGACACATCCTATAAAATTTTCACAGATTGTATAGAAATTCTGTTTCTATTATGTCTTATAATAAATAAGTTGAAGATAATAATGAAAACACTAAAACTTTGTGAAGAAAATTCTAAAGAAAACTGTTTATTAACATACCTGGAAAATCTCTATTCCCTCTGAATTTAATGATAGACCACAGAAAAAATAATTCTTTTCATAAATTTTGCTCACCTAATTTTCTAAAAGACATTTAAAAATAACTTACCCTTTGTATATCTTAAATTGGCATCTTTTTATTAAGTTTAAATACTTGTAATTAATGCAATTTCTGATAGGTTGTAATTAATATTTAGAATAAAACTGACAGTCTTTAAATGTATCTGTACAACTTAATTACTCTATCGATTTAATATCTACTAAATCAGTTTTAAGGTGTATGAGTAAGTTCTTAGCCAGTAGGTGGGAAAAACTCACCCTTCCTACTATATGTTTCTCTTACCCTCACACAATTACCACACTCCCAACACTCCTGTCACAGGTGTGTAGGATTTTTCCCCACACCAGCAATTCTCTATGACACCAGCTGGATTACCTACAATTCAATTCAATTCAGTTCTGACACTAGTTGGAGTTGGTGCAGACTCCCAGGTTAAGGGCTTAGTCCCACAAGACTGCCCCCCCCCCCACTTCAGATGCCAATGGCAAGTACATCCCAGGTCACCTAGGTTATTCAACTTTGGTTACAGATTGGGGGTTCCCATGACACCTTCTCACAGAGCTCAAGGAAATTCTTATGTTTACCAGTTGTTATATAATAGAAGATGATAAAGGATACAGATGACCAGCCAGATGAAAGGTGAGGTCCCAAAGGGTCCCAGTCACAGGAGATTCTGGCTATCCTTCTGTCATAGAGATGTGTTCTCCGAACCTTGTATTTTCGGAAATTCTATGGAATTTTTGTCATGTAGACATATTGATCATCAACTCAATTTCTGGCCCCTCTTCAGAGAATGGATGGTGGGGCTGAAAGTTCCAAATATTTAATCATGGCTTGTTTTTTTCTGGAAACCACCATATCTAGAAACCAACCAAGAGTCATCTCAGTACAGCAAAAGACACTCCTATCAACCAGGAAATCCCAAGGGATTTAGGTGCCCTGTGTCAGGAACCAGAAGATGTGCCTAGTGCTCTTATTGCTTAGGAAATTAAAGGGTTTTAGAAGCTCCATGCCAGGGACTATGGACAGAAACCAGTATATGTATTTGTGTGTGTATATACTTTTTCTATGACTTTGTAACCAAACATTTTACTTTCTGAATTCCATTCTATTATACATGTAGAATATGTATATTTTTCTTCTTGAAAACCTATTACCCACCTTTTCTTAAGTCTCTGTAGCATCTGTTTATGTATACATTTAAGTTTTCACTTTTTTATTTTGTGTGCAATTGGAATCTAAGTTTTAGAAATTTTTTTTGGATTAACTATAATTGAGGGTATTGTTAGTATACATTACCAGAACAACATATATAACAAATTTAGATAGGTAATTACTAAACACACACACACACACACACACACACACACACACACACACACACACAAATAAAATTACTGGCAGTGAATCTTTTAATGACACTTTTTACCATTAGTTCATGTATTTTTTATTTTTATTTTCTTTCTTTCTTTCTTTCTTTCTTTCTTTCTTTCTTTCTTTCTTTCTTTCTTTCTTTCAGGAGAGACTGCATACTTTCATGAGTGGGTAGGGGCAGGGGGAGAGGAAGAAAGAGAATCTTAATTATGCAAGCTCTATCTCACCCCCTTGAGATCATGACCTGATCTGAAATCAAAAGTTGGACATTTAACCACTGAGCCACCCAGGTGTCCCTAGTTCATGTATTTTGGGATTAATGTTACTTATTGCTAGAGTAATATAGGGCTCATTAGAAATTAATTGCAAGAAGAAAAAGTCTTGGAGCGCTAAAACAAGACATACAAAAAATACACTAAAGATTGTTGTGAATCCATTTTTAGAGTAGATCTGACAAAATATTTCTATGAGGATAGTACAAATACTGTAATTACACGGTAGGGATGAAAACATTTTCAGAATTTCATGTACATAAAAGTGAACATGGGTTTTCAGAATTCAGTAAGCATCCTATAAAAATTCACAATAAAGTTTGCCTTGTGATCCTACATAAGTGTTTGAGAAGATATACAGCACTCTCTTGTGTCCAGTATATGATCCATCTACTCAGAGATGTAATGTTGATCTGTTGGAAATAACTGTAGAATTTATGTTACCATATCCTCCTTGAAATCATGGTAAAAACATCAATACGAGTCAGAAAGTCTCCTCCTCAAGCTCTTTCTCATTATTGAGAATGATAGAATTGTAGGGAGGCTACACTTCATAGAAAATTGGTATTTTTAGCATGATTTAAAAAATTTTTAACTTTCTAATTTTTAGATACATTAATAAAGCATAGAGGCTTACGTTAGTGTGTCACTTCAATGAAATCAGTTTCCACTAACTGCCCTATTTCTTACTGACGCTGTTTTGTTCTCATGTGATGTTCCCTCAAAGCAAAGGATTGTCCAAGGATAGCCAATGAGTGGAACAGGAAGTTATCAAACAAAAATTTTCTGCTGTCCCACTCCAAAACATATGTTAATTCAGAACATTCAAATTATGTTTGTGAGATTCATCCACATTGCTGTATGTTACTGTAAATTTTTGGTATTCCACTCCATTTATGTCATGTTTTATCCCTAAAAAAATATGTAAAATCCATGGTTTTATGGTACCTTAATGGAAGGAGTCTTTTCAGATATTGATTTTTGAATTTCCTCTCCTTTTTTGGTGCATTACAGATTTTTACATTCTAAGGCATTGTGCACTACTGAGATGGTTAGGATGTGTTACTCTCTTTGGGTATAGTATAAGAAATGTGCATGTAAAAGGTGAAGTGAAAAAGGAAAGCTTCCATAATGTTTCTGTTGCAGTTAGTTTTTCAGATTATTTTTATGAAGGAGTTTATATTTTCATTGAGGATCTAGAAATTGATTGTATGAGTCTGTGGCCATACCACCCTGAACGCGTCCGAGCTCGTCTGAAATTGATTTTACGAGCCTGCGTGCCACTAGGAAAGGTTTTCTGTACCCTCAAGGGTATATTCAAATCCCTATTTACATAGTAGACTACAGTTTGAAAGCTCTGAATATTGAGGCTGAATTCCTCTGTTTTAACTGTAGGGATTTTGTGTCATTGGTTGACTACTGTTCTCTTAACTACTCTTGATTTTAACATCACAGATAAGTTTTGCCTGTTTAAAAAAAAAATTATATACATAATTCTGTATGTATTTTTGTATGCATATGACTTTTTTTCCAGTTTATTCTTAGGAAATTCATCCATTTTTATGTCACTGTAGTTATATTTTTATTTTTGTATTGCTTTCCATTCTATAAATATACCATGATTTACTTGTCTGATTTACAGTTGATGGACATTTCAGGGTGTTTTCCTTTGGGACTTTTGTGAATGATGCTACCATAGCTTTCAGAAGTTCCTTGATCCTGTGATGGTAGTTATCATTACCAGCCAGGATAGAGAACTTTGATTCCTCTTCTTAAGCCTCCTAACAGTAGACCTTGTGCAACTCTTGTTGAGATTCTAACCATCTTTACAGAGATGAATACTCATGAAGAATGCTAAGTAGAGTCTCCAGGACAAGAAAACGTGAAGCTCTTGTATGCAATTACTACTGCAGAAAGCAAATTTTATTATACCAAAGCATGCTCACCAGTTAAAGCTTTTTCGCCACAAAATTCACACTTCAAAAATACGGGAAAATTTTACAGTCATTTATTTACTTATTTTAGCTATTGGGATCTAGATGTTTTATTGAAAAGGCAAATCGTTAGGAAAAATTCCTAGAAATAGAATTTTTGGACAAAAGATCAGATATATTTTGAGATTTCCGATTAAGGAACAGTTATGTTTTACACCCCATCACAATGTGTCAGAATGCCAATCTCCCTTACTAATGACACAAATTGATTATTGCCAGTTTTATTGGCTGAAAATGGGATCTCTATGTTGTTTTTATTTGCATTGCTTTGATTACTAGTGATGTTGAAACAGTATATCTAATAGTGAAACAGAGCCTGAATTGAGAAGAGAGGGAAAGAGATCATTAAGCCTTTATTTTTAAAAGGTTAACATTCTGATTTCTGTTATTAAAATATGTAAAAAAATGGATAAAATTATCACTTTATCATCTGTTCTACAACCTTTTTACTATTTAATTATCCATTTTTCCATGTTTCAGATTTCTAGATGGAGCTGGAGGCAAAAGGCATGGGGTGTGGTCTAAGAGATTGGGAACCGTTAGGATTAGGTGGAACCAGCTATGACATTCTTTTTTCTTCCACTCTTCTTCCAAAATTTAGATTATGAAGAGACACACATACACTGTGATAATTATATTATACCTTTATGAAAAAGCCAAAACACCTAAATTTTAAAATGCTTTACCTTAGCAATAATGAAGCACAAGGGAACCAAAGTTGGATAATGAAAGTCAAGGGCAGACCATCTTTCTTCATGTATTGCAGCACTTTTGTATACTAAGAATTTAAAAAATGGTGAAAGAATGAATGATTAAGAAATGGTATGTTTACTTGCAAGATATGAATGCTAGCAAAAATATCAAGTTGTGACATGCAAACTGTTTTTTAAATATCTTTTATGTCTGCTGTTTACTGAAATGTTATAAGTTTGGTTTATCAGAAAATCAATGAGTAAAATATTACTCATTGTAAGAAATAATGATTGTTATATTGTCCATTATTACGTAGCAGCCATATGATTTGTGAAAAGCAAACTAAGTGGGAGTTTGCTGTTGAATATGCTATTACTATGGGTTTATTGATAATTAAACATTATATGGTGAGAGAAAAATCAGTCAAAATATTATCAAAGAAAAATCCACTTTGATGGGTATGCATTATTACTTCAGAGATTTATCACTGTTGTTACACCTAAACTAACAACTAGGCCTCAAATTTGTAATGTTAAATGTATAGATGAAATATTAGAAACATAATTAAAACAGCAATAATGCAGTATAAATTACAAAGTCACTTTACAAAAATAACAAGCATTTGGTTCCCAGGAAGGGTTAAGAAGTTTGGAAATAGGAAATTTCAGAAAGACAGGTTGGGACAAAGAATAAAAATCCATTCATATTAGCTTAGGTGATTGGAAATGTTATAAGATGGATACAGAATTTGAAAAAATAAAAGTAAACTATCTTAGTAGACACCATGAAATATTAGCACACAATTTTTTAAAATTTGATAATCATCCTTTTTGAGAAACGGAATGTTTAGGTGGAAAGCATCTCAGGGAACTACCTTAGTAGAGTCCATACTTTACTACTATAATGTTCCTCCTTTATAAGTTATTTTCAGTTTCTACTTCTTGCCCTTGCAAACTGATTAATTTCTCATTCCTTTCTTTTTTTTTGTCATAATATATCTTTATTTGAGTTCTTCTTACTTACAGTTTGTGTAGGTTTTTGCTGTTTCAGAGATTCTTCTTGTGGGCTTCTCTTTTTGTATATATCCCAGATTTGCTCATCATATTTTCTAATTTCTAATTGTATGTCTTTACTCCAAATTCAGAAAGAAATGATCCACTTAAGTGAAAGATTCACAAAATATAATGCATTTCTGGTGTAACTTTTATGTCAGGTAAACTCAGAAGCCATCTCAGGAGAATTGCTATTAGTATTTATTTTTATGAACTCTTCAGGAGTTTATTTTCAGAGTAAAAATTCAGGGAACAAAATGCTCTCTTAGGGTCCCATTGCTAGCCAAATCACCTTGGTGGAGTTCTGAGACCACCTACGTGTAAGGACATGCTTAGGAAAAGGTTGTAAGAGAGGTATACTGAAATTTTTCTGGAGTTTTTGGAACTGGTAGATACCTTGCATGGAATGCATTCCAACCTATGTTAATGGTAATAGTAGATAAAAATCTTAAAGACTCAACAAAAATTAAAATGCTGAAACTCCAAAATTGTTATTATTTTATGATAAAATGATTTAATACATTGCAGTGCTACCTACTGTCATTTATTTTGCAAAGAAAATGTGATTATAATGAGTAACATCTCAATCTAAGATGGAATTAAAGATGTTGGTATTCTAATAGTTTACACATGGTCAGTCTATCTGATTAAAATATAGTGCTATAATAAATGTTGACTTTACCCTCAATTTCCATAGTAAAATAATATTTAAACTGTATTGAAATAATAAATCAAGCAAAAGAACACAGATAACCGAAAGGACCACCTAGCATAAAAGTTGAAGTGACTTATTTAGAGAAGTCCTTTACTTTATGGAAAAGACCCAAGGAATTGGTGATTTACACATTTGACAGTAGTAATTATTTTTTTTAATTAAACACAATGGGGTTTATCTTCAGAGTAAAGGTTTAGTTACCAAAGCCACATCATTGTTCTGTTTATTGAACTTGAGATTTTCCTTTCACAGTAAACAAGATGTAATAGTTTCAGAGGGAGAAATGTGAGCTTTTTTGTGAGCTTTATTGGGTGTTCTTACGCACTGATGAAATGTTTTCCTGTTTTAGGTTAAGTATTAAGTAGAACACCATGTGGCTGCACCACTTTTATACCCCTTTTTAAGTGCCATACACTTCCATAACTATTTGCAATAATAAGTGAGCAATTTGAATTAAGTGTAGGTGTTAGTAGCATTTGCAGAATTTTCCACATTTTGCTCTTGGCTCCTGACATTAGACTTATAACTATTGAGAAATAAAGCTTTAGACATTTCAAGTGATACCTTGTCTGGTTTCCTTCATAATGTCAGTATGGAGCCAAATTTGTCCCCATGAAACACACATACAACTCGGATTTGAGAATTTCAGAGTCGCAAACCAAATTTAGGATAGTGCATTAGGGATCATTTGTCCCTTTGTTTTCACTTTATAGGATGAGAAGATAGTTTCAGAGAGGTTGTCTTGAACAAAAGAAAAAAATTGCAAATAAAAATGGATATTTTGGTAGAGAGAGGATAGAGTCGTACCTTGTTTTATTGTACTTCACAGATACTGACTTTTTTGTTTGGTTTTTTACAAACTGAAAATTTATGACAACCCCATGTAGAGTAAGTCTATTGGCATGATTTTGCCAGCAGCATTTGCTCACTTTGTGTCTCTGTGTCACGTTTTGGTAATTGACATAAAATCTGAAAAGTTTTCATTATATTTTTATGTTGATCTATAGTGATCTTTGATATTTGAAGATCTTTGATATTTGAAGATCTTTGATCAAATATTTGATATTTGAAGATCTTTGATCTTCAGTTGTTTTATATGGTGGTGTCCATATACAATGGCAAACATAAACAATAAATGTATGTATTTTGACTGTACCACTGACCAGCTATGCTTCAGTTTTATGCTCCTTCTTTTGGACCTCCCTATTTCCTGAGACACAACAATATTGAAATTAGGAAAATTCAATATTGAATTTTGAAATAATATTGAAATTAGGAAAATTAGTAACCTTGTAAGTGTGCAAGTGAAAGGAAGAGTCACACATCTCTCACTTTAAATCAAAAGCTAAAGATGATTAAGCTTAGTGAGGAAGGCATGTCAGAAGCCAAGACAAGCTGAAAGCTAGGTCTCTTGCACCAAACAGTCAATCAAGTTCTGAATGCAAAGGATACGTTTTTGAAGGAAATTAAGAAGTTCTGTTGTGGTGAACACATGGAGGATAAGAAGGCAAAACAGCCTTATTACTGATATGGAGAGTGTTTTAGTGGTCTGCATAGAAGATCAAACCAGCTCTAACATTCCCTTAAGCCTAAGCCTGATCCAGAGCAAGTCCCTAACTCTATTTAATTCACTGAAGGCTGAGAGAGGTGAGGAAGCTGCAGAAGAAAAGTTGGAAGCTAACAGAGGTTGGTTCATAAGTTCTAAGGAAGGAAGCTGTCTCTAAAACATAAAAGTACAAGGTGGAGCAACAGATGATGATTTAGAAGCTGCAGCAAGTTATCCAGAAGATCTAGCTAAGATAAGTAATGAAGGGTAGCTACAATAAACAGATTTTCAATGTAGATGAAAACAGTCTTCTATATGGAAGAACATGCCCTGTAGGACTTTTATAGCTAGAGAGGAGAAGTCAGTGCCTGGCTTTAAAGCTTCAAAGTTCAGACTGACTCTTGTTGGCAGCTAATGAAACTGGTGATTTTAAGTTGAATCCAGTGCTCATGGACCATTCTGAAAATCCTAGGCCTCTTAAGAATTATGCTGACTCTACCCCGCCTGTACTTTATAGAGAGAACAACAAAGCCTGGATGACAGCACATCTGTTTACAACATGGTTTACGGAATATTTTAAGCCCACTGTTGAGATCTACTACTCAGAAGAAAAGCTTTCTTTCAAAATATTCTTCAAACTGACAATGCAACTGGTTACCCAAGAACTCTGATGGAGATGTACAAGAGATTAGCATTTTCATGCCTGCTAACACAACATGCATTCTCTAGCTCATGGATCAAGGACTAATTTTGACTTCCAAGTTTTATTACTTAAGAAATGCATTTTTATAAAGCGATAGCTGCCGTAGGTAATGATTTCTGTGATGGATCTGGGCAAAGTAGCTTGGAACCCCCTGGAAAGGATTCACTGTTCTAGATGTCATTAAGAACATTTATGATTCATGGGAAGAGGTCAAAGTATAAATATGCACAGGAATTTGAAAGAAGTTGGTTTCAACCCTCATGGATGACTTTGAAGGGTTCAAGACTTTAGTGGAGGATGCAATTGCGGATATGGTGGAAATAGCAACAGAACTGGAATCAGAAGTGAGTCTGAAGACGCGTCTGAATTGCTGCAATCTCACTTGAATGAACAAGTTACTTCTTAATGGATGAGCAAATAAAGTGGTTTTTTAAAAAAAAAATTTAAATGTTTATTCATTTTTGAAAGACAGGGAGAGACAGAGCACAAGTAGGGGTGGGGCGGAGGGGAGTGGGGGGGACACAGAATCTGAAGCAGGCTCCAGGCTCTGAGCTGTCAGCACAGAGCCTAATGCGGGGCTCCAACTCATGAACTGCGAGATCATGACCTGAGCCGAAGTCATATGCTCAACCGACTGAGCCACCCAGGTGCCCCAAAGAAAGTGGTTTCTTGAGTTGGAATCTCGTCTCATCTCGGTGAAGACCCTGTGAAGATTGTTGAAGTGACAACAAAGGATTTAGAATATCACATAAACTTGATAAAGCAGTGGAGAAGTTTGAGAGGATTAACTCCAGTTCTGAAAGAAATTCTGTTGTGGATGAAGTACTATCAACAGCATCAGTGCTACAGAGAAATCCTTTGTGAAAAGAAGAGCCAATCAATGCTATGGACTTTATTGTCTTATTTTAAGAAATTGCCACAGCACCTGAATCTTCAGCAGTCACCAGACTGATTAGTCAGAAGCTGATCAACATTGAGGCAAGAATTTTCACTAGCAAAAATATAATAACTTGCTGAAAGCTCAGATCATAGCATTTTGTAGAAATAAAGCATTTTCTTTCTTTCTTTCTTTCTTTCTTTCTTTCTTTCTTTCTTTCTTTCTTTCTTTCTTCCTTTCTTTTTCTTTCTCTTTCTTTCTTTCTTTCTTTCTTTCTTTCTTTCTTTCTTTCTTTCTTTCTTTCTTTTTCTTTCTTTCTAGAAAGAGTGTGTGTGTACAACCATGCAATTGGAGGAGGAGCAGAGGGAGTAGGATAGAGAAAATCTCAAGTAGTCTCCATGCTCATTACAGAGCATTACAGAGCATGTAATACTTGGGGCTCAGCCTTACAACAGTGAGATCATGACCTGAGCCAAAATCAAGAACTCAACCAACCAAGCCACCCAGGTACCCCAATAAAACATTTTTAAATTAAGGTATGTACATTGTTTTATGAAACATAATGCTATTGTACACTTAATAGGCCTTAGTATAGTGTAAACATAACTTTTATATGTACCAGAAAACCAAAAAATTCATTTGACAAGCTTTATTGTGATACTTGCTTTATTTCAGTGGTCTGGAACCAAGCTACAGTATCTCTGAGGTATGCCTGTATGTGTACAGAGAGATTTTAAATAGTTTACTCTTTTTTTCTCCCATATTTATAAGAAAAAAATTTCATATTTTATTTAATTCCGCTATATTTTTGATGAGCAAATAGATTTAGAGACTTAATTTACACTTAATTTTTGAGAGACACTCAGCATGTTACAACCCTAATTAACAACTTTGCTTTAACTTGTCAAATGATGTAGAGGTATACAACATTTTCTGCAGTGTTCATGTTATAACCCTTAAACATTCCCACTGTGGAATGTCATCAGTGTCTGTTGTTGGGACAAATTTGTCCAACATTCTGCCCATTGTTAACAAGGAAATCCCATCAATTTAATTAAATAAGAAACAAGTAAAATATACAATCTCTTAGATCACATGTAGTCTCTTTGCTACATCATTTTGCTTTTGTTGATAGGCTTCTTCATGCTTTCATGTGGGATTCTTTCTCAACATCTTAAGCTCCTAGAGTTCAGGGACTACATTTTATATTTCCCAACTCTCCTTCTCAGTGTCTCATGCAATATTGTGAACACAGTTGTTTTAATAAATGATTGTTTGCCAAGTAAGTATGATGTACTTAAGAGAGCTCATGCATGAGGTGGGGTATTAAGCAAACAGTAATTAAGCAGGTGAAGTCATATACGTCTTTAGTTTCTTTTTCACTCCTCCTCTTTCCATTTAATATTGTTTGCTGATAATGTTCCCTAGGACCACCTAGAACAAATCCTCAGATATCTTTGCCTTGTATATTGTACGAAAATGACTATTATATAGTTGTTCTCTATGAGTAAACTATCTGAAATTGAATTCTGAGGTGATCCTGGAACTTGGAGATGAAGGAATTGCAAGCATCGAACTGTCTTGGCTACTAACACTCTGAACTTCAGTAAGTCTTAGAGAAATTTATCAGAATTGGGGGACTTTACAAATTTTTACATTTTATTAATGGTTCTTATGAAGTACAAATCGAAAATGGTTATTAAATGATGAGTGGGGGTTTTCTGAAATGAAAGAGTAAGGCTTATAGAAAATCAGAGATTAGCTAATCCTATTATTAGTTGAGTAAGAAAGCCTGGAATTGGACACATGATCAGGATGGACACACATGTATAAATTCTGCCTGGTAGGGTACTTAAAAATGTCTTGGGCAATTTATCAGAAACAGGTGACTTATAGACGTGTCTTATTTGACATGTGTAATATTTTATAAACATTTGAATATGTTTTCAACACTTAAAGGTTGAGAAATTTTATTGAAATATTTGGATTTGTGCTTCTCGGAAAATCAGGTCTGGCAATTTTGGTTTCACCTCTTAGCACAGCTACAGTTCACTGAATCAGCTGGCCTTTTTGGTACAGTAGTTACTGTTATTTCATAGAATGATTATACATTTTTTAGGTATCCTACAGTCACCAGTAGTTACCTTCACTCATTTATGTGATCTGCTTAGTACCTTTGGCTTTTGGCTTTATAGATAGTATCTCAAACCCACGAAGATTTGTGTTCTTGAATTACTAGAACTAGCTTAAGGGATTCATTGAACTACATTCAAAACTGGAACAAGATAGTATAGATCAGCATTGTTCAGTATGGTAGCCTTTTCATATTTACAACTATTTAAACTCATTAAAACAAATTAAAAATAGGGCACAAAGGGAAATGGGATTAAAAGATACAGACTCCCAGAATATAGTTAACAATATGTAACAACTTTGCATGGTGACAGATGGTAACTAGATTTATTGTGGTGATCACTATGTGATGTACACAAATATTGAATCACTATGTTGTATACTTGCAACTAACATAATAGTTTATGTCATCTACACTTCAGTAAAAAGAGAAAAAAAATAAAAATTCAGTCGTAGTAGTTGTATTTCTAGTTGCATTTCAAGCTGTCCTTCCACATAGGTTGAGAAACCTTTTATCACTATTAGGCGGTACTAATACCGAAAGGAAAATCTTTACAATTGACAATGACAAAAGCTAAATCAAGGATGGTAAACTTGAAAATGCTAAAGCACAAATAAGTAAACACCCAGAACCACTGATTTGAAGCACAGGAAGTGGGAAGTGTTTAAAAAGATAATCCAAATCTCCTTAAATCTATTTAAGCACACTGGCCCAAATGGATTGCATTGTAAAAAAACAGGAAGTACTTATACATGGAATAGGAAAAGCTACAACTGACAATTGAGGTTATGAACACATGGATTTCTAGAAAAACCAGGAAAAAATTTCTGGAAACTGCATATTAAGGTACTTACTAATCTTTGGGGAGCATAAGTAGATAATGGTTCCCTAAACTGATGGTTTAGGAATACCTAAGAAAACAGTTGCATAATGAGCCAACTTATGAGAAGAACAAATAATGGCAAAATATCTATTAACTAGGCCACTACATTTAAATAATTTTAATGAAGAACTTAGAGACATTTTATTGTCTTCCCTAATAGTGATTTGCCTAGCTAATCTTCAAGGTCTCTTCAAGTTATTATGTTTTTATGCTTTATGTTTTTATGCTTCAAGTTATTATGCTTTTACTCCTGGAAGAAAAATGTCTTTGAATGCAAGATTTAAAATAATTAGATAGATTTATAGCTGAGTCAATAACTTTTCTTAAAATATAGTCACTAAATAGATGGTAATTCAGGAGGGATCTCTTGTGGCATTCCATAAAATTAGAAGATTATACGTTGTGATGTGTCATGTTTTATATATTTGTCAATGATTTGAGTGAATGAATTCATACAAGGCGAGCTTATTAAATTATCAGGTGACACAAAGCTGGAAGGAAAAGTTAATATATGCAATGTCAGAATTAAAATTTGAACAGATTTGATGTCTCAAAACTAACAAGATAAGAGTTAAGATTTTTTTTAAGGTGATGCATAATGGAGAATTTTTTTAAGGGTGTAGACTTGTATTCCTTAAGAAATTATGAATTTTAGACTCAAGATTCAAACTTGACAGTCTAGAAATGTCAATTGAATTAAACAACTCTTGGTTAGTGGTGATGCCTTTCCTTGTATTCAGCCTAAAATGAAACCAGCTATGCTGATACACCTGCTCCTTGAAATGCCTTCTTCACTTGGCTTTAGGAAAGCACGCTCTTTGCTTTTCTTGTATTCTACAACCACTCCTCCGTTGTCTGTTCTGACTCATTTCCATTTTCTGTATCCCTTAATGTTAGACAGCTTTAGTGTCTGTACCTCCTATTTTCATCTCCACTCATTTCTTTAGTGAGTGATCACTGATTGATACCACTGAGCCCTTTATGTGTGGGGACATTTCCAGGTTCAAATCTCAGGTCTAGACCTGACTCTGAACTCTATATTCCTGTATCCAGCAGCCTACTTGCATAGGCCTTCTCCTCTTGAATTTCCAATAGATATCTCATACTTCTGTGACTGAGTTTTTAATTTTGCCATCCAGACTTGCATCACTTTCAGTTTTCTCCATGGCAATTAATGGTATTCACATTTTCTCTGTAGTTCAGTACAAAAACGTGGAGTCATTCTTGACTCTTCACTTTTTTTTCACACTCCGTGCATAGTCAGAAAATTTTGTCTAAATACTTCCAGAATTCCTAGGTTTTCAACATCACCAGTTATGCCACACCGATCCAGTGTATCACATCCAGATATCTCTGGATATTCAAATAGCCTCCTACTCTCTTTCTGTTCTCACCCTTCCTGCTACGTTCTGTGTATTTTGAACTCCATAATCAGATTCATACACTGAAAATATAACCCTTTCACTTCTCAGCTCAGAGTCTTCCAGTTGGGCCCCTTCTCACTCAAAATATGTTTCTAAAATGTCTACAAATCATTCCTCCCCCGTTTCATTCCTGACCTAATATAATTCTCTGCCACCATGTTGGCCCCTCTCTGTTTCTTTAACACGGCAGGCCCGCTCTTACCTCAGGGCATTGCACTCTGCCTGTAACGCTTTCGCCCAGTGCATCCTTGTTGCTCATTCCCTCATATCTTTCAACGTTTTATTCAGATATTACTTTCTCAGTGAGATTTTATATTTAAACTGTCTATTTAAACATTTCCAGTTTCCCCTAATCCCAGACTTGCTTCCATACTTAATTTTTCTTCATAACACTTATTACCTTCTAAACTACAGTATAACTTACACATTTCTATTATCTATCTCTTCCCCTTAAAATATAAACTTCCAATGTCAAGGAATTCTTCCTGTTTGTTCACTGCTTTACCCCTTACTCTGAAATTAGTGTTGGCATGTAGTAAGTATGCAGAAGTTATTTCTGAATGAATGCATGCATGTAGGAACAAATTAAAGAATGACCAAATAAAGCTCCTGTGGAAAAGATGAATTTACCTGTCCAAGTTAAATGTTCATCATTGTTGAGGCATCTAAAAAAAAAAAAAAATCTTGGTTTACAGGAATGAGGTCTAGATTAAGAAGCATAAAATGTCATCTTCACCAGTACAAACTTTCAATTTTGCGTTTATGATTTTGAAGAAGGCACCATTAAAACATTAGTTTTAATGGAAAATGTTTGAAAAGTTAAAAAAAATAATGTACAGGTTATGGATCTAATAGAGTATATATTAGAAAAGTTAAACTAAGTACACTTTACATTTTTATAGTGTTCAATGAAAAAAGAAACTTGTTATGAGTAGGTTCAGAACAAACTAGTAGTAATGGATGAAAATTACTGATCTAGTTTCAGTGTTTAAAACACTATCATCAATATTCTGTACAATTGCTATTTAAAATAGTGTGATCTAGGGGCGCCTGGGTGGCGCAGTCGGTTAAGCTTCTGACTTCAGCCAGGTCACGATCTCGCGGTCCGTGAGTTCGAGCCCCGAGTCAGGCTCTGGGCTGATGGCTCAGAGCCTGGAGCCTGTTTCCGATTCTGTGTCTCCCTCTCTCTCTGCCCCTCCCCCGTTCATGCTCTGTCTCTCTCTGTCCCAAAAATAAATAAAAAATAAATAAATAAATAAAATAGTGTGATCTATAACTGTCAGTAGGAAGCTTCCTTTTTGAGGGAGTACTCAAGCAGAGGCTAGATTAACTATCTAGAAAATTATAGAATGAGATGTGTACTGCGTAGAAGGAGAGGCTTGTAGATCCCATCGGAGGCCTAGTATTATAATTTTTAGCACTAAGTATAGATAAATACACAGATATGGCTATGTGAGTAGTTATATATGTAGGTATATAGATTTTTAGATTTATGTAAAATTCATGTACATATTTGGTATGTATAAATATACATTCACACACATATATATGTGTATATATATGTATATATGTGTATATATATGTATACATATGTGTGTATATATGTATATACACACACACGCATACATATATATATCACATAAATATGCAAGTTTTACTTTTGCAGACATTAATTTGATCTTAAAAACTACCTCATTACCTATAAAACTCATCAACCTTTTCCTGAGCTTGGAGTTCAGACACTATCTGTACCCTTCCAGTGTTTTCTCTTCTGTGGTACATAAAATTCCATGTACAAAGTCAAGGCCTTTGGATGATAAGCGTAACTTTGGGCCTTTAAAAGATCAAGAGCTGGCCATACTGATAAACATTTTTACCAACCATTACTACTTAAAGCAAGTTTTAAATTTTCTCCAATATAAATTCATTTTCCACAGAACACACAATTATAATTACAGTTCTAGTTTATAAGACGTATTTCCATCTTATAAGTTCTTAAACTTTTCTATATTCAGGCACTTTTCTGAATGTGATGAGCACCAATTAAGCTTATGGGTGTGAAGTTTATATATTGACACGTGTGGTTATCTTTTATTTACAGAAGTAGGCCAAAAAGAAAGAGAGGGAAAAAAAAATAATGATTGGCAAGATGAGTTAAAGTTTATATTGTCTTTTGTTTCAAAGAGCAGGTGTTATATTTATTATTGCTGTGAGGGTTGTGAGAAGGTTGGGTGGGAATTTTCAGTTGTATTCTAGATAAAATAACCTTGTGAAAGAACTGCTTCTAAAAGTTGATGACATAGCTACTGAAGAATCATCTAGTTTATTAGATTTAAATATTCACATATATATCACTGTTTATAATAGTAATGATTTTTAGATAACTCCATAGAGGTTTCTTAAAGTTTAAGATGCATAAGAATTACCAAAGGAGCAAAATATAAATACAGATACCTGGGCCTGACCTGTGGATATCTGATTCTGTAAGTCAGGATAGCACAGAGACATGCTTATTTAAAGAACACACACTCTTGGCCTCACTCTACCACATGGCATAGATGGTCCATGGACTACACTTTCCTAAAACAATGAGGCTTTATGGACATCCATATTTTTAAATCATTTTTAAGTGTATACCTGATTCATACAATAACGATGGGTTATAGAGTAAAAAGTCCATTTGTGTTTAGGTCTAGACTTTTATTGTTTTCCTTCTTACACATGTTTATTCTAACAAGTCCTTTCATCATGTCTTCCAAAATGTATACAGGAGGAAACAACAAAATAATTTTCTCTCCTCACTGAGGCCTCTTGCTTTACAGACACATATTTGGGGAGAGAGCACCCTCATGTGGTTATATGATGCTAAAAATGTTCCGAGATTTTATTTTATGTTGGGCAACCAAGAGAAAATAATTGCTGATTACAGCACCACCAACCCGTTGGATCATTTTGTTTCCAAAGAGTGTTTAGAGGAACTTTTTTTTTTTTTTTTTCCTTTAAGGACCAAAGAGGAACGTGTTCACTGCAAAATTTGTCACATTCCTTCTTGCATTGTCAGGTTCCCATGACTGGTTTTCTTTATTGATTCAAGAAACCTGTCTCAGTACTAATGTTAAGTCATAATGAAATTAAATTAAGCTTTTGGGAACACAGGATTTATCAGCACATAAACATAGAATTCTATTATTAGTATAGTGGTTTTCCTGGACAATGAGAAAAATTTAACTTTGTTTCAAAATCATAAATGAAATGTCAAAACTTTTCTAAGGTTTAGGGAAATTTTTGAATGGACACTAAGTAGTTAAAAAAAATAACAAAAACAACTCTTTGTACAAATGAAATTTCCCCTGAATTTAAGCACAAAATATTTTAGACAAGAAACATTTCTGTAGAAGACCTATATCCCACTTACTTTATTGTTGTGTTTGGGGAATATCAGATACTCTTAAAAACAGTAACTCTGGCCAAAAGAATAACATTAACAACAATAAACAAAAAAGATACTGGAGTCAAGAGTGATGTGTTGATTTAGATATATTTTAATGTAAGGGAATAATATAAAATGCTTGCAGTGAAACTGATAATCATTTAAAATAAAATGCTTATCATTCTAGTGCTGTAATTGGCCATAATTGTTATGTAAGGAAGGTAGTCCACTTAACATATACCTTTCTTCTCTGTGTCCTGTGGTTAGCCTAATTTAACACTAGCTTCTCGAAATTACATTTTTTTTTTTTTTTGTAAAATGTTACTTTCCAGGGGTTTTAAAAACATTTTTTTCCCCTTGGATATTCTCCCTGTTTTACAAATGTAAGTCAATCCATAATGAAAGGTTTCCTTTCTTTTATTGTTTTCTACTATAAAATCACATTTTTATTAATACTATTTAATTATAAGCAAGAAGCACATACTTATGTATAATATAGTAAACATATAAAAAAATTGTCACCAGCAATCTCTCCTCCTTACACTTCACTGAAATAAATGTTTTTACCATCTTCCTGTGTTTGAATCAAATGTTTTTATGCATATGAAGAGTATCTTTACAAATAATTATATTGTATATTGGAAAATATATAAGCATATATATATATGCATATATATATATATTTATACTTGTGAAACGTTGTGTATATCTCTTTGTATCTTTTGACTTTAGACCATGATAATGTTTTTGTGTATTCAAATGTTTAATATTCTAGTAGATAAATATACATATTAACATTTAGTCATTCTTTGGGTTTGTTTCCACTGATTTAACATTGTAACACTCTGATGAAAATCCTGTGTTCTGAAAGTTTGTGCACATACTTAAATATTTTGGGGTTAAATTCCTGCATAATTTTAAGATTGCTGACATATTAGCAATTACAATTTAGAAAACTTATATTAATTTGAACTTTTACTAATAAAGAGTAAAATAATAGTAGTAGCAGTAGTAATACTGAAAATAGGACGGAGCCTATGGCTGTAAGTTCCAGGTAAAGTGTAAAGAGTATGGAGATAGTGTGACAAAAGTAGAGAAAGCGTAATTTAGGTAATTTACTATAGGAAACTGAAATCAGTTTTAAATTACAAAATCCAGAGTTATAATAGTATCTGAAGAATATAAGCAATTGAGAAAACAGAAAGTGAGACATAAGATGCAAGGAAATAATTTAGGAGAAAAAGAATTATTTGGCAGAGCCTTAAAGCTTTTCAGAATAATGAAGAGCAGAAATACGTCAGTAATCATAATCAGTGCTGTAGATGACCAATCAAGAAAATCATAAGAAAGCCTAAGAAAACTGTGTTAATGAAAGTAATCCCAAGAAGATGTACTAAGTATATGAATTATTAGAGAAAGGATTTATTAAGGATTTGACTCCACAAGACAAATGATTGGGATCACCAAGCATAAGAATAAAAATTGATAATGACTCAGAACAAAAAAAATCTACAGAGTCAAGAGGGGGAGAGCCTGTAAGCTGAGAATTCTTGAGCTACATAATACATGAGTGACATAACAAAGCAAGGGAAAGTCATTTTCAAATATACAAGGCTTGCGAAGTATACAATCCAGACATACTTCTAGAAAAATTTAGTTGAACACATAACTCAGACAAACGATTGGAGAATAGAAATAAGAAGGTATGGATAAAGACTTTTTAGGGGGCATAGAAGGTGTCATTATATTACTTGTAGTCTAAAGTTTTGTAAAAACCGCACACACACACACACAAAAACAACAGGCAGTACCATATAATATTTTCAAAAGCAATATGGGAGCAAAAGACAATATGAATTAAATCAACATAAATAAAATCAAGTATATCTATTATAACAAAAATAAAAATTATAGCTTATAAATAAAAGAAAAAACATTTGCACCATGAGTTAAAGCATTAAGTTTATGCTCCCCATAAATATATATTCAGATTCATGCTCAGTTTAAAATAATGTATGCAAACTGAAAGTTTGTCAGTTATTTTAACTACAAGATACATTTGACCATTATCAATAAAGTAGATATACTGTTTGTATTTTTAATATATAAGGAGACTGACAGGATGTTTTACAGATTTGGATAAATTCAGGTTTGAAATGAATGCTGGAATCCTGACCTTCTGATTCCTAAAATTGGGTGTTTTTCCTGGTACATTATGACAGAATTTTCATTTTCTAAGTTTCTAACATATGCAGTTAAATTTAGAAAATAAATTACTTTTATAAATCATTTTATAACTAAATGAATACTGATCATGGACCATCAAGAAAATATAGACAAAATGGAAATAGAATGAATGAAACAACCCCATGTGTTAAACTAATAAATTGAGGGGCGCCTGGGTGGCTCAGTTGGTTAAGCGGCCGACTTTGGCTCAGGTCACGATCTCTCGGTCTGTGAGTTCGAGCCCCGCGTCGGGCTCTGTGCTGACAGCTCAGAGCCTGGAGCCTGTTTCAGATTCTGTGTCTCCCTGTCTCTCTCTGACCCTCCCCCATTCATGCTCTGTCTCTCTCTGTCTCAAAAATAAATAAACGTTAAAAAAAAATTAAAAAAAAATAAACTAATAAATTGAATGTAATATAGACTGGGTTTTAAGATACTTCTATTCTGCTGACTTTGCCAAGAACTTGCTGTTCTCTACTTGCTTTTTTTTTAAACTCTTTTAAATTTTTTTTTTAATTTTTTTCAACGTTTTTATTTATTTTTGGGACAGAGAGAGACAGAGCATGAACGGGGGAGGGGCAGAGAGAGAGGGAGACACAGAATCGGAAACAGGCTCCAGGCTCTGAACCATCAGCCCAGAGCCGGACGTGGGGCTCGCACTCACGGACCGCGAGATCGTGACCTGGCTGAAGTCGGACGCTTAACCGACTGCGCCACCCAGGCGCCCCTAAATTTTGTTTTTTAACGTTTATTTATTTTTGAGACAGAGAGAGACAGAGCATGGACAGGGGAGGGGCAGAGAGAGAGGGAGACACAGAATCTGAAACGGACTCCAAGCTCTGAGCTGTCAGCACAGAGCCTGACGTGGGGCTCGAACTCATGGACCGTGAGATCATGACCTGAGCCAAAGTGGGATGCTTCACCGACTGAGCCACCCAGGCGCCACTCTACTTGCTTTCTTATTCATAAAAGGAATGACTATTATTAACTACATTAGGTATCAATGTAGGAAACTTCAGAGAAGCATGAAGTAATATTTTTTAATACATTAGCATCTACCCGGCTTAGAACCTTTCCAGTAAGAATGAAAACTGGGGGCAGCTGGGTGGCTCAGTCACTTGAGTATCCGGTTGAGTGTCTGATTCTTGATTTTGGCTGAGGTCATGATCCCAGGGTTGTGGGATTGAATCTCGAGTAATGGGACTGAGTCACTCACTGTCTGGCTCCGTACTCAGCATGAAGCCTGCCTGAGATTGTCTTTCTCTCCCTTTGTACCTCTCCCCTGTTCATGCTCCCGCCCTTTCTCTCTCCCAAAAAAAAAAAAAAAAAAAAAAAAAAAAGAGTGGAAGCCAACATATTAAAACAATAATGTGATCAGTGTAGCCCAAGGTTTTGTGTGGGTCCCAAACAGGAATCTATGTCTCTTTTATTCACTTTTTCATTGCCAACATTTAGTGCTTGCTCCTTACTTGCTATTTAATATACAGTTGTTGAATTAATTGATTAGCAACTTAGTTATTTAATAAAAAGAGGCTTAAACTTTCTAAGTGGAAGGGTCTTTCCTTAGGACTTTTCAGAGGATTTTTTGAGACAAACTAAAGCTACTCTTTAAAAGTAATTATGTTAATTGTTAATATTATAAAATTTAAATTAGACATAAACATGTTTAAAAATTGTAAACAATAACAATATATGGATAAAATGTGGGTCTGTAGTTAACTACCCATCCTTTCTCAAAAAAGTGACAGTCTGGCTAGCTGATTGGTTTCCTTTCCCTCCCACACATAAAGGTTAATATTCTGTCCCACTAAGTGCATGGTTTATATTAGAGTGGCTATATCTGCACCGGAATTTATTTATAAATTTCAGAGTTCTGAATCATTGTGCATGCAAATAATAACATTTAAAGAATGTTAAAGTGTGTCAAAGAATAACATTTAAACTACCAGCTTAATCAATTGTATTTCAGTGACTTTTAATTTTCTGCTTTCCTATGTGATTTACATAAACCATATGGAAATGGACAGTAGTCACACTGTTTGCATTCACGAAATATGTTTTCCAGAAGCTTATGGAGTAATTTGATTAAAACACACACGTACCTCTCTCTGTCTCTCTGTCTCTCCCCCACACACACACACACACTCACACTCTCTCTCTCTCTCTCTCTCCCACACGCACACACTCACACTCTCTCTCTCCCACACACACACACACTCTCTCTCTCTTCCTCTCTTTCCCACACACACACACACTCTCTCTCTCTCTCTCTCACACACACACACACACACACACACACTCACACTCTCTCTCTCTCTCCCACACACACACACACACACACACACTCACACACTCTCTCTCTCTCCCACACACACACACCACACTCATACTCTCTCTCTCTCTCCTACACACACACACTCTCTCTCTCTCTTCCTCTCTTTCACACACCACACACACACACACACAACACCATCTGAATGCGCCTCCCTAATCCTTAAAATGTTGTTACTCAATAATTAATTCAAATGTTACTCATTATTTTCTCTGTGACACAGTCATGTGTCAGCCTTCTTTTACCTGCTGCCCACTCATCTCCAGCCGCAGTTCCTGTGGTTAGACACTGTCCGTGTACAGTATCCCGATAGAGCTTACACACAAGCGCTCCTTCTTCCCAAACCCCTATACACACATGCTTGTGTGTATGCATGGGCACACACACATGCATACACATATGCATGTTTGGTTGTTATCCAGTTTCTTTTTCCTAGTTCTCAGCACTAGATATAAGAGTCAGTCTGCTTATACCGTACGCATGGAAAATATGCGAGGCTAACGGGTTTTGTAAGCTATGGCAATTTTAGAATATATGATTTTTTTGTGTGGATCTAGTTCTCCCTTTTTACTACCAGTAACTGAAGAAAGGGTGCCCTTTGTTTAGTTCATCTGTTTTCTACTCCTGATTCATTTACTTTGTGACTCTGAGCGAGTAATCATTTCCTTTAGCTTACAGTTTCATCATGTGTGAAAGAAGGGAATTGAACAAATGACCTGAAAATTCTGTCTCTAACATCTTAGAAAGTCATTAGGTTGAAACCAATGAAAATGACACTTTCTAGGTCAAATTGTTGAATGTTGGGGTTTCATATGATTAGTCTTGATAATTAGATATCCTATAGGACTAAAGATACCATATTGATTATTGTTTAAAGCGGTGGCATTGCCATTAGATACCTTTGAGGTTATGTCATTCCTTTGTTTCTTTAGTAGCCTGAGATTCTGAGTGCTATTAGAACACAGTCTGTGTTTTTTAATATGTTATGCTGTCGTGCCTAGAATAGTGTCTGACAAATGTAAGACACAAGAATAAATGTTTGCTGTTTGAATAGTGTTGTGACTTAAAATTATTAAATTCTACAGAATTATAATTATTAATAATGATGATGATCAGACATGTTGAAATACTAGAGTAGATGATACCAAAGGTGAAATTTCTGACAGCTCTGTTAATGAGAAGGTGACAAGTTAATCTTAGCTAAAATAATCAAAGGTGTGGCACAGCAGACAAAGATGTAAGAGCTTTGGCAGGTTAGTACAGGGTTGAACATGGCTTTATGAATACTGCTTTTAAATTATATTCATTTTTATAACGATAAATTATGTCTAAAAACATAAAGAACATGTTGAAAGAAAAAATCACTTACAGCATTACTACCCAGAGAAAGATAAGAAAATTGTGGCCGTATATAATACCTTCTTATTCCATTTAATTTCCCCATATCATTAAATATTCTTCAAAAACATTTTTTCATATTTTTATTATATTTTTTAAGTTGTACAGCATGATTTTATTTACAGTGTACAATGTGATGATTTAATATATGTATACACTGTGAAATGATTACCACAATCAGCTTAATTACACATCCATCTCCTCAGTTCCCTTTCTGTGTTTGTGTATGTATGTGTGTAAGTGTGTGTAATGAACACTTAATATCTACTCTTACAGCAAATTTCAAATATGCAATATTGTTAGCTATAATTACTAATGTTATATGTGAGATCCCCAGAACTTCTTCATCTTATAACTGAAAGTTTATACCCTTTGACCAGCATATCCCTATCTCCACCCTCTACACCCAGCCTTTGGCAACACTGTCTACTCTTTGGTTCTATGAGTTTAACTTTTTTTTTAAGTTTATTTATTTTGAGGGAGAGAGAGACAAAGAGAGAGTGTGTGTGAGAGGGAAAGGGTCAGAGAGAGTGGGAGAGAGGGAATCCTAAGCAGACGCTACACAGTGCAGAGCCCGATGTGAGGCTTAAACCCATGAACCGTGAGATTACGACCTGAGCCAAAATCAAGAGTTGGAAGCTCGACCGGCTGAGCCACCCAGGTGCCCTTTTTTTTAGATTTAAACCCATGAACTGTGAGATTACGACCTGAGCCAAAATCAAGAGTTGGTTGCCTGACCGACTGAGCCACCCAGGTGCCTTATTTTTAGATTTAACTTTTTTTAGATGCCACATATAAGTGAGATTATACAGTGTTTGTTTTTCTGTGTCTGGCTTATTTCACTTAATGTATGTTTTACAAGTTACCCATCTTGTCAAAAGTGACAGGTTTTCTTTCTTTATTATGGCTAAATAATATTACATTGTATGTATATTTATTGTGTGTGTATATATATACACACTATACATACATATATATAATACTTTTCTTCACATTTTCTTTATTCATTTATTGATGAACACTTAGGTTGTTGCCCTACCGTACCTATGGTAAGTGGGTAAATATGGTACAATGAACATGGGAGTGAAGATATCTCTTCAAGGTACTTATTTCCTTTCCTTTGAATATAAATCCAGAAGTGGATTACTGGATCATAGGATAGTTCTATACTTAGTTTATTGAGGAACCTTCATAATATCTTCCATAATGACTATACCAATTTACATTCCCATGAACAGACAAGGGTTTTCTTTTCTCCACATCTTTACCAACACTTGTGCTTCTTGACTTTTTGATAGTAGCTATTCTAATAGATAAGAGCTAATACCTTATTGTGGTTTTGTGTTTCCCTGATAATTAGTGATGTTGAGCACCTTTTCATCCTGTTGACTGTTGCTATGTCTCTATAGCAGGCCTTTTGACTGCTATATCAGGCCCTTTGACCATTTTTAATTGGGTTATTTCAGTTTTTGCTATTAAGTTGTAGGAGTTTTTTATATATTTTGATATATATCATATATTTTGATATATATATTAGTGTGATGAAGTCCCACTTGTTGATTTTTGCTTTTGTTGCCTGTGTGTTTTGGTATCATATCCAGAAAATCATTGACAGGACCAATGAGAAGGAGCTTTTTCTCTAAGATTTCTTCTAGGAGATTTATTGTTTCAGGTCTTACATTTAAGTCTTTAATCTATTTCACATTAATTTTTGTCAGTGGTATAATGAAAGGGTTCAATATCATTCTTCTATATGTGGGTATTCTGATTTCCCAACAGCATTTATTGACACTTTTATTTCCCAATTGTGTATTTTTTGTGCCCTTGTCAAAGATTATTGATGGCGCATGTGTGCGTTTATTTCTGGGCTTTCTATTATGTTCTGTTAGTTTATGTGTTTGTTTTTATGCCAGTGCCATACTGTTTTGATACCTGTAGCTTTGTAATATAATTTTAAATCAGGATGTGTGATGCCTCCAGCTTTGTTGTTTCTCAAAATTTTTCTGGCCAGTGGGGTGGTTTGTGGTACCATATGCCTTTTAGAAAGTTTTTCCTATTTCTATGAAAAATGTCCTTGAAATTTTGATAGGGATTGCAATGAATCTGTAGATTATTTTGGATAGTATGATTATTTTCACAATATTAAGTCTTTGAATCCATGAACATGCTTTATCTTTCCATTTATTTTTGTTTTCTTCAGTTTCTTTAATTAGTGGCTTGTAGTTTACAGTGTGTAGATCTTTTACGACCTTGTTAAATTTGTTCCTAAATGTTTTATTCTTTCTGTTGCTATTGTAAATGGGATTGCTTTCTTAAATTCTTTTTAAGATAGTTCTTTGTTGGTATGTAGAAATGCAACTGATTTTTGTGTATTGATTTTATGTCCTGCAACTTTACTGAATTCCTTCATTCTAATTTTTGTATGTGTGTGTGTAGAATCTTTAGGGTTTCCCATATATAAGTTCATGTTATTAGCAAAGAGAAACAATGTAACTTTTTCTTTATGATTTGGATACCATTTATTTCTTTTTCTTGATCTATTGCTTTGACTAGGACTTTCAGTAGAATCTTGAATAGCAAGTGATGAGACTGGGCCGCTGTGTCTTATTCCTAATCTTAGAGTAAAATTTTTAATTTTTCACTGTTCAGTATGATGTTAGCTATGGGATTATCATTGTGGCCTTTATTTTTAAAACTTATTTCTTTATCTTTAATTGAAGTATACTTGAAATACAATATTATATTAGTTTCAGGTACACAGCATAGTTATTGAACATGTATATACATTATGAAATGCTCATAGTTACCATCTGTCACCATACAGATTTATTATAATAATATTGACTATATTTCCTGTGCTTCTTTATATCTCAAAGACTTGATTTATAACTGGAAGTTTGTACCTCCTAATCCTTTTCACCTATTTTGCCTGTTTTTGCACTCCCCCCGCCCCACCCTGGAAACTACCAGTTTGTTCTTTGTCTTTATGATTCTTTCTGTTTTGTTTGTTCATTTGTTTGTTTTAAGATTACATATATAATAAAATCATATGGTATTTATCTTTCTCATTATTTCAGCATCATACCTTCCAGGTCCCACCCATGTTAATGCAAATGGAAAAATTTCATTCTTTTTATGGCTGAGTAATATTCCATTGTATATATACACCATGTTTTTTCCCGCTTATTCATTGACTTATACTTAGGGTTTTTTCCATAACTTGGCTATTGTAAATAATGCTATAATAAACTTAATGGTGCATATATTTTTTTAATTTAAGTGTTTTTGTTTTCTCCAGCTAAATATCTAGAAGTGGAATCAATGTATGCCAACAGACACATAAAAAGATGCTCAAAATCATCATGGAAATGCAAATCAAAACCACAATGAGATGTCACCTCACACCTGTCAGAATGGCTGGTACCATATATGGCCTTTATCATATTGAGGCACATTATTTCTATACCTAATATGTTGAGAGGTTTTTTTTTTTTTTACATGAAAGGATATTGAGTTTTGTCAAATGTTTTTTCTATATCTGTGATGATTGATCATAGGATTTTTATTCTTTGTTCTGTTAGCATTTTCACAAATAAATGAAAGTAGCAAGACTAGTACAATTAATTCACCTGTATTCATCATCTAGGTTCAGCATTTATCAAAATTTTACATCATTTGTCTTATCTGTCTTTCTTTTTTTCTCTGTTGTCATAGTTTAAAACTAATCCCAGACTTGAGCCATTTTTCTGTATATGCTCTAGCATGTTACTAAACATGCTCTAGCATGTTCTAGCATGTTCCTAAAATTAATAAGGGCATTTAATATAGTCATAATGCTAACAAAAATTGTGAGCAAATCTTTAAGATGACTTAATAGTATAAAATTGAATTGTCTTACCTGTTCCAAAACTGTCTTTTGACAGTTGCTTTGGGTCATACTCCAAACAGTAACTACATGTCACTTTTGGTTGCTTGGTCTCTTAAAATCTCCTTTCATCTATAAAAGTCATTCTTCCTTTTATATCCTGGTATTGACTGTTCCAGAAGAACTAATTCTTTTGTGGGATATTTTACATTTTGGATTTATCTGTTTTTATCCTTGGTATCATTTAATTTTTTTTAGTGTACTCTATAAATAGAAGTTATAACTACTTAAGACTGATTTTCCTATTGAAGTTCCCTATCAGAGTTTCATCCAATATTTTCTGTGATGATAATCATTAGGTAAAATAACTATTTTATTAGAATTGCAAAATATGGATTTTATAATTCCATAATTTCCCCCACATTTATTAGCTAGAATTCTTTGTTTAAAACTTCCCATCTTCGGGGCGCCTGGGTGGCACAGTCGGTTAAGCGTCCGACTTCAGCCAGGTCACGATCTCACGGTCCGTGAGTTCGAGCCCCGCGTCAGGCTCTGGGCGGATGGCTCAGAGCCTGGAGCCTGTTTCCGATTCTGTGTCTCCCTCTCTCTCTGCCCCTCCCCCGTTCATGCTCTGTCTCTGTCTGTCCCATAAATAAATAAAAACGTTGAAAAAAAAAATTAAAAAAAAAAAAAAACTTCCCATCTTCAACTAGAAATTACCACATTTAAAAAAATTAACATTTTTTCATTTTTGAGAGACAGAGAGAGACAGAATGTGAGTGGGGAGGGCCAGAGAGAGATGGAGACACAGAATCCAAAGCAGGCTCCAGGCTCTGAACTGTCAGCACAGAGCCTGATGCAGAGTTCGAACTCATAGACCATGGAATCATGACCTGAGCTGAATTCAGATGCTTAACCGACTGAGTCATCCAGGCACCGCTACAAGTTATCACATTTTTTGAAGCAAAGTTTGTAAAAGGAAAGGTGAGTTAAATATTTAATAGCTTTATTTGTCATACCTAGTATGTTAGGTATCTCCAATTCTTATCTCCATTATCCTATAGTATTATAAATTAGTTTGAAAATACTACTCCTAGTAATTATAATTAGAAGGTAAACTTGAAGGTTTTTTTTTCCCCCCCATAGGTCCATTTTTACTAGGACCTGTATTCCTCTACACATGTGCAGCAAAAGTACTATGCCATAAAATCACTTGAACAATTTTTTTCTGATGTGATTAAATATATTTCTATTAAAAAAATTTAGATATCAGGGCACCTGGGTGACTCAGTCGGTTAAGCGTCTGACACTTGATTTTGGCTCAGGTCATGATCTCACGGTTCTTGAGTGCAAGCCCTGTTTTGGGCCCTGTGTTGGGAGTGGGATTCTTTCTCCCTGTCTCTCTGCCCCTTCCCAGTGCACACACATGTGTGTGCTCTCTCTCTCTCTCTCTCTCTCTCAAAATAAATAAACATTTAAAAAATTTTAGGTATTTTTTTCCTTTTGTATAATTTTATTTTTGAAAATGTAAATACTTACATGTCTTATGTTTAAAGTATGCAGCAAGTTATATTCTGAGAAGTCTCACTTCTATTCCAGTCTCCTATACCTGGTTCCCTCTCTCCATAGAATAACCATCATAATCCATTTTGGTTTATCTTTCCAGTATATGCAAATATGCATACATTTTTTTCCTCTTTCTTTTTACAAAGAAGTAAGCATTCCATTCATGTTATTCTTCAGTTCACTTTTTTTTTTCTTTTCACCTAACTGTATATCTAGATAATCACTCTCTTTTCCAGTGTACATCAATGGTTCTTAACTGGAAAAAAAGTACCCCCCCCCCAGGGAATATTTGGTAATGTCTGAGAAATTTTGGAATGTTACAACTTGGGTGAGAGAATTGGTATTGGCATCTGGTAGTTACAGGCCACAAATGATGCTAAGCATCTTACAATGCACAGGAAAGCCACTACAACAAAGAATTATCTGGTCCAAAAGGTCAGTAGTGCCAAAATAGAGAAATCAGTGTGTATAGTGACCTGTCTTAATGTCCTTGTCTGTTAATTTATAACATGTGTGTCACCTTGAAGTCTCTTTTTATTAAAACTAATGTTCCTCTTGATACTGGGTTATGATTTCCTGCTTATTTACATGTCTAATGCTTTTGAAAATTGTGTTCTTGACAGTGTGGCCATTTTGTTACCTTGAATCTGAAATGTGTTCTCGTCCTTTATAGATGTTGGATTTTCTTCTGGAAGTTGGGAAATTGCTTCTTGACACTATTGATCCTGTCAAGATAGGCTTAAGATTTTGTTAGAATTTGTCAGTATAATTTTTTTTTTTAATTTTATTTTAGAGAAAGAGCATGAGCAGGGGAGAGGGGCAGAGGCAGAGAGAGAGAGAGAATCTTAAGCCAGCTCCATGTTCGGCTCAAAGGCCGATGCAGGGCTTGATCCCATGACCCTGGGATCATGACCTGGGCCGAAATAAGAGTTGGATGCTCAACCAGCTAGCCACCCAGGATGCCCCTATCAGTATAATTTTTTCCTTAGTTCTATAACATGACCCTTGATAATAGACTATGATCCTTACTTCTGAGTTATGCTTTTTAGACCCTAACTAAATTTACTTGGTGAGACTTTTCACTCTACCTGCCTCAGAGCACCAATATCTTCCAACAATGCACATACTCTCATAGCTCTCTTCAACTTTCTACTTCCCAATTAGAATGACCAAATTCATCATGGTTTGTTCAGGACTGTCCCCGTTTTAAAACTGAAAGCTCCATGTTCTGGGAACTCCCTCAGTTCTAGGAAAATAGCAGTTGTTTGCTATTGTGTTCAATAGCAAAGTTCAGGGACTGCTCTCTGTTAGAACTCCTAGAGATTGTACTATACCTGCACAGTCCAGCCCTCAGTCAAGGACATGTGGGATCATTCTGTTGAAGGTTTTTGGGACACTTACTCTGTGAAGCGCTTTCCCCTCTGCTATTCTACAATAAGAATTCTAGAAACATCAACAACCCAAACTCAGTAAATTATAACTACAGATTTTCTAAAACCAGGAAAAGACTTTAAGTGACAAATTCAAGAATCACCACAAGGCTTAGATATTAAAAAATAGAAATGAAGACAAGTCAAAAGAAATATTTTCCTAGATACGTGATATAATTGCTGAAAATCAAACAGGGATATTTGATTCTTCCTTGGAGTTTTCATCCCTACTTATATTGTCTACCTGTTTTTGCATGTTTTTTTTTTTTTTTACTTTTCCCTTAGAATGCTTAGCATATTACCCATGGTTATTTTCATTTGTGGGTGTGAAATTTCCAAAATCTCTCCCATATCTCAGTCTTATTCTGTTACATGCTTTGTCTCTTCAGATTATTTTTATCTTGCCTTTTAGCATGCATTATATTTTTTTTTATTGAAAGCTGAACATCATGTATTAGGTAGTAGGAATGGCAGTAAATAGGCCTTTAGTTTTATGTTTATCTGACTAAGAGGATGGCTAAAGGTATATGGAATCTGGTATTTTCCTTCCTATAGGTTGGTTAGACTCTGGTAAGGTGATTTCCCTTGTGGGCAGGCAGAAAACAGAATGCTCTGAAAATATCTAAAAAAATGGTTACTTCTACCCCCACACACTCCCCTTTGGAATTATGAAAGGTTTCTCTATCTTTTCGATGTCAGTCTGGTGATGTTCCTGAAGGTAAATCTCAAAAAGTGTCCTTCCTCAGCAAAACAAAAAACAAAAAACAAAAAACAAAACAAAACAAAAAACTTGACCCTCAATTTGCAGTACTTGTTCACTTACAACTTATGTTTTCTTACCAGTTCCTGGCTCTAGCAACCTGTGCTCATGTGAAGCTACGATTCTTTGTAATCACTTGTCTCCAGTTTCTAGGGCGTCAGTTTGCTGTATGACTTCAGCTGTCTGATGTATCTAAAAAAGTTATTGATTTGTTTAGCTTTTACTTGTGAGGATAGGAGTGACAGCTTCAAGCTGTTTACCATATCAGTGACTGGACATGACTTTCTTTACTTTTCAGGCTTGATTTTAGGTTGTATTAGAATGGATCTTTTACTTTTGGGGGCTGTGTGTGAAGATTCAAGTCATTTATTTGTCTCTGACATGAAAACGGAAAATCTGGGGTGGAGGAGGGAGAGCAAGAGGGGAACCAGACAGGTGCTTAGATTTCTGTCAAGTCAGACTGAGAATAGCAGCTGGCTTCACAACAGGAATCTGGGTCCCCACAGCAACGTGGCAACTAAGACTAGACCAGAAGCAGTTTATTGAAACACCATATTCTACTAAGTCTTACTCCAAACCAAGCAGACCTAAGCTTATACTGGAAAGTAACACCTTCTGGAATATTTTAGGAGCACAGAGATGAGTTGACATGCAGCAAGTCAACAACAGAGCATGCAGTATGGGCTAGACAAACCTAGGAGCAGAGCTCAGGGCTTAGTAGGCTTCTCAGTGCCCTCCCTGGACTTGACACAGAATGGGTATTTTTCAAATTTGCCATTATACTTAGGATGTGGTCTTACTTAAGAACACAGCCTTTGTGGGATTTCAAATGAAAACATGGAGTGTTCTCCAAAGATTTTATACTCTGGCTTGAACTAAATCTCATTGTCTTTTCAGTGCTGTTTGTCTCTGAAATCTCTGCTTATCTCTTGAACTTTCCATCTTCTTTAATTTACGTTTTAGGATTTCCAGAGTTTTGCCCTGTGAGCAATTACCTTCAGAGTTAGCCAAGGACTGGACTGCAGTTGTTATACAGAAAGCTTTTGGACTTTCTTGAACACTTATTTTGTTCCCACACCCAGTGAAACAGCTACCCTCTATATGGGCTCTGTTCCTCAGCAGAGTAGTTTCTAAAGTATCTTCAGGGAGAAAACCAAGGTGGCTGTGAGGAGGCTCATTTCATGAACTTCCTTTCTGGCAAGGAATGCAGCACAATGTTGGTTGCTTTCTGATGCATGGAAACAGTTGTTTTATATATATTTTTAAACTAATTTATTTTATTTTATTTTATTTATTTTTTTTTCAACGTTTATTTATTTTTGGGACAGAGAGAGACAGAGCATGAACGGGGGAGGGGCAGAGAGAGAGGGAGACACAGAATCGGAAACAGGCTCCAGGCTCTGAGCCATCAGCCCAGAGCCCGACGCGGGGCTCGAACTCACGGACCGCGAGATCGTGACCTGGCTGAAGTCGGACGCTTAACCGACTGCGCCACCCAGGCGCCCCTTTTTTATATTTTTTTTTCAACGTTTATTTATTTTTGGGACAGAGAGAGACAGAGCATGAACGGGGGAGGGGCAGAGAGAGAGGGAGACACAGAATCGGAAACAGTATTTTATTTTAGAGAGAGGAGTGTGCACATGCAGGAGCTGGAGAGAGGGGCAGAGAGAGAATCTTAAGCAAGCTCCACACTCAGCACAGAGCCCAACATGGGGATTGATACAGTGATCCTAAGATCATGACCTGAGCTGAAATAGAGTCGGACGCTCAACAGACTGAGCACCCAGGTGCCCCAAACTTCTATTTTTTTAATAGTGATGGTAGGTAAGAGGTGGAGTAAGTCCGATACCAGTTATTATGCCTTTGCTAGCCACCCTTACACTTGAGTGATAGTTTGTGTAAATAGACAATCCAGGGAAGATTGTTTATCCCTTTGGCAGTTTGAAGATAGTGCTTCTAGTAGACTAATATTATGAAGGGTGGACTCATCATAGTTATATAATTTATGAAACTGCTAAAATAAGAATTACCTTTTGGGGCAGCTGGATGGCTCAGTTGGTTAAGTGTCTGAGTTCAGCTTAGGTCATGATCTTGTGGTTCATGAGTTCAAGCCCTGTGTCAGGCTCTGTGCTGACAGCTCAGAGCCTGGAACCTGCTTCAGATTTTACGTCTCCCTCTCTCACTGCCCCTTTCCTGCTTGTGCTCTATCTCTCAAAAATAAATAAACATTTAAAAAATTTAAAAAATCATTATCATTTAACTTGTTCTTCCAAGATTTGGGTTTTTTTTTTCCATCTGCACAATGGACATACAAATATTTGACATATTTGCCTATACATTAGCAATAGTGGGTAATTATTTTAAAAGACAATGGAACCTATAAATGTCTGTAATTATAGAATGTACCATGATTCAAAATACTCAGTATTTTCATTTTGGAAAATTTTCTTTCAACTTTACATTTTTGGAAATTTATGTTAATAAATTCACTTTTCGGGCGCCTGGGTGGCGCAGTCGGTTAAGCATCCGACTTCAGCCAGGTCACGATCTCGCGGTCCGTGAGTTCGAGCCCCGCGTCAGGCTCTGGGCTGATGGCTCAGAGCCTGGAGCCTGTTTCTGATTCTGTGTCTCCCTCTCTCTCTGCCCCTCCCCCATTCATGCTCTGTCTCTCTCTGTCCCAAAAAATAAATAAACCTTGAAAAAAAAAAAAATTTAAAAAAAAAAAAAAAAATAAATTCACTTTTCCTAGTTTGGACTTTTCAAAATTCAAGATCATTACAATAGTGTTCATTTTAGCAATAGTAGCTATCGTTTACTGAAGGCTTATTCTGTCGAAGATATCATTCCAAACAGTAGTGTAATTAGTTTACAGAAACTCGGTTATATCTGTGGTATGAGCTGAATTTTGTGCCCCCAAATTCATATGTCAATATCCCAACACCCCGTACTGCATATTGTAACTATATTCACAGATAGGGTTTTTAAAGAGGTGAGTCAGCTAAAATGAGATCTTTAGGGTACACCCTAATCCAATGACTAGTTTCCTCACAGAAGAGGAAATTTAGACACAGACATGTATAGAGGGAAAGTGATGTAAAGATGGGGAAAGATGGCCATCTCCGTCAAGGAGACAGGCTTGGAAATGATCCTTCCCTTACGACTTTCACAAGAAGTAACTCTGCCAAAATTTTAATATCAGGCTTCTAAACTCCTGAACTTTGAAAATAGATTTTTGATACTTAAGCCACCCAAATTGTTGTACTTTGTTTAGTAGCCCTAGCAAACTAATACGACCTTCTTAGTGCAAACTAAATGAAAAAGTGTGAAGAAGAGCTAAATTTGTATGTAATTGGTAGGCACCAAAATTATATTTTGTGTATCTCTATTTGGGTTCTGTAAACAAAATTATGTATATTATGATTTATGGGGGTTTTATATTAAAAAAAATACTATATGGTTGTTTGTATAATCTGATTTAGGACTACAGCTGCCAATTAAAATATAGTTATACTTGGGGCACCTGGGTGGTACAGTCGGTTAAAATGTCCAACCCTTGATCTCGGTCATGGTCTCACAGTTCATGAGTTCAAGCCCCACATTGGGCTCTGTGCTGTTGGCATGGAACCTGGTTAGGATTCTGTCTCTTCTCTCTGACCCTCCCCTGCTTGTGTGTGCGCGTGCGCTCTCTCTCTCTCTCTCAAAATAAATGAATACACTTAAAAAAACTAAAGATAAAATAAAATACAGTTATACTTCATTTCATTTTATCATTATAATAAGCCCTTAAGGTTTTTAGTATTTTTCCAATTTTATAAACGAGGAAACAAATTCAGAGAGGTTGATTTATTGCCCATGGTAACAAAGTAGATAACTGCCAAACCTGATATTTCAACCTGAAACTTTGCTAATCCCAGGCTAACTCTCTTAACTGCTACACTTTACTAAGTTATGGCTCCTTTATTGTTTCTTTTACAACCAAATTTTAGAAAGTACCTCTTTTCACTCCCACCTCCCCCACTATTTTCTTTATAATCTAGAATCTAAAGTTCTTTTCCTTTATACTTTTCAAAGGAAAATTAGAACTTTTTTTTTAGACAATTTAAACATTTTCTATTTGGATTTTATGACATTTCATCTTCCTTTGTTAATTGCATTGAAAATCACAAATTATTTCTTGAAATTCTTCATATCTTAAATATTCCCTATTGTCTTGTATATTGTTTGTTCCTTTTAAAAGTCTCAAACATTAATTTTAGAAAAACGTCAAATCTGAGTCTCTTCTTTTCTTCCTCTAAATTCATTTCCAGAGAAAGCTCTTCTGACTTCACTACTAATGTTGTCTCCTTTACCCTCAAATATTAAACACCTTATAGAACCTTCCACTTATCTCTATCTTCACTTTCCTGTTGACTATGAGACAAAGTATCTTGGAATTTTCTCCTCTAAATCAATTTTAGGATAATTTTTTAACCAACTTCTGTCACAAACACAATGTTTCTCTAGGTGTTTTTTGTTTTATTCTCCTCATTGTTATTTTTTGGCCACATTTTTTATAGTGATTTATTTATGTAGTTAGGTAGTTATTTTTGAGAGAGAGAGAGAGAGTGAGAGAGAGAGAGGGGTGGGTAGGGCAGAGGGAAAGAGAGAGAGAATCTCAAGCAGGTTCCAGGCTCAGCATGGAGCCCAACATGGGGCTTTATCTCACAACTATGAGATCATGACCTGAGCCAAAATCAAGGGTCAGGCACTTAACTGACCAAACCACCGATGGCCACAGTTTTTAATATATTTTTTAAATATTTATTTATTTTTGAGAGAGAGAGAGAGAGGGAGAGGGAGAGAGAGAGAGAGAGAATGACAGATCACAAGCAGGGCAGGGGCAGAGAGAGAGAGGGAGACACAGAATCCAAAGCAGGCTCCAGGCTCCAAGCTATCAACACAGAGCCTGACGCAGTTCTTAAACCCACGAACCATGAGATCATGACCTTAGCCAAAGTTGGACCCTTAACTGCCTGAGCCACTCAGGCACCCCAGATAGCCACATTCTGTATATGAGTGGTTAGCAATACGATATGGGCACAGCATTTGGTGCATATTAAGCTCTCTTCAGGCCCTGGAAATGCAGTGAATAAGTGACAAACATACCCTTACAAATTAGAGGATAAAATAGAAAAGGTACCCTCTACACTGAGCTGATGAATTGCCAAAAAAAAGAAAAACAAAAAAAACAAAAAAACAAAACAGACAAAGTTCTGCTCTGGCAAAGGCTTATCGAATGCATTTCAGCTTCTCTACTAGCCACCTTAGATGGGTGATACTTTGTAGAGCACAACATTCAGTCTACTCAGATGTCACTCATAGACTTGTGGACTTTTTCTGGTTCACCATCTAATCAGTTACCTAATCTTACTTGTTCTTGTCTTTCCAGTTTAATTTTCCCTTTGCTTCCTGCAATAATATTCTAGCTCTCGTTCTCTCTAATTCATCTTTTCCAATTCTGAGAGACTATTCTAAGAAAGTGCTTCTATAAACATTTCCTGTTCTTTATCAAGCCAAACTTCTCAATTTGTCTATCTTGTCTGTCTGATCCTTTTTTACTATTGAAACTTACTTTTCCTGAGTCCTTAATTCTGAACTGCTTTGAGGATGATCTTCATTCCTTACTAGGGATTGTCTTCTTTTTACCATAGTG
Source organism: Puma concolor (assembly GCF_028749965.1). Classification (NCBI taxonomy): domain Eukaryota; kingdom Metazoa; phylum Chordata; class Mammalia; order Carnivora; family Felidae; genus Puma; species Puma concolor. The sequence continues at coordinate 138,604,412 of NC_141674.1, read as the reverse complement.
TATCTTTTTATAGTTCTTTTCCATCTAGATGCTCTGCCCTGCTTGTTCCTGAAATGCTTTCACTTGCCTTGCCCTCCACTATTGTCAATTGAATGTACATTTTCTTCAGATGTAGGACTCTTTCTTTACAAATAAAGGCAACCCTCTTTGCCATGCAGATTTTTTCCCCCGCTCATTTAAAATACAGTCCTTATCAGGAATGTTTCTTATCTAGGATTATTTTAGGTGCATAGGTCTTAGGTACATAGATTTAATGTACTTGGATGATACAGATTGTATTTTGTTCTTTGTTGTGGCCCCACTACTTCAGAGCTCAGCAATTTGTAGGACCATAGCATGTACTAAACAAATGCCACTGTTCTGTTTGACTTTCTCAAGTCATATATAGTACATCATAGTTTCCTCACCTTAAAAATAAAGGAGATAGTCTTAAAAATCTCAAAACTTTAAGCCACCAACAACCCTTTTTAATGAAAAATAATGGCTACTAGGTCTTAATGGCTGCCTAATTCTTTTCATGGTTGTCTTGAGGGAGGGTCTGAAACCTCAATAAACAGTAGTGTGTTAATGCCTTTATTACTCAAAGTTAAGAGTTGGTAGTTAGAGGGAGAAAGTAAAAATGTTAAGGAAGTATCAGACCATTAGAACATTATGCATGGCCTCTTTATTTCTCTCCTCATTCCTGCATTTTTGTTCTGAGGCTGTCTTTCAAACCCTCTTCCATGTTTACCCAAACCACCTTCCTCCACCTATGTTTGTGGGTGTTAAGTGCATGTCCCCATATAGGAGTGGGGGAAAGGACCAATGAATCCTTAGGATGTGGCAGGTAATGATCACTTTTAACCAAGGAGAATAGGAGTAGGAGATCCTGATTTTCATCTTTTCCCTATCACTATTCTACTTGGGCCTCCTAGTACACATGGTGGTTGATCTTAGCAAAATGAGGGAAGAAACATGACCACATAAACATTACAGGTCCCAGTCTTCAATTTTCTGAAACTTTGTTACATTTTACTATTCTCAGTATACAAATGCATAGACTCTTCTCACTGTAACATAAGCAGTAAAATTTTAAGTCTATACTATAAAACATAGCATAGACTGATTCACAGAGACTTGCAGAAATTATTCAATACCAAACCAACTTAAAATTTTACATTGGAGATTTACAAAGCTTAATAACTAATGACAAAGTTCCTCCTAGATAAAAATTGCCATATAGATAAAATGACAAGAATGGTAGAGGTGATGATGATAATCATTAATTAATCAAGCTGTTTTTTAATTTAACTTAATCACAGCTCTGTGTGCCATCTCAGAGATAAAATTATCACACTGCTTTTTGTGTAGTCTTGAAGTAGCCTGCTAAAAAAGTAAAGATGAATGATCTGGAAATTAGTAACTGTATTAGTTTCCTAGGGCCTGCCGTAACAAGTTCCCACAGTAACAAGTTCCCACAGTCCGGGTGAATTTAAAATGCTGGCTCAGCTTTGGAGTCGGAGTAAAATGGAATAGTAGTTTAAAGAACAATGTGACACTGGAGAAATAGACAAATAACATACAGCGTATTTGAATTTCTTTACTTTTGTTCAAATATAGATAGTAGGAAAATAAGGCTTTCAGATTTTTACACTTTTTCACTTTGCATTCTTTTTTTTTTTTTTTTAATTTTTTTTTTCAACGTTTATTTATTTTTGGGACAGAGAGAGACAGAGCATGAACGGGGCAGGGGCAGAGAGAGAGGGAGACACAGAATCGGAAACAGGCTCCAGGCTCTGAGCCATCAGCCCAGAGCCTGACACGGGGCTCGAACTCGCAGATCGCGAGATCGTGACCTGGCTGAAGTCGGACGCTTAACCAACTGCGCCACCCAGGCGCCCCTCACTTTGCATTCTTTATTCATGTGTTTGCTTAGTGGTGAATGAAAGAATACTGCTTTCTTTAACATGAAAAATAAATTATACTTTGAGACATTTATTTAAAAAATATATATAGAATATTTGTTTATATATCATTCTTATTAACTCTGAAAGTTTTCATTAATACAGCTTCTTAACTTGAAAGCCTATGTAATAATAGTTAGGATGAAAAAAAGGTATTAGTAATAAGTATTTATAGTATAAATGATTTCATGTATATTGGTCTGATATTCTTAGCAACTATAAACTTCTTGAAGATAGGGGCCTTGTAATTAATTATTTTATTTTTTAATTTTTTAATATTTATGTATTTTTGAACGAGAGAGAGAGAGAGAGAGAGCGAGCGAGCGAGCAGGGGAGGGGCAGAGATGGGGGAGATACAGAATCTGAAACAGGCTCCAGGCTCTGAGCTGTCAGAGCAGAGCCTGACATGGGGCTCAAACTCACAAACCATGAGATCATGACCTGAGCCGAAGTCTAACACTTAACCGACTGAGCCACCCAGATGCCCCCATGGGGCCTTGTAATTTATATACTTGGGATCTTTCTATGATACAACACAATTTTGAGAGTAAAATACATGCTCAGGAAAAGCAATAATTTTTCTTTAGTTATTTTTAATTACCATTAAAACTTTATTTAACTTATTTTTTTTTTTTTTGCAAGGAAAACTGAACATCTTACTTAAATATTTACTGACACTTAAAACATAGCATGAGCAACGAGTTGACAACCCAGTGTGGTCTCAGTCCCATATTATTATTTCTCCTCTTCAGCAGATGAGAGTGAACTGAAAACAAATAATTATGTTCATTTTTACTATTTAACAATTTAACATACTATATCTAGGTTGTCTGTATTTTGGCTTTTAGGCTTTGAAAAAATAAAATGTCTTTGTCTAACCCTTACTGAGAGGACAGTCTATCAATATTTAATTTGAACAGCCAGAAAAAGCATTAACATAGCATAAAACAATTTATGAGATTGGCTCAGTCTTGGATTTCCTTATTAAATGTAGTTAAAATATATCAACAAGAGCATTATGTGTGTGTGTTTGTTATCTTAATAATTCTAATTAACTTTTGGTAATTGCTGAGAATCTGCAACTGATTAACTATTTCTATTTTTCATTGTTATGGTTCTCAACAACCAGCAGAGAAATTAATAAAATAGGCTTATGAGAAATGAAACAATGCAAGCCAACTAAGTTTTCCTTCTCATTAGAGAATGTAAAAATCACCAACAAATACTCTATATATAAATATTTGAAAAGAACCCAAAGTACTGGTAAAATATATGAAAATATGAGAAATGTTACATATACACATACATATCCAAGTACATGTGATTTTTTAGTACTTTTACTTATTAATTATTAAGTTGTGTGACTCTCATGGTTAATAGGTTTCCTCTCTTTGGTGCTTAATTTACCTTTCTCAAGTCATATAAAATACATACATTATAGTTTTCTCATCTAAAAGTAGATCGTCTTAAAAATCTCAAAAAAATAAGCCACCAATAAGTTTAGTACAAATAATGACTATTAGATCTTACCTATAGTATTGCTATAATAGACATGGATTGTGAAGATGCAGACATTGAACTCAGCTACATAAATGATTCAGATTTCAACTTCAGTCAGTCTCACAAAACAATATGCTGTTGTTCATTAACCAATTGTTTGTGTTACAAAGCCATGATTACAGTTAGTTTCTGATAATAGTTGGACTGACAGGTTTTGAAAATAGATCTTTTCTAGAAATGGCATCTGTCAGCCCTTTATCACATTAATGATACAGAATATAATAGAAAAGAAAAGCAGCAAGGGACTACCTGTATGATTCAATTTAAGAAAAAAATATTTGGCTGCCATATGATTTTCCCTTGAAACATGAGTTATAACAAATTATTAATTTAAAAAAACCTGGGGCAGACCACCTGGGTGGCTCAGTTGGTTAAGTGTCCGGCTTTGGCTCAGGTCATGATCTCACAGTCCCGTGAGTTCGAGCCCCGCATCAGGCTCTGTGTTGACAGCTCGGAGCCTGGAGCCTGTTGCAGATTCTGTGTCTCCCTCTCTCTCTGCCCCTCCCCTGCTCGTGCTCTGTCTCTCTCTGTCTCAAAAATAAACATTAAAAACAAAAACAAAAACAAAAACCCTGGGGCACCTGAGTGGCTCAGTCAGTTAAACATCTGACTCTGAAGACATGATCTCACTGGACTGACAGTGCAGATCCTGCTTGGGATTCTTTCCCTCGATCTCTGCTCCTCCCCAACTCATGCTTTCTCTCTTTCTCCTTCTCAAAATAAATAAATGTAAAAAATAAATAAAATCAAATAAACCTTACGAGGCATTTGTGTGCCTCAGTCAGTTAATCGTCCAACTCTTGACCTTGGCTCAGGTCATGATCTTATGGTTCATGAATTCAAGCTCTGCCCTGGGCTCTGTGCTGATGGCATGAAGCCTGCTTGGTATTCTATCTCTCCTTCTCTCTGCCCCTCATTTGCTTGTGCGCTCGCTCTCTCTCTCTCTCTCTCTCACAAAAAAAAAAAAAAAATAATAAAAAAATAAAATAAAATGAAACAAAAACCTTACTATTTTACATGTTACATGATTTTCTAGATACTGCATAATTTATCAGTTTGTTAAACAATATTATATCTATTATCTATCTATCTATTTACCTATCTAAACTACTGGCCCACCTTATTCTTCAATGTAGAGAAGTTGGTTAAATTTAAATTGATAAACTTTATAATTAGATAATCGTTCAAATTTCAAGTCTGTCATTATTTAGTCAACTTGATTAACATTTCTGAGACTTGAGTTTCATACCTGAAGATTGGTTTGAATGAATTTCACCTCATAAGGTTGTTGTCATGATTAAATGGGATACACTATGGAAAGACTCTGGGACAGGAAGTGTGGCAGGATGGATTGGCTGTGGTTATTTTCCCCCTTATAGGAAGTGGTTGTCTTCTCATTATTTATTTTCTGTTTTCAAGGTTCACAGGTACTGAGATAGGTTTCTTAATGTGCAAAGAAGGAGAGAAAATCCTGGGCCTATGAAAAATATGGAGATGGAATGCATAATATTGTATAAATCTGAGACATTCAGAGGAAATGATTAAATGAAAAATATCCTGGTCTCTAGGGAGAAAAATATTATTCTATCCTGAAAATATGAAATTATATAGCCATTGGCCTGCACAATAAATATATAGTTTTCAATTATTGAGTATTTACTGCATCTACTTGGTCCATGAATCAGCCATGATAAGGTAATATGAAAAATGGTCTCATGCTAGTGATAGTCTTTGGTCATTTGGCATAATTAACACAATATGAAATATGGAGACATAACCCCACAAACACTTGTAGTGTTCCAAAAGAGAAACAACCCATATAAAACAGATTTCCATAGTAGTACAACATCTAAGAAATTATGGAATTAGTATGTTTAATACGATTAGGATATGAGGAAAGTCTATAAGTCATGAGAAAAGAACATAAAAAAAGAACAGACATCTTTGAAAAATTATCTAGGATCTAGAGATGAAAATACAGTAACAGGTAGATATGAAAATAATCCTGAACTCTAGAAGTAAAATTTATAGACATTAAAATTAAGGAGAGATACTAAAATTCATGAAAGATATAATGCAAAGTTTCAGCATAAGACTGATAGAATTCCAAAGGGGAAGAATAGAGAAAATGAGAAAAAGAATATAATCAAAGAATTGTGAGAATTTCTACATATTGGAAAGATATAATTCAGAAACAGGAAAAAAGAATCTAATGCGAGAAAGAATTAGTTAACAATTTGTTTTTCCTAGACAAATTTAATTTAATAGGCATATATCACATATTGAGTTAGAATCATATTGTGGAATATAAATAATGACTCCTTTGGAGAGTGTAAAATGGGTCACAAAATATTGGACAACAGAAGTAAGACAATATAGTAACAGGCATGCAAATGTTATAAATATTGTTCAGTCGGAGTTAGGGATATTGATTAACTTTAGATAAGGTTAAATTTTCATGTTAAAATTTAACATTGAATGCTACAAGGAGATAAATATAATGCAAAACTTACAAAGTAGTGGGACAGAGTAATAAAACAGAAGCTGGGAAACAGAAAAGTGAACAAGGAAAACTGTGGCAAATAGAAAACAGAATAACAAGTTGTAAGTAGGTTCACAAGTAAGGAACCATAGTAAATATGATGGCATTAAATCCATTAGAGTTTTAAATTCATAGAACGTCAAGCTGAATAAAAAATTCAAGTATATGTTTAGAAAAAAATCAGCTAAAATAAAGTATATGTAAAATTGAAGTCAGTATTAGGTGTATACCACACAATAAAAAAAAAAAAAAAGAGTGTTCACCAGGATGAGATGATGGTCAGTACTTACATGCACTTAATAACACAGCTTCCAAATACTTAAAAAATAGATTTATGCAAAACAAAAAGTTTAATAATTAGGCCACAAAGTAAATCTCAACCATTATAAAATGTTTATTATTGTAAAGGCATCATCCTCTTACTATAATTCAAAAAAAAATTATATAAGGAACAACAAAAATTAGAAGACTTTCTTATGTTTCAGTCATTCATTAATAGGTTAATTAAATTTGAACTTGTAGCATCTTGTAGAGCCAGAAAGTATGGAAATGTGTAAAACCTAAAATGATGGGTATATGTCAAGGGGACACATGAGCCAACTGAAAAAGCTCCCAATAGCAAAAGCTGGAGCAAATTGCACAAATTTGAGTAAATACACACTGTTAAATTATAACAAATATAACAAATATCCATGCATCCAAAAAGATGATATACATAAATGATTAAATAAATAAGGTAATGGAGGATAACAGAGAAATATCACATAAAAAAGTTGCAAATAAGTACGTAGGTATTTCTTAAAGAAGGTGCAGCATGACTTCCCATCCCTTAATATGTATACAGTGTATACATACAGTAACTTGCATCCAGAGTGCAGAATGGAAAGGGAGAACAAAGAAACTTAACAGTAGAGAAACTTGACAAATACTATCTCAGTCAGTTGATCAAGATTAACATCATCAATGATAAGTCATGTTCATGCTATGTATTTTTGATATATGATGAGAATGTCACCCACTGTATGAGTGGTTCTTGCTTGTTATTAATTCTGACATTTTATGTCTCTTTGGGGGGGTGACATTTTCTGTCTTTCAAGTGGAGCATTTTGTACATTAACACTTCGTGCAACATTAGATATTGTTGGATTTCGGTCTGTCATTTTATGATTTGTATTTATCTCCTCGTTTTTTTTTTTTTTTATTTTTCTCTTCTTCCTTTTATGCCTTCTTATAATATTTAATTTTTTTAATTTTATTTTAGTCCATCTGTTGTCTTTTTAGCTATACTAATTTGCATTTATTTTATTTTATTTTATTTAAAATTTTTTTTAACATTTATTTATGTTTGAGACAGAGAGAGACAGAGCATGAATGGGGGAGGGGCAGAGAGAGAGGGAGACACAGAATCGGAAGCAGGCTTCAGGCTCTGAGCCATCAGCCCAGAGCCTGACGCGGGGCTGGTACTCACAGACCGCAAGATCGCGACCTGAGCTGAAGTCGGACGCTCAACCGACTGAGCCACCCAGGTGCCCCTAATTTGCATTTATTTTAATCTTTTCAAAGACTGAAGGGTCTAAGATTTTACCCACCTTGAAAGCTAACAGATTAGCTTGCTGCATGCAATTTCATGGATGCTGAAGACATGAAACTCCTGGGTCAGAGATCAGGAACTTTTTATTACTTATAGTAATTATAGCTGCCAACATATGAATAATATTTTTCATGGCTTCCTGAGACTCAATTCTCCCAAGGCAACATTATGAGAACCGGGTGACACCTACATACATGGTGATTTGCATAAATGATGAGTTCTAAGCTCAGGGAACCTGATTATTTTATAGTGGGCTATAAACCTGTTTGCCCTTTGCTTTGCAGGATACATTATCTCCATTAGACTATAATTATTATGCCTACATAATGCTGAAGAAAGAGATACTATCTCTGTATTCCAAGCCTTCTTGTTCTACAAATATCCTTGAAAAGATAGTCTGGAACAAAGGTAGATGGCATCTCAGCTTGCAAGATGTACAGTAATGTGAGAGACCCAGAAAAGAATCATTTTCCAGTGATGTATGTTCTTCACGTGAGGACATTTTCACTGAAATACACCACACCATTATACTCTGATTAATCTGACAGACACTGGGACAGAATTTACTCAGTTTGTCTCATGCAGCATTTAATTACATTTACTATGAAGTAGCAGAATGAGTACCATTGCAGTATTAATCTTGACCATGCTCATAAACTTCTGTATAAATTTCTTACACAATCTGAGTCTGCACTAGAAAGCCAAATGGCTTCCTTCTTAACTTTCTGTATTGACTTTCCCACTTAGCTGGAGGCATTAATCTAGTAGGATGTATTACTGATTGCACATTTTTTTTACGTTGGCTTATAAGGTACAGATCTCAATGTAGATTCTAGCACCCATGATAACCATTATCGCTAAGTTGAGACCGACTTTAAAGAATTTTAAGACCTAGGTATTATCCTTGATCACTGACGCTAAAGTCAGGGACAAATTGTGTATCACTTTTTCTAGTTGAATTACTCCCATTATAGGGATAACTGTCCTCAGAATGTACATAAATGATGAGTCATTTATCCCTGTGGGAAGCTCTTCCAGAAGGGTAGTCTTATTTTGGAGATATCTCTGCAGTCATTTGAGGGCTACATGATATATAGGGGTAAAATATTTTTGTAAACACTTGAAAATATTTATGAGCACCCATAAGATGCATGTGACTGTGTTTTCAGGAGAAAAGCTGTTTAATGCTTGGTTTCTGCAGGACCAGTATAGTTCCAGGGATGCACATGGAAATAAAGTATTGTTAATAATTGGAACTGCACAGTGTGAAAATTGCGTAAGTTAGGGTTACAGGCTAGAGTTGGTTGTTGTTTGGAGATACTGGTAATCTAATGTGTGCTATTTGTCTGCATGGTCATATGATACTCCCTTCTCCCATGAAATAACTGAGTTGTGACTATGGAAATGCAATGGGGAATACATTCACAGCTGTTTGTGTGGGTGGGTGGGTGGGGGGAGATATGTGGGAGCTAGAACCAGCAGAAACTGCTGTTTCTGATAGACTTCTAAGAGAGTAACAATCATATCATGGTCAGAAACATCTGATGGTGGATGGTAGGCATAATGGCTTTAGTTTGGTACAGTTTGGGAGAGCTTTCTCTATCATGTGAAAATTTCCATAGGTCATTCTTTGAAGCAAAGATTATCAGGGTCTTTCTGTCCTTTATATCTACTGATTCCAGAAGGGATTCTCTCTCTCTATGCCAAGGTTGTAGTTCTTCTTACATTGCCACACAATCTGGGTGTTCCATACTAGTAGCTATAACTTTCCTCTTCTCTAGTCATCTCCTACTAAGCTTCAGACCTTTAATCCAGAAATGTTTGGTGCAGGACGAATAGGGACATTTTATAAAAGTTACTGAGATACGATTTTACTGCACTTTGTACCACATAAACTACTGATGGGGAACATGGTGAGCAGTGTACTCAAACCAGTGCTTATTATTCACATGATCCAGGACCATTTCAGCCCACCAAGAGAGTCCAAGAGAGTCCAGAATTAAGTTGTTAGACTCTCTTATGCCTCCTTTTGACAGTGTTGCCACCGACAGACAGTAAATAGTATCAAGTAATCTGAACTGGGATTTCTGGCAGGGAAAAGAAGAAGCATCATGCCCAGGAATGGTCCATTTGGAATCCCCAAATTTCAAAATAGACCTAAATGACCCCTTATTTCTTTTATCCTAATTTTTTACCATAAAGTGGCTGATTGGGCAGGGTACTTTTTTGGAGACAGGCATATCCCCTGACCAAAGTGCCTTACTAAAGTTTGTAGGACAAGAGGAGATAAGGGAGGTATAGTCAGAAATATTTTTGATTTCATTTTTGAGGGAGTCATTCCAGTGTTTAAGAATACCACATGCATGTGGATGGTAGGGAGAATGAAATAACCTTCAAATACCTTGATTATCAACCTATTATTATTTTGCAATAAAATTTGTATCGAGTGAATGCAAATGATGTGGAAAGACGAAAATATGGTAAAGAGCCATAGTACTATAGCCAATGTTAACTGATTGGACTGGAAAAATTACATTGTAACTTGAAAAGCTGCCAGCAGTGATGAGGCAGCAATAAACTTGAGAAGGGGTTAAACGTCTAATGTCAATCTGCCAGAAGCAGGCTCTGTGAAAATGAACAGTGTGACCTCCCTCACCACAATGCAAAGTGTCAACTTCTGGTAGAAGTCACAAGTCTGGCATGCAGTGGTAGCCTGTGCATTGGAATCATAGTCTTTATGTCTGTCTGTGGAAGTGGTTATATTGCCATTCTGATACGATAATGGGTCCTGACAGCAATGGTAACAGTCTTGGTAATGTAGACTCAATCAGTAGTTTCATTCTAGTTGGTCTTATTGGAGAATGGGTCCTTGATGTGACATCTACACAAGTAACTCAACTAGTCTGACAGCAGCTGAAACTTGTTTCTTTATAGTTTGTGGTCTCAAGGAAGGAAATCTTTAATTTGACAGTTTATAGTTTTCCATGTAGCTAGCCAGCTAGGCCATTGGAAATAACCCAAGAATTAGTAAACCTGTAAAAAACATTTTCTTAAACCTATAAAAATTTTTTAAAGTTTATTTATTTATTTTGAAGAGAAAGAGAGGGGGTGAAGCAGAGAGAGAGAATCCCAAGCAGGTTCCATGCTGTCAGTTCAGACCCCAATGGTGCTTCTGAGTACTCACAAACCGTGAGATCATGACCTGAGCTGAAATCAAGAGTCAGACACTTAACTGACTATATCACCCAGTCTCCCAAACCTGTAACATTTTTTTTTAATTTTATTTTTTTAAGTTTACATCCAAATTAGTTAGCATGTAGTGCAACAATGATTTCATTGTTACCCATTTAGCCCATCCCCCTTACCCATTTAGCCCATCCCCCCTCCCACAACCCCTCCAGTAACCCTCCATTTGTTCTCCACATTTAAGAGTCTCTTCTTTTTTGTTCCTCTCCTTGTTTTTATGTTATTTTTATTTCCCCTCCCTTACGTTCATCTATTTTGTCTCTTAAAGTCCTCATATGAGTGAAGTCATATATTTGTCTTTCTCTAATTTTGCTTAGCATAATACCCTCCAGTTCCATCCACGTAGTTGCAAATGGCAAGATTTCATTCTTTTTGATTGCCAAGTAATACTCCATTGTGTGTGTGTGTGTGTGTGTGTGTGTATATATATATATATATATATATACACACCACATCTTCTTTATCCATCATCAATTGATGGACATTTGGACATTTGGGCTCTTTCCATACTTTGACTATTGTTGATAGTGTTGCTATAAACATTGGGGTGCATATGTCCCTTTAAAACAGCACACCTGTATCCCTTGGATAAATACCTAGTAGTGCAATCCTGGGTTGTAGGGTAGTTCTATTTTTAATTTTTTGAGGAACCTCCATACTATTATCCAGAGTGGCTGCACCATCTTGCATTACCACCAACAATGCAAAAGAGATCCTCTTTCTCTGCATCCTCGCCATCATCTGTTGTTGCCTGAGTTGTTAATGTTAGCCATTCTGACAGGTATAAGGTGGTATCTCATTGTGGTTTTGATTTGTATTTCCCTGATGATGAGTATAGTTGAGCATTTTTTCATGTGTTGGTTGGCCATCTGGATATCTTCTTTGGAGAAGTGTCTCTTCATATCTTTTGCCCATTTCTTCCCTGGATTATTTGTTTTTTGGGTGTTGAGTTTGGTTAAGTTTTTTATAGATTTTGGATACTAACCCTTTATCTGATATGTCGTTTGCAAATATCTTCTCCCATTCTGCCGGTTGCCTTTTAGTTTTGCTGATTGTTTCCTTCACTGTGCAGAAGCTTTTTATTTTGATGAGGTCCCAGTAGTTAATTTTTGCTTTTGTTTCTCCCCTTGCATCCGGAGACGTGTTGAGTAAGTAGTTGCTGTGGCCAAGATCAAAGACGTTTTTGCCTGCTTTCTCAAGGATTTTGATGGCTTCCTGTCTTACATTTAGGTCTCAAACCTGCAAAATTTTTAAATTGAAGAACAGAACTGTGAGAATAGCTTTGAGTTCTTACCACTGGGTGTGATGCCATCTGCTTTCCATTCTGCATATCTGGTGATGAGACTGAATAGTTTTAGCAGCCCAGTTGAAACCATTGGGTTTCAGCTTAGCTAAGGCATCACTGTAAGTTAAACATGGCTATTTAAGAAGAATGTCTGTGAATCAAGAGTTCTATTGAACCAGCAGCTTTGCCTCCTGTAACAGAGTAGAGGATAAAGCTTCCTCCAAAAAGTTAGTTGCCATTTTTCGTATAAAGACAAGATGTTGTTGGGGCCAGGCTGTCTTCACTCTTGGATATACAATTTCCCTTTGACAAATAAGGTTAGTTTGGCAGTTCTTACCTTGTTAGTTTTTAAGTCCCAGTTGACCATCCCCAAATGAAGATATCAGGCCGGTGAATCACTCCATTGTCTACATGTCACACACTTTCCACCAGAGTCCAATGGTAAGCTGATAGCTGAGCCACAATGAGAAGACAATGAGTCCAACATCAAAATGTTGCCTCTGGTGGGGGTTACCTCTATTTGTTAGGGTTTCCAGTTGGCAAAATCATCAGTGATGCAGATTTCAGGCTCAAAAAAGTTATTAGAATGGTGGGGCCCCAATAGGTACAACTAGCATGAATTTACATGTGGCTCTTCCCAATCAAAATGGTCCCATCCATCATTATGACTATGTACAGGAAAGTCATGTAGCAATAGTAGTTTACTACTTAGCATTTCAAGTCACTATATACATATATATAGTATCAACCCAAAGGGTTTAAGCCACAAAGTTACATTAACTTCCTTTCCCCACTGTGAATTCTGCTCAAATCATATTACCTAATTACCAAGGAGTTTGAGTCCTTTCTGTCCCCACAGCTTCCCAGTATACTGTGATATGTGGATAGCCTTTGGTCTTCTTTGGGGACAAGATGATCTCAGTGCAGCTACTAAATATCTCCCCTTAAAGCTGCAAAAGTCAGTCTAGAAGCATTGGAAGGGATCAGGGGCCATGAAGGGAGAACAGCTCCATACCAGTAAATAAGGGACATTTAATTTCCACATTAAGTGCTCAGACAGCTGCTAAGAGCTAAAATTGTACCAATTTCTAATGTGTTCTATTCATCCAAATCTCTATATCCTCACTGCTGACAGCACTTATTTCTACTCTGGGGGTTTCTTGACTCAGAAACAGATCTGGAACTAGAATGAAGGAGTGTTGCCCTTACTTAGGGCAAAACCTTTAAGGAGGAGCCAAAAGACTGAGCAATCAAGTTAAGTAATATTTTAAAGAAATAGAAATATGGGAAATTAATGTAGAATTCCATGGTGCACAAAATCTCAAAGTGTGAAGACACTATCTTGATACTGTATGTGCATGATTCATCTCTCTTGCCCCACTCTCACCGACTTCCAGGATCCTGGCAGGAGACATGAGACCCCTGAGGCCCCTGAGAAACAAAAGCTTTGTGTACTCAAGTAGCATGAGCTTTATGTTTGCATCAGCTCACCTTCACCCCAGGTCCCGTGACGGTGATGTGAAAGGGCCCAAGTGGGTGCTGCACATGTAGTAGAGGGTCTTGGGCACAGCTAAGGATCATTGAGGTTAGAGAACCTGAATTTTTTATAGTGGATAGAAGGCCCATCTGACTTTTGTGCCAGAAGAGGACAAGGTTTTTATTGCAGTAGATGGAAACAAACCTGCCATGTATTGCGGAGAGAGATGCTGTCTATATCTTTGAAGACTGTATACTGTACATCATTGGCAAGATTGTATAGAATGTAGGTTCTGCTTGTACGATATGTAGAAATGAGCCATGGAGAATTGTGTCTTAAAATAGCCAATAAAATACTAAAAATAGAATGGATAGCTTCTGAATTAGTAGGTGAAAAACGTAGGTGTAAGTAAATTGATTCTATTCAATCCAATAGAACATAAGAAAAAAGGAGAAAAACACCCAAGAAAAACATGTTGCCAATAGGAAACAAAAATCATAGAAATTCAAATATATAAGTAATCCCAGCGAGTGTGGCCTGATTAAACTTGTGAAAGTGAGATACTCTTAAATTGGTAAAATAAAATCCAACTATCTCTTTGAAGGACCAAAAAATTTCCCTCTTATTCTTTCTTTATGGTTTCTAATACCTACTTTTTTTTTTTTTTTTTTTTTTTTTTTTTAACAAATAGCACTTATTATTTCTCTGGCAGAGTTCAGGGTGCTTTACAAAAATAAATTAATTCTTACAGCAATCAAAACAGGTTAAACTACTATTACCCATTGGCCAGTCAAAGAAAATGAGATACAGAGAAGTTAAATGAATTTCCCAAGGCCACCTGAGAGTAGATGATGAAGACAAAGTTTGAACCCTGGCATTGTGGCTTCAGGATCTGTTCTCATCCTCTGGAGCCTCTTATGTTCTTTTAAACATACTGTCCCCATCCCCTACCCCTGCCACGGCCACCCCCAGTTTGTCTAAAATCATTTTGTTATCTCAAAGACTTGAACTATTAATGTTGCCAGAAGAACTGAAAATTGAAGAATTGAGAGATTTATACCTGAGAATGTTAATCTCAAAGGACCTAGAGTAGCTACATCCATGCCAGATAAAATAGATTTGAGTACAAATCAGAGCTCACTATAAATCTCTCAGGAGTAGGTTAAATTGAATTAAAAATTCACCAATAGAACATGAATTTTCTCCAACTGCATGCAGAGTAATATTAATCCTCAAACTATATAGAGCAAAGTCTAACCAAATCATTTGGTTAAACAGGCAAATTTAAGACTATCATGGAAGATGGTAACAAATTTGAGTGTAGAATTTGAGGAATACAACATCTTGACGTTGATGTTTTATTCATCCGTGATGCAGTAAATGGTTAAGAACTAACCTTCCCAACATGGTAAAGAAAACTATAAAATTTGGCAAAGTATATAAGAAAACTATTTAACTGTGTTCAGGCAGGAGCTAACCAGCATATAAGCTTGCTATCCCTGAGATAGAAAATTCATAAGGTAAACCTCATGATCCTTCAGCTCTCTGCAGGAAGTGAGGGTTAAGAGGAGCATTTCTCAAACACTCAGAAAGCTATTATCCTAGTCAAGCAGGGCAATCCTGCTGAGTGAAGGAGACAAAAATCAAGGTTCAGGGAAAAGAGAGATAAGGGTAGAAAAAACATATTTGAAAAAAATAATGACCATAACCTTCCCAAATATGATGAAAAATACCTACTTATGTATCTAGGTGGCACAGTGAATCTCAGGCAGTAAATAAAAAGATAAATAAGTCAACAAATCATATTTAAGAACATAATAGTCAAACATTAAAAACCAAAGTTAGAGATAAAAATCTTTTTAAGTACCCAAAGAATAAAAGATGCATTGACCACATGGAGACAGGAATAAGTGAGAATCACCAGGTTTCTTAGAAAGAATGGTGTCCAGAAGATATCTCAAATAAAGAAAAGTTAAAAAATTCTATATCCAGTGATGATATTCCTAACCTGAGAATAAAATAAGTATATTTTCAGATAAGTAAAAGTTGACAAAACTCATCCCCAGAAATATAAGAGAAATGATACAAGATTAGAATTCACTAAAGCAGGGGACCAAAATGCTACATAAAATGTGTATGTAAAATAGAAGCACACCTTGGGGGCGCCTGGGTTAAGCCACTGACTTACCCTTGGGTCATGATCTCACGGTTCCTCGGTTCGAGCCCCCATCAGGCTCTAATAAACATTAAAAAATTAAAAAAAAAATAAAAAATGAGGGATCTGAAGCAAGTAAAGCAAATGTTAATAATGTGTCAAATATTCATGATAGAAACATGGATAAATATATGTTTTTTTGGTATTTAAAAATTAATAAGTGAATGTAATAGTAAGTATTGGATAGTTTTAGTTGTACACTATAGCTTTAAAAAAGAAAATGATTTCTTAAAAAAATTTTTTTTACTGTTTATTTTTGAGAGGGAGAGAGAGAGAGAGAGAGAGCGCGCGCACTAGCAGGGAAATTTCATTTCCAGCATATAGGTGAACTGGACTGTGTGGAAAGAGAAAAGCAGGATCAGGGGTAGACTAAAACTGGGAGAAGAATGGAGGATTTTTAACTAGTAGAAATGAAGATAGCAAGGTAACTGTCCTTAGGTATTTGAGAAACTGTCATTTTGCAAGAAAGTTTATATTCATTCACTGTAGCCATGTCTAATAGACTTAGGGCAAATGCATCAGAACATTAATATTTTTTGAGTATACCTTAGTTCTAGATCCTGCTCTTGCCACCACTATTAAAACCTTAAACAAGGAAGATAAGTTTCCTATTCTCATGGAACTCACATTCTGGTGGCATGAGGTGGAGGGTAAAAAATATGTACATGAACAAATGAGCAGAGATATTACCTCGTGATGCTTATTCTGGGAAATGAAATAAGGTGCTGAGACATTCAGTGAAAAGGCTGGGGCTGGAAGCAGCTCTTGACTGGCAGATCAGAAGAGATACCCGAGACTTACAGTCACCATATGGTCAGGAGCAGGAGTGTTCTTCCCTCTGAACGGGTTGGGGAAAATCTACAAACTGTGAATGGGTTTAGATTTTTGAGGAAAGAAACTCGATCACTGTGGCTGGGGAATACTGGGACAAGGAAATATTCCTATGGGGCAAGATGAGAGAGCTAAGAGTGTCAAAGCATGTGTTTGCAAGCCAGACTGTCAACTCCAGTGTCATCTAATGCTTATTTCCTCACTCATATAAAGTCTGTACCCTAGTTAAGCTGAAAGTGTGTGACTGCTCTATATGTTTTTATGATATATTTAAATTTATGCATTTGCTATTTCCCCCCTATGGGAACCCAGAAATCTTAAACTTTTTAATAGATAACTACGACCACTCTGTGTTAAAATTTGGGGTTTAATAGTGTCAAGAAATGGGGAGGCTTGGAAAGGATGGACACTAAAATCTCACTTTCAGCTGAGTGAAAGAATGACATTAAATCTCACCTTTAACTGAGGGAAGCAAAGTATAGGATTTTATTCACTAGAATTCCAGCGTCAGAACTCCTGATGGGGACAAGAGTCTGAAAGGGAATTGATTGAGACTTAGGGCTGCCCATAGTGGGAAAACACACATGTTAAGGATCCAGATTTTTGAAAGGGGATTGTCACTAAGGTGTGTGCACCTTTGGGTGAGAAGTGAACAAGAGAACAATGTGGACAGGAACAGATGGAGCAATAAGGAAGACAGGAAGAAATGTTTATCATTTCAGGAATGCGAGGCATAGGAGAAAAGTTAAATGTTTCACAAAGTTGTTTTGTGAGATGCTTTGTATAAACCACTGCATCACCATTCAAGAAAGCCTACTGTAAACAGCTGCATTGGTTTTACAAAATGCTTGTCAAATTTGTGTTTCAAAATTAAAATATTTCACTGTATCAAGAAACAATTTGAAGGAATTCGGCTATCTGTGGATTGAGTAGGAAATAACTGTATTCATATTGAGTTCTCCCATAGCAAGGAAGGAGTTTTGTAGAGCTTATGAGCAAAAACACTTTTAATTGTTTTGGTTTGAGGGAAATAGGTGAATAGAATTACCTTTAACAGTCCTTCTGATGAAAAATGTTTTCTGTGATATGTGATAGGTTTTGCCCTTTTTCATTTCAAAGTTAAATAAAGGAAACAAGATTGTAATTGATAAGCATATAAAATATCAAGAGAAATTTGGAGACACTGACAGAGCCTTGTAAGTATTAAAGTGACATTAAATACCGGAAAACATATGAATTCTAAGAGTGTATTCATTGAATAAATTCATGAAATATATTCCCTCCTAAAGGCTCTATGTCCAAATATCATTAGAGTAGGGGTCAGGGATTCAAAATTATGAACTTTGGAAAGAAGCAAAAACATTCAGTCCATAAAGTTCACAACCATAACCAATTGTAATGGGTACAAATCCTTTACCATTCTCCATCTGAGAAAAAGAAAAAAATCAATAACAAATATTTCTCAGAATCCCAGGCTACTTTCCATTTACTGCCCTAGCCTGCTTTTCCATTTATTTTTCAAATGTCTTATAATTTGAAAGGACTCACAGTCCCTACTCATGCACCTTTCATTTGCTCCTAGGCCAGTCTGGCTTGATCTCCATCAAAGCCACCAGTGACCTTCATGTTGCTAAGTCCATGGACATGCCTCAGTCTCCCTTTGAGTTAATCACTTTTTTCTATTTTGAAACACTCACTTCCTAGAGCTTTTATAATACTAGACAAAATGTTTTCTCCCCTTTATGTCTCAGATGGTTCTTTTTATTTCTCAAGAGAAGCAATTTTATTAAACTATGTCATGTGTACATATGCAGGCATATAAAACCACAGTTCACCTGATTCCTTTATTTGCATGACTTTTTTAGATATATCATGGGCATCTTTCCTTGAGTCATTTTCTGTTCTTTAAAACCGTTTTTGCTGAAGTGTAATTGACCTGTAAAAAAGCTATACATATTTAATATTTAATGTATGCAACTCACTTCAGTTTGGGGATAAGTATAAACCCATGAAACATGATAAAGATGGGGTTAGTGCCCTTACAAGAAGAGGAGGGGAGACTGGAGCTTGCTCTCTCTTTCCACCACATAAAGATAAAGCAAGAAGGCAGCTGTCGGCAAGCCAAGAATCAAATCTGCGGCACCTTGATCTTGGCTTCTCAGCCTCCAAAACTGTATGGAATAAATCTCTATTGTTTAAGCAAAATGGTAAATAAATAAATTTGTTGAAAGCTGTGTAAGGAGTGATAGGAATTATGAAAATTCAACAATATTCTGACAAATATTTATCAGTGCCCAAAATGTGCTAGACCACTGAACATAAATAAAATAGACATAAGTATGTGATTCTTTGGAAAATACTTAGTGTCTTACTAGAGACTTTCAGATTCACTGTTACACTGTGATGTTGACTTTTTTAAGAATAGGAGAATGTAGCACCTAAGTTTATCACTTCCTCTTCTTGTCCCTGTCCCCTTATAATCTGTAAATACAATATGTCTGGAATATGGATAGAAGGGTATGTAAAGGCAAGAAGCAGAGAAATGCTAAACAGCTCTATTAAGACTTAAGACTACTTATATACTAGCCCGGTACATTCAGATTTGTAGAGTACACATTCAAGTGGATATACAAAATGATCCCATGTAATGTGGAAAGGAAATATTAGAACTTTGTATTATATACAAAATAAATAAGGCTTTACCAATGTCCAAGTTAACAACTGACAAGTGTATATTTATGAAATTATACATATGTTAGAGAATATGCACAAATACATTTTTTCAAATGTTTATTCTGATAAAGAGAGACCATGTGCATGCATACATGGGGAAGGGGCAGAGAGAGAGGGAGGGAGAGAATCCCAAGCAGGCTCCATGCTGTCAGTGCAGAGCCTGATGCATGCCTCAGTCTCACAAACTATGAGATCATGACCTGAACTGAAATCAAGAGTCAGAGGCATAACTGACTGAGCCACTCAAGCGCCCTCAACAAATATATTTTTAAAGGAGGTTAACATTCAGATTGTTGCGAGTCCATTGCTGTAAACAACTGTACTCAAGTGAAGGGGGGAATCACCCTTTCATTTTCATTTTCATTTTTAGTTTTATTTATTAGAGAAGAATCTGTTGGAGCCATACAGAGAAGATTATTGTTTATAGTTCAGATAATGATGATAAAACCTAATATATCATAGTAGGGAGAATCCAAATGTCGATAGTAAATCAAGACCTGGCACAAATATAGTAACAAAGGTGACACGTTTTCCAGTGTATTCCCATCTCTAGTATCTGCAAAGACAGATATTTGTTGATGGCATTTTGAGTGACTTCTGTATAGTAAGCTACTCCTTTATTCCACTTAGAGATCAAATTTCTTATAGTTCAAAGAGTATGTTAATATAGGTTTGGGAGCTTTGTAGAACAGTGTGAGGACCACTATTGTTATTTGATGTTTTTTTCCAAGCAATCTGATTTTAAATATTCTCTTTCCTCTACTTCCAGAGAGTGAAGAGCTAATATGAAAAGTCAAAGCTGAGCAGGTGGTTTACATGGAGGTGATGTGAAGTGACCTCCATTTTCTTAAGTACTACATTTGAAAATATCCACATAGATATTTCTCCAAAATATATGCTGTGCTGCTTCTGTTGCTATTGTCTACCTGTTCTACCTTTCTGGAAAATATAATTATTGTTTTTGCTTGTTGGTATTTTTTCTTAACTCTGTTTATATACACTAGGTGATGCATAGAATGCCTCCTTTAAGGAATGGATTTTGGGAGTAGACAGGTGTTCTTCCTGGATGCTCTAGATTTTACTTTTCCCTAAATGTTTCTAGATTGCATGATAAACATTGAGCAGTAGATAAAAATGCAAAATAAATTTGTTTGTTCTTAGGATCTAAATCTAATTGTTTTAACAATGTACCCATGCCAATAGATTGCAATACAAGGAGATTATAAACTGATGGTTAGATGTTAATAACAGTAACACAAAACATTAAGGCAAGTGACATTTACATAAGTATCTCAATCTTAATACATGTAATTTACATATGAAAATTTAATCATCATAGAGATAAACAGCTGCAAAGTTTAATTAAACTCTCCACACAAAATCAGCCTGCAAGAAGTAGTTTGTCACTGCTAATTCATCACAATTCTCTTAAGTATTCTTTAAAATAAAAATGCAAAATAAATGACTCTTATTGATAATTTAACTTCTGGGTACTTTGTATTTTAATTGTATCATCAAAGCCTGTTGAGAATGCATAAAGATTCTAGGTTTATTTTCACTCTGTTTATAAAGCAAACAGTAAATTTATAGAGGACAAATGTATTTGTTTACACACTTGTAAGGGTCACCAGGACAATAGCACTAAACTCTAATTTAAGAAATTTTAATGCCAAAATAAGTTTTGGGTAATGAAGGGATGTAAAAGTTTTCTCAATGGAGCTTTTAAAAACAGAATGAATTATACACAGAAATTAATGCCAACATTAGTCAGAAAAAGAGTAACTAACAACTGCTAATGTAGATAGATAAAAACCGAAAAATCTTAATTGGCTTTTAAGATCACAGAAACATTACAGAAAAAAGAATGTTTAATACATAAGTGCTGTAGGAAGTCACCTCCACAATAAATAAGGACAAAAGCAAATGGCAGTTTTTATTTCCATGTATCTTCCTTGTTTAAATAAATGCATGTATCCATTCATTTACTTAGAAAAAATAAATGCCTACTGTATGCCAGGCATAATCTAGCATAAAATAGTGACTACAGTTAGCTTTTGTTATGACATTTATATTAGTTGCAGGCTTTTCTTTATAGCCACAGACATAAAATGTTGAAATAGGAGACAATGGGATATTCATGGTAAAGCAAAGGGCTTCTGGCATCCAGGACTCTGCTTCAAGCCTCTCATTTTTTTGCACGTAAATTCAGATGACTGGACAATATTATAAATAGAATGCATACCATTCATTTAAGTGAAGATAAAATGAAATTGGACTTTGAAAAGTGGACACTGTTCATGAGTTGGTCCCTAACACAGGCTTTTCATGTTGAGGGCATCTATGTTGTATCCCAAAATGTTTCTTTACATAATTAATTCTGTAATAGGTGTCTATAAGAAATAAAAGATATAATATCCAAGTATACCAATAAAATACTAATAATTATATTATTCAGTAATTTTGGTTTCTGTTAAACTGAACTTTTAATCTGTAAATTAATTACACATCAGACATTTTGTAATCTCTTCTATATGAAGAAATTGAGCCATGACTCCCCAAATAATAAAAATAAACCATGTCAAGGAGTGAACTGGAGGCCATAACATCTGAACAACCTGTTAGAGGAAACTAGGATATGCACTTATATTTTTCTTCATATTTTACATGAAGCAATTCATTTTGATGCCAGGGTAGCTCAGTTTCTCTTGTACAAAGTGAATGTCTTGACTTAGTCTAAATTTTTATGCACTAAATCTCCAGAATTTTTTAACTTTATCTGAAATATTTAAATATTCTAACTAACTTGGGAAAATAATAAACTGTAACAAATATACAGTATTCAGTCTCTTTAAATTGTGTTGGCGAATATATTTGATTGTGAAGCCTTGAAAATAATGCTTGAGGGGCGCCTGGGTGGCGCAGTCGGTTAAGCGTCCGACTTGAGCCAGGTCACGATCTCGCGGTCTGTGAGTTCGAGCCCCGCGTCAGGCTCTGGGCTGATGGCTCAGAGCCTGGAGCCTGTTTCCGATTCTGTGTCTCCCTCTCTCTCTGCCCCTCCCCCGTTCATGCTCTGTCTCTCTCTGTCCCAAAAATAAAATAAACGTTAAAAAAAAAAAAAAAAAAAAATTAAAAAAAAAAAAAAAAAAGAAAATAATGCTTGATTTGACACCTTAGAGGTGTGTGGGGGGGGGGGGGTATGGAGTGAGAGAAAAATCTGTATTTAACTATCTATTCTCTGTCTCTCTCCCCATATATCTAAATAGAATCCTTCTTATACAAAGATATTATAACCTGAAAGTGGTTAGTTTGCCAAAAATCAGGAGGCATAAAAAATAATACCTAATACCTTAACATTCAATTTATTTCAAAATGGGCCCATCTACTTAGCAGTCTTTTGATTAAGGGCCTAAGTCCTTTCTTGAAGATTGAGCCTGCTGATGGGGCTTGAATTTACCTTTCTTGCATAAAAAAGTGCAATGTTAAATGTTTTATGGTTTGCAGTTTGCTTCTCTTTAAGAGGGATACAAATTAAAATATACTTGTAGTATAATATGAATGAAACAGTCTCTTGATTTTTTCCCAAATTTTATACTTGTCTCTCTCATATTTAATTAGATACTTTTTACCCGTAGTTTATCTTTATTATTTAAACCCATAGTTTATCCCATATTTAATTAGGTTATCCATGGTAAAACCAGGTACATCTGATAGAAGCTAGTTTGTGTAAGCACACAGTTCAAATGGTGGGAACAGAAGTGTGCATGTTCCTAGAGCTTCGTTGGTGATGTGTTCACTAGAAATCGTTGGAACTTATTCTTTTACTTAATCTTCAAAACAGTCCTGTAGGGATTAAGTGATTCATATGAGATTATGAAATTATTTTGGTTCTCATAAAAATATCAGGGATATTAAGTGATTCACATGAGGTTACAAGATTTGTTTGGAGCCAAACTCTGAATTCAAACTGCAAGAACATTGTGTTACAGTTATTATTTTGTAATGAAATATTTCCAAAACAAAAGTAGTAACTTGGATTTTCAGATCTGTTGATGTGAAAATGAGTATAGAGTAATTCTTTCATGGATCTAAAATTGTTGCTTAGTTATATCTGTTCAAAATGTCAATCTAATTTAAACTGTTAGCCCATTGGTAATTTTGTGGTACTTTAGGAGCCTAGTCTTTCCTTGCTTATTGTAAAGGAATTATTAAAAAATAAAGGTTTTGTTTCTTAGCATTAATGTGTTAGTGAATTGCGATTATATCAGTATTCTCTCACAACTGAAGATACAGCTTTAAGTGTAAATGCTTTCATGCTGCATTTTAAGAGGTTGGTTTTTTGTTTTTTGTTTTTTGTTTTTTGTTTTTTTTTTTACCTTGAAATTAGATACTGATGTCTCCATACGGGTACTGGTGGTTAACTTTAGTTTATAAAATTTGTCTCCCTTATTTCCTCAAAATTTTTTGTACATTTTTGCTCTTCCTTCTCACTTTGGTACATTGATATTTTATCCTGAAAAGTACATGATCCCTTTCAGATTCCTACTTCCTTGTTTCTATCATTTAACTATTCTAACAGGTAACATCAATCTTTAGGGAATAATTTTTAAATTAGATGAATTGGATTGGGTCAAATGCAAAGGTGCTTATTTTATGCTCTCATAGTATCAATTACCTTTAATGAGAGGCACAAGAGTCCCAAATCAGGAAGAATATTTATATTATGAGTGGTTTTTTTTGAGCTATAAAATAATTTTTGTAGCCAGGAATTGAATATTATATATGTTAAAAACTTGGGATATTATTTCATATTCATTTATGTATTTGGCTAGAACTATTGTGTCAGTAACGGCCACACAATGATTTTGACAAGAGAAACCCATTTTAAAGCTGTTTTATATCAGGTATAATATTAATAAAATTCAGATTATAAAATTCTTGCCTTTCTTAGGTAAACTTTCACCATCTGTTTCTTTTGGATTTGGTTGAACACATTTAAACATTCTTTGTTGTGCATCTGAGAATGGCATTCCTGGGAGAATGGACAAAGGATTGGACATTTTATTATACTGGAAATTTTAGGAGTTGAAATAATTATAATACTCTATTCCTTGTTTTTCCCATTGAGATAAATATGATTAATGGAGAGAGTTTCTTTATAAGAAAAGAAATATAGTTTGGCTTACCTTTTTTTCCCCCTGGATTAGTGAGCCAAACATTACAGCTGCCCATGTTGTCAAAATGCCATAGGAGAATTTAGTAGAAAAGAAGCCAATAATGTAGTCAGCTTCTGACGTTTAAATAAATGTTTTTGCCGTTCCATCAAAATTAATGATTAACTTCACATTAGAAGTGTGTATTTCAATAGTAGAGGGAAATTTTCCCACCATCACTTCAGAGCAGAAGTAACCCTCCAGCGTTATAAATATATATTTCAGACTAAGAGAAAAGATTGATCCCACAGGATATCTCTCTTCTCCATCCATTGATGATGTCAGTGAGTATCTGATTAGCTGCTGACATTTGAAATTATGGTGGGTCAGCAGGTTAATGAAAGCCTTCTTTATATAGCTATGTCCCCATTGCCTCTCTGCCTTCCTAGGCTTTTGGCTTGTTTGCTGACCTCAAAAAGCAAGGCAAAAATAAAAGTACACATCAAAAGAAGTATAGTTGGAGTGCTCATCTATTGATGATTTCTAATGCTGCTATTTAACAAGAAAGGGAAAGGTTAATGAATAGCAGCAACTTAACTTACTTGGGAATAGTTCAGTACAAAGGGTCCAGTTAATAACCTCAGTAACCTTATTGGGGATAAACTCTGTGTAGATGAAAACATTTCAGTGGGGTTGTCTGAACCACAATTTTTCTGACTTTAAGTGACAGAGTTACATAAATTTCCCATTTTATAATATTGAGTCATCTTCAATTGAGGCAAGGAGAAAGTATAAAACTGAATTAAGTTTCCTGACTCATCGATCAGAGTGTCTTAGAGTTAGAGAGGGCCCTTGAGACCTAGTTTATTGTTTTTTTTTTTTTTAAAGTTGTGTTCTCTGGCACTTTCCGGTTCCTTAGAGTGACCTTGCAAGCTGCTGTAGGGGGAAAAGAAGTATGTGGGACCCTCATCACTCTTCATGTAGTAAAGGGCTCTGCTGACAAAGTTTGAAAACCATTGAGCTGCAACTAACACTTTCAATTTACACTTAAAGAAATTGAGGTGTTGTTGGTAAAGTGAAGCTTCCCAGGTCCTGCAACTATCCTATGTCACAATACATGTGAGGAAGAATTTGTAGCTCTCAAAGTATGGTTCTTCTAAGTTTTTTTTTTTTTTTTTGTGTGTGTGTGTGTTTGTTGTTTGTGTTTTCTTATTGTTGCTTTTGTTGTTTCAGAGAAAAGAATGCAAAAGCAAAAATAATGTTTTGGGTCTAATCATGTTTCAAAATGTTCTGAATCCTAAAAGGAGGTCATATGAAGGAGGAATGGCAGGCTGATCCTTCCCCAGCCATTTCCCTGCTCATTTTGTCTGTGCAAGTTAAGAGCTGGTTCCCAGTATGGTCTGTATGAGATGTTTAATTTCCTTCACATGTTAGTTCAGGGGATGGACATTGACTCCAGAACTTGGGAAACTTCTGGTGTTTCCAGAAAAGATCATCTGATTCCAGAGTTATTCATGTCTTCAATAACAGGCCTTAGGACCACATTTCTGCCTCAGATGGTGAGGCAAGTGCAGGTCTGATTAAACTCCAGTGTCAAGTGCTCAAAATACTGGGGGAGTGCAGGTGAAAATGTAAAAAGAAACTATTAAATATCCTCTTATGTTTATTTTAATCTAAAAATAAGAAAGAAATTCAACATTTCTGTATAGCCTGACATGATCCTGAGTTTGTAGGTCAGAAATGTGTCTTTATAGCTAGATAGGGGGTAGCAGGAGAAAATCTTGATGGTGGCACCTCTCTCTTTCTTTCTCTCTCTTTCACACCTTGTTTATTCTCATCTAATTGCAGCCAGTTTTAGTTTCATATGCCATTTTGGATGGATTTGGAGTTTTGTTTTTGATAAAATCTTTATATTGCTATGTGAAGAGATTGAGAGTACCATGGAAATCTTTATCCCACACAGAAGTTCCTCACTATTTTGTAACCAAGTCTCTAAAAATGTTTTCAAAGCTACATTTGAGTTTTTAAACAGAAAAAGTTTTCCAGGTTTGCAGCAATTTTATGGGATGATAATAGCTTTTTGTTTTATGATGTATAGAAGATATTTTTAGAACACACACAGGCATACACATACACTCATACCCAGTCTCTTGCACTTTACTGTTCCTTCAAGTTACAGTACAGGACTGAGAAGGTGACAACTTCCAAAAACAACTCCATAAAAACCTGATAATATGGAGAGTTATTTGAGGATTAGAAGATGTTGGGGAAAATGGTCTGTCACCTCTGAAAGCTCTTACATGTGTCTTCATGTGTAAACAGAGATCAGAAATAATACCTATTTCATTGCATTACTATGAGGAATAAATGAAGGTACAATAAAAAAGTTAAGAGACTGCCTCATATTGGGACGTTTTCAATTACTATTAGTTATGATGATAATCATTATAAATACTTGGAAACATACACCATTTAAAAATGTGTCAAGTGCAGAATTTAATGAATACTAATTTAATTTTTATAATATAAAAATTTATAATTATATAATATATAATTTCCAATTCATTTTTAAAGAAAAAAATGAATGACACCAAGGAGAGAGGAAATTTGCTAGATAAATTTAACAAATAACCTTTGTATAACTGGTGAATGAGACTGAAAAATGGGTATAATTAATTAGCACAAATATTGATGCATTTCTTTAATGTCTGTTAACATATTCTTGAAAGATATGCTTTTAAGCTATGAGATCCATGAAAACCAATGACTGAAATTAATTAAATCAAGAATTGCTGTGTAATTAAAGTGTTAAAGAATATTTTAACAAATAATATAATTAATTCAGTCACAATACTTTCACTAAAATAGGGTTAATAGTATTTTTTGAGGACATAAAATTGTGTACTGGTAGCAGAAAATCAAAATAGAAATCATAAAATATTTTTACTTTGTCATCATCTAATCTTTTAAAAATACCTAAGTTTTATATATATTTTATAATGCCCAAGTCATAAATAGAATAATAACTTACAAAGAAGTTATTATTATTTGATAAGTAAATATCCATAGAGGATATCTGTTGCAAAAAGTTTGAAGTCTATGAGATGTGAATTATTTAAGATGTGATAAAAAGAGAACTGGGGTCTGAGAGGAAAGGCAAAGCTGGTTCTAAGAAATGAGGCAGTGAAGAAACATCAGTGGCTTTAGACAGAATTTGTGAAATGCTGGTAAGTAGCCTAAGTGAACACAGTCATCTTTCTCGCTAGCCTTGGCCTGGCTCTGAAGTAGACGTATCCAGGGGAAAGCTAAGCCCATTTTATATTGGGGATGGAGTGGAGAAGCCGTCTCATCCACACTGGGACTTCTGTTAATTAAGAAGAGCTTCTGGATATGTATCCAAAGAAAACAAAAACACTCATTTGAAAAAATGTAACCATCCCATATTTGTTGCAGCATTATTTATAGTAGTTAGAAAGTGGAAATTAGTTAAGTGTCCATCAATGGATGAATGGATAAAGAAATTTGTGTGTGTATGTGTGTGTGTGTGTGTAATATATATTATATATAATATATATTATGTATTCATCCATAACAAAACATGATATCATGCCATTTATGACAACATGGCTGGACTTTGAGGACTTTATACTAAGTGAAATAAGTCAGAGAAAGATAAATACCATATAATCTGTAATATGTGGAATCTAAAAATTATATATATATAGGCTCATGTATAGAGAACAGATTGGTAGTTGCCAGAGGCAGGGGTGGGGGGTGGGAGAAATGGGTGAATTGTTTGTTTCTGTTTTTCAGATTAAATCAGTTGCATAAAATATATATATGTGTGTGTGTATATATATATATATATATATATATATATATGTAATGAATGAACCACAAAAAGAGAACTTTTCTATAATACAGATGAGAAAAAATGGATATAATACAGATGGGAAAAATTCCTTTAGAAAAGTGGAACATTATCATGTAATTCAATAAAGTTCAAGACATTTAAGAAGAAGAAGAAGAAGAACAACAACAACAACTAAAAACCAGGTTCCCTATAGATTTCTCAAAGCCAGAGCTTCCTGGATTGATTCTATTGACAAGATGCTCATTTGTCTTGTCAAGTACTATGAAGATCGGTTAATATTTTTAGATCCAGATTAATGGTAATTTTCTCTTGACATCAATAGCTCTATTAATGTTACATTGGCTTAACATTGTGTAATCTCTCCAGAACAAAATATTGTCCTTATGACTATGCTTTATCTCTCAATACTTACAATCTGGAATTCCATATTCCATAAGATTGATTTGGTGAGTTAACAAGTACACAGATGCCTAGAAGCTCTTTGATAGTAAAAACGAATGAATGAATGAATGAATGAATGAATGAAAATAAATAAGTAAATAAATAAATAAATGTCAACAAACCCACTAGAAATAAAATATATAAAATATCTTAGAGACAAAATGAGGTAATAAAAATATACTCAAGTAGGAATCTGGAATCCACCATCTATTTAATTGCATGACATTGTAGAAAGCCATCATCTTCTTTATTTCTCAGTTTCTTAAGTTGTGAAATAAGAAGCTTGATATGATATCCTATCAGTCTCTTTCCATTTCTAAAGTTCTTTGAATAAGAAAACAAAAAGGTGGGGACAGAATTGAGCTTCCTACCCAATTACCCAAAATTGTTAGGTTGTTTAATGATGATGATGATCCTCATCATCACCCTGATCTCCCTCTCAATGCAATGTGATTAAAGTATAAGGGGAAAGGTGGGAGAAAGGGGATTGATGATCCAATCAACAGAGGCTCATTATTAACGTCACCACCACTACTTCAAATCATCGAACTGTTTTATAAGCTCTTCCCCTGATTCCCAATTTTCACCCATTTTATTGTCAGTTAGACTAGGAATATGTGTCTAACTCCTTATAGAGAGGAAAGAAATCAAGAATCTTAGTATAAAGAATCTTCTATTTTTAAAAGAGTTATTAACTTTAAAAGACCTACCAGAATAATTATAAGTCCTGTACAGTTACTTCATTTAAAACTAATCCAGCACCATATCAAAGTAGTGTAATTCTTGGACAGATGATAGTGGGTCTGATGACATTGAGGCAGAGTATTATATAAAATAAGGCCATTCTAAACTATTTTTCAGGGGCGCCTGGGTGGCGCAGTCAGTTAAGCGTCCGACTTCAGCCAGGTCACGATCTCGCGGTCCGTGAGTTTGAGCCCCGCTTCAGGCTCTGGGCTGATGGCTCAGAGCCTGGAGCCTGTTTCCGATTCTGTGTCTCCCTCTCTCTCTGCCCCTCCCCCGTTCATGCTCTGTCTCTCTCTGTCCCAAAAATAAATAAACGTTTGAAAAAAAAAAAATTAAACTATTTTTCATTTAAAATATTTAGGATTTTCAACAAATATGAATTGAACTTTGAGATGGTTTTCCTTTGTATTTTATGGGGAATAGTTGTGTTTTTCATGTTCCTATATCTGTCTGTTTTATGAAACAGTGATATTGGAGATACTTACTATTTTGTATCCCACAAAATAGAATCTTTGGAATATAAGAAAACTCCTTGTTTTACTGCAGTTACAGGCAGACCATTTCTAGAGGTCAGCTTCCTAGATTTTTCTTTTTCCTTTTTCTTCCCTTTAATGTACATCTCTAAAGGGGAGTTTGGTTTTTGAAAAATAAAGCTGGCAGATTTATTCACTGGGAATTAGTATATATTTTTTTCCTACAAAGGGAAAAAAGACCTGTAAAAAATACAATAAATGTTGATTGACAGCTGAACATGGTAGGAAACTGAACTAAACCATTTATCAAAACATGCAAATGAGAAGTAGGACTCCATAAGGGTTACTGCTGAGCCCTCTGCCCAGCACAATATGCCAGATAATTGATTGTGACAGATGATTTTGAAATGAGACACAGCCAAATAGAATACACGTGTCATTTTTCTTCCATATTTGGAGCTTGTATATTAAGGCCTTTGCCACTAGCAGTCAAATTGATACAATATCTTTACTTTCTCAGGATATATAGGAAATATATTTCATTTTATTATCCAACTCCAGATGTTGCAGAGAGCTTAAGAATGATTCTTACACCTGGGGCATTTGGGTGGCTCAGTCAGTTAAGCATCTTGATTTCAGCTCAGGTTATGATCTCATGGTTCTTGGGTTCAGGCCCTGAGCCAGGCTCTGCGCTGATAGCAGAGGGGATTCTCTGTCTCACTCTGTCTCTGTCCCTCTCCTGCTCTAGCATTCTCTCTCTCTCTCTCTCTCTCTCTCTCTCTCAAAAATAAATAGACTTTTAAAAAACATTAAAAAAGAAGAATGATTCTCATACCCTGTAACAACTTGATAGGAGAGACCAATAAAATCAATTAGCAGTATTTGCCATGAACATTTTTGGGTAAGTGATGGCATTTATCCTACATCCCTCTATGACATAACTTATTAATTAGAATGCTTTATAACATCTAATTTTTAAAAACTCATGCAAAATATCTGTTCATAATTGTGTATGCACGTATGCGTGTGTTTTGGTGGTGGCAATGGTGGATTTTGTTTTGTTTTTGGTTAAAGAAGATAGTTCATGAAGGACTAGGACATAGGGAACTTTGGCATTAGGACATAGGAACTAGGCATTGATTGTATATAGAACTTACAATATTTTGTGGCAGATTCTTTCTGACTTGTCCCACTCAGATTTTATTGTTTGTCTATGCAAATTATATTTCCAGATATGAAATGACTTTTTGGAATAATGATGCATGAGGAACTTCCCTACATTTTAGTCATTTATCCAATTCATGTCTGCTGTGGGATGAGAGAAAACAAATAGTGCCAAGTAGAGATTCTGACTATAGTTAACCTGAGGGATAAAAATTTATTTCCCAGGAACCTAGTTTTGAATCAAATGGAATTTGATAACAACTCATGTACTAGTGGACATGTTGTGGGCTTGGTGTTATACTGGTTAAATTGTTGGGAAATGAAGAAATAGAACATGACTGTTTCTCTGTGTAAGCTCCACCAGTTATGAGCTCAGTGATGTGACTTCAGCTTTATCATCAGTAAAATGGGGATAACAATAGGTTGATTTTGAGAATGGAATGAGTTAATACAAGTACAGCATATAGATTAATCTGTCACAAGGGTTGAATAGAATATGTCTTTATATTTTTGTATATATAGTTGGCATTTTTCCCAGGGAGAAGGGATCTTATTCCTGAGGTTGCTGATTGAGGGAAAGAGGAAAAAGGGCATCAAGTGATTATGGAGTATCATGGGAGTTTGAAGGAAGTCTTTGGTGGACATGGCAGTGTAGGATGATGTTTTGGAAGATCAGAGAAAGTGTAATAAAAATTTGGTTATCAATACTTTACTCTGCTTATGGTATTCTCCATGACTTGAAATGCAAAAAAGAAAAATCTGGGTAGACTGTAAATAGAAAGTAAAGAAAGGTTGATTATATTGATCTTTCCCACTAAGCCTTTATAGAGTATCAGATCCTTGAAAATTCTCATGCAGTAACATTTGGACATGGAGTGCAAACTTAAATGTATCCCTCACTTTTAGTTGAATTAAACTTTATCATATGTAAATTTCTCGAGGCAGGAAGTATGATATACCAATTTCTTGACACTTGCAGTAGCCTGAACATCCTGTGGTCTTCTGGAAACAGTACATAGGGCTCTTTTATGCCTCCAGTCTGCCAGCACTGTTATTGTAGTTATGATCATGTGGGCATTTACTCCTTAATGGCTAAGAGTCTCTTCTCACCAGATGTGGTCTTTTGGAAAAGAGTTCAAACTGCTTGGCAGGTCGGTGAAAGGAAGTGAGCATTGTCACTGCAAGTGCTCTGCCTATTTTGTGAATAAATGGATGACTTTACTTTCCAAGTTTGTCAGTCTTTCACAAGAGCTTACATTTAAATCATAATAATGATGCTACTTAAACTCCAGTTCATTCTGCCAGTATTTGATTAGCAAGCTGGCTGAATGCAGTGATAGAGAGGATGGCAGATCTTCATTTCATGTAGGGTATCATTATAGCTCAAAGTGGCTCTCACATTACCATTATTGTTATTATTAATTGTTACTCAGTGGGGAGGGGGCTGATTGGATTCCTACCATTATTCTGAATGGGAAAGATGACATGGTCCCTTTCCTAGGTCTTCATGATCAAAATTAAATAGACATAGATATTATTTCACCTCAGAAAGGATAAGAAATCTTCAATTCTATGACTTTCTTGAATAAATTTATAATTTATGTAAAATTACCTTGGAAAGGCATTAATGTGGCATTTTTGCATTCATAAACTTGTGTTTGTATATATACACATATGGATATATCTAAATCTTATACCTGTGCTGTTACACTTTTAATAGGTAAGAGTTCCAAATCAGAATCCTATGCAGCATGCAACACTGAATGAATAGGGACATCATTGGCAGTTTGTCATACACGTGATGACTGTCTGCATTCCGTGCTGTGCATAAGATTTCAGTTTTTAACCATTGTAGATGGAACAGAGTAAGAAGAAAAGCCTTTAGGATTCACTGGGTGAAAAAGAATCACTAATCTGTCTCTTCATCTTTTGCTCTGAGTAGCTACATGAACATTTTATGGACTTGTTGAATCAGAGGCTAGTGATCCTCTTTACTAATTCTGTAAAAACAAGGTTCACAGAAAGTTGAAAGGACCTTGAGCTACATATTTTCTGACATGAATGTATTTTTTTATTCACAGACTATTTTTGAACAGTTTTAGGCTTAAAGAAAACTTGGGCAGAAAATAGTTCCCATGTATCCCTTCACCCTGCCCCACACCAGTTTCTTCCATAGGTAGCATCTTAACATTAGTGTGGTCCACTTGTTGCAGTGAATGAGCCAATATTGATGCATTATTATTAACTCAAGTCCACAGTTATATTAGGGTTCACTGTACTGTACATTGATTGTATGGATTTTGACAAATGTATTATAACATGTGTCCATCAATATTGTGTTATACAGGATAATTTCATTGCTCTAAAAATCCTCTGTGCTCCCTCCATCTCTTCATGTCTCCCTCTCCCCAAACATCTGTGAACACTGATCTTTTTTGCCATCTTCATGGTTTTGTCTTTATCAGAATGTCATATAGTTGGAATCATATAGCATGTAGCCTTTTCAGATTGACTTCTTTCACTTAGTATCATATCTAAGAATTCTTCATGTCAGCTAATATCTGAAATATATAAAGAATTTATACAATTCAGCAGTCAAAAAAACCCCAAATAATCCAATTAAAAAATGGGCTGGGTACCTGAATACACATTTTTCTAAAGAAGACATACAGAGAGTCAATAGACACATGAAAAGATGTTAAACATCACTCCTCATCAGGATAATGAAAATTAAAACCACAATGAGATACCATGTTACACTTGTCAGAACAGCTAAAATCAAAAACACAAGTAATAGCAAGTGTTGGAGAATGTGAAGATAAAGGAGCCCATGTGCACTGTTGGCGGGCATACAAACTGGTGCAGTCACTGTGGAAAACAGTACGGAGGGTCTTCAAAATACTAAAATAGAACTACCATATGATCCAATATTCTATTACTGGACATTTACCCAAAGAAAATGAAAAGACATATGCACCTCTATGCTTATTACAGCATTATTTGCAATGACCAATATATGGAAGCAACCCAAGGGTCCATAAAAGATGAATGGATACAGAATACCCACAAGGGAATATTATTCAGCCATAAAAGAATGAAATGTTTCCATTTGCATCAACATGGATGGACCTAGAGGGTATAATGCTAGGTGAAATAAATCAATCATAAAAAGACAAATGCCATCTGACTTCATTCATATGTTGAATTTAGGAAACAAAACAAATCAACAACAAAAAAGTTTGACAATCCGACTCTTAAATATAGAGAACAAACTGGTTGTGGCCATTGGGGAGATAGGGGTGGGTGGGTGAAATAGGTAAAGAGGATGAAGAGTACTACACTTATCTTGATGAGCACTGAGAAATGTATAGAATTATTGAGTCTTTATATTGTACACCTGAAACTAACATACTGTATGTTAATTTTACCTGAATAAAAAAGAATTTTCCAAGTCTTTATGTGGCTTGATAACTGATTTCTTTTTATTGCTAATTAATATTTCACTTTATGGATCAACCAGTTTTTTTTTTAATCTATGCATCTTTTGTAGGACATCTTGTTATTCTAGCAAGTTGTGGCAATTATGAATAAAGCTGTTATAGACATTTGTGTGCAGTTTTTACATGGATATAAGTTTTCAACTCATTTGGGTAAATACCAAGGAATTTGTTGTTGGATTATATGGTATGTGTATGTTTACTTTTATAAGAACTTCCAAACTGTCTACCAAAGTGGCTGTACCATTTGTATTTCTAACAGCAGTGAATGAAAGTTCCTGTTGTTCTACATATTTACTAGAATTTGATATTGTCAATGTTTTGAATTTTAGATATTCTTGTTAGATGTATATATGGTGATACTTCATTGTTATTTTAAGTGGAAATTCCCTAAATACATATGATGTTAAACATCCTTTATATGCTTTTTTCCACCTTATATATTCTTTGTTAAGGTGTCTGTTTAGAACTGTTACTATTTTATTGGGTTGTTTTCTTAGTGTTCAGTTTTAACAGTTCTTATATATTTTGGGTAAAAGTACTTTACCAGTTAAGCATATTGCAAAAATTTTCTCCCAGTCTGGGCATGTATTTTCATTATCTTAATAGTATCTTTTATGAAACAGAAAATTTTAATTTCAGTGAAATCCAACTTACTTATTGTTTATTTTCTGGTATGTACTTTTAATGTTGTACCTGCAATGTCATCACCAAATCCAAGATCACCTGGATTTTCAGCTGTTTTCTTTTTTTAAAAATTTTTTTAAACGTTTATTTATATTTGAGACAGAGAGAGACAGAGCATGAATGGGGGAGGGTCAGAGAAAGAGGGAGACACAGAATCTGAAACAGGCTCCAGGCTCTGAGCGGTCAGCACAGAGCCTGACGCAGGGCTCGAACTCACAGACTGCGAGATCATGACCTGAGCCGAAGTCGGACACTCAACCGACTGAGCCACCCAGGCGCCCCTCAGCTGTTTTCTTATAGGAGTTTTGTAGGTTTGTATTTTACATTTAGGTCTTGATTATTTTGATTTCATTTTTGTACATGGCTACAGTTTGACATGCAAAATTCATGCTGATATTATGTTTCAATTCCTCCTTTGCAAAAAATTATAAAATTATCATGGGAAAACCTTCTTACTTAATTGAGAGTGTATGTGACACCATAAAGAGTAGAACGAGATTCTAGTTCCATGACTTATTCATTCCATTAACTGGGAGCCTGCACCTCCCACTCTCCTCCATCCATTTGCCCTTTCCCTCACTTCTTCCCACCTGGCAACCATCACTTTGTTTTCTGTATTTATAGATCTGTGTTTATATTTTTGTGTGTGTGTTCATTTGTTTTCTTTTTTAGATTACACATATCAGTGAAATACTGTGATATTTGTCTTTTTCAGTGTGTTTTATTTCACTTAGCATAATACCTCCAGGTCCATCCAAGTTGCCATGTTGTCATAATTAGCAAGATTCCATCCTTTTTTAAGGTTGTATAATATTCCTGTGTGTGTGTGTGTGCGCGCGCGTGTGCGCACATGTTCACACATGTGCATGCCACATTTTCCTTATCCCTTTGTCTGTCAAATGGGATTATATGTTGGAGGAGTTGTTCTAATACTGAATACTCATTCAGTTGTCTCTGAATACCCATGAGTCTGCAGTTAGCTGAGTCACTACACTGTGTTTCCATAGTTCATCCATGATGTTGTGCAAGACTATATGTACCTCTCTCTGAAACCATTATATGCCAGTTTACTGTATATATGTATGTATGTATGTATATGTGCATATATGTGTACATGTATGTGTATATATGTGTATAGCTATATGTATGTGTGTATATATGTGTATATATATGTGTATGTGCATATATATGTATATATGTATGATATATATGTAGGTTATTTCTTCCCAATTTTATTAAGATATAATTGACATGCATAACCCTGTATATTTAAGATGTACATCATAATGATTTAATTTTCAGATACTCTGAAATGATTGTCACAGTAGGTTTACTGTGTATCCATCATCTCATATACATACAATAAAAAGAAAAAGCAAAAAAAAAGATTCTGGTTACAAGTGGGCCACCCAAGAGCCAAGTGACTCCCCTAGACTCCCCTAGCCTCGGTTCTATCATATATAAAATAAGGAAAATAACATGTATCTAGCTTCCACATGGGTATTTTGTAAGGATGAAATTACATGATTATATAAGAAGTATCTTATAAATGCTAAAGAGAAAGCAGCAAAATCAAAAGGCTCATTAGTAGGATTCTTAAATTTTCTTTGCCCGGGTGAACACAGAAATATTAAAACTGAACTTAGAGAATATAACTGATAGTAAGATAACCAAAACAAGAAGTAATGTGCTAATGAATTTCAACATGCAACTGAAATAGGTTGATAACTAAACAATGTCACAAAGACTTCAAGTCTATGACTATTGAAGACACAAATTAGTATGAAGTAATTATGATTTCATCTTCTTTAGGCTATAGTCATATCTGATTGCTATTGAAGGGCAAGATTATACAGATATAACTGGAACGGAAATAGATGTAGTTGTTGAAACTTAAAAAACACAAGTGACTTTCATATAATAGAGTAGATAGACAACCTGTGAGAGCAGTAGACATTTTTAACTTTATTTTTGAATTTAGAAAAGTTTCTGCTTTCTTTTTTTATAATGGCGATTATTACATTGCTATTCAGAAGCATCAACAAAATAAAAAAAGATCTGAATTCCACTCAGTAGTTAAGGGAATTTTCAGCCTTATAAAGTTAAACTGAGGTTATCTAAAAACTAAAATATAGGTATAAATTACCAGAACTCATATAAGCTATGAAATAAGGTAGAGATAGCATTGTGGATATTTCAGTACAACCCTTGGCTTTAGAGTGGCTGAATCTTGAGGGATGACTAGGTATAAATGACTCCATGTTGGGAATAAAGCCAAGATTTCCCCTTCCCCTTCTCTTCTTCTCTTTCTCTTTATTTTTTTTTTTCCTCTTCCTCATACAGTGGTAACTCATTCTCTCTTTTCTATCTCTTTGCCTCTCTCTTGTCACCACCCCCCCTCCACACACACATACACACACCAACAATATAAACCTGGGATTCAATAATTTTTCTTTTTGAGAGACAGAGACAGACATCAGGAGTGGGGGGGGGGGAGAGAGAGAGAGAGAGAGAATATGAGAGAGAGAGAGAATGAGAGAGAGAATCTCAAGCAGGCTCTACACCCAGCCTAGGAGCCTGACACAGGACTAGATCTCACCAACCATGAGATCATGACCTGAGCTGAAATCAAGAGTTGGAGTTGGGTACTTAACTGACTGAGCCAATATGAGTTAAAATATGGTCTGGGACACATAACTACAAATATAAATGCCTAAATACAACCATATGAGCCTATAGTCAATATTCTTTTTTTCATGTATCAGTAATTCATTTCTTTTTATTTCTGGGTAGTATATTCAGTGGCATGGGTGTGCCATAGTTATTTCAATCATGACCCATTTAATGATACTAGGATTGTTTCTAGTGTTTGACTGTTACAAATAAAGCTGCTATGAACATTTGTGTACAGGTTTTTATATGAACATAAATTTTCATTTCTCTGGGATAAATGTCCAGGATTGAGATTTATGAGTCGTATAGTAAGCATATGCCTTTTTGATAATAATCATTCTAACAGGTGTGAGTTTATCTCTCCTTGGTCCTTGATTTTCATTTCTCTGATGATTAGTGATATTGATTACCTTTTCATGTACTTATTGACCATTTCTATACTGGATTATTATTAATATCATTGCTATTGAATTGTATTAGCTTTTATGTATTTTGGTTGTTAATCTCTTATCAGATACATGTCTTGCAAATACTTTCTTCCATTTCATAGGTTGCCTTTTGACTGTTATTTATACTGTGCAGAAGTGTTTTAGCTTAATGTAGTCCCACTTGTTTATTTTTGCTTTTGTTGCTTTAGCTTTGCTGTCTTGTCCAAAAAATCATTGCTAAGACCAATGTCAAGGAGAGTTTCCCTGTGTTTTCTTCTGAAAGTTTTATGGTATTATGTCTTATGTTAAAGTCTTGAATCTATTTTGAGTTAATTTTTGTGGGTATCATAATTATATGATAGAGGTCCAGTTTCATTCTGTTGCATGTGGATCTCCAGTTTGCCCAGTGTCATTTATTGAAGAGAGACTATCTTTTTCCCATTGAATATTCTTTGTGCCCTTTGTCAAAGAATAGCTGAGCATATATGTGAGGTTTTATTTTGGGGCCCTGTATTCAGTTTCATTGGTCTGTGTGTCTGTATTTATGCCAGTACCATATTATTTTGATTACTGTAGCTTTGTAATATAGTTTGAAATCCAGAAATGAAATGCCTCATGCTTTTTCCTGTGTTATATTAGGATCCATATGAATTGTAGGATTATTTTCTTCATTTCTGTGAAAAATTACAGTAGAATTTTTATAGGGATTGCATTAAATTTACAGATGATTTTGTGTAGTATAGACAGTTAAAAGATATTAAGTCTTCTAATCCATGAACATGGGATATCTTTATTTGTGTCTTCTTCAATTTCTTTCATTAGTGTCTTGTTTTCAGTATATAGATCTTTCACTTCTTTGTTTAAATTTATTCCTAAGTATTTTATTGTTTTTGATGTTGTTGTAAATGTGATTGATTTCATTTTCAGAAAATTCATTTTTACTGTATAGAAACATAACTGGTTCCTGTATATTGATTTTGCATCCTGAAACTTTACTGAATTTGTTTATTCTAACAGTTTTTTGGTGGAGTCTTTAGGATTTTCTATATGCAAGATCATGTCATTAGCAAACAGATAATTTTACTTCTTGCTTTTCAATTTTATACGTTTTGGATCTTTCCCTTAGGTAATTTCTCTGACGGGATTTTCAGTACTACACTGAATAGAAATGCTGAGTGGACACACTTGACTTATTGATCTTAAAAGAAAAACTTTCAATATTACACTATTGAGTATGATGTTAACTAAGGGCTTGTTGTGATTATGCTCCTTTATGTTGAGGTGTGTTCCTTCTACATCTACTTTTTTTGCATTTTTGTCATTAAAGGATATTAATTTTGTCAAATGCCTTTTCTGCATCTGTTGAGAAGATGATATGAATTTTCATCTTTCATTCTGTTAATGTGGTGTATCACATTTATTGATTTACGTATGTTGAAACTTCTGTGCATCCCAGGGATAAATCCCACTGGATTGTGGTGTATGATCTTTGAATATGCCATTAATTTTGGTTTGCTGGTAATTGTTGAGAGGTTTTGCATCTATATTCATCAGAGATACTGGCCTGTAGTTTTCTTGTATTCATATTTGATTTTGGTGTCAGGGTAATTCTGGCCTAAGTAAATGAGTTTAGGAGCATTCCTGCCTCTTAAACTTTTTGGAAGAGTTTGAGAAATATTAGCTTTAATTCTTCATAAATGTTTGGTAGAATTCCCTCTTGAAGCTATCTGATGTTGGGTTTTTATTTGTTGGGAGTTTTTTTTTTTTTTTTTTTTTTTTTTTTTTTTTGTCATTGAAGGCATGAATGAAGGAGAGAGGTGGAGAGAGGGAGGGAGAGAAAGAGAGAGACAGACAGAGAGTCTTAAGCAGGATCCACACTCAGTACAGAGCTCTATGTGGAGCTTGATCGCACAACTCTGAGATCATGACCTGAGCCAAAATCAAAAGTCAGATGCTCAACCCACTGAGCCACCCAGATGACCCTACTGGAAAGTTTTTGAGTACTGATTCACTCTTTTTATTTGTTACTTGTTTTTCACATTTTCTATTTCTTCAAGACTCAGTCTTTGTAGGTTTTATGCTTACAGGAGTTTTCCATTTCTTTTGCATTGTCCAATTTTTGCCATCTAACTGTTTATATAGTCTCTAATGATATTTCTGTGGTATCAATCATAATGTGTTTTCTTTCATCCTGATTTTATTTATTTGAGTCCTTCCTTTTTTTTCTGGTTAAGTTTAGCTAAAATTTTGTCAATTTTATTTATCTTTTCAAAAAACCAATTGTTAGGTTTTGTGGATCTTTTCAAATATTTTTCTATTCTTTATTTTATTTATTTCTACTTTGGGATCTGTTATCTCCTTTCAACTCTGCTAACTTTGGACCTTATTTATTTTCTTTTTATGGTTCCTTGAAGTGTAAAGTTAGGTTGTTTGTTTGAGATATGTGTGTGTGTATGTGTATATATTTAATGTTGGCATTTATCACCATAAACTTCCCTCTTAGAACTGCTTTTTGCTGCATACCAGAAGTTTTGTTTTTTATGTTATGTTTCCATTTTCATTTCTTTCAAGGTATTTTTTATTTCTTCGTTGACTCCTTGGTTTTTCAGGAATGTGTGGTTTAATTTCCATGCATTTTACATCTTTCCTCTTGTTATTGATTTCTAGTTTCATACCATTGTGATCAGAAAATGATACTTGGTTTGATTTTCAGTCTTTTATATTTCCTAAAGCTTGTTTTGTGACCTAGAATATGATCTATCCTAGAGAATGTTCTATGTACACTTGATAAGAATGTGTATTCTCTTGATTTTGGATGAAAGAAAGTCTATATATCTTTTAGGTTCTTTGGTGTAAAGTATAGTTCAAGTCTAATGTTTCCTTATTGAATTTTTGTCTGGACAATCTATGCACTGTTGAATGTGGGTTATTGAAGTTTTTTACTGTAAATTGTATTGGTGTCTATTCTCCCTTCATATATGTTAGTATATGTTTAATATATTTAGGTGCCCCAATATTAAGTGCATATATATTACAATTATTATATCCTCTTGATGAATCATTTTTTTTTTTTTAATTTTTTTTTTTCAACGTTTATTTATTTTTGGGACAGAGAGAGACAGAGCATGAACGGGGGAGGGGCAGAGAGAGAGGGAGACACAGAATCGGAAACAGGCTCCAGGCTCTGAGCCATCAGCCCAGAGCCCGACGCGGGGCTCGAACTCACGGACCGCGAGATCGTGACCTGGCTGAAGTCGGACGCTTAACCGACTGCGCCACCCAGGCGCCCCAATGAATCATTTTTTTAACATTATCTCTTGTTACAGTTTTTTATTCAGTCTATTTTATCTGATATAGGTATGGCTACCCCTGCTCTCTTTTGGTTTCTGTTTGCCAGAGATATTTCTCATCCCTTCACTTTGAGCCAATGTGTGTCCTGAAATGAATCTCCTGTAGGCAGCAGATAGCTGGATCTCGTTTTTAACCTGTTCAGCCATTTTGCAGATTTTGATGGGAGAATTTAATTCATTACATTTAGTGTAATTACTAACTGGTAAGCACTTACTAATACCATGCTATTAATTGTTTTCTGGCTGTTTTGTAGTTCCTTTTTTCCTCTCCTGCTATCTTTGTTTGTGAATTGATTATTTTTTGTAGTAGTATACTTTGATTTCCTTCTCTTTATCTTATGAGTATCTGTTATAGATTTTTTGCTTTGTGATTCTCTGAGGCTTACATAAAACATCATATAGGTATAAAAGTGTATTTTAGCTGATAACTTCAATTACATGGAAATACTCTACCCTTTTATTTCTATCCTGTTTTATATTTTTGATATCACAGTTTACATATTTTTATATTGTGTATTCATTAATAAATTGTTGATGCTATAGCTATTTTTAATACTTCTGTCCTTTAATTTTTATACTAAAATTGGCTGGTTTAACACACTGCCACAGTAGTGGATAGGAGTATTCTGGATTTCACTATATACTTACTTTTCTGTTTATTGACTCTATAGGATATTTTTTGCCATGAATAAAGCAGCAGTTATCCTGTCCACAGTCTTTGGAGCAGTGCATTGAACATAATGAATCATCTTGGTCTTGATTGAATTAACCTAAGATCTTCTTTAACTATATTATATTTTTGGTTTATAGATATCTGAGGTGGCAGATTTCCAAAGTGTTCTAAACAGTTTTTTATATAATGCTGCTGATTGGAATTCAACCTAGCATTGGCATTTAGTGGGCATTTATAACACAAAAGTGTGAAGAATTGCAAAATGCATCCATCACACTAAAAAAAAAAAAAGTGTGTATGACAGAATATCAATGCACTACCTAGGCTGTTCAAGAACTGCAAAGCTCTCATTCTACTGGTGTGGATGTAGGGTGTTAGTGTCATAGTATGTAGAATGTCTGGTAAATTTGGAGGCCATAACTGAGCCAACCTGCATGCTCTCCTAAATGGAAGCCATCGTAAGCCTGCTGCTTCATTTTTGTTCTGCCTGTATTCACAAACACGGCCCACCTGTATTAGCACTGGCTCAGTGCCTGCAGCAATCCCACAGAGGAGAGGCAGTGCAGGGTAGAGGCTAATGAAAGAGCCACAATTGGTCTTTTGCTCTAATATAATTTAAGCCAAGTCAAGATGGGTTTCTGAAGAAGAGTTGTTTTCATTCTGTAAAGGTCCTATGCACAATCATGTTTTAACAAGATTCCCAATTTGCATTATGAAAAGCTGGCAGACTTTTCTTCATAAGGCTATTTACTGCATTTGCCCTTTTGGTAACATTACTATGTGTTTGTTTTGAAGCCTATTATTAAATGAATAAATAGCAGGAAATGTAATATTAGATTAAATAAAATGTTGGGCTTTCAAATGGCAAGCAAATATGTTAAAAATTATCGTTCTTTAAATGTGGCTCCATGGGCCTCTGAAAGATGATTAAAAATGGCAGAGAAAACCTGTGAAGCGTAGATAGACATTTTCATTATGTGGCTACATGGTTCTCATAAACAATGTATAGAAACATGGCACAAGGGTTTGTTTGCTGGTTTGGTTTTTGTTTTTGTTTCTTCTTATTTTATTTTTATTTTATTTTGGTCAGGTACAGAATTACTTACAACATCTTAATGTATTTCTTTCTATAAAAGAAGCTGTTGTTGGGATTCAGCTTGGCACTCAAGAACTTCTAGAAACAATTCCCAATGTCTTGATCGCTCTTTTATCTCCCTATCAGTATAAAGTTTTCACTTCTTCCACCTTTCTTAATGAACCACCTCCCTTTTGATAATCTGCAGTAATCCACAAACTGTAAACTTTCCTATAAAAATAACAGTGGACTACTGTGTGGTTTAACAAATAAGAGAAAGAAGGATGCTAAAGACTTTCCTCCAAGTCTTGTTGGCTATTTGCCATTCTCTGAATGGTGGCTGATACAGAATCAGGGCCCAATTTTATGCCGATTTTGTGCCCCAGTTAGCAGTGCTAATTGGGGCACACAAGTAAATTGCACTCTGCCCTGTGGAAATTTTCAGTTAGTGCACTAAATCAGAAAATCATTGAGAGCACTAATCTATTACTCAGTCTCTATTTAATTAGGTGCAAAATCTATGGTCCCTCCAGGAAGGACAAAGTTCAGACATAGGATCTCAGTGGTCAGTTGTTTGGAATTTGATCTGTATTTTATCTTTTGTTATAATCTAAGTTAAAAAAAATGTTTGTCTGCTTTTGAGGACTAAGACATAGGACATTTTAGTGAGAATTAACAGTCCAAGTATTATTCAAGTAGACAGGAGTAAAGGTCATTTGGTTTCCCTCACACTTGAAAGACACAGATTTTTCTGAGGGAAGAAAATTAAAAAAAAGATTTTTAGACATACAGAGCCTAAATACACTGATACGTTTAACAGCAAATGCTCCACATTTCATAATTGGGTTCAGTCTTACTGTCTGAACTGCAGCCATATTTAATGAGAGAGCAGAGATTTTTTTTTTTCTGTTTCATTCACTGATGCATCTCAAGTGCTCAGTAAATATATTTGAATGAATAAATGGAGAGACACATGATGCCTAGGCAAATACAGCTGAAAAAATATATTTACGTGACATGGTAAAGCT
Organism: Puma concolor; assembly: GCF_028749965.1. NCBI lineage: Eukaryota > Metazoa > Chordata > Mammalia > Carnivora > Felidae > Puma > Puma concolor. The sequence goes on along the minus strand of NC_141674.1, from coordinate 138,559,732 downwards.
AAAAAATAGTGTTTCTGATGTGTTTGGCATACCATCCATAGTACTTAAAGAATATTATGTCCCTGATAGAATGTTTCAGTCATTGTAGGTGAGATTATGGCCTTTAAAATATTTTTACTTTTCTTGAATACAAAAAGGTGGTTTGAAAAATTTTGCTCTAGTTTTCCCAAAAACTTTTAGGTATAATATAAATTAAAATTAGTTCAAAGGCAAATATTGTCCTAAAATTATAATTATAGCTTAAAATCAATGTCTTTAAAAAACTTTATTTTCTCCCTTGATATATAGTTTTTTTTTTTTTTTTTTTTTTTGTAATGTGTAAATTACTTTTAGATCTAGAATAGCTAGAGTCTTAAGGAAGCTAATTTTGGCCAGAATCGTTGTAAGAACAAAGCCACATTTTTTTTCAACAATTATAGGTTGTTTTCTTTTTAATTAAACTGACCCATTTACTTAAAAATTTTAATGAAACATAATTGGCATAACATAATTGAGTTTTATAGAGAAGTTTAAATTCTGAGCATGAAGATCCAATTATAATATTGCTGAAATGAATATTGATTCATGTTTTGAAAAAGGGACCTCCCCACTGGTACTATTTTAACCCTGTTCCAACCTCTCTCTACTTCCTAATCTGTTTCTTTGCTGGATCTTCTTCCTTTTAATTCTTTACCCAAATCCTTCTATTCTTTTTTCTTAAAGGAGTCACACACAGTAATCCATCATTTCTCTCCTGTATTCCACTTCTGAAATTCCAGATGCCAATAGAATATTTCCAAATAGATGTCCAAGCCAACCTCTCAAAATTAAGAAATATTATTCTATATCTATCCCCTTTCTCTTCAAAACTTGCTTTTACTCTTACCATTCCAATTTCGGTTCATTATAATTTCCTTTCTGTCAGTTACTCTTGGCTTAAAACCTTTTGTTTTTTCCCGTAACCCCTCACTTTCATGAAGAGTAGTCAATCCTATTAATTTCTTATTTTTCCCCCACAGATCTCCTATGCATCGACTTATTTCCAGAGATATCCCCAATTTTCAGTTATGAACTGTTCAGAAAAAGCTTATTGTAGTTAGTTGATTTAAACAGGTTTTCCTGCCTCTGATGCCTTACCTACTGTAATAACTCCATGTCAAGTTAACTTTCACCAAATTTTCCTAAAATATATCTAAGACCGTGTCACAGTGTCACTGAAGGACTGACCATTACCCATAGATATATTTTCAAAATTATTTTTCTGGTTCCTTATATTTCACCTCCTGGCTATAACTACATTTCCTGCCATATGGTTTACATTCTGTCTATTTACAAATAATCAAAACTTTAATATGAGCTAATGGACATTTCCTAAAACAATGGGCTTTGTAACCTTCATAACTTTGTTCATGTTTTCAGTTTCTGTTTTATAGTCAGTTTGGGCTGTTATAACACAGTACCATAGACTGGGTGGCTTATAAACACCAAAAATTAGTTTCTCATAGTTCTGGACACTTGGGAAGTCCAAGATCAAGGTGCTAGCAGATTCAGTGTCTGAGCTCCTAGTTCACAGATGATTGTTTTTCTGCTGTATTTTTACATGGTGGAAGGAGGTAAGGAGCAATCTGGGATTTCTGGGAAATTACCAAATAGCAAATAGCAAAACTCTCATAACTTAGTGCAGAGCATAAAGACTATAGGACATCTTTTATTTTTGTCTTACCTTTCATTATATTAGATCAATTACTTCATTGAATTCAGTCTAGATCTTTTTGTATGATGCCCCTTTTGTGACAGTATGGCAAGTCCAGATGTCTCACAAGTGAAGTAAAGTACAAATGTTTACGAGTTAACACATAGAAAATGGCCAAGAAAGCCCTCTGAGTGGTTGAAGCAGGATTGTTCAATGGTTTTCTGTCACATTAGCTCTATAAAAGATAATCTATTCCCTCACAATTCTGTAATATTCATGTGAAATTTGTATATACTGCCTTATTTTATAGGTATTTGTGTACATGGCTTTTTCCAAAACTGTATTATAAATTGTTGGAAACTAAATATTATAAATGATACATTGAAACATTTAGAACAATGATTAAATGTGAAAGTTATTTTATAAATATTTGCTGAAAGAATGGATGAAGAGATCATCCCATGACATTAAAACACTTTCATATATTTTCTATGCCCACTTAAATGGCCATTGTATTATAACCAGATGAAATCTGGACTTGGAATTAGTAAAAATGGGTTTGAATCTCATCCCTGTCCCATTCTAGCTTTTAAAGCTTGGGGCGAGTTTAGGAATCCTTCAGAACTTCACTTATTCATTCATTTAACATATATTTCATTTTCCTCTTCAGTAAAAGGAATTAATTTTATGTCTCTCATGAGTAGATCAATAAGGTTCTATTGGGTGGTAATGTAACAACTTCCCTGGATTTTTGAGCATTGTAAAGCTAAGTCTTCTTACCTAAGGGCCAGTGATGATTTTATTAATGCCCATTATCTTACACTCAGACATCTCAGCTATGTCCTAAAACCTCATCACCAACAAATCTGGGTTGAGATTTCTTCTGCCTTCTCCATCACTTAATTGTATTTATTACTGCCTTCATAATTAGCTTATGCTAATGTCTACCTCAGTGAATAAGTTCCCATTTCTTTGACAAATAATGTAACTCTCAATTTACTTGCATCACTTCTGCCCCTCTGGTGTGAATTATTAGCTCTTCTCTGTGAGCTTCTAGAGGAAAGCCTTTTTTATACCTATTAATAAGAGAGTATACCATCTTATATTATTCTCTCTTTCATGAGTATTTTTCAAAAGTTGTATAATTGCATGTTGGGGGCTATGAGGAGTAATTAGGCTGGAAAGGAGCCATATTCATGCTTTCCTTATATCCCCAATATGAATGAACATAGTAGAGTGCCATATATGTTCTCAATAAATACTCATTAGCTGTTGCTATCATTAAATTCAGAGGTGTAAAGTTGTCTAGCATCATCTATATCTCTTCTAGTCTTTGCCATCTCAATTTTATTTGCTGTTGTAGACACTTGGCAGCCTGCAGTGAATTGCACACTGTTGTATGGAACCCACCACTGAATATGGGCTGGTGCTGAAACCTGCTTTAGCAAACAGAAAGCGGCACAGGTGACACTATGCCAGTTTTTGGCCTAAAGCTGTAGAAAGTTCTGGAAATTTTCATTTTTATTTTCTTAGAAGCCATTTACCATGTAAGAGGTTCTATTGCTCAGGCACCACTATACCATGAGGAAGCTTTAGCTACTTTTGTAGAGAGCCCATATGGAGGGAACCATGAGATCTAGCTGACAAAGTGGGGGGTGAGGGCTACCTTCTATGGCTTCAGCTGAGCTCCTAGCCAATGTCAACTTATCAGCTGTGTAACTAAGCCAGATTGAAGGTGAGTCTTCTAGGCTTAGGCCAGATGTTTCAGCTGATGCTATCAGAAGATAATGAAATTGTTTTCTTTGAGCCCTGCCCAAATTATAGAATTTTAAGCAAATAAGTATTTACTGTTATTTTAAATCAGTATTAGACAACCAGCACAGGTGACTTTTAAACAATACAAATTTGAGACTGAAACTGGCTCCTGACATAATGGTTAAAATTGCACCATCTGGAGTTAGATTGCCGAAGTTGGAATCCTGACCCTGACAATTACAAGCTTCGTGACTTTGGCAAGTTCTTTAATCTTTCAGTGCCTTTATTTTTTCATTTACACATAAGGGAAATAACATCTACATAATAGAATTAATTTAGGTGTTGAAAGTGTTTATTAGACTCTTAAAAAGGTGCCTAGCATATGCTGAACATCCTGTAAATATGAACTATTGCTATTTATGCAATCATTTTTTTAGTATATATCTCTCACACTAGACTGTATCATAAGGGAAGGAAACACATCTGTATATGTACATAGTACCTACAACACAGAAAGAATTCAGTACATATTAATTGAATGAATGGACATGAGGTGGGTAGAACACTGTATGATATCTTAGATTCAGTGGTGGTGAAACAGATGATGCATAATGCAATGGTGATGAAAATCTTTGCCCAGGTTTTAAATTTTGGTGTCAGATGTGTTTAAATGATTGATCTTATCTACCTGCTAATTGTTGCCTTATACAAATATTACCACTCTGATTTCACCATCAGTGATAACATGCAGTTATTGAATATCTGCAGTATAAATGTAAAGCATTTTGCTGTGTGTTAAAATATACAGTCTGTCACCTGATACTCAATATCAAGGAAATTTTAATCTAGTTAGAGAAATAGGATATGAAAAGAAAGAAGAGCCAACAGTGTATGTTTCTCATATTCATCAAGTTCACCTAAGCTGAAGCATTACAGATATGTTGCTAACAGAGTTAGATCCTTGAGCATAGGTGAATGGCACAATACGCAGAGGAGAGAGGTGAATTTTTCAATGGGATGACATCAAATGCAGGCATAAGAAAATGAATGGATTGTATGGAAAGAGCGTGTAGTCTTATTTGTTCAGCATGAAATGTTCTTCAAGGCAGCATTTCTTTAGAATGTGGTGCCCAAATTCGAAGTGGTAAATTTGATTCTGAAGAGAATAGTTAATTCTAAACAATATTTTCCAGATAGTAGAAAGTATAAATAATGTTGGGAAAGTAGATTGTTAGGTTGGAATATAGTTTTATACAAGCTGAATTTGAAATGATGACCTAGATGGACCAAATACATGTATACTAAGTCGGAGAGAAAAACAGGGCTGGATGTTGGCGAGTAGACAAGACCGGTTAATTATGTACATGCATGTCACTTATATAGCAGTGATAGTTTAAGTCACAGTTGCAGGAAGACACTGATTTTATATACATGGATAGAAGATGAAACTGAAGAAGGCAAAACAAGAGGAGATTAAGGAAAGCATATTTTCACAGAAACCAGGGAAGAAATGAGTTTTCAAAGTTCGGCAGTTTACAAAGTATCAAATACTTTTTAAAAGTTAGGAAGAGGGGCGCCTGGGTGGCGCAGTGGGTTAAGCGTCCGACTTCAGCCAGGTCACGATCTCGCGGTCCGTGAGTTCGAGCCCCGCGTCAGGCTCTGGGCCGATGGCTCGGAGCCTGGAGCCTGTTTCCGATTCTGTGTCTCCCTCTCTCTCTGCCCCTCCCCCGTTCATGCTCTGTCTCTCTCTGTCCCAAAAATAAATAAACGTTGAAAAAAAAAAAAAAGTTAGGAAGAATGACATTAAAAAAAATGTGGGATTTAGTATCCTGGAGTTCTTTGGTAGTATGAAATAAAGTGATTTCCTTATAATGAAGTATAGATACTTAAGTCGATTATGGTAGAAGTTGAATTAGGTTTCTGAAGTGTACATGAGACTGGTTCAGTTCTTGGAGTTGAAAATGAAGAAACGATTTGTGGTATCCAGGTTTGAACGTATGAGTTGTTACAGTATGTGCCAAAGATTGTATGTAATGGAAGAGTAGTGTTGAATATATACGCACTCTGTTCCTTCAGCTTCCATCTTATCTCAATGCCAGATTACTTTGAGACAAAGAATGTAAGGTGGCTCTATTCTATTTTTTGCCACCATGACTTTTAAATCACCCAATTGTTATTTATAATATACCTTTAAATTTTTAACTAGTATATGATGCTCGTAATTATGAAACAGATGTGGTAAGATATTCATCTTTTGAAACAGGGAGTTTTATATTTTTAACATTCCACTATACTATTTTCATTAGACCTATTGTTTTCTGTTATATTGCTAAATGTTTATGGTCAGAATTATTTGTATAAAGGAAACCCCATCATTTTAGACTTTTGCAGGTGAGCTTTCTTGATGTTTTTTCATTTTCAAAACAGTCTTATTTTTGTGGTCACTTTGTTTCTTCGTTCCTAAGAAGATATGCCAAATTAAGGATTTTTTTCTTTTAATTGGAACACATAACTAGATGTTTTCTTCAAGGTGGACCCGTTAGTACAGTAAATGTACCCTCCTAGGAAAATTCTGGGAAGTTTCAAATGTGAAGGCACAGTAGTAGCCTACTCTTTCTTTGTCTCTTTAGTTTTCACTTGCTGTCACAAAAGAAGCCCACTAGATGGTGTTAAAACCACAAGCTACCTGCTTTGATTTTATTAAAAAAAAAAAAAAAAGTCTTCAAAGGAGAGTGCTTAAACGTTTCAGAGGTTGTACTTTCTCCATTTTTAGATAAATGGGAAAGAGGCCAGAAAAAAAGTAAAATAGGTAAAAATAAACTAGGTATGTTTCCATACAACTAAATTGTAGCTACAAAGTAGACTACTTGTTGCCAATGAATTATTTTCTAATGAGCTTCTTTCAAAATTAAGCCATTTTGTCAGGATAAATATCAAGTAAAATGATTATGAATCATTATGGCAAGTCTTAATACAAATCAGAAAGTAAATTAATCCAACTCTGTCTGACTCATCATGGCTTTTTTTTTTCTTCAGATACAAATGAAGAGTAAACAATGTTTGGCAATTTTTAGGTTAATCATGTAGAACTGATTACTCAAGAAGAATGCTATTAACATTTAGTCAATTTATACCCTACAATATGACAAATTAAAATTAATGCTGCTGTTTTTAAGATATCGAATGGGTCATGATTTTAAGAAAAATGAGAACTGCTGTAGAAAACTGATAATTTTGTCTCTGGGCCTAGTGAATCCAGTTACTTTTAAAACCCAGTTGAGGAGCGCCTGGGTGGCACAGTCGGTTAAGCGTCCAACTTCAGCCAGGTCACGATCTCGCGGTCCGTGAGTTCGAGCCCCGCGTCGGGCTCTGGGCTGATGGCTCAGAGCCTGGAGCCTGTTTCCGATTCTGTGTCTCCCTCTCTCTCTGCCCCTCCCCCGTTCATGCTCTGTCTCTCTCTGTCCCAAAAATAAATAAACGTTGAAAAAAAAAAATTTTAAAACCCAGTTGAAATCCACCCAAGAAAACAGTACAAGTAATTAAGTAAACACAACTCTGAGGTAGAGTGTGCCCTTAAACAGGTCTTCTTTTAAAGTGTAACGAGGAATAATAATCAATTCTGAACAATTCCCCTTGGAATAGTTATGGTTAAATCTTGCCAATAGCTTAATAACAAGAGAAAGATTTTCTTTTTAGATTGAGTGTATTCTCCTGATGAAGCTCTATTTGATAATTTTTTCAGTGTTTATAATCAGTTCCCTTTAGTATTCATTTAATTAGCTCATTTCAATACACTTCCTTGATGGCATGTGTATGTAAATATATATTTTAAATCATTCCCTTTATATCCAAAGTAATTGATGTAATGAAAATATGTAACTATTAACTTTTGAATCAGGTCTAAAACAATACATACTACACATTATAATGTAAATTACTTCACAGGACAGATAATTTCTAAAAAAAAAATTTGCACATCAAACATCTATAGCTGTCTACGTGGCGTCTTGCCACATGTATGTATACCAAGTACTCGCAGGATTCCTCTGAACTCCTTATCCTTAAAATACATTTAATAATAATGAGGAGCATCATCTAAAAGTCATAGGGTGACAGCCCATGACCTGTTCTATGCTGTCAATAATACGACACATGCTGGCTGGAGATCATTTAAAAAATCTACTTCCTTTTTTTTTTTTTTTTAACATTTTTATTTATTTTTGGGACAGAGAGAGACAGAGCATGAACGGGGGAGGGGCAGAGAGAGAGGGAGACACAGAATCGGAAACAGGCTCCAGGCTCCGAGCCATCAGCCCAGAGCCTGATGCGGGGCTCGAACTCACGGACCGCGAGATCGTGACCTGGCTGAAGTCGGACGCTTAACCGACTGCGCCACCCAGGCGCCCCTCTACTTCCTTTTCATATTGGCATACATATTTCCCATGGTGTCTACTTGAGCATTATCTATATGTTGCCACTTTCATTGGTGAATTTATCCATCTCTGATGGCATGACAGGTAATTGATTGACTTAGGCAAGTTTAAAGGCTTTTGTCTATGGTTTACTCTTGAACTTAACAGGAAGAAAGCTGAGAACCCTCTTTGAATTAAGGGGTGGTTAAAGCTCTTTAAGCAAAGACTTTGTTGACATACAGACCTACCAACTCTGGACATATTTTCTCTGAAAGCTGTCTCACCCTGCTCAAACTCTGTTACTTCTAAACAGGGTAGTAACATGTAGGTCAAATCCTAGAGATTAGGTCTCTGTGGTTTCCCCTTAGAGACTGGACTCTGCTTTCTATTCTGACTTGAATTTACAGTACTAGTGAGATTGTCATTGGCCAATTATCCAAATGCCATCTTACTCCTGACCTTTTTTAGCAACTTAAAATATAATTTTAAAAACATATAATCTAACTTTTAGAGTGCACCATTTAATTTTGTGTGTGTGTGTATTCAAAGTTGTGTAAACATTACCTCAATTTTAGAACACTCACATCATCCCCCAAATAAATCTTATATCTATTAGCAGTCACCCCCAGTTTCTCCTTAACCCCCTAGACTTAGGCAACCTCTAATCTACTTTCTATTTCTATTGATATGCTTCTTCTGAACATTTATGGAAATGGAATCATATACTCTGTTAACATTTAGTCAATTTATACCCTACAATAGGAGGGTATAAACAGTCCTTTGTGACTGGCTTCTTCTTTCACTTAGTATAATGTTTTCCAGGTTCATCCATGTTGTAGCTCATATCAGTACTTAATTCTTTTTTATTGCTAGGTAATATTCCATTGTACAGATATGCCACATTTTATTCATCTGTTCATCACAGATAATTTGGTTGTGTATGTTTTTGCCTATGAATACTGCTTCTATAAATACTTGTGTACAAGTTTTTGTGTGGGTGTTTGTATTTTTATGTCTTCATCTCTTGGTTATATACTGAGGAGTGGAATTGCCAGATCATATGACAACTGCATCTTTTTAACATTTTCAAGAACTGCCAAATAGTTTTTATAAGTAGCTGCAACATTTTACATTTCCATCAGCAGTGTGAGAGGGTTCCAATTTCTCCACATCTTTGCCAACACCTGTTGTCAAATTATCTGTGTTACTAGTTATAGCCATCCTGTGTATGTGGAGTAGTATCTCACTGTGGTTTTGATTTAGATTTCCCTCATGGCTAATGATATTCAGCATCCTTTCATGTACCAATTGCCACTTGTAGACCTTCTTTGGAGAAATGTCTACTCAAATTACCCATTTTTCAATTGAGTTGCCTTTTTTATTTTTGAGTTTTAAGAGTTCTTTGCATATTCTTGATACAACACCATTATAAAATACATGATTTGCAAACATTTTCTCCCATTCTCTGTTTTGTTTTCATGTTTTGATGGTTGGTGCCCTTTTAAGGGCAAAAATTTTTAATTTTATGAGTTTCGTATTCTTAATACAACTCTACTATAAAATATATGATTTACAAACATTTTCTCCCATCTCTGTGTTAATTAGTTGGTCAGTGGAGATACAGATTTTAAGCTAGGCAATATCATAGTGTATGCATTCTTTTCTTCTCATTTTAGATAGTGAGTTATTAGTTGTCTAACAGGTATTTGTTAAATCTATGAATTGAAACAACCAACAGAAACCTAACTAGTATTAATTAGAGAGATCAGGGATATGGAATAGAATATAATTTCATTATTTTTTCTTCTTTTATGGGTACTGTTTGATTCAGCATGGTTGAATTCAGCTCAAGACTTTCCCAGGGCTAAGGAGGAGGTGCTGTAGATCATAAGATGCCCAGTTTCCACAGAACAGTAATAAAACTGCCTGATAGAAATGCATGAAGACAAATAACTCCACATTATAGGAAAGACTATGCTTAAAGATTTGCTTCTCCCTCATCTCCTAATAATATCTTGATTCTTATGGTATATCGTTTATTACAACAATTGGTACAGGGTATAGAATGCAAAAGAATTTTCAAATATGGATAAAGGCATGTCCAGTTACTGTTAGAGCTGGATTTGGAATGCAGCACTGCCAGCTCTTCTGATACCAGCAGGCATCACTGAGTCCATACTCATTTTCTTTCTTTTTTTTAAGTGTATTTATTTTGAGAGAGAGAAAGAGAGAGGTAGAAAGAGGGAGGGAGACAGAGAGAATCCCAAGCAGGCTGTGCACTGTCAGCATAGAGCCCGATGCAGGGCTCGAACTCACAAACCATGAGTTCATCACCTGAGCTGAAACCAAGGGTTGGACGCTTAACCAACTGAGCCGCCCAGGTTCCCCAATGCTGATTTTCAAGATTATGAAAACTAAGACAATCTCTATCATTTCTAAATTATACCAAAACTCCAGATGGGCTCTAGGAAGTAGGCAGTGATACGGGTCACCATCACATACAGCATTCATTTCCACTGCCGCAACTTATTTGCCAATTACTTATTACTAAGGGACTCAGATTCACTATAAAAATGAAACATTGCCTTTTCTCAAAAATTAATCTAAAATATTCAGTATTTTTCCTAAGAAAATCATGTTAATGCCTTTAATACACATTGTACATTATATTATCTAAACATTTTAAGTTATTGAGTAAAAAAAAAGCCATGCCTTATTATACATTTATGTGGAAGAGTGAGCAAATTAAACATGATGATGTTATATAATATGGGTAAGTTAACAGTCTTTATTGGGGAAATATAATTCAAGGGTCAGCTAAAGGGAGGCAAGCAGTCTTTTGTTGCCTCTTAATCCAAAAGGAAGACAAAGTGGGATTATGACATTGCTAGATGCACAGTGGAATATCCTCCAGGAGCGGAATCCAGCTCTTCAACATTCTTTTGGTGCAAGAGTGAGAACAGCCTTTGAAGTAGGATATAAAAAGATAGCACTTAGGCAGCAGATACTTTTTATGAGAATTCCAGCTGTACAGGAAATTATCTGAGGATGCTAGTGGCTAGCACCTGGTAATCCTAGGATAAATTTGACTCAGACTTTTGGTGAAAGTAGGTCCTTGAACCAGTCAGGCAACCTGAACTATTGGAGTCTTTTACTGGAAAATACTTTGTATTGTTCTCCAATATAAAAATGAATGCCAACAAAAAATAGTTACCAGTAACTGCTTGCTGAATAAAATACACAGCAAGTGTGTTCGCAATATGTAAAATAAGACAGGAAACTATATTCCTTCCTTTTACCCGAATGTAAGAGACTAGAACTCTCATTATCTTCACATTTCCTATATAACAGGTAATTTGATGTTAAGCCTCATAATAACTTATGTTTAGGTGTTATTATCCCCTTATCCCAAGGTTCAATAAAGTGTCTAATGTTATCTGGATTAATTAGAAGATCTATAATTTGAACCCTAATACATCTGAATCCAAAGCCCATATTTTCTCTCATTTTCTTTGTCAAGTGATAATTTTATAATATTTAATGTAGCCATACTCAGTTTTGTTTTGTTGTTTTTTGTGTGTGTGTTTATTTAGAGAGAGAGCGCAAGAGGGATGGAGGGACAGAGAGACAGAGAGAGACAGAGAGAAAGAAAGAATCCCAAGCAGGCTCTGTTCTGTCCACGCAGAGCCCCATTTGGGGCTCGATCTCATGAGCTGTGAGATCATGACCTGAACCAAAAGTAAGGGTCAGAGCTTGACTAAGTCACCCAAATGACCCAGTTGTACCTCTTTTTATGCATTAAAATTATTATTTGTTGAACAGTGGAGTTCTTCACTTCTGTTCTACCAGTTCTCTACTGTCACTTGAACACAGCTTTTCTCACACTCTTGTTACCAAACTCTGGATTGTATAGGATTGGTAGAGTGGCAAATAGAGCTGGGAAATGAGGAGGGATAAAGAGATTTCCTCTTCCATTCTATCTAGAGAAAACTTGTAATCTGAATGAGGGTTGAAGTGAAGGTTGGGGTATACAGTACAGTGGATAACATCTCTTAACTTTTGAGAAATGGTTTCAGGAAACCCCATAAACCAGAGTACTTGCATAAGTTCATGTGAAAGGGATTCACAAACATAGAAAGGAGAGATTTGTCATAATTACTATATATTGATCTGTAAACTGTGAATAATGAAAAGGATTTACAGTGTGGTGGTTTTTGGACTCTGTTTAGCAAATAAATTCTTGACGCAAGCCAAATATAACTTAAATACATAATAAAACAATAAAATGTAACTGTTCTGTTTCTATTCCTGTTATTATTTGGTTGGGAAATATCTGAAATGTCCCATTTTCATAATTTTTTCCTTCTTGGACTTCTTTAAATCAGTGATTTAGTATATTCCCGTTTAATGTTTAGTATTTGTAATTATGTTTTGAATTAAATTTTATGACCCTTGAAGTCTAAGGCCATGTTTTGACCTTCTCCATGGCTGTATTCTGAGCCCAACAAACAGCAGTATGTATATAATAACTACTCATAGTGTTAGCCAAAAGGTATTGATTGACTATCTCCTGAGGAAAGATGAATGTACAATAACCTGCATGCCTTATTTCTGGATCTAATTTCGACCTCTGTCCTTATTAAATGTAGTTGGATTATTTATTATTGTATCTCTAGTATCTTCTTTGGTACCTGAAACCCAGCACACTCAGAATAAATGTGTTGGATGAAAGGACTTTTCAAGCTTCCAACTACAGATTGGGTCCTATTGGGTTTTGAAATTGATTTTTTATGGCATTTGTTGAAGTTCGGCAGCATCCGTGCTTGACACTGAGCCTGGTAACCAGTAAGCTCTCTGTGAAGCCAGACTTCCTGGATTGAAATTTTGGCTTTGCCTCCTCCTCGCAAGTTGACTGTGGAAAAATATCTTAACTTCTCTATGCCTCGAATTCTGTATCTGTGTACCAGAGTTAATACCTGTTTCATTATATTATTGTGAAGATGAAATGTCTAGGAAGACAGACAGAAACTTTAGTACAGAGTTTAGCTAATCACAATTTTATTCTTATTAATTTAGTGAAGATATTTTATTAATATCTATAGAGGCTGGAAATTCCTCTGACAAATAATATGTAAATTAATCTTTTTATTTCATTTTATTTAAATTTTATTTGAGAGAGAGAGAGTGTAAGAGTATGCATATGCATGAATGGGAGAGGGCAGAGAGAGAGGGAGAGAGAGAATCCCAAGCAGGGTCAGTGCTGTCATCTCAGAACCTGACTCTGGGCTCAAATTCCCAAACCGTGAGATCATGCATTACCTGAGCTGAAATCAGGAGTTGGTTGTTTAACAGACTGAACCACTCAGGTGCCCCTGTAAATTAATTGTTTTATTTTTTATTTATTTTTATTTTTTATTTTTATTTTTTTTAATATTTATTTACTTATGAGAGAGAGAAAGAGAGAGCATGAGCCGGGGAGATGCAGAGAGAAAAGGAGGCACAGAATCAGAAGCAGGCTCCAGGCTCTGAGCTGTTAGCACAGAGGCCAATGCAGGGCTCCAACTCATGAGCCTTGAGATCATGACCCAAGCACCCAAGTGGGGTGCTTAACCTACTGGGCCACCCAGGCAGCCCTGTAAATTAATTTTTTTTAAAGCAAAGGTGTTTAGGGGTGCCTGGATGGCTCAGTGGGTTGAGCATCTGACTCTTGATTTTGGCTCAGGTCATGATCTCATGGTCATGGGATCAAACTCCACTTTGGCCTCCACACTGGGTGTGGAGCCTGCTTTAAGATTTTCTCCGTTCTTCTTCCTCTGCCCCTCCCCTGCCTTTGCTCATGCATGTGCATGCACACATGTGCATGCGCGCGCGCTCTCTCTCTCTCTCTCTCTCAAAATAAATAAAGCAAAAGTGTTTAGATCTCTTCAGAGGGGAGAAAAAGTACAAATGAGTTGCAGAATTGTCCTAAGAAACCGAAAAAGATATGTCAGTATAGATAAGTAAATTAATAAGAGATTTATTTACTAGAAAATATTTTAGCATCAAGGAGGGACTTATATAAGCATACACACTCTTTTATTCATTTTTTCCATATACCCAGGTGGTGCAATGTGCAACATAAATATGTGACCTCATAAATCTAGGCCTGATCTTCTGGAATGGTGAAATAAGTGAGGTTCAAAGAGTTGTGTTACTCATGTATCAATCATAATAGTTAGCCTTATTGAGCACTTAGCACGTAGCAGGTACGTATCTAAGTGCCTTTAGTTTGTAATTTACCTAATCATCACAGCAACCCTATACAGTAGATATAATAATATCCTATTTTATAAGTGAGGGATCTGAGACAACAATAGATTTTATGCCCAGGGTCGTATAGTCAGTAAAATGGCCAGGGATCAGAACTTAAGAGATATGGTTCCAGAGAGTATTCCCTAAACAAAATATGTCCTGCAGAATAAATTTTAGCTGTTACATTCTTTGACCCTTCAGACTAGGTTAATCTCTACCCTTTTTGGAAACCTGTAATGTTTCTAACTTGTCAAATATCTTTTCAGTTTCAAACTCTTCTTTGAGGTTTCTCGAAGCTTCACATTGACTGACTTGCTTACGTCTGGGTTACTGATAGGCTATTTTACCTAGACCTATGGAGTAGGTATATTTCTTATTTCAGCGTACACATCTGGACTTTTGAGGGCTGATGTCTGGCTTTCTATTCCCAAGATATCCATCACCATTTTGTTTAACTATGGACTACCTAAATACTCATTGTCTATTAATACTTTTCCCCATCCATCCATGTATCTGTTATAGAATAACTGCCACCCCACTCCTTTTCTGGACTGTGTATAACATGGTCATTTACAGGCTCAGGAGTACAGACCAGAATGATGTGACTCCTGGTCAGTATCAGTATGAGTTATCTGTGTGCATTTTATCTTTTTATCCTCTGGTTGCTCAATGATAAGGGGATACTAAATAAAAAAGATACTAAACTCCTATAAGGAAGATAATATTATGATATTCAGGCAAAAATACATATTAAAACAATATTTTTTATTGTTATATCGGCAATAAAATTTCACATTTGAATACTTTTCAGTTTAAAATTTCACAAAATTTTCTAATTTATTTCTGGCAACAAGCCTGGTTAATAGTGTAATTATTGTCATCAGTAATTAGGAAAAATGGTAGTGTGCCTCTGAAGAACCTGGAAATGAGGGAAATAGTCTTTTTTCTTCAAGTAGTTGTTTTTAAGATCAGCATTTATTAAATAAGAGAAAAGATGAGCAGAGTCACTTGTAAGATACAACTCCAACTTCATAGAGTATGTCCCTGAACTTAAGGAAATAGTGTCAAAATGGGGATGGATCGGCCATGAAGATAGAAATAATTATTCATAGGGGATAATATTGGAAATAAGTATTATCTTAAACACTGTCCAGGAGTGAGTCTTACAAAATAGACTTGGATTATTACAGTCCTGTTGGCAAGCTCAAGCCTTATTATGACAGCAAAACATGAAGCTATGTGCGTCTATTAACACTTTAGTTTAGCTAACTCATTTTTGTGGGGCATTCACCAAACCAACTAATTGGGATTTGGCTTCCTCTGTAGATCTGCCTACAGGAGAGACACTATTCAGCTTCAAGTGTACTGGGGGGTAGAATTGTTATTATATTAGTTGAATACTTTGGATTGCAAGGAACAGAAACCTACTTGTGCTAGCTTCAGCAACAACAACAAATCAACTAAATGTGAATATGTGAATTGATAATGAATATATGCTACAGGAAATAGAGTGTGTCTTGGAATTTGTGGGGATGCATGCAGACAGGTCTCAGAAGTGGGCTAAAATGAGAAACTGGAAGGCATAGAGAACCTGTGAAACCTTTTCTCTCCAGCTTTCATTTTTCTTCTCCATATGGATGCTTCCTTTTTCATTTTCTATAAACAATTACTTCTGTTTCTGTAGACTACATGGGAATTGCAACATTACTACTTCGTGTTTCCCTAGCATAAGTGTTTTTATGTTTAGCCATACAAATAGAAACTTCTATTTCCTTTCTTTTGTATTATTGAGGTATAATTGACTTATACTTATTACTCATAGGTCTGTGGGCCCAGGGCCTTCTGTTATGTATGCCTTAGATGAGATTTCCACAGAATTTGCCAAAACCTCACTCCTTTTAGTTTGAATTGACCAATCTGTCCTTAGCCTGGCAACTCTAAAGCACTCCACTCAGGGACCCTAATAAAGGTGTGTGCTCCAGGTGCTGCCCCTTTCTCTACCTTCATCCTGCCTTGACCTTCCCACGTGGCCCTTTTAGGTGTGCCTGTATCTATGAATCTGTAAAATAATTTTCTGTTTTAATTTTCTTTCAGTCTTTTGTTGAACCACAGCTCACCATTAGACCCCAGGGCTCTTCTTAACAAGTGTAAATTTATCAAAGTTATAAAATGTATGAATTTTAAAATGAGATTATCAATTTCTACCAAAAAAACTTGAATATTGGAATTATGTTGAAAGCATACATCAATTTGGGGGAATTGACATCTTAACAACTTTGAGGCTTTTGACTAATGAGTAAGATTTATCTCTCCATATCTTTGGGTCTTCTAAAAAATTTCAGTAATTTTATTTTCTTTTTTAGTGCACACATTTTCAGCTACATTTATCCCTGCCTATGTTATACTTTTGGATCTGTTGTAAGAGGTATTTTCTATTCCAATTTTCATTCATTTGTTGTTATTACATAGATATTAAATTGTTTTTGTATATTGATCTTATATTTTTTAATACTTAACTAAAGACATTTAATAGTTATAGTAGTTTGGGGGTATTTCCTCACAGATAATAATGTTACCCATGAATAAAGACAGTTTTAATTCTGTCTTTTCTAACTGGATGCTTCTTATTCCTCTTACTTTCATTATTACTTTGGCTAGAAATTCCATTACAATTTTGAAAAGAAGTACAGAGAGTGAACATCCTTTTCTTCTTCCTGATTGTAGAAGAAAAGCATTCAGTCTTTCAATATTAAGTATGATATTAGCTGTAGGTTTTTTTTTTATATATATATAATTCCCTTTATCCAGATTAGGACATTCTCTTCTATTCTTACTTTCCTCAGAAGTTTTATCAAGAATGAATACTGGATTTTGTCAAATGTTTATTCTAATGAGATCACAGTTTTTATTGGTGGTTATGGTGTTTATACTTTGATGTCATGTTGAAAGATAATAATTTGTTTTCTAATGTTAAACTAACCTTCAATTCCAGAGATATACACCTAATTGACCATGATATACTATCCTTTTGTATATTGTTTGATCTGAATTGAAAGTATTTTTAAAAATATGCATATTTGTTCATGAAATACCTTTGGTTTCCATATCAGGATAATGCCTCTGAAATAACTTGGGAATAATTGCATTTTTTATGCTATTGTAATGGAATTGTTTTCTTAATTTCTTTTTCAGCTTGCTTATTGCCAGTGAGTTTTGCATTTGATCTTGTACCCTGAGACACTGCTGGTACTATGTCTAATTTATTAGTTCTAATAGCTGTTTTGTGCATTTTTTAGAACTTTCTGTTTATAGGATCATATCATCTGTAAAGATATAGCTTTACTTTTTCTTTTCCAATTTGAATGCCTTCTAATACTTTTTATTGCATAATTTCTCTTTCTAGAACTTCCAGTACAAAGTTCAGGAATAATAACATGGGAAACATCCTTTTGTTAATCCTCATCTTTAGAGGGAAAGCTTTCAGTTTTTCACTACTAAGTATATTGTTAGCTGTGGGTTTTTCATAAATGCCTTCTATCATGTTGAAAAAGTTTCCTTCTATTCCTAGTTTTCTAAGTGTTTTTATCTTGAAAGAGTTCATTTTTGTCAAATGCCGTTACTGCTTTCATTGAGATGATCTTTTTTACTTCATTCTAACTTGGTATATTACCTTGATTGATTTTTATGTGTTCAACCACACTTGCATCTGGGGATAAATCCCACTTTTGCATGGTCCATATTTCTTTCACTATGCTTTTGGACTCAGTTTGCTAGCATTTTATTGGGAGTTTTTCTATCTGTATTCATAAGAGATACTGGTCAGTTTTCTTTTCATGTGTTAGTATTTATCTGATTTTGGTATCAAAATAATGCTAGTCTCATAGAATGAATTTGAAAGTCTTCCCTTCGTTTCTTTTCTTTTTTTTTTTTTTTGGCAAAGTTTGAGAAGGATTGGTATTAATTCCCCTTTACATGTTCATTAGAATTCACGATTGAAGCCATCTGGTTGTGGGTTTTGCTTTATTAGAAGGTTTTTGGTTTTTTGTTTTTTTTTTTCTTCGCTAATTCAGTCTGTCTCATATAACAATAGGTCTGTTCAGATTTTCTATTTCTCCTTTAGTCCAGTTTGGTGGTTTGTGTATTTCTAGGAATTTTTCCATTTCATACAGTTTATCTCATTTATTGGCATCAAGTATTCTCTTACAATCGTTTTTATTTCCATGAGGTTAGTAGTAGTGAATTCATTTCTAATTTTAGTTTTTACCTTTCCTCTTTTTTATTAACCAATCTAAAGATTTGTCAATTTTGTTGATCTTTTTAAAATAGTTTTTTTTTTATTTTTTTTTCAACGTTTATTTATTTTTGGGACAGAGAGAGACAGAGCATGAACGGGGGAGGGGCAGAGAGAAACAGGCTCCAGGCTCCGAGCCATCAGCCCAGAGCCTGACGCGGGGCTCGAACTCACGGACCGCGAGATCGTGACCTGGCTGAAGTCGGACGCTTAACCGACTGCGCCACCCAGGCGCCCCAAAATAGTTTTTTTTTTAAACTATGTTTATTTGTTTATTTTGAGAGAGAGACAGAGAGTCAGAGAGTGAAAGTGGGGGAAGGCAGAGAGGAGAGTGAGAATCCCAAGCAGGCTCTGTGCTGACACAGGGCTTAATCCCATGAACCACGAGATCATGACCTGAGCTGAAATCAAGAGTGGGACACTCAACTGACTGAGCCATCCAATGGTTTTGTTGTTTCTGTTGCCTTCCTGTTATCTTTTTTGTTTGTGTCTGCTCTAATCTTTATTCTGTCCTTCCTTTTGTTAGCTTTGTGTTTAGTTTGCTCTTCTTTCTCTAGATAATTTAGGTGTAAAATTTTACTGTTGATTTAGGTGTAAAATTTTGGTATTTATTTGAGATCTTCTTTTTATATGTTCACATTCATATATATAGGTTTTCTTCTAAGTACTGCTTTCCTTGCATTACATGTATTTGGGTATGTTGTATTTTCGCATGTCTTAAGATGACTATTATTATTTTTTTTGAGAGAGAGAGAGCATAAGTAGTGGAGAAAGGCAGAGAGAGAGACAGAGACAGAGATGACAGAGAATCTTAAGCAGGCTCCACGCTTAGCAGAGAGCCTGGTATCATGACCTGAGCTGAAATCAAGTTGGATGCTCAACTGACTGAGCCACCCCAGGTTCCCTGTCTTAAAGTAATTTCTGTCTCCCTTGTAATTACTTGTTTGTCTCATTGGTTGTTAACAAATGTGTGGTTTAATTTCCACATATTTTTTTAACACTCCCATTTGTTGTTATTGATTTATAGTTTCATTTCATTATGATTGCAAAGGAGATACTTTTATGATTTCAATCTTTTTATGTTTAGACTTGTTTTGTGGCCCAGCATAGGGTCTGTCCTCAAGAATGTCTCTTGTGTGCTTGAGAAAAATGTATATTCTATACATATAATTTTACCATTACTTCTATTTTTGCTTTATGCAGTTTTTTTAGAGCAACTTTAAAAATAACTTTATATATTTACATTCATTTATCATTTTTGTTGATCTTTCCATTATTTTGTGTACATCTAAATTTCTGTCTCATATCATACCTCTTCCTAAATAATTAATATTTAATATTTCTTATAATGCAGGTCTTCTGGCATTGAATACTGTTTTAATTTTTTTTTTAACCTGAGAAGGTTTTTGTATCTCTTTCAGTTTTTAAAAAAAATTTTTTTTTCAACGTTTATTTATTTTTGGGACAGAGAGAGACAGAGCATGAACGGGGGAGGTGCAGAGAGAGAGGGAGACACAGAATCGGAAACAGGCTCCAGGCTCTGAGCCATCAGCCCAGAGCCCGACGCGGGGCTCGAACTCACAGACCGTGAGATCGTGACCTGGCTGAAGTCGGACGCTTAACCGACTGCGCCACCCAGGTGCCCCTCTTTCAGTTTTTAAAGATGATTATTCTGGGTATAGATTTTGTTTGTTTGTTCATTTATTTACTTGTACTTTGGAGGTGTAACTCCATTGCCTTTTGGCTTGTGTGGTCTGTGCAATGAGTAAGAAATCAGTTTGTTTCTAGTAATAAGAGCAAATAATTACAAAAATAAGCATTTATATAGTGCTCTCCATGTTTAGGCACAATTCTAATCACTTTCAAATATTTTTTTAATTTAAATGTGTTTTAAAAATTTGTTTAGCAAAGTGAATTTAACTTCTTGTACACTTATTGAAGGAGTAAACACACATACATACATATTTGCATGCATATGTATATGCCTGTTAAGAAGAAAAGTGATAAATGACTAGTGTCAGAAGTAGTAAATAGATCTACCCTGAAGACTAAAGATTGTTTATTTAATGCAGAAATGAGAGATTGTTGATGTTCTTAGTAAAATTATTTTTTATAAAATATTTATAAGGCTGAAATCAGATTACAGTGGGTTGCAGATTTAAAGGCTATTAAAAGTTTGCATGGGAAAATGGAAAAGTGAAGAGTGATAATGGGAATAATTATATAATTTATTATGATAAAATTATAAAAATATACTACTAAATTTAAGTATTATTTACTTACTATGCTGAGGACTTTACATATGTTATTATGTATTTGATTTAAATTATTTAAATTATTTAAATTAATTTACTTCAGTCTTATAACAGTATTTTGAGGGAAAATTATTTCATTTGTACATATAAGAAAACTGAGGCATAAAAAGACTGAGCATATCTCTGTATCTTGAGAGTTTTGTTTTAAAAAAAAAAAGTAGGGTTTCAGAGTGCCTGGGTGGCACAGTTGGTTGAGTGTCTGAGTTCAGTTCAGGTCATGATCTCATGGTTCCTGAGTTTAAGCCCCATGGCAGGCTCTGTGCTGACAGCTCAGATCTTGGAGCCTGCTTCAGATTCTGTGTCTTCCTCTCTCTCTTCCCCTCCCCTGTTCATGCTCTGTCTCTGTCTGTCTCTCTGTCTCTGAAAAATAAATAAACATTAAAAAAAAAATTTTTTAAATAGAATCTCTCTCTCCCTCTCTCTGTCTGTCTTTCTCTCTCCCTAGGAATACAGTAATAGATCTTGAGTGCAAGGTCTATTTCTTTGTCTTGGTTGAAGTACATCAGGCTGGACATCTTTTGTTTATTTTTTTAACATTTAGGAGTCAAAATGTGAATTAAAGTTTACCTTGTTATAACTTCCACATGAAATATAAATGGTAAAGCCAATTTGGAGAGTAGTTGGGAGATAGGATTTTCCAATATATGGCTGCCCCAATGTGATGATGTCATCTTCCATCAAAAGTAAAGTTATGTTTATTTCCTTTGAAACTAGTCAGATCTGTGGGAATATCTCCACCCATACAATGTGATGAAAGTAATCATGCATGTCTTTTGAGACTTGGTTATAATAAGCAATATGGCTTCCTTCTGACCTTTTACCTGTCTTGAGAATCTTACTCTGGAAGCCCAGCCACCATATTGTGAAGAAGTCCAGGTCACATGGAGAGGCCACGAGTGGATATTCCACTGGCACAGTGGGCCAGGCTTATAGCTGACAATCAGCTGCACCAACAGATATATTCTAGCTCTTGACTTCAGATCTTGGAGCTGAGGCCTTAGACATCATTGTGCAGATATAAGCCATCCCCATTGTGCCCTGTGTGGATATTTGACCCAGAGAAAACCATGAGGAGTAATAAATAATTATTGTGTATCACAGAGAGCTTTTGAAATAATTTGTTACCCAACAATAGATAACTGAGATGCATTTGTTTCAGTAATCTAATATTTGGTATGTATTCAGCAACTGTTGTACAATAAGGCATATGAAAAATGTTTGTTGGGTCATAATTTGTAAGGGCAAGAAACTTGAAAAATCTGTAAATAAATGTCTAAAAATTAAAGTAACTGAATAACCTTAGAATATACATACTATGAAACACTATTTCATAGTTAAAAAAATCAAATTTATCTATGGGGAATTTTTAAAATAAATGTTGTTGGATAAAAATGGCAAAGTACAGAAGGGAACACAACATTTATGTAAAACACATACATACCCCCAAATATTACATATTTTCTACTGGAATATAAAAGTCAGTGAAAACTGGTATGATAAAATGCAACTAATATAACACATAAATGAGGGTAAGAATAGTATCATAAATTCAACCTAACATGAGTTAAACAAAAAGAGAAAGTTATTTAGGGATCTGTTCTGTGCAAGTTATTGAACCATGAATCTCTTTGATATTATTTTATACATATCTTGAGTCTTGTGAAGCATATATTATTACCAAATTTTTTAAAGAGAAGATAAGTGAGAGTATGGGTATTTGGTATATGGTAGAGAAGCTAAGTCAACTATATAGTTGATTCTAGAGAGCCTAATTTTGACTACTTAATACATATGGGTCCCTTTAAAGGTACATAGTGCTTTTGAAATTTATCTTTAATTAAATGATTTCTTAAACCCACCTGGTTTTATTTTCCTCATGTATGGTGCCAAAGGGCTAACCAGATGAAATACGTGATTTTTTTTCAACTGCAATTCTGAAATTAGGTTGATTTGACTCAACCTAAATGGACATAAGTTAGTGGACTCAAGTCATTATTTGCTTCTGTTATTTCAGTAGACATTTGTATTATACCAGTCACTGAACATGATCAAATCGAGGACATTCAACAGTTCTTTAGTATTCTCTTTGAGGATTATGGAGAATGAAACAGAAAGATTCCATACCTGTTCTGAAAACTAATGCTAAATGCTATTTGTTATGAATCTTGTTTATTTATGGATACCAATTCCACAGGAATATGCCACAGATCATCTAGCTGAATGTAAGCAGAGTTTGGGTAAGACTTGATTCAAATCTCATTACCGTAAGTGAAGGAACTGGACCTTCCTCTGTGATGGCCTCATGAAAACTTTTCCCATCGTCCCATTGACTATGCTTTGATTCTGTGAGATATGGCATTACCATGTGTGGCATCCACATTGTGGCTTAAATTAGTGCTAGTTTAGTTTCTTTTTCATTGCAAAACAAGTGTTTCTGGAAGAGCCAGATCTATGCTAGTCCTGAGTTAGGAGAGCAAGGAGTAAGAGAAGCAAAACAGTTTTAAGTAGTGGGTACTGGAAAAGCAAAATCCCAGTGATGTGCAAGAGTACAGAATAGTCAAGAAACTGTCAAAGTTCAAGCTGACTGGTTCAATTTTGTTCTCGTGGTATATTATGTGTGTTGCATGCGTATAGACAAATATGAAATGAGGGAATTTGCAGGAGAATGGGCAGAGGAACAAGCAGCAAGTGATAAGATTATTTCTCAGGACAGTAACTAGGTAATACAGGCCTAAGGCATTAAGAATTTGTTATATTCAAATTCTTTGTAATGTGTTGGTTCACCTTAATTCTTGACTCCACTTTCCTTAACTGAATATGATTTAGATCATTGTGAATGTTCAGGTACTTCAGTTTATCATCTTATGTCAGTGCTATCCATCTTATATGTATAGTGCTTTCCTTTGTCACTTGGCCATTATACTACCCATTAGTTACCTTGAGTATATTCTTTTCTATAATAACGAGTCAGTGTCAAGAAATCTTGTGGTAAGATCTTGATATATTTTTAACTGGAGGACACCTTTAAAAAATGAGTCAATGATGAAGGATTATCTTGTACTAAAGGGAGAAAAAAAGTAGAAAGGTAATGAATCTGGACTTTGACATGTCGTATATCTTATGCAGGGACACCCAAGAATTGTTGGAGAATGTTGGAAATATTCCAGGAATTGTCATGGCAGGATGGTAGCCAGGTTGATGATGATGCATTGTCATTTTACTTTTGGAAAATCCTGCGAGGCTCGCTATGGAGTCTGGCAATTGCAGTTACAATTACTGTACTTCATTTTATTCACTTGGGCAAAATAATGTCATTCCACTTAAAACATACAAAATTACAAACTAATAATAAAGCTCTCTTAATGGCCCTTAGAGCGAGGAGTTAACCTTGATGATAAAGTGATGTAAGGCTTAATAAACCTTGTTTCTGGCCAAGTCTCAGGGAGAATGAATTCTGTGTGATTTAGCTGTGTGGAATCAATAATAACTGACTGCTGCCTGGCACTAGTTGAATATGAGGATTGCGCGCAGTATTCACACAGGTATGGCGATCACCCAGGCTTCCTCCCACCCTCACAGTGCTTCCCTTTTGCTTTTCTTGCCATCAAATGACTCTACTCTGTGATATGAATCTCAACTGCAGGGTGTGTTTGTGTGTTTGACTATGTCTCCCCAACCAGGATAGTCTCACTAATGGAATCAAGGTAGGCACAGTTAGATGTTGCAGATATTTATGTGCTAAATAACAATAAACCTTGGGTAGCTATTTGTAAACAGTTAATAGCAAGCTTTGTAGTGACTTGGGTAAATACACTGGTGTTGTATTGACATATCTTTTATAATTTTTTAACATTTATTCATTTTTGAGAGATGGAGAGAGACAGAACATGAGTGAAGGAGGGGCAGATAGAGGGAGACACAGAATCTGAAGCAGGCTCCAGGATCTGAGCTGTCAGCACAGAGCCCGTCACAAGGCTCAAACTTGCGAACCGTGATACCATGATGTGAGCTGTAATCGGACGCCTAACTGACTGAGCCAACCAGGTGCCCCTCAAATATCTTTTATAAAAGAAAGTTGTTGAGCAGCTACACTTACAGCTTTCACTTAAAAAAATTACATCGTCTGGATATTAGTAGAATACTGTATAGACCAAGAAAATTCGTATTGTAGAATTTTGAAGAAAGGATATCAGAATAAAGTCCCTGTGTAAGAAGGTACTTGCCTGACTAAATATACTACGTTTTCAGTCTTGTGAACTCAAGAAAAAAAGGAAACTCTCTTGTGAGTATCCTAATATACACTCGAATTGAGGTTATGAGGTTATCTAAGTAAAACTCTTGAGAGCATGATTTACAAAATATGCAACAATACATTCGTATATAATAAAATATACAATAAAATGTATCTACCAGTTTATTCTCTATGCCATTTAGAAAATAGCTCATCAGAAAGTTATTTGAGTCTAAATTAAGTAAGAGTAATTAGTTGCATGTTACAAATGAGTGATTGCCTCATGCTCTCATATTTGAGGCAGATGAGATTCTTTTAAAATTTTTTTTTAATGTTTAGTTTTGAGAGGGAGAGACAGTGTGAGTGGGAGAGGAATAGAGAGAGAGGGAGACATAATCCAAAGCAGGCTCCAAGCTATGAGCTGTCAGCACAGAGCCCGATACGGGGCTCAAACTCATGGACCATGAGATCATGAGCTGAAGTCCACCGTTTAACCAACTGAGCCACCCAGGCATCTCAAGGCAGATGAGATTCTTGAAGTAGCCTAACACAGATGTATTCCCATAGCCTGTGCTGGGTAACATCTTCGCTTTGTAAGCATGGGCATTCATATTGCCTGTTGCTCCTTTGGTTTGACCAGTTTGATTGATATGTATTTCATTTTCATGTTAGTTTTGTTTTATATGAATAGTAACAGAAGTACATTTATTATATAAATTATGACAGTGGTTGGAATACACAGAAATCTAAGAGCCAGTTCACATTGCTGAACATTTAAAAGGGTTTCTAATACTGGAGGCATAGATTGAGGGTCTCTGGAGAGGGGCTTTATACCCAAGAGTTCCAGGCTGAATTCCAGAAGTATGAATAAACCCCAAAGTATTTTTGTGGGTTGTGGGAATAGAAGGGCCATGTGATACACTTCCTATATAGAACAATGAGAAAGTAGTAAGGGAATTTTTTCAGTACCTGTTAAATGGAGAAGAATACAAAATTTTCAGGATGTCAGAAAGAGTATGAGTGAGCAGGCCAAGGCCCTAGAAGATATCAGGTTGGACCATGTTATTGGACGCAAGTTGAGACTGTGTCCCTGAGAGCAGTATAGAAAAGCAACGGCTGGGAAGCAGAGAGAATTTATAACTCAGCAAGGCTGTCATGGACAGAAATCAACCTCTGACTGTCAGACTTTTTCTCTTGAGGTCATGGTCAATTTAAGCCTGGATACATAAGTTATCCAGCCCATGGAAAAGGAAGGGAAAAATGAGAAATCTTAATTGGCTGAGTTTAAACTTGAAATGGCTGAAAAAATTACTAGAGTGATCAAGCTTATCTGATGTTAACTGGATTGATTTTTTTGCCACTAGTCAGAAAAGAGTCTCAAAGTAAAGACAAAGTTAATGTAAAAAAAAAAAAAAATCAAGCTATATTTTACCGCTTAGAATTTGTGGCTTGAAAATACACATCTGCTTTTTGTTTGCATGTATGTATAAGTGGTTGTGGAGTTTATACTGAGATTTAAGGCATTTAGAACATTATAAAAAAGATGGGTTGTTGAGATTTTTGAGAGATAGAGAATTTGGGTAGCTATAATTCAAATTTATAAAACAACTGTTCACAAATATTTCAATATTATTGGTTTAATGACAACAGATACGCTGCCTTGATACAATTTTATGATGAAATTTGTAATCTAGAATTAATGTTATTGACTCTGCTGTTAAGTTTCTTTAAAAATTCTGTTTATTAAGTGTGTAATGCTTTAATGATAGCATGTGGAGAAGAGGAATTGGGGCATTCCTGACCAAATTTTGAGCTATAGTGGCCTCAAGATAGCTTTAACTTCTTTATTTCTCTTATACAGCAATTTATACTAATTACAACAATTCATTTTAGCTAACACATGTGGAAACATAAAAATGTGGAGCTATACATAATGAAATTGAAAGTGATCATAAAATTTTAAAATAAATTTTAATATGTGTGGTTCCATGCAGCTGCATATTCAGACTTTTCTTCTTCCTATTTAGTTCCCAAATTTTTCATTAGTTTTGTTACTTCATGATCAGTATGAATGCCATAGCCCAAACAATTGTAAGCAATAAGTAAAATAGGAGAAATTCATTATCATATAAACTTCTTAGAAATAATACTGAGTTTCAAATCATTGGAAATAGTAATAACCAAATTAGATGTTATCAGACTTTACTAATACAAAATATATGTTTCCCCATTCTAATACTTGAATACTTGAGCAAATAGATGCCACCAGCAATGTTAGATTTGATTAGGGGTTTTTGGCTTACTGCTTAATGAGCTTAGCTATGAATATTAGCTCACTATCTTTTAGATCTAGAAGAAAAATCAGAGTATTAAAAATCAATTGTGTTTCCCCCCTCCCCCCTTTTTAAAATATTACTTGGTTTTAAAAGAACAGCGGTCACAGGACTGTGAAAGTACTAATAGTAGCAGAAATATAAAAATTCGCATATAGAAGACATGGAAGTGGAGCAGGTAATAGAAAACACACGAGCAAAGATGTAGGAATCTGAAAAAAAGTTTATATAGAATGTTTACCATTGCTTAGTATGTCTTTCATATCAGATGTGAAGAGGAAAAAGTGACGGAGTGGCTGGAGAAGTATGTATACGGGACCATATAATGGGGAACATTATATTTCCATGCATAGACTTATAACTTTATGCTGATCATTTCTAATGTATATTTCACAGAGCCATAAGATTACCTTTATCATTGTGACTGTCATTTTCTTAAGGAAGAAAGAGAAAGAAAGGAAATTGGAGTTGATTATGAGACTTGTAAGGAATATTGATCATTAATAATAGTCAACAAGGAAAATGAAAAGTGTGTGGCCAATGATGAGGACAAGCATTTTAGAATGGCACTGGCATTTAACTAAGATCATGTATTAGAACTTTGGTTTGTTGCCAATAGTTTGTTTTATTCAACTGTGCTAAGCCGCCTTGGTAAAGAAATAGGAATACTGAAAAGGAAAATTTATCAGAAGTGTTATGATATAGAATAAGCCGTTATAGTATAAAGTAAGAACAGAAACTACCCTGTGGTCAAACTAACAAACCCTCAAATCTCAGTGTGTTAGAATAATGGTTGACTTGCTCTTATGACTGATACAGGTTGAGTGTTGTTATACATTGAATGTTGTCCCCAAAAGGTATGTTGGAGACCTGACCTTTAACACTTAAGAATGTAGCCTTATTTTGAAACAGGGTCATTATAGATGTAGTCAAATTAAGATGAAGTCATTAGAGTGGGCTCTAAAGCAGTTTAACCAGTGTCCTTATAGAACGGTGAAATGTGGGCACAGATACAGACACATGCAGAGGGAAGATAATATGAAAAGACACAGAGAGAATAGGTTATTTACAAGCCAAGGAATGCCTGAAACTACCAAAACTAGGAGAAAGATGTGGAACTGATCATTCCTTAGAGCCTTCAGAGAGAGCACAGACCTGCTTGGTTACAGCAGGTTACAAATAAACCTCTGCTTTTTAGAGTTTTCTGTTATAGAGTTTTCTGGCCTCCAAGACTGTGAGACAACATACTTCTATTGTTTAAACCTTTAGTTTAAGGTACTTTGTAATGGCATCGCTAGGACACTAATATAGGTGCACTTCCACCTTCTTGTAATTTCACCATCTGAAAGATGCCTCCAAACTAGTCTTAACAGAGAGAGGCATGGAGGTTGCACACTGTTTCTTATATGCTTTGGTGAGAAGTGACATAAATAACTTTCATTCATAGTCCAATGACTAGAAGTAAACATATGGTCTCAATTTAACTGCAAAAGAGTCCGGACATAGAGGAAAATGTTTTTAGTATTTGGTGTACAAATACTGTCTTCTTTGCAACAGCTATTGAAGTAGATGTGCCTGGACTCTTAATTCAGTTTCCACCTCTTAATAATAGTGGGGAAAGTGTTCAAATCTTAAACGTTGATTTTTAGATAAGAGTAATTCTACTCTTAAATAAGAGTAATCTTGTCTAGTTGATAGGAATCACCCGACATAGAGAATATTTTCAATAGATTGTTACTAAGAATTAGAGGATTTTGTAGAATGAGTGCTGCCAAAGGATATGAGGATTGAGAATGTTAGTGTCCTCGTGATATTTCTTTTAAAAATTTTGAAGATATCTTCAAACATTTTAGATCTTGCCTATTACCAAAACATTGGTAGAGTTGGGTAAGAGTCAGTAATTTGGGGAATATCAACCTAAGCACTCTACCTCTTTACTTTTGCTGACTCATTTTACTATCCATATGTGAACTGATGTGCATTATATATGATAACTTGCTAAAAATTAGACTTCTTCACTTTACATTTTTATGATAAGGAAAAAGAAAAAAAAATCAATATATAAGAGCACTGAATGTATTTTATCCTGGATAAGTTATTTTACTTGACATCCTTCTTATATTTGAGTCTTCTTAAATAAATAAAAATAAAAATAAATACTGGCCTGACATGTTTTGTTATAGTGCAAATAAAATATAAAAAATTCTGAGACTCTATTTATTTATCATTAAGTGAAATTTTAGAAATTTATGATCACAAATAACTTTATATTTGAAACAAAATCATTGTATACTTTTATATGGCAGTGAAAAGCAGAAAATGTCCTACAGTCTGTCCATTTCCCTTTTAAACATAATACTTATTTGTATATTTAAAGAATTTTGACTTAAATACATGGTGCCAGGAAGCAGGTACAATCAGCACTTAGTCTTTTTTGACTTATTCTCAATGATCCCTGTCTTAATAAAATTTCCACATAATAAGTAGAGTAGTGTGGCTTATACTAATAAAGTCAAATAATGAAATTATCAATAAAGGAAGAACGTGACAAAAGGGATTCAATTCGCAAAGCAATTTAATCTTACAAAGGATTCTAAGACTAGAGGAAAACTGTACATAATTGCAAAAGAGAGCTGAGAAGAGGCATGCAAAATCAGTTGAAAGTTTGAACGATTTGACAGTTAAAAAATACAGCCAAGGGGCTCCTGGGTGGCTCAGTCTGTTAAGTGTTCAGCTTTGGCTCAGGTCATGATCTCATAGTTCGTGAGTTCGTGCCCCACGTCGGGCTCTGTACTGACAACTTGGAGCCTGGAGCCTGCTTTGGATTCTGTGTCTCCCTCTCTCTCTGCCGCTCCCCTGCTCGTGCTCTCTCTCTCTCTCTCAAAAATAAATAAACATTAAAAAATTAAAAAAAAATACAGCCCAAACAATATTACAAATAATTACAGTATTACAATAATCTGTTAGGAATATAGAAGTATGATTTCTTTTGTTGTCAAATCAAGGGACAGTTCCATCTTCTATGCTGTCATTGAAAGTGCATAAGAAACAAATTTTTGTCACCCAGAAAATATGAAAATTACAGACAATAATAATGGGAATGACAGTGATTAAAGAGAAAGACCTATTAAAGAATAAAGCAAATGAATATTTGATATTGAGAGTAATTAATATAACTTCAGAAAGTCATTGATTCTACACCACACTATACATTTATCACAAGGTGGTAAAAGAACAGGGTCAGGTATGAGAAACTATGGCCTAAGTCTTCCATGGACTCTCACTTACTAAATACAGGCCTTCATGAAGTCTTTCCTGTCTTGAGAATCCTGGGCAGTCTCTCCTACTAATACAATAAACAGCTTGATTTTTCAGTTTTGATGGTGTAGAGTTCTCTACTCCCTCTGATAATAGTCAGCCTTGCTGTTCATCTCTGCTTCCCTCCAAATCAGGCACACACTTTGAGTAGAAGGCAAATGAACTCATGAGGTTACAATGTGACTGTTTCCTAGATGCCTGGGGTTTTGTCCCAAAAGTAGATTAATAGGAGTAAGTCACTTTAAATTTTACCCCTTAAAACTCTTATCATTGGTACTCCATCATAAGCCAACGTTTTGGACTGGCCACATATGTGAGAGAAAGGTGAAGCAGACAAGTAATGACTAGGTGAAGACTGGAATATTTACTACTAAGTGATATGGTAGAGCAGCAGCAGGTAGTAATGATCAGAATCCTGAGATGTCATGCTAGTTTTGTTTTGTTTGTGAAAACTAGAAATCTGACAAGCCCAATTAGACAATGGTAATTATTTTCATTTTCTTTTTCATGTATTTTCAACCATATGACAGGAATAAAACATTATTTTCTAATCGGCCTTTCAGAGTTTTAAAACATTATTTAATACATAACGTTGGACCAACTGCCCCCTTTCTTTCACATCACTGTCTTCTCCACAGCATTTTTAGTTTCTCTAAGGTGTTCATCAAATATTTATTATTTAATTAGGTATTGCTTCATTCTAGACAGTGACCTGCATCCTTTGTGTCTGTTAGGTGGACTGATCTTCACAACAACCTTGTGAGGGTAGGCACTATTCTTATTTACATTTTACCAATGTGAAAATTGGTAAGAAAAAGGGTAAGTGACTTTCCCTGGGTCACATATATTTTGAGCACTTTATGCCATGATGCAGATTTAGACAGTGTGATGCAGAGTAGTCCTTTGAATGTCTGCCTTATACTGGTCTGTGGTAGAAAGATCCTTCTGCCGTATCTGCCTTGAGCCCTTTCACAGGTAGTAAGTCACACAAAGAGAAGCCTTACTCAGTCAGTGCTTCCCCAGTTTTACATTCATCAGAATCACCTGGAGATCATTAAAACATTTTCCTGATCCCCATCCATGTTGGGGCCTACCGATTTGCGTTCTAACAAGCGTGCAGGTGCTTCTGGTGCTGCTGATCTGTAGACGACCCTTTGAGTTTCACTGGACTACCTTATATTTAATTAAGTCATCATCTGTTCCTGGCTGTGTATCTTTGAGAACCTTAGAATGTGGCAGTTTTTCTTTTCTTTTTTTTTTTTTTTTAATGTTTATTTATTTATTTTGAGAGAGAGGGAGAGCTCACGTGCCTATGTGCAAGCAGGTCAGGGAGAGGCAGAGAGCAAGGGAGAGAGGAAATCCCAAGCAGGGTCCATGCTCACTGCAGAGCATTGACACTCATAGTAGTTTTCTTAGTTGTGGGGAAATCACTCCTGTGAATAGATGGCAGCAAGAAAGATTTAGGTTAGTGTTTAGCCAGGATTTTCAAAGATACTTTTTTCATATCATAAGAACAAAGTATGAGCAGGATTAAAATTCGGTTTTGGTCCCAAGATGTTGACCATTCAAATTAGCCATGAACATTTTGTTAGATTAAGAAGAAACTTTTTATCTTGAATCAGTTGTTGATGAAATCACTTTTCTATTTTCTTTCTGATCTGTGTACTTCACATAAAAATGACCAGCCATTAAGATAGTAACAGAAGCATAAATGAGAATATAGTAGACTAGTGCTTTCAGAGGAATTATTACTTTTTATTTTAACATTGACATTTTTCCTTCATAGCATTTTTGTCTATAGCATTGACTTTGCTCAAATATTTCCTGAAGGAATAAAGTTAGTAATGAATCAGTTAAAAGGAAAAAAAAAAAAAAGCTTTTTTTTTTTTTTTTTTCTGTCTCAGTCCACTCAGGCCTAAATAATTTTCCCCCCTTTGGAAAGAGACATTTTAATATGTCACGTTTCAGTTCCAGCTCAATAAACAACCATTTATTTACAATTTTAAAACAATCTTCAGCCTAGTCAGGTAAGAATTATTTCAAAAGAATAAAAACATTTTCATTTCCCATCACTGCCAAAAAAGAAAAGAACATGAGTTATGAGTCTTGCTATGTTGTCTTAAGTTGATTACTCTGGAATGATTAAAAAACTAGCTGTGCTGTCAGTGCAGAGGAGTACATTATAAGTGTAATAACAGCTTAGGGATACAATCCATCAATGCCGCACTTGGAAGAAGAAAAAAAGTTGATCTATTTCTTTGGTCATCATTTTCAGCATATTAGATGACAAATAATTGTACATTCATCAATAACAATAGATTAAAGTTGAAATGATTTATTGCTATTACACTGCTGTTATGATGGAGCACTGGGTCAGTCAAGCATCAGCGGGGTCTGTATTTAATTTTCATGGGTCTCTTAGCAGAAATAATAGACAGAGAGTAAACCACCTGAAACAAGGTAGATCAAAGTTGTTGACAAGTGATTTGTAGGTTGGTTCTTCATGAGTGGTGGAAGAGAGGCAATAGGACCTCTTTGGCGGGCTTGTTGAACCACTAAATCAAGCAGACCTTACGGAGCTCATGCTAACATTCAGGCAGGCAGCCCATGGAAATACGAAAGCTACACAAGTATAAACTTCATCTAATACTGCCCGAAGGTAATGGAATACAGTACACATTCCTGGGACCAAACCAGGCTATTTAAATAATCTGCACATCTCAGGTAGGCTAATGAGAATCTGCTCCTCGGGAAGTAGTCTAATTGTTTCTATATCGACAGGCTGTCAAAAAGTTGGTGTTATCATGGAAAATTATGTAATATATTCGTCTTAATATATTTTATTATGTCTTCTTAAGCACGGTGAGAATCATTTATATTCAATGTGTTTGAGAATTTCAATTTCAATTCAACAAGCAAATTTACTAAGTATTCTCAATGTGTGGGTCCATAGACTATGTCAGTATCACCTGGGATTCTTGCAAAAACACATTACTCTTCCCCATCCAGACATACCTAGTGATAATTTCTGGGATAGGGGCCAAAAATGTGCATTCTACAAAGTTTTTTGGGTGATTCTGATGAAATCTAAACTTTAAAAATGAACATATTAGGCCCAGACATTGTGGACAAGCAATAATAACTATATTGTGTCAGTGGGTTAAAGGAAAGCCTGCCCATCTTGATGTTTAGGTATAGCCCAATACTAGTAAATATCGTTTGTAAGAATTTAACTGTGCATAGAACTTCATTATCCTTACCTCGTTTGTGTGTGTGTGTGTGTGTGTGTGATTTCTTTACATTTTAAATGACCTATTTGGATTTCTCATGTGAAATATGGTGGCACAATCCCTTGTTAGCTAGTCTCTGCAATAATTTTGTGCATCTTGTCACCTAATATGCAACTTTATTGAGTTATTTTGTTTACTCATCTCTGTGTTTTTTTTTTTTTAATTTTATTTATTTTTGAGAGAGAGAAAGAGAGAGACAGAGTGGGGGAAGTTCAGAGAGAGAGGGAGACACAGAATCTGAAGCAGGCTCCACGCTCCAGGCTGCCAGCACAGAGCCCGATGCAGGGCTCAAACTCATGGACCGCGAGATCATGACCTGAGCTGGTCAGCTGCTTAACCAACATAGCCACCCAGGTGCTCCTCATCTCTGTATTTTTGATATATTGTCCATTTTCTGTTTTTACATAATCTTCAGTGTACAATTCATAGTGGCTATAAAAATTTTCTACAAATGCAGGTAAACAGCCTAATTAAGTGAAAATGTTTGATGTTGAATTTTGACCTGTCTTTGCTTATATAGTATTCCCTGTCATTAATAATAATAATAATAATAATAATAATAATAATAGACAGGGACACCTTAGTGGCTTAGCCGGTTGAGCATTCGACTTCAGCTCAGGTCATGATCTCACAGTTCATGGGTTTGAGTCCTGCATCGGGCTCACTGCTGTCAGCAGAGTCCACTTTGGATTCTCTGCCCCCCTCTGTCTGCCCCTTCCTGCTCATGCTGTCTCTCTCTCAAAAATAAATATTTAAAAAATAGACACCAGTTTTAGAATTCAAGAAGAATTTTTTCCTTTTTCAAAGTAATGAAAAAATTGTCATTCTGAGAACATGCTCTGAGGCATGTTTTCAGCAGGGCTTTGCCAATAAAAGATAGGGAGAAGATTTGTTTATAAGATACCTTTCGTCTAATTCAGCAGTGGAATACTTTGGATTGTGCCAGGCCAAAAGAAGCATCTCAAAATAATTTTGTATTATAATTAATTATAGATAAATGACCAGTTCAGAATGGAAGGAAGTGAACTAATAAATCAATGCTTTGTTTATTGCTGCTGAAGTAGAAATCAGGGTACAGTGTTGCTAATACCCACTGCTGGATTGGTAGAGAATTCCCATCTCCTAGGCAGCAGTGATGATTGGTAATATCTGCCCAGAGTGCTGTGTTTTGAAGTTGCCCCGGGGGTGCCTGGGTGGCTCAGTCAGTTGAGCGTCTGACTCTTGATTTCTGTTCTGGTCATGATCTCATGGTTTGTGAGTTCGAACCCCACATCAAGCTCCATAATGACACCACTGAGCCTGCTTGGGATTCTTTCTTCCTCTCTCTCTGCCCCTTTTCCTGCTTGCACGGTCTCTCACACAAAAATAAATAAATAGACATTAAAAAAAAAAGTTGCCCCAGAAGTAGAGCCAGAGACAAGTAGCTTATTTGGCAGATGAAGTAAGAAAGGGAAGGGGTAAAAGCTAATAGTGGTTAAGTTAATGTGAAGTTATTGCTATGAGCAGTTGGGGCTAAGTCCTGCTAAGACCCCTTGAAACATCATGTAAGTATGGCACAGGGGAAATGAGTCTGGGTATTAACACCAACTTTCATTACTCAGTGAGTGAGGGTTGCTCCTCTGACATGTTCCTGGGACTTTAACACTTGGCCCTTCTGGCCCACCTTATGCACTGGTCAAACAGACTCCTTAGAGAGAAATGGGTGCTTGAGGACAGAAAACTTTGGGTAAGTACTGGAACTGTCCATAAAATTGGACCTCTGAGGTCCAATTCTGACCTCTGAGGTGGGCCAGGGAGATTTGGGCAGAGCACTGATAGTGTCTGCTTAAAAAAGATTCTTAGGTTACATCTGGACTTAACAGATGAGAATATATCACAGATGTCTTAGATGTCTCTGCTGGTATTTGCCATCCTTTAACTTATATAAACCCCATGACTGCATTTCATGGAAACTAAATCTCATCATATTTTTCCGTGGTTCATATATGTTCCCTCTGTGTGATTGACATGAAATAAATGTAGGATTGCCATATACATGCCCAGAGTGTCTTTAATTAGCAGTAGCCCTAGGGATATAGAAATGACTTTCACAGTGGAAGAATAAAGACAAACAACATTCCTATTGTTTGATGATGATGTTTGGGTGGTGAAGGCTGAGCTCTCAGATTTGATTTGGTAAACATAGTTTTGTGAGAGGTGGTTGTCACAATACTGCAAATATTTGATACCATATCATTACATTCCCTAATTTAAGGCTTTTAAAAAGGACATATTTAATAGTCTGAGCTGTGAAGACAACAATGTCTAACAAGAAATCTGTCCACTGATGTTTGTAATTTGTAACAGTATCCCTGTACAGAGCAGTGTACTAACAATCACTGATAGTATTAATTAATCCTTTCAGTTTAAGAAGAAAATGAGAAGTGCTTAATAATCAATCTCAAGTTTATTAGGAGCTGAATTCCATTGGACGTGAGAGGCAGTTTCTCAGTAAGAATGCCAGAGGAGCACATCCAGTGGCCTGAAGCCCTTGTGAAATTAAAATCATTAGAAAACAATTAACATATGTGGATTTAGCAAACCAGATGACTGGCTAAGTAAAGCTTTGAAAAGTCCCACACCTGTCAATAGTTATCATCAGCAAAGTAATATGTATAGTTAAAAAAAAAAGAAAAAGAGCTTTAATTTTCTGTCCAGTCAAATCTAAGTGTATCACACTCAATTTTCCTTCCTTAGTAATCTAAATAATTTCCCACCTTGCTCATGATGAATGTCTTGCCAGTTCCTACTCAGTTCTTCCACTTTACACGACCTAATTAAAGAAAACATTCCATGATTGCCTATTTTTTCTCATGCATGACAACCTATTATTTTTTCTACCACCTGATTAGGGCTTTATTACCCTTGGATTTAGATTGATTTGCTGAGCACTTTAATAAAACACTACTTAGTTTGATTTAAAGGGCTACAGGTTTACTTCATTCATACAATTATTCTTATAACCATATCACATT
Organism: Puma concolor; assembly: GCF_028749965.1. Lineage (NCBI taxonomy): Eukaryota > Metazoa > Chordata > Mammalia > Carnivora > Felidae > Puma > Puma concolor. Next base: position 138,522,810 of record NC_141674.1, on the reverse strand, counting down.
CCAAGTAAACTCCAGTCCCCCCCCCCCTCCAAAAAGCAGTCTTAGATTACCACCGAACAAGGTTATAAAATAAGAATCACAGGTGACATTCCTGTTGAATATGGGCAATGCGGTTTCCATTGTGGGCAGTCATGAGAAGACATTTTGCAATATAATTTGTCAAGAGTGATAAATCTATTTCATCATATCTGTCAGGAATGGCTCCTGTGTATTAAAGCCACTATAAAGTTTGCTCAAGATAAACCAAAACTTTCATATGATTAAATAATAATACGTTTATGATGACAAATTACATTTACCGTGTTATCTACGATGTGAGCCAAAATTAGATAGTTAGAGTTCAAATGGATGATGATGCATTTTGATTTCATATCTAGTGAATTTTTATTAAATGAATGTGCAGCATTTATAAAACTGTCTTTTATTTTGGACCTTTTATTAGAGAGTTGTGTCCTACTTACATAAAATAAAGGGACACACATATCCACGTTGGATAACTTACTAATTGAATAAATTGCCAATGGAAGATAGAGAAAATATTTAAATATTCACTGGAGAACACACTGTGCTTTTTGGAGGCTAAGCATTTACAGATGGAAAGAAATTCTAGGCCCAAGAACAAGTCATAAATCCTACTCTGTAGTGGTGGAAGACAGGTGGTGTTCAGCAGTGAACTAGAAAAGATAGCCTAATGAACCCCACTAGAGTCCAGGGACTAACAAAATATTGACAGAAGGTTCAGCTCCACATAATCTAATCAGAGATTCAGTCATTTATTTATTTGTTAAGTGCATGTTCTGTGAAAGATTCAGAAAAAAATGTTTTCTACAATTTTAAAGAACCTCAATCTCACTGGAGTAACTGGGTTTATTTGTCAAAGGGAGTTTAAGGAGGCTAGGCTGGGAATATGCCCTATAGGTGTTAAGGAATGGAATGAATCCCAACTATTTGATTTTAGGAACTGAAAGAATGCATATGGCAAGTGGTTTGGGGCCAAACAAGAATTTCTGTGACTTTTAATACCACAGGCAGTTGTGCACACACACACACATGCACACACACACACACAAACTTTTTCTTTTTATTCTTGTTAAAGTTAGAATTAAGAGCTGTCCTGAATTGGTAGCATTCTGAATCCTATCAAAACATTTTTAAGTAGATCAGGTTGTTAGTACCTTTTTAGATTTGACGATTGGGGATCTCTCTCTAGGGATTTCTCTGCAGCAGCCAGTTCTCTACCAATCAGCCTGCGGAAATCTGGGAGTCACTGGGTAGTCAGTTCCTAATTTGGTCAGTGAGAGAATTCAGTGCAAATATCACCTGTCTGAATAGCCAGGATCGATGTATATGAGTGTCATGAAGAGTTCTGATTTCTGTAGAGTGGGAGGTAAGAGAAATCCAGACAGGTACTTTGGAGTGTGTATAATAGAAAGATTGCAAATATGGTAGATGTAGAGTGATCAAATAATATATTGTCCAAATTGGAACAATTGTGAAAGCAATGGTGGATGCTGGTAATAGTTATGCTATTGTAACAGTCATGACACAGGATAGTCCCAGGCTAACAAGATGTATGTCTGCCATAGATGTGTGTAGTTCCATGTTTCCCTTGCATTTTTCTCCTGATTTCTCATACCTCACAGGACAAGGATCAAGAGTGACATCAGTGTTACTGGTGGTCGTATCATCATCTCTGTCATCCATGTCATTTGTGGCTATCATTTTTTCCTCTTTATGTTAGCCTAACTCATTATTGAACCTCAGCTGCTGTGCCAGTTCTTTTTTTTTTTTTTTTTTTTTTTTTTCATCTCTGCTCTTTGTCCTCTTTCTCAGTAGCATCCATGTGGATGCCACAATCAACTGCCTGGCCTCTCCTCTCAGTTCCTGAATTTCCTTGTCTGTAAAGATCTTTTCAAATGCATTGGTTGTTTCAACCAGCTATTCATTTCCAGGTAGCCACCTTCTAAACATTGTCATTACTAATAACTGCGTGGCTATCAAAATCTTGGTGTCAAGCATTTTATTTTCTGACCACCAAATTTTATTTTTCTATTTCCTTACTGTAATATTCCCATTGTAGCAACTTAAGAATTCCAAATCATTTACCCACATCCATATTTTATTATTTGTCAATATATGACTCCTTCCATATTTATCGCCTCACTCACCTTAGAGATGACTTATTATCATGACCACTTACTTTGAAAATACCCTAAAAAACACACTCCACTCTTTCTACTCTGTACTCCTTGAACAACCCAAATTTAAACTTAATTATATGGGGCACCTGGGTGGCTCAGTCGGTTGGGCAGCTGACTTTGGCTCAGGTCATGATCTCACGGTCCGTGGGTTCGAGCCCTGCATCGGGCTCTGTGCTGACAGCTCAGAGCCTGGAACCTGCTTTGAATTCTGCCTCCCCCTCTCTCTGCCCCTCCCTCACTTGTGCTCTGTCTCGCTCTGTCTCTCAAAAATAAATAAATGTTAAACTTAATTATCTACATTTCCACATCTACAGCTGAATAACTGAATTTTTTGAGGAAAAAAAAAAATCACTCTACAAAGAAATTGCTTTCCTTTCTTACATCAACCAGTAAAAGCATAGTCGCATACCAATCACAGTGTCACAAAGGACACCAGAAGTACTGGCCAAAGGCTTAGCTTGTTAAGCCTTAAATGGACACTCTGTACTTAATCCCTTTATATTTCTTAAGTAAGATCAATTCCTTACTCTTTGAGAAGACTAAACCCTCCTCTTTCTTGCCAGTCCCCCCTCCCTCTTTTCCTTTACCAACTAACACCTGATTGAGAAAATAGAAGTAATCAAGAACAAATGACCTCATCTTCTCACTAGAGGCTTATCTCCATAATACTTACATTATTAGTACTACTAGATTCCATGCCTTCTCTGGTTTCAGTAGCCCTCTCTTTCTTGCTTCATCAGTTTCTCTCCCTCTCCCCCTCTCTCTTTTCTCTATCCCTTTTTCTCCCTTCCCCTCTCCTTCCCCTTCCCTCCCTACCCCCCACCCACCTCTTTGCCACCTCCCCAGACAGAACCATTTTTTTGAGTGTATAAACATATTCTAGTATCACCTATCCTAAAAAAAAAAAAAATCTTGAACCTTGCCTCCTTCTACTACCTCCTTTCACCACTTCTTTCGTAGTAAAACCTGTTGAAAGAATTTTTCTCTCCCACAGCCTTAATTTCCTTGCTTCCCATTCACTATCCAGCTCTCTGCCATCTTGTTTTATACCCATCACTGTATGGAAATTATTTCTAACAAATTCATCAGCAGCCTTCATGCGATTAAACCATTCATTAAAAACCTGTATGTGGTCAAATCCAATGGATACTCTATTTCCTATACTTATTTGACCTCTTATAAGCTTTCAATACAATTGCATCCATGACTTTTTGTTACAGTGTTCTTGCCATTCTTTTGACTATACCCTTTAAATTCCCTTAATCTGGTTGTCATTCTCTACTAATCTCTGATTTGAGAATTTTCCAACAGCTTAGTCCTTGCCCCTCTTCTCTATACTATCACCTTTAGTAACCAAATCCATTTTTATGGCCTTAAATGGCATCTATATACCATTTAAATATACATTTCTCTATCTCAAAATTCTTCTCTAAGCTCCATATTTTTATTTTCAACTGCCTATTTGATATTGTATTTGGCTTTTATTATGCATTCAGAACAAAAATTTTGATTCTGGGGGCACCTGGGTGGTTCAGTTGGTTATGTGTCCAACTCTTGGTTTTGGCTCAGGTTGTGATCTCACAGTTGTGAGTTCGAGCCCTGCATTGGGTTTTGAGCCAATAGTGTGGAGCCTGCTTGGGATCCTCTCTCTCCCTCTTTCTCTGCCCTTCCCCTGCTCATGCACATGCTCTTTATCTCTTTCTTTCTCTCTCAAAAAATAATACAATTTTTTTAAAAAAATTAAAAGTATTTGATTATGGCCCTTCCATCAAAACCTGTCCCTTTTCTAGTCTTGTCTATCTAAATAATTAACACTGTCATCCCACCAGTCACGTGGCATGGAAATATCAAAAATCCTCTGATAAATACCATGGGTTTCAGACATACACCTCCTTATTTCCATTGTAATGTATAAATGCTACTAAATCTTGAAAATTAATTACTCCAGATAGTACAATAGCCCTCTTATTTGCCTGCTTGTCAAATCATATGCAAAGTCCAAAGTGTACAGTTATAGCTTCCAATTCAGATGAAATCTTTTGATGTTCCTCAACAGAAATGTTCCTTAGCATCCCTGCCCTCTGGAACTAGAACCTCTAACTCTACCAAGTTTAAGGTGGTTACAGTATAAATTTCACAAATGTGTCCTTGGGAGAAGGGATGAAAAGAGCTGTTTCTGTTATCAAGTCTTTGTCCCTACATGTTCTAGCTATTGATTATTGGCTCTTGGTTGAATGCATAGATCTCCTCATAGTAGACTGCCACTCAGTCTTGCAAGGCATTGTTCTTGAGATGACACTTTAGCTGAGCCTTCAACCTGTAATCCCTCTATTATATCAGGGCAGCTGTGTACATGGTCGGAGCAGAGAATTTCACAATTATTGTCTAATTATATGCTTTTGTAGTAATAAGAGTTCCATAGTCTGAGGCAACATGGTATATGATACCATGACAATGAATTGAGCCCGTGGTTCATGATAGAAGAGACATTTGAGCAGAGAAACTGAACCTTAAGAACAACTCCCTATATTCTATTACTATCTATTCTGTCAGGCACCTGCTTCTTGGTGATGGAATATATTCTCAAGGAACTAAGAAAACAACTACAGTGTGGGTCTGAATACCCACTGAAATCAGTAAGAGATGGACTCAGTCCAGCCCTCCTGTAGCTCCTGATGAAAGGAGGACCTTGATGATATTTCAGGTCCTCTTGTATTATGTCAACTCAGACCCTGTATCTAACAGTCCTTTAACAGTCTGGGTATTCCCTTTTCTATAGTGCATAATTACCCTCATAAACTCAGATCCCTTGAGGGAAACATTAAAGTGGTGAATATACTCTATCCTGCCTGTGCATTGCAGAATCTCAAGAGGAATCCTATCTTTCCTCTAATTAGTAGGCTTAGGATATGAAAACTGACTTAGATCTGGAAACTGAATGAAAATCATGATTTTCCTTCTTTTCACCATCTCTTCTGTTATAATTAAGTTTATCCTTATGATTATTCAAATAGAACACATTCTAGTTGTTATTCATCTATATTGCCCTTCACAACACCAAGATATATTGTCATTGTCCTAGATCTCTATGGGTCAAAATAATCTGATTGCTTCTACTTATTAAGATGACTTTCTGAGGACTTTCTATTCATTAAACCAGTTTCATCTACCTCTACCTTTTTTTCTTAACATTCTTCCCACTGGTGTCTATTCCTCTGAAGTTCTGTATTCAAATTCCATGGTGGCATCTCCTACTATCAGCCCTAGATTGGAGATGGCTGATAGCCATTACCAAATTTCTCAAAGATGTCACTGCTCCTCCCCATAGATGCACTCCTTATTGACTTAGCAAAGAGAGCCCTTTGGCCCCTTGGATAAAATAGTCAGGTTTTATGTTTTCAAGCCATGCGTAATAAATGGCTTCATGTATTTCACCTCTTACCTAACAAATCACATATTATTGCCTGAGAGCAATCTTCTCTGACAACTTGTGTAAAGAAGTCTTCGCTGCTGCTTTATTATATCACTGTATTTATTTCCTTTAGCACACTTCAGGAGGATCTGGAAATTATCTTTTTCGGATAGCTGATTATTTGATTATTGTCTGGTTCCCCAGTAGAATGTGAACATCTCAGTGACAGCAATATTGCCTGTTCTACCATATGTTTAGCTCTTAGGAACTAAAAAAAAAATAGTTTCAGGAAAAGTGACTTTTTTTTCATTTATTGGTTTCTAGAAAGCTCTTATACCTTCTTCTTATGTGCAAAAAGTGCTTTGATGCATAAAAGGTAGAAAATATCTGCCAGGAGCTTAGGCTTACTAAATGACATTAATTCTTCTGGTTCACAGATGATTACTCAACAGAGTAAACCTCTGTATGTTAATAAAAGTTAATTATATTTTTGTATGTATTTGAAATGTTATTACTATTGTGCCCTTTTCTATTACATAAAAAAAGCAGAGGACTGTATTTCACATCAAATAATACTTTTATGGTAGATATTATGGTATATAAGTAAAGAGAATACCCTCATCTTAATTATGTGAAAGAATCAAATAGTATTTGGAGACTTCTGATCTTTTATATTGTGGCCTGAGACCGTGATAAAAATGTGTTTCCTTTAAAATACCTTTGCAGATATTGTGTTATGTTTTTTGACTGCTTATACTCTTTCCCAAATTCAAACTTGCAAAAACATATGCACATTAATTGGGAGTGGGGGGGAAGAGAGAGAAAGATCATAATCCAAAAAAATTCTCGGGTGAGAATTCTGAATTTTTACTGTAGTCAGTAGACTCATATTGATATATTTAATATGCAGAAGTTCATTATAGGAGTAAATCCAGTTCTTTTTATTTTAATTTTTTAAAACATTTATTTATTCCTGAGAGAGAGAGAGACAGAGCATGAGCACCACAGGGGCAGAGAGAGAGGGAGACACAGAGTCCGAAGCAGGCTCCAGGCTCTGAGCTGTCAGCACAGAGCCCAATGCAAGACTTGAACTCACAAACGGTGAGATAGTGACCTGAGCCAAAGTCAGATACTCAACTGCCTGAGCCACGCAGGCACCCCTAAATCCACTTAAGTAGGAAAACTCACTTGTCAAGGAAGCATTCCAACAGAATAGGAACTTTAAGTAAAGACCTCGCACCATGGTTTCTCTTTTCTGCAGGAAAAATAGTGAGGGATAATGCCCTTAGAAAGAATAAACAACCAAATTACTGATTTTCAATAAATAATTACATTTTTGCAGTCTTTTCTGGTAAACATTTTCTCTCCTGGACATAGGGAACCTTACTTTGTCATGGGTATATGAATTACAACAGTCAGTCTATTTAAGCCTACTTAAATCTGTTTAAATTAGCTTCAAAATACAGAATCTGGGAATTCACAGTGTGTTTTAAACTGGGGACCCTTGAGATCTTGATAATTGTACACTTAGATAAATGGATCAGAAATTTGCATGTGATCTGTGAATTCCAGAAGCAATAAATAGATAAATAAGAAGTTCTACAAAATCCCAGTTTTGGAGTCTTGAATAATATAAGGACATACAGGATACATCTTAAAGGGTAAGAGTATGCAAGTGTTTTAGTAGGGAACAAACTTTAAAAAATGTTCAAATAACAGTTTGCTTGCTAATACTGGCAATAGGCTAGAACAAAAGCTTTGAAGGGATAAATTTATAGGAACATTTTTGAAAAACTCACTGTCATTTTTTAATTCCTTGGGGATGTTGGTTTATATAGATCTAAGTCAGTGCATCAGAAAAATCTTTCGAGTTTGTGTATTACAATAAAGATGTATATTATTTTTCTACCAGTATTCCTGAACCAAAATAGAGCAAGATTTCATATGTATATTGTACTTACAAAATAGTACATAAATATATTATGTCAGACAAGTAGGGGGTCACTGGTCAATAGGCGGTTAAAAGAAGAGCATATTAGACAGGTCACAGAGTATGTGCAATGGCTTTGTTGCTCAGAGTAACATGCACTTGGGCTGTTTTAGTCCACATATCTCAGCCTGAAAGTTTAATCTTCATATTCTAGAAAACTTGATCACAATTTCTGAGAATAGAAGATGCTTACCATAAAATTCCAGAACCCAAGGAAAAGTGTCCTTAAATGGATGTTGGCAAGGAGAGGAATGGGTAAGGACAATGTTCTGCCTGTGTTCCTCTCTCCATGTGGTCACAATAGTGGGGGTTATGGAATTCATCTGCCTTAGAGGTCTACAAAGCTGAAGATCTCCAAGGCTGTCAGATGTACTGGATGAAGAATGCTAATTTACAAAGATAAAACCTAAAAACAAGACAAAGGAAACATAAAATGAAATGATAGATTCAGTGTCAGAGAAAGCAACCAGAGTTTCTCCCAGTGTTGATAACTCTGCTCTAACAAGGTTGTTCTGTATTTATAGCCCTGTGGTGCAGACAATCCAGTCTTCAGAAGGTAGGCAGGGACATTTTCATATATGTATATTCCCGTGCTCAAGTGCAACATACAAATAGGGGAGTATTGTTATTTATTACAGTATTATTTCATTAGTAATCATCCTTATTTTATGAAAATATAATTCCATGAGCAATAGACAACAGTTGGGTATTTGAGTGAACTATAAAGTGCAAAAATTTCCCTAATTGATCTTTTTTTGTGCCTCAATTTCCTCTATTTTGCATAAATGATAATAAATAGTGCATTTTAATTTCCAACAAAATATTTGAAAAGTTTATAGCCCTGAAAGCAAAAGGGATTTGCAAGGAAGAGCTTTTGGGTGATGAGATTGCAGGTTTGCATGATTCTGTTGATTTATGACTTAAGGGGATGCTTACTTACCATCCCAGTTTGTTCTGTACTCATCAAGGAGAATGAAGAAACTGACATATGGGAAAAATACCATTTCAGTTCCAGACACTCTGACATATTTTAAAGCTTAATAGATGGAGTTATTCAAATGCAAAACAATGACATTCAAGTCAGTACATAAAAACATGTTGAAATTTTCCTCTTATCAAAATATGACGCAAGGCCTGCCCAGGTTCAAAACAATTACTTTTTTTGGTAGATAAACATCAAAAATAATTTTCTGCACTTATTGGTGTTAGAATAAGGTGCTTTATCAGTGTAATAGTTGAGAATGATATGCTCTAGTAATATTTTGATGAATTACATGATTATAGTTAAAATGAACAATTTCATCATGCTTGAATTAATAATGGTACTATGATTTGGCAAGCACTCTTGCAACATTCTCTAACTCATTACTTCAGAAGACAGACCTATGCTGTCCATCCATTGTTTTAGAAAATGGGAGCTGATACAGTTTCAGAAAAAGAAGGGGCAGGGGAGTCATGTCAGCTCGAGAAGCTAATGCATGCACATCATTGCTTGAGTACTTCTTACTGCTCATTTTCATCTCTTGCATAACTAACAGTAAGTCAGAAAATACAGAGGCATTTTTGAGTATTTCGTTATTTACCAAATTTAATTGAAAATGATACACACCCTGAGATACTCCTGATACACAGAAATTGTATGTGAATGTGTGTTATTTTACACTCAGATTTAAGGGGATTAGGAAGGATAATATATAATCAATGCAACATTCATTTGGGTATCAATCAAGTAAAACACACACACAGAGTTGAACATTACATAATTTCAGTCATGAAGAGTACAAATTGTGAATTGATTTAATATATTCATAACTAAGTACTCTCTCCTTTAATGTAATTTTCAATTTGTTTCACAAAATTATTCCGTTCATTTTCTTTAAAACCTTACACGTCTGGATATGTTTACTTAAAATATACATATAAAGGCACTCTTTTGGGGATTTATACTTATATGCTGCATTGTGGATCAGAGATAGTCAAAATTAACATTTTAACATCCTTTTCTAACAGACATATATAAAAGTAAAGTTAGGTCACAAATAGGTTATTATTCTTTCTTGAAACAATGTGTAGATATTTTAATAAATATTATAGATACACAATGAATTTTCAAAACCAATCTGCAGTCATCATTCGTGTGGGTTTTGGGGGCACATTTTAAACAGATTTCTTATGTGAAACGTGACATTTATTTCATGTTTCTTAAGAGTTAGATGTAGCTTAAAATTGTATTCATTTCTTGGTGCTCCTTTTCAGCAACCTCAAAATGCATCTGTATTCTGGAAATGTTTTATCTACAGTTATTTAGGTGGTATCAATAGGCCAAAGCCTCTTATACGTTGCAGAGTAGAGTATTTCAAAACTGGTGTGTCGTTACAATTGATGCCATCTTTTTATGTTGATGGTCTTCAACATATGTATTGTTTTGGATTTGAATTGTAAGGTTAAAAACCTTATGTTGACTTTGTATCAAAGACATTTACAAATAAGGTTGTGTTTTTATCTCATTCTTTACAAAACTAGGCATTTGTTCTGGTCTCCATCCTCAGAAGCCTTTCTGGACATAGTGGAAAGGGGAGATCTGATATCATTTGGTTAATTTGATAACCTTATGCAAATTGGATGCTTCAAACTTTGGAAGTACATACAGTGTCTTAGAATGCAGTAGCTGACAAGAGGTTTGCCTCCCAGATTAGACTAAATCTATTCAGAAGTTAAAGAAAAAGCAACATGGTGACATATATTCCGGGACCATCAGTTTTAATCCAGGGAAATAAGGTTTGTGTTCTTAAAAGTTATATTTATCCACAATCATAAGCAAGTGTCAACAACTAGGTTCCATGTTTTTATGAAAGTCAAACTTGTGAACATTCATGAGCTTAGGGAGCAAATCATATTTAAGGTCAATGAATGATGGAACGTTTGCATGTATCTTGTGAACTTCATGGTATAAGTAAGGTGCTCACATTTCTAACCAGGACGTGTTACTCTGGCGGGCAGAAATGGTGTTTGTATTAGTGTCTCACAGACTAGGTGCTAATCATAAGTCCTTGGAAGCCTGTAGAGTCAACTGAAAAAAAAAAATAGTGTTTTTTGTTTGTTAATGTGTTGCTCTTTATATTCCATCACGAAAAACCAGTGTTTTTTTTTTTTTAAACCAATTAGTTTAAATTCTTGTGGACTGTGTTTTTATAAACCCTTGGTTGCCCTTAGTTGCACTTTCTGCTGCTTTGAACTACCAAAGTATGTGTCCTTAAAATGCCCTGTGTGAAGACTTCCCCTTCTCAAAGTGACATATGTAGTAACAACTTGAGCGACCCTCTCACTGAGGAAACTAGAACTGGGTGGAGTGGTGGGGGTGGCGTGAGTTCTCCTACAAGCGTTGGTTTGAGGGCAGCAAGAGAGCATTCTAAGTGTGAAGTATTTCCAATGTAAGATTGAGAAGGAGATGGAAATGCACAGAAGTGGGGTACTTTGCCCTGAGGGACCTTTGCAAATTCCCAAACCGGTGACTGAAAGAATGAGTAGTTCTTTTGATGCTTTCATAGTTAGGGACCACAACTGAGAGTAGCAAGCTCACAATAATAGTCACCCTGGTATAACCTCTTATCTTCTAATTGGCACACAAAATGCCTCTACCCAGAACTAAAGGTGAACTGGAAGCAAGCAGGCCTCATACAGACTTTGGTCCATCTACTAGTCATTTAAGTGGCTCTAAGGGCTTCTGATATTGGTATTCTCAAATAGAGACTTAAAACACAACGCCTACTGTACTTAAAATCATTTTAAAGATACAAAATTGTAAGAAACAGAATAAAGAAATCTATGGATAGTTTTAGAAGTTCGGTAGATGTAAATAAAACAGAAGTAGAGACTCTAAAAGAGGTCAGAAGAAAATACCAAAAGTAGATGGAGAGATAAAAAGATAGAAAATGTAGACAATAGGGTGAGAAACTGAGAAGTTAATGATGATTAGACCTAGCATACTTTTTTGTAGTCCACATTTCAAGTGATGGCTGCTGAGAATTTTCCAAAACTTAATTTAAAAAAACTAATTCATAGATTAAGGGACTATGCAAATCCTAAGCAAGGTCCTAAACAGAAACTCATACTTAAATAATTCATAGGAGAATTGCAGAAAACTAAAGACAAAGGGAACATCTTAAAACCATTCAGAGGGGAAAAAAAGAAAGGAAGAGATTACTTAAGGAGAATAAATAAAAAGGAATTATAGATGACTTTTAAATAGAATTGATGAAAACAAGAATAAACAATTTAGTCTGATGATTTTTGTCTACTATAGTAAAGATGAAATAAAGATATTTAAAAAAACTTGAGGAAAAAGAGGGAAATAATAACCTGAATATTTGGTTCCCCTTATCAAACAATTCTTTAAAAGTTATAAATAGTATATGTATACATATTATAAATATAAATAGTATTAAGGAAATTACAGAGAGGTGCCTGGGTGGCTCAGTCAGTTAAGTGCCCAACTCTTGATTTCTGCTCAGGTCATGATTTCATTGTTTGTGATTTCGAGCCTCCCATTGGCCTCTGTGCTGACAGTGTGGAGCCTGCTTGGGATTCTCTCTTTCTCCCTCTCTCTCTCTCTCTGTTCCTCCCTCTCTGCTCCCCCTGCTCCCTGCTTATGCTGTCTGTCTGTCTCTCTCTCTCTCAAAGTAAATAAATAAAAATAAACTTAGAAGAAACTATAGATTGTTTTGAGTCAAGCTTAAGGCTGTACTGGATTTCTATTTTATGTATATGCATTTTATGTAACCCAGTTATGGTCACATAATATATATCAGAGGATGATAGTGAAATATAATTTAGAGTCAGATATGAGAAAATATGCTGTAGAAAAAATATATTTTCTTGGACCCATAACTTACTCCACTCACAAAAAATAACTTGAAATGGAACGAGGACTTAAATATAAGACCCGAAACCATAAAACTTCTAAAAGAAGGCATAGGGGAAAAATCTCCAACATTGCTCTCAGTGAGGATTTTTGGGATATGACACCAAAGCACAAGTAACAAAAGAAAAAAAAATCAATAAGCAGCTATATCAAGTTAAAAAGCTTCTGCACAATAGAAGAAACAATCAACAAAATGAAAAGCCAACTTAATTGAATGGGAAAAAATATCTGTAAACCATATATTTGATAAGAGATTAATATCCAAAATGTATAAGGAATTTCTAAAACTCAATAGCAAAACAAAACCCCCAAATAATCCAATGAAAAATGAGCAAAAGATCTGAATAGACATTTTTTTCAAAAGAGGCCATACACATTCATGTGCATGAAAGGTGTTCAACATCATTCTTCTTGAGGAAATGTAAATCAAAACCACAGTGAGATGTCACCTCGCACCTGTTAGATGGCTCTTATCAGAAAGAATAGAGGGATGCCTGGGTGGCTTAGTAGGTTAAGTGTCTGACTGTTGATTTTGGCTCAGATCTCACAGGTCGTGAGTTTGAGCTCCACATTGGACTCTGCGAGGACGGTGTGGAGCCTGCTTGGGATTCTCTCTTACCTTCTCTCTTTCCCCCTCTCCTGCTCACGTGATCTCTCTCTCTCTCTCAAAATAAATAAACTTTAAAAAAAGAGATAACAATACATGCCCAATGGAATATTATTCAGCCATTAAAAAGAAAATCCTGCCATTTGCAACATCAATGGTCTTTGAGGCAGGAGGCTCTGTGTAATAAACCAGACACAGAAAGACAAACACTGTATGATCTCACTTATATGTGGCATCTAAAAAAGCTAAACTCATGCAGAGTAGGTTGGTAGTTGCTGTAGGGGTAGGGATGAGAGGGAAATGGGGAGTTGTTTGTCAAAGGGTGCAAACTTGTTGTTTAAGAGGAATAAGTTCTTGGGATCTAATGTATAGCATGATGACTTATAGTTAGCAATACTGTGTTGCATACTTAATGCAAGAAAAGTTGGAAGTTGAGAGTAAATTTTGAATGTTCTCACCATATCAACAGTAACAAAATGGTAATTGTGTGAGATGAGGAATATGTCAACTAACCATATTGTGGTAACATTTCACGATACATGTGGGTCAAATAATAACATTGTACACCTTAAACTTATACAATAATACATGTCAATTTATATCTCATAAAGTTAGAAAAATAATCTCCTATATATGTATGTATGTCAGCTGAAATTTGAAAGGTGAGTTAAGTGGATTTCATAAAGTAGAGCTCTAATATTATTATATTAGGTTATGTGATTAATATATTGGGTTCATGAGTCCTGTCCTGGCATATTCTTGTGTGATACAAAAAAGGGACACTACATCCACCAACAAAGGTGGGTGGAATAAAATACTGAATGTGGGCCTAGAATGGAAGTCTCAAGCTTTGCAGTGGGAAAGATTTTCATGCTCCTATCTCTGAGCATGAGCTTTTTAGAAGTGCTACCTCTCATTTTAAAATCGTCTACAATAGCATATAAGCCTATACCCTCTCTAAAACTTTTAATCCATTTATTATCTTTAGAACATTAGAGTATTTGGGGGGGGAACTTCCTTTTCACAGATGAGTTAAAGCAATCTGAAAATTATATTAACTGTGTTATAAAGTGTTGTCTTATAATCTTCATGCATATGTCTTAAATTTATAAGTTAATTTATCCACTCGCTGAGGTAAATAATCACAATTAGGTTACATATTTAAAAATTGTAATTGCTTAATTAGTATTTAACATTTTTTTATTTTCAGAATGCTAATGTTATGTTCACCGTGGGGAGAAATAGAAAATATTCTAAAGCACATAGAGGTTAATTTAAAAATACCATTTATCCCACCCATCAGAGATAAATTTTGTGTATTTTTTCACTCAGTATACGTGTGTGTTTATGAAAATGAGATTATACTGTAATGGAGGTAATACTGCATAGGGCTGCCAGTAGGACTAAATGAAAGCATATAGCAGAGTGCCTGGTACAACACAAATGCTCAATAACATAGCTAGATAAGGTAGCATTTACAGTTTTTAAACCTGCTTTTATCACTAGACTGCACATAATGAACATTTCTTGTGAATGGATATTCTTTTACAACCTCTGTTTCTTTAAAATTATTGGACTATATTCACTTGTATGGATGAGTCTAATTTTCCCTATTACTGGAAATAAATTATTTCTAATTTTTTATTATAATAAACAACAGTGAAGCAAAACTCTTCGCTGTTTGTTGACCTTTTCAAAACAAACTCTATAGCAGTACCTTCTTTTGTTACTTTTTATAACCTGACAACATGAATCTCTGATATGTTGTAGTCTACTTTAATTTAAAAATTTGCCTTTTCGTAGGGGTGCCTCAGTGACTCAGTCAGTTGAGCATCCAACTCCAGCTCCGGCCGTGATCTCATGGTTTGTGGGTTTGAGCCCCGCATCGGACTCTCTGTTGTCAGCACAGAGCCTGCTTCAGATTCTCTCTCTCTCTCTGACTCTTCCCTCCCTACTTGCTCTCTCTCAAAAATAAATAAACATCTATCTAGCTATCTATTAAAAAATAAGTAAACAAAATAAAATTTTACCATTTCCCAGTAAAACAAATACCTCACATAAGTTTAATTGTTTATCCTCCTCCCATCCTTTGTGCTATTATAGTCATATAGTTTGTATCATTTAAAATATTGCTCTTTTATATGCCAGTTATGAATTTGTTACATCTCAGCTCCAAACCTATCCTGCATTGCCCTGCTTGGTGATAATGGGGCTGGACCTGAAAGGAGAAATGGCTGGCTTTGCAGCAGAGGGACCGAAGGGACACTGCAACAAGGAGCGAGGGAATGGGCTTGTCTTCCAGATTTGACTGTGCTTTTCTTTTTCTTCCTATGGCAGTGCTTCCAGTAGCAAATGGGATAAAGTCCAGTGGCTTCAAAATTTCACCAGCGATTAAGCAATTTCCTGCTCACCAATCCCAGCCCACTGCATATGGACCAACTCTGTCCTATGACACCCACTGAACTTTCTCATCTTCCAGTAGGCCACAGTCTTATCTCCTTTAGTGAGGTTTGAATCTCAGCCTGCTGTTGGTGGTGACAAGCAGGGGCAGAGGGTCCTCCAAGTTTATTACTTTCTTGGGTAGCTGTCCTCAGCCATCGAGATAGAAGATTCTCCCATTGTCTATTCCTGTATTGTTTAAAGTTCTGTTAACTCCTGTTAGTACTTAACCATCTTTTACTAGTTAATAATTTTTATATTAATGTAAAGTATTATATTTGTGTTCAAATTATTGTTTTGTTTACTGACCAGAACCTAATTCATATGGGGATTTAACTAATATTCATTTTTTCTTTATGTTTTTATTTAAATTCCAGTTAATTAACATAGTGTAATATTAGTTTCTGGTGTAAAATTTAGTGATTCAACACTTCCATACAACACCTGGTGATCATCAGGACGAGTGCCCTCCTTAATGCCCATCACCCATTTAACCCATCCCTCCACCCACCTCCCCTCTGGGAACCATCAGTTTGTTCTCTGTAGCTGAGAGTCTGTTTCTTGGTTTGCTCTCTCTCGCTTTCTGTCTCTCTCTCTTTACTTCTATGTTTATCATTTCTGTTTATTTTATTCTAAGCTGAAGTTTCATTTTCCACCCAGGGCATGCTTCTTCATTGTGATGAAATCTGGTTAAGTATTTTGTGGAGTGCAAGTGTAGGGGGACAAAGAGTTTTATTTGTTTTAGTCTGAAAACTTCTCTATTTCACTATCATCTTCAAAGCATATTTCCAGTGGATATAGACTTTCAGATGAATAGCTGTTTTTTTCCCCCTGTTTCAGTACTTTAAATACTTTGATCTATTGTCTTCTAGCTGCCAAAACTGTTTGATATTCAGCTATCAGTGTGTGGCTTCAGTGAATGTAAGATGACCTTTTGAATCTGGCTGCTTGTAGAATTTTTTCTTTGTATGTGATTCTTAGCAACTTGGCTATGAGTAGTTTCTTATATTTATCCTACAGGACTCACTGAGATTTTTGAATTTGTGGGTTGATTTGTTCAATTATTATTTCAGGTTTTTGTTTGTTTGTTTGTTTTTCTATGCCATTCTCCTCATGTTCGTGGAGTCTAATTAAAGTTTGTCTCATCTTTTAGTTGAGTCCCACCCACTCTTCTCATCTATTCTGACTTTTCTTTTCCATTTATTTTTCTTTCTGTACTTCACTTTGGATATCTTCTATTGACATACTTTTGAATTCACTAATCCTGCTTACTCCTGTGTGTAGTCTATTGTTAAATCCATTACATGAGATTACCTTCAAACTTGAACGAAGGTTCTTAGTATTTTTTTTATTAAAGAATAATATACAGTGTACAATACAATGACTCTTGGCAAATGTATATGCCTTGGTATAAAAACAGATAAGATATAGCTAAGTTTCATCATATCAGAAGTTTCCTTCACATCCACTCTCAGTTTGCAAACCTGCTAAATAAGGATTCTTCTCATTTCTATAATCATAGATTAATTATCTGTTCTTGAACTTCATATGAATATGGATTCACACAGTATGTACTATTCTATGTCTTCCTGCTTTCATTCAATGCATTTTTGAGATTTACTTATATGATTACAGGTGGTAGCACTTTATGACTTCTCTTCCTCCTCTGGGGTAATATTGCACTGTATGAATATATCAGAATTTGACCATCTGTTATCTTGTAGATGGACATTTGAGTTGTTTCCATTTTATAGATAGTAAGAATAAAACTACTCAGATATTTTTGTACAAGTTTTTTTGCTTGTGCATGTGTGTGTGTGTGTGTGTGTGTGTGTGTGTGTGTGTGTATAGTTTATCTTGGGAAAATAATTAGGAATGGAATAACTGCATCATATAGTAAGTTTATGATTAAATTTATAAGAAAATTCCAATTTTCCAAGTTGGTTGAACCATTTAATACTCCCACAGTAGTTAATGAGAGTTCCAGTGGCTCCACGTTTTCACCAAAATTTGGTGTTGTCAGTCATATTTTTTTAACCATTCTAGGGAGTATATAATGGTATCACAATGCTATTTTAATTTACATTTCCGTGATGACTAGAATATTGAACACTTACTTTATGCTTATTATTAGCTAATCATTCATCTTCCTTTTAGAAGTTTCTAAAAGATTTTGCCCATTTTTTTTTTTTTGTTGCTTATCATGAGGCATTGTTTACATAGTCTAAATACAAGGAGATATATATATGTATATATATATATACATATATATATCTGTGTGTATGTACATATATACATATATATGTATTACAAATATTTTTTCACAATGTGAGACTTGCCTTTCTATTTTTTTAATGATGGCTATTTATGGGGAGAAGTTTTAATTTTGATGAAGTCTAATTTATCCATACCTTTTTTAAAGGCATCTGTATTCCTGTTTTCTCCAAATGCTTTATTGTTTTATTTTTATATTTGTGTTTATGATCTATTTAAAATTAAGATTTTTGGTATGGCATGAGGTATGGGTGAAAGTTTTTGTTTTGTTTGTTTATGTTTTCTGATACATTTATTTAGTTTTTCTGGGGCCATTTTTAAAAATTTATCTATTTCCTTGGTTCTTTGATGAAAATCAGTAGAAATCCTAAACACTGTTCTGATTCATTTAAGAATATCAACATCTTTTTTTATTTCAACATTAAGTGATTATTTATTTTTCAGGTTTAAAAGGTTTCAAAATACATATGTACAAGCTAAATAAACTACGTTCAGAGAGTCCATGTAGAACAGAATATATAAACGCACAAGGTCTGTTTTATAGGATTCAAAAATGATGTCATCAAATACAAAGAAAAACATTCAGGAAAGGTAATCAAATTGGACCATCTTAGCAAAAAAATGTATTAACTAAGTAAGACTAGGACAAACCCCTACACATCAGGGCAAAATTTATTTTCCATGCCTCCCAGCTGCCTGGCTTTCCTTTTCTTGTGTTGTGTTGCATACATCTGAGTCATCAACCTGCTGTTTCTGTTTTGCATGTTCCTCTGTCTACTGCCTGGCAGTTTTGAGGAAGACTGGCTCATTATATTTAAATTTGGAGGATATATCTGCCATGAGTGTGTCATCAGGGTGGGGTTTGGACATGAGCAGTTGAATAGAAGTGAGTCTTCTAACTCATAAATATGTATCTACTCTTAAGATTTGGCTGGTGTTGCCTTATCTAGAAAAATTCCCCAGACCCCCATATCTGGTTTCCTGCTGGCTAAAGTGATCTTTATTTGTGTCATCATATATGGAAATCCTATATTTATTCAACTTACTGGAAATCCTGTATTTATTCAACTTACTGATTTATGAAAGTTATAATTAATCATGGACCATATATTATTTATTTCTCTATCTTTTGTTCCTGGCTAAAAGAAGCTGGTCCATAGAAGGCATTATTTATGTAATTATTGGACTTAAATTGTTTTGTTAGGTGATATTTGTAAAATATGAAACTAGGCAACCCTAGTTTTTATAAACTTAGCATAAACAGAAATAGAACTTATTCTTTAATAATGATAGCTTATAATGCTGGTTTAGGAGAAAGTTTAGATAATTACACATCTATTTTAAGTACGAAGAGCTGGGCAATACTCTTTGGGCTGAAAACATAAAGATAAGTGCAAGATAATCCATAACCTTACAAACATGTTTTTAATATGGTTACTAATTGTGTTTAAGCAACATTCTTTCACATCTCTAAACACACTGAAATGCAAGAGTAGTACTCTATGTATTTGCTTCCAGTTTTCATTGGTTTCCTTGAACCTTATAAATCAGTTTTCACTATTTTTATGATGCCATATATATATGTATGTGTATATATATGCATATATATGTGAATATATAGCATTAATCCATTAAAGGCTTCCTATGATCTCTGGTTTTTTGTTTTTTTTTTTTACTCTTTTTCTATTTTTAGGATATCAACTTGACCCTTTCACTTCTATCCCCATTCTTGTGGTAACATTCTCCCTTTTTAATTCTTCTGAATGAACTTCATCTTAATTTCCCTTTCATTGACTAGTTCTTCAGTTGTATCTATTTGAGCTATATATCGAGTTTTCTATTTTTGTGATATTTTCAAACTCAGAATCCCTAGTTGTTTTATCTTACTATTTTCAGGTTTATAATCTGCTTCTACTCCTGGTTTTTCTACCTTTTCAGGTTTATAATCTGCTTCTACTCCAGGTTTTTCTACCTTTTATTCCCTACATCTCCACTTCTCTACCCTCCCCCACCCATATACAGCCCTAACCTTCATTCTTTGCCTCTACAGATCCACCAGCCCCTCTATGACTTTTATTGGGTGACAGATCTGTTAATCTCTGTTTCTGGTACATCTTTATCTAAAAGGAGCCAGAGGACCATACTCTTTCACCATCTTCTCAGAAACTACAACTTGGACTATTCCAGTCCCTCACAGGATAAGTGATGGAGGCATAGAAATTAACACTTTAAATTATTCCCACCACCGTTGCATCTCAGAAGTTAAGTAGTGTGCCAAAATTAAATGAGCAACTTTTTTTTCCCTAGAGCTCTTCGAACACAGATAATGGAATATATATTTTTCCTTGTATTTCCCTGTATCAGGATTTTGCTTAGAGTAGAGGATCCATAACTGTTGTTAAGTCATCTGTGAGTAAATTTGCATATAATAATGTTACTAAATTTGAAATACCTATGATCAAATGGATTTGAGTAGGTAGGACACCAAAACAAAATACACTACACTTTTTTGAGCATTAATTCCAGAATAACTGAAGTAATTGAAAATGGGTTAATAAACCATCACCCTGTGACTATCTGC
The DNA here is from genome assembly GCF_028749965.1 of Puma concolor. Classification (NCBI taxonomy): domain Eukaryota; kingdom Metazoa; phylum Chordata; class Mammalia; order Carnivora; family Felidae; genus Puma; species Puma concolor. Next base: position 138,502,385 of record NC_141674.1, on the reverse strand, counting down.
ACTGTGCATCCTTTATTCTCAACTACAGTGCACAGCCAAGAATTCAATATGTACACCACACTACAAAAACTGATGTTTTAATGGTTTCTTAAATATTGTTTTTGTACTTATTAATCTGACATGATTCTGCAAATCTTTGTAAGTTAATATCAAAGAAGGAAGAAATACAAGATGTGAGGATTTCTATAAATTTGGTCAACCCTTTTAAAAAGAAACACAATATGATAGTGATTTTATTTGATTTTCTCCAATTCTATATGGTTAAAAAAGGAGGGGGGAATTCAATGAGAAGAGATCGCATTCACCCATCCATTTCAAATCAGTGCTTTATTTCCACGGGCTAAAAGAGTTACAGTTGCACTGTTCATTACTTTGGAAGTGTCACATTTCCTAGTATGACAAGATATATTATGGATGGGGGGTTTTACAGATGTGGAGAAATCACTTTCCAAGTTTTTTATTTGACTTTCTCCCCTTATGCTTCTTTGTAGTTTAGCGGCCAACCTTGGGATAATGGGATTACTTTATGCCTTCCACATCAGGCTCTGGATGAGTGCACAGAGGCCAGTGGCAAGAGAAATAAGATGGCTGTAAAAATGCAAACACTGGAAGTTAAAAAAGGTGCACCCAATAACTTGCCCTTAAATTTAAAGGGAACTAAATGAGGAACTTCTGGACAATTTATCTTGCTGTTTACTGATAACAAGTCACTTTGTTTTTATGTGCTCAGTCTAGTATTCCATAATTTATTTGAAAGAAGATGAGAAATAATGTAGATAAATGATGAAGTGTCAGGGTCTGACGCTCCTAAATGAAGCTATTATGGTCAAAGAGAAAACGTAAAACCTGCGGCTCATTATGAGAGTGTTCTACTTGTCAGTTAAGTGAAAAGGCCTGGAATGATTTCCAGTTTATTTGTCATTGCAGTTATTAAAGCTGTCTTTTTGGTGCCATGAAAATGAATTGAAGACTTTATTCGAAGTAAATTTGTACTAAAGCTTTCAGATGTATCTTATGTGAGCTCAGTGAGGCAGGGAAGCAGCTTAAAAGCTGAAATATTACAAGGAGACAACTACCAAAGTCTTTGAAACATACCAGGATATATAAATGGCAATAAATAAAGTGTTTTCTTGACTAAGGAACAAACTTTTTGATTGATACAATAGAATAAGGTTAGTAATGGGATATAGTACTTGCTAATTGTTGGGATATATTTTACTCCAATGAGGAACACATTGCCTACATTTTTGTGTAACATTTCTATCAGAGTATCTTTCCTATGAGTGATTTCCAAGAAGGGTAAAAGAATGTATCATTTTAAATAATACCTACTTATAAAAATGTAATGAGAATTAATGGAGCAGATCTATCAAAGAAACAGAAAGGTTTAGTTCTTGAATAACAGTAACTGCTTGGCTATAACAACAACCTCTTATAAAGCTTACAAGGTAAGAAGTTCAGAAAACCTGAGTTGCATAATCTCTTTTCCTAATTGAATTATTGGACTGCAAAAGGCTGCATCTTAGTAGAAGGAATGAATATATTATTGACATTTGTATCTCACATGGTTGTTCTTAAAATACTTTACATCCTTGCTGATGTGTGAGAATAACTTACATTTTATCTCATGTTAGAAGGTCAAAGCAGATGGACTATTGATATGGATGAGGTAGAATTTTTTTTTCTTAAGCACTGAAAAAAAATAACCTTTTTTGTTTTTGATCAAGAAGGAGGCTTTTGGTGTTTCCTTGTACTAGTTTGGCAGTTAAAAATACTTTTTGCATAGTTTAGCTGTGCCACTTTGATGAGTGGCAATTAATAGATACAGATAAAGGACAATTGAAAGACTTTCTCTACATCAGTTTCCACCCCATTGCATGAAATAAGTAGACTCACTAAACTGAATGTTTTATTCCAAGCCTAAGAAATCTCCCAGTCATGTCTTTGAACTCTTTATTGTGGATATTACAAATGTTTGACACATCTTCAGGGTCAGTTTAAAAACAAAATGGATTCTACATCCCCCTCAGAGGTAATCCCTCGCAGAGGTAATCTTTCAGTGTTTCCGTCAGATTTTATAGCCATTTTCAGTGATATTGTCAAAGTAAAAGATCTAGCAGTCTCTCTATTATATGCCCTATCTTCAGGCACTTAAATGTGCAACAAAACCTTCCTTTGAAATAGAATTCAGTTTTATATATGGGACATTTCAAATATTTCTGTAACTTTTATATGCTAATAACTACAAGTCCCAATGATTTAAAAATAAATGCTTCATAAACTCATAGTTGTGATGTGACAGTGGAAAAAGCTACGTCATAGTAATTGCCAGTTAAAGGTGTAGAGTTTTGGGGCGCCTGGGTGGCGCAGTCGGTTAAGCGTCCGACTTCAACCAGGTCACGATCTCGCGGTCCCTGAGTTCGAGCCCCGCGTCAGGCTCTGGGCTGATGGCTCAGAGCCTGGAGCCTGTTTCCGATTCTGTGTCTCGCTCTCTCTCTGCCCCTCCCCCGTTCATGCTCTGTCTCTCTCTGTCCCAAAAATAAATAAACGTTAAAAAAAAAAAAAAAAAAAAAAAAAAAAAAAAAAGGTGTAGAGTTTTGATTAGATTCAGACTGATTCAGATTCAGACTGTGTTTAAATGCCCAGTAAGACTTGTAAACAAACAAAATTGGTGAATTCTTTGGATAAGCTATTATTTGGGGGGATTTTTTTTTATGAAATTTATTGTCAAATTGGTTTCCATACAACACCCAGTGCTCATCCCAAAAGATGCCCTCTTCAATGCCCATCACCGCCCTTCCCCTCCCTCCCACACCTCATCAACCCTCAGTTTAGTGGGGAATTTTTTTTTATAATTAACATATTAATGTTTGTGCGTATAGAGCCACCTTTTGTGTGTAGGTACACTCTTATGTAGGTATAGAAGGTCCCTATGTTTTTGAAGATACTCAAGTTTTTATTTCGGGTTGCTTAATTTACTTTGGCTGGTCAATCAAATATATTTTACCCCCATTTTACTTATTCAAGAAACAGATATCAAACACTAAATTAGTTGAATTATAAAGTTAACAGTTTGGGGCGCCTGGGTGGCGCAGTCGGTTAAGCGTCCGACTTCAGCCAGGTCACGATCTCGCGGTCCGTGAGTTCGAGCCCCGCGTCAGGCGCTGGGCTGATGGCTCAGAGCCTGGAGCCTGTTTCCGATTCTGTGTCTCCCTCTCTCTCTGCCCCCTCCCCCATTCATGCTCTGTCTCTCTCTGTCCCAAAAATAAATAAACGTTGAAAAAAAAATTAAAAAAAAAATAAAGTTAACAGTTTCTCTTTTTCTTGAGATCATGGAATATAGGAGGTAGAATCATATAATAAGATATATAATTTATATATTTATATATAATTTATATAAGTTATAGACTATATAATTTGAAATGGATTCAGAGATATCTAATTCAGCCTAGCTTCATAGGTAAGCAAAGCTTCAGGGGACGATTCCTGACTTTGAATATTGAAGAGACAGAAAAGTTGACCCACTAGGACTAGGCAAAAGTATCTTATGTTCATGGTTATATGACCAACAGTCCAGCTAGCTGATTTCTTACCTGCCATGATACTAGGCTAGATTTCTTTGGTTAAAAAACCACTGGGATTTTCCTTCTTTGAAAAATACCTAGAGTCAATGTGACGGACACTGTGTCTCTTTTAACCATAGGGAGTTCAAGATCTATTAGGTTAGCTACTGGGGACTAGATACAGTTGACTTTACTATAAATTTTTATAGATTAAAATCATATTCTCCCATTTTATTTTTATAAATATGTACTCATAGTGTCTGCATAGAGGTTTAATCAACATGTGTTTATTAAATATTAACATTGGAAAACAATAAGAAATTTGGGAATATACATAATCTTTTCCTACATAAATTTATAATCAACAAACTTCTAAATGAAAGAATATCATTTTTTAAATGTTTCAGTTGTTTGTCTTAAATTTCCAATTTTCCACTTTTCTCTAAAAGCATGGGAAGTAATTTTTAAATTAAAATACTGTAATCTTTTAGTATTGTAGTTCTTATTAAGGATTCAGATTTTCAGATTAGATTCTGTATTCTAATATACTGATAAAAGATATTAATTAATAAATGTTTATTGATTGTATTTAATTATCATTTTCAAGAAGGTAAATTTATGCCTCTGAGACAAATATTACATGAACAATTTTTCAAAGATTCTATTTAACCCATTATAATGACTGAGCCAGCAAGTTTAAATCAGTTCAAAGGTCATTTGATGACATAGTATAGAGGCAATTTTAAAGAGAAATATTAGGATAAGATTCTTGGGTTAGGTATAAAGCTGTTTTTTTTTTTTTCAAGGCAATAAATTATAACTTTTGGGGTTATCTCTTCCATTGAACAAAAATTATTTGTGTCCCTTCCTGACAAAAATGTATAAATTAACTTCTATTCCTACAAATGGATAAGCAAATACAAAATCAAGCAACAAAAGAATACTCAGTTATCTATCAGTTGTTTCCAACTTCATGTCATTTTTCTGATAGTTATATGTAATCATTGTGATCTTTTTTTCTTCAAAACTATTACCCTAAAATAAAGTTACTACAATAACATGCCACTGTGGCTTGATTAGACTGTGTAGCATTTCCATAGTGTCCCAAAGTAGGTAGTGTTGCTGGCTTTCATATTAGAACAGCTACTTAAAAATATTGGTCTGATCAGCATCCTTTTTTTTTTTTTTTAACGTTTATTCATTTTTTTAAGAGGCAGAGAGAGACAGAGCCTGAGTGGGGGAGGAACAGAAACAGAGGGAGACACAGAATCTGAAGCAGGCTCCAGGCTCTGAGCCGAGAGCACAGAACCCGACGCGGGGCTCTAACTCACAAACCATGAGATCATGATCTGAGCTGAAGTCGGATGCTCAACTGACTGAGCCACCCAGGTGCCCTGGTTTGATCAGCATCTTATTTGACATTTGAATATTTTTCTAATACATTTTCTGAAAATGGCCAGATAAACCTAGTTACATTAATCCCATTGAAGGGGAAGTTAAAACTTAAATCTTAGTGATGCTTATCTTAAAGAGATGTACGAATAAAGGATCAAGGAATTCCTTCATAATAAGTGAATAACCACATGCTTGTTGCATATTGAATTCTGTACCCACAAAATTCATATGTCAAAGCCTTAACCCCTAATATGACTATATTTTGAGATAAAGTCTTTAAATATATCATTAAAGCAAATTAAGTCATATGTATGGAGCCCTAATCTGAAAGGACCGGTGTCCTTTTAAGACAAAGAGACATCAGATATGTGTGTGCGCAGAAGAATGATCATGTGTGGACACAGTGAGAAGGCAGCCAGCTATAAGCCAAGGGGAAAGGCTTCAGAGAAACAAACCCTGCCTGCATCTTGATTTTGAAATTCCAGCCTCCAGAATTGTGAGAAAATACATTTTTCATCCATCCAGTCTGTAGTATTTTGTTATGGCATCCCCAGCCGACTGATATGCTTTTATTCACTAGAATGTCTATGCAGTATTAAATATAACCTATGCAGTAAAAATATAAATGTTCTATGGGTACTAAAGGTAGCATTTTATAAACTTATATAAATTCAAATCCAGTTGGTCATAATCACTTCAATGTGCAGATAGGTTAGAAGAAACTGGAAAAAATAACCAAAGAAAACTATGCATAAAATAGCACCAAAATATTTACTGTAAACTGCCTTAAACCCTTATTCATTTGCCCTTACCAGAATGTCTCTTCTATTTTTTTTAAGTCAATTCATCCTCCTTTCTCACTTCTTAATATGCATTTTCTCCATTCCCTAAACTGAAGCAAGAATAAATTTCTTGTTCATTTCAATTACTTCTCAGAGAAAATACCACTAGTTTTGAAGAGCCTGACTCCATTGGACAGCTGGTCCTGTTTCTTAATCCCAGTTTGCATTGCTTCTGGCTAGATCTACTCACCAGAAGGTGTTGAATCAAAAGGACAACTTGAGTCACAGTTGTGTCTTACTAAGGCTTTGTTCAGCGATATCTGTTTGTATTTCTACATCAAGCTTAGAAATAGACTAAAGATGACAAGCATGCAACAACCACTCTCTAGTCTTCAATGCTGTTGAGCAATCCAGATCCTGGCTTTTGGTCAGTGATATATTATTTTTTATTTATGGATGGTAGACTAATGTTGAGGAAAAGAACATAAGGAAATATGACAAAAAAAATGTATGCATTTTATCCTATTAATACTTCCAGAAAAAATATTTAAAAATTCTGATTGAATTCCTAATATTTCTGACATGCTACCTGGTAACTGGAGACCCTGGTATTTCCCCTTGTCTTTACTTTCCTTCTCTGTATTCTTTCTTACTTCCCTTTCTAGTTTCCCATATGCCACTTCCTTTAAAAAAAAAAAAAAAAAAAGACCATTTAGGTTCCTCACACTCATTGGCAGTTTTTGATATCAAAGCTCTTCCGGCAGCTTTTCCGTATGATAAAAACATAAAACCTGGTTGTGAAAATCTTGTATAGAAGCAGTGTAAACTGTTTTTTTCGGGCCCCAAAAAGGAGAGTCAGCCACCACAATAGCTAATGTTTGTTATGTGAAATAAAACATGGGCAATATGTTTGTTCACTTAGCCTGTTTCTTGGAGCCTCACCTCTACTTCTAAATCATCCAGAGTAAGCCGCATGCAAATTCAATTATCTATTCCAATAGATGGGAATAGCAATTTTGGGGGGTATGTTTATCTTTCCTTTGAATAGATAAAATCAACTTTCAATCTTAATTATACTGATCTTATTGAGGTGGTGAGAATATCGTTTTCATGGCCCCATATGTTGAATTCATATAGTGAGCCAAGGGGAATTCAAATGACTTCTTCAAGATCACCCAAGAGCCTTTGGAGGAGTCTTACTCCCAGAACAATGATTTTTCCATTTTGCCACATGGCTGTAGAAAACCCATACCTGATCTCAAGTACATTTTTCTAAATAAAGGGTAATCAACAGTCAGACACGTGGTAAACATATTAGGCTGCTGCTGTTACTCTGGTGTGCTATTATTTGGGGCCTATGAATAGGAAATGTAAAGTAATCTCACAAGGAATTTTATTCTAATGTTTTCTCAAAGAATAAAAGCTTTTCTTTGAAAGGAGTTAGGATGACAAAAACCTAAGATTATTAGAAACCTGGTAGTAGATCTTTCCTTGGCAAGATTAGGGTGAGTTATTACTAGTAAGTCGTAAGCAGGGTTCATTCATTTTCCTTTCGTAAGATGAACTTCAAAGGAACAGTTGCCAAAGGCTTTGTGGCAGATCATTCAGTCACAATGCATTGGATTAAAGAAATACAGTACCTTTCTAGCCTTTCCATCTAGTATCCTACAACTAGTCTCTCTACCTGGACTAAACCTCAGATGTTTTGATTGTTAAAATTCTAATGTAGCCACATGTTGGTGGAGAAATTTAAAGCTTCTTATTTTTCATCACTGTGCTATGCTGCTTTCCAAGAAACTACTAGGCATTAAAATGTCACTTCTATTCATAATATCAAAATTCTTAATATATTATTCAATTTATACATAGCCATGTCGAATATTTTCTTCCCTGGAGTGATCACCTTATTCACTGTGTGTGAAACCTGTCTTTTTATTTCTAAATACCAATTTTAGTAACATTATTTAAGAAACCAGAATAATAAAGGTTCAAGAAATAGACTCACAGGTAAATGGTTTCTACTCTTTCTGGCTTCCTTATGAATAAAGTATTTTTCTACCGTATAGAGTCTATGTGCTTCTTATGAAAAGAAATTGTCTCTCTCATGACAGATGTTCTCTCTTAAAGTACTTTTGTTAACCAAATCCCAAAGGTATCATTTGACCTCCTTATGATTGTACTATTTTTTCCCATTTGCTAATGGGATAGTGTAGTCTTAATTTTCTAAGATAGGGGACATTGACTTTTCATAAACAAAATATGTTTCATTATCTATCATTGAAAATGAAATGAATTTAGGGATGATAAAATCACTTCCTAAAGACAGCTTTATTTTGATGTGGGTGTGAGAAGTCTAGCAGGGAAAAGAAAACTTGCATACCTACTGGAAACTTAAGATGGGCAGAAGAATGAAGCAAACATATATGGGATTCTTCAAATATATTTTAATAGACTGATTATTTTTATTAAATTATTGTAATAAAACCTGATGCACCTCATACTCAAAGATGTTTTCCATATTTTATTCACATGATTTTGGTCCTAGTTTGTTTATAGATAGCAAAATGGGTATGTTTGTTCATTTATAGAAAGGAATTTGAAAAATTACTATTATTTTTCTCTTAAAATTTCTTGTAAAGGCCATATATATTCCTTATTTTGGAGCCAAGATTCTAACTTCAGGGTTTTTTTTATGCTGATTCCAGTGAATGTACTGCTATATGTATATGTTAAGTTTGTGAGAATACTAAGTAACTGGATACACAACTAGAAACCACAAAAAACCCCAACTGTAGCCAACTTGTAAAATCAAGAAGAAGGTGAAAAACCAAGAATCCAGATCAGGGAACCTCAGCTAGAAACTTCCACAGATATTCTGTTTAAAGTTTTGTAGTAAAATTGACACAGTTTTAAAGAATTTTAGAAGGGTGTCTGGATGGCTCGGTTAAGTGAATGACTTCTGCTCAGGTCATGATCTCACAGTTTGTGGGTTCGAGCCCCATGTCAGTCTCTGTGCTGACAGCTCAGAGCCTGGAGCCTGCTTCAGATTCTGTGTCTCCCTTTCTCTCTCTGACCCTCCCTTGCTCACACTCTGTCTCTCTTTCTCTCACTCTCTCTCTCAAAAAAAAAAAATAAACATTAAAAAAAAGTTTAAATATTTTTAGAAACTTGGCTCCTTAGTTACAAATGTCCAATTTCTAATGACACAGAGATTAGCATGGCCCCTGCACAAAGATGACCTACCAATTCACGGCATGTTCCATATTTTTCTGAGGTGACAGGCTTTCTACTGTCACCTGTAAGCAGAGGGACTCTGAGATCATGAGAAGAAGCAGAAAAATACAAATGAGAAGGAGGAACCCAGGTAGCTTTGTGGCTTCATGTCCAACCCTCTTGCCCTTTCTTAGCCTGTGTCACACCATGCTAGCATGTCCTCCTGTAGTGCTCACATGTGCCACCACTGTGACATCCCCTTTCCCTGAATTTCAGTGCTTACTTCTCAGCCTCTCTCCTTCTGAGTCACTCCTGGGAGTGAGGGGGTTCTTCCCAGTGTTTTGTAATACTTTGAGGCTCACCCCCAAAGTATTAAAAGTAGCTTTGTAATAAACACACAAAACATACAAATTTCCAATTTCTGAGGGGAAAAATCTGATTTTTTTTGCGTGACTATGGTGCCTACCTAAGCATGAGAGACAAGTTTCTGCCTTACAGTTACATTTATGTGCCAGTGAGGATAGGACAGCTTTTAATAACAGAAATTTCCAGAGAAGGGAGTTGATCAGTGTAAGCTTAGAAGCCCTTCCAAATGCTGGATAAATCAAATCCAAACAAGCACATTAAGGATTATGGTGGATATTAAGAAGTATGAGATCATATGAGTATGAGACCCTGTCTTTGAAGATATTATAATCTAATTTATTATGGCAGCATAATAATAAGACTGATGGAAAATAAGAACAAATTATTTCAATAATCATTTAATAAAATAATAAATACCCCAAAGTGGAGCATACTTTATTGCTCTATAAATTGTGCAGAGAGCAAGAGGGAACAGGTCAGAAAGATTACTTGAAAGTACAATGGCTAATGGAAGTTGTGTAATTGTCAAAGGATATACATTGTTCCTTTAAAGCTGAGGCCTCAAAAAGGCAGAAATTTGTTCAGAAAGCATTTTATTTATTGATTTGCTTCATTATGTTTTTAACTGAAGTACAGTTGACAACATGTGTCAGGTGTACAACATAGTGATTCTACAATTATATACATTGCTAAATGCTCACCGTAGTAAGTGTAGTTACCCTCTGTCACCATATAAAGTTGTTATGGTATTATTGACTGTATCCCCTATGCTGTTCTTTTTATCCCTGTGACTTATTTATTTTATAATGGGAATTTTGTCCCTCTTAATCTTCTTCACCTATTTCACCAATCTCACCACCTCCCTCCTCTCTGTCAATCTCTACTTTGTTCTCTATATTTATGAGTCTGTTTTTCTTTTCTGTTGCTGTTTATTTTGTTTGATACCACATATAAGTGAAGTCATAAGGTATTTGTCTTTGTCTGACTTATTTCACTTATCACAATACCCTCTATGTTGCAAAATGGCAAGATTTCATTCTTTTTTATGGCTGAATAATAGTCCATGGTGTATATATACTATATTTTGTTTATTCTTCTATCAATGGTTACTTCTACATCATGGCTATTGTAAATATCGCTGTGATATGCATAGAGATGCATATATCTTTTCAAATTAGTATTTTTTTTTTCTTTAGGTAAATACCCAGAAATGGAATTACTGGAACTGACAGTAATTCTATTTTTAGTTTTTTGAGGAAACTCCCTAGTATTTTCCAATTTATATTTCCACCAGCAGTGCACTAAAGGTTCTCTTTTCTCTACATCCTTGGTAATACTTGCTATTGTCTTTTTGATACTAGTCATTCTGACTTGTGTGAGGTAGTATTTCATTGTGGTTTTGATTTGCATTTTAGGTGGAAGACATGTACTGGTGGAATATGTACTATTCCTTTTCTTTCATAAAAACAATAAAAATTTGTGTGGAAGTTACCAGGCAGGGAAAATTTATATGATACCCATTTATGGATAGCTTCTTTTGGGGAGGAATATTTTTTCCTCTACCTCTCTTGGTTCTTTGGCTAATCTAATAATCACATTAACATAGGACAGACTAATAGGATAAAAACAAATTTAATTACATTCTTTTGGGGCCCCACAAAGACAATGAGACCCAAAGGCATGTTGGGCATTTGAGGTTTATATGCCATTCTGAGCTAAAATATGGGATAGAGGCCTGGGGCTTCAAAGAGGAGGAAGGTAATTCAAAGGATGATAGAAGGAACAGATATTTGGTAAGTAGATGTTTGCCATACCGTAAAAATAGGTCCTTCAGAGCTGTTTCTCTGAGCAAGGCTTCCTATCTAAATTCCTTTAAATATTCAAGGGAAGGGTAAAAGTTTTTCTTGCATCAACTGGGTCTTGATTGCCTTCAACTCAAATAATTCCCAAGCCAGAGTGGCATATTTTGGGGTCATATAGTTTTGTTGCTCTTCACCTTACTGATTTTATTGTAGATGATCTTCTAGGTTGGGTAAAGCTGAATCTGTGTGTTTGATTTATAAAACTATGATATTAAAAAAATAGGTGCAGGAAAATTGTTTTACTGCGTTAGATTTTTGTAATAAAATTCTCCTTAGTTTTATTTATAAACTATTTCTTCATTGGACATTAAAATAAAATGGAAATTGGATACTGATGATAGGAATTTGATCATTTAGAAAAACACTGGCTTTGTTTTTGTAATTATGTTTATTTTGTTATAGAGGTATTTTCTCTCAACTTTTGTCACTTTGCCATGTAGGTATTATATACGTAGATACTTTATTTCAAGTAAATAAAGATCTCTATTTATTTGAAATAAAGTACCTACTTGATTTCTTTGTATATTTGTGTGTATTTTTCTGTGTAATAAGGGTTTCTTCATATTGGGTTGATGTTACCTCATACATGCTTTTCCCCTGTAATATTTACTTAGAAAAAAAGTGATGATAGAGATAGGTAACATTTTTTCAGGCAATGCACTCATGTTTACACAAGAACCAAAAATTCTGTACCGATAAAACAACTTTGTATTTACATTGTGCTGAGCTGGCACCCGCAAATAATAGAGCCTCCATAGTTACAGAATTACATATATGTGTAGAAACTTATTACCAATTGAAAAAAAATATTGTGTGCCCTATGACAAAAAGTTTTAACAACTACTCTGAAAAGTACCTTAATTGGCTCAAATCAACTATGAATGTTAAAAATATTGATACATCTTAACATCAAACAAAAAGATAACACGTTAGTAAAATATTTTAAAAACATGCATTTGATTCTAAAAGAAAACAGCACGTTTTAACATTTTAAGAAGTGTACTACTAAAAGGCTTATAAAAACTACTTTTTTTAAAATAAAACAAAGCCTATTGACTTTCCAAAGAAGTATTTTATAACATGTTTACATTTTTTTTTTTTTTTTGGAATTTTTGGTATGAGACAGGAATCCTGATGGGCAACAAATGTTGTGGAGTGGGCATATTTCTAAGTCTAACGTAGTATACTTAGGAAATAGTCAAGACAACCCATGGTAGGCAGCATCCTATGGTAGCAGTCTAGAGGTGTTGCATAGATTTTTTCAGTCGGGTAGACAAACACCTTGACACGTTATCTCTCCTTTCTAACAAAATCCTTCATTCTACCTGCCATTTGGCCATTTAAATAATTTAGAAATAAATATTATCTACTGTAACTGAATATGTTCTCTTCATAGCTATAAACTGTTCTCTTGGGGAAAAATATTTCAAATTATTTTTTTATTTTGGTAGAGCAAGCAGGTGACAAGGTTCTGCTTCATCCCCTGAAAAACGTGCTCTATTGCCGTACTTGAAGGCAATTACAACGTTTCATCAGCCTTATCACTGAGACATTCTCTCTGAACTCAAATCTATAGTCCCTTTACTGCAGTGAGTCATCAAATACTTAAACTATTACATTACTGCATGAATTTTTCCCCCTGAATAAATTACTTAATGTTCTTTGTCATTCTTCAAAAGCAATGCAGGCCCTGAGCACAACTCTAAACTAGGTAAGGTTTACCCTAGGCCTGTCAGCCTTCTGATTCCACATCCCGTCCTCTACTTCTGGACACCTCTTTCTGTCTGAGATCACATTAGTGTCCTCCTGGCACTCTCTATGGAGATTGTGGTCAAGGAAGGATAGAAATCTCTTCCTCAGGAAAGTAAACGACTGTTAGCAATTTTAAATGTTTTTTTTTTCCTTGCAATCATTATATGTCTGGTATAACAGAGATCAAAACCTTGAGTTTAAACTTGGATCTTAATACTTTTAAGAAGATAGTGTATAATGTAATCACGCATTTCTTCAGTGGGGGGAAAATAGACACAATTTTCCACAAAATTTTAGAGAAAGACTATCTGGGAAAGCTGTCTATGGAATACATAATAGAACCATACAATGAAATGTATTTCATGTTAGGGTATAATTTTTGATATCAGTGAGAAGGATTTTTTTTAGGTTTAGAATTTTCTCTTCACCCATGTACATAAGGCCAGCCTGATTTAAAGCATACTCTTTTCTAAATATCCAATATATATATTTAAATCTTAAAACTCTTTTTTATTTACCTATACTCTCTCATTATGTGCAGTACTCCAAGATGCTTAGCACATTCTTAGAAGGTGCTAACTGATCCAAATTAGAATGCTGTAATTTTAGGGATACCTGACATGTTGTGATCTTGTCGTGGTTCATGAGTTCAAGCCCCGCATCAGGCTCTGCATGGATGGTGGGAGCCTGCTTGGGATTCTCTGTCTCCCTCTCTCTCTGTGCCCCTTCCCCACTTGTGTGCGCTCTCTCTCTCTCTCAAACTTTAAGTAAAATAAACAAACAAAAATTACCTTTCAGCTTTAAGGCACTGTGTCCTTTTTAAGTACAAAATAATGAAATGTGTTGCATTTATTCTGAAAATCATGTACATTTCATTTTTTTAAAAGATTTTTAAGCAGCAAAATTTAAATTTATCCATATATATGTCTAGTTGCATAGCATACATTACCAATCTTTGTGAAGTTCTATGTTGACAAGAATATGCTCTTTATTACCAACTATGAATTACATAAAAGTTTTAAATCCGTGAATAAAACTGAAGGTCCAGTGTTTGCTAGCATTGAATTTTCACTTCTTAGTCACTTTGTATCAGGAATGACTTCAGCATATTTACTAGCATGTCAACAGTAAGATTTTCCTAAGATGTTTCTATGTATAATTAATAATACAATCAGTAAAAACTATTCTCCAGGGAACTCACAGTCCTAAAGTTATACATGAATTAAAGATAAAATCTGTGATATTGTACTACTTTTTTCCAGTCTCATCTATCTATAATTCAGATTGCCTAACTAAACTTAAATACAAATATGAGAGTGAGAGTATTTGCAAAGTACTAAGCTGACAAATACAGAGTGCTGGCTATTATTTCTGTTTGGAAGTCAGAGATTTGAGCTATTCATTTTGTAGTCTGACAGTCATCACTACAATTCCTTGAATTCCCAAAGCTTTTCATACAGCTTCCTCAAGGACGGCTATCATGTCTTAGCTACTGCAATGACAGATGGGATATAATGTGTCATGTGATGGATAACTCTGGAGCCATAGTACTTAATCCTTCTAATACTAATAGCTGCATTATCATAGAGATTTATGGGAATGTCAGTTTCAAGTTCCCAGTTCCATTCATGGGTTTTTAAAACTTCAGCTGCAAAAAACATGCATCCATCCCATTAATTCTAATTATCATGGTTCATCTTCTCAGCAGTTTTGCACTCCGGAACCTTTCAGTGCAAATTAACGTACCAAAAAAGTGTATTAATTAATATTTGTAGCTTTTAATTTCTGCAAGAGTGTTGTCTGGAAGCAGCTGGCAGTACAGGGCCGCTGCTATTGAATCTTTGCCAAACAAGTGCAGATGTAATTTTGTTATCTCTTGCTTAGTCATTTACGCAAATTAATTTGAACAATTAGCCTTTTACTGGTCCTTCATGAATCATGCAAAAGGGATCTGCCAAAAATTGCTAGTTGACAGAAAAGAATTGGTTAATGCTGTGCATTTTCTAGGAAGGTAATGCAGAGTGAAGCTCAACACTATTTTAGACTGTAGACAATTGCTTAAATATTCTATTGTAAGATTTACTTAGCACTGTAAAACTTGAGAATCCCCTTAATGAAGAGTAAACCTGCATACTGGTGAAGGTTTATTTGATAAGACTCAAATTTTTCATGAAATACCCAACTTGAATATGTCTTAATCAAGTATAGAGGCAAAACGAGAAGTAAGGTTTCCTTATGAAATGGAAATTAATTAACCAGTTTTTACTACTTTTCAGGTCACATATGCTCACTTCCGTTTACTCAATGTTTGTGTATATCTTTGTGTAATTATTTGTTTATTATATACGTAGATTCAAAACACATGTGTAGCCTCTTTTGGTGGCTTCTAATAATCTAACTTTCTAAGAAGTTAGAGATGGAGAGTAATTTAAAATAGTTAACTATGTAGTTATTAGATTTTCAGGTCTGGGTGAAAAAGAAGACTTTATGTGAAGGATACATGATTAAATCACCTCTGAATGAGTAGAGATCTGTTTTGTGGTCTTCATACGAAGTTACCAGTATCTTAAAGAAAAAATAAAATCAGAAAACAACAATTGTAAAATTTGTAATTCTTTTCGTTAGAAGTGGTCCAAACTACCTGTGATCTTATGTTTTTAGTTTAATTTTAATCTACTTTTTTGTTGGTATTTTTAATAACTGGAACTAAGGATTTTTCATCTAATATTAAATGCAGGTGGTTGTACACTGTTACAATGTCAAATAAAAGCTCACCTAAAGTTAAATCCATTTTTACTTTGTATAGCATTAGCTTAGAAAGGGCACAGAAAATATTTCATGGTATGTACTCAGGTATATGGAAATTATGCATTTATGTATTTTAAATACATGTATGTATGTTCACATGGACAACATATTTATATTTGGTTAAAATATGTCATTCCATCTTATTATTTAAGTTTAAAAAAAATTGTTTATCTCAGACCATAGCTTTTAAAAAAAGAGACTTGAAAAAAAAAGTGAAATTCATTTAGATGCCTGTCCTAGTATAGATCTTAAAAGTAAATCTACTTGAGATGGGTCTAATGAATTTTCTACTGCAGAATATTTTTAAAATTGAAGTTACTGATGATTACATGGATAATAAAGAATTCTAATCATAAAGATTAAAATCACAAATGTCCAAAACTGCAAAGGGATTGCTTTTCAACTGCTTTTTTTGGCCTCATAATGAAATTTAAATTTTCCAAAATATAATTTCCATAAATATAACATTAATGGAAAAAATCTTTGAAATATTTTAAATTGTTATTTGTAGAAAGTCTTATTTTATCTCTCTGTTGGTCTCAGTCCTGTTGAAAGTAAAATGCTTTGGAGGATTTCAGTTGAATAAATAGTAACAAATCAAGCTCAATGTAAAATCAATCCAGTGAATGTTTAGGTGACATTCAAAGTTTCAAACCACAATTAGTTATATTTTTTCTCTTTAAAGAAGCAACATTTGCTAGTGTTAAAAATCTAAAATCTATAACAA
The DNA here is from genome assembly GCF_028749965.1 of Puma concolor. Lineage (NCBI taxonomy): Eukaryota > Metazoa > Chordata > Mammalia > Carnivora > Felidae > Puma > Puma concolor. The sequence continues at coordinate 138,485,917 of NC_141674.1, read as the reverse complement.
AGGCTATTTTAAAAATCACCTTGAAAATTTTGCAAAATAACTATAGAGTTAACATTTTGATTTATCTTATTCCTGTTTTCCACATATATTTAAGAAATTACCATACCCTATAAGTAGTAATATATAATGTCAAATATTTCTTGCTGTTAAAAATAGCTATTAATATAATTTTATTAGACTTACAGTTTTTAACTTTAATTGCCCATTTTGCTATTGCTACACATTAAGTTGTATCTTTTAGTGATAAATAATAAAGCAATGGACATCTTGACTCATAAACTTTTTCTTTATTTCAGTCAGATTCTTTAGGCTTGATTCTCAGAAGTGGGATTATTTGTTCAAATGATGTGAATACTTTGAAATTTGGTACACAATTCTTCTTTCTTTCCAAAATTATACTTTTCCCTGGAAATAAGAGAAAACTTAGATTATCACATCTCCAACAGCATCAAATATTATCAAAATAACAAAATAGAATTTTAATATTATACATTAAAAAAAAGGTAACATGTTGTTATTTGCTTACCTCTCATTATTAGTAAAGTTGAACATTTTCTCACATAGTGTCTGATGTACATTTTTCTCATCTGCATATACTTATTAATATGAAGTTCGGTGATTTTTTTCGAGTTTTAGTTGCAATGATTTGTTTAAAAGAGCTTTGTAAAATCCCATACAGATATATGCTATTATCAATAACATATTGATGAATAATCTTTTCCTATAGAAACCTCATTTGTAACTAAATAACAACACTCTAATTTCAATTTAGCGGAAACACAGTAAAAAGACCATATGCCTCCAGAATTAGGGTTGCTCATTTCTTTGGCTAAAACCCTTTTCAGAAAATTTGTTTTTCTTCTGTATTTCTGTATAGATCATTAGAAAGTATAAATCAAAATGTAATTTACATTATTAACAATACATAAGATACTATATAATTTTTCTAGCTCAAGCTATGGAAATCAGTTTTTTAAATTTCATCTTCTTTTATTTTCACTAGCAAATACTGCCATATAGTTACTTATTGCTTGAAGTCATTCTATAATTTATATGACATATGATAAAGTTCATTGGCTTTAATTATATTACAAATAACTTTCTCATATAGCAAACCAATGGAAAACTAAATCAACAAAATAATAGTAATTATTATTTTTTTTACTAATTGACCAAGGTAGCTTAGTGATCATCTTCCCCATTCCCTAGGCTGTATGTACACAGTCTACGTTATAGTCACAAACAAATGTAATACAATGGCTATCCAGAGTTTTTTAAAGAATTATATGACTTGGTATAATAGTAATTTATGGTACCATATAAATATTGAAGGAAAAAAAGAGAGGACAACATACTTCCATTTTTCCCTGGCTATGTAGATGATTTCTTAAGCACAGGATGAGATGAGTTATCATTTATCTGGTTACAAAGGAATGTGCATTTGATGTTGAAAATGCAGAATTAAGAAAATAAATAGGACTCATAATCATCAAACCATAAGTACTGGTTATATAGAGATGATTATAGGGACAGGTTTTGTGTGTGTGTGTGTGTATGTGTGTGTGTGTGTGTGTGTTTGCACATATTTTAACAAAATAAACTGGCTTTTTTCTACTTAATAAAAGACACATATTTCCCATGTTAAAAAAAGTTTTATAAATCCACTGTTATATTATTCAGTTATTTGGAATGATCCATAATTTATATAATCGACATTCTATTTTAAATATTTATATTGTTCTAAGCATTTGGTATTATGAACAACACTGAATCAACCATAGAGAAATCTTTGCATATATTCATTATTTTTTCAAATAAATTTCTTAATTGATTCTTATATTTTAAAATATGTTTCAGTATGTGTCTTAATGAATGCATTAGTGTTTTATAATATTAATAACTCTGTTAGCAATGAATACCAAGGAATTCAGATTTGTAATCATTCTTAAGAAATGATTAATAGTTTAAAATAGTTTAAAATGTTTTGGTTTGTTGTTATCAAATCTATAACTCATGTGTTAGTAATGTGTGTCTAAACCAAGTTTGCAGTTTATTTCATTGCTGGGTAACTGACTAATCAGAAAAAACAAAAAAATTCCCTTCATATATACACACTGAGAGATGAAGCTAGTCTCTCTATAATGGAAAGTATCAGTGGTAAACTTGGCTGGAGCTTGATTAATAGTAGATTAAAATCAGAGTCTTCTTGGTGAGTGCTAGATAAGGAGTTTTGGGCAAATTACTTGGTTACTGGGAAGCCTTTAAATTTTAATCATGGAAGTACTTCAGTGTCATTAGAAACTGAAAGGACAGTGGAGTCTGCTGGCAAGTTCTCTGAATTGTTGTGCTTTTCAGGCTCTCCTTCTGCCATGCTATTGAGAGCCAAGCATGGGCTGCAATCGAAAATCCTTTAGCTCCCCATGACTTTGATTGCTATTATTGTAATTTAATATTACACAGTATCTTAGAATAAAAAATTCCATGGAAATGAGAAAAGATAATGCAGGAGGTGGGGGTGGGGGTAGGGAAAATTGAAATAGCACTCAAAATTAGTTCTGAAAATAGTTTTAAGCCAGTGAATCTTTCCTCAAGCCACTGAAGCTGCAGTGAGAAAAGCAAAGATTTTAACTTAAAGTAAGCAACAGGTAAAATAAAGACAGAAAACTTTCTTTATTCTTGGAAATAGCAAACTGTGTTTAAACAAGTTGCAAGGTGAAAAATACAATAGGAAGCAAAGGTGGTTATCCTAACCTCTGCATGTTTTGACATTTCGCATATAGTATTTAGATAAAGCATCAGACACATAGAGTTTTATCCAAATAAGAATCCAACATACAATCGGCTATTATTAAAATTTTTATATTAAAGTCATGCCATGAGATTATTTCATGTCCAAGAGGCAAGTGAGCACTTTCCCCTGTGTATGTGACTTTTAGTAGTGTGAGCCCTGGCTGCCTCAGTTTTGAACAAGAAAAACAAGGAATAGAATCATAAATAATAAAGTAGTGATTTTAGAAATCACCTAATCCAATAACATTTATTTTTACCAATTAGTGAAAAGAAGAATAGAGTAAGAATATTATCTGATTGGTGTGACACAACTGAAGCAAGCTCACCATTAGAGTATTTCAGTATAGTTTACAAGTTGGGGGATACTTTTATTATGTCTGACTCCTTTTTAAGAAACAATTTTCAGTGATTCATGCAGCTATTTTCTAGAAAAGGGCACAGAGCGCTTGTGAGATTTGGAAAGAATTTTCCGAATAATTCTAAGAAACCAACACGTAACTCTGTGCATTGGTGGCTTGCATATGTGTTGTGTGCTGCATTGAGAGTTATTTCAAGTTTTGTAACCTCTTTAATATATTTCTGAAAACTCTCTTATGAAAAAAAAGGCAAACCAAGGTAGTTTGTTTATAAGCTACTTATGAACAAAACACAGTCTATTCAAGCATAATTATGAGCCGTTTTTAGCAGTGGGGATATAAATATATATCATAGAGTAGATATGATTGCAGGCAAATAGTCACTTACACAGATATTTTCAATGTGATGTAATAAGCAGATTTTTAGAGACACAAACAAGATTGAGTAGTGCAGGGGCGCCTGGGTGGCTTAGTCAGTTAAGCGTCTGCTGTGTCAGCTCTGGTCATGATCTTACCATTCCTGAGTTTGAGCCACATGTCAAGGCCCTGTGCTGACAGCTCAAAGCTTGGAGCCTGCTTCGGGTTCTGTCTCCCTCTCTCTCAGCCTCTCCCCTGCTTATATTCTGTCTCTCTGTCTCTCTGTTTCTCTCTCTCTCTCTCTCTCTCTCTCTCTCTCTCTCTCTCTCTCTGTCAAAAATAAATAAATATTAAAAAATAAAAAAAAAAAGATTAAGTAGTGCAATGAACCTGATATAGCATATAATCATTTTTGACTATCTTCTATTCATTTCTCTCCATAACTTTAAGTTATTTCATTTTTTGGTATAGAAACAATCACAAATTTACAGAAATGTTACAAGTAAGGTATAAATAACTTCATTTTTGTTTCCTGTGCCAACTGAGTGTACATTACTGCCTTCATATCACTTCATCCCTAAATGTTTTCGTGTTTGTATTCTACATGACAATAAAAACAGCCATCAAAATCGAGAATTTAACACTGATGTATCATCTTCATCGAATTCTCAGAGGATCCAGGTCAGAGTAGTGTTTTTATTTATTATATTTCCTTAGTCTCTTTCAGTCTAAAACAGTTCCTCAATCTTTGACCTTCATGACCTTTTGAAGATTACAGGCTACTTATTTTGCAGAATGTCTTTCAATTTGGATTGTTTTTCATGATTAGATCCAGGTGATACATCATTGAAGGTAATATCAAAGTCTCGAAACTTTGTTTTTTTCATCATATTCTCTTAAATGGCTCACAATTTTTCATTTGTCCCATTACTGAGGATTTCATTTTATTAATCAAAGTGTGTTTGCCAGGATTCCTAAAATAGGCATATCATGTGTGTTTCACCAGTGGTTTTGCACAATTATTCAAAGGATTCTTTACATTTCTTTTGAGTCCTCTGTACATTTTTACCTTTGGAATTAATAAGTGTTTTGTGGGATATACTTTCATGCTATCTAATAAGTTCATAGAGCCAAGCATGAGCTGCTTTGTTTATTTATCCATTTATTTTTTGTATGTGTATAGGATCATGACTTCCTATTTTATTCAGTGTATTCTAATTAATACTATCACTTATTTTGTCTTGACCAATGGGAGCTCATCAAAAAGCTAATATTTGTGTCCAGTATTATTTGAGCGCTTTTTTTTCTTTCTCTTTTTTGGTAGACCAAGATTTCTTGGCTTATGCACTTTGCCTGAAAACAGCAATTTCTCCAAGGTGCTCTGGCTCTTTTCACTAGTAAGTGATATTTAGAAGATCCAGTTTCTTTATAATTCCTTGTTGTGTCATTGTTCTCAGGTCCTATTAGTGGGCAAAACTAGGGAGTGTGTGTGTGTGTGTGCACACACATGTGCATGCATATAGTACACATATACTCTGTTGATATTTATTATTGATCTATATAAAACATGTCTTTTAGATTTATATTTTTGTGCTTAGAACTATATGTATGTATGTATGCATGTGTGGCTGTGTATATGCACATGCATATGTGTATTTCCATCAATGACTCTAATTCCAATTCATTACCATAGGGTTTATTCCAGTTTTTTTTTTTTTTTTTAACTTTTCCATATTTGTAAAAATGGCTTCTTCTACAGTGAGAATCTGCCTCCGATTATTCTCAATATACTAATTTGGTCAAGCCTCTATAAGTATGTAAACTACTGTCTGCATTGCACTTCTTCCCTGCATGCCATATACAGCTTGGGCTTCAGTATGCAGTGAGGGGCTTTTGTTATGTAAGCCTATCCCTCTTTTCCTGCTTGATATCTAACCTCTCCCCTTGGGTGGCCCTTCCACGTGGATGTCTTCTGTGCCCTGCTTAGACACCAGCAACTTATTCTAGACCACTGCCACTTCATGCCACATACTACCTCTCCATTTACTAACCCGTAAATTTTTGTGCTACAAGTAAAGGCTCTGGTGCTAATTTAAGAAGGGAAACAACAGGGGTGCCTGTGTGGCTCAGTCAGTTAAGTATCTGTTGATTTCAGCTCAGGTCATGATCTTGCAGTTTGAGCCCCACATGGAGCCTGCTCAGGATTTTCTCTCTCCCTCTCTTTCTGTCCTTACCTTGCTCGTGCTTGCTCACTCTCAAAATAAATAAACTGAAAAACAAAAAGAAGGAAAGGACGAAAGAAATGAAGGAAAAGAAGAGTACCAAATAGAAAAAAAGAGGAAGAGAAAAAGCTCTACATGTTCATCAACTCCCTTACTTATTGGTGCTAATTATGATCATTCTAGCACACTGTTCATTATAATTGTTCACATTAAGAGCCGTTAAAAGAATTTGCTGACTGTGACAGAGTGCTAAGTCTGTCCACGCTCTACAGAAATATGGGGTATAATGTTTTTAAAGGGAATAAAATCAGATTAGGGGAAGTTGCTGGAAGGCAAGGGAGCAGGAAAAGTCAAGAGTACATTAGATCTTGTCATTTTGGGAAATAGTACGAGGAAATGTCTAGATTTAAGAAAGAACATTGTTTTAGATGAAGAGAAATGGCATTCTGTATTTTTTTAAATAGTAACAGAGGAAGATAGTCATCTAAAAGATAGCAGCCAATAATTCGAGTCCCACTTCCAGACTTTCAATTAATTATGATAGTAGCATATAATGTTCCCCAAACTGCCCAATTTGACAGTCTCTTCAACTCTACGTGTTCTAAGTGTCGAGTAGCTGATTTAGTATGTTTTAGACAATAATTTTTTTTTATTTTTTTATTTTTTAAGTTTTTATTTTAATTTGAATTAGTTAACATGTAGTGTTATATTAGTGGGCAGTATTTATTGACCCCCAAAACAGGATGGCCAGTTCCTAATTGCCTAGCCAATGAACTGTCAAAATTGTTCTGTGTGACTATATGTCTATGCAAAAGACAGAATAGAGAACTAAGAAATACTTAGAATACAAAAAGTTACTATTGACTTGGAGAGAACCCCTTCCTACTTCTTGCTTCCACAAGTAAACAATTCCAGTTGCATGAATGGACAGATTGAGGTTGGCATTGTTGAATAAGCATATTCAAGAGAGCAATAGCCATTTTCAGCCTTGATTTTAAATGTCTCATGTAATTAAGGAAATAGTTTTATCATTAAACAATCAATATCATAGGCAGCATGATTAAAGATGTAAATGCAAATTATAGCAGTCTTAATCCACAAGCCAACAGAGAACATTATTAGATTGTGATAATAAACGGGCATATTGAACGAGTCTTTGATTTGGGAAGATATCCCTAGAGAAATGGCTCCTGGAGGAGCAGTGATCTCAGTCCAAATTTCCTATGAATGATGCTTTGCCTGAAGTGGTGGTATTGCTGGCATTCTAGTGTAGTAAATATGATCTTGGTTAATATAGAGATATCTTTATAGGATTCTAAAGTTAAGAATATGAAATCTTGCAACAGTGTCTGCTGCTCTGATTCCTAAGGCTAGAGGCATCTAGTCAGTTAACTACATCACAGAATTTTCATTTCTTATTGGCTCTACTAGTATAACTGAACCAACCGAACCAACCATTTGAATTCATTTTTTGCGTTTGTTGTTGTTTTTTTTTTTGAATAGGCATGATGGTATAAAAGTACTTGTACGGATAAACCTTACGTATGATTTCCTTTGAAGAAGCTAGAGTATTTGTCTTGCAGACATTGCCCCCTTTCCGCAAGCTACTCATACTTTATTCTTGTTAGTGCTGCACTCTGAATGCTCACTTGTTTCTAGCTTGTTTCTTACTATGTTATGCTAGCTTGTTTCTTACTATGTGATGCTGCTCATGACTCAGCAGGACCTTAGGAAAAAGTGTCAAAGGATATTGTAGTATATAACTTGATTACTGGATGTGTGTGTGCTCTTGTGCATGCCATTTGGGTGTGATAGCAAAAAAAAACCCAAAAAAACGAATGTCAATATAACACTCAAGTTTTGAAATTTGAGAAGTGTAGGGGAAAAAAGAGATAGGAAAACAAACAAAGTTAAGATAAAAATGGGTGAGTTGAGTATATTTTCAGATGATTACAGGACATCCTTGTGGAAATGCCTAGCATGATGACATCAAGCTGAAATTTGAGATAAAGATCAGAAGGCATTCATTTTAACTTGTTTCACACTTAATAATGTGTACTATTTGGAGTTTTTGCATGTTGGGGAAAAAAAAAAAACACAGCATCTCATTCTGTACCTGTATGCTCCTAGATGAATTCAGAGTTAGGCCTTTTTGAAATATTAATTTTGCTTGTGGGTTTCATTGGGCAATGTGAAAATGACTGTTAGTTCTTTTGAAGTTGATAAAGTTATACTTGGAAATTTGAAAGTTTTCAGACTTAATTGGCCACAGATAGTTGCAAACTTATTCCAATTATTTCAGTTAAGGAATGAAGTATAGACCATATTAAAAACAAAATCAGGAAATGATTCTGATTAAGATGAAAGATCCATCACAAATTAAGGAATAAAAGTGTAATGCTGGTACTTCATGTTAGAGCAGGCCATTTAAAAAATCATGAAGTGAAACATAAGAAGCCTAGAAAAGTTTGGAGTAGGCTAGATAAATTATTTGGAAGACTGTGTGCTAATCTGCCATAAGGGTAAGAATCAATTTGGCTGATAGGCAACGAGTGACTTGTGTTTGATATCTGAATTTTTCAATCAGCATTTTCTGAACATGGTTTCTCATTATGATAATGACTAAAGGATTAATTATCACCACGAGAACAGTGATAATGGCACTTTGAACTGTACTTGTCACCATATGACACAGACTATTACTTGTTTTTTACATTTTAAGAAAGATATGCTTCCAAATGGAAGCACTTGATTCACTTGGTGAAAGTAATACTATTAAGTTGTTGGAGTTAAATGATGGGGAGACAACATTTTAAAAACACTACTTTCACACTGGCCATCCTTTTTACAGTTTTAATTGACCAGTTAAAACAGAGAATAATTAACAATATCGGTGTGAATGCGTGTATCAAATGCATAGTTCAATTAGAATATTTGCTGGTTTCCTCAAAAACTCTCTACTGTAGCAGATAGAATGTTGTAAGAAATAACATTGCTAATTACCTTTCCAAAACAATATCCTTCACTAGCTCAAGTGCAACAGATTAGATGTAAGGCATTTAATGAGAATGGCATAGCATACTGGATTTTAATTTTAGATTATTGGATACATGCATGGTAGGCAATGATATAATTGAGAAATGACTATGTTACTAATTGATACTAATGAAGGAAAAGTATAGATTTTTTGGTATCATCGTTTTTATAGGGACTAGAAACAATGTTTATTAAAGTAATCAAATTAATTACGTAAATGATTATATTTTCTTTGTTCTTCTTCTAGGGTGCTTTATATTTGCCATATTAAGGAAGGCTTCTGAGTTAAAAGGATAAAAAATTCTGAAATACTGGGCATGTTTATTGTAGTTAGCTGCCATTCTTTGATGTACCCAATGGCAGCACAATTAAGATAGCCACTAGACAGTTTTAAGCAACTACTTCTGAATCTGCATATCTTAGGCAAACTCTAGAGGAAATTGTTTTAATCCTTCCGTGCTTTCATTTCTTCATTTGTTTATATAGGTTCTTTTGGAGCAGTGGTTTCTCAAATTCTACTTACCTACTCCTGTAGTAAGAAATACATTTACCGACATATTTTCATCATGCTTACCGACATATTTTCATATACGTAACACAGAGAAAAGTTTCACTAAAAGTATTTTCTTACTACACAATGTACACTGACATTTTCTTCTTTGTTCTTTATCTATTTTATACTATTAAAAAAATACCACTTATGACTACTAAACTGATGGTTCACAGCCTGCAGTTAGAAAATCCTGGTTACAGGACCTTGATATTAGTCCAGCGTGAAGGGTGGGTCTGAAGAAAGACATGAGTTAGGATTGCAGCTACATAATTCTGCATACAGTGCAGAGCAAATGATGCAAGTAAATGAGAATTAGTTAATAGATTTCTAAAATAATATTGAAATATAAATGTATTTCATACTCAATAAAAAATATTTTAGGGATCCCTGGGTGGCTCAGTCAGTTAAGCATCTGGCTTCAGCTCAGGTCAGGTCATGATCTCATGGTTTGTGAGTTCAAGCCCCATGTCGGGCTCTGTGCGGACAGCTGAGAGTCTGGAGCCTGCTTCAGATGCTGTGTCTCCCTCTCTCTCTACCCTCCCCCACTCACACTTTGTCTCTCTCTTTCTCTCTCAAAAATAAATAAACATTAAAAAATTAAAAAAAAAATCTTTTAAAATAGTAAAGGACCAAGGAACAAGGAAAAACAACAGTTATTCCCATACAAAAATATGATAGTTGTTAATATTTTGCATATGAGTTTTTGGTAATTTTTCATGTATATGTGTATAGTTTCTTAATAAAATATTATGTATGCTATTTTATAGTCCACTTTTTCTCAAATTTTATTTTACAATGTGATTTTTTTTAATTTTTAATGTTTATTTATTTTTGATAGAGAAAGAGTCAGAGCATGAGTGGGGAAGGGACAGAGAGAGCGGGAGACCCAGAATCCAAAGCAGGCTCCAGACTCTGAGCTGTCAGCACAGAGCCCAATGCGGGGCTCAAACTTACGAACGGGGAGACCATGACCTGAGCCGAGTTGGACACACAACTGACTGACCCACCCAGGCGCTCCTACAATATGATTTTTAATAGCTACAAACCACTATTGGGGGAAATTTTCATTTGAATTCTAGAATACAAGTGTCACTGACATAGAGAATTTGAATGTTTAGCTGCCCTCCAGAGGCTGGCTGCTTCTTGGCTATATCAGGTATGTATGGCTTCCTTTTCCAAATTATAAATGAATTAATCCTTAAGATCTAGGATTTGGTTTTCCCTTTTATAGGTAGCAGATGGAAAGTTTTAGAACTACGTGAAACAATTTGATATAAAGTAAAAAGGATGCAACAATATAAAAATAATAAAAGGCTGAGAAAGAGGACATTCACAAACATAAAGTTGAGCCCTTGACTTACTAGGGGAAAAGGAAGATTAAGTGATCTCAGATCATAACTCCTTTTCTGCATTGGAAACTTCCATAAACAGTTGTCACTGTAAATGGCCTTGGCCACAGGATGCATTAATAATACTTGCTATAAGCCAATAGTGAATCCATTAATGTGTGTCCTCGATATAATTATTTTAAGTGACATATAATTAACTCATATCTTGTATATACCTAATAGTACTCTTCAATTAACATACGATGACTATATTAGTAAATCAAAGTTAAATGCTTACTGAAGACACTAAGTTTAGTGTGTTACTCTCTAAACCCTTCATGATTTATACATTTATATCTCACTAGTGATTAGTGTATATGTCCTTGGATTGTGACAAACTTTGCCATTACAAAACACAAACTCAGAGGTCTAAAAAGGCAAGGAATGGTAGATTTAGTTTATTTGGTGGGCTCAAGTATTCATTGTAAGCCCAGGAATTCTGCTCTACCGGCTGTAATCCTAGTTGGTTCTTTTGGTGGTGCAAGATTGCTTTCAAGCCATAGTCTTCCTCTGTTTAATTTTTGAGAACAGTTTTGTCCTCCTGAATTAGAAATTTAGATGTTTCTTTCCATAGTCTAGTTTTTACTCCTGGAAATAGTTTTCAAGTTCTGAAGGAATCCATGGGCCATAGATATACTATATGCATCATTCTCTAATGCAGTTTTGTTTATGCTGTTCTGAAATAATTCACTTCCTATCTCCAATAGGTACAAATCCATTTATGTATGCAGCTAGAACGTTGTGCTTTGGTTTTAAATTTGAAAGTAGGAACGACTCCTTTTTTGCATCTAAAGGTCAATTAACATGTAGCAGCTAAAGGTATGGATTATGGAAAGGACGTCCTAAGTTTGGACCCCAGCTCTACCACTTACAGCTTAGGTGATAAAGTCCTAGGCATTTCACCATTTTGTGCCTCATTTCCTTATCTGCAAAAAAATGGAACATAAAACTGTACCTGTCTGATAGGATAAAGAACTAGATGAATTAATTTATGTAATACACAGTCATAGAAACATTTAGTAAATAATATCTAGCTCTCTATTTGCTTTTAGTGTCTGATAGCATACAAAAGATAGTTATAGCTGAATACACGTTATTGGATGAATGAATACATATTATGGCCACAATAGCTCACAGACATCTTGTTTACCCAATTATTTTATGTGAAATTCAAACATAAAAGCAACTTACTTTATATTCTCTAAAACACCTAGTGTATTATGGTACAAATTATATTTAATGAGTGGGATGTGAATAATGGAATTAGCAATAAATGTTAGAAAACCTAGTGTACTCTATCCTAGAATAAGTCATTTGTAATGGTTTAATATGTATATGTTGCAGGAAAAGTGTATCCTGTAATGATCAAGGTCATCTCTCTTTCAGAAGTGATTTTAATTGTATATTAAATTGTATATATACATACATATATCTGCATATATATATGAACTATATATATTGAATTTTATACTAGATTTTTGAAAAGTAAATCAGAAGTATATGACTCCTATGGACTTCAGGATTGTTCACATAAATGTAGTGCTATTCGAATATCTCCAAGACTTGTTCTCAGAATAAATTTATTCTGGCAATGGATTAGAATCCAGAATGAAGACCTTTATATTCGAAGTAATTAGCAGTACTTAGCTTGACCCTGAATTCTGTGGTCTCTTCCCTAGACTATGTATAGATGTTTGTGTCAAACAGTGTCTAACCAGTGTACAAAAGATATTAAATTATAGGGAACACATAATAGAGGCTGTGGAGCGGCTTTGGCAGTAGAATGTGCATCTGGAAGTTGATGAGGGTGGGTGGAAGCTAAGAGGATACTGAACTTGACTCGTACTTATCATAATGTGGCAAGTTGTAACTTGTTTCTGACTTTCTTGGAAATTCTTAAAAAATAAAATGTATCCTACATTGACTTTTAAATTTACAAAGTAAGTGACATTCCTCAGAGTATTAAAAAAAAACAAAACACTGTGAGAAATAGAAGTCCACATCTGTAGCTTGAACTTGGGTTGTTTTTCTCTAACCACTGATCCATTTCATCTTAAGAAGAAAAGAAGTTCATTATATCCCAGAGCTCAGGAACAATTACTTCAGTGAAAAACTGAAATTCATCATTAAAAGTTGGGATAAGATCTTCCTTAAATAAAAAGCTTTTAAAAATACATATAACTGGGGGTGCCTGGGTAGCTCAGTCGGTCTTCAGCTCTGACTGCAGCTCAGGACATGATCAAGCAGTTCGTGCATTTGAGCCCCACGTCTGTCTCTGTGTTGACAGCTCAGAGCCTGGAGCCTGTTTCCGATTCTGTGTCTCCCTCTCTCTCTGCCCCTCCCCCACTCATTCTTTTCTCTCTCTCTCTCTCTGAAAAATAAATAAACATTAATAAAATTAAAAAAATATATATTTGTATATATATGTATGTACATGTCTATATATCTATATATATATCTATATGTATATATCTATACATCTATATCTATATATCTATATATCTATCTGTATCTATATCTATATCTATATCTATGTCTATATCTATATCTATATCTATATCTATCTATATCTATATCTATCTATATCTGGAGGAGTGGCTAGATCTCCAAACATAAATATTATAAAATGATAAGTTCAGTAGAAGGTACTGGTCTGGAATGAAAGAATCTGAGAAGGCTAAGGTGTGGAAACATGACATTCATTATCTTATATGTTTCTGTTGCATCCATCCATTTTTCAGAAAAGAACTATAGTGCATCTTAAATGATTTCTATGAATTAGAATTGTATTCTTTCTGAATATTATAAGCATAATGTTGCTTTCTTAGATGCTGCCTTTGGAAGGGATATTATGTTTAAAATGTGTGTAAAACTTCATCAAACCTCGTTTTATCTCATTCTCTTAGTTAAATTACTGTGATTTTGACAAATTTGGAGCAAAAAGACAATGGAAGACTATTCATTGAAATACACTTAATTGAACTTCTGATTCAACAACCATATTTCATTTCCCTACACTTTCCTCTCTTCATTTTCTTATCTTCCTCATGGCTATATTTTATCATTGTCTTTCTAGCCATAATTTATTCATTCCATTATTCCTTTCTGTTCTTTCCTTTTTTACTTCAACTTTCCCCTTCCTCCTCTCTCCTCTCTCTTCAACAAGCCTGAATCGCCATGGTCTAACCTTCTGCATCTCATGTGTTTCCTATGCACAGGAATGCAAATAAGGTCTTAGAAAAAGAGGTGAACAAAAAAATCACATAGCTCTATTGTTGGTTGCTCTGCACATAGCCTGTTAATTAGGTGTTCAAATTAGCTGTAACCTGGGTGTTGATTTGGATGACTGGAGCTTGATTTATCCAAATTTGCTTGGAGTTGCATGAGGCTCAGGAAATCAGGAGTGGGCTATTGCCAGGGCGGAACACTCATCCTTCGTTAGGCTTTTCCACACAGGAGAAAGATGTTCATTATCAATTTGGATTTTCACCAATCTGCAATTTTTATGTGACCCAACAAATACATATATTTAATATTGTTATAAATGTTTTATTTTTTTTAATTTTTTTAAATGTTTATTTATTTTTGAGACAGAAAGAGACAGAGCATAAACGGGGAGGGGCAGAGAGAGAGGGAGACACAGAATAGGAAGCAGGCTCCAGGCTCCGAGCTCCGAGCTGTCAGCCCGGAGCCCGACGTGGGGCCCGAACTCACGGACCGCGAGATCGTGACCTGAGCTGAAGTCGGACGCTTAACCGACTGAGCCACCCAGGCGCCCCTGTATATTGTTATAAATGTTTTATTTTTATTTTTTTTTAAGCTTATGGAGTTTTATTTATTTATTTATTTTTTTATTATTATTATTTTTTTATTTATGTATGAAATTTATTGTCAAATTGGTTTCCATACAACACCCAGTGCTCATCCCAAAAGGTGCCCTCCTCAATACCCATCACCCACCCCCTCCTCCCTCCCACCCCCCATCAACCCTTAGTTTGTTCTCAGTTCTCAACAGTCTCTTATGCTTTGGCTCTCTCCCACTCTAACCTCTTTTTTTTTTTTTTTTCCTTCCCCTCCCCCATGGGTTCCTGTTAAGTTTCTCAGGATCCACATAAGAGTGAAACCATATGGTATCTGTCTTTCTCTGTATGGCTTTGTTATAAATGTTTTAAAGAGAATGTTGCTTAAGTAACTTTACTCGCAACATTAGCAAATGCTTTTAATAGAGAGCCAGGTAGTCTTAAATATATTTCCCCTCTCTTAAAAAGTACATTCTACCTAGAAAAGATTCAAATACTGAATCAGAGAGTGAGTCTTCAAACATATTAACTTAAATGCAATATAGTAGAATTTATGGCTATAAAATTTTTGTTTCCTGTTTCAAAGATATTTATGTGGAAAATTATTAATCAAGGAACACTTCAATGGAAAAGCAACCATATCTTTCAAAAAACATCCTTTCTGTTTAAATGGAGTATCTTTTATGAGTTTTTTGGGTCTCTCATGTTGTTAAACAAGGCATTCTGTATTGGTGAGACCCTTTGATGACTGGCACTTTGAAAGCCTTTCTTTTCAAATATTTTTGCAAGACTAGTATTAATATATTTACAAAGTCTTAAATTAGGAACTACTCTGGAATTTGTAAAGAAATTGAGAGAATTAAATACTTATAGGAAGCATATTAAGAAAAAATATTTATTTTAATTAAATTTAGTTGCTTGAGTTATAATCTTATTTCTGTGGTGGCCAAGACTTGCTTGGAATTTTAATTTTACAATGACCCTTGTCATTGTAAGGATCTCTGTCTTACAATTCTCTGATTTTCCTGTTCCTTCTACTGTTTCTGTTTTTAACGAAAGGAATTTTAAAGTTCAAGTAAAGGATTCTAAGTCCATTGTTATGAGTTCTTTATAAGGAATCTATTAACAGAGTTTTCTAAATCAAGATGGAAGATGTATATTTGAAAACTATTCTTACCCACTTCTGGCCCATTAACCTTACACAGGATGAGTCTGTAGAATTGCAGAAATGTCCTGATGTATCTGTATTCTTGGTTCTCATTTGTCATGCTGTAAAAATAGAAGTCTGCTAGAATGCTACAGTTGTTGTCTTACTGTATCCATTCTTCATCATTAATAGTAGTAATACAATAACTCTATGAGAAGTATTGCAGCTGCATCTTTCTTGAATAAATCCTCTTCCCTCTTTGAACTCTACCCATGTTGACCTTCTTTAGTTTCGTCATCTCCTGGCTAACCTCAGGGCCTTTGTACAGGCTGTTCTTTCTAGCTGGGATAATTCCTGCTTGGCTGATATTGCATTAAGTGCTGTTTATTCTATAAATCTCAGCTTAAATGTGAGCTTCCTTTGAAGGGCCCCTCCTGACTACCCAGATTTGGTAGGTTTTCCAAATCAACCTTTCCGTAACAGAATGTATTTCTTCATACCACTTGCCACAACTGCAGTGAATGAAAATGTGAATTCTTTTCTGTAAATCTTTCTCTCACACCTGCTTTTGCTGCCACACTAAAAGGTCCATCGTGGTAAGGACTGTCTTTGCCTTGTTGGTAGCCCTTTCTGATGGCTAGCACAATTCCTGGGATATAGAAGTTGCACAATCATTTTTTGTTGAGAAAAAGAAGGGGGGAAAGGTAGATTTATGAAGAAATTGATTACTTTTCAGTTCCATTGACCCATATTTAAGAATATGGGTACATGGAAAGTACTTTGGAAATGTCCATGAGCTAATAGCTCTTCATAGGGTCAGACTTAGAATATTTGAAGGAGGTGACAGACTCATAAAGTTATGGGGAGATGATCTAGCATTATAGACATCACATTGGTATAGAGCAATGCAGAGGTAAGTAACTCCTGTATCTAAGATTTTAGACACATGGAGCATCACAGAGGCAGTTATCAACATATAATATTTGAAATAGAACTTTGAGTTTGATCAGCAACTGGCCTTTTTTTCATTCAACAATGAGAGCACACCATATGCAAAATGCTGTAGAACATCCTGCTGAGATAGAAAAACTGAGAAAAAACTGCCTGCAATATAAAGGGCAAAACAGAGTGAGGAAGGGAAGAATGGCAAAATAAACTAAATACAACATTAGAAGTATAGTACAGGGAGAGTTCTATGGGATTCCAGGCACATTATGAGCAGAGAGCAGGTACAGGACATGGCAATAGGCATGGCATATATAGAAAATGACAAAGAGGTCAACTCAGGATTATTGAGGAATGTTGAGTGCCAGCCATATTGTAAGAAGTTATGAAGGCAAGAAATACATAATTCATGTTTGTTTAATTTTTGTTTTTGTTAATTTTTCTGCAGATAACTTTGAAGTCAAGGTGGGGAATAAATTAAACAAATGAGGGAATGAGACAGACAGTGTTAACAGCTAAGAGTCTATTGAAACAATTCATGTAATCGATCAGATTATGCCTCGTGTTATTAATGGATCAAATGTACAAAATAGGAAATATTCCTTGGATAATTGAAATGAACATTTTCTCTTGAGTTTTTCAAAAACATTATTTGTAACTAGTGTCAAACTACAGAATAGTTGCATGAATAAAAATAGTATACTTGTATACCTTTTACCTAGATTAATCTGTTAACAGTTTTGCCCCATTTGCTTTATCGTTTATTCTCTCTCTCTCTCCATACACACACAAACACACATTTTTTTCAGTCATTTTGAGAATAAGTTTCATACATCATGACCCTTTCTTTTCAAACATGAAATGAATGCATTCCATTTTTCGTGTTTGTTGAGTAATATGAACTGTTTACCATGAGAAGTATTTAAGAGATTTATAAAAATTAAAACTATTAAACAGAAAGTAAAATCATCTGTAGCCTTCAAGCTTTGTTATATTTCTAATATAAAATGAAAACACCACTCCATCATTTCATTTCGTCAAAGAATCGGATTTGCGGAGAAAATGCCTTAGCACAAACATACTTCTTTATTTTCTTTTTGTCTCCTAGGTTAGTAAAGGCTTTGTGCAGTGCACAGATCGTTCCCTATGATAATTACACATCATTCAACTAGCTTTTAATCAGGACTTTAAGGACCAGTCTACTCACAAGGTGAAAAAGGCCAAGTTACAATTATAGTGACAGTTACCGCTTTGAATTCCCAGAATTTTCATTCTAAAATATCAGTTACCAATCACTTGGCATGAGTTCTTACTCAAAAACATCAGTTAGTAATCATTTGGCCTGAATTCAGTATATGTATTCTGTTTTGTGTGGCGAAAAGCCACAGGTCTGATTGATGACTTTTAGTAATAGAGTCCTATAAAAAATACAGAGTCATTTATATTAAAAAACCCCTTTATTAATGGTAAGTTAGGAGAATATTGTTTTGACAGTCCTCATTTTAAAAGTTAATATTTTTTTTAAAGTGTATTTATTTTTGAGAGCGAGAAAGAGCATGTGCAAAGCAGGGGAGGGGCAGACAGAGAGGGAGACAGAAGTGGGCTCTACACTGATAGCAGAGATCCTGATGTGGGGCTCAGACTCACAAACCACGAGATTGTGACCTGAGCGGGCATCAGATGCCTAATCGACTGAGCCACCCAGGCGCCCCTAAATGGTACCAATTTTCATAATTACTGAAAAGAATTATTTTTACTTTTTACTTTACTTTACTTTTACTTTACTTTTATTCTTTATAAAGAATAAAATAGTGTCACTTATAATCCTTCTGCACAGAGATACCATCTTCTAATTTATGTTTATATTTTGGCATTTTTTTCAGTCATACATACATTATATTTAATATACTTGCAATCATACTGTTGTACATCATATAATCATACAATGTTGTCTCTATTTTGTTTTCATTCTCACTTTGTGAGAACATCCCCAAAGTACAAGAATCCATTTGAATATCTCATTTTAATTGTCAAATAATATTCAAAATTATGTGTTTATGAGAATTTGACTTACCATCTTTGTAGGTAATTTTGGTCATTAAAGTATTTCCAGATACTTTTGATAATGTAAAATAATGTTTGATGTACATCTTTTTGTATAAATATTTTCTCAACTCTCTGATTATTTCTTTAAAATAAATTTCTATCAATGGAATTCCTACATCAAATTAAACAGCCTTAAAAAATTCTCACTACATATTGCCCAAGAGTATTCTAACAAGTCTATAGCAATATATAACCCAAAACCCAAAGCATACTTAATTGAAATTTTTATGATTTCCCTTTTATGTTTATTTGACTTTTAGTGTGTTGACCTTTTTTTTTTTTTTTCTGTTTATTGTGTGGTTCAGTGTATTCTGTGAATTGTTAGTTAATATCTTCTTGTCTATTATTCTTTTGGTATACCCATGTTTTACCAAAACAAAGCATATTTTACATTAAAAATATTATCTCCTTTTTATAAATGAGCTTAATAATGTTTTCCAAATTCCTGGTCAGAATGATAAAACCATTTGTTTCATAGAGAATTTTATTATTTCTACTTTGTAGTTAAATTTTAGTAAACCTTTTAAAAATTTAAAAGGTATATTTTGATAGGTTTACCTATCAAAATATTTTGTCCTGAGTGTAAATTGTGGATACAGGTATGTCTAGATTGAATTCAAACACTAGTTAAAAATCTAGTGTGGTTGAATTTTTAGAAATCAAGCAAAGTTATTGTTTATAATGATTTTTATAATTGACAGATTTTGTTTTTATAAATAGGATTCACAGTGTTCCACTTCATTTTGCATTCTGTATGATAATTTACAGTACACTTGCACCTATACCACAGGCTACTGGGAACCCAAATAGTCAGAGAATCTAAGGTCTCCACATTTGGCTTTGACACTTAGTGTGGGCATGGGAAGTATTGTTGGGCTTGACTTCAGTAACTTCAGGCAGTAAGCCTTTCTGGAGCTGACTCTTGGGCAAAGATCCTCCAAGTCGTTAGTAATTCAGTTTTGCCTTTTGTTCAAGTCCCTCCCTCCACTGAGTCCAGTCCTACCCCTATTCCTGTCAAAATCTTGTGTTTTCAACTGAATAACCAAATAACAATCATTTATTGCTGAGTAGGAACTTTTCTTTTAGAAGAGACATGCATGAGATCTTTTATTTGCCAGACTGTGCCAGATATTTTCTATCTGCCCTTACCCCTGCCCCATTCACCTTCCATCCTTCTCTCCTGGTGATGGGGAGCTTATCTGTATGGATACCATTAACAGAACATCCATTCCCTGATTTCCATTTATTTTTAGCCAATGGAGAAATGGGAAAGAAAGAAGAGAGAGAGATTAGAGTGTTTATTCCCCTGGCTAAACTCCATGTGAGGTCACCTGTTTTAACAGAACATTTTCCCTCCTTGAATGATGGGCTGTTGTATGTGAGTTTTGCTTCCTACTGGTTTCAGGAAGTTTTTCCTCCCATTATCTCTTCCATTTCAGTGTGGTAACAATGCCACTGCTGCTAGTCTTAGAATCCCTGAATAGTCCTTAGCAGTTAGTTGTTACTTAATAATTACTACCTTCTGATCAGTTTTTATTTTTGTAAAAATTACATTTGTTATCTATCTCACGAATTACCTCTAAACTTCTGAGCTTAAAATAGTATTAAACGATTATTATGCCACAGTGTCAGGAATTTAGGAGTGGCTTAGCTGGGTAGGTTTGAGAAACAATTCCTGAGGCGCCTGAGTGGCTCAGTCCCTTGAGTGTCTGACTTCGGCTCAGGTCTTGATCTCAGTTTGTGAATTTGAGCCCCTTGTCAGGCTCGGTGGTGACAGCTCAGAGACTGGAGCCTGCATCAGACCTGTCTCTCTCTCTCTCTCTCTCTCTCTCTCTCTCTCTGCCCCTCCCCTGTTCACGTTTTGTCTCTTTCTCTCTCAAAAATAAATCAACATTAAAAATTTTTTAAATAAAAAAAATAAAAACAAACAATTTTCCATGAGTCCCTCACATATCTGCATTTATTGAGAGAAAAGTCATTGATTGCCTTAATTCTGAGCTGTATTTTCAAGTATATTTAAAGATTGACCTGCCTTGGAAGATAGATAATTCTGACTCTTACCTGAGCAAAGTATAGGCATCTTTAGTGACTATTGTAAAAGATTTGGGTTTCCTAAATTCAGGATTTATCTCATGTAATGCAATCTGCTGTGTATGCAGGCATTACCTGGCCCCATTCACATTGTTTTGTGGGAATTAAGACTTGAACCCAGATAAAGAAAAAGCTAATAATCTGATTATTGTAGTTTTGTTTCTGTTCTGTTACTATTCTTGTTTCTGACTTCAGGAATCTTATATCTTCTACAAATATCCATGAAAATGAGGCAGGGTAATATGTTAGTTGTCAAGTAGGGTAAAATCTTAGACCTTCGACTGTTCAGGGTTTCTCATGAGGTTGCAGTCTTGATGTTGGCAGGGACTATAGTCATCTGAAGGCCTGACTAGAGATGGAAGATAGGCTTTCGAGATGGCTGACTCACATGACTGACAGGTTGATGCTGGCTGTTGTCAAGAGGCCTGGTTCCTGCCTGGTTCCTTGCCACATGAAATTCTCCCATAGATTGGTCTGAGTATCTTCCCAACATTGTAGCCAGTTTCTCCAGAGTAATTGATCCAAGAGAGCGTAAGGTAGAAAACACAATGTCACATGACTTGATGTCAGAAATCACCCTGCCCCTTCCAAATACCCTATTGACCCCACTGCATAACACATTTACTCCACGTGAGTGATAACTACACAGGGGCATGAATATCACAAGGCAAAGATCATTGCAGTCCATTTTGGACACTGGCTACCATGTAAATCATTCTCAAAAATTCCTACTCTGTGTTTAATGTCTCTGTCCTGACTGAAAGTTATTATAGTTCTCTTAGCTGCTGTAGGCATGTTTGTATTTGAATTTGCTCTCTTTGTTCTCTTAATGCACATACCCCTAGGGTCACTAATTCCATCTACAGGGAAATATCAAGTTAAAATATGTGAGTAATTTGACCAAAAATTGCAATCAGTATGGGACTAAAGATACCTGAAATCTACTTCTTCCAATATTCAAACATTTTCTTTTGGATAAGAAATGTAAAAATGAATTGAGAGCAATAATTTTGAAATCTTCTTATGTAAATTGGATTAACATGTAGGCAAATGCTTACTTAAGTGGCATAATTGAAAGAATGAGTCTATCAAAATATTGTTCCCAGTCTTCTACCAGAATGTCTCTAAAGCATCTACTGTAAAAGTTATTGTTGGAGAGCCATCAGGAAAGTCTATATTTTTGTCTTGATTAAGGCATTACATTTTATCAGAAGGGCAATATATTACCTTGGGCTTTAGCTAATAGTTTTGAAAACCATTTTTAATAACTAATTTATTTAAAATTAAGTTTAATTCCTAAACACGTATTGTCACCTAATAGAAAGCGCACATTTTCAAGATTGATTTTATTTGGAATAGAGACTTGAGAAAGTCCAGGGACCTATGTGGTTTTGTGTAGTGGGGTTCTTGGATAGTTTGGTACTATATTCAAAGTTACCTGAAAGAATGGCAGTGTCTACTAGAAATTCTGTGCTCTTCTCAAAATCAACCTGAGTTGACCCTAATAGGAGAAATGCACTAGTAATTCACTTTTTAATGAAAGCAAAAAGGAACAGTTGTACAGTTATTGCGTAAACAAGCTTGAAGAGCTGTGAATTGCTTCTTTTCTCTTACAGAAGGTTAAAGTATTAGGTGATTGCAACAGTGTGATATTATGGGTAGGAGTATTCTGAGGTTAGAAATCTTATTAAAAAAAAAGAAAGACTGCCCCCCCCCCCTGAATTTTCAGTGAAAGTGTATTTTGTGTTTGTCAGTATTTTGAGCTGAAATGTTAGTTTACATTTATCTGTACTTTAAACTTGTTTCATTCTTTCCTTTTAACTCATTCCTATAACAATTCTCTTTTCTGCAGCGTCCTTGACAGAAAAAGCTATGGAGTTTTTCAAATCCAATAAGGAAGATTAGAAGGGAGACATCCCTCAACCAAACCTCTACCAAAAGACCTCAGATCATTAGTGTATGGGAGAGCTTGAGAGCTATTAATCTGATAGAGCATCTGACATCTTAGAGTGCTTTTTTATAGATGCCTGGGATGGGCACTCCATTTTTAGTGTAAAACAACTGTACAGTCTGAAATTCTTCAGCTCTTTACTGGGAGGGTCAGAGTATGAGTATACTCTTTCAAGGTATCTAAGGAGAGACAGAGAAATGAATTCAATCATACATTGCACACTTGAATCCCCTGGCTGTGACATTGAAACACACTTTTGAATGATGCTTGGCATATTCCCATAAAGCCCTCTAGCTGAGACAGAAACAAAATAGCCATGTTAATCTAGTGCCTGCTGCCAGAGCTGCTGTTTAGTTTCAGTGTTCAACCTCTCTGAATACTTATTGTGGCAATTGAGTGTGGCTTATTCTATTAGATCTCCAGATGTGGGATTGTGGGACAGACTTCAGTAAAGGATAGAATCACAGGTGCTGTCACAAAGTGCCCCTTTCACTTTCTTCTGCCAACTGATGGCTTAGTCTTTGCCAGTTGTTAATTGTTCTGAAACTGAGGCAATGAGACTAATAAAACTTATTTTCCATGGTTATGGCTCTCCCCTTCCTCTCTCTCCCCCCCACCGCCTTTTCCCCTCCAGCCCTCTTTCTCTCCTTCTTTGTATCCATCCCCCATCCCCTTCCCTTGCTAGAGATGAACAAGAGAAGCCCAATTACTTTTGGAAACTGTCTTAACCCAGTTGGAGAAAGAGCCGTAGGATAATGGACCCGGGAGATAGGAGAATTAAGTCCCATGATGACATCCTTAGGTCATTCTCCTTGTCCTGCTGAGACATGCCCTAACTCTAGGGCAGGAATAGCCAATTTCCTCATTAATGAAGCCACTCTGGAGAGGGTTTCTTTTAGTTGCATTTGAAATCATCCACTCTGACACATAGAACATATGAAAAGTAGAGAGGTGAGCGGAGCCAGGCATGAGTGGTTCCACTTGCTGGCCATCCTTCAGAATTGGCATAGCAGTTGGGAAGGTGGGAAGTATTGAAAGATTTTTATGTAAATATATGTTTTAGAAAGATCAGTTTGTTGGCAGTGACTGAAAAAAAAAATATGTTTGGAAGATAATATTCGGAAAAATCGTGCCCGATCGGTGTTTTTGGTGAATCTTCCATGGCAGATTTAATATTGTCTTCTAGGAGGTCATATCAGGGCGAGCCATTACGCCTCTGCTCATTCAGGGAGTTCTTCTCTTATTAGTTTAATATAGTAGGTTTCTGGATGAGATTTTGCTTGGAAAAAAAAAAGGCTTATCATTTAGCAGTACATACTCATTCTGTCAGTGTTCCATGATAAATACAATGAGTGCCCCAGAAACTGCTTATCATATGTCATCCATTTCCATCTGCACTTGACTTCTGGCAAGCCTGGCATTGCTTAGTGTTCTCATGTAGCCTACCCCATAGCCTTTCCATATGTAGCCTTTCCATATGAGGATAAGGTACAGGTACTGCCGTTTCATCTCCTTGTCTTCCATTCTCTTTGCCAATGCCACTTGATAAGGAATATGCAACTTTGTCCACATTCAGTGCAGATCTTCAACCTACGTGCAAAGCGAGGCTATTTTTTTCTTCCAGGGATGAATTTGGTTCTAAGATCTCAGGTTGCATTATACTGTTAGAAAAACAAACAAACAAACAAACAAAAAACATTTCGTATTTCTATGATTACCAGCTATTTGTCTTTTTTTCTCATTTTGAATCCAAGAAGTTTGTTTACTTGTTTGTTTATTTTTGTGGGGGTAGGTGAATGGCAATTTTTCTTGGATCCAATCGAAATGTACTAATTTCCCTGTTTAAGTCAGTAAACTTTCTGCCTAAATAAGAAACAGTAGTCATAGCAGAAGCATCAACAACCACCTTCAGAAAGAGAAAACAAAATGTCCTAATGCAGGATTTTTTATGTAAAACTGAATTGCTTTGGTAAAATATCTACTGGCAAAGCGGAACCTAAACAGCATTTCATGTGCATCCTAAACAGCTTGCCTGAAGTCTGAAGCAACACTCTGCTTATATACTTTCTGAAATCTATCTATATTTTATTTCGTCTTGGAAAAAGATTAAAGAATAGAATTATATTAGAACTGGTGGAGGCATGATCCATGCCCCCTTGATTATATTGAAACATTAAAATGTCATCAGCATGTTAATTTTGTCATCTCAACTGCACAAGATTTATTCAGCACTTCTATCTATTACATTACTGTGGAAACACAATTTATTCTGATTGTGGAAATGTCATAGGCAGCAACTAAAAACATCTGGAATTCTTGGTTTAGAAAGAATGCCTGGTTTCAATAATGCTATTTCTAAATTAACTTTATCTATGAAGAAGGCAGGAATCATGCATTTTTAAATTATTCAAATTGAAATATTCATTTGGCTCACCAATTTTAACTGAGGAGGTCAGAAATTTAAAAAAAAATTGTGGATAAAGAACTGCTGTTTTTTTAATGGTTGGGAAAAATAAAATGATCTCCAATGAAAGTGTAATTTCAGGAAAATATAGTGACCTGGCTTTTTTTGCTTGTTTGGTTTTCCTCTTCATTATAGCAAGAAAAGCTTGACTAAGTCTGTGACACATCTAGGAAGTGGAGGCAAGGGAGAAAGATGAGTAATTAATTCCAAAAGACCAAAGACAGAATTGTCAGAATGGCACAAAGAAATATGAATTTTGCTTTTACGTTTTACTTTTTCCTCTATAAAAATTGTAAATAGAGTACATTTATTTGCTACTATTGAGGTGAGAGCTACTCCCCTGCTAAGGACTTGTATACAGGTAGTGAGGGAGTAAAGAAGCAAATGTTGGTTGATGATAGTTTAGGGGTTTTCTCAGTATGCATATCTGCAATGTGTTGTCTAAGATACCTAAGTCCTGAAGCTCTGCAAACTGAAATAAATGCCCGTTGAGTGGCAAAAATTGGAACCGACCTAATGTGAGGTTATATTCTTTATCTCATTTACCTAACTATTCATAAATTTACTGGAGAATTACTAATTCTAATTACTAATACAATTATAAGCTGCTGCTGCAGACCTCATGTAGACAGTTTTATGATTCTTTCCTAGTGTAACTTGAAAAATTCCTAGAACTTGAAAAATTCTAAGTTTCACAACACATTCTGTTGACAAAGATTCAGCTATGTGGATAATGGATCTGTAGTAAATTCTAGCGATACACCTCCCTGACTCTCATCCCTACCAAAACAGGTTATTTCCAACTTGTGTGGGCTTGACTTCAAAATTTCTGCTGTGAGGCATTATTTGAAACACGTACGCTCATGTCTTAGCTAAATTCACCTCCAGGTTTCACATCTAGTATAAAATTATTTTGGCAGACTCCATGGAGAATAAATATACTATTATGCTTATTAGATATATGCAGCTGTTGCATTCCTGCTTTTTATTTTTAACACTCTTCTAATTTTGGAATATTTTTAGATTTACAGAAAAGGTACAAAGATAGTACAGAGGAATCCCATATACCATCACCATGTTTCCCTGTCGCTTTCCTGCTGTTTTAAAGAAGCTGATCTTACCAAAGCAGGGTGCTCAGATGTGTGCTGATTGGCTAATCAAGTTCCTCTTTTTTAGGCTCTGCACATTGCTTATATTTGTGATCTTTAATTCTTACAACAAGTATGTGAAGTGGATGTTAATTTTTGCACAGTTTAGAAAAGAAAAATAGAGTTCAAGGAAGGCAACTGACTTATCTAGAGCAACATTTCTCTCGCTCTCTCTTTTTTAAAGTTTATTTATTTTGAGAGAGAGAGAGAATGAGAACAAGTGGGGGGGGGGTAGCAGAGAGAGAGAGGGAGAGAGAGAATTCTAAGCAGGTTTTGCACTGTTAGCACAGAGCCCCATGCAGGGTTCGGACTCACCAACCAGGAGATCATGAGCCAAAATCAAGAGCCGGATGCTTAAGGGACTGAGCCTCCCTGGTGCCCCTGTGGGGACAGTTCTCCTATAACAGAATGAGGTGTCTAACTCGGGACCTCAGTGGCTGTGAAACACAAATTCTCTTCAAAGCACAGCACTGTCTTCAGCCCCTGCCTTGCTGAGTGCCCCCTGGTCAGCAGAACTTGTCTTCCTCTCTGATGCTCACAGTTTGTCCTCTGGCTGAAGCTACTACACCCTCTCTCACCTTCCTGGGGAGGGGGGGGGCGCTCCTCAGAAAAATGTGGAAGTTTGGGAAAATGGGAAGAGAGCCTATGGAGTTTAGCAAGACAAGGTGCAACAGAGGTAAAAACTAGTTTTGACACTTTTGAGGTTCAGGAATAAGGCCTTTCACAGCATTTTCCTTTGTTTATGCAAAGGCACCCATTAGCATTGGCATGCATTCTTTGCTTTCTAAGTGAAAAAGAGAAAGGATGGAGCTTTAGAGTCTGCTTTTTTTATGTTGTCTCCTTTTATCAGGAGGAACAAGCTGTAAAATACCCTTAGAAAACCACTTAAGAAGCTAAAAGGAAGAATGGTTATGAGACCCTTGTTTTTTTTTTTTAACACAGCTTTGTTTGTGTCACTCAAAGGCCTGGTGAAAACAGAATGGGAGAAACTGCTCAGAAGCCTCCAGGGTAGAATTGAGGTAAATTAAGTCTCTCCTCAGAATTTCTTCCTCTCTGAATCTTAGGCCATTACAATTTGGTTCCCAACCTGGTTAGGAGGGATGTCTGGAGGGCAACAAGGACTGTGTCAGGAAGATAGCTTGATCCTTCTGAGTTAATTTTTTTTCAATAAATATGTCATTATACTTGGCTAAACAGTTCATTGTCATCATTAGAGTAACCATGGGGTGCCTGGGTGGCTCAGTAGATTAAGCATCCAACTCTTGATTTTGGCTCGGGCATGATCTCACAGTTCATGAGATGGAGCCCCTTGTTGGGCTCTGTGCTGGGTGTGGAGCCTGCTTGAAATTCTCCCTCCCCCTCTCCCCTGCTTGTTCTCTCTCTCTCTCTCTCTCTCTCTCTCAAAATAAATAAACATTAAAAAATAAATAAATAAAAGGAGGGGCACCTGGGTGGCTTATTCGGGTGAGCATCCGACTTTGGCGCAGGTCATGCTCTCATGGATCTTGAGTTCTGGCCTCACATCCAGCTCTGTGCTGACAGTTCAGAACCTGCTTTAGATTCTCTGTCTCCTTCTGCCCCTCCCCCATGCTCACTCATTCTCTCTCTATCAAAAATAAGCATTTTTTATTTTTATTTTTATTTTTTTTTTTTTTAATTTTTTTTTTTCAACGTTTATTTATTTTTGGGACAGAGAGAGACAGAGCATGAACGGGGGAGGGGCAGAGAGAGAGGGAGACACAGAATCGGAAACAGGCTCCAGGCTCCGAGCCATCAGCCCAGAGCCCGACGCGGGGCTCGAACTCACGGACCGCGAGATCGTGACCTGGCTGAAGTCGGACGCTTAACCGACTGCGCCACCCAGGCGCCCCAAAAATAAGCATTTTTTAAAAACAGAATAACCCTCTTTGAACCCCCAAAAGATCTCATATGAAAATGTCACATAGCAATTCCAAGATGGGCTATGTATAGTTCTGACATCACTAGAGTATATGTGAAATTAGTTTATTTAGTATTTATACGATAGAAATTGAAAAATATTCTTGTGATATTTACAGAGAATAATCCACTTGAAACATACCAAATATGTCCATATTTCTTCCTATATTAATAATTAAAGCAACATTGGGCCCCTGGGTGGCTCAGTCGGTTGAGCATCCGACTTCGGCTCAGGTCATGATCTCACAGTTGACAAGTTTGAGCCCCACGTCGGGCTCTGTGCTGACAGCTCAGAGCCTGGAGCCTGCTTCAGATTCTGTGTCTCCCTCTCTCTCTGCCTCTCCCCCGCTCCTGTTCTGTCTCTCTCTATCTCAAAAATAAAGATAAACATTAATTTTTTTTTAATCATTAAAGCAACATTGATGAAAACAGGTGTTTCTGTGGCTCTGAGGCTCCTACTGTCTGGTGGCTCTGTGTCTTCATGACATGGTTTCCAGGGTCATCATGAAGGGCCAAGATGTGGGAATCCCATTAGGGACATTTTTATAGGACATTCTTGGGTGTCACTTGTATCAATTCTTTCTATGCTATATTAGCCAGATGTGAATTGTACTTTATGTGGGCATCCAGAAAGAAAAAGAAACTGGTATGGTGAAGAGCTCACTAGTCTCTGCCATACTTATCAAGTTAAAATAAATTCTCATTTTACTCAAAATTTCTCCTGCCTCTTAATTCTTATAAATCAAATCTCTTTTTTCCTCCATATTTCATCCTAATGTATCCTTTTATCCTTTTTTATTTTTATTTATTTTATTTTTTATTTTATTATTTTTATTTTTTCAATCTCTTTATTTTTATTTTTTCATCTCTCCCACCTTTCTCTTGCTTGATTTCAGTTTTCTTATGTACTATACCCAGGTCACTGAGTTAGCCAGGCAGCCCTCTTTCCATTACCCATAGTAACCTCACTTCCTGGTTCTGCCACAGCTGCCCCTCCAGTCTTCCATACTTGTGTAAGTGAACTAACGTGAATTCTCGTTCCTGGTTGAAGCACAAGTAGAAACCACACCAGGCAGAGTTGTCTCACAAATTAAGCTTTATTTGCAGCAAATAAGCAGATCATAGAGAATAACTTCTAAAGCTGAGACTTCCTGAGCAACAGTGAATGGGTTCCTTTTATTTAGGGTTCGGATGAATATATGGATAGGGATGCCTTGTCATCATATGTTGACAGGCATAAGATTGTGCATATGCCTTAAGGAAACGTGCCTATACATACGTTGGTTATTATGTAAATGAGGCTTGTGCTTCTCCTTGGGGTTCAGCTGGTGACACCTGGACAATCTAATCTTCTGCTTTCTCCACTTTTGTCCCACATGGAAAACACCACCACTACCACCACCACCGGCAACAACAACAGAAACTCAGTAGTCCTTATAAACCTGTTTCCAACCTCTGCCAAACCCTAATAATACTGTTTGGCTATTAGTGATTTGGGATCAATTTACTTTTTCATTTTCCATGGCAAATATTTCAAACTTTGACAATTTATTTCATTTATTTGTTTACTACCTGCCTTAACATCAGAAGGTCAATTTCTTTTAAAAAGTACATGCCATGTTCCCCACATTTTATCTCTAATCAGTATGGCCCTGCTTTGTTTCCAACGACTCTTCTGCTCAGACTGCTCCTGGCCCTTACTTCCTTACTTCTTTCCTTATCTCTTCTCCATTCTCCATCTACTTCTTCTCCCCATTCTGTATCATGTTCCCTTTATGGAGGAAAACTTTGATTCATCCTTCAAAATGTACCTGAAGTATCACCGTTTAGTCTGCTCTGGCTGCTATAACAAACTACCACAGACTAGGTGGCTTAAACAACAGAAATTTATTTTCTCACTGTTTCGGAGGCTGGGATGTCCAACGTTAACGTGCCATCAACTAGGTTTTATTCTGAGGCCTCTTCTCTTAAATTGTAGGCGGCTACCATCTCAGTGTGTGCTCACATGGCCTCTCTGTGAGCCTGTGGACAGAGAAAGAGAGAACAAGTTCCTCTGGTGTCCCTTCTCCAAAGGATCAGAGCCCCACCTTTGTCACATCATTTGACCCTAATTACTTCCTTAGAGGCTCCGTCTGTAAATACATCCACATTAGGGGGTTGCCTCACCATTGCTTACAATTTCAGCATAATAACCTTTTGACTGTAGCCACACAAATGTGACCCTTGAAGACAATCTGTGTCATATTTTAGACTATGTTTGCCTTTTCAACTTCACCAGATAAATTTTAGAGGGCTGCGACAATCACCTTTACCATCACTTCCCAGTGATGCATCCTTTGAAATGAGGCAGGAAGAGTCTGTGCCCATATAATTTTGAAGAGTGTGTTGCACTGTCATCATACTTTAAAGTGTTTTCTTAGGTATCCTCTCTGGAGTATGAGCTAGATAGAGATGGAAATCATGTCTTAGTATCTTTTGTATCATGTTCAATAGCTAGTACCAAGTCTGCAACAGAGTAGTCTCTCAATAGCTATTTTTTTTTTTAATTTTTTTTTTTCTTCAACGTTTTTTTAATTTATTTTTGGGACAGAGAGAGACAGAGCATGAGCGGGGGAGGGGCAGAGAGAGAGGGAGACACAGAATCGGAAACAGGCTCCAGGCTCCGAGCCATCAGCCCAGAGCCTGACGCGGGGCTCGAACTCCCGGACCGCGAGATCGTGACCTGGCTGAAGTCGGACGCTTAACCGACTGCGCCACCCAGGCGCCCCTCAATAGCTATTTTTTGATCAGTCAACTGATCCACCAGATCCTGAAAGTCAGCCAAATGATAAAAGAAAGATTATGTTATGGGGCATATAGCTTAATAGCAAGAATGATGCATTTAATTGGAATTATTTTGATATCGATTCCCTATATATGGCATGTACTCATTCTTCAACGGAATGTTTAATTCAGCTCAGTTCTGTGATCACTTGGGGAAAATACCATTTGTAAACACCAGTTTAAGTACAGGTATAAATTCCTCAAGAACTAAAATAGAAAAATTTGAGTATGTTCATTCCATTGAGCTTGTATATCTCAAAAGGTTGCTAGCATAAAACTGCTAGAATTGGAAGCTTACTGTGGATTGAGCATAGTATCTAGAGTTATAGCTATTTATTTCAAGATGCCTGGGCAGTTCAAGCATATGTTTTAAGGCCTTAAAGCTCTATTCCTTTTTTGTCATCATTTGAGTCCTGGCCTGATTCAAGTTATTTTTTTTTTCTTTTACCAATTACATCTTGGAATTGTAGAGTAGATTTTTTTTAGGTTGCTGTTTGTGATTATTCTTACTACTTCATCAACTCCATAGTTGTCAGAAAGGCATTTTTGCATGAAATTTAATTTCTGCAATGAAGGTTGAAAAATTATCTTGTCTCATCAATAAGGAAAACTCTACCACATCCCCCACCCCTGTTTTCTGTCAGAGCAAAATAATCTCTTGAATTATCTGTATAAAATATTTTGCATTGTTCTGGCAATGATCTGGCTCCATCCCTGGGTAAGAAATTGGGCATGTGTGGCTAGGCATCCAGAGGAATATGTTTACCAATGAATTATCTTCCAAGGTTTTGACACCACCATCAGTTATGCCAGATGCAAATCATTTACTCTCTGTCAGTTCAAATACACAGTCTTGTTTGGATGACTTAAATCTATGCTGGCACCAAAATATAGCAAGCAGTATTGCTCAACTTTTGAGTTGAAAGCATAGACAAATGTATACAGCGCCAAAACATGGAAATAATACAATGTAGGGTGAATTCTGTTAAGTGTTACTTAATGTTAGCATAGCATGAGATTGTCAAAGGAGCAGTGACATTTCCTATTGAGAAAAGGAAATGTTCTTCTACAATGGTAGACATAAATGTTTGACATGGAGTTTTAAGATGACTGTCATGTTCTGTATAGCCCACAATCCTGCCAGATCTCATAAAGTTAAAAAAAAATGAAACTCCTGGTAAATACCTCAGGAAAATGCCATATTAAATTTTGGGATTTTATAATAATGACTTCAGTGCTTCAGTATTTCATAGAGTTTAGCATCACGTCTATAGACCATGAACTGGTGGATTAATGGCCTCAAGAGTTAAAAAGTTTTGACAGATTTTTCTTTATTCTTTCTTATTTCTGAATCAAGGCAGATCATGGTACAAAAATTTAGATTATTAAATCACTTATTTTTTGGCTTTGGCATAAAGACAGCTGAAGTAAACAAAGTTGACCAATATTTGACTTACTGAATAGATACAATTTCTGTTTGTATAAAATAATGGGAGAATTTAATAAAATACCCCAGCTGAGGACTGTGGGTTTAGATCACACACAGACCATTAAATTAGAAAACACAAATCTGGCTGGCTCAGTGGGTTGAGCATCAAGCTTCGGCTCAGGTCATGATCTCATGGTTCGTGAGTTCGAGCTCCTCATTGGGCTCACAGCTATCGGTGCAGATCCCACTTAGGATCCTCTGTACCTCCCTATTGATTCCCTATATATGGCATATACTAATTCTTCAATGGAATGCTTAATTTAGGTCAGTTCTATGATTTGGAGAAAATAACCATTTGCAAATACCAGCTTAAGTACATGTATAAATTACTCAAGAACTTAATTTAGCTCAGTTCTATGATTTGGAGAAAAAACCATTTGCAAATACCAGCTTAAGTAACATATAAATTACTCAAGAACTGGAATGGAAAAATTTGAGTATGTTCATTCCATTGAGCTTGTGTATCTGCTCCCGCACCCATGCTCCTCTCTCAAAAATGAATATTTACTAAAAACAAAACAAAACAAAAAACAGAAAGAAAATCCAGATTTGAATATTAGTTCCACTTTCTTATCTATGAAACAGGAAGGATACTTCCTAACTTATAAAGACAGTATATTGATTTAAAACTTGAAGGATAGGGGTGCCTGGGTGGCTCTGTTGGTTAAGCATCTGACTTCGGCTCAGGTCATAATCTCATGATTTGTGAGTTTCAAGCCCCACATCAGGCTCTGTGCTAACAGCTCAGAGCCTGGAGCCTGCTTCAGATTCTGTGTCTCCCTCTCTCTCTCTGCCCTCTCCCTCTCACACTCTGTCTCTGTCTCTCAAAAATTAATAAACATTAAAGCATTTTTTAAATGTGATGGATAAGTATGCATATGTTTATGTACACACTTATGACAACTGGCAATTGTTATAAACATACATCAGGTCATATGGATTTTAATTGAGCTGAGTAATCAAGATAATTGTAAAAAAAAATACTTCCTTTTTTTAGGTAGAACAAGTCTTACCTAATTTAATGTTTCCCTGGCTTCTTTGACTTTGGCCTATGCTTCCCAGTTAGATTTAAATTGGGCTAAGTAATCACATTTCTAGTTATATATTTTCTCAGAGTCAGAACTTACAGAGCATCCCCGGATCTAGCAATAGAAAAAAATACACATTAGTGCCAGAAAATATTTGTGTTACATAAATCTTTTTAAATGTTTTTGTATAAAATGGTTACACAAAATAAATAAGTGGACCATGGAATTATTTTAGAATGTATATATTTATGATTTAAGAGCATTTCACTTTTCCTTGTTCAAGATACTATTTTCACTAGTTGCTCATCAACCAGGACGGTAGTTCTCAAACACAGATTTTTTTTTTCCTCTGGGGGATGTTGGTAATGTCTGGAGAGGCATTTTTAATTTTTATAACTGGGCATGGAGGGGTATCACTATCATGTAGTGGATACAGATCAGCGATTCTATTAAACATATCATAATACATAAGACAGTCCCTACAATAAAAATTGTCTGGTTCCAAATGTCAACGGTGCTGCTCTTTAGAAACCACTTCTATCAGGTTTCTTCTATCATACAGACATGAAGTTTCTCATTTCAGAACTAGTAGAAGACTGATTTAGAGATGATAGAATGCATTTGAACACATTTGCAGTCATACACAGGTAACAGGTTTCAGGAGGAAGTCACACACAAATTATCCTTGCCTACAGACAATGAGCACACAGTATGAGAAGTTCAAGCCTTCTAATTTGTACACGTGGGAGTGTAATATTTTATAACTTTATTATTTCTGGTAGAGAAGGAACTTCATACACCTGTTGATAGATAATTTTCTGCAATCAATTAAAAACAGTTCTCTTTGATTATCCATAAGTAGGTTTCACTTTATAATACATATTTTTATTTGAAAGATTGTAGAAAATATTTTCTAAACTGAGCCTTGACTCTCATCATTATAATAAGTGAAAACTAGAGAAGATCAAGAAATCCATCTACTTCTTCATTTTATAGCTGAGAAAATTGGGAAATGACGAGGCTGAGCAACTTTCCCAGGGTTATAAAGTTTGTTGCACATGGTGTCAGGACCATATTTCCAGTCCAGTCAATTAATTGCCAATATTTTCATTTTAATGCTGTCATTCATCATATATGCATTTAAGTTCATTGCCTATTTTTCAAAGAACTGTCTTGGGTCTCTCCTGCCTCCCTGTCACAACTCATCCTTACATTTATTTTTGTCTGACAGTTTTTTCTCCTGGTTTCTTTTAGGTCAGTGAAGCCAACAGTACAAAACCTTTAATTTGATACCTTACCCTAAAGCCTTTCCATGGGCTTTTATACCAAACCAGACTCCCCTAGATTTAAGAGGTGTGGAAAAGCTAGATTAAGGTGTCTCAGGCTAGCTACTCTTCTATTTGGTCAGATTGTGAAATGGCCTGTGCTGCAGAGTTCGCCCATCACTAGAGGAAAAAGCTCTTCTCATTTGTACCGGTTTAACTTACAGGGATTTTAGTGATCCACGAAACAAGTGAAATTTAAGATACACATCTTAAGCCCAGTTTGTAAAGGCTTGCGCTTTCAATAACAAAACTCACAGTGACAGTGATGTATGGTTTTCTTTATGAGACCTGAAAACTGATGGATATGTGATCTTATAAATGCTTAGACAAACTAATGCACATAATTATATTTTCCATTTGAAGTCTATTGCTAGGCATTCTAATACAATATCATTAGTTGAAATGGCCACGATGATACAGCTTGGGCAGTTTGTCACGGTAATTACAGGGTGATTATTTTTGACTGGAATAAAGATTTCAGTTTTAGTATGGTGGAAAGCATCATCACAAATTACAGTCTTGGAAAATAATAATAAAAACTTTAAGATTTTAATGCATTCTGCAGCATTATTCCAAAATAATTTCTCATTAAGGAAAATGTCCATAAATTGGATAAATAAATTATTTTTAAAGTGATTAAAATATGGCTTTGCCAAAAGGATCCCACTTATCTCATTAATGGTTCCTATGTATAAAAATGTCGACATTAGATAAAATTTGAATGTGGTAAATAAGGCTTATGTCATAATTAACAACCTTTGAAGAAAGGATTTTTTTTTTAAGCAGACACAAAAGTACGGCATTTATCTTCACTATTTTCAGAATGGTTGATTAAAGTAGACAGTGTCCTAACATCTATATTGAAAACTATATTAATCAATTGATTAATCATGCAACATTAATCAAAAGCCTCCCTAAGTGTTTTAGTATCTGAGCAGCTCTTAGTATTTTCTATCAGATCCCTTTTAAGGTGTCCATTAAAAAGATTAAATTTGGGTGGTAAATACTGAGGGGTTGTGGAACTTGAGGCTTCTCACTGGAAGGTCACAGACACCGCTCATTAGTGCTACTTTTAATGGGATAAGAAGCAAAAGTTTTGAATATGTGACTAAATCAATTAATCAGTCCCGCAGTTGACTCATTGCAGTAAGCAGTTTAATATTTGCCGAATTGGCACCAGGGCCATCTGGGTGATTTGTCCTCAGTGGGTTGGCTTAAACCGAAGAACACTTTTTACTCAAGAGTTTAAATTGAATGGCAAAAAAAAAATGAAGCCACAACTGCTATTCAATATGTTGGTTTGTACAAACTAGTTAAAAGTCAGCCTTTATTATTAAGAATGTATTCAAATGATCTAGGGTGCCCTGTACAATGAGTGTAAAACGTCCTATTACTGGAGTGGATGGTTCAAAATCAAATGAATTATTTCAGTGTTTAGTGAGATTCGATTGAACTTCATAGTACACTCTCAAGCTTACTAATCAGCTGTAAATTTCAACATTGGTGATATAATTGGTTTAGTTCTTAGCTTTCTAAACTCTTTTACACGTAATATTAGTGAAGCAAATTTGTGCAATAAATATGGAGAATGTCAGCATCAAAAACAAACAAAATTAGTATAGTTTAGATAGAGACAAATGTAGTAACTATTGGGCAATAAATAAAATTATTTATCATATTTTCAGAAGTCACAGCTCTATTATCTTTTGTGTCTCATATCTTTCTAATTTTAAAAAGCAACACTTTTCAATATATCTGTTTATTTTGATCATTTTCCCATATAAGAAATGGTAGGGTCTGCAAACTCTGTTGATCTTACAATCCTTTTCGTTTACTTGACAGAGATTTTCTTTCTACTACTGAATAAGTGATCATAACGACATTCAATGAAATTAAATCTTGTCAATTTTTTCTGGATAGTTTTGCCAGCTTTTCAAACAGAATCCAAACCTATAGACATTTAAAAGCATGGTATGGCCCATCTGTTCATCCCTGCTGTTGCTTGAGGAAAGATTCTGTAGTCGAGACAGTTCCCAGAGTTTGTGCAAAGGACTTTATGATTTGGGCAATCTCTAGCTATTGCTGTTTTTCAACAAAATGATTAGGTGGTAGTTTTAAAATTTGCAAATATGTCCTGAAGCTTCAGCAATAGAAACACATATCTAGATAACTAAATTTAATATATGCTGAATATCTTCAGCTTCAAAAGATGCTTGTTTTCTTCTCTGCCAGTTGCTCAGAGTGAAAACAGATATTTTGTTATATATGCTGCCCTGCTGCTGGTGCTCATCTGCAAAAGGATGACGATTGGGAGATAGAGAGGCATGCTTCATCTTTGCGCTTCTCTTGCATAAAGTTACCTAAAGAAAGGCAGCTACTTTTTAAAAGACAGTTACCTTTATGATGTATTATGTAATGACACAAATTCTAAAGAAATAACTTTAGGTTTTTATTTAGCATTTAGTACTACAGAAAAAGAATTTAGATAATGCATTTTACCTCCCAAAGTTGATTTCTTACCCTTCTTAGTTCTTTGTTTTCAGCAGAATAGTGCTTAAAAGAGAGTTACAGAATAAATCTAATTATGATAAGGCATTATAAAAAATTGGTTTCTGTTAGCATGCACAATCTACATTATAATTCCAAGTGTGCATTTTGGTATGAAGTATCTGAATAATATTCTTAGTTGATTACTACTTAGAGCTATTCAGGTACACACCAAATGCTCTAAATCTTTATTTTGTTCTTTGTTATCAAATAATTACATGAAAAAGAAACATGTCTAAAAATAATCAGAAATAGATTTGGTTATGTCTCCATGTATATATTGTTTCATATTTGAGTTATATTTTCATTTTGCTATTGACGTGAAGCTTGGTTGCCTTCAGCGGGGAAGGAAATATAATCTGCATAATTCCCATTAGTTCTTCATTGGGTAAATGCATTTTGATATTCTATAGTAGGTTGGTTTGTGGCTAATCTTTTTTGTACTTAGCAGCAGGTGTTACTTCTATATTGAAAAACTAGTACACATTTTAGAAATCATGGGTATAATTTAGCCATAAAACACCTAAGTTTCAGGATCCATCATTTCATTAAATAAGTTCACTGGAAACAAGAAAAGCAATTAGTTGCTAATAAGATCATTGTTTCATTACCTGGGTTAACTTTTATACTATTCAGAAAGCATTTTAGAGACAGATTCGTTTTTGGTGGTGTTCTTATGGTGTAATAGGACTACCTGACATCAAATATTCTGACGGAGCCTGATTTCCCAAATGTTGCCTTGGGGCAGCTTTTTAGGGAGGGCACAGTTTTGAACACAAGAAAGTATTATATGTTGGTAACATTTTGGTTTATGGATTTTAGCTAAGATTTATATTTTAAACATTCTTACAAGAATATCCATTTAAAAGTAGATGACTCTAGGGGTATCTGGGTGGCTCAGTCAGTTGAGCGTCTGATTTCAGCTCAGGTCATGACCTCACAGTTTGTGAGTTTGAGCCCCGCGTCAGGCTCTGTGTTGACAGCTCAGAGCCTGGAGCCTGCTTCAGATCCTGTGTCTCCCTCTCTCTCTGCCCCTCCCTTGCTCATGCTGTCTCTGTCTCTTAAAAATAAAATAAACATTAAAAAAAAATTGAAAAAAAGGTAGATGTCTCTAGTTTTCAACGTGATAACCCCTTAATAGAATTCAAAATTGTGTAATTCTGTGACTGCAGGCATAAACTATTGGTGATTGTGAGTGAAAACCCGTTTGTTCTTTATACCACTCCTCAGACCTTTAGGAGGAGGACCTAGGAAAATTACAGAACCACTTCCGTGACCTCATTTTTTTTTTAAATTTTTTTTAACGTTTATTTATTTTTGAGACAGAGAGAGACAAAGTATGAATGGGGGAGGGGCAGAGAGAGAGGGAGACACAGAATTGGAAGCAGGCTCCAGGCTCTGAGCCATCAGCCCAGAGCCCGACGCGGGGCTCGAACTCACGGACCGCGAGATCGTGACCTGAGCTGAAGTCGGACGCTTAACCGACTGAGCCACCCAGGCATCCCTGGTGACCTCATTTTTGAGAGAAGTGATATGACAGACGTATCTGCCTCACTGTTTTCTGAGGATCACATGAGGTACAGGAATTAATATCATTTTGAAAACTGTCAGTTCTCAAAGAAATGTAAATTTGTATTATTATGTTTAATTATTACTGATTGTGTTATCATGCTATCGATGAGGGCCTTTATGTATTGTTTAGAGCACTACTCCCTCAGCTGAAGGCTCCGTTCCTGGAGTCCTGTTGCCTTATTTCTTCACAACTTTCCTCTTTAACTTATTGTGTGGATTTGCTCAAGTGACCCAAATTCTCTGTACCTCATTTTACTCATTTGTAAATAGATAATAATATCTAGAATATAAGGTTACTGGTAGGACTAAATGAGTTAATACAAAGAGAGCTCTGAGAACATGAGACCAAAAAATGCTGAATCACTGTTTTTGTTGTTGATGCTGTTACCAGGATCTTGTGATCTGGCCATAGTGAAGTTACCACATTCCTTTCCGTTCAAATTTCTTGTGCTATAGGCTTGAATCACGACAGAAGGAGAACTGTGAAAAGAAGCTCCCCAAATGTGTTTTTAAAACGTAGTTCTTTGGGGGCACCTGGGTGGCTTAGCTGGTTAAGTGTCTGACTTCAGCTCAGGTCATGATCTCACAGTCCGTGAGTTCGAGCCCTGCGTTGGGCTCTGTGCTGACAGCTCGGAGCCTTGAGTCTGCTTCAGATTCTGTGCCTCCCTCTCTCTCTGCCCCTCCCCTCTCTGCTCTGTCTCTTTCTGTCTCAAAAATAAAGAAAAACATTAAAAAAAATTTTTTTAAAAAGTAGTTCTATATTTCTCCATAGTAGTTAACTCCTATTTCTGTACTAGTGGCCTCAAAAGACAAAAGGAAATATGAAGTGAAATTTATCCTGACTGTTCCAGATAATACAGAATTTTCCCTCCAAACAGTCAGCCAATGGATTTATTCCTGGGCAATAACTTACTATATAATAAGGACAGTTCTAAACATGTGGCTCCTATCTATAAATGAAAGTGAAGTGAACTTGGTCTATGAAAGATTTGTTTTGATTATAGTCAAAACCATACTTATATAGACAAAGTGGTGGAACAAGAAACCTGGAATTTGGTTAAATGGTAATTCTTTTTTTTTTTTTTAAGTTTATTTATTCATTTATTTTGAAAGAGAGAGGGAGAGGGAGGAGCAGAGAGAGAGGGAGAGAGGGAGAATCCCAAGCTCCACACTGCCAGAACAGAACATGAAGCAGGGCTTGAACTCACAAACTATAAGATCATGACTGAGCCGAAATCAAGAGTTGGACACTTAACTGACTGAGCCACCCAGCCACCCCTAATGGGTAATTCTGATTGAATGTAGTCATCTCAGTAGCTATTGATCTCTAGTCTTTCCATAGGTAGAGCAGAATTGCCTGATTTTCTACTGAGGTAGAGAATCCACCAGTCTAGTTTACTATAGACACCCATGGAATTTATCCTCCCACTACTTAATTTTGCTAACATTCTCTGACCAAACGCATGCCCTTTTCTTTTCACTGTGTTTTTTATGTTCTCTTCATCCAAATGTCATAGTGATCTGAAATTTCTTAAAGGCTGAAAGTCAGGAATAATGGAACAATTCCTTATGTTAAGGATGTGTTTTCTTCTAAACCAATTTCCTTTTCCGAAGAATTTGTATATTCCATGTACCTCGGCCTGGAGAGGGCTGATAGTTCTCTAGGAGTCATTTAAGTTTATAAATATATATCACATTTCAGGGGCACCTGGCTGGCTCAGTCGATAGAGCGTATGACTCTTGACCTTGGGTCATGAGTTCAAGCCCCCTGTTGGTCATAGAGCTTACTTCAAAAATAAATAAAGACATAGATGCTTACATACATTTTTACATAAATTTCCTTTGATTCACTGTAGCGTTGTTTAAGAAAATCATATCTCAGCTTTCTACTGAAAAATAAGCCTAACTTGTAATCCAGTTCTATACAAGGGAACATCTTCTCTTAAACTTATATTTAGTTTTATGGGGTGCCTGGCTGGCTCAGTCACTAGAGCATGCAACTCTTGATCTCAGGGTTGTGAGTTCAAGCCCCACATTGGATATAGAGATTACTTAAAAATAAAATCTTAAAAAAAGTATTTAGTTTTATTCTTTATAGTTCCCAAAATCAGTTAACTAGAGAGGGAACACTGAGAACAATGAACAATGGTAATTGATCAAAAGGATTATGGATACAAGTAAATAAGATAAGAAAGTAACTAAATAGCTATAAGCTAATTCTATATTTTTCAACATTTAAGAAGAAAAAACTCATCTTTCTGGTGACTTGTAAGCTTCTTTCATTGAATCAAGGGTGAAGAGGAAAGAAGAAATTCTAAAATATTAATCATATAATTAGACTGCAATATTTAGTTATTAGACTTTATATCTATTAAGATTGAGAAACAAAAAGGTTTAGAAGACTATAGTAATAATAGCATAGGTTTACTTATTTATTCTAAATTCTGAAATATTTAAAAATACTTCTAAATGCTCTTCGTTGAGTTTGTAAACTCACATCAAATTTCAGGTACTTGCAAACATTTGTAAAACATCTCTGAGAAATCTCTCCCCTCAGCTTGCAGAAAAGACCATTTATTTTAATTTCACTTTTTTTAGCACAAAAATACCACCAGTTGTAAAAAGATATTTGGTCCTTCTTAGAACACAAAAATGTTTATTGAAACAAAAATAAGATAATTTTTAAAAACAGGAATAAAATTCATGTTCTCAATGACTGCAAGTATAATTCAATTTTTAAATTATTTTTATTCTGTGAACATTTTTTATTACCAACATATTACAGAAAAGTTACTAATTGTCATTGTTTGGTTGTGTGTTTCACATAAAAGTATCTTATTTAATTTCTGTAACAACCCTATTGATAGGAAGCGATATCTTCATTTTACAGAGAATTACAGGTAGTAGTTAATTTTATTAACCATGTACATATCATCTGATTTCACAATCCTTGCTTTTGTCTCAACCCTTATTCTATATTACAAAATAAACAAATGAATACACAGTGCTCTGAAAATTTCAGTTTCCTTAGAATACTTGTTAGTTTTATTGCAACTTTTTACTGAGTGGAATTCCATTTGTGACTATTTCTTCTTTTTCTACAAATTGTGTCACTTTGTCTTTAAATACACTCTACATTCCCATTTACCCATTAAAAGTCACATTTAAAGACAAATTTATGATAAATTTAAAAAGTCACATTTAAAGACAAATTTAAAGACAAAATTCATGTGTATGCTTAAGCCTAAGAGAAAATCTAAGGAAATATATATGTTAGTAAGTCATTTTATTATGTCAGATGTTTTGGTTATTAGGATTTTTAAAAATCCATATACTCTGCCTGCTCCATTTTTAGGTACAATTACAAATTAAATTTTATTCCTGTGTACTTTGATTAAAGTGTCTTTCTTCCTGGATTTTTTTTTTGTATGAATAATGATGAATACAAACCACAAATTAAATGAGATTATTATAACTAAATTAGGTGTACAAAACATCCAATGGTAAACCTTAATTTCCCTTACCAACATGCTTTTACTACTACCTTGGTGAACTTGTTTTTAATCAGAGCTTACAATCACATTTGCAAAGAAGTACCATTATTTTAACTGGAGCCATGAGCGTACCTACAGTAATGGCATCCTGTCCAGTTCTGATCCCAAACTCAATCTATTAAACCCTTGAAAGTTTGCTTGTTAATTATTGCCAAGTAAAATTTTCATTTGCTCCGAAATTGCATGGTGAATATAGTTATTACAATTAAGTTTATATTAGAAATTGGCACTAGAGGGAGCTAAGTAATTGTATCATTTATGTGTTTAGGGGAAATTGAACATTCATTTAAAAACTTGTATTTTTTTTTTCAGAACCTGCTGATTTTACAAATATGGCAGCTATGCCTCAGCAAATTATAAGCAATAATGAATTAGTTAATTTTCTTCAGTGAAAACTGCTATGGTAAGATTATTAAATTACTGTATTTCTACTTAGTGAAAGTAGCTACCAGTCAGTAAATTAGGATTTCTAGGACTCTTTGGGGAAAGGGATTATTACTATTATCCATGTTTATCATTATTTTGGCCCTAACAGAATTAAAATGCTCATAGTACCATGTTAAAATACAATATTTTGTTCCCAAATTTATGGTTTGA
Source organism: Puma concolor (assembly GCF_028749965.1). Classification (NCBI taxonomy): domain Eukaryota; kingdom Metazoa; phylum Chordata; class Mammalia; order Carnivora; family Felidae; genus Puma; species Puma concolor. The sequence continues at coordinate 138,442,690 of NC_141674.1, read as the reverse complement.
TAAGAAAATGGCTTTATTGAATAGGATCTCAGTGTTTTTTCTCAGATGAGAAAACAATTTTACTCTTATGGTACAGTCTAGGAATTTAGTTGGTTCGATAACTTTGAAGGGCTGATTCTGTTTAAGAACAGCGTTCTTCCCCAACGAGCACAGCCTATGGTGAGTTGGTAACATTGTGCCATTTCCTGCTTTTATACTTATCTCCACAATTCATAAAAGTCTGTTTAGGTGTGCAGAGGTAAAAGCTGCAGGATGCTTTTATTTACATGAACTAAAGAGCTAAAAAAAAATATTTAATCCCATGTATTTTCACGTTGACTCCCTGAAAACACATTTGAAAACAGCTTGTATTAAGTCAATATTGTGGGGAGAAAATGGGACGTTTTATCCTCCCCGTCACATTACTTAGGTGGTCACGGCCAAAAAGGCACACATTTGACACATCCTTATGTGAGTTTGTCCTCTTACAGACCATGCATATGGGAATTTGTTCTTTTTTTCACAGGTCTTATGAAGGAAAAATATGGTTTAGATGTTAAAAAAAAAAAGGTTTCGTTCACATACCATTCTACTTTGAAAATACAATGATGTTGAAAATAGTGATGTAAAACTCCTGATTTTTTTTTTTATGGTGAAATCCTTTTAGCTAATCTTTATTATAGATTTGAATTGATACACCAGTGTGCAAAGTGAAGTTTCTAGCTTTTTTTCTAGTGGATCAAATGAGGAAACCCTCTGCCTTTAACTACCTCTGCACAGGTTTAGCTTTAATATAAACGTGAATTTTAGAGAAAATAAATGTAAAAAGTAGAAAAAAATTATAGCTGGGCTATACATTATGTGATAAACCACAACTTTGATTTCTTTCTGTTTGCTTCACTTATTTCCTTTATGAAAATGAAGCATTGCTTAACTTTATGTTTTATTTTTATGATTTGAATTATTAGCGTATTATCTATCTCAAAGGAATATCATAATTGAGGTTAGCCTTATACGAGAGGTTAGCAAGTAGCATTTTAAAGACAGGATTTTGGGGGCAACTGGTGGCTTAGTCAGTTGAGCGTCTGATTCTTGATTTCAGCTCAGGTCATAAACTCAGGGTTGTGAAGTTGACTCCTGAGTCAGGCTCCATGCTGAACGTGGAGCCTGCCTGGGATTCTCTTTCTCCATTTCTCTCTCTGCTGTTCCCCTGCTTGCGTTCTCTCACTCTCTCTCTCAAAAAACAAAAAACAAAACAAAACAAAAACAGTATTTTGGAGAAGAAAGAAGGCTTGTATATGGGATACCTAGGACATCTTTTAGATCTCTAAATTAGTGTTTAAAAAACTGTAATGTACATGCTGATCACCTGAGGCTTCTTAAAATGAAGATTCCATTTCAGAAGATCTGGGTTCTTCATTTTTAATGAGTTCCCTGTTATTATCTGTGGACCACACTCAGAATAGCAATAGTCTTCACTTTCCTTAATCCTGATATGTGTTGCTCTGGCTTGAAATGAGAATTTAGAGCAAAGGAAAGTTGGAATCTAGAACCAAATGATGGCCCTGATACAGTAAACCTGAGATGCCAATTATCGTTGCTCTTGCCCTTTGTGAGCGTGTTAGATGTGCAACACTGACAACATACAAGAACAGTGAGTGTGCAGGCACAGGGCCATCTGCAAACCATTTACACTGTGTAGCTGTAAAATTCCTTTGATTCCACAATATGTAGAAGATACCATAATGTTATCTTTTAAGAATTTCAATAACTTTAAAATCCTTCTTATGAGCAGATAAATCCATTTCAAACGGAGGTGTGGGAGATCTCGGGAAACAGTCTGGAGTAGCAAGCAGAACTGTTTGCTTTGGAAACAGATTCATCTGGATTCATATTCCAGCTCTGCCACTCATTAGCTATGTAGTTTTAACAATTTTATTTAGCATTATTTCTTATTGGTAAAATGGAGCTACATACCTACTTTCTAGGTTTGTTATTTTCTTAAATTTTATAATTTCTGATTTCTTGGCTTTGATCGTTGAACATCTAGAGTGTTTTATTTAGTATCAGGAATTTAGCATCAGGAAATGCTCTCGTGTGTAAAGGCCATCAGTACTACAACCATTATCAGCAAAATAGGATGTTGGGCCACCAGTAGTGGAGTGTAGATGGAATACCTAATTTATGAGATGGAATGATGAGGGAGGAAGGTAGAAAGGAAGATTGGATCAGGTAAGGCAAGGTCTCAGAACTATGCTAGGGATTTGGCATTAATCTGTAAGGAATAATAAACCATTAGAAGACTGTGAACTGAGGAGTGGTGGGAACAAATAGTATTTCTTTTTTTATTGGAGAATGCTTTAGATGGGGATCAGGATAAGGTATTTCTTCTGTAATCCAGGTTAAGAGAGTGTAGCGATATGAGTCAAAATACTGGAAATAAAGAGATATATTTATTTAATAATTATTTGGGAGTCAAATACATAAGGATTTGTAGCCTTGAGTTAGGATGCTTAAAGTCATTAAAACCCCTAACTCAACAGACTTCAGGAAATTTACTATTTCACAAAATGAGAAGTGCAACAGAGAGTGATGTTAGCTTTTCTGTGGATTCTTTTGATACGATTTACAGATTGCTGCACATCCAGACAATCTCCAGAGACAGAATAAGGACTATCTCTTCCTTGTGTCTCTTTTCTAAAGTAAGAGGACTTTTCCTAGAAACTCCCAGCCAATTTTCCTAGGTCTTGCTTAGCGTTGTATCCCAAGCATAGTCATAAACCAATCTGGCAAGGGGAAGAGACAAGTAGGAATGACTGAGACCATAAGGACTCTTTTCCTAATATGGGGAATAGAGGTGGCTTTTCCTGTAGTACAAGACTATTTGCAGAAGAGTGGATTGCTCTGTTAGGAAGGCTATGTTTGAAGGTGTAGTGGGGGAGTGTGTGTGTGTGTGTGTGTGTGTGTGTGTGTGTGTGTGTGTCTGCTTTTGAAAGAGCAGTTACACTTACTAATAATTATTTGTAAATAAATATTTAATGTCTCTATCTAGAGTATACTATTAATATCATGAGATCTGGGATATATATATATATATATATATACACACACACACACACATATATACACACACACATACATACTTATATACACACACACACACACACACACACATATATATATATGTATATGTATATATATTTTTTTTAATTCATTATTGTATCCCTATCACCTTGAATAGTATCAGACACACTGGTGATTTTCAAGAAGATATTTTCTGGTAAACTACTTTTGAAAGTCATATAGCATTCTTATATATACCTAATAGATTTATTTACCCTCTAGTAACATTTCTCTAACCCACTAAACTCTAGTCACACCAAGCTTTATATACTCCTTTAGTCAAGCCCATGTTTTTCCAGAACTGAGCAAGTGTTCTTCTCAAGCCTAGTTTCTCCTTTAGTTTTCTGTTCACATACTACCTCCTCAGAGAGTCCTTTTCTGGTTATCTTGTCTGAATTATTTTCCCACCATGAATTTTTTTGTTATTTTATTTCAGCATCTTGGATATTGTCCTCAAATACTAATTTTAATAACTTTTAAATAGAAATAGTATATGTAGGTCTAGATATCTATGGCTTTTCAATCTAGTTTCAATTTTTTGTACCAGTATACCTAGGCATGGGACAGGTTTGTACTCTATCAATATTTGCTACATGAACAATCATGGCTGAGGTCCTTGTTTCCATTATAGGTTGACTAGGGAATCCTCTTAACTAATCTAGAAATTTTAGAAAAAGTGTTTTTTTTCCCAATGGAGAATAATTAATTTGAATAGTTGTATAGTGTGATATTGGAGGAGAATTAAGGATGACTCCTAAAGTTTTAAAATTTAGAGTCTGTGGGGCACCTGGGTGACTCATTCAGTAGGGTCCGACTCTTGATTTCGGCTCAGATCATGATCTGTCAGTTCATGGGATCAAGCCCTGTGTCAGGCTCCACAGTAATAGTGTCGGACTTGCTTGGGATTCTCTCTTCGTGTGTCTGTCCCTCCCCCGCTCACACTTTGTTTCTCTCCCTCAAAATAAATAGATAAACATTAAAAAATAAAAATAAAAATGTAAGTCTGTACCACAGGGGAGAGAAAATGATAATAGAAGTAGCAATATGGAAAATATAATCTATCCTGTTATATAATCATCTGCTTTTCAAAATATTTTACATGTATTTTATATATTTTTATATGCTTTATATGTAGTTTAGATTATTTGAGTAAAACTAGGTAATATGCTTTTCCACCCAAAGTATCTTCTCAGTATTATACTATATTTAGTATTTATGTATTTATGTATTTATTTATTTATTTATTTATTTATTTAGCTACTTGAGTTTCTCAAAATTTTAATTCTATAAGCTTCATGAGGAGTTACCATAACATATGTTTTAAGTTATGTTGAAAAGAAGTAGAGAATCTTAGATCTTGAATTTGGTGGTATTGTAATGAGAAGGTACAGGTGTCAAAGAGTGATTTTCAAGAGGCTAAAAAGCATGACTTGTGCAAATATAGAAATAACATGTATTAAAGACTTTATTCAACCCATTATTTCAGGTAGTAACCAGTAAAATGTTGAAACCAGTTCAAAAACTATTTGAGATTTGCAGATTATATATAAAGCTAGCTAAGGTCTTCAAGGGAATTATACTTTTGGGGTTTTCTGTTCTACCAGGTAGCAATTATTTGCAACTCTTCTGAATAACATTCTACAAATTAATTCTACCCCTGTGGAATTCTAAAATAGACAATCAACAGAAAATCAAGCTCGGGGTGCCTGGGTGGCTCAGTCAGTTAAGCATCTGACTTCAGCTCAGGTAACAATCTCACGGTCCATGGGTTCAAGCCCTGTGTTGGGCTGTGTGCTGACAGCTCAGAGCCTGGAGCTGGTCTGATTCTGTCTGGCTGGCCTCCCTCTCTGTCTGCCCCTCCTCCCCACCCCCCCCCCCATTAAAAAATAAAAAAAAAAGAAAATCAAACTCAGTATTGAATTTTTGAGCACCAAAAGAGCACATCGTGTGTGTGTGTGTGTGTGTGTGTGTGTGTGTGTGTGTGTGTGAGAGAGAGAGAGAGAGAGAGAGAGAGAGAGAGAGAGAGAAAGATGACAATAATGATTGTTTGCTGCTAACACTACCACCAAACCACTATAGTATGTCCTGCAATTTAGATCTTTGAAAGTTAATCTATTTCTATAACTTAAAAAAATAAGGTAACCAGACATAATTGACCAAAGCAATTTTTAAAACTTGTGGTGCCAGATGAAATGTGTCTATAGATTCAAACCCTAGGTAACATACATAATGTAAATTTTTCCAAAATAAATCTGAGTGTTTATGAAGAAGTGTCATCAAATCTATCTAGAGGCTCCAGGAACATATCCTGACTTAGTTTTCCTTTAGGATGAAAAAAAAATTCAAAACTAGAGTCACCTACATTAAAACACTATTGCTGACCCAGTGCCCCTTCTGTTGTTATTTCATTCACTGCACTTCATGCAGCTGAACTAGATTGTATCCTTAATGAGAGATTGGTGACACTCTAACAGGGCTACTCAGCATCTATATCATGTAACATATGTCTAGAATAATAGGTGATATATAGTAAGTTCTAATTGGCAGAGTGACACAATTCTGATACAACATATATCATTTAATCCATACAATGAGAACTTTGAAGTAAACAGTATTTTACAGATAAAATCCAAAGTTCATAGAGATTGAATAACTGGCAGAAGCTCTTATAACCATTAAATGAGGTGGCAATATCTATCCCAATCTAATTGAAACTGCGGTCCTGTCTTCAACCATATTTCTTTTATCCTTAAGATAATTGTTTTCTATGGATACTTTTCCTTCAGGGACCTCTAAGCATCAGTCGGCTATTTTCTCAGCAGCTATATGATTTTTCAATAGGAATTCAGTAATAATAATAACAATATTAATATAGCTTCTACTTATTAAGTATTGTTTGTCATCTAATAGTTTTATCTCATGTAATTTTTAACAATAGTTCCCTGTGGTAAGCATTATTATTCTAACCTTATGCTTTGGGAAATTGAAATTCAGATAAACATCCAGAATTGCCCACTACATGGCCAGATCTGTCTGATTCCTCTGCCCACATTTACCTCTGTCATGAGAACTGCCCCTGCTGAATATTTAAGAACATCCATTTCTTTTTTTTTTTTTAATTTTTAAATGCTTATTTATTTTTGAGAGAGAGAGAGAGAGACAGAGTGTGAGTAGGGAAGGAGCAGAGAGAGAGGGAGACACAGAATCTGCAGTAGGCTTCAGGCTCCAAGCTGTCAGCACAGAGCCCAACGTGGGGCTTGAACTCATGAACCGTGGGTTCATGGCCTGAGCCAAAGACGTACACTTAACTAACTGAGCTTCCCAGGCACCCCAAGAACATCCATTTCCAAGGTAAACTTCTAGGATGAATTTCAAAAGACTCCCCTTCCCTAGATCCCGGAAGCATTCTTTAACTTTTGTCCCTGTCCTTGGGATGGGACTTAGGGGATTCTTGCTGATTTCTTGACAGTATTCCTGCTCCCCTCATTAAAGTCCTCTTCATGGCTGCCTGTTTGGCCAAACCACGTTTGTAGACATGGATGGTACTCTTGGTATAATACAGGAACTAATGTTCTGTCTAACTTTTCTCTATTAGTCTTCTTGTGCTATTGTTTATAGTTATTTTATAGCTCCAATTGAAACTATCATTACTCCTATATCTCCTGCTATTAAGAAGAACATCTTCTAATGTTGGGTCAGAAAACATTTTTATGTGGGCACTTGGGTGGCTCAGTTGGTTAAGCGCCTGACTCTTGGTTTAGGCTCAGGTCATGATCTCACGGTTTGTGAGTTGGAGCCCCATGTTGAGCTCCAGGCTGATGGTGTGGACCCTGGTTAGGATTCTCTCTCTCCCTTTCTTGCTGCCCTTCCCATGCTACCTGTGTGTCTGTCTGTCTGTCTCTCAAAATAAATACATAAACTTAAAAATATAAAAAAAAAGAAAACATTTTAATGTGTACCAAAATATGTTATTCAAAAGTCTGTCTCAGAAGGGTGGTTACATGGATACAGGTGGTACAACAAATACTACCAAGTGTTAAAGGATCTATATGTTATGTTATAGAATATATGTTATATGTATGTTAAAGAATCTATATGAGTCCACACTACTAAAATATTTCAACTTTCTATGTAAATACTTTCATAATAAAAAGCCTGGGGAAAAAATATCTACCTCCTATGAAGTTGCAGCTAATTTGTTTTGTGTTGCCATCCTCTCTCTGATAGACTAGATGTCCATGAGAGCAAGAATCTTTGTCTCTTCTGCTCAGAGAGGTGTCCCAATGCCTAAAACAGCAGATGACATATAGTAGCCCCTTAAAAATATTTCCTTAGTGAAAGAGTTTTAAAACTACAGCAAAGACTTATTGTTGCTTGTGGTAAGATGAATTTTTTTTAAAGCTTTGTTCTGGAACACTGCATACTGTGATAAATGCCTCAGGGTGGGGCAGGAGGGGAGAGTAAGGAGTATTAAAAATGTCAAGATCCTTCAAACAGATCTCCTTTCTCTGCTCAAACAGGAATCTGAGGCTCAGTCTTAAAATTTATTATTTTTTTCCCTTCTGGGTTTCCCATAGGAAGAGTTTACAAAACAGAACCAATGGGTCCTACCCATCCATAGACAACCAGTGAGTTCAGAAACCTTCACACTCCCCTACCATGTAGGAGAAATCCTCCATACCAGGAGGAACCCCAGGAATATTTGGGTTTCCAATGAGAATGCAAATCTAAGAAAGATAGCTAAATGAAGCAGTTACTTTTTTTCCTCCAAGAAATTATCTCATCGTCAGAGGTAGTAATGTTCCAACATCAGGAAGATTCAGGCTGTAAGTTGGGAATGACTTCTGGAGAATGTGTGACAGAGCAACTGCTCTTCTGGCTCCTCTAAGCCACGCTTCTGACAACCAGCAGAGAGAGAGATAAGAGGTCACAGAAGCCACTTCTGTTCCAGAAGCTGCAAATACATGGGAAGAGAATTCTTGCATGGACATGTGGGAGGGGTGGCAGTATAAGTCTGCCTCTCCTCAATGTTACTTTCTTCAGTCATGTCAGCAATATTCCCAGAAGTGTATGTAGGTGGGGCTCCCTCTGGTACCTTCAATATCACTATTGGTGTCTATGTTGTCTCTTGACTAGACCACAGGCTAGACTCATTTTTAAATATATTATGGTGGAAATTTCCAAACACAAAAACAGAAGGATTGGCATTAAATAAAAACATCTCATGGAGAAAAATTATTAACCATATAGGCTACTGTGTTAAAGCTATATAACCTCCATTTTATTAAAAATTAAATAAAACCAGTCACCTATTCTTATCATCTCTCTCTTCTGAAAAACTTGTGCCATACTTCTATTTTTGCACTCATTGAATTATTTTCCTTTAATCTACATGGTCATGACCTTCTGCTTTAAGCACTGGAATCTGTCCTTAGAACATAACCAATTTCATTTCTTCAAATACATACTATCTCCTACCATATAATCTAAACCACAGTCTGCATTTCAGGCTCTTAAACAAGCAAACAAGATGTTCTTCCTCATCTAGATTGAGATCCTTACTACCTAATGAACACATATCCATGAACACATTCATTTCCATTTCTTCTCAGACTTTCAGTTATGTCATTTCTCCAACATGAAAGTTTCTTCCATTCCCACCTTACAAGTCTGTATTCAAACAGCCCTACAAAACCTGATCTCACTTCCATCTTGTCCAAGCAGACATTCCTGATCATAACTGACCTGCTCCAGATTCCTAAGCACTTATCTATGCTAAATGTGGTGGTATGTCATGCTATAGCTTATATTTGTTCTGATGTTTTGATATGTAATCAGTTTGTATTTTCTGTAGGAGCATCAAGTTAATGAGATCAGGATACATGTCTTCTAAAGCTCCTACATCTGTGAGTTCTAATTTTGGTTGCTCATCACTCACATGAAATCTTTATATAGAAAAAAAGAAAAAAAAAACTTCTAGATATACTATGTCAGATATATTCAGATATATAGAACCTGAGAAGGTTTATAAAATCTAATCCAGACAAATTAATTTGCTAACTTCATAGGATTTGTGGTCAATCATTAGGCATCTTTATAAGGTTACTTGAAAGTTCATAAAAAAATAAAGCTAATTTTTCAAACTAGTGCAAAACATTCAAAATTCATTTATATTATAATTACAATATTTACAATAATTACAATATATATAATTACAATTATAATTGATGATATCTCAAAATAAGCCAAACATGAAACAGTCATTTTAAGTATTTCTATTTAATGTGTCTTGAGTGGAAATCCATAGAAGACCCTGTCATTAATTTATCACATAGAATTTGAACACCATCTCTAATTTAGCTCTAAAACTGAATATGTGTATTATGGTTTTGTTCTGTTTTCTATAATCTTGCTATCTAGCAGAATGCTATCTAAAGCATTACTGTATATAAATATGTATCTTTAACATAGAAAGAGAAGGAAAAACAGTTTCTGTCCCTTTGCTCATGCCAAATTTCAATAGGATAGTGACATTGCAAGATTATTTGATCACTATAACCAGTGGATAGGATCAGTATATTCCAAAGAGCCACCCAATTCCATGTTGCCCTCTTCTTTTTCTTCCTTCCTTCGTGCAGCTGGTTAAGTAAATTGAGCAAGGAACTCTTGTTTGTGTCGTGGGACAATAGGTAAGTCATGACCATCGGACATTGGCCAGGCTAATAATAAAATGAAAATACCTCTATTATTTTGCTATGATTTTTTTTTAAAGTATATAGCCCTGGCAGCAGCTTCTCTTCAGGAGAATTGATTGGTAAAACAGAGTCCAAACTTCTAACATCATCCATCCCAATATTGTAAAATGCCATCTTAAACTTATGTTCCTTCCCAACTTCTTAGATTCAGTAAGAGGTGCTATCTGTCAGATCCACACATTCATGGCACTAGAATCTTGACTATGATAATCAAGAAGTTGATGAACAAGCAGATGAATGTATAAAGTCATGACAGTAGCTATAACATGGAACTCTACTGGGTTGACAAAATGATATAGTTTTAAAAAATGGACCCTAAACTCTTCAACCCTTCCCTATCTATCTATCTATCTATCTATCTATCTGTCATCTATCCATTCACTTTTATTCTGTTATGAATTTCTAACTCCTACCACTAAAGATCTTTTGATAACTCATCTCAGAAACGAAGTATGTCAAGGTACAATTTAAATGTACTTTTGTTTCATGCCATTCTATGGAATATGGGCTGAAATGCCTGCTTCTTGTGTTAAGGACCTTATTGATTATTGCAGAAACTGTCTTAGACTTTGTTTATTCACTTGCTCAAAGAATGGTCTTTCATTACTAGGTCTTTAATAGATTGATTTCTATGCTACGTTTGCTTTCTTTTAATATTCTTTGCAAAGTTGTGGCTTCTTCCATTACTAATGAAAGAAAATTGAGGAGAGCTGTTTTGGCTCTCTGTCTCTTTCTCTCTGAGGACATATCGCTGTTCTATTTGCTACTGTATTCTCTTTGCCATTTATCAGAATTCTCTTCTGAGCTGTGGAAAGGGAGGACCATTTAAAAATTATTCTTTGGGAAGAATGTACTGCTGTTTGGGCATTGTCAGGACACTCTCCCTATAAAACATTACAAATCTATTGGGCGGGAACTTAAGAGAGCTTATGGATTTTATCACATCCAATGTTGTAAAGGGTAACAGTGCTCAGCAGATGCATATTAATCAATGAATATATGAATGTAGTTACTTGATAGGACACTGAGAATTTTGTTTGCATGTCTACAATAATATGTGATTTGATAAGAAAACGTTGATGTCCAAATTGTATATATTTAAAGCAGTGCCTTAATTAAAAAAAAAAAAAAAAAAAAAGTACCTGAATGACTCGGTTGGTTAAGCATTGGACTCTTGATTTCAGCTCAGGTCATGATCTCTCAGTCTTGAGATTGAGCCTCCCCCCCGGCCCCAATCAGTCTCAGGCCTCCATAATGTGCAGTTCAGTTGGTTAACCATCCAACTTCAGCTCAGGTCATGATCTCTTGGTTCGAGGGTTCAAGCCCCGCTTCGGGCTCTGTGCTATAGCTCAGAACCTGGAGCCTGCTTCAGATTCTGTGTTTCCCTTTCTCTGCCCTTCCCCTACTCACGCTCTGTCTCTCAAAAATAAATAAATAAATAAACATGAAAAAAAAACTAAAATCAAAACAAAATTTCACATCCATATTTTGTTTCACAGTTCTAGTAAGTCCTTTGTGTAGCTAGAATTTTAATATGTGTTTCATCCCTTTTGTATAAATTTGACCCTAGGATACTACAGAAAAAAGACTGTTCAAAGTTATTTCTTTACTACCATTATTCATTAATTCAATAAAATATGTTCCACTAAGAATATGTTCCACTAGGCATATGTTCCACTAAGAATCACAAAATGTGAGAATCAGAATAAACTTTATGAGTCCCGTCTACTAATACCACATTTTATATAGAGGATAACTGAGGGTCAGAGAAATGAAATGATTTGTGCAATGTGGCAACTAGTTGGTTACAAAGTTGAGAATAGACTGTATCATAAATGATTTTGATCTTATGATTATCTTATGATACTTAGAATTGGATTATAAATAATTGCTCAAAAATCACTTGTGTTTAATTTTTATTTGGTAGAAATTTGTCATTTACTGCAACATCAATGAAACTTCTGTGAATATGCAGAGTCAAAAGAGAAATAAATCTAATGAATTTTTTTCTTATGAAGTACAATTGAATATTATATTAAAGAAAGATTACTGTTGTTAGCTAATTTTGCCACTATATAGGGCAAAGAAATCTATAACAACAGATCTTTGAAGCATGAGTGATGTAGAAGAGTTATGGATATTAATTCAGTCTTTCCATGTGGTGTTCAGTGAAATATTAAGCTTTAGATTCTGTGTGGGAGTGTATCTAAATATAGTTGTTATTTTGCATTTTTACTCTGCAGTTTCTCAGACATATTCATGGCAGGGAAGGAAAAAAAAATGTCTACCATAAAGGCATGATTCCCGATAGGATGCTGAGAGGTCATTTCTTCACAGCCAAAGCACAGTATAGCTAAAATCAAGAATTCTGATTCTGTCTTCCTATCTCTCCCTTCTTGCTCTGCATTCTTCAGGGTGACTTCAAGAGTACATTTTTTCCAGAGATGCTGACTTCCATGAAAAATTCTTGCACAGACTGTAACTAATTAGTTTAACTTCAAATTACAATTGATCCATTTTCTGGCAGTCCTGTCAACAACCTGGGGTGCTGATGAGGTAATGGAGATCAAAAGTTCTAGATTAGAAATTGGAAACTCTTGAGCCAAGTATTCAGACTTGACCCAAGAATATGTTTTTTTGGACAGGCACGCTGTCTTAAAGTTCTAAGTTTTTTAATGTTTTTAGGAATATCTGTGTATTCTTGAGTTTATCATTCCCTATTATCTTTCACAAACCAGCTTCATACATTGATTTTATTTGCCTGCTATAACCGCTGCTTAAATGACCACATCTAGGTAATGTAATATATCATAGAATCATAGAATTTCAGATATGGGAAAAACTTCATCATCCAGATTAAGCTGTTGCTTTTTTAGATAAAGAAATGGATTCAGGGAGGTAAGCTGATTTATAGAAGATGAAACATGAGTAAGAAAAAAAGAGAAAAAAAGAAGCTAATGTTTATAGTGAACCTGAATGCCAGGTAGTGAGCTGGACACTTAAACTCACATCATCACATTTAATTCTGATACTTATAGGTGAAAAAAATGATATTTATATTCACATAGTTAGGGCAAAAACAAATCAGACTTAAAAGTCAAATATTGGTCAGCTTGACCCAAAACACCTAGTCTTCCAAACAGAACCACATATCTATTCCTGAAAGTCAGTGAACTGTCAACTATATCATATTGCCAATCAATTAAGCAAATGATTTGGGATAAATAATTATGCTTTTCACTTTATTTTTTTTTTAATTTTTTTTCAACGTTTATTTATTTTTGGGACAGAGAGAGACAGAGCATGAATGGGGGAGGGGCAGAGAGAGAGGGAGACACAGAATCAGAAACAGGCTCCAGGCTCTGAGCTGTTAGCATAGAGCCTGATGTGGAGCTTGAACTCATGAACTGTGAAGTCATGACCTGAGCCAAAGTTGGATGCTTAACGGACTGAGCCACCCAGACACCCCATGATTTGAGACTCTTCATGAGAAGTATTGCTGTCAGCCACATGAGTAGGTGAATATGGTTAACTGTGCAGTGTAGCTTTGGCCCATATTACCCTTGTCTTATTCTGGGGTTCATCTGCACTGTGCACTAACAACTGGGCTGATGTCTTTACCCTTGAGTCTGTTTCAGGCTTGATGCAAGGCTGCTATGTGCCTATGTTCTGTAGAGTAAGAATATAAAGGAGAAACACAGGAGGTAGGCTTGAGGAAAAGTCACATTTACATCTGAGTTGTCTGTCCAGGTGATTTCTGCTTCTGGTGGAACCAGCAAAAAAGGACAATCTGGATAAAGCCGAATTGGTTAGAAAACTGACACTGGTTAAGTGGATGATTAAAAGTGAATGGTAGAAGAGAGAACCTAATAAAAATTTGGAATTTGTAAAGGAGTGGCTTTATAGCTTTTACAGAAGTATCTCCATTCTCTGAGTAGCATGGAAGTAGCTGTTAAAGCCACTGGCCTCCGATAATTTATTTACAGTAGGGTAGGTCATTAGAAAGGTGAAGCATGCCAGGAGATTGAGGATTGCTGATAGGTTTCATCCTGGCTGCCAAGTCTGTTTGATTTGTAGTGGCTGCCTAGAGAGATGTGGATAAAAGGACTTTAAGACCTTATCTAAACCCAACAATTTAGTGTCCTGTGATTGATTAGTGATGTCTACATGGGCACAGAAATGTGAGTTATTGACATCATGTAATGTGTCTTTAATCCTGTACCAGATATCTCTCAATAATTGGGTAGTTAAAAGGGTCCACATCTGACTAACAGAAATTTAGCTTATCATTTGAACACCTTGATTAGCTTTAACGAAATTCCAGAATCCTTGCAACTCTGGCAATTGATTGGTCTGAATAGGTTAAGAGGATAGATAGAGTGGGATTTTCTCATATGTTCTTAAGCATAATTTGGGAATACAGGTTTTGCAGTACTTGAGAGCAGGCTAATATTTTTCTTTAGCCTGTCCAAACAACCCAACTTGAAAATGAGGCACTGGAATTCTGGGTCAGAATTCAGATCAAAACAAGGAGTACTAGCATGATGCAGAGTTCTGTTCTTTAAAGAGAATGTATTGGTTATGAGAACATGACTAGTTCTCTGAACTAGGCTTTGGCACATCGGCACAGATAGTTCCTTCTCAGAATTCCAAAAGGCAAATGAGTGTGACTTGCAAATTGTCGACTGAGGATGCTACTAGGGCAGTGGATGTCTGCAAAGAAGCATCACAGTAGGGGTGAGCCTAACAGGAAGGAAGACAAAACAATAAGCCTTGCCATATTGGGGGTTAAGCCTTAGGAATGAACTTTGCTTTAAAGAGTAGTGCCAAAGCTTGGATCATCCTGATAATTGGCATATAAGTGAACCATTAAATAAGGAAATTAGGAAGCCTCACCATGGGAATACCTGATAAAATTAGGACAGGAACATAAAGAGAGTGCTTGGCCCACTCGATTTTCTTATAAATGAAATTATGTAAGTGGAGTTTCAGTGTTTATCCAGAAGTCAGGATTTCCCTCTTTAATTTTTAAAGTTTTCTGGTAAAGGTATTAGATTAAGTGTTAGCAGACATTTATATCATACTATGAATGAGTCTGTGAGAAACTTTCCTAAATACACATTTTGCAAATCGCAAGAAAGCTGCTACAGAGAAGCTGGGAAGGATACCAAAGGAGTAAATTAGGCAAAATGAAAGCTGGAAGTAGGGGGATCCATGAAGACATGGACACAGATCTTAGATCAGTGATTTCTTGAACAAAGAAGTTATTGCTGAATGCAGAGAATAGATAAAAGTCCTCAAGAATAATAGAAATGATGGTTGATGAAAATTATTGGCATGATTCTTGATGGGCCTTATTAGGTTTCCCAGAGGCTGCTCTTGGGAAGTGTATAAAAGTAGGGTTACCAGATAGTCCTAGTTTGCCAAAGACTTTCCAGATTTTAGCAATACAGTTCCTTGTTCAGGAATTCCCTCATTCCCAGGCAAACAGGGGTGGTTGGTCGCTCACAGAGATGTGAAATATGGCCCTTTTCTGAGGAGGGGGGGAAGTAGTGCTTTCAGAAAATGTTTTAACACCTGAAGATGATCTTTGCTTGAAAAGCATGGCAACAGTAATATGGTCATCCTTTCAGGCATCGGTGAAAAAACCCGGAAAAGAACCTCTGTCCCACTTGTTCCCATCTATTTGAAGGGATGTGTGTGTGTTCACTCACATAGAGGGAAATCTGTTTCCATTTTTTTTTTAATTTTTAAATGTTTTTATTCTATTTTGAGAGACAAAGAGAGAGCATGAGCAGGGGAGGAATAGAGAGAGAGGGAGACACAGAATCCAAAGCAGGCTCCAGGCTCTGAGCTGTAGCACAGAACCCAATGCGGGACTTGAACCCATGAACTGTGAGATCATGACTTGAGCTGAAGTTGGACACTTAACCGACAGCCTTCCAGGCGCCCTCGTTTCCATTCTTCAAGCTGTGAACGGACAACCTTTTGTTTTGGGGTTAGCAGCAACTGAAATTAGTATTTATGGAATCAGCGTACCTCTCTCCCTCAAGGAACATCATGACTGAATTTGATTAGGAACTTGGTGATTTAAAATGTACATCTGATGCATATTAATACACATGTGTTAGGGCTACTGTTTTTTAGGGATAAGAATCATTATTCTTCATTATGCTCATAGTTTTATAAATCTGGAACTGGATTTTTGGATTTGATTATGATCGCAGTTTTAAAACTGTTTTTCATTATAAAAGAATCTCACTGGCCACCTCTATTTGACTTTACCATTTTGTACTTGATAAATTTCTCTTCTGTATCCTGGCTTTGAAATTTCATTAGAAATTTAAATGATAATTCCAATACCCTTACCAGGGAAAATCTCTACCAAATGTTATGTGGTGGAAGAAAATAAATAATAGCACTTAGACTGGAATACATAGGGAATGAAAGAATAATGCCAAAAGTCACTTTAAGTCTTTAGGAAAAGTCATAGTAACCATTTTGTTTTTGAAAATGGTTGAAGTGAATTATTTAGGTAATGAAGTTCTCTAGTATTTGGTGCTTTGAGTTTAATTGGTATCAGTGAATACATATATTATTTGCAAGATGCTGAAAAACTGGGGATTACACACAAAGAAGAATATATCAAAAATGTACAGGAACTAATCATAAGCATCATTAATTTACTTGGAGATTTCCCAAGTACTTTCAGTGATCAATTTTTACCTTTTTTGAGATTGGTTTAGTTATGGCTACTTAGTATATTTAAATGATCAGAAAAGGTTATATTTTAATGTGGATGTGTGCATTTATGTGTGTTTATGACTTCCCTTGTTTTACTTAATAGTGGTGGGCAGATGTATTTTGGTGTGAATATCATGTGCTGTGTTTATTGATATTTAAGCCCTAACACACACTAGTTCAAATCCTTTGTTGTATATATAGATAAAAGAGTAACTTAAAGACCTGGAGTCTGAAAACTGTAAAGCACTGATGAAATAAATTAGAGGTGACACAAGCAAATGGAAAGATATCCTATGCTCATGGATTGGAAAAACTAATATTGTTAAAAAATTTCCATACTACACAAAGCAATCTACGGATTCAATTCATTCCCTATCAAAATATCCACATTTTTTTCACAGAATAAGAACAAATAATACTAAAATTTGTGTGGAACATAGAAGACCCCAAATAGCCAAAGCAATCTTGGGGAAGAAGAACAAAGCTGGAAGGGCACCTGGTGGCTCATTTGGTTGAGTGAATGACTCTTGATTTCAGCTCAGGTCGTGATCTCACAGTTCATTAGTTGGAGTCCCACATTGGGCTCTGAGCTAATGGCATGGGGCCTGCTTGGGATTCTCTTTCTCTCTCTGTCTCTCTGCCCCTCCCCCACTTGGGTTCTCGATCTCTCTCTCTCAAAATAAATAAACTTAAAAAAGAAAAAGGAGAAGAAGGAGGAGGAGAAGAAGAAAAAAGAGAGAAGGAAGGAGAAAGAGAAGGAGAAGAAGAAGAAGAAAGCTGGAGGTATCACAATCCCAGATTTCAAACTATACTACAAATTTGTAGTAATCACAAGACTATGGTACGAGCACAAAAATAGACACATAGATCAATAGAACACCGTAGAGAGCCTGGAAGTAAACTAATGCCTATTTGGTCAATCAATCTATAACAAAGGAGGCAAAAATACACAGTAGAGAAAAGACAGTCTTCAATAAATGATGCTGGGAAAATGGACAGCTACATGCAAAAGAGTGAAACTGGACCACTTTCTAAAGCCATACACAAAAATAAACTCAAAATAGATTAAAGAACTAAATGTGAGATCTGAAACCATAAAAATACTAGAAGATAAAACAGGCATACTTTCTCTGGCATTGGGTATAGCAATATTTTTCTAGATATGTCTCCCAAGACAAGTGAAACAAACACAAAAAGAAACTATTGGGACTACATACAGATAAGCTTTGGCACAGTGAAGAAAACCATCAAGAAAACAAAAAGGCAACCTACTGAATGGGAGAGGATACTTACAAATATCCTATAAGAGTTTAATATCCAAAATTGTAAAGAACTTATACAATTGAACAACAGCAACAAAATCCAATTTAAAAATGGGCAGAGGACCTGAATAGACATTTTCCCAAAGAAGGCATGAGATGGCCAGCAAACACATGAAAAGATGCTCAGCATCATTAATCATCAGGGAAATGCAAATCAAAGCTACAATGAGATATCACCTCACACCTGTCTGAATGGCTGAAATCAACACAAGAAACAAATGTGGAGGAAAATGAACCCTCCTACACTGTTGGTATACCTCAGAGATTATTATGTGCGAAGTGGAGGGTAAGGGGCTGAGAGAGGACTGTGTATGTACTTGTCTTATTTCCCTATTTCTATCAAACACTACATTTTATTATCTTAATTACTAATAGTCTACTTAGGACAAAACTGTGTGGTTAAAAAAGAAAAATCAAATCAATTTAAAGGTTTTTGTGTACAGGATGTACAGGTGTACAGGTTTAAAGGCTTTTTTTTTTTTTTTTCAACGTTTATTTATTTTTTGGACAGAGAGAGACAGAGCATGAACGGGCGAGGGGCAGAGAGAGAGGGAGACACAGAATCGGAAACAGGCTCCAGGCTCTGAGCCATCAGCCCAGAGCCCGACGCGGGGCTCGAACTCACAGGACCGCGAGATCGTGACCTGGCTGAAGTCGGACGCCCAACCGACTGCGCCACCCAGGCGCCCCTAAAGGCTTTTGAGTACAGGATATGAGTTCTAATCTCAACTTGACTTTCTACCAACATGGGAGAAAGTCTAATCTTCAAAGATATAAATAAAAATAATATATATATGTATTATTAGTATATATTATATATATATCATATGATATATAGTATATATATCATATGATATATATAGTGTGTGTGTGTGTGTGTATATATATATATATATATATATATATATAGTATTTGAAACAAATTATTTCCAAGACTTATTGAAAACAGCTTACATTGTTCCTACAGTTTACCTATACTACCTTACCTGTATTTTGAGACATTTTCCCCACTTCTTTCTTCTTTCCCCACTTCAGCCAACTAGACACCCTGCCACTGCCAACATTTTCCAAAATTCCCTCCTCATGTAATTTCTTTCACGTACATATCTTTTAAAGGGGACTGGCATTTTATCTTCCTTCTTTTATATCCATCTTTCAATATCCTGCACATCTAAGATGTAACTTAAATATCATTTCTTCTCTGAAGCTTCTTTGATCACCCCACATGTGATATTTTTCTCCTCTGAATATCCTGCGGCATTTTGTAGGTCTCTTCTGGCATGTTTTGTCTTTGTTCTGTATTATTTGCATATGTGTGGTTTGCTTATCTAACCCCCCAAATTGTAAATTACTTAATGACTTTAAGGTGAGGATTTTAAGCAAGGTTTAATTTTCATAAAAATGTTTTTGATCTGTCTTCTCTGTAAAATTATCAAGATCTGTGAAAAGTTTCCAATTAACTATTTAGGCTGTGGAAGATTCATGGATACTAGCAAAACATATGAGCCACTGGATTCAGACATAACTGACAGTTTACTATTCAAAGTAGTAAAGAAGCTAGACTATTGGAATTTTCTTGTACAAGTTTCCCAATTTCCAGTTTCCACAAGACTGTAAAGAGGACCAGATATAAGATGCACATACACAGTTGGTTGCAATACAAGAGAAGAACTATGAGCTTAGAGAAATTCATCTTATATACCAAACAGGAAGCATGCCAGCCCATTGCCCCTAAGAGAGCCACTTTCTCTATCTTCCAAGGCTATTTACTGTACAAATACTTTGGAGCCAATTTGATGCCTCTGCTCACAAGACATGCTGAATTATGAGAAGTCCAAGGAGAACTGTCTCACTAAGAAATATTCATTCAATGGAGCACTTGGATGGCTCCGTTGGTTAAACTTCCGACTCTTGATTTTGGCCCAGGTCATGATCTCATGGTACTTGGGATCAAGCCCCATGCCAGACTGTGCACTGACAGCATGGAGCCTGCTTGGAACTCACCCTCTCTCTCTCTCTCTCTCTCTTTCTTTCTCTCTCTCTCTCTCTCTCTCCCCTTCCCCTGTTCTCTTTATTGCTCTCTCTCAAAATAAATATGTAAACATTAAAAGAAAAAGAAATATTCAGCAAGTATTTTGTGAGCACCATATATATGCCCTAGTTCTAGGCACCAGGAAATTAGGTACAAGTGAAACAGTAGACCTTTGTTCCAATGATGTAACTGGAAAAAATATGAAATCCATGAGAGCTTTGGCATATTACAACAGTAGTACAGTGCATCCTTCCAATACAGGAGTGATTTTGGTTTAATTTTGTCCTCTGTATTATATCTTCCTTTGTATTGGTATCGGCCCTCTTAAAATGTAATAAGATGAACAAATCATAGTTTGTCCTCTGCTGTTAAAAACACGTCATTAGAAAGTGTCATGCTTAACTACAGTAATCATCTTTAGGAAGTAATTAGTATACATATTACTATACATTCCACTCTAAGTATGCAAATTTGTACCTGGATATTTGATGAATATATTTCACTTTATGTATGAAAAAATGATCCTTATTATTGAATGAACTAATTAGTGACAAAAATTTAGGCAACCAACTCCACATTTTCATAGAGAGCTGATAACTACCATGACTACTACTACTGTCAAAATTAAATATTAAAAATAAATTTATTAAAAAGTATTGCTAATTGTTATTGCATGTTGCCAGAAGATATAAAAAATTATTTTTTACTCTGAGTTGTGAACATCATAGCTCCATGTCACAAAGCATCACTAAACATATTATCATCAGAAACATTGATATCTCATTTTCCCATTGATAACTTCCACTTGTAATGGTGAGACATGGAACTTGACTTCGATTTGACCATTTCTGTGATCTCACTTTATTTCATAAATTCTTTTATCTCGCCAATTATTAAATGGTATGTGATTGCATTTCTGGAAAACCATGGTGCTTCCCCAACAGAAGTAGGACATTGCCAAGGTTTCAAAAGGTAAAAAACAGTTATTTTGTTCAGCTTCTACAGAGGCTGTTCTCTGCTCTTTAAAAGTTTTGCAGGAAGTGAATTAATGTAATAGTTTTACAGTCTGTATAGTATAAAATAGACTCAGATTAAGCTAGCAGACTTGTTATTTGACAGTTTATAAAATATTTTAGTATCTTTTTGGCAGTAGCAGTTTGAATGTTGGCAAATGTACACATTGCTTGCAGTTTCAAAACCTTGTAATGAGTATTTTCCACTGTAATAGCAGAGAGCTGAAATTTGGATAAACCACTTAGACTTGTGAACTCTGACATGCATGGTAACAATGTCTTTGTAAAAGAATTTTGTCAAGTATTGGAGCTCCTACTAATAGCACATCCATCTTTCTGCACACCATAAATCTTAAGAAAATTTCTATTACTCTGCAATTTGTCTGGCTTATGCTATTTATTAGCCATTTTATTCTGCTGCTTTAAGAAGTAATGTGATGTTCATTTTATTGCTGGTTCAATAAATTGTTAATTATAATGCAGTGATTGCAGCTGACGTGATTTAAAAGCCACATTAGCACTATAGCATTAAGTTTTAACTATTTTACCCTTCAATTCCCTGTTTATACAACAGTAAAAGGAAAATAGCCTTAGACTAATTTAAAAAATGAAGGTACTTATATCTATTGATCACATGACACATTAGAAACTTTTTTTTAATAAAGGTTACACTTTTGTCTTGAAAAGTGGGGGAAAATGAGTGAACGATACACAATAGAACACTTAAGAGAATGGCGTATGACTCTAAGACAGGTAGAACATAAGTGAAGTAACTAGATTATATTTATGAATGTTAATATTAGAGGCGTCTACAAACTGTTAAATAGAAAAGCATATGGGTCATGCTAATTTTGTAAAGGTATTCCTTCTGAAATAAAGAAAAAGTTAATAAGAATATGATAGGTGTGACTTTTGAAGAATATTTAGTTTTATGCTCTAAATGATCAAACATGATCATCATTAACAACCCTATTCTTTTCAGGCTCAGACTAACCTAGATCATTCTTGCTTGGCTAAAATACATGAATTTTAGCCCCATGTTGTATTCCCATTGAAATATGTCAACTCACACTCTCCTCAACATGGAAGCTGTGACACTTCCTATACCATACATGTTTGCTGTTAATTATGTACTGCTCCATATAATTTCAGAGTGTAAAGTCTGTCTTTTCATGCAAAGTATGGAGTTTGCTCACTAACTTCAGTTCCCGGAAGCCAAGGATTCTGTTCTTTGTTTGTTAGCCTCCCCCCCCCCCCCCCCCCCGTACCCAACTCCCTCAGTATCCTGCAAAATCCCAAGCATTAATATAAACTCTTCAAGTAAATATATTGGTTCCAGAACATTTCTCTAAGGCTGTATCTGTATGTTTTAAATGATGTATAATCTATGAGGTACCATTTCTCTTACACTGATGAGTGAGGGGCTAGTGAATATGCCCGTTAATGCCAGTAAATTAGATTGGCTTTCTTTTAATTTTGTGATTCGGTTTGCAAAACAGGGAAAGGGACCAGGAGTTGGATGATTTGGGTGTCTTTGTGCCTTTCTCCTAACCCCCTTTTTTTCTGGCACAGTATGAATTTGGGCAAATCAGTGGAATTGTTCTAGGATTTGGTTTGAGTATTGTTTTGTTTTGTTCATCATCTCCAAGTAGAGAAACTACCATGTGCCAGGCACTCAACTATATACTGGGAGTACACTTGTAGATAACCCTTCTAAAGTTTACCTGCTAATGAGCATAGATATGTAGATATCCAGATGCCTTTGATTTTTTCCCCTGCAATAAAGCATTGATCCAACAATTTATAAATCATTATCTTGTGCTATCTATAGCACTGGGCTTTCTTCTTTTTTAGTGCTTTGTCTTATTAAAAAAATGTATAAAATGGATGTTATCTATATATGCTTATTTAAATGGAGAATTTGGCAATTATAACTATTTCTAGTACCATAAAATATTAGAAATCAAAAAAGATTTAAAGCCAATTAGTTTGTAATTTTACTACTTCAGGATAAATTGAGATTTCAAATTATATAGCTCTTTGGCTGCACTTCCAAAAGTCTGATTCAGTAGCTTGGGTTGAGATCCTGGGATCTGTATTTTCCTAACTCTCCCTGCGTAAAAGCCATTGATCTAGCTCACATCTTCGATCTTACGACACAGAACAACTGAAGCTTAGATCAGGATCTTCTTCATCAATATGGGACAGAACTTTCCCACCCTGGGCCTGGGCACTTGCTGTCCACCCTACTTAGAATGTTCATTTTCCTAGATTGTTCCATGGCTGGCTCTTTCTTTTCCCTCATATCCCAGCTCAAATTTCACCTCCTGGGAGAGACTTCCTTCAAAGGGTTCCCTTTCATTTGCTGCCTTTTAAAAAATCTGTCCAAAATGACAATTATCTTGTTTGACTCTCATTCTATCTATGACAATGTAAATTTCATAAAGCAGAATTCTTGGTCCCATTTTTCATTATTATAATCTAATACCTAGCATACTGCTGGAGCATTGCAGGCAGGGGAACATAGGGTGTGGAATGAATGAATGAATGCATGCATGCATGAATGCTTTGTTCAAAGTCAGATATATTGTATCAAGAGGGATAAGACTCTATATAGGCTTAGTGTTCTCACCACCAGGGCCATGATACCTCCCTTTTGCAATCTCCTGTTGTTTTTTACAGTGGGATAAGATTTTAAAAGTTCTTTGATTCAAAGTGTTTAATTTTTAGTTCAGTAAAGTGTGCCACAGGCTACAGAGTTGAAAGGTTTTGCCTAAGGGCATGTATAATTGGTGACTTAATTAGGAATGCAGGTACTGTATCTGTTGATCCAGTAGTCTCTTTACGTTATAACTTAGCCTGAATTTTAAATAAATATGTTGTTTTGACTGAATTATTCAGATTTCCCCAATCTTTCTTTACTTTTGAATATAAGAAAATTGCTTTTATCCATAAAGAGGGTTTGTCTAGTAACAGTCTGAGCATTTCTGTGTGTATATGACAGTTGGAAAAAAAAAAGTGGCTATGATCATAAACTTGTGGGTTTCATATGCATAAGCAATGGGTGCCCATTCCTGTCTTTATTTAAAAGGGGAGACCTCCATAGAGCTCTGGATTGACAAATTGAAGTGGTGTTTATTTCTCACTAGTGCATTACTCTTTGTGAAGAATTAGTCTATCTGAATATTCTACAAATTCTGTATTATATTAATCTAGATTCAATCTTTCTTTCTTTAGTAACCATTTTGAGAAGCCAACCACCCATCTAATAATTTGAATTTTCACATTGATTTAGGAAGCCCTCCTTTTTAGGAAGTCTTTTAGTAGTATCTTCAATATAAAATTGATCTTCATTTCTGTTTTGGCATCTTTGCTCAAGCTTTTCTGTGCATATTGGTCAAGTTATAATATTTCCAACTCCTTGTCTGTGTAGCATTGGGAAAAAGAAACAAGAGGTGGAAGAAAATAACTTCCTCTCCATTATCCCTTGCTCACAACTCAAATCGGTGTTTTAAAATGTGTTTATTCATTTGTGGTCCCATTTAACATGACCTAGTAGACTCTAGATCATGTAGCTGGCACATTAAGACAAGCTTCCAGGGTTAACGTGTTAAGATTTTGGACATTTGATTCCAAAATTGAAAATAGTACACAGCACAGGCTATAGGAACACTTCAAAATTATTTCTTAGAACGTATTTGACTTCCATTAAGACAAGATGTCTTAAATGCTGCAAATCTCCATAGATTCTTCTTTTGTTTCATTAGTCGATTTCAGGATTTTTTGGCCATAGTGGCATATCTCACTGATTTACTCAGATTCTGTATGGGTGAAACCCAAATTTTCATATCTTTAAGAAGCTCCCCAATTGATTCTAGCAAGCTGTAAAAATTGAAAAACCGCTAATCTCATTCTTTTAGGACATCATCCTATAGCTTTACCAGATTAGAACCTTTGTTTTTCTCTTACATGTAGAAGTTACATAACAGGGAATCTTTGAGAAATTGTGACTTATGAAAGTCCAAAGTGTTTTAAAACGTCAGAGGATCTGTTTGCCAAGGAATTATACAGAATCTTTTACTTCACAAATACTACTACTTCTGTATGACATGTAGACCTTGATAAAAATATATGCTTCCTGAGATAAGCTTGAAGAACATCATGGGTATTGTTCAGTGAATAGATGTTCCTAAATGGCTATGAACAGGCTTTGCATTATTTTCTCTAGCTTCCCTTAGCCTCACCAATGGTCCTGACTGCAGGGTAGGAGGACAGCTGTGTCTCAGTGCCGTGACAGCTAATGTCCTTTACTGCTGTTCACTTGGTCTGATTTCCATTTTTTCCCTGAACTTTATTTTTCTGTTTATGATTTCATCTCCTCTTCTAAGTGAGACATGTGTTATTATTTCACTGATCCTGATCTCCAGGTTCCCTCCTCAAGTGTAATACTTGGGTCCTACTTCAAAATTGCTGTACTGTTTCCAGCTACTTAAGATAAAGAACTCATTTGTTCTTATCTAAGCCTCAGAATCCTAAACCTTGGTAGAAACCTCTTATTACTGTGACCATCGTCATGTTCTGATAAGAACTATGACCATATCTGGGGCACATCAGGAAATATTGATACCGGATCCTCCGTTGGCCTTATATGTTCTCCAGCCGAAGCACTGTTTTGTAGAATGATCATTTCCTCTTGCTTTATAGTTGACCGTATCAGTTGCACTTGCCACCTTAGAAATATTCACCTGCATTAATTTCCATTATTTAATTGGCAGGATTACTTTCTAAGAGAGAGCTTCAAATTTTGGTTATATTGGTAATTACTGTGTATTACCTTGATAACTATTTCTCTTCCTGAACTCTGTCACCTCTACCCATGCTCAGAACCTAACCAGAACATTTCTTCTGTTTGTTCTTCTGTTTACCTAGTGATAGGATTGCGCCAGGATGCTATAGAAACCAGAGGGAGGCTTGTTCATTCTTTCACTTTTATGACATTTCAACTGAATGTCTCACAGCAGGTCAACTTCAATGTATTCAACCCTGAAACTTTGATATATAATGTCTTGTCTATGAAGTCTTCCTCGATCTCTACTTCCATAAATGGCACCAATGTTCTCCTAGTTGCTGAAGCCAGAACTGTAGTCATCATTCTTTATTCTTCTCTCACACCTTATATTCAGTCAACCACATAATTATATTTAGTCTCCAAAATGTCTAAATTCCAGGCACTTTTTTTTATTTCAATATCCATACGTTTTCTTTGATATCATCAACTCTTACCTACAAACCCCACTTAATTTCTTGCTCTCTCCAACTTCATAATCTATTCCCTTTTAGGGACAAGAATGCTTTTTTAAGGTAATAAATAAGGTTATATTACTGATGTGGGAAACAAAGGCAGAAGGAAATGGCAAATTAAATTAAATTTCCTTATAACCAGCAGCCATTGACAAATACTTGAGATAGGCAGAGTATAACATTCCTCCAGGAACTCCCTACTCTGTCTTAGTGTTAATGCTTTGCTAGAGGGAAAAACAACCTTAGCTTGACAATAGCTAGGCCTGCAGTATTCTGTGAGTCTTCTTTAGCATATGAAAATCCTCTTGGGAACTTCCCCTAGACTTTATCTCTCCAAACTCCCAAATCTATATTCAGTCTCTCCTCAAGGGGCAGCTCTTCCTGCCCACTGGTCCTGTTTCAGTATTTTAATAAAAACAACTTTTTGCACCGCAGATGTCTCAAGAATTCTTTCTTGGTCATCGGCTCTAGACCCCCACCACCATTCCAAAATTACATCATTACTACGATGTTATTGTTATGCCCAGAATTCGTGATCCCCAAAGACCACTAGGGAGCCGCGTCTGATGCAAAAGCAAAGAGCCTTTATTCGAGCTAGCTCCAGCTCAATCCCCTACCTGCACCGACGCAGCGGTGAGATACCAGGGAAAGAGAGGGAGTTTCAAAAGGACAAAGGTTTTATTGGGGCCTGGGGGCAGTTGGTGAGGTAATGGCTATGGCCTCAGCCGATTGGCTGGGGAAGGGTCCGAGTCCTGTTAGGCAGGTGAGGGGGGGTTACTCAAGGGGAGGAGGTGTGGTCAAGGTGAAGGACACAGAACAAGATGGAGTCGGCTGGCGTAGGCCCGCCCTTTCAGCTATGTACAAACTAACCCCTCATTTCATTGCTCACTTTACCTTGAGTCATTCTCCCTGCTTGTACAATAGAATTTTCTCCCACTTCCATTCTGCAAACACATTGGAGTCATTGCCAATTTAGGTCCCTGACAAATGTTATTTCTTCTGCTTGAAATGTTTTTCTTCTTATTTTTTCTATAGGTAGCCATTTTCAATTCTTCAAGATGAATTTGACCAATGTGCATCGAATAGATTGTGGGGTAGAGGGCACATTCTTGGAAGAGAAATGATGGTGTTCTGATTAAGGGTGGTATTAGCAGAGATGAAAATAACTGAACACATTTAGAATAGATTCTTTTTTTCTTTACATTTTTTTTAGTGTCTATTTTTTTTTTGACAGAGACAGAATATGAGTGGGTTAGGGGCAGAGAGAGAGGGAGACACAGAATCTGAAGCAGGCTCCAGGCTCTGAGCTGTCAGCACAGAGCCTGATGCAGGGCTGGAACTCACAAGCTGTAAGATCATGCTAAATAGGACTGAGCCGAATTAGGACTCTTAGCCAATTGAGCCACCCAAGCACCTCCAGAATAAATTCTAAAGTTAATAGGATCTGATAAAAATTACATATGTGAGAAGGAAAATTATAAGAATGATTCCTAATTTCTTGGCAAAAGTAGGTGATAACATTCACCAAAAAAGCAAAGTCTAAGGGAAAAGTTTTAGGTCTTCCTAGTGGGAAAGGAGAGGCAGCAAGTATTTGCAAACTCATTGTAAGGAAAATCAGCATTCATTTTGACTTACTGAAGGTGGGAGATGTGGGTGATGGAGAATTCAAGGATGACTTCAGCATCTGGCTTCAGTAAGATGCTGTGTCACGGAGGAAAGTTCTGGGAGTAAGTGATAAATCTACCAGCTCTGGAAACCTGGAACTGAAAAAAGATTAAGATAAGGACCATAGTTTTGAGTTATTAGCTTAGAGATCATAACTGAAGACAAGGAAATAGGTAGTATTAGCTAGAATATAGAGAAGCTGAGGCTAAAACTTGAAGGGTTGAGTGGAGAACAACTATCAAACAAGTCCTAGAATTTTGACCCAAGAAATACTAGAATAGTGTGTTAAGGATGTGCTGTAAGGGACAGACCAAAAAAACAAACAAACAAACAAAAAAAAAAAAAACAAAAAAAAATTTTGAGAAGGTAGGCTGTTATTGGAGTGAAGTCTTCCCTAAAGCATTTCTGCCCTAGATAGGTTTTGAGAATTTGCAATACAAAAGATTTGATGAAAGGAATTTCTTTCCTATAATATTAACAGGTAACAATGGTATTTACAGACTGCAGTGTTGACAAGCTTTGTTTCCTTTAAGTGAAAATGCCCTACAAACTGATTGGCATCTATATGAATAGAATACCTTGTTCTGGTATTCTGATTCTTAATAGCTGATAAAAATGTTCATTGAAAAATATTGGCTGCTTAAATGAAGGGCCTTAAATAAAAAGACAGTTTTGGAGGTCAGCTCTGTGCTAGATACTGGGCATTGATAATAAATAACTCAAACTTACTGTTCTTCAAGAGTTCATTCTAATGAAGGAGAGGTTAACAGATAGCAATTAAACCAACTACCTAAAAATTATAATAACATTTATAATAATAGTTATAGACAAAGAGCTATCCAAAAAATAGGAGGTAAAAGATGCTTAATTCTGTCTATGGTAGGGAAAAACAAGTCTGGTAGTGGAGGTAATATTCTAGCTGATATTCTATGCATTGGCATATCTTCTACTTTACTTTTGTTTTAAAGTTTTGTTTAACTTCCACAGATATTTCATAAACTTTTAGGGTAGCTGTCTCCTTGAGAATCTGTTAAATCATATGCCCTCTTTTCATAGAAACTGGACACTGCAGCCATTCACAAAACTTCAAATATTTAAGGACTTCCTGGATCAATATGATATTGCAGAAATAAATGGAGACCTTCTGTGTGGTTCTGATTTTTTTAAATGTTTATTTTGGGAGAGAGCATATGCTCATGACCAGGGGTGGGGCAGAGAGAGATGGAGAGAGAAAATCCCAAGCAGACTTTGGGCTGTCAGTGCAGAGCCCGCCTCAGGGCTCAATCTCAGGAACCATTAAAACATGACCTGAGCCAAAATCAAGAGTCTAGACACTTCACTGACTGAGCCACCAGGTGCCTCTAATTTTTTTTTTTTTTTTATTAATTCTAGACTTTAAAGTCTAGAACATTATATAAGAATGATATATAAAGTGTTATAATTTGCAGTATTCTTTTCTCTTCTTGTAGAATCTCATCCCTATTGTTGTAATTTACATATCACTTCAGACTAATATTCTAAAAGGACCACTTTGATTATATCATGACATTCTTCTGTTTTATCCCTACTAATACCTGAAGTCTAAAATTCTACATCTTGCTTTTATAGCTCACCGTAATTTCTTTTTTCCCTATAACTCAAAGATTATTAAGTTTTGCTTGCCCCTATTCATTATCACTTTCGTTGTAATTCGTCAAATGGTTATTAAGCCTGGCATTCTATGCCAGCCATTGTGCTGCTATTGGAAATTAAATAAGAAATAAGCCAGAAACTGTACCTGGGCTCAGAGAATATATTTTCTTTTGAATGATACACAGTATGTTCTTGAGATAACCTTGACAACTTGTTATTCTTCAAATTCCTTGATTCTGCTGTGCTACGTGATACCTGAAATGAGTTCTAACACAGACTCTTCCCATGCCCTTCCTTCCATACTTTCAAATTCTGAGCCTATTCAAATTTCTTCTCAGTGTTTTGGGAAGTCTTTGATTATCCCAGATTGATCAAGGGCTTCTCTTCCTTACATCTTACAGCTTTTTACTCTATTAGTTGTTATTTATACCAGTAATTGTAGGGCAAGTCAATATTCTGTCATTTTCCCAATGCTTATTATAATGTATAATTATGAAATTTTGAAGAGTAAGAGTGGCATTTTATCCTCCTGTGCAGTGACTGTCTTTGGGCATTAAACCAAAATACAAATGAATGACTTTGTGAAATTGGGCCTGTCACAGCTATGCCACGTTTAAAATTGTGATCTATAAAAATTTCTACTAGAAAGTGAGTTCTCTGAGTGGAGATAGCATGACACCCTCTTGCATATTATCCACATAACCTGCTACAGATGCTAAGTATATATTGAGTTAATAAATTAATGAGTAAAGGAACACTTTACTTTTTAAAAGATTATTCTTGACACTGCTAAACTAGATTTTACATGATGTTTCTATGTGAAATATTTTTCTTTTCAGAACTTCTAGTTCCATTCATGACAACTTTTTGGCATTTTTAAAATACTCCTTCCAGGGGCACCTGAGTAGTTCAGGTCATGATCTTACAGTTCATGGGTTCAAGCCCCATGTTGGGCTCTGTGGTGACAGCTCGGAGCTTGGAGCCTGCTTTGGAATCTGGGTCTCCCTCTCACTGTGCCCCTCCCCTGTTCCTTGCACTCTGTGTGTGTCTCTCTCTCAAAAATAAATAAACATTAAAAAATAATAAAATACTCCTTTCAAATATTATTTCTTCTTTCTTCTCTTTTTGGTTTATGAGGAGCAGAGGAATGGAATGGGTAGAAGCTGTTTCTTTCCCAGCTTTAGTTGAAGCCTGAGGCAAAGAACCTCTTGGTCCAGCTGCAATCCAATCTGGTATCTCTAATATCTGTAATAAAACATTTACCATGAAGTAGACTATTTTATGGAAAATTATTCATGTATCTACCTCCCTGGATCTTTACATTCCCCCTTTCTCTTGTTCTCTGCATTACATAGGATGAGACATGGAATGGGAAGAAAGAATCCAGCCATTTCATTAGAGTGCTAATACGCTTTCTGTAGAAAACGTCTATCATGATAATTTAGGAAAGGATTGCTTTGTTCCCTTGATGTATCCTTCTTGGGCAGGGAGATTGTATGTTTTCTTTTCCCCTGTCCTCCCCCACTCCCCACTTGCCCTCCATAAGTGGGTAGATTGGCTTTTCTTTTTTTTTTAATGGGAAATTGGTTTGGAGAAATATCTGGGGATTTGGATGGTTATCAAAATTGCTTCAGTGTGTAAAATGTAGAAGTGGAGTTTTCAAGAATGGACTGTTGTAAGATTCCTGACCCTCCACTTCTCTGTGCTAAAAGGAGAAAGCACAAAACACAAATATCTTGAAAGAGTTACACCCCTGCCAGTCATGTCATTGTTCAGTTGGGATAAAGTAACTTTTCCAAATTTGGAAAATAAAATTGGTATTAACTCTAAAAACCTGTGAAGTTTTACTCCAGCCCCTGGTTAAGAAACCCAATTCCTGGGGGCGCCTGGGTGGCGCAGTCGGTTAAGCGTCCGACTTCAGCCAGGTCACGATCTCGCGGTCCGTGAGTTCGAGCCCCGCGTCGGGCTCTGGGCTGATGGCTCAGAGCCTGGAGCCTGTTTCCAATTCTGTGTCTCCCTCTCTCTCTGCCCCTCCCCCGTTCATGCTCTGTCTCTCTCTGTCCCAAAAAATAAATAAACGTTGAAAAAAAAAATTTAAAAAAAGAAACCCAATTCCTGAAGAATTGAGCAATATTTTTACTTTTTGTGTGTTCTTCTTTTTTCTTTTAATTTTTTTTAATGTTTATTTATTTTTGAGAGAGAGGGCGGGGGAGAGAAAGGGAGACACAGAATCTGAAGCAAGCTCCAGGCTCTGCCCTGTCAGCACAGAGCCTGACACGGAGCTCGAACCCATGAACCGTGAGATCATGACCTGAGCGGAAGTCAGACTCTTAACTGACTGAGCCACCCAGGTGCATCTCATGTGTTCCTCTGTCCAAAGAAGAAAACTAGGCAGAGGTGAAGTATTGAGAAGCAAATGAAAGGGAGATTGGTTAAATATAGGTAAAGATAATATATGCCTAAAGATGATGAAAAGTGAAACAGGCATCTGTTTATATATGAAAACATGTTGGGAAGGCAGTGTTGGGTAGAAGTTAAGAGTGAAAGTTCTAGAGTCAGAATACCATAGTTCACATTCTGGCTCTACTAGTTGTGGATTATCATGGACAGTTAACCTGTCTGTGCCTCAGTTTCTTAT
Source organism: Puma concolor (assembly GCF_028749965.1). Lineage (NCBI taxonomy): Eukaryota > Metazoa > Chordata > Mammalia > Carnivora > Felidae > Puma > Puma concolor. The sequence goes on along the minus strand of NC_141674.1, from coordinate 138,410,486 downwards.
TTGGTGAAAGGCAATACTACTATCTAACTTAAGAGTTTGTCTTGAGGATTAAGTGAGAAACTCTACAAAAAGTTCATCAAGGTCAATGTGTTGGAAGATCCCAACACAAGATAAAATTAATATTTTATCTTAGGTAGGATATGGAGTGTATAGAATATAATGTGAGTAGTGTTTCCTGGAACTGTGAAATGTGGTGGTCTTAAAAGTACTTAGCACAATGCCTGCATACAGTTTTGAGAAACAGGAGAATAATTTAAAAGCTGGTAGTAGCAATAAATATTATTCTTACCCATATACTGTGTGCCAGGCAGTACACTAGATGTGAGAGACATAGAGATTAATATGATAGATACACTTCCTGCTTTCATAGAGCTTATAGTTTTGCAGGGAAGACACATAATTTAAAAAAACAACAGCATAAAATATGAGATACTCTCCTATAGGAGCTATGAGAGCAATTAAGATAAGTAGGGCATGATATACCTGCTGATAAAATAATGTTACTTCTAATTCTGTATTGCTCTATTCTTTAGATATAATTAAGGCTATAATGAGCAACATTCATAATGATTTTAGAGCCATAGAAATATTTTAGTTCAACCTATTTATTTTACAAAATTAAGGAGATAAAGACCAGAAGTGACTTACCAATACTGCACAGTTTGCAGAGATATAACATTGTTCTTTCCATAGCACCTTATAGCAGAAGTAAAACAATTACTTATTTTTTATGGTCAATATTTATAAGCATTTATAATTGGAACATTCACATGCCTTACTTACTTCATATGCCTTTTGTCTTACTGCGTTAAAGGCAAACTGGTAAAGACATTTCCCAACTTTTTAGAAACTAATGAATAAACAAAAAGCAGAATCAAACCTATAAATACAGAGAACAAACTGATGGTTGCCAGAGGGAATGAGGGCTGGGGAATGGGCATTATGGGTAAAGGGCAATGAAAGATACAGGCTTCCAGTTATGGAATGAAGAAGTCACAGGAATAAAAGGCACAGCATAAGGAATATAGTCAGTAATATTGTAATAGGGTTATATGGTGACAGATGGTTGCTACACTTGGGTGTGCATGGCATAACTTATAGAGAAGTTGAACTGCTATGCTGTACATCTTAAACTAATGTAACTTTGTGTGTCAACTCCACTCCAATAAAAAAATTATAAAAAAAGATTGTCACATGTTACAAGAAAATGTCAAGCATGGCAATATTCTCATTTGAAAATAAGATAAGCTAAGAAGTATATTTTAAATATATTATAGATGATTTTTCTTCTTTTAAGCCAGAAAAGCAAAATTATAATGAATTCTGATTTTGACATACTTAAAATATTGAAACTTAAAAAGAAAACTATGTATGAGGTAAATTAGTCATGGAATAGACATATGCATAATTGGATTTCGATGAATTAAAAGTTATACCCTAAAATATTATAGCCTTATAAAATTGCCTTGAGGATAAAGTAGATAGAATTGACATATTACTCATAATCAGTAAAACATTAACAAGAATAGGATTAACATCCTATCTTACTTTACTCTAAGAAGGAGAGTGGAGAGAGAGAAAGAGACAAGGAGGAGGTGGATGATGATGATGACTTTGTTTTAACTTTATTTATTTATTTTGAGAGAGAGAGAGAGAGTGCATACAGGAGGGGCACAGAGAGAGGGAGAGAGAGAATCCCAAGCCGGCTCCAAGCCATCAGTGTAGAGCACAGTGCAGGGCTCAAATTCACAAAGCACGAGATCATGACCTGAGCTGAATCAAGATTCGGATTCTTAACCAACTGAGCCACCTAGGTGCCCCAGATAATGATAACTTTATGGAGAACAACCTTTATCCCCAGTAATTTAAACATATTGTTATGTCCTTTTTCTACATTCACTGCATTTTCCACTGCCAACATCACTGTGATTTTATCTAATTCAGTCTTCGTCCACTCTGTGCTCTGGGAGGAGTCCTCTAGTGGACCTGTGATTTGGGCCACATCTAGCATGCAGGTCCCTCGGCCACAGTGATTGCTTTGTGGATGGGGACTGGACAAATGCAGATCCAATTTGATGCTCCTGGCAGTGTTTCAATTGACATATAATGTACTTACAGAGAAATGTACAGGTTTAAGTTTACAGTTCAATGATTTTGACAGTTGCATATACCATTTAATTCACACCTTACCAAAATACAGACTTTTTTTTAATTATTATCTGGAAAAATGCCTTTTGTGCTTTTCAGTCAGTCCATTCAAGGCCTCAGAGGAGGCAACCAGTTTTCTCATTCCATCAACTATCAAACGTTTTTGCCTTTTTCTAGATCAGCTCTGACAAGTTTCTAGATCATTTAGATTACCACATACAAGTTCACCTATTTCCAAATCATCACATAAAGGAAACCATACTGTATGTAGTTTTGTGTCTGGCTTCTTATACTCAGCAGAAGCTTTCTGAGTTTTATCTATGGTGTTATATGTTTTATTAGATTATTCCTTTTTATTTCTGAGTATATATCACAAATTTTTTATTTCTCATATTAAGAGGCATTTTATGTTGTTTCTTATTTCGGGCTTTTATAAATAAAGCTACTGGTGTGAGCATTTTTTTATAATCTCTTTGTGGGCATATGTTTTCCTTTATCTTGGGCAGACACAGAGTAATAGAATTGCTAGGGCAGTGTATGATTTACTTTAAGAGAAAATGACAAATTTTCAAAGAGCTTGTGTCACTTTATGTTCCCCATCCTCATCAACACTTGTTGTTGTCACTTTTTAAAAAAATTTAGCTATTTCATTGCAAGTGCAATAAAATCTCATTATGGTTTTAATTTGCATATCCCTGGTGTTTAATGAATTTCAGCACTATTTCATGTGTTTATTGGCCAATTATATATAATAAATATATATTGTATATAATAATGTATAATATATAAATAATAATATATTCAATATAATACATAATCCATGTAATAATATATAATACATGATAATGTATATAACAATATGTAATGTATATATAATATATGTATATTCCTTTGTTAAGTGCTGTTCCAGTTTTTGCCTTTATGACAATTTCTCCATATACACCCTCCCATCTTTTGTTCTGTCATACATTTTCCTTCTAGAGATGTTATAAACCTTACAAGGCAGTGTTTTATGTGTTCTTACAAAGTCAGTTTGCTTTGAAAGAATTTAAGAAACTGAAGACAAAAATATTTGACTTTTAATTTAGGCATATATTTGAGTTTTCATTTCTTTATGTTGTACTTCAATTAGTACTATTTCTCTTGTGACTGAATTCTACTTTTAGTGTTTCTTATTGTGCTCATCTGCCAATGACACATGATTTCAGCTTTTGTTGGTCTAAGCAAATATTCTTATGTGAAGTGCTGTCCTATTTTGTTAAATTTAGATATTTAGATTTTTTTTCTTTTAGCACTTCGAAGTTGCCATTCTTTTATCATCTAACTTATATTGTTTCTGATGGAAAGTCTTTGATTTTCTTATTGTTGTTCCCCTGTAAGTGATGTGTCTCCTTTTTAAGATTTGGGTTTTTGTTTGTTTGTTTTGTTTTTTGTTTTTATTGATTTTCAAAATTTCAGTATGCTATTCTTTGGTGAATTATTCCTTTTGATTATCCCTGTTGCATTCATTAAGACTTTTGGCTCTGTCATTTTACAGTTTTTATCAAATTCAAAACATTTCAATCATTATTCCTTTAAATAATTTTCCTACTCTAAATAATTTTCCTGCTCTCTCTCTCTTTCTCCTCTCATGTATTTCAGCCACATGGATTTTTAATCTGGTATACATTACTAATTTTTTTTTTTTTTTGAATGAGAGAGTGCTCATGGACACACGAGTGGGAGATGGGCAGAGAGAGAGAGAGAGAATGAGAGAGAGAAAGTGAAAGAGAATGTTAAGCAGGCTCTACAACCAGGGTGGAGTCTGATGCAGGGCTAAATCCCATGACCCTGAGAACATGACTGAGCCAAAGTCAAGAGTCCAACACTTCACTGACTGGGTACCCAGGTGGCATTGCTAATTTTTTATCAGCCTTTTTCTTTTGTTGTAAGTTTGGATCATTTTTCTTTTTTTTTTTATCTTGTATTTAAATATACCCATTTTTATTGTACAATCAAACTTGATGTTAAGCTGATCCAGCGACATTTCATTATAGACATTACAGTGTAAAGTTTTAGAATTTCCATTTTATTTGTTACAGTTTATGTTTCTACACTGATAATTTGGTATTTTTTATTGTTAGTATATAACTTTAAATTGTAGTACATGTTTATAATAACCATTTTAAATTCCTTATACTCTAATTCTGTTATATCTGACTTTTCCAGTTTGATTTGTATTCAGTAATTTCCTTCCTGGTTATTTGTCATGTTTTCCTGTTTCTTTTTTATGTCTAGTGACTTTTGATTTGAAGTTGAACACCGTGGATCCTGTATTATTGTATGTCTGAATTGTCTTCCTTAATGAAGTACTGAATGTTATCAAGCATATAGTAAATCTACTTCCAGATCAGCTTGATCCTTTTGAGGCTTTTTTTTTTAAATCATAGTTTATCCAGGGTAGCCTTTCTCCTTGGTCTAATTACTCCTCCCTCTAAGATGTGTAATTTCTGGTATCCCTACTGGAGGTCCAGAGTGTGCAGGAAGGTCTCCCTTTAGCTGCTGGAACTGCATGTTTCCAAGAGTGTGTGAACTCAATTAGTTATTTAGCTCACAATGCCCTAGCAAGTGTTCATTCTCTATTTGGTATTTCTGAAAAGTAGTAGTGATTCTTTGACTGGTCTTATGGAATTTTGTCCTGACTATTCAAGGCTTGATATACAACCAAAGTTGTAAGGGCAGCCTTTTGCCGATTTCTAGAGTTTCTTTCTTTTAGAGCTCCCTTCTCTGAAGTACACTGTCCCGTAACACCCAGCTACCTCAGAGACCTCAAACTCTGATCTTTTTCTTCTCATCTTATCAATAATGATATGCTCTGTTGCTTTTTCTGTCCTCTCTACCATGTCCCAGAAAGTGTCATTATGCAAAAAGCCAGACCAGTTGTGGGGCTTATGCTCGTTATTTCCCTTCACTAAGAAATCATAATCCTGCACTGACCCTAATAAAACTCTTGTAAATAATTATTTCATTTGTTTTGTCCAATTATGTGGTTTATGGCAGCAGGACTATCCTTTCATGGCTGAACGTAGAAAATAAAATGGATTCAATGCTAATGGCTCTCTTTGACTATTGGGAAAAAAAGATATGCTTTCTTTTCCTTCATTCCTTCTGTCTTTTGCTCAATTTGAACCTGGGATAACATAGGCCTAGAGGTGCTATTATCTATCTTGGTGCTATATCAAGTTTGAGAATGACACAGCATGGAAAAAAAACAGAGCCAAAACATGAAAGGAGTCTATGACCTGATGATTTCATTAAACTCAACTCTATTTGACTTAGATTTATGGTCTAATAAATGGCTGCATGTCTCAAACATATTTTAGTTAGTACTTTTGGTCTGCTTGCAACCCAAAGAATCTTAATACATCTTACAAACGACAGTGTTTTCTACCAGTGCCCTATGTAAGATTTTATGCTCTGATTAATATCAATTGAGTATGTACCATGGGTCAGGTGTTGTGATAGTAATTAGTGTTATTTATAATACTAGGCTGCATGGATGATTTGATTTGATCCCATGTGGTCATTTGTGTCATATTCAGCTTTATAATAATAAAAGTGTTATTTAACTAGCAATTAATTAAACTTTATTTTCTAAAATTGATGGTTATAAAATAACTAGGAAAACAAAGAAGTTGCAATTTAATAGTACATATCCATTTGGTACAATTTAATATACTTCTCTAATCAAATTTAAAATTTTCAACATATCATTTTACCTTAGATTACTAGCATAACCAAAGGAAATGAATTCTTACACTGAGATACAAAAGTCAATAGTTATACCATCTATTATTACTTTATTCATTATGGATAGCTTTAGCTTGATAAGTATGTGTGTATATATTTATATGTATATATATGTATGTGTGTATATAATGCATATATATTACATATACCATATATACCTATATATGCATGTGTGTATGCATATAGTATGTTTAGATGGAATTTCCACATTAGTGTCCAAAAGTTTCTTGTTTAGTGGATAGATAAGAATTGTAAAACAGATATTTCAAGTAGAGAACAATGAGAGTCTAAAAGATATTTGGTGCAACATGTTCTTGTATAAACGCAGTTTGGAAAGACACACTTAAAAGTATATTTAATATTTAGAATCAATCTACCTATAACATGAATCTGGTGTAGAAGTGGGAGTAAGCAATGAAATTTTCATGGTAAATTATGATACTAGGAGAAAATGTAGGAGTGTACTGGGATTTAAGAATCTTAGTGTGTTCAGAAGCCAAAAAAAAAAAAAAAAAAAAAAAAAAGAAGGAAAAAAAGAAGCCACAGATAAAAAAAAAAGAGCAGACTTCACTAGAAATGAAAAATAGCGTATTCACTAGAAACATATTCAATACATCTTCTGTGTAAGGCATAAGAGGCAGAAATAGGTTATTGAAATACATATGAATATAAATTGTGTATTAGTTAGAAAGCTACCAAAAATTGTTTATGCAGTGAATACTTCGTTACCCTTCGATTTTCTGTTGCTTGTTTAGTTATTTACTTCTTATAGTTCTTATCTAAGGTGCTTTCTTAGACACCAACAAAATGACATATGCCAGTATCTGACACTAAATTTTAAAATTGACTTAGTCTTTTTTTTCTCCTTTGAAAATAATTGAGAAAGTTTTGTTACTATAGCATGTTCATTATAGAAAATTCAGGCTTGTGTGAACATAAGATATGTTGAAATGGTCACTTTTTTGTAAGCACCTTATATTTTTTTATGCCTACCAGAGAGAGGATAGAGTTAGAAAGTTTGGGGGATAATCAGACTTCAAAGAGTGTTATGATTTATGCAGTGGTTTTCTTTAGCAATTGTGAACTCGTGTTTGTTTCCTTTAAAACAAGAAGTCTTTGATTTATCCAGCCAATAAATATTTGAATACCTACTATGTGAGGGATTCTTGTTACCCCTTATGAACAAAGCATCATAGTGTCTTCCCTCATGTAAATTTAGTCTACTGAGAGAGATTGACACTAAAAAATATGAACTGATAAAAAATAATTACAACCTATAGAAAGAGCTATGATAAAAAACAGAGTTGACTAGTATTTCATTGTATGTATATGCCACATTTTCTTTATCCATCCATCCTTTGATGGACATTTAAGTGATTTCCATATCTTGTTCTTGTGAATACTGCCATAACAAATGTGGGAGTGCTAATATCTCTTTGAGATTCTGATTTTAATGCTTTTGGGTACCCAGGAGTGGTGTTGTAGGTTTAAATGGTAGTTCTATTTCTAATTTTTTGAGGGACTTCCACGCCATTTAGAAAATAAGGAAATCCTTATGTGCAACAACATGGATGAAACTTGAGGACACCGTGCTTAGTGAAATGAACCAGTCACAGAAGGACAAGTAGTGCATTATTCTATTTTATACGAAGTACTTGAAATAGTCAAACAAATAAAAAACAGTAGAATGGTTGATGCCAGGGACTGGAGGAGGGGGAAATTGGGAGTTGCTAAACAGTGAGTATAAAGTTTCAGTTATGCAAGATAAATACAATCTAGAGATCTGCTGTACAATACTGGACCCACAGGTGACAATATTGTATCATACACTTAATTGTCTGTTAAGGGGATAGATGTCATAGTAACTGTTCTTGTCATAATAAAAAAAATGTTTAAGTTTAAAAAAATAAGGTGTTTGATAATAAGGTGGTTAGAAACGGCCTGACAAGTAATGTTAAATGAGCTTTAAAAGATAAGAAATTTCATAGAGGGCAAAATTTGGGTTGGGGGTAGAGGGTTCTGGCAGAAGAAATACAATTTGCAAAGGCTTAAGGCAGAAATAACTTAGTTAGCATGTTAATTTTTGTTCCTAAGAAGCTAACCCTGAGAGAGAGTTCATGTGCAAGTGACTTGTTGAGGAAACCTTAAGAGAACCCAGTATGGGAATGACCAGGGCAGGAAAGAGAAAGGGAAGAGCCAAACAAGGGTGGGATTTAAGCCTCAGCCCTAGTCTCAGTCTGACCCTACTGCAGAGCCCTGCAGTATAAAGTATAGTTCAGAGTGATTCCTACATGAGGCCATGGAGCTGTTTTCCATCCTCCTATAGCCATCAGTCATTGGTTAGGAACTTGTCCAAGGGATACAAACTCCCAGGAATTTCCAGGGCTTTGCATATGCAGGAAAAGAAACTTCAATAAGTAGCCAAAAACAGTCTTCTAAAAAGAGCCACTATATATAAGAAGTTAGAAGCAATAGTCTAACAGCCTCTGTGCACACAGAAGCCAGAGCAAGTGTGCACAGAAATGCTAAATGGGATTTAAGGGATCTGTTTGGAGCTCCAAAAGTATCTGCCACAGCTTGTCAGAGGAAATCTGTAAGGAGGCTAGAGCGACTCTAGCCATAGGCAGAGACAGATGGATGTAAGCCAAAGTGGAAGGTAAATCAGGGCTAGCAATGTGGGATTTAGCAGGTGATGGTATAGTGTTGGCATTCTATTATGCAAACAAATGGGTGCCAATACAGAAGAATGACACAAACAGATATATGTTTCAAAAAATATCTGTGATTATTATATAGAGGCTGGTTTAGAAGAACAAGTAAGGGAGCCAGGGTTTTTTAATAATCAGAAAAGAGATGATGGTAACTTGGATTAGAGTGGTTGCAATGAAGAAAAGAAATAAGTCGGGACACTTGATACACATTTAGGAATGGAAAATTATTGGGCATGGTAACAGATTGGATATAGAAGTCAAGTAGAGGGGGGGGGTTGCTATGGGAGGTGTCAGACGTGCAGTAATAATAGGATCTGACAATAGGGAAATCCTCTTTGACAAAGAGGAAAGTAACCGGATAAATTGACCTTAACCTTAAATACTGAGAGTCAGACCTTCTCCATTACTTCTGTGACTCCAGGATACTGAAGAGCACAAATCAATTCTGTCAGGTTTACAAAATCCTAATCATCTGGTTATTTACATAAATGTGAATTTAAATATGTATATTGATCATTGACTATGTGTCAGATTTATGAATACAAAAATGAATAAAGACAGCCCGTTTCCTCAAACATGTACAGAGCAGACATGTACACACTTAAATTAAAAAAAAATAATTGAGGAAACTTAGGATCAACACATCTTCTCTTAGAACACACGACCCTTTTATTTCAAAAGTGATAATGTGAGCCAACACACCCAGAGAAATTCAAAATCCAGCATTAACTCCTGAATCTCTCCAGTCACACATCACATACCACAAATGCCTCATTTTGTCCTCCATAACTAAGGACAAATTATAATAGAGAATATACAATCCATAAGAACTCATAATTTATGATTTCACAATTTGTGGTTGAAGAAATCTTACACACAATTATTGGGTGTCCTCTATGATTAGATATATCCTAGCAGACCCAAAGATACTGGAGATACAAAGTGAAATTAACTACTGACCTTGTGCTTAAGGAACTTGCAGGCTACTTATGACTTCACCCACAGTAGAGGGATTAAGGTATGGTGTGAGGAACTAAGAGGGTAGTCACAAGGTGTGCTGCATTATGGGAGTACTTAACCTTTGAGAATACTGGTGATATCGGTGTGCAGGTGAATTTGAACCAGAGGAAGCTGCTTGATTGGTATTGTACATTTTTAAGCCTAAAGAATAAAGAAGAGTTTGATGGAAAATAATTCCCTAACTTCCGTCCTCCTCTTTCCTGAACTGAGGAAAGAGGATTTCAGAGCCTCGGGTATCTGCAGTAGAATAGCACGTGCAGTAGAATTAGTGATAGAATGCCCAGGATGGGGTAGGCATGATGGGCAAGCTGGAGCTGCACAGCAAGAGTATGTGCATTATACTAGGAACATACAAGGTAAATAGTTTCGATTTTATCAGGGAATGGAGACACTGAGGACTTTTAAAAAAAAAAATTAAATGTTTTATTTATTTATTTTGAGAGAGAGTGAGTGAGCAAACATGTGAACGGGGGAGGGGCAGAGAGGGGAGAGAGAGAATCCCAAGCATGCTCTGTGCTGTTAGCACAGAGCCTGATATGGGGCTTGATCCCATGAACTATGAGAACTATGAGCCAAAATCAACAGCCAGACACTCAACTGACTAAGCCACCCAGGCCCCCCAACACAATGAAGAATTTTTAAGTAGGGATGTGGAATATCCCCTTATACTTAAGAATACTTACTCTGACTGAAAAGGTAAGTATAGGAGACTTGAGGGCATTTAAATAGCTTCTGCAATAGTCAGGGATAAGAAATTAATAAAGCTTGGCCAAGTTCAGTAGCTGAGCAAGTATAGAATTACAGATACATCCATGAGACATTAGGAGATAGTCTATGAGGTATAAGAGTTCTTACATATGAGAGGTGGGGAGTTTTGGGGGTACTGAAGAGGTCTCATTTTCAGAATGAAATAACTGGTCTCATTCATCAAAATTGAGAAGTCACTGAATGAGCTTCTAGAATTTTTAGGCAAAGAAATGTCCTGTTTTCAATATGTTGAGTTTTAAAGTCAATGGTTGTGAAAAGGAAAGTAGAAGTACCCTATAGTTTATTGAGTACACCGGGCTGATTTCAGAAAAGAAGAGGTTGGAGAGAGATTAATAAGTGTAAAGGCCATATGTGAAATTATGAGCCAAAATAAGGCCACCCAGAGAAAGTATGTAAAGATAAGAGAAAAGGGCCTGGAGAAAAGAGCACCGATGTATAAAGAACTGAGAACAATGAAGGTATGGAAAGATTGAATAGAAGGCAGTAAGACAGAGAAAAGCAAAAGACAACGTAGTCATAGGGACCATATGAGGAAAAGTATCCAGAAAGAAGGTGTGGACAATCAAGATTAAATATTTCAGGTTAGCTAAGATAAAAAGTAAAGGGTCTGTGCTCTCCCCACCCCCCCCAACCCCCATCCCACAGTATGTAGCACTAGATTACTGAAAAACATGTCTAGAAATTTTCAAGAAAATGGTTAGAGAAAATTGGATCGCAGTGTGTTTGAAAATGCTGTGAAGATAGGTGACTCATTTGTTTGGCTCTGAAATACAGTAGATAAAGTGTGACTAGAGTGTATGTAGCATGTTATCAAGGGAGGTTTCATTTTTTAATATTTTGAAACAAGTTAGAGATATATACTTTTTTTTTATACAGGTCGAAGGGAACAAGTTACAAAAGAACAGACTCAAGTAGGAAATAGTAGGGATTAGTTGATATGTTGAGTTATCTAGAATATAGGTGGCAAGCTTACTCCAGGGCTACAACATGAAATTCCTGTTCACTGGAATGGGAACAAAAGGAGAGTAAGATGGGATTTGATGTAGAGACATACATATTCAGAACTGATTGTTTGGGGGGGGGGGGCAGCAGTTTAAAAGGTTCTCACCTCATGGCCTCTAAATGATCTGTCCAGAGTTGGATAGCAGTGGTCCTTAGAAAAAGGAGCTTGAGAAAAGCCAAAGTTCTGAACATACACCTATGGAGAATGGGAAAAGAAGCTGAGCAAAGAAAAGCTGAAGGATTTTCAGGCAACTCTGGGGGGGTCTCCTGAGTCTGAGACTACCCATATGTAGTGGACAGACCTCCATGGCTATGAGTCATCCCAGTGAGCTAACCCACAATTAATCCTTCTCTGGTGTGCATGGGGATACTTCCCAATCACATGTATGCCACTACCTTCCCAACTTCCTCTACTTGAAACTTCCTTGTTCAATTCTACCCTGTTAGAAGCAGGTTTGGCTTTCTGTGCCTCCCCAAGTTAAAATAAAGTAACTGAATAAACAATCTGTTAGCAGGTTAATGATACAGGGATAAAAGTGTTACGTGTTCTCCAGTGAGCTGCTGAAGATGATATATTACAAGCTTTCCTCTCTAAACTGTCTATATTTTAAAACATCCCCAAACTAAAACATTAAGGGAAAAGATGCAACAGTTTAGATGGAGATAATCTGTTTTTCATTTTCAGGCAGTGTTAATACCTATTCTCTAGGGAGTTGAGGTTTCTGGTCTGTGTGTAGGAAATGGCAAAAGCAGAGAAGCACAACGCTCCACACTTTGGTGGCCACTCTCCCTTAACAAGTTTAATTGCCTCTTCTGACAGAAAATATTTTGGAAAACCAGCACTTGTTTTCCTTTACAGATCATCATGGCAATTCACAAGTGTACAGTGAGCAAGTTGGCCATGAGCAGCTCTGAAGGATGTACTGGCACCTACATGATGCCAGACATCTGGAGGCAAATTTTCATCTGAAGAGTAGGTGGGGCTGTATATTTTGGAAGCATAATGCTGAACATCTGGATATTTGGAAATCAACTCATTGCCTAGCATTCTACATAGAAATATTTTGTTTTTGGTAGAGACAGTCGCAGGCTCTTTACCCTTAAAAGCAATATCATGATTTATGTTTATGTTTTCTCTATTAAAATTTGAAATTATACAGCACTGACAATGTGAGTTAAATATTTAGATCACTAATTAATGTTAGGTCACTCTCTCTCAAACTTTAATAGTACATTTGAATCAACTGGAGAAATTGCTCATAAGTGTTCTAATTCAGAGCACCCTAATTCTGCATTTCTAGCAAGCTCCTTGGTGATTGCACTGCTGCTTGTCCTCACTTATGACTCATTCAGTGGCTAGGTTCTAGATCTGCACTGTCCAATATGGTACCCACTTGTCATCTGTGGCTTCTTCAATTTAAATTGTTTGAGTTAAAGATTTAAAGATCAGTTCCTCAGTGCCACTGGCCACTTTTCAAATACTCAGTTGCCAAATATAGACAGTGTAAATATAAAACATTTTCATCACTGCAGAAAGTCCCACTGGGTGGTGGTGTTCTAGATGCATGATTCCATAGCTTTGTGCATTCACAAAGACTTGGAAAAATTATTTGGAGTTTGCTTATAATTAGTCCCATTTAAAATCACGTAAAGACTTCTACAAAAATGGAGTTCCAAGTTGAATACAGTACAGCAGATCACAATTTTGGAGTCTAACATTTTATTTTAAAAACATTTTTTTTTTTAGTAGCAATGGACACTGACGTTTGTCTGAATTAGAATATATATTTTAAAATGGTCTAACTGTTGTACTAAACTCCACCAATATATTTAAATATAATATATTTGTCTATATAATTCATCATAGTGCAAATGCAGATGCTTCTATCCTGATTTATCTTTTGTACTTTTCCTTTGTTTTGCTTCATTACCACTTTTTATTATCGTTGTTGTTGATGTTGTGTTGCTATTTCTGTTAGGTGCTGTACGCATACTTATTAGTATTGCTCTACTTAGATCCCCAAGCATCAACAGGTCCTTGAATAAATAAACACATAAATAATGTTGCAAATTCATTCAGTAATGAATTAATGAGGTATCTAGATACCATTCATAAAATTAGGTTGCCACTCCCTGGTCTGATTCATTTCAGCTGTATAGTTTAGTAAATTACAGAGTCTCTTGAAGGCTCAGTTTCTTTGTCTGTAAAGGATAGATGATTCACAAAGATTCAATCAAATAATGAATGTAAAAGTCCCTCTAAAACTGAATCAGTGCTGTGCACATGTATTATTATTATTATTACAGAATGATTTTTTTAATGATCACTTAAAGTAGTGATGCCCAAATACTTTAATGTCAGTATTAGGTTAAAACATAAAGTTCACTGGGAAGATGATTATCACTAAAATGTTTCATACCATGTAGACCTAGAGGTGCAACAACATAAAATTGAATATGCAACTTGAAAAATAAACCTGGGCGTCAACCTTAAGGTTTTAATTCTCACTTATAAACTCTGGTTCTAGAACCACCTTAATGTAATTAAGAACAGTTGCCAAATAATATAGACAGAAAAGTTTTATGCATACATGCACATATATTCTATTTAATATAATATTAAATAGAGTACTGCAAATATAAACAGTACTCTCAGTTGTAAATTCATGAGTGTCAGAGCAATTGACCAATGATATTTTTCCACTAGCTTTATGAAATGCAAATTATATTGCACATACACTAGTGCTTTTCTCTCTCTTCTCTCACTCTGCTTCCACAGACAGTTTATTGTAAAGTTTCAGTGCAGCTTACCTCCTGTGAAGGTTAAGCTTTTCAGATAAGTACTTACTTGCTCTAAATCTTGCCTATGAACATATCCTATTTAAAATTGCAGAACTGCAGAAGTAGATTTCAAGTTTGCATAATGATGCAGAAGATCACAGTTTTGAGATATAGCACAAATTAAATGGTAGCCCAGATCTACTTTTTATATAAGCACACACCAATTATCTCTTAAACAGTTACTCATGAACATTATTATTAAAATAAAGTAGTCCATGTAGGACAATCAGTTGCACTATTCAGACTTCCCTGAAAATTCTTTTCAGTGCCAACTGGAAATTTTGCATTAACCATGAATAAGTTTGAGACATTCTTCATTCTTACATTCAAGTAAGTTTTAGCTAAAATGTTGGAAAACTTCTGCCTAAGAATGTGGTGAACTTTCCTCCCTCCCTTCCCAGTTTTGATTTTTGTTTTGATTTGTTTTTGTGGTATTTGGTTGAGCATTAGGTCTTCACATTGAACACTTAGCATGTCAAGGAAACTAATGATCTAAAATTGTAAGAGATTTTAAATTGATCAACCTGCCTATTTCTCATGCCTGCTTGAGAAGTTTTTTAGAGCCTTTCCATTCCTTTCCTTCTATGCTTGCCTGGAGATTTGGATCAGATGAGTCTGAACAGAATCCTATCTTATTCTTTGAAACAACACTTGGTAAAAACTGGACTGTCAAGCCCAATATATTTAAAAATTACCAACAGAGAAGATTGTGTAGGTTTTTACAAAATCTGGAATTTACACAGTTATATTTAATCTTTGTAAGGCAAATACTCAAGCTAAGCTTCAATGCAAGAAGGTGGATTGGTCATTTTAATCCAAGTAGTTAGTGCGTTGAGCTAAAGTCCAAGCTTGAAGGTGGTGACTGCATTGGTCTTACGGAATTAAGTGTGGCACTTGGGCTAAGAAGCTGGTGATAGATCCAAGTCAAGTAAGATTCACCATTACCTAGGTAGGAGTTTGAGCTCAGGGATCCTTAAGTAGAATTTGAGACTGAATATAGGTAGGATAGGAACTCTGTATGCAGGAAGAAGAGGTGGATGGGGAGTCTGAAAGCAGGCTGATAGAAGACGGGCTTCAAATGAACTGGCTCCTTTGATGTTGGAACTGACTGGCATTGAGCTGCTAGAGATGGAGAGTGAATTAGCTCTCTTTCCATCCTCTAAACTTATTTTTATTTCCTGGGAAAAATCATCTTTTCAGCAGAGCTCACCTTGTTTTGATATCCATTCCTTTGAAGCTGCTGTGGTTGGTGTCACACAACTCTGATTCTGAAACCACAGCCACATACACAAGATTTGGGAAGTTGACTCTCAGTACCAATACGTACTATAGGATGGCATTTACTTATCAGGTCTTGGCAAACAGTGCTTCTAGCATGTCTATTTGCATCTGAGTCAGTGTGGTGGTCTGTCTTATTTCCCAGAAGTGGAGAAGTGATGGTTAGATACAGACATTTGATTAAGATGAGAGATCATGCTAAGGGATGGAGGAGTGAAGTCAGCTCACATGGGGCAAGCAAGGCAGAAGAGCTTGTTTCACGAAGGGTAGGCATATTCACTTAGCCCTTAGTGAATTTTTGGTGGTGGATTGAAAAACAAATAGGTATGCAGACAAGTAGAAAGAAAGAAAGAAAGAAAGAAAGAAAGAAAGAAAGAAAGAAAGAAAGAAAGAAAGAAAGAAAGAAAGAAAGAAAGAAAGAAAGAAAGAAAAAGAAAGGGAGGGAGGGAGGGAGGGAGGAAGGAAGGAAGGAAGGAAGGAAGGAAGGAAGGAAGGAAGGAAGGAAGGAAGGAAGAAAGGAAAGAAAGAAAGAAAGAAAGAAAGAAAGAAAGAAAGAAAGAAAGAAAGAAAAAGAAAAGTCCTAAAGATTGGCATTGGGCTAGTTAGAATTCTTGAGTAAAATTAGAATCACAACAGTCTCGTAATGTCAAGTCTCTGAATTTCCAGGAAGAAAGGGTACACATTTGTAGTGCAAGTCTGCTTCCCTGTTCGTTTTGAGGCATAGAAACTGAAGATCCTGCAAGTGATTTTCAATTTTCAGAAATTTGGATTTATAGCAGCTGCAGCATAGTTCCCTGCTTCCTTTTGCTGCTTATACACCCTTAATAAATTGAGTTTTAGTAGTTGAACAGGGTGAGTAAAAATGTAAGGTTAAAAAAAAAACTAGTCAGTATTTTTTCATGTAATCTAATATTAAAATTCTATAAATTCTCAAGAAAAATTATAGCAACTGTAGAAATTTAGGCAGCCACCTATTAATGAAAAATGAAGAACTGAATACAATGTAATATGGTTAATAATTTACACATTTTGAATTAAGGTCTGGCAGAAAAACCTAATGGAATTATATAAACGATGGTTTCATTTATTTTAAATTAAATTATTTTTAGATTTATGTTTTGACATTTTATTGACATTAGGTTTTTAGCCTAGTTGTTGACATTAGTTTTCTTAATACATCCCTCACCTCCCAATAACAGTGGAGAATTTGTTATTAAGGATACAGTTTGAGGACCATAACGCTTTAAAAGTTATGTAGTCACTTCATCTTGGAAAAACACATTTTGAATGACATCTATGCTCTTTACTTAAGAAACACTTTGGAAAGCAGAAAAAAGAATTATTTAGATACATATGCATTTCTCCATATCCTTCAGTTGTAGTTGTTAATATAGAATTACAGTGATCATGTAATTCATTGTTCAAACTTGGATCCTTTGAGAATGATATAAAATGCATTGCTGGGCAAAAAGTTTCATCTTGGACTGTGTTGGCCAACTAGAACATAGGGGTGCCGTCTCCAGAATATTATTTCTGAATACTCATCAACAGACCATATATTTAAGTATTTTACCTTCTTCACTGTTAACTTCAGGAGTAAGAGAGAAATGAACACTACAGGGAGGAAAAGAAGCATTTAAAAAGCAACCAACCTGGGGCGCCTGGGTGGCGCAGTCGGTTAAGCGTCCGACTTCAGCCAGGTTACGATCTCGCGGTCCGTGAGTTCGAGCCCCGCGCCGGGCTCTGGGATGGCTCAGAGCCTGGAGCCTGCTTCCGATTCTGTGTCTCCCTCTCTCTCTGCCCCTCCCCTGTTCATGCTCTGTCTCTCTCTGTCCCAAAAATAAATAAACGTTGAAAGAAAAAAAAAAAAAAATTAAAAAAAAAAAAAAAAAAGCAACCAACCTGATTTCTAAAAAACTGGTCATTAAAATCCTATTTTTGACATTGCTCTTTGTTCTCTTTAAAAGTTTGAGTGTAGGGGCACCTGGGTGGCGCAGTTGGTTAAGCGGCCGGCTTCGGCTCAGGTCATGATCTCAGGTCCGTGAGTTTGAGCCCCGCGTCGGGCTCTGGGCTGACAGCTCAGAGCCTGGAGCCCGTTTCAGATTCTGTGTCTCCCTCTCTCTGACCCTCCCCTGTTCATGCTCTGTCTCTCCCTGTCTCAAAAATAAATAAAACGTTAAAAAAAATTTTTTTAAAAAAGTTTGAGTGTATATCCTGTTTTAGACCTAAAAAAATTAGAGTGACTGAGATTTGGGACCAAGGAGTCTAGATCCCTGCACACTCCCCAGGTGATACTCATGCATACTTAAGTGCTGGCTTAAATAGAAGATAGGGGTTTGTACAACCTAAAATGTATCTAAAATAAGAATCTGACTCCTTATATCACATAGTCTGTCAAGTTAACAATTTTACTACTTTTACTCCAGTGCACACAGATATGAACAATGAAAATCCAACTAGATGTAATGTAAAATTTTAAAGCATACTGAAGTTTTATTTCTGGATGATGACATTAGTAAGCTTTTACCCTTTCTTATCTCACCTAATAGAAGTGGGTATTTGAGTGAGGTCTTGCTACTAGAAAGGATAAACTTGATCCTCCTTACTCTTGCTCTCTCCCTACCTGCATCTGTCCCTTAAGCTAGGTGAGCTAACTCAAAGTCTACCTGCCTACCCTCCCATTAGAAAATTGTAACATCTACTTGAATTCACAGCAAATTGCCCAGGATTCCTCTTGAATTTTCTCAATCTGATTTTAAAAAAGGATGTTCCTTTCTGAAATAATAGTGAATGTAAAATATTGATGCCAAAGCATACAGAGAATGTTCAGGATAGCAAGTAAGAGTTAACTTGGGGACAGATCAGAAGAAAAGATCAATAACAGGTAATATATATCTATATCTATATCTATCTATCTATCTATCTATCTATCTATCTATCTATATCTATATAGAGATATAGATATAGATATTACATATCACCTTCAATGCTTCCACATTTGCCAACTACATCAACAGCTATGCTATCCCTTCACAGCATTCTTGTAGGCTCCCTCAGATAACTCTATGAAGAGTGGTGTTATTAGTAGTCTTGAGCACATCTGGGCAAATAGAGAACTATTAAAACTAATCTTGTTCAGTGTAGCCTTTCAGTTCTAGGTATGTGTCTCTTGAGCTGTCCTTTATTACATGTTCTGCTCAGCTCTTTCATTCAAGCCCTTATGGTATAGACACTGTGATACATGCTGACAGAGTTACAAAAAATGATATACTATGGCTAGTCCCATGAAGGATCTTACAGTCTGGTGTATGCTGTAAGATTAGATACACAGAAGTATGTTTAGTCTGTTACATACATGAAAACAGCCCCACCTAGCAATATGATAAAGAAAATCAGTATCAAAGAAGTGGTCCAGATAGGATTTTGCTTTAGGGCTTCTAAGGGGTGAGAATCCCTTCCAAGAGAGAAGCCTGAATAAGATCTCAAAGGAGAGAAAGGCAATAAATAGGAGGGTTGAAAGATGGGTAGGATTTAGAGAGATGGGGTGGGATTTAATTATAGTATATTTAATTTTAATAAGGATTCAATCCAAAGAAAAGAGTTTAAACTTAGTGGAATATCAAGAATTTACCACTAGGAGGTTATTTGACAGACCACTCAGCCTTTCCTATCTCCCCAAAATCTTCCTAGGTGTATGTTTCCTTTACCTGGTTATTGAATTACCTGTACTACCTAGATTTTGAGATCTAGAACTTCTTATGGTGTGTACCCTGTTATGTGTTTCTGCTATGGCAAGTATGGCATCTTCCATGTATTGGGAAAGTATTCATGATCATAGTAAATCTATGGTGATCTGTGAAAACATTTCTCAAATGTAAATGTGCATACAAACTGCACAGGGATCTTATAAAACATGCTAACTCTGATAGATGCGGGATCATGGCTACAGGTGTGCATTTCTAGCAAGTTGCCAGGTGAAACAGATGCTGCTAGGCCACAGATCACATTTGGAATAGAAAAGTCCCACACTTATAATTTGAAACACCAGATCTTCATGGTGTTATCCTGTGTTTTTATTCAGGTTTTCACTTATGTGGTTCCCTGTTCTCCAGTTAGCATTTAAATTCATTTGTGAAAGAGCCCGTTCCTGTATTGATGCTCTCATATCAAAAACAAAAAACAAAAAACAAAAACAAAGAACAAAAAAACCCACTTAGTTGAATGTTAAGCACATGGAAAATTATCATATCCATATAAAACATATCACCAATCAAACACCAAAATAATAATTTCAAAATTACTGATTCAAAGCAAATTCACTATCCATATACAAAGGTTAAAGAGATGATCGTAGGATCCTCATGCAAGGTCTATATACTCTTAGTTTATACTTATGTCTAAGAAGATTGGTTTTACTATTCAAGATCACATTCATTTAGACTAATAACCAAAAGAGAGAAGATGATTTTTATCAAATGCATAAATGGCAGTGAAAGCTAAAAGCTTTCAATATGATGGGAAAAAGAGATGGGAAAACAAGTTCAGAAAAGCAGGCCTTCAGATCTTTAAAGCTGAACAGTTCAGTGTGATTTTATGCAGAGACAAATGACTCTTCATAGTTCCATAGGCCCTGGGGTCTGCATTTTAATAGTCTTAGTTAAATAATTGGTATTAATAGGAACCTAGGGTACCTACATAAAGTTGAAACATATTTAATATTTTTCAGAGAAAATAAGAGATTTATAGTGAAATTCTGTGCCTTAGTGTTCAGCAGTTTAAATCACCATTAAAGAGATAAATCTGTTTTATTTTTTGGTATGATTGTAATTTCAAATGCTTATTTTTGTTTTATGCTTAAAAGTTATATTTTCCATTATCCAGAATGTATCATTATGAAAGATAGCGTAAGTTTAGTGAAATACTAGTAAGTATTTTTGAAAAGAATTTAAGCGATTTGAATATTTTTTTCTTACTTTGGACTGGTGGAGCCATCTCTGATTTGTTAGATGGGATTTGTTAATCATTACCAAAATATAATATGCTTTACAGATATTACTTTATCATATATACCACCTGGTACATATACCATGTACAATATAATTTAGTATTTCAATTAAAAAAAATGAACTTTAACAAAGCAGAAAATAAATGCGGAATGGCTTGAACATTCTGTTATTTCAAATTCATCCCAATAATAAAATTAAATTAAAGTACAATTATTCTAATTTTGCATTTGGCAAGCACATTGTCTCCTAGACCTTTTCACTCTTACTCTTCTAAATGTAAAAATCTTGGCTTCTCAAAAATACATAATTTCTGTATTCCATTTAAGCATTTATTTTATAAAGCAAGTTACAACTGTATTTCAAAGAAAATTGAATATTGTAAAACTTTAAGTGTGGGGATAATTAGACAGGTATTTAAGTATAATTTGGGGTTCTAACAGAACTTGGAAACAATATCATGACTTATAGGGAACAGAGATTCTTAAAGAAAATCTTCATGACAACACAGAGTGAAAAGTTCAACTGCTTCTAACATCTTTTCCATATTATCGACTCATTTCTCCTCTGTGTGTGCTTTGGTTCTTTTCAGTGTGCTGCATATTCTAAGGCCCAGCCCTTCTCCCTGCGGGTGCTCAACATGCATCTGATGATGATACTTAACAGTGATTGCCTTGTGGGGAGAAAACGTTAATTTGTTCTGACGCTCCCAGATTTCAATCTAATGAAATGAAAATGTAGACTGGAGTGGGCTAAGCTCTCTGGTGCTTTTCCTTCTTAGAACTTGGGTAGTTTCCTTTTGCATGATTGAAATCATGCCTATATCATCCCCTTAATGTCTGTAGTACAGTGCTTAATGGCTTCATCAGGATATATCACTTTCTTTGGCACAGAGCTGCCAGTGGAACACAAATCATTTAGAGAGAGAGATCGTTAGAGAAAGATAGGGTGCAGTGGCTGAAGGATCACAGTTAAAAGTCAGGAACATAGAGAAAAACCTAAAGTGTTTGGAAAATTAAGAAAAATTCACAGAAAGCGTATTAAAATTTTAAGTTAAAGATGGAAAAAATAGGGAGATCATTATAAGACTACATTGATACCAATTTATAAGTGGCATTACTGACAAAAAAACTGTATTTTACTTGTTTATCTTAATATCTGTTATCACTACTAAAATACAAACTCCACACAGCTGGAGATTTGTGTTTGTACACTCTATATCTCTAGAAATTGGAACAGTACCTAGATACCAGTAAATGCTATTTGTCCCAAAAAATGAGTAAAGAGAATCCTAAAATCTGTATAAAGAAAAAAAAAAAAAAAGGAAAAAAAATCGTGAAATATAGCAGGATTAACCCATAAAATAAAATTTTATATCCTAAAAGGATGTTTAAATGTTCTTTTTTTCCCCAGAGCTGTAGGGAAATTTAATAGGCTACTTTTTATTTTCTCCTTAATAGTTTCAATATTCCTATATCCTGTTTGATAGTGTACATGTTGTCCTACCTGTTTGTCACATCCTCATGGAATCTTCCCACATTTAAGACAAAATCAAGGTCATAAATAAAAACAAGTGTCAACATTTTTAAAATAATGAAAATAAAATTTTCCAGGACATCTTCAAATGCGTTTACGGATGTCTGCAGGCCACTTATCTTCTCATAAACAAACTAGATTAATACAGATTCTAATTGAAGGCTTTGGACAGCTGCTTGGTACAAGACAGAGGAGAAGTTGAAGATATAATAGCACAGAGAAAGAGTTTGCATAAAAAAAATAGTAGGGGTACACACTTAACTGATGACCAAATCAGTTAATCCACTTAAAATGCCCACTGCTCTCATACCAACTCCTTACTTCTGAAATCATTGAGCATCTGTTATAGAAGATGGTACTTAAGAGCAGATTGTTGGTAACTTATTCATCCTGTTTTGAGAGTGGTGCTTATTGAATACCCAGTGCACAGGGAGGAATATGGGCTCAGGAAGGGTAGTTAAGTATCGGAGCTCTGTGCCTGCTTGGAATTTTTTTGTTTTACTTAATAATATGATATTTTAACATTAGGCTTGCTTGAATACAGTTTTTGAGTTGAAAAACAATGGTATGTAAGAATTCACAAGAAAAATATTCCTGCCAAGTTTGAGAAGATGTCTTCAGATCAATAAATGCGTAACATATATTGATTATTTTGTAAATACTTGGTAAAATGTAATTCTGAGAAATATGTCAGATTTCCTAGGTGTAATAAATTATTTATTAATATAATACAAATTTGTAACTTATTACTAGTTTAAAAATACACAGTGAAAAATAAGTAGGGGTGCCAGGGTGGCTCAGGTCATGATCTCCCAGTTCCTGAGTTGGAGCCCGCTTGGAGTTCTGTGTCTCCTCTCTCTCTGCCCCCTCACCACCCCTGCTCACACTCTGTCTCTGGCTCTGGCTCTCTCTCTCTCAAAAATACGTAAACATTGTAAAAAAATCAGTAATAACCAGCATTTGGGACATAAAATTCTATATACAATAAGAAGCCATTAGCTCTCTCCATACTATTTCATTTTAATTAAAGTCAACAAACTTTTATTTTGTACTTTTATGTGTCAGCCAAGAGTATACCACATGATTCATTCATTCACTTAGTAAATCAGTATGATTATCTGTCTTTTTTTTTCAATATATGAAATTTATTGTCAAATTGGTTTCCATACAACACCCAGTGCTCATCCCAAAAGGTGCCCTCCTCAATACGCATCCCCCACCCTCCCCTCCCTCCCACCTCCCATCAACCCTCAGTTTGTTCTCACTTTTTAAGAGTCCCTTATGCTTTGGCTCTCTTCCACTCTAACCTCTTTTTTTTTTTCCTTCCCCTCCCCCATGGGTTTCTGTTAAGTTTCTCAGGATCCACATAAGAGTGAAAACATATGGTATCTGTCTTTCTCTGTATGGCTTATTTCATTTAGCATAACACTCTCCAGTTCCATCCATGTTGCTACAAAGGGCCATATTTCATTCTTTCTCATTACCACGTAGTACTCCATTGTGTATCTAAACCACAATTTCTTTATCCATTCATCAGTTGATGGACATTTAGGCTCTTTCCATAATTTGGCTATTGTTGAGAGTGCTGCTATAAACATTGGGGTACAAGTGCCCCTATGCATCAGTACTCCTATATCCCTTGGGTAAATTCCTAGCAGTGCTATTGCTGGGTCATAGGGTAGGTCTATTTTTAATGTTTTGAGGAACCTCCACACTGTTTTCCAGAGCGGCTGCACCAGTTTGCATTCCCACCAACAGTGCAAGAGGGTTCCCGTTTCTCCACATCCTCTCCAGCATCTACAGTCTCTTGATTTGTTCATTTTGGCCAGCCACTCTGAGTGGCGTGAGGTGATATCTGAGTGTGGTTTTGATTTGTATTTCCCTGATGAGGAGCGACGTTGAGCATCTTTTCATGTGCCTGTTGGCCATCCGGATGTCTTCTTTAGAGAAGTGTCTATTCATGTTTTCTGCCCATTTCTTCACTGGGTTATTTGTTTTTCGGGTGTGGAGTTTGGTGAACTCTTTATAGATTTTGGATACTAGCCAGTATGATTATCTTTCAAGAGTATAGTTTGCCAAGGTAACTCAAAAGTGAAAAAAGGGGGTTCTCTGTCACTAAGGTGCTGCCCATTTAGTGAGAAAATACAGCATATATTATTATATAAACCTATAAACAAATGGATACAGTATGATTAGAAAGGGGCAATGATCTAAATTTGCCACAATTGCTGTTAGAGAACAAAGGTAGATAAAAATAATTCCGCTTGTCAGATGTCATAAAGGCTTTCCAAAGTAGAAAAATCTTTAGACTTCAGTTAATCTTGGAAGGATGAATAGGGCTTATCACCTACACAAAAAAGGAACAATATGTTTCATAAAATAGAGAAGCAAATGGTGGCCTCATATGTAGTGTATTCATTCTTAAGGTAAAGATGGAAAATAAGCTGTGTTGGGGTCTTCTGTATTCCAGTCACATTCTGCAAGTTCCGGAGAGACGTTGTTAAGAGAATAAAAATCTGGTGAACAAATTTATGCCGAGTCATTTAAAGGGAGTGTGTAATGAGTGCAAAGAGGCCCTAAACTGTGATGATGGCAAGTATGATGTGGATGAGGGAGAGGAATAAATAAGTCAGAGAGAAGTTGGAGAAAACCTGGTAATCAAGTAAAGAGAGGAAAAAGAGCAAAGTTTTCTGAAAGGCTTTGCTGAGAAAATGGTGCTGCCAACAATTGAGATACAGAGAGAGGAGAGCAGGTTTGGGAGTGATAATTTGATCATTACTGTTCTTTAAGATAATGATGATTTCGAGTTGTCTTCTGAGATTCAAGAGTGGTGGCTGAGAGTGAGAAACTGAAGATCAGATCACAAGGGAGGAGGTGTTGGGAGAGATGAGATATGTGTGTTCAGGGGACTTTGGCCTTTATTGGTAATGAAGAGTATGAAAAAAATGAGATTTTAGGGGAAAAAAGAATTCATAAAAGACAGGTTTAAGTATAAATTCTAAAGAATACTTTCATTAAAGAAATGGAGATGGGAAAGCATGCAGAGAAGAATATTAAAATGATAAAAAGTATGTGAAGAATAAAATGAATTTTATTGAGTAGCTAGTATATGGGAATAATCATATTCTCATTTAATCGAAACATCAGTCATTCTTCCAGAGAAAAGTTTAATATTCTTATTTTACTCACAAGAAAATAATGGCTCAAAGTGGATCAGCAATTTAGACAACATCATTTAACTAGGAAATGTTGGAATTGATATTAAAACCTGTATCTTCATGACCTCAAAACCCATACTTGTGGTATTCCAAATGAGAAATCAGTTTGACACTCAATAAGCTAAAATTTTTCAAGTATAAGACTTTTGTATCATTCATTTCTGCTCCTGGAAACTATTTGATCTATATATTCTTAAATAAAACAAAAGCAGTGTTGAAAAACATGTTGAACAATTAAACAACAGATGTCTCTAAATACTAAAACAAACATTGACCAAAATATTTGAGTCAGGTGTCAGTTCAGAAACATTTTTAGATGTATCATTCATTTTTCAGGTGTTGTTTTTCTCATTCATCTCTCTTTAGCTCTGGAAACTTCCAGATTATTTCTCCAGATATATCATCAGAACAAATATGAGATTTTATTAGAAACACATTGGGGGAAAAAAAAGTAATAGGGCTTGTAAATCTTCCTGAGACTTAATTGTATATTCAAAAGAAATGATACTAGCAACGTTACCTAATGGTGTTTAATACATATTTTATAATGTTTTTGCTTTTATTATAAATGATTAATAAACGACAATGAATTCTGCCTTGTAATGTCTCCTTCAGGTGTGGCTTACACAGAGTCCTACTTTGTACCTCATCTCTTTTCATAAAGTTATGATGGCTCTGAGTTGCTGACATTCTTATCATAGTTCCTACTAGGTCACTAAATCACAGGATACTGAATTTTCATTTACATGTCAGTATTCATTCAGATTCCCTGAATGAAACTATGTGCAAAGAGAAATGCTGTCAATTTTTTTCCCCTTGGAAAAAACATTTATTTATATGCAAAGTGTTTTTGCAGTTTGATTATTTTATTACTTAAATAATGGAAGATTATTATTTTTGTGGAGAATAAAGAGTTGCTTTGGAACTTTTGTATCCTTTTGCACTAAGGAGAAGGAGAAGGGAAGAAGGGGATGGGGAGGGGGGAGGGAGAAAGAGGAGGAGGGGGAGGAAGAAAGAAGAAGAAAGAAGAAGAAGAACTTGTTATAAGCCAGGTTCTTGTTAGGACTTGAGTTTTTGCATCTCCACAAGGATTATTGCGGAAAATAAAGATGCTTATACAATTTTTAAATGATTCTTGGGATAAAGCAGTGGGTAATTTAAAAATGTACAATAGAGTAGAAATAGAATCAATGGCTGGTGGTGAAACAAAATTGGCATCTTGCTCCAATTCTTCACTGTTTATGATGTTATAATCATTCCAATTTCAAATGGACCTGATTTGAGACACAGAAGATGATGTCATGAGACAAGTAAGTAGCAGGACTGATGAAGTCTTAAAAGTAAAGGAGGCTGCTATGATGCAAATCAGTTTTCCAAAGGATGTTAAATATTTCTGAAGTTAACAATTGAAACAAAAATACACTGTCAATAAAAGGCAGATAAAATAAACACAGAAATCACATGCAGTCCTAGGAGAATTATTTTTGAATAAAATGCTTTTTCAAGGTCTTCACAAAGTTGTCAGCAGCTCTTTTAAAAATCAAGTCAATGCATTTGAAGCAATTGTTCATAAGATACGACTGGTTGGTAAATGATTCTGAAACTCCATCCAGCTGTTAATTTTACATAGCTATTCACAAAGTGTGCAAGTATTACAATAAATAATACTTCCAAAACACTGTAACATGATAGGTTTCTTATAAAGCATTATGATTCTCTGCATATTGAAATACTTGCCCCCTTAACTTTTATGTTTCATTTATGGTGCATTTTTTTTCAGTACATTGATCGACATTATCACATAATGTTCAGTGCCTATTGCTAGTGAATAATAGCATGTTTATTAATAAAAACTGTTATTACAATTTTGGCAGGACACTGAATTGATTGAGTTCCTCTTTAAAGAAAGGAAGGAGGGGGACTGCTTTTAAATAGAGCATTGAAATTGGATTGGGGAAAACTACCAGATAACCTCAAAAGAGACCAATTTTGGATTCTATAGGATATAGAAGTTAGAGTAAAACAGGGAATAAGACGGGTATGTCCCTGTCTTTTTGGAGCTTAATTTCTGGTATAGGTTATAGTCCAAAATTATATAAGCATGCATTAAAAATGAAGTAGATTAAAATGATAGAGAACAGACTGCTGATTGCTAAGAATTAGGGATGGTGTGGGGAGTTGTGAGGGGTAGGTATGACTAAAAAGAGGTATCCTGAAGGACATCTTTGTGGTGATGGAATAGTTCTGCATCTTGATAGCAGTGGTGTTTACATGAATCTATCTACACATGTTGTAAAATGGCATAGAGCTATACACACATTGTACCAAAGTCATGCTTTTAATACTATACTATAATTATTTAAGATGTGCCCATTGAGAGAAAGTAGGTAAAGGAAATAGGGACCTCTCTCCACTATTTTTGTAACTTCCTATGAATCTATAATTATTTCAAAATAGTTAAAAAATAAGATGGATTGAGTGACTGATGGATAGATACTTGTTTAAGAGAATTTGTCAACATTTTAACAATTTTAAGTTGAGAATTTGTCAACATTTTAACAATTTTAAGTTGACCGTAAGTTGTAATAAATGCAATGAAGGAAACAAAGACTAAGAGAATACAGAAGGATCCTAATTAAGGCAGGCTATTCAGTGAAGACTCCTTTGAAGAAGTGACTCCAGAATAAAGATGGATTTATTCATGTAAAAGTCCAGTTCATTCTAAATCTTAGGATAAACATGTTCGAGGGAGGAAAGAACTAATGGTTTCCAACAATGATACAAATACTAACGTGGTTGGAACTTAGTGAATGAGGGATAGAATAGAAAGATAGGTGTCTGATAATATAGGGCAAGCATCAGCAAACTTTTTTTGTAAAGGCCAAATAATGAATTTTAGGCTTAATGAAGACATAGGGTCTCTGTTGCAACTATTCAGCTCTGCCTATATAGTGTGAAAGTTAGATAACACATAAATAAATGAGCACAGCTTTGTTCCATTATGACTTTATTTATAAAATGAGGCAGCAAGCTGGATTTGTCTAGGGGACTATAGTTTGATGACTTCTGATGCAGAGTCTTGTAAAATAAGGTGTTCAAGTTTGAAGCCAAAAAGAAGTAACTGAGTGGTACTAAATAGGAAAATTAAGTTTACCATTAATAGTTTGTGAAAAATAGGAAGAAGGTAGAGATACAAAGTATAAAGTGTATTAATTTAATTAAAGAAAAAGGATGGCTTAGGGAAATTCACTTGAAAAAGTTTTAGAAAATCACTGTCTTTTTTGTAAATGTTCACAAACTTCCTATGGATACTCTATGTACCCTAATACAGTGTAACATAATAGTCCTGTCGATGCAGTAGTTGTGATATGGATGGAGTCGGAAGCAAGATTACTTGTGTTTAAATCATGACTAGGTCAGGTACCATCTGCCACTACACAGTTAATTGACCTCTCTATACCAATTCATACTACTTAAAATAATCAGGAACGTTATTGTTCTTTAGTAGTCTTAATAATATTTTCCAATAAGATAGCCTTAGAATCAGGGTTTCTGTCTGATATATCTGGGATTCATATAATATTCTTCTTGCTGTTTAACAAATTTTTGGCTTTCATTATTATGCTATTACTTCATCATCTGTGTATACTCTGATCTCTGATATTTTTCTCTTTCATATTTTCTATAATTTTCTGGGTCAATGATTATTTTTATGCTCTTTGAAAATGCTCTGGGGGGATACATTGAATCTGTGGATAGGTATAAGAATAATTTAAACATGGAAACTAAAATTTTAAAAATGATTAGCTGACTGGGTATTTTTTTAGGATCACCTGGAAGTATACACATGTAATTATAATACAATATAGGAATTTAGTGTGTGTATTATTAGAACCCAAAATGCATGATTAATTATTTTTCTGTTATATTAGGTACAATAGATTGGCTTTAGAACTTTATATATAATATATAAATACATATGTATTTATATGTTATATATTTTCTGATTTTCTTTGTTTACTACAGATTCTCAAAGGGTAAAATCTTCTTCTAGCTTGTCTTTTAGCTAGGGTCTTAATATCATTAGGTCTTTCCGATCAGTGCACTCCATGAGATTTTATTTGTAACTGAGTAAAGTGGGAATATCTATTTGTTCAGCTCATACAATGTAATTCTGGACCCAACAACATCATCAGTAACTTTATGATCCCTAGATCACATCTTAGGTAGTGTGTTCCAAGATACAAGAATTAAAGCTGAAATCTTTAATTCTCTAGCTTCCTCATTGTGGCAGAAGTATCTGTTCTCCTTGGTGACCAGTTCAGCCATGGTATTGTGGGAGTCATTTCCATAGGCTCTGGTTATAGCCTGCTCTTCTCATTTTTCCAGTGATTTGTAAGTACCTAATTACCTGTATCTTATTCTTTTCTGAATAAAATAGCTGCAGTACCTATGGACCCTGACACTGAACTTTGGTTGTTCCCATGTTTGATACAGAAATGGTTGCAGGTAAAAACTCAAGGATAGGGATTTATAATTACTTACCTGGCCTCATTGGATTTGAAGGCATAAGAGGTTGGGATACTAATAGTTTTCAATGCCCAGAGACAAAAGATAGTTAATTTAGTGTGTATGATCATCTCTTTAAATTATGCCTTTAGAGGACCAAGTGACAGAGACAATAACAATGTGATGAGCAAAAGGATAAGAAGGACAGTATGGTAGGTAGCCTACTTCTAACCACACTGCCAAACATAAAGAAAGGGACATATTCAAACTAAAAAACAAAACAAAACAAAAAAAAACAAAAAAAAAGTGTATTTATTTTTTTGAGAGAAAGAGAGACAGAGTGCGAGCGGGGAAGGGGTAGAGAGACAGGGAGACACAGAATCTGAAGCAGGCTCCAGGCTCTGAGCTGTCAGCACAGAACCAGTCAGGCCTGAACTCAAGAACCGTGAGATTATGACCTGAGCCAAAGTCAGATGCTTAACAGACTGAGCCACCCAGACTCCCCCAATATTCAAATATTTAAATTGGTCAGAGAATATTAGAAAACCCAGATTTTCTAGGATTTCTCTAAAATAATTTCTTGTATCTTGTATTTCCAGAATTGGTGTAGTCAAAAATCAGACACTAACTCTGATTCTACTGGTGACTAAAAAAAAAAAAAAAAAAAATGTAGATTGAATTCACGCATCAAATTTCACACGAGAAGAATAAGGACAGGGCTTGGAAAGATGCACCCCAAGAATCAGAGTAGTAACAACTGAGAGAATCCAGATAACTAAATGTCTCCTGAATCTAAAATTTGCCTGAGGCTTCTGTATCAGCAGACCTATCAAGTCCTCCTCTGTCTAATGAATCTGGCCACACCATACACAGATATCTGCTTCTGATTTTGCTTGTGCAGTACCTTATAACAAGATACCAATTCTCCACATGTCACACCCCTACTATCCCATTTGTCTCCATATTGATAACTATAGTCAGTACTCTGCATTCTTTAGGGTCAAATTACTAAGTAACATGGTGGGAGAGAAGGCTTATTCACTAAAGAATTGCAAACTGTGCTCATTTATATCAGAATAAAACAAGTGAATATGTGTAGAAGGAAATTGCCAGAGAAGAAAGAATGTACTGTTAGACTGGGCTGACTTTATTGCTATGGATTCAGTATGCTAGTTCACTGATTTTCAAAGGTGGCCTGTGATGAATGAAGTTGACATGCCTGAAATTCGATGATGTGATGTAGACAGAATTATGATAATAACTGAGCAGATTTACCATGTGTGTTCATCTCCCTGCCTCCTTTCCCGGTGGCCTTAGAGGACCTGGAGGCCATTCCTTCCACCAAAACACTGAGTGAGTAGAGCACCAACATTTTTGAAAAGTGCTTGACCTTTTTAAGCTGAAGATGAAAGAAGGAAATATGAACATTGATAGAAGATCCCTGATTTCAGAGCAAATGTCGGGATCTGAGGGCACTTAGATAACTCTTAAGTATCAGAAGCCAGGTGGCCAAGATTGCCCAACAAGTAGCAGGGGCAAAGTGGTAACAGAATTGCTTGACTTAACTGCATATTTAGTACTGGCTAACTGATTATGAAGCCTTTAATGAAAAAAAAGAGGCAGCCATCTAAGGCAAAATTTGTTAGTATAACAAAAGAACTCTAAAGATGGTGACCAGAAACCTGACTTAATCGCAATAGCAAACAGCACTCAGGTCCCAATTTTCAGATCTAAGTTATTTTATTAAAACACTTTTTTAAATGTTTATTTATTTTTGATAGAGACAGAGTGCGACTTGGGGAGGGGCACAGAGAGAGGGAGACACAGAATCCGAAGCAGGCTCCCCACTCTGGGCTGTCAGCACGGACCCCAACACGGGGCTTAAACTCACTGTGAGATCATGACCTGAGCTGAAGTCAGACACTTAACCGAGCCACCTAGGTGCCCTAGATCTGTTATTTTATAAAGATGGAGCTCTTTATATTAAGAAGAAATCAGTTTTCTATTAGAAAAGATCCTAAAATAATAAGTTTGGAGCCATTTGCCAGTACGATTATGCACTAAGGACAGTAAAGCACTACTGTTAATTGTTGGACACTGTCTTTAAAATGATGCTACTTCTTAGGGATCTATACATTACTGCAGTCCAGCAGTCAGAATGGGGATCTGTAGGAAAAACAGAGCATGATAAATGGATGTCTGGCACCCAAGTTTGTCTTATAGTGAGTTAACAGAGTCCTCAAACCCACTCATGGTTTTTACTCTAGCTCTTGTGTTATATGATTAAAATATCCTCACCAACTATCAGAATCTCTACATGGGCTTCCACCCATGAAGTAAGGACTGTCATGACAGGAATTGAGAACTTGAAGTCCTGGAGTTCAGCTTCTTTATCAAAGTATCACGTTCTTGGGGAATTACAAAATAAGTGCCACCAACTGATCCTTGAAAGACACAGTGGTGCAATGTCTTTCTTATTTTCTTTTAATTGGACTGCTTGTCCCACACAGAAGACAAATGGATCTTAGAAAATTAAAGTAGATTATCATACCTTTAACAAGGTGTAACCACAAATAAACCAATTGTTTTAGGTGTAATTTCAGTGTTAGAGCAAATAAACATAACTCCTGGTACTAAGTATGTAGCTATTGATCAAACAAATATAGTTTCTTTTTCTAATCCAGTAGGCATAGAGTAACAGAAAGTGTTGGTTTCCTCCTGGTGGAGACAGCAGTCTACCTTCATTATCGTTCTTACTCTCCATCAGGACCCTGATTTAAATCTGAGAGACCTTGATCATCTTACCATTCAGGACATCATGTAAATTCACTGTATGAAATCTTGTTGATAGGACCTGATGAGCAGTAAGTCACACATGTCCTTGATACCTTAGTGAGACATTTTTTGCCATAGAATGGGAGATAAACACTATGAAAATTAAGGAGTCTGCCACTTTTGTGAGATTTCTGGTATCTGATGGGCTAGGTCATAGTGGAATACCTACAATGAAAAGAAAAATAAGGTGATGAATTTCATACACCTTTCCTCTAAGAAAGAAGAATAGTGTGTTTAGAGGAAATCTTGCCAGCTTTAAAACTTCCATCTCTGAGTAGAGCACAGACTAAGGAAGGTTATCTAGCTGACCCAGCCTATAGTTCAATTAGCTCTGTCATTTAGCCCTTATGATTTATCAGAACCAGTGTTACATTAAGTGTTTATAGCATATTAGAATCCCATTCTGAGCCTATAGCAAACCTAGGTAAGACAACAGTTTCAAACCCCTGAAATTTACAGTAAGCCATGTCTTCTTTGTAAAATACAGTTCCTACTTTCAGAGATAGTTCCTGCTTGATACTCAGTTCTGGTAGGGATTTAACTGGTAGCACCATAAGTCACTAAATAACCATGTTGTAAATCTCAGCTCTCTATCATGAATGGCTGCTATGTTTTATTAATCCATAAAGTCAGGCATATGTACCCGAAATTCATCATCAAATGAAAATGGTTCATAGAGTCACTATACATCTCAATTTTCCCAAGATAGCCTCAATTATTGTCCAAGCATTTCATCCCGTTTACCAATTTAGCATTCAGAAGAGTCCTAGATTGAGTGATACATTATATAGTTACCAAGTAAGTCACATGAGGAAGTGAATCATTTCTTACTGTGTCTACTCTTATTCTACTGCTTCCTCTGCCTCAATCTACATCCCTGAGTTTATAGGACCATTTAGCTGAGAAAGATAAAAAAAATTGAGACTGTTTTATAGATGGTTCTGAACATCGTATTGGTATATGTAAGAAGTAGACTATTGTAACATTTTAGACCAACTAAAACATTTTTCTCTTATGTAGTGATATCTAAACCAACAGAGCTTAGTAGTGTGGCTTTGAAAAGCCAAAAAAGTTAGCTATAACAGTGATTAGAGCTATTCCTGCTTCTACCATTTCATCGATCACTGGAGGCTGCTCATTATAGACTCTACCAGTGGACCCCCTTGCTCTGTGCTTTTGGGTTGTGTTTGGCCAATCGGGAGTACAGAGAGGAAATCAGAAGGAGAGAAGAAGGAGGTCAAGGATATTTTCTACTTCCCTTCTTGCAGGCTTGCCACAGGCTGGTTGTATCCTTCTATGGAACATCCCCTCCATTGTTCAAACTTCTGGTAAAAATTACCTCTCCTTGCCCTTTCTGGGCTAAGGGTGGGAGTCTTTTCCTGCCATCATTCTTTGTAGTTTCCCTGTTCTCTGACTATACATTTGTCAATAGACTGTTTATTAAACACTCTTCAAATGATCCAGTCTGAGAGTCTTTCTCCTGCTGGTACCCTGACCTATTCACCATGTAAAAGAAAGACAGAAAGCTAGCTTCAGAGGTGTTTAGGGCATTGACCACTGAGGGGGATAGAAGCCTGTTAATGAAAGCAGGACACAGTCAGCCAGGCTTGGGTATGGCCAGCAAATGAGTAGAGGAGATTAGGATGTGAAAATAACATATCTCAATAGCAAATGTGAAGCAAATAATTTAAACATTTTTTGCCTTGTTTCAGGCTGAAGCTCTGGAGATGAGTCTGTAGGTCATTAAGGCATAATCAGGTGTAAGGTTAGATAGGTTAAGCAAACTCTCAGCGTATGTATAGAACTCTCAGTTTTATATGCTTTAAAATGAAATAAGACCCAAGAGTTATATGACTCCCAAAATTCCCTTTATCTTTCTCAAGGCAATAAATCAGCAGTTTGTCAGTTGTATTTATAATTTGCTCTTAGATGTATAGACATTTTTTTTCCAGAGTCCAATATTCTTTAAAGGTGACCTTTCACCTTACCTTTTTTTCTTATGCATATATTTTAGATCTCTTAAAAATATGAAAAGGGAAAAATTTTATGACTATTCAGTAATCTCTTTTTACAATTCAGTTTAGGAATTTCACAGCAATAACTTTCATTTATTTTCATCTCCTTTTATCACAGTTGCTGACCTATTCTTGATAAAAGGCTTATCTACTACTCTAATGTTAAAAACATACAAGTCTTGAGCCCAGGAATCCCCAAGGCTATGCTGATATTGTTAGTATTTATATCTAGTAATCATATAAAATTTAATTTAATTTTAATACTAATATTTAAATTAGAAGACTATTAGAGCCATATTTCCCTTATGGATATAGTTGTCATGTAAATGAATAATTGAGTCTCAAAAAATTGATCTAAGATAAAGAAAACAAGAGAGAATATTTATTTAGCATAAATATATTTGCTGTCTTATTCTTAGAAAAGGCAGCATGGTGCTACAAGTGAATTTGTAGTTTTAATTATTTCTTCCTTCTCTGCCTAACTTTAAGAAGAGAATTGGGAGAGAAGAGGGAGGAAGGTATAGGGAAGAAGGGAAGGAAAGAAGAGAGAAAGGAAGAGTAGGAGAAAATTTTTCCTTAAAGAATCTCCCTTTTAGGGAATATTCAAAACATACCATGCTCAATCCCCATACACACATACCCACAATCCAAGGACATTCAATCTCCAGGCCTTGGCTAAATACAGCAATAAAATATTTAAAAATTCTTGGCTGTGTAACAATTATTTAATTTCAAAAAAAAAGGAAAGGAAGGAAAAGAAAGGCTAACTTGAGAATTTTTAAAAATTCAGGGGGTTCTTTTTAAAGTCTAAGTAAGATCCTGTCTTATAATGAACAAAAAACCATCTTTGTTAAGCTCTTATTGCTTTAGTCTCATATTTTCCATTTTATTACTTCTGGAAAGTCTAGTTAGTACTGTTTCCAGGGATTTATCTACCTTGATACTTACTTTGATGGACACCATTAACCATGTTATCTAATAAGTCCCATTAAAATTTGTGTTATAAATTATTTTTTCCATCTTACACTTATTTCTCAAGTATTAGTTTTCTTTCTCATTTTCTATAATGAAATATTTGAAATCAGATTGGGAAAAAAACCCTGAAATGAACAAATTTCTAAAGTGAGTTGAATACTGAATAAGGAAAGCTAGCCAATTCTTTTAGGCAAGATAAAAAACTGAAAGTAGCAGGCAATTTTAAATAAGCTCTTCAGTGTTCTGAAAAATATAAAATACAGAAAACAAGGGTGATAGAAAGGATAGAATGTGTTTTGGAGTTACATAAAATCCAGTACAATTTTTTTTTAAGACTTAAAAAAAGATTTCTTAGGAAATTTCTCTTTCTCTCTCTCTCCCACACACACACACAAAATCAGTGTGAGCTACAGATGTCCCTTTAGATGATGCTATATATCTCTGGACCTATGTCCACAAGCCAGGATATTATCTACTTAGGTGACTTTCTTAATTTTTCATAAATGATTGACCCAGTGCTTGAGACAATCTCCATAAGTTGTTATGACCGACATCTATTGGAATGTAGATAAAATAGCTAAATATCAAATAATAAAATCAAACTGGTTTTATGAAAAAGATATTAGAAGTAGTGTGCCATATAAAATAAGGAATAGGGGTGCCTTGGTGGCTCAGTTGGTTAAGTGTCCAACTCTTGGATCTGGCTCGGGTCATGATCTCACCACTTGTGATCCCCTGGGCAGGCTCTGTGCTGACAGAGCCAGCTTGGGATTCTCTCCCTCTCTCTCTTTCTGCACCTCCCCTGCTTGTGCTCCCTCTCTGTTTCTGTCTCTCTGTCTCTGTCTCTCTCTCTGTCTCAAAAATAAATGTTTAAAAAAATAAAATAAGGAATAAAATGAAATTTTTAAGAATAAAATTTCTCTGACTCTTTCAGAAATTAAATACAATTTATACTGATCTGAGCAAGCCACATAATTTTCCATTTTGAAGTTAGTAGATTGAGAGGGAGTATTGAATTTGATGGTCTCTGGTGTCCCTTCTAGGTTTAGTATCTATATATCATACAGTATATAAAAGACAAATGTTTATATATATATATATATATATATATATATATATATATATATATATTATATATATATAAAGGAAACATCCCAAAATCATTGGTTCTCAACACAACAAAGGCTCTGGTCCCATAATCCTCTCCTCTTACACTGATCTTCAGTTCTTCACTTTCTATCCATGTCAGTATCCAACCTCTTACTGAGTCTTTTTAGGTCCGTTTATGTCATAGCTCTCATATTAGACTCAATGAAATGTAAAATATAAGAAGGAAGAGGACTTGTTTATTTTCACAGCTATATCTTCAGGCTCTAGAGTAGTGCTGACACATAACAGGCATGCAATATTTACTATATAGATTCACAGGACAAAAATTATTTTTTAAACAGATACAGCAGTTCTGGTCTCTATCTCCCGAGTGGACTGTTGCACCTCTTACTATGCCAAGTAGTAGTAAGTACTCAATAAATATTTGATGAATAAATGGATGAAGGAATTTTCTTCCCTGTCTATAGCATCTATCTCCTTTATCCTCAATATTTACTTGCTTATTTATTATTCATTTACTCATTCAACACATATTAATTGAATGACTTCTATTCCCAGGATCTGTTCTCATTGTTAGGAATGAAGAGATAGTTTCTCGCCATAGAAGGAAAATGTTCCCACTTTTAACCTCCAAATTATAACTGGGAATGTAGAGAGCCATATTAAACCTATAAATTACTACATGTAAATATAATTTTAGACAATGATAAGGGATATCCAAAAATTAAAATAAGGTAAAATAATTGATTGGTCATAGAAGACCTGGGAAAATTACATTTGAACTGGAAGTCAAATAAATTGTTGGTGTGATTTCTTCCTTCTCCTCAAAAGTTTTTGATCTTTCTCCATTGCCTCTTGAAGGAGGGAGAAAAAAAATCAAACATGATATTTAAAACCTTCTACCATCTGTACTGTCTTTCTAGAATTAACCCTGGCTCTTCCTTTCAGTATCTCATTGTTGTTAAGACTCATTGCCCATCAGAATCACCTGGGAAGCTTTTCGTCTTATAATAAATAAATCATATTTTAGTGGTATCAGTTTTATTTTAAAAAAACAAAAAAATTAAATGGGATACACAACGATTCCACTGAATTTGAACTTGAAGTTAAAACTGCCACCAAACCACTTTGGGCTCCTCATGCCTCTGAAAGAGCAGGCAAGGAAGAGAGTTGTAGTGTTGGTTGGGGTGATTGATAATTTGGACTGCCAAGGGGGAATTGGATTACTACTCCTCAGTGAAGGTAAGGAAGACTATTTTTGGAACATAAGATATCCCTTAAGGCATCTGAGGATTACCATGCCCTGTGATTAAGGTCAGTGGAAAACTATAGCAACCCAGTCAAGGCAGGAATAGTAATGGCCCAAACCCATCAGAAGGAAGGTTTCGTTCACCCCACTGAGTAAAGAAGCATGACTAGCTAAGGTACTACTCAAGGCAAAGGGAATACAGAATGGTTACTAGAAGAAGGTAATTATAAATTCTAGATACAACCATGTGACTAATTATGGAAACAAGGACTGTAATTGTCCTAAGAATTTATTTATTTTGTTTTGAATGTATTTGTGTGTGTATTTAGCAACTCTTTGTTTTCTCTCCTCTCTTACTCTCTTATCATACAGCATAAGGTATATTGGCTTTATGTTAGTATTCATGTATTGTTATTTTTATATCATAGTCTAAATTATGGGATATCAAGAGAAGAATAAACATCATTCAAGGATTTTACTTCCTCTCCTGAGGATCAGATTAGTGCATTTTTGGTTGTATGCAGCATAGTTGTGTCATGTTGGGTGGAATTGTGATCTTGATTTATCTTTATTTGGAGATTAAGTACGGTTTAACAAGATGTGTAAGAGTGCCAAGTAGATTTACAATGGTAATTTTATGTCAACATAGCTGGGCTAAGGGATGGCCAAGAGAGCTGGTAAAACATTATTTCTGTGTCTGTGAAGGTGTTTCTGGAAGAGATTAGCATCTGAATGGGTAGACTGAGTAAAGGAGTTCATTTTCATCAATGGGGTTGGGCACCATCCAATCCACTGAGGGTCTGAATAGAATAAAAAGGTGGACGTAGGGTGAATTCTGCTTGAGCTGAGACATTTATCTTCTCTGGCGCTCGGACATCAGCTATCAGTGCTTTTGGTTGTTGGGCCTTTGGACTCAGACTGGGCCTTACAGCCTCAGCCCCCTTCATCTCAGCCCTCTCATTTTTCCTACTTGTGCTTGCAGGTGGCAGGTAGTGGGAGTTCCATAATTGTACGAACCAATCCCATAATAGGTCTTCTCTTATCTATGTCTGTCTATGTCTATATCTACCTTCTGTTGCTTCTGTTTCTCAAGAGAACCCTGCCTAATACACTTCCCTAGAATATAGTTATTATATAGAGTTGGCTTCATGTCTTATCCCAATATGGATTTCACTTACCAAGATGCCAGGAATCATCCATAACTACTTAGTACTAAGAAACCTCAATCTAATACGACTAACCATTCCTGCTGCCCAATAACATCCTGGTTTTAGTACTGGACTTTTGACATTCTAGTCAGTGGTTGTTCATTCTACTCCACACTCATTAGATGCTTAGAAAAGCTTTAGGAAATGTGAGTTAAATATATTGCTCCAAACATATTCGAACATAAAACTGGCAGTGTAGCAGCCATTTTTAAATACACAAATTAATACATTTTGTTCTTCTTCCCTTCCCAGTACAATAATGCAAATAATTACCCAAAACCAGCTGGAAGGCTACCTGTATTTAAATAGAAGACAAGATGATTTAAACATATGCAACAAATACTCCTCTTTCCCCCAAAAGTATTTCTTGTAAAATCTAATGTTATTGTAAGCACTCTTCATTTTTCTTAACATGGATCTTGTATAGATGCTGAAATACAAGCTGGATAAAAACTGCACTTATTAGAATTTTTTTATTTTCAAATTAAAAATAAATAAGCTCCCCTAAGATACTTTTGTCCATTATATCTAAGAAATATGACACTAAAGACTTTTTTTAAAAATTCGTATGTTGGAGTTTTTTTTTTTTTTAACTTACAAAAATAAATGCCTTAGTCTGTTCTGGTCTGTTGAATTATCCAGATATATTACTTTCAAATATTATACAATCTTCTGTTCAGTTTTGAGCTAGTATTGCTTCAGATCTTGCAACAAATCTCACTAAAACATGCATTAATAAACAGTACTATGGATTCCATTCAGTGTCACAAGGCATTTGTTGTTCGGTTGCATGGTTTTATGACTTAAAAAAATTTTTTTAGTGTTTATTTATTTTTAAGAGACAGAATGTGAGCAGGGGAGGGGCAGAGAGAGAGGGAGACAGAATCTGAAGCAGGCTTCAGGCTCTGTGCTGTCTAGCACAGAGCCCGACGTGGGGCTCAAACCCACAAACCATGAGATCATGACCTGAGCCGAAGTAGGACACTCAACCGACAGAGCCACCCAGGCGCCCCTGGTTTTATCACTTTTCTAAGGATTTGTCACATATCCTAAAAGACCATGCAATTAATCTTATGTAGATTCACTAAATTAGCCTGTAAATAATGTAACAAATTGAAATACAAATTGAAATTAAATTAAAATACAAACTCAAAGCATTTGAAAATAAATCTATCATATTACATTAAAAACTTTAAAGTGTGAATGGCAATAAACTAAGTACAGGAAGAATGGTAAGTACTTCCCCTTTTGGAGAGGGAAAAAATAAGGAATTGTGTAGACTCCCTAAGATTGAGGAGGGAAGATTTTGTTGGCTAAAATTTGAGCCTTAACTTTGTCTTACAGAGTAAGACACTTTGATAGTTGCATGGGATAAGGGAGAGGTCACTGTTGTTTCCCAGTCTTAGACTATACTCCATGTAACTTCATTCCCCACTGCTCCCTGGAGTTGATAGACAGTTCTCATTGATATTTTGTTTGGGTGGTGATATATGTGTGTACGTATGTTCTGTTCAATTGATGCAACTTTCCTCAAGACACCTTCATTTCTCTAAGGAAAAAGTGTGTAAAAGCAAATATTTGCATCACCAGTAGTCTTTGTTTAGGGCAGGGTATCTCAGGCTTGGTAACTAGTGACATTTTGTGTCCAATAGTTCTTTTCTGTGGAGAGTTGTAATATGTACTGTAGGATGTTTGGCAGCATCTCTGGTGTACTTACTAGATCTTGGTAACACTCCACAATTGTGGCGACCAAAAAGTCCCTAGAAATTGCTATATGTCCTTGGGTGGAGGAAAGGAGACAAAGCCATACATGGTTCAATACCACTGGGTTAGATCAGTTGCAATGTTCTATTATTGGAAATATATGCTAGAATAAGTTTGATTTAGTTTTCTCTGTATTTGAAAGTTACAACAGAGTTATCTGTGGAAGCTGTTATAAAGAAAGGCCAAAATACAACCACATCATCTTTTCCAATCATATAGAAATATTAGAAATCATCTTTATACAGTTTTGGTTATTGATCCAATATGTAGCTTTTATGGCCCAGCTCGTAAAATAAGACACTCAGATGGGATGGAATACAGGAGAGTTGTTATTTATTGTTTACCCTAACTAGGACTGTCTTTCTAGCAAGAATATATCTCATACCATTAAAAGCAAAACTGTGTAGAGTCCCCACAAATCCGTAGATTCCTTTAGATTCTGTTGTGGAGTGATCATCCGTGAGTTTGTCTAGATACTAAATTATATACTCTAAATTATTTTTAGCGTATATTTTAAGGATTCTATTTTTTCCTGCTTGCAACATATTCTAAACTTTGAAGAGAAAGTTTATTTTTTCAGCCAGTTGCTTTTCACAATCTGTTTTAAAACCACGAATTTTTCCATTTTATTGCTCAAAAGTTTTAATGACCTGAATTATTATAGAACACTGAACTGATTTCAAAAATAATAGGAGCATTGTGGAAATGAAAAAAAATAGTTTCATCTAAACATCCCTCTAAACATTTAATGTTACATTTCTTTATATTTAAAGTGCTACCTTTATGTATGGTGGAAAGGTAATAGAATTCAAGTGTTGTTTGCTTAGTGTAATATCTTCATAGCCTTTTGGGTGACAAGATAGCTCTGAAGAGGACATCTGGGATTGGGTAAATCATTTACAACCCTTTCCAAGGTTTAATTTTGTCCCTGTTCTCAAGAAACAAGGCCTGTCTGATTTCTGCATCATCTGTGAGTATAAATAAAACAATAAAAAATGTCTGTCTATAAGAAGGGATCTTAGGTATGGGAATAACTTATTTGATCTTTTTTTTGAA
The DNA here is from genome assembly GCF_028749965.1 of Puma concolor. Taxonomy (NCBI): domain Eukaryota; kingdom Metazoa; phylum Chordata; class Mammalia; order Carnivora; family Felidae; genus Puma; species Puma concolor. Next base: position 138,368,451 of record NC_141674.1, on the reverse strand, counting down.
GATATGAATGAGGCTGGATCTGGTCTTTTGAGAGCTCTAGTGATGTAGCAGAGAGTGAGGTTTCTCTAATATCTGATGCTCAGTATTTTGACTTAATTAAACTAATAATTTGTTATCGAACTAAAGTCACCTTCTTGTCTCCACATTTTTAAAGCTTATTTACTAATTTTTGAGAGAGAGAGAGAGCGAGTGCATGAGTGAGTGAGGGGCAGAGAGAGATGGGGAGAATCCCACGCAGGCTCTGCACTGTCAGCAGGACGTCAGATGCGGCCTGGAGCTCACCTGAACCATGCATCATGACCTGAGCTGGAGTAGGATGCTTAACGGACTGAGTCACCCAGACACCCCCAGGTCCTCACATTTAAAACCATGTTTTTATTGCCATTTTATTGTTTTTCTGGTTGTTTTTGTGATTCTTCTCTGTTTCTTTCTTCGTCTCTTGCTCTCTCTCTTTGTGATTAATGTTTCCCTAGTGTTATGTTTGGTGCGCTCTCTCTCTCTCTCTCTCTCTCTCTCTCTCTCTTTTTCCTTTGGTGTGATCTATTACAGGTTTTAGATTTGTGGTTACCATAAGGTTCATATATAACATCCTAAGTGTATATAGCAATCTGTATTAAGTTGATGGTCATTTGAGTTCAAACACATTCTAAAAAAAACAACTTTTAAAAAATTCCTTCTTCCATGTTTTATGTGTATGCTGTCATGTTTTACATCTTTTTATTCATAATTTTCTACATCTAATTTTGGACCTAGAGGGTATTATGCTAAGTGAAATGAGTTAGACTGAGAAAGACAAATACTGTGTGATTTCACTCATATCTGGAATCCAAAAACCAAAAGAAATGAATAAAGAAACAAACAGGAAGCAGAAACAGACTTATAAATAAAGAGAGCAAACTGATGGTTGCCAGAGGGGAGTGGGTGGGTGGATGGGCAAAATGGGTGACGGGGAGAGAGATACAGGCTTCCAGTTATGGAAAGAGTAAGTCATGGAAATAAATGGTACAACAGAGGGAAAATAGTCAATGCTGTAATAGTAATAGTAATAGTGTTGTTGTATGATGGCAGATAGTAGCTGCACTTGTGAATATAGCATAACGTATAGAGATGTTAAATCACTATGTTGTACACTTCAAGTAATGTAACATTGTGTGTCAACTGTACTCAGATTTAAAAAAAAACAAAATAAAAAAAATAAGGTCATGGTTTTAAATCAGACTCACATAATTATAGAAAAGAATTGGTTATTTACTGGAAAAAATATGATTTACAGTGCTTTGAAATGTATTGCTAATTACCTATCATATCAGAGTGACTTACAAATATTCACATATCCAAAATTGGTCACAAAAGAAGGCAGTCCACAATGAATCTATGAATTTTCTCAATGAGTAAAAAAATACATATGTCTAAACATATAATACATATAATGTATGTACCTATTGTTTTTTATCTACTCTGCATCTTTATTTATCACCTCTACCAAAAGAGAGAAAGGAGAGGAGAAAAGAGAGAGAGAAGCCAGTTTAAAAGAGTAAAAGATTCTGGGGGCATCTGGATGGCTCAGTTGGTTAGGTGTCCAACTGCAGCTCAGGTCATGATCTTGCAGTCTGTGCATTCGAGCCCCGCGTTGGGCTCTGTGCTGACAGCTCGGAGCCTGGAGCCTGGTTTGGATTCTGTGTCTCCCTCTCTCTCTGCCCCTTCCCTGCTCGTGTTCTGTCTCTCTCTGTCTCTCAAAAATAAATGAACATTAAAAAATTTTTTTAAATAAAAAAAATAAAAAAAGTAAAAGCTTCTGGTTCAGAATTCATTCACCAAGAGTTTTCTTTAACTTTAGTCTGTAGAGATCTTCAGTGTAAAAGTTTCCTTGATCATTTTAACTTTAAGAAGTGACTACTTCCATCCCTATTTATTGGAGTATTACCATATTTTCTGTTAGTCTGTACGGAGTAAGATGGTCTTGGATTTGGAATCAAAAGACCTGGGCTTCATTTCTCTATTTTCAAAATGATTGACTTTTCAAGGCTCGTATTTTTTTTGTGAGGATGTACAGGAAATCAGATACTATTTGTGAAAGCCTTTTATAATCTTTAAAGTGCTTTACTAGTGTTAATTCTTGCTATAGCTATTATCAAGCTCGACCTAAGAACCTCTAAAATGTTACCTATATCACTCAGATTTCTACAACTATATAATGACATATTCCTTAATTCCCTTCTGTTAATGCTTTGGCCTCCCTCTTGCAAAATAGCAAGAAACAGTTAAATGTTCCAATTCCTAAGAGGTTGAGCACTTCTACAAACAACAGTCAGAATAGGGAAAAAAGAAAATTAACAGTTTTCTGCTAATGACTCATATTAGGCCTCTTTGGTGGTCTAAAGCAATGGATTACATCTTTTTATCATTTCTTCCATCTGCCTGTCACAGGACTACGACGGTGATTGCTAGTTTTGTTGTTAAAAATGTCACCCCCATTTTTTCAGAATCTTTAAAAGTAAACACAGGAAAAGTGGTGTATACCTGTCATTTAGATCAAATAAAACAAAGGTCGATGGAAATACATTTCTCGTTTGAAGGGGCTCCCCTGCTGATTTTGTTTATCAGAAAATGGCAAGTTTTTGTTCCTAATGGACTCAAATTTAAATAAAATCTGACCCTGGAAATAAAAGCAGCCATTATGACGAAATAAAATTATATACTTTGGAGGAGAAATTGAATTAGAATGCTGACTTTCTTTGGTTAAATTCTTTTACATAAGGAAATGAGCAAGAGGGAGAAAACTGTTGGATAAAGCGAGCATTTTAAAAATCAATAATTGCTTCTAATTTACTTTTAAAAACTTTGTTTCAGACTTCATAGAGTATCATGAATTATACCGAAATGTGTATATTTGCTTTACACTGGAGTTTAGCTAAAGCCAAAAGGGCAAACTGATTTGCATTTTGGTAGTTCTTCTTAGCAAATAAAATTCTCAAAAAACCAAGATTTTGATGGCTTAAGTCTCACTATGTTTTGAAAACTGGAGTCATTTAAAGATCAAAGAACATTGGGAAAAATGTACTTGAAAAATGAAGATAATAGTATAGACCTTATAAGATCACATTTGATTTTAACTAAAGTTCATGTAACTTAAAAAGAAAAAGGCTCTGACATTCATGTAATTTCAGGAAGAGTTTATCTTAATAGTTTGATGGGGAGCCTCTCAGAATCACTACCTCTCTTCTTGGCCTCCTTGTTTTGAGAAAAATTATTTTTATTTTGATCGTGTTCAAAAGAGTAGTTCTGAATTGATGAAATTTAATACAGTAAGACACTTTTTATATTGAAACTCTTTAATTCATTTTGGGGAAAAAACAAACAAACAAAAAAACAAGCCAAAGTGTATATTTGTGCTTTGAATAGGTATGCTTGTCCCTTAGAAAAGTTAAAAATTTTTATAGTTATTTTGGATAAAATAGAAGTAACACAGTCATGACTTCTGCAGTTAATGGAGAGCTTGAGAGAATATCTAGACCAAAGCCTTCTTTTTTGGTTAAATAACTCACAGTTGGCCACATTAAATTATTTATTGGGGGCCACCTTTATAATTATGGCACAGTTAAGACTAGAATCAGCAACATGTAATGGAAAGAAACAATCTTTGTAATAGGACAGTTCTGGAAACTAAATTCCCCTATTTATTAGCTGTACTGGTTTGGACATGATGTTCACTTCCTCAGAATCTCAGTCTCCTTTTACCATATTTTCCCATAAGGCTGTGCTAAGGATTCGATAAGACGATGTTTTAAAAATTACCTGGTACATATAGTAGATAATAGAGTCATTGATCAAATAGATATTCAAGGAGTAAATTAAATGTATCAGACTTTGTTCTAGGTGATGAGGCTATTGCAAAGAAAAAAAAATTATCTTTATATCTCCTCTCATGAAATTTATCTTCTTGTGGTTTGGGGTGAGCTCAGACAAAACAATAGAAATAGATAGGTTTAGAGCCATAAAAATACCAGTAAGACCATAGAACTAAATGTAGTGATAGTCAGCAAGAGTATAAGGACAGGGAGGCTACTTTCCATGTGGTAGTCAGGAGGATGGCTCTCAGATACAGATTCATATGTGGACTATATGGAGATTCACATATTCATATGTGAATGGTAAAAAGTATTAATTGAATTTGAGTTAAGCACGGATTGGAAGAAGGAGCCATGGTAGTCATTAATATTTTCATAGACTGTAGATCTATAAATTCCCAGAACAATGTTGTCTTTCATTCCATTATGCCCTTATTAAAAGAGTACATTTTAATAGCCTTTAAATTCACTATATTTAATTACTGTAATAGATGAGCAATATTTAATGGTGTGGGCAGTAAGAACTTTTGAGTCCTCACCTGAAAATACATACGTCTGGCCTCTAGGAGGATATATTTCCATAAAATCACTACGAAAAAAATCCCATTTACATAATACATAGAGTATTTCAAAGGCAGAAAGTATTAAAACACTACCTAGTTTCTTTCTTCTTATTTTCAAGAATTCAATTGATAGCATGTGTTTATGGCTTGCTTAGGGAAATCCAGAAACCACCTCGGCTTCAGAATGATATCTGGAGTCCAAAATAAACCCTGAGAATGTTTAGAATCAGGTATTTTTATATACCAGCCCACATCAGTTTTGGAGTTCATGCCCCTAACCTGTTTTATTCCTATATCCTAAGGGATAGAGTGATTCACAGTCATTGGTATGTTTCCAAGGGTTGCATCTGGCTCTGCGGAATCTTCAAATCCTTATTTTTGCATGGCAGAGAGAGAGAGAAACTGCTAAATAGGGTCATCCTGAACCGACGAAATGGCTTGAGAAGCAAGGAAACCGATTATACCCCAATGTTTCCTGCCAAGAAGAAATTACACAATTCTGGGAATTTAGGCAATCTTTGTTCTAGCACAATGAACGATTTAGTTATGATTTTTTAATCCCAGGATTTTTGTTGACAAAACACAAGAAAAAAATACACTCCAAACTCCATGGAATATATTCATCTGCTTTAGAGGAAGAACAGGTCTGAATATACTTCTAGTCCACAAGACTAAATGTTTACTACCACAAGAAAAGAGCCTCCTCACCTCCGTGACCAGAGTTGTTTGATGATTTTAATCTATAGCTTGTGAATGCCTTAGGATCCACAGAAAACACCACAGCTAATCCAATTAGCTAATGCCTGAAATGCTTTCCCTGCAGATTCTGCTGGTTTCCAAAGTACTTTCTCAAAATCCAGTATTTCATGTACTTGTGCATCAGTCATTTCTCTTTGTGTGCATCCAAACTGGATATGCTCAGATCGCTTCAAAATGGACCATCTTTCTCTTCCCACTCTACTCATATGACCCATTCTTAATGATTAGATTCCTAGGGCCAACATTTTAAAGGGCCACCCTTCTGTGTGTGCAGTTAACACATTTTCAAATGCCAGTTGGCATATGTGTCTTCCTGTGGGGTAATTAGGCATGCAAATGTAGTAATTGCACATGCAAATTTCCCAGCCCAAAAAGAATGGGAGTTTTCAAAACTCAGTCCCAGAGTAGTCTCTCACCATCTCTCTGGAAGCTCCCTTCATTTGAAGCCAAGACTCAGGATGGGGTCCCAATTAATGTTTATCTTTAGCTACTTCTGTGATTTTAGTGTTTTTATATTTGAGAACTTTAATCTTTTTTCCCCTTAATTTTAAAATGTGTACTTTTTTCTATCCTCTATGTTGAGAACCCTCCTGTATAAACCATATGAAGCTGAAACATTGCTAAGGGCCAGTTATACTTGGTGATCAGGATTTGTGTCAGGTGCATGTTTTTGAAGCTCCCTAGGGGATTGCTATGTGAGTTTAAGGAAAGTAACTCTGCAGTGAGAGTCAAGAGACCAGAGTTCACATCCTAGCTCTGTCACTAGTTCTGTGACCTTAAACAAGACCCCCTAATCTCTCTGAGTTACAGTTTTCTGGTTGTAGTAGGAGGAGTTTTGTGGTTGTCTTATTTTGTTTGATATTATCTTGCAGTTCCCTTACCATTTAAAAAATTCTATGAACTGTAAAAACAAAGGTCATGTTTCCTGGTCATTTTTCTTAAAACACACACAGCTGAGATCCCTTAGCAGCAAATCAAGATATCCTCTGATTGGCTGAGGTACATAGGCTCTTGAAGCATTTCAAAATGCTCTTCCATTCAAGCATCACCTCCTAATCCACAGATTCTATCCATTTTCTGTTCTTTGGGGTTTTACTGGTTTGGTTCTTAAAAGGTTGTCTTAGACAAAAACTTTCATATAAGGTTTTGGTGACCCAATTGGTAACTTTGCTTAAATGTCACATAGATACCTGACTGGACAGGATCTTAAGAATCATTTGGTCCCAATTCATTATTTCACAGAAATGTATAAAAGGGTTCAGTTAACTAGTTAATTATTCCCCTCCCCCCCAGCCTCTTTTTAAATTTACTTGTTCTTAGAAAGGCTTATATTTCTTTTTGGAGTTACAAGATTTTCCTCATGTTTGTATTTATTGTTTCAGCCCAAATATAGATTTTCAGCCAATTTATCCTATTGTGCCTCCTTCGTAATCATTAGTTTCATAACGTTAGTCTATTCTAGATCAGAGCTGCCTAAATATGTTCCCTTTGCCAAGATTACAGCCTGTATCATAAATATATTTGTAATATTGATGCAGAGACTGTTATTTTAATGTACATAAATTTTCATCGCATTAAACGCTCAAATCTCTCATGTTAATATAATAGTCCATTTGATTTTAACTTTGAAAAGTATTTTTTCAAATTTTATTTTTAAAAATGTGCTTAAGATATTAGACATCTCTATGTTTAACATGCAAGGATTTTTTTTTATTTATATATGAAATTTATTGTCAAATTGGTTTCCATACAACACCCAGTGCTCATCCCAAAAGGTGCCCTCCTCAATACCCATCACCCACCCTCTCCTCCCTCCCACCCCCCATCAACCCTTAGTTTGTTCTCAGTTCTCAACAGTCTCTTATGCTTTGGCTCTCTCCCACTCTAACCTCTTTTTTTTTTTTTTCCCTTCCCCTCCCCCATGGGTTCCTGTTAAGTTTCTCAGGATCCACATAAGAGTGAAACCATATGGTATCTGTCTTTCTCTGTATGGCTTATTTCACTTAGCATCACACTCTCCAGTTCCATCCACGTTGCTACAAAAGGCCATATTTCATTTTTTCTCATTGCCACGTAGTATTCCATTGTGTATCTAAACCACAATTTCTTTATCCATCCATCAGTTGATGGACATTTAGGCTCTTTCCATAATTTGGCTATTGTTGAGAGTGCTGCTATGAACATTGGGGTACAAGTGCCCCTATGCATCAGTACTCCTGTGTCCCTTGGATAAATTCCTAACAGTGCTATTGCTGGGTCATAGGGTAGGTCTATTTTTAATTTTCTGAGGAACCTCCACACTGCTTTCCAGAGCGGCTGCACCAATTTGCATTCCCACCAACAGTGCAAGAGGGTTCCCGTTTCTCCACATCCTCTCCAGCATCTATAGTCTCCTGATTTGTTCATTTTGGCCACTCTGACTGGCGTGAGGTGATACCTGAGTGTGGTTTTGATTTGTATTTCCCTGATAAGGAGCGACGCTGAACATCTTTTCATGTGCCTGTTGGCCATCCGGATGTCTTCTTTAGAGAAGTGTCTATTCATGTTTTCTGCCCATTTCTTCACTGGGTTATTTGCTTTTCGGGTGTGGAGTTTGGTGAGCTCTTTATAGATTTTGGATACTAGCCCTTTGTCCGATATGTCATTTGCAAATATCTTTTCCCATTCCGTTGGTTGCCTTTTAGTTTTGTTGGTTGTTTCCTTTGCTGTGCAGAAGCTTTTTATCTTCATAAGGTCCCAGGAATTCACTTTTGCTTTTAATTCCCTTGCCTTTGGGGATGTGTCGAGTAAGAGATTGCTACGGCTGAGGTCAGAGAGGTCTTTTCCTGCTTTCTCCTCTAAGGTTTTGATGGTTTCCTGTCTCACATTCAGGTCCTTTATCCATTTTGAGTTTATTTTTGTGAATGGTGTGAGAAAGTGGTCTAGTTTCAACCTTCTGCATGTTGCTGTCCAGTTCTCCCAGCACCATTTGTTAAAGAGACTGTCTTTTTTCCATTGGATGTTCTTTCCTGCTTTGTCAAAGATGAGTTGGCCATACGTTTGTGGGTCTAGTTCTGGGGTTTCTATTCTATTCCATTGGTCTATGTGTCTGTTTTTGTGCCAATACCATGCTGTCTTGATGATGACAGCTTTGTAGTAGAGGCTAAAGTCTGGGATTGTGATGCCTCCTGCTTTGGTCTTCTTCTTCAAAATTACTTTGGCTATTCGGGGCCTTTTGTGGTTCCATATGAATTTTAGGATGGCTTGTTCTAGTTTCGAGAAGAATGCTGGTGCAATTTTGATTGGGATTGCGCTGAATGTGTAGATAGCTTTGGGTAGTATTGACATTTTGACAATATTTATTCTTCCAATCCATGAGCATGGAATGTCTTTCCATTTCTTTAAATCTTCTTCAATTACCTTCATAAGCTTTCTATAGTTTTCAGCATACAGATCCTTTACATCTTTGGTTAGATTGATTCCTAGGTATTTTATGCTTCTTGGTGCAATTGTGAATGGGATCAGTTTCTTTATTTGTCTTTCTGTTGCTTCATTGTTAGTGTATAAGAATGCAACTGATTTCTGTACATTGATTTTGTATCCTGCAACTTTGCTGAATTCATGTATCAGTTCTAGCAGACTTTTGGTGGAGTCTATCGGATTTTCCATGTATAATATCATGTCATCTGCAAAGAGCGAAACCTTGACTTCATCTTTGCCAATTTGGATGCCTTTGATTTCCTTTTGTTGTCTGATTGCTGATGCTAGAACTTCCAGCACTATGTTAAACAACAGTGGTGAGAGTCGGCATTCCTGTCGTGTTCCTGATCTCAGGGAAAAAGCTCTCAGTTTTTCCCCGTTGAGGATGATGTTAGCTGTGGGCTTTTCATAAATGGCTTTTATGATCTTTAAGTATGTTCCTTCTCTCCCGACTTTCTCAAGGGTTTTTATTAAGAAAGGGTGCTGGATTTGTCAAAGGCCTTTTCTGCATCGATTGACAGGATCATATGGTTTTTCTCTTTTTTTTTGTTAATGTGATGTATCACGTTGATTGATTTGCGAATGTTGAACCAGCCCTGCATCCCAGGAATGAATCCCACTTGATCATGGTGAATAATTCTTTTTATATGCCGTTGAATTCGATTTGCTAGTATCTTACTGAGAATTTTGGCATCCATATTCATCAGGGATATTGGCCTGTAGTTCTCTTTTTTTACTGGGTCTCTGTCTGGTTTAGGAATCAAAGTAATACTGGCTTCATAGAATGAGTCTGGAAGTTTTCCTTCCCTTTCTATTTCTTGGAATAGCTTGAGAAGGATAGGTATTATCTCTGCTTTAAACGTCTGGTAGAACTCCCCTGGGAAGCCATCTGGTCCTGGACTCTTGTTTGTTGGGAGATTTTTGATAACCGATTCAATTTCTTCGCTGGTGATGGGTCTGTTCAAGCTTTCTATTTCCTCCTGATTGAGTTTTGGAAGAGTGTGGGTGTTCAGGAATTTGTCCATTTCTTCCAGGTTGTCCAATTTGTTGGCATATAATTTTTCATAGTATTCCCTGATAATTGTTTGTATCTCTGAGGGATTGGTTGTAATAATTCCATTTTCATTCATGATTTTATCTATTTGGGTCATCTCCCTTTTCTTTTTGAGAAGCCTGGCTAGAGGTTTGTCAATTTTGTTTATTTTTTCAAAAAACCAACTCTTGGTTTCGTTGATCTGCTCTACAGTTTTTTTAGATTCTATATTGTTTATTTCTGCTCTGATCTTTATTATTTCTCTTCTTCTGCTGGGTTTAGGCTGCCTTTGCTGTTCTGCTTCTAGTTCCTTTAGGTGTGCTGTTAGATTTTGTATTTGGGATTTTTCTTGTTTCTTGAGATAGGCCTGGATTGCAATGTATTTTCCTCTCAGGACTGCCTTCGCTGCGTCCCAAAGCGTTTGGATTGTTGTAGTTTCATTTTCGTTTGTTTCCATATATTTTTTAATTTCTTCTCTAATTGCCTGGTTGACCCACTCATTCGTTAGTAGGGTGTTCTTTAACCTCCATGCTTTTGGAGGTTTTCCAGACTTTTTTCTGTGGTTGATTTCAAGCTTCATAGCATAGTGGTCTGAAAGTATGCATGGTATGATTTCAATTCTTGTAAACTTATGAAGGGCTGTTTTGTGACCCAGTATATGATCTATCTTGGAGAATGTTCCATGTGCACTCGAGAAGAAAGTATATTCTCTTGCTTTGGGATGCAGAGTTCTAAATATATCTGTCAAGTCCATCTGATCCAATGTCTCATTCAGGGCCCTTGGTTCTTTATTGACCGTGTGTCTAGATGATCTATCCATTTCTGTAAGTGGGGTGTTAAAGTCCCCTGCAATTACCACATTCTTCTCAATAAGGTTGCTTATGTTTATGAGTAATTGTTTTATATATTTGGGCGCTCCGGTATTCAGCACATAGACATTTATAATTGTTAGCTCTTCCTGATGGATAGACCCTGTCACTATTATATAATGTCCTTCTTCATCTCTTGTTACAGCCTTTAATTTAAAGTCTAGTTTGTCTGATATAAGTATGGCTACTCCAGCTTTCTTTTGGCTTCCAGTAGCATGATAAATAGTTCTCCATCCCCTCACTCTCAATCTAAAGGTGTCCTCAGGTCTAAAAGGAGTCTCTTGTAAACAGCAAATAGATGGGTCTTGTTTTTTTATCCATTCTGATACCCTATGTCTTTTGGTTGGCGCATTTAATCCATTTACATTCAGTGTTATTATAGAAAGATATGGGTTTAGAGTCATTGTGATGTCTGTATGTTTTATGCTTGTAGTGATGTCTCTGGTACTTTGTCTCACAGGGTCCCCCTTAGGATCTCTTGGAGGGCTGGTTTAGTGGTGACAAATTCCTTCAGTTTTTGTTTGTTTGGGAAGACCTTTATCTCTCCTTCTATTCTAAATGACAGACTCGCTGGATAAAGGATTCTCGGCTGCATATTTTTTCTGTCTAGCACACTGAAAATCTCGTGCCAATTCTTTCTGGCCTGCCAAGTTTCAAAAGAGAGATCAGTCACGAGTCTTATAGGTCTCCCTTTATATGTGAGGGCACGTTTACCCCTTGCTGCTTTCAGAATTTTCTCTTTATCCTTGTATTTTGCCAGTTTCACTATGATATGTCGTGCAGAAGATCGATTCAAGTTACGTCTGAAGGGAGTTCTCTGTGCCTCTTGGATTTCAATGCCTTTTTCCTTCCCCAGTTCAGGGAAGTTCTCAGCTATTATTTCTTCAAGTACCCCTTCAGCACCTTTCCCTCTCTCTTCCTCCTCTGGGATACCAATGATGCGTATATTATTTCTTTTTAGTGTATCACTTAGTTCTCTAATTTTCCCCTCATATTCCTGGATTTTTTTATCTCTCTTTTTCTCAGCTTCCTCTTTTTCCATAACTTTATCTTCTAGTTCACCTATTCTCTCCTCTGCCTTTTCAATCCGAGCCGTGGTGGTTTCCATTTTGTTATGCATTTCGTTTAAAGCGTTTTTCAGCTCCTCGTGACTGTTCCTTAGGCCCTTGATCTCTGTAGCAAGAGATTCTCTGCTGTCAGCTATACTGTTTTCAAGCCCAGCGATTAATTTTATGACTATTATTCTAAATTCACTTTCTGTTATATTATTTAAATCCTTTTTGATCAGCTCATTAGCTGTTGTTATTTCCTGGAGATTCTTCTGAGGGGAATTCTTCCGCTTGGTCATTTTGGATAGTCCCTGGCGTGGTGAGGACCTGCAGGGCACTTCCCCTGTGCTGTGGTGTATAACTGGAGTTGGTGGGCGGAGCCGCAGTCAGACCTGATGTCTGCCCCCAGCCCACCGCTGTGTCCACAGTCAGACTGGTGCGTGCCTTCTCTTCCCCTCTCCTAGGGGTGGGATTCACTGTGGGGTGGGGTGGCCTGTCTAGGCTACTTGCACACTGCCAGGCTTGTGATGCTGGGGATCTGGCGTCTTAGCTGGGGTGGGTAGGCAAGGTGCACAGGGGCAGGAGGGGCAGGCTTAGCTTGCTTCTCCTTAGGTGATCCACTTCAGGAGGGGCCCTGTGGCAGCAGGAGGGGGTCAGATCCTCTGCCGGAGGTTTGGCTCCGCAGAAGCACAGAGTTGGGTGTTTGCGCGGAGCTGGGTGTTTGCGCGGAGCTAGCAAGTTCCCTGTCAGGAACTGGTTCTCTTTGGGATTTTGGCTGGGGGATGGGCGGGGGAGATGGCGCTGGCGAGCGCCTTTGTTCCCCACCAAACTGAGCTCTGTTGTCAGGGGGCTCAGCAGCTCTCCTTCCCTTTGTCCTCCAGCCTTCCCGCTTTCTGAGCAGAGCTGTTAACTTATGACCTCCCAGCCGCTAAGTCGCGCTTGCTGTCGGAACACAGTCCGTCAGGCCCCTCCGCTTTTTGCAAGCCAGACTCGGGGGCTCTGCTTGGCCGGCGAGCCGCCCCTCCGCCCCGGCTCCCTCCCGCCAGTCCGTGGAGCGCGCACCGCCTCGCCGCCCTTCCTACCCTCTTCCGTGGGCCTCTCGTCTGCACTTGGCTCCGGCGATTCCGTTCTGCTAATCCTCTGGCGGTTTTCTGGGTTATTTAGGCAGGTGTAGGTGGAATCTAAGTGATCAGCAGGACGTGCAGTGAGCCCAGCGTCCTCCTACGCCGCCATCTTCCCTCTCCTTAACATGCAAGGATTTTTGCACTCATGTCATTTTAGAGTTTTGTCCTGATGGAAAATGCTGCTTTGGTCTGTGCTGACTGAATGTGAACAGCTCACTGTATAGAAGCTGTTTCTATCATATTCGTTTGAAACTCAAGACATCAAATTGAAGGTCTTTTGTTGCAAACCTCTAGCTAACTCTGGTGAACAAAGAGGTTTAATAAAGAGTAGTGGATAATCTGAAAGATACAAGGTGTACAAAATGTGACCAAGACCGGCAGATTCCCATCTTTGGGGACACAAAAACTCCACTTCTTTCTGAATATCATTCATTCTCCACTTTCTCCCAGTATTTTTCTTTATAGTCCCATAAATCAAGGCTTAGGTGAAGAACATTTTCAGGATTTTTCCCACAATGCTTTACGCGCTCTAGTCCTTCATTTTTTCCCTGTCTCATCATTGTAATTTTCCTGTTTGCTTCCTCTACTCCTGTTACCCTGGTCTCCTTACTGATATTCCTGCAACATGCCAGGCTGACATTGGTGGGAGTTCCTTCTACCTGGAGCTCCATTGTGTGTTTGCTTGGATAAACTTTTCTTATATCCTTCAAAGTCTTTGCCCAAATGTTATCTTTCCAAATTAAAACTGTGACTTGCCTCATCTCTGCCCCAGCAGTCATGACCCCTCTTGGCCAGTTTTTTTTTCTTCACTTCATAGGATTTAACACTTTCTCATATATAATATATTATGTCTTACTTATTAAGTTTATGGTTTATTGGGGTGCCTGGATCAGTCAGTTAGGTGTCTGACCCTTGATTTTGGCTCAGGTCATGATCCTAGGGACATGGGATTGAGCCCCATGTTGGGCTACGTGCTGAGTGTGGAGCCTGCTTGGGATTCTCTCCCTCCCCCTCTCTACCCCTCCCCTGCTCACATGCGTGCACTTTCTCTCTTAAATAAATAAACAAAATAGATAAATAAATAAAATAAATAGTGTATGGATTATCATCTGTCTCTCTCACCAGATCATAAGCCCAAGAATTGGTTTTATATGTCTTTTGTATATTAATGTGTCCTAATTGGTTAGAAGAGTGCCTATCATGTAGCGGGCTTTCAGTAAACATTTGCTGAATTAATGAATAAATGATGCTGCCTCTCTAACTCCATAGAACCTTAGAAGTTAAGAGCACTACCAACTGTTTTCTCAGTTTAAATTATCAACTGAATAAATAGAATATACTCTGCCTAGACAAAATCATTTTTCTTTTCTTTAAGAGTCCACTTGTGGTCAAATCTGTTGAGGCCACCATAACTGCATTCCTTGGCCCAGGTCCCATGCTGAAGATTATGTTGTCAAGGACATATTTTCTGAGTATGTTGTAAGGAAGAGAAGATTTCTCCCTGCCCCATTCCTCTTCTGTCAAATCTCTGCTGTACCAAATTATTTCTATACACATACCCAAAGATCATATATGATTTAAGACATTAAAATAAGGAGGAGGATTCATCAAATCTGTGTTTTATTTTTTTATTTTTTTTTTTAATTTTTTTTTTCAACGTTTATTTATTTTTGGGACAGAGAGAGACAGAGCATGAATGGGGGAGGGGCAGAGAGAGAGGGAGACACAGAATCGGAAACAGGCTCCAGGCTCTGAGCCATCAGCCCAGAGCCTGACGCGGGGCCCGAACTCACGGACCGCGAGATCGTGACCTGGCTGAAGTCGGACGCTTAACCGACTGCGCCACCCAGGCGCCCCTGTGTTTTATTTTAATGACAGAACCAAAGTGGATAGTCCCTAAAAAAGCTGAGATGATTAGGTGCAGAAGCATTTATACTGTATTGGATTCATTTCTGAAAATGTTCTCAATGTCTTCAAAGAATATTCACTTAGAAATTGAGAACTGTAGGTTCTACCCTTTGTTTTACCACATTGTGTGACCTCTTACAATTCCTTTCACTTTGTTGGCTTTTGATTTTTTCAAATGTAAAATGTGAGTGTTAGACTAGATGCTCTTATCATTCTACGTATGATTCTATGATTTATATCATTCCTACAAAAGATGAAAGTAATTAGTTCAGGCAATTTTATGAGCAAAAGAAATGAACCAAATAATTCGTTTGTTGACCTATAACTTGTTAGATATCTGTTTTCAAAATGAGAGTTGTCATCCATCATCATCATTTTGTTATATGATAAAATAAAGCATTGCAATGGTGCCATTTGGAGAACTGGTCAAATGCTAATGTGATTGGTGCTGATTTTGCTATAGTGCCCTGATACTTACACAGTTGACTTTGTTGCAATTGACATTGAATACAGTTAACTGCACAAATGCAAGTAGAGTAAAACGAAAGAGGAAATAAGCATTAAAAAGAGATACATATATTCTTAATTTTTAAAATTTTAACTTGTATTTATTTTGAGAGATAAAGACAGAATGTGAGTGGGGGGAGGGGCAACGTGAGAAGAATGAGAGAATCCCAAGCAGGCTGTGCTCTGTCTGCACAGAACCTAACATATGGCTTGATCCCACAAACTGTGAGATCATGACCTAAGCCAAAATCAACTGATGGAGCACCCAGTGACCCATTCTTAATTTTTTTTAAATCAATTTATTTTTTTTTGAGAGAGAGAGACAGCACAGGAGGGACAGATAGAGGAGAGAAAGAATCCCAAGCAGGCTTTGCACTGTTAGTATAGAGTCCATCGTGGGGCTCAGTCTCATGAACCGTGAAATCATGACCTGAGCCAAAATCAAGGCTCAGATGGTTTAACCAACTGAGCCACCCAGACACACCCCCATTCTTAAATTTTTTAAAGAAATTTTATTCAGTGCAGTTTCTAAGCATAAATATCAATTGCTTGTCCAGCTAGACTCTAATATCTTAGACTTTTTCTGACTTTAGAATATCTCTTTAGAATATCTCCTTCAAGTGTGTCATTCACAAAAGATATTAATAAGAATTTTATAATTCTGTGACAAAATAATATATGAGCAAATCATAACTCAATATGCTCTCTCTATTCCTGGATCCTTAATAATTAATTGTCAAATTGATTATTTGTGTATATCTTTACATTCTTTTTTTCAGTATTCCATTGAATATTTATAAAGGTCTGTGTAAGTACTAAACATCAGAGAAAATCACGTGAATAAGACAAAATTCTTGCCTTTAGAGAATTTGTATTCTAGTTGGTAGGTTTGAATTGTAAACATCTATTGAAACTAGATGTACATAAACAAATTTCTGGGAACATTGAAAAGAATGCGAATAATTAAGATTGTTCTTAACCATATACCAAATGGAGGAGATGATGCTTTCTTAGAATTAACAATATAGTTGAAAGAAGCAAGTCCTGGCTACTGAAGGCTGAGGAAAGGGCTGTTTGGAGGTGATGACAGTGAACAGGTTCAGTGCTCAGCATTTCAATGCATGGAGTTTATGTGTGTAGCAAGGTTGGGGGGAAGGGTGGGATACACTCACTGAAAGAGAAGAGTAAGCAGAGGGTTTCCAATGATCTTGCAAAAGAAAGGATATTCTAATCAGTGTGTTAGTTTCTTAATATGTACATTTAAAAAATATCTTTTTGGCTATGTCAAGAATGTCCATTTAGAGCATTCACAGACCAATTAAGGACATTAATGAATCTCAGCATTATTCACTAATATGCTAGGGGAAAGCAGTGTGCTTTTTAAAAAAAAAGTTCTGAGCACGGGGTGCCTGGGTTGCTCAGTTGGTTGCTCTCAGTTTCGGCTCAGGTCCTGATCTCAAGGTTTTATGAGTTCGGGTCCCACATGGGGCTCTATGCTGGCAGCAGAGAGTCTGCTTGGGATTATGTCTCTCCCTCTGTCTCTACCCCTTCCCTGCTCACATTGTCTCTGTATCTCTCAAAAGAAATAAATAATTAAGGAAAAAAAAAGTTGTGAGCAAGACTTTATCATCCTGCTATAGTTCCTATGCATTCATAGTTTATGTTTAATTATTTAAATTGATTTTGTCTATATTTCTTAAAACCAATAAATAACTATTATAATTAATAGAATTTAGTAACTCTTCAAAAAGCTGTAAGTATATATATCATTTTCATCACCATACCTATTGTGTCTCATAATATACCAACAAAAAAAGGCCTACGAAACCCCTCTGTCATCTTATTACTAGAATTCCTACTCTTGATTCTCTCTTACATACCAGTGTCGACAGCAGAGTGATTACCTCCTCCGTTATGTGAGTTACGTTGCAGAACAAAACTGAAAAAGAAATAGACCTACCATGCACCTGAACAAAAGCTCCAAAGGAGTTCTGGGCACTACTCAGGGGTATATAGGGGAAACACTCTAGTAAGTTTGCATTAAGCTATAGTAGCATACTCTAATAAATTTAAAATTATAAAAAGCAAACATGCAAACAAAATTCAGGCACATTGTCACACCACAGTGTTTCTGTCTGGCTTAGTGATGTTCACTAATTGCTGGTGATAATGATGTTTTTGTTACTGATGATGATAATGGTGATGATGACAATAATGATGAAGATGATATTGCTATCCTAATGACAAAATTTGACCTTTATGGTTCATTTTGGGTATATGTCTCCTTCAGCATCCAGTTGAGTGAGTCCCCGTGAGTATGCTAAAACAATCATACAGCCAATTATGAGAAACTTTTTTCCTTGAACCATAATCCTAGCTGGAACAACATAATACTAAAATACCAATTAAATGCTTCCAACTTTTAAACCCAGTGTACATTATCGCAGGTTACTATTTTTTTGATGATTTCTTAATTTGCACCTAGCATAAGTGGTACATACACAGTCAAGTTAATGTTACCTCCTACAAGGCCGAACATTTCCCCTGAGTGTGTTTCCCATCCAGAGAATGTGTGAGGATGCCTGTGTATGCACTTGCGTGTTGGTTTTAGTTTGGTAATTCTTTTTATATCTTTATTTCCCTCCTATTGTACAAGCTTTTTATTGGAATCAAGCACTGTTAACAAACATGAGACCCCCCAGGGAGCCTGGCGTGGTTTGGCAAAAAGAAAAAAAAAATCCCAGCTTGCTGTTCAGTGGGACTTTGCCAAGCCAACATAGCTCTAATTGCATCTTTCCACTGGTTTACCCCATCCACCGCCTCTCCCTTCTTCCCAATAGTCTTTTGTGTGTACTGAAAAAAAATATGTTATTATAGTGAGTACTGTATGTTTACAATGAATTTCAGTGGATTTGGTAGCCAAAAAGATGTAGACTTTTTTTTTTTTTTTATTAGCAGTAGCTTTCCAATGGAGATAATATTTATAGAATAGGCCTGCTTGTTTGTATTTTCCAAGATAAATAAAATGAATAATATCCAAACATGATAATCAACATGTCATTTTCCAAGTACATTGGCATTTAGCATGAATGCTTGCTACATACTTATTCTGTAAGGAGTAAAGGATAGGCATTAGTACCAACTCCCTGGGGAATGGTATTTTCAGCATTATTTCAATATGAACAATCTTCTTTTGTTTATAGCAGGTATAATGTAACTGTAGGAGGAAAATGAAAAATTGCAAATGAATGCAAAGTTTTCATCAAACCCTTTTGGCATGAGAATAGTTCTGTACCTTTTGTTGCTGTCATTTCATTCTCTGGGTAATAGAATATGTTTGAAGGTAGATTCTTTAGCCTTTATTTTATCTTCTGCATGCTACAGGAGCTTTTTAGTATGTGTTCATTACTTAATCTGTTTTTGTTTTTTCTTGAGAAGTCCACATAATGCCTGTCCATTCATGATTTTTCAGATGCACCTATACATGCGTGTTCAGATTTTCTGAGACAGAATGAGGATTTCAGTTTACTGATTTCCTACATTTGTAAAGAACTTGAGCTTTTATATGGCATGTGGGAAAGAGTTCTTGCTCAAGAACTCTGCCCTGGTTGAACAGTCAGATTCTGCCACTTCTTAGCTAGATGATCTTCAAAATAATAAAAGCCTTCATAAACTTCAACATGTGCATATGCAAAATGGGAATATGCCTCCCCTGATAATTAAGGGGCTTGATGGAGATGATGTAAGTGGAGGAGTTTTCACATAGCAAGCTTTCTGTACCTGCTAGATCTCTCTACTTGTCAACTTTTCATCCTTGTCTACTTATTACAGGGTTTAGGTGACCTTGTGTTAGCATCGGTGTTATTATCAAAGGTAACATTTAAAATCTTCTGATGTTCTGTCTCTAGGTAAATTTCTGTACAAAACACGTTTGCCACGGCGTGCTGGTAAATCTTTAACAACTAGCAAGAGGGGAAAGGGATGGGACAGAGGGTCTCTGTTTTAAATTACTAGCTGATTTTTGTCATGTAAAGGTACACACCTGGGTCAATTTCAAGCTCTTAATATGACATCACTGAGCACAGAGCTGGTGAGAGATGCACAGGAACCCATCTTTGTACAGCATTTCCACCACATAGATAAAATAGATGTAAATAATCTCAAGAGCAGATAATCGTGAGATGTAGTAAACAGGTGGAAATTGATGAGTTGTAAATATGTATTATCTTTGTTAATATAATTTATTTAATTGAATGTTTATACGATTTAGCTAATAATGGCGATGTTTAGCAATTGGCTTACAAAATTCCTGAAAATGTCACTTTCTGCTCTCACAAGCCAGCGCCAGCAGGCTTCATTATACCTCTGCGTGTTTGCCAGGACTCTCGGTCCTTTGAAGTTAGTTATATGAGGTAGAATTAAAGCCAAGCATTCCTCTAATGAGAGAGTACACTGACGCACAGGATAAGTAAATCATTCACGTGAACAAATAGTCAAGTAAATGTAAGTGGCATGACACTAGGTATGGAGAGTTTATGTGTAGAAACAATGAGACCCATGGGAAATCACTACCTCTCAACTAATTAGTTGAGGACAGATCCCACTGGCCAGAGTGCATCCCCAGAGAAATGGCCTTCTTGCCAAGACCCTTATGGAATATTCTGCCCACTCTGCCCTGGAAGAGTTTGAGGGCGGAATGTACAGCCCATTTATTTAAATTGGTATGTCTAAGGGGTTATGTTTTAGGATTGTGGCCCTTGAAGATGGTATTTGAATGTATTGTTTTAATGAGCTTAATTTGTCTAGTTATCTGTATCTCTACAAGTTGTTTTGCTTATTGATCTGTTTGTTTTGCCTTAAATTGTGCTTGTATGTGTATTTATCATGCAGATTATACCTGTTTGTATACATCAATAAATGCAATTTAAAAAAGTGATTAAAAATCGTATCAACATGAATAAATCGTGTTTGGGTGTCCAAGAAATAAGTGCTGGATAAGGTCATTTAAGCAATCCCGTTTTTCAGAGGATGAGGTGTTGGTTTTCATTACTTAACTCCTCCGAGACATTTTCCTAGACCATACTGGACAGACAGTCAAGCTACCTGTCTTTCATGATGATGTTGCTTAATCCTACAGAAAGGCAATTTATCTTTTTCTGGGTGTAAGTTTCACCTCCCAGGGTTTCAAACTATATCCAGGCCAAGATAATTGATGACCTTAATATCACTATTTGAGCTCTGCTGGTGGCATGCTGAGACCTATTTCCTTAAGGCAGAAACCTAATGACCCACCCCTTCTCTCCTGAACTCCAGTAGAGATTTCAATCTCTGTAAATCATAATGAAAAAAATAAGTTACAAAATGATTTTCTAAGAATGAACTATACATTTCCATATACCCATTTGTTTGACTGGTAAACTGTGGCAGATCACTTGAATGGGGTTCTGTAGGTTGACTTTTACGTTCTGCATTTCCTTTTCACATGTTCTGAATTCCTTTAAAGTATACAGAGCTCCCTTCAATTAAATCTAAGAGGAAAAATGTGTATAACAAATTCCCATAATTTTGCTGAATCTTTCTGATCACAGTGCTATGATTATTTTTTTTTTACCAGATAAATTTACCAGGTTGAAGATGAAAGACTATTTTATAGAAGACATTTTATTTTTTTTTAATCTCAAGGAATCTTTGAGGTTATCTAGTACTTTGTTCTCAATGTGTATGTAATAAAATTGAGATTTATAAGAGGTTCAACATGCCAGCCAAGATCACAAACTTCAGTAAAAAATCTGAAATTTGAATAAATCTCTTTATCATACTGTCCTCCTTTATACTGTTCAAGCCTTCGCATTTCTTCCTTTTATGGGACCTTCATAGGACCTTCTGCCTGCAGTACTTCTTTACCCGGCTGCTTCTCACACTGAAGTCCTATCCCAAGGGCTTTACCATATTCTAATTTCCTGTCCCTGATATTTTTTCTTCACAACACTCATCACCATTTGTGATTGCTTGTCTTTTGTACTTGCCTGTTAAGCTGTTTATTGTCTTATATCCACTGTAAGCTTCATGTCAGCTAGCCAATATCTGGTTACAAAGGGAGGGAGGGAGGCAGGTTAGAAGAAAGGAAAGGGAAGGGAAGAGAAGGGAAGGGAAGGGAAGGGAAGGAAAAAAGAACTAACAAAAGAGGGGAAGTGAGGGGAAGGAAAGAAAGAGAAATCATAACTTTTCCATCAAACCACTAGGTAAGAACAAATTAGATATATTCCTACAGAAAAGTAGGGGATGTCTGGGGAAGGTTTTTCAAATGATTATTTTTAAACTAGTTGTCTTCAATAATGTAATTAGCAACATTAAAGATGACTATGCCTACAAATATAGTCTCTTTCTCTTCCCCACCAAGGGCAGACATTCCCAAGCTATTAATAAGAGATTTTGTTCCTAAACTCAAGCTTGACCTAGAGTTAGTCTCAAAGCAGAACTCTAGGCAATCATTCTAAATGGGTTTGCAAAAATGATTTGCCATTTTTGGCCTATAGGATATAACTAAATAGTTTTGTGTTTTGGTTTTTGTCTTTTCATTTTTAGTAAGATGATCACCTATAATGTGGGCACAAAGAACTGGAGATATTTATATCTGGATGTCTTCAATAGTAGTCATTAAATGATATAAATAAAGTGTATTCAGAAACATTGAATAAATAAAGAGAAATATACATATCATTAATCATGTATTTATTCTATTTTTCTATATATCCTAATATGGGTAGGATGGAAGAAAACTCTAATGCAGGCAATTGTAAACTAATTTTAGAAAGTTCAAAATTATAGCAACTTGAATCTCTTTATAAAACAATATGGATTTACACAATCAGGTTGAATTATAAATCAATGGAACTTTGCTCTTATAGACCTGTGTTTTTCTGAATAAGCGAAAACATTGGACAGATAATATTTTTCTTTGGTGCTTTACTTCCCCTTTTTAACCAGAAACTTTTGCAAGATTTGTGCTTTCTCTTCCTTTTTCCATATTACTAGAAGAGCTTAAGAAAAACTTATGAGAATCGACCTAAGAGTAATAGTACATTTGCCATACCGCATTTTCCATCAAAATATTTTTTGAGGTATTTTTTTCTTGAATAATGCTATCTGGTTGTATGATCCATTTCTAGAAGGTTAATCTTTTTTTATTATTTAGTTTTCCATTTTTTTTAAATTTCTCACTGTCAAAAGAGTGTAGATAGCATGTCCCTGTAGCATAATTAACCACAAACATAAAAATGAAATAAAATAAAAAATAAGTGACTTTCTATGTGCTCAGTACCCAGATTTACAAATAAGAAATCACCAAGACTTTCTGCAATCCTCCCTCAGTCCCAGTTACCACTATTGTGCATCTATGTTAATTAATACCCTGCATTCTTTATAATTTTGCCACATATATATGGTTCAAAAACATGTTTATTTTCAATCAGCTTTCTCAAGGTATATTTTACGTATAATGGAAGTCTCCCAATTTAATTTTGTAGTTTGCTGAGTTTTGATTGATATAGTCAATACATTATACTATGTCAAGATGTAGAATGTATCCTTCACCATGAAAAGTTTTCTTGAGCCTCTTTGTCAACAATCCTCTGCTCCCAAATGGACCCTTGGTAAGCTTGATTAACTTTCTGTCATTCTAGTTTTGCCATATCTAGAATATCATATACATGGACTAATTCAGTACACAGTCTGGCTTCTTTTGCTTTAATATAACACTTCTGAGAGTCATTCATATTGTGTTTATCAGCAGTACATCTTTTAAAGTGTTCAGTAGTATTCCACTGTATGGATATACTATTCATTTTTCGATTTCTCCATTCATTAGTTGATAGACACTTTGGTTATGTCAGGTTAGCTGTTATGAATAAAGATACTATAAATATTTTCACACTATTTGTTTATGAACATATGTTTTTATTCCTCTTGGGTAAATACCTGGGAGGGGTTTTGCTGAGTAGCATGGAAAATATAAGATTAACTTAAAATAAAAAACAAAAAATTACCAAATTGTTTTCCAAAGTATCTGTACCATTTTGCCTCTGTCAACAATGTATGTTTTAGTTACTCCAAATTCTTGGCAGCAGTTAACATTATCTTCGTAGTCTTTTTCATTTTAACCATTCTAGTGGGTTTGTAGTGATAGCTAATTGAGATTTTAATTTAATTCTATCAACTAGTAATGATGTTTAACATATTTTATGATATTTAAGCACAGTTTATACATTTGCTTTATGAATGTCAAATCTTTTGTACATTTTGTTTTTAGTCATGTTTGTTTTTTTATCACTGAGTTTTAGAAGTTTTTAAAATATATTATAGATAAAAATAATTTATCAGATATGTGATATGCAAATATTTTCCCATAGTCTTTTCCTTACCTTCTCATATTCTGAATATCATCTTTAAAAGAGCAGAAGATTTTACTTTTGAGAAAGCCCTATTTGGATACATTTTTTCTCTTATGGTTGATATTTTTTATCTTGGAAATAATTACTTTTTCTGAGGTTATATTTACTCTTTTGTTTTCTTCTAGAAGTTATATTGCTTTAGTGTTTATGTTTAGATCCATGATTCACTGAGATCATTCTTTTATATCGCTCAAGGTGAACATCAAGGTTTATTTCCTTTGTCCATATGGACATCCAGTTCTTCAAAGCACTCTTGATTTCCTTTTTTTTTTTTTCTTTGAATTTACTGCCATTTTTCCATTGAATATCTTGGCTCCTTTTTTGGAAATATCCAGATTGCCTCTTCTGCTTCAATGATTTATATGTTTATTTTATACTATACCACCTTTACTTGATTATTGTAGCTTTATAATAAGTTTGTAAATGAAGTACTCCAAATTTATTCTTCTTTGTTGAAATTGTTTTGAGTATTCTACATTCTTTGCATTTCCATGTTAATTTTAGAATAAGCTTTTAAATTTCTACCAAAAAGATCCTGTATAGATATGATTGGGATTGTGTTGAGTGTATAGATTTTCTTTATGGTAGTAAAATATAATATCATAAAATTTATTATTTTATATCTAATTTCAGTGACATTAAGTACATTCACATTGTTGTACAATCATCCCTACCATCCATCTCTGGAACAATTTCATCTTCCCAAACTGAAACTCCATGCTCATTTAACAATAGCTCTCCATTCTTTCTTTCTTCAGCCTCTTGTAACCTCCATTTTACTTTCTGTCTCTGTTAATTTGAATACTCTAGGGGTGCTTGGGTGGCTCAGTGGATTAAGCCTCCGACTTTGGCTCAGGTCAGGATCTCACAGCTTGTGAGTTCAAGCCCCGCATTGGGCTCTGTGCTAAGGGCTCAGAGCCTAGAGTCTGCTTCCAATTCTGTGTCTCCCTCTCTCTCAGCCCCTCCCCCACTCACATTTGCTTCATCTCTCTCTCAAACTAAATAAACATTAAAATTTTTTTTAAATATTCTACATACTTCATTTAACTGAAACCATTATATGTTTCCTATTTTTCTGACTTATTTCACTTAAAATAATGTCTTCAAGGTTAATTCATGTTGCAACACTATTTTTTAAGGCTAAATAATATTCCATTTTGTGTATATACCACATTTTGTTTATCCATTCATCCATTAAGGGACTTTTATAATTTCTACCTTCAGCTATTGTGAATATGCTGCTTTTTTTGTTTGAGTCCTTGTTTTAAATTATTTTGGGTAGGTTTCCAGAAGCTGAATTGCTGGATCATATGGTAATTTTATGTTAAATGTTTTTTAAAGAACCCCCGTATTGTTTTCCACAGTGGCTCTACTATTTTACATTTCCACCAACAGTACAGAAGTTTCTCCTCATCCTACCCAAACTTATTTCCTATTTCTCCTAATAATAACCATCCTATTGAGTGTGAAGTGGTATCTCATTGTGGTTTACATATGCATTTCCATAATTATTTATGATATTGAATTCCCAATGAAAGCCCAGGAACAGATGGCTTTATAGGCAAATCCTACCAAACCATTTAAAGAAGAGTTAATACTTATCCTTCTCAAATTATTCCAAATAATTGAAGAGGAAAGAATGTTTCCAAATTTACTCTACAGGGTCATATTACCCTGACACTAACACTAGACAAAAGGATTTAAAAAAAAAAAAAAAGGATATTAGAGCCTGATATCCTTGGGGAACATGGATGCAAAAATTCTGAATACAGTGTTAGCCAATTGAACTCAACAATATATTAAAGGATCATATGCCACAATCAAGTGAGATTTAGTCCAAGGATGCAAGAATGGTTCAATATCCACAAATGAAACAGTGTGATGTAATACCATATTAATAAAATTAAGGGAAAAAATAAGATGATCATCTCAAGAGATACAAAAAAAGCATGTGACAAAATTTAACACCACTTGTGATCAAAACTTTCAGCAAAGTGGGTATAGAAGGAACATATCTCAACATAATAAAGGCCATATATGACAAACTTAACTGCTAACATCATAATCAATGGTAAAAAGCTGAAAGTTTTTCCTATAAGATCAGGAATAAGACAAGGATGTGTAGTCTCATCACTTTCATTCAACATATTAGAACTCTTAGCCACAGCAGTCAAACAAGGAAAACAGAAAGCATAAAAATTGGTAAGGAAGGAGTAAAACTGTCACTATTTGCAGATGACATAATAATACATATAGAAAACCTTAAAGACCCCACTAAAATTTTAGAATTAATAAATGAATTCAGTAAAGTTGAAGGATAAAAAATTAATATACAGAAATTGGTTATGTTTCTATACACTAAAAATGAACTATCAGAAAGAGAAATTAAGAAAACAATCCCATTTAAAATAACATCAGAAAAAATAAAAAACTTAGGAATAAATTTAACCAAAGAAGTGAAAGACCTGTACTCTGAAAACTATAAGACATTGATGAAAGACGCTGAATATGACACAAACAATGGAAACATATACCATGTTCATAGAGTGGAAGAATTAATATTGCTAAAATGTCCATACAACACAAAGCAGTATACGGATTCAATGCAATCCCTATCAAAATACCAATAACATTATTCTCAGAACTAGAATCAATCCTCAAATTACAATCAATCCTTCAAATTACCATGAAGAGCCAAAGCAGTCTTGAAAAAGAAGAACAAAGCTCCCAGATTTCAAGATGTAGTACAAAGCTATAGTAATAAAAACAGTATGGTACTGGCACAGAAACAGACACATCAATCAGAAGAACATATTGGAGAACCTGGAAGTAAACCCATGCTTATATATTCATTATATATTCAATTAGTCTATGACAAAGAAGGCAAGAATATGCAATGGGGAAAAGGCAGTCTCTTTAATAAATGGTGTTAGAAAAACAGCTACGTGCAAAAGAATGAAACTGGACCATACTCTTATAAAACTCCTAGAAGAAATCAGAGGCAGTAAACTTCTGATCATTGGTTTTGCAAACATCCAAATATATATATTTGGATCTGTCTTCTCAAGCAAGAGAAACAAAAACAAAAATAAACAATTGCAACTCTAGCAAACTAAAAGGTTTTGTGCAGAGAAGGAAACCATTAACAAAATGGAAAGGCCACCTACTGAATGGCAGAAGATATTTGCAAATGATACATCCAAAATATATAGAGAACTCATACAATTCAACATGGAAGGGAAGGGAAGGAAGGAATAAAGAAGGAAGAGAAAGAAGGAAAGAAAGAAAAGAAGAAAGTTAAAAAGTGGGTAGAGAATCTGAACATTTTTCTAAAGAAGACATTGATGGACGACAGACAAATGAAAGATGCTCAGCATTACTAAGCATCAGGAAAATGCAAATCAAAACCACAGTGAGTTATCACCTCGCACCACTCAGAATGGTAATATCCAAAACACAAGAAATAACAAATAGTGGCAAGGGTGTGGGAAAAGGCAACCTTTGTGCATTGTTAATGGGAATGTAAATTGGTACAGCCAGTATGGAGGTTCCTCAAAAAATTAAAAATAGAAATACATCTATACTTCAATAAAAAATCTATTAATCTATGTGGCTATTCAAATTATTTGTTTCTTCCTTAGTGAGATTTGATAATTTATGTATTTCAAAGGGTTTCCATTCCCTTTAAGTTATCAAATTTATATATATAATTTTATATATTTATATAATATATATTATATGGTAATTATATATGTATTTTTTTAAATTTCCTAAATCCGTAGTGATAACCCATCTTTCATTCCTGATATTTTGCTGCCTTTTTTTAAAAAAAGAAATCCATCCATCTGGCTGGAAGTTTATCAATTTCATTGATCTTTTAACATACTAAGCTTTTCAATTCATTGATTATTTCTGTCCTGTTGTCTGGTTTCAATTGTGATGATTTCTACACTTATCCTTATTATTTTCTTCCTTCTCCTTTACTTTTCATTATTTCAAGTTTTTATTTAAATTCCAGTTAGTAACATATAATGTAATATTAGTTTCAAGAGCAGAATTTACTGATTTAATCACTTACATACAACAGCCAGTGCTTATCACAAGTGCCCTCCTTAATACCTATCACCAATTTAGCCCTCCCCCCAACCCCACTGCCTACCTCTCCCTCCAGCAACCCTCAGTTTGTTCTCTATGGTTAAGAGTCTGTTTTACGGTTTGCCTGTCTCTTTTGTTTACCCCCCATGTTCATCTGTTTTGTTTCTTAAATTCCACATGTGAGTGAAATCATATGGTATTTATCTTTCTTTGACTTACTTATTTCGTGTAGCAAAATATACTGTAGCTCCATTCATGTCATTACAAATGACAAGAAATCATTCTTTTTTATGGCTGAGTAATATTCCGAGAGAGAGAGAGAGAGAGAGAGAGAGAGAGAGAGAGAGATCTTCTTTTATCCATTTATCAGTCAATGGACATTTAGGCTCTTTTCATAATATGGCTATTGTTGATAATGCTTTATAAATATTGAGGTGTGTATGTGTCTTCAAATCATTATTTGTGTATCCTTTGGGTAGTGCAATTGCTGAATTGTAGGGTAGTTCTGTTTTTAACTTTTTGAGGAACCTGCATAGCATACTGTCTTCCAGAGTGGCTGCACCAATTTTCATTCCCATCAACAACGTAAGAAGGTTCCCCTTTCTCTGTGTCTTTGCCAAAATCTGTTGTTTCCTGAGTTGTTAATTTTAGCCATTCTGACAGGTGTATGGTAATATCTCGTAGTTTTGATTTGTATTTCCCTGATGATGGATGACGTTGAGCATCTTTTCATGTGTCATTTGGAAAACATGCCTATTCATGTCTTCTGCCCATTTCTTAACTGGGTTATTTGATTTTTGAGTACTGAGTTTGATAAGTACTTTACAGAATTTGGATACTCATCCTTTATCAGATATGTTATTTGCAAATATCTTCTCCTATTCCAAAGATAGCCTTTTAGGAAACCATCAAAACCCTAGAGGAGAACACAGGTAGCAGCCTCTTCACATTGGCCCTAGCAACTTCTTACTAGATGTGTTTCCAGAAGCAAGGGAAATAAAAGCAAGAATAAACTATTGGGACTTCAAGATAAAAAGCTTCTACACAGGGAAAGAAACAATCAACAAACCTAAAAGGCAACCTGCTTACTTTTCTTTTAATATGATCTTTCTTCCCTAATTTCTTTAAGGTGGAAGCTCAGATTGTTGTTTTTTAGAAGTTCTTTTTTTTTTTTTAATGTTTATTTATTTTTGAGACAGAGAGAGACAGAGCATGAATGGGGGAGGGGCAGAGAGAGAGGGAGACACAGAATCGGAAACAGGCTCCAGTCTCCGAGCCATCAGCCCAGAGCCTGACTCAGGGCTCGAACTCACGAACCGTGAGATCGTGACCTGAGCTGAAGTCGGATGCTCAACGGACTGAGCCACCCAGGCGCCCCATAGAAGTTCTTCTTTTTAATATAAACATTGTATTAAGGGTTTAGGGTGTTCCCATTACCATCCCTTCACAATTCATATGTTGAAATTTTAAACCTCAGTAGTTCAGAATGTGACTGTATTTACAGATGGGGCCTTTTTTTTTTTTTTTTTAATTAAAAAAAAATTTTTTTTTTCAACGTTTATTTATTTTTGGGACAGAGAGAGACAGAGCATGAACGGGGGAGGGGCAGAGAGAGAGGGAGACACAGAATCGGAAACAGGCTCCAGGCTCTGAGCCATCAGCCCAGAGCCTGACGCGGGGCTCGAACTCCCGGACCGCGAGATCGTGACCTGCCTGAAGTCGGACGCTTAACCGACTGTGCCACCCAGGCGCCCCCAGATGGGGCCTTTAAAGTGGTTATTAAAATAAAATGAAATCATGTGGGTAGATGCTAATCCAGTATAACTGGTACCCTTATAAGAAGAGGAAATTAGGACACAGATACTGTGATATTGTGATTTATAATAAGAATATACATTTGGTCTTCACTCCTGTTTTTGGCACAAAGCTCCTAAAATTCTTGGAATTTCCTGTGATCAGAGTGATAAAACATTCTTTGTTGTTAATAAGGTGACTTTTGGAAAATACCTAAGGATGGGGGCTGGTTAATAGGGGTGCCACCTATTGTATGAAAGGGTTGGAACTTTCAGTATCACCCTCCTGACATCCAAGGAGGGGAGAGAGGCAGGAGATTGAGTTCAGTCACCAATGACCAATGAATTAATCAGTCGTGTCTATGAAGCTTCTATAAAACTCCCCAAAAACAGGATCTGGAGAGCTTATGAGTTTGTGGGCATGTGGAAATTTGGAGAGAATAGCACATCCAGAGAGAGTATGGGAAGCTCCTCACTCTTTCCTCATACATTGCCTATGCATTTCTTATATCTACTGTTCCTGAGTTGTATCCATTTATAATAATCTGGTAATCTAATAAGTAAAATGCTTCTCTGAGTTCTGTGAGCTGATCTAGCAAATTAATCAAACCTAAGGAGGGCAGGGGGAGGTGTGGGGGGGGGCGGTCACCAGAACCTCCAATCTATAGCCAGTCTGTCAGAAACACATGTGACAGTCTGGACTTGCAATTGGTTTCTGAAGTGCAGGGAGGGAGGGGGCAGTCTTGTAGGATTGAGTCCTTAACTTGTGGGATCTGGCACTATCTCTAGGTAGTGTCAGAATTGAGTAATTGAGTTGAAATGGAGAACAGCTAGTTGGAGCAACTATTGGAGAAGAATTGCTTGGTGGTATGGAAAAAAATCACACACTGTAACTGGTGTCAGAATGGTAGACATGCAGAAGAGGAAGATCAAATGAACATCAAGATGGCTATCCCCAAACCAAAGAGAGAGGCCTCAGAGGAAACCAACCTCTTGCCAAACTCTTGATCTTAGTCTTCTAGCCTCCATAACTCTGAGAAAATAAATACCTTGATTAAGCCACTTAGTCTGTGGTACTTCAGGCAGGCCCAGCAAATTAATTGTTTTAATTCATTCTCCTCATTTTGATATATTATTTTTCTATTTTAATTTAAAATACTTAATTTCCTTATCTGACCCTTGGTTTGTTTAGAAGTACATTATACAATTGCCATACATTTGTGGATTATCATGATAGTTTTTAACTGATTTTCTTTTCTTTTTTTCTCTTTTCTTTTTTTCTCTTTTCTTTTTTCTTTTCTTTCCCTTTCCCTTTGCCTTTGCCTTTCCCTTTCCCTTTCTTTTTCCCTTTCCCTTTCTCTTTCTTTCTTTTCTTTTTGTGTTTAGTGTGTTCAGGGAGCATATATTATATGCCTTGCTTTTCATCCCAGAATATGGTTTATCTTTCTCAATACTCCATGTTTACTTGTGAATGTATATTCTGCTGTTGTGGGTCTAGCGTTCCAAAATATCAGTTAGGTCAAATTAGTTGATATATTGTACAAATTTTCTCTATTCTTGCGTGATCTTGACTATATGTTCTACCAATTCCTGAGAAAAGAGTGCTGGAATCTCAAACTATAATTGTCAATTTTAGTTCTTGTGTTAGTTCTGTCAGTTTTTGCCTCATGTTTTGTTTTTGTTTTTGTTTTTGTTTTATTCTGATATTAAAGTACATACACAAGTAAGATTGTTATGGGTTTTTTTTAATGAATTGGCCCCTTTTTCATGATAATAAGTTCCTCTTTATTATTGTTAATACTTTTGTTTGATAATTTCTGGGGCACCTGGGTGGCTCAGTCTATTTAGCGTCCAACTTTGGCTTGGTCATGATCTTGCAGTTCACAAGTTCAAGCCTCACATTGGGCTCACTACTGTCAGCCTGTCAGCACAGAGTCTGTTTTGGGTCCTCTGTCCCCATCTTTCTGTCCCTCCCCTGCTTGCACTCTCTCAAAAATAAATAAACATTAAAAAAAAGAAACATAATTTTATAACATTATTATAGATTTTCAGCTTTCTTTTGGTTAGTCATGTGGTATGTTTTTTCCAACCTGTTATTTTTAACAAATATTAAGCACATCTTTATATATATAGGTTGCATAAACTTTGTTTATAGCTTAGTCTCATATTTTATTCAATCTGAAATTTTCTGTCCTTTGAAATATTTGAATGATTTTCATTTAGTGTATCTGCTGATATGGCTATATTTAAATCAACCATTTTGTGGGGCACCTGGGTGGTTTAGTTGATGAAGTGCCTGTCTCTTGATTTTGGCTCAGGTGATGATCTTGCAGTGGTGGGATCGAGCCCTTTGTTGGGCTCTGCACTGACAGTGCAGACCCTGCTTTGGATTCTCTCTCTCCCTCTCTGTCCATCACCTGCTCACTCTCTCTCTTTCTCTCTCAAAATAAATAAACTTAAATTGAAATCTACCATTTTGTTGTTTTCTGTTTATACAATATATCCTTTCTTTCTTTTCCTTCTTTTCCTTCCTTCTTTTGGATTGTTTGAGTACTTTATGATTATATATTGTCTCCACTATTAGATTATTGTCTATTCCTCCTTGTATGGTTTCAGTGGTACTCTAGCTTTAACAAAACCAATTTTCATTTTAATTACTATCATACCAGTTCACAAAGAATGAAAGAACTTTCAACATGTACCTCCTTTTTATATCTCCTCTCTTTTCTGTTTTTATAACATATTTACCTGCAGATGTTATAAAAGTTAAAACACGTTGCTATTATTTTTTTATTTAAATAGTTAATTATCTTTCATAGAGATTAAAATGAGAGAAAATTTTTGCATGTTACTACTTGTTTACCATGTGTCGTTCTCATTATTTCCTATGCAGATTCAAATTTCCATCTGGTATCATTTTCCTTTTGATGGAAGAGTTTCCTGTATCATTTCTTAGTTTGGTAAGCTGGTGGTGAATTCTCTCAGCTTTTATTTTCTGAAAAAGGCTTCATTTTGTCTTCACTTTTGATAGTTTGTTAATTATAGACTTCTAGGTTGACAATTGTTCATTCCTCTCCTACCCCCAATGTTATGTATGTTATTCCAATGTTATTCCATTACCTTTAGCCAAACATAGTTTCAGAAAACAAGTCTGCTGTTATTTTTTAAATCTTTGATCTGTGTTTATTATGTCTGTGTCTATAAAACATATAAAAAATGTTTCTTTTCTCTGGATGCTTTTAAGAGTTTCTCCTTGTCATTGTACATAGGAATTTGATATTTGATATGTCTTTACATGGTTTTATTTTTATTTATTCTACTTGAATTTTGGTGAGATTTTTGGATATGTGGATTTCTGGTTTTCATCAAATTTGGAAAAATTGTGATGATTATTTCTTCAAATATCCTTTATCTGCCATTTCTTCTCCTGGGACCCGAGTTACACATGTACTAGACAATCGTCTTTTGCATCCTTTGGTTCTCAGAAGAATATTGCCCTGCCATGATCACATCCTTATCCTGGGAAACTGTGAATATGTTACCTTACATGGTGAAAAGGACTTTGCAGATATGATTGTGGTAAGGACATTGAGATGGAAAGATTGTCCTGGTTTATTTGAGTTGGTCTGATTTCACCTAGATCCTTACAAGCAGAGCACACTTTTCTGGCTGTGGTTGTGACCACTAAAGAGGGTCAGAGGGATATTCTCAACCCACTGTTGATGGCTTAAAATGAAGAAACCATGAGCGAAGGAACAAGGGTGACCTATAGAAACTAGAAAAGGCAAGGAAACAGATTCTACTCTAAAGCCTTTAGAAGAAAATAGCCCTGCCTACACTTTAATGGTAGTCCATTGAGACCAGTATTGGTCTGTTCTAACTGTAACATAATAAATTTGTATTGTTGAAGCCACTACATTTTTGGCAGTTTGTATGGAAACAGTAGAAAACCAATACAGTCCTAAGGTCTCTAATGCCCTGTTTATCATTTTCTAGTGTTCATTTTCCTCTGTATTTCATTTTGAATAATTTCTAATTA
The DNA here is from genome assembly GCF_028749965.1 of Puma concolor. Taxonomy (NCBI): domain Eukaryota; kingdom Metazoa; phylum Chordata; class Mammalia; order Carnivora; family Felidae; genus Puma; species Puma concolor. The sequence continues at coordinate 138,334,955 of NC_141674.1, read as the reverse complement.
TGTCAAATTCAAATTTACTCTTCTTTCCTTCTGCAGCATCTAAACTTCTGTTAATCCCATCCAATAGGTTTTCCATTTGATATATTTGTTTTCATCTTTAGTTGAACATTTTGTATTTTTATTCTTTCTCCCTCTTTACATACATGTTGTCCTAAACATCTTCTTATAACCTTTATGATAGTGCTTAAGATTCTTGTCTCCTAATTCTATCCTCTCTCTAATCTCTGGGTTGGTTTTGTTAACTGATTTTTTCCTGCTTCTTTAGATTCCTAGTAATATATATATATATATATATATATATATATATATATATATATATATATATATATATATATTTATTTCTTTTTTGGATGCCAGGCATTCTAAAATTTATATTGTTAAAAGCTGATGTTTGTAATATTCCTTTAAAGAGTGCTAAGCTTTGTTCTTGCATGCAGTTAACTTACTAATGGATCAGTTTGATCCTTTGAAGCTTCTTTTTTGAGCTTTATTAGAGAAAGGAGAGTCCAGCATTTATTCTGGAGCTAATTTAGTTCCATTAATAGAAAATGCTTCTAAGGATTCTAGCCAATGTTTAACTTTTTGATGAGGTTTCACCATTCTGTCTAGTGATAACCGCAAGTATTCTTCCTAGCCTTTCCTTGGTTCCAAGAATCATTAGGTGTACCATTGTTCTGTGGGTTTTTATACTACACATGTCCAGATTAGTTCAGAGCCAAAGACACTCAATGAGCGCCTTTTGAACCTTTCAGGAGCTCTTTAGTTTCATCATTTTCAACATTTTTCTCTACAACTTTTTCTCCTCAGTCTCTCTTACTCATAGGTCTGCTTCCTTACCTCAGTGAGATTACCAGGTTCTGTCTGATATTCTCCTTCTGTGATATGGTCTGAATGCTGAATCCTGTTAGTAACCTGGGCAGTTGCATGGCTTACCTTATTTGTTGTCTTTCTCCAAGGAACCATAGTTCTTTACAGCCTCTTGTTAAATATCTGTAAAAAAGAGTTCCATATATTTTATATTTTTAGTTTTTATGATGGAATGATTGCAGTTAATAAATTCATGGGCAGAAGTAGAAATCTGTTGGGTTTTTTCTTTATTTTTTTTGAATATTAAATAAATGGAATGATACTGTATGTATTCTTTTGCTATTTCTTTTTCCCCAATATTATATTTACAGATTTATACATGTTGCTGTTTGTAACTATACTTTATCAATTTATCTACTCTATAGTATTCTACTGTATGATCACATCAGTAGCTATTTCCTTTGATGGTCTCCTCTTATTTGCTGTTACAGAAATGCCACTATGAATATTCTTTTTGGAAAGGTCTTTTTTTTTTTTTTTAATGTTTCATTTATTCTTGAGAGAAAGAGAGACAGAGCATGAGTAAGGGAGGGGCACAGAGAGAGAGGGACACAGAATCCAAAGCAGACTCCAGGCTCTGAGCTGTCAGCACAGAGCCCTACATGGGGCTCGAACTCACAAGCCATGAGATCATGACCTGAGCCGAAGTCAGACGCTCAACTGACTGAGCCACCCAAGCGCCCCAACCACTATGAATATTCTTAAACATGTCTTTGAGTATACTAAGAATTTCTTTATCATATATAGGTGCAATAAATTAAAAAGAACCAAGAATACAGTTCTTCCCCTTTATTAGGTATTGCAAATTATTTTAAAAGTGGTAGTTTCAGTTCACACTTTCACTTGTAGTGTGTAAGTTTTGATTGGTTCAACTTTAAAATTTTTGATAATGTAGTTTGAAAGGGCTTGTTATTAAAGCTTTAATTTGCATGATTAATGGCATTAAACATCTTTCCATATATTGATTACTTTTTCCTCTTCTGTGAAATGCCTTTTTATATTTTTGCCAATTCTCCTAATGGGTAGGTTCATTTTACTGTTAATATAGAAGAGTAACCTGGATACTAACCATTATTTTTTGGCATGGCAAATTATCTTCTAATTTTAAAAGAAAAATCTATTTACGGGGCACCAGGAAGGCTACGTTGCTTAAGCATCTGACTTTGGCTCAGCTCATGATCTCACTGTTCATGAGTTTGAGCCCCACATCAGGTGAGCTACAGCCCCACTTCGGGTGAACCCCACTTTTCTCTCTCCCTTTGTCTCTCTACCCTTCATGAGATTCTCTCTCTCTCCCTCTCTCTCTGCCCCTTGCTCACTTGTGCCCTCTCTCTCTCTCAAAAAAAAAAACCTATTTAGGTATATGAATAGATGAATAGAAATGCTTATGTTTATTAAAGTACAATTTATCCAAACTTACCCTATAGTTGTTAGCTTTTGTGTCTTGAGATATTATTCTTTAGCTCAAGATCATATGTATACCATATATATATATATGTATATATATACACACCATATATATACCATATAAATATATATACCATATATATATACCATATATATATACCAAATATATATACCATATATATATCATATATATATATACCATATATATACCAAATATATATATCATATATATACCATATATACATACAAATGTACACAAATGTATATATAAGTATATAATTAATGAGTTTATATAATAATTTTGTTCAATTTTCTAAACTTGTATTAATACTGAACTCCTTTAGCAGTTTTATAGAACTGTTAAAAGCTGGTACATCAAATTTCCCTTCTCAAGAGTATTTTGGTTACTCCTGGGTTTTTCTTTTATATATTAAACTTAGGAAAAAAGAATTTATAAAGCTTAAAAAGTACTCTGAATTTTGTCTGGAATTGTACATAATCTATAGGTTAAGTTAGGGAAAATTTACTTTAAAAAATATTTATTTATTTTGCGAGAGAGAATGAGAGTATGAGCAGGAGAGGGGCATGCAGAGAGGGAGAAAAAGGGAATCCCAAACAGGCTGTCAGATCCTGTCTACTGTCATCTAGCGTCAGAGTAGAATTCGATGTAGGGCTTGAGCTCAGGAACCACGAGATTGTGATGTGAGCTGAAACCGAAGAGTCAGACCCTTAAGTCACTGAGCCATAGGCACCCCAAATTAGGGAAAATTTACTTTTTTACAGTGAACTTTTTATTCAATATATTATATTTTTTATTATGATTTAATATTTTTACATAGAAGTATATATTTTATGAAATTTGTACAAGGTGTTTTATAGGTCTTCAGGCCATTATAAATAATAACTAACATGTGACATTAAGTTCATTTGCTTGTGACAGAAAAGCCAGAGTAATACTTCTAAATAAGATAGAAAAGTATTTATCTTTAAAAGAAGTCTGGATGGGGCGCCTGGGTGGCGCAGTCGGTTAAGCGTCCGACTTCAGCCAGGTCACGATCTCGCGGTCCGGGAGTTCGAGCCCCGCGTCAGGCTCTGGGCTGATGGCTCGGAGCCTGGAGCCTGTTTCCGATTCTGTGTCTCTCTCTCTGCCCCTCCCCTGTTCATGCTCTGTCTCTCTCTGTCCCAAAAATAAATAAACGTTGAAAAAAAAAAAAAAAAAAAGAAGTCTGGAGACAAATTCCCTAGAACATAATTCTTTTTATCACAAAATTTTATCCCGTGGTCCAAGATGATTGCTAGAGCTCCAGCCTTTAGGGCCACATTCCAGCTAGTAGAAAGGAAGCCAAATTGAAGAAAGAGAAATTCCTTCCTTTTAGACCAGTGCTCAGAAATTGCACAAACACTTCTGATTATGAAACTGCTTTTAAGCATAAAGATGAACAAAAATAAAAATGGCTGCAGTAATGTTTCAGGGAAGCTCATTTTAAAGTAACCTTTTCCCTCTCTTGCACAAACGTCTCCTCTTTCTTTCTTAGCCTTCTGTTTTAGGAACCTTGTACCACCCTAAAGACATGACAAAGGAGGCTGGCAACAAGTACATGATTCCTGTCAAAACTAGCTAGATCCTGTATTTCCCTATAAAACTCCCCCAGCCCCTCTGGGCAGGCAGGCTTGCAGTTTTTTGAAGGCTGCAGCTTACTGCGGCCTCCTTTGGCCTGGCAAAGCATTAAAGCTATTGTTTCTCTTTATCCCAAACTCTGTCTTCATGTAATAGTTTGTCTCTGAAGCACAGAGGTCAACTTTCAACAATTACATCTCATTAGATAAAACTTGGTCCAGAGTGACTGGGAAATATAGTATCTGTCCAGAAAGCTTCATGACTAAATAAACATTATGCATTCTATTACTGCTATAGACTAAATGTTTGTGATGCCTTAAAATTTTATGTTGAAATCCTAACCCCCAGTGTGATGGTATTAGGAGATGGGATCATTGAGAGATGATTAACTCAGACGTTGGGGCCCCCATGAATGGGACTACTACCTTTATAAAATGCCCCAGCGAGCTCCCTTGCCCTTTCCCACTGTGTGTGGTCACAGCAAGAAGATGGCTGCCTATAAGCCAGGAAATGGGCCCTCACCGGATATTGAATCTGCTGGCACCTTGATCTTGGACTTCACAGCCTTCAGAACCGTGAGAAATGAATTTCCGTTGTTTCTAAGCCACCTAGTCCATAGTATTTTGTTATAGCAGCCCAAACACACTAAGGGACTTGCTAAAGAAAGAAGGGACTGTAGTATATATAAATCCAACAGTCCCAGTCCTTTGATTTTTCTTTTTACTGAACTAAGTATTGGAGAATCGTTATACTCTAGGAGGAGCGACCAGCCGATGACTGATGGAAGTAAGTCTGTAAATGCCAGGCTACCTTGTTCCATGGGTCTGAGGCACACCTGTACCAACCCCCAGAGTTTCTCAGCAGAAGTAAACAACTTGCTTGATAATGCACACTTCAGTGACTGCCTTCTGTTCTCTGTACCAGTTTTGTTCTCTCCTACTAGTGTTTCCTGGTATCATGTCCCAACTATTCTTTCTCTATGAATATAAGTATATTCACAATATAAATATAGTATGCACACTGTCTTTACTAGAAAACAAACTTTAAAGCTTCATTTTAGGAAAAAAGAATAACAAACTTCCTTTAACTAATGTCTTGGTAGAGTGCTCGAAACAAAGGCATTAATATCCAGAAGACTTTAGGAATCGTGGCTAGAGTGATGCTGGCAATTTAGAGCAGAGAACGTTCCCCTCATTAATGTACTCATGGCAGAAAATAGCCATCTTTTCTTGCAGGCCTGTTTTGTAGCCCCCCTGGCTTCTCCTGTGGCTTTGTTAAACACAGGACTCTTAAATGGGCTTATTGACTTTTTTCAATCCATATTAGCATACCTCTCTCCTAAATAGCTGGGAGTTGGGACTTGCTGCATTCCATTGTTAGTAACACTTACTAAAATCAGTAATAGAACAGTGGGAATAAAATCACAGAGGGGTATAAAAGCTAGCACACTAAAATATTAAAGTCCAACTGTGAAAAGCTTTCCATGATATTTTTTTCCATATCAAAATGTGTTTTAAACACTTTTTGAGTATTATTATAATTAACTATAGTAGCTTTGTAAGCAGTTCCTTTTGTAAGAGAAAAACCCACCATCACTTAGAGGTTACTGGTTTTTGACACTGAGCTCTTAAGTGGATAATTATATTTATTGAGAGGTGATGCTCACTTGACCACTTGGCGTTTTGGTTTGGGCCAAGGGAAAACAAGGCAGGTGAAGTGTTTTTATGTACAATGTAACAGATATTGCTATTGTGACTCCATTTCTCAGGCGTTGTTGGTTAACTAAATCTTTATTTCCAGAAACTGCAATGTTCCCTCTCTTCCTTGTTCTTGGAAAATTAAAAGCTTCTACCTTAGAGAAGTGAATGATACATTATCCACTCACTCTAAATTGAACCCATTTGGAGCTATTTGCATCTTGCAGAACCTACGGCTGAGTGCTGCGCTCAGAGGTGTAATGAACGGTTGTCACAACACACTGGAGGTGGCCCCATAACAAAATGATCCCCTGTCAATCCCCTCACAGGAAATGCTTTGGCAACCTGTAATTCGGCCCCAGTATTAACATCCTGCCTGGGTTTTGTTAAATGGCACTTTCTAGGAAGTAGATCTGGGGAACTTGTGTTTAATAATGTTTAAAGAGGAATATTTGATGGAAGTTTTAGAAAGCATCACATGGGGTTAACAGTGATTTGTCATTTGTTTCTAATTAAAGGACCTAATCTCTTATCACTGAAGCAGTTGTTTTTTTTTTTTTATACTAAAGGCACAGATGTGAATGGAAACATATTAATGAGATGTCATACTACATAGTCATTTAGTGTTTTGTTTAACTTAAACATAGCAGAAAATGTGTGTCTAAGTAGACACGTGTAATGACATCCTGATAGAATTATAATTTCCTGCATTTGCATAATCTTCAGTAAAATTCACACTAGGTTCACCTTGCATTGCTAATTTCATTTCCCAAATCTGCATTTTTAGAAAATTAAAGAAAAGTCAGACTTAAAGTACTTTGGGAGTAGAAAGAGCTTATTGTTAGGTTCCTTCAAATTAAAACTGGAATTGTAATTTAAATATTTGAGTGCCAGGTGTTCTAAAAAGTGACAAGAACCATTCAAATCAACGGGAAGTTTTGCATTTCCTGAAGCTACTTAAAATCCTCTAGGCTAAATCATATCAGGAGCTTGGCAACTCTTCAGTCTCAGCTGGAGCTTCAGTGTGACTTCTGGGTTTGGGAAATCATGTTAGTCTGATCAAGTGCCCTGGTGTGCCCAGTTCCAGGATTCCATGAGCTATAACTTCCAAAAGTCAGTCAGGTAATTGGGCAATGAGAGAAGCAGCAGGAGCAACCGTATTTAACTACCCCCTGATGTGGACCACATGACTCTCCGTTAGCCCAGCAAGACAGCTCTGGATGCTGGTGAAAATCAGGTGATCTCAAAATAGTTTGGGGATATGGAAAGACATCAAAATTAGACATCCACCTTGGATTATTAGTGTGATTGCCAGTAGGAAAACCTAATTATTCCCTGTTCTGGTTAAAAGGTGCTTTAGAAACTGTCTTCCAAGTTCTGTCTACCTGGCATACTATGTTTCAGAGGTCTCATTTGATGAAGTTTTGGGGTGATGGAGGGGTTTGTGGGGTCTGGAGCCAATGGCCAAGAAAGAATTCTTCAAGATGTCTTTCGTGCAAAAAGGTGATTTTATTAAAGTATTGGACAGGACCCATGGGCAGGAAGAGCTGCGCTGGGTCATGACAGGCAACTCATTGTATACCCACAGGTTGGGAGAGGGTCACGGATAGAGTAAGTCTGTAAGGTATTTTGGGAGGAAGGTTTCCAGGACCTTGAGGGGCTAGCTGTTCCTAGGGAAATGCCACTTATTACTGTTTAATAAAAGCCTAGTCATGAGTCCCTTCAGATGTATATGGGGCCAGGGGTGGGGGGAAGCATAAGCTTGAAGCATGATTGCCAGCATATATCTTGGGGCAGTTGAGTTAAAGGATGTAGACACTTACAGGATCCTCGAGGTTGGGATAATGTTAAGCCAAGGTTCTCTTTTGCCCCTAGCAAAGTGTCATCATCCATCCAGGCAGCTGAGCTCCTGGAAGGAGGTCACTCTGCCGGTTTCAAGGACTTGTCAGTGGGCTGTAGTCAGTAAAGGAATTTAATTTTTCATTTGCCTTAGTTTCCCACATTACCATGACAAACACTTAAACCCCTTTCCTTTGTTCTTGGATAGCCAGGAGTGTCCAAGGAATATCACACATGTTCCACCTGGTGGGGGATGGGGTGTGCCAGCCTGTATTTTGCCCTCAGCTTGCCCCACAATCCCTTATCATCATTTATTTAGTAAAACAATCCCTCATCATCACTTATCTATAGATATAGATATAGATATAGATATAGATATAGATATAGATATAGATAGATATAGATATATAGATGATATAATTTGTTTATTTACCAGAAACAAAATGAGAGTCCTTTGTCTCACACATAACAGCAACAATTTTTTTTTTTTTTACGTGCATAAGTTGTACTGTACGAACAAAAGTTCTTTTTTCACAAAGATGAGAAGCAATTAATGAACTCTTTTTGGGGGGAACCCTGTTGTCCCTTCAATTTTTCAAACTCACCTAGGATCAAAATGACATAGTAGCCTTAGTGGTCTCACATGGTTACATGTATGTATTTATCTATGCCCAGTTAGACACAAAATAACCTATCAGATTAAAGGGGAATGGATTTTATACTTTTAAAATGTGACATATGTATGAAGTGCTCACTACAGTTGGATTAATTTTATAAATTGTGATAGTCAACAGAAATAATTCAAATATTCACATAATTGGTTCTGAAGTTTATTTTTATTTTTTTATTTAATGTTTTATTTATTTTTGAGAGAGAAAGAGACCACGAGTGGGGGAGGGGGGACAGAGAGAGAGAGACAGACAGACAGACAGACAGAATCTGAAGCAGGCTCCAGGCTCTCAGCTGTCAGCACAGAGATAAACGGGGAGTTTGAACTCACCAACTATGAGATCATGACCTGAGCCGAAGTCAGATGCCTAACCAACTGAGCCACCCAGGTGCCCCATGAAGTTTCTGTTGTATGGCAACAGTACATAGAGATTTTATATAAATATAGATTACTCAGCCCTATCCTGAGAGATTCCAATTCAGAAATTTTGAGTCTTGACCGGGATTCTGTTTTTTAAGCAGGCTCCACAGATTATTATGAGATGGCACGTGACCAGGTTCAAAATATTCTGTTTAGTTGTCAACTTTTATATTAAAATTGTTTGGTGCAGACTCCATGTAAACTTTATTAATATCATTGATGATGGTTTGTTTATGCATAAATACAGATTGAGACCTCGTATGTGTTCTTTTTTTGAAATTACACAGCAACATCCTGAATATGCTTTATCCAGTTTCCCTCAATGGTAATATTTTACAAAATTATAGCAACATATTGCAATCAGGAATTTGATACTGGTTCAATCCACTGGTCTTCAGATTTCCCCAATTTTGCTCGTTTGTGTCTGTGTTATTCATTTTTTTAATGGTATCTCATTATTATATATATATTTTAGCTTTTGGTACTTCGTACTACTTCTCTATCCTTTATTTGTATTAAAATTAGAGAAGATAACATTAACTCAGCAGAACATGAGTACCCACTACTCACCTCTAATAATAAGGTTGAAATCTATTTGTATATCTCTTATGTATTAATTCTCCTTCCTCTCCCCTCAGAGGTAAACAGTATCCCATATTGAATATTTTAATAGTTTGCTACAGATATAGTTAGAAGCCAGAAATATATCTTAAAGTTTTGCAAGTGTCAAACTCTACATAAGGTGTCATAAAATTATCTATAGAATTCTGCATGTAAACATACTTTATGTATGTACCTTGTGCTGAGATTTGAAGTTATTTTCATATTACCATGGCTAAACAAAGGCTGCAGTTGGACCCTCCCGTACATGCATAGAGGTCAGAGAGTTTCTCTGAATGTATGAATGGTAGTGAACTTGTCAGATATTAGGGTAGGTGCATCTTCAACTTTCCTGAATATTAATAAATAGTTCTCTTTAAAAGCTGTGCTTTTACACTCAGTAGGAGTATAGTTGAATTCCTCTTTGTCCACATCATTGCATTGTCTGACTTTTATTTTATTTTTTTCCTAATCACATAGGCTGGCTCTGTGCTTATGAAAAACATCAGTTTCCACATGAAAATGAAAAGAATATCTGCTTTACAAGTTGTGACTAGGTTTAAATGTAGAAATCCATATGAAAGCACTTAGCAATGTCTGACACCCAAAAGGAATTTAAATGTTTTACCTCAAAATGTGAAAAAGTGCAAGGTGTTTGAATTTAAACTGGGGTAGATTAGGATGTCTTCTTAGGTGATGTCATTGGTGGTGCTTAATTACAACCCTTTGCATTGGGGTGTTGGTTGAACATGATATTTTAATGACAGCAAGCTCCTGGAATATAGCACTGATCCTGACTCTAATGGATCCTAACTAAACAGTACTCCTTCAACCCTGGGAAAAAAAAGCCCTGTGATTTAGTTCTACCTTAGGAGACATGAGACTGCCAGCATTATAAAAATACAACGATCTTGTGAGCACCTAAAGAGTAAGTGACCTAACAGGAACCTGCAGCCAGATGAATGGGAAGACCAGGATGAATGAATGAGTTATGATGTTACCCTGTTGGTCTACAGTCCCCCACATTCCGATGACATGCCAAGGACTTGATTCTAGGGGGCAAATTAGGTTTAATCCACAGCCACACTCGTGGCTATGCAGGATTGCGTTTAGTGTCCTCGGTGGAGTATATGTCTGTTGAAGAGAGAAATGAACTTCTAGCAGAATGAATGGCTTTGAACATAAGGTTGGTGACTGATCATGGAGCAAATTGTTAGAATGATTAGGAATTTCCTATATTTTCAAAGATGAACTATAATGTCTTTGCTCAGAAATTAGCAGACTTCAGCTGAAAACATTTACCTGGAGGTAGCAGACAAGTGTGTAGGCTTGCAATATTCAATTACTGTTAAGAGAATGGCCTCTGAAATCAGAAAGCCTTGCTGGCTACCAAATGTATGATCTCAGGACAGTCATGTAACCTCCCCTCTGAGTTTTCTCTTCTTTAACAGTATTTACAATGATTCATTACAAGGATTAAGTAAGATAGTTTCTCAACACAAAAAGGACAAATGGACACATGATAAATTCTAACATATTGCCAGAAAATTCTCTCTGATGAGGAATGTCAACACTGTACCACTTTCAGCCTACAGGGCATAATTCTGTGGCGACTTGAAAATGGCAAAACTGGGAGGCAGATCACCAAACCAAATTAGAGTTCAGAATAACTTGACCAGTTGTGAGAGACTAAGTATGGCAGAATGGATGAAATAGAATTTTATGAATACAGAATTTTATAAAATGTTCATTTATTTATTTTTGAGAAAGAGAGAGGCAGAGAGAGGGAGACAGAGAATCCCAGGCATTTTCTGTGCTGTCAGCATAGAGCCTGATATGGGGCTTGAACTCACCAACCATGAGATCATGACCTGAGCTGAGATCAAGAGTCAGACACTTAACCAACTGAGCCACCAGGCGCCCCATGAATTCAGAATTTAAAGGCCTGAGAAAGAATATGATACAGGAAATATTCTGCCAGCTATCCACATCACTAGGCCCTACTTATCAGGAAGTGATCAGTCAGATTCTTGGAGGGAAACTAAGGGTATCCAGGACAGGTGTTTTAAGGAGATTATCCAAGCAGATATGTATGGTGGTATGAATAGGGTAGAAAGAATCCACAAAGAATGGGGGAGCACGAACCCAGGGAGTAATGAGAGTGAGAAGCTATTGCTGTCCTTGGGCTGGAAGTGGCAGGGCAGGGCAGGGACTGGTGTTTGCAGAGCATGGGGAGAGCTAGAGCCTTGAGCCGGGAAAGCCTGACAGATGCTATTGCTGGATAACAAACAGTTCCTCAGAACTCCATGTGTATAAAAATCACCTTGGCTTATTGCTAAAGAGCAGATCCTAATTCTGTCACTCTGCAATAGGGCCCAGATTCTACAATTTTAACAAGACGTCAGGTGATTTTGATGCTACCCATCACATCCTTAGGCCATGCTGTAAGGAGCAACGGCATAGAGATACTTAGTCACTGCCTCATCTAGCATATCCAAGCAAAGAAGTGTCTGGAAAAGAAGTACCCCTTAGTTTCTGAAAGTCGCTTTTCTTTACATAAAGTGTATTTTAAGACTCATTAAACTAAACTAAAATAACATTTAGGAAAGCAAGCAGAACATAAAGAAAAAGATGATTTCAAATGCAGTCTTAAGCCATTAGGTAAGCTTCCTTTCTCCAATACTTACTACAATTAGACTTACAGAAAGAGTGGGAAATACATGCACCAAAATACTGTAGTATCTATTTCTGGATAATAGAACACAAGTTATTTTTATTTGTTTCCTGTTTAGATCATTTTTCATTGTTTTTGTACTCAGTATGTATTATAATTATTGCAGCAACAATATAAATTATTAAAATGCACAAAGTATATGATAATGTTAAAAAGTAACTTTCTTCATATAGTTCTTTAAATTGACAGATAGCTCTAATATTTCAAGGAAAATATTTAAAACATAAACTCCTCTATCAATTATATGTGCAAAGCCTTTGTAGGATCATAGTAAAATAAACTTTTGTATTATCAAATAAATCACTGAATTTAAGACTGAAAGCTTCAATATCACTTCTCAGAGCTGTTGATAAAACAAGGATTTCAGAGAAAATGAGCTGCTGGATAAACAAACACAATGTACTTCTGGTTACAGAGGATTTCTCACCTGATCAGCCAAACATGGATATTATTATATTGATGGGATAGAGGAGAAAAAGATTATCAGCTACCAATACATGTATAAAGTAAAGCTCTTTTCTCCCCAGCTATGGGATTGTCCCCAGATTCAACATTTGGCTCTCAACTCTTCTCATCCCTTCATTCAAGACAACACTTCTTACTGACTTAAGTTATTCCTTTACAGCTGACATCTAGAACTCTAACTTTTGCTTCATTGTAACTTCCAAGTGTCCTTACATTTCTGAGAGGTTTGATATGGTTTTTCTGTTAATGTCTACTGTTGGAAAATTAGAGGGGTTTGAGGATGGCAAAGAAAATCAAGTTAAAAAAGAAAGAAATTCTCAAAGAAAGATGCAAATGTACCTACTATTTTTGTAGATATTTGTGTGTGTGTGTGGGGGGGAAGCATAGATGAGATTAAATCTGTATAAATGAAAAAGAATCAGAGAATAATTCTTAATGGCAATGTATTCAAAGTCTGCAGAGACAATGATTTTAGACTTAGGATCCCGTATGTAGTCGAACTAACATTAAATGTCACAGCAAAGCAGACATTTCCAGAAATGTGAAGACTCCGATAATTTCATTGTACAAAGCTGTACCTGAAAGAAAGTCTAAAGATGGGACTCAGACAAAATAATAAGGATAATAATTAAAAAGCATAGAGAGCATGAGAAAGAAGGTTGAGAAAAAAAAAAACTAGAAAAGAGCAAATACATAACTCTGACTAATACTTTTCTGGTGCATAATGATAAAATGATTTTTCTCAATGCAAAACTCTGAATTAAACATGGGTGATGGCAAGTGGAGGAAGGAAAATGAAAATTAGTTAATGAAGTTCTTACATTATGGGAAGAGAGAAGGTAGGGAAAAGATGCAGATAGTTAATAATCTAGATGTTAATAAGTCCCTTGTTCCTGATACTCTTGAGCACTGTCTTGGAAGTTCAACATCAAGAAGACAAATTAGGATGAGAAAGTGTTAAAGAAGAATGACACCATCATTATTTCTGGATGATGTACTAATATTTCCAGGTAGTATAGTAAACTCCCTAGATAACATAAAAACAACTAGAAGAGACACAAAAGTTCAATGAGATAACTGAAACAAGATCAAAGTTAAAATTAGTACCTTTTCTAAACATCAAGAATGTATAGGTAGAAAATATTAAAGGAAAAAGTGAGTTCCTATCTGAAGAAATAGCAAAATCGGAAAAGCTAAATATATATAAAAAACTAAATATATAAAATAAATATGAAAATAAACATGCAAATTATTTTTTAAATGACGAAATATCCTTAAAGTTATAGAGGAAAACTGAATAAATGGGTGAAATATATTATGTTCGTAGATAGGAACTTATGTTCGTATGGTAGCAGCTTTGTTTTGTAAAAGTAAAAATCCTTTTTAGATTTCTTTTGGTTAGCACAGACAGGCACTAATGTAGATCTTTCCTAAAAGTGAAGCGGTGTGATGTAAACCTTTAGAAAGTGAGGGAATACTCTCTATTTTATGGTTTTTTTACTTACAAAAGGTTTCAGAGGAACTCTCTACTTTCAAATAGAGGAGGAAACCTGTAATGTGAACCAAGTAAGCAGCTTATTTTTTAAGATTGATGGCTTACGCATCAGCACCCAGGCCTCTGTGCTTGTGATCCATAGCTCTCATGTCATAAACCCTGACCGTCTCACTTAGGGCCTGTCTTCAGGATGGACCCTAGAATCATTCAGTCTATGAACAAAAACCTTACAGCTACCATTCTCCTGTGTCAAGGTGGCATTCTTCTCCATTTGCTAGTCTCTTTGTTTCACCAGCAAGTGTTTCTGGTGGTCTTTTGGGGTGTTCATGGTCACTGTCTCTTTATGAGGCCCTTGATGTGAATGGATGCCTGGGTAGATTTTATTACCTATGGAACGGAGCCAGTACATCGTTATTATTTCAGTAACAATGCATCTTTTCCTAGCTGTAAATGCTGGGGATACTTCTTTCCTTCTGTTCAAGTAGCATCTACCATTTCATAGGTCTCTACATTATTTGCCTGATTATTTAATATATTAATAAATAGCATGTTGCCATTACAATTGGTGTATCTAAAACCAAATTCATCAGTTCATAGTAAATTTTGTCCTTACTGTGTTTTATATTTTCTTCTGTTCTATCCCCAAATCTTCAGGATCCCAGATTTTTGACGATTGGTTTCATTTTGTGCTATTTCTAAGAATTGCTTCACAGGAAGGTATGATTTCAGGTATTAGTCAAGAAGAAAGTATAAGTTAAAACAGCATTGTGTCAGGCATCCATTAAAATATGTTGTTGTTGTTTTTCCCTTTTCTGGTAAAAAACAGCTTAACATTTATATCTGTACCCAACTTGAGGTAATAATAGGATGAAAGTTGAGGTCAACCATACTATTTCTATATCAGACTGCCCCCCACCCCCAGGCCTCTATTCAGTATGTAGGAATTCTGGAAGTTCTAATTGTCTCTAAGTTCATTGTTGGGACGTCCACAGGGACCTCGTATGTACTCTGGGAACTGCTCTTTCTGCCAGAATATGGAATGCAATTTTTTTTTTCTTTTTTCCTCTACTGGTCCATTGTGATGATGCTTCCATTAACTGCCAGTATCTAAAAGGATCACACTAATATCTGCATATGTTTCCACTGATGCTGTTTAAACTCATAGAAGCCAAATGAAAGCTGCTATTGCCTAAGGCCAAAATCATGGCTACCTTGGCCAGTGGTGTACATTTTTTGCCCTAAAGAGATTATGCTGTCTCCAGAATAGCTGCTATTAGGCAAGGATACTGTTGTCATCATCAATATCTCATTCATTCGCCATTGCCAACTTAGCTTCAGCCAGTAGCACTTCCCCAGTGCTGAGGCAGCACTCGGTATCCACGGGAATTATAGAGAAATGACTTCTATCCACTTACTGTACTGCTCTCTCAAGGGTCAGGCCTGAGTTCACAGGAGATGGGCCAGGGGAGATGGGGGTGAGCCATATCATTTCTATTCTGTGAGTCACTCTTGGAAGACACAGCTTCTGTTTTTGAGTCCACTCTACTCTTTTCCTTTAAGATGTTCCCTGTTCTCATAGCCACACATCAAACAGTCCATCCACATTGACTTATAATGAGCCCATTTGACCTGGTCTTCAGATAAATGTAGATAGCCTTGAATTCTGAAATCATGTGATGGTCAAGCTGAATCCTCTATTTTAAAAAAGAGTAAATTTAAGGACGCCTCGGTGGCTCGGTTGGTTGAGCGTCTGACTCATGATTGTGGCTCAGGTCATATCACGGGTCGTGGGTTAGAGCCCCATGTGTGTCTTTGTGCTGACAGTGTGGAACCTGCTTCAGATTCTCTCTTTCTCTCTCAACTCCACTCGTGCTCTCTCTCTCTCTCTCTCAAAAATAAACAAACATTAATTTTTTTTTTTTAAAAAGTTAATTTAGAAAGCTATTTGTGTTCTATCTGCTTTGTATTTCAGAAACTTATTTCAGGGCACCTGGGTGGCTCAGTCGGTTAAACGTCTGACTTAGACCCACGGCATAATCTCACGGTTCGTGAGTTCAAGCCCCACATCTGGCTCTGTGCTGACAGCCCAGAGCCTGGAGCCTGCTTTGGATTCTGTGTCTTCTTCCTCTCTTTCTGCCCCTCTCCCGCTCATGCTCTTTCTCTCAAAAATAAATAAACATTAAAAAAATTAAAGAAACTTATTTCAGAATAAGTCCTAAAAGAAAAAGCAAAAGAAGAGGAAGAAACACACACACACACACACACACACACACACACACACACACACACAAATACTAGCATCATGCTGAAAATAGTAAAAAAAAAAAATGATGATATTACATATATCAGTTTTATAGTAGAATTTACAAAATGGCAAGAAAAAAGCAGCAACAAAGCATTCTGCCAGCGGGCTGCACAGTGCTGACTTCTGTCGTGCCGATGGCTGTGTACAGCAAATCCTTGGGAAAGAGAATGGTGAGGTCTCATGTTAGTGGTGGAGCAGCCCCCTAGGGAAGGCCTATATGGATAACACAATAATAACTGCAGGGTGGACACAAGAGGTTACGTGGCTGTTAGCTGCATTCGAGAAATCAATTAGGTAGGCCACAGAGAAGTTTAAACTGGAAAAAAGTGTTGTTTGATATTTTAGTAGATAAACTCACTAGGAAACTTGAAGTTGAGGACTTAAGGAAAAATGCCGTTAAGAATTCTGGGAGGAACTGAGTCAGATGTTAAGAAGGATATTTATTGTTTATGTAAAAAGAGCTTGAGGAGTGCTGTTTTTTAAAACAGTAAAAATGATGAATTGGGCAATAGAAAAAGGCGTGAACATGAAACCCAAGTTTCTTTCTTTGAGGACATTCTCTGGTTTTTAGAAGTGAAGTTCATGGGTAAGAATTTCACTGTGTTGGTGAGGATCTTTGCAGACTCATAGCCTATCTTCTGAATAGTGTACAGATCAATGGCATTGGAGTCCAGAGATGTAGAACTGACTTACACCTTTTGCTTGCTTAGAGCTTCCATTTTATCATCTGTAAAGAAGCATGAAGCTTTTAGGTTTGTTTTGAGAGTAAACAATGTATCTAAAACTGCATAAAATCACCTGGCACTGATTTTTATCTAACAACTATGCACCAGAAACATAACGGGTTAGCTATTTTATTTTCCCAAGTTAGTGCTCAAAAAATTTCAAACCTATAGGAGAGTTGAAAGAATGGCACAATGAGCTCATAGAAACTCTTCACCAAAATTTTTCAGTTTTTAATGCTTTGCCATAGGATCTTCCTTTCACCCTGTCATGTCACCCCAAACTGACTTAGCCTGCATCTCCTCAGAACAAGAATATTCTTCTACATAACCACGTATATTAAAATACGGAATTTAACATTGATTCAATTATGTAATCCAAAATGTATCTCCTATTCAGTTTCCTCCCCATTATCTAATAATGTCCTTGTAACTGCTTTTGTTGTTTCTTTGTAGTTTTAAATTTTTTGTTTTGTTTTTATTCCAAGGTGCAAACCAAGATCACACATTGCATTTACTGATTCTCACCATTTTCTTTTTTTTTTTTTTTTAAAGTTTTAAATGTTTATTTATTTTTGAGAGAGAGACAGAATGTGGGTGGGGGAGGGGCAGAGACAGAGAGACACAGAATATGAAGTCTCCAGGCTCCACAAGCTGTCAGCACAGAGCCCAACGAGGGGCGGGGTGGGGGTGGGGGGGCGCTCAAACCCAGGGAACCGTGAGATCGTGACCTGAACTGAAGTCAGATGCTTAACGACTGAGCCACCCAGGTGTCCCATTTTTCCAGCATTTTCAAAATAACATTGATATTTTAAAACTCCAGACCTATTATCTTTCAATTTGGATTTATCTGATGTTTTCCTCATGACTTAGATTCTAGTTAAATATGTTTTAATGGGATTACTACTTAGATGATGTGCCCCTTCTCAGTTCATCAGTTAGGGGGAGAAATCTCAGTTTGTCCCATTTTGGGAGAAATTGAATGATCAATTAAGGTGGTTATCTGCAAGATTCCTCAATTATAAAGTTGCCTTCTGCTTTATGTAAGTAATAAACAATCTATGGGAGTAATAACATCTTTTAATAAAAAAGGTATCACAAAAATCCTTGAAAGTAAATTTTGAATTAGAATCTCTGGTAAGTACATGCATTTTCATACTTAACCCTGTAGACACAGGATTCTTAATTCAAAGCATGATGCAGAACAGTTGAAATATTCTCTCTCTTATGCTCATTGCCATTCCCCTAACTGAATAAACACAATCCTTCTAGCCCTAATCTCTTGACATACCTTGAGAACTCTGTAAATGCCAAGGCAGTCTCTTGCATGGAAATATTGGAAATTGGGATGAAAATATTTTCTACATATAGAGGGTGATATCTTTCTCAAGATTTATCTTTCTAAAATAAATACATTTGTGAGTTCTTGAGTTTTTTTTTTTTTTTTCAATAATGATTCCAAGTGGTGGTGGTAAGAGGTGAGTGAAGCTGCCAGCTGTGTTCCTACCTCAAGCTCCTGTGCAGTGGGTAATGCTGTGTTCATGGCTCAGAAACACAACTTTCCCAGCCTCACCTTCTTCAGTTACATGAAACTGGAGCCTGTTTTCTTTCTCTGTGACTGACTGGAAGTCCCACTAATGTCAGCACCATGTCCCCACTCACCTCCCTCCGCAAACACCATCATTAGAAAGTAAAAAGACAATTCACATCATTTCCATATTCTGATAAATGTATATTTTCTGCTGGTTGATAGAAAAAGCTTGTAAATGCTTCAATCCTTAAAAAACAAAAAACAAACAAACAAACAAAACAAAAAAAACATTGCCAGGTAATTTGCCAATTCTGTTTTTCTTTTCTTCTTCTTTTTTTCTTTTTTTAAGTAGGCTGCATGTCCACTGGGGAGACCAATATCGCTCTTGGCCTGAGATCAAGAGCTGAGCTGACATCAGCAGTGAGTTGTGTAACCCAACTGAACCACTCAGGCACCCCTGCCAGTTGTTTCTCTTTTTCCTGTTCCTTCCCTATCAAACAAACAAACATTGAATCAAAGACACTTCCAAAACTAAGTTAAATCATGTATATCCAAGTATACTTATATATATTGGAAATTACACAATATTCCTCAAGTACTAAATGAACAAATGTCCTCATTTATCAGTGGATTATTTTGTAAAGAAAATTTGAGTATATTAATATCAAAACTAGAAAAAATAATAATGAGTGGATTTTTTAGTTTTTTAATTAGATATAATTGACCTATCATATATTAATTTGAGGTATACAACATAACAGTTCAATATTTGTACTTAATATGCAGTGATCACCATAGTAAGAATAGTTAATATGTATCATCCTACCTAGTTACAATGTATTTTGTGAGAATTGTTTTGATTTACATTTCTATTTACTTTTGAGAGACAGAGACAGAGCATGAGTAGACAGAAAGAGGGAGAATCCAAAGTAGGCTCCAGGCTCTGAGTTAGCACAGAGCCCGATGTGGGGTTCAATGCCACCAACTGTGAGATAATGACCTTAGCCAAAGTCAGATGCCCCCCGACTGAGCCACCCAGGCGCCTCTATTTTATGGGAACTTTTAAAATCCACTCAGCAACTTACACATATGCAATACAGTATTGTTAAGTATAGTTATCATATTGTATATTACATCCCTGTGACTTATTTTATAACTGGAAGCTTGTAACTTTTGCCCACCAATTTTGCCTGCCCTCTGTTACCTATGGCTAAATAATATTCCATTATTTATATGTACCACATTTTCTTTATCCATTCATCCATTGATGGACATTAAGGTTGTTTCTTTGTCTTCGTTAATTGTTTTCTTTAGGAATATCTCTCAAATTAACCCATTTCTATCTCCACTATCACCACTTTTTTTCAAGCTTCTATTATAGCTCACTTATTCTATAACAACCTGCTTCTACAGTCTCCTTTCCAGGCCATTTTCCATAATTTTATGTAGAAAGCCATCTTTTTGAAATCAAATCTAATTATCTAAAATCCATCTCCCATGTCTACCTTAAAGCACTTTAATGGATTTCTTTTTTTTTTTTTTTTTGAGAATTGAATTTTCAATTCAAATGAAAATAGGAATTCTTAAATACAGCCTGCCGTTTCCAACATGTTAGGATCTTGCCTATCCTTTCCAGACTTATCTTATATTTTTTGTCCTAAGTACCCGCCTTTCTTCTAGTTTCTTGAATAAGATCTTGTTCTCTCCTGCTATAGGGGTTTTATACATGTCATTTTATCTTCTAAAATATACCCCATTCTCTCCTGCCTCCTACGGTCATCTAGATAAATGATCTCTAAAGTTGTTGCATATGTTTTAATGGGTACATCTTTAAGATTTTATTTAACTAATTAATTAATGAGGGAATTAGCAAGATATTATCACTAGTTCAAAGGAGATTTCAAAGAACACATTATACACATGTGTATATGTTTGTGTGTTGAGGAATGCTGAAATGAATTTACCAGTTGATGTGAATCTGAACGGTATCCATGGAGCAACAATGAATTGCACTCCACTGGATGAAATTTGTTTGTATTTCTATGGACATGAGTTATTTGCATTACTCTTTGTTTTCCACAATTTGCTAAATTATGAAATGAGTCAAACACAATGAAAGGTGCATGTCATCGTAAGCAGTGCTCTGAGCGTGATATCCAGTGATCTTTTATGCCTCTTTTAAAGTCTCACAAGTTTTCTTGACCAAGTCCCCTAGTTTGATCATAAAATCTCAAAGATTATTCCTTGAGGTAATAAAATTAAGATATTGAGATTACTAAAGCCATAAATTAAATTCTCTCTGGAAGTTTTTATAAGGAATCTCAGATTTTTAAAAGCCTGTATAATTTACTCTCCCAAGGCAAGAATACTAAGCCCAAGAAATTCCACTAGATTTTACCAGCTATACTTGTAAATTTTGATGGATGCCTCCCTTTGTAATTTCTCCAAATTTGCTAGTATTCATGGTTTATCATGAAGCGACTTTTTAAAGAAAATCCCTGTAAGCCTGGATCCATTTCAGACCAGGTACTGGATAAACCAGGTACCAGATCACTTCCCCTGAGAGGATTTTGTTGGCATTGGCTCTAAACATGAATTAAGCTTTTTTTGTTTCTTAAAAGCGCCTTGTCCTACCTGATTAAATGAGCATAATTCTCAAATATAATATTCCAGACAGGGTCTTGGTTGTACAATTGATTTCTCTCAATTCTGTCCTGGTAAGTGTAGGACTGATTTTCATTGATCCTAAATAAATAATTATATTGCCAATATAATAAAAGGTAAGAAGATTAAGTAAGAAATTCTGGAGATCAGTAGGGGTCAGATATAATTATAAAATATTTTATTTTAGTTCATAAAAGCATATAAAAGTGGGTTCAAGATCACTTAAGTACAAAGACAAAAGGCATCATTTTGTATCCAGAAAATTTTGACATTGAAACAACATCAACCATATTCCAGACAGATAAACACAATAAAATGTCCCTTATCAGCTCATTCAGTGGTATGCAATCGAGTCTTCCTCTGCTGGATCTTTGGTTAACAGTCTGTTTCATAAAGCTGTTTTGTTTCCATATTAAAATGAGTTCTGAAAAGCTTCAGTCCACTGATACAATGTAAAAGTTTTATTGTTGATTTGAGCTTAGAAATCCTAAAAGTATGAAGTACCTGATACAGTCATTTCCCAAAAGGCTCTGGGACTATCCTCGTTTGAAGACACAACTCTAACCTAAAGCTTGTACCAGAGCCTTGGTGCAAGTACTAAATGAACATCTCATTTTAGACGACAGAGATTTAATGGCTGTGGTTTATTTATTAATGTAATACAAAATATCAGAATGGAGGGGATCAGGGTTCTCCTAAACGGTAGAGAATATTTTAGAAGAAATTTGACGTCATTTCTGCAGGTAAAACATAGTGATAGCCAGCAATAACATTGACACATCTCTAGGGAATTCATATGAATTTGTAAAATACATACAGTTTGTAAAATATATACATTAATAATTTATACACAAATTTAACATAGGCAAGTGGCTGGTCTCTTTTGATTTGACAGATTTTCCCACCCAACACTTAAAATAATAGCCCAGCAAACAAACTTTCTAATTCTTGCTAGCATTTTTCTTTTTTGTAAGGTGAAAGAATAAATACTTTGCAATCTTCTAACGGACTCTGGAATAATGCTGAAATTTTTATTTGTTTTACATATTTAGGATTTGATTTGAGGAAGACAAACTCAAAATATTTATCAGAAGAAATTTGGACACTTAATAGGATAGTATTATTGGTGCCTGAAGAGACAGCACTGGGCTACCTATTTAATCACATTGACAAGAAAACATTTAACAAAATAAATATGGCTGGTAATGTGATTATAAAGAACTCTAGATCTTTCATAAGTGAGGAAACTTTTTTCTTTAATAGCAAAGGGCATAATTAATTCAGCATAAAGCACAGAAAAGTATTCTGGTGAAATATGGGATCTTTGCTTTTGAGGCACATTAGTTAAAGCAGGTAAAAAATAACATTTGAAAGGGATTAGTCAGTAAACCAAGGATGTTAGCTTATAAAATTAAGTGAACTTTGACAAAATTAACATCTTTTGTCACTTTTTTTATAGACTTAGGTATTATATACCAAGACAAATAAAATTTACTTTCCAAGCTTTCTCTTTCATAGTCTAAAATAAGCTGACATTTTACTTGTGAGGACAGTGGTTCCTGCTCAGGGGTCTGAGAGGTGAAAGCTATTTTCAAAACAATACCAAGATATGTTATGTTAACAGGCAGTGCATTCATCATTGTTATTTACAAATGATTGAATAAACATAAATTTTAATAATTTTTCACTTTCAATATGTAATAAGTTAAGTGTTGAAAGTTATAATTCCCGTAAATGAAGGCTTTTGGGATCCTTAAAAAGTTTTAAGAATTTTGATCCACTTTTGATCCAGTTTCAGGATGAAATTATTGTTCCTTATTGTAAAACAAAATCACACACACACATGCACACAGTTTGGTCATTATTGCTGTCAGTGTAGCTTCAACCACTTATATTAATTATTACTTTTAACCAACGTAAATAACTGCTATTTCACAATCAAGGCACAGATACTTGAGAATGTCTGGCAACTGACAGCATTTTAGCAGACCAACAGAGATCCTGAGCACACAAATCATGCCTTTCTACACAGTAGGTTCTCCTACTAAAAGTGTCAGATATGAGCACTTTCATTATCTTGAACAAAGCTACAGCCTTTCTATAGTATATAAAGGTAAAACAACAACAACAACAACAAAACTATATAAACTTACAATTATGCTTAGTGATCAATGTTCCAGTATTCTGAGAAATTATTTAGCTATTTAGGTAATTTAGTTAAAAAAATAGACTCAGGAAATCCACTTGACTGGGTTTGTATTTGCAATTCATTGGAAGTGAATCAATGAGTGCAGTTTCTCTGTTAACTTTATTATGTGTGCAGGTGCCATAAAACAAGAGCCAGAAAACCTGATACAAGCCTAGGGCCAATGTCATTGATTAGGGCTTGCTCTCGAGTTTGGACTTTAGAGAAAAATTATTTAGGATCATATCTTTGCTCTACCACTTAGTAGCATAGAAGAAATGAGGCCAAGTTTTCCAATCTGTAAAATAGTTGTTGTACTTATTAATGAGTTAATTTTGTAAAATTGCTTACAACAGTGTCTGACCCATAGTAAATGCTCAGTAAAGGGTAGTTTTCATCATCATCGCTGTCTTTAACAGCATCAGCAGCAATATCTAAGTTATTGGTAGCAATCATAGTTATTTTAGAAAAGATAAAAAGCAAGTCCATACTCTGTTAGAAATGGACTGTCACTTCAGTCATTTTAAGGATGAAAATATGGAAATCCGGAAGATTTAAATAAATTTCCCATAATCATAGAACTTGTTATGGAGGACACTACCTGCAGCATATCAATGTGGGATCATGTAATAATAATAATGCTCAGAATACCAAAGACCAGGATTTCAAACACATCCTTCATTTTGGGATTAGAACATAGTATATTATAGCTCTGTAAGTTATCAGTGAATGGCCAGTTCAGCTAGGTGACACAAGTTTATAAAGGGAATTTTTCAAGGTAGTTCCTCCCCAACATCTCCCTCCCTCCCTCCCTCCCTTCTTCCCTCCCTTCCTTCCTTCCTTCCTTCCTTCCTTCCTTCCTTCCTTCCTTCCTTCCTTCCTTCCCTCCTTCCTTCCTTCCTCTCTCTCAGTCTCTCTTTTCTTTCCTATTTTAATAAAAAGAAAACATAATCATTGGAAAACATTTGTAAAATGCAAGAGCATATGTAAAGAATGACATAAACATAATCTACTTCTTATTCTTCCAGCCTTGAGATAACCACTCTAAACATGCCAGGATTTATTTCATTTAAGTCTATCCCTTATTATTATTACATTTTTTAACACAATTATTGTGAGAGAATTCAAAGTCCATTTATTTAATAAAAGGAAGAGTTTGGAGGAGAATACCTAGCTATTCCGTTTAATACTTAATTAATTCTTGGCATTTTCATTAGAGTTTCTCATATTTCAAACGTGATTAAGCTGACTTTGCTTCTTTAGCATTCTTTAGGGCATAATGGCAAACAATTTGTCTTTTGATTCTTGATTTATTACTTTGCTGTTGCAATTACCTTAACTGTATAGAGTATATACCTCTTTACATTGACACACATTACCCTACACATACACACAAATACATTTTATTTCTATTTTATGTGAATTGTAGGCCCATTAAAACAGGCCCATTAAGATTATAATTCCTATCACATGTATCCCAATAAATCTTGAGAAGGATTGTTATATTTATAATTATTTTTTCTAAGATTTAGAAAAATCTAGATTCTGTTTTCTTTTTAAATGTTTTTTTTTTACATTTTTTTTAACGTTTATTTTTGAGACAGAGGGAGACAGAGCATGAGTGGGGGAGGGGCAGAGAGAGAGGGAGACACAGAATCCAAAACAGACTCCAAGCTCTGAGCTGTCAGCACAGAGCCTGATGCGAGGCTTGAACCCATGAACTGTGAGATCATGACCTGAGCTGAAGTCGGATGCTCCACTGACTGAGCCACCCAGGCGCCCCAGGATTCTGTTTTCTATTAAAATATACTTGTTGGGAGTGCCTGGCTCAGTCAGTTAAGTGTCTGATTCTTGATTTTGGTTCAGGTCATGATCTCATGGTTGGTGAGATGGAGTTTGGAGCCTGCCTGGGAGTCTCTCTCTCTCCCTCTCTCTGCCCCTCTGCCACTCATGCTTGCTTTCTCTCTCTCAAAATAAACATTTTAAAACATACATACTTGTTAGTATCTTTACAAAATATTTTTTTTTAATATTGGTCCTATGCAAACATTATTAAAATTAGTCTTGGAATAATTTTATTTATTATTTTTTTCTACTTTAGCTTTATTTTTTTTCCTGTTGTTACCCCTTAACTAGTTATTGTTGATGTGGAGAAAAGTTATTGAAAAAAACCCATAAGATTTCATCATTCTTTCCAATATTTCTACTTCTTATTAACATTTCATGATTTGTCCCTGTGATCAGATTTCCAAATCATAAATCTGTTTGTTTTTGGTTTTAGAGTTTCACCAATCAGGAGAGTGTGGGCTATGGATTTCAGACAAAATTTGTGCCCAGTATTTCATAATGTTTCTTTTTTCAAGAATTGGTATTCAATTTTATCAGATTTTAAACATCTAGTAATTATTAAACATCTATTAATGTGCTTCCTTTTGTGTCTGTAGTAGTGTATAATTAGTGATCAATTTCTTATTAAAATCCTATTGTTCTTGGATGTCATGGATGATGAGAAGTAACTGATAGAAAGGAGGAATCATTGATCCAGACCTCCATAAGTTAACACATTTTTTTTTTTTCTAAGGGAAGCACATCTTTCTAATCTAACTGCACAGAAGAAGGATTTTTTGCTGGGAGTTTTTTTTCTAATGGCCACATTCTCCAATTCTTGGGACATATCCAGATGTGGAAGCCTAAATTGCTAAACCACAAACCCCACAAAAATAGATTTTAGGCAGATAGTGAAGACTTTGGTGTATGAAGTCAATGCCAAGCATTTGTCACTGAATTTTTCAAAGTGCTTTGGAAGCCAAGAATATTAGTAGTTGTGACTCAAGAAAAATAAATGTATAATTTGTTACATAAAGAAGAAATAGGCTGTAAAACAACTTTTAAAATCTTGCTTTTTCCTAGGTGCCCAACTACACATAATTTTGCAGAAAGTAGGTTATCAAAATGAAGCATTTAAAAATAAATGAATATAATTTATATCAATCTTTCATTTCCCTTTGTAGTCTTACCTACATTTATCTATTTGATCTAACATGCTTTAATTCATATTATTTCTCAATCACTGCTACCATTAGAAACATTAAATAGTAGTTCAGGCAGAAATACAATGAAGGCATTCTAATTAGATTTGGTGGTTGTCATGGCATGGGGGGGGGGTTGTTCTAATCTTAGTAAACAGGGTTCTGTACATGAGAGCCCCTTTACTTTTCTCCTTTGTTCCCCTATTTTATTCTACCCCAAGGCAAGAACATCTCTATTGTGCTTACAAATATGTAAACATCTCTATTATATATCTACAAATACACACACGGACACACATGCACACACACACATATATATCACACACACACACACACACACACACACACACACACACACACACACACACATATAAAGCCTAGAAATATTTTTTAAATGCTATTTATTTATTTTGAGAGAGAGAGAGAGAGCGTGCAGGGCAGGGGCAGAGAGAGAGGGAGAGAATCCAAAGCAGGCTCTGCACTGTCAGTGCAGAGCCCCACATGGGTTTAAACTCATGATCTGTGAGACCATGACTTGAGCTGAAATCAAGAGTCAGATGCTTAACTGACTGAGCCACACAGGTCCCCTGCGTACAAATATTTTTTAAGAAATACTTTTATAATCCTACTTCTGGGTTTTAGTAAGAATAATACTTTAAGTTTTATAACAGGAATTGTCTATACTGCTTAAAGTATACACTATTCTTGTATCTTACATCTACAAGTTAGCTTTTAAAAGATAGGGGTGCTTGTATTTAAGCAGCGTTTTGTACTTTATGACATATCTTCATTGGATTTAGAGCTAAAAAGTACTTTAGAGATCATGTATCCCAAATCTACCTCTGTACCCACAGCAGAAAGAAACAAAATTGAGGTATCCTGTTCTGTATGTGGGCTTTTTCATCTTCTCATTCATATGTACTTTTGTCTTCTGCCTTGTGCTGATGCAATCTCATCACAAACAAATAAAGTGATATGTCTCCTAACACTGATAGAGTTTGATGCAATAAGCAAAGGTTAGTAATTGCAAATGTTGACCTCAATCATATAAAATACTGCATGTCTGTCTCTCTTACATGTAATTGAGAAAGAGCTCTCTGCTACTTTCTCAGTCCTGAGATACATGTATTGCTTTTAGGAATTGATAAGGAATTTAGGAGGAGTAGATACACTGACCCATTAAGTATAGACATGAATTTGATGATGTATTCTAATTTATTAAAATGGTAAATATGGAAAAAAAACATGTTGTAGTTTTTTCATGTTTTAAGGATCCCTTCAAACTCAATCAGATCATGCCATATATTATGATAGTTGTAATCTTATTTAGATGCACATATTTCCATTAACTCCATTAAAAAAAGTTGTGAGGTTTAAATGACCTAATGCATATAAAATGTTAGTCAAATAAGGCATTCAAAAACAGATCTTCCATTGCTTTTCCTAGTTTATTATTTTATTGTTATTAATATTCATACTGTTAAGCTTTTAATAACATTTCCTCCTTTTTCACCCAGAATAAGGAACTAGAAAAGATTATGGATTTTCATTTTATAGAAAATTTAAGGTAGATTCTACAATTTTCTGTAAAATATCCAATGGCTTAAAATCTCTAAGTGCTATGTTTAGGATGCTCCAAGAGTTTGGAATCTCCTGCTCTTCTATAGACATGATGGGATGAATTTCCTATCAGAGCACCAGATGCCTTTATAGAGAGATAGGTTTCCATTATTTGGTAAACATAACAAATTATGCCACTGGAGGCGGGGGGACAGCCACTTTGGTTAAGTTTAATGGGTTTGTTCTTTAATTCAGAATTCACTATGTCTCCCACCAACTATAGGACCTTAAGGAAGGAATATCCATCCCTCCCTTCTGCAACTACCCTTTACAACATCCAAAGTGAAGGTGAGAGTGGATGTCTCTGTCTTGTTCCTGACTGTAGATGAAAGATCTCTTGTTTCCCCATTGAGTATCATGTTAGTTGTGGGTCTTTTGAACATGACCTTTATAATGTTGAGGTACATTCCCTCTATCCTTACTTTGTTGAGAGTTTTTATCAAGAGTGGATACTGTAATTTGTCAAATGCCTTTTCTGTATCTATTGAGAGGATCATATGGTTCTTATCCTTTCTTTTATTAATGTGGTGTATCATGTGATTGATTTGTGAATATTGAACCACCCTTGCAGCCCAAGAATGAATCCCACTTGGTCTGGTGAATTATTATTTTATTGTACTGTTGGATTCAATTTGATTATATTTTGTTGAGAATATTTGCATCTATGTTCGTCAGGAATATTGGCCTGTAATTTTCTTTTTTAGTGCAGTCATTGTCTGGTTTTGGAATCAAGTTAATGCTGGCCTCATAGAATAGTTTGAAAGTTTTTCTTCCATTTCTATTTTTTAGAAAAGCTTGAGAAAAATGGGTATTAACTCGTTAAATATTGATAGAACTCTCCTGGGAAGCCATCTGGCACTGGACTTTTGCTTGTTGGGAGATTATTTGATTACTGATTCAATTTCTTTGCTGGTTATGGATCTGTTCAAATTTTCTATTGCTTCCTATTCCAGTTTTGGTAATTTATATGTTTTTAGGAATTTATCTATTTCTTCCAGATTGCCCTGTTTGTTGCCATATAATTTTTCATAATATTCTTTTATAATTATTTGTATTTCTGTGGTGTTGGTTGTGATCTCTCCTCTCTTATTCATGATTTTATTTATTTGAGTCCTTTCTCTTTTCTTTTTGATAAGTCTGAATATGGGTTTATCAATTTTATTAATTCTTTGAAAGAATCAGCTCCTGGTTTCATTGATCTGTTCTACTGGTTTGTTTGTTTGTTTGTTTCTGTATCATTTATTTCTGCTCTCATCTTTTTAAAAAATTAATATTTATTCATTTTTGAGAGAGTGTGAGCATAGGAGGGACAGAGAGAGAGAGAGGAACACAGAATTCACAGAATGAAGCAGGCTCGAGGCTCTGCACTGTCAGTACAGAACCCGACATGGCACTCGAAGCAACAAACCAAGAGATCATGACCTGAACTGGTTGGATGCTTAACCAACTGAGCCACCCAGGCACCCAGAATTCTGTTTTCATCTTTATTGTTTCCCTTCTTCTACTGGCTTTAGGCTTCATTTTCTATTCTTTTTCTATTTCCTTTAGATAGACATAAGGTTAGATTTTATATTTGGGATTTATTTTGCTTCTTGATTTAGGCGTTTATTGCTATATACCTTCCTCTTATGACTGCTTTTGCTGCATCCTAAAGGTTTTGGACTTTCATGTTTTCATTTTCATTTGTTTCTATGCGTTTTTGTATTCTTTAATTTCCTGGCTAACCTATCCATTCCTTAGTAGGATGTTCTTTAACTTCCATGTGTTTGTGGTCTTTCCAAATGTTTTCTAGTGGTTGACTTCAAGATTCAGAGTATTATGGTCTGAAAATATGCATTGTATACTCTGTCTTTTTGTACTTGTTGAGGGGTGATTTGTGACCCAGTATTTGATCTATTCTGGACGATATCCCATGTGTACTCGAAAAGAGTTTTTATTCTGCTGCTTTAGGATGAAATATTTTGAATGTACCTGTTAAGTCTATTGGGTCCAGTGTGTCATTCCACACCATTGTTTCTTTGTTGATTTTCTCCTTAGATGATCTGTCCATTGCTGTAAGTGGGTGTTAAAGTTCCCTCCTGTTATTGTATTATTATCAATGATTTTTCTTTATGTTTGTTATTGTTTTATATATTTGAGTGCTCCAAGTTGGGGGTAGATGGAGCTAGAGTGTATCATGCTAAGTGAAATAAGTCAGTCAGCAAAAGACAAATACCATATGACTTTTCTCATATGTAGAATTTAAGAAACAAAACAGATGAACATAGGGAAAAGGAGAAAAAAAAATGAGAGGGAGGCAAACTATAAAAGAGACTCTTAACTATAAAGAACAAACTGAGGGTTGCTGGAGGGTAGGTGAATGGAGGGTAGGCTAAATGGGTGATGGGTATTAAGGAGGGCACTTGTTGTGATTAGCATGGGGTGGCATATGTAAGTGATGAATCACTAAATTCTACTCCTGAAACTAATATTATACTATATGTTAACTAAGTATAATTTAAATAAAACTTGAAACATAAAAATAATGAAGATGCTTAGCAATGTATTGATTCTGCTTACTCTTCGTAATTTTTAACCTATTAATCTTGGTGTCTTTGTTATTTAGCACAGAATCTGCTACATTATAATTATTCAAAAAGATTAGTTAAACTGAACAGAGACTATATCAATATATGGTCAGAGAGTATCTAAATGGATTTTTCCTTTTAGTAAAAAGCCGATGTCTGTGTTAAAAAAAAAAAAAAATGAAAGTGAGCATGTTTGTATCTGCATTGCTACAGAGGTAGAACGATTCTGATTGTATTGTAAGCAATTGCCAATATTTCATAAAACTTTTCAAGTTTTTCTCAAATTACATATTTGAATCTTTAAGACATGCCATTTACATTGATTTCCCTCTTACTATCTTGTGTGAAGTCATATTTTTTATTTAAAATGTGTTATGTTTTTGTTCATTACTAAAGGTAAGCAAGGAAAAAAAGGAATTGGAAATATTATGATTACTATTATCCTCCTTCTGTTGGCAACACATGAGTTAAGGTGCCTCACAATTTTTTTCTGAGGTCTATGATTAAAAAGGTCTGCATTTTAATCTTTTCGTATCAGTAAGCATTTATTTATACAGTATTTTTCAAATTTCTCATCATTTCTCTCTTCCTCTTAAAATTAAAAAAAATTACTAGTAACTGGAAATAGGGCACAGATATCCAGGAAATGTAATTTGGCAATAAATGCTGTTTTGAAGTACACTGCATGGTTTGTGGATAAATATTTCTTTAATGTGTGTAATTACTGGATCAGCAGAATAAATGTGGTCATGTCCTTGTAATTAATACATTGTCAAAAGTTCATTTAAGTATAATAATTTTACTGGGAAAATGCTGTCTATGTGTTTCCTGCAATAATTTGTTAAATTAAGTGCAATAAATATAAAATTACTCTTAGAAATATATCTATTCTTTTCATGTTCTTTTTCACTAGGTGTCACATAATGCTTTAAGAAACCCCTCCATACACCCCCTTTACCCTAGCCCTTACTTCATCAATTAAAAATTCTTAAGAAAGAGTATAGATACTAAATTTTACAATTCACTTTTTAAAAAATTTAAGTTCAGCTTTAGAATATTATAACATAGCATATTAGAGCATAGGTTGAAAATATTTCCCCACAAATTATGCAAATTGCCAAATGTCTTGTCCTTAATATAGGATGACTAGTAAAGCATGGCCATTTCCTTCTGCACCCAGTGAACATTTATCTGAGGAGAATGGAGTCACAGCAACACAGAATTCTAGAGCTGGAATGATTCTTAGAGATCGCCCCATGCAACCCTTTCATTTTATAGTCTTGTCACATTTTCTAAGCCCTCCACAGAAGGATACCGGGCTCTGCTAAGTAAAACAGCTGTGGGCACTCAAGGAGGACATGATAAATTAAAGGTGCTTTCTTTATAATGCTATGGCCAAAGGGCAGCAGGGAAATATGGTTTACATTGCCTGACATTTTACCTGTGTTGGGCATATAGCTGGAAGTTCTATAAATAAAGGGCAGTGAGAAAACAAGAGATACTCAACAGGGCTGAGAATAAAATGCACTGTGAGGTGGACATTGCTCACAGTGGTACGTACAGCTAGCAAAGACCTTTTTCTTACTGCTTTACCAAAGTAATTCATGTAAGAGAGACAAAAGACGACGTTTTTTTAAAAAACATATTTGTTTATTTTGAGGCAGGGGACGGGGAGGGGGGAGGGAGTGGTCAGAGAAAGAGGGAGAGAGAGAGAATCTCAAGCAGGCTTTGCCCTGTCAGCTCAGAGCCTGACATGGGGCTTGAACCCACAAACCGTGAGATCATGACCTGAGCCGAAACCGAGACAGACGCTCAACCGGCAGAGCAGTAGGAAGAGAGAATGGACATTTGCTAAGTCAATGAGCATGCATTGATTAATTTTTCCCATTTGAAAAATAGTAGAAACTATGACTCTAGATCAACATTTCAAATACTATACAATCAATTTCCGTATGGATTCTATGGGTCTTGTAAGCAAGACGCTAGTCCACCATCTAGCCTACTTCAGAGAACATAGCACCTTTGCAATTAAATCCAGTACTTCCTATTTTACAGATCTAGCTTGCCCTATAGTAGACTTCCCATACTCTGTGATTCTTCTTAAGTACCACAAGCTCAAATTTACTGTGTGCACTTGATGTTGACTGAAGAATATTTTATAGGAAAGAGCTATAAGAACTTAGGAAGTGAAAAAATATCCTTAAATCCAATATTAAACATTGTGATACCTAGAAAAATATATTACAGATTCCTATCTTGGAAAACATCTTACTGGTTATATCTCTTTTTACAACTCTGGCCTCTTCACATTAAGCTTGGGCTCTCCATTCTCACCCAGTTCTTCTGTACATCTTCTTCCTTGACCCTTTCTCCCTTTCTGTCCTGGGCTGCTTATAGAGATTTTCTTCCCCTATGATTTAGAATTATTCAAATCTCTCTTTATATTTTCCTGTTCTCCAAGATCACATGCCAATGGGCTATCTCACACACTAAAGAGAAATCCAGCAAGTTGCTTAAACAAGAAGCCATATCTTTGATGCAAATTATGCTACTTTCTAATTATACAAAAACAGCACAATATATTCTTTTTTTCATTTTTATCACTGACTTTTTTTTAATTTCAGTAACCATAGGCAGTATATAAGATGAGGGCAGGAGGGAAGCCTTCACAATACCTTGGAGGAATTTAAAATCTAGTTGTGAAAAAACATAGGTAGATAGGTAGATGGGTAGATGGGTAGCTAGGTAGGTAGATACTTAGCTAAGAAAGATAAGATAATCAGGCTTTTAATTAAAAACAAATGAGCATGGGGGCACCTGGGTGGCTCAGCCAGTTGAGCACTGGATTCTTGATTTCGACTTGAGTCATGATCCTGTGGTTCTGGGACTGAGCCCTGCATTGGGCTCCTCACTGAGTGTGGAGCCTGCTTGAAATTCTCTCTCTCTCCTTCTCTCTCTGTCTCTGTCTCTGTCTCTCTCTTTCCCAGCCCCTCTCTCCTGCTCACATGCTCTCTCTCTCTCTGTCAAATAAAAAATTAACAAACAGAAAACCACATAAGTATGAAGTAATGTATTGCAATATGAATATATGAATGCTCAGAGAGAGTAAAGAATTTGGAATTCACAGTCTGAGTTGGAAGAACATTTTGGAAGTTTTGGTGCATAGTCATACCCATTGGAGATGGGCCAGTAGTATTGTTTTTAAATAGATCTAACGAAATGAGCAGTTTAACCTCAAAGCTTATTTTTTTTTTTTTTCAACGTTTATTTATTTTTTTTGGGAGAGAGAGCATGAACGGGGGAGGGGCAGAGAGAGAGGGAGACACAGAATCGGAAACAGGCTCCAGGCTCTGAGCCATCAGCCCAGAGCCCGACGCGGGGCTCGAACCCACGGACCGCGAGATCGTGACCTGGCTGAAGTCGGACGCTCAACCGACTGCGCCACCCAGGCGCCCCACCTCAAAGCTTATTAAGCCAGAGTTTAGTGCTGTTCACTTTCATGGATCCATGGTACTGATAGTGGCTCAGGCAGTATGCTGTGTGGCCATTATTGACATACATGGTCAAAACGTTACAAAAGTAGGATATTTTAACTATAATTAGTTAAAACTGCTGTCTGTCTCTTCTCCAGTTTCCTCTCTGTTCTACTTTCCCTTTGTCAGGCAGTGTTGAAGTGGCTATAGACCATTTGAGGACCTTGTTTTGGGGAAGTGTGGTTGAAGATACATTAATTTGGGTTTAGTGGGGTATTTCTATATGTTTTAAAGGTGTGTTTCTGTAGGGCTTCCAGAAAAAATTCAGGACAGTAGTTAAATTTGAAATTTAGATTAATCTGTTAGATTAAGTTTTTAGTGTATATCCAAAAAACATGATCTGTTGTTCATATGAAATTCAACTTTAACATATCATTCTGTATTTTAGTTTGCTAAATCTTGCCTTCATGTATTTCTGTGTTTGGTTTCTGCTAGTCATCCTGGTGCAGAATAGCAATCAGATATGTTCTTCATCCACTGTGCCTACTCTCCATGAATCAAGATCCAATGCAGTCAGAAGTGACATTGCAAAATGATAAAGCTCTCTGCTTACCTGACACTGGGAGAATATAGGTAGTGGAATAGAAACAAGCTTCAGAATTTCCAAAATCAGAAACTATTCTGTGGGCATGTTCTCCAAATATACAGCTCATATTTAAAAGCAAATCTGACAGAAGTTCCCCCAAATTTGACAACAATCCTAAAAGTTCACATGCTTTTACCAACAATGAGTTGTGATCTTCAAAGTAACTTTTCTAAATTACCAATTAAAAAAGTCAAACGTAATAGAGGAAAAATTTAATTATCTCTTCACTATATAACAAAATTAGAATAATTAAGGAATTATAGTTATGTGAAGAGATGATTAAAGAAAGTATAAACCAAAAATATATTACAGAGACTGGCCAGAAGTGATAAAAGTTCTATTTTTCAAGATCTTGTGTTATTTACCACATTCTGCATCTTTTTTTTAAAAAATGGTATTTTGCTGTACTTTTTAATTCTAAATAGATATTTATGTCTTCATTATTTGGTGCCCTCCAGGCTCCACATGGAGCCTGTTTGGGATTCTCTTTCTCTCTTACTCTGTCTGCCCCTTCCCTGCTCACTCATACACATGTGTATCCTCTCTTATAAAAATAAATAAATAAATAAAAACATGAAAAAGTAATAATTTGATGCCCCTTCTCTTAAAGAGCATTCCCAGAATTTTAAGGGCTTCAGGCTTTGTGTGATATCTTGAGAATCATCCAGAGATTTATAGCATTATTTTCATATTGTTATTTGTTCTTTCTTCTAGGTCTTGATTCTTTTCAGGTTTAAGAGAATGAGTACCTGTGATCTTGAGTCAGTTACCAACTAATTACCTTGGGCATGAGGATTGGAAATTATCTGTCTTGTCAGATTATCTGTGTTCAATCCATGCCCTTTCCCTCTTTTTACCTTTATGATCTCAGGTAAATTACTTAGCTGTCTCTGCCTCAGTGGAAGAAATAAGATTATTGCTAGAACTAAGTGAAAGGATACATGTGGTACACTTAAAAGAATAGTTGACACATAGTTTATAAAGTTTTGATAAATTGTGAACAGTGTTATTACTGTATTCATCAGTGTTCTCATTAGGCCAAAAATTCACTTGATTTAATTCATTAAAAAGCAATAGGTACAAATGGGAGTATGTTAGGCTCATAGTCTCATGGATAATTTAGAAGTTATTTCATGAGCGTGTCTACGTAAAGATAGACAGATTTAATAATGAAACAAAAAGAAAAATGTGTGACCTCAAGCGTCCCTACTATGCTGCACCATATGAGAACCATCCTGAAATTTATAGCATTATGTTCATATGTATTTGGTCTGTCTTCTGGATTTTGGGTTCTTCCAGCTTTATACAAAAAAGAGCAGCTGTGATTTTGAAGCAATTGCCAACTACTTGTGCTTGAAAGGCAGAAGTTCTGTAAAGGAAATTTTCTTATCAGTATAGAGGAAAAAATTTAATGGAGTATGATTCCTTCAGAGTGTCAAATTGATTCAAAATAAAATAATAACATCGAAGCCACGTTTGTTCAGGTCCCACTAACACCACATCCACAGTTGGGCCATATAATCAACTTGCTCTTCACAAGGAGGAGACAGAACTTGCCCATCAATTCAGATAGTCTTGGGGCAGTTATGTAGTTATGGAAAATAGCATACTTGCTAACCCTGCTGCTCACAAACTTCTCTGACATCCGTTAATCCAGTGTAATGATTTGATGATAAGAATTCAACATAGATTCAAGTGTATATTTGAGGCAAAAAAATAGTCATTTTACATATAAGGAAATTATCATAGATATCGAATAAAAACACAGTAAGTTTGTGTGAGATCAAGTAAGTATTACGGACTGAATGTGTCAGCTTGAAACTCCTGTGTCCAAGACCTCACTGCCAATATGATGCAGAAGGGGTCTTTGGAGGGAATTAGATTTAGATGAGGTCATGAGAGTGGAGTGCTCTTATAAGAAGATGGTCATGAGGACACAGTGATAAGCTGTCCACCTGCAAGCCAGGAAGAGGGCCCTTACCAGGGAATGAAATGAGCCAGCACCTTGATCTTGGACTTCCCAGCCTCTAGAACTGTGATAAATAAATTCTGTTCTTTAAACTACCTGGTTTTGCTACGGCAGTCTGAGTTGACTAGGACAGTATGCGTTGAAAAAAATTATCCTCTATTACTTTAGGAGAACTCATAGTTGGCTTCATGAAAATCTTTTATTTGACATGATGTCATTCTTTGAGATGATGTCCTGTCTTAGATTTCCCTGGAGTGTGCTGTCTCCCATCGTGATGTTCTCAGGATGCTCTTACCCTTAGCATTGTATTTGTCCCAAGTCAACCGTAATTATAGATTCAGTCACCCCACTGGATTCTGAGATCTTTTAGGTCCCAGCTTCCCTGAGTCCTTTGTGCCTACTACCATGTCTTGCACAAATTATGCTTTCAGTAATGTTTAACTGAAAGAGTGAGACAGGGATACATATGTTTTACTTTCCTCACATTTCACTTGGCTTCTGACTGCCAATAACAGTTACATTATAATTATAAGAGTAATTCACGTTAGGCCTTTCCACTGTTATTTAAAGTCCTCAATCCCATTTTGAATGAGAACCTCATGCCTTGGGTTTTATAGAATGCATATCTAATATGTAAGTATATCAAATAAAGATGCAATACATAAGAGGCACCACTAAGTGTTAAATGTGGAGGAACACAGTAGAGCCTTGATGTCCACATCTCAGAATATGACTTCTAATTTCCAGTAAAGTTATGGAGAGTGGAAAGTTACCATGAAAACATATTTTCTCCTGAAGTCTATACATTATTTTTCTAAGTGTTTCCTGACCTGGGCCACCACTCTTCTTAAACACATATTGAAGAAGCAGAGTTCTTTACTGAATCCCAAACATCATCAGCACAGGGACAAATGCTTAGCTGAGGCTCACATCTATCATTCTGGTTGGTACATATGGTAATTTTCTCTAAATTGGCTGGTTTTCTCAGGCTACTGTATCATCCTGAGATATTAAGTTTTTAAATTGGCTCTTCCCACCTCTTTTAAAGTTAGATGGCTGATTGCTGTCACATAATTTAATGATCTAGTCCAATCTATACAATGACTGTGTAACATGGGCTAGATAATTGTAGATGAATTGCATGCCATTAATCAGTTGGCTTTTTGTTCTTACATGTTCCATTGCTTATCATTCAAGGAAGAAAATTGTCTTTTGACAGGGGTCCCATTGCAGCCTTTTTACTGTCCAATAACATCAAGGCTGAGATTTCAAAAGATAAATGAGAATGATATAAGTGGGGCGGGAGAGTACTTAGTTAAAAGGCCTGTTTATCTAGGGATTATATTTGGAGATGTTAAAAATTTCCCTGTATTGTTTGGGGATTGGTTACATAAGGTTTTTATATTTTGAAACGTAAAAATAGTTTAGGTAAAATAGATTTTCTCATTTGAGATTCATCAATTTATGCAAGAGACTACCCTTCATCGTGAAAAGAATAACACCAAAATTCTAACTTTTGGTAAACATCCCCACTCCTTCCGCCTCCAGTTAACAATAACTATATTGGCAGTGGAACTTCACCTTAGGTGATAGACTCGGCACTCTATTCATTATTATACTTTACCCTCTTACAGGTGGGAAACATGCCTTTTTAATCATTGTACTTCTACAGCCTACCTCAAGTATCTAGAATTTATTAGATACTCAATTAATGTTTCTTCAACTAACTCAATCTATTTTTGATCTTGCAAGGTTATGTCTGCTAATAAGGAGTTATTACTGGGGAAATAAATCGACACGAGCCATCTGGTGGGGAGGCTCAACAGTGAAGAAAATAGTGATATTTCTAATTGCATAGAAGGTGTATTTGGCAGTTTGATGCAAAGTAAAGTTCCATGGCGTAATGGTTAGCACCCTGGACTCTGAATGCAAAGTAAAGGCCCCACTTATACTCATCATGTGTTATGGAGTTGTAATTTTGTTTTATTTAATCTTTAAGCATGACAAAATCAAATGAGATTTCAAAATAACCTTTTGTTAAACATTATATCTGTGTCATTATATTTACATACATGTGTATTGCCTATATGTGCAAGTATATGTGTTCTTTTTATATCTTGTAAG
Organism: Puma concolor; assembly: GCF_028749965.1. Taxonomy (NCBI): domain Eukaryota; kingdom Metazoa; phylum Chordata; class Mammalia; order Carnivora; family Felidae; genus Puma; species Puma concolor. The sequence goes on along the minus strand of NC_141674.1, from coordinate 138,296,308 downwards.
TTAACCCTAGACTTTATGAGTTAAATTCCTGATTGAACCACTTGTAGCAAATCACTCCTCTGTTGCATCTCAATGCAGGGGCCAGGAAAGGAGGTGGCCTTTGCTTGTCTTGTAGACAGATTTTCTTGATGTTATACCAGATGTTCTTAAATGTACTCTCTGTTCTTCTTTGAGTGTTTCTGCTTGTATCCTCTGGGGCAGTGACTGGCAGTCAGGAAAGTGTGCTTCTTGATAATAACTTGGAGGCAAACCCTTACTCTTGTGAGGAGACTGATGGGCCCTAATAATTATGGAAACAAAGTTAAAAATCTAGAGGAAAACATTGTTACAAGGTTATTTCAGCCTTAACATAAAATATTTATTTCCTTTAAACAAAATATTTGAACAAAGAATATCTTACCAATGACATTTATTTTATTAAAGTGATTTATTAAAGATTTAGGTGGAAACAACAGCAAAAAAAGAAAATAATAAAAAAATAAAACGATTTCTCCCAGTCTTTTCTAACTGCATCTTCACCTATACAAATCTTTGCTTATTCATAACTCCTATTGCTTTCTCTGAAAACTTTCATTTTAGTATAAGCTATAAGATGGCACCCCTTGATGAAAAGCAGATGTTTTTTGGTTGCTTCTTTTTCCTTTTAAGAGTGTTTGGATTTTTTTTTCAGTACAATGCGTAACGCTAACTCTTTTTAATAAGCAAGAACATAGCCATGGTACTTCAGTGAGAACAGGGCAGAGAGGCTGGCAGTCATAGAAGGAGAGCTTCATCAAACACCAGGACATACGAATGTGTAAGAATGAATGATCAGAAGTGGGCTCTAAATCAATTTTATCTTCACCATTTTAACATCAAGAAGAGTTGTTAGTTGTAAACCAATTGTTATGCAACTTAATGAACTAATTAGGAAAATCAGTTGCAATAATAGTATTGGTGCAAACTGATGTGAATATAAAAAGTAGAATTAGAATTCTAATACAAAACTTTTCCAACTAGAAAGACTACATAATGCTGCCGATAAGATCTGTTCTTTGTAAAATTAATCATAGGCAGTTCTTCATTTACTACATTTGATTTCTATAATCCATTCTTCTCTAATTGTGCTACACCACATTGTTATACTGGTGTTATTTCTGCTGTGTGTATATGTCTTGTGGTCTGCCAGGATGGTATAGTTAATTTCCTAAGTGACATTGCATCAACTGGCTCCGGTATTATTTTTCCTATTTCTTTGCTTCCTTTAGTGAATGAATGGCTGTCATCCAGAGATATAAAATATCAAGACCTCTGCTCAAAGACCACACTTGGACTGGTAAGAGAGTGCGGCAGCTGCCTGTTTGAATCACAGATAGGGCTGGAGCATTCTGGAACAAATTCACAAGTAATAGAGAAAAGTCATACAAATATCGCTTAGACCGTTTTTAACATGGAATGTTCAAAAGATGGAATCATAAACTCCAGAAGATATATGTCAGTTGTCACTCCTATCTTTTGTTCCCTATGTTGTGCATTTTGTTGTTGTTGTTGTTGTGTAGTTTTAATATAAACGAAATATTTTCCTCAGAGGTGACTGGGTAATTGTTTTGATAGTTACATAATTTTATATCTTAGTGATGCAATATTTATGCATGCAATTCAAGTTATCTGTTATAAAAGAAACTATTTAACCATAGTGGACTAATGGTATGTAGGGAAAAGGGGTGTCAAAAGGAAATTTATTATATCTTCCAAGTACTGCTTTCTGTGATAAAATACAATTTGTATGATTGTGAAGTAGCATTGTTTATTTTTCCAGTCAAAAAGTCACTGTCAAAAGTATGTTTGGGGAGGAAAAAATGGCCTGAAAACAAATGTATCACAGGGAATATCTAGGTTGTTAAAAAAAAAAAAAAAAAAAAAACCTAGGGCAGTATGTTAAAAATGAACATTTCCAATACAATTTGTCACCCATGCATAAATCTTGCTGACATTTTCAGTCACTTTAATAGCCTGCCCATTTTATAAATCAGTATGAACTTGCACAGTTGCAAAAAGTGTGTATTTTGAACATCTCATTTGCATACTTTACCAAAAGCCAATGAGGCAGTGGGAGCAGCACTGGTGATCATAATACGTGTTTGGGGAAAGGCAGAGAAATCACTAATGGCTTTGCCTTTAGGGATTTCTGTACTCCATAGGGGACGAAAATGAGAAATATTTTTCAAACAGCAGGGGTAAAGGTTTTAAAACTAGAAACACATGGAGTGATAAAGATGTTAGTGCCACAGGGCGCATAGCAGGAAAAATTTACAATGTAAAAACTGTAATTTCAGCATTAGGAAGTAATAATCGTGTTTCATCATTGTTATTAAAGCATGACCCTTAAAGTCACATAAATTAGATATAAGTTTCAAGAGAAGTTTATTAATCTTTAGTAGGAAAATATTAGGAAAGTTTATTATCAGATAAGATTTTCTGGGGGAAGACATGTTCTTTTGATGGTGTGTGTGTGTGTGTGTGTGTGTGTGTGTGTGTGTGTGTGTGTGTGTCTCAAGGAAATGTGTATCATTTCAAAGAGTAAATAAAACTTTGCTCACTATTATCCAGTGAGTATCAGTACTGCCTACAGATAGATTGTTCTTATTCTTTTAAATTAGCACATTTCAGGAGATAACATGATACACACAGAATGGACACTGACCCATCTAGAATATTTCTACTTGTCCAGAGTAGAATCATAGATGGAAACTAAAGCTTGCTTTTAATACAGAATGTTACTTAGATGACATTGGTGGTAAAAAAAATGTTGCTAACATAATTATTAAATTAGTAAAAAAAAAAATAGGCTTCTTGGAATAGTGGAAACATTTCTGACTAAAAGATGAAGTTTTATTAGTAGCTCTATGATAAAATTAGTGAATGGTTACAGCTGAGAGGGGGACAAGAGCTAATAGTTATCAGTGGACATTAACAAGAAAGAATAGTTTATGTAAAAAAGATAGTTTATTTGGTGGTGAATATGTTGCTCTGGAACTGAATGTGTAGATAATGGGCAAAGTATTATTTTTACCAACTAAGACTTCTTTCAAAGGTCTGCTTTAGAGTTATGAGTTAAAACTGTATCTTTGCATAATTATTTAGGTAGAACTCAATTTTACCAAGTTAAGAGGAAAAATTTTGTCTCTAGATTAATCTTTCAATTTTCTTCTCATACTCTGTTTTAACATTTATGGAATAGATGGTGAGTTACAAAACACAAAATTTATATAAAATAATTTTAGGATAGCAAGTATTCCTCAAATACATTATAAAGAGAAGCAAACCAAATTTGTATTAGTACAAAATCAGAAATACACATTATTGTATATGAGTAAAAATTGTAGAAAATATAAGAAAATATAAATAAGCATAAAAAGTAACTATTTTCTACAACACAAACATGGCCACTTTTAACATTCTCACCTGCACTATTCCAGAATTCTAAGAATATGTGTGTGTATATATATATATATATATATATATATATATATATATATATATATTCTTATAATTTTGTTTCATACCAAATAATATATAAATATACTTTTAAAATGTATGAGTGTTATTACTTTTGGCACATAACATTATTGAGCTGTATATCAGCAATGATGGCCAAGTAGAAAACATATAGAATTTGATAGAATGAACCTTTAAGATTATTTAAAATTGTATTAATTAAATGCAAAAGACTTCCAATAAGATACTAAGCTTGTGTAATAGAACACATCTCAATAATAAGTCTGCTACTGATTTATTTAATAATGTCTTCTCATTCATAAATATTGTATATATTATTCTGTTATCACTAATTATTTTAAATTTTGTGTGATATTCAAAATTCTTTCAGATAGATGGTGACATCTATCCTCTTTCAAAAGCAGTAGCCATCCATAGTAGTAAGTTGACTGACAGTCTGTCGTCCATTGCAGAATCATAAGTAAATCATTTTTATTGTGTTTGTTAATTTGCTGCAAGGAAAACAAAAGGAGACCCAGTGCTAGGAAATTCATGAGAGACAAGATGAAGAAACTACAAGGGTTGAGAAAATAACCATTCTCATTGTGTTCAAACTCTTTTCAGCTACACGGAATATAGATGTAGGAATGAGATTACAGTGGAAAGAAACAGAGTGAAACTGAGTTGTTCAATGTTTCACAGGAAAAGGACCTGGTAGAGTCTGTATTACACATAGAGTGAGATAGAAATCATGAGAGAGGAAGAAAGTCAGTGAATCAAGATAACTATGGTGCTTCAATGCTAAGTCATTGGAAAAATAAATCATAATTAAGCCAGCACATGAAGAGAACTGGCAGGCTGTAAGTGGCAAGCATGGAGTCAGTTCAGATTATTGCCCATGTTTAAGGCAAGTAGAATTTGAAAATAAACCGAAATAATGAATGCATTCTGTGCTTCAAAAATAAGTAGATCTGGGGAGCCTGGGTGGCTCAGTTGGTTAAGCATCTGATTCTTGGTTTCGGCTCAGGTTATGATCTGTGAGTTCAAGAACTGTGTGGGGTTCTGAGCTGACAGTGTGGAGCCTGCTTGAGATTCTCTCTCTCTGTCTCTCTGTCTCTCTCTCTCTCTCTGTCTCTCTCTCTCTCTCCCCCTCTCTTTGCTTCTCCCTGCCTTTCCCTCTCTCTCAAAATAAATGAATAAACTTTAAAAAATAAGTAGATGGGATTCCTTTCCTTTGAGAAATCTTTTATGTTGTCCAGTAATTGGCTATATTCTTTCTGTTAAATACATATCATATTATACTATTTCAATGAAATGTTCATTCTGTTCAGCAAAGAGTGAGATCTTAAGTTTGGAGAAATTCACATTGTAGAAAATAAATATCCAGATATCCATGCTGTAGAGTGAGAACTGTTTTAATGTGTTAGTTAGCTTTTGTTAGGTTATGTGGTAGTAACAAATTGCCGTCAGATTTACACAGACACTTTTTTTCATCATATGACATGTCTACAATTACACATTTTATGTGGCTCTGACTTAAATTCATTCTGGGTTCCAAATTAAAAGATCACTATGAAACAATATGTCCCTTAAATCATTCTGTCAAATCTTACATTTCACTAGCTAGAGGAGGTCACATGGCATACCCAGTATCTATGCAGTATCCATGTAGCATTCCATACGAAGGTCCTGTAAATGGCTGGAAAATAGGTTGCAACTCACAACCCTCGTATGGAGAAGAGAGGATAATGTGGGGATGATAATGAAATTTGTTTATTTGTAAATACAATAATGTAATTTGACACATTGGTAAACTTTGAAATTAGAGTATCTAACTGCAAAAAATCCATATTCCTTTAATTAGATTCCTGTAATTAGATATTATATATATAACTATATATATAACTATATATATAACTATATGTATATAGTTATATATAACTATATATATCTATATGTATATAGTTATATGTAACTATATATATAATGTTTAATATATATTTAAAATATATATTCAATGCTTATTTCTGAGAGCGAGAGAGAAGGACAGCACGAGACGGGTAGGGGTGGACAGAGACACACACACACACACACAGAATCTGAAGCAGGCCCCAGGCTCTGAGGTGTCAGCACAAAGCCCGATGTGGGGCTCAAACTCAAGCTGTGAGGTCATGACCTGAGCTGAAGTTCGATGCTTAACTGACTGAGCCACCCAGGTGCCCCTGGAATATAATTTTATGCTAAACATGTTATTGGTTGGAAGGTAAAAGACACAGTAGAATTGGAGAGGTTAGAAAGCAGTGCTGATAATTTCATTAACAAAACAATTGAAAAGGCAAAATCAAAAGAAGAAACCAAGGAGGCAGGGAGGCTTTTCAGGCTCACTTTATTCTCCAGCGGGAATCTTTGACATAAAGAGTGGAATTGAGGGGCGCCTGGGTGGCGCAGTCGGTTAAGCGTCCGACTTCAGCCAGGTCACGATCTCGCGGTCCGTGAGTTCGAGCCCCGCGTCAGGCTCTGGGCTGATGGCTCAGAGCCTGGAGCCTGTTTCCGATTCTGTGTCTCCCTCTCTCTCTGCCCCTCCCCCGTTCATGCTCTGTCTCTCTCTGTCCCAAAAATAAATAAACGTTGAAAAAAAAAAAAAATTAAAAAAAAAAAAAAAAAAAAAAAAGAGTGGAATTGTTAGTATCTGTGGTTCAGCCCGCTAGTTGCCCAGGAAAATCTATACTCTTTTTCTATCATGGTAATTGAATTTGCACCTAAGATGTAACTGCCCAGCCAGACAGTCAATTTCCAGGCTTTCTCTTCAGTTAAATCTTACCATGTGACGAAGGTCTTTTCAGTGGAATATTGTTGAGTGTGATGTCTGCCACTTCCAAGTCTGTTTCCATAAAAAAAAGTTCTACGTGTACTCCTTCTTGCTCCCCCTGCCTTCTCTGGAGATGGAAAGTGATGATTATTCTGTCACTGAAAATCACATATTGAGGGGCACTCGGGTGTCTCAGGTGGTTAAGCATCCAACTTCGGCTCAGGTCATGATCTCACGATTCATGGGTTCGAGCTCCAGCGTCAGGCTCTGTGCTGACAGTTCAGAACTTGGAGCCTGCTTCAGATTCATTGTCTTCCTCTCTCTCCATGCACCTCCCCCACTCTCTCTCAAAAATAAATAAACATTAAAAAATAAAAAAAAAAATGAAAACCACGTGTTGAAGTTGGAAGAGCTACTGTAGCCTGAGTCTCCCTCTGTTCCTAAGCCGTATCAGGAATACCTGCCCTTCACTGTTACATTAAAGAGAAAGAAAACTCTGGTATGTTTGATCTGCTACACTATTTATGTATTATAGGGGTTTACTTTTCCTAATACATTGTCCTTCTTCCAATAAATTTTGTTTTTAGTCATTACATATATTTTCTGTAAAACATGCATTCTCTGTTTCTTCCTTGCCCAAAAAAACCTCCGATGACTTCCTGTTGCCTCCAGAGAAAAATAAGAATTCTTTGTCTCACCTTTCAAAGCTCTTATAAAATGTTCCACCTTCTTGCCATTTCCCTGATATATATACACTATAAATAACAAAAGCTTTCTTTCTTTCTCTAATACTATGCACTTTTCAGCTTCTGGGCCTTCAGTTATTATGTTCTCCTTCACAGTAGAGCACTTCACTTTTTAAAAAACTATTGATTCTCTAACTCTGCCATACCCCACACATACTGTTCTCTCAACCCAAACATTAAGTATTATTTGCTGTGACAATGAATTTTTTATTAGCATATACCCTGTATCATAGATATTAATTTAAATGCAATTTTTTTGTATTAGGTCATCCACTCCTATAAAAGAGAGCTTGTTTCCTCTTTAGCTGGGTGTTCTCAACACACTATCCAGCTTTCAATAAGTATTTGTATCTTTTAATTGTAAAGACTATATTGAAAGGAATTGAGTAAAATTGATTAGTGGACCCTATACTATCCATTGGTGATATTTTATATCAGAGATTCAATTCAAGCTTCAAGAAATATAGTTAGTTAGAATTGACTAATATTGACTCAGGAAGAAAGGGAGACTCTGGAAAGAAGTTGACCAAAGTAAAGCCATTTCAGTTTTAGGCTCACCCTTAACCTAAAAGTCAGCAGATCATAAAGAATCACAAGATCAGACACATGGAAAACCACAGGAGCCCACTCCGTCTGGCAATAAAAGGCACAAAGGCTGGACATTCTTCAAATTGCTCCCTGTGGTTAATTCCAAGACCCTAAGAATGGAAAAACTAACTGCCCGATGTGAATAATAAACCCAAAGTTAAAGAGTAAGCCCTTCCCTATCTGGTTAGCTAATTAAAACAAAAACAAAAACAAAACTTTGAAAACTCTTCATTGGAGGCAAAGGGTGATGGTGGGAGGTGCTCTTTTCCATCTGGGAGGAGAGATTGCTACTTTGTCTGTGAAATAGCTCCTTTCTTAATTCTATACTTAACAATCTTGTCCCTTTCTCTAAATGGCTTGCTCTTGAATTTTTTCTAATGCAAAACCAAGAATCTTCTTGGAAAGGACCTGAGACCCTCCCCCTGTATGCTGCATATGAACATTGATGGGTAAAGATGACCATTGGATGTGTTATGGATTAGACTAATATCTTAAATTTTAAAAGACTAGGTTTTGCCAGAATGAGACATTACTTTTGCACAATAAAAAGTCTTCTGTTGCCAAGAATTTTTCCAACCTTCAGGCTGTGAACGTATTTTGAAGCAAAAGGGAACATATGAATAGGCGGGGTGGGATACCCCATCAACGAAAGGCTGAATTTATGTATTAAATACTGGTCTCTCTATTGTCACATAAATTTTACTTCTGTCAACTCAAGTCAAATATCACAATGACTTTGTCAGTTCTTCCATGATTCTTAAAGATTTGGACCTCAGAATTTATCTGAGATTTTTGCGAAAGTGATCCAAGTCATGATTTGTTAAGGATATTAATTCTCTTTTTCAAATAATTTAAGCTGTTATTCTGTAATTCCTTTGGGCTTTCAGTATCTCACTTTTACTTATAGATTTTTTTAGGATACTCATATATTTACTTTGTACAGTAACATAAAGTAGATAATGCAATATTGACTTTTTAATTCCTATAATGTATTTGTGGTTACAGAAAATTGTGACAAAAGAAAAATTAGATGTAACTCATGAAACGTTGGATTGTTTGTAACACAAATCTTTTTATGGTACATGAATTGTTACAAAAAACTGAAGTTACACTTGTTTACTCTCAGTTTTCTCAAAAGTAACCAACCGTAGCATCTTCTACAGGATATTAAGATAAATGGGGTGCCTGGGTGGCACAGTCAGTTGAGGCTCCAATTTTTGATCTCAGATTAGGTCATGATCTCACAATTGCTGAGGTGGAGCCCCAAATTGGTCTCTGTGCTTATGGTGTGGGGTCTGCTTGGGATTCTGTCTCTCCTTCTAACTGCCCCTCCTCTACTTGTGTGTGTGTGTGTGTGTGTGTGTGTGTGTGTGTGTGTGTGTGTGCATGCTCTGTCTCTTTCAAAATAATCTTTTAAAGAATTTAAGATAAGCAAGTGATTGGGATACCTGGATGGCTCTGTGAGTTGGGCATCTGACTCTTGATCTCAGCTCAGATCTTGATCTTGGGGTCCTGAGTTTTAAGCTCCGCACTGGGCTCCCTGTTGGGCGTGAAGACTACTTTAAAAAAAAAAAAAAGATAAGCAAGAAATCCTCCTAATGACTCCTAATGAATGAGAATTCAGGAAAATAACAGAATTGGAACAAATTTGTAATTACTTAATGGTAACAGGTTTTTCAAAATTGAGATTTCCAAACTGAGATTACATATGGCAATAACAGTGTTCTCTGGCTCTTGAGTTAAATGTAGGCTAAAATATCACAGACCTTGAAGTTCATGAGACTCAATCACAAGTTGACATGAATTCAATCACAAGTTCAAATCAATATGGATTTGAATTGTCAATCCTGATGTTGGCTCTGTTCAGTGAATTTTGTTAACATCTGTGAATAAAGGGACAACAGTATAATAAAATTTGCACAAGCAATTGTGGACTAATTTATTAAATAGAATGGGCAGAAGGCACTGAATTTTATGGCTCATGTAAGAATCCATACTGATTCTCTTGATGTGGAATTCGTACATTGGCTACCTGAAGATGATTATTTTCAGGAGAAAAAGCTATATTTTTTGAATATATCATTAGCATATATCCTATGCTAGTATTTCTGAAAGCAAATGGTATTATCCAACTCTGGTTCAATTGAATAATGGATTCATTAAAATGTATTAAATGTATAGGATATATCAACAGCTGTCCCAGGTTTTGAGGATAAAAACATATCCATAAATACTTAGCATCTAAAAAAATTCCAAAGAGGAATGTAGTGCTCTATCAATTAGCATTTTCACAGGAAAGGGATGGAGCATTCAAATTAAGATTATTCAATTAACTAATAAAGAGGTTAATTTTAAGGATAGGGCAGAATTTAGGTAATCCACATTGGATAGTGGGTAACATGAATTTAGTAAGGGCCATGGGTAGCCCTACCCCACCTCGGCTTTAAGGAGCAAAAGGCACGATTGTTTGCCAAACTTGAAGACAGACAAAGGGCTGTCATGGAGGTGGACAGCTGACCGGAGCTAAATACACCAGCCCTTGTGACCCTGCCAAGACTCCCGCTGAACTTCCCTCTGCTACCTAATCTCCAAAACCCAACGTTGTAACAACCAGAAGTGAGAGGGGAAATATGCTCATTAAAGTCGGCAAGATCAGCCTCAGAGGACAGGATGAAGAAAGGTGGAGGGAAGATGGGAGAGAAAAAGCCATCTAGACCAATCATTGTATCTGTTTTATGGATGAGGAAACTAGAAAAGCCATAGCTAATAAATGGCAGAGCTAGGATTCAAAGCTACCTTGGTCTGATTAATAGCCTTTCCCACTTTACAGCAATGTCTGATGAATGGCTTTTAGTCTCAGAGGATTTACAGTATTATAAAGGCTAAACTATAGAGAAGAGAGCAATGTAGTGTGAATCAGTATCAAGAGGTCAGGTAGGTTTCCCAGTCTGTAGCATAGTTGTCCTTTGTCTCCTCAAAGGTGCAAAAGGAGGAACCTCCATGTACTTCTTCTATCTAGGAGTGGGTTTAGAATTGGCTCTTGCTCAGGTGAAAATGATGAGAGGACATCTGAGGAGCATCACATCACATAAGCGTTGCACTGTTCATTTAAAGATATTGGTTGTAGCAGCAAGGCAAACTTCTTGGTCCCATACTTTCTCTATGTACAACCTTTGTCTAGAAATATTATTTTTGTTTTGGCATTTGGGGAGAATTGCTGGAGGCTACAAATATTTTAACTTGGGGATTTAGAGTCTTGTTGTTGTGACTGGCTTTGAAGATCCAGGTAGTGTGAACTTTATCTCTGTTCATCATACTCAAACTTTTATTCTAAATCTAGAATTGCCATAAAAGTACTTTTCTTGTCAGATGGCAAAATTTAAAATGATTAGAAAGTACTTTGGAAAAGACGAAGCCTGCTCTTTCTTCTCAGCCCTGCATGTGTGGAAATATTCTGTAAAACTCCAGTGTCAGCATCCAAACATAAAGGATGCCACTGTGCATTCACAAAACCCCTTATATTATACTATGGGATCATTTTCAACCGTTGTCACTGTGCTACAAAGGACAGCTTAATAACTCTGGTCTAAACTCTGTGATTACATACACTCAGATGCTAATTTGATATAATTGAGTGTGCTCTTTTGTCAGATTCTACATTCAGTTTATGTTTAATATGGGAAGACTGTATTTAGTAATGGTTATCAAGGGTAGAATAAGCCCCACAGGTGTTTCCCCAGAATCAAGCTTCTAAGTCACCTTTTCCATTAGCTGCTAACATTGTTAATGTCTGAGGCAGCTGGTGCAGGAATGAGAGAAATCTGTAGTTCCTTTACTTGGGACAAGATTCATTTAATCCACATCTGACTGCTCTGTTTCTATGGCACATCTGTTTGAGTGACACAATGTATGCATTTTTTTTTTTTTTTACTTCTCAAACATTTGCAGTTTTGTAAGATTATCTATAACAAGATGCCTGATCATTTCTTGGTCTCCTATGAATCAATTTATAAATTCCACAAATACAAGATTCAGATGTACTTTGTCACCAAAGGTGAGGTGTTTTGAGTTTTGAACTTTGTTAATTCTGAATGCTTCTGTGTTTTTCTTAATTTGAGAGTCACAGTTTGTCTGCAATTTCACTGTTTTAGCAGGAGGTAACAGTAAAACCTAATCTATTACAAGTAATATAATCATTTTTTGAATACCGTCTTTCAAGAGTATCATCTAGCACCTTTGTTTTTTGTTTGATTTCTTATTTTTTAATTCTTTTCTCATAAACATAACATACTAAGATTAATAGATAAACACATACACACACACACACACACACACACACACAAATATATATTTGTAACTAAATGTGAACTTCCTAGGACAATTACAGTCATTGTTTCCATAACTAGTCACATGTTGTATCTTGACTCTGCCTAGAAACTTTGGATGCAGTATTAATACTGTTCCTCAGTAATTTTGAAACCATGAGTTAGTGTAGATTGCATTCGTATTTGAAATTATTTGCTTATCTGTCTCTGGACAGACACATAGGACTCTAGCCCGTTTTGGGAACTTGGTCATGTGACACTTGAGCCAATTCAGTGTGATCAGAATTGACAGCCACAATGTCTGAGAAGAAGGTTTCAGAACTATTAGATGCATCATGTTCTCTTCCTGCCATGAAAACGGCAGCTCCTAGATGCTGACTCCTTCGGATTACTCCTCCCATCCTAGCTGAGAAGACAAGTGAAGCAGAGATGATCTCTAACTTAAATGCAATGCGAGCAACCATATCCAGTCTTTTGTGGTTGTTACCACAACATGTCAGAAAATGTAACTGATAAGAAATTGGTACCTATAAACAGGATGCAGTCATAGCAAAAGCCCCAAAATATATGACATTGGCTTCAGGACTATGGGTTGGGAGGTGTGGGAACTCTCAGGAGAGACAGGAAACATGGAGAAACTTTATTGAATGGTGATATATTTGGTATATCTGTCTCTTGCGGTAACTTGGAAGGCTGCTACTATACTTAACAAACTTGCCATTTTAAATGAAGTTGAAAAACAAAAAGTGACTGATGTGACTTGGTTGCGTTTGACGGCATTAAAGAAGTATTAAGAGAAGCATGAACTTAGAAAAAAGGTTAGGGGCGCCTGGGTGGCGCAGTCGGTTAAGCGTCCGACTTCAACCAGGTCACTATCTCGCGGTCCGTGAGTTCGAGCCCCGCGTCAGGCTCTGGGCTGATGGCTCGGAGCCTGGAGCCTGTTTCCGATTCTGTGTCTTCCTCTCTCTCTGCCCCTCCCCCGTTCATGCTCTGTCTCTCTCTGTCCCAAAAATAAATAAACGTTGAAAAAAAAAAAATTAAGAAAAAACGTTAAAAATCACGGAAGAAAAACATGGATCTAGAAATTTCTGAAATCAGAGGATTGAAAGATACAACCATTTTCTTCAGCCACTGAAAACTGGCAAATGCTTTGCATAACAAAGACTTCTTGAAGTTTGGCCTAACGCAAAGATGGAATCATGGAGGCTACTGAGTTGCCTTAGCTAAATTCCATAACAAGATTAAATTGATTCTCAGAAAAAAAATTTGGGAGGGACAAAATGGCTTACAGGAAAAACAAAGAAACAAACAAATGGTATGGTGTTTCTGCTGAAACCTGATAATCTTTAGGTATTGACATGTCTGGGGAGAGAAAAGTGTATTTCAAAAAGAGTTATAGACATTCTTACTGGAACATGAAGCTTATTAAAATCATACAGACAAGAGATTTGAGAGGTTTGTACTGCCAAAATAACTCCTAGACCGGACCAACAAACCATAATATAGCACAACAAAAAATTAGATGAAAACACAATGCGACAGTTAAAATGACATTGAGCTCTCATCTATGGACAAGATGCATCTGCTAACACTAATTAAGCCCCCAAGGAGGGTATACAATTTAATACTTTTGTGAGATGTGCCCAAGGAAAATGAAGAAGGATCGATTTGAGATGGAGCATAACCAAAGAACTTGGTGATATAATCATGAAACAGAATTGAAGACGAATTCTGGAAGATTCTTTATCCCCAAAGTAGATGGGTACCCTAAATATCTTCCAGGAGTAAGTCAGCTTTGCTATGGACCAATTATTTTGTGCCTCCCATTCTTCTTATTTTCTAACACAGTATTTATTGTGATTAACACATCCCTGTGTCACTACTCAATGTTGGGCATTGTAGGGTGCAGATAACTTATTTTTGTAGTTCATGTATCTTTGTATCAACAGTAGCCATACTCATGATGTAGAAATAAACATCAGACCCTAGACTTAAGTCTAATGTCATGATGGGTTGGGACTTTTGGAGATGCCTTCTTTGGGAAGGAGTTTGTTTATGTGCAGACAGAAGGCAAGGGAATATGTTACTAAGAGGATGAGATATAACAAATTATGTTTATTGTTACCATTTATTCACCTCCCTTCTGTAAGAGGACTGTGCATACCTTCCTGTTGCCAGGTGAATGAAGATTAATCTTTCTGGGAGGCATTTACTTCTGTGACCCACTGATGTGAGGCACAGCCATTTGATTTAATTTTGCCAGTGGGATAAAGGCTGAAATATCCACACTATATTTGAACAGAAATTTATGAGCCATGAAGTGGGTCGGCCATTCTCCTTTCCCTCTTCCATGGGAGTAGTATGTCCCAGAATCTAGCGACTCCTTCTGCCTAGATCCTATGATAAAGACATGAGAAGTAAAGAAGAAACACATCTGAGACACACAGCAAAAATGTAACAGGAATGAACAATAGACTTTTGATTATTATGAGATACTGAGCTTTGAAGAGGTCACCTAGGAAAGGCTGTGTGTTACCTGAATATTTTAAACTCTTTTTTCCTTTCTACTCTTCTTTCCTAAGGGTATAAAGATAATAAAGGCATTTCCCAGTGACATGAGGAAAACAGCTATAATTTGGTTGCATGACAGGGCCAAGTTATGGGGAAGAGAGAGGTATGGCCTGTGGTTTCTTAACACCACAGTTTAAGACACAGGAGAGAATGTTTAAGTCAAGCCCCAAAGAGGAGGTTTCATCCTTTCAGTTTTTACACAATCATTATGTCACTCAACTCTCATCAGCATTGATAAACATACTTATTACTGTATTGAAATGTAACCATTTTCTTGACTAGGGGATATGTTCCTTCACTTTTCATATTCTCTTCAAGACAGTCTTCAGCTTATGTTAATAAGATTCTCTTTCTTTATGAGTTGTCCATACACTTCATCTCTGGTATTTTTGTGGCTCATGCATTTTGCAAAACAGCCTTATTACTATTTTCACCTTTTGATAATGTGGTTTATAATGATGTTAGCTTATCTACTATACTGAACTTGACACAAAGAAAACTAGAATAAAATATTGGTCTTCAAATCTAAAGATTCAAATTGTACTACTGTAACATTACTCAAGAATGTACACAAGGAAAAATTGTCAGAGGCTTTTAAGGTGTCAGAAAGGGCAGGATCTGCATGGATAAATTATGGGAATTTTTACTTTTTTCTTTCTATTATGCCAAAAATACCATCACCAGTCTGGCTTCTATATTGTGTTGAGCCCAAGCTTTGAAATAAGAAACTCTAAAACTCTCGAAAGCATTTCCCTATTTATGTTGGTTTTATTTATATATGCTTACGTTTCTGACCATGTCTTAATTCGTTCAAGTTTCCATCTAAGGTATCTGTGCATTATGATAACCAGTACTGTGCTAGACTATTCATCATGTAAAATTACGAAATTTTTATTGAAATTCAATTTCTATATAAATAATAGTATATTATTGTGATATGATTTGCTTAGAGAAAACCACTATTTTAATGTCATTCAGGAGCATTAGTGAGTAGTTTTTAATGTTAAGAGGAAAATAATTTTTAAAATAACACCAAGAATGTGGGTTCTATAGGAAGGAATATAGAATTATTATGATAATATTAATACATAATTTATTATTTCTACTTGATAGTAACAATAATATCAATTTTTTTAGTCCTTATTGTATGCCAGGCCTAATTCTAAGCTCTTTCCATATTTTATTTCATTTAACCGTAAGGAAATCCCAAGAAGTGTCTATTTTACAGATATATATTTAAAAATTTTTTTAGTCTTTATTTATTTTTGAGACAGAGAGAGAGAGACAGAGTACAAGCAGGGGAGGAAAAGAGAGAGGGAGACATAGAATCCAAAGCAGGCTCCAAGCTCCGAGCTGTCAGCACAGAGCCCAAAGCAGGAACTGAGCCAAAGTCGGCCGCTTAACCGACTGAGCCACCCAGGTGCCCCATGCAGGCATACATTTTTAAAGGTGAGGAAACTCAGGCAGAGTTAAGAAACTTGCTCATGGACATAGCTAATAAGTGGTGGATATATCAGCAATATAAACCAGAACCTGTCTTTTAAAATTTAATAGATTCACAAATACCAACGTTAAAATTATGATTATTCTTTAGATTTCTCAGACTTCTAATACATCATAAGTCAGAGGTTTAGTTTTGTAGGGAAAAACTCAGATTCAATCCCTCATCTAAACCTTATTATTATGGTAGAGATGATTTGTGTTTACTCTGCATATAATAAGTTTTGTTAAGTTATCTCAAGTCACTTGGTATTTTATTTGTGGGTGTTACTCCCTAATTTAGGAGACTCTAAAAAGGCTGGGAGGATGATTTATTCATCTTGTTGACTCTCCTTCATCAATGCCACTCATTGTAGCTTCTTGTACGTAAAAGACACTGTCTCATTACTTCTGTAGGTTCTTTTTTTTTCCCCCGAATTTCTGCATCAGTCCTAACATCTGACTTGATAGGATGTTTTCCTTGATCCGCACAAATGGATCATTCATACAGAATCACAATGCAATCATCCAGTATCTCAGGGCAGCCTCTTCTGAAGTATTCAAAGTATCTGTTATTAGGCAAGATGTGTATAGGTGTATTACCTCACCAGACCAATCTGAATTTTCCAGTCATTCTTCTTTAGTCCAAAAAAAAAAAAAAAAAAAAAACCAACAACAAAAAAAACTTCTTAACCTTGTGCATATTTCCTGCATCATCCCTGTAGCTATTTTCAGAGTATTGTTCATTCGGTTTCTTTACCCATGCATTGGATCCAGATTTTCTTCATTTCTGTTCCAACTAATGGAACTTGCAGAGTTCTGAGAATGCTTTGCACATGTAAATTCATTTAGTGCAGTAACACGAAAGGCACTTGAGCCATGTGAATAGAACTGAGTTGAAATGCCCAACCAAGATCATTCTGTGAAGAAATTCATTTGATCTAAATTCATTTGAAGGGGGTAGTGTTAGATAATGTGGTATAATTAGATGAGCTAAACTGTCTAGGAAGTTTAGCAAGAAGATACTGTACAATTTTAGCTATCAATGGTTAAATGGACTTTAGTGATATCTAGTAGATACCCCTGGGTATAAAAAAAATGCATTCCATGATAAAATAATGCATGTGGCACATTTGGCCAGAGTGTTTTGAAATAAAAACAAGCATTTTGTTTATGGAGTTTATGTTTTTCTTTTTCTGTAAGGAATGAGCACTATGAGAAGACTGAAAAATGGGGTTCATGTACAGAATTATTTTTAAAAATAGTGTACAGTAGTTACTTTATTGATGATCAAGGAAGGACTATCAGTTTTCATGATTAGGCCTTGAATTCCAAAACAGCACTAGGAATGAATAGACTCTTGTTGTAGAGTTAATGAAGCGATTAAGGCATGTAAAGTAATTAATAATGATGTGATTCATAAATAACCAAAACACAGCAATTTAATATAACAGCATAAAAAAGAAAAACAGTATAAAAAAGAAAAACACAGAAGAGGAAAAGTACAAAATAAATGATCATTGGTCAGTCCATGGAATAAATGCTAGTTACTAAAAGATGGGCATCCGTAGGGTCTGGGAAAGGCCAGAGACTGGAGTTCTTCTTTTTCATTGTTTACAGATTGTGAGAGAAAGTCTATGGTATAGGCAGTGTCTGGAAATAATCTGATTCTATTTCAGGACTGCAGTTATTTCAGGAATACAAAATAACCTAGGTCCTAATAGACAAGAAAAGTAGGGTAAATGGTGACTGGTGTTTGAAGCTCAGGCAGACAGTTGGTGTCTGGTCTGGGCTGTCTGTATAGTAAAGGGATTCTAATCTTGGACTGTGATTCAGGTGTAGGAATCCATTCTCTAAAAGTTAAATGTAGCTGAGTTTTGTACCTAGCAGGTCATGAACAGGGACTCATATCACTTCTGCCCATCAGAATCACCTGGCAGAACTTAAAAATATCTAAGGGGTGCCTGGGTGGTTCAGTTGATTAAGTGTAGATCTTCGGCTCAGGTCTTGATCTCACATTTGTGAGCTCGAGCCCCCGAGTCGGGCCCCAGGCTGGGCATAAAGCCTACTTAAAAAAATGTTGTACAATCATACACACACATGCCATTTAATGGGTGCCTGGATGGCTCAGTTGGTTAAGCGGCTGACTCTTGATTTCGGCTCAGGTCACGATCAGGGCTCATGGGATCGAGCTCCACGTTGGGTTCCACACTGAGCATGCAGCCTGCTTAAGATTCTTTCTCTCTCTCCCTCAGCCTCTCTCCTCCACTCATGCTCTCTCTGTCTAAAATTAAAAAAAATAATAATAAAGTTAAATATCTAGATGCCTGGAACGCACCCCCAGCCTAATTAAATTGTACTTTAATTTTTCTGGAGTGACCTGGAACATTAGTTTGTTGTTTGTTTTTTGCTGTTGTTTATGTTTTGGTTTTAGTTTTTTTGGTTTTGTGATTTAAGTTTTTGGCAATTCTAGTATACAACCAGGATTATGACCTACTACTTTACAGTGCATATGGAGCACCTGGGGATCGTGTGGAAATGCATATTTTGATTCAGTAAGCTTGAGGGAAGGCCTGAGAGTCTGTCTTTATACCAACCTCCCAGCTATTGCTGGTTCACACACCACACTTTGGGTCATAAGGCTCTACCTTTATGATCCTAACACTTAGATACTAGGGAAGAAAAGTTCTTTTATTAGAACTCAGAGAAGTAATTCTCCCGAGCTCACATCTCAGAATTAGGGTTAAGAGTGGAACAAGACACAGCTTAATCTTAGATTATCCATCTGATCTGTCCTAGAGGAAGTTCAAAGTCAATCTTCACAGTAGTGTTTCTCATTCTTAAAAAAAAAATATATATATATATATATGTATGTATATATATATATATATATATATATATATATATATATATATATATATATATATATACCTTGCTCTCTTGATGACATTTGACTCACTCCTCAGAGTCTCCACAAACAACAGTACCTTGTCAAGCTTTATTTTTTTGAAGGTTGTATTATGACTTGGTAAATTTACAAACTGTATGTATTTTTTTGGATATGCTAATATTCTGTCTCTGGCCACACAGCTCCTTCTACTCTGTACCACAAGAACATTTGTTTCCCATTTCTTTAAGAAATACTTGAACATTGCATGACAAGATATTTCTACACTTCATTTAGGAAGTGCAAATTTTTAAGTCATTTTAGTAAAGACAGCTACCAGATCCACTTCAGAAGAATTTTGCCATTCATCTATTTTGTTTTTTGAAATCACATTAAGGAAGAATTAATCACCACAAATAATGATATAATGAATGATTTCTAGAGAAGTGTAATAACAAAAATTAGAGAACAAGTTGTCAAAAAACTAAAACTTGGTTTTTTGGACATTGCTGCAATGTTTTTAGGGAATCCACTAGGGTTATAATGTGCTGATAACATGTGCACTGCCATCACTATACTCATACTTTTTAGTACACTAGAGTAATCCTTCTAATTCTGGTATTTGAATGAACATTCATTGTAATATGTAAATTACGAGATTGTATTAGGCATATAGGAAAGCTATATGGCATAGCTTTTTGTATTAGGCATATAGAAAAGCTACACTTTTAGTCCACCTACCTTTAGAGCAAAACCATAATTTATTAAATCTCCTGTGTGTCAAGTCTGTTTGCATGAATTTCTTTAATGTTTTTTGTATACACACTGTTGTGATTTGAGAAATATGTGTGCCATCTTAGAATAGATTTGATTTCTTTTATGTGGGAAGTCATATGTATTAGTTTTCTATTGCTATGTAACAAATTATCACAACTTTAGAGGCTTAAAGGAGCACAAGTTATCATTCGGTAGGTCAGAGCAGTGTACAGGGTCAGGATTCCGGCCATAGATGAACTGGGTCCTCTGCTCAGGTTCTTTCTAGGATGAAATCAAGGTGTCATTTAGGGCTATGATTACATTGAGGCTTGGCATCCTCTTCCAACCTCACTTGCCATAATTCAGTTGCTTGCAGTTGTAGGACTGAAGCCCTCAGTGTCAACTGTTTGCTACCATGTTGACCCTCTCCAAAATGTGGCTTCATTAAGGCCAACAGGAGAGCATATCTGGCATGTGGAATATCTCTTGACTTCTTCCTGATTCTGACCATTAGATCTTCTTTTAAAGAGTTCATTTGATTAGGTCAGGCCCAGAGTTAATATTCTCATATTTTATTAACTTAAGTTGATGAGAAGCCTTACTTATATCTGAAAATTCCCTTCACCTTTTCCATATGGCATAATCTGAAAACAGGAGCTACACAGAGCTACAGGGCTTCCACCCAATCTAAGGCTGCGGGAGGTGGGGCCATCACCCCAGTGGGTCAGGAAGGTAGGGGCATCAAACCAAAAGGGATTATTCAGAAAACTTAAGATCTAATGGAAATTGCCTTGCTAGATTTTGGACATGCTTAAGACCCATTACCCCTTTTTTTCTTTCCAATTTCTCCCTGTTAAAATGAGAATATCAATCCTATGCCTGCTCCACCATTGTACCTTGGTATCACATACCTTGTCTAGCTTGACAAAATCACAGGTAGAGTGAAATTGGTTTTGAATGAATTGGACCTCAAGTCTCACCCATGTCTGATTTTGATGATACTTAGATGAGACTGTGGACTTCAGAATTGATGCTGGAATGACTCAACAATTTTGGGACACTTAGAATGGAATGAATGTATTTGCATGTGAAAACGGTAAAAATTTGGAGGTCCAGATGCAGAATGTTAAGGACTGAATGTTTGTATCCTCCCAAAATTCATATGCTAAAGCCGTAACCCCCAGTGTGGCTGGCTGTATATGCAGATGGGGCCTCTAAGGAAATGAAATCATAAGGTTGAAGCCTTGATCTATTAGGATTAGTGTCCTTAAACAGACCCCAGAGAGCTGTCTCTCTCTCTCTCTCTCTCTCTCTCTCACTCTCACTATTCATCTCTCTCTCTCCATGATGTACACTGTGAGGAAAAGCCATGTGAGCACACAGGAAGAAGGCAGCTGTCTGCAACCCAATAGAACTCTTACCAGACACCAACCCTACTGGCACCTTACCTTGGACCTCCAGTCTCTAGAACTGTGAGAAAATACATTTTTATTGTTTAAGCCACCATGACATGGTATTTTGTTATGGCAGCCCAAGAGGACTATTCCTCTAGGTCATACAGGGGGCATAGTTAGCTGAAAACAGCTGTCACATATAAGTTCTGCAAATCTGTGTTTCCACTAGTGGCTTAGAATTTTCTGTTGGTCCACAGTCTTGTTAACACTTGGTATTTCCTTTCTTATTTTTAGCCATTTCAGTGAATATGTAGTGGTGCATTAATATGGTTTTATTTTGATTTCAACAATAAAT
Source organism: Puma concolor (assembly GCF_028749965.1). Classification (NCBI taxonomy): domain Eukaryota; kingdom Metazoa; phylum Chordata; class Mammalia; order Carnivora; family Felidae; genus Puma; species Puma concolor. The sequence goes on along the minus strand of NC_141674.1, from coordinate 138,274,921 downwards.
GGAATTGAGCATGTTTTCGTACTTTGGATATGGAAATATTTCTTTACAGTGCTCACATTATTAGCCCATGGTTTAAAAGATGGGCTGTCTTTTTCTTGTGAGTAATTAGTCTGTGCACAACATAAAACATCTTTAATAAGATGAATATTTTGCATATATGTTCTCCAAATCCATGTATTTTTTCATTCAATAATGCTTTTGATTAACATAAATTATTATATTCCGATTAATTAATTTATTTTATTGTTAGAAATTTTAGATTCTGATAAAAATTCTCTGCTTTTTTAAGGTCATAACAATGTCTTTTCACGTTTTCTAATTAAAATTAATTGCTTTACATTCACATTAAGAAAAGTAATCCATGTGGAATATCTGTGTTTATTTGCTATAAGGAAAAATATACATATGCTTTTTGTTTTTTTTTCCAAATGGATAACTGATCAACTTAAACTCCATTTACTGAAAAAAACACCATCTTTTCTCCATGAAACTGCAGTTCACCTCTGTTATAAATAATGTGACTGGATACATTCATCAGATTCTGGGCTTCTCATTTTGTTCTGCTGGCCAGTTTTTTGTCCTTTTGCCAAAACCCTGCTATCTTAATTAATATTAGTTACTATCTTAATTAATATTAGTTACTAAAACTTTATATTAAGGTTTGATAGCTAGCAGTGAAGATTCTCTAGCTTTATTAATCTTCTATCACGTTGCTTTCTATTCTCAGCCTTTTGTATTTTCATATGAATATTAGAATCCACTTGTCCATTCCCACAAAAATATTTCTATTTTGAGTAAAATTGAGTTGAAACCATAGATTAATTTGGTTAAAAGGGGACATTTTTAACATACTGAGTCTTCCATTTCAATCTACATTCATTATATAAACTCCATTCATTTAAATGTTTAACAAATCTCAATATTTTTTAGCTTTTAGCTAAAAAGGATTAGAACACAAATTTTGCTAGGATGTGATGGTTTTTTATTCTAATGTAACATTTTTAAAGAATTTCATTGCCCATTTTTCTTTTTATATATAGAAGTATGATTTATTTTAATTATTGATCATATATACAGCAATCTTGTGACATTCAGACTTATTTTAAAGATTTTCTGTATATTCTTTATTTTTTATTTTATTTTTATTTTATTTTTATTTTTTAAATATAATTTATTGTCAAGTTGGCTAACAGTATATACAGTGTGCTCTTGGTTTTGGGGGTAGATTCCCCTGATTCATTGCTTACATACAACACCTAGTGCTCACGCCAACAAATGCCCTCCTCAATGCCCATCACCCATTTCCCCCCCTGCCCCGTCCCTCCTGCCATTGACCCTCGGTTTGTTCTCTGTATTTAAGAGTCTCTTATGGTTTTCGTCCCTCCCTCTGTGTTTGTAACTATTTTAAACTTTATGGATACACAACCATTTCATCTCTGAGTTAGATGTTTTTATTTCTTCCTTTATAATTGTTATATTCTTTTTATATTTCCCTTTCTTTTTCTGTGTGTGTGTGTGTGTGTCTAGTAACTAAGACCTCCAGTATAATATTTATATGTTTTTTATATATTTATGAAATTTTTTATATTTTTGAAATTTTCCTTATCTGAAAGAGAATGTTAAACTCTTCCATTGTTGCATATTCATTTATTTCCCATTTTAGTGTTCTAAATTTCTGTTTTATATATTTTGACTCTGTTATTGAGTGCATACAAATTTAGGATTGTTAAATATGGATTGGCCCTTTTATGGTGAAATAGTTTTTTTTTAATATTTACGAATGCTTTTGACTTAAGTATCTGATATTAGTATAACCACTGTAAATGTCCTTGATTAGTATTTTGTATGCTCTTTATCATTTCACTTTCAAACTTTCTCTCTCCCATTATTTTGTAAGCAGATTGAATGCATGTGTGTATTTTATAATGGGGCATCTGGGTGGCTCAGTTGGTTAAGCATCTGACTTTGGCTTAGGTCATGATCTTGCAGTTCATGAGTTCAAGCTCCACATCGGGATCTCTGCTGTTAGCACAGAGCCTGCCTCACATCCTCAGTCTCCTTTCTGCACCTACTCTTCTCTCTCTCTCTCAAAAATAAATAAATAAACGTAAAAAAATAAATAAAATAAAAAGTTTTGAATATCCTAGACATTTACTTGAAATAATTATTCTATCTATATTTATTATTAATGATATTGATACACATGCACACACAGAGAGCTATACTATTAGTTTTCTATTTGGTTCATTTTATTTTGTTTATAATTATTCTTGTGCCTACGTTTTGAGTAACCTGGTTTTTTTTCTTATCTGTGTCTTTTTTTCAATTTTAGCATTATAACAATTTAATTATTCTCATAGTGGTTATTGTAGGTAATATACTTTGTTATTACATTTTACTATAAAAAGTGTTACTGTACTTATGAAATACTGACAGAACATCAGAACATTTACATTCTGCCTTCCCCAGATCCCCAACATTTTACACTACTGTGGTCATATCTTTTAGTTTTATTTCTAATTTAAACCACATAAAGTAGTACAATTATTATTTTCTATAATCACTAATTACTTCTATTTCCACACATATTTACCTTTTTTATCCCTTTTTTCCTTTCTCAGTTTTCATGTTTCTGTTTAAGGCATTATTCCTTTTTCCTGAAGAAACCAAATTAGCTTTACCTTTAGTAAAAACAAATTATCTCTATTTGTCAGAAATTGCCTCTGTTTCCTTCCCTTTTGCAAGGATATTTTGCCTAGATATCTAGGTTAGCAATTATTTTCTGTGAGCAACAAGACACCATCATTATTTTCTCTTTCATAATTTCTATTCATTTGTTATCTCTCAGTCTCTCAGTCTTCTTTTAACAAGATGCAATGTATCCACTTTTCCTTTTAGCTATTTTAAAGATTTTCTAAAAAATTTTTTTTGCGGTTTTCTTGCTGTAGTTTTCTTGGTGTTTATCCTTCTTAGATTTTGCTGATCTACACGAATCTATGAGTTGACATATATCAATAGATTTGGAAATCCATGCCATTATCTCTGCAAATATTTTTTTTTAATTTTTTAAGTTTATTTATTATTTTTGAGAGAGAGAGCACAAGCACAAGTGTGGGAGGGGCAGAAAGGGAGAGAGAGAGAATCCCAAGCAAGCTCTGCAATGTCAGCACAGACCCCAATGTGGGGCTCAAACTCACAATCCCTGAGATTATGACCTGAGTTGAAATCAAGAGTCAGATGCTCAACCGACTGAGCCACCCAGGTGCCCTTTTCTCTGCAAATATTATGGTATGTTCTCTTTCTTCTTTCTCTATGACTCTCATTACAGGTATATTAGAATTTTTTAAACATTGTATGTGACTTATATGCTCTGTTCTTTTTTTCCTTTTTATCTTTTTCTTTTTCTGCTTTAGTTTGTATATTTTCTATTAAGCTGTCTTTCATTTTACAAGTCTTATATTTTTCTGCTTGCAGTCTACCGTCCAAACCATCTACTGAGTTCTAAATTCTAGATATCTTATGTTTTAGTTATTAAATATTTTTATACGTTCCAATACTCTGTTGAAGTCTCCTTGCATTCACCTGTATTTTCCAAATTTATTCTCTATGCTCTTAAACATTAGAATTATGTATATTTAAAGGGTTTGCTTGCTAATTCTCCTATATATGCAATATGTTGGTAAATGCCTTCTGTTTTTCTCTTGATTTGCTAAAGTCCCTGCCTTTTCTCAGGTCCAGTGCGTGTGTGTGTGTGTGTGTGTGTGTGTGTGTGTGTATACATATATATATATAATATTATTATAATATTACATTATATTATTATATTATATATATTATACATATTATAAATATTAAATATGCATTTAAAATATATATCTTTATTATGTGCCAGATATTATGTATCAAGGAAACACAGAGGTTCAAGATGTTGTTCCCCTCTACCTGAAGATGTTTCTCTTCTCTGTGCCAAATGGATAAGAAGGGGCAGAAATCTCAATAACGTCATGACTAATTTGTCATGGAAATTTGGTTATAGTTTTACTCATTCTTTCTCATGTTTGTCTTCTTTCTTGGGGATGACCCTCCTGAGATTTTTATTGAAAGCTTGGTTTTTCTCTTTGTTTTTATCTTTTTGAAATTGTGGGATACTAAGTTTTACCCTCTAGAGTTTCTCAGCCCAGTTCTCAAGCTTCTAAATGCATACAGCATTAAAATCTGGCAAATATCTTGAAGGAGAGGCCATCCAAAAGTTTGAAATAGTCTACTTTTCCAGCAGGCCTTTCTTTCCCAAGGTCTATAGGACACTGGATGTTTTATGGTTCCTTTTAGAACTTTGAAATGAACTCCCAATCTTTCTTCATATTCTTGAAATTCTACAGTATTTTTTAAAGGAAATATTAGGCTAGTGATGAGGCTTCTCAGATGTCTAAATTGTTATGTTTGTACTACTTGAACATTGAGACTTTAGTTGGTTTCTTTATACCATCAGAGTATATGAGTTTGGAGTAAGCTTGAACATCAACCTGACTGGGAAATTCCCATAATATCTGATGGGCATGAAGTCTCCTTGGAATGTTCTCTACTTTCTGGAGTTACAGTTCATCTACTACTTGTACCTTTAAAACTTAATGCAGTAATTTCTCTGAAATCATCCATAACAGTATCTCTTTAGATATGTCTCCAGAGGCAAGGGAAACAAAAGCAAAATGAAACTATTGGGATGATATCAAAATAAAAAGCTTCTGCACAGCAAAGGAAGCAACCAACAAAACTAAAAGTCAATCTATAGAGTGGGAGAAGATATTTGCAAATGACATATCCAATAAAAGGTTGGTGTCCAAAATATATAAAAAATTGATACAACTTGGGGCGCCTGGGTGGCCCAGTCGGTTGGGTGTCCGACTTCAGCTCAGGTCATGATCTCACGGTTCGTGGGTTTGAGCCCCGCATCGGGCTCTGTGCTGACAGCTCAGAGCCTGGAGCCTGCTTCAGATTCTGTGTCTCCCTCTCTCTCTGACCCTCCCCCGTTCATGCTCTGTTTGTCTCTGTCTGAAAAATAAATAAACATTAAAAAAAATTAAAAAAAAATTGATACAACTCAACACTTACAAAACAAATAATACAGTTTTAAATGGGCAAAAGATGTGAACAGACATTTCTCCAAAGGAAACATATAGATGGCTGGCAGATACATGAAAGGATACTCAACATCATTCATTATCAGTGAAATGCTAATCAAAGCCACAATGAGATACCACCTCACACCTGTCAGGTGGCTAAAATTAAAATAGAAAAAAAAACCTCAAGAAACAAGTGTTGGCAAGGATGTGGAGAATAGGAACCCTTGTGCATTGCTGGGGGGAATGCAAACTGGTGCAGCTACTGTGGAAGACAGTATGGAGTTTCCTCAAAAATTTAAAAAATAGAGCTACCCTAGCATTCAGCAATTGCACTACTGGGTATTTACAAAGGGATTTCAAAGGGATATGTGCATACCTCTGTTTATTGCAGCATTATTTGCAATATGCAATAGCCAAATTATGGAAGCAGCCCAAATGTCTATCAACAGATGAATGGATAAAGGAGATGTGGTACACCCTTACACACACACACACACACACACACACACACACACACACACCCCGAATATCATTCAGCCATAAGAAAGAATGAAATCATGCTGTTTTCAACAACATGGATGGATCTAGATAGTATAATGCTGAGTGAAATAACCCGGTTAGAGAAAGACAAATACTGTATGATTTCACTCATATGTAGAATTTAAGGAAGAAATGAACAAAGGAAATAAAAGAGACAAGCCAAACAACAGACTCTTAACTATAGAGAAGAAACTAATGGTTAGCAGAGTGGAGGTGGGTGTGGGGGATGGGTGAAATGCATGAAGAGGATTAAAAGTACACTTAATGAGCTCTGAGTAACATATAGAACTGTTGCATCACTATATTGTACAGCAGAAACTAATATAACACTGTATGTTAACTCTATGCTTGAAATAAAATTAAAAAATAAAAGCAATGATGAAAAAATTAGAAAAACTTAATGCCTATGAGAATGATTTTTGAAATGCATTCAGCTTTTTAAAGTTGCTTCATTGAAAGCATTGCCTATTGTAGCCAATCACGTCCTTCTCATAGTGGGAGCTCCCAGTATAGCTTCTTTCCCTTCTTGAAGTGAGATTTATTGAAAACACAATTTAAATACATTGAAATTTACTCTCAGTATGTGGTTTTTTTTTAATTTTTTTTCAACGTTTTTTTAATTTATTTTTGGGACAGAGAGAGACAGAGCATGAACGGGGGAGGGGCAGAGAGAGAGGGAGACACAGAATCGGAAACAGGCTCCAGGCTCCGAGCCATCGGCCCAGAGCCTGACGCGGGGCTCGAACTCACGGACCGCGAGATCGTGACCTGGCTGAAGCCGGACGCTTAACCGACCGCGCCACCCAGGCGCCCCATCTCAGTATGTGTTTTAATGCACTAAACAAATGCATACAACCATGGTATCACCATCAAAACCGTAGTAGAGAATGGAGAATATTTCCAGGACCTCGAAAAGATTCCCTGTGCACCTTCCTCACAATGACTTTCTTCTGCTACTTGCCCCTGGCAGGCATCAAATCCTCTTCTTATAATTTTACATATTCCAGAATGGAAATACAATATAAATGAGATCATACAGCATGCAGTCTTTTGTTCTTTGTTTCTTTCACTTAGCTTAAGGCTTTATATTGTTACATAAATCGGGTAGTTCATCCGTTAATACCACTGAATTGTATCTCATTGTGGATGAGTTGCTAGACAACTCTGGTGTTGTTAGATTTGGTGATTATGAATGAAGTTCCTAAGTGGGGCATATGTTTCCAGACTTCTAGGGGTCAGTTGAGGGGATTTTGGTTGTTTCCAGCTAGTATTTGCAGATAGGTGTTTGAATAAGCATGTTTTTATTTCCTTTGAGTAAATACCCAGGTGAAGAATTCTGTGTTGTTAAACAAGTACATTTGACTTCATAGGAAATTGGCAAACTATTTTCCAACAAGAATGTATTATTTTTTACTCCCCACTAGCAGTGTGCATAGGTCCACTTGTTCCTTTTCTTCACCAACACTCAACATTTTCAATTTAATTTTAACCATTCTGGTTGGTATGTTGTGGTTTTAATTTTCATTTCCCTAATTTTTAATGATATTGAGGATTATTTCATGTGCTTGTTTGTCATCTATATTTTTTCAGTGAAGTGTTCATCATTTGCCTCTTTCTATTGAATTTTTGACTTCTAAAAATTCTCTGTATCTTATGAATATGCCTTTCATCAGATGATAGATACTTTGAAAAAGATATCTCTATCTACAGCTTGTCTTTACTTTTTCTTACCAGTATTTAGCACACAGCCAAATTTTATCCAGATTCCTAATCTACAGAAACTGTGAGATAATAACTTATTATTTTAAACCACTACGTTTGGGACAATTTGTCATGCAGCAATTGATAATTAATATGCCAGTTATGCCATCACCTTTATCAAAAAGGTAATTTTTTTTCACCATTGCATTACTATTGTACCTTGGTTGAATTAACCATAATCAATTAACCACAAATGTGCGAGTCTCTTTTTAATGCCCTTTTCCCTCCATGTATCTCTATGGCTTTCCTTTCACTAATATACCACGTTTTGATTACCCTCACTGCATAGTGCATAGTTCCCATGTATTGCTCTTACTGCATTTCCATGGATGAGATTTTGAGAGCTGCTTCCTTAAAAGATTAAAAGCCAAGTGTACTTGTTTGTTGCTGTTGCTACCTTGCTCTTATTATCTCTTATATCCTTAAATTTCCATGACTAACTACTTACACTTGTGAGCTTGTCAGGAAACTTGATCTATTTTCATAGGAACCACCTCACAGAGGATGCATGGAGGGTTGCATGACCTCCTCAAAAATCTCAACAGAAACTTCAATAGATGAGACTCCCTTACCTCAATATGGAACAATTATGAGGAGAACCTCATCACCTTGGTGCAGGCTAAGGCTTAACTTTATCAGAAACTGCATCCTTACTTATACTATTTTCTGTTTCATCCTGTATTTTGCATTTATTCTTCTTGTCCTGATGAACATTCTCTTAATGCATATTGAGAATTAAATCTCTGCTTAGACTTTGCTTTTTAGGAAACCCAACTGAAAACACCAAGAATTTCACTCATGCATATTTGTGTCCATTCTTAGGGCACTTTTGCACAAATGTTGGAGGAAGAATAATAAATACATGAAAATTCTGTGGTACAAAGTCATAGAATATTATCTCCAGATTTTATCTGGAAGGTCCATTTCACTGTAAGTTCTCTCTTCAGCTAATATTTAAGAAATACTCAAGCAGTTGGTAATTGTCATGGAAGAAATACGAAAGAAATTTCTTGCCACAGTGAATCCCTAAAATCTAGTTAACAAGACAGATTAATGGAAGTGTTACAGCTTTTGAAATATGCCCTAGCAAGAGAGGACATAGAAAGCAGTCAGTATTCCTTCCATAGCCAATATCATCTTCAAAGTTTTGAATTGAAGTCTCATTTTCAGTTTCTAATTCTTGTTTGAGACCTGCATATTCATCTTTCAAGAGAAGCAAACAATTCATATAATATTAAAATAGTTGGGAATATTTTAGTGTAAAGATATGTTATCCAGATAATTAACTTACAGTTTTGAAATTTTATCTCTGGACATAATGAAGATTTCATAGGTTTAACTGTGAAGTGGTTGATTTGAGTACCTGTCACAGAGGAAATTCTTTGCCTGTAACTTATCAGAATAGCTCTCACACTGAAATGCCAACTGTGGAAAATAGTAAGCACCACTTCAACACAACTAGAGTAGAGTGAAAAAACAGAATTGAAGCATAACAACTTTTTTGTGGTTAAATATATATTTGATTTTCACACCAAAGACCTTTCTATATGAACTAGACCATCAAAGACCAGTGTTTACACTATTCTACAATGTGTATTTAAAGAAAGGCTTTTGCTAAAAAAACAAAACAAAAATACATTAAGATAATTACAAAGCTCTAATTAGTCTTTCTCTTAAAAATGGCTTGTCTGCTAGGAGTTTAATAGGTGAAGGATTTTAAAGGGGTTATAGAGAAATTGTTACAGTAACCATAGAAGGAAAAAGTGCTGAAGGTATCATGGAGCCTCATAATTAAACAGAAACTTACAGCTCAATTAAATTTAAGCATCATTATGCATAAAGCATCAGTGAGTACCAAGAGACTAATAAAAAGAAGTGCTATTGATGTTAATAGGCAAAAGGTAAGAGATAATATAGATTGGACCAAGCATTGCAGAGAGATTTAGGAGAAATGTGAATGATCCTAGAAACGAAAACTCAGTCCTTTCTCTAGTAAGTGGATGGTTATAGTCTTAACACAGAAGAGCTATCTACTGTTTCAGATTTTTAACTCAAGTTTAAATGAAACACTATGAATCATGATTTTTACTTGGAATGGATTGGAGGTTTTGAGCTATGAAAAATAATATATATGATTTATTTGGAAAAAGGAAAAAAGTGGTACCTATGGCTGCCAGTGCATCCACCTTCTGATTCACTTTTGTAAAACACATTTTAAGAGATCGAGGTTAAGTTATTCCAAAGGAGGGAGGTTTTAACTTTCAGGATTCATGACACAGACAAGTTTTTTTCTGAAACACATCAGGTTAAACATTTTCTTTGAAAGAAAAGTGAGTTATTACATAATAACAAACTCTTTCTTTTCAGAAGAGCTAACACCATGTTAAAAAAGAACTTTAGTGTTTTGAGGAATCTCCATACTATTTTCCAGAGATGCTGCAACAGTTTGCATTCCCACCACAAGTACAAAAGTGTTCCCCTTTCTCCTCATCCTTGCCAACATCTGTTGTTTCCTGAGTTGTTAATTTTAGCCATCTGACAGGTGTGAGGAATTAAAAATAGAACTACTCTATGACCCAGCAATGGAACTACCAGGTATTTATCCAAAGGAAACAAAAATGCTGATTTGAGGGGCACATGCACCCCAGTATCAACAATAGCTAAATTATGGAAAGAGCCCAAATGTCCATTTGCTGACAGATAAAGAATATGTGGTATGTGTGTATGTGTGTGTGTGATATACACACAATGGAATATTACTCGGTGATCAAAAAGAATGCAATCTTGCCATTTGCAACAACATGGATGGAACTAGAGGATATTATGCTAAATGAAATAAGCCAATCAGAGAAAGATAAATACATGATTTCACTCATATGTGGCATATAAGAAACAAAATAGATGAACATAGGGGAAGGGAAGGAAAAATAAGATAAAAAATAAAAACAGAGAAGGAGGCAAACCATAAGAGACTCTTAAATACAGAGAACAAACTGAGGATTGCTGGACAGGTGTTGGGTGGGGGATGAGCTAAATGGGTGATAGGCATTAAGGAGGGCACTTGTGGGTGTTATATGTAAGTGATGAATCACTAAATTCTACTCCTGAAACAATTATTACACTATATGTTAACTAACTTGGATTTAAATAAAATCAATCAATCAATCAATGAAAAAGAAAATTATAACTGACCCCAGATAGATACAGAGATACATAGGTACATAGATAAATATAGCATAGATAGATATAAATATATCTTATCTGTATTTGCCAACTGTCTTTTCTATCTTATATAGGTATATCTTATCTTTATCAGTGGTTATTAATCTTTATCAGTGGTTGAGATTTCTAGACAAGAATGGTTACTATTTCTAGGTATTAGTTTCCTCATATGTAAAATATGGTAGATAGGCTACATGATTTGCAAAGTCCTTTTCCCTCTTAAGTCATTAAAGTCTGATATTCTTTTTTTTCAATTTTCTTAATGTTTATTTTTGAAAGAGAGAGAGAGAGCCAGAATGTGAGTGGGTGAGGGGCAGAGAGAGGGAGACACAGAATGTGAAGCAGGCTTCAGGCTCTGAGCTGTCAGCACAGAGCCCGACGTGGGGCTGGAACCCACGAACTGTGAGATCATGACCTGAGGGAAGTTGAGTGTTTAATCGACTGAACCACCCAGGTGCCCCAAGTCTGATATTCTTTAAGATAATTTCTATCGCAGGTTTTCATGAATATCTTGTTCTTAAACATCGATTGTTTTGTTGTTGTTTTTTTTTTTTTTGTCAGAGAAAAGAAATTCTGTTGCTTAACCAAAGTGTTTTAGAATATAGCCAATTAATGCTAATTTTATTGAGTTGCTTTAACCACTGTCAGGCACCTGAGTTTGGCATTAACACATCATTGGAGTTATATCAACACTGAATATCTAGGTTCTGTCTGATTTTTAATCTGGATAGAAGTCGTATAATTCATAGTAATTCTAATATGTACAGTGATTTATCCATTTGTACTGAAATATTGTCCTCAGTTCTTCTATCTTGGTTAGGTTTTTAGTATGTGTGACATGCCACCTAATTTTTCCTCCTTCCCTGTAGTAGTATTGATGTAATGATAAACATGTTGACTTTGAATAGATTGAAGTCAGAATCACTTCAGCCCCTTTGATTTGCTCTGCCCACGTGAGGGAATCATTCTTTTTGCTTCATTTCTCTTGTAGGCTCTGTGTCCCTCTTCAAAAAGACAGATGTCTTCATTTTTTTGGAGAGGCTCCGTCTGTTACAGGCGTCTGTGCTAATTTATTGCCATAAAAATTGAGAGAGGTTATAGAAAAAATATGCTCAGGTAAACAAAGTGTACAAATTTAATTCTGAGAAAGAATGTTAGTTAAATATCATCAGAGTTATCATCTTCCAAAGACAAGTGTCAAGGTTTTGAGTTTTATGTAACAAAAATATCTATCTGACCAATTGACCAACGTAACAAAATTACAGCGATACTCAATTTTGTTCTGCTTTCTGCTCCTTCTCTAATGTTTACAATCTTCCTTCTTTTTTTCTTCCTTCTTATATCCCTCCTTCACTTAATTTTATTCTTTCTTTAATTTGCTGTGGACCTGACATGATTTCAAAGAATTAATGTTATAATGGACTCTGGAGAAAATAAAAAAATTATTATATCACTTCAAATGGGCAAATTTAACTACATTTTTCTTTATGCCTACATTGTTTGTATGTTAGAGTCTGAGAATTTCTTTTCGGCTTTGTCTGTGCTTTTATTTATTAACCAGATTAAACTTTTAGTTTTAGACTTAGGTTAGCTCAGCAAATTTCGTATTGCTATACTGCTTATCCCTCTTGTGGCTAAAGTTTATTCCGATAGAAAAAAATATGGCTTTCTAAACTAGTAATTAAATATAAAAGCATATAGTTGGAGATTTATTTGTATCTCATGACTTAAAGTTACAGCTTGGTTAGTTTTGACTTCAATTTCATGTTTCAAATTGAGTAAGTAACTTAGAAAATAACACTCTTTTTCCAGAAAGAAAACTCATACAGACACCAAAAGCATGAACATACATACTGTTTGGTTTCAAGAATGGCATAGGCTTAGATATGTGTTCTTATAATATTACTTCTAATGATCTGAAATGATTTTCACGTCTGGGGACTCACTGCATACTGTTGCAGATTTCCTTCTGGGTTTGTTTCCTTTTTATCTTACAAAATTTCAAAATATTTTACAGAGATGTAACAGTAAAAATAACCAAAACTATGAAAAAAAATTAACAAAAAGTCTTTCAAAAGGATTGAAAGGCACTGCAGGGCCCTGCAGTGGTCTGGAAATAGAAGTGGGGGACAAACGGTCATGCTTATGTTACCATGTTAGGATTTCAGCTAGTTATCTATCACATATTCACAGTGAACAATAATATTGTTCCATGCTAATATCTTTCAGAATTTGCTAAAGACAAAATATCAAAATTTTATTAAGGTGTTATTTCTTATTCTATGCTCATTAGAAATATATATTGCATGCAACCGTTCTTTTTCTATATAAATTTCATGAATAGTTGAATGGAACATCTGTAGGCATAAAAGCTAATTTTATTACAAATAAATTATACACATCATGAATTATACAAATAAATGAAACAGAGTTTAAAAATATTTTTAATAATTTGTTATAGTGAAGGAAAAGCATTGTATTTATAAGTTAAAGAAGTAGAAAAATGAAAATTATAGTGTCATTTCTACAATCTTTGGATCCTAATTTTCATATAAAATATTGCTATTATTATTTTTAAATGGAAAATGTTTAAATTACCTGAAAATTTGAAAAGGACACCTTATAATAATTTTCAAAGTAACTTCCCCAAAATATAGCACTCTTTGTTTTCTTCACTTCAGAAAAAAGTTACTATTTCATCATTGTTAATGGCATTAAAATGATTCATAGGGTAACATTAAGAGTCCATAACATAATAAATGCTTTACCTATAGTAAGAATTATCTTTTAAATACTTTATGGAACTTTTTGCTTTATTACAATCTGAGTTTTCTAATATCGACCTTGCTTTCTTGCTTTCATTCTTTCCTCTTTCCTTCTTTCATGCCTCATGCATGTGAGTTATTGTAGATACTTAAATTTAGATATCTTATTAAAGGATTTTAGCAGTGATTTATATGAGGTTATTAATAAATCTATTTGAATAATCAATATAATCTCTCTCTCCCTTCTTTTTAACTCCTTTCCACCTGACAATTAAATTTTATCAATATTAAAACATTATTTATCTTATTTATTTAAAAGAAATATGAAAGGAAAAGCATCCATGGTAAACACAAGGCAGATTGTGAGTGTTATTTTCTTACTGTAATCTGTTTGATGATTTTGAATAAACCAAACTGATATTTCAAATACAGGTAGTGAGTTTGATTTCTAAAAATCAAAGAAATCAGACAAGTTGATTATTTTTAATAAAGGCTCGATCCATTTGCTTGAATTACCAAAGTATTATACACATGTTAATTTTATTTTGCTATTAAATTTTTACCTGATACCTAAAAATATTTGTGATACAGAGAAGTAAGAATCTTGTTCTCCCCATTTCAATTGTCCTACTACTTTCACAGCTGTAGAGTGGGAAACATGTTGAGAAAAAGTATTAAAATATTTTAAAGCCACATGGGATTATTAAAAACTGAAATGAATCCTCTAAATCATTGAGGCAACTGCTCATCAGATGATTTTCCTTAAAAAGAAAAAAAAACTCCATACTTTACTGGAAACCTATAATTCACAGCTGTTATTTCAAGCAATGTTCCTGGAGAATGGTCAGAGGAATATACTGGAACATTGGAAGAAGAAGAAATTAGCCATATTCATCATTTGCGTTTAATTTTGCATTTTCATTCAATTAATTCCCCTTACTTGTCTAGCAAGACTGAACTCCTCTTAAAAGTCTTAATTCCTTTCAGCTCAGTGTAAATTATGATGCCTGAGAGTCTTGGACTATGAATAATGTGGCCTATTTTGGGGGACTGCTGTCTAACTGTTATTTTTGGATGGGAAAAACAAAAGCATTTCACACCCTCAAAGAAAAGGTAGTGAGTGTTGAAAGTAATCAATGACTTCCTTTTATTTCCTGTAAATGACAAGCTTAACAATTGTCATAGAAGTCACCAGTGCATTCTGGAAATCTCATTCTGTCATCATAAAACTCTGACTATAGCAACATCTGTCTAGAGCTGGACAGAGCCCCAGTGACCCTGTGCTAACATTGTATCCCTGGTGGTCAGAAAGCAAGCAAGAAAGGTAAAAGTAAAGAAACATGTAAACGGCTTAAATGACAGAAAAGTACTCTCAGAAGGAAACCTTTTCTTTGTTTCTTTTTGTTCATAGCTGTCAGAGAAATTCTCTGGTTATGTCTTTGCTTTCATTGAACAAGAACCAAAACAGAATTTTATGTCATTATACAGATAAAATTAGTGATGAACTCTCAACTCTTTTTTTTAACAGCTCCCCCCCCTTCCTTGCCTTTGTTCTCAGTGCCATCTGAATTGCAATGTGTCAAAGTTTAATTTTTTGTTTTATTGGGATTATATTTAGATTTGATGGTATTATAACATAAGGAAAATATTAACAGGTCGTTGAGGATAACAAGAAAAAAGAATGGGCCTTCGTCTTGTCTCTCTTAAAGCCAGTGCCAAGAGGTTTTATTTTCCCTCTCGGTGCCTCATGGGGTTAGTATGGATATATCACCAGGTCCTTTGATTTCATAGAATTTTCCATTTCACCCCGCCTAGAAATATGAATTCTTGCCACCAGTTTTCTCAGCAACAATCGAAAGAAATTAAATGCATAGATATACTAGTTTTGTCTGAATTATTTTCTTTAAAACTTATTATTCTATTAAGCTTATTATTTTCTATATTTTCTCTATTTTTCTTAGACTTTGGGGGTCTCATCTCACTGTAAAACTACTTAGATGAAACATGATTTAATGAAAGGGAGTGCAGAGAAATTCTTTTACTTTTTCTACTTTGAAATTCCTGGTCTTAGACATCAGCTTTTCTCCTTTATCTGTGAATGGATGAGCATACCTTTCCCAAGAGGTGGATGATTGGAAAATAAGGGAAATGATAAAGCCCAATATACTTCTGTTGGCACTCAAGCAGATCAATCACTCTGGAACACACTGCGGGGGAGGAAGGGGGAAAGACTGATCATTAAAATTTTCAGAGAGGGTTTGAGTGCCTTAGACTGTAAAAAGGATTTTTTTAAAAATCTGTAGGAAATGTACCTTACAGATACAGCTTAATTTATGTGACACAGTTTCTCAGGTTTACAAATATTAGAATGAACAGGAATCTTAAGCATTTACAAACTCTAGATTTTTTTTTAATTTGCCTATAAACATTCAGGAAAGTTCAGAAAATTTGCACATAAAACACAAGTTTTCAGTTCCACCCCTTCTGCCTCAAGTGCACAAAGACAAAGCAGTAATCTATCTAGTTTATTTCTTTGAAAATGGTGTTCTTAAAGTACATCTTGCAGATAGATTATCTATCCCTCACAGCAAAGCTTCACAATGGGAGTCTAATAATTGCTCCTTTTCTAATTTCACTAAATGAGTTATAATTATTTTATGTCTGTTTTATGGTTACTGAATAGTATTAACCTAAACTCTAATTATAATATAGCTTTCAAAGAAATGTATGGACACCAAATTGATGAACAGCCAGCTTATGTAGGAACATCCCATAAAGCAGAAACACAGCTAATAGTTTTAGGAATAGCATGTTAAAATTCAGGAACACAATTCATTTGTGAATGAAACAGGATGTAAATTCATTGAGTTTATATCTTCCAAGACTAGATAGACAGGAACATACAATTGTGATTAATACAAATAAAATAAATTTACAGTTAAGCACAAAATTGCCATTTTCCAGTATGCTTGAAACCAATGATAGATAATTTAGTCTTGTATGATACTCAAACTGTGAGTATATAGTGGCCATCGAGTCACTTAGATTTATAGCAATCTTAGCAAAATAAACACTATGTCACTTAAGCAGATTGTGTTATAGAGGGATGCAATTTGCCTAAGATGTTTTAATAGGCACTTGCAATTTTGAAATTCTTCATGTAGATATTTTAATATCTTAATAAAAGAAAATTGATTTTATCTATGGATTTATCATAAAGAAAGGGAAAATTAAATGTGTTTTTAATTTTAAAATATCCTTTAAGTATTGAAAAATAACTTTTTAAAGGGAGATATACCTTAATGTTTGACAAGCATTTTTTGAAATATTTCCATAAGTAATAAATTACAGAATATTCACACACAGATTGACTGGATTCCTTGTGTGATTAAGAGAATTATTAATTGAAAAAGTTTTGTTTTAACCAAATAAGTAGCAATCTAAAGCAGTCTTCATTTAGCTCATGAAATTCTTACTGCTTCCCATACAAATATTGACTCATATGAATGTATTTAATTCAACATGTTTTCATTTTATTTCTTTAAATTTTGAATGGACAATGTTTATAGATTTACAGTTAGGTTTAGATATTGAAGATAGCAACTAGATTTTTTTTTAACTTCAAAATTTCTAAAATAAACAAGTCAAATCATTAAAGAGGTCAAACGTGTCCTGGTGACTTTATGGTGACTAGAGGATGGGGTTTATGCTCAGTCTGAAAGAAGAAACTGGAAAGCTACCTCTCAAAGTAAAACTTTCAATAAAAAGGTTATGAGGCAAATGCTATTTTATTTTTGTTAATTAAAAATTTTAAGGGGCGCCTGGGTGGCGTAGTCGGTTAAGCGTCCGACTTCAGCCAGGTCACGATCTCGCGGTCCGTGAGTTCGAGCCCCGCGTCAGGCTCTGGGCTGATGGCTCGGAGCCTGGAGCCTGTTTCCGATTCTGTGTCTCCCTCTCTCTCTGCCCCTCCCCCGTTCATGCTCTGTCTCTCTCTGTCCCCAAAAAAATAAATAAACATTGAAAAAAAAAATTAAAAAAAAAAAAAAAAGAAAAAAAGAAAAATTTTAAAATAACTGCATTAGCCATCTTGAATGTACACAGGATGTTTGTAGATTCCACGTCTTAAATACTACTACCTGTGGAACATTGACTACCATTTCTAACAATAAAAATATTAAGAAAAGCAGCCATTAATTAATAGGTGCTTACTATGAGTCACATAAGGGCGTTGTAATGATTATTTTATGAGAAACATGGTAAACTAAGTATTATCATTATCACTATTACATGGATGAAAAACCTGGGGCTCAGAGAGGTTAAATGCTTTTACCGTGATAGTCTAATTTTTGGTGCTGAAAATGAATCCCAGAGTATTGTTCCCATTGTCAGCAACCAAAATGTTTTCAAACAGGTGTCTTAAAAATTCACATCAGTCCTAATGTTTTTCTAAGACTTCAATATAGGATTAGTTGTTTCCCCAAACACTATTCTAAACTTCAGTGCAATCCACTGAATATTTATTGAAGGCCAATAGTATGACAAGTACTTGTGCCTAGGGAGTACCATCCTGTATCCTCAAGAGTCCCTGCTAGTACTTTTTTTGTTTGTTTAAGTTTATTTATTTATTCTGAGAGAGAGTAGGGGAGGGGCAGAGAGAGGAGGAGAGAAAGAGAATCCTAAGCAAGGTCCACACTGCCAGGACAGAGCCTGATGTGGGGCTTAATTTCACGAATCGTGAGATAATGACCTGAGCTGAAACCAAGAGTTGGACGCGTAACCAATTGAGCCACCCAGGTGCTCCTATGACTAGCTCTAAAGACTGATACAAACATTTAATTTTTTATGTAATGTGACAACCCTGTGAAGAAGATTTCTAGAGTGGGGACATCAGCACAGTGGAGTCCAAAAAATACTTCCTATAAGATACAGTGTTTGAACTAAATGTTTAATAATGCAAGAGTTATCCAAATTAAAGAACGTAAGAGAATTGGTACAGGCAGAAGAAACCTCAGGATGAAAGCTCAGACCCTTTATCCACTCAGAGGTGAATAGAGACATAGAAGGCTTGTATTTTTTTTGTTGGCTTTTGTTTTTCTCACTGGCTGAGAAAAAACTGTGAATAGCAGGTGAAGGCTGAGAAAGTGATACAGTGTTCTGATTCCTTGTCAGTTACAACTCTGTGGGACTTTGAAAATGACTTCTCAATTTCCAGGCTATATTCATTTCCAGATTTTTTTATTCTATCAACTAATCTGATTATTATAATTATTATCTAATTTCTGGAATAATTGCTATAACATAAAGTATGGATATGGCAGCTGCCAACCTCATGACTATCTAATCGTCTAGCAAGAAATGTTTTCTGTTATTGCTAATGTACAAGTTGCATTTTGACTCATTTTCTCATTTTACCTTGTCCCATTTCCTTATGGCTGGACAAATTGATTTAAAGTCTGTGGTCTGTGGGTCTCTTTTGTTAATTTTAATGAGAGAAAAAAATTCTGTTAAGCAGCACTGTAAACGTCTGATATTGGTTTTAAGACATAATCTGTTTTTGGTGTAACCTTTTGACCTTTTTTTCAGTTCACAAGACTTCTTGAAGTGAGCTTATTGGAATGGCTAATAATTTGCTTACCTAATAAGGTCCTATGTTTCCTGTTATATCTCCTAGCACTAAGCAACCTGCTTATGCACTAGAGAAATAATTTGATAAAGAGTTCTATAATTTCAGTGCTTCATACTACTAGCCTTCTCTCCCCCCACCCCCAAGTTACAAAGTAAACTGGGTTATTTTCTCTTCACTAGATTGGCTATAAAACAACAGCTGGGTCTCTTGAGTTTATCATTTTTGCTCCCTTTACACCAGTTGGGCATCCTTATAAATTCAAAATGGGCTTCCATCTGCTAAAAGCTGTATAACATGTTTATTTTTTATTCTTTACCTTGAATTCCAATCCATAATGCAAAGTTTTTTGTTGTTGTTGTTGTTGTTACTGTTATTTTAACAAACCTTGGTATATAGTGGGAGAAACCTTCCTGTAGTTAAGCATTTGTTTAACTGTAGCACAAAAGATACACATTTTTGTTAAATGTGCTGTGACCTCTCCTAGGAAGAGGAAACTTTTAAATCTATTTGGGTCCCCATTTCATCTACAGCAGTACATTGAGGCAAATTTATGTTTTGGTTCTATGTCCTAAAATTTAATAGGGCACAATTATTATGTGACTATGTGCTATTAAACATTGTAGTTGTACTGAGGGTTACAAGTTAGGGAAAACACATGAATCTGAAATGCTGATATGGGGATGCCATTGTCTTATTCTAACACATTCTCCTAATGCCCTTTTCCTCTCCAGTCTCTAAATATGATCTTCACCCTTTGTTAGAAAAATCAGTAGCTTTGTACAACATAGCCTTCTAAAAATGACAAGCATAAAACCAGGAACATTGTCTCAACGTTTAGTGTCTCAGTAGAATTACAAAGATAGATTTTATCAGAAGAAGACGTGTTCTCAATGGTATTATCTTCCATTTCCAGCCAGGACTGCTATGAAATGGAGCCATCCATGCAGCCTCTGACAGAATTGACTGATCTCTTTTTTCTGGAATGAATATCCTTCTCCAGCCAAGGGAATGGAATGCTCCCACCTGTATATGACAAATCTTGCTAATCTGCTCTGTGAGCATTTATTAAAATGCAGTCTTAGTTTAAGCTCAGGAATATTAAATAAGGCATAGCACTCACCCAGCTTCCCAAAGAGACCGCAATTAGCTCAAGATAGATGTCATTTTCTCAGTGCTAAGGGATCTGAAATTGCCTCATATTTATTTAGGGGCTCAAATTTTCAGTTTATGAAAAAACAAACCAGAGGAGGAAGTATGGTTTAATAAACTGAACAGAGCTTCAGGGGTCTGAAATCTACTACTTAGCTTAGTCCAGTGACTGCTCAATCATTATTAATCAATTATGAATATTTACCAGTATGAGAATAGATCTTTATCTTTTTCTCCATATAATAAGGCATTTAAGGAAGTTTAAAGGAGATAATTATTAACCATTTGAATTCATATTCACTCTTGAGGAATCTGATAATCATATCATTACCATAGAACTGTTTCTGTTATACCACACTTATTCTGTATGTTCATATAGTCACTAAGATGGATTAGTGACTTTAGGACATTTTGCATACACTCTATTATTTCCTAAAGGTTTAGTTTTTTTTGTTTCTTTGCTTTCTACTCTCATATATTTCTACTTTCTCCCTAGTATGGATTACAGAACGATGCATTTAGATATAATGATGCTTTGGATGGTGGAGAGGTGAAGCCAGCAGTACTCTAAAACCTGGCCCTACCTCTGCCACTGAGTTTATGTGTGACTCGGGAGAAACTGAACCTCAGCTTCTGAACTGGTAAAGTTAGAGAAATACTCTTCCACAGCACATATGATACCTATGAGCATTAAAAAGGGTAATGTATGTACATTCTGGATCACTATACTTGACATATAGTAGGTACTCAATAATAAATATTAACTAAGATTATTATCAATGAGCTTCTGGAGCACCCATTTCCTTAAGAAAAATGACTTGTCATGTGTAGAAATGCCAGTGAGTGCCCAAACAGAATGTATATTATTTTCTTTTGTTTCAAAGAGATTATGATTATCTGCTCTGGTCCACTAATCCTTTATTTGTCATGTAATTGAGGAAGTGACTTCTACCCAGTATTATATCAGCAGTAACACAATTTTAGTTGAGCTCTGAATTATTCTTCCTGGTGGTCCTTTTTGGAACTTAATATCTGAGTTTCAGAATTAATATTCACTATTATACCCCCCTTATCATTTTGTGTCTTTGTCATTTTCTGTCAATTCTCTCTAGTACTAGAACACTGAATTAGTGTTTATAATTTAGTGTTCTACCATTTCTTGTGCTAATAATTAGCTAATAGGTATTTATTATTTTTCTATGGCCCTTAGGTTTAAACTTCACTGTGGGAAGGATCTGTATTCCTTTAGTTCAGTGACATACTTTAAGGCCTTAGGTTAGTGCCTGGCCAGACATTTTATTAGATGAGTGCATAAATAAATGCAATTATATAAATATCATGACAGTTAGACAATATCTAAAGCTCCTCTAATATGAAAATTATAAAGATGTAGTGCTATTTGAACTCCCATTGATTTCTATATTTCTAGCTTGATCAATAACTTATATGTAGAACTTTTTTTTCTTGTTTTGGCTTATTCATCATATTAAGACCATTACTCTTTTTGCTGTCAGACTGATCTTTTGGTCATTGATTTACATCACAAACTCAGTTTCCTCACAATATATATCTGGATTGGTGATGGCATTCCTAGTTTTTGTTTTGTTATATATACATATACATATACATATATACATATACATATATATGTATATATATGTATATATGTATATGTATATATATGTATATATATATATAGTTTTGTTTTGTTTTGATATATATATGTATATATGTGTGTGTGTATATATATATATATACACACACACATATATACATACACATATATATAATTTTTTTATATGCCTAACACTTTACAGTTTAGCATAGGGTCCATCATTTAATTGAAGATATCCTAAATCAGGCCAGTTCTTTCACTCTTTGAGTTCTAGGGCTGGTTATTCATTGATGAAGTAAAATTCCATACATTTATAGTTCTCTTGTCTTCTTAGAAATTCATCTATCTTTAATTCATTTCTTATTTTCCTTTACATATCTCTTAAATGTTTGAATCCAGCTCTTTATCTTCAACTTCTTTCCTAATTCCATAGTACTCAAAGTGGAATCCTTTGACCACATATTTCAATATCAACTAGGACATTAACTTAAAAATGTAAATTTGTGGAATCTTTCTAAAACCTACTGATTCAATAGCAAGGGAGGTGGGTGTCAAAAATCTGGACTTTTCACACACACACAAAACTAGATGATTGTTGAAGCAAAGAACATTGCCTTAAAATATTGACTTTAAGTGATGGCCGCCTTAATTGTAATTAACTGTGATAATTTCTTGCCTGACTTTCTGTGAGCTTTATTCCAGCAAAAAGTTCTATTTCATCAGAATAAACATTTCTCTTAAGATTAAATATATAGCAATATGTACTAATAGAAGGATTACTTACAGAATGGTCATGTGAAGAGGTCTGCAGTTGCTCTCCCTAGGGAAATTATCATAAGTAGTTTATTAGTTATAGTTATGATCATAACTATTATTTTTAAAGATAACCAAACTCTCTGGAAATTTTACTAAGGTCATAAAGAAAATGAAATATTTCACCAAAAAATATACTAAATCTCAGAAATAACAGCAAGAATTTATGGCATTCAAGCCACAACTAGTTCCTTCCTCTCTCTTCCCAGCTCAGCATGATAGAAATTCCATTCTTGGCAGGTTCATCCAAGAACATCAAGCTCTCTTTCCCTTCAGTTCCTGGTCTACAGCTGAGGTATATTCCAAGGAAAGAGATGACAAAGCATTTCTCATCCACCTAGCTCCAGGTTACAGATGTTCTTTCACAGGCAAGATCATCTGAGAGACCTAGTGCTTTCTTTTCCCCTCAGCTCCAAATTGAAGGGAAGAACTCTACATCAGGTGTAACAGGCTGAGAATACCATGGTTCTTATTGCCTTTACCCCAGCTTGCTTGCAGTGCAGAGGTTTAATGTTGGGAGAAGAAAACCAAGAAGACAGGAGGCTCCCCCCATCTGTCAGAACAATGCCCTGCTGATGGAACAAAGATCTTGCTCCTACTGAAGTGGGATGCTTCACATGACCCTAGAGAAAGAGCAGTGCTGCACAGGTTTAATGCAGGGAAGAAATAGACAGTAAGAACAGAGAGCTCTGACATTCTACCCAAAGCAATTGACTTTGTTTTGAGCAGAATTGGCGGGGTGGGGAAGTTCAAGCCTAAATGTAGTGTTGAAAATAATGGAGAATATGACGGTAACATTAAGAGAAGGCTGTTAACTTATATAGAGCAACAAGATAAACCATGAGTCACCAAAAATACAGACAACCAGGGGAAAAGATAGTTAAGAAGAGCCTTCTTTAAATATTCCTTCTACAAAGAGGCCCAAATTTAATTGGGTCAGACTGTAAAGCAATAATGTCCCAGGCGATTCTCAAAAACAATAGAGTAATTAGCCACAATTAGTGTTATCACATCTTAATACATGGATATGATAACAAAAGGAGATGCAAAACTTAAAGAGGGAGAAACAGAAGGTCAAGAGTCCTGCTAAAATCATTGTCATTCTTGGGTGGCTGCACAAGGCCTCACCCTCTGAGGAGAAACTACACACTGAGGTGGGAAATAGAGGATCAGTATCCAGAGTTGCTTTGATATGTTATTTAAGTTGTCCAGATTAAAAAATATATATTACAAAACATGCAAAGAAACAGGAAATTATGACACAGAGGAAAAAATTTGCCAACAGAAACTACCTTTGAAAAGGTGCAAATAACAGATTATAAATACATTTTTAAATGTTTATTTAGTTTTTGAGAGAGAGATAGATAGCATGAGTGGGGGAGGGGAAGGGAGAGAGGGAGACATAGAATCTGAAGTAGGCTACAGGCTCTGAGCTGTCAGGACAGAGCCTCACGTGGGGCTTGAACTCATAAGCTGTGAGGTCATGACCTGAGCCAAATTTGGCTGCTCAACCAACAGCTACCCAGGCACTCTGTAAATAACAGATTAACAAAGATTTCAAAGCAACTATTATAAATATATTGGGAAAAAAAAACTAAAGGAAATTGTGATTAAAGAAGTAAAGGAGGGTATGATCACAGTGTCTCATCAAATATAGAATATTAAAGAAGAGACAGAAATTCTTTAAAAAAAGAAATGAAAATTCTAAAGTTTAAAAGTACAATAGACAAAATAAAAAGTTACTCAAGGAGCTAAATAGTAGGTTTTATCTGATGTAAGAAAGAATCAGCAAATTGAGGATATGTCCATAAAGATGAACATAAAAAAAGGAAAAGAAAAGAAAAAAATGAACAGTCTCAGAACAGTGTGCGTACCATTCAGTGCATCAACATATGCATTATGGAAATAGTGAAAGGAGAGGAGAATATGAAAAAATGAAGAAAAGTATTTGACTTTTATTTGACTAATAACTGCTCACATTTGATGAAATTGTTAATGTATACATTCAAGAATCTCAACAAACTCCAAATAGTGGAAGCATGAGAGAGCTTAACCCTGAACATCATAGTAAAAATGTAGAAAAATAAAGTCAGGGAGAGAACATCGGCAGAGATAAACAACTCATCAGGTAGAACTGAGCCTTAACTTCTTTTCAGAAATGATGGAACCAGAAGATTGATGTATTTATAGTACTGAAAGAAAAAAAAAAATACAAAAAAACTTGTCAATCAAGAATCTTGTATCCAGCAAAACTACCTTTGAGAAGTGAAAATAAAATTTAAAAAACTCCCAAAAACCAAAAACTGAGAGATTTTGTTCCTAGCTGACTAAAAGACTAAAGGAAGTTCAAGATGAAAACAAGTGATGCCAGGTAATCATTTGAATGCACATACATACCCACACAAAAGTAACAAAGAGATCATTAAATATAATTAGGCATTTAAAACAGATAATATAACATATATATCCTTTTTCTTCTTGATTTAAAATCAATCATATAAAATAATGTGTATATAAGTGTATATTTGGCCTTGTAATGTAGAAATTTAAGACACACATATTTGGCAAAAAAATACAAAGGAAGCGAATAGGAGAAAAGCTGTATTAGAATAAGGAAAATCAAACCAGATGGTGAATTGACTCCACAGGAAAAATTAAAAAAATGGTAAATAATATAACAGACTATAATACATACTTCCTCTCCCTTTTATCTCTAAGCTTCATTAAGAGACATGATACAAAATAATAATTATACTAATGTAATGCTGGGTTTGTTAACATATGTATATGTATAATAATAACATCAAAGGCCTGAAGAGAGAATAGAATTGTATAAGAATAACATTTCTGTATCTTACTGGAATTAGATTACTATAAATATGAGGTAGATTGTGATAAGATGTATAATGTAAGTCATAAAACAACCACGAAGAAAACGACTTTTTCTAAAAAAATTTTAATGTTTACTTTTGAGAGAGACAGAAACAGAGAGCAGGGGGTGGGTGCAGAGAGAGGAAGACATAGAATCCAAAGCAGGCTCCAGGCTCTGAGCTGTCAGCACAGAGCCAGATGCAGGGCTTGAACTCACAGACTGTGACATCATGACCTGAGTTGAAGTCAGATGCTTCAGTGACTTAGCCACCCAGTGCTCCTGAAAATAACATTAAAAAACATAGGTAAGAACTTATAAAAGAAAATAAAATAGCAAACTAGAAAATATCCACCTACCCCCCGCCACACCAAAAAAAAAAAAAAAAAACAGTAAGAGCGGAAAAGAGGACCGAAAGCAACAACAAAATTGAAGCATATTGAAAAAAAATGTTAATTTGAAGACATAAATTCAAATATCTATAACATTAAGTGGATGTATTAAACAATCTTATCAAAATGAAAATATTGTGGCCTGCATTTAAAAAGAGAAAAAAGATCCAACTCTAGTGATCTACATCAGACAACCTCCTAATTTTATATTTAAAGATACAAAGAGATTGAAAGTAAAAGGGTGGGAAAAATATACCACTTGGTAGTAGCCATAAGAAAGTTGGAATGGCTATACTAATATCAGAAAAACAGAATTAAAAAATTGTTCCTAGAGGTAATGAGAAACATTTTAGGATAAAAATATTGTCACTCCATCATGGAGATATAATATTTATAATATTATAAATATATACACTTAACAACAGAGCCCTAATATAAATGAAGCAAAAACTGACAGAATTGAAGTGAGAAAAAGACAATGCAACAATAATAGTTTAATACTTCAATACTACACATACAATAATGGATAGAACAAGTAGGCAGAAGATGAAAGGGGAAATAAAAGAATCGAACCCATTATAATGCACCCACACCTAATGGACATCTTATAAATACTCCTTCCAAAAAAACAGCAGAATACACTTTCTTCTTAAGGACATATCTTCTCTAGGATAGAACATATGTTAGCCTATAAAACAAGCCTCAATGCATTTAAAAGGATTGAAATTATGCAGAGTATGTTCTCTGACCATAATGAAATGAAATAGAATTCAATAATAGACAAAATTTGGGATATTCACATATGCATGGAAATTAAACATTATACTACTCTTAAGTAACCGATGAGTCAAGGAATAAATCACAAGTGGAGTTAAAAAATACTTGGAAGTGAGCAGAAAAGACACAATGTATAAAACCTTCTATGATGGAGCTTAGGCATTGCTTAGAGGGGAATTTATAGCTTTAAATGTCTGTTAAAAATTATAAAAATGATAGTGAAGGAACTCAATAATGTAATGTTTCATTTAAATAAATGGGGTAATAAAGAGAAAGCAAAACCTAGATGAGACAAAAGGAAGTAATAAAGACTAGATTAGTTAATATAACTAATAAAGAATAAAAATATAGAAAAAAAGAAATCTGAAATTTTTAAAAGTTCCTCAAAACTGGCAAATCTTTAGATACACAAGAAATAAGGAAATAAATAAGAAGGGGTAAGAGGAGGGCAAAGTAGGGGGAGAGGAGAAAGGAGAGAGAAGACTCAAATTACTAAAATCTGGAATGAAAGAGGAGACATCACTAGTGATAAATAAAACAGACAAGCTTATCCAAAGGCAGAAACTACTGAAATAGACGTAAGAAGAAATAAAATAAGAATAGATTTATAATAAGTAGAGATTGAATTAGTAATTACAAAAAAAAAAAACTTTAAACAATGAAAAGCACAGTTTGATATTTCTTTAGTGGTAAATTCTACCAAATAAGTATGGAACTATTCATATTTCTTTACAAACTCTTCCAAAAATAGAAAGGGGGGACATATCCCAACTCATTCTATGAAGCTGTTATTACCATGATATCAAAACCAAAGACATGCCAAAAACCTTATAGGACAATATCTTTTATAATTGTAGACACAAAAATTCCTCAACAAAATATTAGCAAATCAAATCTAGCAACACACAGAATAATATTAGAAAGGACTAAACATTACATAGAAAGGATTATATATCATGGTCAAATGGGATTAATCCCAGGAATGCAAGATATTGGATAATCATGAAAATCATTCAATATAATACAATTTATCAACAGTTTAAGGACAAAACCTAACACTATTTGATGGTGAAAACCACTGAACCAACTTGGAAAAGAAGGAAACTTGCTCATCCTGGTAAAGGACATCTACAAATAACCCACAGCTACCATCATAATTAATAATGAAATACTAAATTATTAGCCTCCAAAATAAAGAACAAACAAGTATGTCCCCTCTTAAGCACTTTTATTCAATAATGTCCTAGTGGTTATAGTCAAGTCAATTAGGCAGTAAGCTGAAATAAAAAGTATTTATATGGGAAAGGAACAAGTAAAATTATGTTTGCATATGACCTGATCTTATAGATAGAAAATCCTGAGGAATGTGCTAAAAATCTATTAAAATTAAGAAACATGTTTAACCAGCTTTATAGTATAAAATCAATGTACAAAGCTTAGTTGTATACACTAGCAATGTACAATTCAAAGATAAAATAAAGAAAACAATTTCATTTTGTAATAGCATCAAAAAAGAAAAAGAAAGCAATAGTTACAACCTTATATTCGGCAAAATAAAAAAAAAAGAAATGTAACACTTATACTCTAAAAACTGCAATTAAAAAAGGGAATTAATAAATTAAAACATCCCATGTTGATGTGTCGGAAGAGGCAATATTGATAAAATGGCAACATATCCTAAACTGATCTAAAGATTCATTAAAACCACTAACAATATCCCAGCTTGCACATTCTCTCCCTCTCTTTCTCTCTTTTGCACAAATTGATAATCTGTTTTTAAAATTCACATGGAAATGCAATATACTCAGCATAGTCCAAATAATCTTCAGATAAAGACACAATAGGGTTTTCATATTTCTTAATTTCCAAATTAGGACAAACTGTATTTATCAAAACGATTTGGTAGTGACGAAGAATAGAACAATGGAACAAATTGAATGTGGAGA
This sequence comes from Puma concolor, assembly GCF_028749965.1. Lineage (NCBI taxonomy): Eukaryota > Metazoa > Chordata > Mammalia > Carnivora > Felidae > Puma > Puma concolor. The sequence goes on along the minus strand of NC_141674.1, from coordinate 138,246,326 downwards.
AATAAACTGTTACATTTATAGCCAATTAATTTTTAACAAAGATTACAAAACAATTCGATGTGTGTGTGTGTGGGGGGGTGATATTTTCAATAAATAGTACTGGCTCTCAATGGTGCAAAGGAATGAAGTTGGATACTCTTGCTCATGCCATACAAAAACTAACCCAACATGGATGATAGATCTAAAAGAAAGAACAAAGAGTATAACTCCTATAAGGAAACATAGGTAAAAGTTTCCATGACCTTGGATTAGGCAATGGTTTCTTTATAACCCAAAGCACAAGCAATATAAGAAAAAGTAGATCACTTGGGTTTCTTCAGAATTAACAACCTTTGTATATCAGCAGACATTAAGAGAAAGTGAAAGGCCAACCCAAGAATGAGAGGAAAGGTTTGCAAATTATATATCTAATAAGTGAATAGTAAAAAAGACAGTGCAGTTTAAAAATGGGCAGAAGATTTGAATATACATTTCTCCATTGAAAATATACAAATGGCAATAAGCACATAAAAAATTGCTCAACATCAGGGCACCTAGGTGGCTCAGTCAGTTCAGCGTCCAACTTCAGCTCAGGTCATGAACTCACAGTTCGTGAGTTGGAACCCTGCTTGGGGCTCTGTGCTGACAGCTCAGAGCCTGGAGTCTGCTTCAGATTCTGTGTATCCCCCTCTCTCCCCCCCTCACCCCCGCTCATGTTCTGTCTCTCTCTTTCAAAAATAAATAAACATTAAAAAAAAACCATGTTTTGAAAAGTTGTTCAACATCATTAGTCAAATCAAGGTAGTGCCTGGGTGGCTCAGTCAGTTGGGCACTGAACTTCAGCTCAGGTCATGATCTCATGGTTTGTGGGTTCGAGCCCCATGTCAGGCACTGTGCTGAAAGTTCAGAGTCTGGAGCCTGCTTTGGCTTCTCTGTCTCCCTCTCTGCCTCTCCCCCACTTGCACGCATGCTCTCTCTTGCTCTCTCTCTGTCTCTCTCAAAAATAAATAAACATTGGGGCGCCTGGGTGGCGCAGTCGGTTAAGCGTCCGACTTCAGCCAGGTCACGATCTCGCGGTCCGTGAGTTCGAGCCCCGCGTCGGGCTCTGGGCTGATGGCTCAGAGCCTGGAGCCTGTTTCCGATTCTGTGTCTCCCTCTCTCTCTGCCCCTCCCCCGTTCATGCTCTGTCTCTCCCTGTCCCAAAAATAAATAAACATTGAAAAAAAAAATTTAAAAAAAAAAATAAATAAACATTGAAAAAATTTTTTAAAGAAATGCAAATCAAAATCACAATGAGATACCACTTCACACTCCGTAGAAAGGCTGTTACAAAAAAGGACTTAAAAAACAAACAAATAAGTATTGACAAGGAGAAATGGAGACCTCATACATATACTGCTCATAGGAATATAAGATGGTGTAAATGCTGTGGAAAACAATTTGGCACTTTCTTGAAACATGAAACATAAAGTCGCCTTATGACTCAGTCATTTCATTCCTAGGTATCTATGTAAGAAAATAAAAATACATGTTCACAATTTTCCACTTGAATGTTCATTGCAGCTGTACCCTTTTTTACACATTTTTAAATTAAGTTTATTAGGAGAGAGTCATTGCAGTAGTATTCCTTTTTTTCTAAATGCTTATTTTTGAGAGCGAGAACAAAAGTGGAGGAGGGGCAGAGAGAGGGGGACAGAGGATCCGAAGCAGGCTCCACACCAACAGCAGAAAGCCCAGTGCGGGGCTTAAATTCACTCACCATGAGATCATGACCCCAGCCAAAATCAAAAGTCGGACATTTAACTGACTGAGCCACCCAGGCGCCCCTTTGCAGTAGTATTCTTAATAGCCCAAGGTGGAAACAGTCCAAATGTTCCTGAACTGATGGATGCATAAATGTGATATATTAATACAATGGAATATCACTTGGCAGTAGAAAGGAGTGAAGTACTGACAAAATGCTACAACATGAATGAACTGTGAAAACATACTAAATGAAATATGCCAGTCCCAAACAACAACACATTTTATGCTTCTATATATATGAAATGCCCATAATTATCAAATACATGGTGACAGAATGTTTTTTTAATAGTTGCCTAGGAGTAGGGGAAATGGAATTTGGGAGATATGGGGAGTAACTGCTAATGGGTTCAGGGTTTCTTTTTGAGATGATGAAAATATTTTAAAATTAGATTGTGGGGATAGTTGCCCAATTCTTTCTGTGGCCACCAAAAATCACTGGATTGTAAAATTTAAGTTGGTGAAGTATATAGTAGGTAGCCTGTATCTCCATAAAGCCATTCAAATGTTTGGATTGAGGGAATGACTGCATTGGTCTGTTAATATACTAAAAATCATTGAGTTATCTGTAAACAAACAACAAGCAAACTCAAAAAGTTGCTTTAAAAATTATATGAACTATTAATGACAGTTAATTTAGCTTTGGAGAATTTATTTATTGTGATAGGGTGTGGTAAATGAGGAATCTGCAAAGGAGAAAGTTTTGCTGTAACTGAGTACAGAGTATCTATCCTGGAACTTAAATGCATTCCTGGCTAGGGTTTGTTGGAGTCTAATCATTATCACTATTACCAACATTACAAATGCTTTTGAATTATATTTGGAATTTTTGCTTCCTGCCTTGACTGTATTTTCCCCATTTTTGTGATGATATTGTTAATAATTAGGTAGGTATGTTCTGCCCATATTCTGAATACGACTTTTCACCATTTCTTATTCATTGAATTCCTTTGCTGTAAAGGATTGCAGTTGACTTCAGTTTTTCCTTCACTTTAGCTTGTGCCAAAAGTCTGCATTTGCTGCGTATGTGCATTTTAGTCTTAAATATTTGAGTTATAATAATAATGACTGACAGTGACAATATATAGTTAATTTTCATTTTATGCTTACTGTCTACCAGGCAATTTCTATGTACTATAAATGTGTTAGTCTTCTTAATAAACATAACACAAAAGAGAAGTAATATTAACTCTCTATGAGGAAAAGAAGTATACTTTTTACTTGTAGCATCTAATTCATAATTATAAATCCTGTTGTTTTCACTATATTGAATATACTACTTCTATCAGACATTCTTTCAAGTAAACAAACCCCATATTATTAGTGTAGTTCAGTTGCTAATTGAACTTTGGTATTTCTTTGTCACCAGAATCATACATAAATATCTTTGGTTGATTGTGTGTGTGTGTGGAGTTGGGGGTTTAAAGGTGGGGTCAACATGTTGTATTACATCATTTTCTCTCTATAATTGAAAGGTAAAGACCAATAATGAAGGCTCACCAACTTTTATGCCCTAACCTATCTGAGTTCAAAACTTTTCCATCACATTCCCCTTGTTTTCTACTGACTTCTTGTCTTCCAATATTCATGTTTTAACTTTGAATTTTCCCTCACTGAAAATGCAGGGATTCCAGTGTATCGGTTCTGAAATCATCCTCTGCTCAGCAATTCCACCCTTCTGGTCCCCTGTCTGTATATTTTTTCCAGTGTGACTGCTTGTAGTGTTTCACTAATAGCCTTGAACCCCACTCTGTCCATATGCTGGCTGCTAGCCATCAAAAACATAGCTTGGGGTGGGGGGAGAGAGTGAGCTGCCATGTTAAATCGCCTCTTTCCCTCCCTCTGGGAAAGGACCTTAACCTCAAGCACTTTCAGTCAATCACAGTCCAAGAGAGAACCTTGAAAATGTTCTGCAACACTGATTGGTTCCATAAAATATGCTGGCTGTATGCAGAAGTTGAGTTTCTTTTTGCTTATTTTATAATAAAGGGCAATGCATGTGCTGTATTCATAGTAATTCAAATCTGACACAAATAATACAGCAAATAATTACAGTGACCTTTAACTCACCTCAAATTTAAACAAAGGTTAAGCTGCCCTTTACTAAAGTAAATATTTTCTGTAGTCAAATAAATGCAGACACCTTTGGAGAGGAGAATACATTGCCAAACTAAACGAATCTGAAAATTGTTACAACAGAATAATTTCAAAACATAAAGAATGCAGAACTCTTCAGCATAAACAACATCCAGACGTGCCGGCATCTACCATTATTAATTTACCTTACCATGTTTCCAGTGGGCTTCCCCATATGTTTTCTGGGAATTGTTGCTTGAATTTCTGTCCAGAAGGGCAGATATCAAAGAGAAATATTAAAAGTAAGAGAATTTAGTTCTCCTTTCCATACCCGAAGTCAATAAACAATTTATATTTTATTCCATAAAGCTGAATAAAACCTTAAATGTTTAAGTGGTTACCATGCATATCCCAACTCTTAAAAAATAAACGCAGAAGACAATGCTAAGTAAGCAAAGGAAGCAGCTGATACGTTTATGTGGTTCTTATACCAAGGTTTAGCTGTTGGTCAGATAAGGACCAGGTGTGTTTTTGCACATTTTAATTTGTTTAGTCTATGTCTATTTTAAATAGCACTTAAAAAGGAAAGAAAAAAAAAGCAATTCAGGGGTGGACTATGTTATGTATACCTAGTCTTTAATTTTAAAAGTTTATTTAAAAAAATAATTACTCTCTTTCTGGGGTTCAAATGCTAATGATACATTGACTGTGAAAAACAAGTCAGTCATCCGCTTGTTACTACAATTGGTCCCGCCTCCAAATTCTGCCTTCATTAAAATAAGGCCACCTGATGTAATTAGAAGTAGCATGCCTATAATATTTTTGGTCACAATTTAAATTGCATGTCTCAAATAGGGATTAAATTTACATTTAATAGGACAATAATTGTATGTTAAAAGGAAAACTAAGTTTATTTCTTTTTGTTTCTCTCACTGCAGCTTTGCCAAATCTATTATTAAGACCCAAGATGTTCTTAGAGACCTAAATTAATGGGTTTATTTTTAACCAATTAAAAAAAAAATATGCTAAGTCCCAGATCAATAAAACCCTCCTACATGTCTCTCCTAACTCTGACTCAGCAAATTTTTCTGTGCCTCAGCTCTTTTTGAAGTTGTTGGAACAACAGTGCTGAGGTGCCTACTTCCTTACCAAAAGGGTGCAAGTCTAGGATCTGAGGCTAATCTGTTCATAACCATGGTGTTTGTTATCTCAAAGATTGTAGCTCCCCTTGGGCTTTTACTCTATATGAAATGGCTGGCACTGACCTTGACAGAAATACATGATTTTGTTATGAGAGTAAGAATGAATTCTTAGTAAAAGCAAAATAACTATGGAAGGGTACTGGACTCTTTTACTGTTGCTTGAATTCTTTATAATTCTGTTTTATTATCTAATATTTCATGAGGAATCTTCTTCCTCTATACATAAGCATCTTATACTCTCCTGCAGTTCCTAACTCCTTGAATCTCCCTCTCCTGATCCCTTTCTTTGAGGAAGAAGAAGTTACCCATTGCCTTCCCTGATGTTTCTTACAAACTTCGTCCTCTTCAGAAATTTACTTCCTTTTTGGAGACTTTTTTTTTTCCGTGGAAAAAACATACACTACTCTAATGGATAGCTAGCGAAAATGCATAAGGAACCCAAATCCAAATGTAGAGATACAAAAACTGGTAACTTAAATATGTATTATTCACTAGAGCATGGTGCTTCTCTAAGTTTTGCTTTTTAGGAAAGATACTGCTGTTAAGTTTAGATCCTTGATCCTGACAAAAAATTGAAATATATCAGCTCCTCAAGGTTCTGCCTCTTCAGGTCTAAAAATACCTGTGAGGGGCGCCTGGGTGGCTCAGTCAGTTAAGCATCTGACTTAGGCTCAGTTCATGATCTCACAGCTTGTAAGTTTGCGCCCTGGCGTCGGGCTCTGTGCTAAAACCTCAGAGCCTGGAGCCCGCTTCAGATTCTATGTCTCCCTCTCTCTCTGCCCCACTCCCACTCTGTCTCTCTCTCCTTAAAAAATAAACATTAATTTAAAAAAAAATACCTGTGACATCTTGTGCCTCTTATTCAGAGCAGATCTCAAAACTAACATTTAGAATGCAACCCTCCTTGGTTCTTCAAAAAGAGGTTATAGAATTGAACTTGTGCCTCTATGATCATACTTTTTACTTTCTTTTCAAAATTTATGTTATATTCCTGCCTGAGACTTTGAATTTATTTGCCTATCTGGTCTACTATTACTTGTTTGCTCTTCTGATTCTTTTTCTCTATGGATTTCAATATGTATATATAGCAAATCTTATATATGTAAATATCACAGAGGTATCTCTAATACTCTTCTGCTACATCTGTTTTCCTTCTCTTAGGATGTGGAGTTACAATGCAGTTGAGTGCTATATTAAAATGTATTTTCTTCTTGTCTAAGAGTATTTTCTTCCATAAGCAGAGTTTATACTACAGAGGTAAGTATGGCAATACTGGGTTCATTAAATTAATACATAGAATACTATTTTGGAAAATAATAGTTGCTTGGTTAAACTATAAGTCTCATGAAAAACTGATGCAGTGTTTCCCAAAGGGGAGTAAGATCAATCCATTTTTCTACTGGGAAAGTAGAAGGATTTGCAAAGAAGTAATTAGATTTTGGGGCGCCTGGGTGGCGCAGTCGGTTAAGCGTCCGACTTCAGCCAGGTCACGATCTCGCGGTCCGGGAGTTCGAGCCCCGCGTCGGGCTCTGGGCTGATGGCTCAGAGCCTGGAGACTGTTTCCGATTCTGTGTCTCCCTCTCTCTCTGCCCCTCCCCCGTTCATGCTCTGTCTCTCTCTGTCCCCAAAATAAATAAACGTTGAAAAAAAAAATTTTTTTTAAAAATAAAAAAAAAAAAAAAGAAGTAATTAGATTTTCCTGATGTTATTGGCTTTTAAAGGGAGTATAACAGAGTTTGGCCATAAAGAAGGGAAGACATAGTAAGGGGGAAAAAATGCCCCAAACTATAAATATATAAGAAGAGAACAAAAGACAGTCAGTGAATCTGACCAAAACAGCTAGGAAATCTGACCAAAAAATCTGACCCCTAGTGAATTGATAGTTACAGCTGGACCGCGTTTCCAAGGTATTAGAGTGAGTATCACTCCTACATACACCATGTAACTTGAAGCCATAGGGATAGGGTATGGAAGCCAGCATAGAAAGTACTAATTTTCTTGGAACAATATGTATGCCAGAGGGATAACAACTTGTTGAAATGAATACAATTTTTTTAAAAATTTAATTCTGATATAGTTAACATACAGTGTTATATTAGTTTCAGGTATACAATATAGTGATTCTATTCATATCACCGAGTATTCATCACGATAAGTGTACTCTGAATCCCTTCTACTTATTTCACCCATCCCCCAGCCACCTCCCTTTGGTAACCATCTGTTTTTTCTTTATACTTCAGAGTCTGTTTTTTTTCGGTCTGTCTCTTTTTTTTTTCTTTGTTCATCTGTTAAATTAAATTTCACACATGAGTGAAGTAATATGGTATTTATCTTTCTCTGACTTATTTTCCTAGCATTATACTCTCTAGATCCATCCATGTTGTTGCAAATGGCAAGATTTCATTCTTTTTTATGGCTGAATAATATTCTGTCATATATATATATGTCTTCTTTACCCATTCATCTATGGACAGACACTTGGGCTGCTTCCATAACTTGGCTATTGTAAATAATGCTATAATAAACATAGGGATGCAAATACCTTTTCAAATTAGTGTTTTTGTGGGAATGAATAGAATTTTAAAATATGGGGTGGTAGGGATGAGTCATGTGGAGGCAATCAAAATAATGCAGGGGAGGGACCAGAATGTATTGTTAAATGTAGTGATGTGGATACAATTGAGAATGAGATGCTACTAATGGTGTAATCATCTCTGAGAGAGACTGGTAGAAAGTCTTTCTGGGCTATTTTTGCATTTCTAGAGACCTCTTGCCCTTCCCAAAGACACCTTCAAACTTCTTATCATCATTCAAAATAATCTTGCAAGCTTTTCTCATACCTCCAAGAGAGAAATAATTATGCTCCTGTCTGTTACATCTGGGATTTTTATATATATAAATATTTTAATGTGAGTTAGCACACTATCTTTACTTGTTTCAAAACCTGTTTGTTTCATTTTCTAGAAGGGAAGTTTATTAAGACCAGGTAACTTTTTTTCCCCTTTTTACTTACCTTTGTAAATTGCCAAGAGCTTAGCACCATATTTGACATATTGTAGGTGTTCAACAAATCTTAAATGGAATTTAATTTTTGGAACTGTCCTGGCTTTAACTAAAGTTGGCCACACATTTACTGACACTAAGGGTGGGTGAATCCTTTGGTAGGGGCAGGGATAGTTTCCTCTGTTTGTAAATCTGTATGTGCAGGAAGGAAGTGGTAGTATTCCTTGACAAAGACCCCTATTACACATTATTGTTAGTGTTAATGGTGTGCTTTAAACATGGGCTGTGATTTCACTGCCATCAGTTATTGGAGAGGAGGTGACCGGAGGATTTGTGTGAGGAGAAAATTTCTTCCAGTTCTGGAAAATATAAAGACTCCTGGCAGAAATTTTTCTCTGACCTCAGTCTTTTGTAAAGCTACATTTCTCTTGATTATCTAGAGTATTTTACTTCACACATGATGTAAATAAATGCAGGGACTTTTCTTTTTCCTCCTTCTCTTTGCTTTGGCTGCTGTGAAGCTCAGTGAAGCATTGTTATCTCATCTTAAATAATTTTATTACACTTTATGTCCTTTGTTTCTTTATATTACTTCTCCTTAGGACTCTTCTTATATTTTAGTCCTTTCTCCCTTCACCTCAATTAGTCTATCATATTATTGTACAATTTTTTAATAGCTATCTCAAATACATCTGGGAACAAGGCAGGATATAAAGTAATTAATAAGTAAAATAAATCCAGGCATGTTAGCCGCACATACTACCTGCCTGCCAATACCACATAATACAAACCACATTGCACTGTTTAGAATGAATGAAAGCAAAGGTCTCGAGTTGGTGGCTAACAGGCAAAATCCTGCCCACTGACATGTTTTGTTTGGCCCACACAGTGTGTTTAAAATATGAAATACTTGCCAACCTTTAAGAATCAGAAAATTTTAAATGAAATCCTAGTTTTTCTTAAAGGGGCCTGTATTCCATGGCAACAGTGTGTAAGTGGGAGCACTCCTCCTGCAATCCATCACAGTCCCTGATTCTCTGCCTTATTTCTGCTGTATTTCAGTTGGCCCTATTGTATTCACTTCTGTGACCTGCTGGACACTGTAAAGATTTTGCTTGGGGCTCCTGCAGTAATGAGATGAGCAATTTACTTAAATAAGTCATCATTTTTCAGTAGCTTTTTTATTTCTATTAATAAAATAATGGCAGACCTGTTGCTTTTGCTTCTTTTGAACATGAAAAAGCTAACCAATATATTGGAGCTTAACTCCAAAAAATAATCTATTTGTTTATGATATTTCTATCCATACATTGGAAGTCTACTCATCAGGGAATTGGTATTCAGGACACTTTACCATTCAGATCATAGTCCTGAATCTGCAAATAAGGCCTTGGCTCTGCGAACAGCTGTCAGAAACTTCTGCCCTTCAGTCATGGATTGTAATGTTTTTGACCTCAAGTGAGGGTCCTAGTGACTCTTAATTACCATAATACTTTTAGCAAGCTTGATTATCTTTTATTCAGCCCAGAGCAAAGTAGAAATTTTTTTTTAAAGACTAGCACAGTTGTAAAAGGTAAGTGACAAAACACACTTTGATGCTTAAGGGAAACAACCAACTGCCCCCCCCCCCAAAAAGAAACAAAAAACCAATCCCAAAACAAAACAAAACAAAAAACTAAAAAATTAGAATTACTACTTGGTGAAATTAAGTAGTTTCATAAATGTTCATTTATGTTTGTATCCTTTAAATAAGAAGATTGGGGACCTACCATATTGCCCTGCTCAAATGATGTGCTGGAGCTGGCACTTAACTGGTTCACAGGAGCAAATGGTGTGTGTCTTCCCAACTCTGTACTCACTGATGTCATGATTTTTGTTTGTTTGTTTGTTTCCAAAGAGCTGATTGTTAAACATTTACCAACACATCACTGCATCCAAGTCCTGCTGGGCTTTTTTCTCTGCATGTTTTTTGTACATTAGCATGCACTCTTGTCCATCCTTCCACACTGAAATAGTCTTCCTACTTCCTCCATTGGAAAACTCCTACAAAGAAAGAAAGAAAGAAAGAAAGAAAGAAAGAAAGAAAGAAAGAAAGAAAGAAAGAAAGAAAGAAAGAAAGAAAAACTGTTTATTAAAACCTTTTTTATGCATCAGCTCCCTGTGAATTCCTCTCCAATTATAGACAGAAATAATTATTTGCAATTTGTATCAATATTCTTCCCATTGCATTTTATATATCTCGTTATAGTTTGCATTTTTTTCTATGTAGTGATTATTTCCATGAGAGCAAGGACAAAATATTTTTATTCTCCTGATGATACACTCTCTTGTGAATCATTCCATCCAAAGCCATAATAGTTATCCTCTATAGATGGAATGAAAGGAACTGCTGAGCCCAAATTGAGTTCATCTCTTAGCAGATGAGTGAAGTGGACAGCCCTTCGTCCTTGAACTATTGATTAATAAGGACAGGAAATTAAAAAGCAAAGCCTTAAGATGGGAGTATGAGGGACTAAGTTCTCCAATAAGGCAGAAAAGGAAGGCACTTTCACTAAAGAATAAGGGTACATTTTTCTCTGACTCCTTAAGGGCAACCTGGTGTGGTCTGGACACTTACTTGAACACGTCTGATACTTGGTACTTGTTTGGACAACAATGATTAGATGAATTGTTTCTTAGCAATATTGAAGGCTTATCCATGTTCCCTTTCTTTGCATTGCAATTTCTCAAAATATAGCAACCTAAACTTGCTGTGCATTTCACACAAATTGTGTGTGACAGGTCACAGTTATTTAATAGAGACTAATAGTCCTCATTCCCATAATCCATATTATTTAAATCCTCCCGTGTCAGTCACTGTAGACTAAATTTGTATCCAAATCATTTTCATTCCCAGAAGTTAAATGTGATTCTGGCAAAAACATAGCTCTTATATTATTTGGTGCTTTTATTATTAAATAATTATGCTCAAGAAGCTTCATTGCTTGTTACAGGCTCGGGATGTGAGGAAAATTCCAAAGCAAAGGCTGCATCAGTTTGTGGGCATTTCTTTGTGATTACCAACTTGTTTTTCTTTGAATGTTCTTTGATTCTCCCCCGAAAGAAAGAAAGTCCATTCAGTAGCATCAAAGTGTGGATGTTGTCCATAGTGATCTGGATGGGAATCAGTAGCAGGGGGCTCGCCTCAATGTCTGTGGTTCAAGGGAGGATGTCACTCTTCAGAGACAGTGTGAGCAATAGGGAAGCAGGGGAAGTTTCTGAATGACCTCACAGCAAGAGATGAGCGGTCAGTACTGTAATAATGGTTTACATTGGCAGGACTCCACTTCTGGGGTGGTCCATAGTGACATTGTCAAGAATCTCTTTCATTAGTACTGTGAATACTTCAGGGACACATTGGTTGAAAGGTGAAAAGTTGGAAATGCTGCTGTTTTTCATGGCTGGGGATAAGGAGAGCCCATTTAGGAGCTTATAAGAAGCTGTTTTTGAAAGAAAATAGAAAACGCCAACACAATTTTTCATGAACTCTCAAATGCAGTGTGGTACAGACTCTTGATTAACAAACTGCTCTCTCTCTCCTGTTGGAATTGTGGCTTCCTTTTGGTAGTGTGGTTTTTTGCTAGGAAATCTCAATTTACTAAGGTTGAGAGGTTAATGGTTTAGGCTACAGGTAGCAGCAATTATCCAAACTGGAGAACAAATAGTATAAAATAACTGACATGAATTTTATCAAGTTTATTGATTAAGGTTTTGTGCTCTTTCTGTTTATAGAATTAAAGATTTGTTCCATGGAATGTAACAACCAATGTAAACCTGGCATATTACACACTCCCATGCACACATGTCATCTTCCTTTTGAGTCTTTTAAATACTAAAGTCAACAAAATTAGTGATCTAAACACAGTATACTGCTTTGTTGCAAGGGTGCATTTTAGTGTTTTATATATATTTAAGGGAAAGTATAGGAAAATTGATAAATTGAACAGGCATCATCTAGAGCAATTTAAAATTAATAGAACACTTAATATATTAGGAGTAATTTACATTCAATGTTATGTCACTTCCAGCAAGTCTTGAAAAAGATCTAAACTTGTCTGACTGCTCTATATGTTCATAAGCACATCTTTCCCAATTTGGTTGACTAATGTTTTAGTGGTGCAAACTTACTGGTATGAAGTCTTTAAAAGTTATATATAATAGTTTCAGGGGAAAAAAGTCTGTATTTTATATTAGTATTATATATTTGGTGTTAATGAATATGTACTTCATTACTTAAAAGTTTTTTTTCATTTTATCTGAAGGTAGATTTTAATTCATAAATCCATTTGACATGTTTATTTGGATAGTTTTATCCCAATGAAAATTTATTTTATTTTATTTTTTTGTTTTTTTTTTTAAGTTTTTATTTATTTTTGTGACAGAGAGAGACAGAGCATGAGCAGGGGAGGGACAGAGAGAGAGGGAGACACAGAATCAGAAGCAGGCTCCAGGCTCTGAGCTGTCAGCACAGAGCCTGATGTGGGGCTCAAACCCACAGACTGTGAGATCATGACCTGAGCCGAAGTCGGACGCTTAACCGACTGAGCCACCAAGGCGCCCCTATTTTATTGTTTTTATAATTATAAAATAAAATATGGTTTTGTTGGACACATGAAAGATAAAATCCTCCTAACATCTTAATGTTCTATCTTTCCTAGCTTAATGTTTCTATCCATAAATATGTTTTTTGGATATAAATAGATATTTATTATAAAGACTTAAAACATAATAAAAACGTACATTGAAAAAAATAAATATTTCTAAATATTTAATTTCCATAACTAATAGCTTGTATAGTTTTACATATTTTTTCATGGATTAAAAGTATATCATAAGTTGTATTTAAGTATTTTTAAAGAAGTGGGTCTGTTTTATACATGCACTTTGAAACCTTTTTTTTCTCCCTTAAAAACAAACAAAATATATAGACTGGTAGGTAAGCATATTCTTTTTGTATTTTTTTAAAGATTTTATTTTTATGTAATCTCTATACTCATCACGGGGTTTGAACTCACAGTCCTGAGATCAAGAGTCACATGCTTCATGAACGGAGCCAGTTGGGAGCCCCTATTCTATTTGTATTTTTAACGTATAGAATCATAGTTACTTATAAGATTGTATGCTTTTCTTTTTACTTACCATGATAACTAGAGTAATTTCTTATCATTATGTAATATTTTCATGAAATTTTCTTTAACTCATAATAAGTCCATTGCACTATTTAGAAATCAACATTTTCATAATTTTGGTTATCAGTTGAAGTACCTCTTTTTCTTCTTCCTCTAACCTGTCCCTCTCCCCCTCCTCCTCCGCTCCTTTTCTTCCTCCTCCCCCTCTCCTCTCTCCTTCCCCTCCTCTTGCTTCTTCTTTTCCTACTCTTCTTTTCCTACTTTTTCTTCTTCTTATTATTGAATTTTATCAATGGGAAATATTGGACCAAAGGACATGGAAATTTTCAAGTTCTTGTTATATATGAAGTAATTACTCAATACAATATTTGTATCAACAGTGTGTAAGAGTCCTTGTTTCCCTGAAATTTCTTATTTAGATGATTTTACTGATAACTTTACCTCTCATAATGTGCACTAGATGGTAGAAAATAAATCTTCTTGCTATGAGTTTCAATCTAATTCTCACCAAAAATCTATTGGTATTTCCAATAAACTATTGAGAGGATCGGTATGGAGCAAAAGCATGACAGCTAGAAAGCTAATGGTGAGAAATGATTCCCAGATTAGCCATTCAGGTTGTGAGAACATAATTATAAGAACTTATAATTATAACAATTATATGAAAAAATTTAGGGTGCTTAAATAATTGCTGCCCAATAAATAAGCACAAATGGCAGAATTACAACTAACTATGTATGAAAATGTCACTTGAAGTGGTCTACCTCTTGGGAGGTGCCACTCTGAAAGGAAAACCTAGGAAGATGCTATAACATGGAGTCCCATAATGATCTGGAAGTTGACTTAGATGATCTGGTTTAATCATGAAGTCCTCCACAGGTTTTTTTCCACAAGGATGTAGGATTGAGGAAGGGGGGCTTTTATCCTCACTGTCATGTCAAAATTATCTGAACTTTGTTGCTGGCCAAATGCCTTTTTTCTTTGATTTAAAAAAATAGGAGAATCTCAATGGTAAGTGCAATTGAATGTAAATCCAGTGTCAAAAACATGAGTAAGACTTCCTGGGGCTTCCAGGAAAAGAAAGTGAGCTCTCACTTTTACTATCTCTCTGCATTTCTTTTGGATGTAGTTTGTAGACTCACTCCAGATCTGTTTAAATGTATAGATATTACATAAGAACGTACTAGGTTGCAAACTCATGGAACACAGGAGCCATGGTTGATTAGTCATTACATGTATACATAGTTGGCACTTACAACATGCTTATTTAAAACAGTTGGTAAATGAGTGAACGTGTAGACTAAGTGAATACTGTTAACTAAGGCCAGAACTAAGAATGTGGGACTGTTCTGAGGTTTCTCTATTGTTCTAAAATGTTCTAGAAGGTCCTGACTAGATCATCTGATCAGTATGTTAACAATAAAGGGAGCTGCTTGAGGCATGGTGCATTTATACCTCTCCCCTCTGCCTTAATTGAATACCAGAGACTGCTGGGTTCAGTCTTCATCAAAGTTATAAAGAAGAAATTGAGTCTTAATTTGGTGCATCCTCTACTTTATCTCTTGCTTACCTTCCCATGTTTTGAATCTGGGTGGCCAATCTCCTTGAGAAGGAATCTGAAAATTTCAGTTTTATGATTGTGCAAATGACTTATATAGTTAAATTTTGCCTATACCATAGTCATTTTTACATTAGCATATACAAGAGCCTTCTTCCCTTTTCTCATTTGCCTTTTGCCAAAAAAGGAGGTCCTGTGAGGAAGTTTAGGTATTCATGATTTCAGTGTGAGAGTGTATTGGGATTCAGAGACTTAACTGAACTGATGTTAAGTTTTTGGCCTGCTGCCTGTTCACTCATTGGTCTACATCTGATCTCGTATCTTACAGCTCTGTAGGTGCCGCAGGGAGATTATCTCTGCCCCTTGCTATTTAGGTCACGTAGTCCATCCTCCTTGGATTTCCCCAAATTTCATCACCGTTATTGGACACTATCTTCCTAGGGGATATAACAGGTTCCCTATTTTTGTTTTCAGTTCCATAAAATTTCAGAGATATTTGGTTCTCCCTTCATTACTTCTTATATTGATCTAACCTAAATGTGAATCTTTGGCAGGAGTATAAGGCCTAACCTGAAGTTACTATGGGGATTTGTTACTTTAGCCATTGATATGAAACCTGCTAGGACACTGGAAGGAAGTATCTGAGTTGTAGGGATGTGAGAATCTTTTGGAATCAAAGGACTTAGAACTGGGAGTGACCTTAGAAATCATCTTGTCAATTTTTTTTTTCTCATTTTAAAGATGATCAACCATATGAATAAATGGAACATTGGGCACAATGGACTGTACCAAGTACTGAGGGTGAGGAAAAGAAGTGGTGAATGACTCTTCTGGTTGTTCTTGCATGTTTGATGGAGAGTTACAACTTCTGTGAAATAACTAGTGAAAGTTACCCTGTCCTCTTTATAAACATGGGATGAATTGATAACTTATTTTCTTATTACTTCTTTTTCTCTTGAACATAAGACCAATACTAGGAAACATACAGAAGATGATGATAATTAATGGTAGAGGGTTTCTATACATTGTAAAGATATGTTTTCCAGGTTTTATAATCAGAGATGAAATATACATGGAATCCCTCAATAGCATCACATTGTTAGATTCACAAGTTGACGTGGTTGACATTATCAACATGTTTAAATTACAGTAGCTTTTATTTTCCTTTCATTGTTTCTGTAGGTAAATGATAGTGTAATATTTGACCTGTCTTCCTAATGAATTTATTCTACTTAAAATACTTGAATTTAAACGCCAAGATTTTATGTATCATTCAGAAGGAGTTGTCTAGACAAAGATAACAGGTCTCTGCACAGTTTGGACTTCCTGTTTTGTTCAATGTGTATAAAGGACAATCCACGTCATTGGTGTTTTCTCCATGGTCTGTAGGTTTTCCATAGCAGTGCCTTTTATTCCACTGTGATGCTATATGAAATGTTTCTTCTTCAGAAATGGTGTGTAATATAAATATATAGAATACACAATGTGTAGTGTATTGTATATATATCTAACAAACTGCATTTGGGTTTCCAGGATTTCATAAAGAACTTCTTGGCATTTGTTAATACAAATTTTTGTACAGTTAGGACATTCTGAACAAAGCAATCTAAATTTACCAATAATAATAATAATAACAAGAAGAAGAAGAAATAAGAAAAGCAAAGCAAAGCAAAGAAAATAAAAGAAAGGAAAAGAAAAGAAAAAGGAAAAGAAGAATTGATTGAATTTTTCTCTCTAGTTTGCATGATGACATTCCATGGTCTCTGGGCCCCGACCAAGGTAAACTGAAATAAGGATTAACTGACTATCGCAAAGGCTAATTTACAGAAACCACATGAGGAGTTCTGAGCACAGACAGCACAGATAACAAAAATATTATCCACGTTGTTTACAGTGGAGTTAGTCAGTTTATTAGTTGCAGTGCTTCATTATGTATAAACGATGCCAATGATAGTCTCCTAGTCAAAATAAACAGGCATAAAGTGTTCTGCATATACAATTTGTGGGGAATAGTTACTTTGCTATTTATTTAATAATTGACCATAAATGGAGTCAAAGTGCAAAGGGAAAAACTAAAAAAGCAGCCCACTAAGGGCTTTTTGAAAGATTGATAAATAATGTGGAATCTCAATTAGGCTGTAGAAGGAATGCAGATATTAAAAATTTGGTCAAGAATCTAATTAGCTGGAGGTAATTAAACAGTCTCACACGGGGTCATTAATCTTTTCCACAGACCTTTGATGTTTTGCACACTGTCTCCTAGTCATTAATAAAATTCATAACACTCCACTTTGTGCTGTTTTATCATCATGTTTTTTCTCTGTAAGAGCATAGAGCAAGTGTCATTGTATCACAAGGGCCTTACTTTAGTTAATTTCTTTTCCTCCCCCCATGCTTGTTAGGATTAACTATTTAATGATACAAACAAAAAGCAAATGGCACATTTAAACTTGTCCTCAACTTTAGTAAGTAATACAATTTTACAACTTTGTCATACTTATATTGCAAGAGAGAGAGAGATTTCTATTGTCCCCTTGTAAATGTTTCTTAGAAATGGTAAATTACAGTGGAGCTACATTTAGTTATCTAAAGATTTACATAGTCACATATCAAAGTTGTAACTTTTCAAAAAGCAGAATAATGATTTAATTAAGAAAAACAGACTAAATGGAAATTGTGGAACACAAAGTATACATTGAACAACAAAGCAGGAGAATGTCATTTCAGTAGTAAGTTTCAAAGTAATGCCATTTTTAAAACTGTCAGTGTTATAAAAGACAAGGAAAATACAAAGATTGCATTTAGAAAGTATGATTCCTGTGATTCAGAAAAAAACATTTTATTTATTTTCATAAGTGTGATGTTTGTATATTTATTATTTTATTTAAGTTATTAACCAAATACATTTCTGGAAAAAAAAACTTGTTGTTTTACAGAATTGATTATAATAGAGCATGTTACTCCAAAAGCCGTTCTACTTGTCCCCTGGTAGAATATATTGAATTAGAAGAGAATGCTAAAAGAGATTGAGTGGTTCTGAACATTTCACTTCAGAGATAATGTTCTCACAATGATGGCATAAGAGAATATATAGGAAATGAGATATTCATCTAAAAATACCTGAAGAATTCATAGGCATTCATTAAAGAAATCCGTGGAAATGATGTCTGCAGAATATTAAACACAGAAAATACTATTTTATGCTATTTGGTTGTTTCTGATAGGAAGATTTTCAACCACCTCCCCCCCCCCCCACCAAAAAAAAAACCCAAAAACAACCCTACAGTCATATGCCTATTTAATGAAATCAAAATTTCTGGAAGAAAATCACTTTTTAAATTTTAGGAGTTGTTACATATTATCTCCTATCTTCTCATATTTTGTGTGGGTGAAATCATGGCATACTTTCTTTTTTTAAAAATAAATGCTTATATTCCAAATAATTAGCATTGCTCCTTTTAAAAAAGGTCCTTTTTATCTAAAAATAACACAAAATATTTGCATAAAATTAAATTCTAAAATTTGAAGCTGCCTTTATGACAGACTGTCACATTTTAATATCTATACACACCTTTGTTTAAAAATCAAGAGAAAATAAATTTAGAAAAGGAAAATTATGTCATTAAAATCATAA
Organism: Puma concolor; assembly: GCF_028749965.1. Lineage (NCBI taxonomy): Eukaryota > Metazoa > Chordata > Mammalia > Carnivora > Felidae > Puma > Puma concolor. Next base: position 138,227,903 of record NC_141674.1, on the reverse strand, counting down.
AACAAAAGCTCATATTAAAGAAAAATGTCTTTGACTCTTCATTAATGGTGCATTATGTAAGATTGAGATACAATCCATTAGACATAATGTGAAGAGAGAAAACATCAACTTCATGTACAAAAAGGAGTTGCTTAGAAAATCCATGTGGAATCCCCAATCAAAAATAGAAACACCCACTCACATTGATTAAAATTTAATAGTGATTTGACTAATCAGTATGTTTATTCTAAGCAATTACATAGTAAGCCTAATTGTTAAATTTGTACAGCTTTGTTATTCTTGATCCTCCAGTGACATAAATTTAAAACAGGTTGAAGTTAATGACTAAAGGAATGTAAATAAAATAGTTAAGTGTTTTAAAATATTAACAGGCTTGATACCACACTGGAGTAACAAAAAAGGTTTAGATCACATTGTAAGCATCAGACCTGTGTAATGGATTCTACACTTTTTGTTTGTGGAGCAATTAATTTTCTTGGGTGAGGTCGTAAATTGGAGATCTGTTTTTAAAGATATAAAGTAACTTGAAACAAGACAAAAAGTATAAACGGAATTTATTGACACTGTATTTGCATACAATTTTAAATGGAGGAGTTTACATTTTATGCTATGTGTCCTTGTGCCTATGTGTTTGTGTGAGCTTAAGTCATGTCATTTTTATTGGGTATATTTCATCCAGGAGATATCGTCTATCTTAGAGGAAAAAAAAAGAGGACTGGACCACATATTAATGTAATTTATCATTATGTGGCATATGAAAACACACATAAAAACAGTTTTAAAACATAGTGATTTAACTGTAAATAAAAAAAAACATGTATTTAATAATAAATAGCAAAGTTTCATTTTCATGAAAAACTAGTTAAAATACATAAATATGAAACATTTAGAAGTTTGTTGTGTTGGTATATGCTGTGTTAGCTAACTGGAGACTAAAGTGTGCTTTGAATAGTTTGCTCAAAAATCGAGAAATATATATAATTTGGCAGATATTTTGCTAAATTTATCTTTACCTCTGTTGGTCCTAGAATTTTAATCTATTTCTTTAAGAGTAACAAGGGACAAAAAAGGAGTTCAATAGTATGAGTGTTTGAGGTTCAGTACCACCTCCCAATTTCCTGGTTAACTGTAAGGTCATTCCCCAAACAGCAGGGCATAGGGGAAATATACAATTCTGGAGTCATTATATCATTTCCTGTCCTGTTTCCTGTCAACTGTTTCTGCCAGAAATGGCTAATAATGACCTATTTTCACCAAGCAATAGGAGAAGCTGAAGTCAGAATTAATGCTGTAGAGTTATATCTCTTTCCTAAATGTAGTTATAAAATCTGGACTAAAGAGGGCAGGAGATACTCTATAAAAAAACTACAGAAGACCAAGAAAAAAATCTCTACGAGAAAGTCATGAATACATTGCAGTATACAATAAACTGATTTATTTTCAATAAAACCTGTATAAATGTTATAATTACTTTGATGCCTTAACTAGAGTTTCAGTGATATTTGTGGATAGTGAGCTTTCCTCACACTGATTATTCAGTTTACTTCTCTGCATTTGTATTGGAGATGAATGTTTTTAAAACATTCCTTTAGATTATAGTTTCCTTCTGGGTATATTAGGAGCAAGGATATTAATAGTAGCCTCGAACTAGGAAACATGTCATGTCACTTAGGGTAAAATATGAGGTCTTTTCTAATCTTTACTCCGTCTTCAAACTTAAGTTTTAAAACCCATGACAACATATGTCACAAATGGATTTCTCTCAGAATTAATGTGAATTTCCACGGATGTACTAGCTGAATAGAATTCTCAACTATTCAGTGCAAATTCATGCCTTCCTCTTTCCTTTTTTGTTATTTTATGAATTTATCTGGCAAAATTGAAAATCTGAAATCAGTCCACATGCCGAGATGTCGATTAATGGTAATGATCATCATGTTTAGGTTGGTATTCAAAATATATTGGTGAATAAGAGATAAGGCACACTAACTTCTTCCTTCTTTGTTTTTAATTGACACACATATTTATTTTAATCTGTAGATATCTAGTTAAACTGACACCTCCAAAGACATTTGTAGATATTTGGATTATTAAGTAAACAGGGAAATAGTTCTCTGAAACAATTCATACTATATTTTTCATTTGACTCTTATCCAGTTTATTATTATTTGCAAAATGCCAAATTTTAACTTTTTAAAAATATATCCTTAGAAAAATATTTAACAATTATTGGGATATGTTACTTGTTATGACAATAAATATTTTTTTCAATATAGTGTACTTTAACATAGTATCTAATTCTTAACTATGAAGGTGTTACATTAAATAATTATTATAATTCCTGTAATGGATCTGAATGCCATTTTATTGACCAAATAAGTTTAAAACTTGAATAGCCAAAAATAAAAAATCAAAGTGCTTGACCTTATTAACGGGATAATGCATTTAGGCAGCTAACGATAGTTACCTATACAGACTTTAACACTGAGTTTAAGTGTCTGGAAAACTCAGATTGCTTCTATCTGGGACAAATTTTGTAATTCCCCACCTCTCAGCATATCAGAAGTAAATATTGGTCCTACACATTTGGATCCTTCTAAGTGTCTAAGTAGTGGACACTTCTATCAAGCAAAGACTGAGGTAGATAGAGGCCAACCTTCTCTGGAATTTACGTGAATGCAAGAAACGGCCACCCTCCAAATCACAAGGAAAAGGCTGTAGACCACACTTACCCATGTCTATAAATAACTCTTTTTATATGGAGTGGATGAATCTGAGACACCTCCCTAATGTCTGTAAGGTGTTTAATTCTTCTGTCTTGCAAAGACCAGATTTCTGCTTATTTGAAGAACAAGGGGAAAAGAAGCCATTTCTGTTACAATGGAAAATAGCTTGCAGATAGTCATAGAACTTATGGGCGTGGGCGAATATTACTTTGCATTCATAAATAATAAATTTTACATCTGCAACAATGAACTGAGTATTTAATGCAAGTTTTATCCTGGTGTCTGTGGTCTGCATGTTTTATGTGTGAAACTTCCAAAATGAGATGTTCTGAAAATTCTACATAATTAAAACATTCTCATAACATCTGTTGATCATAAAGACTTAAAAATCTGTGACTCTTTGATTTCTGGATAGCATGTGGGTTATTTTGGACTTGCTGATGTCCAGGTTGTTTCTTCATGATTTGGTGTCCTAGAGCTGAAACCTTCCTAGATTTGAATTTAAAAAGTTTAGTATCAAGTTTGACTTGATACCTAGATGAAGGTCTCTACAACACTTACACTGATTGCTTTAGGACCACCTAAGGTCTTTCATTATATGCAGTGCCCTCTTGAAATCTACAGAATTATTTCATTTGCTGAAAACACATTATTCTATCCGTTGAAGTTTAGTTCACTTCAGGTCAGTATTCCATTCAGCAGATCTGAAGACAGTAAGCCAATCTGTCAGAATAAGCAAACAGATATTTCAGTACCTGGCATTCCTTAAAGTACACGAATATAATTCCAGTAAATACTATTTTATAAGACAAAGAGATAAGAAAGTCAGGGATGATATGGAAACTGCATTATTATTTTTTTAATGGTCCCAGGTTAACAGTGGGCAAGAACAATATTGAAAACTGTCCATGAAAGTCAGGCTAATAATGCTGCTTAAAAATTATTTTGTTCTTGAATAAAAAATACCTGAATTTTAAACAAATGGTACATTGTGTACACTGGGAAACTTTAGGTTGTTTTATTTTACTTCATGAAGATTTAAGTTACATTTACTATTCAGATACAATAAAAATATATGATTTTTGCCAAGTTGATACTTGAATAGGTATAACTATAAAATAGCAATGATGATTTTTTAAAGACATACAGATTTCCCAAGGTTACTCATTAATGTAGATATTTTAAGTATACTTAGCTACAATCATTGGTTATAAGAAGTGTTTATAATTTCATTTGTAAATCTCTTCTGATCTCCTTTAGCAATTTTTCCTCTTGTTCTTGTCTGTCACAGAGCTGAGTTTTGTTCCCAGTGCTCCTTAGCATTATGGGGTGGAGAAATACAGGTTTTAACCTAACAGAGTTTCAGTATCTTTATCTGAAAAAAAAAAAAAATAATTCCTATGATCACAATTCAGTTGTGTTATAGTTTTTGGCATTAACGTTCTCTCAATTCCTTAAGGTCTTAGGATATTTGAACAATAGCAAGATAACTGGAAAAAACATATAACCAAAACTTTTAAGAAGATAACACTGATCTAGATATATGAAATCTGAATTATTATTAAAAATCAGTCACAGTGATTTAGAGCTGTTCCTCACATATAATTAATTTCCTTTGACTCAGCCTGTACACAAGTTGAAACCAATGAACTCTAACACAAGGCTTAATTCAGTACTCATGGCACTGCCCTCGTACCTCTTCAGGTAGTCAAGATCCAACACTAAGATATAGCAACATGAGGAACCAGCACCTTCAGCCCAGTAGAACAATCAATGAAAATATTTTTAGTTAAAGAACAGAGAGTTGTGCTGATACTTAATTTTAAAATTTAAAAATGTAGTTTGTTAATTTATGTTTTCTAACTCCTCTGTATGTTTCTATGCAAAAAATACTTAGAAATTATAGTTTTATCTTCATTCTGTCTTCTCTGAAACCAAAACAAACAAAAAACAAAACAAAACAAAACAAAACAATGGTCAGTTCATCCCCAATTGAATGAACAGGTATAATTACTTCTAAAATGTTATTAGAGGGAGGTGACTGCTCATGTTAACAGAAGAGGGCATTGGAAAAAAAATAATTGCTTTTGATATTCATCTAAGCAACCTCTATCAATAGCACTTGCCATGGAGCACAATGGGGAATGACTCGTTTTCCTTTTTTTGAAAGTTTTTAGTCTAGTTCTGAGTGTGTGCAATATATTTCAGAATATCTTTTTCTTTTAGACTTTTCTATTTCACTTTCCCCTCTTCATTTTTCTTCTGACTGCCTTCCAATTTTTCCCTGAACTTTGTTCCTTCTGTGAACTTTTAACCCACTATTTGAACTCCAATTCCCTAAGAATAAGACTCATTAACTTTTAATTGGGGTTGGAATATAAGAAACGTTGGTTCTAGGGAATTGTTCTAATTTTTTTCCACCCTACTTTAAGCTCATTACCTTCATGACATGTGTTTGAAATATGTCACATAAAACAAACAAACAAAAAACACTAGAATTTAGTTGCGATCTTTTTAATTTATCATATAACTTTCTGGAAAGCAGTGGAACATACATATTGGAGATAACTGACAGTATCTGAAGAAAACGTGAATTCAGAATTTGATGAGACATTTCTTGGTCTTAGTGGGTTTGTTTCTACTTGGTGATCTGGGTTTATTTCATTACATTTGTTAATTTTTTTAAATGAGGCCTTTATAAAGAACAGTTAAATTTATCAATTTCCTGTAATGGCTCTGTTTTTGTTTTTTTGTAATTGCTTTTTTAAAAAGTGTTCTCTGATGTTTATTCTACATGTTTAACAAGTTAATGATAATAAAACACATTTAGGCAGCAACTAATAAACTTCCAAATATTAACAACTTCAATCATAATTTGGTATGGGCACCTCCAACTTTAGTTGTTTTTTAACTTTTTTGATTTTTGTTTTCTAACTTAACTAATTAATTTTTTGAAGTATAGTTGACATACAATGTTACATTAGTTTTAGGTGCACAACATAGCGATTCAACAAGTTTATACACTATGCTCTGCTTGCCGCAAGTGTAGCTACTATCTGTCACCATGTAACACTATTAAAATACCATTGACTATAATCTCTATGCTCTGTTTCATTCCCAGGACTTATTCTTTATTGGTTTTAAGTTTACTTATTTATTTATTTATTTATTTATTTATTTATTTATTTAATTAATTTATTTATTCTTAATGTCTATCCATCTTTGAGACAGAGAGAGACAGAGCATGAACAGGGGGAGGGGCAGAGAGAGAGGGAGACGCAGAATTGGAAGCAGGCTCCAGGCTCCAGTCGGACGCTTAACCGACTGAGCCACCCAGGCGCCCCTACTTATTTATTTTGAGAGAGAGGGAGAGAATACACATTAGCAGGGGAGGGGCAGAGAGAGAAGGAGAGAATCCCAAGCAGGCTCTGTGCTGTCATTGCAGAGCTGGTAACCGGGCTCAAACTCGTGAACTGTGAGATCATAATCTGAGCCGAAATCAAGAGTCATTAACTGACTGAGTCATTCAGGCACCCATGACTTATTCTTTCCATAACTGGAAGCCTGTATATCCCACTCCCCTTCACCCATTTTACCCATCCCCCAACCACCTGTCCTCTGGGAACGTTGGTGTGTTCTCTGCATTTATGTGTCTGTTTCTCTTTTTTGTTTGGTTTGGTTTGATTTTAGACTTCTGTAATGGCTTTTTAAATAAAGTAGAAAGGTTTACTTTTTAGCCTTAATTTCTGAAGAAAAATAAGCTTTATAAACATCATTTTGTATGGATGGATTTGCGTTCATCGAATTAACTTCCTCGTTCTCTTTTATTATCAATTGATAGATTCAATACTTGAAAATATTCTGAAAATTTAAGATTATATCATGTATTGAAGTATTTTCAATTAAAGAAATATCTCAATTAAATATTTTGGGGTGCCTGGTGGCTCAGTCGGTTAAGCTCCAACTTGAGCTTAGGTCATCATCTTGCTGTCTGTAAGTTCCAGCCCCACGTCCGGATCTGACAGCTCAGAGCCTGGAGTCTGCTTTGGATTCTGTGTCTCCCTCTTTCTCTGCCCCTCCCCCACTCACTCTCTCTCTTTTTCTTTCTCTCTCTGTCTCTCAAAAATGAATAAACATTAAAATTTTTTTTAAATATTTTCACCCTTCCAATTAAATTTCATAGTGAGTTAAAGCATCCATTTAATTATGATAAAGTGATTGAGAAAAAGATTTGCCCCACTGCATGCAAAGTTTTGTTCTTCTTTTAAAAATGTAGTTTAGGGGCACCTGGGTGGCTCAGTTGGTTAAGTGTCCAACTTCTGCTCGGGTCATGATCTCACAGTTGGTGGGTTCAAGCCCTGCATTGGGCCTTGTGATGACAGCTCGAAGTCCTAAGCCTGCTTCAGATTCTGTGTCTCCTTCTCTCTCTGCCCCTCCCCCACTCATGTTCTGTCTCTTTCAATCTCAAAAGTAAACATTTAAAAAATTAAAAAATAAATAAATGAAAATGTAGTTTATATTAGCCCTGATATCACACAAGTCCTGATACAACACATGAATGAAGCATATGACCAAAAGTACGAAAATCTACAGTGTGACCTTTCTTAGGGTTATAGCTCGAAAACAAGGGGCCAGAATGCCATTAAATCCACATTCTTTCATATGATGCAAATCTCATGTTGGGTGATATAAGTAGTTGTGCCTGAATAATTTGATGTTATGAAGTTCTATTCCCTGGAGTATAGAATGTCGGACCTATTTGAAAGATCAAGTTAAAATTGGTCTGCTTGATAATTTTTCATCTCTTTTCTTGATTTTCTTTTTTGTGAATTTTATTAATTATTACTGAATGTCACCATATAGATTAAACATTATGTAAAACTCCCATTTGTACCCACTAAACAATATATTTGATGCTGGATCAATCCAGGATCAAATGGGCTAAAGATATTTGGAACAAGTAGTATTTGCCCAGGAATTGGGAACAGTAGAGGAGTATGAGTATTTCTAAGAGATTAATCACAATATTAAACAATCAGTAGAAAAAAGCACGGGCAATCAGAGTCGATACTGGTATATGCTGGCTGAAAATTAGTAGTAGTTTTTCGTAGAAGACTGGGCAGTCTGAGATCTTCCCTTACAGACTAGTACTGATCACATGCCAAGGAACTGGTCCTTAATACAAAATACCTAGTTTAGAATTAACTTATTTTTCTTATAACAAGTAATGTGATCACACTATTTTTTAAAACATGAAAAATAGCTATAAATGCAAAGTTTTGAAGCACCGTATTTCTCCTATCTTATGCTCAAAAAGGTGTCATATTTGCTAGTTAGTGGAAAGGCCAATAAAACACACCTACCACTGGAAGAGGTCATCAAAAAGACATGACCACCAGTTAACCCACAAGTTGGACCCCAGCAATTAAGAGGCTCCTCTCCCCTTTCACTGTCGTTGAAATACGTGTTCCTCTTGCCTTCCCTCCACCCAGAAACTGCTTCAAGAATATAGCTTTGACATAGAAATGTGCTGTTGAGACAATCTGGACTGGGTACATAACCGAACTCAGTTAAGGACTCTGCTGAACTGATGCTAGTGGCAGGTGTAGAAATCTACTTAGTCTTGTGGCCATCCAGAGCAAGCCTCAAGACAAGGAAGTTCTCTTGCTTATTAAACCTGCCATCTACCGATCTTGGCTGGTCTGCCTCTTTCCTTGGTTTCCTTGCCCACTTATAAGAAGACTGATTTTAGATTATACTCAGGAAGCTCATGAGGAGGTTTCACAGTAACACATGCATATACACATATGTCCATACATACACAAATAAAACAAAATACAGTAAGATCATGTCTGGCATATGATGCTGTAGAACAAATAGACTTCAGAGATAGGGGAGTCCAAATGAAGCATATTTTGAGGAAATGTAAATTCAGCACCTAAAAAAATTAGCAAAAATTTGACAGGAAATGCAGCCAGGTTTACTGCAGAAGCACAGATCTTTAGGGAGTCTGAAGAATATTTAAGAGCCCCTTTTGTCAACCTTAGCCCTCAAATTTTATCTTATGCCTGAAGAGTGGTAATTTAGACTACTAAGTATTCATCTGACTTAGAAGAGCTGCTGTTTAGCCAACTGGAAGGTAAAGAGCTTATTTAAAGTCATCATGCTTAACCAGCATCTGGTATATCTTTAGCAGGTATAGATATATTCTGCAACACTATGAAACTTGAATTTGAAAGATTCAATGATCTTGGACAAAGGAGCTTTGAGATTTCATCGCCTTTGTTGACCTGTCTTTAAAATATGAAAATCAGGTTAGTTCTTAGTTCATTTCACATGTATTTCTTTCTCTCCTTAAATCTGTCTTTATGTGGTGGCTTGGGAGGTCCTTTTAAGCTGCAATTATTTGGAGACATATTTTCTTTAATTCACGAAATAGATGCACAAAATTAGGCTTGAATTCCTGGCTCCGTGCCAACGACTAGCAGTTTTCTTCAGCATTTTTTCTGTGCTGCTTCCATAACTGGATAGATGATGGTGACTTTTAATGGCTGCTTTGGGGCTTGGGAAAAATATATATACATGTGTATAGAAAAGAAAGCTATTAAGGACAGGAGATTGTTGAAAGCTTTACTGACTTTCATGCTGTGAAGAGAAGAGGCCAAGATACCTTATGCTTTTGATGCCTGAGGGTCACTAACCAAAAAGGGAAAGGAGAAAAACACACTCACATGTTGAGGCTCTGATTTGAAATCATTTTTCTTCTTTCCATCTCTGGGTACCCAAATAGGGTCAAAAAGCCAGCACCTCAGTTATTTCGTTGAAAGGTTAACAAATGTCTCAACTTTCAGCACATATTCCCACAAAAGTGAAAACTAAGTAAGTTGAGCTTCGAGTCACTAATGCTTTCTTCCTGTTACAACTGTAGCCTCATGGTGAACTTTAGAAACAGGTTCGAATTTTTCATAATAATTTCCCCCTGACATAAGTGGTAGATAATTAAACTAAATTCTTCCCCTCAAGAGTCAGGTTATTTCTGCAGTCGGATAAGTCAGATTGGTGTGAAATGTGATCTAAGGTTCAATCAAATGTTATCTCTTCTTTAAAAAATGGTATCCAAGTCAGTCATTACATGTATTGTTTACATTTAGGAGAAACTATGAGCTCATGTTATGACCAATACTATCATCTTGTGAAATCGCAAGTGTCTTTTTTTTTTTTTTTTAAGAAAATGAAAACAGTTCTCTCAATGTGCTTCATGAAGCTCTTTCAGCACTATCATTAATGATCTTGGGTAGAATGGAATTGAGATTAGTCAGAATAGCTACTACTGGACAACTGCCAAACATCAAAGCAAGGCAAACAAAATATGTAAATTCTGTATACATGCTGATTTGGATTTTTGAGAATAATTTTAGTTTTTTAAGTGGGGAAAAGAAAAAAAAGTTTTATGGGATAGACTTTAAATACTGTTGGGATTGAATATAATGGAATGATTTCAAGGTGGGAGAATTTTCACAAATTATTAAGCAATAATTAATTCCTTGATTAAAGTTTAGGAAATATATATTTATATTGCTTCTAAATTATATTTGTTGGTGAGTCCATACAAGCAACACTTTCCAGATGCTCCCGGGAAATACAAATAAAAACCACATTGAGATACCACCTCACACCAGTCAGAGTGGCTAAAATTAACAACTCAGGAAACAAAAGATGTTGACAAGGATGTGGAGAAATGGGAACCCTCTTGCATTGTTGGTGGGAATGCGGACTGGTGCAGCTGCTGTGGAAAAGTGTGGAGGTTCCTCAAAAAATTAAAAATAGAATTACCCTAGGACCCACTAATAGCACTACTAGGAATTTATCCAAAGAATACAGGAGTGCTGATTCATATGGGCACATGTACCCCAAGGTTTATAGCAGCGCTATCAACAATAGCCAAATGATGGAAAGAACCCTAATGTCCATCACCTGATGAATGGATAAAGAAGATGTGCTTTATGTAGACAATGGAATATTACTTGGCAATAAGAGAGAATGAAATTTTGCCATTTGCAACAACGTAGATGAAACTGGAGTGTATTATGCTAAGTGAAATAAATTAGAGAAAGATAGATGTCAACTGTTTTCACTCATATGTGGAATTTGAGAAACTTAACAGAAGACCATGGTGGAAGGGAAGGGGGAAAATTGTTTCAAACAGAGAGAGAGGCAAACCAGAAGAGATTCTTAAATACAGAGAACAAACTGAGGGTTGGTGGGGGTGGGTAGGGGAGAGGGGAAAATGGGTGATGGGCATTGAGGAGGGAACTTGTTGGGATGAGCACTGGGTGTTGTACATAAACGATGAATCACGGGAATCTACCCCCAAACCAAGAGCACACTGTATATACTGTATGTTAGCTAATGACAATAAATTATATTTAAAAAAAAATAAAGATGTAACTTACATAAGAAGAAATAAGTTTCCAGATGCTCAAAAATGTATAAGTTTACAATGTATTAGAAGTCATTCCTATACTTAGCAGTCCCATGTACATGATTGTTAGTTATTATGGAAATGTTTACACACACATCACACTGCTGTTCAACTGAAAACGATGTGAATTCTGTTCACAAAAAGTAAAATCATGTTTTTAAAATAAAAGTCAAGAAAAGCAACAAAACACAACATTTCTGTCATTTTTCTGTGTATGTATGTACTTATGTATGTATTGTCCACAGCTTTGTTTCCTTTGGGCTGATAAACATGCTACTATGCGCTCACCTCGCCACTGAAGAATGGTTAAGTCTCTAACCTCTCTCAGTCTAGTGCTTTTCCATTCTAGTACTCATTTGTCTGAACGAAAGCAGACACCTACTCACTGTGATGACTTAACTTTGCATGGTAACATACTTTTTGAGCAAATTTTACATGTTATCTTGTTTATCCTTATTTTATTGTGTAAGTAGATGGAAAATGTTATTATAGTTAATTGTAAACAAGGAAACTTAGGCACATAAAAGGGAAGTGATCTTTCTAAAATCACAGAACTAGTTGATGACTTATTTTTATTTTATACAAAGTAAAAAATTAATCATGATAAGTGTCTTGTATATTTAATCCCTGTTTCAAGGTAGGTATAGTATCTTCATTTTACATTTGAGGAAAGAAAATGTTAAAGTTAATTAACTTTCACAAGTTTATACAACCAGCAAGGGGTAATGTGCAATTTTAACCTGGCTAAGACTGACTTTAAAAGTCATTCTTCAAATATATATGGTCTTTAGATTGGTCTATTTTTTTTTGTATCCTAGTCTTATTAACAAATCATAATTTTCTCCTTTTTCTTTAGTTTTCTTTTCTTTTTTGGTAGAGATTATGACTCTCAATTAATGGAGCTCAATTTAATACAATCATAAATTTTGCAGAGAAGTAGCAGTTATATACTTCATTTGCAGATGGTTAAAATGTTTTGTTTTATTTATATTTTATTAATTATCCCATTACAAAAATCTCAGTGATCTCTGTACACAAGTATTTCATCAAAGAATTATTGTGTCTATGCATAATGTGTGGCTGTCATTGCAGAAAGGAAAAATAAAGCTAACCAGAATAAAATTTCAAGCTAAGCAAGGGATTTTTATCTTATTAAATATAAATCATGTTTGCATAAAGTTCACATAAAATAAACATAAAAATATAATAATATAATAATGTTCCTGTAATAACTAACCACCTTAGGAAATAATATATTATACATACTATTGATATTTCTGTGTCCCTTGCTCACATTTATTCTCCATCGTCTCTGCAAAGTACACTACAGTTGCATATTTAGTATTAATCCATCTCACGTATGGCTATACATTGTAAAATATATATATGTGTCAATAAACAACATGTAGTATTTATGTCATATATTTCAAAATATAAAACCACCCTTTTGAGTTATAAGAATACAGGCCTGCCTACACTGAGGTTGAACCAAGGCAATAGATACAAGTCCCTGCACCACACCATCAACTGAGCAATCATCCAGAAAAACGAAACAGCAGAATATCACACAGGAAAAGAAAGAGAGTGGAGATACTACATCTATGGCACAAACGTGTGAGAATGAAAACCCAGAATGGAGGAAGAACCATGAGATAATCCTTATCACCCTGCAACTCCCACTCTAAGGTCAGCTGATGGTAAAATACATAGATGGATGGATGGATGGATGGATGGATAGATAGATAGATAGATAGATAGATAGATAGATAGATAGATAAACAAAACAGCCAGAACCTTATACTACCATCCTTAAAGAAGGTATGTCCATTTGTAGGCATAAATATTATTTTCTTCACTGCTTTATACATTATGACTCATATTAGGTGAAAAATTGCAAGACAAAATAGAAAGAAAAATAGGAAAAACTCACATATTAAAGAGAAAATTTATAGATTCAGACACAGATATGATCCAGATGTTTCAATTATCAGATTGAACCTTAAAATAATCATGATTAATATATTAAAGGGTCCAGTAGAGAAGATGGGTATCATGTAGGAACAAATGGGGAATTTCAACAGAGAGAGTAGAACTAGAAGAATTAATGAAAATAATGCAAAGGAAAGGAACAGGGGATAGCAGCAAATAATAATAATAATATAATAATAATAATAATAATAATAATGCCTTCAAAAAGCTCACCCTCAAAATAGCTGAGGAAAGTAATTAAAATACAAAATTAACCAATAAAGTTATAAAAACTTAATCACAAATAAAGAAAACCAGGATCCAAAAGCTATGGTATGAAAAACCTAGAAAAACACACAAGTTGTAATAAAATATCAAGTTATCTTACACATATGTAATTAGAGCCTCATGAGAAAGGGAGGGAAAGAATATGCAAGAAGAAAGATTTGAGAGATAATAGCTAAGAAATTTCTAATAATCATGAAAGATATGAAACCACAAAACCAAGAAGCTCAGGGAAACCCAACAAGATAAATAGGAAAGCACACAACACAACTATATGCCCATAATATTTGAATTTTCAAATTGCTTTAAAAAAAGTTAAAGGGAACATCTTTCAAGGAGCCAGAGAGAAAACAAAAATAAGAAATACCGCTAACATCTCCTCAGAAACTATACAAACCCAAAGACAATGAATTGACATTTAAAGTAAAAAAAAAAAAAAAAGGCGGGGGGGTTGCCCGTGTGGCTCAGTCAGTTGAGTGTCCAACTTCAGCTCAGGTCATGATCTCACAGTCTATGAGTTTGAGCCCCGCATGGGGCTCCGTACTAACAGCTCAGAGCCTGGAGCCTGCTTTGCAATCTGTGTCTCCTTCTTTCTCCTCTCTCCCTGCTCGTACTCTGTCTCTGTCTCTCTTTCTCAAAAATAAATAAACATTAAAAAAATTACATTTCCAAAGTTTAAAAAAAGGTTAATTTAAAACTCTATACCTAGGAAATATAGTTTTCAAAAAAAAAGGGGAAAATAAAAACTATTATTTAGTTATTATTTTATTTTATTTTTTTTAATTTTTTTTTTCAACGTTTATTTATTTTTGGGACAGAGAGAGACAGAGCATGAACGGGGGAGGGGCAGAGAGAGAGGGAGACACAGAATCGGAAACAGGCTCCAGGCTCTGAGCCATCAGCCCAGAGCCCGACGCGGGGCTCGAACTCACGGACTGCAAGATCGTGACCTGGCTGAAGTCGGACGCTTAACCGACTGCGCCACCCAGGCGCCCCATAGTTATTATTTTAGTTACATATTTTTGTATGTCTTGATTTATGAGAATTTGTTATGTCTTCAAGACTTCTGTGCTGCTTGTTCATCTATTGTATAGATACAGTTCATCTATCTATATAACCGGTTCATCTATTGTATCTATTGTATATATTTTGTTGTATAAATAAACTCAACTTTTAAAATCCATTTACGGCTGATATACATCGAGGTTTTTTTTTTTTCTTAATGTAAACATTACTGAACTAAGCATTTGTAATTAGTATCTTCTGATAAATTATACATGAATTTTCTTCTATGGTATAGGGCTAGGTGTGGAATTTCAAGTAAATGTATATATGTATTATATTTTTTTTTTTAAATATATGAAATTTATTGTCAAATTGGTTTCCATACAACACCCAGTGCTCATCCCAAAACGTGCCCTCCTCAGTACCCATCACCCACCCTCTCCTCCCTCCCACCCCCCATCAACCCTTAGTTTGTTCTCAGTTCTCAACAGTCTCTTATGCTTTGGCTCTCTCCCACTCTCACCTCTTTTTTTTTTTTTTTTTGTTCCCCTCCCCCATGGGTTTTTCTTAAGTTTCTCAGGATCCACATAAGAGTGAAACCATATGGTATCTGTCTTTCTCTGTATGGCTTATTTCACTTAGCATCACACTCTCCACTTCCATCCACGTTGCTACAAAAGGCCATATTTCATTCTTTCTCATTGCCACATAGTATTCCACTGTGTATATAAACCATAATTTTTTTATCCATTCATCAGTTGATGGACATTTAGGCTCTTTCCATAATTTGGCTATTGTTGAGAGTGCTGCTATGAACATTGGGGTACAAGTGCCCCTATGCATCAGTACTCCTGTGTCCCTTGGATAAATTCCTAGCAGTGCTATTGCTGGGTCATAGGGTAGGTCTATTTTTAATTTTCTGAGGAACCTCCACACTGCTTTCCAGAGCGGCTGCACCAATTTGCATTCCCACCAACAGTGCAAGAGGGTTCCTGTTTCTCCACATCCTCTCCAGCATCTATAGTCTCCTGATTTGTTCATTTTGGCCACTCTGACTGGCGTGAGGTGATACCTGAGTGTGGTTTTGATTTGTATTTCCCTGATAAGGAGTGACGCTGAACATCTTTTCATGTGCCTGTTGGCCATCCGGATGTCTTCTTTAGAGAAGTGTCTATTCATGTTTTCTGCCCATTTCTTCACTGGGTTATTTGCTTTTCGGGTGTGGAGTTTGGTGAGCTCTTTATAGATTTTGGATACTAGCCCTTTGTCCGATATGTCATTTGCAAATATCTTTTCCCATTCCGTTGGTTGCCTTTTAGTTTTGTTGGTTGTTTCCTTTGCTGTGCAGAAGCTTTTTATCTTCATAAGGTCCCAGGAATTCACTTTTGCTTTTAATTCCCTTGCCTTTGGGGATGTGTCGAGTAAGAGATTGCTACGGCTGAGGTCAGAGAGGTCTTTTCCTGCTTTCTCCTCTAAGGTTTTGATGGTTTCCTGTCTCACATTCAGGTCCTTTATCCATTTTGAGTTTATTTTTGTGAATGGTGTGAGAAAGTGGTCTAGTTTCAACCTTCTGCATGTTGCTGTCCAGTTCTCCCAGCACCATTTGTTAAAGAGACTGTCTTTTTTCCATTGGATGTTCTTTCCTGCTTTGTCAAAGATGAGTTGGCCATACGTTTGTGGGTCTAGTTCTGGGGTTTCTATTCTATTCCATTGGTCTATGTGTCTGTTTTTGTGCCAATACCATGCTGTCTTGATGATGACAGCTTTGTAGTAGAGGCTAAAGTCTGGGATTGTGATGCCTCCTGCTTTGGTCTTCTTCTTCAAAATTACTTTGGCTATTCGGGGCCTTTTGTGGTTCCATATGAATTTTAGGATTGCTTGTTCTAGTTTCGAGAAGAATGCTGGTGCAATTTTGATTGGGATTGCATTGAATGTGTAGATAGCTTTGGGTAGTATTGACATTTTGATAATATTTATTCTTCCAATCCATGAGCAGGGAATGTCTTTCCATTTCTTTAAATCTTCTTCAATTACCTTCATAAGCTTTCTATAGTTTTCAGCATACAGATCCTTTACATCTTTGGTTAGATTTATTCCTAGGTATTTTATGCTTCTTGGTGCAATTGTGAATGGGATCAGTTTCTTTATTTGTCTTTCTGTTGCTTCATTGTTAGTGTATAAGAATGCAACTGATTTCTGTACATTGATTTTGTATCCTGCAACTTTGCTGAATTCATGTATGAGTTCTAGCAGACTTTTGGTGGAGTCTATCGGATTTTCCATGTATAATATCATGTCATCTGCAAAGAGCGAAAGCTTGACTTCATCTTTGCCAATTTTGACGCCTTTGATTTCCTTTTGTTGTCTGATTGCTGATGCTAGGACTTCCAGCACTATGTTAAACAACAGCGGTGAGAGTGGGCATCCCTGTCGTGTTCCTGATCTCAGGGAAAAAGCTCTCAGTTTTTCCCCGTTGAGGATGATGTTAGCTGTGGGCTTTTCATAAATGGCTTTTATGATCTTTAAGTATGTTCCTTCTATCCCGACTTTCTCAAGGGTTTTTATTAAGAAAGGGTGCTGGATTTTATCAAAGGCCTTTTCTGCATTGATTGACAGGATCATATGGTTTTTCTCTTTTTTTTTGTTAATGTGATGTATCACGTTGATTGATTTGCGAATGTTGAACCAGCCCTGCATCCCAGGAATGAATCCCACTTGATCATGGTGAATAATTCTTTTTATATGCCGTTGAATTTGATTTGCTAGTATCTTATTGAGAATTTTTGCATCCATATTCATCAGGGATATTGGCCTGTAGTTCTCTTTTTTTACTGGGTCTCTGTCTGGTTTAGGAATCAAAGTAATACTGGCTTCATAGAATGAGTCTGGAAGTTTTCCTTCCCTTTCTATTTCTTGGAATAGCTTGAGAAGGATAGGTATTATCTCTGCTTTAAATGTCTGGTAGAACTCCCCTGGGAAGCCATCTGGTCCTGGACTCTTATTTGTTGGGAGATTTTTGATAACCGATTCAATTTCTTCGCTGGTGATCGGTCTGTTCAAGCTTTCTATTTCCTCCTGATTGAGTTTTGGAAGAGTGTGGGTGTTCAGGAATTTGTCCATTTCTTCCAGGTTGTCCAATTTGTTGGCATATAATTTTTCATAGTATTCCCTGATAATTGTTTGTATCTCTGAGGGATTGGTTGTAATAATTCCATTTTCATTCATGATTTTATCTATTTGGGTCATCTCCCTTTTCTTTTTGAGAAGCCTGGCTAGAGGTTTGTCAATTTTGTTTATTTTTTCAAAAAACCAACTCTTGGTTTCATTGATCTGCTCTACAGTTTTTTTAGATTCTATATTGTTTATTTCTGCTCTGATCTTTATTATTTCTCTTCTTCTGCTGGGTTTAGGCTGCCTTTGCTGTTCTGCTTCTAGTTCCTTTAGGTGTGCTGTTAGATTTTGTATTTGGGATTTTTCTTGTTTCTTGAGATAGGCCTGGATTGCAATGTATTTTCCTCTCAGGACTGCCTTTGCTGCGTCCCAAAGCGTTTGGATTGTTGTATTTTCATTTTCGTTTGTTTCCATATATTTTTTAATTTCTTCTCTAATTGCCTGGTTGACCCACTCATTCGTTAGTAGGGTGTTCTTTAACCTCCACGCTTTTGGAGGTTTTCCAGACTTTTTTCTGTGGTTGATTTCAAGCTTCATAGCATTGTGGTCTGAAAGTATGCATGGTATGATTTCAATTCTTGTAAACTTATGAAGGGCTGTTTTGTGACCCAGTATATGATCTATCTTGGAGAATGTTCCATGTGCACTCGAGAAGAAAGTATATTCTGTTGCTTTGGGATGCAGAGTTCTAAATATATGTCAAGTCCATCTGATCCAATGTCTCATTCAGGGCCCTTGTTTCTTTATTGACCGTGTGTCTAGATGATCTATCCATTTCTGTAAGTGGGGTGTTAAAGTCCCCTGCAATGACCACATTCTTCTCAATAAGGTTGCTTATGTTTATGAGTAATTGTTTTATATATTTGGGCGCTCCGGTATTTGGCGCATAGACATTTATAATTGTTAGCTCTACCTGATGGATAGACCCTGTCACTATTATATAATGTCCTTCTTCATCTCTTGTTACAGCCTTTAATTTAAAGTCTAGTTTGTCTGATATAAGTATGGCTACTCCAGCTTTCTTTTGGCTTCCAGTAGCATGATAAATAGTTCTCCATCCCCTCACTCTCAATCTAAAGGTGTCCTCAGGTCTAAAATGAGTCTCTTGTAGACAGCAAATAGATGGGTCTTGTTTTTTTATCCATCCTGATACCCTATGTCTTTTGGTTGGCGCATTTAATCCATTTACATTCAGTGTTATTATAGAAAGATATGGGTTTCGAGTCATTGTGATGTCTGTATGTTTTATGCTTGTAGTGATGTCTCTGGTACTTTGTCTCACAGGGTCCCCCTTAGGATCTCTTGGAGGGCTGGTGTAGTGGTGACAAATTCCTTCAGTTTTTGTTTGTTTGGGAAGACCTTTATCTCTCCTTCTATTCTAAATGACAGACTTGCTGGATAAAGGATTCTCGGCTGCATATTTTTTCTGTCTAGCACACTGAAAATCTCGTGCCAATTCTTTCTGGCCTGCCAAGTTTCAAAAGAGAGATCAGTCACGAGTCTTATAGGTCTCCCTTTATATGTGAGGGCACGTTTACCCCTTGCTGCTTTCAGAATTTTCTCTTTATCCTTGTATTTTGCCAGTTTCACTATGATATGTCGTGCAGAAGATCGATTCAAGTTACGTCTGAAGGGAGTTCTCTGTGCCTCTTGGATTTCAATGCCTTTTTCCTTCCCCACTTCAGGGAAGTTCTCAGCTATTATTTCTTCAAGTACCCCTTCAGCACCTTTCCCTCTCTCTTCCTCCTCTGGGATACCTATTATGCGTATATTATTTCTTTTTAGTGTATCACTTAGTTCTCTAATTTTCCCCTCATATTCCTGGATTTTTTTATCTCTCTTTTTCTCAGCTTCCTCTTTTTCCATAACTTTATCTTCTAGTTCACCTATTCTGTCCTCTGCCTCTTCAGTCCGAGCCGTGGTGGTTTCCATTTTGTTATGCATTTCGTTTAAAGCGTTTTTCAGCTCCTCGTGACTATTCCTTAGGCCCTTGATCTCTGTAGCAAGAGATTCTCTGCTGTCAGCTATACTGTTTTCAAGCCCAGCGATTAATTTTATGACTATTATTCTAAATTCACTTTCTGTTATATTATTTAAATCCTTTTTGATCAGCTCATTAGCTGTTGTTATTTCCTGGAGATTCTTCTGAGGGGAATTCTTCCGCTTGGTCATTTTGGATAGTCCCTGGCGTGGTGAGGACCTGCAGGGCACTTCCCCTGTGCTGTGGTGTATAACTGGAGTTGGTGGGCGGAGCCGCAGTCAGACCTGATGTCTGCCCCCAGCCCACCGCTGGGGCCACGGTCAGACTGGTGCGTGCCTTCTCTTCTCCTCTCCTAGGGGCGGGATTCACTGTGGGGTGGGGTGGCCTGTCTGGGCTACTTGCACACTGCCAGGCTTGTGATGCTGGGGATCTGGTGTCTTAGCTGGGGTGGGTAGGCAAGGTGCACAGGGGCAGGAGGGGCAGGCTTAGCTTGCTTCTCCTTAGGTGATCCACTTCAGGAGGGGCCCTGTGGCAGCAGGAGGGAGTCAGATCCGCTGCCGGAGGTTTGGCTCCGCAGAAGCGCAGAGTTGGGTGTTTGCGCGGAGCGAGCAAGTTCCCTGGCAGGAACTGGTTCTCTTTGGGATTTTGGCTGGGGGATGGGCGGGGGAGATGGCGCTGGTGAGCGCCTTTGTTCCCCACCAAACTGAGCTCTGTCGTCCGGGGGCTCAGCAGCTCTCCTTCCCTTTGTCCTCCAGCCTTCCCGCTTTCTGAGCAGAGCTGTTAACTTATGACCTCCCAGACGCTAAGTCGCGCTTGCTGTCGGAACACAGTCCGTCAGGCCCCTCCGCTTTTTGCAAGCCAGACTCGGGGGCTCTGCTTGGCCGGCGAGCCGCCCCTCCGCCCCGGCTCCCTCCCGCCAGTCCGTGGAGCGCGCACCGCCTCGCCGCCCTTCCTACCCTCTTCCGTGGGCCTCTGGTCTGCGCCTGGCTCAGGCGACTCCGTTCTGCTAATCCTCTGGTGGTTTTCTGGGTTATTTAGGCAGGTGTAGGTGGAATCTAAGTGATCAGCAGGACGCGCGGTGAGCCCAGCGTCCTCCTACGCCGCCATCTTCCCTCTCTCTATGTATTATATTTTTTTTACATTAATGAATATCCAGAAAATTGCAATGTGAAGTGTTTTAATTAATTTACCCCCCCCAGCAGTGTAATGTCATTTATCGTTTTCCTAAATTCTTTTCATAATGTGTCACATCAGGATATTTAACATTTTGTCAAACTTCTTGAAATATAGCTGGAATCTCACTGTCATTTTAACTTATAGCTCCTTGATTACTACTGAGGTTGAGGAATTTTTCTATATATTAAAAATTTTTTTAATGTTTGATATATTTATGAGACCTATAGAGGCAGAGCATGAGTAAGGGAGGGCCAGAGAGAGAGGGAGACACAGAATCTGAAGCAGGCTCCAGGCTCTGACCTGTCAGCACAGAGCCTGACGTGCTGCTCAAACTCACAAACCACAAGATCATGACCTGAGCTGAAGTCTTAACTGACTGAGCTACCACGCTCCCCGGAACTTTTCTATATTTATTGGACATTTAATTTCTTCTGTGAATCAACTATTTTAATATTTCCTTATTCTTCCTAGTAAGTGTAATTTCTTTGTCTTATATTCTGTTCATTCATCCTCTGCATTTGTAAATAGTTTTTTTTGCAGTCTATTTTTCTTTCTACCTTTTTATGAAGTCTTTTGATGCATGGAATATTTATGTTTCAAAAAGTCAATGTAAAAATCTTTCACTCTTATGGTTTTCACTGTCTAAGTTTTATTAAAAATATTAATTTCTACTTTATCCAAATATATTTTCTTCTTGATATTTCAAATTTTAGCTTTCAATCTTAGATATTAAATATACCTAATATTTCTTTTTGAATAAGTAAGGTAGTGAGTAAATCTTTATTTTTCTTATGACGTGGTGCTCTAGAATCATTAGACCATTTATTCTCCACTAAGTTCAGTTGTATTAAGGTATTAATGAAATGTAACAAAATACATTTAGTTTTGTCATAACTAAGTTTTCATATATATATGCAGTCATAAAATCATCACTTCAGTCAAGAGATAAAAACGGAGGGTCTCCTGGGTGGCTCAGTCGGTTAAGCGTCAGACTTTGGCTCAGGTCATGATCTCCCAGTTCGTGAGTTTCAGCCCCACATCAGGCTCTGTTCTGACAGCTCAGAGCCTGGAGTCTGCTTTGGATTCTGTCTCCCTCTGTCTCTGCCCCTCCCCTGCTCTTGCTCTATCTCTCTGTCTCTCAAAAATAAATAAACGTTACAAAAAAAGAAAAATAGATCCCCAAATTTTTCATGTCCCTTTGTAATTTCTCCTCTAAACTTTCCTTTCCCACTCTGCCCCTAGACAACTACTTCATATTTGTTTTACTTATCTTCAGGGAAGCCAATTACATGTATATTAAGCTGCTTGAGGTTGTTTCACAGCTTAATAAGGATCTATTCATTTATTTTCTTGCCCTTTTATCTGTTTCATTGTAACACTATCCATTTCTGTCTTTAGGTTTACTAATTTTTTCTATTGCAAGTCCAATCTGCTGTTAATCTTATTCTGTGTGTTTTTCATCTCAATCATTTTACTTTTCATCTGTACGCATTTGGTTTTCCATATATTTCATGTCTATAGTTAACATGATTCTTGAGCATTCGGAATATATACTTCATATAATTTGTCTTAATGCCCTTGTCTACTAATTAATAATTTCTATTGAATCATTTTTCTCTTTATTATAGGTTGTATTGTTCTGTTTCCTTGAACACATTGAAATTTATTATTTGATGCTAATATTCTTTAACTCCTATATTCTGGATATTTTTTCAATTCCTATATTCTTAAACTGGGTATTTTTTAATTCCTATATCCTTAAGCTTTTCCTTGGTGTGCAGTTAAATTACATGAAACCAGTATGCTCCTTTCAAGATTTGCACTTAAGTTTTTTTGTTAGGATCAGAATCAGGACAGCCTTTTTGTTTAGGACTAAATTTGACTCACTAGTGAGGTATATAATTACATATGCTACCTGTTTTTTCATGAGTTACTGGGTTTTTCCATTCATGCTAATGGAAAACAATGAATGATCCTCTGTATTCCTACAGAACTCTATCTTTGTGTGGCTCTCTTTTTTCTGGTCTTCTGACTTATCAATTCAGGCTGTTCGGCCCCTTAGGACTCACAATTTTTTTTTTTTTTTTTCAAGTTGAGGAGACTATTATTCTCCACCAGGGTCTTCTTCTTCCTGCTGCCTCTGTCGCTTAGATATTTTCTTTGGGCATTAAGTGTGAGAAATCAAAGGCTCACCTGTTTTGTTTCTCTTCTCTCAGGGATCACTGTCCTGCATTACCTAATATCTGAAAATGGTTTTCTCATGTGTTTTTCAGTATTATAGTTGTTTTAGGACTAGAGCATGAATCCATTTCCTGTTACTATTTTTTAGCCAGAAGTGGAAGATCTCTCATTTTAAAGTTTTGGTTTTTGGTTCCAAATCACTGATCCATTTATGTATCACCACACAAATTCCACACTATCTTCCCACTATAGATTTATAAACATATTTAGTATATTAATAGAGCAATTCTCTTCACTTTTATTTTTTTAATTAGTTTCATTAAATCATAAATCTATTCTTTTTTATATAAAATTTAAAATTAGGGTAGCCTGGGTGGCTCAGTCAGTTAAGTGCCCAACTTCAGCTCAGGTCGTGATCTCACAATTCATGGGTTTGAGCCCTGCATCGGGCTCTGTGCTGACAGCTCAGGGCCTGGAGCCTGCTTTGGATTCTGTGTCTCCCTTTCTCTCTGTTCCTTGCCCATTTGTGTTCTGTCTCTCTCAAAAATAAATAAATATTAAAAAAAAAATTTTAATTAAAATTAGCTTTCCTATGTTCATAAAAATTTCTGTTGTAATTTTTATTGGACATACATTTAGTTTGAGATTAATTTGAGAAATCTAAAAATATGAAGTATTCCTATTTGTGAACACAGTTTCCATTTCTACTTATTTAGGTCTTCTTATCTTTTAATAAAAATAGAAGTAAAATTTTCTTTGTAAAAGTTTTTGAAATGTTTTAGTATTTATTTTCTCTTTATATTTTCAATTGTTTTGGACATTTTACATGCATTTAAATTATAATTTCTAATTATTTTTTGTCTAAGGGAACAGGTTGAATTTTTTTATCATAGATCTAATAGAAAATTGCTAAATTTTCTTAACTTTTTTTTAGCTTTAGCTGGTATATAATATTATATTAGTTTCAGGTGTGCAACATAATAATCTGATATTTGTATATATCACAAATGATTACCACAATAAGTACAGTTAACATATGTCACCATATAAATTTACACAACAAATTTTGTCTTGTGATGAGATATTTTAAGATGTACTATCTTCGCAACTTTTCAATATACAATAGAATATTATTAACTATAGTCACTACATCATTTTGACTTGTTTATTTTATAACTGGAAATTTGTACCTTTTTACCCCCTTCACCCATTTTGCCCATTGCCCACTCCATAACCTTTGGCAGTCACCAATCCATTCTTTGTATCTATGAGCTTGGCTTTTGTTGTTGTTGTTGTTGTTGTTTAATTCTACATATAAGTAAGGTCATATGGTATTTATCATTCCCTTTCTGACTTATTCACTTAGCATTCTGCCCTCAAGTTCCATCTATGTTGTCACAAATGGCAAGATTTCACTCTTTTTTATGGCTGAAATGTATTATAGTAGACATGTAGGTAGGTTGGTTGGTAGATAGATAGATAGGGATAGAGATACATAGCTCACATCTTCTTTATGCATTTATGCACTGATGAACACTTAGGTTGTTTCCATATCTTAATTATTATAAATAACCAATGCTGCAATGAACATAGGGTGCATATATCCTTTCAACTCAGTGTTTTCATTTTCTTTGGATAAATATTGAGAAGTGGAATTGCTGGATCATATGAGAGTTCTATTTTTAATTTTTTGATGAACTTACATTCTGTCTTCCACAGTAGTTTCACCAATTTACATTCCCACGAACAGAGTAAAAGCTTTCTCTTTTCTCTACATCCTTGCCAACACTTGTTTCTTGTCTTTTTGATAATAGCCATTCTAACAGGTATGAGGTGCTATCTCATTGTGATTTTAATTTTCCTGATGATGAATGATATTGAGCATTTTTTCATGTGTTTGCTGGACATCTGTATGTCTTCTTTGGAAAAATGTCTATTCAGACCCTCTGCCTGTTTTTAATCAGATTTGGGTGGGTTTTTTTTTTTATTTTTATTTTGCTATTGACTTGCATGAGTTCTTTATATATTTGGAATATTAACCCACTATCAAATATATGATTTCCAAATATTTTCACTCATTGTGCAGTTTGCCTTTTCACTTTGTTAATGATTTCCTTTGCTGCACAGTTTTTTAGTTTGATGTAGTACCATTTCTTTGTTTTTGCTTTTGTTGCCTTTGATTTTAGAGTCAAATCCAAAAAAAAAATCACCACCAAGGCTGACGTCAAGGAACTTACCACCTATGATTTTTTCCAGGAGTTTTGTGGTTCCAGGTCTTGCATTTTGGGTTAATTTTTGTGTATGGTGTTAAGACAGTAGTCTAGTTTCATTCTTTTGCCTGTGGCTGTCCAGTTTATCCAAATTTATTAAAAAGACCGTCATTTCCTCATTGGATATTCTTGGACCAGTTGTCAAAAATTAACTGACCATATAAGCATAGGTTCTAGACTCTGATCTGTTTTACTGATTTATGTGTCTTTTTTTTAATGTAATACTGTACTCTTTGGATTAGCATAGCTTCATACTGTAGTTTAAAATCAAGGAATGTGTGCTGGAATAAGTAGAAGAGAAAGCCACCTTGGAAATGTTACTTGAGAAATGCCATAGAACTCCTCCCTTAAAATAATTGCCCCACCTGTTCTGCCACGAGTCATGATATCCCCTTATTACCGATTCTTTTACTGAAAGCCATTTAAATTTCTTTAAAATATTAGTATTATATGGACAACATGGAATGACAAATCATTTCTAACTGCCACTAAAGCCTTATTTCATGCCAGTCCCACTGAGGAAAGGTAAAAAAAAAAAAAAAAAAAGAAAAAGAAAAAGAAAAAGAAAAAGAAAAAAAAAATCAAGGAGTGGGATGTCCCCAGCTTTCTTTCTTTTTCTTTTTTTTTTTTTTTTTTTTTGTGGTTCTATACAAAAATTAGGATTATTTGTTCTATTTCTGTGAAAATGTTTTTGGAGCTAAATTTTCTTATTAGTAATCTAGTCTAACTACTAGTCTAGTAATCTATATAGTCAATCCTATTCTCTATGAAAATTACATATACAATTATTTTCCATATACATTTTTTCCTATTCTTACAGTGTATGTTATACTAAGAAATGTTGGCATGGATGACTTCTTATTTCTTTAATTTATTGATTTAATTAGCTATGTTAATAGATTATCTGGAGTTGAAATACTCTCATACCTCTATAATAAATCTAATTTGATCAATTGTTAGACTTGAATTGATGATACCGTTGACAGCCATGAGACTGCCTATAGACCATCACCAACAAGGTAGATTTATTGTCTAGAAGTTCAGTTGCTGCCATCTAAATTCGCCACCTCATTTCCAACAAGGCCAATCTTCACACCAGCCACTGCTCTTACCAGCCAATGAGTAAGCCCAGTAAGAATCAATGATAACACTGGATCAGTCTTGGAAACAGGAGACATTTTCTGGTGGTGGACTTTGGCTTAAACTTTTCCTGATAGACTTGCTAAATCATTCCTAAACTTCCTGGAATATTTGATGCTTCCACTGAAACTTACTTGCCTTTCTCCTTGACTCAGGACCAGAATTGTACTGTGTGGCCTGCTGGTCCTCCCAGCCTTTTTAAAACTTTATCCTTGTTTTCTCTCACAGACATTTCCTCTAATGAAATCCTTGTGTGTTTAATCCCATCGTTATATCTGCTACTTGAAAGGCTTAGATTAACACAGCTCCTGGGATAGTCTGAGGAAACAGACTACAAGATCGGGATTGGGGAATGACTCATTCACTGCTCAACAGGCAAGATGACATCTTGGCTATTGGGTAAGGCATTTATATTACCAAGAAAAATGTGGTGGCTCAACTGTTGAAATTTTTGCCAACAGTAATCTGGGAAAGTTGCCCCATGAAGGGAATGCAATGAGAGGTATAAAGTTGTGGAAAGTTGAAATGTATGAGAGTAACAATGCCTACAGAGATAATGCAGTTGGCTAGTTACTGCTACATTGTGTTGAAGGCCTGCAGAGGATAATGACAGACTGAGAGCTTTTAACTAGCAGTTAATGTAAGAGTCACAAAGGGCATTATCTCCTATAGTGGACAGGCTGACACACATGAGCAGTGAACTGAAGACCTAATTATTAGGACTGTAGCACTCTAGAGACATTTGCCTGCTCAGGAAAACAGATCTATTTTGTAAAGAGTGAAGGAAATCTAATATCTTGAAATATGTGGACATATAAGTATGGATGTCCCTAAAAATGTTGATTTTTCAGCTTTCCTGGATCCCGAAGGCCTGCAGAAATAGTCAGTCCACCCTTCCTTAGTATGACTTGGCACTTAACTGTGCTAGAGTATGCTACAGTAGTCTCTCTGCCACAGGTGAAAGATAGTCCCCTCAGAAGCTGTTCTCACGTGCTCTCATGGTGGCCAGGCAAAAAGTAGGATTAAATCCCAGCATAATTTGGCTGAGGATGTGTTGGGTTTGATAAGGGAGGATAAGGACCATATCTTCAAAGAATTGAAAGATTTAAATTGGCATGTATTGGCAGGAATGAAGAAAATACTTCTAAGATGGAATTTTGAGACTCCTTGACCAAGAGGATCAGAATGTAAGATTTCTTGTAATGGGGTGTTTAGGAGGTGATTACATCATGAGGGTAGAGCTCTCATGAATGAGCTCAGCGCCCTTATAAAAGAGAGCCTAGGGAGCACCCTCCCTACTTCTGCCATGTGAGTAGACAGTAAGTCAGTTGTTTATGAACTAGGGTATGAACTCTTACTAGACACCCCATTACCTGGGGCCTTGATCTTGGACTTTCCAGCCTTCAGAACTGTGAGAACTGTTGTTTATAGGCCACTCTGTCTATAGTATTCTATTACAGGGGCCCTAACTGACTAAGCAGATATTATGCAAGTTGTAAGGAATATAAAGTATATGAGATTCCCTGGGAAAAACTGCACATCTTCCTGCATCATAGACATTATTTTATATCATTTATTTGAAAACAAGACAGATATAGAGTACATACAATATTTTTTATGGATTTAAAAATTTGTAAGACTTTAAAGAAAATATTATGTTTTTGTAAACCATATCAGCCTGATAAAACATAAACACACACAACTGCACGTACCATTACATATAGCCCTCCACCAAAGTTTGCATATGCACACACACTTACACATGCACATAACCCCATTAGTCTTTTGTTCTCCCAGGGACACTTAGTTGAAAAAGTGTATAAAACTCTGTCTTATAATATATTGAAATAATGACCACTGACAGAGGGTAGACCTAGTGTTGTTAAAGATGGCACTTGTCAAATGAAGGCAGACTGAGAACTTTTTACTGCAGGACTCCAAGTTGAACCTATATCCAATTTACTAAAAACTAGATTACGTTGTTTTATGTTATTCCCTCTTCCTTGTGTTAACATCTACCTCTTACTCAAGTTTTGCATAGATGTCCAGGCTGTACCAACTGGACTATTTACCTCCACATGGGATAAATATTAAAGGAAAAGCAATGTGTCCAACTCTAAGGAGGAGTGATGGTAACTTTAATTAGAGAGAGATGCCCCAGTGACATCTTGTTAACCAATATTGAGGCGGGGTGGGGGCGTTGATGCTGTAACTACGTCTCTTTATGTAAAGATTTTCCC
The DNA here is from genome assembly GCF_028749965.1 of Puma concolor. Lineage (NCBI taxonomy): Eukaryota > Metazoa > Chordata > Mammalia > Carnivora > Felidae > Puma > Puma concolor. The sequence goes on along the minus strand of NC_141674.1, from coordinate 138,199,278 downwards.
TATGTGGTTAGTAGTGGAGAATATGAGCAGAAGACTACATGCATAGCCTTAAAGCAGTCACTCCCTTAGTATGGGAAAATTGAGAAAAAGAGGTAGTAACTTCCCTAAGGTCATCCAGATAATTAATAGCCAAGCTATGATTCCAACCTAAGTAAGTTCAAACTCCCTAAAACATGACACCACATCATAAGCTCTTTTTTTTTATGTTGTATTGGAATATTTCATTTATCACCCAGGCATTTGTTCCAGTCTTAGACTATGTGTGTAGGCCAAGTAAATCTCATGCAAAGATAGTGTGATATGCCTTCAAAGTATAAAAAATTGACTATCATGATTATTTATTTCATGTCTTTACTTACCCAGGCTAAATGTTTTAAGTTCCTTCAGGCATTTCACATATATATATATTTTTTTTCTAGACTTTTTGCTTTAAATGTACTCTGCTGAGCATTATTTCTATTAAAGTATGGTACCCTGAACGTGCTCAGTAGATTCCAGTGTGGCATCATAAATACAAAATACTATTTATTGTAAGTATTCATTTAAGTCCTCTTTGTTTAGTATAATGACATGCCTTGATTTACAGTCTTAGTTTATGCCTGTTATCCCAGGATAATAGAGAACCTCCCTTTCATTTTTAAAAGGGACTAGTTTGGAAAATATACTATGTGATTATTCCATCTATAATCACATATGCCTATTTTTTTTGTGAGTTTTCTTTAGTCATATCTTAAGTCTCATAAATGGAGGTATCTTCTAACGTATGGACACCTTTTTAAGTCCCTCCTACCTTATTTTTCCTGTATTTCTGTTTGTATCCTTTTCCTTCTAACTGCTCAATTTCTCATTCACATAGACTATTTCTTGGTATAGCATCCTTCATAAAACTGTTTTATATTCTCCCCCAAAAGTCCTTATGCTACTCTCAAGTCAACAGGTTGATAAGACATTATTTGAGAGCACTTAAATATGTTCTGAACTAAGGCTTTGAATACTTCCCTTGTCCAAAATTGGTATTTTGAGTTTCTTTAGTCCTTCCAGAGAATCTGATACTAGATTTGAAATGAGCATCATTAATTGTGAGACACTAACATTTGAACAATTGCCCGTCAGTGCAAAAAGATTTGACTTTGTTTCTGATTAGCATTCCATATCTTAATTCTGTATATATTCCTTACCAGTGAGCCCTGTCTCTAAGTGCCCGTGGCACGTTAAATGTTTAGAAGCTGCCCTATAATATAGCACATCTCCTATAAGGCTAATATCCTGACACATCATATAAGAAACAAAAGAGTATAGGTACTTGGGCTAAGCAAGATTGCTCAGGAACTAATGAATAAATAATGATATTTCATGAATAATTCAAGATGAACGTCGGATGCCTCAAACAATCTTTATCTGCAAAACAATAAAATCTTTTAATGTGACCATGTGACATGCAGTACAAATAGGGATGGGGTTAATTGTCTCCTTGGAAGCATGTATTACACTCTTATATTCTGCCTCTGCATGAGGATTTAATGCACAGGTGAGGCCATAGAATAATGGGGATTTAGCAGCTCACTTAGAAAAGTGTATAAAATTGAATTCGAACCATAGAGAAAGGATTCTGACATTATGTTTGCCATCATCAAGGCAAGCATTTCCATATAAAGAAGAATCAACAGCAAGCTAACACAAGGAAATGTGGGGTAACAAAAGGCCGCAGCTCTGCCACTAAACTGAGATTTGGGCCAATTCTCTTGACCTGTTTGCTCTAAAGTTACTCAACTGCAAATTTGTAACTGTGTTGACCTTTAACCATCCCATGAGGTTTCCGCCACCTACAAGATAATATAGATCATTACAGTGTTGGTTCTGAGGGTGAAGAGACTTTTGCATATTGGTTTCTTTAGAATGTCAAGTGACCTGTCAGTTTCAAGAGATGGTGGTAGAGTATAGAGGGATTTTAAAACAGTGAAGCTAACAAACACCAACTGCAGCAAAGCAACAACAATAAAAGTCCAGTCAGGAGACTTCTAGGACTCCACAGGGAGTTTGTGTGTCCTCATTCATCCTGTTTCTATACTTGGATCTTTCTGATTACTTGAGCTGCAGCATATATGCATTATGTGACTTTATGTACCTCAGGCTAAGTGTCTATATCTATAAACTGAGTTTAAAAAGTGCTATCTTCATAGGGTTGTGTAAGGATTAGTTGAGGTAATACATGCAAAACTCTTAGCTATGAATATTAGCTACTATCTTCTGATAAACACACATATAACCAACCCATATAAATTATCATAGACAAAATATAACTTAAAAAAGATTTTCTACTACAGTAATCCAAGAAATAGAGTTATAATAACGAAGTGCATTTTTCCAATTACATTAATAAAGTTTAAGTTCGTTTCAGTACATGTGAAATTGCTATGAAATTGGGATTTCAGTATTTGCTGGTGAATAATGTATAACATTTTTAAAATAATTTTGTTATTTATATCTTTAATCATGTAAATTTCTAAACATTTTAATCTAATAATGCCACTTCTATAAATATATACAATGGAAAAACCAGATAAGATAAGATAAAGATAAGAAAAGATAAAGATATATATGTATCCTTGGCAAAATTGTTGGAAATGGTAAAATAAATAATGCTAATACTCACCTATAACATAATATAAAATTTAAATGATAATATGAGAAATGGTGTCACAAAATGAGAAGCTGGAAATACAAAGTATTACTGTGTTATCATTTCAACTCTGGAAACAGTCATATGAAAAAATACTGAGATTCAAATAAAAAGTGTACTACTTTTGTTTTCTAAACAAAATTTGAAGGATTCTTTCCTATTTTCCAAAATTTTTTTGTGATGTTGTTATATAGTTTATATGTAATGAAATTAGCTTTGGATTCTTGTAGAGGACAGATAATCTAAAACTTTAGCAAAATAATAATTATTTATGTTCTGAAACAATTATGTTTTAAACACTTACCATATGCCAGGCTCTGAGTTTTCCAGTGCTGAAAGGAGGACTACATGGTTTATTGAATTTGAAATGGTTTAAGGAAGTGACCTTCTAGCTGAACTATCAGCCAGAATTTGGAAATGCTTTCTCCTCCTCAGATCCAGGTAGCAAACTCATAGAAATGAGACTATCCAATTAAGATTGTCTTATATCAGATATTATTAGTGAAATTTATCTAAACTCAGTCCTAAACCCACACACATGCACACACACATACACACACACAATCAGAACTACAACATTTATCGAAACAGTCAGATAAAAATTCTAGTTTACTTATTACAATTCTAGTAGTAAGGCCCCTCTTGGGGAGATAAAATCACAATTCAATCCCAAGTCAGTGGAGATCCCATCGTTGCTTGCCCCAAGGATGATGACTTCTATTACACTTCCTGAAAATTTAGGAGTTCTAGACTAAGCTGTTTCATTTAGGCCTTCAAGACATGTTATCTCTGATTATTTTCTATTCTATTAAGTATCTTCCTTCATGGTTTGGGGGGAAAACACCTCATTGGGTTGTTTTTTATGATGATCTTTTGGAGTTACTCAGAATGGTTATGCCTTCTGCAAAATGTTTGTAATTTTTTTTCCCTAAAACTTAACATGTGACTCACAACTTTTAGTGTGTATGTTCAATCCATGCTTGATAATACATGCACTAATTACTCATAACTCCCTAAAGCTTGAGCAGGCTGTAGGTGACCTGTAGTTAAACACAAGTTGTAGTCATTAAGAGCCGATTGGAGGTAGGAAGAAACATAATACAAAGGATGGGTGAGTGAGGTACCTTTGGGGTTCCCACTATTACCAATAATACACATTTTTCCCTGTCTACTTTCCCTTTTGCTTCAAGTACTTGAAAATTGAGGTCTAGCTTTTCAAACAAATTAGAAATAAGTAGGAAAATAAGGTGGGAGACAATAAGGAGGTATACATATGTGGATACATATTTTTATATACACAGACAAAATGTAGTAATATAATTTGTATAATAGCTGTGTTCTAGTTGAATAAATGTTTATGATAGTTAGTTCAAAGATTTACTTTGCACTGGTCCCAGAGTACCTCAAAGACTATATTTTGGAGCTGTTCTAACATGGTTGGATATATATTCTTATACCAACAAACAGTGTTTGTCCAGGTCTTGTAATCATAGAAGGATGGCATTCTTTTTTTGTTTGTTTGATTGTTTGTTTCTTTACTCAGTTGGGTTAAAAACACATTTGGGAGAAATGATAGTGATTCCAGCAAAAAGAGAAGCAAAAATAATGTACCACAGACGGTAAGGCTAGAGGTAAGGAGATTCTCTGTTTGCTATGGCATTTTGCCATCAAGAGATGCTATTATAGGTACTGATAGACGAGGACACCAAGACTCAGAGAGGTTAAGGCTCCTGTCCCATTTTAGACTGTAGCTAAGTGTACCTGAATCCAGGTCTGTAACTGGAATCAGAACTGATTTCACTGTACTTTGCTGCCACTAAAAGGGAATTTTTAGTTTTTGCAGCTAAGATCAGACTGTAGAGGTAAAGGAGAGTCTGTGAATCTTAACTCAGTTGGTTATGACACATTTTGAAAATCCCAGTCTAGCTTGACCTCCTCATTTTACAGAAGAAAAAACTGAGATCCAGGAGATTTAATAACTTGCCTCAATTCACACAAAATCTAATTAACATTTGAGATCTTGGAAAAGCACTTCTTGAGATATAATACTATTCAAGTATGGGGCAGTTGTAGAGTCAAAAGGATCTCAAGCAGGTATCCGTCGTATCATTTTTTAAAATGAATTCTTTTTTTAATGTTTATTATTTATTTTTGAGAGACAGAGACAGAGTGTGAGCAGGGGAGGGGCAGAGAGATGGGAGACATAGAATCCGAAGCAGCTCCAGACTCCAAGCTGTCAGCACAGAGCCTGATGCAAGGCTCGAACTCACGAACAAGATCATGACCTGAGCTGAAGTTGGAAGCTTAACCAACTGAGCCACCCAGGAGCCCCTCTGTCATACCATTTTTAATCCATATCACACCAAGATTTTCTTCCATTTTTAAAATTCTCTTCCAGTTTTGAAGAACTCAGAAGAATATTCTTTCTTCTCTGAATTCAAGCTATAACAAGCATTACTATTAATGTTGTCATGTAACTGACAGAGCCTTCATGGTATTGCTTAAACATGTTTTATTGTGTTATATCTTCATAAAACTACATGTACACATGTATGCATGCTCTATGTATACTTTTAGAAAACAGCTGATCACCCATTTCCTTCACGAAGACCCTTGGTCTACTTGAAACTGTAATTATTAAGTCACTTCTGAAAGATTTTTTCAGAACTTAAAATCAGTAGAAGGTATATTTCTTGGCCAATCATAACATGTTTAGCTTTTTGATGAATATCTGCCTTTTTAAACTAACTTTTTGGCTGTAGAACCTCAAACTTTGTGGCTCTTGTGGAAGAGCTGGCTATGGCTCAGTACAATGTTTGATATCATTTTGTGAGTCAGAACATGCATTACTGTTTCTGTAGCACAGTGGAACATGCAACACAAACAAAAGATTTGTTTCAGTCTTTCTACTTGGATATTTTGTTTGATATGTTTCATATGGCTTCACTAGTTTTTATTAATCATGTCTTACATATCTGACCAATCTTCTTTATTGTTCAGGAATAGAACAAAAACTGTATCTGTTCTTATGAAGACAGTTGCTCCCCACCCCCCATCCCCCCCACCCCCTGCCCCACCAAGTTCTTTTAGAATCATTCTGAATCTCTTTGCACAGGAAATCTACCAAGTATGAAGCATCATATGAAAATTGAGTTTCAGCAGAATAGGGATGTGGATCTGAACTAATCTTCAAGAAAGTGTGCTACTAATTTCAGTCCTGCCACTGACTCCACGTATCATTATGGACAAATCATGCAACTTTCATAAGCTTTAGAGTCCTTGGCTTAAAGATGAATGATTTCAACAAGATAGTTTGTGTATTTTCTACAAACTTCCACCTTTTATAAATGTTTCACTGAATAATTTTGTCTCCTAAGTTATAATTCATATGCAGATTAGAAACCTGATGGGTGCCTGTTCTATTTTTTTCCTCTCTATATAGAGAGATTTATATACTGATATCATATTTTCTTGAGTCATTTGGAACAGTGGCATTTTTCCACAAATATGTGCACGCAAATGGAATACATGCGTCTTGTAGAAGCTGGAGAGACTACATAAGTAGTTATAAGCATAGCTACACATGTATACACATACACACAAACACAAAACACAGGGTGTGCATATATATACTGTGTGCACATACATTTTTCTCTCATTTACTCTCCCAAAGTTTATGTTCCCTTGAGCCAGAATCAGAACAAGACATCCATTTCACTGTACACAGAAGTCCACAATGAGGGAAAGTAAATAAGAATCTCTAATCAAACTCTGCTTCAGTGTTAGCACGTAAAACAAATCTGGCAGGTCGGTGGGAATTTTTGTCAATTTTACTACCAAGTGGATAAAAAAGTAATAGGCACTTATTTCTAAAATAGTTTTTCTCATTTCACATTAAGAAATAAAATGTTTACAGTGAAAATTTATTTTTGCAGTGGAAGTTAGAAAGTGTGTTAAACTATACCCAACTGTTTTGCTTTAAGTGTATAAATTTAAAAATGGCATTATATAGGAACAGACAAAGTCAAAAGGTAGGATTGATCTAAGTACAAAGTTTTACTAGCCAATTTTTTACACAGGATAGAAGGAACAGAGATTGAGAAACCAAGCATGAGAACCTTATGAAAGTTACAACAAGAAATAAAAAGTGGGACAAATTTCCATTTGTTCACTTTACTCATTTTCAAATAGTCTTTACACATTTATCCAGAAGCCAGGAAAAGTGGAGCAAATATTATCTTTGTGGGGAAAAAAAATATATATATGTGTATATATATATATATACACACATATGTATATATATACACATATATACATATACATATACATATATATATGTATATATATACACACACACATTTTTGAGATCCATGAGCAAGACTTATGCCAGTTGCATGTTTGTGGTATTCTAAAAAATAGATATTTATTTATTTATTTTTGAGAGAGAGAGAGAGAGAGAGAGAGAGAGAGAGGGAGCGCACTAGTGGGGGGAAGGACAGAGAGGGGGGAGATACAGAATCTGAAGCAGGGTCCAGGCTCTGAGCTGTCAGCACAGAGCCTGTTGCAGGGCTCGAACCCACCAACCACGAGATCATGACCTGAGCCAAAGTCAGACACTCAACCGACTGAGCCACTCAAGCACCCCAACATGTTTGCAGTATTTTAGTGTGGTCTGTGATAATTGCTGAAATTCAGTGCCCTGTTTGCAGTAATTAATTCATCTCTTAGTTTGTGCCTTTTCTGGTAGATATCTTAAGTGGTAATTTGAAAATTAAAGTAGTCATATATAGTAATTGTCATTGTGATGGTTAACTTTATGTATCAACTTGGCTAAACCACGGTACCCAGATATTTGGTCAAGCGCCAGTCTAAATAGCACTGTGAAAATATATTCTAGATGAGATTAACAATTAAATAAATAGACATTGAGGAAAGCAGATCATCTCCCAAAATGTGGGTGGGCCTCATCTGATCAGTTGAAGGCCTTAAGAAAAAAAGACAGGTCCCTCAGGGAAGAAGGAATTCTGCCCCCAGGCTATCTTCAACTCAAGTTGCAACATTAACTGTTGCCTGGACCTTCAGCCTGACCACCTGCCCTGCAGATTTTGGACTTGTTGCCCTTCACAATTGCATTCCTTAATATAAAGACATTTCTCTGTCTCTGTCTCTCTCTCATTCTTCACACACATACACACATGCATGTGTATATGTCCTATGTATGTCCCACTTCTCTGGAGAATACTGATTAATGCAGTCATGAGAGAGGGTCCTTCATGGGAGACATCCCGTCTCTAATCCCTTTAGGATGGAATTTGGGAACTGCCGGTAGCATAGCTAGTCATAATATCTCAAGTGAACCTTGTGTGGAACCTAATCTCAAAAGCAGTTTAGAACCTAGTTATTTAGGGATTTATGAAACACAGTTTTACATTGTGCATTTGTGTCTAGAGTAAAATGGGCAATTATTCCTTAATGTAGATCTTTACCATACCTTAAACCATTGAGCAAGTACTCATTCAATTTTCCATCTCTAAATTTTGGGTGCTGTTTGTAGAAAGAATGGATTGCAGTTAACTAAAATAGAGTGAAAATGTTCCAAGGAACCAGAAAAAAAAATAAAGTTTATTATCTTCTTACTTGAGTATAAATAAATAGATTATAAACACATAACCAAAGACTAAAAAAAAAAAAAATAGTAATTGAAAGTAAAGATTCAGATTCACACCTTGTCTCCTTTTCTGTGTCAAAAATGTTAAAACGTACAGCATTTTCTGTTTACAAAAAAACAATTCTGCATGTTAGTGTTTTACCTCTGAAACCTAGGTGATCATGTTATGCATTTTCTACTTGGAGGACAAGGAAGTAAGATAAAATATATTACTTCCTACTTTCATTACTTCCTTGCTTCAATTTTGGTTACTTATGGTACTATTTTTAATTCTTCTAATAACTATATCTGTATTTTATGTCATAAATTAAACCTCTGCTTTTTAAAATTTTTTGCTACAGTCTCATCTATCCGCTCATACTCTCCTTTTCATCCCAGACACATTTCAATTATATATACTACGTTACACTGTCAAATTTTACACCATATATATTGTTTTGTTACTGTTTAACCTCATAGACTTAAAAAAATACATTACTTATATTATTGTTTTACATATTATTCAGTGAAGAATGAAGTAGCATATATTAAATGTTTAAAATATACTGTATTTCCATCTTATTCATATTTGATTTTCCTGGGAAACTCCATTTTGCCTGCAATTTCAATCAATTTCTTTGTCTCTGTGTGTGACTTTTTGACAAGAAAGTTGCCTTCCTCATTATATAACCAAGAGCATCCAGATTCTTAATCACACTTTTTAGAAAAAGTTTTCTCTATCTTTATGAAAACATTCAACAAAGAGCCCCGTGGTTTCCTGTTCTCATTTATATTGATTATGCTTCAGACCTGTGGCCAAATTGTCAAGCTGAGAATTCTTTCATGTTTCTGGGTGAATTCCCTTTTTTCCTAGATCCTATGATGTCGACTACCATAGATTCCTTGTTAATTTATTGGAGGACATCAAATAAGTTTTTAGCACAAATGTGCAAAGTACAATTTCCAACTTGTCGCGTATTTGAAACTCACTTATTTTCCTTCATACTTGGTTGACTATGTCATGGAGCTTTCTCAGTTGCATTTTCAATTACTCTGCAAGTATATTCTTCAATGACACACTCAAAACCTCCAGTTCATGAACTCTTTTGCTTTGTCCAGATCCATCGGTCCTCCTTTTTCCCCCTTCTTCATATCTTTATGTGTTCATATCTTTATGTGACTTCGGTCTCATGATCCATGATTTTTTTTTAATTTTTTTTTAACGTTTTTATAGATTTTTGAGATGGAGAGAGACAGAGCATGAACGGGGGAGGGTCAGAGAGAGGGAGACACAGAATCTGAAACAGGCTCCAGGCTCCGAGCTGTCAGCACAGAGCCCGACGCGGGGCTCGAACTCACGGACCGCGAGATCATGACCCGAGCCGAAGTCGGCCGCTTAACCCACTGAGCCACCCAGGCGCCCCTCATGATCCATGATTTTAAGAACATTATTGCCAATAACTAACTTCCACCTTCTGTCTTTTCATCATACTCCATGAAAACTCAGACCTGATGATCCCTGCTATCTCTGTTTTCTGCACCTATTTCTGAGTTTACAACCATAAGTGGAGAAAATTGTGTAACAGAATATATCAGTGGCACCACAAATTTTTTAACTCAGACTTCAAATGGTTTTTCAATTTGTATTCGGTTTATTTGATTATACTCTTACAGCTGGATCCTCTCCATCAAAAATTAAACAAGTTCAAGTGTCTCCCATCTTAAAAGATAAAGTCACTACCTGTCTTGAGTATACATTTCTTTTTTTGCCCGTTGTCATCTTTGCTGCAGCCTTGGCGTGTGTGGATCTCAGCTTTTTCAACTCTGGTTTATTCTACAGTAATATGCTATGTGCCTTAAGTCTCTCAGAAATTCGTTGAATGTTTGATCTGTTTGGCTCTTTAATTCCATTCTTGATGTAATGGACTTGGTACCTTTTACATTCTTAACAGGGTATATATGGGTATGAAAAGTAATGCCTGTTTTCAGGTGACTATCTTGTATTTAAAGACTACATAAAGCTTGCATCACTATAGACTTAAGGGAGATAAAGGAGATAAATTAGGCCATTTATTCTTTAAATGAGGAAACTGATGTCAAAATAATCATGTGAAAGCATGATGTGATCAAAATATTTATATTAGGCTTGCTCTCAACTGCAACTAAATAAAAGAGAAATGAAAATGGAGATTACCATACTGAAAATACAATTATTTTTATTTTTGAAAAAAACATTAAAAAATGTATGAAAATAAGAACTTTATTTTTCATTTTAGTGTATTGCAGAAACTAACTTCTACCCCATTAGCCCTCCCTAATACTCTTGTTTTTCTTTAACATTAAGCTAGTCACATAGAAAGTTCTAGTTCAAACCAAGGTAAATTAAACAAGTAGCATCTTCCCAATAATTAGTTTTCCATTAATTTATTGTAATTTGTTTCCTCAAAACAAGCTCTAAAAAGTATTTAAATTTGGAAATTATGATAAAATGTTATCAAAAATACATAATTCAGTAAAATAAGTGTCACTGAGTATTCTTAATCCTGGTATATACATAAGACAATAAAATTATATCAAGACCTAGAATGTGACTTATACACAAATAAAAACAGTGCTTTAGGCAGAAAATTTACTAAATAATACATATTCAATATGATATTACTTTGGTTGGAGTAAACTTCTTATTGCTTCTCATAGGGCATGGCTATGGTCTGTATAGCTTGATGAGTCATGTTCTTACATAGCCTACTCATGATTTAATTTTAACAATTTAATTATCTGGAAATCATTTACTATAATCAAAGACTATGAAGTATTAATCAGCTTATCATGTGTCTCCATAGGAATGAAATTTTAAAAATAGTAATATATATACTTCTAATTGAAAATAACGAAATATTTAAAAATACATAGAAAAATGCATTATGCATTTACATTATTGTGCTATGTTACTTTCTCCCCAAAACCCATTTCTGTCAATAATTTTAGAGTACTAGTAATATAATTGTAATAATTTAAGAAATCACCCATTGAAATACTTTTTACAGTCAATGTTATTTCAAAAGTTGGTGCTATTTAAAAAAAAACAGGATATATGTTAGTACCGTTATCAAATTATAACATTAGTTTTCTTGATTTCATTTTATAATATTATTTAAGAATATTATTTTCTAAATATGTAATATTTTTTCTGGTGTATCGAAAGTTGCTTATCTATATCTATATCTATATCTATATCTATATCTATATCTATATCTATATCTATATGTCTATGTATAGATATATCACCTATATCTATATATCTATATAAAATGAATCTATTCCTCTTGAATTGATATCACTACTTGATACCTTGGATACCTTCTGAATGCTACCCTTGGTGACTAATAAGACACTACAAAATTTGGGAGAACGTTTGATATTTGAGTTACTAAAACACTATGGATGGGGTCCAAGTCTTTCCAAATCACACACTATGGTTAATGGCTCCATTGAGATTTTCTTTAACCAGTTTTCCTTGACATACACAAAATAAGTCTATGAAAATGCACACTTACAAATGTGATAATGAAAAAAAAGATGGCTTCTTTGCCTAGAACAACTGAAGCCATTTTTTTTTTTTTTTTTAATTTCTGTGGTTATTTCTTGTCTGCCTGTGGCATCTACACCAGTTCTTGAACCTAGAGTACTCTTGGTCAGAGTAATTAATGAACACTTGAGAAAGGAGTCATATAGTGACCAGAAATCACCTAGCATTTTTGTGAGGTGTTTTGTTTTGTTTTGTTTTAGGAGATACTACGATATAATTAAACATGTACTTGTGAACAGAAACTACAGCCAGGAACCTATACTGCTTATCATGACATGATTTTGATCCTAACAGAAAGTGTTTTGCTTTCTTGCCAAGTTCTTGATCTTGTAAGTGGCTTTCTTCTCCCATTTGTAAATACTTTATGTTTTGTTACATAAGATGGTGCAAAATATTTTATGTGCAAATTTTTAGAATTTTTTAAAGAAAATTTCAGAGGTAACTAGACATTTTCTTTAATTTTAGATTTTAAACAGAGTTTCATGTATAATATTTGATATTTTAGGGGTGCCTGGGTGGCTCAGTTGGTTAAGTGTCCAAACTCAGGTCATGATCTCGCTGTTTGTGAGTTCAAGCCCCCGGTCAGGCTTTATGCTGACAGCACAGAGCCTGGAGCCTGCTTCAGATTCTGTGTCTCCCTCTCTCTCTTCCCCTTCCCACTCACTCCCTGTCTCTCTCTGTCTCTCTCAAAACTAAATAAACATTAAAAATTTTTTAAAAAAGTAAAAAATGATTTGATATCTTAACAGCCTTTGACCTTTGATCATTCCAGTCTTTAAGATATTGAATGTATGCTTTCTCCCAATGATCTCTTCTTAATTTTTCATACTTATTGTTTCTAATTTTTAAATAATATGTTAATTACATTACTGCTTTGGTATGACACCAGAATAATATGAATATAATGAAGTATTCATGGGTACCTTCCAGTGATGAGTTAGTAAACATACTATATATATATATATACACACACACACACACACACACACATATAGTATGTGTATATACTATACTGTATATATATATACTATACTATATACTATATATAGTATATATATACTATACTATATAGTAATATACTGTACTATATATATATGTATATGTATATATATGTGTTTAGAATATACAGGCATCCCTCATTTTGCATTTCCTTTTATTGCACTTCACAGATACTGCATTTTTTTTTTTTTTTTTTTTTTTTACAAATTGAAGGTTCGTACAACCTCATGTCAAGCGAGTATCGGCACCACTTTCCAACAGCATTTGCTCACTTCGTATCTCTGTCACATTTTGTTAATTGTTGTATTATTTCATACTTTTTCACTATTATTATATTTGCAATGGTGGAATTTCATGATAAAACTTGAACGAATGAGGAGTTGCTTCTTAGGGATGAGCAAAGAAAGTGGTTTCCTGAAATGGAATCTACTCCTGATGAATATGTTGTGAAGATTGTTGAAGTGGCAACAAAAGATTTAGAATAGGACATAAACTTAGCTGATAAAGCAGTAGCAGGATTTAAAGCATTGACTCTAATTTTGAAAGAAGTTCTGTGGGTAAATGCTATCAAACAGAATACATGCTGCAGAAAGATATCATTCATGAAAGGAAATGTTAATTGATGTAGCTGACTTCATTTTCTTATTATTTCTTCATTCATCTTATTATTTCTTCCACCACTGTCTTCATCAGTCAGCTAGCCATCTGTATTGAGGCAAAGACCTTCCACCAGCAAAAAGATTACAACGCGTTGAAAGCTCAGATGATGGTTAGCATTTTTAGCAATAAAGTATTTTTTAATAAGGTATGTACATTGTTTTTTTTAAACATAATGCTATTGCATACTTAATAGACTGCAGTATAGTGTAAACATAAGTTTTATATGCACCGGGGAACCAAAAAAATTCATTTGACTCATTTTATTGCAATGTTTGCTTTACTGTCATGGTCTGGAACCAAACCCATAATATCTATGAGGTATGTGTGTGAGATGTCTTACATATATAAAAGATGAAAAAGAGATTAGGGAGCTTTCTTAATCTGTAATGACTATGGCATATCCTATACTATAGGATGGTTTCTATGTTACTTAGTCTAAAAAAATTCTGAGTTTTATTCTTTGCCCTTTTTTAAGATTAAGTGGAAACATTAAGTTAATTGAAAGCTTCTGATTATTTTTGGTCTTGATTACTATATTTAATATTATTCTAATAATATAGTTATTATACATTACATGTATAGAGTTAGTAGTGATTTAATAAGCTGTTCTTTTCAAATTTTGTGAGTTGAAGTAGTTTATCCACAATTAGTGCTACTCTGATATTTTAAGCATGGACATAGAATAGAAACATTATGTTGTTTTATTCTGAATCATTCTCCACCCCGTGTGGTATGTCCTCAAATCCGTTTTATTATGAAAACATTGTAAATGTTTTTGATGTGATAAATCTGACGTGTTTTCCTATAACTCATTCGTTGACTTCAGTAGAAATTGTGAGGAAGCACATTATATTTTGTGTTGCTATTTGTTTTAATTTTTCTGTTACATATAAATTAATACATTCTTGATTTTGCTTTTTATTATTTTAGATTAGAATGCAAAGCTATTTCATACCTAGACTTAGGATAAGTGTTGGTAATCCTTCCAAAGTGATATGTGGATTTTTTTCCCTTAATTGATTTTTTTACTCCTGGAGATTTGGTTATTCTCACAGGTGATAGAAGCTAAATTTATTGCGAGATAAATAGAGTTAGTTGTAGTAGCTGGTCTACATGCCACTGCTACTTAACCTCCATGTTCATATTTTGATATTTGACTTATTTCTGTAAATAGGTATAGGTCTATGGTATAAGTAAGAACTGTGTTGGTTTGCAAATTCAGGAGTTCCCCAGGTGAAATCTGAAACTGACCCCTTGTACCTAGAGTAGGAAGAGAGACTGAAAAAAGAGGCAGGACACTCCAAATTGGTAGATGGTAGGCTTAATAAGGAAAGGAACTTCCATCCAAGGCTTGTGTGGGTGGCTCCAAGAAGATTCTGATAACCAGAATCCTCAAGTTCATATAGAAGCCCTAATGGGGTTCAGTAATATATACAGTCCATACGGTCTCAACAGCACGTTACTCTCTCAAGGTTGCATCTATGAAACGGCTCCTGCTGTGGAAACAGTGGGTGGAAAGTGCATTTCCAGGACAGGAGGGAGTAAGGAGCCTCTGTCCTAGTCCAGTTCACAGGTCAACTGGCAGTCACATTCTCTTGATTAATTCCTTCAACACATTGGTAGTTATCATTTACACTCAGCACATCACCTAAAACAATATTAAATTAGGCGTCTCATCTGATTAGGGACCAGTACCCAAATGTGCACTTCTGTGGTGTTTATTCAAGGTCAATAAGTAACCTACCCAGGAGGAAAAGTAGCGATGGAAAAATGCCTGTAAATTCGAAGTTATCATTAAAAGACAGAGGAACTGAATACATACTTTTCTAAAGAAGACATCCAAATGGACAAGGGGTACATGAAAAGATGTCTAACCTTTCTAATCACCAGGGAACTGTAAATCATAACCACAATGACATATTACTTCACACTTGTTCAAATGGTTATTATCAAGAAGACAAGTGATTAACGATTCTCTGTTCCTGAGAATGTGGAGAAAAAGGAACCCCTCATATTCTATTGGTGGGAATGCAAATTGGTTCAGTCACTATGGAAAATAGTATGGAGGCTCCTCAAAAAAATTAAAAATATAACTACCTTAAGCTGATTTATTTCACTTAACATAATACCCTCTAGGCCCATCATGTTGTCACAAAGGGCATGATCTCATCCTTTTTTATGGCTGCATAATATTTCATTATGCATACACAAGTGTTCCACATCTTCCTTATTCATTTATCCATTGATGGACACTTAGGTTCCTTCCATATCTTGGCTATTATAAATAATGCTGCAGTAGCACCTGGGTGGCTCAGTCGGTTAAGTGTCTGTCTTTGGGCCAGGTCATGATCTCACAATTTATGGGTTTGAGCCCCTCATTGTGCTCTGTGCTGACAGCTCAGAGCCTGGAGCCTGCTTTGGATTCTGTGTCTCCCTCTCTCTCTGCCCCTCCCCAGCTTGCGCTTTGTCTCTCTTTCTCTTCCAAAAATAAATGAACAGTAAAAAAAAAAGTTTCTTCTTTTAAATAAATAATGCTACAATAGGTATGCATATATCTTTTCAAATTAGTGTTTTTTCCCCCTTTGGGTAAATGCCCAGTAGTTAAATTATTTGATTGTATGGTATTTTTATTTTTAATTTTTTGAGGAGCCTTTATACTGTTTCCACAGTGGCTGTACTAGTTTACATTCTGACCAAAATTACATGAAGGCCCATATCCTCACCAGCACTTGTTATCTCTTGTCTTTTTGATTTTAACCATTCTGACAGGTGTGAGGTGATAACTCACTGCAGTTTTGATTTGTCTTCCCTGATGATTAGTGATGTTGAGCATCTATTCTTACGTTTCATGGCCATCTGCATGTCTTCATTGGAAACATATCTATTCATGTCCTCTGTCCATTTTTTTTTTTTACTTTTTTGGTTTTTTGACCATTGGGTTGTATAAGTTCATTATATATTTTGGATATGAGTATTTCACTCATGTGGAATCTAAAAAACAAATCAGATGAACAAACAAACAAAAAGCAAAATCAGACCTGGAAATACAGAGAACAAACTGATAATCTCCGAGGGGATGGGGTAGGAGATGAGCAAAATGAGTGAAGGAGAGTGGGAGATACAGGCTTCCATTTAGGGAGTGAATAACTCATGGGAATCAGAGGCACAGCGCAATATTTTAATAATGTTGTATGGTGACAGCTACACTTGTGATGAACATAGCATAGGGTATAGAGAGTTGAATCACTATGTTGTACACCTGAAACTAATGTAGCACTTTATGTCAACCATATTCAAATGTTTAAAAATTAAAAAAATAAAAATGAAAATACAACTACCATATGATCCATCGGTTCCACTTTGGCATATATCCAAAGGAGATATCTGCACTCCCATATTTATTGCAGTATTACTCACAGTAGCCAAGATATGGAAGCAACCTAAATATCTGTCAATGGATGAAAAAAAAAAAAGATGGGAGATACACACACACACACACACACACACACACACACACACACACACAGGGATATTATTCAATCACAAAAACAAGAAGGAAATCCTGCGATTTGTGACAACATGGGTATACTGGGAGAGTGTTATGCTAAGTGAGATAAATGAAACAGAGAAAACAAACACTGTATGATATTACTTAATATGTCAAATGTAAAAAAGCTAAACTTCTAAAAACAGAGAATGGTGGTTGCCAGGGGATGGGGGGAGGTGGGAGAATTGGGGAGATGTTTAAGGGTACAAACTTGGAACTAGTAGATAAATAAATTGTGGAGATCTAATGCATAGTATAGTGATTATAGTCAGCAATACTGATTTTAAGCTTTAAAGTTGCTAAGAGACTAGATCTTGTGTTCTCATTACAAAAATAAAAGATGATTATGTGACATGACAGAGCTGTTAACTAACACTAAGGTGGTAATCATATTGCAATATATAAATGTATCAGGTTAACATGTTTTACATCTTAAATTTATACAATGTTACATGTCAATTATATCTCAAAAAGAAAGGTATCTAGGATATGAACAAAACATTCAGTACCTAAATATCTCACTTATAATTCCATGTTCCATAGGAGGAAACAAAAAGATATTCATGGATAACTTAGAGCTGGCAGGTTTCTGTTCTTGGAGTATAACATCAAAGAATAGTTGAAAATAAAAGAAGTTTAAGGAATGGTTCCATCTTCATTTATAAAATATAGCAACTGTAAAATGAATAGTTGTATACATTGCTATAAAATTTCTCTTATGTTGACTTTTCCCTGATCTTCAAATGCATTAGAATAGCACAATATTTCTCACTTTATGTTAATTATTGCTACTCTTAAAAGTCTTTAAACATTTTTTATCTAATCCTCCCATGACATTTCCATGTATATGTTATGTATTGTGTGCTCTATGTGTATCTGTGCTTTATACATAAAAAGAGTGAATTTTTTTAATCCCCAAATCTCTATCGCCCCTTCTGGGCAATATCACCCCATTTTCAGAATTCCTGAAATAACTCTAACCCTGAGAGTTAAATTTAGTTTTTTAGAGCATCAAAACCATACATGTTAATTCAAAACTGTGATTCAAATAATACATTAGGGTTAAAAAATTAAATACTGGGCCTAAAAATTTTTCTGTATAGGATTTTTACAAATGAATTTATGTAACATCATGTTCCATTCTCAGTAACATGAAGAAGGGCCTAAACAACTAACTTTGAAAACTAAACCTGACTAAAAAACTAAAAAGTTCCAATAAACCTTGAAGTTATTTTGATATTAATAACTCCCAAATAAGGCTTCATTCCAACTGGGCTATGAAAACGGATTCTGGGTGGTTCTGATTTAAGACATCCCTAAGATGGGGGTAGTCACCAGTTTTTCTGTCTTCTTCCTCTAGTGAAAACTGTTTATGCCCTCAAGTGAAGGAAGGAAGAGTTTGGTTGAAGTTCAAAACCAAACAAAAGATGCCATAAGTGTTCATTAAAATAAATGTGCCAAATGATATGGACAAGGAGGTTGATAATTACTTTCTATTGCAAAGATCTCATTTCTGCAGTTCTAGAAGTCTAAGCCTGGCAAACTGTGGTTCTATCATTAACTGGAAACTCCTTCAATTATGGAGTGGGGTCAGAAGTAATTTCTTACTGTGGCTTATACAACATGATGATCATTGGAAAGGCACTAACATAACACTTAAGGAGAAAAAATGATCATTTGAAAAGTACAGGCTGCGATCCACTTCTAAGACAGCCATCACATTATTGTTGATATAATTAAGTATTCTTCCAAACAGTAGCTAGCTTTTAAGTATCAAAGAAAAGATAATATTTTTTAAGTTTATTTATGTGTTTTGGGAGAGAGTGAACGAGCAGGGGAGAGGCAGAGAGGAAGAGAGAGAGAATCCCAAACAGGCTTTGCACTGTTAGTGCAGAGTCCAATGCGAGGCTGGAACCCATGAGCCATGAGATCATGACCTGAAACAAAGCCAAGAGTCGGACACTTAACTGACTGACCTACCCAGGTACCCCAAAACGACATTTCAGGGGCACCTGGGTGGTTCAGTCAACTAAGCATCCAATCCTTGATTTAGGCTCAGTCATGATACCACCATTTGTGAGTTTGAGCCCCATGACAGGCTCTGCCCTGACAGCATGGAGCCTGCTTGGGCTCTCTCTCCCCCTTGCTCTCTGCTTCTCGCTCATTCTCTCTCAAAAATAAATAAGCGTTTTAAAAATGACATTTCAGTTCATATGTTTGTGAGTCTTTAATAAAAATCAAAAATAATTCATAAGAAGATTACCAGTACTTTCCAATTCCATTAAAATATTTAACTGAGAGAAGATGTTTTAAAGAGTTTAAACACACGATAAAATTGAGTCATTATTAATGCTGAATTAAGCTTCTAGTGTTTAATAATTGAGCATATTTTGGGGGCACCTGGGTAGCTCAGCGGGTTAAGCGTCCAGCTTCGGCTCAGGTCATGATGTCGCGGTTTGTGAGTTCCAGCCCCACATTGGGCTCTGTGCTGGCAGCTCTCGTAACCTAGAGTTGCTTCAGATTCTGGGTCCACCCCTCTCTCAGCCCCTCCCATACTCATGCTCTGTTTCTTTGTCTCTCAATAATAAATACACATTAAAATTTTAAAAAATAAGCATATTTTTTCAAGTGGATACATAGTAATAGAATTTAGTAGGAATCAATAAAATCAATATTGCCAAATTCACCCGTGAAACACCAGACCTTCATTCTTAACTCTCTTTCATTTTGGGCCAATTACTAGGTCTTAATTGAGCAGCTCCATGGTATGAGCAACATAATCAACTTCCCATTCCTCCTTTGCTGATACATGCTTTGCTGCAAAAAGAAAAAAAGGGTGGGGGGAGATCCTTCCACCGTTTTTGACAGCTGTGAGAGAGGGACATTGACAAGAATGTACATGCTCAAGTCCAAATTGGAACCAAGAAAATTAAGTAGAGTTTTTTATGATGGTAACCTCATATTTCTCACCTGCCTGACTTGAGTTTCTGCCCTCCTTTCATGTCTGAATGTGGCTTTCTAGGAGAAGCTTTCAAATGAGTTATACTATTACAAAAATCTTATGATAAGAGTATCTCCTTAGCAATTAGTCAATAGACAGCAAGATTTAAATTAACATAACATAAATTGAAATATATATATATATATATATATATTTTTTTTTTATTTTTTTTTTCAACGTTTATTTATTTTTGGGACAGAGAGAAACAGAGCATGAACGGGGGCGGGGCAGAGAGAGAGGGAGACACAGAATCGGAAACAGGCTCCAGGCTCTGAGCCATCAGCCCAGAGCCCGACGCGGGGCTCGAACTCCCGGACCGCGAGATCGTGACCTGGCTGAAGTCGGACGCTTAACCGACTGCGCCACCCAGGCGCCCCTGAAATATATTTTTATTAAAATAACTGTTATGATACAGATTAAGTATGTAAGTCTTTGATATATTAATTGCCCATGATATACAGATATGATTTTTAAATCATTCAAATTCACATTACAACATTAGCAAGTTAATAAATGGAGACCAGTCTTGAAAAAGAGAAGCTTTGGTTCATTTATTTTCTAGGATGTTCAGATTACTAAGAGCCACAATTGAAGAGGTCTCTACTAGTGCAAAAAAACAAACCAAAACAAAACAAACAGACAAAAAACCTAAAATAAAATTGGATAAGAAAGTCTACATTTAAAATTAAGCTTTGATATTTTATAATTATATGATTTTTATAAGTTACCTTAGCAATAATACCAATAATAAAACAAAGAATAGTAAAATTTGCAACATTGAATTTTTATGGGAAAAATGTCATCGAAATAGCATCAGAAAAGAGCTTTATAATAAGAGTGTGGACTAGACTGGTACTGTCAGGATTGTTGTGATAGTAAAATGCAGCCAGTATGTTAGATAATAAAGATTTTATCTCCTGGTAGGTGCTTACACACTTACTCATTTATCTATCCATCCATCTAACTAAGAAATCCTTTGAGGGTATTGTGTAAGTGATCTAGTGGAAGTTTTTTTATTACTCAGGATAAAATACACTGTGTTCAATGAGAACAGCCCCAACATGTCACTGGAGTAACACCATGAAATCTTATTTCTTTTTTTTTTTTTTCAATATATGAAATTTATTGTCAAATTGGTTTCCATACAACACCCAGTGCTCATCCCAAAAGGTGCCCTCCTCAATACCCATCACCCACCCTCCCCTCCCTCCCACCCCCCCATCAACCCTCAGTTCTCAGTTTTTAAGACTCTCTTATGCTTTGGCTCTCTCCCACTCTAACCTCTTTTTTTTTTTTTCCTTCCCTTCCCCCATGGGTTTCTGTTAAGTTTCTCAGGATCCACATAAGAGTGAAAACATATGGTATCTGTCTTTCTCTGTATGGCTTATTTCACTTAGCATCACACTCTCCAATTCCATCCACGTTGCTACAAAGGGCCATATTTCGTTCTTTCTCATTGCCATGTAGTACTCCATTGTGTATATAAACCACAGTTTCTTTATCCATTCATCAGTTGATGGACATTTAGGCTCTTTCCATAATTTGGCTATTGTTGAGAGTGCTGCTATAAACATTGGGGTACAAGTGCCCCTATGTATCAGTACTCCTGTATCCCTTGGGTAAATTCCTAGCAGTGCTACTGCTGGGTCATAGGGTAGGTCTATTTTTAATTTTCTGAGGAACCTCCACACTGTTTTCCAGAGTGGCTGCACCAATTTGCATTCCCACCAACAGTGCAGGAGGGTTCCCGTTTCTCCACATCCTCTCCAGCATCTATAGACTCCTGATTTGTTCATTTTGGCCACTCTGGCGTGAGGTGATACCTGAGTGTGGTTTTGATTTGTATTTCCCTGATAAGGAGCAACGTTGAGCATCTTTTCATGTGCCTGTTGGCCATCTGGGTGTCTTCTTTAGAGAAGTGTCTATTCATGTTTTCTGCCCATTTCTTCACTGGGTTATTTGCTTTTCGGGTGTGGAGTTTGGTGAGCTCTTTATAGATTTTGGATACTAGCCCTTTGTCCGATATGTCATTTGCAAACGTATGGCCAACTCATCTTTGACAAAGCAGGAAAGAACATCCAATGGAAAAAAGACAGTCTCTTTAACAAATGGTGCTGGGAGAACTGGACAGCAACATGCAGAAGGTTGAAACTAGACCACTTTCTCACACCATTCACAAAAATAAACTCAAAATGGATAAAGGACCTGAATGTGAGACAGGAAACCATCAAAACCCTAGAGGAGAAAGCAGGAAAAGACCTCTCTGACCTCAGCCGTAGCAATCTCTTACTCGACACATCCCCAAAGGCAAGGGAATTAAAAGCAAAAGTGAATTACTGGGACCTTATGAAGATAAAAAGCTTCTGCACAACAAAGGAAACAACCAACAAAACTAAAAGGCAACCAACGGAATGGGAAAATGAAATCTTATTTCTAACTCACATCAGTCTAAAATAGGTCTGGCAGCTTTCATTGGCTGTTCTGATGCTATGACTTTTAGTTTGAGACTTGGGTTCAAGTCCTATCCCTGAGGTGTGGCTGAAAAATTCCTGAACCTTTAAAATTACCAGTTCCATCATTTGTAATTTGAAGGCAAAAATAGGAGCTACCTAGAGAGAAAATTAAATGGGGTAATGTGTATAAAATGGTTTGCACCAAAATAGCCCAGAGAATAAGCTCAATTAATGTGAGTCATTATTTTTCTGGGAAAAGTCAGGGTGTAAGGTAATAATAAATCAGTTCTGGATGCTCCAAGTCTTTCTCTTCTAACCTTTATGGGAACAAATCTTCATCCAGGGTTACAGTCTCCCCACCACCACCTCTACCCCCCGATCTCACAAGTCAGTCCAAATTCACTAAGACAGCAGCCTCTGATGTCTGATTGTCAATATGAAAAGTTCATTCTTTACACCTATGTTGTACTTTGGACATAGTGTTAGTGATTCTCTCTTCTTGTCATGCCTGTTATTTCTGAAGCAGACCAATAAAACCCTAAGAAGTCTTAGTCTAACTACCTTTACTTACTTCAGAGTAACTTTCTTGTTTTTTTCCATCTGACCTGGGAAATCACTGTGGGGAATTTAAACATCTCAGGCTCCATCTTTTGATCAGACTACATCTTAAAGTCTGGAATCCTTTTAGTATCTTTGCCTTATGTTCCTACCTCCTTCCTTCATGAGGAAATGGACAAGAAATAGCCATTTATGTTTTCCATTTCCTTATATGTTTTCCATTTCCTTATAGGGACACATGTTGGGAGACCCACCAAGCTTTTATTCCTCACACAAGACTCCCAGCCTTTCATTTCCTGTCAACAAAATGGACCACAGCTGGAGGTATAGGGGAACATTCACTTGTTTAACTCCTTTTACTCAAAGACAAAAATTCAAAAGAGAAAAACAACAAACACACACACACAAAAAAACCCAAAACCCCGAAAACACAAAATGACAATCAAACAACAAAAGAATCCATGATGGAAAACCTATGAATGTGGCAACACTTTCCAGAAGTTTGGGAAGTGGTAAATAGATACTATGAATTGTGACACCCTCAGATGGTCTTACTCAGCTTTCTTAATGCTATGTTGAATTAGTATTTTATGTTAAGAAAGTAGGAAACTGTTTAAACTCTACGTCGGACTGTATAGCTCAGTGAGGAGAACTATCATGTCTTCTTCTTCCCTATATATACTTCCTTATGATTTACTCAATCTTTGACACCTGGTAAGTGCTTGATGTATGTATGTGTTGAATAAACATTCAGCAAACATTTATCCTTGCTTGTTAAATGCTAGGCCTTGTGGTGAAGTGATTGGCTATACAAAGATCAACTTAGTAGCCATATACATAATAGACTTTTCAAAAAGTAGTTCTATTTTGCAAATTGGATTTCCAAAAATATCTTATGATATGGCAGAAAATTCACTGGGGGACATCTAATTTTTTGTAGTCTTAACCTTCAAACATGAAGGATAGAAAATAATGGTAAATTATAAACAAAATCCTAAGGACATGGACAGGAAGAAGTAAAACACTCAGTATTTGCAGATGACATGATACTATATATACAAAACCCTAAAGACTCCACCAAAAAATGATTACAATTATTAAATGAATTCATTTTAGTTGTAGGATGGAAAATTAACATACAGGAATCAATTGTGTTTTCTTTACACTAATAATGATGTAGCAGGAAAAATGCAGAAAATCCATTTACAGTTACATCAAAATAATAAAATACCTAGAAATAAATTTAACCAAGGAGGTAAGAGACCTGCACTCTGAAAACTAGAAGACATTTATGAAAACAATCGAAGATGACACAAATAAATGAAAAGATATCTCATGCTCATGGATTAGAAAATTTAATCTTATTAAAATATTCATACTACCCAAAACAGTCTATAGATTCAGTGCAATCCCTATCAAAATACCAACGCCATTTTTCATATAACTGGAATAAAATTTGTATGGAAGCACAAAAAACCGCAAAGAGACCAAACAATTTTGCGAAAGAAGACCAAAGCTAGAGGTATCATGCTCCCTGATTTCAAAACGTATTACAAAGCTATAGTAATCAAGTCAGTATGGTGCTGGCATGAAAACACATACATAGATCAATGGAATAGAATTGAGAGCCTGGGAATAAGCCCACACATATATGGTCGATTAGTCTATGACAAAGAAGGCAAAAACATACAATGGGGAAAAGACAGTCTTTCCAAAAAATGGTGCTGGGAAAACCTAGACAGCTATATGCAAAAGAATGAAACTGGACCATCATATTATGCTACATATAAAAGTAAACTCAAAATCAATTAAAGACTTGAATATAAGGCCTGAAACTATAGAACACCTATAAGAAAACATAGGCACTAAGCTCTTGGATATTAGTCTCAGCAGTGTATTCGAGACCAGTTTTCTTAGTCAAGGACAACAAAAGCGAAAATAAACAATTGGGATTACATCAAACTAAAAAGCTTTTGCACAGTGAAAGAAACCATCGACAAAACAAAAATACAATATACTGAATGGGAAAAAATATTTGAAAATCATACATCTGATAAGGGATTAATATCCAAAATATAAAAGAATTTACTCAACTTGATATCAAAAAACAAAGAAGACCTACAGATGGCCAATGGGCACACAAGAAGATGCTAGATGTCACTAATCATCAGGATAAGGCAAATCAAAACCACAAGAGATGTCACCTCACACCTGTTAGATTGGCTGTTATCAAAGACAAAAAAAAACAAAAAAAAACAAACGTTGGTGAGGATATGGAGAAAAGGGATCCCTTGTGCACTGTTGGGAATGTAAATTGGTACAGCCACAATGGGAAACAGTATGGAAATTACTCCAAAATTTAAAAATAGAACTTCTGTTTGATCCAGCAATTCCATATCTGGGTATTTATCAAAAGAAAATGAAAATGACAATTTGAAGAGATATAAGCACCCCCCCCATTTTCACTGCATCAGTATTTATAAGAATCAAGATGTGGAAGCAACATAAGTGTCTATATATATACATATATATAAGTGTCTATCTCTCTCTCTCTCTCTCTCTCTCTCTCTCTCTATATATATATATATATATAAAGAGATATTACTCAGCCATAAAAAAGAGTAAAATCTTGCTATTCGCAACCACATGGATGGGCCTATGCTAAGTGATATAAGTCAGAGAAAGACAAATACCATATGATTTTATTTATACATAGAATCTAAAAAACAAAAAATATCAGAAATAGTCGCATAGATACAGGAAGCAAACTGTCAGTTATCAAAGGAGGTGGGGTTAAGAGGTATAAACTTCTAGTTCTAAAATAAATGAGACACGGGGATATAATATTCAGCATGGAAAATACAGTCAATAATATTGTCATAGCTTTTTTAAAAAAAATTTTATATTTATTTAATTTTGATAGAGACAGAACACAAGTGGGGGAGGGGCAGAGAGAGAAGGAAACAGAATCGGAAGCAGGCTCCAGGCTCCGAGCTCCGAGCTGTCAGCACAGAGCCTGATGCGGGGCTCCAATTCACAAACTGAGATCATGACCTGAGCTGAAGTCAAACACTTAACCGACTGAGCCACCCAGGCACCCCAATATTGTTGTAACTTGTATGGTGATGGGACTAGGTACTAACTAGTCTTATTGTGAGGATCACTTCATGATGTATAAAAATATTGAATCACTATGATGTCATCATTTATGGTGTATGGCATTATTGATTATTGATTATAATATACCTAAATATTATCACTATGATGTGTATCATTATGACATATACCTGAAAGTTGTAGGATACTGTGTATCAATTATACTCGAATTAAAAAACCCTACCAGCAAGTAGACTAGCCAGAATATGAATATACATAAACTTTGAAATGGCATATTTTTCACACAGTTTTTTTTCCTGAGGCATAATTGTCATATCACATTATATTAGTTTCAGGTGTACAACATAATGATTTGATATTTGTATGAATTGCAAAATGATCACTACAATAAATCTAGATAACATCACATAGTTTGAAGTTATTTTAAAATTGAGGAGAAAGCCATCAAAACAATTGCTCTGAGGTCTTTTCCAAAGTTATATTTCAATTTGTATGTTGCTAATAGAGGATAATAGTGAGAAAGCCCAGTCTTAAGGCTATAGAGTAACATAAAATATATAATCTCGCCTCATGGTACATCCCGGCCAGAGATCGTTCAATAAAAGGAAATGAATATATACTAAAAATGTTCAGAGATAATTATGCTAGTTTTTCAGACTAAATACCTTGGAATTTGCAAAGACAGCTCATAGACAAAAGGGATACCACTAAAATCCAGTGCAATAGATTTCTCTATTCACAGTGACAGGAACATCTCTCTCAATATTACTTAGCTAATGAACGAATAGATCTGCTGTGAAGTTCCTAGGAGGCTCATTTTCTTGAGAACAGTAGTAAAAGTTAGCTGATGAATGACCTAAACTGCTTAATGTTTCTCCTTATAACTTCTGAGCAGCAAGGCGTATCCAGGCAAGTACTGAAGGAGTTATCCTCGGGAGGCCCCGGTGTCCTTGCAGGTTGTCAGAGGCAATGAGCCAGGTTTATTTCAAATGGCTCCTTAAATGAACATTTATTTTGTGCCAGTAACACGTTTTTGATTAACAGCTCCTTTGACTAATTTGCTTCCCCAAACAGCCCAATAAAGGACTCGTTTAAAACATAATTAAAAGCATGTTATTGCTAGTAGTTAATACTGATTAAAACAGGCATTAAGACAATTATCGTTGAAGGAAAGTAAGCACCCCGTAGTTAGTATAGAATCCATCCTTACTGTTTTTATGCATCTCGTACAGAAATGGCTACATGACAAGCTAGAGCAAGGGCTCATTTTTTATGGAATCATATCAAAGTGTGTTCCCATTTTGCTTGTTTCTTTCAGTGAATGTGCAAGTTCTTATATAGGTGGGCTACTGAAATAGTTTTTGCCTTGTGCAAAACACTCATATATTCAACCAGGTAAAGCTCGTTTTCAATCAATATGAACCGATTTGGGCTGTATGGGGTAAAGTTCAGCTGTTCTTTTATTGTTAATAGGACATATACCTTTATTCTTTCTAAACGCTCTCATTACACAAAACTTGCTTAGTCACATTATAGATTGACTGCAGTGGATGTTTTCATTACTGTTATTTGGCACTTTGATCCATTTGTTTTTGTATTACTTCTTGTTCAAATCATGTTCTGTTGTGGTGTGAAAGAAAAATAAGACCTTCAACGATTCCTGATTCTTTTTTAAATAGCATCTTTTTAAAACAGAACAATAGTGGAAATTAATATTATATGAAAGAAGTACATCAAGGTTTTGCAACAACTTCTCTGTTTTGCATCAAATTATGACTTTTCAGGAATTGAGTAGGTAATATAAAAAGAGCATGTGTTTTGCATGAAAGATTATTTTATTGAAAATGAAAATACAGAAAGCAGCCTCAGTTCATATAAAAGATTCCTTTCTAAAAATATTTTTCTTGTGAACAATTTTATATTTAAGTATAACCTCTTGTTCTGTGACTCTTCAAGAAGGCATATGGTGGAAATAATGGAAATTCAGTTTTGGTATACTTGAATACAGCAAAACTGCCTTTACAGAACGGATGTATAAGTCACTTAAAAATTTTAACATAAAAGATTGCGGAGATAAAACCATGCCAACGGATTTGATCATTTGTTTTAGATTCCCATTTTGCTCTGGTAGCCCCTGGACAGTCTCACAAATAGATGGCACTCACCAAGTACCTTGACAAAGTGCATTGATCAAGAGATGATTTGGCTTTTCCTTCATGGATCCAAGAAAAGTCTGGGCTGACTATAGTCACCAGAGACCGGTTTCCAAACATTGTACGGCTTACAGAGATAAAAATCAAAAATAAAAACAAAATACACACATGCACACACATATGTACACACATACGCACACACAAACTTGTAAGGTGATAGGTGGTCTAAAATTATATGTGGGTGGGGAGAGGGAATATAAAAAGGGAAAAGAGAAAGGTTTTTGTCATATTTGATATCAGTAATAAGTTAATTTCTTTTCATTCTACTGTAGGCTTTTTACAACTCTTCTGGATGATTCCAAGAGCTTTCTAAAATGTCTTCCTCTTTCTACTTTGGTTAATCCTTCACACTGCCATCAAAATTACGGTTAAAAAATGCAAATATGATCTCCATCTATGCTAGTTAAAACCTCTCCATGATTCATATCGATTTTTTTGATAGAGTTTAATTCTTTAATTATCTGACCTCACTCTATATTTTCAGTCAAATTTTCTGATCTGCTGTCTTGTGTACCTCATGAAACCTCATGGAATTGAACTGGTTTTTTAAATCATGTTAGCTAGTGGGAACTCTGGTACACAAAAGATAATTAACAATTTTGTTGAATAAAAATATATTTCATTTTAGGTATTACTAATATTGTGTCAACAGGTATAGGTATTTCTAATAGTGTATAAAACTGCAGATAGTATTTTGAACTATTCAGAGAATATTGGGAATTATTCCACTTAGATTAATGGAATAATCACAAGAAGTTGGCAACTACTACACAGCTTGAACTGGATTTATTAGGTAATAGTTAGGAGTTCTGGTTAGAAAAATGAGCTGTAAAATCCGACCTAACCGCCCAGTGCCTCAGTTTCTTCATCTGCCAAATGAGGATAATAAAACGTGATTTCTAGGGAAGAGTTAATGGGTTAATAGATGTAAATTTCTCAGGAGAGTATGTGGCAAGTTTTATGTAAAAATGAGCCTTTATATCAATCTCAGACATCTCTGTGCACCAAAAGAAACCATTACATCAGTGATGTCAAAATATCTAGGAATATACAAGTCTATGAATCTAAAGTAAACAGTTGTTTGTGTCTTCCTTTGCTCCTCCTGATCCAGATTCTCCCCTCTGCTCGAGGCCCAGGGCATTGGCCCACACAGACAACACTAATACACCCACTGCCCTCTAGCTTAAGGTGGGGTCACCCGTGGGGAGAACTGGCAGGAAAAGAAGAAGAGTGTGCTCAGAGAACATATTGCACTGGCACCAGTGGCTGACTGGGTTCCAGGACCTGAAGCCGACAGGCCTGGGCTGGGACTCACTCCATATGGCGCTCCCTTCCTCTGGGTCTAGTAGCCAAGACACCCTTTCCCCCATCAGGCGGTGGGGGTGGTGGTGGTAATGGTTGTTATCATCATCTTACTCCTACCAGCCCTGGTTCTACTCTTCCTGGCCATTAACTGCACTATACGTCACCTACATCTTTGAAGAATTCATTTATTCAACTCTTCTGAAATGTTACCATCCATTTCCTGTAGGGACCTTGACCAAAGTGATACTAAAAAGGAGTAATTTGATTTCAAAATCTTTTAACTAGTTTTGCTTGTCAAATATATTTGCTTATTGTGAAAAGTATCCAAACACCCACCTAATGCCAAAATGGTTGTTCTTATCTTTATCATGGTCATTACAACTGGATATTTGAATTGTATTTCATTAAAATATGGTTTTCACTTTATGGTAGTAGATTTTTTTTAATTGATAAATTGAGAAAAGCAGTTGTTTCTGGCAGATTTGAAACCAAAGCAGCCTTCTGAAGATATTGGGGTCATAATATGGATATTAACTAAATAGTAATGTATTGTCTTGTCTGGAAACTTAGCTTTTATAAACAATCACTTGGATCCTGGCAGAACATATTTGCAATATAATCTATTCTAGGGGCACCTGGGTGGCTCAGTTGGTTAAGTGGACGACTTTGGCTCATGTCGTGATCTCACGGTTTATGAGTTCGAGCCTCGCATTGGGCTCTGTCCTGACAGTTCAAGCCTGGAGCCTGCTTCTGATTCTGTGTGTGTATGTCTCTGCCCTTTCCTCACTCACTCTCTCTCTGTCTCAATAAAATGAATAAACATTAAATTTTTTTAATGTAATCTCTACTTACAGAAATATATTTGCCTATCTTGACAACTGAAAACAGTAAAATTGTCTTTCCAAGTAGCAACTGTTTAAATTCAATATCGAAAAAAAAGTTGGTGGGCAAGGTGGAGAGTGCATGGATAAAAGTAATAGAAAACACAAAGGGAATAGGAATTTTCTGCTTTTCATTACCCAAGGTATTATGCTCATGGCAGTAATGTTCAAATATACATTTATCACAGAGAGAGAAAGGAAGAACGAGAGGGAGAGAAAGAGATTTGAGAATCAGAAAATAATAAATTTGACTTCTGATTTTTTTTTGACTCATGGAAAATATTGCTGCTCTGATTGTACTTAAAACTCCATTGTTCGGGTAAATGCATTGAAATAATTTGTATTTTCCATCTGTAAAATGGGGAACACAGTGCCTTCCTTTAAAAGTAAAACATTTGGGGCGCCTGGGTGGCGCAGTCGGTTAAGCGTCCGACTTCAGCCAGGTCACGATCTCGCGGTCCGGGAGTTCGAGCCCCGCGTCAGGCTCTGGGCTGATGGCTCAGAGCCTGGAGCCTGTTTCCGATTCTGTGTCTCCCTCTCTCTGCCCCTCCCCCGTTCATGCTCTGTCTCTCTCTGTCCCAAAAATAAATAAACGTTGAAAAAAAAAATTAAAAAAAAAATAAAAAAAAATAAAAGTAAAACATTTACTAGAATAATTGAAAATATTTGATTGTGATAATAAAGCAGTGTTATTGAATGTTACATTTTATCAAGATATTTTGTATGTGGAAAATTATACTTGCAATTATAATAACAGATATATCAGCTTAAAATATATTTTGATGATATTACAGTTTTATTAGAAAGTTAAACTCGTAGAGACTCTTACCCACATATATTGCATAGGTAACTCTTTAGAAATTCATAAATTATATTTCTTTTTAGTTTTTTGTTGACATTAGCTTGTTTCACTGCATGATGCAAAAAACAAGCAAACATGGGTAACTTTTTAAAATCCTGTGAAATATAAAAGCCACTTCAAAGCTAATGGATAACAATAAAGTTTGAAGTTTTTTTCCCAAAACAGTTCATTTTAGGAAAAATTCAATGCAAATTTGACTTTACAGATACGCTTCCTTTCAGAAAGTAGCCACCAGTCTTTACACTCCAACATAATTTTAATTCCTGAAGTCTTATGGAGGACACATTCATTCTTTCTGATTATTTGGAAATAATATTTGTTTTTACGCACTCCAAACAATGGATGCAAACCTGGAAGAGTTTCCTATTCTCAGAGGACTTCTGCCCAGATCCATCAAGGCCAAGTAGCAGTCACTCACTGCACTTTGAAAACCAGCAGATGATGTCTGGTTAGAAGTAACAGACTTTGGCAATACTAAGAAATCTAAGGGCCTGTGTCTGTTTTGAAGGAAGCAAAAAGTGACAGATTTAAAATGAGTTGAAATGATGCAGTTGTCAAATGAGAATCTGTTCCAAAATTGAGATTTACTGAACCAAGAGTTTCTCCGCCAGTGCACTGTATTGGTCAGACATAGAAATTTTATGTTTTGGAGGAACAGCCAGAGGAAAACCAGCTGAAACAGCAGACGGTGTACCTCGTTCATGACTTTACACTTTCTGGCTTTTCTCTTGATGTCCCGTTCTTAATACTGTTAGGATACATCCTCTTACATTTTACTACCCAATTAATTGGAATGTAAAGAGTTCATTATCTACTGTGTGATTGTTTACCTTCTTCCTAAG
This sequence comes from Puma concolor, assembly GCF_028749965.1. NCBI lineage: Eukaryota > Metazoa > Chordata > Mammalia > Carnivora > Felidae > Puma > Puma concolor. The sequence goes on along the minus strand of NC_141674.1, from coordinate 138,166,924 downwards.
AGAGGAAGTTCTTAGAAGAATTTATCCAGCTTATACATGAAGAAGAAACTGGGGCAAAAAGTTTATTTTACTCTCAATCCAACTTATGGGCAATACTGAAATGGATCCTTTAAGGCAGTTGTGGTTCATATGTAAAAGAACTGATCTAATATTAAGAAAAAAAAATTGGCTTGGGGAATGCAGAGCTGTGGAGCCATGGAAAATAATTGTTCACAGAACTCCTGACAGTTTCAATCACAGGATTCCCTGCAATGACTGGAAGAAATTGCAGAGTAACTTGTTCAGGGACGATTCAGAAATTGATGCAAACCCAAAGGATGACTTCTTTGTTTCTGATTTAAGATGTGGACCACAACAAATATATCATCATTAAGTTATTTTTTCCTAATCCTTATGGCCTTAGGGCCGTGTGTGTGTGTGTGTGTGTGTGTGTGTGTGTGTGAGTGTGTGTGTGTGTTTTCCATGTGTTTGTACATAAACATGAAATTGCATATTTTGAGATGAATCAGGTTTCTTTTCATTTTCCCCAAACATTGTACTAGTTATCTATTAAGAATAAAATTTCCCCAGTAAAATAAACCTGATGTTGCTTTCCATCCAAGAGTTTGTGAAATTGAAGTTGAATTTAGACCATACTGTAACACAAAGAGATCAATCCTTTTATACAAATCCGTGTGTAATTCCAAACCAAATAGCTGCAAAATAAATTGGCAACGGGTATATTCTTTATAATACGCTGCCAGTTATGGAGCTGGGATAAACTAAACCTGGAATTTAATTACAAAAGAAAACCAAAAGAATCTGAAAGAAGTAGGAAACTGGGTAAGAATTCATTTTGATAATATGCTGAAAACCTCTTTCTTTTTCTATATCTTATTTCTTAAATGCCCATCTGTACATACTAGTTTCTTACAATTGAACTCAAAATCCCAAAGTAACTGAGAGTATATGCTCAGTTCATTTAAAGCATAGAAAAGCAAACAAATAAATAATTTTCATACTCTGATTGCATCTACCGTCTGCCCATTTACTTATTATCAGCATAGTTGTCTCTCTTACTTCTTAAATGCCTGCCTTTGCTAGCCCAAACCATACCAACGTGCACCCCCCCATAAAGCAGCTTTCTCCAGAGATACTTAATAAACATTTAAATCTATGATTACAACCCATACAAATGACACTCTCATAGAATTCTATGTACCCAACCTGGACAACCATACATGTATCGTGCTGTTTTAAATTGTTTAATTTTTTTTCTATCTTCATGTTTTCCATGAATATCTTGTACATCTCTCCCTACCATCCCTACCATGAGTGAAGAAACATACTCATTTAGAAATGTGTCCTGAAAATGAAATCCTCTAAAAAGCAATGGCTCATCAGGAAATTCACCACTTTACCCACTGGTTACAGAGACTTTTGAACCAAATTCTGTTCCACTTTCACTGGAAAGTATCACACTAATTTGGTAATCAAAGTGTCCTTTCAAAGCAGACACTGCTCTCTGGGTAGTGACCAGTATACTACAACTCATTTTAAGATAATAATCTAACAATATATTCAGAAATTTTTCATACATGTGCCACATTCTCAGATTCCTAGGGAGAAGCAATTCCTGTCAATTCTTAATATAGACATTAATGCCAAGTAACATATAAGAAACAGACTCACAATATTTTCCTGGCAAAATAACTATAAAACTAAGAACTTTGTGTTCTAGGACGTTTAGAATAATTCCACAGTGAGATCTGCTATTACAATGAATTTGTGAATCCTAAAACAACCTACACACATTTTGCTATATTGAAATATGAAATATCCAGAGAGGGATATTATGCATTTCATACATATAGAAGCATAGATTGCTCTTTGCGTTAATCATGGCCATTTGTGTGCATTTTTTATTTTTATTACCTAGGCTTGGAGCAATCTTTGCAAAACAGACCCATAACAAACACGTAAAAATGGAATAAAAAGCACATTCCCCATAAAGTGCTTGCACAGCACAGAAATGTAAAATTTTGGCACCCAGTCAGTTTTGTGTGGTATAAAAAAATTTCTTATATTTAAATTCTCTGTATTTTACAAGTCTTTTTATGTAAAACCTTAAGTGGAGTTGACTGTTTATCCCGGTTGATTTGGCCACGTGACGCCTTCCAGGTTGGGGAGCTCTCGCTTCGCTGTTTCTTATCAGCCCTCCTTACTACCGCCATGTGGGGCCAATTTGTTCCTTCTGCAGAGAAAGAAGGGGTTTGGATTTAATTTGAAGCCTTGACATAAGGTTTAATTTGCTAAAAAGGGGAGCTATGCCATTGTAAATCTTGGAGGAGACACTCAGGTTGTGAGAGCTGTCAGCCCAATCTGTTTTAAGCACTGTTTGAGGTGTTTGTTAAAGAAACTATATTTCCTTCAAGACCCTACTCACCTAATTGAATTGATGCTTAAATTGCAAATATAATTCTATTCTGTATTCTGATCAACTGTTTATTTTTTGAGAGAAGGATGATGGGTTATGGAAAGTTTCCATATGAAATATGTATTTACAGTAGATGCCCAGATTAGATAGTGGGGTATGAGTATGAAACTCATGAAAGGGAAATATTCATCTTATTTTTTACATCTCAATAAAAATAGAGGAGAAGGAAATATGATGAGCTACACTGGATGAGCTCAATAGAGAAATATGGGAGATTCTTAACTGTGAGGATTATTTTAGAATGAGTAGTAGTTATGAGGAAGCTGGGAAATTTTTGGTTTTCAAAGTTTTTAAAAATTAAGACAGATTCTTTTGGGCTAAGAAATGAAGAAATGGGCTAATTTTCATCCTTGGGTCTTTACTGTATTCCTGTCCCTGGAGCATTTGTGACTGTGAGGGGGCTTTCGGCTCCGATGATGACTGAAGGGGACACTGGCAGGCAGTGCATAGTGATGATGGATAGAAAATATCCTGCAGTGCATGAGCCATTTCTGTACCATTTCTGCCCTTCCTAAAATGACATTAACTCTGCAGTTAGAAAAATATACATAAATATCTCTTATTTACTCCTAGAAATGATATGTTTGTATGTTCATGTTTGTGTGGAATGTGTTTAATATTAGGGAAACAACATAGTCTGATATATAAGATCACCTTCTCTGGAGTCTATTGTCTAGATTTGTATTCCAACGTAGCCATTTGCTATTTTCTGAATAAGGTATATATACACTCAGTGCTTTAGTCCCCTCATCTCTAAATTTGGGATAGTAATAGTATTTGCTTCTGTGTTTTTGTAAGCATTAAATGAGTTAAGACATAGGTACTTAGGACATTGCAGCAAAACAAAACAATACAAAAATATGGAGTACAAACATTTGTGTTTATGGCTTACATGTTAGTAGTTATTATTAATTACTATTTCTTCTGTGATCTTGGACCAACTTTCTACAGTCTGACAAACTCCACTCCTTCCTTCATGTTTATTGCCTATATGAATAATTACGAAGTGTGGACTTGCAGAAATAAATTATATTTGCCCAAGAGTATTCAGAAGTCGAACACACGAAACTTTTGAGTTCCTTAAAAAAAGTCAAAGTATCCATGAATACTCAATTCTACTTCCAAACTTACCTATTTTGTGACAGATACATAGTGATAAATACTTTTGGGGATTATAATCTCCTATAGTGTTTGAGAGCTAAAAATCCAAGTCATGGAAAGTTTTAGAAATGGGAAGGAGTCATATTTTTCATATATTTAAAAATTACTCAGTATTTGTAGCTTATAAAAGATTTAAGTTGTAGCAATTCAAACAAATGGGCACAATATCACATTGTTTTAGTAGAAAGTGTGGATTTTTGATTTTTGAAAAGAAATTCACCTTTATTGCTTTGTATACTTATATAGTCTTGGGATTAATTTGAGAAATGTTATCATCAGACAGCATCCTTTGTGTTCTGGATAATAATTTTGCTTGGAAATGAGCACTGATGCAGTACTAAAAAGTTTCAAGCCTATTAATAGTGTCCTGTGGGCCCTACTAATTTGCTGAGAAACCTTTTGTTTAATTGCAATCAGTCATCAAGTGTTTTATAGAACTGCCGTATCCTTAAGTGTGTGCTAGATATTGTGAAGGTACTGGTGAAGCATGTGGCATAGGACCAGTACTTGTGGAGCTTGATGTCTAATTAGGAGGAAAGCAAGACTGATACATGGCCATTACTTTTCAGGCAGATAGATACCTCGATACCTTTGTGCATCTGCACTGCTCTGCACAATGGGTGTTTGGCAGTAAATAAGACAGACTAAACAAAAGATGGTGCTTGCTTTCTAGAGAGTTTGGATTGGAGGACAGACAGTAAAATAAAATATTTAATACCAGATGGGGATAAGGGTTATACAGAAAACTAATCTCTGAAGGGTGCTAGAGAGAGCAGGGATGAAGGTCTTCCAATTTTAAATAGGCTGAGCAGTAATTTACATTTGAACAAAGACCTGAAGAAGCTGAGGAAGCCAGCAACAATTAAAAGATTCCAGGTTGAATTGAAAGTAGCAAATACAAAATCCCATTAGCTAGAACTTGGCTGGTAAATTCCAGGAAAAGCAAGGAGGGCAATAAATTCAGTTAGAAGTAAATGAGTGAAGGGAATCTTCAGTGGGATATGAGTCAGAGGGGGCCAGATTGTATAGTCTATGTGGGCATTTTAGGACTTGGTCTTAACTGACTGAAGTAGAGTCATTGGAGGGTGTTGGAAAGAAGATTTATCTGGTGATTAATCTGACTTAACAGTTTTATAAAGATTACATGGCCCGCTGGGCTGAGTATAACCTTGCCTTCCCGCTAACCCCTATTACAGGAAACCCAGAGACCAATGAGGAGATAAAGATGATGTTATCTTAAGAGAGTGGTGGCTGTAGACATAGACACGGTGAAATTTCTGGATATATTTTTATGATCAAGCCAACAAGATTTGCTGCTAAATTCATTAGTGGGAAGGAAAGAAGGTGGAGTCAAAGAGGATGCAAGGTTGTTAGGTCTGGGATAGTGGGAAGAGAATTTGTAATCAATTGAGATGGGAGAAGCTAGTAGAGCAGGTTTGTGGAAGAATATTATGAGGAGTTTGAAGTGAGGTATGTTACATCTTAGCTGCAGGTTTGGTATCAAAGTGGGATGTCAAGGAGACAGTGCATACATTCCAGTAGGTTGGAATTTAGGGAGTAGGTCAAGGTTGCAGATGTAAATTAAGCTGTCTCAACTGGCTTTTAAAACCATGAAATTGAATGAGAACACAAGGAAGTGTGTGTAGCGAAGAGTATAGAGAAAAAAAGAGGTTCTTCAGTTTATCCTTGAGGTACCTAAAAGATACAAGTTTGGGGAAAAGGGGTGGAGCAAGAAAGCAGACAGAGGAGGAGTAAGGAGTGGAATAGGAAGAAAATAATTTTGTTTTGGAAGCAGGTAGCTGTTGGAAGGGAAGGCAGGAGCTTGTGGAAATTATATCCTGATTGCTTTTCCTTTATCTGAAACTAGGAAAAGTTATCAGCTGAGGGAAATAATAGAGACAGGTGTTTTAATGTTAAGGAAAGGGAGAGCTATATCTACTAGGAGCTTGAGAAAATGAGCAGATAGGACAATATCATATGACTACTGGAAAACCTTAAGAGCTGTTTGGGTTTTGTGAGCAAGAATTTATTATTTTTTTAATTTTTTATTAAAACAATTTTTAATGTTTATTTCTGAGAGAGAGAGAGAGAGACAGGCAGAGAATAAGTGGGGGACAGGCAGAGAGGGAGGAAGACACCGAATCTGAAGCAGGCTCCAGGCTCCTATGTGTCAGCACAGAGCCTGGATGCAGAGCTGGAATTTACAAACTGTGAGATCGTGATCTGAGGCAAAGTCGGATACTCAACTAACTGAGCCACCCAGGTATCCCTGTGAGCAAGAATTTAAATCCAAGCCAGTTAGGATGATTGTGTGGCTTTTTTCCTACTGACGTTAATCTGCATGCATGCCCGCAAAGTGTTCTCATTAACAATCTAGGTATCTAGGTATTTAATAAACTACTTGTATACTTAGCAGCTTAAAACCACAACAGCCTAAAACTACAGCAATCATTTGTTCTCCTCACAGACCTGAAATTTTGAGCAGGCCTTAGAAAGTGTTGCTCATTTCTGTTCACACTTTCAAAAGTATTGAGCCGTGGTGGTTTGACTGGAGCTGAAGGTGGCTTACTCAAGACTGGTAAGATGATGCTGCCAGCCTGCCAAGAGCTCAGTGGGCTGATGGCTGGGTCCTTGGTTCCTCTCCACGTGGGCCTCTCCACAGAATCATTGGCCTTTCTCACAGCATGGCAGCTGGCTTCTAAGACCGAGCCTTGAAGTGACACTTCTTTTGGTCAAGTAAACCACAAAGATCACCTGAGACTCTCTCAAGGAAGGAAAATTAGACTCCACCTTTACTGGGAGGAATATATGGACCTCTTTAGTCTAGTACACAACTTGGCAAGGGTTTGGATTTAGTCAAGTTTGGGTGTTTTTCCAGATGAGTATTATGAGGAAAATTAAGACCAGAGTATATTCTCAGGTAAATTTATAATGACAAATTATGAAATTTAATAGAGTAAGGTTGGGAATTAACACAGAAACAAAGTGATGACCTATGAAAAATTGGTAGGCCTAATGGACTTTAGCTTCCAGTGGAGTTGAACCATGGTTGGAGAAGAATGGGGGATCCCTAAAATCTGGATGTGATCATTTCAGGGATAGGTGCTTGGACTGAGATTGCAGATGTTTTTTGTTTGTTTGTTTGTTTGTTTTAGAGAGAGAAAGAGAGCATAAGCGGGGAGGAGCAGAGAGAGAAGGAGACAAGAATCCCAAGCAGGTTCCTCACTGTCAGTGCAGAACCCGATGCGGGGCTTACTCACTAACTGCGAGATCATGACCTGAGCCGAAATCAAGAGTTGTACCTTTAACTGACTAAGCCACCCAGGTGCCCCCGTAGATGGGTCTTAACGGAAACGATGTCAGTCTATATTATGATCTTGGAAATAAATGGCTATAAAAGACGTGCATTTTTAAAATGTATTTATTTATTTTTAGAGAGAGAGCAGAGGAGGGGCAGAGAGAGAGGGAGAGAGAGAGAATCCCCTATAGGCTCTGCACTGTAAGCACAGAGCCCGACCTGGAGCTCAAACTCACAAACTGTGAAATCATGACCTGAGCCTAAATCAAGAGTCTGACACTCAACCAACTGAGCCACCCAGGAGCCTCAAAAGATAGACATTTTTTTTTTTACAAAAAAGATAAATGAATGTGGTAGGAAGCAAAGAACATCTCGGAGGAAAACATAAATCTATGCCTTTAAGAATTTGTAAAAGAAGATAGCATGTGTTTTAACAAGGAGTGAAGGCATAGACACAGGAATAAGAATTACATGTTGGTAAAAACGCTGTTTTGATTAGTGGAAGGTGTCTACTAAGAGAAAAGACCACTTGGAGGATATTGAAAATCAAGAGGTGTTTAGATTTCACGAAATTAGATATAAGACATCATGAATTTTTCCCTAGAAGAATAGCACGTTGAAACTGACTTCTAAGAAGGGAAAACTGGTGATGAAGAGAGGCAGATAAAAGAAAAAAAAATTTAATAAACAGCATGTTTGAGCATAATTATTGACTGAACATGAGATTAGCTAAAGGGAAAAAGTAAAAAGCATTTAATGTTTAGAATTTTAATTGACCAGGAATTTGGTGATATAATTTGGCAGTTATATGGAAATTGATAAAAACAAAAAATCTGGAATATGTTTAGTTTGGCAGTGGTTTGTTGTGGCAAAAAATACACTTCAAATTTGCAATGCCTTTATTGAAATTTACTACGCATTGATTATTGATTTGCTTATTTACCCCCATATTATTTGAGAAATAATTCAAAGCAACCGATAAAGATATGATACATGAAATATACTATTTAGCTGGTGTGGTGTAAATAAACATAACTAAATTTCATATACATTCTCTTCAAGGAATTTATAAATAAAATGAAGATATTTAGAAAGTATTTGCAAGTGTTTACATTTCAGGCAAAATGACAAAGGTAATTAATATGCTATCTAACATATACTATCTACAACTATCTGACTACAGCTATCTAACATATACTATCTGACAACATGTTGTATATCAGATACTCAATATAATTTTTTTAACTACCAGTACATGGCAGGTATCATGTATATCATGTCAGGCAATGAATATAAAATGTCATTACAAACTGAAGCAGTTCCTGCCCTCATGGACCTTCCAGTCCTACAGGGGAGACCAATATCAAATACCATATTCACTATTTTTAAGATGCATTTTTCTTCCATTTTGGCATCTCTGAAATTGGGATGTATCTTATAATTCATAGTCTTGAAATTATAACTGGTGGTGTTTTCTCTTTCTTGGTGAGTGCTTGCAATAACACTGTGTCTTAAAATGATGGTATTTTTTTTTAATAAAGTGAACTACAGTAAACATAAAATAAATATAAAATGTTTATTTTTTTAAGTTTATTTAATTATTTATTGAGAGAGAGAGAGAGAGAGAGAGGTAGAGAGAGAATACCAAGCAGGCTTCGTGCTGTCAGTAGAGAGCCCGATGCAGGGCTCAGTCTCATGAACTGTGAGATCATGACCTGAGCCGAAATCAAGAGTCAGACACCTAAGTGTCTGAGTCACCCAGGTGCCCCAAATGTAACATATTAAAAGAGAAGTGCAGTGTTCCCACTCCTTATTTTATGGGATCAAACCTTGTAGTAACAGGAAGAAAGGGACTGTGAGAGAAATCAGAAAGAAGGAAGAGCCCTTTTGTGGCCTGAAGGAACCCAGAATATTGAAGTAGTTAAGGGGGAGTCAGTGAGGCTGACAGCAGAAAACAATGAGGACCCTGTTTCTAGAAGAATCCGGAAAAACTGGGAAAGTACAGACATTCCAGGGTCTTGTAGAGTAAATTAAGCATTTTGTTGTTGTTTTTTTTTCTTTAGAGAAATGGGAAGTTCCTGAAGTGTCTTGATTTATGGGCTAATATGATAATCTTTGTGTTCAGTCAATGTGTGTGGAGAAATTAATGGAATTAATGAAGAAAAAAGAGGGAATAGCAGTGGAAAATGACAATAGATGAGAAGAGTTTAGCAACAAACAAGCAAAACACCTCCATAAGGATTAGTTACACCCTGCTTTGAGTTATAGATGGACATTTACCAACAAAGTGTATAAAATTGAAATTTGCTATTCCTCCAGAATTTTGTAACTATATATTTGACACTGGGTCATCAAGGTGTCAAGTGGCAATAAAAATAGATATAGCACCAGTTCTAAAAGAGATTACTGAAAGAGAATGCCCATGCAAACTAATGTGTAAACAAAAATGTAGGTAAGGCATGCTTTTGGATTTTCCAAGCGTGTTTCCATATAATTGGACAAAGATGACAGGACCAAAGTAAATTAGTTACCTACTGTCACTTAAAAAAAAAATGATGGAGTGCACAATATAGTCATAATGGCGTAAGAATTTTTGGCATTGGGAATGAGTAAAAATAGTATTTCACATTTTTTTTGACATTTAACCTTACTATGTGCCTGGTATGGATTTAGAACTTTGCTTGGATTTTGTTATATAATTCTCCCAGTATCCTAGGCAGTAGGAACTGCTATAGTGTCTTTTTTGCATATCAATAAACCCCATCACATAGTTAATCATAATAAATCCTGAGTTCTGGAATTGACCCCAGGTAGTCTGACTTTCCAGTTTCTAAAACTCTGCTTACCAGATGAGACATATGGCTACAGCAGCTGAGACTCATTCTTTACATAGTACATATTTACTACATATCTACTTTGTTCTGGTCCTAGCAGTAGGAATAGAATCACAACTTTTGAGGAGACAAAGTACCTGGTAAGAATCCCCCCATGTAATTCTTCATCCCGACTCTTGTAGATTTCAGTCATTTACCTTTAGTTTTGCTGTAAGGCTTTGGATTGTGGTGCCATGTAACAACGTGATTCTAATTTAAGTAGCATGTATTACCCTCTTAATGTTACTATATATATTCTGTTTTATAATGCAATTGACTGAGGAAGGTTGTGTTTTGTCTCATTTTTTAGCCAGCAAAAATATACACCCCTTACTTTTCCAGACTCTAGAGCAACATCAAATTAATTTAAAGTGTGTTTCATTTTGTTTAGTTTCTTTGAAACTCTCTTCTTGCTGTTAATAATAATAATTACTCTTTCTTAGCTCTCCGATCAGCTAGTAAATTTCACCAGTTGATCAAATTGGGCAAATGGGATGAAATAGAGATCTTAGTTACATTTATACTACTTAAAGTCCTACCATAAAGTAGTGTTCCTTTCAGCTCTGTTAGCTTATACTGTGTGAAAAATTATGCCCTCCTTGTACCATTGCTGTATAATACATGTATGAAAAAACAAAAAGCCTGAAGTCCTAGTAGCATTATCTGGAGTGCCAGTATAGTTAGCATAGGCTTTCTACGTATTTCCAATATTTTAAATGTTGAAAACTTACCAGTGCAAAAAAAAATTGCAGAGTATTGCTTTGAATTATAGAAGAATGTTCTACGAAATCTCCAATGCTAAGTATAAAATATAACAAATTCTAAGAAAAGAGTGGCAAACAGGAAGGAAAATGACATATTTAATATTAGGCTGGTGCTGAGATAGATCCTTGTCCTCATATTATGAAGAATTAAAGTACATTTTTACATACGTGTGATAATGCAAAAATCATGTTGCTGGTTATTGCGGCCATAATGCATCGAGATACATATGGATTTAGAATGCCTTTATTGTAAAAACGGTGCAGCTCATGCTTCCTTTGTATGGCTTCGTTGGGTATAGCCTTTGAGTATTTCATTCCAAGAGTTCTGATACATTGTGGTGATCCTTCCTCTTTCTCTCAACCATGTCCACTTGGTATCAACATCTGGTTTGGAGTAAAGCTGTTGTCCATGGCTCTTCAACTGCAGAAATAACTATTTTCTTTTTTTCTTTTTTAAAATTTATTTATTTTGAAAGAGAGAGACAGAGAGCGCAAGCATGGGAGGGGCAGAGAGAAGGAGAGTGAGAATCCCAAGCAGCCTCCGCACTGTCAGCACAGAGCCCAATGTGGGGCTTGAACTCACAAACTGAGATCATTACCTGAGCCGAAACCAAGAGTTGGATACTTAACTGACTGAGCCACCCAGATGCCCCAGAAATAACTGTTTTCTGTTCAGATGGTAACATAAGACTTAAAAATCTTATTGGTTCAAAATGTATTTATTGAGGGACTCGTGGTGGCTCTGTCAGTTAAGCATCTGACTTAGGTCAGGTCGTGATCTCATGGTTCATGACTTCAAGCCTCACATTGGGCTTCCTGCCGACAGTGCGGAGCTCGCTGTGGATCCTCTGTCCCCTTCTCTTTCTGCCCCTCCCCTCTCATTCTCTCTCTCAAAATAAATAAACTTTTTTTAAAAAAAGATATATTTATTGATCACCAACTGATTGTCAATCACTGTCTGTCCCATGTACTCACAATATATCAGTGAACAAAATGGACAACCCCTGTTCTCCAGGAGTTTATACTCTAGTGGGACTACACAGTAAAGGAAGAAACAACAAATTTAATGTGTAGGATATCAAATGGCATTACAATCTATAAAGTGCTATAAAGAAAAATAAATTAAGAGGATGGAGAGCTAGAGGCAGAAGACTGATATTTTATATACTGATTTACATAAAGACCACTCAGATATGGTGGCATTTAGATAAAAACTTGCATGTGGTATGATATGTATATAGAAAGAGGAAGATCTTTCAGGCAAAATAAATCAATACAGTCAACATTCTATAGATTTTTTCTAACAATAACATTTACCTGGTTTTTTTATGTCAAGTGTATGAGAAATACTTTTTTTATCCTATGAAATCTTATACTGTGAAGTGAAAAAAAAAGATTTTTTTAGTGAGAAAATTCTGTTTCTGGTACGTATGGCTAGAGATAGCCTAAGAAGAGATGGTGTACTCTGTAGCCAGAGGCCTCAGTTCAAATCCTGTTTCAGACACTCACTAGCTGTGTAAATATATAATAGGTAAATATATAATAGGACCGTGTTATATATTTATAATAGGACTAATAGCCAACACAAACATGAACCTTATTCTTCTAGCCATTGGTGAAATCAGGAGGAAGGGAGATGAATTGATAACACTCATTGAATCATATACCAGACCAATAAAATTGACCAAATATCATAATTAAGATGATTCTTGGAATCATTTACATGGATCCAACTCAGATTGACCCTTGGTTTGAAGGAGCTAATAGTATACCAAGAACATGGGTCAATGACTGGTCTTTGCTAACTTTTTAAAAAGAAATATGGCACAAAGTTTATATATTGTGCTTATTTGAAAATTTGCTCCATTCATTTGACACTATGCTACTGATCCAGAGACTATGTAACAAGGGTGTGCTCAATGTAGACAATGCTTGTATTTCCTCAATTCCTTGTTTAGCAGCTTTTAAAAGAGTACATTTTTGACCAGTTATGGCAAGTTGGCTCATCTATCTCACATATCATCTTTAATTCACAAATTAAAGATCCTGGAAATAATCACAAGTCCTTGGGAATCGTCAGAGCCTTCTCTGTCAATTAACAAAGTTTGTACAGTGAAAGGATTTCAAATGATGCAATACTTTACTTAGTTTCATCTAAAAAGTTACACATATGCAACTGGACATTGAAAAAAAATGAACTACTCAATCATGCATCCAAACATGCAAACACATAACACTAGGTTGAACTCAAAGCCAAATTTGAGGTTCCTAAGTTAAAATTCTTTTTTACATTCTGAAACAAGTTTCTGGTTGAAATAGTGTATATTTTGTGGTTGGAGGTGATGGTTGGTGTCACCAAAAAAAAGAAAAAAAAAGACCTTTTTAATTGATATGCTAATTTTCACAATAAAAAGTATTCCCTCTCCCACTTGGGTCATTGAAAGCTGGTTGAAAGTGCTCTAAAAGAAGTTAACTATTTTTATTTTGAAAATTTATCATTGTTATGTGTGCATTATAACAAATCACATGGTAGAGAAGGATTTTAAAGAAAAGCAATCTTCCAATTATTTTTTTCTTATTCCCATCCTCAATCTCCAGGGCCAATTTTTCTATTTCCATTATCATTCTTCTGTAGGTTATCTTCCTAACACTAGGTATGTTTATATGACCATTTCTTAATTTCCAACTTAAGACAATGTCTGTTGACTTCCTAAAAAAGGCAAGATTTATCTCATTCTATTTCATCTTCCCTCCCCCAACTTCCTCCCAAAGTTGGACAGTTTTATCATTACTTTGAGAACTTCCATCCATTACCTTGTAACTCGGAATGATTTACATATACCTCTACTTATTGAACCATCAATTCCAGTCAGTATTTTAACTACTCTTCTCTCCACCTTTCCTCTTCCTCATTTTTTCTGATATACTTTAACTTATCAAGCTGGTTAATGCATTCTCTTCTTCACACACAAGTAATTATTGCATGTTTTGTCCATGGGCTGATTTTTAAGGTTGTAAACCAATTTACAATGTCTACATTATTATGACCATGTGAATATTATTCACTGCCAGAAGAAATAGATGAAATTTCCTTCCTTTAAGGCCTAATGCCATGATTCTGGGAACACTTAAAGAAAAAAAAAAAGCATTTCTAGGATCAAAGTCACCTAGATTCTTATTTTCTGCATACCATTCAAGTGCTCACAATCATGGTACATTTTATTTGGGCTTACATTTGGACCATAGTATTTTGTCATTTGTTCATCTTCTTGGAAACTTTGTCTTTCTCTGTGTGTATTTACCAAAATCTCAAAATTTCCATCTTTTTGTGAATATTAGCTTTCTTGAATTCCTCCCCCCACCATTTGTGTTTGTTTGTTTGTTTGTTTTGTTTTGTTTTTTTTCATGGAGGCCTCTTTCCTGAGGCTCCAACTTGGACTAACTCATTTTTAGACCTGACAAATAAGCTATCAGCCCAGACTTGCATTGAAGGATTGCCTGAGTTATAGTCTCCATTGCTGAGATCAAATGTTTTCCCTTTTAGTATTATAAGATATTTTTTTTCTGGAACACATATGAAAATAACTGTCAAAGAAAGGATACATGTAAGGTAAATTTTTGGAAGCCCTCTCTGTTTGAAATGTCTTTATTTAGCTCTCACATTTGAGTAACATTTTGTTGTGACCTAGAGTTCTAAATCAAAAATATGTTTTCTCCTACAATTGTTTATTCTTTTATAATATGGTATTGCTGAGGTGAATTCCAGCTCCAATCTCAATTTTATTTATTTTAAAAAGGCATTTTATTTATTTGGAAAATTGTACTAGCTCTATCCTTAGAATTCCTAAATTTTCACAAGGATATTTGAAAAACAAGATATTTCCTTGCGTACTGGGCACTTGAATTATCAAAATCTGTTAAATCTAAAGACTTCTGACTTAAATTCTCTGCTATTATCCTTCTAATAATTGGATAATTTTTTTGCAGCTTTTTTCTCAACTTTGTTTTTCTAGAGCTCTTTTTTCGTAGGACATTTATGCTCCGTGACTACCTTTTTCTCTCACATTTTTTTAATGTTTATTTATTTTGAGAGAGAGAGAGAGCACGAATGAAGGAGGAGCAGAGAGAGAGGCAGACACAATCCAAAGTGGATTCCAGGCTCTGAGCTGTCAGCACAGAGACTGATGTGGGGCTGGAACTTATGATCCACGAGATCATGAGGGATGCTTAACTGACTGAGCCCCTCAAAGCATCCCTCTCACATCTTTTGTTAATCTGTCATACACAGAACATCTAGCTGAGTTCTATAGGGTCAGAACACCCCTTCCCCTCCTTTTCCTCCTCCTTGTTTGTTTGTTTGTTTGTTTGTTTGTTTGTTTTGAAAGCAAGGTAGTGAGCATGTGCCCAGGGGAGGGGCAGAGGGAGAAAGGGAGAAGAATCTCAAGGCTCCACACCCAACAGAGCGCAACGTGGGGCTCCATCCCAGGACCTTGAGATCATGACAAAATCAAGTTGGAGGGTTAACCAACTCAGCCACTTTGGCACATCTCTTCTCCTTTTTTCAATTGAATCTTTAATCTCTAATCACCTAAGCACACTAATTGTATTCTTTAATATTTTTGCTTTCCTTTTACATAGCATCATGTTTTTGTTACATTGACCTAATGTCACCTCTGATTTCTCTGTTTTACAAGAAAGGATTTTGTTTTCTCTTCTTTCGTTTACTGAATTACTCATTACCTTTTTTAGCTCCATAATAATCTTTTCTGTTTATCTTGGTATTTCTCTTTGATGCTGTTGATTTTGCATCACCTGATGATCTTATTTGCCTGTTCATATTTAAGAAGAAAGAATGGTTAGGGGATATAGGTTTCTTGGGCAAATTTGCAGACCTGCAAATAGTTCTTTTCATGTACATCACTTGAATAGGCAGTAAGATTTGTTCATATGAGTACGGTGGATCATTAGGCTTATCATAGATTTATGAAGCCAAGTTCTAGGTATGCTATTACACATCACGTGTCAGAACAATCAGAGCTGTATTCAGGGCTTCAATATACACATCAGCCTTACTGTTTCTCTCTCCAGATATATCATTTAATTTCTTTCATAAACAATGTCCTGGGATTGTTGTTTTTGTTTGTTTGTTTGTTTTGTTTTTCCCCCCATAAACACAAATGCTGGGCTACCTTGTAGCAGTATGGCTTGGCATATTATCTAAAATACTCACTCTTATATGATCATTCTCCTTCCATGTCATTTGGTCCTCTAAGCCCAAAGCCATTTCAGTGGTCTGATGGAAACACGATTCTCATCTCCCAGGGAGGAGAGACTTTTGATAGCAAATTCTGCTCTGCTCATTGATTTACACACTTCTACTTTCAGTCTCCTAAACCTTGCTGAAATAGCTATGATGATATTGATAACCACCTGTCCTATTTGGTTCTCTAGGTTTATTAATTTTACGTGATCCATGTCGTTTTTATTCAGAAAGCCCTTAAGAGGAAAAGGGGATTAATTCATTTTCTCACTATTTCATCTTGAATTGGAAGTCAAGAAGAGATATGCAAATTCTCAGGTTTCTAAAAAGTCATCATCTTGAAATAAATAAATATTAATGACATGCACATTTAAAATTAATAACAATGAAACATTTGTTTCTTTTCCCTAAGAGAATTATAAGAAGTTATCTTAAAGCTCTTGTGAACAAATGATAAATTTTAAGAGAAGGCAAACAAGCAGAAATTCCCCTTTAAGGTTTTTCAAGACTGAGATATGACCATAACCAATGAGTGGACATGATATTTGAAGCTCAAAGGCTGAGTCATGTTTCATAGTTAGAATATGAGGGTCCTAAAGATGAACTAAATGAGAAAGAGAAAGAGAGAGCGTGTGTGTGTGTGTGTGCGTGTGTGTGTGTGTGTGTGTGTATTCCCCTTTCTTTTGGAAACTAAAGATACTTTCCTTGTTTCATGGCAAAGATTTAGCCAGGATTATGGGATTTATGAGAGAAAGAGTTTTATTATTTTACAGGAAGCTTTTTATCTGAATCATCAGTATATGGCTTGTTACTTATCAGTTCTGTCATCCTGGGATCTTTTTCCACCAGAATTTATAATACGATAGCTCTTATTCCTAAAGGGATATGAAAAGTGCCACTTAGTGAGCTGCTTCTGTGCCACCAAATACTATTTGGATTTCCATTTTTACATTGTAGTGAAAAGGGCCATTAACTCTTCATTGAGCACTCATTTGGTACACAGGTATTAATTTAATTATTCTTTTATTGGAAGCATGGTTGAAGGCAGTTACAAAGTTACTGATTTGACTTATTTCTGGTAGTTGCATATATCTGATATTTTATTAATATAAAAAATGAATTATGAATGGTATCATAACACACTATATTGTATTATTTTATAATTAAGCTATAAATTCGTTCTTATTTTAGTAGTGATAATATGAGAAATTATTGCTAAAGGTCATGGTCCATAATAAAAGATACACATTTTTCTTTCAAACAACTTACACATATGCCAAGATTTTATGATAATTTTCTCATTTTGACTACTTAAATGTATAATGGAAGTTATTGGTATCTGTTCCTCAAGAAGATCCAGAATTGCGATATTATGAAGTGCATATACAAAGTGATTTCTAAATACGGGTTATTAAAATGTCAGATGAAACAAATCCTCCGTATTTATAAGTGTGTATTTTCTCTGGAAATCATGCTTGTAAACAATGTGCACTTTCCAGGGAGTCAGCAATTTGGGGCTTCCTTTTGCACAAGTACAGTGAAGATGAAGCATCCCACACTGTACATTCCTCGGCTAAGCTGTGATATAAGCTAGACAGGAAATCTGTGACCCCAAATTAGGGTGTATATGTTCAGTTATTGTAGATATATGGTGATTAGTTTGCGCCATGGCAACAATTTAAGGTTTTGCCAGTTTTTCCAATTGCATTTCACTTCTTAGAATTTATGTCAAAAGTCGAAGGTCATGATTTTCAGCTATTAATCTTTCCTGTCTGGAAAAAAACAATCCAAGTGTGTTTAGCTGGAAGAGCTGCCTCAAGCTGTTGACTGTGCAGGACTAAACTTTCAAATGTTGCAGTTTATGTAACCAATCCCCCATACTTAAATTTCAATGACAGATCTTTTTATTTTGTTTATCACCAAATGACAACGCGAACATGTCATGATACGGCTTTAGACATGCTGTGTGGTCATTTGAAGCAGTATTTCTAAATTGATTTTTTGGCCCAGGTCTCTCAAAACTCTTTAAAAGCATTTCATTGTTATAAAGTCTCTCAAAACTTACTTCAAGCATCTTATTGTTAGATGCAACTAGGGAGAGAAAAAATAAGCTTTTTATTTACATAAGGATGAGAGTAAATCACTTTGTCTTCTTGATTATCAGTTGTTTGGTTAATCAGAAAAGCTATGTTATTACAGTATTTTTTGTAGGCAGCAGTTTAGGAGAAAAACTGCAAATGGTGTCATGGTGAAATGTGTTACTGGAAATTGAAATTCCAATTTTAAAATTAGACAGACATTTTATGTGTTTATCATATTAGAATAATTAAGTTTCTGCTGCAGATTAGAATGTAAACTTTTAGCAAAAGTATACTCTTGCTATATTTTGGTAACACAAATGTTATTATGAAAGCACTGTAGGGTTTTGGGCTTTTCTGGATAATTATGAGTAAATGATCATTTTGTAATGAAATCATCCTCGGCTTGTGACTCTCAACTGATTTTTCCATCTGGTGTTTGTCATGTAAAGAGGTCCATTCAGCAGTATTAAGCAGTTTGAAAAAACACCAACCAAACTTCTGTATTTACAGAAGGTCCTCATTCAACGTGGTGTTTCCAGATTTCTCTCTCTCATATTTATTTTCTCTCTGTCTCTCTCTCTGGAGGGCATTTTCTTCATAGGAGAGCATAAAGAACGTTGGTATTTCATTCCTACTTCACCTAAAAAGTTGAGTTAGTCCAATCATTTTCTATCTATTCCTCATTTATCTTACATAGAAAATATAGGGGTGCCTGGGTGGCTCATTCGATTAAGTGTCCAACTTGTGCTCCAGTCATGATCTCATGGTCTGTGGGTTCCAGCCCCAAGTTGGGCTCTGTGCTGACAGGCTCAGAGCCTGGTCCCTGCTTCAAATTCTGTGTCCCCCTCTCTCTCCACCTCTTCCCCACTCTCTCTCTCTCTCTCTCTCTCTCAAAAATAAATAAACATTAAAAAATTAAAATAAATATAAATACTGCTTCAAACAGATTTGTTACTTGGGTAATGTTGAGGTCTGCAAAAAAAATAAAGGAGATCCAACCATAGGACATTTATTTCTTAATCTCAATTTCTAAATTATTATCTGATAATAATCATTTGATTACAATAAACTTGTTCCTTCTACCTCTACCACCAACGTACCCTTTTGAATCAAGCCCCCTCTTTATCCACAGGATTAAGTGCGAATTATCTAGTTCAGCCATATATGAGAATTCTCTGTAAAGCTTTCTCATGTATGAGTCACCCATTTCATAGTTGAAATATGCACAGGTCCAGTATTCCAGAAAGTTTCCAGGATTTTTTTTTTAAGAAAAGAAAAGAAAACAAACAAAAACGTCATTGAGTTACGTGTTCAAAACTGTGTTCTGTCACATTTTTCCTTGCTAGGTGTTTCCACTTGCCAGACCTGTTCACCTTCAGATGCATCTGCCCTGCCCTGCTTGCCCTGTTTTATCTTGCAGCAGAACCCTACTCCTGCAAGATGGGTTTCTTAGCTGACTTTTGGCTGGGTTTTGCCATCTGAAGCACACTGCGAGTGTGGAGGGCAGGAGTGGAGAATGTGGAGTGATTTCACTTCTTGGGGCCTTAACAATGTCTTCCCCAGTTGACACCATCTCTTCTGGAAGATCCCAAAATGGTTTCAGTGTCCTCCACATGAACATGTCTTTGAGTTCCAGTAAAATGACTGGCCCGTTGTCCCTCAAGTGTAGACGCCTGTCGTTACTAATGCACAGTTCACTTTCCCATTCTGGTCTGGGGTGGTGCCCCTCTTCCCTGCTCTCGGGCCAGAGCCTACACCCCACCATCTGGCTTTTGAGGTGAGACACCCTGGCACTGTGACTCTAAGGAGGGGAGGGAAGGGAGGCATCCATGAGCATTGAGGTTTGTATGAGACTGGTGCAAGCCAGACTCCTTATGAACAACTCTGGAAAAAGGGGCCACCAGTACCAAGGGGCTCCCAGGTGCACCACCCTTGTAGAGCTCCCAAAATCTTATGAGATCCAGCTTCCTCTGGGAGCATGGCAGGGGCTACAGCACCTTTGTGTCTGATTCTACCATTTTCTGAGCCATCCCTGACATGCAGCACATTCTAGCCCATTCCCCACTGCCCCTCTTCCAGGACCTGCACTTACTCCTCCCACACATACCCAAAGTCACAGAGTAAACCCTGCAGGCTCCAACCATGCCTTGTTTGCTTTCATGGAAAACTCCACATTCCTCCCGCATGGATCAAGGCCCCCTCACCAACCCTCCAGCATCACCCATAAAAGAAAAACAATTTTTTAATGTTTATTTATTTTTGAGAGCGAGAGAGA
This sequence comes from Puma concolor, assembly GCF_028749965.1. Lineage (NCBI taxonomy): Eukaryota > Metazoa > Chordata > Mammalia > Carnivora > Felidae > Puma > Puma concolor. The sequence continues at coordinate 138,146,736 of NC_141674.1, read as the reverse complement.
GAGACAGAGCGTGAGCAGGGGTGGGGCAGGGAGGGAGGGAGGCACAGAATCTGTAGCAGGCTTCAGGCTCTGAACTGTCAGCACAGAGCCCAATGGGGGGGCTCCAACTAGGGGCTTAAACTCACGGACCACAAGATCATGACCTGAGCTTAAGTCGGACATTTGACTGAGCCAGCCACCCAGGTGCCCCAAGAAAAACATTTTTATAATGAATTAAAAAGTTTTTTGTTATAGAAAACAATTAGTCCTCAACATCTGTTCTTGTTAAGTTTCCTGTAAAATAGTAAGCTTACATTCCATACGGTTTCTCATGAACAGGAAATCACTACGCTTTTGGTCCAAAATAATCTTTGGGTTGCTTCGTTCAGTTTACTCTGGTCGTCTCTGTAACCGTCTTCTAAATGATGTCACCAAATACCTGCTTGGAATTTCCTTTGTTTTAGCTACCCAAAATAGTTCTTCTTTTGCTCACTGGATCTTACCAGACACAGGCATCCACTTATATTCCCAGATGATGTGCAGGAGAAAAAGATTTTACCGTGTATTTAACTCTGCCTATATGCTGTGACATCATATGCTTTTCATTCCAGTGGAAGAGCCCCAGTAAATAGGATAACTAAATAACGTGTGTGATATATTGGAGAGTAGTATGTGCAAGAGATAGAAAAAGAGCACAGGAAGTGAATAGAAAGTGGGATTAATTTTAAAAATGTTCATGGCAAAATTAAATTACACAAAACTCTGTCTCATGAGGGTTTTCCTTAGCTGAGTCTTTTCCAGCACTGGGGTGGTACCTGGCACAAACCAATTCTCAAAAAATATTAACTTGAAGATATGAATATAAAGAAGGGAGTTATGTGTATGGACTAGAGTCATTGGCAGTAGTTTTATGGAAGAAACATGATTTCATTTAGTTCTTGAAGCACAGAAAGGATTTGGAAAACATTACTTTTGTGTAACTGCTCTTAATTAAATCAATACTCTTCTCTATTCCGTATCTCATAGAACCTTGGCGGAGATGATATTAAGGCTGAACTGCATGTCTCTTCCTATTCCAACATCGCTTAGAAAGTAATGATTTATTTGCAAGTTGAATATATTTGTGTCCATGTATATGTATGTAAAAGTAAAGGGGAAGTGAAATTCTCCTATTACACATTAATCCCCCTAAATTCAATACTGCTATTTCAGTTACGTTTACCTCATTTTTAATTTTGCCTTATAGAAAAGTATATTTTAGATATCAGTCTGTTTCAATAAACTCAAAGTTACTTTCTAATTTGTTTGGTCTATTGAAATTTTATTTTCATTTCTTCACTCAGCAAATATCTATTGAGAGCCTACAGTGCTCTGAGGACTATTGTAATTTCTGAAGATACCACAATGAGACATGAATGTCTCCCTTTATGGGCTTACATTTTAACCGAAGAGGTAGGGGGAGCAAGCAGGATAAAAATGTAAAATGTCTGACATGTTTAATATTGATAAATGATAGAGAAGAGAAATGGAGCAGAGAAGCGAAGCTAGATAGGAGGTGCATGTGTGAGTGCTCCCGTTTTAGACTGGTGGGTCAAAGGCCTCAAGAAGAGGAGAAGGTTTCAATAAAAAATGTGATGCAAGCAAAAGTGACCAGCCATGCATGTATATGAGGGAAGAGTGTGTCAGGTGGTAGGAACAGCAACTGTAAAGGCTGGCGGCAGGTAACACCCCAACGTGACTTAGTGCCTGGGATCACTACCTTGCTGCCAGGAGGATCTGAAATTTGGCTTTGTTTCATTTGTATTGTTTCCTGTGGCATTATAAATCTGACTCCTATCACAGATAGCTAACATACCAGTGAAATTTCCAAAATCAACCTGTTCTCAAATGCATTCATTCAACTTTCATGACCTTGATATTTTTTTCCATAGATTATTTTATACGTTTTGAAAAGTGATAGGCCAAGTGGGCAAGAATTTTGCATGGGGCATTATGATCCAGAAGTTGGCATTTAAAGTCACATGCTGGAGAGAGGATGAGAAAGAGAATGTATTCAGTATTCTAATGTTAATAGAAAAGGAATGTCTCAGATATATCAAAAGCCACACTGGGAGTTTGTAAATTGCACAAGAATGAAAATATTATTTTAGGTGAATATTGGGAATCCGGAGTAAGATGGAGCTGACAGGGTGACAGGCTTTTTTTACGCAAGACATCAGCTCCAGGGAGCAATGAAGCAAGACTCCTCCCTCCTCTTCTGACTTTTCAGCTGGTGCATATCTCTGCTGATCAATGAGTTCAGAAAAGAAGAATTAAAATAAAACCAAATTCCAAAAAAAGTGATTACTCAGTGAGAGTGAAAATGCCTATGTGGAAAATATTTCAAATCAAACCCTCAGAAAACAAAAACTCTGAATTTCCAAGAAATGCTATGCATGTTGGCAGAGCAAACACAGACACACCCCAGATCTCTGAACTAACATATATGAGGTGTTAATGACCCACGGATTAACATCCACACCCGCCTTCAGCATACAGAGTGATTCAAAGGCCAGTCAGTTCTAAATACCATGGCCAATCAGGAAGCTGAAGGATTATCACTGGATGACACAAATTTAAAAGCAGCAATATGATACACTTTTGAAAGAAAATGCCTCCAAAAAACTTCTTAAGTATTCAAGTTTCATTTGGTTTTCTTTCTGAAATTTAGCAAGTACTTATAAACTAAACTGCTTTTGATTCTGTGCCTGTATCAAAGCATATTTGGTGAAGTTGCAAGAGGTATTTCAATATAAACTCCCACTTTCCTCTTCTAAAATTTTTCCTTTTGGGGCCTAGAAATTTCCGTGTCTGGTTTTATTTTTAATGGAAACTCCTTGGAAAAATGTGAAAAATCCATAGATCCAATAAATGCTTGGGAACTTTGGCATGGGGACATGGAGGTCAGCTTCCGCTGTCTTTATCAAAAATAAATGCAATTTCTATTCTTGTTATTGTTCAAAAATAGCATAATAAACCACTTCAAGGTTCCCACCAGATTAAACCTCCAGGGAGAAAAGTATGTAACAGCAACATAATCCAACAGTACGAGAAGAGTACTGAGTCAGTTGGCATATGAAAAAGTTTCATATGAAGGAGCAGGAGGAGATGGGGTCTCAACATGACAGAACTGAATCTGAACAGGAAAATCTGTCTTCCATTTTTGTCACCCCAGAACACAAAGCCAAATTGGAGTGACTTCATAGAAGAACAACAAAATGATTAGGGCACCAAGGGCTTGATTTATGTGGAGAGATTAAAAGAGCACAGAGTAATGTATATTTTGGCTAAGTGATTGCTAAGAGGAACATGATAACAGTCTGCAAATATGTGAAAGATGTAAACGCCTCAGGAGAGGAAGAATCCTCTGGCAGGATGCAAATGGACAGCACAAAGGACGAAGAAAATGTTTAAGTTAAAAATGAGAAGAGGGGAATATGCTCACCGTGAGAACCAACCCCATTCTTAGAAAATGAGTGAGCATCCTCACTCTTGGGACTTTTGAAATACTCCAAATAAAACCCCAGGAGGCTTACTGAAGGAGCAGGTCTTTGCTGGTGTAATACTATGGAATCAGTGATGCCTTGAGTCAAAGGAAGAAAGGAAGAACAGGTGTGCCTCTGTGTGTGTGTGCGTGTGTGTGTGTGTGTGTGTGTGTGTGTGTACCACTCACATGGTACGTGGAGTTGGAGAAGGATAGAAGAGAGGGGTCAGTTGTACTTTGAAAAATAGACAAAGAAAAAAATAAGAAAAAAGAAAAATATTTCCCAGTTGCATTGCAATGGAGCAAATTTTAAAAGTTATGAGTAACTTTTTATTTTAAGGGGAAAAAAATCTATTGGATTTTGGAGATTGACCAAATATGACAATCAACTCCTGAGGTCTCGTTGCCCTTGTATGACATCACTCACAGGATGTAGGTAATTATATCTCATCCCTACTGCCCACACTTCCTAACCTCAAGGTTAGGGGGTGGTCATAACTACTTTTTGAGCACGTTGGAATTTTGCATTTAAACGCCTCTTATCCAACCATAATATAAAATCATCTTTGAGGCAGTTTGTCTGTAACAGCCTGGAGTGGTGTTGCATCAACCTTTGTAAATGGAGAGTAAACAATATTGATTTGAAGAAATGGAGAAAAGAGGTGTTTTCATTCTCATGCCACCCTTCCCTGGACCTCTGGCTCCCTTCAACACACCACACGCAGATACCAACACATATGTTAGTATCTGAAAAGGCAACATTTACAGCCATTTTCCCTGGGGAAAAAATGGGGAGAATCTTCCACAGAATTAATAATAGGTTGGGAGACAGACGGTGAAAAGGAGAATTTTCTCTCTCTCTGCCCCACCCCCTAGAGTTTTGCAGCTAACCAACAGGAAGGCTGTTTACCTCTAGCAGTAGGTCAAGTGCACAGCCCTCTGCACAGCCAGCACTCTGTGGAGTGACCACATGCTCCAGCTGCCATCCTCGTGAGACTGAGCACATCTGCTTGGAGATGTTTTCAGCATTCCCTGACCTGGGGCATGGGAACCTCAGAACATTTCCTAACCCAGGTCTCATTAGCTTGATACAATTAGATTACTGAAGAATGCAGTTGACGAAAGGCACATATTATTTATAATTTCCATTAGCAGTAAAAATTGTTCCAGACAAAATTTCATAAGGCCATCTCATGTCATTTGTCACACGATTAATCTCACCAAGGGGTTGGGGTGGGGGGAGGGAGATGGCATAAAAGAATTATAGGAAATCTTTCTATGCCAAGTATTTGATGTAAGAGGTTTTTTTTTTTTTTAATTTTCTTTCTTTTAGACAGGAACTATTACTACTCTTAGTTTAGTAAGATGTGTGTGTGTGTGTGTGTGTGTATGTGTGTGTGTGTGTGTGTGTGTGTGTGTATGTTTTGGTTAATGTGTACAGTTTTTGGAAAATATATATGATAAAAATTATAAAATATTATTTTTCAACTTGTGAACTTTTCTGAGAATGCGTTCAGGGATAAGTGATTACTGGGTTGACGTTTACAGTTTAGGGTCTAAACTGTCATTAACAGCACTTAAAAGTAACACATTGGTTGAAGTGGGAGGTACGTTGGGGGCTAGGTGGGAAGAGGTAGTTTCCAGTATCATTTATCTCTGTCAGGTCCTCATGTTCAGTCCTTGCAGAAGACCCCAAAAAATCTTCCCTGTAATTCAGTTTTCCCACTTGTATATTTAGGTGATTGCGTCAAATGGAACATTAAGAATCCAGGTAGATCTACAGTCATTTAGTTAGTTGGCTAATGATTAGAGGAGATGAGTACAATTTGTTGTTTGAAAACTTTATAAAGTTTTATAAAAAACTTATATAAAGTATACATGAAGTTATATATATTTATATATATTATATTATATATATACATGTGTATATTTAAGATAGAATAATATATTGCAAAATGGATTTTTAGGTTCTTTTTAGGGGAAAACAGAAAAAAATAAACATTCTTTTTCAATATGTATAGCAAATAAACAGCGTATTAAATAGATAAAATGAACTTCCTCTCTTATAGCTTTTTTCTCCTCTTCTTTGCCTTTACTGCACACTTACGAGAGGATTAGTCATTAAAGGATTCTAACCAGGGTAAAAAGAAAGAACATGTTCTTTTTTGCTGGAATGATCCAAGAAGACTCTTCAGTCATGCCACTGCAGTGTTCTGAGGAAGATATCCAAGCTAGTTAGGACTTTAATAAAATATGTTTATATGGAATTCAGAGGTCACAAAATCGTTCATTCTCAATTCTATGATTCTCTCTAATAGAGGGCCCAGATTTATGTATTTTCCATTTATAGACTTCCATATCGTAGTTTTTGAGATGATGCTTACACTAAGCATATGGATTATTCTTTGATACAGAAAAAGAACATCCAATTAGGTTTCCTTTTGCTTTATGTTTTAACAATCCTTCAATTAAATAAGGACATTCTACTATGAAACAAATTGTTATGATGGCTGGTAAATTTTAATGTTGTAAAATACAAACAATTATTCTACATCATGGGTTCAAACACATTAATTAATTAATTTGTTTGTTTATTTATTTATTTATTTATTTATTTATTTATTTATTATTCATTAGTTCACTCATTTACTCACTAATTTAATAGACACTTATTAAGCAAATACAATTCGCAGATACTCTTGGGAATAAGGATACAGCAGTTGTGTAGGTAGGTGCTGTGATGAGATACACTGGGGGCTCTGAGAATCCAAAATTAAGTCACTTAACCTTATTTTTAATATTAGGAGGAATCTTCCATGGGGTGCTGCTTTTAAGCTGAGATTTAACAAATAATAGGGTTTAGCCAAGTGAAAAAACATGGTGAAGTAGGAAACAAGGTGGTTTTATGGCGAAAATGATGCACAGAAAAAGACCCCAAGGAAAGTGTCCCAAGTTGAGATGGCTAGGTCGAAAGGCTTAGACATTTATGTATATGACGATAACCCTCCAGAAAGGTTGTGTCAATTTATATTCTCACTGAATATAGACAAGAGAGAGCATATTCCCACAAGTTTTACTAGGGATAAAAAATCTTAAGATTTATTAGCTAAATACTAGTTGAGTATCTTTTACTTAATGCTATGGAGAGTGTGGTCTGTACAGGATTAACATGGATAAGACACAGACTCTGTTCCCCCGCACTTGTCATCCACTTGAAACAAGAACTAAAGCAAAGAACAATATTGAATTATATGTATTAAGAGCACAATTGTGAAATTCACTTAGAAACTGGTGAGGTGTAAGTAGTAAGGGGAATTAGTAGAAGTGGAACAAATATCTACTCACTTGATGAAAGAGTACGGAGAGAAAAAAAAAAAAAACTAAAAGAATAGGGAGAATATGAACAGACTGTATTTATGCATTTACTGGATTACTTTTCAACTTAATATGCTTGTTATAATCAAATTATGAGGGCAGTTGCTTTTGCTATCTATGATCATTTTCAAGCTAAAATGTATAATAAAAGTTCTATGCCTCGCCATTGTAAATTGTAATGATCTCTTTCAATCTCTTTATCGTATTTGCTCACCTAAATTCTTTATTTGTTTTAAATGTGTATTTATTTTTAAGAGAGAGAGAGAGAGAGAGAGAGAGAGAGAGAGAGAGAGAGAACAAGTGGGGGAGGGGCAGAGAGAGAGAGAGAGAAACACAGAATCTGAAGCAGGTCCCACGCTATTAGCGCAGAGCCCACGCTGGGGCTTAAACCTACGAACCGTGAGATCATGACCTGAGCCAAACTCAGACACTTAACTGACTGAGCCACCCAGATGTCCCTAAATTCTTTCTTTTTAATAAACATGATTATACACTAAGTGCTGATTCATTTCTAAACAATATTCTACAGAACTATGAATCTCTTCTCAGTTATCTGTTTTCATAAACTTATAAAAGCACAAAGTCCAAACACCTATATTTGAAATTATTTCAAATGATAGAAAATCCATTCTACATCCAGTGTTATTCATTTATAGCTTCATACAATTTTATAGTAGTCGCTGCTTTTCTAAGCAGTCATGATCTACATTGAATTTTTTAAAAAATATGTTAGAATTAGAATAAAGAATAAACTTAGACCTAACTTTCCAGAGCCACAAATTGTCCAATTTCATGAGATTTGATGGAAAGTACACAAACTATAGAATAAGTTAGATCCAGATTTGAGTTGTTAGATTCTGCATCTTTTGAATGAAAAAATATTACCCATTTTTATTTATTTTTTGTTTTATTGTTATTTTTAAAAATAATTTATTGTTGTTAGCCAACATACATTGTATACAATGTAGTCTTGGTTCAGAAGTAGATTCCCGTGATTCATCACTTACATACAGTATCCCAACAAGTGCCCTCCTCAATGCCCATCTCCCATTTCCCTGCAGCCCTACCCCCACCCCATCCCCATCAACCCTCAGTTTGTTCTGTGTATTTAAGAGTCTCTTATGGCTTGCCTCCTTCTATGTTTGTAATTTATTTTTCCTTCTTTTCCCCTGTGGTCTTCTGTTAGGTTTCTCCAATTCCACATATGTGTGAAAACATATGATATCTGCCTTTTTCTGACTGGCTTATTTCACTTAGCTTAATACCCTGTGGTTCCATCCACGTTGTTGCCAATGGCAAGATTTTATTCATTTTCATCACCAATAGTATTCCATTGTATATGTGTATATATACATACATGTATACAATGTATATATATGTATATATACATACCACAGCTTCTTTATCCATTCATCAGTTGATGGACATTTGGGCTCTTCCCGTAATTTGGCTCTTGTTGATGTGCCACTATAAACATTGGGGTACATGTGTCCCTATGAATCAGCACTCTGTATCCTTTGGATAAATTCCTAGTAGTGCTATTGCTGGGTCATAGAGTAAGTCTATTTTTTTAAATTTTCTGAGTAAGCTCCACACTGTTTTACATAGTGGCTGCACCAGTTTGCATTCCTCCCAACAGTGCAAGAAGGTTCCCCTTTCTCCACATCCTCACAACATCTGTTGTTTCCTGAGTTGTTGAATTTAGCCACTCTGACTGGTGTGAGGTAGTATCTTAATGTGGTTTTGATTTGTATTTCCCTGATGATGAGCAATGTTGAGCATCTTTTCACGTGTCTGTTGCCTATCTGGGTGTCTTCTTTGGAAAAGTGTCTATTCATGTCTTCTGCCCATTTCTTCACTGGGTTATTTGTTTTTGGGGTGTTGAGTTTGGTAAGTTCTTTATATATTTTTGATACTAACCTTTTATTCAATATGTCATTTGCAAATATCTTCTCCCATTATGTTGGTTGCTTCTTAGTTTTGTTGATTGTTTCCTTTGCTGTGCTCAATTTTTTTCTTGATCAGGTCCCAGGAGTTCATTTTTGCTTTTATTTCCCTTGCCTTCAGAGACATGCCAAGAAGTTGCTGTGGCCAATGTCAAAGAAGTTGTTGCCTGTTTTCTCCTCTAGGATTTTGATGGTTTCCTGTCACATGTTTAGGTCTTTCATCCATTTTGAAGTTATTTTTGTGTTTGGTGTAAGAAAGTGGTCCAGTTTCATTATTCTGCATGATTCTGCATTTTAAAATATTAGCTACCTAGGGTAAGCTATTTTACTTCTTTAGAACTCTTTGACTTGCAAGTTTGGAGATCATAATAACTCATATGTATTGAACTAGTTTGTTGACAGTATCTTCCACAGTTATGGGTACATTGTAAGCATTCAAAGAATAAAGTTATGTTGTAGAAATGACTTAAGAGTTGGGGTAATGATTTTGGAAGTCAGTATTTATTAAGATAAAAGTTAAAGTTTAATCCATAAAGGGATATAGTACCAATGCTATTTTTTTCATGGCATAACTTTTGCTGTTTAATTTGGACAAGCTGAAATTAACACAATTTCAACTGCAACCCTTATGTTTTAGGGATATGTAGAGGAAGGGAGTTCAACATTAACTTTAACTGGAAATTAACTGTTAAATCTGAACAAGCCAAGTGAAATTAAATATGAAATCTCGAAGTATTTCTGCCTCTTGAAACTGAAATTGCATGCATTTTCTATTTTAAAAATTTAAGTATTTCACTGGTAATGTCTTTATTTTGTATTTGTTACAGACAATTTCATCATCCAGAACACTACTGGTAAGTTCAACCAATTTCCTACTGACTTAGTCAAATATGGATTCAGGTATTGGTCTATTATTATCTTTTTATCTATTCATTCTATTAGTGGGCATAAAATTATTAGTATTTTTCTTGGTGAATACAAATGCTTGAATTTGGAATTGTTAACATTATGGGACAGGGAAATAAGAAATATTAAATACATATCAGTGGGTTCCAATAAACTTGTCTCAAAAATGCAATAAAGATTCAGCATTAAAAAGGAATATTAAATCTCTTTCACATGAATATTACTGTCATTCTCAAAAATTTCCTCTCACAAGACTATTTTTCCATCAATATGACCAATATTTCCATGTTTATGTTTTGTTTTCCTCACTGATCCTTGTTTTCTATATGAGAAACAATTTTGATATCTATTTTCATTACCTCCTATCAAATTAAGTCCGTATCATCCCAATGTGAGATAATGAGATAGGTTAAGAACAAGTTTGTCAATTCCGTGTGCAGTCAGTAAAAATGGCTGTCCTGGAGGTCAGATGTGGCCTTAAATGGTAGCAGAGGAGGCCGACTCAGAAGTGTAGGAAAAGGATGTCTAGCTTTTGACAGGTAAGTGTATGGGAGATTCTTCTAAAACTTTGTGATAACTGACCAATTGAAGGTTCATCTACAAATGATTTGAGACAATTATTAGTATTTTTTTAAAGTGATATCCTTGGTTAGGAGTTTTTATGCTATTCACAGTTTATTTTGAATGAATGCAGAACAATTTTCCTTTTTTAGTCTTAATTAACTTTTTCTATACAATTGGGAATTGATAAAATGTGAGGAATCAATTTGGAGTTGGGTGTTCTGGATCATGAGTAGCAATTGAGTACCTGGAATCTAGGACAAGAAGTTTGGTAGTACAGATACAGCATCAGCATGCTAGCACATTCCCAGAAGGGAGGGAAGCCAGGAGGCAGGTGGGAGCAGGCCAGAAGAGGTGCAAGGGCAAAAGATCAACATATAGCACAAGGTTTGGCACATGGTAGGTACCTAATAAATGTTTACTAAATGAATAACCATGAAAGCTTGCTGACAGGTTTGATAGACACAGGTTAAAAAGGAAAAATGAGGAAAGAAATTCTATGTTTATCTGAAGGTATATATGGGGATAGGGAAAAAAAAGGAAAGATGTTAAGCAGTGGGGAAAACATGGCAAAACCAGATTGGACTCACCTTCTATCAGAGGTCCTTTCAAGGATCCACTTCTCTACTGAAGTAAATACTTAGTTGCCTCTCTTCACTCTTTTGTCGTTACTACTTGTCATCTAGTAAGAAAGCTCTTCTCATTGAGTTTAAAGTTATTGATCTGTTCTCACTGAGGCATTACTCATTAAGGACCTCATCCTAAGATGAATGGAGCCAAACAACATTGTTTATGATCTCACTTTATTTCATTATAAGGCATGTAGATAACAAAGATGGAGTAGGAAAAGCTAGACTAGGACATACACCTACTCATATGGGCTTAGCTAAAAATCTCTAAGAAATGCATTTATCTTTTTTATATGTGTTTGCCTTCTACCATTTAGCATTCAGAACAGTGTTTATGAATAACCTCCTGAACTGAATCAATTAGAAAATGTAAGCAGGAAAACTTAGGATATTATACTGTTTCTTATATAATGTCTCAATTTAGGAGCAGATAAGAGATCAGATTTGGCCATATGGTTGATCTACGTTGCTGAAATTTACAGGCTGTCTGCTTTCTCCATGTAAACACATTTGTAAACCTCTTCAGTAGCAGGAACTTTACTTGAATTAACCAATTTATGACCTCTGAAATTCTCTTAGTAGCATTTTAGGAACTTCCCAATCTTTGATTTTTCCTTTCAAGGTATTACTTTCAAAATCTCCTTTCAGACATTATTTAAGTTAATTCTATAGAATCATAAAAGTAAATAGGGAGTGCCTGGATGGCTCAGTCAGTTAAGCATCCAATTCTTGATCTCAGCTCAGGTCTTGATCTCAGAGTGCTGAGTTCAAGTCCCAAGTTGGGTTCTATGCTGAGTGTGAAGCTTACTACAAAGAGAAAGAAGAAAAGAAAAGAAAAGAAAAGAAAGAAAAGAAAAGAGAAAGAAAGAAAGAAAGAAAGAAAGAAAGAAAGAAAGAAAGAGAGGAAAAGGTAAATAGTAGATTATACTAATTAGGCAAAAAGAATAAGAATCCTTAGATAAACTTTCAGATTTTATTTGAAAAGACAAATATGATCCACATGAGCTCACCACCCTTCCTACATTGAGATAAGGTGATATAGTTTGTTTCTGTGCTGTTGTGATGTGAAGGGAGGTTGCAAAGGTTCCAGAAGTCTGATGGAATATCCCCTTAGTCCTCCTAACATGGAAGCAAAGATACTTCAAAGGATGGATCTGTGTCTTCCATTGCTGTGTGCACATTTATATTTCCTATCTGGATGAGAGCTCACTATGTTGTAGGAAGTGCTTTAACTTGGACAGTGAGAACCATGCTCTGATCCTGACACAAAATAGCCAAGTTCCTTTAATCAAGTTTTTTGGCTTTCTAAGCATTTACTGTCAGATAAAGATGTTCAATGAAAGGCCTGTCTCCTCCCCTAAATATCTAATATTCTAATATATGCTATCATGTGAATAAATTTTTCCTTACATACTGAAACATAGCTAGAGTTCCATGATCAATACTTCTTGAGCTAAAGGATTCAAAAATATATGCTGACATAACGGTCCTCACAGGTAATATAATTTGTCCTTAAAAACACGATATAGGTCTCCAGACCATGAAGATATTACATCATGGACATCATCCCAAAATGTATGCTTTAAAAGGATCATTGTTAATGTTCTCAAAAACTTACTCACAGTGTTATATTCCTAAGGAGGTTTGATGATCCTGACACATTTAGTGGTTTAAATCTTCAAATATGTTAACGATATGTATATGTATATATAACATTCATTTGTGATTCCTGGCTGAATAAGTCAAGTAATTGTAATCTTTTAGCATTGGGAACATTTTGATCATCTCACACTGTAACAGAGACTGAGGAGTTGAAATTAAGAATCATAAAATGCAGAATAAAATTATAAAGACCTTCTTGTAATACAAAATTCATGGAAACAAAACTCTAATTTCCTGATGGATATATTATATTAATGTAATGGATACCTCAGTGTAGTTAAATTGCATTAAATGGTTATTAATGCTTGAATAAACTTCAAGGAAGTGGGTACTGGTTGAAATGGGATAATATTTTGTTCTGCTAAATTATACGTTAATTGGTATTTCCTCTCTTGTAAAAGGACCTAAAGGGTTTAATAAAATATGTGGTAGAAACATTATTTTTTTTCTAGAGATATTAAGTCAAGAGTTTAACTGGAAGTGTTTCAAACCTTTCCCAGAAAATTCTTCAGTATTTTTGATGACATGGGTTTTAGGGACTCCCAAAAGTAAATAATTAAAGCTTTTAGTCATCCAAATAATGATAGACTGCGTCATGGGAAAAAATGTTACAAATTGTACAGTTGAGATTTGTTTTCTTACTGCATGTTCCACAGAGGGGAGGGAGGGAGGAGGAGACTGAGAGAGAGAAAAAGAGAGAGAGAGAGACCGAGTCCAGAGGCAAGGGCAAGCCATCTTTGTTATTCTCAAGTTACTTCACAAGCTGTATTCGATAATACAAGGAGCAAGACCTTGCAGTTCATTTTCTTTTTATCAGATTATGAAAAGTACTGGAAACCTCAAGTTTTACCTGAGGGATGTGGTGTTTCTGCTATGCATGAGGAAAATAGCTGCAACCAAGTACTTGAATCTGGCCAGGCTGGAGTTGTGTTTTGAGTTTCAATTTTTTGAGTAAACTAGGTGATAAAATTAGGTCCATGCCTCCAGATGCTTATAGACAGAGTACCTAAAGATTGTATAGTTCAGGACTCAGCACAAGTGGAACTGGCACAGGGGGCATGTCAGGAAAATTAAGTTGAGGAACTTAGAAAGCATGCATAGATTTACAGTACAGAGTTAGTGCACTGACTTCTATTTAAACATTATTTAGAAGTTTCAGTGCTCAGTTCTTGTCTTGTGGGAGGCACATCTCATTTTCTTTAGGGTCAGCAGTCATACAGTGTTACTCAAGTGTCATACAAAAAAGGAAACACAGGCCACTCAATCTAAAATAATAGACAATGTGGCCCAGTCACAGGGACTACATCACCAAGATGAAATATTTGTAGCACTGTAAAGGCTAAACCCATGGGGCTGGCAATTCCAAGTAAGTAAGACCAACAGGAAGTGACCCCCAACTCCATGGTGACACACTGCTTTCGAATTGAAACACACTTATCAACAGAAAAGTTAAGAAAGGAGAAACCAGGGAAAAGAAGTGAAGAGTCATTAATCAAGGCACCAAAGGGGGAAAATGGTCTGTGCACTTCAGGATAAACAGGAACGTTGTAAGGTCAATGTAAATTCATGGCCATTTAAATCTATCACTGAAAGCTGTGTGTACCCCCAGGCCCTTTAGGGCAACCTATATATATATATATATATATTTCTCTATTCTTTTGTTCATCTTGAGGGAATACTGGGGCAAAATAAAAGGATTAAACTTCAACTAAACCAATACAATTGAGATGCATATATATAGTCACATAGGGTAAGTGAGTAAAATAAGGTGTCTTCAACTTTTAGTATATTTGTTAGCTGACACAAGATACATTCATAGTTCAGGATTTTAGGCTTTGTATTGGATTCTATCTTGTTCAGTTTCCTCTTTCTGACATAATTCTCTTTGGAGGCTACTGCATTTGTTATTTTTAAAGACATGCTTTATCAAGACATGACAAAATCTTACTTTTCCAGTGATTTAAACCTGGGAGGTACCTAGCTTCTAGTAATTCTGGCTGTTTGTCATCTAGTTTACACAGATGGAAACTATTGTTGTTTCTGTTGTGTGTGGATGGTTCAAACTCAAAATCCTGTATCATTATGTCTTCTCTGGAGAAAACATAAAGAAATTATATTGGTCTCCAAAGACAGTGCACCTAATAACACAGTACATGGGAAAATATCTTCCTTTCTCTTAACACTTTCTAGACCGTGCAGACAAAATAAAAGATCTGATTCCATGCCAATAGCAAAGTAAACACACTGTTCGTCTGTAAGATTTTAATCCAAAAAATTACATAAAATATTTTTATCCCCTAAAGTAAAAAACAAAACAAACAACAACAACAACACCCCTCAGTCTTTGCACTGCTTTAAATCACTATGAGATGTGGGGTGCCTGGGTGGCTCAGTTGGTTAAGTTGTCCGACTCTTGGTTTTGGCTCAGGTCATGATCTCATGGTTTGTGGGTTCGAGCCCAGCATCCGGCTCCGCACTGGCAGCAGGGAGGCTGCTTGTGATTCTCTCTCTCCCTCTCTCTGCCTCTCCCCTGCTCATGTGTGCACTCTCTCTCAAAACAAATAAATAAAAATAAATAAATAAATAAATAAATAAATAAATAAATAAATAAATCACTATGAGATGTGATTGCATTATCTCAGTGGAAAGTATTGGTGACAGGGTAGACCTAGTGCTCTATCTCCTTACTAACTCTGTGAGCTTAAATAAATTACCTAACATCTCCATATTTAATTGTTTTTAAAATGCCTCTTTAAAATGGGGCAACACCCATCTCCTAAAGTGGTGGTGAGGCTTTCATACCATATGTGCATTTGTTTGTTTGTTTTATAACAGTCCTTAGTTTCTATCATAAAAGATTATATAAAAAAGAGTAATCATAATTTATGGCTAGTGCAATGAAACCAATTTATCATGGCTCTCTAGAGATATCAGGTGATGTCTTATTTCATAAACTGTACTAACAACAGTGCTTTTAAATAATAATAAACTTATTTTTTTCTTTTTCTTTTTATTATTTTGATTTAATTCATTTATTATTATTTTATTATTATTCTTTTATTATTAATAAATTTTTTTTTCTAAAACACCTATAAAATTTAGCAAATTCTTCTCTTATTGGACACTTTACTCCCGCCCCCAAAGTCCTATGATTAGAGAAACTTACTGTGTTATCTCAGTGAGAAAGGCATATTATCTCCTTTAGATGACAATCCACCCCCACCATCCCCACCTTGTTTAATTCAGGAAAATGTTCCATATCTTGTGGGACACCTTCCTGCCACAAAGTAGAAGATGTTTCTTTGCTGAGTAATTCTCTTAAAAGAGTGTAATTCTTGGTGTGGAGGGAGTGTAGTTACAGTTGCCAAAGACTTTCAGTCTCTGTTTAGGAGGTTTATAACATTTCTATGTCTCATCCTATTCCTAACCTCGTCCCAAACTGTGGTAGGTCTTAGGGATACATAGTCTAGACAACGGCATTAAACCATGAAAATCTGTTCATCACACATTTTTGTCTGGAGGCTTCACCCCGCCTCCTCCCGACCTCTTGCTTTCCATTATCTGGGGCACTTCAGGGACTGATTGCTACATCTGACTCCTGTAAAGGATAAAGCAGCCTGGGAAATATGTAGAAAGGAGATTGTTAGGTGTAAAAAGACATAAACTTAGTCTACAGCTACGATAGATTATGAATAACTGAGAAGTGATGGAAGAACTGAGAAATAGTGAATTGCTTTTGGTATATAGGAAATGGCAACAGGTTAAAAGAAGAAATAAAAGGGAACAGGAAGATGTCAGTTATCAACTGCATTTCTGGACAAACATAAGAGAGTGGCCATATGATTTAGAAAATGATAAAAATGATAATTCCACTGACGAATTTTATTCAGATACCTAAAATAAAATAAATTTTATTATTTTAATAGTATTCAGATACCTAAAATAAAAGGAAATCCCATGGGTCACTTATAAAAATAGAGATTTTATATTCCCCTTTTGCTGACAAAAGCAAGAGTTAAAGATTGAAAGGTCAATGAAAGCTTCACAGTGGAATCAATCCCAAGATAAGAACATTTAGAAACTTCTAGGGATAGGGGGAAACCTGCAAGAAACATTTAGGGATGTTCATTTTACTGGTCAGTATAACTGAGGGCCTTGTGTAGGGGAAGACCCCCCTATTGCCAGTGCTTTCTGTGACCGAAAGGGAAGGTGTGTGCTCCAAGTGAAACTGTGCAGACAAAGAATGTGAGAGCATATGGACTTCCAGTGACGGACACTGTCATAACAGCCAGGCTGGTCATTTGTTATTTCCAACTGTTAAGCTCAGGGGCCAGCAATTCATAGCCTTTCCATAGCATTCAAGTTTATTGCTTCTGCTAGAGTCAGAAGGGGCAAAGTAATCTTTCTAATGTATTCCATGGCTTTTCAGTGAAAATCTAGCTGTGCAGCATAAAATCTAACACAGGATTCAACTTGCTGATGGGCATAGGTTCTCAGGACATGGATTGCTGCCTGACATGGTGGTGGGCCCTGTAACTATCAGATTGGAGTTCAGAGGACCTCCTTATGTTGTATCTGGAAGCACAAGACAGATATTGGGTCAACAAGGAGGTTAATATAAATATGCAGAAGCAATGGAGTGCAGTGGTAACAGATGTCTGACATGCTGTTCTGTCAAGGGGAATTTGTGACTATGAAATGTCAATTATTAGTAGCCTAATAGTGGTAACATTGATGATTTAGATCATATTGTAGATGATGATAATTATGGAAGGCTGTGTGCTCTCCATTGTGTGGTTGGCTTTTAACATGATGCTTCTCATTTAAAAAATATTATTGAAGCTATTATATTATTACTACATCCTAGGACAAAATGAATGAACTGTTTTCCCAGAATGACAGATGATCACTCAGATGATCATCATCCACTCAGATAAAATCATAGCAGACACCAACTCAGTTAGTACTCCCCAACAGAATATTTTTTTCAACTTTCATTCCCTCAATTCTCTTTGGCCATCTATCTGCTAGCACTGATCAGATTATTAAAAACATCTAAGCTATTATAGATGAGGAATTAGATTTGATCTCTTCTACTTAGAATTGGCAACTAAAATGCGAATTAACAAGAATGTACTGAGCAACTGTCACATTCAAGACACTGTCTTAGTCATCTGGGGATAGAATGTGGAAAGGACGTGTGGGATACAGAAATGTATATTGTACATACCACAGTCTAATCTATTATAGGCATGAAATAAACATACATGGAAAGCTTAGTAAAATGCCAACATTGGATTTTAATTCAAGAACACGAGAGGCCACAGAGCAATCTAAGATAGTTTTCATTTAAAGAAGGAGGGTGTGAAATGCTATGAATGTAGAGGAAACTGTAGGGTCTTGGAGTAGACTAAAATGAGGTCTTTGAACACTGAGGCTACACGGGTCATTGATACATAGAGCTGAGAGAAAAAGCAGAGCATGGATGGCAGGAGCACAAAACCAGGCATGGAGGACAGGACATGCTTCCTAATTCAGTCATGTTAACAAATGACCGGGCTTAAATGTGGGTGTGTAACATTTTAACTATTTTTCACATTAAATCCAAGGCTAGCCTGGCTGGTAGTGGAGGGTGACTCAGCCCACTTTGAAAACTCAAATGTCCAGAACCAAACATTGTAAGAAAATATTAAAGGAGAAGTTAAAGAAACCAATCAAATCTACAGTGAATATGTGTGTTAGACGAGAGTGAGCAAAATTAAGGTCTACCCCATTCCTTCCCGACACAAATGCAGTCACTATGAGATTATAGGCAAGGCATGAGTCATATACATTTTTCCATTAATAGTGTATTTAATCTATGAAAACAACTCCAATAAATTCCTCAGGAGCAGTGTGAAAACGTTCCTTTTTAAGATGTAGTTGGGATGGGTGTGCACATCAAGACTGGAGAGATGTCAAGATGGAAGGCATTAGAATACATTCGTCCATATTCCAGTTCCTGTCACTGCTAGGGAGACACATGCAGGAGCAGGAGCATATCAGCACTGGTTGTAAGAAGGGAAAGCTGCCTTTCTAAGCACAACCTTGCACTTGGAAACATAGGGCTGCCAGGGCCAGAGAAACAAAAGCCCAACTGGACTTATTAATGGCGTGACATTCTGCTCTGGTATGGCATTTATAAAATAGCTACACATCCAGGAAGACTCCTCAGTTGCTTGGTCACTGAACTTGTTAATGCTTGTTTTCTCTGATTACTGCTTTTGAAATTTATAAGGCCTTTCTCCTCAAGTGTTTCAAAAAACTCTCCAGGCAATGCTTTTTAAATAGTATCTTGTTGTACAGTGTCTACATTGTAACTACATCGCACTGTTCTCCACTAAAATATTAGAATCAAATCCTTTACATTTTGAGATTTAACCAGAAATTTTGCTATTGCATGTTGCTTCCACTTAGATTCTTCAGAATTAACAACTTTCCTCCCCCATTTTCCTATAATTCTCCATACAGACTCAATTTTAAGGATAAATTAGCCAATGTCTTCACTCCCTATAGTGGCTTCTTAGCTGTTTAGCCATTAAGGAAACAGAAGTTCTGTTTCCCAACTTTATGAAACTTCCATAGTACTTCAGGAAGGGCACCTGCTTAATTCAGTAACCAGAATAAGGTACTCTAGCTTCACTGCACTACTTTAGATCTTCTGTAGTTTTCTCAAAGCACTGCTCCTCCTGCACCCCTTACACCAATTGAGAGAGGATTTGACAAATTCCTGCTTGGAAACCCCTTAACTTTCCAAATATAGGCCTCTACACATTGATTTTAATTAATTACCAAAGATAACATAAGTCATCCTGGAGGTCCAATTGCTAATCCTCCCAGTCTGTTCTCATCTAGGACATGGACAATTTATCCATGGTAAAATTTAATTTTAGCTATAATTACAAAAGTTTGAAATTAAATCTCACTAGTGCTATGCTCCCATTAATATGGACAAAATAACTGATCTACATAGGATTAATGTGGGGGACAAAAGTAAGATTTAATTTTTAACTTTTATAATTAATTTGGGAAAATGTGATAAAGGATTTTGTTTCAGAGAGGGAGGAAAAGAGAAAGTTTCAGAGTTCTGAGGAAGATGTTCCAGCCATCCCTCAAATCTCTTACATCCTTAAAGAATCTTGTATAAGGTAATATGAACTGACTCAAACTAAAAATAATGTGTAACGGTTCCTAAACTTGAGGAGTTGAAACTTGAGCTTATAGTACATTTCTCTCCAACAGTTAAAGAAGGGGGAATTATGGAACAGAATTCTGGCTTTTTATATACTACAGGACAACCACATGGGCCGCTTACACACACACACACACACACACACACACACACACACACACACACACGTAATCATAAGGAACACAATATTCTTACCACATTCAACATTTCTTCATACTGCAATACTGTCTCTGGCATATGAAATTCCAGTTACCAGGGTCCAGAAAATTAAAAGAAATGGGCAAGCATATTAAGAACCACACTCTTAGACCTATTCAAGAAAATCTCAACACTTATTTTTCTAGTTCCTATTTGTTCTACTTAATGACAATTCTGGTTTAAGGAATGAAACATTCTCAAGTTTCAAAAATTTCCAACTTAAATTGTAAAGGGAGTAATGAATAGATTCACGATGTACTCTGACCACAGAGCTCTAGGAGAATATGGACAAGAGGGTCTTTCAGTAACCCTAATGTGAACTAGTCTAGTGGGCAATCCTAATGAGTAATAGAATGTAAATGATGTCCATCAGCAAGCTGAGGCAGCAGGGACACTGAATGAGAACTATAGCTTCTTTTTTGCCTCAGACATACAGGTTGATTGGAGATTTCATTTCCCTCTTCCTTGTGTATGCCTATTGTCTTCACTGTACTTGTAGCTTATGAAGTAAACACAAGATAAAATGAGGTGAGGGGCTCCTGGTTGGCTCAGTTGGTTCAGCTTCAGACTCTTGATTTCGGCTCAGATCATGATCTCATGGTTTGAATTCAAGCTCCTGCGTCAGGCTCTGTAGTAACAGCGCGGAGCCTGCTTGGGATTCTGTTTCCCTCTCTCTGCCCCTCGCCTGCTTGCTCTGTATCTCTCTCTCAAAAATAAAAATGAAAACAAAAATAAATGAGGTGATACAGGGTTTAGATATATAAAGGAAGGAGAACAAAAGAATGCACTAAGTCCTGTGAGTGGTATACCACATACTTTTAGTAAACATAGAAGAGACAATTACATTATGTTGACCTAAATACATCCTGAAGTTTGATAGTCCAAATCTCTCTTATTTTAATGAACCAGGTTTACATTTTAAGAAAATTAAAGATTGATTTCCCATAGGATCAATGATATATTTGGTTATTATATTGCTTGAGAATTTCCAAATAGTCACAAATAAATGTAGAAAAGCTAAAAACAATGCATGATTTTGGAGTAACAACATAATTATGATCAATGAAATTTAGTGATAAGATCTATAAATGAAGCACAGTCTTCTCTCATTGGATAGTACAAATAATAGAATGTATAGATTGGTTCAATGGTTAAGTTACTGGAACATTGGAAATTGAGGGTTAATTTTAAAAGATCTGTAGGATGCCAAAAGATTGCAGAGGGAGCATTGACTGCTCATCTAATTAGCATTAAAGAAGTACAAATTATTCAAGAATATGTTTTAGAGCATTTTTGTTGGTGGTAAATCATTTGAATATAATCCTATAATATTGTGTGCCATAAAGTGATGGGAAATACAAAATTATTTACTGATAATGTTTTAATTTATCCCCTTAAAAAGCATCATCTCTCATATTGAAAAAAGGCCAGTAGTTACTGAACTTCACTTCTACATGTCAATGTCCTACTATTGATTGGCAAATAAAGAAGCTTGTTGAAATCAATTAAAGATGGAATATAAACCCAAAGATGAAAAAGAGGCTACTGACAAAATCTGAATGACTTTATTTGGTGGAAGATAACAAACATCAGAATTTCCCATGAACATTTGTTTGATTTTGGTATAGTTCATCCCTAAAACTGTGAAATTGATACTGTTTTTTTTTATCAGTTTTAGATTAGACTAAAAATGTGAGATGGTGAATAACACAGATCAGAAACTTCTCTTGTGAAAATCAATTCTGAAATTTTCTTTTTGATTGTTCTCTCCCCACTTTTGGTCCTGAAATATTTTGAACTCTTCTGTAAGAGATTAAAATGTAACAAATATCTAATCAGTTTAAAGGCGAAATTATTTTGGAATGAAGAGGTTCAGATGACTAAACAATGAAAATAAATCATATTCAAATTGGCCCCACAGAAGAAGGAATCAGATATATTTTATTATAAATGATCGAAGATGTTTAGTTTTCAGAAACTTTAGTCTCACTACTAGTGAGCCAGCATGAGGATATAGTTTGATATAGTGATTTGTATTATTTAATAGTTAAATAAAACTGTGTAATTAATACAATTGTAGTGATATGTCCTTGTCAAAACATCTGGAATAAGAGGCTAATATATGTTCCAGTTTAATTATTTTGGAGAACTTTTGACTGGCTATGTAGATTATGAGATGAAATATTTCTGAATTAGGATAAAAATTCTGGAGGGTTTAGGAAGATATCCTTAAATATATTCACAAACAATTGTAGAGTGTATCCCAACACACGAACTGGAATCTGTACACTTTCACAAAATTCATATCATAAGATAAGATCAGAAAGAGGTAGAACTTACCTATGACCATAGCACCACATCAACAAATGTTTATTTTTCACTGAATATTTGTGACATCTTGTTGGATAGAGATGTGCTCAGACACAGCTCATGTGATTCTTTTTAAGGTTCTTTAAATGACTTACCAAAAGTATACATTTTAGGTAAAAAATCTACAAATTTGATGGTTCAGCAGTACCACTCCCACTAACAAATGAACATAAATGCATTCATATGTTCATCCAAGGCAAGGGCACAAATTCTTATAGCAAGACTGTTCACGACAGCCCCGAACTTGGAAACCACCCAAATGCCCATCAACAAAATGGTGAATAAATAAAGTGTGTTATAATTACATAATGGAATAACATAACAATAAGAATGACTGATACACACAACAACATTATGCCGAGCAAAAGAAGCCAGACATAAAATGAGCACACGCTGTATAGTCCTGTGTATATGAAGCTCAGGAACAGGCAAAGCTAACCTATCATCTTAGAAGTCAGGATTTATGGGAGGGTAGTAGTCAGAAGGGGCATGAGGGACTTCTAGGGGTGGGGGAAGTAAGGACCCTTGGAATGTTCTATTTCTTGATCTGGATGCTGGTTACACAGGTATTTTGTGGGTGTGAAAATCCATTGAGCTATATACCTGGTTCATTTTTCTGAATCATGTTGAATTTCAATAAAAAGTTAAAAATGTTTTAAAAACTACAAATTTGGGGGGGGACTACAAATTTTGTTGTTGATTTTATAGTTCTTAAGCATGGAGTAGTGATTATTCTAACTCACTTGACGACAGGCATTTTTTTTTTTCTGAACATATGAGAAAACAGTGTACGGAAAGGCATAGTGCATAAAAATTAAGAATGTGGTTTCTACACTGTGATCTGTATGTCTGTATCCCTCCAAAATATATATGTTGAAATCCTAATCTAAAATGTGATGGTATTTGGAGGTGGAGACTTTGGAGTTGACTAGGCTATGAAGATGGAATCTTCATGAATGGAATTAAGCCCTTATCAAATGGCCCAAGAATGCTCCCTTGCTCCTTCTGCCATGTGAGATTAGAGCAAATAGATAGGTATCATTGAGGAAGCTGGTCTCATCAGACACTGAATCCAAGGGTACCTTGATCTTGGACTTCCCAGTCCCAACAACTGTGAGAAAGAGATATTAGTTGCTTATAAGCCACTTGGTCTCTGGCATTTGGTTATAGAAATCCAAATGAACTAAGACCTAGTATCACATTGGTTTGGTTCAAATCTCCAGCTCCAAGGTATTAGTTTTGTGACTTTGATTAAATCTCTCAAACTCTTCAAACCCTTAATTTCTCATTTGATATATGAATGTGAGAATAATAGTGTCTAATTCCATAATGCCACTGCTAGGCCTGGCAACATTAAAGACTCTAACATAGAGGAGACGAAGATGGCGGCGTAGGAGGACGCTGGGCTCACCGCGCGTCCTGCTGATCACTTAGATTCCACCTACACCTGCCTAAATAACCCAGAAAAACACCAGAGGATTAGCAGAACGGAGTCGCCGGAGCCAAGCGCAGACAAGAGGACCACGGAAGAGGGTAGGAAGGGCGGCAAGGCGGTGCGCGCTCCACGGACTGGTGGGAGGGAGCCGGGGCGGAGGGGCGGCTCGCCGGCCAAGCAGAGCCCCCGAGTCTGGCTTGCAAAAAGCGGAGGGGCCTGACGGACTGTGTTCCCACAGCAAGCGCGACTTAGCGTCTGGGAGGTCATAAGTTAACAGCTCTGCTCAGAAAGCGGGAAGGCTGGAGGACAAAGGGAAGGAGAGCTGCTGAGCCCCCGGACGACAGAGCTCAGTTTGGTGGGGAACAAAGGCGCTCGCCAGCGCCATCTTCCCCGCCCATCCCCCAGCCAAAATCCCAAAGAGAACCAGTTCCTGCCAGGGAACTTGCTCGCTCCGCGCAAACACCCAACTCTGCGCTTCTGCGGAGCCAAACCTCCGGCAGCGGATCTGACTCCCTCCTGCTGCCACAGGGCCCCTCCTGAAGTGGATCACCTAAGGAGAAGCAAGCTAAGCCTGTCCCTCCTGCCCCTGTGCACCTTGCCTACCCACCCCAGCTAAGACGCCAGATCCCCAGCATCACAAGCCTGGCAGTGTGCAAGTAGCCCAGACAGACCACCCCACCCCACAGCGAATCCCGCCCCTAGGAGAGGGGAAGAGAAGGCACGCACCAGTCTGACTGTGGCCACAGTGGTGGGCTGGGAGCAGACATCAGGTCTGACTGCGGCTCCGCCCACCAACTCCAGTTATACACCACAGCACAGGGGAAGTGCCCTGCAGGTCCTCACCACGCCAGGGACTATCCAAAATGACCAAGCGGAAGAATTCCCCTCAGAAGAATCTCCAGGAAATAACAACAGCTAATGAGCTGATCAAAAAGGATTTAAATAATATAACAGAAAGTGAATTTAGAATAATAGTCATAAAATTAATCGCTGGGCTTGAAAACAGTATAGCTGACAGCAGAGAATCTCTTGCTACAGAGATCAAGGGACTAAGGAACAGTCACGAGGAGCTGAAAAACGCTTTAAACGAAATGCATAACAAAATGGAAACCACCACAGCTCGGATTGAAGAGGCAGAGGAGAGAATAGGTGAACTAGAAGATAAAGTTATGGAAAAAGAGGAAGCTGAGAAAAAGAGGGATAAAAAAATCCAGGAATATGAGGGGAAAATTAGAGAACTAAGTGATACACTAAAAAGAAATAATATACGCATCATTGGTATCCCAGAGGAGGAAGAGAGAGGGAAAGGTGCTGAAGGGGTACTTGAAGAAATAATAGCTGAGAACTTCCCTGAACTGGGGAAGGAAAAAGGCATTGAAATCCAAGAGGCACAGAGAACTCCCTTCAGACGTAACTTGAATCGATCTTCTGCACGACATATCATAGTGAAACTGGCAAAATACAAGGATAAAGAGAAAATTCTGAAAGCAGCAAGGGGTAAACGTGCCCTCACATATAAAGGGAGACCTATAAGACTCGTGACTGATCTCTCTTTTGAAACTTGGCAGGCCAGAAAGAATTGGCACGAGATTTTCAGTGTGCTAGACAGAAAAAATATGCAGCCGAGAATCCTTTATCCAGCAAGTCTGTCATTTAGAATAGAAGGAGAGATAAAGGTCTTCCCAAACAAACAAAAACTGAAGGAATTTGTCACCACTAAACCAGCCCTCCAAGAGATACTAAGGGGGACCCTGTGAGACAAAGTACCAGAGACATCACTACAAGCATAAAACATACAGACATCACAATGACTCTAAACCCATATCTTTCTATAATAACACTGAATGTAAATGGACTAAATGCGCCAACCAAAAGACATAGGGTATCAGAATGGATAAAAAAACAAGACCCATCTATTTGCTGTCTACAAGAGACTCATTTTAGACCTGAGGACACCTTTAGATTGAGAGTGAGGGGATGGAGAACTATTTATCATGCTACTGGAAGCCAAAAGAAAGCTGGAGTAGCCATCCTTATATCAGACAAACTAGACTTTAAATTAAAGGCTGTAACAAGAGATGAAGAAGGACATTATATAATAGTGACAGGGTCTATCCATCAGGAAGAGCTAACAATTATAAATGTCTATGCGCCGAATACCGGAGCGCCCAAATATATAAAACAATTACTCATAAACACAAGCAACCTTATTGATAAGAATGTGGTAATTGCAGGGGACTTTAACACCCCACTTACAGAAATGGATAGATCATCTAGACACACGATCAATAAAGAAACAAGGGCCCTGAATGAGACATTGGATCAGATGGACTTGACAGATATATTTAGAACTCTGCATCCCAAAGCAACAGAATATACTTTCTTCTCGAGTGCACATGGAACATTCTCCAAGATAGATCATATACTGGGTCACAAAACAGCCCTTCATAAGTTTACAAGAATTGAAATCATACCATGCATACTTTCAGACCACAACGCTATGAAGCTTGAAATCAACCACAGAAAAAAGGCTGGAAAACCTCCAAAAGCATGGAGGTTAAAGAACACCCTACTAACGAATGAGTGGGTCAACCAGGCAATTAGAGAAGAAATTAAAAAATATATGGAAACAAACGAAAATGAAAATACAACAATCCAAACGCTTTGGGACGCAGCAAAGGCAGTCCTGAGAGGAAAATACATTGCAATCCAGGCCTATCTCAAGAAACAAGAAAAATCCCAAATACAAAATCTAACAGCACACCTAAAGGAAATAGAAGCAGAACAGCAAAGGCAGCCTAAACCCAGCAGAAGAAGAGAAATCATAAAGATCAGAGCAGAAATAAACAATATAGAATCTAAAAAAACTGTAGAGCAGATCAACGAAACCAAGAGTTGGTTTTTTGAAAAAATAAACAAAATTGACAAACCTCTAGCCAGGCTTCTCAAAAAGAAAAGGGAGATGACCCAAATAGATAAAATCATGAATGAAAATGGAATTATTACAACCAATCCCTCAGAGATACAAACAATTATCAGGGAATACTATGAAAAATTATATGCCAACAAATTGGACAACCTAGAAGAAATGGACAAATTCCTGAACACCCACACTCTTCCAAAACTCAATCAGGAGGAAATAGAAAGCTTGAACAGACCCATCACCAGCGAAGAAATTGAATCGGTTATCAAAAATCTCCCAACAAATAAGAGTCCAGGACCAGATGGCTTTCCAGGGGAGTTCTACCAGACGTTTAAAGCAGAGATAATACCTATCCTTCTCAAGCTATTCCAAGAAATAGAAAGGGAAGGAAAACTTCCAGACTCATTCTATGAAGCCAGTATTACTTTGATTCCTAAACCAGACAGAGACCCAGTAAAAAAAGAGAACTACCGGCCAATATCCCTGATGAATATGGATGCAAAAATTCTCAATAAGATACTAGCAAATCGAATTCAACGGCATATAAAAAGAATTATTCACCATGATCAAGTGGGATTCATTCCTGGGATGCAGGGCTGGTTCAACATTCGCAAATCAATCAACGTGATACATCACATTAACAAAAAAAAAGAGAAAAACCATATGATCCTGTCAATCGATGCAGAAAAGGCCTTTGACAAAATCCAGCACCCTTTCTTAATAAAAACTCTTGAGAAAGTCGGGATAGAAGGAACATACTTAAAGATCATAAAAGCCATTTATGAAAAGCCCACAGCTAACATCATCCTCAACGGGGAAAAACTGAGAGCTTTTTCCCTGAGATCAGGAACACGACAGGGATGCCCACTCTCACCGCTGTTGTTTAACATAGTGCTGGAAGTTCTAGCATCAGCAATCAGACAACAAAAGGAAATAAAAGGCGTCAAAATTGGCAAAGATGAAGTCAAGCTTTCGCTCTTTGCAGATGACATGATATTATACATGGAAAATCCGATAGACTCCACCAAAAGTCTGCTAGAACTGATCCATGAATTCAGCAAAGTTGCAGGATACAAAATCAATGTACAGAAATCAGTTGCATTCTTATACACTAACAATGAAGCAACAGAAAGACAAATAAAGAAACTGATCCCATTCACAATTGCACCAAGAAGCATAAAATACCTAGGAATAAATCTAACCAAAGATGTAAAGGATCTGTATGCTGAAAACTATAGAAAGCTTATGAAGGTCATTGAAGAAGATTTAAAGAAATGGAAAGACATTCCCTGCTCATGGATTGGAAGAATAAATATTATCAAAATGTCAATACTACCCAAAGCTATCTACACATTCAATGCAATCCCAATCAAAATTGCACCAGCATTCTTCTCGAAACTAGAACAAGCAATCCTAAAATTCATATGGAACCACAAAAGGCCCCGAATAGCCAAAGTAATTTTGAAGAAGAAGACCAAAGCAGGAGGCATCACAATCCCAGACTTTAGCCTCTACTACAAAGCTGTCATCATCAAGACAGCATGGTATTGGCACCAAAACAGACACATAGACCAATGGAATAGAATAGAAACCCCGGAACTAGACCCACAAACGTACGGCCAACTCATCTTTGACAAAGCAGGAAAGAACATCCAATGGAAAAAAGACAGTCTCTTTAACAAATGGTGCTGGGAGAACTGGACAGCAACATGCAGAAGGTTGAAACTAGACCACTTTCTCACACCATTCACAAAAATAAACTCAAAATGGATAAAGGACCTGAATGTGAGACAGGAAACCATCAAAACCTTAGAGGAGAAAGCAGGAAAAGACCTCTCTGACCTCAGCCGTAGCAATCTCTTACTCGACACATCCCCAAAGGCAAGGGAATTAAAAGCAAAAGTGAATTCCTGGGACCTTATGAAGATAAAAAGCTTCTGCACAGCAAAGGAAACAACCAACAAAACTAAAAGGCAACCAACGGAATGGGAAAAGATATTTGCAAATGACATATCGGACAAAGGGCTAGTATCCAAAATCTATAAAGAGCTCACCAAACTCCACACCCGAAAAGCAAATAACCCAGTGAAGAAATGGGCAGAAAACATGAATAGACACTTCTCTAAAGAAGACATCCGGATGGCCAACAGGCACATGAAAAGATGTTCAGCGTCGCTCCTTATCAGGGAAATACAAATCAAAACCACACTCAGATATCACCTCACGCCAGTCAGAGTGGCCAAAATGAACAAATCAGGAGACTATAGATGCTGGAGAGGATGTGGAGAAACGGGAACCCTCTTGCACTGTTGGTGGGAATGCAAATTGGTGCAGCCGCTCTGGAAAGCAGTGTGGAGGTTCCTCAGAAAATTAAAAATAGACCTACCCTATGACCCAGCAATAGCACTGCTAGGAATTTATCCAAGGGACACAGGAGTACTGATGCATAGGGGCACTTGTACCCCAATGTTCATAGCAGCACTCTCAACAATAGCCAAATTATGGAAAGAGCCTAAATGTCCATCAACTGATGAATGGATAAAGAAATTGTGGTTTATATACACAATGGAGTACTACGTGGCAATGAGAAAAAATGAAATATGGCCTTTTGTAGCAACGTGGATGGAACTGGAGAGTGTGATGCTAAGTGAAATAAGCCATACAGAGAAAGACAGATACCATATGGTTTCACTCTTATGTGGATCCTGAGAAACTTAAGAGAAACCCATGGGGGAGGGGAACAAAAAAAAAAAAAAAAAAAAAGAGGTTAGAGTGGGAGAGAGCCAAAGCATAAGAGACTGTTGAGAACTGAGAACAAACTAAGGGTTGATGGGGGGTGGGAGGGAGGAGAGGGTGGGTGATGGGTACTGAGGAGGGCACCTTTTGGGATGAGCACTGGGTGTTGTATGGAAACCAATTTGACAATAAATTTCATATATAAAAAAAAAAAAAAAAAAAAAAAAAAAAAAAAAAAAATAAAGACTCTAACATAATGCTTGTATGACACAAATAAAACACAGAAAAGTTACCATGTTTGTTTGTTTGTTTAAATTGAATTATAATTAAATTTATTTAAAATGAACTCTTTTGGGAATCTACTATATTTGACTCGTGTATAGAGTCATGTAATTATGAGCAAAATTAAGACACAAAGGAATTCCATTAGCCCCCACAACTCCTTGTGCTACTCTTTTGTAGTCAAAAGATGATTTATAACCCATGATTTATAACCCTTGTAGCCACTAAACTATGCTGTATCACAATAGCTTTATCTTTCCAGAATGTCATATAAATGGAACCATACAATATATTGAATTTTGAGATGCTTTGTGTCATGTGGCATAATGCATTTGAGATTCATCCATATGGTTGCATGTATCAATAATTTATTTTTCTTTTGTTTTTGTTTGTTCATTTGTTTGTGCATTTCCTAGTTCAGGGATATTTGGGTTGTTTCAGTGTTTACTGATTACAAGTGAAGCTGCTATAGACATTATGTATAGGCTTTTGTTTTGTTTTTATATAAGACAATTACTGAAATATACTTCACATAGATTCAAATCATGTGTTTAAGGAGTACAATTCACTGGTATTCAGTGTATTTATAGAGTTTTGCAGCCATAAACTCAAACTTTAAAATATTGTTATCACCCAATGGTGAACTCCATTTTTAATAATTTAAGGAACTGTCAAACTGTCTTCCAAAGCAGCTGCCCTGCATTACAGTCACATCAGTGATGTATGATGGTGCCACTTTCTCCACATCTTTATCAGCAACTGTTTTTTCTCTTAGGTTTTTATTATAACCATCCTAGTGGCTGTGAAATGGTATCTCATTGTGGTTTTTATTTATATTTCCCTATGGCAAATCTTTTAAAGCACCTTTCATGTATTTTTAAGTGATTTGTGTATCATTTTTAGATATAGATTCACATTTTTATCCATTCTTTAATAAATGGGGTGTCTTTTTATTTATTTATAAGAGTTACTTATATTTTCCAGGCACATCAGAGACCTAATTTATTATTTATTTATAAGAGTTATTTATATATTCTAGTCTCATCAGATACATAATTTGCAAAAATTTTCTCCCATTATGTGGGTTGTCTTTTCTATTTTATTTTATTTTATTTTATTTTATTTTATTTTATTTTATTTTATTTTATTATTTTATTTTATTTTAAATTTTATTTTTATCCCCATTGCTATTTCACTCATTCCGCCACCCACCTCCCCTCTGGCAACCACCAGTTTGTTCTCTATATTTAAGAGTCTGGTTTTTTGTTTGTCTCTTTTCTTTATTGGCTTTGTTTCTTCCACATATGAGTGAAATCCTTGTGGTGTTTGTCTTTATCCGACTGACATATTTCACTTAGCAGTATAGTCTTTATGTCCATCAATGTTGTTGCAAATGGCAAGGTTTTGTTTTTTTATTGCTGTGTAACATTCCATCATGCATATGTATATATATATATATATATATATATATATATATATATATATATATATATAATTATATGTATATATATGATACATATACACATATGTAAATATACCATTTCTTCTTTATCCATTCATCTATGGTTATATACTTGGGTTGCTTGTGTATCTTGGCTATTGTAAATAATGCTGCAGTAAACAGGGCTGCATATGTCTTTTCAAATTAGTGTTCTTGTTTTCTTTGGATAAATAGTAGAATTATTGGATCATAGTTTAATTCTACTTTTAATTTTTGAGGAACCTCCATTCTGTTTTCCACAGTGGCTACACCAGCTTGCATTCCTATCAACAGTGCATAAGAATTTCTTTTTTTCCACATCTTTGTCAACACTTGTTACTTTTTGTGTTTTTTTTTATTTTAGCCATTCTTATGGGTGATATTCATGGTGGTTTTGATTTGCATTTCCTTGATGATTAGTGATATTGAGCATATTTTCATGTGTTTGTTGGCCATCTGTATGTCTTCCTTGGAAAAATGTCTATTCAAGTCCTTTTTTCATGTTTAAATTGGGTTGTTTATTTTTTTGATATTAAGTTGAGTAAGTTCTTCATATATTTTGGATATTAACCCCTTATCAGATATATCATTTGCAAATATCTTCTCCCACTAAGTAGATTGCCTTTTTGTTTTGTTGATGTTTTCCTTAACTGGAAAAGCTTTTTATTTTGGCATAATTCTACTAGCTTAATTTTGTTTTTGTTTCCTTTCCTGCTTATAGTTTTAGGTCTTAAATTTTAATCTGTGTTCCATTTTGAGTTAATTGTTGTGTGTGTTGTAAGCATTTCAACTTTATTAATTTACTTTTTTTGCATGTGGAATTCTAGTTTTCCCAACACAGTTTTTGAAAAGTCTTTTCTTTCCCAATTAAATTGTCTTCCCACCTGTCAAAATCAATTTACCATAAATGTATTACCATAAATCAATTCCATTGATCAATATGTCGACCCTTATGTCAGTATTATGTTCCTTTGATAACTGTAGCTTCATACCAAAATTTAAAAACAAGAAGTGAGTGATGTCCAACTTTGTTATTCTTTTCCAAGATTTTGGCTATTTTGGGTTCCATGATTTTCTGTAAGACTTAGTATCATCTTGTCAATTTCTATGGAGAAGAAATCAGGGACTTTAATAGCACTTATATTGAGCCTGTAGATCAATTTGGGTAGTATTGTCACCTTAAAAATATTAAGTTATCTGGTTCATGAACATATAATATTTGAAAAATTTGCAAAATAAGCATTTTGCAAATATTTAGATCTTGAATTTTTTCCAACGATGATCTGTAGATTTGTCTTATTCCTGTATTCACTTTTTTTTTTTTTTTAAATTTTTTTTTTCAACGTTTATTTATTTTTGGGACAGAGAGAGACAGAGCATGAACGGGGGAGGGGCAGAGAGAGAGGGAGGCACAGAATCGGAAACAGGCTCCAGGCTCCGAGCCATCAGCCCAGAGCCCAACGCGGGGCTCGAACTCACGGACCGCGAGATCGTGACCTGGCTGAAGTCGGACGCTTAACCGACTGCGCCACCCAGGCGCCCCTGTATTCACTTTTTATAGCTTTAGCATCTGTAGTGATAGCCTCTTTTATGATTTTATTATTAATTTCAGTTTTCTCTCTCCTTTTTTTTTGTTAGTCTAAGTAGTAGTTTATACATTTTCTTTATATTTTCGAAGAACTGTCTTTTGTTTATATTGATTCTCTCTTGTCTATCTTAAAACAATATTCTATCCTTATTTTTTCATTCATTTGCTTGCTTTTATTTAATTTGCTATTCTTTTTTCCATATCTCAAGTCAGAGGCTCTAATTATTTAAGACCTTTATTATTTTTAACATAAATATTTACTGCTATAAATTTCCCTCTCAGCACTGCTTTAGCTGCATTCCACAAATTTTTATGTACAGTAATTCAATTAAAATATGTTTTATTTTTCTTTGTGACATATTCTTATAACCATTAGTTATATAAATGTGTGCTGTTTAATTTCAACTTCATTGGGGATTTTCCAGATATCTTTCTCTTATAGATTTATATGTTAATCCCAATATTATGAGAGAACATACTTTGTATGCTTTCCATTCATTTAGTTTTTTATGGTTTGGCTTATGGCCTACACATGGTCTTAGTGAATATTTCATGAACATTTGGAAGAATATCTGGTTTGTGGTTTTTGAGTGCTCTATAAATGTCACTTTCTAATTCAGAGATTGGCAAAAAGATTAAAGTGAAAAGTAGTAAATATTTTAGACTTTGCAAACCAACAAGCAAAGTTGAAAAGACTATGTTGATACTTATATAACCACTTAAGATGCAACCATTTTAAAGTGTAAAAACCATTCTTAGGACCTGGGTCATATCAAAAATAGTGGAAGTCCAGATCTGATTGGTAAGCCATAATTTACCAAACCCTGGTTTTAGTTAGTTGATAATATTGTTAAGATACTTTTTTGTATCCTTCTTAATATTCTGTCTTACTGCTTTGACAGTTATTGAGAAAGTGTGTTGAAATCTTCCAGTGTAATTGTGGACTTTTTTATTTCTCCTTTTTAAAATCAATTTTTAGTATTTCTTGCATTTTGTAGCTCACTATGTACAAATACTTTTAAGATTGTTGTGGATTTGGAGTTTACTGAACTCCTTGAGTCTGTGAATGTATGCTTTTTACCAAATTTAGAATGCTTGTAACTACTGTTTCTTCAAATATGTTTTGTGCAACACTTACTTTCTCCTCTTTCAAGAACTCCAACAAAAAATATTAAACATTAAAATATTATTCCACAAGTCACTAAGGCTCTGTTCATTTTGTTTTCCCTATTTTTTTTTGTTTTGTTTTGCTTTTGTTGTTGTTGTTGTTGTTGTTCAGATTGGTCAATTTCTATTGTTCTATCTCGATTTTACCCTCTCTTTCCTCTTTCATCTACATTCTACTAGTTTGAGCCCATCTAGGGTTTTTTATTTTTTTTCCAGATATTGGCTTACTTTCTGTACTAAAATTTCTATTTGCCTTTGTTTTATAGTTTCTATTTCTCTGCTTAGAATATGTAACTCCCCATTAATTTCAAGAGTGCTCATGTTTACCTCATAAAGCTTGAAATAACTTCTTTAGTTTGTTGTGTGATACTTCCAATATCTATGTCATCTCAGGATTGTCATCTGTTGATTTTCTTTCCCCTTGATAATTGGTCAGATTTTCCTGGTTTTTGGTGAGACTGTCCTGGGTCCTGATCTTTTGGGTAACTTTGGAGTGTGTCTGAACACCTGGAAACTGTGTTATGAGATATTGGGTCTTCTTAAAATCCAGTTGATAATGCTGGTTTTTGTTTGTTTCTTTTAGCAGGCAGTAAATTCATGCACAGAATGGAAGTCAGATTGCCTTCTGCAGGTGGTCATTCTAATGTAAATTTAATATCCAAAGAGTTCACTATGTTCTTTGAGTCTGCTTCTCACCTGAGAAGTAGCAGTGGTTTATCTAGTAGCAGTAGTTTATATAGCACATTTTTTAAACCCTTGGCTATGCTTCTTGAGTACATTCTGCACATAGACACTTGAGGATGAGCTCAGGACTTGCATTGGTTCATACTCAAATATAGGTTCTCCAGCTTATTCAGCCACAGGTTGTATGGACTGTATGGACTTTTGTTTTTGTTGTTGTTGTTGTTGTTGTTGTTCTATTGCCACTGGGCAGAAAGATGAGGTTCTCTCAATCTTTTAGCCTCCCAAGTTGTACAAATCCATGCATCTGGGCCTGCCCTTGGGGCAAAGTAAAGACAGAAGAGACAGACAAAATTTTGGGGAATTCTTTTACATTACTTTTTTGTAATGATACCCCTCTAATCTGTTCATGAATCCAGAATTATGGGTGTTTTTCTTAATCTTTAGGTATTTGTGCCACTTCAGCAATGCGATATTGTAGCTCCACATTGGGGCTGGCTCTGAAACAGAATTCTAAAAGGGGAGGGGAATGAAGAATTATCCCTACTATCGTGAGCTCACAGGTGGCTTTTTTCCTGGCCTTCTGGCCAGAAGGAGGCATTACAAGAGATTTTGATGATGGTATCCATCATACAGTTTAATTTGTCTCACAGTGGGGACATTAAGGGGAAACAAAAACATGAAACACAACATGAACATATTAGTTTTTATTTAAATTTTAATATCCTTCCCTATTCTCCTGTTCTTATTTGCTTTACATATTCCTCAAACAGTTGCTTTTTGTATTTTGTTAAGTTTTAAGTAATCAACTGCAGTTTGCTTATTATAATTGGAAGTCTTACTCCTCCCTTTTAATTCTGAGGCAACACACACACACACACACACTCTCTTTCTCTCTCTCTTTCTAAAAATAGCAGTCCTGTAAAAAGGACTTATTACTTTGTATGTCTCCATAGTAAATGTTCTGATTTACTTGGTCACTAAAGGTACAGTTTTGTTTTGTTTTGTTTTGTTTTGTTTTGTTTTGTTAGCATTAGATAGGGTTGGACTTTGGGGAACAGAGCTCACATTTATGAACAGTTATCTTCTCAAGAATGATAAATTGAAATTGCTGTTTCTAAAGAAAGTGTGTTATTTTTTTCCAGAATCTTCATTTCCTTAAAACCCTTCAGACAACTTCAGAGACAAATTATCATAATCGATTAGTTATGCTGTGATACCTGAATAATTAAACAATATCTTAATGCTAACATTTGATTCGATTTGTAATTAGTTTTTATCCCTAAAAGATAAACTGAGCAAATGTCTCTCAGGTGGTCATGCAATATTGCCAAAGCACATTACAAGGAAATATCTTTTCATGAATTTTAAAATTATCTGATCCCCTGTAAATTAAACACACACACACACACACACACACACACACACACACACACACACACATGTCACAATTGAAATTTATTACTAAATGCTCTTGAAAAGACAGGAAACCTATTTAAGCATATTTTTAAATACTTTTTATCAACACCTGTTTCTCTAGGTGTCTCACAATGTGTGTTTTAACTTTTAAGCTTGGTGTTAAAATTCGTGAGATTCCAAACACCCAAGACATTAAAAATCAACCCCTTTGCCATGGAGTAATTGGAGCTAAGATAAAAGTTATAGTCCACAAAAGGCTAAATATTGATCTGTTCAGTTTGCATCCATTATTGCTGATCTTTCAGGATTTAAATATCGATTGTGCACTGCAGTTACGATAAGCGAGAGCAAAGGCTCATCCATATTGCAATGTTGGGCAAAAGAAGAAGAGTTTTAACTTCGATAAGCCTGTGGCC
Organism: Puma concolor; assembly: GCF_028749965.1. NCBI lineage: Eukaryota > Metazoa > Chordata > Mammalia > Carnivora > Felidae > Puma > Puma concolor. Next base: position 138,110,229 of record NC_141674.1, on the reverse strand, counting down.
TGGTTAGAAAATGCGATTCTCCTTCTAAATCTTTAGCCTGGCTATGAAAAATTAATAATTTATTAAACCATATTTTATTACAGGGCTTTTCCCTTCTGTCTCCCTGGCACAATGCCAATGTACACTATGAAGTAACAGTTGGAAATGACCTCCACTTCTTCAAATGAGTTGTTTCTTTAGTTTGGCTTAGCGTTAATCATTTATTTTTTTAAAAATACAAGAAATGGTTCTCAGGATAGCTAAACTTTCATGCTCATTGTGGCTCATTGCCAGAACCTAAGATGACATCAGAGTGATGTTACTATGACTATGCCAGCCATCCTACAATTATAATGCATTGCTCTGATGATATATTAAACATTGACTTGGAAATTGAATATATAATTGGCAATGACAGGAGGAAGCATGATTTAATACCTTCCATGCCACCTTCTTTTTCCACCCACCCACCCCCCCCAAATTGCTTAGGGTCATGTCTTCTCATTGCACTTCCATTATTTCAAATAAGATATCCTGATGTATGGCACACAATTATAAGTTCCTACCCAAACCCCTTAGTTGCAAATATTTTGTACACATTACAGCACTCGAAGGACTATCCCATTCCTTCTTTTTCCCATAAAGTAGAATTAAAGACTCGACTTTTTCCTTCTTCCCAATAAATAGTACATGGCTAGTTAAACATTAAATACCTGCTTGTTCATAGATCAAGAAAGCATAAAACAGCTTTGGAGCATCTTACATCGAAGCTCATTTGTTTTCAGTCTGTCCAGAAACCATATTTATAAACTCTCAGCCAACCTTTCAGAGACAAAATATCCTTCACATTTTTACCAACCTAGCAGAATCAACTTCTGCCACATCGTCTCATTGACATTTATTTCTTATAATAATCAGCAAAAAAAGTATTATTGTGACGAAAATCAGAAGGCAATAAGTTTATGTTGCCCTTGAGTCACTATTTATATTTGTCTTTCTCTGCTTCCTTGGGATATCTTCCATTTATTTTGTCTTTCAATTATCATCGGAGCTGTCAGGTATTTTCCTAAAAACCCTATGATGTGATTTTCGGAAATGTTGTCTTAAATTTATCATCTTGAGAAGAATCCACAGATACTAATTTTCCTTTTACCTTCATTTTTGGGTGTCTAACATCTGACATTATTTGGCCTTGTGAGTTGCAAGAAAGGTATAGCTCACAGTTTGATGACAACTTCCTGTACTCTGCCTTTTCCAAGTTTCAAATAACTACATATTTTTAAAACAATTGCTGTGAGACAAAAGTTTTCAGCTTCATCTCTCTTCACATTTTTTTTTGTTAAAAAGAATGGATAACAAAAAATAAAATTAAAATAATGGACAATGTGTACAGTAACATTTTTATTAAACATAATGGAATATAGTAAAATTATTCTCAGTTATCCTCACAGATTTCAAAAACAAAATACTACTCAATTTCCTCATAAACTATTCATAGGAAGGAAGATTTGGACAATTCTGTTGTCCTGCAATTGGCAAAATACACTGCAGGATCACACCCACTCAGCCCTTAGACCAGCATCTGTCTTTACTTACGTTGCACATTTTTGAATAAATGAGAGTTTCTCCCCCAATTTTATATTTATTATGTTTACATTTTGGTTTTGTTGGGGGGGCAAGAGTGCTTTCTGGGGACTGCCTTCATTTTCATACTCATCCCTCAAAACAATCAGAAATGATAAGCTTGCTTTGCGTGAAATCTGTAGCATGTAGATTTCAGTTTAAAGACAATTGTCAAGACAGTTCTTCCCAGCAGATTGCCTCTGACTGAGATCGCATACCAACAGAGGTTAAGAATAGCAAGAAATGGCAAGAAAATATCTACAATACGTAATATTTGGATGGCAAAATTGCATTTTAATGACAGAATTGGGTTGACTGAAAGAAATTTTCCATGTTTTGTTCTTGCATGTTCTGCAATTCTCTGGGAACTTTTCTACTTAAAATTGTTTCACCTGTCATCATGAGCCAGAATGGCCCGTGGACTATGATAGCACAAGAAAATTATGGTGGTTACATTCTTACTGTATAGCCACTGAACACAAATTTAAGGGGACCTGGGGTTACACTTCATGTATTTACAATAAAGTAATTCATATATATATTATATATATAATGTATATATATAATTCATAATAATATAATTATATTATCAATATAATTATATAATTATTTTATAATATATGTAATTATATAATTATTTTTATAATTATATATAATTATTTTATATGATTATATAATTAATATAACAATATAATTAATATATATAACATATAATTAACATATATAACATATATAATTCATAATTTTATATATATATATAACACACACAATAAAATCATCCTCAGTCCTCAGGGTCAGGATGTCTATGTTCCCCTTAAGTTTATTACTTACAAAATTACAAAAAATGTCTTAAAATTCTCACTATTTGGTGGAGTTCATTTACTTTAATTAGTGTTCCTCAAAGTGGGTTTGGGCGTATCATATTATTTTCACAGGAGTCTTATAAAAATTTTGGATTCATGGGTATTGGGAAGATCTGCTAAATCAAATTATGTATAGTAATTTTTTAAAGCTTATTTACTTATTTTGAGAGAGAGAGAAAGAGCATGCACGCAAGCGGGGGAGGGGCAGAGGGAGAAGGAGAGAGAGAATCCCAAGCAGGCTCTGTGCTGTCAATGCAGAGCCCTAGAGGGGGCATGACTTGAGCCACAATCAAGAGTTGGACATTTAACTGATTGAGTCACCCAGGTGCCCCTAGAGTCATCTTATCTTATCCTGGGTCTATGCTGAAAATTTAAGAGCAGATTCCCTAGGATACTAAGTTGTTTCAAGTCCTGCTCTTGACTAAAGTAATAAATTTATTTCATAATATAGAGTCACTGAAATCTTTGCATGTTGTGAATCCAAGCCTAAAAAATACAAACAAAAACAAAAACAAAAAACAAAACTTTCTCTCTATCTCATACCATATACAAAAATTATTCAATGTGGACCAGGCCTAAATGTAAGACCTAAACCTATAAATGTATTCTAAAAAGTCAGGAATAAATTTTCGTGATCTTGCATTAGGTAGTGATTTCTTAGATGTGGCACCAAAAGCATAAGTGATAAAAGAGAAAATTGACCAGTTGGACTTTATCAATTAAAAAAACATTTTGAGAAAGAATATTTTGTACACAAGGCTACCATCAAGGAAGTAAAAGGATAATCCATAGGGAGAAAATATTTATAAATCATAAATCTGATGAGATTTGTATCCAGAACATATGAAGAACACTTTTGACTTAATTATAAAAAAAAAAGAAGTACCTCAATTCAAAAATGGGCAATGTATTTGAATATAAATTTCTTCTAAGATATAAAAATATTCAATAGCATTAATCATTAGGAAAATAAAAATTAAAACTACAATGAGATATCACTTAAAACCCTTCAGAATACCTAGGATCAAAAAGACAGATATTTAGAGAAAAGACTGATATTAACAAGTGTTGAGTAAGATGTGGAAAAATCAGAATTCTGGTAATTTTCTGGTGAGAATATAAAATAGTGCAATGAATGAAAAATGTTTTACATTTCTTCAAAATGATGAAAATGGAATTATCATACAACCCAGCATTTCTACCGTAGGTATCAGGAGAAATGAAAAAAATACATACTTACACAAAAAGTTGTACATGAATTTTCCTAACAATATTATTCACTGTGGTCAAAATGGGTAAAAAAAAAAAAAGTCCATTGACTGATGAGTGGATACATTTAATGTGGTGTACCCATAGGATAGAATATTATTCAGTAATATAACTGAATGAAGTATTCATACATTTTACAGCATGAATAAACCACAAAACAGTATGCTGCCAGTCAAAAAAGACAATATTTTGTATTATGCCATTTATATGAAGTGTGCAAATGTATATAAATAGAAAATAGCAAGTCTATGGGATAGAAAGCAGTGGTAGATTGGGACTGGAATAGGTATAGGCTTTTTGGGGGGTGATGAAAATACCCTAAAATGAGATAATAGTGATGTTTTACCTACTCTAAGAATGGTAAAAAAAATTACATTACACGCTTTAAATGGATGAAATGTATGATACGCAAATTGTATCTTGATAAAGCTGTTTTAAAAAGCAAAAATTTCCAAAGACCTATCATATCCCAAGCAACATAGGTGTCCTGAGATCCAGGTAAAGAATAAGTCTTTAAACTTCAGCACAAATAGATATTATAATCTCAGAATCAAAAAGTTGATACTATTCTTTAGAAATGTTTTCTCCAGGGTCACCTGGAGTGGCTCAGTTGGTTAAGCACCCAATTCTTAATTTTAGCTCAGGTCATGATCTCACTGTTTGTGGATTCGAGCCCCACATCAGGCTCTGCACTGAGAGTGTGGAGCTTGCTTGCATCCTCTCTCTCTCTCTCTCTCTCTCTCTCTCTCTCTCTCTTTCTCTCAAAATAAATAAATAAACAAGAAATATTTTAAAAAAGTAATGTTTTCTCCAAACCATTATGTGTGAACCTATGAAAAGGTTGAGGGTTATATTGTTTCCAAGAGGAAGGCTTGCATGGTATTTTTGCCTTTTTGCTGAGTTTGGACAATTTGCCTACTCAGGTAGCACTAAAATTTCATTTAAGCAGTGCAGGAATGTATAACTATAGACGTGGTATCTTGGATTTATTTTTTGAGAGATAAGATGGACAGGGAAGGGGCAAAGAGAGAGGGAGAGAGAATATTAAGCAGGCTCCACACTCAGCATGGAGCCCAACATAGGGAACAATCACACAACCAACTTGTCCTGAATTGAAATGAAGAGTTGGACACTTAACTTACTCAGCAATCTAGGCCCCCCAGTAACTTGGATTTTTTTTTAAGTAGGAATAACATGATGTTTTTGAAAAACTGACAAAGAACAGAAGAAAGAACTAATTGGCTCTGAATTTTTTATCAGTATCGGGGTCGTGGGCAAGATACTAATTTCCCTCTTTTAATTTTATAACCAATAAAATGGGACAATAATATCTATCTCAAAGGATTATTAAGAGAGCAAAATTATATACAGTAAATCTCTGGTTTGTGAGCATAATTCGTTCTGGAAACATGCTTGTAATCCAAAGCACTTGTATATCAAAGTGAATTTCCCCATAAGAAATAATGGAAACTCAGATGATTCATTCCACAACCTAAAATGATTACAATGATGGATTATAATATGAAATAATAAAATATAAAATATAAAGAAAAAGAAACAAATTATCCTGCACTTATAAGACAAGGGAGATAAGAGAGAGGAGGGTAATTGTGTAGAAGGACTTTCACTATCACTAATGGAATCACTGCTATCTATTGGCTCAATGGAATCTTTTTTCTGCATAGGGGCCATTGTATATGCTCACACAGATGTTGATTACAGTACAGTATTAATAAAGTCTTGTCATGTATTTAATGTAACTGGCAATAAGGCTGCAGAGGAAAGGGTCTATATCTGCAGGCAGCCTGACCTAGAATGAAGCAAAGCATTCCTAAGCTTACTCCTATATGGAAAAGCAAAGGCCTGTCCATAGATGCCTTGAAGTGACAAAAAATACACTAGTGCCAGGTGTGGGCACCTTCTCACGTTCTGAAAAATCACTGATTTCTACCAAACACTATAGCCTGATTTCAAGCATCTGAGCTCGAGGTGATCACCTGCAATCCCACAACAAGAGGAAGAGAGAGAGAGAGAGAGAGACAGAGAGAGAGAGAGAGAGAGAGAGAGAGAGAAAGAGGAACCATTGGCTCAGTTGTGATCATGTGACATTCAGCATCACATACTATCTGCATTGCAAGACATCACTTGTTTATCAAGTTAAACTTTATTAGAAATATTTGCTTGTCTTGCAGAACACTCACAGAACAGGTTACTTGCAATCCAAGGTTTTACTGTAGTCAGAACTATTAGCAGAATACCTGTCATATTTAATGAAATTTATGATTAGCACAATTTAAACTATTTTCAAAAATCTTCCATTTGTACATTTGCACCACGCTCTTTGCTATTAGGGACAGGATGGCCCTTTACCCCACCCCAACCCCCCCGCCCCATCCCCTGCTACCACTTACTCCATTCTTCAGCTCTGACTCTATATGTAACCTGCCCAGAGAGGCACCTTCCTAAACCCCAGTTATCCTGGTCATAGTTTAATGTGTTTATAAAGCTTCCTCCAAGTTTCTGTCTAAATTACAAGGAAAAGCCTAAATATCTCTCCAGAGTTTTAAAGGTCTCAGTCTGGTCTTTTGTTTTTTGTTTTTTGTTTTTAATGAACCAGCCTTATTGTCTACTGATCCTCAAAAATCTAATTATGTGTCATTCCTGTACTTCTCTGTGTCTCCATGTCCATTCTTTCTTCCTCCCCATCTGCCTAACTGAAATGGAGCTGCCCTCTTTCATCAACTGATGACCTACAGCCCATTCTTGCCCCAAGCCTCAGGATAATTTCCCTGTCTACAGCAGCATCTCTGATTTCAATCATCGGGATCCTCACTACTCAGAGTTGCCTCCACCCATCAATTATTAGACATTCAATGGGAATTTTTTTGGAAATACAGATTCTCTCAAACTCCACCCAGCTGTAAAGAATCAGAATCTAAGGCATCTCGGTGACTCAGTCTGTTGGACATCAGACTCTTATTTTCAGCTTAGGTTTTGATCTCAGGGTTGTGAGATTGAGCCCTGCATCAGGCTGCACACTGGGCATGGAGCCTACTTGAGATTTTCTCTCTTACTCTCCTTCTGTCCCTCTCCTGCTACAGTGTCTCTCTCTCTCTCTCTCTCTCTCTCTCTCTTTTTCTCTCTCTCTCAAAAAAATCAGAATCTGCATTTCAACAAATTCCCCAGGTGATTTTTACTCACATTAAATTTTTAGAAATGCTGAGTTGGAACACTTAGAGAAGTAGTGATCAATTTAAGCTGGGTGCTAGAATCACCTGGGATCTAAAAATAATGAGTCCCATAGTACATTTGCAGATATTTTGAATCAGTTGATTTGCCTTTTATCCTAGGAATGTTATTTTTAACAGTATCTGGAAATCCAGTATTTAGCCATAGCTAAGAGGTACCAGCTTTAAGCCCAATGGCACCATTACATAATGACCTGTGCTGTTGTCCAGTGTTATATAAATTACAATACTTTAATATATATATTTAATATGTATATGTTCTATTTGGTGAAAGTTCAAATATCACACACATACACATAGTATATATATGATCAGATGAAAAAGTCACTAAAAACATGATAAAGTCAAAATATTCACACTAAGTTTAAAAACAGTTATCATTTTAAACTGTCCAGGTTAGGATGCTAATAGCCAAAATAATCTCATATCTAAAAGCTACCATTTATACATTCTTTGCATGTTTTAAATTCTATGAATTAAGGCTTCATTATTGTCTTCATATTTTTGATAATGCAATCAAAACTTAAGAAAGATTAAATAACTTGTCCAAAGTTATATATCTAATAAGCACTACCATCAGTATACTGACCTCAGTTAAAATCCTATGCCATGTGCATTCCCACAGCAGCAGACAAGTGACAACATACAGCAATAATGGAAGAATCACTTCCAGTTTCTCTTTGGAACTAATTTTTGAATAGAACTCTTTTCCATGTTCACTCCATCTGTCAGACTCTATCATCTTTTACATGAACTCTTGCAATAATTGCTCATTTGTTCTATCTGAGTCAAGTTCCTCAGTGTTCCATTTTATATTGTTTCCAGAGACAGCTCTGTAAAACGTAAGTTGCAACATGTCCCTTCCTGTTCCATCCACATGATGACTCCTTCAGATATCACGGTTCTCCGTAATTTGGCATCTACTTCCATAATGTTACCTATTCTTTTTCCTTGGTTCACATTGCCTTTCCCTATCTTCAATATCTGGTGTACTCTTGAGGGTCCAGTCAAAAGTCCCATTTAAAGTCTGCTAAAATATGGACTGTACTTCTAAACTCATTGTAAATATTTAGAATATAGTAACTGACTTGAAACATCCAGTTTTGGAGGAACGGTCAGTTCTTTAGAACTTGGAATAAAACACCAGGTCAAGGGTAGTCTCTTCTTGTAGAGCATTTTATATCCACAACTCATCATGGAACCTAAAATATTGAATGTTTTCTGCCCAGATTTAAAGTACATTTTTACAGTGTTTAAAAAATATTTTTAAAGGGATATTATGAGGAAAGTAATCAGTAAAGTTTTTATTCTGACATCTGTTTTCTCCTCTAATGAATTTTTGACATCTGTGACACCGTTTTTAAGCACTAAAGGATCTGGACTATATTGTACATCTTGGTCAGACATATGATATGGTACCTCGCCATTCTGTCTAGCATCAAAATCATAGGAAAAATAAAGGTGGAAATACAGTAAGGCAAAATTAAAAGATATCATGCAGTGATCTTGTGTAGATCTTCAGTGGTCTGTCACATGCTTAATCTCAAGGAGATTTGGATAAAATATTGAGTAGAAAAGACATCATTTTTGATCATCACTGCTTTCACAGAGAGAATAAATCCTTCAAAGTCTATTAAAGGTGACCTTTATAAAAAAAAAAAAGGTGACCTTTATAATCTGCCCCCCATTTCCATCGTCAGACCTGATACCTGATTATGCTTCATAACTCCACACCTAGCTCATTTCTGTGTCCATGTATGATGTTCAACAAATATTAGTCTCATGAAGGAATTAATATTCAATATGTTAGAAAATACCCACAGTATTTTGAAGAAACACTAATGTTTGAAAGTTACCGCATGAAAAGAATGTTTTCATTACCTAAAAATTCATTAAATATAAACACCATATATTAAATACGACTTTAAATGAAACAAATTAATACTACCATGTATATCTATACTAGATATATATTTAGAGATAAAGCTAATTACCACTTGACCAAACACAGCTGCTTAAGCCATGTTAATTTCAACAACTAGTGAATTCTGTAGTTACATGTATATAAAAATTGCATAATCATAAACACACAAATTTCACCACACCATAGTTATCTGGTTGAATTGATTGATTATCTTGAACATTAGCAGTTCTGTCATCTGACTGAACCAGACACTATAGTATTGGATTCTAATCCATTGGTCAAATTACATTCATTCATCTCAATGTTAAATGTACTATCTAGTTAGCATTTAACACAATTTGGCAACATTTATTCGAGTGATTAAGTGCTAAATAAGTTCTAAGACAAGCCTTAGAATTGTATAATATAGGTGTCATAATACATTTTCAAATGCCAATGATATTTTTGGCACTATCTTAAAAAACAATTTTAAGACCTGATACAAATTTGCTTGCAAACCTCCCACTTTATCTTTTAATATTTTACCAAGGAAGTCCTGTGAAAAATTAGCAGGGTCTCTAACACAGAATTTAAATTCTTACTGGCCAATGGAATTCTGCAATTCCATTAACACAAGAGCCTGACATAGCTGAGATTTATATTGCCAGAAACTCTCATTTGATTTATAATCTGGTAATCCTTTTATCCTCCATTTATATGCAGTATAACTTGACGTAAGTGCAAGAATGCCTCCGCTAATAGAATTCACGAATATTGGACCAAGACATTTTTTTAGGCCATAAAGCCTCCCTGAAAAGAGGAAGAAAGGGAAAGGCTGGACCTGGCCATGATGGGATCTGGCTTTAACACAGCCTAATAAAATGAAACTCAGGTTAAAACTGCTGATTTTAGGACATTAGACTGGCATAGAGTTCTCTTTTAGATGGGTCTGTTCCCTCAGCACAGCCCCCATAACTGTTTTACCAGTCCTTAGGCTACAAAGGAGTTAGATATTTATAGTTTTTGGTACATTCATATAAAAAAGTTACGTAGAGTTATGAAGTGGATGTGTATAGGGAGAAGCAAAGAAAGTGAAATCTGGGAGAAGAGAAAGTTCTAAGTATCATACTAAGCTTGGGAACATTCTAGGATATAAAGCAAAGTACAACACAGAACCCTTGCCCACAGTCACTTCATTCACAGAATGGTGTCTTTAAATCTGTCACCATTAAAAAGGGGAAAAAAATGTAAACTAAGAATCCAAGGTTTATATCTGTTTCCATTTTCTCGCTCTTCTCTCCAATCTTCACTCCCTTCCCCAGTCCCATTGTATCCTAATTGCTGAGGATTCTTTGAACTTGGTATGGGAATTAATTTCTCTCAGTGCTTGCCACTTAACAGTAAAATGCTGTTTCTATTTCTGATCATCCATTCAAATGCTGATATTGAACAAGCATTATTTTATTCTCATGATTTTTCTCTATGTTCTGCAGAATTCTAGTTTAAAACCCTCTTAAATATGTAAGAAACACATAGATATATATGTAGATGTAGGTATATTGAATTAGATAGTAGATAGATATAGATAGATATAGATATAGATACAGATAGATATAGATATAGATAGATACAGACACAGATGTAGATGTGGATGTAGATGTAGATATATCCATTTCCATACATCATATGTGCACGGAGAAACACCATTAGAAGACTATATATTACATTTGGGAAGTTAGTGGGATATGAAGTGTCTTGGAGATACTTGCCTTTGTGCTTTATGTTTTCCAAGTTTTCTGCCTGAATATGTATTATTTGGAGTTTCATAACATTCAAAAATATTCTTGTGAAGAAATAAACTTTGAAAGCATCTAAATTATTTAAACAGAAAAGTGTGATGGAGTATAATGATAAGATCGTAGAAAGGCAATGCTTTCCAATAATGGGACATCCAAAATGAGGTAGTACTCAGGTAGTTTCTACCATTTTAGCAGCCTTGAATTTCCTGTGATTTGCATTCCATTCTCTCACTGATGATATGTGTTTGTTATTTGCTATTCCAAAGCTTCCAAAATATAGCATGCACAATACTAAATACACTGTTGGGAAACATATTTTAAGGTTAATTTAACCACCTAGTTCCAACATTAACATTGCAACATTCTATTTTTAAAGGAAAGCAAGAGAAAAAATTATTTATTTACCTCTACACTTAATAGCTTCAGAAATAGACCAGTGAATTTGGATACCTAATTCTACTGAATTAAAGGTTGAACTTTATTTTAATAATATTTACATCAGAGAAAGGAGAGAGAGAGAGATCAGTGAGGCAGACATGGAGGGAAAAAGAGGGAGAGAAAAAAGGGAGAAGTTACATTAGCAGTACGAAGCAAGATTCTATGCCTAGAACCAAAGTTTGACACACTGTCTCTTTGCTTGATGAGAATATGAGTCCAGTTCAGAATGCCTCTGTGTCTTCTAAGGAAAGAATATTGTTGATAGGATACTACAGCACAAACACCCTACCTTGCAGTTTGAGCTAAATACAAAGCCTGGCATCATAAAAGTCATGCAACTAACTCTTCCTCTATTAAAATGCATATATTTATTATTAATTATTATTAAATTTCTTAATTTTAGAGTATTAGAGGGCAATGTAGAAATTTTGTTGACTCATTAGAAAGACCTAATGTGATATTCTGGCTAATGTAACATTGTATTAAAAGGCTGTATTTATAGCATTAATTTTAAGTCCCCATTTGAACTGTTATATTAGAGAAGAATACAAAAAAGGTAAATCTAAAAGTTAAACTGAGAATTTTGCCTATTTAGTTTTCCAATTTGCTGAACACACACATTGTCTCTCCTCTTCTTGCCTCATGTCTGTCCCCCACTAAATACCTTTAACTCCTTACTTCTTTGTTTCCCTCTCTTTTGCCCTTTCTTTTCTTCTTTCTGCCTCCTTTCTCCTTTTATTTTAATTTTTTTCCTTCCATCTCACTATCATATAAATAGAACTTTCCACATTACTGTCAGTTCTGAATTCCATTCATTTACTCACAGTGATCACCAAAGACAAATTATTAAATTTCCTTCTGAAGCAATCAGCGTTTTCAGAAATTTCATGCTTTATAGTAGTTCATGATTCAGTCAAAATGAATCAAATAAAATATTGGTTAAGTTTTATATTCTGCTTCCCTATGACTTGCAATCTGGTTGTACTGAAATAAAATTAGGAAGTTGCTTGGAATTAATTTAAACATTATACTGCATTATACTACAAGTAATCATATGTGTAATGCATTACTATAATGCATTATTCCTTATTTTCTGGATAATGATTACCTCCATGATACAATAATGTAATACCATAACTACACTCAATTTTTCAGCAAAATACATTTAATTCTGGTAATAATAAAGATATCAGTGCATTACAATATCTATAAAACTGTATCATACTGGGCAAGAAGAATGCATCATTTATACCTTTTTCTAATCACTTAACATGGAAAATTTTCACTTACTAATTGCAAGTATATATTATCTTGAATGACAATAGGCAAAGTAAGAGGTGTAGGGGGGAAGTTTGGCATTCCAAAATTAACTTGAATCCTTGATGATATGTTTTTTAAGAAGCGTGCGTGTGTGTGTGTGCATGTCTGTGTGCGTTTGTGCACATGTGTGTTTAAACAAAAGTGCAACACAAAATGGAAAAGGAGATGTTCCAGATGTAACAAAAATAATATTGAAATACTTTATAAAATGTCCTCTTAGAGAGAATTCATCTTCCTTAGGAACAATAGATTCTTTCCAGAGATAAGGAAATAAGATCATGTATCTTTAAATATCATTTCAGGTTGTTTGATTTGTGAAGATTTCCTGAAAATAATTTGGTAGAAATTGGAGAGTTAGAAATACATGAATTCAATTTACCTTTTTTTCAATCTCGCAAATTGCTGGGAATGTTACTTAACTCTATGATTCTCAGTTTTTAACCGTAGAATGGAAATTGCATTCTTAATGTTATTGTGTGGATTGAAAGACATAATAAAAGTTAAAGCAACTAGCATAAAGTAGATATACAATATGCCACTCTCTCTTCCATTCTTGCCCCCTTCCATTCAGAAATGCTTTTTACCCTTAGTTTTGAGATTTCATATGTGTCATGGTAATTATTTTCTTATAACTCTTAAAATAAGAACATCAGGACTGTTTGGTTCTCATTTAATTAAATATATTAATTATTTCCAAAATAGGTGTTTATTTTCTATTTTTCTTTTAACTTCATAATTTGAACCACTTGATCAAAAGAATTTTTGTCTTTTTTATAATTGATCTATCTAACCCTTAGGGGCTGAAAAAAATACCTCACACATATAACTCACTTAACAAACATTTGTTGAACTGAAAATAAAATCAAGTTTGCATTTTCACCCAGCTTTCCACTATCCGTTTTAATTGGATACAGTTCTGGCTTCACTTGGTTTTATTAAAAATGGGCAATTCAGTATTTTAAATAGCAATGGAAATTATCTTCATGTTGGTTAAAGTACAAAATTGAAAAAGTGATGTATGTGATAGAAACTCTGAATGTATCAGCCTACTCATTTCTGAAAATAAACCAAGCATCCAAAGTTTACTCAAACTATTTGGAAAAAAGAATAACAATTTACTGTCATGGCCAGGATGAGAAAAATGCTAACATAAAGTTCAGAAACATACTCATTGTCCTGGAGAAGTATTTTTAATGGCCATTTGCAAAACTGGTTGGTCAACATAACTTCTGTTTTTCCAAATGGTGGAATACAGCTGTCGACTCTGAGCTCTTGTAAACATTTCATCTATTGAAATTTTTAAGGAAGACTTGAAATTTTTGATACATGCTACTGCGCTCTTATTTTGTAGTTTGTTTTCAACACACACACACAAGTGTATGAGTGTACACACTGTTTCTTTTTACTGTTTCACTCTAGTAAAAGCTTTGTAGAACAGGAAGAAGACAAGAGCTACCATCTGGAGAGTAGGAAATTTGGGGTAAGTAATCAAAAGCAATGAACTTAAGAATCCAAGAAGATCTCGAACTATTACTCCTTTGCTTTAATTTTTAATCATGAAAATACTTGCTAGGAAAAGTGACTGTCTAAAATGGCAACCGTTTTTATATTCAGATATTTGCTATGTAAAATAATTGGATGTCAGATGAAGAACTGCCTGTCATACTTTGCTATTAAAATAATATATTTTTGTGCATAACCAGGCCTGCCTTGGTGAGTTACTGTAGCCTATGGTCTCCCTGAGATTTTCCAATGGGACTTTAATAATACTCTTATGTTTGCCATCTTAAGCAGTTCAGGCTGTTAAACTCAATTTGTAAGAAAAATATTCAGGTATAAAACCAGATAATCTGTATCCCCTTGGAATCAAAAGTCACTTTGCCAAAATATTTTAACACGCGAAATTGCTTCTTGAGAGATGTTTGCCATGATAAAATGACAGAAAACTACATTTCCATTATAATTATAACTGACTCGTGGTGCTAAGTTTTTATAATTTAAAGGTATTCTCGACTCTGACAGCCCTTCCATGTTGAATTATGCATCTCAGCCTCTTAAATAGTTCTGCTGGCACGAGACAGCTGAGATGAAGTTGTCTTTCTAAAATAATTGCTCCATGGAGCATCCATTATACCTTCAGAAAAAATGTATTACTTGACTTCTACAAATTATAGACTAGCCTATAATGGGTATTTTTGACAGCTATTAGCTTAAAAAAAATCTGAACAGTAAAATGAGTATTGATATCACAATGGTGTGCTGTGCATGTTAATACCAACCTTCTCTGTACTTCCCTTCTAAAGCATGATGTAATCATTAATTATAATACTATTGATGTAACTGAACTCATGTTAAAAATATAGTATTGGCAAAGCGTGTCATTTTCTCACCTGTGAGATAAAAGCATTAACTGAATATTTACAGTAGATACTGAAGACACCATCTGGATTTAAAAGATAAAAAAATGAATCACTTTTGGTTGTGTTTTATTGGATCATGAAGTTATTGGGTATATTTTAATAATTGTGAATGAGACAATAATAAAAGAAAGATAAAGATCATATTTTTTCATCTTCCAAAAGCCTATTCAAAATATTGAACACTGTTCGTGAAAGCAGAAATTATCAAAAATTAATTAAAATACATATTCTTCTTTCCTATCAAGAATTTTATACCTTCAAGTTTTAAAGCAGTTAAGATTTTCCTAATAAAAATACTTGCAAATGTCCTTGCAAGAGCATTGTATCTCATGGAACAATAATAATCCCATTATTAAAATCAAGAATGGAGACAATAGTGACAGTCAAGAATCAGGGTCAGGAACTATTTTCTTTACTGTTTCTGTGTACACCAATTAAATGCAGTTATGTGAAATAAAATATTTGTTAATTTTAGGAGAATTCTATGTGAATGTGGGCAAAGTTTTCTGTGATGTGTCAATATGTGGTAAATATTTTCCAAGTTTATTGCATTGCTAAGGCTACTTTATTTATTTATTTAATTTATTATTTATTTATTTATTTATTTATGACTACAGTAGGAAGAAATGGCTTAGGTTCCCTTCCCTCTCCTATACAAACAGTTCACAGACCCAGACAGATATACACACGTACCTCCTACCTAGAATCAAAAAGCTAAAATGTATAATTAAACCTAAAGTTAATTAACATATCAACCAAACATGTATCAGCTGTCTAGTCTGTTCTATCCTGCCAAGAACTGATGAGAGTTATTCATGCCTAT
Organism: Puma concolor; assembly: GCF_028749965.1. Classification (NCBI taxonomy): domain Eukaryota; kingdom Metazoa; phylum Chordata; class Mammalia; order Carnivora; family Felidae; genus Puma; species Puma concolor. The sequence continues at coordinate 138,094,544 of NC_141674.1, read as the reverse complement.
TTCTGATTAACCATATCCTACAAGCTCATCCCTCCACACATGGGCAGACAAAAATGGCCCAGATACATGGTTTCTCCAAATTCCCTTGGCTTTGGGTTAATCCTCACTGCTTAGGTTAATAGTAGAAAGACAATTCTTGTGCTAAGCTCCTGCACTCCATTTATTACTTACTGAGGCTTGGGGTGGATGATGAGGATAGGTATGATGATAGATGAAAATAGGACAGAATCTTAGTGCAACTTTCCAATTCTGTTTTCAGACTTTAACATCTCTAATTCAAATGAAATATTTAGAAACCTAAAGGACTACTCTAAGAAATAGAGAAAGATTTAGGAATAAATATTTAACTGATAGCTTTAAAAGAACAAGGATAGGAGGGAAGAAAGAGAACTGACTACATTGATTCTGTAATACCTTGCTATGCTTCAATTATAACACCGTCTATCCCTTTATACTGGTCCCAAGGGTAGAGACCCAGGCTTAGAAAAATTACCCCACTGTTGAGACTAACAATTTACATTAAGATGACCACAGCTGTTCATGACAACCTAGGTTAAATTTCTTCCATATATCCCTTGCAGCTGATATTATAAAATTAAAGTTTATTTATTTATTTATTTATTTATTTATTTATTTATTTATTTATTTATTTTGAGAGAGAAAGAGAGTGTGAGTTGGTTAGGGGCAGAGAAAGAAGGAGAGAGAGAGAATCCCAAGCAGGCTTCACACTGTCAGCACAGAGCCTGATGTGGGGTTCCAACTCACCAACCATGAGATCACCACCTGAGTCAGACACTTAACTGACTAAGCACACAGGCGCCCCTAAAACACTTTTTTTTTTTTTTATATATGAAATTTATTGTCAAATTGGTTTCCATACAACACCCAGTGCTCATCCCAAAAGGTGCCCTCCTCAGTACCCATCACCCACCCTCTCCTCCCTCCCACCCCCCATCAACCCTTAGTTTGTTCTCAGTTCTCAACAGTCTCTTATGCTTTGGCTCTCTCCCACTCTAACCTCTTTTTTTTTTTTTTTTTTTGTTCCCCTCCCCCATGGGTTTCTCTTGAGTTTCTCAGGATCCACATAAGAGTGAAACCATATGGTATCTGTCTTTCTCTGTATGGCTTATTTCACTTAGCATCACACTCTCCAGTTCCATCCACGTTGCTACAAAAGGCCATATTTCATTTTTTCTCATTGCCACGTAGTACTCCTAAAACACTTTTTAAAAAAATGAGTGGCATGCATTCTGATAGCATGAGATTTTACTTTTTAAAATATTTATTGTAATCACAAATATTGTTATTAACTAAAATTATTTACCTATTTACACATGGATGAATTACACATGGAATTACCAAACCAATGAGTATTTACCCCTCCCTTCAAAAAAATTCCTTAGAGCAACATAATGACTATTTTTTTCTGGAGACTTGAATAATACATATCTATATATTTGAAAATAATTGAAAATAGAGGTTGTTTTTGAAATAAGGAAAGATTACCAAGAGGTGGTTATTATGTGCCATCAAGAACCTTTGCATATCATGTTCTTTCAAGAGACTATGCCATTCCTGTATTTATAATGTTAAAATCCAACATGTACATTATATGTGTGTGTACATGTGTATAACATTAAAATTATACACAAAACTATCATAATGCAGTGGATTTTTGTATAATTTTAATTACCTTTATAGATTTTTCTATATATAGCCTTCAAAATGTCTACTGTATGAATAATTGTTTATTTTTATTTGTTTTATACAAGCAATATAAAAATTAATCCTTGTTGCAAAGTTTTCACAGGACAAAAATGCAGAGTTAAAAGTTAAAGTACTTTTTCTTGGTGTCTTGACATTTCCCATTGTCCTCCTGACCTCTAATCTCAATAACCCAGTATTTTCCCAGATGCAGCTGATGTTGTTTGTGAGAACTTCCCAGACCTTTATTTTTTACTTATTTTCTTATATACAATGTGTGGAAAGACTGCAAGTTATCTATCCATTTTTCAAGTTCTCAAGACAGAGCAAAAAACAATTCTTTCCCCCAGCTTCCTTGCAGGAAGAAGTGTTATTCCACTGGTCAACAAAATAGAGCAGAAATCATTATGTTGGGCATTGGGAAACTTCTTTTTTTTTTAACCTATTTATTTTACTTTGAGAGAGAGGGAGAAAGCTGGGGAGGGGTAAAGGGAAGGAGAGAGAATCCCAAGCAGGCTCCTCACTGTCAGCATAGAGCCAGACAAGGGGCTTGAACTCACAAACCGTGAGATCATGACCTGAGCAGAAATCTAGAGTTGGAAGCTTAACCGACTGAGCCTCCCAAGCGCGCCAGGAAACTTCTTAAAGTAAAACATATCCAGGGGCATGCTCCCCTTTACCCATTGTCTTTCCCTTATTTCCTGTCTAGAGTTCTAGCAGGTGCATGGTGGGGACAAGGACAGCAGCAGCCTGTCTTATAAACACAATGAATGACAAGGGCCACACCCTGAAAAAAGGCAAAAAGAAAAGAAAAAAAAAAAAAACTAAAGTAAAAAGAGCTGGATTCTTGCTGATATTGTTCTAAGACTGAATGATTTCTCTCTACATTTCTTACTATTAGAACAAAAAGCCCCTATCTTGCTTACACAAATGTTGTTGTTTCCTGTTGCAAGAAGTTGATCTAAATTCCGAGCAGATAGTATCTAAGTACATTTAAAACCATAGCTATGTTTTTTGTTTAACGTTACATAAAGTAGATATTTGGTTCCAGATTGCTTTTATTCACTTCATGGCATTTTAAAGATATTTTTATTTTAGTACATACAGATCTAACTAATTTATGTGAATCATTCTATTGTAATAATGAAACATCATTAATTTAACTTATTAAATGCTTAAGTTTAGCTTGTTAGATGCTTAGGTGGCACCCAATGCTTGGTTATTGAAATCAATGCAGAACTCAGTATCCTTATATGTACATCTCAAGGTGAATATATACAACTATAGTTCCTGCATTGAAGACCATGTGTATTTTGAATATTGGTGTGTATTTTTTGAGAATCCTAACTAATTTTTCTCCTACCATATTGTCTTTTCATCCACACTGGATATTATCACATGCATGGTTTTTTCCCTATTTTCATGTAATAATATGAAATCACATTCTTTTTGTTTGCATATCCCAGTTACTATTTAGTTTTAATATATGTTCATTAATTTATAGCCATGTGTATTTCTTATCAAGTAAATTGCTACATTAACTGTTTAAAAATACATCTATTGCATTGTCTTTTTTTTGTTATTTTAAAGAAACTCTTTATATGGTAAGGTTATTAAGCTTTTATTTGTGACAAATATATTGAGCTAATTTGTGGCAGAGACCATTGTTAATTATATCTTTTGTTGTAAATGCTGAAAAAATTTAGTACTTTATTATACCTCTGTGTTCTGCTTCTTGAACTTCACACATTTCTCTTTTTTTATATATTATTTCACTTTGCTGCACTGCATCTCAAATAATTATTTCAAAGATATATATTTGGAAGATTAGTCTTACTGCATTCTTATTGTAAATGCTTTTTTTTGCTCTTCTGTTTTAATTCAACTTTATATAGGCCTGGGATTTTTAGTTTTAAATCACCGTTCTATAGGATCTTGTCTTATTTCAGGATACTATCATCTCTCATGTACTTAATAAGAAATCTGATCCTTATTCCTATTTCATCCTTTCTTAGAAAGCTTTTAGTAATTTAGAAATTTAAGATGTCTAAGCATGTATTTTTAAATTCAGCCTGCTCAGCACCCAAGGAACTGTCTTAATACCAAGATTTATGTTGTCACATAAGTTCATTCTATTATTGAGATTATGTTATAATTGTTATTTTCTAGTAACTTGCTTTCTGAATATTTCCTTTTCGTTGATTCTTGCTTTTGATGGTGAAAAAACAGTCTTTCAAAATATTCTGAAGATGTAAATTATTATTCTGTCTTTAATTATTACATATCTTCTGCTATACATGCCTGCAATTCTGTATGCTCATCTTGGTCCTTCTCTTTCAAGATACTGGTCTCCATTCATATCCTTAGTTACAAATGATGAGCTCAGTTGGTTATCATGGGTTGTTGATGTTGGCTACCTATGTCGTTTTATTGAAGTGCTTCCCAAATAAGCTATTCCATAAATGGGATGGAAGCCTGCAGTCTCCTTGTTAAGAGGAGGCAGCATCATGGCCTATAGGATTTGCTTTACGGTGGGTGCCTAGACATACAGGTAGCCAGAAGTTTCGAATTCCCCAGATTCTAAAGTGACTGTAGCTTGCCTTGATACTGGAGGACTTCAAGCATTTCCTCCCTCCTTCACAGAGCTTCCTTCTGTTTTTCTTTAGACCTCTGATGGAATTTCTGTTACCTAAGCTGCTTTCTCACTCACCCCGGGGAACCACCTGAGAATCAATTCACTTTCCTTCCTATAGGGCTCAGGATCAAATGCCTCTGTTGCCTGCTGTTCTGGTTGTTGATAATGGCTTTAGCACTGGAGAGGAAGGACAGCTCTTTGGAGTACAAAATTTACAGCACTTCTTCTACATCAGGACCCATCTTTTACTGTGCATTTGTGGGGTTTTTTTTGTTTTGGTTTGGTTTTGGGGTTTTGGGGTTTTGGGTTTTTTTTTTCCTTCCAAGTTTTTATTTAAAAACTTATTTATTTTACTGGGCTTGCCTCGCTATCTGTTTTTATCTTTCCTTCCCTTCGTATTCATTTAATTCCACATGTTTAGTCTCTCTGGTTATATTTCCTCCTTCTCGATAGTTTTCCTGTATATGCTATGTAGAGGGCTGTGGTTTTTCTCTTTCTATGTAACCCTTTTTATGTCTATTTTTAACAGCTCATCACAATAGCATTTGGAACATTACTTGTTTCTCTAACCTGTTTTTTAAAAAGCATTTTTCCAGATTAAGAGTTTTGGGGATAGGAAGGCATGTGAGGAGAAGTAGATGCTGGTATTCAGTCCATAATCTTTGAACCAACCCTTCTTAGAGTGGCATTTGATGGGGTTTTGGAGTGGTTGGGGTCCGGAGCTGAGGGCCAAGAAAGAATCATTGTGCTGTCTTTAGTGCAAAAAGGTGAATTTATTAAGGCAAGAGAACTGGACCCATGGGCAGAAAGACCTGCACTAGGATTGTAAAGAGTGACTGATTATATATATGCTATGGAGTTGGGGAGTTAAAGGCAAAAGGGGGGACTTCAGAAGGACTTTCCTAGGCTAAAGAGGACTCATAAGATATCTGAGGCTCACTATTGTCATGCTATGGTTGTTTTCCCTCTAGTAAGGCATTCACATTAAGACAGTAGGGAGTTCTTGGAAAAATGTTATCTTCTGTATTTGCCTGGGCTGCAAGTTATAAGGAAATTTAATTTTACCTACCATTTCCTTCTTGCCTTTGTTCCCCACATAACTATGGAGATAAGGTGATATTGGGGCTCCAGGAAACTGAGTCTATAGGTTTTTGGAGATTAGGCTATTGATAAGATTGCCTTTTTTTTCTTGTAATTTACTAAGACAGTAATGATGGAGACTCATTTTCTGCAGACTGTGGTCGCTATCAGTTAACCATTTGTTTTCCCCTTTCCTTTGTTCTTGGGCAGCCAGGAGTAGCTGAGGAATATCACACATATCCCACCTAGGGGGGAGGGGGAAGGTGTTGTTAGCATATGCTTTGCCCGCAGCTGCCTTATACTCCCTCATCGCATTGATTTATAATCAGGAAAAAAATTTCATTTTTAGGTTTGTGGATGATACATGTAATATGCACATATAAAAAATGAGATATTAGATGTCTATGATATAGGAAAATTTATGTTTTTTATGTTTGTATGTATTTATTGATGTTTTCAGTAATGCATATCTATGATTTTATAATAAAATATATAATTAACAATAAGTATTCTATAGAACTACATTAAGCTAGAGCATGGCTGGTTCAATCTTTATAAATGACAATGGCTAAGCGTAATATGGCTCTCTTATGTGCCAGGTACTTTTCCAAGTACTTTATCTACATTAAGTTACTAATTCCTCACAAGCACCCTTTGAAATGGATACTGATATGATTCCCCAGTATAGTTTTGGGAATTGGCTATAGCCAGTATGAGAGGAAAGTAGATTTCAAACCAGGTTGTTTTACTCCACAGTCCATTAATGAAACATATGTGTTTTGCTGAGATTGGGGATGGAGAAATGATAAATAAGGGTGCAAGAGAGAAAGAATGATCAGACATAGTCTAAGTCTTACAACTTCATATTAATGTATATGCATCTGAATAAAACTGAGCAATAACTTTTCCTCTATATTGGAAGACTTTTTTTGTGTGTGACAGATATGTTGTAACTCTGCTAGGAATTAAAAATAAATCAGTGAGATTTCTTTGAGAATGTGATCAGGATTTGTTTGTGTGGCAGGTACTATGGAGTGCTGGGAAGAACAGTTTACACCGAAATATTACCTAGTCACAAAAATGCTATCATTAGAAAATCATTTATCTTTCCATCTTCAAATGTTCTGCATATTGTTTCAAAACTGCGTATGTAAGAAAGAAAAGCATTTATTTTTTTTCTTCCAAATTTTTATTTAAATTCTAGTTAGTTAACATACAATGTAATATTGGTTTCAGGAGTAGAATTCAGTGATTCATCATTTACTTTCAACATCCAGTGCTCATCATAACAAATGCCCTCCTTAGTACCCATCACCCATCTAGCCCATCCGCTGCCCACCTCCTTCCATCACCCCTCAGTTTGTTTTCTATCTTTACAAGTAGAGAAAAACATTTATAAATGGATGTTTTAATGCTTAACCAATCTAATGTCTAACTCAAAACTGATGGCTAAGAAAATGTAGCACTAAATAAACACTGAGGAAAAGGGCTTGTGGGTGGTTCGGCCAGTTAGGTGTCTGCCTGACTCTTGATTTCAGCTCAAGAATTGTGATCTCACAATTTGTGAGATGGAGCTCCGTGTCAGCCTCTGTGCTGACAGCCCAGAGTCTGCTTAAGATTCTTTTTCTCCCTCTCTCTCTGCTCCTTCCTGGCTCTCTCTCCCACTCAAAATAAATAAAGATACTTTAAAAAAAAAGTTAAATAAATAAAGGGAGACTTACTAAGAGTGTAGCTCAAGGTGGTAGAATCTTCTCAGAATTTTTATAATTTAGAAAGCCTCACATCTGCCAGATAAGCTTATGGTGTGGGACTGAAAAGGAGGAGGTGGGTAACCTAAGTGACTCCCGGTACAGATACTGTGGAGTATGAAGCACCAAAGTTACATACGAAGCGCCGTAATATCAAATTTTACCAAACTCCTTGATTCACAGGAGGAGACTTCCTGATCTTAAGAAAGTTCTTCAATGTCTCTATGCCTAAGTTTCCTCATCTATAAAAGATAGGGATTCTAATGATCACTGCTCCTAAGACTGTCATAACATGAGATAATTCAATATTTTAATGTATTTAAACACATTGATACATAGTTATTGCGATGTATTTGTGTATGATATAATTATGTACACATTTATTTTCTAACATCATCTTTATTCACTTCACCATCATCTTCAATACATTGGCCTTTTCACTCCTCCATTTCCCCATAAAAAATGAGAATGACTTCTTTGTAAGATTGCTAAGAGTATAATTTTCAGTTGAGCATACACCAACAATCTAAATTCATGTATGCTAACCTTCATTATTGGATATTTATACTGAGATTTGCTTTATGTATACAGTTTTATGCCTATTGAAAATAAATTATAAGAAGCATTTGATGGAAAGATATTTAAAAACTATGATGACTTCTTCAGATTTACCCTACAATTTCTATGTGATTATTACAATAAATTAGAATCAAAATCTTTCTATAACACACATAATAGTAGCTAGATTATTTATAAATTGGTGTGCTATTGTGTGCTCTCCCAATAATAAAAGCAACAGAGGTCTGTTGTAGAAATTTTATAAAATACAGGAAAGTATAAAATTCACAAATTCCCTTCAGCAATAATTATCGTTAAATTTTTATTATAACTTGCTAATGTGTTTTTTCTAAATAAGCCCATTTTCACTAAATTGGAAGCACATGGTGTCCATTTCCTTGCATTCTGATTTATAAACTTCCTTGTTGTAAGGGTAATATCTCATATTTGAAAACATTAGCATAATACAGAAATGTAAATAAATATAACCAATTAATATTTTCCTCAAGGACAATTTCTGTTTCAGTTTTCTGTATATGTATACAGAATATTTCCTTTTATATACACCCATATAGATAGATTCAGTAGGGTTATATAACTGGTAATGTGGTGTTTTTACTTTGTATTTTGGCCATCTTTCCAAATCTGTACATTGAGATCTATTCAGTTTCTTTTATAAGCTGCATCTTATTTTATTATGAGAATATGTCACATTCACTAAGCCATTGCTTTATTTCTGGACATTTGGGTTGTTGCCAGGTTTGGTATGACCAGCAATGTCTTAGTGAATCTCCATATATTTTTATCTTTGTGCACTGGTACCAGAATTACTGTAGGATGAATTCCTAGAAATGGAATTGCTGAGCCAAGGGAGAGACATATTTATAATTGCATTAAATTTTGATAACTCTCCCTCTGAAATGGTTGTAGCAATTTACATGCACTGAAGCAGAGTAGGGGAGGACCTATTTGCCACCTATTGTGTATTTTTAGTGTTTTTCTTAAATACTTTTGGTCACCTAAGAGGCCAAAAATAAAATAATTTTCTTAATAGTACAAATTGCCCCTTTATTTAGACTGCTGGATCTTTGCTAATTTTCTATGAGTGCCCAATATTTGTTTGCCACTTTAGTAGGAAGTTGATCCTTGAACACTACGGATTTTGATGAATCTCTGAACAATGCTCATATATCTTTCTCTAGATTAGAGTAGCAGTAGGGAAGGTTCTGGGAAAATTGCTTACATGCCACATAGCAAGATATAAGTGTAAGTAAGACATACTTCCTGAACTCAAGCACACAAAGGCTAGAAAAAAATGAGAAGTTGGTAGATATTGTATCAATTTCAAGAATAAATAAAGGCTTATAAAAGAGGTAGCATTTTTTAATGCTCGCATAAAATAAATGGAATTATAATCACAATATAGCAGTTTAAAATTATGAGTTTTATTTTAACTAATAGCTTAATATCTAGTTATTAAATGATGAATTAATAAAAATGATTAAACTTTGGGTTTGTGTATAAACCTAACCATTATATGTATCCCCTCAGAATTTATTAATTATGATCAACAAAACTCCTTTGGTTGCTGCTTTAAAGGACTTCTTGAAGACTCAACAAGTAAGGCATAGATTCATTAGCAGCACTGAATAAGTGAGGAGAGGCCCTGGGAGGAATTCTTTCCATCATGGGGAGCCTGATATAGTGGGAAAATGTGAACAATCATTAAAAGGAATTCTGCAAAACTGGACACCAGCTGTGTTTTGAAAAAACCTAGTAGCAACTTTGAATAATTTCATCCCAACCCTCAGATTAATCACCAACAGAATTACTACTGTGCATGGTAGGCTCTCTTCAGTTCCCTCCAGCTCCAAGACTCTACCAACTGGGATTCTGTTATCTCTTAGCAACCTCTTATCTCTGTTACCTTCCACAGGTTCCTACCTATATCTTATAGTTGCATGCTGTAAATTATGTTAAGCTTACTATCACTTTAAATTATTCATATTTTAATAGCTTCTACTAAATAGTCCTTTTTGTTCACATTCACCCCCCCCCCTTTTAGGGATTGTGACTGTCCCCACTCCTTACTGCATTAGGTTGGAGGCAATGGAGGCAATGCTCTTCCCACTGTAGAACTGGAAACTGTAGTGCCATTGGCGTTAGCCAGTGTTTGAGAGTCAGCCAGCCGAATGCCTCTAGTTGGCTTTTGCATGGGAACAAATGACTTAAAGAGAAAGAGAGATGATCAATTAATGGAAGTCCCTTTGTTCAGATCTGGCTATTCCAACTAAATGTCGATAGCTGAGCTTCCCATATCACAGCCTCTGTAGCTGTCTTTTTCTGACCATTGTCCAACACTATTTCTCCACTCTCAACAATCTTGAGAACCCTTAATAGCTTTCCTGTAAATAGTTAAACTTACTGTCTGTTTCTTGTAATCTAAAGGATTCCTAAGTGTTATATCTAGCCTTTCCGTAGGGCCATTGTTTTTCTGGAAGTCTATTCTTGTTAACACGGGAGTAATTATCGGAAAGAAGGAAAACTTCCCCTGAAAAAGAGTGAAAATGAAGAGTGAAAAATACTAGGACAATAAAACCCTACATTACAAGACTACATCATTGTCAGCTTTTGTTAATTGTAAGGAAGGACATATGATTAGAAATAATTAATGGAAATCCACTTACTTAAGTAGCTAATATATGAGGGGCAACATTCATGAAGTAATATTTGTAAAAGATCCTGTGTTCACACCACTGTAATTGGTACTGGCAATGTTCTCTAGCTGCTCTAGGTGACATATCCATTCTGGAAAAATTATGACATTTAGTAAAATCAACTCTATTTTTCTTTCACAGTAGGTGTTGTATATTAGTATTAGACAATTTTTAGAGGGAATAATATAACTAGCCTGCCTCTGCTTTTTCTCTTATTCCCAAACCACCTAGAAGATGAGATGAGATACAGAAATAAAAATCAATGGGGATAAAATTTAGGCAATAAATATTTTTCATGCTACTTTGTCTTATTCCTTTACATAAAAGTGTTTGGGATTGTGGAGCCAGAAGAGTGCTGGGATTCTAAAGGTATAGGTTTCAGAAAACCAAGAAACACTGCCCAGAGCTGCCCAGCATTAAAAAGAACAGTGTTTATCACAGTGTTGTGCTCATAGAAGAAACTCAGTAAGCATGTGTAGATGGAAGGAGAGAAAACAAGAGAGAATGACAGAATAAAGGACAGGAGAAAAGGGAAGGAAAAAAGAATGTATTCAAGGTGGATTTTTGAACATCACGGATTAAGGAAATTTGCTTCTTCTTCATTCTTTGATGAGTCTCAGGGCCTTCATAGATGCTAGCAAATTGTGCTAGAAGTTGAACAGAGTTTAAATAAGATATATACATGAAATTATTTCTCAATTTAAAAACAGTGTATAAATATAAGGCAAACTTCCATGTCAAATTTTCAGATCTCTACTAGAGCCCACTGCTAGGTTTATGGGTCTAATATCCAAATCTGATATTGTCATTGTTTTACCACCAATTTCATTGCCTTTCACCTGTTCTGTTTGCAAAATAGGAAGTCATGTCACTGTAGTTATCATAAGGAATGACATAGCATATGCATCCTATGACTCAAAAGCCATTATAAAGTCACTCTGATACACTGTGCTACTGGTTGAGAGAGCAAATAAATAACTTCTGGGAGGCCAGGAAATTCTGTTAATTTCCATTAAAGTAGTCTTTTCATATCAATTTTTTCTTTCTTCCTTTTTCTTTATTTCTCTTTTTCTTTTCTTATCTTTTCTCTTCTTTTCTTTCTTTTCTTCTTTCTCTTCTCTACTCTTCTCTCTTCTCTTCTCTTCTCTCTCCCTTTCTTTCCTTTTCTCTCTCTTCCTCCCCTCCTTCCTTATTTCCTTCCTCCCTCCCTCCTTCGGTTTCTTTTCTTTTTTCTTTCTTTTCTTTTCTTTCTTTGCTTTGCTTTTACAATGAGCAGAAACTGGTATTTATAGCAGTCTTTTAAAACTAGGTCATAACTGAAATTAGCAGTGATTACCTCATACATACTTTACCTTACGATAAAAAGTCATATATGTAGGTCCAGCAACATGCAGCATGAAATTCAGGAACACGAGGCAAATACGGTCATAAATCAAGTTGAATGAAATAAGAAATATGAGGAGAGATACAGAAAAACTACTTCTCCTTTCTATTCATTTATCTAACAAATAGTTCTTGCATTACTGTATTGTCCAAAGAATGTGAGTTGGCTGTGGATATATGAAGGCCCCAAGATACAGTTATGTTAAAACTAGATATTTTAATGATTCTTTTTTTAAATGTGTTGAAGTATGACTGACATACAATATTATATTAGTTTCAGGTGTACAACAAAAGATTCAATATCTTTATACATTGCAAAAAGATTACCACAATAAATATAGTTACCATCTGTCACCATCCAAATTATTAATATGTTATCAACTATATTCCCTGTGCTGTACATTACATTCCCATGACTTACTTATTTTATAACTGGAAGTTTGTCCTTAATCTTCATAAATGCCCCCTTACCCCCGGCTGACTCTCACCTCTTTGGTGAGACCAAATCTAATCTAATCTGTTCTCTATATTTATGAATATTGATTTGGTTTTGATTTGTTTATTTTTTAGATTCCACATGTAACAGATCTTATAATATTTGTTTTCTCTGTCTAACTTATTTCACTTAGCATAACACCCTCAAGATCCATCCATGTTATTACAAATGCAAGATTTCAGTTTTTCCCTTTTTATGGCTAAGTAGTATTCTACTGTATATATTCTACTGTACACACACACACACACACACACACACACACCACATCTTCTTTATCTGTTTATCCATCAATGGACACTTAGGTTGTTACTATATCTTGACTATTGTAAATGTGCTGCAGTGAACATAGTGACATAGTGACATAGTGGTGTATATCATTTTGAATCTGTGTTTTTGTGTTTTTCAGACAGATACTGAGTAGTGGAATTGCTGGATCATAAAAATAGCTCTATTTTAAATTTTTTGAGAAAACTCCATATGGTTTTCATAGTGAACATAGAATGTACTAATTTCCATTCCCAAAAAGAGTGCACAAGGTTTCCCTTTTCTCCACATTCTTGCCAACACTTATTTCTTTTCTTTTTGATAATAGTCATTGTGACAGGTGTAAGTTGATATCTTGTGGTGTGCATCTCCCTGATGATAAGTGGTATTGAGCATCTTTTCATGTGCCTGTCAGCCATCTGTATATATTCATTGGAAAAAAATGTCTATTTAGACCCTCTGCCCATTTTTAAGCAGATTGTTTTTTTTTTCTGTTGTTATTGTTATTGAGTTGTTGGAGTTATTTATATACTTCAGATATTACCCCATATTGGATATATGATTTACAAATATCTTCTCTGACTTAGTAAATTGCTCTTTGATTTCATTGATAGTTTCCTTCACAGTACAGAAGCTTTTTAGTTCTATGAGGTCCCATTTGTTTCTGTTTTTCTTTCATCTGCCTTTGAAGTCAGATCTAAAATAATATCTCTAAGATTGATGTCAAGGAGCTTACCACCTATGTTTCTTCTAGGAGTTTCATGGTTGCAGGTTTTACATTCTAATCTCTCATCCATTTTGAGTTAATTTTTGTATCAGTGTAAGATATTGGTCTAGTTTCATTTTTTTTTGCATGTACCTGTCCAGTTTTTCCAATACCACTGATTGAAAAGACTATCCTTTTATCATTGTGTATTCTTGTCTCCTTTGTCATAAATTGATTGACAATATATGCATTTGTTTATGTTTCATTGAATTATGTGTCTGTTTTTATGCCAATACCGCTCCGTTTTGTTACTATAGCTTTGTATTATACCTTGAAATCAAGGATCATGATACCTCTGGCTTTGTTCTTCCCTCTCAAGATTTCTTTAGCTATTTGGGGTCTTTTGTGCTTTCATACAGATTTGAGAGCTATTTGTCCTAGTTCTGTGAAAAATGCCATTGGAATTTTGACGGGGATTGCATTGAATCTGTAGATTGCTTTGGGTAGTTTAAACATTTTAACAATATTAATTCTTCTAATTCATTTCCATTTATTTGTTTATTTTTATATATTCTATTTATTCTATTTATTTGTTCTTCTAACTCATTGCCATTTATTTGTGTCTTCATTAGTTTTTCATCAATGTTTTATGGTTTTTAGTGTGCAGGTCTTTCCCTTCCTTGGTTAAATTTATTCCAAAGTATTTTATTCTTTGTGATGCAATTTTTAATATGATTGTTTTCTTGATTTCTCTTTCTTATAGTTCATTCGTGTATACAAGTGAAACAGATTTTGTATATTGATTTTGTATCCTGAAACTTTATTGAATTCATGTATTAGTTTTAGCAGATTTTGGTGAAGTCTTTAGTGTTTCTATATATAGTATTACATCATCTGTAAATAGTGACAGTTTTACTTCTTCCTCTCCAGTTTGGAATGCCTTTATTTCTTTTCCTTGTATAATTGCTGTGTCTAGGACTTCTAATACCTTGTTGAATATAAGTGGGAAGAGTGGGCATCTTTGTCTTATTCCTGATCTTAAAGGAATAGCTTTCAGCTTTTCATCTTTGGGTATAATGTTAGCTGTGGGTTAGCCATATATGACCTTTATTGTAGGTACATTCCCTCTCTACCCACTTTTTTTGAGAGTTTTTTTCCTTTTTTGTATCATAAATGGATGTTGTATTTTTCAACTGTTTTTTCTGCATCTATTTAGAAAATCATATGATTTTTATATTTCATTTTGTTAATGTGTTGTATCAGTGTGATTGATTTGCAGATGTTGAAGTGTCCTTGGATCCCTGGAATAAATTCCACTTAGTCATGGTGTATAATCCTTTTAATGCTTGTTGAATTCAGTTACTAATATTTTGGTGAGGATTTTTTATCTATGTGTATCAGGAATATTGGAGGTAATTTTATTTTTTTTGCGGTATTCTTCCATGCTTTTGGTATGAAGGTAATGCTGGACTCATGAAGTCAGTTTGGAAGCTTTTCTTCCTCTTTAATTTTTTAGAAAAGTTTGAGAAGGATAGATATTAAATCTTTGAATGTTTGGTAGTACTAACCAGGGAAATTGTCTCTTCCTGGACTTTTTTGGGGGAGGTTTTTGATAACTGATTTAATCTCTATGCTAGTAATCAGTTTATTTAGATTGTAGATTTCTTCATGATTCAGTCTTCATGATTGTTGGCATCTGATTGTTCATAGTAGTCTCTTATGATCCTTTATATTTCTGTGGTATCATTTGTAACTTCTCTTTTATTTCAGATTTTATTCATTTGAGCCCTCTCTTGTTGGCTTGATGAGTCTAGCTAAAGGTCTGTCAATTTTGTTTATACAGTATTTTCAAATAACCAGCTCTTCATTTCTTTGATCTTTTCTATTGTCTTTTTAGTCTCTGTTTCATGTATTTTCACTCTGAACTTAATTTTCTTCCTTCTACTAACTTTGGGCTTGGTTCTTCCTTTTCTAGTTTCTTTGGGAATAAAGTAAAAAATGCTTATGTTAGATGTTTCTTGCTTCTTACGTAGGCTTAGATTGCTATGAACTTTACTCTTTTCTTTTTTTTTTTTTTTTTGCTATGAACTTTACTCTTAGAATCACTTTTGCTGTATCCCATAGATTTTAGTATATCATATTTCTCTTTTCATTTGTCTCTAGGTTTTTTTTTATTTATTTGATTTCTTCTAGTAGTTGTTCAGCAACATGTTTTTTAATCTCAACACATTTATCATTTTTCCAGCTTTCCTCTTATAGTCGACTTCTAGTTTAATACCACTGTGTTTGGAAAAGATGGTTGGTATGATTTTCATTTTCCTAAATTTATTGAGATATGTTTTGTAGGCTAACATGTGATTTATCCTGGAGAGTGTTCCACATGCACTTCAGAAAAAAATGTGCATTGTGCAGTTTTTGGATGGAATATTCTCTATATATGTATTAAGTCTTGAAGAATTTATTCCATTTACATTTAAATCGGTTATTGAAATGTATGTACTTAGTGCCACTTTGTTTTCTGAGCTGTTTTTTTGTAGTTCTTCTCTGTTTATTTCTTCTTTTCTTTCTCCTTTCCCTTGTGGTTTGATGACTTACTTTACAGTTATGTTTAGATTCATTTCTCATTTTTTTGTGTGTATTTACCATAAGGATTTCCTTCAGTTACATTTTTTTATTGTGTGGATATAACACTATTTTAATTTGATAGCAACATAAGTTTGAACACATTTCAAAACTCTACACTTTTACTATCTCCATGTTCTATGTTTTTATATCATTTTATATATTTTTTATGTATCATCTAATTACTGTCATCATAATTAATGCTATTACTTTTGTCTTTTAATCTTCTTAGTAGATTTAAGAGGGATTGATTATCTACCTTTACTATATATTTATCTTTTCCAGTGATATTTTTACTTTTGTATGTTTTCTTGTTATTGATTAGTGCCATTTCTTGTTAGCTTAAAAAAGTCTCTTTAATATTTTTTAAGGCCAGTTTAATAGTGATAAACTCCTTTAAATTTTGCTTGTCTGGAAAAATCTTTATCTGTTGTTCAAATCTGAATGATAATTTTGCTGCGTAGTGTATCCTTGGTTGGAAATTTTTCTTTCAGCACTTTGAAAATAGCATGCAACTTCCTTCTGGTTTGCAAAATTTCTGCAGAGAACTCTTGTGATTTTTGTTCAGGTTTCCATCGTATGTAGCAAGTTGATTTTCTCTTGCTGCTTTTAAGATTCTCTCTTTAACATTTGATGCTTTGGGGCGCCTGGGTGGCGCAGTCGGTTAAGCGTCCGACTTCAGCCAGGTCACGATCTCGCGCTCCGTGAGTTCGAGCCCCGCATCAGGCTCTGGGCTGATGGCTCCGAGCCTGGAGCCTGTTTCCGATTCTGTGTCTCCCTCTCTCTCTGCCCCTCCCCCGTTCATGCTCTGTCTCTCTCTGTCCCAAAAATAAATAAATGTTGAAAAAAAAAATTAAAAAAAAAAAAAAAAACATTTGATGCTTTAATTACAATATGTCTAAATGCGGCTTTCTTTAGGTTTATCTTATTTCAAAATCTCTGGGCTTTCTGGACCTGGATGTCTGTTTCCTTCTTTAGGGTAAGGAAGTGTGTAGCCATTATTTCTTCAAATATTTTTTTTTGCTCCTTTCTCTGTCTGTTCTTCTGGGAACCATATAATGTAAACATAATTCCACTTGATGTTCTAGAGGTCCCTTAAGTTCTCTTAATTTTTAAAAATTCTTTTTCCTTTTGCTGCTGTTCCTGCTTGAGTTCCTTTGCTTCATCTTTCAGTTTGCTGATCTGTGACTCTACTTCATTCAGTCTGCTGTCGAACCCCTCCTAGTGCATTTTTAGTTCAGTTATTGTATTCTTTGCTTGCATGACTTCTTTTTGGTACTTTCTTTTGTTGTTCTGTCTCTGTGTTGATGTTCTCACTATGTTCATTCATTCTTCTCCAGAGTTTGGTAAGCATCTTTATGATCATTACATTGAATTCCTTATTGGGTAGATTACCTATCTCTTTATCATTAAGGTCTTCTTCTGAGTTTTTTTCCTTCTGTCTTCTTTTGGAACATATTTCTCTGTCTCCTCATTTTGTTGATGCTCTGAGTTGGTTTCTATGTATTAGGTGAAACAGCTACCTCTCTCAGTCTTGAAGGAGTGGCTTTGTTTAGGTCATGTTACTTCTTGTTCAACCTTGCCCTAGCTTTTGTTTGTGGCTCAAACTTTCATGATTGTCTAAACTACCCAATGTATTCTTGATATGTCCCGATTGTTTAGAGTGCACCAAGATCTGTCAGTAATCCAAGGGAAAGAATATCATTTAGCACTTAGTTTCAGGCAGATTGGAAGCCAGACCCTGAGGAAGCAACTTCTAAAATATGTACAGTCCTGTGCGGCTTCAATTATAATCCTTGTTGGCTCCTAGACCAGGAGATCCAGAGATGTCCCAGGGAAACAGTTTAAAAAATTGGGACTCTAGGGGAGCCTGGCTGGCTCAGTTGGTGAAGCGTATGACTCTTGGTCTCAGGGTTGGTTGTAAGTTTGAGACCTATGTTGGGTGTAGAGATTCCCTAAAAATAAAATATTTATAAATTGGGGCTCCAGAGAAGTGTATAAGCTCTTTTCTGGGGAGTCTTGTTGAACCATAGTGGGGCCAGGGGTGCACAAGGATGTGTCTCCCTGCTTACATTTCCTGGGAGCACCTCTTTAGCTTCTCAATGTATGGGAAACCTGCAGCCTATCCCTCAGGTTGAATCTCCAAGCTAAGTAAGTAGGCCTTTTCACTGGAAGATTGGGCTAGTGATTCAGTCTGCTCTCTTAGCAGCGCCCTCATGATATTGGCCTATCAAGAACTATCTTTCCAATTATTGCAGTCTTGTGGAGCTCTGAACCCCAACCTCCTTAGCCACCATGGCCAGGTGAATAAGGAGTATCCTCTATGTGGATTTTGTGTACCGCTGGCTTGGCAAGTTATCAAGAAAGTGATGGTGGTGAGGCATGCTCTCCATCTTCAGAAAGGAAGCAGAAAAATGTCTTGATTGCAGCCTTCTCTGTGCCTGGGCAGGAGCTTTAGACTAAGAGCAGGAACATGCCCCAACTGCTTGAGCTCTCCAGCTAGGGGACAGGGGAGTGTTGCAACTGCTTATGCTCATAAACTTTAGCTAGGGATCAAGAGAACTCTATGACTGTTCCTATCCACCTATCCTGGCCAGGTAGCAGGAGTATGCTCCAATGCTGCATTATCCATTGTCAGCAAGTGCCATGAATGCTGTTCATGAGTTGATGGGAGTTGGTGGGAAGTTGCCATGTGAGACCTTGTTTCCTTGTACTAGCAGGCTATATGGAGAGTGCACCAGTGACATTTGCCAGCATCTTCATCTCTGGGGAACATCTCAACTGTCCCCCGCCCCTCCAACCCCAAACCAGCAAATGAATCTCCTTCACATACAGTCTAGTTGCTTTTCAAAGTGCTGTTTTTTCACTGGGTCTCAGGGCAAATAACACTCTAATGAGCCCTCCAAGAAGGAAATATCAGCTTTCTACAACACTTTGGGATGCTTGATGTCTACTCCATTGGTTTTCCAAGCCAGACATACTGGGGTCTCATATCTCCAATGCAGATCCCAGGAATGAGAATGCCTGATGTGAGCACCAACCCTTTGCTTCTCTGGGAGAAGTGCCTGTCTGTTGAGATTCCTCCCTATTGTATACTGCACCCACTGGGGTGGGGTTTTTTGCCAGACTGTGTCTCTACCTCTTTCCCATCTCGATGTAGTCCTTTTATCTTTTGTTGTAGAGAGCAGTTTGTCTAGTTTTCCCATATTTTTTTAAGTGGGAAATGATCCATACGTAGCCATAGATTTGGTGTGTCCAAGGGAGGAAGTGAGTTCCAATCTTCCTTTGACACCATTTTGGAACCCTTATTTTACTGATTCTGTTCCTACCATTCTCTAATGTATGCTTTCTAATTTATAATAAACTTCCAACGGGAATTTGCATTTCTAGATAAATCTCTCTAGGCCTCGTTGACGTCAGTAATAAAATGGAAACAAACCTAAAGTGCTTGGAAGCCATAGCTCGGGCCATATAAATGCTCCCAATAAACCCAGCACTATGTTGATTCTACTTCAACTGTGTCACTGAAGACAATGTTAGAACAGTCGTTCGTATCCATCCTGATATCTAAATCCTCCCTTCCTTACCCCTCATTCACCCTGGTCAGCCCATTGTCTTCTCCAAATTATAGCATGCTGAGTAATAGTGCAGTACTACAATAAGAAATTAGTTTTTATTTCTACAGTGAACCAACTTTTCCATTTGGTTTGGATTGAATATGGGAAGGAAAAGCAGCTGTTAAAATAACTTGCCTGTGTAAGAGTTCATTATGAACATTGCATCCCAACAAAATAAATATGCCATATTTTCTGAATAATACATGTATATAACATGTTAATTTTTTATAACATACCCTTATCAAGAAATAAATCTTATTAAGGCACAAAAAAGTTATTGCATTTATTAAAATGGGTGAATCAATTTAAGCTTTCTTATGGTTTGTCAAATTTGTAAAATATTATATTTCTCTTCAGATAGAGTTACATACTGTGTAGCTCAAAGATAATCCCTATGGTCTTGGCATATGTTACTTAATTGTCTCAGAAGGAAATGCCATAAATAGCATGCTGTCATCCCCCACAGGCATTGGCTCATCTGTCACAGTGGGGGCTCCAGACAGGGTGAGGTGCTCTAAGACATTTCTTAGTCTATGTAAATCACAGCCATTACTTCTTACCACTTCCCAATTGGTCAATTATGTATAAACATGTGTTAATAAAAATTTGCCTCTGTGCCTCTAAGGTACACACCCATAAAGCTATGTGAGTATGATAAAGTATAAATGGCATACATTATTATCTGATTCAACCTACCTCATAAATTATGATCCAAAGTGCTTTCATAGAAAGAAAACTCCAGAAAAGCCTCTAAAGCTAAATGCTTGAAAAAAAAATAAAAAGAAAGACAAAATGGAAAACAATATTTTCTTAAAGCCTTTGTAACTCAGTGAAGAAACAGTTTTTTCTTAGAAAAATGAAGAAAACTAAAGAATATATTACATTTTATAAATGCTTTTTATAAACATTTGAAAACTTAATTGTTACATGTAGTAGGACCATAAAAATAAAATCCCCTATTGTAGTAATAAATATAGTAGGTGTAATTGGTAAAAATCTATCTCTAAATGCATGAGTTTTAGAAATTGTTAAGTAATCATGGGGTGCCTGGGTGTCTCAATCGGTTAAGCCTCCGACTTTGGCTTAGGTCATGATCTCACGTTTTGTGAGTTCGAGCCCCCACATAAGGCTCTGTGCTGACCGCCTGCAGCCTGGAACCTGCTTCCAGTTCTGTGTCTCCCTCTCTCTGCCCCTCCACTGCTCATGCTCGCTCGCTCTATTTCTCTCTCTCTCGCTCGCTCAAAAATAAACATTAAAAAAAATAAATTGTTAGGAAATCTAGTTTTGAAAAATATTTAAATATTGACTATCCTAAAGATGGGCTATATGCATATTTTGGTTGGGGTGCTTCCAATCAAACATAATGAACAGTCTTATGTAAAGTTGATGAGAGAAAAATAAGAAGCATATTGTAGTGGAAGGTATAAAAGGTTTAGAATAATAAGGCCTGAATTAAAGTCCTCACTTTGGCTCTGTGAGGGCTGTGTGACTTTGGACACTTTATTGAACATGTCTAAATATCAGTTACCTTTGCAAAAAAATGGTTGACGATGTCAGTCCAACTCACAGAGTTACTATGAGAGACAAATGAAATTAGGAAATGAAATTAGTTTACAAATATTGGTCATTATTATTACTGTTTTAATAGGATTTCCTATTTTTATTTATTTTTTTTTTTTAATTTTTTTTTTCAACGTTTATTTATTTTTGGGACAGAGACAGAGCATGAACGGGGGAGGGGCAGAGAGAGAGGGAGACACAGAATCGGAAACAGGCTCCAGGCTCTGAGCCATCAGCCCAGAGCC
This sequence comes from Puma concolor, assembly GCF_028749965.1. NCBI lineage: Eukaryota > Metazoa > Chordata > Mammalia > Carnivora > Felidae > Puma > Puma concolor. The sequence continues at coordinate 138,073,209 of NC_141674.1, read as the reverse complement.
TGACGCGGGGCTCGAACTCCCGGACCGCGAGATCGTGACCTGGCTGAAGTCGGACGCCTAACCGACTGCGCCACCCAGGCGCCCCAGGATTTCCTATTTTTAAAAAATATTGAGAGATATATTTAAGAGCAATGATCACAAATTTATAGTTAACATTTTGGGAAAAAATAAATATAAAATGTCTGTTAAAGGTAAATTTACTAGAGTTCCTTAATTTATTCAACAGAATAGAAGATAGTAAATTATTCTTCAACTGAATTGATTGCTTATTGCACTAGGAATTAGTATCTGTCCTCAATAAGCATGTAATTTAGAATAAGAGCTTATAAACAGGTTACTATACACACCAAAGAAATGCTAGAATTTACCTATCTTTCTACCCATCTGTCATTTAATTAGTGCTTCTTTTCTCTAGGCTTTTAAAAATCAGGAATTCCTAAATTCACTGACAACATTAATTTACCTTTGCAGTAGGGTGGGTCCCAGCCATGTGTACATATCTGTCAACCCATAACAACATAGGTCAACACTAATGGTATATCAGGACACACTCCAACATAATTGCAGAATTAGGCAGGACTTGATACCTGGCAGAATAATTTTGGGAGCATTGGAATAATGTTACATCACCACCCAAAGAGTATTATGTTGACTTTTGGCAGTGATGGAATTTTAGAATTCTGTTTTAGTTTAACAGACAATGGCTAAGTGTGTTATTGATATTGTTTAATAGTTTTGAGGATTTATATCATCCTATCCACTTATATATGATTTATAGGTATCAATTCCTGAAAGATGCCTTGGGCAATCTAGTAAAACACAGATGTAAGAAACAATTATTTAAGGATCTCCGGATTATCTTTGGAATTTTAAGATCAAATATTAGATTGAGATTTTATTTTTATTAAACTGAATCAAAATGACTCTAAATGAGCTACATCTTAACCAGTAGATCTTTTTTTTTTTTTTAATCAGCCAAATAGCCAACTATTATTTATATACAGTGAACAGTTGAGGAGAATAAAGAGATTATAATAATGAATAATGGATAGTAGATTCACAAAAAAAGAGGCCTGGCTATTTACTACTTTTCCTATCACTACAGCATCATTCCATGTGGATTGAATATAAAACCAGAGGACAGAGCAGTTTTTAATGAGAATATTTTGAACACTTACTCATACTTGCATTTATATAACCTTTAACCTACTTGCAACCAACATAATCCATAAGCAGATCCAAGGGGGGGATTTGCATCATTATGGAATAAATTAATAAACGCAAAATAGAGAGGTTATTATGCTCTCTGGTCTCTTTAGCTGCTGTATCTAACCAGCTAACTAAAAAAGTCAATATTAAAATTTGTATTTTAATTTGTATCTATATATTGTGTAAAATAAAGACTACTTTTTTATTTAAGAATTATGCCACTACCTTCCTCACTACCTACTCTTCTTTCTTCCTTCCTTCCCTCCTACCTTCCTTTTCCCCTCATTTCTTTCCACCTGTACACATTTATATTAATTCAATACACATTTATTAGATGACCCACATACAAGAAACACAGCATTCAATTCAAGGAATACAAAAATGAAAAGAAAAATAATCTAAGGAGTTCGTATATGACACATACATTACCGTTTATACTTTGTAACACATTAGTTGATTTAAATTGAAATGCTTTACCAGAGGAGATAAGACTACTTTTCTACAGCTGACTGTAATAATAAAGTTAATATACACATAATTATACGGTAAACTAACATTAGAAGATGCTGCAGTGAAAACAGAAACAGAATGGGTCTCCATCACCATTACAAAGTATTAGGGCAGCATACTATATATACATGATTAAGCAAATATGCAAATCTGAAAAAGGAAAGTTATATAGACATATGTAAGAGCAGACCTCTGTTTCTTACATTATAGCAAACAAGAAGCTCTAGGAGTACCCCCCTTTTTCGTAATTACTAGATCTAAATAAACTTTACCTTTTGAATGTGTTGCTGGGTTTGTAATAAAAAGGGAATATCCCAAGGATATCCCATAAAAATGGATTCAACTGTGTGCCTGCAATATCCAACTCAGATAGAAAGAAACATGGTTGTCCTGAGGGAAAACGCCGATACAATGCAGAGATCTGTCATCAGATACTACGTTTTGGGCCAGATGAAAGAAGACCTTGCTGAGCCAGACTGAAATGGCTGGTGATAAGAGCCAAGCAAGTATAAACCTACAATCAGAAATCACCAGACACACAAGTAAGTCAGAGTTAGCAAAAGCAGAAAAAAAAAAAAAAAACAAACAAACAAAAACCCACAACAGATGTAGATTCCTCCACATTAATTTGATATTAAAATGATTACATTCAGAATACATAACTGAAGATATAAGATGTTTAAAAACTATATTGGCAGTAAAGGTAATAGGGAATTTTCAGGAATGATTAGGCAAACTAAACTTAAAAAATATATATACACATGGGGTGCCTGGGTGGCTCAGTCACCGAAGCGTCCAACTTCAGCTCAGGTCATGATCTTGCTGTTGGAGTATTCGAGACCTGTGTCACACTCTGTGCTGACAGCTCAGAGCCTGGAACCTGTTTCAGATTCTATGTCTCTCTCTCTCTCTCTCTCTCTCTCTATCCCCCACCTCCTCACGCTCTGTCTCTCGTTCTCTCAAAAATGAATAAACGTTAGGGGCGCCTGGGTGGCGCAGTCGGTTAAGCGTCCGACTTTAGCCAGGTCACGATCTCGCGGTCTGTGAGTTCGAGCCCCGCGTCGGGCTCTGGGCGGATGGCTCAGAGCCTGGAGCGTGTTTCCGATTCTGTGTCTCCCTCTCTCTCTGCCCCTCCCCCGTTCATGCTCCGTCTCTCTCTGTCCCAAAAAAAAAAAAAAAAAAAAAAAAAAAAAAGTTGAAAAAAAAAATTTAAAAAAAAAAAATAAAAAAAAAATGAATAAACGTTAAAAAAATTGAAAAAAAAAATATATATATATAACACCTATATATAAGTAATCTCCAGAATGCACTGATGATAATAAAGAGCAAATTAGACAAAACTCAAAAGAAAATTAGAGAAATGAAAAATATATTTGAAGAACTTACTGACAACAGAATATAGAGAGAAAAGAAGATGGAAACCATGATTTAAAAAATTGAAATTTATGAAAAAGGGTAAATTTTAGTATTTGTACAATTGAATTTGGGTTCCAGAAGGACAAAATAGAATTCAGGAGATATAATGTCTGAAGAAGAAATATCTGAGGAGTTTCAAGATATAATTTATTTTTTAAAAGTACATATGAATCTACAGATTTCAGAAACACAATTAATTTTAAGCTGGATAAAAACAGAAATTCAGGCAAATGATTTTGTAATGATGTTGCAGGTTACCAAAAGCAGAAAATAATTGGGAAGCAATCAGATTGGAATAGAAAAGAAGATCACATATAAGAATAAATATTTATATTGAAGTAGACAACATCAGTAACAGAGAAGTAAAAGTGTCTTTGAGTACTCCTACTACTACAACTACACCAATAATAGTTGTGTACCTAGCAAATGTATCTTACTATCTGAATTTATATGAAGAAATATATAGCTAAAAGAGAAATACAGAGGTTACTATTAACAACTGTGCACTAAAGGAACTTTTAAAGAATTTATTCAAGGGGCACCTGGGTGGCTGAGTTGGTTAAGCAGCCAACTCTTGATTTTGGGTCCAGTCATAATCTCACAGTTGTAAGATTGAGCCCTGTGTCAGGCTCTGCACTGAGCATGGAGTCTGCTTGGAATTCTCTCTCTACCACTCAGGCTCTCTCTCTCTCAAAAACAAAAACAAAAACAAAATATTCAAGAAAAATGAAAATAATCATAGAAGAATGATATTAGATACAAGAAAAGGGAGGAAGTTGGTAAGCAAATATGTAATTAGAAATAAAAAATGTCTTCATTAATGATGATAAAAATCATGTCTAATGTGGTGTTAACATATTTTAAAAGAGAGAAATTAACATATTGGATAACACAGTATGGGAGTTGAAATGGAGGGTGTTCTGCATTTTAACAGCATTGTGTTATTAAGGAATTGTTTATCATGGGGCACCTGGGTGGCTCAGTCAGTTGAGCATCCCACTCTTGATTTTGCATCAGGTCATAATCTCACACTTCCTGGAATCGAGTTCCATGTGGGGCAGCACAGAGCCAGTTTGGGATTCTCTCTCTCCCTCTCTGCCCCTCCCCCCACTTGCCCACGTGCTCTCTCTCTCAAAATAAATAAATAAATAAATAAACTTAAAAAAATTGCTTATTTAGACTGGGGTTGATTGAAAGCACATGGCCAAATTTCACAGGAAAACACAGTAAGACTAAAATAATAGAGTTTGCTATTCCTAAATCAGTAGGAAGAAGAAAATAGGGAAAAAAGATACACAAGGAAATATCAGTAAATAAAATTTAAGGACAAATAATAGATTACAAAAGAATATAGAACTGTTGGATTAAAAGAATAGTATTAGAAATGAATTCAAACATAACAAAATTTCAATAAACGTATGTGCTGAACTTGCCATTTATAGGACAGTGGTTTCCACATTATATTTACTAAAAATCCAGATGTGTGTTATTTGGAATATACACCTAGAAGAGTTGAGAGTAAACTTATTTAAAACATAGAACACAAAAATTATTTAAAAAAAAAAAAAAAAAACCAAACCCCTGAGGTAGTCATACTAATATCAAAATGGTCTTTAAGAAAACATTACGGGTGCTTGAGTGTCTTAGTCGGTTAAGCGTCTGACTTCCACTCAGGTAATAATCTCACGGTTTATTGGGTTCAAGTCCCACATCAGGGTCTGTGCTGACAGCTCAGAGCCTGGAGCCTGCTTCAGATTCTGTGTCTCCCTCTCTCTGCCCTCTCCTACTCATGCTCTGTCATTCTCCATCTCTCAAAAATAAATAATAATAAAAAAAAAAGAAAACATTATTATGGATAGAGAGAGTCACTAGGTAATGATAAAAAATTTTCACAAGGAATACAAATGAATTTTAAACTCGAATATTATTGGGACGCCTGGGTGTTTAAGTCAGTTAAGTGATGATTTCGGCTCAGGTCATAATCTCACAGTTTTGTGAGTTCGAGCCCTGTATTGGGCTCTGTGCACTGACCTTGTGGAACCTACGTAGGATTCTTTGTCTCCCTGTCTCTCTGCCTCTCCCCCACTCACATTCTCTTTGTCTCTCTCAGAATAATAAGTAAATAAATTAAAAAATTAAACTTGAATATTATTATTTTATGGAATAAAATATACAAATTGGTTTAATTATAAGGATAAATTCTTAATTTTTCAATCATAGTTTGAGTGTTCAAGGGACCTCTTTCAATCATTGATAGGTTAGAAAAAATGAATAAAGCTACAGAATAATATTTGAACAACATATTTAATAAACTGGATTGAAAGAACATAAGCACACTGTATACATATGTATGAATATATAAATATGCATATATATGTAGACAATCTGTGTATTTATTCAATTTAATTTATTAAATATGTTGTTCAAGCATATTTCATGTTTAAGTGTTAGGATATGTCTGTCCTATCTAACTATATACCTATAATTAACAATGAAAAAATGTGAAGTGAAATGAAAAAATAATACTGTTGTATTATTAGATATTATAAATAATTTGTCTTATTTAACTGTTGTGCAACAGTTAAAGATCACACATTCTTCTCAAATGTCTAGACTATTTATATGAACTGGTCATTTAGTATTCCTTAATAATGACCAAAAAATAAGTAAAAATAAAAACAGAAAGAATACAAATTGTAGTTAAGTTGGTAGTAACAAAATATAAATTAAAATATCTCCATGTGTTTGTTAATGTAAATAAATACAAGTTACTTGTTCAAAAATAAGATCACAGAAAAATCTAAAATATTTTGATACAAGAGTAAAAAGTAAACAAAAATAACTTTTTATATGCTAACAATGAACAATTGGAAAATGAAATGGTAAACAAAAACATTTATAATAGCATCACAACAAATATTTCCTAAGAAATACTTTGAACTATATTAACATAAATATTTACTTACAGGTTATTATGTAATTGCTATATATTACAACTTGGGAAATTGAGCTAAAGGGATATTAAATGGACACTTATAGCACTAAATATGTGGATTAGAAGATAAGTAAAGCTGAAAATTAAATGAGCTAACATCCTATTTGAGCAGTGAGGAAAATAAAAATACAGGAAAATAAATTCAGTACTCTATGGAAAAATACGGTATGCTTATTTGATAAATAATAATGCTAAAATAAAGATAGCATTGAAAGTAAAAGACGTGGGGCACCTAGGTGCTCAGTAGGTTAATTCTTGATTTCGACTCAGGTCATGATATGTTGGTTTGTGAGGTGGGGCTCTGCTCAGTGAGGAGCTTGCATGGGATCCTCTCTCCCCATCTCTCTTTCTCTGCCCCTCCCCTGCTCAAGCACACTGTACTCTCTCTCTCTGTCTCTCTCTCTCTCAAAATAAAGAAACTTAAAAAAAAAGGAAAAGAGTAAAAAAGAACAGAATAGATATTTTAAAAAAACAAGTTTTTGCCAGTATAACAGGCAAACCATTTAAGGTTCATGAAGAAAAAAGAGAAGGCAGAGATTATTTTTGGATCACTAAGTGGAATATAAATGATATAATTTAGTGGTGACAATTATTATGAAAGTTATTCCAAACACTTAGATAACATGGGCAATAGATAGGAAACTAAAATTTACTAAAACTAAATTAGTAAAAAACACATACACATCAATATTCTTACAACTAGTTAAGAAATAGAAGTAGCAATGTGAAAGACCTTGTGGGAAAACCCTGGGTCCAGATGATTTTACAGGCAATTTCTACACAATTTCAATGAACAGATCACTTCAAGTATATGAAACAAATAAGTTAGAGTACTTCACAATCATTTCCATTAAGCCAGTATAATCTTGATTTCAAATCTAAACAATGATAGCATAAGAAAACCAATTCTCAGGCCAATCTTGCATAGAATATAGAGCAAAACTCTTTATATTCAGAAGCTAAATCCTTCAGTGTAAAAAATGATTATCAATCATAAGCAAGTTGAATATTTTCCAGGATTTTAAGGTTGGATTAACATTAGAAAATGTGTAATGTTAATTTACCACATAAAAAGATTAAAAGAGGAGAAATGTATGATAATAACTATATGATAAATTTAAAAGAAGCAGAAAAATGTATTTGACAATTTTCAACAGCTATTTGTCTTTAAATCTCTGAGCAAGTAATCCATTAAAAGTATCCACCTTGGGGCGCCTGGGTGGCGCAGTCGGTTAAGCGTCCGACTTCAGCCAGGTCACGATCTCGCGGTCCGTGAGTTCGAGCCCCGCGTCGGGCTCTGGGCTGATGGCTCAGAGCCTGGAGCCTGTTTCCTATTCTGTGTCTTCCTCTCTCTCTGCCCCTCCCCCGTTCATGCTCTGTCTCTCTCTGTCCCAAAAATAAATAAACGTTGAAAAAAAAAATTAAAAAAAAAAAAAAGTATCCACCAAAAAACCCAGCAAATACTATTATTGACTGAAAATATTTCAAGCATTTCCTCTAAAATAAGACATAAGAAATAAATATGCCATTCTCATTACTTTTATTCGGTTGTGTACTAAATATCCTAGCCAGAACAGAAAATTTATTTTGAAAAAAATGAAATAAATGCGGCAAATGATTAGAAAAGAAGAAACACAGTGAATGCTATCATTGTTTACAGATACAACCCACAGGTATTTACCATCAAATCATTACTCATAAGAGAGTCTGGATATCCTTAAGATGAACATACAAATATATATGAGATTCTGTTCAACAGCTACAAACAACAAATACAATTTGAAAATAAGTAAAATTTATAATTGTAAGAAATACCAGTCAATTCCTAAGAATAGGCAAAGCTATACTAAAACTTTTGTGGAGAATTTTATCAAATATATTGCAAAGCATAGTAAGAAAAATAAATGGAGACATAAATCAAGTTAATGAACAGATTTCAACACAGTAAAGAATCCAATTTTCACCAAACTGATATTTACTTACATATAGATTGAGAACTAATTATAAATAAGTGTTTAAGATACATTTTACACGTAAGTAGGAAATATAGGTCAATTTTTCTACTATTTGTGGATAGAGAAGAATTTCTCAAATATACACCTGTATAACCATAAAAGGAAGGATTAGTAAGTTTGACTTCAAGTTTAAAAATTTCTGTTCAACCAGAGTCATCAAGAATAAAATGAAAACACAAGCATAATAAGGGTAATCAAATCTGTAACAAGACAACTAAAATTAATATCTAAAATATAAAAGAACTACAAGTCAAAGAAATGAAAAAGAAAAACACTGGATTTTAAAATGATAAAAGATATAAACAGGTATTTCATAGAAGAGGAAACACAAATGTCCAGTAAACTTAGCAGAGCAGACACAAACTCAGTAGTGTTATGGCAGTTGTCAGTTACAATTATAAACAAAATTGATTGGAAAATTAAGAAATCTCAGAATATTACACATGACTTAATAGGAAATGTCTGCAGTATTTGGCAAGTAAGGAATATCTTATATGTGAATGTCATATAATGAATGAAATGCAAATTTCATCCAGACAAAAGAAGATTGCCAATGCTGGACTAGATTTATTTTCCCTCTAGAAACAAAGTGTTTAGGAAAATGATGTTAACAATGACAAAAATAAGAAAGGAGAGAAGTCAAATTTTGGATAATTGTCATGTTAGACATTTTAAGTTTGGGTTGATGTCATATAGGGAAACATAGAACAAAAGTCTTTGGAGACTCAAGTCTGGCATTTGATAGAGTTATCATTCTGATTCATTTAATTGTACTCAAAGAGGTATTTTAATTGCACTGCCCCAGGTCCCATTTTCCTGCAGGATAGTCACAGTTGCCTGACATCCTGTCTGGATACCATCCCCTTTGCTTCCAAAAGTGTCCTTTTTGGGTGAAAAGTTGTATCACCACCCTGGATAAATTAACTCTTTCAGTCTCATCATGCCATGTTTTGATAAGGGCCGATAGATCCCGAAAGCTGAGATATGAGTTCCCCAAATGATTAGATGGAATACCTAGAATTCATAAAAAAAAAAAAAAAAAAACAAAGCCAGACAGTTTTGCAATTTTGAAATGGAATGCTCCAAGGATAGTCACAATAGATACTCATCATGTTACTAATGATGCAGTGTGTGACTTTTTCAGTTGCATAATGATTTTCAATAACTTTTACAATTAGTTGTTTGCAAATAGAGAGTGGAAAATTCTACCCTATTCATCAAGAGCAAGCCTTGGTTCAGTTCTGCTGGAATAGATGAATATTTCAGAATCAAGATCATGTGCTACAAGTTTCATTTGTAAGAAACATAGCTATAATATGGCATTCCAGCATGTCATGGAATTTTGCTAAATTCCCCACATCTATTAACCATAGATTATTGTGTTGTAATGTATGATCCCATATTTGCTGGTATGCACTATAAAGACTTTTATATTAAGCGGTCCCATTGATTAACATGGACAGGAGGAGAAGGAGGTATTCTGACTGGACAGATTCCATCTTTTGAAGCCTTGAGTATTTGGCCCAATTTTCAATGTCAAGTGTAGACTATAATTTATCCAGACTTGGCTTTTGTTCTTTCCCACCCCCAACCTTAAAAACTACAGGGTAATATAGGCATTTGAATTTATTAGCATTCATCAAAGAGTATTTTTGGCAGCATTGTATCACAAAGGCTGACATTGGCATATATAAAACAATACATGTGCAAGCCTGCAAAGAAAGGAAATTTGAAGAGAATGTCCATTATATAACTTAAGCTTTTTTTTTTTCTGGATCAAATAAAATTATAGAGGCGCCATGCATAGCACTGTTGCTGAAGGCCATCATAAACCCTGGTTTTCATGGGGTTATATGGTCTTTTCACCATGAAAAAGAATTCCTTCTGTATTTAAGTTGCCAAAGTACTGAGGCAGCCTGGGAAAGGGGCGACTTTATATTTTCTTCCAATTAAAAAAGAGTACCTACAAAATAAGTTCTTTAAAGATACACAAAACTGAAATTTAGATGTCTTGATGACTATTCTTACACCATGATTTTTTTTTTTTTTGTAATAAAGGCATATTATGTCATTATAGTTGTCTCTAGTTAATGTGTTTTACAAGCAAGGAGATATATCTGTCTGTTACACTAATTTATTTTTCAAATATCTTTATAAAAGTGAATATGCAAATTACCTGGGCATGATAACAAGTTGGTAAGCAGTCTGTCCCTCATCCATTGCTTATGATTCAAAACCTGTTTCTTTACTTTTATGTGAGGAAGAAAACTAATCTCAAAAATCTTATAACTTGCTAACTTCATTATATATTTGAGGCTTGAAAAAATAACAATCCAAGGAAATTGAAAGTTTGCATCACACCTGGATTGATATTCATAGGAAATATCTGCATTTTCAGAAATATCTAAATGTTTCAGTAAACCTTTCAGTCAGAGAGGCAGATTTTTAACTAGGGAGGAGTTTTATTTTTCCTGTGGTTGTGAATCAGACAACATATACATGCCATCAAAGCAAAATTCTCAGACTCTGGTATGCTACTGGCAATTGCAAAACTAGTTTGCAGTTCATTCTTGAACCTGTTATTAAATTGACGTTCTGTCCTTTCACATCAGAGGACATATGACGTCAATTTGTCCAAATATTGGTGATGCTAATAAGTTTAATCATTTGGCTCAGATAATCCACAAGATTTCTCTATTCACTGTTATTTTTTTTTTCTTTTTGTATTAGTATGTAATCTATGGGGCAATATGGAGAGACTCTCTGAGTAGCCTGTTCTCCAACAGTCTTTCACCAATAATTTTAGGATCTATTGGCAGTATTCTTCCACTGGCAATTTTTACTTAAAGTAATCCTCCCTATATTTCTGGTACTGTGATGATTTTCTATTATTTATTTATTCTTCATATATTAGTAGAAAGTGATCTCTGAGGAAAAGCCCCCCACATCACATCACATCCCATCACATCACATCACATCACACATTTTGATTATTTGTTTTTAGTATCAGTAAAGATTCATGGATCCTTTGCTTAATCAATGTTTTATAATTCATTTCTGTCAATATTTATTTTATGGGAAATTGTCTAATTTGGCCGATGAAAGAGTGCCACTTTTGGATGGTTTCTATGTTCTTTAGCATTACTAATGGCTTTTTGAGGACTTCTTCAGTTTCTAACATGAAAGAAATAAATAAGTTTAAAAAATGGCACCAGATTAGATCCTTGAATGAAGAAGAAAGAAGAAAAACCCAGCTGTAGAAAGCATTATTGAGACAATTAAGAAAATTTAAATATTGACTAAATATGTGTGTGTGTGTGTGTGTGTGTGTGTACATATAATACTAGTAAGTGTTAATGTTAACTTTTCTTACCGTGAAAATGTTTCTGTGTTCATATAGAATAATACTATTGTTCTTATGAGATATATGCTTAAATATTGAGGGGTAAAATAACCGTGTTTTTAAGTAACTCTCAAATGTTTCAACAAATGGTATAAAATGTTAACAGTTGGTGAGCCTAGGTAAAGACTACTTTCTGGAAGTATTTCTAAATTAAAGTTGGGGTAAAAACATAAAAAATTATATTTAGATAATCCTGAATAGGGATAAAAGCATAAATTTACCAAGCAAATGGAAAAGAGTGGATGGCTTTAAAATTTTTTCACTAATGAGGACAAATAAGGACTTCAAGTTAGGAAACCCAGCTGCTTACTTTAGTTGATAAAGATTCAATTCTAACACAACTAAAATTGAAACCTCTTAAAAGCATCAAGTTGAACAAAAATCAAAATGGCTGCACTAACACTTTGGCAAGGCTGGATTTTAAAGTAACCTTTGTCCTGTCTTCTGCAAACCTCCTTTCCTTCCTTCTTAGCCTTTTGTTTCAGGAACTCAGTACCATCCTGAAAACATGACAAATGAGGCTGGCAGCATACCCAATTCCTGTTCCTCTAGATCATGTATTTCCCTATAGTATCCTCCATCCCCTTCCTCCAGGATGGCTTGAAGGCCATCGCCTGCTGCAGCCTCCTTGCCCAACAAAGCGATAAAGCTACTGTTCCTCTTTATCCCAAACTCTGTCTTACCATTATATTTTGGCTTTAAAGCACAAAGGTTGGTTTTCGAAGACAAAATTCCATGCCTAAGACCAAAAACTAAGCTACTAACCAGATGGAAAAAAGAAAAAGTATGATTGTGACGCCTAGTTGGTTCAGTCGGTTGAGCTTCCGTTCAGGTCATGATCTCCTGGTTCATGTGTTCGAGTTTGAGCCCCGTGTCAGGTTCTGTGCTGACAGCTCAGAGCCTGGAGCCTGCTTCAGATTCTGTGTCTCCCTCTCTCTCTGCCCCTCCCCTGCTAATGCTCTCTCTCTCTCTGTCTCAAAAAATAAATAAAAACATTAAAAAAATATTTTTAAAGAAAAGGCTTTAAAGGAAAAGTATGATTAATTGAATTTTTAGATAGAAAATCTGTTTATTTAAAAATCTTACTATATGTATAAAAATGTTAATAATAGCTGTCGTTGTATTATGCATATATTTTCCTAACATATTAACTATATATGTGTTAAATATAATTGAACTTCTATAATGAAGATGTAGATGATTCAGCTAAATATGTACATTATAAAAGAGGATAGGATATTTCGTATATTATCAGATGTCTTTCTCATAATAACATTAGAAATGAAGGGCATGAATATTCCTTTGATAAAGATTTTGGGTAGCTGGGTTCCAGTCAATTAACGTCTCACTCAGTAACTTTGCTGTGTGATCAAGGACTATTTACCAAATTTAAAGATTTGAGTATAGGAAAATCAACCCATTTATGCTGTTTTTAAAAGGTAAATTTATGCATTTTTGAGTCCTCTGTGGTGTTCTGGAAGGAAAGAGTCGATTTCTTTATAATGTACAGGAATACCGTTTATCTAGATGACTAAGCTACTTCCCTCTGATCAAGGATGGATAACGTAGCATATTCATTTAACAGGAAGATCAAGTGCTATAAGATGCATTGAATTGTTTGGAAATATGTGAGGTGGGAAAAAGGAGTTTATGGCCACTTATTATTATAATGCTCACCACTATTGAAAGCAGTCTGAAAAAGTTGTTTTTGGAATTCTAAGTCTTCCATTTCAGAAGCATAGATTAAATTAAATTTATTTAAATTAATCATTGTAAAGGTTGGCTTTTTTAATTACAAGATTTATAATTAAGGAGGTAAAGACAACAGGTTAGCAGTGCATATTGGATGTGCTGGAAATCAGAATGCACATGGAAATGAAAAAATCCGACTAAACTGCATGCCAATAAGTGGCATACCATTAGCACTTCTAAAGCTCCCGCTTTGTAAATCCAATGAAACTATATTTAGACTTCTAAACAAGGAATTCTCTTCCTAGGGCATTGCTGTTTTTGTTGCTTAGTTCTGCTTCTTATTTCTCCATTTTACTGGATGATTCTTGTTCAAAAAGCGAAATCATATTGTTAACTAATTTTTAAATTGTATTTCTTTAATATTTCACAAAATACTTGAATCTTTTACCTTTGCATGTTTTCACATGATGGTTGGACATCATTTCTAAATATATGATGTAGTAAATAATGAGTGGCAGGAAAGAACATGTTGAAAGGAGTAAGTAATATAAAATTAACATTTTGACTTCTAATGCAAAATAGCTTACTAACTGCAATATAAAAATGGAAGCCAACACCTAAGCATTTGGTTTTTAGATCATCCCATTACTTGGGGTGTACATACAACCTGGGTACCATGGGGGGTGTGAGTTATGCAAAATGTATGAACACTTAGTGTTGAATATTTTATACACACACACCTATGTTTTGGATTGGCACAATTCTTGAAGAATGTTCCTGTTATTACTTAACTGTACATTTTTTAAAATATAGAAAATTATAACCTAAGAAAAATGATAATATAATAATAATGCACTTTGTAACACAATAAGAGACTATAACAATTTATTATTTTTTTTCAAATAGAGAAGAAAAACACCAAAATAACTATGTAATTTAAGTCAGAAATTTTCTCTCTTCAAAATGAGTTCAGTGAAATTAGGTGATGATTTAAATAATTGTTTTTTATCTCCTCCTCCTTTGTGGTATTTTTCTAGTGACACACATATATATGTATGCATATATATGATATTTATAAAATATTACATGCATTTATTATATATAATAAATCATATGCATTAGAATGTGTTAGAAATAATAATTTTAGAATTTGATACAACTTAATGATCACATTGAATTTAATAGTTTACATATTTCATAACAAGAAAATATGTAATATGAAAATACCCTAGCTAATACTATCATAAATATATGAAAAGAAATTTAGACACAGGTCAAATGACTTACTCTATATCCAGAACCAAAGTCAAAGTCATAACTCAGCAGAAGCTTAAAGATCTTATTGGAAAGCCCTGCTGTTTTTACAGATGAGAAGGGCATTATGCATTGTCTTATCCTGTTTGGCATAAGAAAATATCTGACTTTGTGAAACACTGCTAAATATTATTTGGTAATATTTCCCAGATATTCTCATTGTCTTTCCACTGTGTTCTCAGTTCCTGATTTCTAATTGGCAAAAGTGAGTAGAAAATGAAATGTTGCTTCTTTACCATCATACTAATTGTCCAGTTTTTACAAATCTGTAGGAAGTGTCATGGTAATGAATTAGAATGTATAGGTTTTGTGAAAAGTGACTAAGGAATTGGAACAATGATCCATAATACATGGGTATTTCTTCATGTGAGAAGTTGAAAGATGGGGTGGTGGCTTTTGGTGTTAGGACCTCTGTATTTCAGTGTATTTGCTAATGATGAAGAGGGCAACATAAACAGGGAGATGGTGAAGTATTCTGACAACACTAAAATATTTTGGTTAGTTAAAAACTAATGAGGTTTGGGAGATGCTCCAGATGGCTCTAATCATACTGGAGAATTGGGCAGCCCAGTGGCAGATGAAATTCGTTTTTGATAAATGTACAGGAAGGAATATTGAAAAATTATAATCTAAACTCTCCATGTATACCATGAGATTCTGAACTTGGAAATTCTCTGAGGAGCAAGACATTTACTGCTACCATTGCTGGTTCAATGAAGGTGTCCCCTAGTGCACATCTTTCTGGAAACAGCTGAGTAGATGCACGGATGTGTTTAGAAAAAGGTTTGAAAATGCAAATAATTGGGAAAGCTGTTTGGAGACAGATAAAGAATGTTTTACCCATTGCAGCAGGATGGATTTCTTCTGGGTAACAAGTGAGAAGTGACAGAAACAAGAAAGTCACAGAAGCTGTGGAAAGAGTGACTTATTCCTGAAGTAAGATTGAAAGACAGGCTGACAACTGGAGAACACATTTACATATGCCCAAGCCCGTTAGTACTATAAAGCTTTTCAATTTTGAGCAAGATTTGAACCATGGAGAATTTGATCCCATTAACAGGGCAGCAACTGTGGGGCCCTGACAATTAATACATGAGTTTGAAGATTTGGCACTTGAAAGTTAGAAACTCAAGGCTTAGCTCTATTTGGTACTTGTTTGTAGGTGATAAATCCTGAATGTGTGTAGTCACAGACTCTTTGTAATGTTTATACTCTAAGAAAAAAAAAAGTAATTATATTAGCATATCAAAAGACCATGCTGCTAATTCATCACTGCTTGAGTAATCGGTAAAGATAGCAAGGAAAGTATTAGATGGGTACACAGAGATTGCTTTAAACTACAGATAGTCAATAACAAGTCACTCACACTGTATTTTTTGAGTTTGTTCTAAATGAGTAATCAGAAAACTGTCTCAGATGGTTTGTTTTTGATTCACACTTGTTAAAGAAAAAAAAAGACAGGCCCCAAATAGAGTCACTTGTGCTCAGCTCCATGTCAGTAAACCAAGACTTAACATCTAACCTAATTGCAGTTTCAGCCTCCCCCCCTAATGTGACCTTTAACTAGTCAATCTGGAATTACCTGGCCAGCACTGGTAAAGTAATGCATCTGATAGATCCCTCCTGTCCCCCAAAGAAAGATAAGGTAATTCTGTCTTTCCTTGTCCCCGCCCGCTTTTACCTATAAATGCCTCCCATTTTGTTCAGCTCTTTGGGGCTCCTTTCTACTCGCTAGATGGGACACTGCCTGATTTATGCATCACTAAATAAAGTTAATTTGATCTTTAAATTTACTCAGTTGAATTTTGTTTTTAACACACCCAAACACAATAGAGGGAAACATTTTATAAATTAAAAGTTCATTGGTAACATTAACATTTTAACTTAATGAAACCATTAACTTTGTTTAGTAAAGGAAATGTGAAAATATGTATTATTTTCTCAAGGGATTACAACAAATCTTTTGATTTGTTAAAGATAAATGAAAAAACAAATATCAGGATAAATATCTGTAAATACTATTTAAGAATTCATAAGAACCTAGCCAAAAAGCCATGCTTTGCATGAGATAGAAATAAAGTTAGCCCAGGGGCGTGTGGGTGGTTCAGTCAGGTAAGTGCCCGATTCTTGGTTTTGGCTCAGACAATGATCCTGTGGTTTGTGGGTTGAGCCCCCACGTCGAGCTCTATGCTGACGGTGTGGAACCTGCTTGGAATTCTCTCTCTCTTCCTCTCTGCCCCTCCCCTGCTCACTCTCAAAATAAATAAACTTAAAATTAAAAAAATTTTTTTTGAAAAAAAAGAAAGTTAGTCCTAAGAAATATAAATCACCAGGTATTTAAAGTTATACTACATGTTTCACAACCATTGAATATGATCAAATAAGCTGAACTTAAATATGGCATATAAGCCTAATAGCAATTAAATACTACATAATTACATATGTGTACATACAATATATATTAGTATGTATATTTGTTTATTATAATTGTATAACTATATACTGTACAGCACTGTATATACATATATTTGTATGTATGTCACTAGTTTTTATTCATAATTAGAATTTTCTCTAAGTCTTCAATTGTTTTGATACATGATTCCTAAATGAAATATCCATCAAAGTTGTCTTTTTGCTGTCCACTGGAAATTGGGGGATATTAACTTGGTAGTGAAATAGTTTTCTTTTGGGAAGGAACTGTATTTGGAAAGCAGATTTCAAGAGCCATGCTTCCTCACATCTTTACATACCAGATGTGCACAAATCTATGCAAGGTTTTCCACATTTTTAAATAATTTTTTCAATGAAACACAACCTGAACATTTCATTGACATGCTAAACATGTCTTTGGATTATTTTAGATATTTGCCTAAGACTTTAGGGAGACCACTTAAGAATTCATTTGGATCCACATTAGAACAAAACTACCTCTATGTGGGTTTAGAGATCTGTGAATGTTTCCAAAATGCTGGCATGTTGAAAATTGGCTGGGGAGGCCACGTGAACCTGCTAGTTGCTGAAACAGTAGCATTGAGAAATGAATGAAGTGGTAAGGAGGAAAGGGGTGTTCAGTAACACTTCTTATCCTATACGTGTCCCTCTGAATGCCACATGTTCTCTCAAGATGTTGAACAGACGGCTTCTATGGGGATGCCCCAGTCATCAGGAGCGTAGTGAAGGACGGCACCTGAAACTGTGATTGAATCCTTCTGCATGCATCTGCACTGCCCTCTGGCTCTCAGCATTCTTAGAACTCAACTCTTCCTGGCAATAAATCTCTTCCAGCGCGCGACGCTGAAAATTCACTACTCAAACATGCCGTTTCCCTTTTACTGAATAATTTGTATAAGTGAAAATGAATAATATTGGTCACAGGAGGTACAAACAAAAGTGGTTCCATGTGTGCTACAAGAGGCAATTCTCTTGTGCACAGGGGCAGCAGCATCCTGTAACTGCTTGCATTCTAAGAAATCTATGTTGATCCTAATTCTCCAGATGAAGGGCCTGATTACAGATGGTGTTAGTTGGAAGTTGTAATTTGTTGATAAAGCCTCTAACAAAGTAATTGTTTCTAAGGGAGAGGACAAAAACCAATGAGTATAATAACCACAATACTAATAGTTTGGGAAGCGTTACTCATACCTTTTTTATATGATAGCATGTGGAGATTCATGGACACACTTTGAGAAACAAGCCAGGCCTTTCACTCTTTTTCCTCTTTTTTTTTTTTTTAAACTGTTAGGGCTTCCAGGAGCCCTGAGTTCAGGTAAATGGATAAGAAAATGGCAGCTTGATCTGCTCAGTGGACTCTATTACCAAAGGAATAACCTCACTCTCTTATCTGTTTTCCGTTAAAGTGAGCAGAATCCTACTTTAAGGGCACATAGTTTGAGGACAAATTGTAGCATGTTATATGTGAATGAATAGATAAATAAAGTTTCCATTGTCTAATACAATGAAACCACAGCTAAAGAAACAGGCTTGGCAGAATCAGAAAAAAATAAGACCCTACGGAGCTTGAGTGTAGTCTCACAGTGAAAAGGAATGAGAAATATAGCAATGTCTTCAAAATCATTGCTTCTTTGGTTTGAGTCTCCTGCAGCATTTGTATGTCATTAGATTGTAAATTCCCATGGATTTGCCATCCTGCTTTCCCATTTCATACATTTATATGAAAGAGTTAATCTATCCTCCATGAGATCAGGGGTTTTCTCTTTCATTTTTATGATTCCACACAGTATCTAGCATATACTTTACCAGAAAGTACATGATTAATAAACAAATGTACAAGCAAATGAATGAATAAATGAATTATTTTAATAAAGGAGATATAGACAGAGTATTTTGATATGTGTGATATGAGGGGAAATATGGTGGAAGTCTGAGGGTATGGAATTGTTGACACGTCCAATTGCTCCTTTCAGTTGAAGGGCGCCTGGCCGGCTCAGCCGGTAGAGCGTGCTACTCTTGACCTTGGGCCCCGTGTTGGGTGTAGAGATTACTTAAAAATAAAATCTTTTATAAAAATGCAACATTTCAAGAAGACTGTTAAAACATTCCACCAACTTATATATTTTCTTATAGCCATCAACCTGTATGTTTTTTATGAGAGAGAATATAGAAGATCCTGGTTCCTGGAGATAAGAATACAGCATGGCATAAATTGAGCGCTCTGTCATTGTTTGTTTGAAATGAAACTGTGTCATCTCTTGATATTCTTGATGTGGTCTTTCTTGATTCTTCACCCAGTTTCATGACAACTCACATACTTCCTTTTCCTCCCATAAAAAGATATCTTCCTTAAAGCTACGTCTGTGTTTATCTTCCCCATTTCTTATCAAACTTGAGCTCTTACATTTATATAAATGGCTCATCAATCATTATATCAAGCTCTGACCTCTCTCTCATTAACCAAATCCTACATTACCAATAAGGAATCAAATTCCTTATGCTCAAAATTGCTGTCTTCTATATAGTGCTCTTATTCCTACTTTTTCTTCTCAGTGCAATATTTCCTCTCAATGACTTTTTACCAAGGGTTGAAATGTGGAAAGTCATTAAATGGGTATTGGTAGTGTCCAATCAATTCTACCTCCCTAACAACCACCCCCCAACCTCAGCTTTTACTTCTCCACTGCACAATTTCTCTGGCCATCAGAAGTTTTTACTTCATTACCCCATGTCAGTACTCTCCACTTTTAAATCAACTTTTATGGTGCTTCCAGGTATATGTCTATAATTACTCTGATACTTTATAGGGAGATATCAATGAATATTATTCTCCTGCCTAAAAACCTTGGATCATTTGCTCAAGCCTAGATAACTCAATATAAACTTCACCTCCCTAACTCAAAATGGTAGGATGCTCATATTTACCCCCTACTTAATGCCATTCCTGTACACTGAGTCCAGAAAGAATAGGACTTCGAGAACGAGGCTCAAATTTGAAATTTAAGCCTCCCATATGCTAGAAACTTTAGATGACATAGATGACCTCTTTTAGACTGATTCATTATTATAAAACAAAGATTACAATGTTAACCTCTAAAACATTAAGATAACAAAATAAGAGGAAGTACGCAAGCACACAGATTTTAGTATCACAAATGTTAGTGGACTGTCTCACAAACAACTCCCCATTTTGACTGTTAAGTTACTTGAGTAGAGGAACAATTAATTAATCATAGTGGTGTAGGTTTTGCTTTCAGAGAATAAGAAGTTTGAAATTGTCACTTACTACTGTTGAAAAATTCAGTTTATTTATCAGAATGGCAGTTGCCACATCTGTAGAACAATTCCTACTTCTCAAAAGTGTCCCCAGGACCTCCTGTACACAGTAGCACCTAATATGAAGCTTCTCCTGCAAAGAACAAAATAAGGTGTTTTCCTACTTTCTCAGTGTTTGATATAGCAAACAGTGAGTTCTCAGAAAAGTATGAATTAGTGAGCATTGGTTTAATTAATTGTTTACTTCATTATTAAATGTAACTTTTAGATCTATTCCTTGGTCTGCTTTAGAAATGAAAAAAAAAAAAAAAAAACATAACTGCCCAACTGGAATTATTTATTATTTATGGTTTTCTTTTCCTGGGTTATGATTTCAGAGATTTCTAAAGCACCTTACCCTTTGTGACTCAGAAATGCTCAATAAAGTTTAATCCTTTCTCTGATTTCCATTTCTTGGGCTTGATTGTGTTGCTGGATATGGTTTTATGAGTGAAATTACTAAAAAAAAAAAATCAGTTAACATAAAAAAAGATCTTTTAGATCCAATTTCCAAACTCATAATAACACATATCCGCCATTACTTGAAATATGCAAATGTTACATTTCATTTCAGCCACTGACATTATGTATAGTCAGAGTGGATGGGTTTAGTGAATTCTGACATGCAGTACTATGGGAAACAAAAGGCAAGTTAATCATTATTCAACATTTATTTCTCCACATATTTAATTTGCCGTAGATTAGGGAAATGTCTTCATTATAGGTATTTAGACTAGATCAGTAAATTCATTTGTGCTGATTGAGTCCACACCGTTTTGTGATATTTGGCGCCCTACAACTACATCTGCTTTGAGACCGAGGTGTTAGAGGCTTACTTTGCTGGAGCTGTCTTTGTGTTATAATTGCATGGGCTTACTCCATTGGGCTATGTGTACATTACTGCAATTGAACTAAAATGGGTCTGTTTTTCACCAAGCACAGTTTAGTCATGCATCAATACATTTTTAATTAAAAGTGTGTGACAGGTACAATTGTAGAACACACCAAATAATTTTCTCAAACATTCCATTTCCTCAAAGATAGGTAATCAGAATCTTGTCTCTGGTAGCCAGTGAGAGTATATTTTTTATCTAGCTGTTTGATTAAATATCTAAAAACTTTATGCTAAGCCACTGCATGTTGATTGTAAGCACTTTACCACAGATACTTTATGCTGTTCTATCAGAGTAAAGCATTTGTTCCTGACAGAACTAAAATGACAAGCATTCTGATGGCATGTTTATTTTTATTTTTAATGTTCATAATGAAGAGATGAGGAGTCAGCAGTGATATGGATAGTGGAATCAATTAGGAACATGGTTGTTTAAGAAGGAGAGAAATCACAATAGAAAGCTTAGACACAGAGAGAACAACTTCAGGATGCCTGTACTAAGATCCATGATTAACATGACAATATTGCTATGTTGATAATGGAGATTTTGCATGAAGATTAATCTTTCTAAATGAATCATAAACATGAAAGGTAGATGACTGGCAGAGGCTGAAACTTCTTGAATTCTTTACATTTATCACAATGCAAATTCCCCCAAAACTGATAACCTAAATATAAGGTGGCAAACTCAGTTTTGCTGAAAACACTAGATCTAGTGGTTCAATCACTGAGACCACAAATTTAGGGCTTTATAAAAAGGATTAAGTTTGGGGCGCCTGGGTGGCACAGTCGGTTAAGCGTCCGACTTCAGCCAGGTCACGATCTCGCGGTCTGTGAGTTCGAGCCCCGCATCGGGCTCTGGGCTGATGGCTCAGAGCCTGGAGCCTGTTTCCGATTCTGTGTCTCCTTCTCTCTCTGCCCCTCCCCCGTTCATGCTCTGTCTCTCTCTGTCCCAAAAATAAATAAACATTGAAAAAAAAATTAAAAAAAAATAAAATAAAAAGGATTAAGTTTTCTTTAATGATCATGTATTTCCAGACTTGAATTTTTTTACATCATTATTTTGTATTTAAATAAGTCATTAACTACAACTTACAAACACAAGTTAAATTACACTTTTAAAACTGGTAGTGACACTTTACTTTGATGTTAACTCTACATGAATTGAGGCCATGTAGAAACCGGTGTTCTCAATGATATTGCATGATTCTGTAGAAGACAACTCTCACAACATATGGAAGTGAAAAATTAGGACTCTTTGGCTATCCTATTGAAACCCAATTAACTTATTTGCACTGGTTATATGTTTGGAAGTTGTCTGACTCCTAAAAATATGAAGGACATTTCTAAGATTTTCAAGAAAACATTTTTTATGTATCTTATATTTCTTTATCGTTACAAACTTTATCACATTATGTTGGACTGTTATGGTCAGTGTTTTTTAATAAAACAAAAATATTAAGGAAATGTTCAGGAAAAAAATAGGGACATTAAGGGAAAAGTTAAGGAAAAATAAAAAGTATGAAAGATTTTTTGTTCTGAATTTTATTCTAATCCATTGTATAATGATATTACTAAGATTGAAGCA
Source organism: Puma concolor (assembly GCF_028749965.1). Taxonomy (NCBI): domain Eukaryota; kingdom Metazoa; phylum Chordata; class Mammalia; order Carnivora; family Felidae; genus Puma; species Puma concolor. The sequence goes on along the minus strand of NC_141674.1, from coordinate 138,050,409 downwards.
TTAAATAGAATTAATGGCATTAAATAAAGAGATGCACGATGCATATGCTGAAAAAAACATGTAATTTTGTTTGGGAAATAATTATTTTGCAAAGAATGCCATTGTAGAATAATGTTACATACAAAGCCGAGCAAAAGGCATCTCAATTTAGTGGAAAAAAACTAAGAGTTTTAAATTGGAACATTTAGTGATTATATGTGTACCTTTACCTACTATCAGTGATATGGAACATTTAACTCCAATTTATCGTATACACATTATAATGCAATTAAAATTATAGGCAATCACATAGGATTGCTGAGAAGAGCTATTTAAATTGTGCCTATTACAACAGGGTTTTTAATGTTTATTTTTGAGAGGGAGAGCCCCAGTGGGGAGGGGCAGAGAGAGTGGGGTACAGAGGATCTTAAGCAGGCTCAGCACTGACAGCATAAAGCCCCACGCGGGGTTTGAACTCACAAAACATTAGATCATGACCTAAGCCGAAGTCAGACACAACCTGACTGAACCACCCAGGTGCCCCACTTGTAATAGTTATAATAACTGGAAAACTATACATCCATGATTGTTGGTTCATTCTTTCAAACTTCTTATTAAGCATTAGAGTTGCATCACACTTATTAAACTGTGAATTAAAGAGGGAGTGGAGATACTTAAATAAAGGGAGAAGGATGCTTGGAAATATCAAGCACAGAATATAATGTATGATAGGTCATGACCTTCACATACACAACCCCAGGATGAGGAGGCAGGTATTGGCCAAAGAAGTTCTATTTCCATGTTACTCTTACCAGAATTATGCAGTATACTAACCTACATGATTATATATACAGTGGTTCTGGTGAAACCAGAAAGAGCTTGGCAATTTCTTAAAGTGAAATAAGCCCAGTGTAGGTTGACTTTAATAAGTTGGAGTGACAAAGAGCTGCAAATAAGGAGAAAGGTTAAGTGAAATAATTTAGGGTTCTTCTGAGATCATTTTGAAAATATTGAGAATGTTGTACTTTTATCCTATGAGCAAGGGAACGTTATGGTTTGGAAGAAAAATCCAGAGTTGTGTTATTAAAAGAATAACTTTGACTATTGTCTGGTGAATGAATCTGGTGAATGAAGTTTCTAGTTATGACAAGTTGTAGTATTTTAGTTTAAAATAATAATGCCCTTGGTTATAGATGTGGAGACTGAGCAAAATACAAATTGCGAAGATAAATTGGGGACATTATAAACAGGATTTGATAGAAACAATAGGTAGCACTATTTAGACTTTTTATGTTGTATGAATTTTGCCTCAATAAATTATTAAAAAATAAACCAAAAAATGTGAATTGATGTTCAGGGATGTGCATCGTTGCTATTCCTTCAGTTATGCATGCAACACGATATTTTCCAATCTATGCAATAGCTCAGAAAGTAAGTGTAAAGTAAATCATTATTTCTCTGTAGCACGGTTATCTGTGATATACAGCACAAAAAGTAACTGAGGCCTTATTCTCATACATGTAGACATCGATATCATGCCATGTCCAATATAATAATCTGATATTTAAAATGATGGTTTGGTTTGCTTTCTCTATTAGAGTGAGTTTTCACATCTTATTGATAAGTGGTATATAATGTTAGATGACATATTTCTAGTTGTGTGATTTTTCCTGTATTGGGAAGTAAAATTAATCAATTCTATGAAAGTTTTCACTTGTTGCTTCTTTTCTAAAATGAATTTAACTTATTAGGTACCTATACTTTATTTACAACACTACAAAATCTTCTATGACTTTCTGTCACTATTGTGTAAATTTGCAATTGGTGATATATTGGCCTTAAAGGCAATGAAAAACAAATTGATCAGCCTTCTAATAAAATTCAATTTTCAGATATTTATCAATTTAATTACTATTTGCCTTAATGACCCACTTTTGAATTGTCAATCTATTTTAATGAGTTTCAGATACAATGAAGCATGATTAGAATAACAAAAAATGCAAATTTAAGACTACAACATGAAAATGAAATTTTAAGTAAAATACTTTCCTATTTCTTGAATGTTAGTTGAGACACACTGACTAATTGAGGAGAAATATTACTAATAATATACTGGTTTGAAAATATAGAAGTTTCTATTAAAAATGAAAAACAATCTTGCTTTTCAAATATGTGCAATGAATATAAACAAAAATAATTATTGATTTTTTTTCTTCTGACATGATAAGTCCTTGGAACCTCACAATATGACTTCTAAGGCTATCAGTACTCATGCACCATTTTTGAAAATTATGTTCCTAAATGACCAGTTTCATAGAAAGTGTAGGCAGGTTTTACCATTGCTATCATATTTTGGCTTCCTCTAGTTCTTTATATGCTACAGTTACAGACACCTTGGATTTCTTACTACATGTAAATGGTTACCTTCTGATTCCAAGTAATTCTGTTTATTGTTGTTGCTTTTGTTGTTGTTTTTAATAAGATTGTTGTTAAAAGAGATAACAGAGTTCAGAAATACTTACTCTGGAACATCTCAGTCTCTATGCATACTTTGCAAGATTCCCAGTGGCCCTTGTACCTCGACTGTAATACTGGGAAACATGATTAAAGAGAATCCTCATTTGACTTGTTCTAGAGTCTAGAACACTAGGTCATATTTACTGAACAAAGGTCAATTGTTGCAGCAAAACCATCCTATTTAATGACTGAACAATTTAACTTTTAGCTAAAGTGACCTCCACCAAATCAGTGGCATTGCATATGCATTCTATAAATATTTTTGTATGTTTACTGTGTGATGTGCCCTCTTATAAACATTCAGGATAGCAAGTCAGAGACTTAGCAAACACTAATAATGATTCTTCCAAAATCCCTAGACTAAATTGAATTACCATGTTGTCACCTACAAAATCTCTTCCACTTCTTCCGACTTAAATCATCTAGGTTTATGGTAATTACTTACTTATGTCTACAACTATAAATGAAGTCTGGGAGTCAGGCATGACAGTGCCTTGTCCACAGTTAAATCCCCAATATCCAACAAAGTGCTGACTTACATAGGATAGTTGCTCAAGAACTCACTGTTGAATACAAAACATACTCAAAGCGTAAAATTGAGTCAAATGTGGCTTTGGTTCCACTTTGGTATTTAAAGAGAGAGATAAGTCTAGATAGTAAAATTAATTAATTAAGTTAGAATATGATAAGTAAAAATCAAGATTTTTCATTTTAATCCTTTATATCTATCTAATCAACTCCTTGGCTTCATTTCCCTGTGATTTATTGTTAATTTTCTATATTAAGGTCCATAGGTGCTTTGTATCTCTAGCTAAGTATATATATAATGTTCACATTAAGTCAAGTGATGTCCTCATAGTTATGTTCTGTCTTAAAATATGTCAAATCCCTTATTAAATTAGCTGTATGGAGGATATTTATACTATATGTGCTTGAATTTAGTTAGAGCAAGTGAGTGAATCATAATAGTGTTAAAGCAATTGAAAACCCTGAGGCACACAAAAAGTCAAATGGAACTATGTGTATAGCAATTTTAATTTTATATTGAAACATGCACTCATGTTTCTAAAATGTAGTAAATTATTTAGCTACTAATCTTGTACTAAACTTTTAGGGCTATTTCTGATGTTCTTCCTAATAAGAAAATAAAGAGTTCTAAAATTATTTTTTTTATTTTTTTCAACGTTTATTTATTTTGGGGACAGAGAGAGACAGAGCATGAACGGGGGAGGGGCAGAGAGAGAGGGAGACACAGAATCAGAAACAGGCACCAGGCTCTGAGCCATCAGCCCAGAGCCCGACGCGGGGCTCGAAGCCACGGACCCCGAGATCATGACCCGAGCCAAAGTCAGACGCTTAACCGACTGAGCCACCCAGGCGCCCCAAAAATTATTTAAATTATTTTCAACTCAGTTGTTTCCCTGTTCTAAGTTAAGATACAGACCTCTCATTTCACTGCTCTATATTTCATTCATAATCTAATAATGCAATATTGTATATCTTCTATCAGGGAAATAATTACAATTAGGCAAAGAGTGCAAACAAAAATATAATTTCTAGATTATCTCTATCTCAAGTTTATTTTTAGATTAGATTAGTTTTGAAAGAATGAGGCTCAGAAGAGGGGAGAAAATAACTCCGCATATTGTATGAATCAGAATGACAAAGGCAGAAAATTATGTTTCTGCCTACCCTTCATTACCTGCTAACCCCAAGGATATGTTTTAGTCTGAAGTATAAATCAACTATGATTTGGATTATTTTCTGTTGAAACAGAAAAAAGGAGGGGTTTGTATTTCTAAGTGGGGTATAGAAAGGTAGAAAGCTGAAAGAGAATATAACTCTTCATTGCCAAAGAGAAAGACCAAACGACCCACAAAATTATTCTATTTTTTTTTTTTTTTGAGGTTGTAAGGTAACCAGAAGAACTGAACTCCCAAAGGAGACAATCCCCTCTGAAGAGAGATGGGGAAAATGGACTCTTTAATCTTTGCCAGAGAATGGGAGAAGGTGACTGTCTTATAAGTGGATTGGAACAAAACATCTAAAGTCATTAATGAATTCTCAAATAACAAATGTGGTCTAGTATGACAGAACAGGAGCCCTGGAAGTTTCCGACACAGCTTGAATTGGCACTCAGTTCCAAGTTCTTTTCACACTGGTCTGTACTAGTAGTTCATGAGAAAGATTAGGGCAGAGTAGGAGACTGGGGAGAGCCACACCCAGGGTGAGTCATAGACATGAAGTCGCATGAATCTTCTAGATCTTTCTGTCATGCATAGGAAGCATTAAACTCCTATAGGAGAGTGAGGAAATATGCCAATTCTCATGGCCCAGATAAAGATCCTTGATTTCTTGCTGGTAGGAGTAAAAGCAAAGGTCTCTGCCCTAGGGGAGATACACAAAACCTGCTTGGACCGAGAATCTGCACCAACCCAAGTCAGGGACTGCTTCAAAGTCCTCAGAAAAGTACTGGTAAAACAAATCCCATAACATATTAGAAAGATAGTGCATTATATCTAAATTGTATTTGTCCCAGGAATAGTTAGGCCACTAGATACATAAAAAATAATATGTATAATTTTGAATATCAAGAGGCTAAAATAACAAATACATGTATTCATTTCAATAGCTTTAAAAAGTTAGTTGACAATATTTAAAATCTATTCATTATTTAAAAGAAAAAAAGAATGAATACAGGAAAGAATAAAAAAGAACTTCCTCAACTTTACAAAGGACATGGATGAAAAACTACAGCGAATGTCATACTTAATGGTAAAAGATTGAGTGGTTTCTCTTCAAGATTGGTATTAAGGCAAGCGTGGTTTCAACATTTCTATTCAATGTTTCATTGGGGGTTCCAACCAATGAAGTTAGACAAGAAAAAGAAATGAGGCATTATTATTAGAAAGAAATAAAACTATCTTTATTTGATATCAACACGATTGCCTTTAAAAATGCCCTATAATACCAAATCAATATGTCATTACACCTTAAACTTAACGCAGCATTATGTGTCAATCTTATCTCAATTACAAAAATGTAGCATGGAATCTTCAACATGTATTGTAACTCTTATGTGTGTGTATTTTAATGTTTATTTATTCTTGAGAGAGAGAGAGTGTGAACAGGAAAGGTGCAGAGAGAGGGGGGCTGAGTAGAGGATCTGGAATGGACTCTACCCTGACAGCAGACAGCTCAATGTGGGGCTTGAACACAGGAGTCATGAGATCACAACCTGAGCTGAAATCAGTTGCTCAACTGACTGAGTAGCCCAGGTGCCCCTTTTATGTGGTTCTTAGCAAGGTTTCAGGTTACAGGATCATATACAAAAGTTAATTGTATTAAAATGCATTAACAGCACACATTTGGAGATTGAAATAAAAATAAGACAAAATTGATATAAAAATGAAAATTTAAATAGTATTATAAAACATCAAATTTGTATAAATCTAAAAAATACGTGCTAATTATTGCCTACTGAGAACCATAGAACTTTGCTGATGGAATTAAAGAAGATATATAAAGGAAGAAATATACCATATTCAGAGACCAAAAGGTTTAATATTGTTAGGAAATTAATTACCTAATTGACCAATATATTAAATGCAAAATGAATTAAAAAATCCTGCAGACTTTTAGTAGAAATTGACAAGCTGCTTATAAAATACAGGCAGATAACCTAGAATATGCAAATGATTTTGAAAACAAAAAACAAATTTAGAGGAATTCTACTACCTGATATCAAGATTTACTATAGAGCTGTAGTAATCAAGACAGTGTGAATAGACATATAAATAAATGAAGTACAGTAGAAAGTGAAAAAGTAGACGTATAAATATGTAGGCAGTTGATTTGTGAAAAAGGGGCCAGTATAGGGAAAGGATTCCCTGTATCTCAAATGATGCAAAAGTTAAGATATTCATTATATAAGAAAATATGGTCCTCTACTTTTATCTCCCATCACATGCAAAAATCAACTTAAACAGGCTCATAAACCTAAATGTAAGAGCAAAACTAACTTCAAGAAAAAAATCTAGGAAAATATGTTTGTGACATCTGGCTAGATAAAGTTTTCTCATCTAGGCTACAAAAATCACACATAAAAGAAAAAAATTGAACTTTATCAAAATAAAAAATTTCTGCTCTTTAGGGTTTCCCCAGGTGGTTCAGTCACTTAAGCGTCTACTTGATTGATTTTGGCTCAGGTCATGATCTCATGGTCAGGCTCCACAATGTGTATGGAGCCTGCTTGAAATTCTTCCTCTTCGTCTCCTTCTGCCCCTACCTCACTAGTGAGCACATGCTCTGTCTCTCTCAAAAATTTCTTCTGCCCTCTAAAATGACTTACTTAGTGTGAATAAATTGGAAAGCATCAGATGAAATGGGCAAATTCCTAGGAAAAACATAACCTACCAAGACTGAATCATGCAGACATTGAAATTCTGAAGAGACCTATAACTAGTAAGGAGATTGGATCAATAATCAGAAATCTCCAAAGGAAAGCTCAGGACCAGATGGCTTCACTGGTGAATTCTGCAAAACATTTAAAGAAGAAAACATTTAAAGATTCTTCTTGAAATCATTCCAAAAAATTAAAGAAGAGGAAACACAAACTCATTCTATATGGACGTTATCTGATACCAAAGTCAAACAAAGACACTACAAGGAAAGAAAACTATACACAAATATTTTTAATGGATACTGATGCAGAAGTAAACACACACACACACACACACACACACACACACACACAAGACAAAAACAACAAAATACTAGCAAACAGGTGTTCAACAGCATATTAAGAGAACTACATGCCATGACCAAGTGGGATTTATTTCTGGAACACAAAGATGGTTCAACATATGAAAATCAATCTATGTAATATACCACATTTCCAGTATGAAGAGAAAAAACAACCAACACATGATCATCTCAGCTGATACAGAAAAGTATTGACAAAATTCAACAACTTTTCATCATAAAACATTTAATAAACTAGGAATAGAAGAAACTACCTCAACATAATAAAGGGCATATATGCAAATTTTACAGCTAACAGTATACTCAATTGTGAAAGACTGAAAGCTTTCTCTCTATGATTAAGAACAAGACAAGGATGTTCCCTTTCACCACTTCTATTTAACATAGTAGTAGAGGTTTTCACTAGGGAAATTAGGCAAGAAAAAAAATAAAAAGCATCCAAAACGGAAAAGAAGAAGTAAAATTATCTCTCTTCACAAGTGATAATATATGTATATTATAACATATATAATATAATATATATATTGTATCCCTAAAGACTACTCACACACATACACACACACACACTGTTAGAACTAATAAAAAATTAGCAAAGTTGCAGGATACAAAGCAACACATAGAAATCAGTTAATCAACACACAGAAATCAGTTGCACTTCTATACACTAACAATGAATAATACAAGAGGGAAATTAAGAAAACATTTCCATTTACAATAAGCAAAAAAACACTTAAGAACAAACTTAACCAAAGAAGCAAAAGACTTGTACACTTAAAAATAGTTCTGAGAGAAATTAAAGAAGACACCAATGAAAAGAAATACATTTTGTTTTTGGATTAGAAGATACAGATGTTAATGCTACCCATCCAGTGCAATCTACCCATTCAGTACAATCCCTATCAAAATCTACATGATGTTTTTTTGCAGAGATAAAAAAGTCCATTCTAATAGTCATATGGAATCTCAAGAAAACCCAAATAATTAAAATAATCTTGAAAAGGAATAAAGGTGAGTCTCATACTTCCTGATGTCAAGCTTACTTCAAAACTACAGTAAGCAACACAAAGTTGATAATGACCCCAGAAATAATCCTCCCTGTATGATTTTAAGTCATTTTTGACAAGGGTGCCAAGAGCATTTAATGGGGAAAAGCAACTCTTTTAATCAAGTGGTTTGGAGAATACTGACTATTCACATGCAAAAGAATGGAGCTGGACCCTTACTTTATACCATATACAAGAATTAATTCAAAATTGGTCAAATATCTAAATGGAAAAGCTAGAACTATAAAACTTTTAGGAAAAAAAAACATAGGAGAAAAGCTTCATGACTTTGGACTTCTTTTATATGATACCAAAAGCACAGGGAACAAAAGGGAAAGTAGATAAATTGGACTATATGAAATTAAATCTGCTGGGCATCAAAGTACACAATCAATAGAGTGAAAGGCGACTAGTGGAATAGGAGAAATATTTGCAAATCATATTTCTTTTTTTAATTTTTTTTAATGTTTATTTATTTTTGAGACAGAGAGAGACAGAGCATGAACGGGGGAGGGTCAGAGAGAGGGAGACACAGAATCTGAAACAGGCTCCAGGTTCTGAGCTGTCAGCACAGAGCCCGACGCGGGGCTCGAAGTCGGCCTCTTAACTGACTGAGCCACCCAGGCGCCCCTGCAAATCATATTTCTAATAAGGAGTTAATATACAGAATATATATAGAACTCCTACAACTCAACAATAAAAACAAAAAACCCAATCCAAAAAATGGTGACAGTTTGAATAGACATTTCTCCAAAGAAGATATATAAATAACCAATAAACACATTAAGAGGTGTTTAAAATCGGGGTGCCTGGGTTGCTCAATTGGTTAAGTGTCTGACTGCAGCTCAGGTCATGATCTTTTATGGTTGGTGAGTTCAAGCCCCATGTGGGCTCTTTGCTGACAGCTCAGAGCCTGGAGTCTGCTTCCAATGCTGTGTCTCCCTCTCTCTCTGTCCCTCCCCAACTCTCTCTTTCTCTCTCTCTCTCTCTTTCTCTCTCTTTCTCTCTCTCTCTCCCTCAAAAATAAATAAACATTAATTTTTTTAATTTAAAAAAACTTTTTTAAAAGATGTTCAAAATCACTAATAATTAGGAAAATAAACTCAAACCACAATGAAATACCTTCTCACACCTCTTAGGATGGCTACTATCAAAACAACAGAAAATAACTGGTATTGCAAGATTGTGGAGAAACTACAACCCTTGTGCACTATTGATTGGATTGTAAAATGGTGTCACTGCCATGAATAAGTAGTATGGCTGTCCCTCAAAATATTAAAAATAAGATTTAGGGCACCTGGGTGGCTCAGTCAGTTGGGTGTCCAACTTTGGCTCAGGTCATGATCTCAGGGTTAATGGGTTCAAGCCTGTGTTGGACTCTGTGCTGACAACTCAAAGCCTGGAGCCTGTACCTCTCTCTCTGCCCCTCCCCACTCATGTTCTGTCTCTCTCAAAAATAAGTAATTATTAAAAAAAATAAAAATAATATTAGATCTAACAATTCTACTATAAGTACATATCCAAAAGACTTGAAAACAGAGACTTGCACAGATATTTGTATACCTATATTCATGGCAGCATTATTCACAATAGCCAAAAGGTGGAAGCAACCCAGATTCTTATCTAGGGATGATTGAGTAAACAAAATGTAGCATATACATACAATGGATGTTTTTCAGCCTTCAAAAGAAAGGAAATGACACATGATATAACATAGATGAACTTGGTGGACCTTATGCTAAGTGAATAAAGCTAATCACAAGATACCTCTCTTATATGAGGTATCTAGAGTAGTCAAATTCCTATAGATCGAAAATAGAATGATAACTGCCAGGGTTGGGGGGAGGAACAGGAAATGGCGAGCTGTGTTTGAAGGTTATAAAGTTTTCATTTTTCAAGATGTAAAGAGTTCTAGAGACATACAGTGATGATGATCATGCAACATGAATGCACTTAATGTCAATGAAATGTATTCTTAAAAATGACCAAGACAGAAAATTTTATAAGTATTTTATCTCAACTAAAAAGAATAGCGATTGAAAAGTTATCTCTAAGAAAATGAAAAAGCGCAATAGAAGAAAACATTCACAAAACGTATCTGATAAAGGATATGCAACCATATTACATAAGAACTCCTGCAATCCAATTTTATGAAAACAATCCAATTTTTAAAATAGTGAAAAAGTTTGAACAGATACTTTACCAAAGAAGATATACAGATGGTAATTAAAAGAAACGATGTTTAAAGCATTAGTCAATTGGAAATTGCAAGCTAAAGTCAAAATGGAATATTATTATATACATACAAAAATGTCTATAAAATAAATAAAACCTAACCTGACAATATCAAGTATTGACAAGTATGCAAAACAATTGGAACTCTTATATATCCTTAGTGAGAATTTAAATAGTACAGCCCCTTTGGAAAGCAGTTCGACAGTTTCTTAAAGTTAAAAATACACTTGCCATATGACCTCACTATCCTGTGCCTAGAGATATAAAAATTTGCAAATGTCTACAGAAACTTTATTGATAATTGTCCCATACTGGAAATAATACAGTGACCTCCAACTGATGAGCAGCTAAACAGATCGTGGGACATCCATAATATGGAATATTAATCAGCAATAAAAAGGAACAAACTACTGATACATACAACAACATGGATAAATCTCAAACGCATTATATTTTATGAGGATCCAGACACAAAAGGCTAGTATTACATGATTCTGTTAATACAATATTCTGATAAAGGCAACATATATGGACACATAACAGATCAGTGGTTTCTAAGGACTGAGGATGGTGTTGGGGTTGAATGAAAAGGAGCTTGAGGGAATTTGGGGGGATGATGGAAATCTTCCATATCCTGACTATGGCAGTGATTACATAATTGTGTACATCTTTGTACCTTTGTCAAAATTCATTTAAATAAACACTGAGAGGCAGGGTGTATTTTACTAACTGTAAATGATACCTCAATGAAACATATTTTTTAAATGTTGTAAAAACGTTAGGGAAAGAGCTACTGTGGAGAAAGAATTCTCAAACAATCTTAAGAGGAAACTTGGAGCTCTCTGAGTTATAAGTGAGACAGCATATCCCATGAAACAGAGAGATAATAGTGTGATGGGTTAAGAATACAGCTCTGAAGTCTAGATTCAGGCATTTAGAAAATGGTACCTCCACTCTAAGCAGTGTTACCCTGGACAAGTTCCTGACTTGCTCTTCTACAAGATACAGAGACAACAATAGTGCCTTCTTCATAGGATTATTATTAAGATCAAACTAATACAACACTTACAGCTGTGCCTGACATATGGGAAGCACTACATAAGTTGCTTAACAAAAATACATGTACTATAATGAATCATCAAGTCACAAATATGTCCATTAATTTATTGAATAAAATAAGTAATACAGATCAAAGACAGCCCAAAATATTGGGACTTTTAAAAGTAATGGTTTGTTTTGAGAGTAGAAGGAAACCTGTTTAATTATTTTTTCTTCTGACAACCAAATGTTTATAAGGACTATGATGCATATTTGAGTTACCCGGTGCATTTTGATAACCATTATTACTTACAGATGATGTGGTTTTGATTAAAACAATAAATGGAAATGTGTTCAGCCAGTCATTAAGCCAATATTTACTATTCTGTCCTAGGAGCTTGGCATAAAGCTGTGTTCTGGGGATACAAAGATGTGTGAAGTCCCAGTACTGATTTTAATGCATTCACAGGATAGTGGGGAAGGAATATAGGTACACAAAAGTCCTGGAGGATAAAATGTGCACAATGAAATGGAAGCTCTGGCAGGTCCTGAGATTAAAACAGAAAAGGAAAAGAAGCAGTGAGCTTAAAGTTAAAGGGGTTTAGGCTTGCCGGTCACCCTGGGTGTTAGGTCAACCCTGACTTCTGCCTGAATGATCTTGAGGGAGTAATTTAATTCTTTAAGCCGTGGGTTTCTTATCTTGAAACATGTAAAATAACAGTGAGTATATCATAGGGTTGCTGTGAGGATTAAGCAAAATAATACATGTGAAGTGCTTAGGCAGTAGATGAAACTAGTATTAGTATTAGTCCTTGGTTCTACCTACTTAATACATCATGCCATCACTGTGCCAAAGGTCCCTACTATTTACAAAGTGTTTTTATATGTGATTAAATTCCCTGTATCCTCAGCAGTTATCTAAGTTAGAATGGCAGATTTTATTGTCCTCAATTTATAGATAAGAAAATCAGGATGTCTCTTTCTATACTAAGATACAATTTTTTTTTTTCACGAAAGCCTATATTCATTTCACTTTATCAGACTGAAAGGATTTTCTTAATTTTTACTACAATGTTGTACTCATAAGCTGCCTAAAACATTCATGTATTCCGTTTCTCCCTCTCTCTCTTACACACACGCACACACACACACACACACACAACACACACACACACAGTCACACTCATACGACTCCGTTTATTTTCAATCTATTGCATAGCCTGTGGTTCTTTAATATAGTTTTTGATTAATTGGAACTCCTTTTATTCTGGCAAAGTCCATTTTTCCAGTTCTTTATACTTTTAATTGGGTATGTTTCATTACATTAAAAATATTTCTGTCAGAAATAACAAGAACCAAAGTAGCAAAATAACTTTGAGCTGTAAACTTGAGGCTTTATACCCAAGTCTATTTCTAAGGGTATAAAGATAAAAGAAATAACTTCATAACAAAAAATGTTCTGTTAGTGATTTATCATGCCTTATTTGCTTTTTAAAAATACTCTTTATTTTTTTAAATAAAATATTCACACTCCTTGACTAATGAGAAAGGGGAGACAAGTATTATTCAGTATTACTTCTTAGACACCTGGCAGACAAGAATATCGCACACATGAAAAAGCAGCAGAAAGGAGAGTAGGTGAAATATGACATGAGATTAAGCTCTTTCATTCTATTAAAATTTATAAGACACAGACTTGAAGATACTGTTTATAACAATTCACTGATTCAGTCAATTTAGCTAAATTAATCAACTTTTTAAAAATATATAGACTTTATGAATATGGCTACCAGCTGTTGAAGTTGGACTTAAGATTTTGATTGCATGCAAATGATTTTGGAACCAAAAAGAAAGTCAAAAGCATCGAGTAAAAAGTAAGCATAAAAATAAAATAATGGGTCATTTTGATAATAAATTTCTGTCATCAAAACAGTGTAGGTAAGGTATACAGTTAAGTAATTATCACATCTGAAATCCAGATATTCTACCACCAGGAAAAATATTTGTTGGGAGTAAAAAAAATGACTCCATGTGTTGTTGATCAATCATCAAGTTAGCTTCCTGCTGGTACTTGTGTAGGTCTATTACTGTTGTGAATATTTTACCTGTGAAATCAGGGAGAAAAGGTAATTAAACACACATTAACCAGACCCAAGTGTTTGAATGTAGCAATCTATTAATCAATATTGATTGAATATTATAATAAGCATCATGAAGGAGATGAGTTTTAGCTATGTCTTGAAATATGAATAAGATCGGGATGGCAAGAAGGCAATGGGGTGAGAAAAGGATATAAGAGAAGAAATTTCAGCTATAGGAAATAATGACATTTCCATAGTTTCCATAGTCATAGGAAATAATGACATTATCCATAGTGGAAAACTGCATGTCCGAATATACACATGCCTTCTTTTCTCATTCTATCAAAAGTTATAAATATGAGATATGTTAATATGTAATTTTGAAGTGTTGTTACTTAAACATGACTCAATCCTAAAATAACACCCAACAATATTCACTTAGTCATACATTCTCTTATTTCAAAATTCTTATCTAATTCTCACTTCCCACTTCTTTCACTTAATCCAAGCTTTCCTTGATTCAGCCAGTATTTCTACATATCAGCTATGTACCTGGCACTGTGCTGGGAATATAAGGATGAGTAAAATGTGATACGAATCCCTGATTTCAGGAACCTTCCAGTCTAATTAACGGGGACAGAAATCAATCAAATGATTCTATAAGTGAATGTAAATTCATCCTTGAGTTCAGTGCTAGAATAAGAGATGCATGATGCATCCGTGCATATGAGAGAAGTTACTGACCAGGTCAAGGATGTCAGGGCTTCTCTGAGGAACTGACAGTTGAATTGCAACCTGAAGAATGAGTACAGATTAACTAGAAAGAGAGACGCATTACATATGGAAGGCAAATCTTATTCAAAAGAGTGTAGTGAGAGGACGTTTGGCAAGAAGGAAGATCTTAAGGATGCTAACGTTGTTGGATCAGGCAGAGCAAGGAGGAGTTTGGTGCCAGGTAAGGTTGGTTGTTTCTCGGCTGGATTACTGTTGGACACCCTTTGGTTTGGCACAGTACTAGTTTCTATTCAATCCAGTCCTACCATCTGTGCTTCGCTAAGTAAATATGATCATATCACTCACATAGTAAGCACCTTCCATCATCCCTCATGGAGACACTGCACTTAGGTGGAGTGTGGATCTCATCATTGCCAAAATATGCCCTGCCTTTAAATGGCCTTTGAATTTGACACCCTTTCTTGATCCTGGAATTCCACTTGTCTGGATTGTCCTGCTACCAGCCTGGTGATCTAGTTCTCTACTCAGTAGATGTCAGATGTCACTCTTGTGAATTGAGACCTGTGAATCCTACAAGTGGTAATCTTCCCTCTCTGTCTTTACATCACTTCATGTACCTCCCTGTCCACACCTCTGTTTTCAGGCCATTCTAGGAGAACGTGAGCTGCTTAGGGTCGGGGATCTATTCTCAGGCTCTTGGGTACAATAGTAAGTGTCCAAAAAATCCTGGTACTCAGTAAATGGTTTATTTTTTTTTTTTTTTGTCAAATTTAAGAATCATGTCAGTCTTTAAAGACTCATTATGGTCACTTAGAAAAAAATGATTCTGGGGCACCTGGGTGGCTCAGTTGGTTGAGCCACTCTTGATTTCTGCTCAGGTCATGATCTCACTGGTTTGTGAGTTTAAGCCCCGCGTCGGGCTCTGAGCTGACAATGTGGAGCCTGCTTGGGATTCTATTTCTCTCTCTGCCCCTCCCCAGCTCACACACACACTTTCTCTCTAAATAAGTAAACTTAAAAGAATGATTTTGCCTGATTTGTTGATTCAAAACAATAAATCTTAAACTGGTTAATTTTAAAGGTAGTCTGTTTTTTTCATAATTAATTATTACAATGACTGGTTAACGCTTTCTGTGTAAGCCCAGATGGGTCATTACCTTCTCATAGCTAATTTCTTTAATTAAATATGAGATGAAGAAATATTAATACCATTAAACCATAACCTTGAACAACTTACTTAATCTCTCCTTGCCTCAGTTTCCTCATTTTTAAAATGGAGATAATAACAGTTTCTATTTCCTAATATTATTATGAAAATAAACTGGTTAACATTTTCAGAGTGCTTTGAACAGTATCAGGGACAAAGTAATTCCCTCTACCAAAGTTTGTGAAATGAGTAAACAAACACACATGCAAATAAGTCATTCACTGACAGTATTTCTGAGCAATTTCTGTGAGTTGTATGGAGTATAGAGGTGAATTCTAAATGTGTTGATCATCCTTTGCTATATCACTTTCACACTTACCCTTATTAATCCACTATTACTGTAGAAACACTACGCCTTTCCCAACCCTTTATGATTCCAGGAACAGAGAGAAACTCCATTCCTTCATATTCCTCTCCCAAATCCATCATACTATTGGACCCGGTGATGAGTCCATTGTTTCTTGCCTTTGCTGATAAAAAGAGTGTTTTAAAGCTCATGCCATTAAAGAATACCATACTCCCTTTCATTTATCACTATTATTTGTAGGACACTGACCATTCTCTCTCAGCTATTTCATATTTTAACCTCTGGTTAATTGTCACTATCTCCAATGCTATGGCTGTTGTAATTCTTTAGATTTAGCCATATAGATGATTCTCTCAGTTCCCTGGCTTCAAAATTTCTTGACTTTCATGCCTCCACAAATGTGTCATTCATCCTACTTCAGCCCTCACTCTCCTGGTTTTAACTGAGACATCAGCACTGACTGCAACTGTAAACTCTCCAAATGTCAGTCTCCAGTATAGCACCCCTGTCCTTTCCAGGCTCCTTCTAGTCACCCAGCTCCAAGAATTTCTCTACCCATGTCTGACTTATACCTTATTGATTCTGCTACCTTTTCACTCTCTCCCTCTCTAACTTCATTCTTTACTTCACTCTTTTGCCAGCTGGGGTTCAGCCTGTCATTTATTAAAATGACTTAACAGCCTTTCCTTCTCTCCATGCATTGTACTCACCTGGCAAAATCCAAACCTTGGTTAAATCAGAGTCAACACCGATCTCATGCTCATTCTTTTGCAACTAAAAAAAAAAAAATTGGAGGAAAGCATTACAACTGGTTTTGCTTCAAATTTATGACTACTATATTCAAGAAGAGAGCCAGAAACCATACTATATTTCTTAATTATTTTATTCTACCATTCTCCTAAATAACCAAACCATGTCCTCATTTCTCAAACTTTTGACATCTTCTTCCTTTCATGAAGAGAGAGCAAGATTATTTGTTGTGCTTCTAATTTCATTGAGAAAATATGAATACTGAGGAAACATTACATACTCCTCCATCAGAGCTAGCTTCCTAACAGCAGGTGCATCTTATTCTGTTTCTTTTTAATTTATCTGTGTCACCATAAGACTAGTCCTTCTGTTTGTAATTTAAATTTCATCCCCTTTCACGTATTCAGAAACACCACTTGTTATGGGCTGAGATATGTTTCCGCCCCCCAGAGTCATACATTGTAGTCCTAATCCCCAGTACTCCATATTTGGAGAAAAGATTTTTAAAGAGGTGATTAAATTAAAATGAGTTCTTTAGGGTGGGTCTTAATCCAATATGACTGTGTTCTCAGAGGGGAGTTAGGACACAGAATCACAGTCCCTGTACTCAGGGACTAAGGTGCAACCATGTGAGGATACACAGCAAGAAGGCACCTATCTGCAAGCCAACAAGAAGGGGCCTGGAATAAACAAAATCTGTCAACACCTTGATCTAGCCTCCAGAACTATAAAAAAGTCACTGGTTTAAATCACCCAGTCTGGTATTTGTTATGGCAGTTCTCACAGCTAATATACCACTCACTTAATACAGTCTCACCATCTTTTCTTCAAGATCTATTGTTTCCCTCTTAATAGAAATATCCCATCAGGATCTGAATATATGTTTATTTCTTCCATCTCAAAGAGAAAAATCTTATTTGGACCACACATTCTCCTCTGGTTGTTGCCACATATGTTTCCCTTTTACAGTATAATTCTACCTCTAATTTTTACTCTTTCTTTATTGAACATAATTCAACCAGGCTCCATGTTGCTAAATATAGCACTCAATATTTATTTGTTATCCCACTTGACCTCTAACAGCATTTCATATGAAATCACTCCTCCCACTTTTTGTGACATTTTCTGCATTTTGTTTAGGACTTTACCTCCTCTTGTTTTTTCCCCTGTCTCGCAGACTCTTCTTCATACTTTCAACTTCTAAACACTAGCATGTACAAGGACCCCATTCTTGGGACTTTTGTCTTCTCTACTTGGCTCATTTGATCCAGTATCGTGCTTTATATAACATTTGAAGATACTAAGATTTTTATCTACAGACTGGTTATCCCTGCTTAATGCCAGACTCCTGTATGTCAGAATACCTACACTCTGCTAGCTAATATGTTTCCCAAATTCAACATGTCCAAAACAGAAGTCTCTTGTAACTTGTTCTTTTCAGTCTCTCTCACATGTGGCACCTCCATTCTTCCAGCAAAAACAAAACAAACAACCAGAAATCCTTGTTGTTATCCATGAATCTTAGAATTCTCACTCCCTTTATCAAATCCATCATCAAATCTTAACACCTATACCTCCCCAAATTCCAGTATCCATTAATTCTATCTCTCTCTCTCTCGGTTGGATTGCCCCAATATCATCTTTTTTTTTTTTTTTTAATTTTTTTTTTCAACGTTTATTCATTTTTGGGACAGAGAGAGACAGAGCATGAATGGGGGAGGGGCAGAGAGAGAGGGAGACACAGAATTGGAAACAGGCTCCAGGCTCTGAACCATCAGCCCAGAACCTGACGCAGGGCTCGAACTCACGGACCGTGAGATCGTGACCTGGCTGAAGTCGGACGCTTAACCGACTGCGCCACCCAGGCGCCCCAGTGCCCCAATATCATCTTGCACCCTCCTCCGCTTCACTCTCAACACCACAGACAAGGACGTCTTTCTTTTTATTTTTTTTGTTACTGTCAAATATTTTATTTAACTCATTGATCAATGAGGAAATCAATAAGGTGTTAAAACTGGTTCAAAGGAGAATTTAAAGCACAGACCTATATAGGCAATCAAGACTGATACTAGATGAAAACTGGCTAATAACTTAAAGTATATTTTTTTAAGTTTATTTATTTATTTTGAGAGAGAGCGAGAGCACACACATGTGTGAGTGGGATAGAGGCAGAGAGAATTCCAAGGATGCTCCACACCATCTGCGTAGAGCCCAACACGGGGCTCAAACCCACGAACCATGAGATCATGACCTGAGAGGAAACCAAGTATCAGGATGCTTAACAGACTGAGCCACTCAGACACCCCTAAAATATGATGTTTGAGATTATCTTTTCTATAGAATAGAAATGAATTATATCTCTACAGTACATAACTCACTCGCATTGCTATGGATGAGAATCATTTAAGAAATAGCAGTTTTCTACAAATTAATTTCTATGCCTACAAAGTTATAAAATTGTCACAGAAAGATAGTCAAAGGTGTATAGCCCTATAATGTCACATAATCCCTGAAGGGAATCTCTAACACTTTTTTAAAAGGACAGTCATCTCTTTTGCTTATTTCTAAATCTTTGAATTTTTTCTTGACAAATATAACATTCATTATGTGACTATTCTACCTTCTTGTATAATGTCCCTACAGAAAATGATTTTTTTTTTATTTCAGTATAGTTCAACTGGTGTTCAACTGAACAATTTGACAAATTTATACCTTATGCTATGCTCACCACAAATGTAGCTAACTTCTGTCCCATTACTTTACTCTTACAATATCATTGACTGTATTCCTTATGCTTTGCTTTTTATTCCTGTGACTTACTCATTCCATAACTGGAAGCCTGTATCTCTTTCTCCCCTTCACCCATTTTTCCCAACCCACCATGCCCTCCCTTCTGGCAACTGTCGCTTTGTTCTCTTTATTTATAGGTCTGATTCTGCTTTTTGTTTGTTTGCTTATTTAGATTCCATTTATGTGGAACCATATGATATTTGTCTTTCATTCTGCCTTATTTCACTTGGCATAATATCTTCTAAGTCTGTCCATGTTGTCTCAAATGGCACAATGTCATTCTTTTATGGCTGCATAGTATTCCTGTGTGTGTGAGTGTGTGTGTGTGTGTGTGTGTATCCCATTTTCTATATCCATTCATCTGTTGATGGACCCTTAGGTTGCTTCTATATCTTGGCAATTATAAACAATGTTTTAATATACATAGGGGTACATATATATATTTCAATTAGCATTTTTGTTTTCTTTGGGAAAATACCCAATAGTGGAATTATTGCATCGTACATCTTTCTGTAACATAAGGCAGATCATCTACGATATTGCTCTAAACTCTTCAGTGGCTCCTCATCTAATCAAAGGTTTTGCAAGGTATCCTAACATATTTCTCTCTCCTTTGTTCTCTGTCCCATGAACACTCCAAACCTTTCACATCAGAACTTTTGAGCTTATTCATTCTGTCAAGAGTACTGTTTTCTCCAAATATCTGGATGTCTCCCTTGTCCACCCTGCTTTTACCATCTGATAAACCACAATTTCCTCTTTTTCCCTCTTCTCTTCTACTATATTTAGCTCTATGAAAGTAGGGGTTGTAAATTGTTTTGTTTACTGCTGTATCTTCATGCCTAAAGCAGTGCCTGGCACATAATAAGTACTTGGTTAACATCTTGAATAAATAAGAAAGCAAATCTATTAATATGAATATGATAAACGCTCTCTTTTTGTAATATGTTTATATGGCTAATAAATAGCTTCTTAGTCCGCCTTTTACTGAAAACACTTCCTCAACAGCACTGGTTGAATCTTGCTTCCTGTCCTGGGCTTCATGACAGAGATGTGGAAACCCACCTGGGTATTCTGATCCCCTGGCAAACCTAGGATTCTGAGAGAGTTAACACGTGAGAGGGCAGTAGTTGACCAATAGAGGATGGTTGCTGGTGGGTAAATACTCCTGCTTCCATTCCATAAATCCTAAATCGGATTCCTCGCTGCACTTTAGAGTGTCCACAGCATGATCAAACCACAGTTGCCCATTATGGTAACTTAGTGGTAATGCAATCTTGTATTCACTTTAGGATCTTTTTCTAAAATAAACTGCCTGCACTGAAGCCCTTGTTTCAGGTTCTGCTTTCTGGACAGAACCCAGGCTAATTCAATTTTCCTGTAAAACGAAGTTCCAAAATATTCCCTAGTATATAAAGGCACTTTATAAACATTTGCAGAATAAATGAATTGGAGAATCCATTATAAAGGCAAAAACCCTTATTCTACATTTATAGATAAGTTTTATGAGTTCAAATTAGTCTTATTTATATCATCTCCTACTGCTTCATTTATAACTATATATCAAATACCAGAAACACAATGTCCCAGGAGTCAATAATATTTTTAATTCTTTTTTTTAATTGACTAAAAGGATCATGGAATGTTTATAATCAAAACTTTAGAATACCTTCTATTTTAATGGGGAAGAAAAGACAAATTACAGTATGAAAAATTTCATTAGTGCTTTTTACTAAAACCTACTCCATTGGAAGATTAATGACTTCTATAGTTTAACTCTAAAATTCAAGTAACTATTTTAATTTGCACTTTAACTAAGTTCTCTTCCTTCAGAACAATGTGTATGGTCATTGAATTTCTACAAGCTTCTCCATGGGTAAAATTCAAACCAAATAGTAGGAATGAGAAGTAAATGACTTCATATGTCTTGACAAAAGTAAGGTAAGGGACAACATTGGGGTGGTTTATAGTGATCCTTATTCCACATTTATTTATTTTTCTCAGCAGTAAAAAATTAACATCTTTATTTCCCAGAGTACTTCTGGCTAGTGGAATCTGACACGAGTATCATCACTTCCTGGTTCTAGTTAGGTTAAACTAGGCTTACACTGTAGAATAGAAGTATAGGCACAGGAATTCAGTGCACAGAGGAGACAGTGAATGGCCTTTCATACAATCCAGTTTCTTCCCTCACTACGTCTTGCTAGGCTTGCAACTTATTAGTTTTTCATACACATCCTACTCTATGTTTGTAAGACCTATGCATAGTAAAAGATGGTAGATGCACTTGGATTTGCCTTTCTGCCATTCAAACAAAATGAAATTTTGCAACAGCTGGTGTCTTCTCTTGGTGTATTGAGAGTGTTTGGGAATGGAAGAGAGAAAAAAGTTACTCTTTTGTATACACAATGATAATGACTAAAACCTCAGTTCAAATTCCACCATGAAAATGTTTCTGAAATTTTTCTCATTGTTTTACATTTTATTTTTTATTTTGATGACAGTTCTATGATAAACTCTTACAGTATCTATGAAAATTTTAGCTCCTAGAATCTCCTTGACTGAGTCCAAACAGGCAAAATGAGTAAGTACAAATACTGGGCTAGCACATATTTTCAGTAATTTATTATTCCAAGCCTATGCATTGTACATTAAAGTATCTTATCAGTCCTAAAGATAAAACTAGGTGTTATAAGGGAACCCATCAACTTATATAGTCAGGTGATTTTATTTCATGAATGATTAAATAACTCTGTTGTAATTTAAAATGAAAATGTATCTTTGCAAGTGTTGAGAAATATTTTATAACATATTGATAAAACAATAAGCTGCATTGCAGAGCTCTTTCACTTTCAATACACCTTCTCATACATTAAAGTTTTGAACTGTCCAGTAATCCCTTTGGAAAGCTGAGACAAATGGATTTATCCCCATCACATACACTACAGAAGCAAGGTAGTTCAGACCTGTTAATCAAGTTGCTCAAGGCACACAGTTTGTAAGTAATTGAGTATAAGCTTAGACTCAGGTTATTTTTAAATTTTTAAATAAACCAAATACCAAAAGAATGAAAGGAGAGCTGTTTTCTTCATGGAATCCAGGCTTTGTTTTCCACAAAACTTTTAAAATGAAAACATAACATAGCAATAGTCATTATTACAGCTTATGACTTTGTAATCATAAATAATGACAAAACATAATCAGACCTTATGAGAGTAATGTAAGATGGATTATCCAAGTCAGTAAAACTATCTTTTATTACCAAGTATCTATTGCTGTCATTCTGAAAGACCATCCGAGACCCTTTGAACCCCTAACTATACACTAAAGTACATGCAGCTTTTTTAAATTGTGTGATAGCAACAGTACACACACTTGAATATAAAAAGTACTTTTTTTAATGTAACCAAAATTTTCTTTTGATTTTCCTGTTTGAATTAGCAGCTGAAATTTTCCCATTTTTAATTAAAGATCATAAAATCACTTCTAGCATTAAGTGTAGTATAATCATATTTTAAACTCAACCAATCCAATATTTTTATTCCCTCCTATCTGCTTCCTCCCTTCTCCCTGTGAACAGTTTGAATTTCTAACAGCTAACCTATCACATGTAGTGAGCAAAGGGACATGGCTTCACATGACTCTCTCTGGCCACGGGCTTTGGTTTCATGGTATCTGGTCTCTCCTGAATTTGGCTATCATCATGTGGCTAACAATTACCAGTGGCATCCTCAGTTCTTCCATAGCCTCTGCTCTATCAGTGAACATTTGCAATATCATCCAAATCCCAGCTTTTGACTTCTAGTTTGCCAGAACTTTCTAGTTCCACTTGAGAATTGACTAAAGTTACTGTAGCTTGCAATACACCTCTAAACGTAGTTGTTGTTATTTTTCATTTCGCCTCTATTGATGGGATGCCTCCTCAGATACTCACAGTGCCTAAATTAGAGTCATATTTCCTGCAATCCTTTCTTTCCTTAAGGTTAGTCAAAATCTTCTTTGTCTTTGGGAAGGAAAATAATTTTTTAGTTGTCATATTTGCCCCATTATGTAGCTTATGTTTTATAATCCTTGATCTCAGTCGTATGCCTTTGGTTTTGATCATCCATCAGAAAGTTTAAGGAAAGATTTTTGTCTACTATGTACAATCAAAAGTCATGGATTTTTGGATAATTCTTCATTCAAGAGTATGTCTTCCCACCTGTGAGGAAAGTGAATAGGAAAATTAGCTATTCCTAAGGTAGAAGGAAGAGCAGTGGACCAAGATGTTTAAGTCAGTGAATGGGGGGAGGGAAGGGACCACAGTTTAACCCAAATATATTACCTCCCTTCATATATTCTTTTTCCTCTTATTGTTTATAAATTTAATTTTTCCATTGATCCGTAGTATAATAACTCTTGCATTCCTCTTTAAACTTAGTTGTTGTTATTTTTGCAACAGCTTTTCCAAGTAATGCTTGCAAAATCCAGGTGTGTTAGATTGTTGTTGTGGTGGTTGTTCCAACATGAAGATGACATAGTCTCTGTCTTCAAGGTCCTCACAATTTTATTAGAGGTGGACACATAAACAGATAATTAGAATGTAATGCATAGAATGTTGTAAAAATAGAACACTATGAGTAGAGTATTCAACTTAGTCTAGAGAATTTCATAAAAGCTTCATAGTGTTGGTCGTTTGAACTTGTGTAAGAGAGATGAAAAGGAATTTCAAAGTGTATCAGTGTAAAGTGAGAAAAATAGTTACAGTGATTATTGGACAAAATCACTGTTGTCTGGTTAGATTTCTGTGTAACCATAGGCATTTTTGCATTTTATGAGGGCAACACCTGTACTCTAGCATTAGAAATCCAGGAATCAGGTGTGCCTAGGTGGCTCAAACGGTTCCGCGTATGACTTCGGCTCATGTCATAATCTTGTAGTTCTTTGGTTCAAGCCCTGTGTCAGGATCTCTGCTGTCAGCATGGAGCCTGCTTCAGATCCTCTGCCACCCTCTCTCTCTGCCCCTCTCCCACTCGTGCTCTCTCTCTCTCTCTCGGAAATCAATAAACATTAAAAAAAACAGGAATCAAAGAATCAGAAATAAACCAAAGAGTAAATTACTGTAGATAATCCTAACACACATTTTGACACTTTGCATTTCTCTCCTGGCAAGAACTGATCAACTGGCTGTTACAGAAGTAATTGGTTAATTCAGTCAAACTGGCCATTAGATTAGTTGAATGGGCAAATCAATTGTTTTTACTAGGTTGAATGATCAATAAAAAATCTCAAATTGTATGTTTTATTATAAAGGCAGGAATCTGTTCTCAAGTATTACATTTCTTATTTAAGATGTGCCTGTAGGTTTCTGAAAATCATGAAATGTGTACATTTTTACATTGCTTTCAATGGAGTTTTTTACAACACTGTAATGTTAGTGAGGGACATGTCTTTGACTCCACTTTACCGATGGAAAGATTAACATATATCAGGGTTAAGTGACTGTCGATTGTTGTACTGCTAATAAATGTCATGTTTAGGACTTGATCCCAAGGGCTTCCGTCTCCAAATCAAGTATCCTTTTTCTCTAATTAATGCAGAGCAATGGAATTCTGTGTGGGAAAAAATTTAGAGCTGTCAATAATTAAAAGATATTCCAAGTTATGAGAAATTTTTATATCACCACAGAAACATTTCTTTGCCTTAGTGATTAGAATGGTGGTAGTATTTATAGCTTTATAGGTGAAAGACAGTTAAGGCAGATGGATGACCTTGCACGACATTATTGGCGGTAAGGTATTATCAAGAAAAGTATGTGTCATCCATCATTATCGTGGAGTTTCTCTAAAACTACATAAATTGTTATAGGATCTCATGTGAGCTTCACTCTAATATTAGCTGGATGATATAGAATCCTGAGGTCCATATTATTTCCCAGTTGAACAAGAGTATTTATTAAAGTACATACAAAATCACTGGTACAATTGAAAACAGAAAAAAATGAAAGATGCATTTTTTCTTTTTGAAATATTTTCTTTCTCTCCCTCCCTGTCCCTTCCTTCTTCCTTCCTTCCTTCCTTCCTTCCTTCCTTCCTTCCTTCCTTCCTTCCTGCCTTCCTTCCTGCCTTCCTTCCTTCCTTCCTCCCTTCAATCCCTCTCTCCTTCTTTCTTTTCTTTTCTTTTCTTTTCTTTTCTTTTCTTTTCTTTCTCTTCTTTCTTTGCCACAAGCATTGACTAAATGCTACTTCATGGTCACTAGTGCATGAACATGAGTAACAATGTCTAAAATATTGTCTATCTCCTGGCAAAGCTAGCAGTCTAGTGATAGGGGCAGAATTTCTACTTATTCAAGAATTAGAAAATTATATTCTCACTTCTGAGTTTCTAACTAGAATTGCACAGTCATGGAGAATATGGATAATAGCTGATTGGTTTAATCCATTAATTGAGTTTAGCAGAACTCAAATCTCTATGGACAAATGAGAGAAATAAACCTTATGGAACTGTGATACCTGTAGATCACAGGCCTGTCTAGCCCTGTTCCTCACTCAGTGCATTGTAGAAGACTACTGCTTGCAGAAACTCGAGCTAAGCACTGCTAAATTACTGCCACCCCCTGTTTTTCTAGGAATGCAGAAATTAAAGTTATTGTGTGAAATTTTCCAATCTTTACAAGTGGAAAATAAATAACACTCTTAGAAAAGATTGTATAGACAAACTAAAATAATGGTGGCCATCAGTTTGCAAACCGTATTTTTTAAAAAATTTATGTAACATAGGAATTATAACATATGATAACACTTTCTATCAAGACCTCAAGTTTGATCAAAATTGAATTTGTTTCTGGCCCTAGGAAAATTGTGAAACTATAAATTGAGAAGTAAAACACTCAAAAGAAGAGACAAAAGGAGTGAAGGAAAAGGAGGAGTTGACGAGGGAAAGAGAGACAAAGATCAGGTAGGGGAGGGGAGGAAAATTATCTCTTTTTTCACACTCTTTGGGGTGGCTACATTTGCACTCTCAAATTTATTGAAAGAGGAAAAAAGTTTGTGTTAATTTTTTTAAGGAATCAATTAAAGAAATACTCTCAACCTGAAATTTTCTTATGAGTGGTCAACAGATGTTTCTCCAAGTTAGTGAGTTTACTTAAATGTCAGAGGCTGGACATTTGTATATAAAATCTCTCTTTAGTCAAAAAGAAGCAAATTAGAGGAATCTCTTACCAGTGTAAATATTTCAGACTATAATAAACTTCATAATGCTGTGGCACAAAATGCTTGGCCAGAACACATTAACTTGTTCTCTCTAATTTCAATAAGAGTAGTATTTTCCCTTTTGAGTTTGAAATAACAAATCACACTTAGCACAAAAATTCTCTAAATGTAGGAATCTTTTTAAACCCTGACTCTTTACCATGTGAGCCTCATTCCTAAGTAGTAAAATGACAGACTATTAACTTTGTTTTCCACTTCCTTTGAGTCATGACTTGACTTTCAAAACATTTTGGTCAAGCAGACTCAAAGTCTCCTTGCAGAAGAAACATCGAGGAATCCTGTACTTCTCTCGTTTTACAATTCCCCTTCAGGGCAGGGCACACACAAGTGACCCTGGCTTTTGACAAACCTTAGCTGAACAAAATGTAACAAGCCCTGTCTGTTTTGAGCAGAATTTTCTATTCTGACAGATACAGCTCAGGAGCATTTGATGTCTGCTTGCTGGTCATAGATAATGGTGCATCTTGGGACCATTGTCATTCCTGTCAATAAGAAGGCCTGGGGGGACATGCAACAAAGCTACCTTTTGATTCACCGTTTTTCTTTCCTTCCCAAGACATTTGTAAGCCTGTGGTCAGCTAGGTCATTTTATTTTATCCTGATGTGCCTTGATAATAGCATGATGTCTACAAAAAATTTGACAGGCCATCGATGTCTGTTTCTCTGACTCCTATGTTGTTTTTCAGTCCTTCTCAATGTCAAACATACTTTGAAAGCTCCTGATTATGTTGGTTGGGACTGTATTTGACAAGACATCTATTCTTTGATAAAATTAAACTCATGGGGGTTGATCTTGGAATTTAAGATAATTTTTTGAGCAATGCAAGAGACTGTTGCTTTAATGCTGGCACTCAAGAAATGTTTGAAAAACTGTGAATTCTTTTTGGTTCAGATAAACTAAGTTTTTTAGTATGAATTTTGAAGACTGGAACAAGAGGAAACTTGTAAGTGAAGAAAAGACAAATTATTACTCTGTCCCGTTAAAGTGAGATCTAATCTCCCATTTATTGAATTAGGAAACTCTGCTACAATTATGGATAATAAAATGTGTAGGAATGTATATATATAAAAAGAGGAGTTTGCATAGAGGTCAGTCTTAGAGGGGAGACTCTTCTAGCTGGAAGTATATGTGTATAGGTATATGCATTTTTATGTGTGTATATATTCTCACACCCAGATATATGTTTCCATGTATGTAAACACATGCATATGCAATGTTTACATGTCATGAAATAAAAAAAAATCATTGCATATAATGTGAATGTCAAAAGGAATATGCAAATATCATGATGGCAAGTCTTCAAAGATAATACTGTATCAGGGGTTTAGAAAGGTTTTCACATCTTGCTTCTTGTCAGATTCTCTGGGTGTCATTTTCCCTACTTTATAGATAAGTAAACAAAGTCTTGGAAAACTTGTGTGGTTTTCCCATTGACACATAGAGATTGACAGAGCTGAAAAATAAAACCAAGTACTTTGCATCAACTCCAAGATTCTTTCCATCACAACACAATAATGTGTGTAAAGTTCTTGGCACATAGTAAGAGCTCAATAAATGTCAGTTTGCATTATCAGAATTATGTAACATATGTTGAGAACTTCCCATAGTTCACTGTATTATTTCCTATCTCCTACTAGGAAAGAAACATATTTTTTCTTAAATATGAATAAACTATTTATTCATATACACAAAAGCAGCTTTTGGTACAGTTCCATCAAGATATTTGAACATAATAGTTAACTAAGTTAAAACCAAATCTACATAATTATTGGGTCAGAAATAAATATTTGTTTAGGTTACGAATAAAGAAACAGTACCTTACTGATAATGACTTGAAATGCTAGCTGATTATCAGTCTTTGTATAGTATCATGGCCTTTGGATAAGAACGAAGATATTATATCTGGAGGTTAAATATATTTTTTAATTACATCAAAGGGAATTTTTGTCTGATTCCTTACACTATTTTGTTTTCATCAAAGATACTAAACTTCTCAAATCATCACATTCTACAGAACATGTGTCTTTGGCTGAGTATACCTGTGTGAGAGGAATCTACAGAAAAAGAACCACTAGAATGGAGTAGACAGACTCTTATTGAAAATTAGGTCATGATCCCACAAATCAGCACGGCAGAACTTTTCTAATCAATGAGACAAATAGAATCCTCAGATTATGACCTTAGTAGTGCGGCAAAATTAGCCATTGAGCAGAGGTTTCTCTGCCTTGCCCCAAAGGCTTAAAATGAAACCTCAGAAGGATCCAACACACTCCAAGAACTTATCTGAACTTACCTGTTATCTCCAAGAATTTACATGGGAACTTTTGTTCACAAAAGTGAATACTATTTTTAAAAATACAATGAAACTCAGTGACCAACAATGTAAAAATTTTAAATGTGTGGGTTAATTTCAGGAATGCAAGGTAGATTTAAAATTCAGTCAAATGAATTACTTTACCTTATTAATAGATTAAAAATTTAAAAAGTGTGATTATCTCAATAGGTGCAGAGTTCAAGTTCAATTTAAAAATTTATTATATTTTATATACCAATTAACAATAGATTTGAAATTGAAATTTAAAGTTCTATCTTCAATTGTGTGAAAAATATTCAGTTCAGTACTTAAGAATAAACGTAACAAAATATATGTAAGACTTATACTTTGAAAATTACATAAAGTTTCTAGGAAAAATTAAATGAAACCTAAATAGAGAAGGATACCATGCTTATGTATCAGAAGAATCATCATTTTTTTCAGTTCATTAATTTTTGAGAGAGAGACAGAGAGCATGAGCAGGAGAGGGGCAGAAAGAGAAGGAGACACAGAATATGAAGCATGCTCCAGACTCTCATGAGTTGTCAGCACAGAGCCCGACGCTGGGCTTGAACTCATGAACTGTGAGATCATGACCTGAGCTGAAGTCAGACACTTAACTGACTGAGCCACCCAGAAGAATCATCATTATTAAGATGTAAATGATCTACAGATTTAATGAATCTGTATATGTAATTTGTCCATACATTCAACATTATCCCTATCATTTCTCATCAGGTTTTGGTTTGGTTTGGGTTTTGGTTCAAATTGGTAAGATGATTCTAAAAAGCAAAGAATCTAGCAAAGGCAACATAATTTTGAAGGGAAAAGGAGGACAAAATTGGAGATATTAGAATACTAGATTTCAGGACATATTTTAAT
This sequence comes from Puma concolor, assembly GCF_028749965.1. Taxonomy (NCBI): domain Eukaryota; kingdom Metazoa; phylum Chordata; class Mammalia; order Carnivora; family Felidae; genus Puma; species Puma concolor. The sequence goes on along the minus strand of NC_141674.1, from coordinate 138,020,513 downwards.
GAGAGAGAATGTGGTATTGACATGGATAGATATACAGGTCAATGAAACAACATAGATTCTATATATAGACGCTCAGTTTATTTTTCATATTCGTGCTAAGATAATTCAGTGGGAGAAATTTAGCCTAATTTTGCTTATCCTAAATTTAATCTATTTCAGTTTTCAGATTCAAGTTAATCCCCCCATCAGTTCCAAAGACATTCTAGGGATCTGCAAACTGAGAAAACTTTCCCATGCAGATCCCCTTTGCAATCTTAGATTTGACTTTCTCCTACTCTGCTAAGTCATTTATTATTTTCCACTCTCTCCATCATGAGATATTGTGGGTTAAATGGTTAAACATATCTCTTAGCTTAGACAAACTCAAGTTTTCATTCCTCTTTCTTGTTCTCCTTATAGTTTTGAGATGAGTTTTGAAAGAAGGATAGGGAAGAAAAAGGCATTTCTAACATATTGAGATTTATTTTTATTCCTGGTCCTACTTTGCCTCTGAATTCCACACAGTAATTCAATTTAGAAGTTAAATATTTTTACCTGTATATTGGAAGATGATATCAGGGTATTTTTACACTCTTTGGAGCTAAACTGCTTTGGATTTCTCCAAATGATCACATACTCTATTTATAGTTTCTTTCTTTGAAATAATCGCTATAATAGTCAAGGCTTATTGAACACTTATAGTATTCCAGGCAATGGCTGATAGATTTAGGAGACATTAACTCTTCTGTTATGTGGAGGTGGGTAATATTATCCCAGGTTAGCTGATAAAATTAAAGAAAAATGAGACAAAGAGAGCCTAAGTAGCTTGCCTAAGGTAATACAATCTGTAAACAATTTGAACCCAGGTAGTTTGACTTTAGACTCTACATCTTTTAACTACTATTCTATATAATACGGTGGAAATAGGAAGTAAGATATAATTACCTACCTACAAGCACACACACACACACACACACACACAGAATTCAATTTCAAATGTGTTTTCTCTTTTTTTTCTCTGACATCCTACTTAGAAATCTAAATTATAATTTATAGGAGGAAATTGGGGTGAAAAATAAGACTTAAAATATTTGACTGAATTATATTCATATATCATAATGCTAATCTTGTCTCTTTAATTTTTTTAAGTGTATTTATTTTTGAGAGAGACTGAGACAGCATGGATGAGGTAGGAGCAGAGAGAGAGAGGGAGGGAGAGAGAGAATCCCAAGCAAGCTCCACAGTGTCAGCACAGAGCCCAATGCACATTGGGCTTGAACTCATGAAACCATGAGACCATGACCTGAGCCAAAACCAAAAGTCGGACACTTAACCGACTGAGCCAACCAGGTGCCACAGTTTTATCTCTTTAGAATGGAAGAGTATTGTGAGGACCTTGAGCTCTGATGGAACAAGGAGGAGAGAAGCTACAGTGTAGCAGTTACATTTGCTGATGCCAAGAGGACAACCTTCAATTCCCCAGATATTCTTGGTTGGTTAGACTAGAATATAATTCTGATGTTTCCAGGCAAGGCCTCTTTCCCTCTTTCCCTCCCGTCCCTCCTCTCCTTCCTTCTCTTCCTTCCTTCCTTCCTTCTTTCTTTCCTTCCTTCCTTCCTTCCTTCCTTCCTTCCTTCCTTCCTTCCAGCTTGATTGGCTTACAGCAAATGCTGGGAATAAACTAATAAAATAAGCAAAGTCTTTGAGCTCAGGAAGCTGTGAAATGGCAGATAACTATGCAGTGCACACTTGACTTTATAATTACTAAAGTGGTGTGCTTATCCTACAAAGGAAAAATACAGGTACTGTGAGAGTGTAAAACACATCAGCTAAGCCAGCCTTAATGACCAGGGAAGGTCTGCCTGAGAAAGTGGCACATAAACCAAAAATGAAAGACAAGAAGGAAACTCTTGTTTTGTGGATTTATGAAAAATTCTTGGATTCATACAACGTAAGTCAAGTAAAACTTTTAAAAAAGACTTTATGTCCCTTAACGGAGTTACAAGGAAAAAAATAAAATGAATTGGCATTGTAGCGTAATTTATGAAAGTTTTCATATACTTTAGGAAAATGACCTAATCTTTCTGAGACTCAGTTGCCTCATCTGTAATTGCTTTTAACAAAATTCCCCACACATGTTTGCTGAGAGGATGAAATGAGATAGCCTTTCAAAGAGAGGAATTGTTTATTTCTTTTTCCTATTTTTAAAAATCAATCATTTTGTAATCTAACATAAGGACTTGTCATCTCAGTCAACAGCCATGCAAATAAACTGTTATCTACACCCAAACTACCAGAACAGCAGCCCCGTTATACAGAAAATCCCCACATATGCTGACAACACTGTTCCTATTTCTTTAAAATCAGTATACTCACTTTGTGCTGGCAGGGTTATTATTTTCACTCCTCTTTAAAGAACAGAAAGAAGAGAGTGGTGAACTAAGGAAAGAATAATAAATTGAGATTGAGAAAATTTGGAAGTCAGGAAATGTAAACCAACCCTGTTTCCTTTCATCTCCTAGTACCATGAGTTTCAGGACAGGCAGAGCTTGCTTCACAGCCTTCCTCACCAATTTAGGCTTTCACTTGGGAGCCTTAAGCCCCAGGATGTCTTTCAGGTAAGCCTGGTCTTCTTGGAACAGATGTTCAGGTTGCCCTATATTTTTCTAAGCCTCTCACATCTTTTATTTATCAGGGCACATTCTTTTCTTTTTTTTAATTTTTTTTTTAACGTTTATTTATTTTTGAGACAGAGAGAGACAGAGCATGAACAGGGGAGGGGCAGAGAGAGAGGGAGACACAGAATCCGAAACAGGCTCCAGGCTCTGAGTTGTCAGCACAGAGCCCGACGCGGGGCTCGAACTCAGGACCGTGAGATCATGACCTGAGCAGAAGTCGGACGCTTAACCGACCGAGCCACCCAGGCATATCAGGGCACATTCTATGGTTATCTCATTTATTTCCTAGTTCTTTCTTCCACGTACTTGTGACCCCACACCATGTTTACCTCCACTCTCATGATGTAACCTGTGTGCTGGCACATTCCAATATTTATCTTTTGCAAGGTAATAGTTGTCTAATGAATGAATCCATGTTGAGAGGTTAATAGGAGTAGGTGAGAATAAAGTCATCTGTATCTTTTAGCAGTAGACTTCTGCTTGTTTCCATAAAATATTGCCAGGCTCTGAGTTCAGCAAAAATGACATTTTATCTATATCTGCATCTCTAATGTAATGGTATCTTTCTTTATTGCTAATATTTTCCATTTTATCTCTCACAGTTAATTCATATTAACTTTGGGTAACCCTGGAATGTAAATAGGATTAAAGAAAAAGAAGTCCAAAAGATCACATGTTTATTCAAAATTTTATAGGATGACATCTCAACGTCCAAGGTAGACTAGGTGTTTGGGAAATGTCTGTAACTCTTTTCTCTTCAGTCATTTCCTTGGTGTTCCCTCTGATACTGGTTCTGATTAATTCGTCCTGTTTGAAAACACTTCTGTCCACAATTTGATCTAAACTTTTGCTCTCAAACATCATCTCTCAGAACTTTTTCTTATATACAATATGCTAAAATTTCTCAACAATTTAGCATATGTAAACCATTTAGTGGATGTTTCACTCACACACACATGCACGCATGCACGCGCACACACACACACACACACACACACAGCCCCATCAATTTTATCCATATTAAAAAAGAATTTATCATGATGTAAACTTACCGAAATGAAGCATGATGTGTCATTCAGTTTGTTTCTTCAACAAGGCAACTTTATTTTTTTCAATGTTTATTTATTTTTGAGAGAGACAGAGACAGAATGCGAATGGGTTGGGGCAGAGAGAGAGGGAGACACAGAATCTGAAGCAGGCTCCAGGCTCTGAGCTGTCAGCACAGAGCCCGAGGCGGGGCTCGAACCCACGAGCTGCGAGATCATGACCTGAGCTGAAGCCTGACGCTCAACCGACTGAGCCACCCAGGCGCCCCTCAACAAGGCAACTTTAACTCATAACTCTTTGGTAACTAATGAGTTAAGTCAATAAAAATATTTATTGAACGTCTGTTATTTGCTTAGAAGCATTCTAGATACTTGAATACATCAGGTCTGTAGAATATAGCAGACAAAATTTCCAATCTGTGAGGAACCTATATGTTAAAGGGGGAAGACAGGCAATAAGTGATATATGTAACCAACAAATAGATTATCTAGTACATTAGAAAGTGGTAAGTGCTATACATCAGAACAGGGTAAGAGTAATGAGCTGAGGGTTTCATGACAGTCCTAGTTGAGAAGGTGAGATATGGAAACTTTGAAGGAGGTAAGAGATTTAGGCAAGTGGATATCTGAAGAAAGTGATCCAGGTGAAGTGAATAGCTAGAGTAAAGGCTTGGGATTGGCAGGTCCAAAAAACATTAATGACACCAGTGAGTCTGGATCAAAGTGAGAATGGGGTAAATAATAAGAGAATAGATATTCAAATGAAACATAGAATTCTCACCAGAGACTACTTTAAATGTATAATAAATACTAACTTAAGCAGCTTATCATTCACATTTTCAAGATTTGGTGATGGAAGACAACACTGATAAAAATCACAATTGACATGTAACTGACATGAAAATGCCTGTATTGAGAGACCATGTTTTTTTCAGCTAAATTATTGTAAAGTGGAACTATTAGTATAATACTTTCATTAGCACAACCTTTGAGAGCAGTAAAGCCTAGAACGTAGCAAAGAATAAACACCATATTGTTCCATTTAGTACTGGATGACATCTCTTCGTATTCTGTGGTCACATTTCCAAAAATACGTAACTAATTAATTTTTCCCAGTGGGTGAAAAATATCACTAAGTGAAGGTAAAGTTTAAAAAAGAAACAATAAGAAAAAAGAATGAATTCACTTCCTGGGCCCTGAATCAAATATAACTATTTACTCTTAAAAAAAGAAGGAACGATAATTGTCACTTGTACCATAGGTAATAATGATAGTTCATCCTCAAGTTAAAAACACTCATAGTATATCCAGAAAACAATAGCTTCATTCTTTTTGAGATGCTCATTATTTCTATTTGAGCTTTCTTCTTGAAATCACAGTAGGCATTTTTTTCCTGCTGTTTTCAGTGCCTTCAAAGGACTTATTTTTGTTTCATCCCTGATGCAGAACTTTCCCTTCAAAATAGCATGCTTCAGGGTGAAAAATAAAGATACTCCCTGCCCGGAGTGTATGTAATTGTACATAATTATGACATTGTGCATCATAATAAATTTGTATGTAGTCTCAGTTTTCAAAATTCTATTCAACATGGAATCAAACTTCTGGGTATATTATTGAATGACAACTGAGTGTTGCAAAGAACATAATGGAGGAATGATTATTTCCAGTGTAAACTTTTTTATTGACTTACCTGACCCTTTCTTGCCATACTCTTCAATGATCCAGGAGTCCTAATCCCAAAGCACTTTTCGAAATCCATGTGACAGGTGAGAAAATCATCTTACTGTGAATGACATATCCCTTTCCTGTAGCATGATATTTAGTGATAAAGAAGAGACCTTCTTCCACTAGTTTATGTATCACTTGCGCATTTTCATTCACCGAACCTCGGTGTTCTTTTCTGCTGTAAAGCAAGGTATTTGATGATACACCTACATGACACTAATTGCTCTTCAGGCCATATTCCACTGAATTGAAACATTACTTATCAAAAGGAGCATGTGGCACAGAAAATTTTGCCAACGTCTCATTCCCTTTTTCTCTCCTATAATAGATTTGTCTTTAACTTTTTTGCTAGTTTGTGAGAGCTTCCTGTGCTCTGTTAAAGAAAAAAAGGGGGGGAAATGTTGAAGGCTTTCTGTCCATGGCAGACAAGGCAGTGGGTCTTAGAGATTGGGGGGCTGATGGTCCAATAAAATCTAATTTTCCAAAACACATATCATGATTCCTATCTTTAGTTTTTCCATTTTAGGTTCTTGAAAAACTCATCATACCTGCAGAGTTAGTTGTTTTAGTACCTAACAGATTTCTTTTGTTTGCTGACATCAGCTCCTAGTCTCAATATGCTTTCTTATATTTACTATTATCTTCCCCACTTTTAGATCTCAGTTCACCATTTGGAATCAATGATCCATTTTGTTTAATTAGTGATGAACAATAGCACAATGATAACCCCCCAAAAATTAAGACTCTAACATACAGAGGACATAAAACCTCAAGTAAAAGAAATTGAACCCTATTCACTAAATGCTGGCTGATAGGGGCGCCTGGGTGGCGCAGTCGGTTAAGCGTCCGACTTCAGCCAGGTCACGATCTCGCGGTCCGTGAGTTCGAGCCCCGCGTCGGGCTCTGGGCTGATGGCTCAGAGCCTGGAGCCTGTTTCCGATTCTGTGTCTCCCTCTCTCTCTGCCCCTCGCCCGTTCATGCTCTGTCTCTCTCTGTCCCAAAAATAAATAAACGTTGGAAAAAAAAATTAAAAAAAAAAATGCTGGCTGATAATATAACCTTTGCAGAACACAACAGCCCTTTAAAATATAAATATTATTAGGAACTACCAGGGCACCTGAGTGGCTTAGTCGGTTAAGCATCTGACTCTTGATTTCGGCTGAAGTCATGATCTCATGGTTGCGAGATTGAGTCCCCAGTTGGGCTGTGCTTTGGGTCCCATGCTGAGCATAGAGTCTGCTTAAGATTCTCTCTCTCCTTTTCTCTACCCACTTTCATACACGTGCATGCTCTCTCTCTTAAAAAAAAAAAAAAAAAAAACCTACCACAATTTCTGCAGAAAATATACTTAGGTTCATATCTATTATATATGTATTTCACTCATTTTTAAATTGCCAAGAATATTTAGCATTACTCGTGGGAATCACCACAGTAAATATAGTAAATACTACAGATTTCGAGAATATCCTATGTTTTTGTTGAAATAGACTCTTCTGATAATTTTTTTAAGTTTATTTATTTTTGAGACAGAGAGAGACAGAGCATGAACGGGGGAGGGTCAGAGAGAGAGGGAGACACAGAATCAGAAGCAGGCTCCAGGCTCTGAGCCATCAGCCCAGAGCCTGATGCGGGGCTCGAACTCACGGACCGCGAGATCGTGACCTGAGCTGAAGTCGGACGCTTAACCGACTGAGCCACCCAGTCGCCCCTAGACTGTTCTGATAATTAAATAATAGCTTTGACTTTCCTTTGCTGATATTGTGGATTCAATTTGAAAAGCCTCTATTTCTGTCCTTTTCTTTCACTTTTCTGATCACTGAAGGTCATCGTAACCTTCAAGGCCCAGTTCAAATGCCATTTTCTCCACTAATTCTTCCCTATTCCAGAAGCCAGGATCAAACATTACCTGATACGTATTCTCATAGCAAATAGTTGGTGTTTCTCTTGTACCACTTATCACAGTTTGTATTGCTTTCTTTCATTCACCTTTTGGGTAAGAAAAATCAATTTTTCAGTGCTATAGCAAATAAGTTGTAGAGGAAGGAGTAGACCTTAGATTTGTGAGCTCTCAGTCCAGTGCTCTTTCTACTATACTGTACAAAGCTACCTCTAAATCTCCATCAAATTCAGCAGACATTCCATTTCCATTATTTTTGTTCCTTATTATTTTGTTTAAATTTTTATATATTTTTTTCTATTACAGAGTCCCCTCAGATTGTAGTTTACAATATACACAATGGACAGAAGAGATAGTGCTTATTTTTTTGTGAAGACCTTAAAAATTCTCAACTCCATAGGCAACAAAGGATGTTTAAATGATGATAAAGAAAAAGGAGGATGGATAGAGAAGCAGAAGAAGAAAGAGAAGGAAACAGTGACAGGGAATGAATAAAATAACAACCATTACAGTGACTCTTCATGTCATTTCAAAGGAAGAAAACACATTTCAAGGATAAACAGAGGTTCCATACTCCTACCTTCATTCTGGAGGTAGGGAGGGGAGGATTATTAGCAAATCCATAGAGCAAGTAGCATTTGTCACCAACAGGGAATCATCATTAGATGGAATTAGCTTCCTAATTACATTGGTGGGAATGAGGGACAAATACTTGGCAGGGAGGGTGAAGTTAGAATATAGTTCTCAAGTGACTGAGAAAAATGGTTGCTTCCATCAATCCTTCTCAACATCACTCAAAACAGTATCTTGAAAAACAGTAGCTTACGTTCCCCCTCTTTGTGCTCTCTCAAATTCAGGTTGTTTTCATTTTCCTGTTTGTTCCAAATATGAAACTTGGAATTTGTTCCCTTTACAACTGTGATTGCATTTGTTCTGTTTAGGTTTATTTTCTTCACTTGTAAGTCTTCATTAGATTTTAAGCTCTTTAATGGAAGTTTCTAATTAGTTTCAAAGTGGTCAGAGGGCAAGGCAGTTGCTTGATTCTTCACACGTGGCACCATTAACCCCAAAGAGCTGGCTGAAAACCTAGCACTATGCCATGTGTTCGGAACAATGCAAAACTTTAAAGGACTACCATCTTTGAAAATTATATATATGCTGGAGTTTACTTTGAACTGACACTGTTTACCCACCACAGTTGCAGAAATAAACAGAAAAACCTTTAAATACTAACAGTTGCATTTGATTCTTGATATTCCTTGGCAACTAATCACAACTCCTCTGAAAGACCTTACCCATGACATGTAAATATTTGACAAGAAGGTAAAATATAGCTATCTGAGCCTCTTACACATTTAATGATCCCACATCCAGAGCCAAAAAGTAGACTGAGAGTAAAATGTCAATGCAGAAAAAGGGCAATGTAATGTAGTTTACTACCAACATGATGGCACACTTTTAATGGCCTACTGTATGTGCTGCTAACGGGGAGATTCCATATTGATGGTTTCCGTTCATGATATTGTTTACTAAAAGGTTTGATCTGCTTTTGGTTTTATAGTATTAAATTAGTTTGAATATCAATGTAGAAGACTTTTGTAGAATCAGAGGATCTTGCACTGGAAGAGCTTAAAAAGCACAAGTCACAAACTAAGATCTCCAATTTAAACCCAAATTAAAATGTGTTATTAAGCTAATAGATTTAATTAAGAAAAAAAAAGAATCTGCACACCCTTCAGCTGGACTGGAGCCCAACACTTACCCAAATCCCCATGCCCTTTTGTCTTGCATCTCACTTGAATCACATAAATGCATTATCTGCCTGTCTCCAATCTGCATGTACTCATCATTTTATGAGTAAGGAAACTGAGACTTCGTGTGTGTCATTAGCATGCTCCAAACCATATAGCTAGTTAGAGTACAGTTGTAACTTTATAACCTAAATTTCTTGGTTCCAAGCTCAGAGCTTTTACTGTATTCTACAAGTTTGAATGTGATTGAGTATCATGTAGGATGGCATGATTGTTGCATGTAATTGTATGTATTTCTCAAAATATTGAAAAACTCAGAATAGGTGTCTGGGTATATTGGCAGAGAGATCCTGTCTTAGACAATGGTGAAGCTGTTGTCCCTGAGTGCACACAGGGACTTGGCTTGTTCCTCAATTAAACAGGATTAAGAAGACATGACTGCATTTTCCAGCTGTATCTTCCTTCCTACCAGAAATACCAGTAAAGCACAGAGAGAATGGACATTTCCAGCCACATCCACCCATCCCTCATGTGGAGAAATATGCAAGACGCCATGCTAGACATCGGTCACGTATAAATATGTTTACTTTTTTGATGAGAGGAGCTGAGAAGTGAATTTACCAGCATTCAGAGAAAACCCAGGGATGCAAAAGAATACACAGACCATCATTTCATCAATATGAGAGACAGTATAAGCTATAAAGTGTGAGACTCATTTTGGAAACAGAATTGGTGAAAACCAAAAGTTTCTTTGCCACATTGATTTGGTTTTGGTACATTAAACTAACAAAATCAAATTTAAGAAGGGTGCTTCCTTTAGCACAACATGTAGGTTAACCAGAGAAATCCCTTACCCGTCACATTTTCTGATAGTGTGGGAGCAGCTTTTGGAAACAGAAGCGCACTATTAAAATGGTCTGTTCATCTAAATTTATTTTCTCTTGTTAAAAATTCCTCCTCTGGATTGCAGTCTCACTTGACTCCTTTGGCATCAAAGAAGTGTTTAATAGCATAAAATTGGAAATGAAAGACAAGATGCTTAGTAATCTGCTCTGTGTGCCAGGCTAACAGTGGACTGTCAAGGCCAAGTGTTTTCCTGCAGATGATTCATTGACAAGAGGAGCCAGCATAGACATAGAAGAACCAGAACTTTGAAATCCTTAGACCTCAAATATTTTACCAGTGAAAATGAGAATTTATATCTCTAGGTGTCTTTTCCATTCCCCTTTCATCAGCAATTAATGTTTATTTTCCTTCTTCTTAGATGTTTCTGCCACTGTTTGTTTAATGGTGTGTATATGCTTTTATAATTTGCGTGTTATCACTTTGTATAATTATTATGTGTGATTAATCCTGCATGTTCTGGAAAACTGCTAGGTTTTCTTTTTTTTTTTTTTTTTTCAACGTTTATTTATTTTTGGGACAGAGAGAGACAGAGCATGAACGGGGGAGGGGCAGAGAGAGAGGGAGACACAGAATCGGAAACAGGCTCCAGGCTCTGAGCCATCAGCCCAGAGCCCGACGCGGGGCTCGAACTCCCGGACCGCGAGATCGTGACCTGGCTGAAGTCGGACGCTTAACCGACTGCGCCACCCAGGCGCCCCATTTTTTTTAATTTTTTTTTCAACATTTATTTATTTTTGGGACAGAGAGAGACAGAGCATGAACGGGGGAGGGGCAGAGAGAGAATGGTTTTCTTATTTAACCAGAGGGAATGTCTTTAAGTCTTTGTATTATTCACATATAATGCAAGTTGACAAGAACTCCTGTGAATGGAGCAGAGTATGAAAAGTCTGTATTTAAAAGTCTGTGCTGAAGTAGCTGAGAAGATGGCATTATTTTCTCCCCTTATGCCCATCCCTGTGGTACTTGGTAAGTACAGATGAATTTTACATGTGGTACAAAAATATTTTGGATATCAGAGTAATAGGCATATTGTATTTTACAATAGAATAAATTGCAAAACATGATAATGCTCCTGATAGCAAAATAGGGATGCTACTGTTATCAAAGTATTTATGACATAACTCTTGGTGCATGGATACCAGTCCAAAGACCGTGATATTAGATAGATGGATGGATTTTAGATGGATGGATGGATGGATGGATGGATGATAGATGATAGAGAGACAAAGGGAGAGAGAGGACTATAATATATCCATACAAGACAAATAATAAATTGCTATTTTGACAAAAGAGGTATTTCTCCTCAGATTTTCAGCTTATGATTTGCAAAATCATCTCTCTTAGTAGGCATTAGGACTTGACAATGACAAATGCTTCTTGCCAGATTTCTGTTCAAATTACATTGGACAAAAAAGCCAAGCACATCGACAGCAAAATATCAACTTTTGTTCTAACCGAGATGGAAGTATGTGCCTTATGAATGACACAGTCATAGGCTCTACTCTAAAACTGACACCTCACTCCACAAGGACAGGGGCTTTGTCTCCAGTTTATGGGATGGCTAGGATCAAGCAGGGCTACACATCTCAGATACAAAGTGAGAAAGGGACGGGAGAACTTAAGCTCCATGTGTCTACTTCTCCACCTCAGACGCACCAGACAGATGTCTCACTGTTTCTTGGTAGAAAATCATCACTTAAATTCTCCTTCAGAATATCTTTTCAATCTCTGACTTCAAGGCCATTCTTCCTTGATCATCTTTCTTGCACTTGAAGTCATTATTACACAGTGTCTTTATTCTTGTCTAAACTTTATTTCATCACATTGATCATTTATGCTGATACCTTTTACTTTTTTAGTTTGTTTTGATTCAAATATTTCACTTTCATAAATTTCCAAATTCTACTGATTACACTAGCTGTTGAGAATAGCATTTTTAAAAACACTTTTTAAAAATTCTTCTCTAAAAGGTTCTTGGCTTAACGGCACTAAAATGAATTTTAATGAATATGATCAGAGCAGAGATAGCATGGAGAAAAAACAAATTACAAAATCGTGCACGTGGTTCATTCAATGTACATATAGGTAATGATATTGGGAATTACAATTCCACAACAGCCAGTCTCCCTTCCTAATGAAAAGAACCTCTTAGGAATAAAATAGTGATTCCCCCATATTAGATGCTAATAGGTAACACTGGGTGAACAGTGTTCCACCAGTAATGAAAGTTTTAATGTGACAAATAAGTGTACTTTTCACTTATTAACTTCTCTAAAATAGGTTGGATTGATGGCACTGCTACTCACAGGGGATGATACATAACTAAATGGTTTCTATGTTTTGTTTTAATACCACTCAGAGTTTAGAAATGAGTCTTACTGGGCTTCCCCTCCTGGAAGCTCTTTTATGGGTAAAATAGATTTTAAAACAACTTCAGCAAGCTAAGGATATTCATTTTTCATGATTATTAAAAATGAAGCAAGTTATGTTGTGTGCATCAATCCTTCATTAGTAGCAATTCTAATAATTTATGTTGTAGAATTATGGTTTCATTTATATTATTGTTTAATGAAATAAATGGCTTCTGGATCCATGAATTTCCTATGAGCAAATATTCCTTGGGTGGAAAAAAATTGAAGATATTCTACAAAATTTATATGATGCTCCATGCTAAATTTGGCAGATGCATAGCAGAATCATTACCTACCTCTTGAAAACGAGTTAAATGTTGGAATGTGTCATTACAATCTGTTGGAAGCCTCCAATGTCTCACTTTTAAGTTTTCGTTGACTTTTTCTTCCACTGGAAAAATGTTGCATTTCATTCTTGCCTAAGCCATAGGATTATTAAAAATGACCAATATGTCAGACAAATAAACAAATATGCCTGCTTTGTTCACATCTGGTTCACAGTTGGAATCAAACTGGTTTCTTACCTGACAAAAACACCACAAGACCTTTTCTTAGTGCATATGTTCTTGATAGATGCTCTAACTTCAATAAACTTATTAGCTCAGCCTGCACTTATAATTATTTAAAATCACTTTGTGTTTTATCACTTAATGATATTTAAATGAAAAATATCAAATATAACCCATTAGCCTTTACATAATTTATAATTTTATTACATCACTAAACACACTGTTTAATTAAAGTGACTAATTTTTTTTTTACCATAACGTTTTAAATGAAGGAAGCATTGTGCTCTTTTACATTCTGGTACAAGCTCCTTAATTAGAATAACTACTTGAAAATGTTTCTCTGCCATTGCAGCTTCACCATTAGAATATCCTTGTACCCAACATTTCCCTTTTGAACTACATTTGTCGGCAATAAAATAAGTCAGTTTTATGGAGTGCAGAGGTAGTTGTGTTTGTTTAAAGAAAAAAAAATAAGCAAAAGTGTGAAAGAAAAAAGAGAGATCTTCCATCATAAAATCATCAAGTTTAAATCTACATATTCAATGCAATCCATATCAAAATAACACCAGCATTCTTCACAGGGCTAGAACTAACAATCCTAAAATTTGTATGGAGCCAGAAAAGACCCCGAATAGCCAAAGCAATTCTGAAAAAGAAAAAAAAGCTGGAGGCATCACAATCCTGGACTTCAAGATATATTACAAAGCTGTAATCATCAAGACAGTATGCTACTGGCACAAGAACAGACACTCAGATCAAAGGAACAGAATAGAGAACCCAGAAATGGACCCAAAACATATGGCCAACTAATCTTTGACAAAGCAGGAAAGAATATCCAATGGAATAAAGAATTCATCAAATGGTGTTGGGAAAACTGGACACCGACATGCAGAAGAATGAATCTGGACCACTTTCTTACACCATACACAAAAATAAACTCAAAATGTATGAAAGACTTAAAGACAAGACAGAAGCCATCAAAATCCTTGAGGAGAAAGCTGGCAAAAACCTCTTTGACTTCGGCTGCAGCAACTTCTTACTCAACATGTCTCCAGAGGCAAGGGAAACAAAAGCAAAAATGAACTACTGGGACCTCATCAAAATAAAAGCTTCTGCACAGTGAATGAAACAATCAGCAAAACTAAAAGGCAACCTACAGAATGGGAGAAGATATTTGCAATGACATATTAGATAAAGGGTTAGTATCCAAACCTGTAAACAGCTTATCAAACTCAACACCCAAAGAACAAATGGTCCAGTAAAGAAATGGGCAAAAGACATGAATAGATACATTTCCAAAGAAGACATCCAGACACATGAAAAAATGCTCAACATCACTCATTGTCAGGGAAATACAAATCAAAACCACAATGAGATACCACCTCAATCCTGTCAAAATGACTAAAATGAACAACTCAGGGAACGAAGATGTTGGTGAGGATGTGGAGAAAGAGGAATGTTTTTGCACTGCTTATGGGAATGCAAACTGTTGCAGCCACTCTGGAAAACAGTATAGAGGTTCCCCAAAAAATTAAAAATATAACTACCCTATGACCAGCAATTGCACTACTAGGCATTTATCCAAGGGATACAGGTGTGCTGTTTCGAAGAGGCACATGCACCCCAAGGTTTATACCAGCACTATCGACAATAGTGCAAGTATGGAAAGCACCCAAATGTCCATCGACAGATGAATGGGTAAAGAAGATGTGGTATATATATACAATGGAGTATTACTCGGCAATCAAGAAGAATCAAATCTTGCCATTTGCAACAACATGGATGGAACTAGAGTGTATTATGCTAAGTGAAATTACCCAGTCAGAGAAAGACAAATATATGACTTAACTTATATGTGGAATTTATGATACAAAACAGATGAACATAAGGGAATGGAAAAAATACTATAAAAACAAGGAGGGGAACAAAACATAGATTCTTAAATACAGAGAACAAACTAAGGGTTGCTGGAGGGGTTGTGGATGGAGGGATGGGCTAAATGGGCAAGAGACATTAAGGAGGACACTTGTTGGATGAGCACTGGGTGTTATATGTAGGAGATGAATCACTGGATTCTATTCCTGAAATCATTATTGCACTATATGCTAACAAACTTGGATGTAAATTTTTAAAAATAAATAAAAAGAAAGAGAAAAAAAACCATCAAGCTTAAATTGTCCATATGTTAAAAGGAACACCTTTTAACAATATTTCTGCATCAATCAAGTTACAGTGAAAAATACTTTGCTAACATTGTTTGTTCTAACTGGCCCTCAGTACCTGAATATGTTCAAACATGGTGTGTCATTGACAAATGGCACTTGAATTACCTTCTTTGCAGCAGTCACAAAACACTTTCAAGCAAACACATATACTGCAGTAGTTCTAAATGCTTTTGAAATTTTTTATGTTTTTCTCAGTCTTAGCAACCCAAAGTTCTGCTTCATAAGAAGCTTGCAATGCACTCATGTTTATGTGTAAAATATTGAACATCTGCTTCTGTTGACTTTTTAAGTTAATAATCTGTCTTTCAAATAGTTCTTTGGTTTTGAACTTAATTCTTTATGCTTTTTATGTTAATGCCATGTAAGTTTTGAAAGTTTAATTGCCTCATTAGCTATTACATTTCCACAAATAATACAGTGTTGTTTCAGCAACTTACCATCAATTATGGTAAATATATGAGAGGTCATACTTTTAAGTAAAACTAGTATGAACTCATTTGATCCCCTTTCTTCAGAATCATTTTTATTGTCATCATTTGGTTTATTTCTGCTGCTGCATTCACAGAGTTGAAGCTTGTTTCATCAAATGCAAATTAGGGTTAAAATGAATAATACAATGTTTACTTCCCTAATGTAGCTAGTAATATTAAACTATAATTTTTTTAAAGCTCAGTGAAAACTTTAAACGATTGTATAAATTAAAAGTTATAATAGATTGGGTCTATCATAGTTATATAACAGCCTAAACTTAAATGTCTTATGGTGCGTCATGTTTCAGCTGTGCTTGAAAGCACATACAGTTTGTCACACAGCTTTGATAGCAACCACAGTCCTTTATGCTCTTTAACAACAGGACTGCACCAGTCACTCACTTGAATGATAAAAGCACTATACAATTTTCTAAGTGTTTATTCTAATTTCTGCATCTGTCTTCTTGTAGACTGGTAGCAACATGTGGCCTGACACCGCTCATGGACCATTGCTTTCTGAAAGGCGCCATCATTAGAGGGAGTTTCAGACAGAGGTGAATGTCCCAGCTGGTTTCAGCTTGCCCTCCCTGCTACTCATACAGCATGCCACTCTCTTTCTGCTGACCAAGGTCACCACACATCCATCACCAGATGCTCAGTCAGGTTCAAAATAACTCTAGGTCACTCACTGCTACTTGCTTCTAATTCCCTCTCACCCAATTTTGAACAGGTGTGTCTATCAGTCCCCATGTCACTGTTATATGGTGCAAGTATGGGGACAGACACTTCTCTTCCAACCTGACAAATCTCCGGATCTCTGGTTGCCACTACTGGGGAGCCCCGGTGTTAACCCTAGATGATGCAGGTCCTGAGACACTGACATATTTTGTCCAGGCACTAGGATTTAATAGATAGTGATTCATCCATTTCTGTTCACTTATTCTACTTATTACATTCTATTCCACCCTAGTATTTTTCACTCTGTGACCTTCCATCTGTTTTCAATTTACTTCCCTTTCCAGAAGTTTTTGTTTTGTTTTGTTTTGTTTTGTCTTTTTAAGCAGGGCGACTTCATTATTATTCATTTTTTTCTCCCTCCTTCCCTCCTTTCTTTTCTTCCTCTCTACCCTTCTTTCCTTTCTTTTTCTTATGTCACTGTAGTAACCGAGCTAAAATGTTTCTTCTCATTACTCTAGAGACTGGCTAACATATCCATGTTTTGTTTCTTCATGTGTCTTCCTCCTGTTGTCTTACCTTTATCTCATAGCCTCCTCATTACTTTCAGCAGTTCCAGGGCTGGATTCTTCAACCTGGCCCTAATGTGACAGTCCACATTTTTTTCTTTTGTAATCATTGCTAGGTTCAAGTCACATAAGTGTGATTTTTGTTAGACAAGGGACAAAAATTTTTTGATTTATGTACCCCTTTTGTAACCTTTTTCTTTTGCCTAAAATAATTTTTCCTATTTAGACATTACATACAGCAAATTTCTGTATTCTTCCTTTTTTCTAATAGATTAGCACACACATATGAAGTTGCATAAAACATGCATTTGGAGTGTTAAAAATAATTCTGAAATATATACCATGTAACCATGAGCCAAATCAATCAACAGAACACTTGCCAGCAGAGAGTCCCCATTTATTCTTTTGTGATCACACACACACTACCTCCTTGCAGAGAACCAGCATATTCTGACTTTTGTGGTCATCATTTCCTCATCTTTTTCTTTCTACTTTTAATATGCTTATTCATATAGATTAGTTTTTCTTCTTTAGATCTTTAGGTACCTGAGAAAATATTGTGTGAATTTTCAGTGTTTGTTTCTTTGTTAAACATGTGTTTCTAGGATTATATTATGGTATGTAGATCTAGTTTGTTCATTTTCCTTTCTGTATATCAGTTCCACTCAAAGTAGTTCATTCTCAAATGACAAGTCCACAAGGAATGTAAATGAACACACAAGAATGTAAATCAATGTACTGCATCTTCATTGGGAAAATCTTCCTAAAACAAACAAAACCTAGTGTGATTAGTGAAGTAATCGATTGTTTTATTCTGGTAAAAATTCCTTATCTCTTCATAGATCAACAACAGGCATTTCTTTTGCCACTGGCAGTTAGCGGACCACATTTGAAGTATAGTAAAATCTTGGTTTGCAAGCAAAATTCATTCCAGAAACATGCTTGTAATCCAAAGCACTTGTATATCAAAGCAAATTTCCCCATAAGAAATAATGGAAACTCAGATGATTCATTCCACAACCCCCCCAAAAAAATTCATGTAGAAATGATTCTAGGGGCGCATGGGTGACTCAGTCGGTTGAGCCTCGGACCCTGGCTCAGGTAATGAGCCTCAGACCCTGGCTCAGGTATGAGTTCAAGCCCCTCATCGGGCTTGCTGCTATCAGCCTGCCAGTGCAGATCCCACTTCAGATCCTCCGTCCCCTCTATCTGCCCTTCCCCCACTTACGCTCTCCTCCCAAATGAATAAATATTTTTAAAAAAATTATTCTAATACTGTAATATAATACCAAATAATGAAGAAAATACAAAATACAAAGAAAAATCAAAAAATTAACTTTCACTTACTTTTGAAAAGTTTTGTGGCTGGTGTGAGGGAGGAGAGAAGAGAGTTATTGTGTAGGAAGACTTTCACTGTCACTAACAGAATCACTGCTGTCTGTTGGCTCAATGGAATCTTTTTCTGCATGGAGGCCATTGTATACACTCATGCAGATGTTGACTACATACAGTACAGTATTAATAAACTTTTCATGTAGTGTATTTAATGTAACTGGCAATAAGGCAGCAAAGGAAAGGGTCTATATCTGCAGGCAGTCTGACCTAGAATGAAGCAAAGCATTCCTAAGCTTACTCCTGTATGGAAAAGCAAAGGACTGTCCATAGGTGCTTCGAAGTGACAAAAAATACACTAGTGCCAGTCGTGGGCACCTTCCAATGTTCTGAAAAATCACTGATTTATGCCAAACACTGCAGCCTGAGACTGAGCATCTGAGCATGGGAGAAGATCACCCAAATTCCCACAGCAAGAGAGAGAGAGAAGAACCATTGGCTCAGTTGTGATCATGTGACATTCTACAGCAATACTACTCGTATTGCAAGACATCACTCGTTTATCAAGTTAAAATGTATTAGAAATGTTTGCTCATCTTGCAGAACACTTGCAAAACATGTAACTTGCAATCCAAGCTTTTATTATACTTAGAACTGCTATATAGGATTTTATTGATTAACATGCCACATTCTATTTTTCCATCCTATTGATTGAAAATTATGTTGTTTCTAGTTTGAAACAACATTAAAAAACCCAGTTGTTTCATATCATCAATAAACACTAGGTAATGTTAATTTTAAAATGTTTCCCAATATGGTAGGTATAGAGTAGACTTTCATTATGGTTTTACTTGGCATTTCTATATTATTACTTTATGGTATCTTTGAAGAACAAAAATTCTTAATTCTTGAATTTGTTAATCTTTTCTTTACTGTTTAGTGCTTTCTTTTCTTGATTAAAAGAGCTTTTTCCTATCCAAAATAGGAAGATATTTTTCCATAATATCCTCAAAGAGTTAATAGTTCTGCATTTTATACTTACACCTATCCCAAATGATTTTTGTACAAGGCAGGGGCTCATTTTTATTTTTTCCTACAAGTTTCCCCTCCCTCTCTACACTCGTACCTTTGTGATAAATCAAGAGGTGTGTTTCTAGCTTCTTTTCTCTGTATTGCTCTTTTTCTATCCTTGTGTCAATATCACAATGACCGTAGATTCAAAGTAATCCTTGATATCTGACAAGTAATATTTTCCTAGGGTCTGAATTTTCAAGTTTAATTGCATAAAGCTGTTTATAATATCTTGGACATCATGAAGGTTTGTTGTGGAGACTCTGGATACTCTTCTAGTCCTCTAAGAGAGATGATGTGTTTTCTTTAGAAGAAAATTACCCTGGTTAGTCTCAAACTGAAAACTCAGCCTTGCCTAAGTACACAGCATATTGAATCTTCATTTTCCTTACCATATTCAGTTCTTAGCCCAGAATGTTTTCAGTTTACCTCATGAATGCATGTTTTGAAGGTGAGCCAGAAACATGAACAGAATTTAGACACAGAAACGTTGAGTCTTTTCTCTATTTTTGGATCTCTCTCTCTCTCTCTCTCTCTCGCCTTTCTGAAATTCTATCCAGGCTGACACAACTCATTCCCTATTTTTCTAGCCAGAACAATGAAAGGCACTCTATTTGAGTTTTGTGAATCACCGCAGCTACCCTCAGTGTAAAGTCCCCAAAACAGGAAACTCACCCAGGCCAGTAACCTCCTTAGATTTTGGGTCCTCTTCAAAACTGGCCTGCTTTTCCTTACTTTCGAGATCTTCATATTTTGCCTAGATATTACAGTTGTTATCTGTGAGATGTTGGTTTATTAAGAATTAAGTTTTCCACAGTGAAAGTAGAAATTCTCTTTGCTCTTTCTGAAAAATAAGCAAATGTCTTCTAGGTTCTCATTTTTTCCTATATTTTGACTATTTTATCTCTCTGACATTAAAAAAATATATTGGTGGGGGGAAATTTTTGAAAAAATTTTCCTCTGTGAGAGGGTTATTGGCTCAAGTAACATAATATATTTCCACTGAATGGGTAAGTCCTAATGTGATTTCCAGAGTGTGTTGGTACTTTATGTAGGTTTCCTAGAGTAGCTAAAAAATCTTTGTCTCTCAAGGATATGGACTACCCAAGTAGTAAAACTGTGGAATTCTAGACTTTGTTCTCTTTGGCATATACAATTAAACTACAAACTAAGGAATCCACACTAAAAAATACAATTATCTAAAATGGGTGTTACATTACAGAGAGTTTAATATAATTATTAGGATGACCCTGTGCAACAGTTGAGAGAGCCTTTGAGTGTGGATGACGTTCAAACCCATTCAAGTCTCAACTACAGTGTGGTGCCACCTGGTGGTACTTGTCAGATTCAATTTAAATATTAATAGATTTTTGGCTCTAGGGGTTATTAGAGTTTCTAGGACAGTGTCAGTCATTCCATGAGTCTTCCTGTTAATTGCCCATATCTCTAGGCCTAAGTGGACGAGACCTGAACAGAACACTGGAGCTCCTGGGCCCACTTCCATCTCCCATCTCTTCCTAAGTCTGGGTTGCCTGTTGTTTACCCACTTGCACTGTTCATCCACTCCAACTGCCCCTTTATTTCCCTCCACAGAAGGTAAACACTCTAGCTTCCCTAGGTTGAGAACTGGATGTGGGATGAAAACAGAAGTTTATCTCTGATCTTATGTCAAAAACTTTATTATAATAATATTAATTATTGGGGCAGTTAATTGTATATTCTCAATCCAAACTCCAGACTTGCAATGGTAAATGTACTAGAAATGATGACATGATTGCAATGGTTCCTTAGGCAAATATTCCTATTTTAAAAATATATACAATTTTGACTCCTCTGAAGTTCACTTTTCCAAAATGAGCATTTTTCTTTCTATTAAGTCTCCAGGTATAAAACCAGCTAACTCTAGATCTTAACTATAAGCTTCTGCTTACCCCCAAGAAAGTTATTTACCACTTGGTTTCTTTGGGGGCTCATTTGGAAGATGAAACAAAACAGTGTCACCACAAACCATCCTTTTGGATTACTACTCACAGCAAATCTCTTCTTAACATGCCCTCTCCTCCTCTCCTAGCCACTTATGAGATTCATAGATTGTCAAGTTTTCTCTTTCATTAACTTTTTCTCTTCCTGTTTGCTCCTCCCCAGCTTTTATTTTCAAATAAGAGCAAAGGACACTGTACATTTAGTTAGAAGTCAGTGAGAAAAATTCAGGTCAATGTAATTTTAAAAACACCTGTGCTTATCTTGCTGTTGTTATCACTTGGTTTAGACTACTCTACCCCCCTCTCCCTGTGCTTACCTTACATGTAGCAGGCTGTCAGTGTCCCAGCTTACCTTCTTTGCCACGGTGTCATCAGTTATTTCAACTACTAGAATATATATGCTCTATATATGCTCACTCTATATATGCTCACTTCCCTGAAATTTAGTAACCTGGTTATTTTTTCTTACCAACATACATGCTTTTTGCTATTGTTTAAGACCATTTCATGTTTATGTTTATGTTTAAGGCAATGATGAGCTGTCAACACGTGAGAAAGAATTGACTAATGCAACAGACATGCAACTTACTTTCATCTATGAAACTTCTAGTGTTATTAGAAAGAGTATATCCATGAACATTATTAAAGAATGTTATTTTACGTGAAGTATTCAGAAATATTTCCTACACTTTGAATGTTTAAGAAATAATACTTACATTGCCATTTTCAAATTAAACTTGTCACAAAATCTCAGAGGTAAGCTTATGCGATATTTTTATAAGATAAATACAAGCAGACTTGGTATAAGAGCACTATATTCTGATAGTTTATTCTTCTGGGATGGAATAATGACTATGCATAAAAAACTCTCCCAAGTACCAAGATACATTACCTGAATAGAAGCTGAATTGCAGTAGTACTGTGATAACTACTCTATATAAGAAGCAGATTCATTTAGTGTTTTAAAGCATAAAGTCTGGGAATTAGATTTAATGTGTTTAAATTACAGCTCTGAGACATACTATAGATATTAGCTGTCAGATCTTAGACAGGTTATTAATTTTTTTGTACCTCCTTTGATTTTCTCTGTCCAATGTGCCAAATAAGGGTTATTGTGAGGATTAGGTGACTTAAGGAGTAAAAGCATATGGACCATATGTGTTTACTATTATTATTACACAAGATAAAATATGTAAGTATTTTGCCAGTTTTGTTATTATTATGACAATATTATTGCTTTATATAAACATCTATCTATCATCTATATATACATATATAGTAACAATGTTATAACATATATGATTATATGCCAAAGTACAGAATGTATCCTTCTTCTTCTTCTTCTTCTTCTTCTTCTTCTTCTTCTTCTTCTTCTTCTTCTTTTTGGAGTCCTAACATTACTTGAATATCACTTCCCTAGGCAACAGTACAGTGCACTTATCATTCATTTGTTCAAAATAGAATGCCATTGTCTTTCATGAGGACCCAGGAGAGCACCAGACAAGGGTCCCTTCACATGTGAATGTGTGTCTTCTCAAAAAATCCATTTGTAGCATTTGGTAGCAGGTATTTCATTTCTCTGCCTTTTTTGACAAAAAACATTGCATTTGGGTGCCGGAAGTAGTTGTCGCAGGTCACTCAGTTAATTGGGATAAAGGCCCCTCTGTCTTGTCATAAAATACAGTTGGCCAGTCACAATCCCTTCTACTTAGTGACCACAAAGTCTTTCTATGGAGAAAACACCATCAGAATTCCAAAAGGTATTACCATGGATATTGTACATCAAAACCGTTCTATTCAATTGTATTTGAGCAACAAAGCTATAATTCTAAGAACCGTGTATAGCTCTTGAGAAAAAAATTCTTACAAATTTTTTAGTTTCGTCAATCATCATGTTAATATTACTATCTGGTATCACCAGAAAAAATAATTGATGTTTTCATCATAATATATATACAAAAAACAAGGAAATACATGCAATGTTTATCAAGTTTTACAGTGAAAATCAAAAGAGGGAGAAGAGAATTAGTAAATATGTGAATACTTTGAATATATTGATTTGCATGCATTGACCACTTCTTTCTGGGGTAATTTGAAAAGTGAGCATTTTCAAGTTAGGAAAAATGAAGTGTAATAGCTTCAAGTGGAAATTAATTTTGAACATTTACAGAATAGGGTGAGGATATTCATTCATTTGAATTAATGTTGTACAAAGTTCAAGTAAAAATTTAAATCTAGGGGCGCCTGGGTGGCGCAGTCGGTTAAGCGTCCGACTTCAGCCAGGTCACGATCTCGCGGTCGAGGAGTTCGAGCCCCGCGTCAGGCTCTGGGCTGATGGCTCAGAGCCTGGAGCCTGTTTCCGATTCTGTGTCTCCCTCTCTCTCTGCCCCTCCCCCGTTCATGCTCTGTCTCTCTCTGTCCCAAAAATAAATAAATAAACGTTGAAAAAAAATTTAAATCTAAAAATAAAGAGGAAAGTAATTTTCTATTTAATTATCATGCATATTATATATATATATATATGTATATGTATATATATATATCAGTGTTACATACTTAGTGCAACCTTTAACAAACTCTAGTAAAAAGTCCCATTATTGTGAGAGAGAGAGAGAGAGAGAGAACACTGTCTTGGAAATTACCCTGGGATTTATACAGCTTGTAAGTAAACCACAATTGTGTAAAAACATCAAAGGATAGAATATTTATAATACAGTGACATCTATTAATAGGATGGCAATTTTTCTGCTTATGTTATCTTTATTAAACTTGTAAGTATTATGCTTACTGAGATGTTGTAGAGATTAAAATTGAGTTATTTGGAATAATAGTGCTATGGAAATTTAAAGTATCTTAATAATAATTTTTAAAAAACCTATCATGTAAACCATTTCAGAAACTAGCTTAGCAAACCTATAACATTAACAACAATTCTAATTAAATAGAGCAACACATGTAACAGCTTTGTTACTCAATCTCTAGCTAGGGGCATTCCCAAAATTTCTCAAGCTTTTTTTGTTGAAAATATTTCTAAAAAAAAATTAATAGTGTATCTTTTTTGCAAAATAATAGAAACAAGAATGTTCCAGGTTTTAGGATCAAGTAATAGCACAGGGTCACCATTATTACTGGTTCTTTAAATAATAGATATAGAACTAATGGTGATAATGGTGACCTTGTGCTATTATTATATGTTCTATGAACAATATATATAAGCAATTTATGTGAGTAATTTCTTACATATAATTTGTTTATATAAACTTTTCCTATATATGTATATATGTAAATTGTTGTCATTCTTTCTATGTGTGTGTGTGTGTGTGTGTGTGTGTGTGTGTGTGTGTATAAACCTTCTTTCTCTTTCTGTGTGTATATATATAATTTCTATAAATGCATAAAACATACAGGGTAGAAACTTAAACAGACTAATATTCTTTTATTTTTAGTTATTTTATTTTATTTTTAAGTAATCTCTATATCCAGAATGGGGCTGGAACTCACAACCCCTAGATCAAGAGTCTCATGGTCTATCATCTGAGCTAGCTAGGGGCCCCTAGACTGACTGAGTAAAAATCCTGATACTCAGACTTTACACAGATTAATTGCATCGGAGACTCTAGAATGGAAACCAGACATCAGTGAATTTAAGACTCCTCATATTTGAGAACCACTGTACTTAAACATAACTCAAAGTTACCTGCAACATCAAACAAATCCTTAATGTTAGCTTATTTTGTTGCCATTTTTCTGTTGATAGTTTGATTGGAACTTCCAGCTAATCCAGGTTTTATTGTAATGAATATAATGGCTTACATTTTAGACACTTTTTGTTTGTTTCTCCAGGCCCATTACTAGCAAAAGGTAGATTCGAAGTAGTTACAAGTGCCTAATTATGGGTATTATACTTCCCATATAAATAACAGAAACAGAACACCTGTGGAAGTTTGATTTAATATTTATATCTAATTATGTTTCAATTTTCAGCTTAATTTCAATATTGTTTAGTTCATTTATTCCTGTGATATAGATGCTTTCAAAATTTAGTGGCTTAAACAACAAAGATTTTGATTTCTCATAAATAGATTTCCCTGGTGGTTCTTCACTTCCTTTCACTTGCGCTCATGCACACTCATCCATTTAGATGAAGACTAGAAGAACCACATTCTATTTACCAAAACAGTTTACATGTCCAGCCCATACACGGGAGAATAGACAAATAGACTCCACCTTTTGATGGTGAGAACAGCAACCTGCAATGTCATGTTGCAAGGTGTACGATTAGTTGGGAAATATTATAATGATTTACCACAAATATATATGCTCAAATATTCAGACACTCAGTTTGCCTACATGTTCAAATTTGCCTATGCACAGATCAACCAATTCTGAAAGCAAAACTTCACTCAATCCCCCAATAACATGAGAATCCAACTGATGCATTAGTGGTCCAGCACTTCTTCCATTCTTCTTTTAGAATTATAGTTATCTATTTTGTGCTCAAAATATGCACGTGGTGGCGATTTCATCTGTGAAAACTTGAGGGACTTATTATTAATCATTATAACTGAGTACAGATCCTTTCTCAGCATGACTCATAAATATCTTTGAGTTTTAAAGCTCTTTATAATAATATTAATTTAATCTGTAAAATGACATTGCTTGCAATAAATTCCATTTACAAATCTGAATAGGCAATGAATAGAAAGTGGTAGTGTCATTGCAAATTTTTGATGGAGAATGAAAAACAACGGAGCATTGGAAAACATGGAAATATCTTCTTGCTTCTAAAAGATCCTGCAAAGCTGTGACACTAATGAAGATGGAGTTGGCTCCGATGGATTTGCCTATATGCCATTTACTGCCAAAGAAATTGTGATCTAACTAAAAATCTATTATTGATTATTCAATTTAGTGTTTGTATATTTAAATGTTATTCAGGTTAGAATCATGTTGAAATTTGGATTTCCCATCTTAGCACACTGCTGCTGTGGCTAACAACAAAAATGTTAAAATAAAATCATCTTCAGAGTATGATATGGCCATTGGAGGGCTGTTTCCATTTTGTGGTTCATGGCTTCTTCTTAATATCTGATAATGCAATTATTTTTCAGCAAAGAATGAATCTTCTCCATAAAGTAGGTCATGCCCAGAATATTGATGATTTAAATAAAATAATATCACAGCCTTAAAAAGGGTCTTCATTTAGAGATGGTTTTTGCCATGTAAAATATTATTCAAAAATAAGATCTTATCTCCCCTCCACCAAGAAGAAATGTGTAAGAGTAAGGATTTGGTCTCAAATTGTTGAGTGATAATATTGTTGGAATTGAACTTGCTTTTTTTTTTCTTTCTATATTTTACAGCATAACAGTGAAACAAAGGGATTGTTTTTCAGAAACAAAGAAGTGTCTTAAAATTACTCAACACAATTTGAATCTTTCCTGAAACTTGATCTACATATTTCCCGGCAATGTATTTTTACCAACCTTCAAACTAAACTTCTCTGTTAAATGTATGACTTGATAGCGATGTCAGATATGAAACTACTGTAAGTACTTTCCCTTTTAAATTTCAGTTGTCAAGTCACGTTATCTAGTTTATACTTCTCTGAATTATATTCAGTGCTTTCCCATTCTTTGCTAACACAACATCTCATAAAATCACATAGGGTAACATAATATGACAGTTAAATTTAAGAGACCTCTTATTTTATTTGAAATTCAACCAATGTTCCAATTTAATGGCAATAGATGATTAGAGAAGAAATGACATCCTCATTTCAGAGATATTTTTACTCCAATGTATTTTTAATGCTCTCATGTCTTTTATTATTTTGACAGGTTTTCAGAAACAGTTTCAGAAGCCCTTGTTTGGGGCCTGATTTTTTCCAATGAGAGATATTTAAAAGTTTCATGAGCACACTATTGTAATATATGATACTATTGAATGAAAACATTCTTAAAAGGTAATTTAAATATTTACATTGTTGATAAAACCTTCTAGTGACAACACCTGCAAAATAACTAGGAGGCAAATGACTTTCTCTACTCAATAGCATGCAATCTGAACCAGAACTCACCAATAATGATATTGAAAAAGTTCTGATGACACAGTGATGGCACTTACTGAAAAGGGGTCATGATATGTAAGCATATGATAATATATCTGATAATTAGAAGCAAAAGACAAATCAAATAACAAAAGATGCATACACAAGATCGGATGTTGATTTAAAAAAATAATATACTCTTCTTCCTGGACATTTTAAGTGTCTTAAAAGATATCATCTCTAAATAAACAATGCTTTCATGGGAAAACAAACACACCTTGGTACTTTTCAGGTAGTATTTTATACACTGCAAATTCTAGAAACAAAGTGGATTCACATGTATTGCACCACGTGATCCTCACAAACATCTGCAACTCCATTGATTTCTCCTGTTAATCAATGGAAAACATGAAAATCTCCAAGATCAACTGGCTTCTATATTCCACAAAATCATGTGGCAAAGTCCCAATGATGATTTCAAGTTGCCGCTTTACCACAGGTAAAGTGCTGTCTTTAGTGACATATGCTGGTCTGACCCTCTTCTCCAAGCGCATTATCCTGGACTCATGACTAACCAAAACTCCAAGAGGTTTTTGTTTGTTTGCTTGTTTGTTTTAAATGTTTTCAATTTGTAGCACTTGTGCTTACATTTTGTGTGTAGGTCTCTTTGCCTTCTAATGCAGTAAAATTTAATGCAGTAAAATCTTAAGTACTGAAAATTTATAAAGAGAAGCCATGAACCTCTTTTAGCAGGTGCAGTTGGGCGGAGACAGATCCTATAGGGCAAAAGAGCCATCAGAGCAATACAGGGCTAAAATATTACCTGCTGTTTACAGAACAGCCTCTAAGGAGTTTAAAGCACGTTACAAATCCAATTTGACTAATCCCAGTGAAGGGTGTGGAGCTCTGCAGAGAACTGCAAATGATCACTGCCCTCGTTTACCATCTCCACTACACTGAAGAGGGACTGTGCCTTCTACTCGAGTATCATAAATCTGTGACACAGCTCAGGCTGGTGCAACACGAGCGAAAGCTGAGGAATGAGGCAGAGAAAGACAATGGAAAGAGGGAAGAAGCTAAAATTATTAGAAGAAAAAAACATTGTTTCCTTGCCTCACTAAAGCCTTCCAAGGTCTGGTCTACCTCGACCACATGTCTGACACTGCTGCTCCTCTCTCTCCATATCTGTCGTGTTTAATATTTGAATGTATTAAATCATGGCAGCTGGTCATTTTAAAGTTTTGCCCACTTTATCAGGAGACTAACATCCCAATAATGTTCATAGTTTTAGGGGGACGGCTTCCAATTCTACCAAGGTTTATCTTTTTTAGTTTTTCTCTTCAAACTTAATTGCTTAAGTAGTTCATAAATATAGTAGCTATCTTTTCAGGAGCACCTCTACAGTGACAGCCACTCTTAAGGTGCGATTTTCCTCCTTATACGATTTACTCCTCATTACAAACTTACAAGTATTAGTGTACAAATATGATTGAATAGTATTCAACCTCAAAAAAGAAGGAAATCCTGCCATATGCGACAACATGGGTGGACGTGGAGGACATCACGCTAAGAGAAACAAGCCAGATACAGAAGGACAAATACTGCATGATTCCACGTATATGAGGTATCTAAAATAATCAAATTCATGGAAGCAAAGAATATAATTGTGGTTTTTAGGGGCTGAGGGAGAGCAGAAATGAAGATTTGCTGGTCAATATGTATAGAATTTCAGTTATGGGGGATGAGTAAGTTCTCATGAGCTACTATGCAACATCATGCCTATAGAAAACACTTAAAAATGTGCAAGGGTGGAGCTCATGTTACATGTTATTACCACAGTAAAAGAAACATAAAAAGAAAAATAGACTCCATGCTCATTTGAGTTATGAAGAAGCAGAGATTCAGAGATGTTAAAGAAATGCGCCAGGGTTATAGAGATGGTAAGTGGTAAAGCAGAACACACTGTTATCATTCAAGGTTCTCAAGACAAATATGAGCAGAAACTACAGATGGAGATTATAATATTATCTATTAGCTATATGATACATAATATTATTATATATACAAAATATATATAGAGAGAGAGACTTGAAGGAGTTGACCTGTGTGATTTTGGGGTCTGGCAAGTCCTAAATTCACACTGGAAGGCAACTGGCTGGAAACTCAGGTAAAATTTGAAGTTGCAGCTTGAGTCCTAAATCTACAGGTCAGGACATCAGGCTGGAAACTCAGGAAAGGATGTCTACATTACAGTTTTGAGGAAGAATTCCTTCTCTGGAAAACCTCAGTTTTTGCTTTTAAGGTTTTGGACTGATGGGATGAGTGAGGTCTACCCACATTTTTGCAGGTGATCTCCCCTACTTAAAGTCAAATGTGACTTGTATCTACAAAATACCTTCACAGCATCATCTAGAGAGAACTTGACCAAGCAGCACTGAGCACCATTTCCTAGCCAGGAAATGGTTTTAGTTGACACATAAAATCAACTGTCTACAATACCTAAAACCCCAAACCATGTGCTGAACAGTCACATGGCAATGCTTTCAATATCTGAAATTTTTGGAGTTCAATATCTTACCTATAATTATGTAATATAAGTTGTTGGCATTCCAATTACCTATTTACTTCAATGCATTTTTATTATGTAGTAAATATGTGTGTGTATGTGTACATATATGGATACATATATACATCTATATGTATATACTAACCAATTTAGACTGAGACTAATAGTTGGCCAATCAGAATTAACAAAAAGTAATAAATAATATTTTTTTTAAATGTTAACACATTTTAAAGCAAAGGAGGTGTAGTTTACATAAATTTCATTAATTAGCAATTTATACTATTTTGGTGATTAATGCTGTGTAAACTTTTTATGTTAAATAATTCTGTAAATGAAACCTCTCTATCTATATATTTTTGACCTTTTTAATAATCTATGTGCCATGTAAGTGGCACCAATATTTTCCCTCCTCAGGTTGATGCACAGAACCACAAATTAAACTTGATATTCACCATGTGTGGTATTACATTATCTCAGACACTGTGTCCCCTTTGAAAACCACAGTGGAGCAGAGATGTGCAAAACAGTAGTCTAGCTTGTTATAGGTATTCGCTGCTATTTGGTCATGTACACTCATCCAAAATTTGCTCTGATTAGTAAGTGCCTGTAACTTTTATTTTGGTAAAGCTTCATTCTGCTAATCTCCTAAAATGGATCAAATCTAAATCTATGGCAGATAAGATCACTACAATTTTTCTTTGTAACCCGAGGGAGAAAAATACTCTAATATTTTTTTTATAAAACCTCTGCTTGTGGAGACTTTTCTATAAAATTAAATTTATCAAAAATGTGTTTTCCCCAAAACAACGTGTGAAATGTATGATTTTCAGATCACATTTTGTTTAGATATTTTATAAATAAATGTCCCTAAGTCATCTGTAAAGCAGATTTTGTATCAGATTAATGCTTTAGAAATGAATTTGGTGGCATTCTAATTATAATTAATACCATACTTAATATATTACAATAACTACTTTAATTCCCTTAAAAACTTGTTAATATTTGTATTAAAATTGAGAGAAAAATCTTCAAAGCTGTCAATAGTCAGAAAGACATTTGCTACCATAAGTGACTTCTATGATAATTACAAAAATGTGGACCTGAAAATATTATTAAGTGACAAAGTCACACAGGTTTTGAGAAATTACACCACAGTTGCTCATTAACAGGTCTACATTAATGTAAATCTCTTTAAAGATTTATTTTCTCATTGTTTTGAAGAACAGTAACTTTACTGATATATTAATGACCTAATTGTGACTAGCTGATCCCATTTTCATTTGAAGGATCGTTCCCTTGATCCATTCAATAAATACTGTATATGGGAAAACGGAATTTGGATTGATGGGCAAGAATTGTAATCAGCACGCACAGATTTATGGGTTGAGGGAATAATGTGATTATGCAAAGAAAAATGAAAAGATGTTTATGGGCCATTGAAGAACAACACAGAGTATTTGTGTTTAGTATGTCATGACTATGGAAGGTAGCAGGAGGAATTGTATGAAATTCTCATTGTCTTGTAAGTGTACAGGAGACAGAGTACTAGAAGTCTGTGTGTTGTGCCTTTATTTTCTTTTGTCAGTGACAGAATAAGATGGACTGTTGAAGCAGCAGAATCTTTGGAAATTCTCCAGATTCATATTTCTAAACAACATTAGTCCCCAGCAGTATGACTTTTGTAGGATTACATTGTTCTATAAATCATTGTCCAGGGGGATTCAGGAGCCAAAAATGAGTATTATCTGAAAATTCCTGAAGCAGATAATCACCAAAATAATTTGAGTTGAATATCCTGACATCAAACAAATTATTTAAAAGTTAATGGATGAAGTTGGAATTGAAATTGTCTCGACATGAGATGTAATCATTGTATAAAAGAAGACAAAAAATGGCATAACACAAAGATGAATACATTTGAGGACTAATATATATATTAGTATACATATATATTTAGGATTTAGACAAATAAAATCATCTGTGTAATTCCACAGTAGACCTTTTCTCCTTTTTCAGCTAGATTCGATGTCCCTTGTCTAAAAGTACCCAACAGAGATGAATTGGCATACTAAGAGTTCTGCAGATATGAAAAATGGATTCAATTTTTATATCAATTAGCTAATCAACAGCAATTAAGATTGCAATTAGTGAAGTGCCAACTTCAAAAACTGTAGAGCTTAGGCTCTCTTGGAGTAAACTGACAGTAAAGTATGTTGCCTCTTCAGAGTTTATTGGACTTCATCAAATTTGCTGATATAACCAAACTCACCTGAATGAACTATAAAAATTGATTATCTGTGAACACTTTATCCTGAAATGTGGATTTGTGTGTGATTTTGAAAACTAGGGAGAGTTTGTTGGAAAGTTGAACTTCATCTTTGCTAGTTGCTTCTTTTTATTTTTGACATTTTTATTGCCCCAAATGTAAAGCAAACAAAGTTTGCTAATATTTTATTCTGATTTACAAGCTTCACAATAGGTTTCAAAATTGTTTCCTGCTAGATAGAATATTTTAACTAGTAATTTTTAACTATTAAAAAATTGTGCATTTCCCATCAATAACTAGATGAAATTTTGTTTCCTATAAGGAAGTTCATATGACTTCATTACAAGTGAATCTGATGTTTTCAGAATTTCCTTAGAAAAATGTCTCTGCATCTTGTCATCTTAATTCGTAATTGTTAGCTCATTATATTGACTCCCTGAGATAACAGTGACATGGAAACCTATCTTTTGCTAGCATATAACATAGACCAATTTGAAAACAACTTGATTCCCATGTAGGTGATTTGTACTAGTAAAAAGTGTAAACATAAGGGGTATGTTAAATTAGTTTTTCACTTTGAGATGGGCATTCAAATAGACATAAAATTAATACCTGGCACTTCTGTTTTCATAATAATGGACTGTCAATGGCACTAATATTATTCAAAATTGGGAATTCAGTTTGAGTTTATAGTTCCACTATTTAAGAAAGTACATCCCCAATGGCTAAGATAGCAATCTCAGCAGTTAGAGACAGATGGGGCTAAGTCTTGCTTGTATTGCCACATCTTATATAGGGTTAACAGGGTTAACAGGGTTGCTTTTTATGTAGCAGGAGATCACAATGCTACCTGGATCTTAGGGTTGCTGAGATGATCATATAAAATGATATATATCACTTACCAAGCCCACAGTAACTCCTGAAGACTTTTCTCATGCTTTCCTTCCAACACCCCCTTCCAGCTCACCCTTATTCCCCAGTCTAGACAGGATGAAGTATGAGCTCGTTGGCAAACCATGTCCTGAACTTGCCCACTTTTTACACCTTTGCTGAGTCACCAACCACCACCCAAGTTGCCTTCTCCTAGTTTCCCCTTTTAAAAAACTACCTACTTTTTAGAGCAATGCTTAGATGTCCTTATTTATGAAATCTCACCCAATTTCCCCAGCCTAATGTTCTGGCTTTCTATGAAATTATGTTGCTTCTTTTTACACATTTCATATTTTTCCTGGGATTATATGAATTTGTGAGTGTGCAGTTTTAACTTCTTATAAGTAAACATGGATATACAAAAAACAAAAATCAAACCCTTATAAAGTAGTAATTATGTTTATTTGTCTATATCTTGTCTTTCTGTCTCCATCGCTCCACCCATCAATCCATATTATCACTAACTTGGGTTTTTATCATTCTTCTTTTGCTCATTTTCTCTCTTACAAGTTTGTTTCCTACATGTCCATTAAATTTCCCCACCTATAGTCTCTGCACTGGCTATAGTCTCTATTGTGGATTATATTTCTCCTAGATGTTTAACAGACTGAGTCCTTCACCTCTTTCAAGACATTTTTTTTTTTAACGTTTATTTATTGTTGAGAGACAGAGAAGGACAGTGTGAGCATGGGAGGGGCAGAGAGAGGGGGAGACACAGAATCTGAAGCAGGCTCCAGTCTCGGAACTGTCAGCACAGAGCCCGACGCAGGGGTTCAACCCACCAGCTGTGAGATCATGACCTGAGCAGAAGTCGGACGCTTAACTGAGCCACCCAGGAGTCCCTATCCCTTTTAAATCACTACATATGGACTTTTTTTTTTCCTTAGCACTAACTACCTTCCAGTTTATATTACTCATTTATTGTGCTTATTGTGTATTTTTATGTAATCACGCTATAACACAAACCTTGTGAATGTTGTTAGTGTCTAAAAGAGAAACTTAATTACAGAGACACATATAAGATTTGTGCATGGTGTGTGGCGGTAGTTTCTTTTTTTTTTTTTTTTTTAATTTTTTTTTTCAACGTTTATTTATTTTTGGGACAGAGAGAGACAGAGCATGAACGGGGGAGGGGCAGAGAGAGAGGGAGACACAGAATCGGAGACAGGCTCCGGGCTCTGAGCCATCAGCCCAGAGCCCGACGCGGGGCTCGAACCCACAGACCGCGAGATCGCGACCTGGCTGAAGTCGGACGCTCAACCGACTGCGCCACCCAGGTGCCCCAGTAGTTTCTTTATTCTCATTGCTGAGCAGTATTCCATTGAATGGGTACAATACAATAGCTTATCTATCCTATTCTATTGGTGAAGGTAGTTATTGTTAATTTGGGGTTATTTCTAATTTTTGACTTTTAATGAAGCCAAAATATGGTTCATTGAAAATATCAACAAATTAATGAAAACTTAACTAGACTAATTGTATGAGAAAGAGGAAGAACACAAATTGTCATTATCAGAAATTGAAGAAGGGTTAAAAAATCCTAAAGACATTAAGAGAATGAAAAGAAGTAAGTGCACAGTTTTTAACCAGCCAACTTGGCTACTTAGAACAAATTAAAAGAACTTTGCAATTGTGAGTTAGACAAAAAATTTTTAGATGTTACAAAAAAAACCCACTAACACACAAACAAAAATGATAAATTTGAGTCTACCAAATTAAAACCATTTGATCTTCAAAATATAAAATGAAATACAGGAAAAAGCAAGTGACATAATGGGTCACATAATTATATGACGCAATACATATAACTGACATAGGACTTGTAACCAGACTATATAGTCACTTCTTATACCTTCATAATAAGGAGGACAAAAACTTGAGAGTATGTTAGCAAAAGATATGAACAAGCATTTCAAAACAGTGATAGCGTAATGCTGTGAACACATGAAAAGATGCTGAAAATCATTCCGTCATTAGGGAAGTGTAATTTAAAACCACAATGAAATACACATTTATTAAAATAGCTAAAAATACAAAGTAGGCAATAGTTAAGTGTTAAATTAATTACACAAGGCAGCTGTTAGACTGAGGTAGTTCTAATGCTGTGGCTACTTATCTAAGCAAAACAAAATCTAATCCTGTAAATGCCTCAAAGCTACAAAATCAAAATGCTTAGGACAGTCAATCACAAACAGCCAATGAGGCTTTAAGCTATAGGTCATCAAATAATTTCTTTTCTGCTTCTGTACTATTTCCATGTAAGTTTTCTTGCAGCTCCTATCAGTGGAGCCCTCCTAATCACTTCCAGTTTGTCACTGCTCACTTGGAATAGATATTGGCTCAAATAAAATCTTATAAATTTTAATATGCCCTAGTTTATCTTTTAACGCAAGTATTGGTGAAGATGTGGAGGAAATGATACTCCAATAATCTGCTTAAGAGAATATAAAAGTATATGGTCTCTTTAGAAAGTACATCAGCATGAATGAATCTCTGAATTGCTATACCAAATGCAGGGAGCAAGGCACAAAAATTTTAGACATGTTAATGCTAGAAAATGCACACCAATTTTTGGCACAAATATGACAAAAAGCAGATTGGTTGTGCCTGGGACCAGATGTGGGTAAATAACAAACTGTAAAGTGTCACAAGGAATCTTTTGGAGATTGTGGGAGTGTCTTATATCCTTAGTGGTGGTTGTTGATGTGTGTGTGTGTGTGTGTATATCTATATATCTATATATCTATATCTATCTATATCTATCTATCTATATATATATATATTGCCATCAAAACTCATTGAATTGTACAACTGAAATGGATGTAGTTTATTTTATGCGTATTTTCACTCTCAATAAACTAATAAAGAAAATAGTTGCCCCAAGCAGGTGGGATATCCTCAAAAATATTGAGGGAAAAACAAGAAAGAAGGAAGGAAAAAAGAAAAAGAAAGAAGGAAGGAAGGAAAGGGAAAATAAATGAAAAAGGAAACAAAGAAACTCAGAAATGGAAACTGGCCATTTGATTCTATTTTTTTTTTAATTTTTTTAATGTTTATTTATTTTTGAGACAGAGAGAGACACAGCATGAGCAGGGAAGGGGCAGAGAGAGAGGGAGACACGGAATGTGAAGCAGGCTCCAGGCTCTGAGCTGTCAGCACAGAGCCCGACGCAGGGCTCGAACTCACGAACTGTGAGATCATGACCTGAACCGAAGTCGGACACTTAACCGACTGAGCCACCCAGGCGCCCCTGATTCTAATCTAATCTCATGTTCAATCTGTCTCCTCTGACACCTCATGGGCTTTTTATTAGAAAAAATATTTTTAATTTTTTTTTTTGTTTATTTATTTTTGAGAGGGAGAGAGTGTGTGAGTGCACGAGGGGCAGAGAGAGAGGGAGACACAGAATCTGAAGCAGGCTCCAGGCTCTGAGCTGTCAGCGCAGATTCCAACACAGGGCTTGAACTCACAAATTGCGAGATCAGGACCTGAGCTGAAGTCGGACAGTTAACCAACTGAGCCACCCAGGTTCCCCTAGAAGAAATATTTAACTGCAAAATTGGTTCTATAATTACCCTCCAGCCAGATGTCACCAGAAACATATCCGTAATTGTTATGTTTATTAATTGTGTGTCAAGGGAAAATGCTCACCACAGAATATCTCAGTAAGAGGGTTTTAAAAAAAAAAAACTTATGAAAGGATTTGGACTCATTTTAGGTGATTTTTGTAGGGGAGAAGGGATTTAAGGAAGTGGGACTGTCAGAAAGTTGGAGTACAGGCGTATATTGTCTTATCGTGCTTTATCTGCTGCACATTGCAGATAATTTTTTACAAGTTGGAAGTAAATAGCAACCTTGCATTGAGCAAGTCTCTCCAACAGCATATCCTCACTTAGTTTCTCTGTGTCACATCTTATTAATTTATATAATATTTCAACTTTATCATTATCATTATATTTGTTATGGTGACCAGTGATCAGTGATATTTGATGTTGCTATTTTAATAGTTTCAGGACACCACAAATTTTGCCCATATAATACTGCAAACTTAATAGATACACGTTGTTTATGTTCTGACTGTGCTACTGACCAGCCATTCCCCCATCTCTCTCCCTCTCTTTGGGCTTCCCTATTCCCTGAGACACAAGAATATTGAAATTAGATGAATTAAGAATTCTACAGTGGCCTCTATGTGTTGAAGCAAAAGGAGGAATCACACATATCTCACTCTACATCAAAAGCTACAAATGATTAACTTAGTGAGGAAGGCATGTTGAAAGCTGAGATAGGCTGAAAGACCTCTTGTGCCAACAGCCAAGTTGTGAATACAATGGAAAGTTCTTGAAGGAAATTAAAAGTGCTACTCCCATGAACACATGAATTATAAGAAGGCAAAACAGCCAGATTGCTGGTAGGGAGACAATTTTAGTGGTCTCATCAAACCAGCTACAATATTTCCTTGAGCCAAAGCCTAGTCCAGAGAAAGGCCCTAATTCTGTTCAGTTCTATAGAGGCTGAGAGAGAGGTGATGAAGCTGCAGAAGAAAAGTTTGAAGCTAGCAGATGTTGGTATATGAAAGAAGCCATCGTCATGGCATAAAAGTGCACAGTGAAACAGCAAGTGCTGATATAGAAACTTCAGCAAGTTATCCAAAATATCTACCTAAGATAATAAAGGTGGCCACAATAAACAACAGACTGTTCAATGTAGACAAAACATTCGTATATTGGGAGAAGATGCCATCTAACACTTCCATAGCTAAAGAGGAGAAGTCAATGTCTGGCTTCAAAGCTTCAAAGAACAGGGTGACTCTTTTATTAGGGGTGAATGCAGCTGGTGACTTTAAGTTGAAGCCAGTGTTCATTTATCATTCCGAAAATCCTAGGGACCTTAAGAATTGCACGGAGTCTACTCTGCCTGTGCTTTATAAGTGAAAAAACAAAACCTAGATGGGCACATCTGTTTACAACATGGTTTATTAAATAGGTTAATCCCATTGTTAAGATCTACTGCTGAGGGGAAAACAAACAAACAAACAAACAAAAAAGATTCCTTTCAAAACACTGTTGCTGGTTGACAATGTACCTGGTCACCCAAGAGTTCTGATGGAGATATACAAGATTAATGTTCTCACGCCTGCTAACACAGCATCCATTCTGCAGCTCATGGATCAAGGAGTAATTTTGACTTTCAAGTCTTATTATTTAAGAAATAAATTTCCTGAGGCTATAGCTACCACAGACAGTGATTTTTCTGATGGGTTTGATTTGCTGCAATCTCGTGATAAAACTTTAACACATGATGGTTTCTTCTTATGGATGAGCAAAGATGGTGATTTCTTCAGATGGAGTCTACTCGTGGTGAAGATGCTGTGAAGATTGTTGAAGTGACAACAAAAGATTTAGAATATTACATTAACTTAGTGGATAAAGCAGTGGCAGGTTGTGAGAGGACCGACTCCTATATTGAAAGAAAAAAAAATTGAGTAAAATGCTCAAACAACATCACTTACAACAAATTAATCATTTGTGAAAGGAAGAGCCAATCGATGCAGCAAACTTCATTATTGTCGTATTTTAAGAAATTGCCACAGACACCCCAACCTTCAGCAACTTTCACCCTGATCAGTCAACAACCATCAACACTGAGGCAAGACCTTCCATTAGTAAAACGATTATGACTCACTGAGAGCTCAGATGATGGTTAGCAATTTTTAGCAATAGAGTGTTTTTAAATTAGATATGTACATTTTTTAGACATAATGCTATTGCACACTTGATCAACTACAGTATAATGTTAGCTTTTATATTCACCAAATAATTCATTTGACTCACTTTATTGTAATATTCATTGCAGTGGTCTGAAACTGAACCCACAATTTCTCCAAGGTACACCTGTAATTCTGTACCTGTTTATTTTAACAAATTTTATCTATTAGAAGCACAAGGTTAAAGCTATTATTAGTAAACAGCCAGTAGTTACTCATATTCTTCAGGATAAATGTATATTTAATTGTTTTGCATTTTCGACAATAGTCTTGTTTCTTTACGTTCAGACAAGATTATCGAGTTGCTTTGTCTTTGTCATATATATATATATTTACATTTTATTTATTTTTGATAGAGAGAGACAGAGCACAAGTGGGGGAGGGGCAGAGAGAGAGGGAGACACAGACTCTGAAGCAGGCTTCAGGCTCTGAGCTGTCAGTACAGAGCCCTACGCAGGGCTTGAACTCACAAACGGTGAGATCATGACCTGAGCCAAAGTCAGATGCTTAGCCGACTGAGACACCCAGGCGCCCCTGCTTTGTCTTTGTCTTGATCCATCATGGTCACAGAGTGGCCTTTTTTGATATTTATGTTTCATGAAATTGTTTATGCTTAACAGGAGAGCACCTAGAACTAGAGGTGAGTGAGTGCTATGCTAGCTCACATCAATACCGAAGCCTGGCTGATTGTACTTGACTAGCTCATGGATTTGGGGCTGCTTTTCTCTCTTTCTCAGATCAAAAAAAACCTTGGAAAAGTGTCCTCACAAAGGAAGGGGGGGAGTTTGTTTTTAGTGATATTTGAGACAACAAAACAATATGCAGGTATTAAATAATTTTATGAATAACTGTTTAATAATATACACATTCCTAGAAGTTGAAGAAGTGCATGATTTTAATGAAAATGAATTACCAAAATTGACTAAAATTTTAGCCTGAATTGATTTCTCTACAAGTGGGCTAGACTAATCAGATTTTTTTTTCTGAAATTTGGAGTTTATCTGAGTAAAGTTTGTAGTCCTCCCATGTGCTTTGATCTAAAAAAGTTAGTATTTTTTAATGTTCATATTCTGCCATGTGAAGCAGGTTATAGATTGAACTAAAATCTAATGAACAAAATAAACACATATCAAAAATAAAACAAGAAGTACCTTCTTTGACTCCCTGATGTCTCTCTAGTTTCCATTCCCATTTCTCTTCATGATCCAGCTGCATTATTAGTCTTGACCTTCATGAGATAGCCAGTATCATTATTATATTCCCATTTTATTTGCCTAAAATAAAAAAAAAATTTGTGTTTCTTGCAACAAACAATCCCAAGTAATTCAAGATTAAATATCACTTCACTGTAACTATAAATATTTAATACAGGAATGAAAGGATGTTATATATTGAGAACATATATTTATGTAATATATGACACTAAGAGGTTAAATAATAATCCCTGCTTTGGTAATTTTAATTTATGTCTGTCATTGTTCATTCTTTATCATAACAGATCTAAGACAGACATGCACTTCAGAAATAGCTAAAAAAGATTTTAAAGTTTCATGTTCTTGTGTCTAATACAAGATGTCATGAGTTTGAGTATCCCAGATTGATGCTTAGAAAGGGAGGAGAAATAAAAGGAAGGAGAGAAAATAAGTATATTTCTGTCATTAATATTAGACAAGTTTGAATTCAACAAAAGCATTAAATGATATAAAGGGAATATAGGGGCGCCTGGGTGGCGCAGTCGGTTAAGCGTCCGACTTCAGCCAGGTCACGATCTCACGGTCCGGTAGTTCGAGCCCCACGTCAGGCTCTGGGCTGATGGCTCAGAGCCTGGAGCCTGTTTCCGATTCTGTGTCTCCCTCTCTCTCTGCCCCTCCCCCGTTCATGCTCTGTCTCTCTCTGTCCCAAAAATAAATAAACGTTGAAAAAAAAATTTTTTAAGGGAATATTTATCAAATTTATAATCTATAATAAAGATATAGCTTTCCCAAATTCATGTGAATCTAATAGAATAATATTAAAATTGGGGTGCCTTGGTGGCTCAGTTGGTCAAGAGTCCGACTTCAGCTCAGGTCATGATCTCACAGCTCATGAGTTTGAGCCTTGCATCAGGCTCTGTGCTGACAGCTCAGAGCCTGGAGCCTGCTTCAGATTCTGTGTCTCCCTCTATCTCTCTTTGCCCCTCCCCTACTCAAGTTCTGTCTCTCTCTCTCTCTCAAAAGTAAATAAATAAACATTCAAAAAATTTAAGAAAAAAGAGTAGTATTAAGATGTAAAGTAGAACCTGAGAAAATATAGTAAAATTATGACACACTTCAATATATTGGAAGACTTTAAAATATTAGTCCAAATCCTTGAAAGTCTACCTAGTTAAAATATATGAGCCTATATATGGATATGTATATGAAAGATAGTGTCTATTCTGTTGATAAAATATATATGTATATTAGTTCAATGTGGATGACAGACTCTAAGGTAACCCATGACCCCCTCTCGGTGTTCATGCCTTGGTCTAGTACCCTCCCCTTTCGTGTAGGTGGGAACTATAACTTGTTTCTAACCAATAGAATATGGCAAAGCTTATAACATGTCATTCCCATAATTTTTTTACATCATACAAGATTTTGTTTTGGGAAGACTCTTGCTCTTTTGCTGTCCTTGAAAGAGCAAGCTGCCAAGTTTAAACTAAGAAAGGGCCACATGGTTGAAAACCATGACGACCTCTAAGAGCTTAGGTGGCCCTTGGTTAACAGCCAGCCTAAATCTGAAGCTCTCAGTCCTGTAACCTGAAAATGAATTCTGCCAACAGCTTAAGTGAGCTTCAAAATTGACTCTTCAGTGACCCTCCGCCTAAAAACCCATCCCAGCTGATATTTTTATTACAGCCTGGCGAAACCCTGAAGCCAACAACCTAATTAATCCATGTATCCACTCCTGACCCATAGAATCTGTGGGAAAATAAAC
This sequence comes from Puma concolor, assembly GCF_028749965.1. Classification (NCBI taxonomy): domain Eukaryota; kingdom Metazoa; phylum Chordata; class Mammalia; order Carnivora; family Felidae; genus Puma; species Puma concolor. The sequence goes on along the minus strand of NC_141674.1, from coordinate 137,978,751 downwards.
GGGTATTGGTTTAAGTTGCTAAGTTTGTGGTAACTCGTTACACAACAATAGAAAACCAATATAGGTGATTCTGTAAAAAGTATATACAAATGTGGAAGTGGTATTAGAACTGTAAGTGGGTGAAGACTGGAAGAATTTTCAAGAGCATGATAGAGAAAACTTAAGGTGCCTTGAGCAGATTGTTAGGGAAAATCTTCAGATAAAGATACGGTGGGTGAGGGCTCCAAAGGAAGTAAGGAACATGTTATTAAAAACTGGAGTTAGAGGGATTCTTGTGATGAAGTGACAGAATATTTAGTGCAGTTGACTCCTGCAGTTACACAGAAAGCAGAACCTGTAAGTGGTAAACTTGGTCATATACCTAAGCAGATTTCCTGGAAAAGTATGAGATGGTCACTCTTCCTGCTGCATATAGACACATGTAACATGAGAGAGATCAACTGAGGTAGGAAATGTTAAGTAAATGGAAATGAGGACACAGGACTTCTACAAAGCCTAAGGACATTGTCTTTCAGGTATCTCGGCAGGACCACACATCTGGAAAAGATATGTGAGTGTGACTTTGCTCTAACGGAGTGGACTTCAATAAAATAAATGTGAGACATATAAAGTTCTTGATTAAATTATTTTAGTAGAAACAATGCCAGCTTGGACTAAAATGTAAATAGAGAATACAAAATGAAAGGTGATTACTCGACACCCCACAATTCTGTCTTTCTCCATTTATTTATTTTAAATAAATTATGTTCTATCTCTAATTATAAATATATTTTAAAACATAACAGTCTGTGTTATTAATTTTAAAAGTATATTTTTCTTTCAAATGAAAAATACACACACACACACATATATACACACACACACACACACACACATATATATATATACACACACACACACCTGATGCTTTCAGTTCTATTTTGTCTTTTCCAAAAAAGTTATATATAATTAATTGCTTTTTATTTTAAAATTAATATTAATTAAAAATATATTTTACTCTACTGCATTTGCTTTGGTTTGGTAATTTTTTTCCTGGATTCTTGAGAAGATGTGTGTATGCACAATTTGTTTTATAAATAGATTTAATTAAGATCATAAATCTCTCATACGTTGCCACCACACTTTTTAACCTGTGAATTATTTTGACAATAAATTAAATTTTCTAAATAAATTTAACAATTTGGAGTCTCACTTACTGCCTTTAATGCTATTGACACTGGGGAGGGTATATATCAAATATTTAGAAATTATGTAGCAGACACATATTAGTTATGGATTAACCGTAACTATGGATAACTGCATTATGCAGTCTGTTCTCTCTCTATAAAATCAATTTCCTTAAATTGTTAATTTCATCTAAAACTATTGATGTACATGTATGAAAATCTCTTACTGTTTTTGTTGATGTTTTCCAAAGTTACTGCATAATCTGTTCTTTTTTAACCTTAAGTATTTTGAGAATCTTTCTGGTACCTTAATTGAGGTAATAAAGGACAGAAGGCCAAAGAATTATGTTTCTGATTTCCATCACTTCAATTTAAATTTCATAAGTTAATATGCAATGATCAATTATTTTTGAATGACCATTCTTGTGAAAAAAAAAAAAAAAGAGTTTCAGGAATGTTATAACTGGTCCAGAATAGGAATCTAGGGTTAGATCATAGAAGGACAGTCTCTACATTTTATCTGCTGACCCTTACCATCCTAAACTTTCCTTTAAGAACCCATCATGTATGTATCTATTAGTCATAAATTTGTATGAATTCTTTTAAGACCTATTTATATTTTAATCCACTACCTTTTCAGCATAATGAGTCCTTTATGCATCTTACTTACAGCATACATTTATACTACTTTTAATTTGTTCTCCCATCTACAATGCTTTCTTTAAGGGTCAAGGGATGAAGAAATCTGAACTGTACATGGACTAAAAATGCATGGCCTTATTTTCAGTTTAAAATCTTCAAGCTTGGTTTAGATAATACTTATTATTGATATGACAATGAAAAATTTTAAATGCATCAGGGATTTCCCAGAAAAAGATACATTAAACCTTTGGGTATTAAATAATCTGATGTTATTCTTTCTTAAATGCATATAGTTGTACACTACAGTGGCTACTTTATTTACATTACACTGGAGAGTGCCATTTAAGCCATAAGTACAACTCTACATAATTCAACTTAGTTTAAACATCTTGCTAGAGGAACAGTAATCAAATTTAGCTTCAGGACATACTGTAGACTAATACAAAAGCTCTATATGCACAGTTAAGATTATAGTACAAATGTGGTTCCTATTTTATTATTTGATGAATGGTATGTCAAAAAGTGTTATGCGATTCCATAATAAAAGATGCTATTATAATGCCTCTGCCCAGAAGGACAAAGTTAATCTTGCCGAGAGGACTTGAACTCTCAAATTCGAGAGTTAAGTAAGTTGCCTCGGGACTCGTCCTTTGAGTTATTGGAGTGGAAGAAAATCTATGTGGGCATCCAAATCAGGTCTCCCAACTGTATTAGGCTTCCAAAAGCATGCCTTCTTGATGTTATATGTCTTATGTCAAATATTACTTTAAAATACATTCACAGTTAGATGTCTTTAAGCCATTAAAGCAGCTATTCCTATCAAACTCAGCAAAAAATTCCATTTATGAACAAATAAGTGTAGTAGTTTAGATTTAAGGAGCAGGGATGTGTACACAACCCAACCACAAATTACTTGCAAATAATGAACTTCCTTCTTGACCCATCTCAATTCAATTAAAGCTTTCTAAGAAAAAGCATCATCGCCACAAGGGTACAGTTCAAAATAAAAAAATCTGAGAGCCATAAAATAAATTAATTTATTGGATTATATCATTGGCAAATGGTACTTGAACAGATGAGCTACCTAATAGATATGCTTCACTGGAAGAAAGATTCCATCAGCAATCCATGTGTATCTCAGAACATGATGTAGATGGGGTAATGGTGACCACATGTGGCTAATTAAAAGTGTGGTTCTGAAAACTAGAGGGCATCTTGAATACAAACTTAATTTTTAATTTTATCTGAAACCAAAATGGCATTTTTATTTTATCGATTTGCAAACAAGAGCGTCTGGACAAAACATATTTGTGAAGAAGGTTAGTTTAGTTCTCATTTTAAAGAGATCATCCCTTAATTCTGTGTAACACTGGAGTATTAGTAGTGTGGTTGGTAATGTTTCTCTAACCTATAAGGACAAAATGAAGCTTCACATGTTTTTATTTTTTGCAATATTACATCACATACTTTTGTGTGTAATGTATCATATGAACATCAAAGCTTTGAGATTTCTGTAAACTTGGAGACTCAAAACAAGAAACATAATCATCTGGAAGAATTGTTGGAATAGCAACTCTGAGATGAAAAATCATGACTGACTAAAAGAAGGCATTTAGAATGAAAGTATTTAACAATGGCACCGCTATTGTGATGCTATTAATAATAGACAATTGGGACAGAGTTCATAATGACTTAATCCCTAGTCCATTAACTTTTATGAATTTAATAAAAATCTATTAAAATGAAAATATGCCACATTGAAATTACCAAGCTTGGATATGCTTATTTTTGATGAGTTTCTAGAATGCATTCTGGTATGAATTTCCACCATCTAAGTGAACTGTGAAACAAATTGCTTTATTTACCATTATCCTAGATTTTGTTTTAGCTTGTCTCTTTTAGTTATTCGTAGAAACCAATATGCAGTATAACAAAACAAAGTATTACAGGAATTTCAAATTATTTTCACTGAATTTGTAGAAAACCAGCTATTGTTTAATGAACCCTGATGCTGCAGTTACTGATGGTTAAAACAATAAGTTAGAAATAAATAACTGTTTTTCTCTTCCTCGTTTGAAAGTGCTTGGCATTTTGCTACAGTAAAAAACATAAGGCCCAATGTATATTTTCAAATGATTTTGTAATATTCTGAGAAAGCGATCTAGATGGATTAGGATGATAGGTTGTTGCTTAGAGAAAATGATATCAGAGCTATTGTCTTCTAAGCTAAAAAAAAAAAAAAAAAGTATGCTGGCTTAGCAGCAACAATGCTGAGAGAACAGCATCCCTAGTACATTCCCCTGTCTTTTTCTACTAAGTAGTTGCCCTCATTTACACTTGTACTTTTACACAGAAATGGCGGATCTATCATTTTCTCTGAGCACGGTCTAAAATGTCTTCCTGACTTTCTATGTTTACAGATTTAGTTTTTAACACCCCACATTTGAAATTGTTCACTTGTGGGGCACCTGGGTGGCGTAGTCGGTTAAGCGTCCGACTTCAGCCAGGTCATGATCTCGCGGTCTGGGAGTTCGAGCCCCGCGTCAGGCTCTGGGCTGATGGCTCAGAGCCTGGAGCCTGTATCCGATTCTGTGTCTCCCTCTCTCTCTGCCCCTCCCCCGTTCATGCTCTGTCTCTCTCTGTCCCAAAAATAAATAAACGTTGAAATTGTTCACTTGTGTCACACATTTACACTAGTTTTGTAATTCCCATTTCTAAAAATTTACTTTATCATTCCATGCAAAATACACATATTTACTGTGAACTATTTTTTACCTAGAAGCTTAGTGTTGATTTCTCCAGAACAAAATGTAACGAAAGTAGCATCGTGGAGCGCCTAGGTGGCTCAGTCGGTTAAGCGTCAGACTTCAGCTCAGGTCATGATCTCACAGTTAGTGGGCTCAAGCCTCTCGTCAGGCTCCGTGCTGACAGTTCGGAGCCTGGAGCCTGCTTCAGATTCTGTGTCTCCCTCTCTCTCTGCCCCTCCCCACTCATGTTCTGTCTCTTTGTCTCTCAAAAATAAACATTAAAAAAATAAAGTAGCATTGAAAATTCAGCATGATTTGGATAGGATGATGCATTTTATTATCAACTTTGTACATTGAAATGATTTTATTTGTGTTCAGAATAGCCTTCAATACACATGAAGTTTCATTATATATTTTTTGAGGAGTATAAATGCCTGTGCGATTAACTCAGGGAGGAACATGTACAGTAAAGGAAGAGAGAGGCTTATTTTGGTTAGAAAAAACATAAAACATTTTCTCACTTAGCTTAAAGGGTGTTCTTAAATTAAGGAAATTTGTAAAAATTTGTAAAGAAATGGTACAGATGAAGAGCTAAAAAAGCTGTCTGTTCTTTCCCCAGCTCCATGGGTTTGTGTTCTAGGAACTTTAGAGATGTAAATATTTAAGTGAGAGTACATATCACACGAGGATATTTTCACTGTCACACTAAAAGATGATAGTAAACTTACCAAATAAAGATGTAAGCAATAAAATGAGAAAAAGTCTTGACTGAACATAATAATAAAAATAATAATAATAATAGCAATAAAGGCGGAAACAGCACAATAAGGGCTGTAGTGACTAACATTGATTTAAGACCTATTATCTGGCAGGCAGTAGAAAAGGCAATTTCTCCATAATTTTATTAAAGCATTGTAAGAAATCTATGAAATAATTGTGATCAAATTCCCAAGATATACCATGCCTAGTTTAGAAAAGCAAATGATTTAAGTGACTCGTTTTCAACATTTCTCACAGAGAATGAGAAAGGGTCAGAATGACTGGTGAAATATGGTAAATTTAGTACTAAAAGCAAAGAGCAGATGACCCAATGGGATTTCATTTCTTCCTTTAAAATATAACAGGAACCACATTATGGATTATGCTTACAAGGCAATGCTAGGACTCTGCACGACTTTGTAATATGATAAAGACTCTGGGAGGTCTGTGACATTATATGTAACATTACGTCTATGTGTACTTTTCCCAAAAAGTATGTTATCAATTTTTATAATCATCTTTTTCTGCGATAGAATCTCTCTCCCTTCCCCACCCTTTTAAAAAATAAATATTTGTTTATTTATTTATTTATTTATTTATTTATTTATTGTAGTAAAATCCTATATGTTCAGGAAAGTGAGAAACTGGGAACTGGAAACACTGCATTTGCATTGGTCTGCACTAAGGATAAATCTCAAAGGCCAGAGTGTAATGTAGTTGCCCAATGAACAAAGAAAACACAAGGCTTGACAAGAGCGGGAGAAATGTTGGTAGAAGAAATTTGGATAAAATTGTCCTCCTAGAGGTGTTAATATGCACATTTCTTGATTAGAATATTGTACTGAAAGACACAGCTAGTATGAGGCCAAACTGGGATGGGAATGCCATGTTGTTTTCGGGTATACAATGCAACCCTAAGAGAGCACTACCTGGTGATATGTCTCTGATCTTCCAATAACATGACAATGCAAAGGGCAGAGTGCAAGACGGGAGTAATGTAGGAAATGCCTACCTGAAGATGTTGATAAACAGTTTTAAATTGTTTTGACTGAATTCATGTGAAGTAATAGCGTGCTGTGATTTTAATCTCTAATATTAAAATTATTTTAGAAATACAAATATGCAGTTATAGTACAATTATAAATCTAATAAAATCTCTACCATTACTAGAACTTATCTAAATTGGAAAGTAGGTTTTAAGTGCATTTTCTAAAACATCCAGAGTGTAATGAACTCAACGTGGGGACTATTTCCTATAGTCTCAGTATATAATGATATGCTATTTTGAAATATAAAGTGGGTTTTCATTTGGAAGATGACAGGCCCAAAAATCCTCTTGTTTATTTGCTAATAAGTCATTTTTTCAACCCACAAAGGAAAATTCCTTTAAGAGTTAGTTCTACTGCTGTATAAAGTTATCTTGGAAAATCACAGCATTATAATTGAGACTCATGATTCTGTTAGTTGTAATATTTATCCCTGAAATCATTTAAACACCTTTCATAATATAAATCTTTATACATTATAGCTCATTTAACAGCCATTAACGCATCTTCCATCTCAAGTCAAGTGTACCTACTAATAATGACTTAATTTTATTACTTAGACATGGTTTTACATTATTGGCCATCTTATATGAACTCTGGGCAGTTTAATATGTAAAGCTTCAGCAAAATATATTGCTAATCTCTTGATATATCATGTGGGTGCTAAAATTTAACAAACAATCACATTTAGAATAAAATACTTGTAAAATATGCCTTTTGTAGGGCAGAATATAAAACAAAATGTTAATATATCTAATTTCAAAGATTAAGTTAAGATGAATCTATAACATTTAAAAAATACTTAAAGTGGTGAACTCACAGTAAGTACACACGGTAGAACAGAACACATGTATATTTGAAGCATTTACACAAACATACACACACATTATTGCCAGAAATACTAATAACAATTAAATCAAGAAAATTCCTCAGAAATTTAAAATTAGCCTTCATAGCCTGCCATCAATTTATTTAGTCAAGGAAATCCTACATTGAGCTAAAACTCAGGGTGAAATACACCATAGGTTGTTCAAGGTACAATTCTGAGTCAACCAGTACAATTCTAGAGTGTAGAATTTAAAAGGTAAGCTTAATGTAAACACTCTATTTCACTGATAATTCTTCTTTAACTTGATTTCACTTTTGGTTGCTTCATGTATCCTCTATGGGAAACTGAGTGAATAAAACTCCTAACATGGTGAAACATTACATGACAATTTTCATTTATGCCTCAGGTTTTTTCTCTTTGATCAAAATAGTACCAACTGCATATAGGTCTATTGCAAAGATAAAATTTATTATTAAGTGTTTTCATTTTAATGCCATTTTGATATAGTTCTAATAATGTAATTTCCAAAAAATAATAAAATTTCCAATTGCTAGTTGATAGTACATAGAAATGCAATAGATTACTCTCTTCGACCTTTTATTAGGTTACTTTACAAAATTTGTTTTTGTTCCAGTCACTATTATGTACATTATTTTGGAGGTTTTTGTAGATTTCTTAGGACTTCCTATTTCCCTGCACATGTAGTCTGCAAATAAAGAATGCTTTATTTCTTATTTTCCAAACTGTATGCCATTTATCTCATTTTCTTGACAACTTGAAAGCGGCAGGATATCCGCCACATAATGGAATAGATATGATGAGAGTTGGTATTCTTGCCTTGTTCCAGATCTTAAGAAGAATGTATTGACTGATACGAACTCAAGTTTTTGGTTTTGTGTTTTGCTTTTTCATAGATAGGCTTTATTAGATTGAAGGACTTTCTTGCATTTCTAGGTTGCTGAAAGTTTTTCTCTGTAATGGATGTGGATTGGTTCAAATGTGTTTTTCTGCATCATTGAAGGTGATTGTATTATTTTCCCTTTTATTCTGTTCATTTATAATGATTGATTTTCAAATATTGTGATATCCTTGCATTTCTTGCATAAACCATACTTATCAATGGTATGCTAATTATTTTGTGGATAACTGAAATCATATATGAGCGGATTTCAGTAGCATATCTAGAGAATTTTAGCAAACTGCAATTTTTATCTTTTATTATCTTTGTTTATGATATGATATTGGTCTGTAGATTTTCTTGTAATATCTTTGTCTAGTTTTGATATCAAGATTTTTTTATAAATTGAGGATATTTTAGCATTTTGTGTCATCTTCAATATTGATTTAATTAGACTTTTGTTTATTTTTGTAGTATAGATGCAGAGAAACTGGAAATTAACAAGAGTAGGGTGAGTACAGGCATAGAAACACATTTTCTGACACTGTAGCCCAAATATTTGCATACATGAGTAGACATAAGCAAGATAGTAGAAAACTCCGAATGAAGATCAGGGAAAAATTAGCAGTGAAGCTTTAATCTCTCTTCCCGTTCTGAACTGCAGGAGAGACTCTGAAACAGGGTGTCCTACTCTCAGCCCAAGATCTATCTGTAGGATGGCAATAGCTGGTAGTCTGCATACAGATTTTACATACTTTGGCACGATAAATAAAAATCTGTCACAAGCTTAGTGGTCTACATAAGGTGGTGGCAATCCTGAGAAGACAAGAGGACAGAGCAAAACCCAAGTTCGAATTGAGGGAGACATGGAATACAGCAACTTTTCTCAGTAAATAAAGGCAAGATTCAAGATCATCAGCCGCTGAGGCCAGAAGAGGCCTGTCACACCTTGCAGGAGAACCAATGACTGTCATAGCCAAGCTACACTCAGCAGAGATGGGGTCTGAGAGTCAATGATCTTCTCCAACAGAGCTGCTTTTCTGACACTAGAACATTGTATTATCCCCTACCTTCCATCTCAGGAGTTTAACTCTTATTGAGAATAAACAAGAGAAGAAAGAAGGTGAAGAATTTCAGAAAGGCTATGCATATACTCCGAAAGAAATAAAACTTTGCTTCATGCTAACTAAGTATATAAGTGACTTTGGATGAGCAGTCACAGAGTAGACTGATGGTAACACATAGGCTAAAACAAATGGCCTTCTCTAGGCAGATGATGGCTTCCAGTGTAAAGGTGAACTCAACACTACAAAAAAAAAAACAATCCTTTTCACATCTGTGTGGCAGTTTGTAAATCATGACCCTTTTATGTGTAGAATCACGATATTCTTAAATAACCTAATTCTATTATAAAGATATTTTCCTTAGAATAACCTATACTCAATAGTCTCTTTAGCTCTCAGGTTATGTTTTAAAATGTTTCATACCCCCTCTAAGACAAAGAGTAATAATAGAGGAAGCAGTGCACAGTAGTCTACATTATTCCGTCATAAAATGGAACATCTGAAAAACTGACTTGATAAACAATTATCATATGTAGTTTTTCACAGCAGTCAGTCCTCTAACTTACAAACAGATTGAGTTCCAAAAGTTCATTTGCTAGAAGATGTGTAGAACTCAAAACATATTTTCCCTCTAGGAACAATGTTGGATGTGCTGGTCAGGGTATTACACAAGACTAAAAAGCCTATCAAATCCATAATAGTTAAATTTAGCTTAATAAATGTTTACTGAATGCTTCTGATAGGCACTGACTGCTTGTGTTAGGCTCTGAGGATGCAAAGATTCACAGCCTTGCATTCAAATATCCAATATCTATCTGAATTAATAATAAATGTTTGCAACATGTAAATACTTACTGAGCACCTACTTTAGGTGCCGGGGGGTTAATGTAAACAAAATATGGTTTTCTTTTAAGAAGCATGCTTTTAAGTAGAGGGAGAACACACACCCACTTGACTAAGTTATGTATGGCTAAAGTCATATCATAAGGAAGAGGCTGGATGGTGTGTATGATAATAAGAGAGGACACTGCTCTTGTTTGGTGGATGGTTTCTCAGAGGAAAGCTGACATAAAGAATTATTGGGGTTTACCTAAACCAATCTGTGGAAAGAGTGGGAGGAGAAGGATTTCCTGGCATGAATAGAAGTCCTTAGGGGAGATAATACATTTAGAGGGGTTCCAGCAGTTATGCATCTCGGGTTGACTACACATAAGTAATGAACAAATTGATGAAATATACATAAGTCAGGGATTGCCTGATAATTAGGTTATGTTGCATAAGTACTTTAAAAAATCTAGCTGAATTGAAAAGTATTCCAATTAGGCATCCAATTATATTTCCAGTAAAAAATGTGGTTTATAATGGTTTGCTAAAAGTCCTGGTCCAATACATGGAAATAATTGGAAGATTTTTCACCTTGTTTCCTTGTTCTTTTATTCCTGAATAGAACCTAGTGTGAATGAGCCATGATTTCACTGCCAGATACGGTCCAGGCTGTGCACTCTGTTGTTTCTATGATGATCAATTTGCCAATATGGTGTATTTCATGTATTAGATTGTACAGCAATGCCCCCACAGCGAATCGCAATTATGGTGTTCATGGCCCTCTGACCCTGACTCTGGGCTTGGCCCTAGAACTTACTTTGGCCAAAAGAACATTAGCAAACCAGAGATTTGTCAGGCATCCATGCTGTGGGACATGTCCTTACTTGCTGCTGGAAATTCTTATGTCAGGTAAATAAGCCTGCATTGACCTACTATAAACATGTAGTCCCACCAATAGCCAGACCCAACTGCCACACACACATGCATGAAGAAGCCATCTTAGAAAATGCAGCCTCATTTGAGCTTCTAAGTAACTGGGCTTCTTGAAGGACTCAGAAGACAGCAGCATCACAGGCCAACAGAGTCCAGCACAAGATGCTGACCTACATGATTGTGAAGAGGCAGTTGTTTTAGGCCACTGTGTCCTGGCGTGATTGGTTACAGAGAAGCAAATAACCGATGACATTCACAAAAATTTTTGGAGAAATCAAATAACTCATTTTTCATAATACAAGTGTTTATGGATTCACAAGATCTCTTACAAATGAAAATGGAGAAAATGTGCACGTTACCTTGTGTACCACTAATTAAATCTCTGTTTTTTGCTATAGGATAAAATTCATGAAGTTTTTATAAACATATTGTCACACCATTTATTTCTTCATCCACTTAGCCTTCCCTTCACTAACTTAATATTTATTGAATGGCCACCACAAGTCAGATATGGTACTAGTTGCTTTGTATGCAATGGTAGGTAAGACAGAATCTCTGTCCTCAGGTCTTTCCTTCCTTCAAGGAATAAATGCAGACAGGTAGACATGCACTCATACTACAAGGTTCAAAGTGTTGTGGGAGATTCAGGATCCCCTGGGACAAAGGCTTCCAGAAATGAATTCTTGGAAAAAAGAAATATGTCTGCTAAGCCTGCCTCCAGAGTCTAGACTTATAACCTTTTATATGTGTACCTTAGATCATTATTAAACAACAGTGTTATAAGTAGTAGCCACTCTCTTACTATGGTGTTTTAGCTTCTAATGTTAATGATGTGAAGATGAAATACAAATGTATGACCAACTAACCTTTGACAAAGCAGGAAAGAATATCCAATGGGAAAAAAAAAAAAAAAAAAAGACAGTCTCTTCAGCAAATGGTGCCAGGAGAGCTGAACAGCAACATGCAGAAGAATGAAACTGAACCACTCTCTTGCACCATACACAAAAAATAAACTCAAAATGGATGAAAGACCTAATTGTGAGACAGGAAACCATCAAAACCCTAAAGGAGAAAGCAGGCAACAACCTCTTTGACCTGAGCTGCAGCAACTTCTCACTCAACACATCTCTGAGGGCAAGGGAAATAAAAATAAAAGTGAACTATTGGTTCATCAAGATTAAAAGCTTCTGCACGCAAAAAAAAAAAAAATCGACAAAACTAAAAGGCAACTGACAGAATAGGAGAAGATATTTTCAAATTACATATCAGATACATGGTTTGTATCAAAAATCTATAAGGAACTTGCCAAACTCAACACCTGAAAAACAAATAATCCAGTGAAGAAATGGGCAAAAAACATGAATAGATACTTTTCCAAAGAAGACATCCAGATGGGCAACAGACACATGAAAGGATGCTCAACATCAGGGAAATACAAATGAAAACCACACTGAGATACCACCTCACACCAATCAGAGTGGCTATAATCAACAACTCAGGAAACAACAGATATTGGTGAGGATATGGAGAAGTGGAAACTGTTGAAGGCAAACTGGTGCAGCCACTCTGGAAGACAGTGTGGAGATTCCTCAAACAATTAAAAATAGAACCACCCTATAACCCAGAATAGTACTACTAGGAATTTATCCTAGTACAAAGGAATTTATCCAAAGGAGTACTGATGCATAGGGGCACATGCACCACAATGTTTATAGCAGCACTTTTAACAACAGCCAAATTATGGAAAGAGCCTAAATGTCCATCAACTGATGTATGGAAAACGATGTGGTTTATATATACAATGGAATACTACCTGGCAATGAGAAAGAATGAAATCTTGCCATTTGTAACAACATGGATGGAACTGGAGGGTATTATGCTAAGTGAAATAAGTCAGTCAGAGAAAGACAGATACCGTACATTTTTCCTCATATGTGGAATTTGAGAAATTTAACTGAAGACCATGGGGGATGGGAAGGGAAAAAATAGTTTCAAACAGAGAGGGAGGTAAACCATAAGAGACTCTTAAATACAGAGAACAAACTGAGAGTTCATAGGTGGGGTTGGGGTGATGGGCATTGAGGAGGGCATTTGTTGGGACAGGCACTGGGTGTTGTATTTAAGTGATGGATCATAGGAATCTACTCCTGAAGCTAAGAGCACATTGTATACACTGTATGTTAGCTAACTTGACAATAAATTATATTTAAAAAATAATTTTAAAAAGATGAAATAAAAGTTATTTCGTGGGGAGCCTGGGTGGCTCAGTTGGTTAAGCATCGGACTTTGGTTCAGGTCATGATCTGAGGGTCAGTGAGTTTGAGCCTCGTGTGCAGCTCTGTGCTGACAGCTCAGAGCCTCGAGCCTGCTTCAGATTCTGTGTCCCCTCCCCCCTCACTCTACCCCTCCCCTGCTCATGCTCTGTCTCACTCTGTCTCTCAAAAATAAACAAATTTTAAAAAAAGAAAAGTTGTCTCTGTATCTTTACTCATCAGGCTTATATCAAAGGCATTCAATATTCCCAGGATTTATTTAAAAGGCCCATGTTAAACTCAGACTGCTCTAATGTGTTAAGGATAGTACGGAATGCTATGTATGTCCTGATCCTCTTTACTTCACAGATATAAAATCTTTTGCAAAAGCTTGAATTCATGATAACAAACCAAACTAAACAAATTAATGGAAGAGGCCAGGCCTGAAATAGTTATGCCAGGCACAGTGAGAACAAAACTTTCTCTTGAATTCAGGCTGCCAATAATACACTGTAATCAAATTTGTATTGCGGTCATGGGAAAAGAGAGGATTGTGTCTACATTCTTTGTCTCCTTGGACTACTTTCAGACAATAAGTTTCCCTTGTTCGTTCACAAGCAATGTCCATGTCTTTGCTTAAATGTGCATAATGACCTTCCCGATTTTCAATAGAATGGAATCATCATAGTCTTAAAAAACAGCTCATGCCACATTATCCTCATGTTTGTTTTGTAATGCTCCTTCAATAGAACTTTCAGGTTTTGCACATGCATCTCCTTAAAGAAATCCCATTTTAATAGGAATAGTTCCATATGCCAATGGAAGTATACTCTATCAATTTACAGATGACTTTAAAAAATAACACCCAGGGTATGTATGTACATTTGTGTGTGTGTGTGTGTGTGTTCTAATAAACCTCAAACAAGATCATAGTGTGTGTGTGTGTGTGTGTGTAGCATGCATTTTCATTTTACCAGTTGTGTACAGATAAAAGTATACTTATTTTTGTGTAGAAACTTAATAGACATCGTATGCATTATTACCTGAACAAAAATAAGCAAAGCTTACATGTTTAAATATCTCATGAGTTCCTGTTACAGAATTCAAATTATGAGGTCATTTATGCCCTTGAAACTTATTTTTCAGTTTGTCCAGTTCATAAGTAAATGCCAGCCACAATTCTCACCAACCATCTTTCTTCTCCGAAGTTCAACATCTATGTCTATCTAAACTCTTCCTCACATATTGTGTGTGTGCGTGTGTATGTGTGTGTGTGTGTACGTGTGTGTGCGTGAGAGAGAGAGAGAGAGAGTACAAGGGAGAGAGAGAGAGATTGATAACTGATAACCAGAAGCCTGGAAAAAGATGTGATTAAAATAGACAGCAATAAGTTAATGTCACTGGCATATCTCCCCATCACCCATTAACAAAATGTTGGGGTAATGGACAGCCACATGCAAAAAATATGAACCAGAAATGAAACTTGTTATCTTCTATAAAAATTAGTTTATTATAGACCATAGATATAAATGTACAATAAAAATCTATAAAACTTTTAGAAGAAAACATTGGAAAAAATCTTCATTTCCAGGTAAATAATTTTCTGATGTGACATCAAAGTCATATTCCTTCAAAAAGCAGGTAAATTGGACTTGATAAAAATTGAAAACTTTGCTCTGTAAAAGACACTGAGGTAATGAAAAGACAGCTATAGACTGATGGATTAAGTATCCAACAAATGTCATGTATTAAGAATATATAAATAGCTCTCAAAACATAACATTAAAAGACACAACTCAAATTAAAAAACTGTGAAGAAGCATGAACATTTTAATAAAGAGGCTATACTGCTAGCAGATAAGAACACATAAAATATTCCACATTATTAGGAAATAAGGAAATGCAATTAAAACCATGATGAAATATTATTATATTCCTCTTAGAATAGCTAACATTACAAAATAAGATGAAGTTATAGTGAGGATGTGGAGGAACTGGAACACCCCATGCTTTGCTGGTAGAGAAGGCAAAATGTTAAGAAACAAACTAGAAAATAATTTGCCAAGTGACTTTCTTTTCTTGGAGATTTTTTCTTCCTAGATCTGTGAATTCCTTAAGACTCCCTGATATCTTGCTTTCTGCTTATGCTGAGCCCCAAGCCACCTTGGAATTGGAAAATGTGTTGAGATAAAACATAGTGGATAATGCACTCATATCAATGCGGAAAGAAGTTCAACTTTTTTCATGAATTATTGTATTTCTGCTTCACACCATTATAAAAATCCCTACTTGCTTAGTTGAAATTTTAAAAAATAAACTTTCTTAGTTTTGTCCCCAAACCTTTTCACAAATGAAGATTTTCATTTTTTTTATCTTCTATAGTAATTTATATAAATTACTTGCTCTATATTTTATTTTCCCTTATTTTATACTACCATAAAGTAAAGCATTCTTACTAACACTGGACCATTTTGCTGTTGCAAAATGAACTTGCTATAATACTTTCTTTGCAATACAATCTTTGTTTTAATCAGACTAGTCTGCATCAAACTATAAAACTGTTATCACTAATTTATTGTCATATTTCAAATATCATCCACTATATTCTTCTTTTCTGAGTGCAATAAACCAGATATCTCTTTAAATAAGATCTCTTACTTCCATTAAAACTCCATCAAGATCCAGAGCTTTATGTTACTTAAAAACAGAGCTAAGTGTTTTTCAAGAAAAGACAATTATATTTTTGAACAAGATGGTTTAATGCATTAAAAATATTGATTTTCCCTTTGTCAATTGCAAAATACAAAACAGAGAACATATAAGTAACTGAGAATCATTCCTATTAAAGTTAAAATAATTGAAATACCATCTACCTGAATTTTAAAGTATGCATCCAAATAAAAACCAAAGTTTGATAGAATGAAAAATTCAAAGAATGTTAAAGGCTAAGCCATCCAACAAAGTTCTAATCAACTGACTTAACATGTAATTAATAACATTGAATAAATATCATATATGGTTAGAGACAATTTTGTTATTTTTTATTTTTAGACTAGAAATATGTTAACTATATCCGAATAAAAAATTACTACATATATTTTATTGGACACTTTTGTGCTAAATTTTGATGTCTAAAACTCACACTTTCTTTGCAAAATTGTCCCTTATTTAATAAAAATTATTTGATTTCTATGTTATACTTCCTAAAGAGCTTACAGTACTGAGCTTTTTATTTTAATGTTTGGATGGTGTTTATAGTAATGACAGCCATAGCATCATGTGCAAATACAGTTTCTGCCAGGCACTGAAAATAACAACTTCTCTAATCTTTACAACTCTCAAAGACACATGTTATCAGCCTCATTTTTGAGAAGGTCAAAGTTTTCAGATGGCCAAGACTCAGACAGGTAAGTGGCCGAAGCATGGTATGAGGCCAGTTCCCCAACTCTAAATTCTCTGACGTTTCAATTGCATGTGAACATCTTTTCAATGATGTTAGTGGTAATTTGGAACAGCTCAGCAAGATCCTTTCCTGTAGATTTTAAGGGATACAAACCCAATGAAAATAAAACAGGTGATTCTCTTTTTGCTGTTTGCATAAAATATCTGATGTGTCAGAGATTCAAAAAAAGCTGTTTCTTAGAATACCTTTGGAACAATTATGCCACCTGCAGTCATTAACTTGAAAGCCGTGAATTTATAAATGGAAAAGAAACTTGTGACATGGGGATGGGAAGAGGTGCAGTGAAATACGACCTGATAACTCTCTACATATTGCTTTATATCCATTGTATCAATAACATTTATTGCAATTTATAATTTGGCATGATAATATACCTGATGAACATGACCTTTGATATTTCCAACATTCTATTAAGTCTCAAGTCCTTCTGACCAAATTTTTTTCAAGCCAGTGATTATTTTACAAACCAGTGATAAGGGGATTGTCATAGAGCAAAACAAATTAAAGAGGTAAGTTTTTTTTTTTTTAAGAGCAAGCAGAGGGTAATTGTGTTGAAGTTGCTTTAGAAAATGTGCACATCTAAAATTATCTCGAGTCCTGAAGTGTCTCATCTGCTTTCTAATTTTCTACAAGATGCTTTTAATATTTTGAGATTTATATTAAACCACGGGGGTCTGAAAGATTTCAGGAACTCTTGCATATGCATCAGAGATAAACAATGAAGTAAATTAATAAAAGAAGATCACAATTTAGATGTCAGTGGCTATAAATTCCACTGCTATTCCTTTAACTATATGGCTCCTAGTTTTCTAATTCTGGCTTGAAATGACACTGATGCACACATAAGGAAGTAGCTGGCACATTCTAACTCCCTCTCCAGCTTCTAGTCATACGTGAAAGAGCTACATTTTGGTCACAAGCATCTAGCTGTTTTAAGTAATAGCAATTTTTCAATTTGGGATCAGCTTTTTTCCCCCTACCAAATGAAATACGGATATACTAAAATCTCAGTGATTTGGGCAATTTCTCTTCCATTGCCAAGGGTTGTGTAACGATAAATAAAGATCCCAAATACTGAATTGAGATGTGTTGTTTCGTTTACCATTTGTTTCAAATCAATTTTTCTTCTTCCCAGAAAGAAAACTCTGGAAACCCATTACCAAATTATGCAAGCTATTCCTTATATCATTAAAAAATATAAATAGCAGATAATACTTTTTCCTACCAAAATTTACTGTCTCGTGAATACAATCTTCATTAAGACAAAACTTGACTAAAAACACAGTTAAAGAACAGAAGGAAAAGATACAGCCTGGATAAACTAGAATGTCTGGAGTGTTTATATTTTATAGCTAAATCTGCAATATTTCCTAGGTCGTCAGAATCCCAGGTATCCTACACCAAATATTTCCTGCAATTCAAAGTGATGAATACATGTGAAAGAATATTCTTATTGAAACAAGATGCAGAGAACTTTTTCTATATTCTGGCTGTTATGGGAGGTAAAATCAGCATGAATTGCTCTATCCATTTAATAAAGCCTCTGATATATAACAGTACCATACACAGTCCTTGCACTACAACATTATCAAAACCTGGGATCCACCTGAAGGAGACTCTATAGAATAACATGGAGGAGTCTTTCCAAATTTAACTTTTAATCACATAAGTAGTTCATATAAATTAAAATATATACACCTTTACTTTTAATCCGTATTGGAAAGAACATGAGTGATAATTACCATCAGGGAACGTAGAATCTTTTTTTGTGCAGTTCAAAATATGTATCAGATATCTTAATTCATCAGTCACCATGGTAAAAAAGATTTCCATGTGTATCAATTTCTTAAGTTATAAAAGCATGTAATGTAAAAAAGGAAAAGATAGGTAGGAAAAAGGAAAAGATAGGTATTCTTTGTAGCAAATAAATAATCTTTTAAACATGTGAATTGAACTATATGTATAGAAAAGTACACATAGTTAGTGTATACTTGCTGAATTTTGAAACACTAAAAACACATATAATTAACCCCTGAAATTCAGATTATTGAGATTTCTTTTTAAAATGGGATAGTATAGTTTCTGTGAGGTCCTAAAAGATATAGAAACTCTACACACTTCAAAATAGTTGCTAAGTTATCTGTGAACTGTCACTCATATGAATTAAGAATTTTTCCCCTTCAATAGTTTACTGGGCTTTTGGGGAGGTGGGTGTTTGTTTTGGTAGAGAAACTATGTTAAATGTAAGAATCCATTTGAAATATTTCTAGTGTCAAAAGACAAGAAGGAAGGGGTATCATAGATTGAAAATGTTGCCAATATAATAACTGAAATCTTCTGATTCTGCCCATGTTTTTGAGTGATCACAATCAAAGCCTGTAAAATCACTTTCCATCTAGAGACAGCTAATGTTGAAAACTAAGGCATAAATGACTAAAATAAATTCAAACACGCACTAGGGATAAGTCACAAATTACTTGGAACTGGTATATTCTTGTTATGTTATACATATATATAGCTACAATATCAAATAACTATTGAAATAAACTAGTCTCTAATAAGATGACTGTGTAGGTTTTGAAACCAGAAAAATGTAGTACAGAATCCCAGCTCTGTCATTTAGTGGCTGTGTATCCTTCGAGCCTCGTCTTCTCAATTGTGAGAAAGGGAAAATGAAGTGTAATGAGTGAAATTTGCTTATCACAGTGTAAGAGATCGATGTGTTTTACCGGTACTTACACAAACTTTTTTCTCCCTCTCCCTGCCCCCCCCCACCCCCAAATACACGCATATATAACACATCCTTAGCCGAGTTTCAAATTCATATATTTAAAGGAAATCTCTTAACTGAGAATGAGAAAATAATCTTAAGCAAGAAAATCTTTCTAAAATCTTAAGTACTCATCATTGGATCTAACCTCACAGTCTGCAATACCAAAAATCAACAAGATTTAATTTAATCAAGATCTTAAACCCTATCTTTGACCTTTTAGAAGGCTTATATTTTCAACACAGTTCTCAATAAACAGAATTCCCTAAATCATAGCACTCAGTATAGAATGTGTGACAGTTTTCACTGGTACTGCTTTCTCTGAGCGATTATTTGATATGAAAATGGGACAGAAGAAATTCAGGTATCATAAGAGTATCAACTATGTCCTACCTCTTGCTTTCAGAGGTGGCTGAAAGTTCACTTAGCTCAAGAATCCCATTTAAGTAACACATTTACAGAAGTAGATATCCAAATACTGACTAATTTGGAGAGTGACTTTGAGAGAGCCTAAATTTTACATTTCTCCCTGTGATTCCTCCACTCCAATTTCATCCCGTCTACTACTCTGGTATAGTTTATGATAGTATTTGTTTGATTTACCACTTATTTTCAACAACTGAACTAGAGTTTTAAAATATCCAATTTTCTATCCAAGTATAATTTGAAAGGTAGAGGACTTACAGGAAGGATCTATATTTTTAAATAAAATTTTTTTCATACACAACACAGAAGCTTATTTAAGAGAAAGCACATTTTACTGTTAACTACTTTCATAGCACCCTGTTGTTTGGGATCATTAATCACAATTAAATAGCAAATTAAATTAACTGTGTA